>NC_134378.1:0-2500000 GCF_035582795.1 Mycteria americana
GGGCTCTGCGAGAGACACATACACAGTGTTGCCCCTTTACGAACCAAAGCTTTTGGGGAAAGCGAATGTCTGTGTGGCAGCGAATGCAGTTCCAAGGGACAGTGAAAACCAGCTACAGCATTCCGTGCTGGCAGCTTTCGTGTGGGAGAAATCGCTGGACGTTTCGAATTTGGCAGCCGGGCTCTGCGAGAGACACATACACAGTGTTGCCCCTTTACGAACCAAAGCTGTTGGGGAAAGCGAATGTCTGTGTGGCAGCGAATGCAGTTCCAAGGGACAGTGAAAACCAGCTACAGCATTCCGTGCTGGCAGCTTTCGTGTGGGCGCAATCGCTGGACGTTTCGAATTTGGCAGCCGGGCTCTGCGAGAGACACATACAAAGTGTTGCCCCATTACCAAGCAAAGCTTTTGGGGAAAGCGAATGTCTGTGTGGCAGCGAATGCAGTTCCAAGGGACAGTGAAAACCAGCTACAGCATTCCGTGCTGGCAGCTTTCGTGTGGGCGCAATCGCTGGACGTTTCGAATTGGGCAGCCGGGCTCTGCGAGAGACACATACACAGTGTTGCCCCATTACCAAGCAAAGCTTTTGGGGAAAGCGAATGTCTGTGTGGCAGCGAATGCAGTTCCAAGGGACAGTGAAAACCAGCTACAGCATTCCGTGCTGGCAGCTTTCGTGTGGGCGAAATCGCTGGACGTTTCGAATTTGGCAGCCGGGCTCTGCGAGAGACACATACACAGTGTTGCCCCTTTACGAACCAAAGCTTTTGGGGAAAGCGAATGTCTGTGTGGCAGCGAATGCAGTTCCAAGGGACAGTGAAAACCAGCTACAGCATTCCGTGCTGGCAGCTTTCGTGTGGGAGAAATCGCTGGACGTTTCGAATTTGGCAGCCGGGCTCTGCGAGAGACACATACACAGTGTTGCCCCTTTACCAAGCAAAGCTTTTGGGGAAAGCGAATGTCTGTGTGGCAGCGAATGCAGTTCCAAGGGACAGTGAAAACCAGCTACAGCATTCCGTGCTGGCAGCTTTCGTGTGGGCGAAATCGCTGGACGTTTCGAATTTGGCAGCCGGGCTCTGCGAGAGACACATACACAGTGTTGCCCCTTTACGAACCAAAGCTGTTGGGGAAAGCGAATGTCTGTGTGGCAGCGAATGCAGTTCCAAGGGACAGTGAAAACCAGCTACAGCATTCCGTGCTGGCAGCTTTCGTGTGGGCGCAATCGCTGGACGTTTCGAATTTGGCAGCCGGGCTCTGCGAGAGACACATACACAGTGTTGCCCCATTACCAAGCAAAGCTTTTGGGGAAAGCGAATGTCTGTGTGGCAGCGAATGCAGTTCCAAGGGACAGTGAAAACCAGCTACAGCATTCCATGCTGGCAGCTTTCGTGTGGGCGCAATCGCTGGACGTTTCGAATTTGGCAGCCGGGCTCTGCGAGAGACACATACACAGTGTTGCCCCATTACCAAGCAAAGCTTTTGGGGAAAGCGAATGTCTGTGTGGCAGCGAATGCAGTTCCAAGGGACAGTGAAACCCAGCTACAGCATTCCGTGCTGGCAGCTTTCGTGTGGGCGCAATCGCTGGACGTTTCGAATTTGGCAGCCGGGCTCTGCGAGAGACACATACACAGTGTTGCCCCTTTACGAACCAAAGCTTTTGGGGAAAGCGAATGTCTGTGTGGCAGCGAATGCAGTTCCAAGGGACAGTGAAAACCAGCTACAGCATTCCGTGCTGGCAGCTTTCGTGTGGGCGAAATCGCTGGACGTTTCGAATTTGGCAGCCGGGCTCTGCGAGAGACACATACACAGTGTTGCCCCTTTACGAACCAAAGCTTTTGGGGAAAGCGAATGTCTGTGTGGCAGCGAATGCAGTTCCAAGGGACAGTGAAAACCAGCTACAGCATTCCGTGCTGGCAGATTACGTGTGGGCGCAATCGCTGGACGTTTCGAATTTGGCAGCCGGGCTCTGCGAGAGACACATACACAGTGTTGCCCCATTACCAAGCAAAGCTTTTGGGGAAAGCGAATGTCTGTGTGGCAGCGAATGCAGTTCCAAGGGACAGTGAAAACCAGCTACAGCATTCCGTGCTGGCAGCTTTCGTGTGGGCGCAATCGCTGGACGTTTCGAATTTGGCAGCCGGGCTCTGCGAGAGACACATACACAGTGTTGCCCCTTTACGAACCAAAGCTTTTGGGGAAAGCGAATGTCTGTGTGGCAGCGAATGCAGTTCCAAGGGACAGTGAAAACCAGCTACAGCATTCCGTGCTGGCAGCTTTCGTGTGGGCGCAATCGCTGGACGTTTCGAATTTGGCAGCCGGGCTCTGCGAGAGACACATACACAGTGTTGCCCCTTTACGAACCAAAGCTTTTGGGGAAAGCGAATGTCTGTGTGGCAGCGAATGCAGTTCCAAGGGACAGTGAAAACCAGCTACAGCATTCCGTGCTGGCAGCTTTCGTGTGGGAGAAATCGCTGGACGTTTCGAATTTGGCAGCCGGGCTCTGGAGAGACACATACACAGTGTTGCCCCTTTACGAACCAAAGCTTTTGGGGAAAGCGAATGTCTGTGTGGCAGCCAATGCAGTTCCAAGGGACAGTGAAAACCAGCTACAGCATTCCGTGCTGGCAGCTTTCGTGTGGGAGAAATCGCTGGACGTTTCGAATTTGGCAGCCGGGCTCTGCGAGAGACACATACACAGTGTTGCCCCTTTACGAACCAAAGCTGTTGGGGAAAGCGAATGTCTGTGTGGCAGCGAATGCAGTTCCAAGGGACAGTGAAAACCAGCTACAGCATTCCGTGCTGGCAGCTTTCGTGTGGGCGCAATCGCTGGACGTTTCGAATTTGGCAGCCGGGCTCTGCGAGAGACACATACACAGTGTTGCCCCATTACCAAGCAAAGCTTTTGGGGAAAGCGAATGTCTGTGTGGCAGCGAATGCAGTTCCAAGGGACAGTGAAAACCAGCTACAGCATTCCGTGCTGGCAGCTTTCGTGTGGGCGCAATCGCTGGACGTTTCGAATTTGGCAGCCGGGCTCTGCGAGAGACACATACACAGTGTTGCCCCATTACCAAGCAAAGCTTTTGGGGAAAGCGAATGTCTGTGTGGCAGCGAATGCAGTTCCAAGGGACAGTGAAACCCAGCTACAGCATTCCGTGCTGGCAGCTTTCGTGTGGGCGAAATCGCTGGACGTTTCGAATTTGGCAGCCGGGCTCTGCGAGAGACACATACACAGTGTTGCCCCTTTACCAAGCAAAGCTTTTGGGGAAAGCGAATGTCTGTGTGGCAGCGAATGCAGTTCCAAGGGACAGTGAAAACCAGCTACAGCATTCCGTGCTGGCAGCTTTCGTGTGGGCGCAATCGCTGGACGTTTCGAATTTGGCAGCCGGGCTCTGCGAGAGACACATACACAGTGTTGCCCCTTTACGAACCAAAGCTTTTGGGGAAAGCGAATGTCTGTGTGGCAGCGAATGCAGTTCCAAGGGACAGTGAAAACCAGCTACAGCATTCCGTGCTGGCAGCTTTCGTGTGGGAGAAATCGCTGGACGTTTCAATTTTGGCAGCGAGGCTCTGCGAGAGACACATACACAGTGTTGCCCCTTTACGAACCAAAGCTGTTGGGGAAAGCGAATGTCTGTGTGGCAGCGAATGCAGTTCCAAGGGACAGTGAAAACCAGCTACAGCATTCCGTGCTGGCAGCTTTCGTGTGGGCGCAATCGCTGGACGTTTCGAATTTGGCAGCCGGGCTCTGCGAGAGACACATACACAGTGTTGCCCCTTTACGAACCAAAGCTTTTGGGGAAAGCGAATGTCTGTGTGGCAGCGAATGCAGTTCCAAGGGACAGTGAAAACCAGCTACAGCATTCCGTGCTGGCAGCTTTCGTGTGGGCGAAATCGCTGGACGTTTCGAATTTGGCAGCCGGGCTCTGCGAGAGACACATACACAGTGTTGCCCCTTTACGAACCAAAGCTTTTGGGGAAAGCGAATGTCTGTGTGGCAGCGAATGCAGTTCCAAGGGACAGTGAAAACCAGCTACAGCATTCCGTGCTGGCAGCTTTCGTGTGGGCGCAATCGCTGGACGTTTCGAATTTGGCAGCCGGGCTCTGCGAGAGACACATACACAGTGTTGCCCCATTACCAAGCAAAGCTTTTGGGGAAAGCGAATGTCTGTGTGGCAGCGAATGCAGTTCCAAGGGACAGTGAAACCCAGCTACAGCATTCCGTGCTGGCAGCTTTCGTGTGGGCGCAATCGCTGGACGTTTCGAATTTGGCAGCCGGGCTCTGCGAGAGACACATACACAGTGTTGCCCCTTTACGAACCAAAGCTTTTGGGGAAAGCGAATGTCTGTGTGGCAGCGAATGCAGTTCCAAGGGACAGTGAAAACCAGCTACAGCATTCCGTGCTGGCAGCTTTCGTGTGGGCGCAATCGCTGGACGTTTCGAATTTGGCAGCCGGGCTCTGCGAGAGACACATACACAGTGTTGCCCCTTTACCAAGCAAAGCTTTTGGGGAAAGCGAATGTCTGTGTGGCAGCGAATGCAGTTCCAAGGGACAGTGAAAACCAGCTACAGCATTCCGTGCTGGCAGCTTTCGTGTGGGCGCAATCGCTGGACGTTTCGAATTTGGCAGCCGGGCTCTGCGAGAGACACATACACAGTGTTGCCCCTTTACCAAGCAAAGCTTTTGGGGAAAGCGAATGTCTGTGTGGCAGCGAATGCAGTTCCAAGGGACAGTGAAAACCAGCTACAGCATTCCGTGCTGGCAGCTTTCGTGTGGGCGCAATCGCTGGACGTTTCGAATTTGGCAGCCGGGCTCTGCGAGAGACACATACACAGTGTTGCCCCATTACCAAGCAAAGCTTTTGGGGAAAGCGAATGTCTGTTTGGCAGCGAATGCAGTTCCAAGGGACAGTGAAAACCAGCTACAGCATTCCGTGCTGGCAGCTTTCGTGTGGGCGCAATCGCTGGACGTTTCGAATTTGGCAGCCGGGCTCTGCGAGAGACACATACACAGTGTTGCCCCATTACCAAGCAAAGCTTTTGGGGAAAGCGAATGTCTGTGTGGCAGCGAATGCAGTTCCAAGGGACAGTGAAAACCAGCTACAGCATTCCGTGCTGGCAGCTTTCGTGTGGGCGCAATCGCTGGACGTTTCGAATTTGGCAGCCGGGCTCTGCGAGAGACACATACACAGTGTTGCCCCTTTACGAACCAAAGCTTTTGGGGAAAGCGAATGTCTGTGTGGCAGCGAATGCAGTTCCAAGGGACAGTGAAAACCAGCTACAGCATTCCGTGCTGGCAGCTTTCGTGTGGGCGCAATCGCTGGACGTTTCGAATTTGGCAGCCGGGCTCTGCGAGAGACACATACACAGTGTTGCCCCATTACCAAGCAAAGCTTTTGGGGAAAGCGAATGTCTGTGTGGCAGCGAATGCAGTTCCAAGGGACAGTGAAAACCAGCTACAGCATTCCGTGCTGGCAGCTTTCGTGTGGGCGCAATCGCTGGACGTTTCGAATTGGGCAGCCGGGCTCTGCGAGAGACACATACACAGTGTTGCCCCTTTACGAACCAAAGCTTTTGGGGAAAGCGAATGTCTGTGTGGCAGCGAATGCAGTTCCAAGGGACAGTGAAAACCAGCTACAGCATTCCGTGCTGGCAGCTTTCGTGTGGGAGAAATCGCTGGACGTTTCGAATTTGGCAGCCGGGCTCTGCGAGAGACACATACACAGTGTTGCCCCTTTACGAACCAAAGCTTTTGGGGAAAGCGAATGTCTGTGTGGCAGCGAATGCAGTTCCAAGGGACAGTGAAAACCAGCTACAGCATTCCGTGCTGGCAGCTTTCGTGTGGGCGCAATCGCTGGACGTTTCGAATTTGGCAGCGAGGCTCTGCGAGAGACACATACAAAGTGTTGCCCCTTTACGAACCAAAGCTGTTGGGGAAAGCGAATGTCTGTGTGGCAGCGAATGCAGTTCAAAGGGACAGTGAAAACCAGCTACAGCATTCCGTGCTGGCAGCTTTCGTGTGGGCGCAATCGCTGGACGTTTCGAATTTGGCAGCCGGGCTCTGCGAGAGACACATACACAGTGTTGCCCCTTTACCAAGCAAAGCTTTTGGGGAAAGCGAATGTCTGTGTGGCAGCGAATGCAGTTCCAAGGGACAGTGAAAACCAGCTACAGCATTCCGTGCTGGCAGCTTTCGTGTGGGCGCAATCGCTGGACGTTTCGAATTTGGCAGCCGGGCTCTGCGAGAGACACATACACAGTGTTGCCCCTTTACGAACCAAAGCTGTTGGGGAAAGCGAATGTCTGTGTGGCAGCGAATGCAGTTCCAAGGGACAGTGAAAACCAGCTACAGCATTCCGTGCTGGCAGCTTTCGTGTGGGCGAAATCGCTGGACGTTTCGAATTTGGCAGCCGGGCTCTGCGAGAGACACATACACAGTGTTGCCCCTTTACGAACCAAAGCTTTTGGGGAAAGCGAATGTCTGTGTGGCAGCGAATGCAGTTCCAAGGGACAGTGAAAACCAGCTACAGCATTCCGTGCTGGCAGATTTCATGTGGGAGAAATCGCTGGACGTTTCGAATTTGGCAGCCGGGCTCTGCGAGAGACACATACACAGTGTTGCCCCATTACCAAGCAAAGCTTTTGGGGAAAGTGAATGTCTGTGTGGCAGCGAATGCAGTTCCAAGGGACAGTGAAAACCAGCTACAGCATTCCGTGCTGGCAGCTTTCGTGTGGGCGCAATCGCTGGACGTTTCGAATTTGGCAGCCGGGCTCTGCGAGAGACACATACACAGTGTTGCCCCATTACCAAGCAAAGCTTTTGGGGAAAGCGAATGTCTGTGTGGCAGCGAATGCAGTTCCAAGGGACAGTGAAAACCAGCTACAGCATTCCGTGCTGGCAGCTTTCGTGTGGGCGCAATCGCTGGACGTTTCGAATTTGGCAGCCGGGCTCTGCGAGAGACACATACACAGTGTTGCCCCTTTACGAACCAAAGCTTTTGGGGAAAGCGAATGTCTGTGTGGCAGCGAATGCAGTTCCAAGGGACAGTGAAAACCAGCTACAGCATTCCGTGCTGGCAGCTTTCGTGTGGGCGCAATCGCTGGACGTTTCGAATTTGGCAGCCAGGCTCTGCGAGAGACACATACACAGTATTGCCCCATTACCAAGCAAAGCTTTTGGGGAAAGCGAATGTCTGTGTGGCAGCGAATGCAGTTCCAAGGGACAGTGAAAACCAGCTACAGCATTCCGTGCTGGCAGCTTTCGTGTGGGCGCAATCGCTGGACGTTTCGAATTTGGCAGCCGGGCTCTGCGAGAGACACATACACAGTGTTGCCCCTTTACCAAGCAAAGCTTTTGGGGAAAGCGAATGTCTGTGTGGCAGCGAATGCAGTTCCAAGGGACAGTGAAAACCAGCTACAGCATTCCGTGCTGGCAGCTTTCGTGTGGGCGCAATCGCTGGACGTTTCGAATTTGGCAGCCGGGCTCTGCGAGAGACACATACACAGTGTTGCCCCTTTACGAACCAAAGCTGTTGGGGAAAGCGAATGTCTGTGTGGCAGCGAATGCAGTTCCAAGGGACAGTGAAAACCAGCTACAGCATTCCGTGCTGGCAGCTTTCATGTGGGAGAAATCGCTGGACGTTTCGAATTTGGCAGCCGGGCTCTGCGAGAGACACATACACAGTGTTGCCCCATTACCAAGCAAAGCTTTTGGGGAAAGCGAATGTCTGTGTGGCAGCGAATGCAGTTCCAAGGGACAGTGAAAACCAGCTACAGCATTCCGTGCTGGCAGCTTTCGTGTGGGCGCAATCGCTGGACGTTTCGAATTTGGCAGCCGGGCTCTGCGAGAGACACATACACAGTGTTGCCCCATTACCAAGCAAAGCTTTTGGGGAAAGCGAATGTCTGTGTGGCAGCGAATGCAGTTCCAAGGGACAGTGAAAACCAGCTACAGCATTCCGTGCTGGCAGCTTTCATGTGGGCGCAATCGCTGGACGTTTCGAATTTGGCAGCCGGGCTCTGCGAGAGACACATACACAGTGTTGCCCCTTTACCAAGCAAAGCTTTTGGGGAAAGCGAATGTCTGTGTGGCAGCGAATGCAGTTCCAAGGGACAGTGAAAACCAGCTACAGCATTCCGTGCTGGCAGCTTTCGTGTGGGCGCAATCGCTGGACGTTTCGAATTTGGCAGCCGGGCTCTGCGAGAGACACATACACAGTGTTGCCCCTTTACGAACCAAAGCTTTTGGGGAAAGCGAATGTCTGTGTGGCAGCGAATGCAGTTCCAAGGGACAGTGAAAACCAGCTACAGCATTCCGTGCTGGCAGCTTTCGTGTGGGCGCAATCGCTGGACGTTTCGAATTTGGCAGCCGGGCTCTGCGAGAGACACATACACAGTGTTGCCCCATTACCAAGCAAAGCTTTTGGGGAAAGCGAATGTCTGTGTGGCAGCGAATGCAGTTCCAAGGGACAGTGAAACCCAGCTACAGCATTCCGTGCTGGCAGCTTTCGTGTGGGCGCAATCGCTGGACGTTTCGAATTTGTCAGCCGGGCTCTGCGAGAGACACATACACAGTGTTGCCCCTTTACGAACCAAAGCTTTTGGGGAAAGAGAATGTCTGTGTGGCAGCGAATGCAGTTCCAAGGGACAGTGAAACCCAGCTACAGCATTCCGTGCTGGCAGCTTTCGTGTGGGCGCAATCGCTGGACGTTTCGAATTTGGCAGCCGGGCTCTGCGAGAGACACATACACAGTGTTGCCCCTTTACGAACCAAAGCTTTTGGGGAAAGCGAATGTCTGTGTGGCAGCGAATGCAGTTCCAAGGGACAGTGAAAACCAGCTACAGCATTCCGTGCTGGCAGCTTTCGTGTGGGCGCAATCGCTGGACGTTTCGAATTTGGCAGCCGGGCTCTGCGAGAGACACATACACAGTGTTGCACCATTACCAAGCAAAGCTTTTGGGGAAAGCGAATGTCTGTGTGGCAGCGAATGCAGTTCCAAGGGACAGTGAAAACCAGCTACAGCATTCCGTGCTGGCAGCTTTCATGTGGGAGAAATCGCTGGACGTTTCGAATTTGGCAGCCGGGCTCTGCGAGAGACACATACACAGTGTTGCCCCTTTACGAACCAAAGCTTTTGGGGAAAGCGAATGTCTGTGTGGCAGCGAATGCAGTTCCAAGGGACAGTGAAAACCAGCTACAGCATTCCGTGCTGGCAGCTTTCGTGTGGGAGAAATCGCTGGACGTTTCGAATTTGGCAGCCGGGCTCTGCGAGAGACACATACACAGTGTTGCCCCTTTACGAACCAAAGCTTTTGGGGAAAGCGAATGTCTGTGTGGCAGCGAATGCAGTTCCAAGGGACAGTGAAAACCAGCTACAGCATTCCGTGCTGGCAGCTTTCGTGTGGGCGCAATCGCTGGACGTTTCGAATTTGGCAGCGAGGCTCTGCGAGAGACACATACAAAGTGTTGCCCCTTTACGAACCAAAGCTGTTGGGGAAAGCGAATGTCTGTGTGGCAGCGAATGCAGTTCAAAGGGACAGTGAAAACCAGCTACAGCATTCCGTGCTGGCAGCTTTCGTGTGGGCGCAATCGCTGGACGTTTCGAATTTGGCAGCCGGGCTCTGCGAGAGACACATACACAGTGTTGCCCCTTTACCAAGCAAAGCTTTTGGGGAAAGCGAATGTCTGTGTGGCAGCGAATGCAGTTCCAAGGGACAGTGAAAACCAGCTACAGCATTCCGTGCTGGCAGCTTTCGTGTGGGCGAAATCGCTGGACGTTTCGAATTTGGCAGCCGGGCTCTGCGAGAGACACATACACAGTGTTGCCCCTTTACGAACCAAAGCTTTTGGGGAAAGCGAATGTCTGTGTGGCAGCGAATGCAGTTCCAAGGGACAGTGAAAACCAGCTACAGCATTCCGTGCTGGCAGCTTTCGTGTGGGCGCAATCGCTGGACGTTTCGAATTTGGCAGCCGGGCTCTGCGAGAGACACATACACAGTGTTGCCCCTTTACGAACCAAAGCTGTTGGGGAAAGCGAATGTCTGTGTGGCAGCGAATGCAGTTCCAAGGGACAGTGAAAACCAGCTACAGCATTCCGTGCTGGCAGCTTTCGTGTGGGCGAAATCGCTGGACGTTTCGAATTTGGCAGCCGGGCTCTGCGAGAGACACATACACAGTGTTGCCCCTTTACGAACCAAAGCTTTTGGGGAAAGCGAATGTCTGTGTGGCAGCGAATGCAGTTCCAAGGGACAGTGAAAACCAGCTACAGCATTCCGTGCTGGCAGATTTCGTGTGGGCGCAATCGCTGGACGTTTCGAATTTGGCAGCCGGGCTCTGCGAGAGACACATACACAGTGTTGCCCCATTACCAAGCAAAGCTTTTGGGGAAAGCGAATGTCTGTGTGGCAGCGAATGCAGTTCCAAGGGACAGTGAAAACCAGCTACAGCATTCCGTGCTGGCAGCTTTCGTGTGGGCGCAATCGCTGGACGTTTCGAATTTGGCAGCCGGGCTCTGCGAGAGACACATACACAGTGTTGCCCCATTACCAAGCAAAGCTTTTGGGGAAAGCGAATGTCTGTGTGGCAGCGAATGCAGTTCCAAGGGACAGTGAAAACCAGCTACAGCATTCCGTGCTGGCAGCTTTCGTGTGGGCGCAATCGCTGGACGTTTCGAATTTGGCAGCCGGGCTCTGCGAGAGACACATACACAGTGTTGCCCCTTTATGAACCAAAGCTTTTGGGGAAAGCGAATGTCTGTGTGGCAGCGAATGCAGTTCCAAGGGACAGTGAAAACCAGCTACAGCATTCCGTGCTGGCAGCTTTCGTGTGGGCGCAATCGCTGGACGTTTCGAATTTGGCAGCCGGGCTCTGCGAGAGACACATACACAGTATTGCCCCATTACCAAGCAAAGCTTTTGGGGAAAGCGAATGTCTGTGTGGCAGCGAATGCAGTTCCAAGGGACAGTGAAAACCAGCTACAGCATTCCGTGCTGGCAGCTTTCGTGTGGGCGCAATCGCTGGACGTTTCGAATTTGGCAGCCGGGCTCTGCGAGAGACACATACACAGTGTTGCCCCTTTACGAACCAAAGCTTTTGGGGAAAGCGAATGTCTGTGTGGCAGCGAATGCAGTTCCAAGGGACAGTGAAAACCAGCTACAGCATTCCGTGCTGGCAGCTTTCATGTGGGAGAAATCGCTGGACGTTTCGAATTTGGCAGCCGGGCTCTGCGAGAGACACATACACAGTGTTGCCCCATTACCAAGCAAAGCTTTTGGGGAAAGCGAATGTCTGTGTGGCAGCGAATGCAGTTCCAAGGGACAGTGAAAACCAGCTACAGCATTCCGTGCTGGCAGCTTTCGTGTGGGCGCAATCGCTGGACGTTTCGAATTTGGCAGCCGGGCTCTGCGAGAGACACATACACAGTGTTGCCCCATTACCAAGCAAAGCTTTTGGGGAAAGCGAATGTCTGTGTGGCAGCGAATGCAGTTCCAAGGGACAGTGAAAACCAGCTACAGCATTCCGTGCTGGCAGCTTTCATGTGGGCGCAATCGCTGGACGTTTCGAATTTGGCAGCCGGGCTCTGCGAGAGACACATACACAGTGTTGCCCCTTTACCAAGCAAAGCTTTTGGGGAAAGCGAATGTCTGTGTGGCAGCGAATGCAGTTCCAAGGGACAGTGAAACCCAGCTACAGCATTCCGTGCTGGCAGCTTTCGTGTGGGCGCAATCGCTGGACGTTTCGAATTTGGCAGCCGGGCTCTGCGAGAGACACATACACAGTGTTGCCCCTTTACGAACCAAAGCTGTTGGGGAAAGCGAATGTCTGTGTGGCAGCGAATGCAGTTCCAAGGGACAGTGAAAACCAGCTACAGCATTCCGTGCTGGCAGCTTTCGTGTGGGCGCAATCGCTGGACGTTTCGAATTTGGCAGCCGGGCTCTGCGAGAGACACATACACAGTGTTGCCCCATTACCAAGCAAAGCTTTTGGGGAAAGCGAATGTCTGTGTGGCAGCGAATGCAGTTCCAAGGGACAGTGAAAACCAGCTACAGCATTCCGTGCTGGCAGCTTTCGTGTGGGCGCAATCGCTGGACGTTTCGAATTTGGCAGCCGGGCTCTGCGAGAGACACATACACAGTGTTGCCCCTTTACGAACCAAAGCTTTTGGGGAAAGCGAATGTCTGTGTGGCAGCGAATGCAGTTCCAAGGGACAGTGAAAACCAGCTACAGCATTCCGTGCTGGCAGCTTTCGTGTGGGCGCAATCGCTGGACGTTTCGAATTTGGCAGCCGGGCTCTGCGAGAGACACATACACAGTGTTGCCCCATTACCAAGCAAAGCTTTTGGGGAAAGCGAATGTCTGTGTGGCAGCGAATGCAGTTCCAAGGGACAGTGAAACCCAGCTACAGCATTCCGTGCTGGCAGCTTTCGTGTGGGCGCAATCGCTGGACGTTTCGAATTTGGCAGCCGGGCTCTGCGAGAGACACATACACAGTGTTGCCCCTTTACGAACCAAAGCTTTTGGGGAAAGAGAATGTCTGTGTGGCAGCGAATGCAGTTCCAAGGGACAGTGAAAACCAGCTACAGCATTCCGTGCTGGCAGCTTTCGTGTGGGCGCAATCGCTGGACGTTTCGAATTTGGCAGCCGGGCTCTGCGAGAGACACATACACAGTGTTGCCCCTTTACGAACCAAAGCTTTTGGGGAAAGCGAATGTCTGTGTGGCAGCGAATGCAGTTCCAAGGGACAGTGAAAACCAGCTACAGCATTCCGTGCTGGCAGCTTTCGTGTGGGAGAAATCGCTGGACGTTTCGAATTTGGCAGCCGGGCTCTGCGAGAGACACATACACAGTGTTGCCCCATTACCAAGCAAAGCTTTTGGGGAAAGCGAATGTCTGTGTGGCAGCGAATGCAGTTCCAAGGGACAGTAAAAACCAGCTACAGCATTCCGTGCTGGCAGCTTTCATGTGGGCGCAATCGCTGGACGTTTCGAATTTGGCAGCCGGGCTCTGCGAGAGACACATACACAGTGTTGCCCCTTTACCAAGCAAAGCTTTTGGGGAAAGCGAATGTCTGTGTGGCAGCGAATGCAGTTCCAAGGGACAGTGAAAACCAGCTACAGCATTCCGTGCTGGCAGCTTTCGTGTGGGCGAAATCGCTGGACGTTTCGAATTTGGCAGCCGGGCTCTGCGAGAGACACATACACAGTGTTGCCCCTTTACGAACCAAAGCTTTTGGGGAAAGCGAATGTCTGTGTGGCAGCGAATGCAGTTCCAAGGGACAGTGAAAACCAGCTACAGCATTCCGTGCTGGCAGATTTCGTGTGGGCGCAATCGCTGGACGTTTCGAATTTGGCAGCCGGGCTCTGCGAGAGACACATACACAGTGTTGCCCCATTACCAAGCAAAGCTTTTGGGGAAAGCGAATGTCTGTGTGGCAGCGAATGCAGTTCCAAGGGACAGTGAAAACCAGCTACAGCATTCCGTGCTGGCAGCTTTCGTGTGGGCGCAATCGCTGGACGTTTCGAATTTGGCAGCCGGGCTCTGCGAGAGACACATACACAGTGTTGCCCCATTACCAAGCAAAGCTTTTGGGGAAAGCGAATGTCTGTGTGGCAGCGAATGCAGTTCCAAGGGACAGTGAAAACCAGCTACAGCATTCCGTGCTGGCAGCTTTCGTGTGGGCGCAATCGCTGGACGTTTCGAATTTGGCAGCCGGGCTCTGCGAGAGACACATACACAGTGTTGCCCCTTTACGAACCAAAGCTTTTGGGGAAAGCGAATGTCTGTGTGGCAGCGAATGCAGTTCCAAGGGACAGTGAAAACCAGCTACAGCATTCCGTGCTGGCAGCTTTCGTGTGGGCGCAATCGCTGGACGTTTCGAATTTGGCAGCCAGGCTCTGCGAGAGACACATACACAGTATTGCCCCATTACCAAGCAAAGCTTTTGGGGAAAGCGAATGTCTGTGTGGCAGCGAATGCAGTTCCAAGGGACAGTGAAAACCAGCTACAGCATTCCGTGCTGGCAGCTTTCGTGTGGGCGCAATCGCTGGACGTTTCGAATTTGGCAGCCGGGCTCTGCGAGAGACACATACACAGTGTTGCCCCTTTACCAAGCAAAGCTTTTGGGGAAAGCGAATGTCTGTGTGGCAGCGAATGCAGTTCCAAGGGACAGTGAAAACCAGCTACAGCATTCCGTGCTGGCAGCTTTCGTGTGGGCGCAATCGCTGGACGTTTCGAATTTGGCAGCCGGGCTCTGCGAGAGACACATACACAGTGTTGCCCCTTTACGAACCAAAGCTTTTGGGGAAAGCGAATGTCTGTGTGGCAGCGAATGCAGTTCCAAGGGACAGTGAAAACCAGCTACAGCATTCCGTGCTGGCAGCTTTCGTGTGGGCGCAATCGCTGGACGTTTCAAATTTGGCAGCGAGGCTCTGCGAGAGACACATACACAGTGTTGCCCCTTTACGAACCAAAGCTTTTGGGGAAAGCGAATGTCTGTGTGGCAGCGAATGCAGTTCCAAGGGACAGTGAAAACCAGCTACAGCATTCCGTGCTGGCAGCTTTCGTGTGGGCGCAATCGCTGGACGTTTCGAATTTGGCAGCCGGGCTCTGCGAGAGACACATACACAGTGTTGCCCCTTTACAAACCAAAGCTGTTGGGGAAAGCGAATGTCTGTGTGGCAGCGAATGCAGTTCCAAGGGACAGTGAAAACCAGCTACAGCATTCCGTGCTGGCAGCTTTCGTGTGGGCGCAATCGCTGGACGTTTCGAATTTGGCAGCCGGGCTCTGCGAGAGACACATACACAGTGTTGCCCCATTACCAAGCAAAGCTTTTGGGGAAAGCGAATGTCTGTGTGGCAGCGAATGCAGTTCCAAGGGACAGTGAAACCCAGCTACAGCATTCCGTGCTGGCAGCTTTCGTGTGGGCGCAATCGCTGGACGTTTCGAATTTGGCAGCCGGGCTCTGCGAGAGACACATACACAGTGTTGCCCCTTTACGAACCAAAGCTTTTGGGGAAAGAGAATGTCTGTGTGGCAGCGAATGCAGTTCCAAGGGACAGTGAAAACCAGCTACAGCATTCCGTGCTGGCAGCTTTCGTGTGGGCGCAATCGCTGGACGTTTCGAATTTGGCAGCCGGGCTCTGCGAGAGACACATACACAGTGTTGCCCCTTTACGAACCAAAGCTTTTGGGGAAAGCGAATGTCTGTGTGGCAGCGAATGCAGTTCCAAGGGACAGTGAAAACCAGCTACAGCATTCCGTGCTGGCAGCTTTCGTGTGGGAGAAATCGCTGGACGTTTCGAATTTGGCAGCCGGGCTCTGCGAGAGACACATACACAGTGTTGCCCCATTACCAAGCAAAGCTTTTGGGGAAAGCGAATGTCTGTGTGGCAGCGAATGCAGTTCCAAGGGACAGTAAAAACCAGCTACAGCATTCCGTGCTGGCAGCTTTCATGTGGGCGCAATCGCTGGACGTTTCGAATTTGGCAGCCGGGCTCTGCGAGAGACACATACACAGTGTTGCCCCTTTACCAAGCAAAGCTTTTGGGGAAAGCGAATGTCTGTGTGGCAGCGAATGCAGTTCCAAGGGACAGTGAAAACCAGCTACAGCATTCCGTGCTGGCAGCTTTCGTGTGGGCGAAATCGCTGGACGTTTCGAATTTGGCAGCCGGGCTCTGCGAGAGACACATACACAGTGTTGCCCCTTTACGAACCAAAGCTTTTGGGGAAAGCGAATGTCTGTGTGGCAGCGAATGCAGTTCCAAGGGACAGTGAAAACCAGCTACAGCATTCCGTGCTGGCAGATTTCGTGTGGGCGCAATCGCTGGACGTTTCGAATTTGGCAGCCGGGCTCTGCGAGAGACACATACACAGTGTTGCCCCATTACCAAGCAAAGCTTTTGGGGAAAGCGAATGTCTGTGTGGCAGCGAATGCAGTTCCAAGGGACAGTGAAAACCAGCTACAGCATTCCGTGCTGGCAGCTTTCGTGTGGGCGCAATCGCTGGACGTTTCGAATTTGGCAGCCGGGCTCTGCGAGAGACACATACACAGTGTTGCCCCATTACCAAGCAAAGCTTTTGGGGAAAGCGAACGTCTGTGTGGCAGCGAATGCAGTTCCAAGGGACAGTGAAAACCAGCTACAGCATTCCGTGCTGGCAGCTTTCGTGTGGGCGAAATCGCTGGACGTTTCGAATTTGGCAGCCGGGCTCTGCGAGAGACACATACACAGTGTTGCCCCTTTACGAACCAAAGCTTTTGGGGAAAGCGAATGTCTGTGTGGCAGCGAATGCAGTTCCAAGGGACAGTGAAAACCAGCTACAGCATTCCGTGCTGGCAGCTTTCGTGTGGGCGCAATCGCTGGACGTTTCGAATTTGGCAGCCAGGCTCTGCGAGAGACACATACACAGTATTGCCCCATTACCAAGCAAAGCTTTTGGGGAAAGCGAATGTCTGTGTGGCAGCGAATGCAGTTCCAAGGGACAGTGAAAACCAGCTACAGCATTCCGTGCTGGCAGCTTTCGTGTGGGCGCAATCGCTGGACGTTTCGAATTTGGCAGCCGGGCTCTGCGAGAGACACATACACAGTGTTGCCCCTTTACCAAGCAAAGCTTTTGGGGAAAGCGAATGTCTGTGTGGCAGCGAATGCAGTTCCAAGGGACAGTGAAAACCAGCTACAGCATTCCGTGCTGGCAGCTTTCGTGTGGGCGCAATCGCTGGACGTTTCGAATTTGGCAGCCGGGCTCTGCGAGAGACACATACACAGTGTTGCCCCTTTACGAACCAAAGCTTTTGGGGAAAGCGAATGTCTGTGTGGCAGCGAATGCAGTTCCAAGGGACAGTGAAAACCAGCTACAGCATTCCGTGCTGGCAGCTTTCGTGTGGGAGAAATCGCTGGACGTTTCAAATTTGGCAGCGAGGCTCTGCGAGAGACACATACACAGTGTTGCCCCTTTACGAACCAAAGCTTTTGGGGAAAGCGAATGTCTGTGTGGCAGCGAATGCAGTTCCAAGGGACAGTGAAAACCAGCTACAGCATTCCGTGCTGGCAGCTTTCGTGTGGGAGAAATCGCTGGACGTTTCGAATTTGGCAGCCGGGCTCTGCGAGAGACACATACACAGTGTTGCCCCGTTACGAACCAAAGCTGTTGGGGAAAGCGAATGTCTGTGTGGCAGCGAATGCAGTTCCAAGGGACAGTGAAAACCAGCTACAGCATTCCGTGCTGGCAGCTTTCATGTGGGAGAAATCGCTGGACGTTTCGAATTTGGCAGCCGGGCTCTGCGAGAGACACATACACAGTGTTGCCCCATTACCAAGCAAAGCTTTTGGGGAAAGCGAATGTCTGTGTGGCAGCGAATGCAGTTCCAAGGGACAGTGAAAACCAGCTACAGCATTCCGTGCTGGCAGCTTTCGTGTGGGCGCAATCGCTGGACGTTTCGAATTTGGCAGCCGGGCTCTGCGAGAGACACATACACAGTGTTGCCCCATTACCAAGCAAAGCTTTTGGGGAAAGCGAATGTCTGTGTGGCAGCGAATGCAGTTCCAAGGGACAGTGAAAACCAGCTACAGCATTCCGTGCTGGCAGCTTTCATGTGGGCGCAATCGCTGGACGTTTCGAATTTGGCAGCCGGGCTCTGCGAGAGACACATACACAGTGTTGCCCCTTTACCAAGCAAAGCTTTTGGGGAAAGCGAATGTCTGTGTGGCAGCGAATGCAGTTCCAAGGGACAGTGAAAACCAGCTACAGCATTCCGTGCTGGCAGCTTTCGTGTGGGCGCAATCGCTGGACGTTTCGAATTTGGCAGCCGGGCTCTGCGAGAGACACATACACAGTGTTGCCCCTTTACGAACCAAAGCTGTTGGGGAAAGCGAATGTCTGTGTGGCAGCGAATGCAGTTCCAAGGGACAGTGAAAACCAGCTACAGCATTCCGTGCTGGCAGCTTTCGTGTGGGCGCAATCGCTGGACGTTTCGAATTTGGCAGCCGGGCTCTGCGAGAGACACATACACAGTGTTGCCCCATTACCAAGCAAAGCTTTTGGGGAAAGCGAATGTCTGTGTGGCAGCGAATGCAGTTCCAAGGGACAGTGAAAACCAGCTACAGCATTCCGTGCTGGCAGCTTTCGTGTGGGCGCAATCGCTGGACGTTTCGAATTTGGCAGCCGGGCTCTGCGAGAGACACATACACAGTGTTGCCCCTTTACGAACCAAAGCTTTTGGGGAAAGCGAATGTCTGTGTGGCAGCGAATGCAGTTCCAAGGGACAGTGAAAACCAGCTACAGCATTCCGTGCTGGCAGCTTTCGTGTGGGCGCAATCGCTGGACGTTTCGAATTTGGCAGCCGGGCTCTGCGAGAGACACATACACAGTGTTGCCCCATTACCAAGCAAAGCTTTTGGGGAAAGCGAATGTCTGTGTGGCAGCGAATGCAGTTCCAAGGGACAGTGAAACCCAGCTACAGCATTCCGTGCTGGCAGCTTTCGTGTGGGCGCAATCGCTGGACGTTTCGAATTTGGCAGCCGGGCTCTGCGAGAGACACATACACAGTGTTGCCCCTTTACGAACCAAAGCTTTTGGGGAAAGCGAATGTCTGTGTGGCAGCGAATGCAGTTCCAAGGGACAGTGAAAACCAGCTACAGCATTCCGTGCTGGCAGCTTTCGTGTGGGCGCAATCGCTGGACGTTTCGAATTTGGCAGCCGGGCTCTGCGAGAGACACATACACAGTGTTGCCCCTTTACGAACCAAAGCTTTTGGGGAAAGCGAATGTCTGTGTGGCAGCGAATGCAGTTCCAAGGGACAGTGAAAACCAGCTACAGCATTCCGTGCTGGCAGCTTTCGTGTGGGAGAAATCGCTGGACGTTTCGAATTTGGCAGCCGGGCTCTGCGAGAGACACATACACAGTGTTGCCCCTTTACGAAGCAAAGCTGTTGGGGAAAGCGAATGTCTGTGTGGCAGCGAATGCAGTTCCAAGGGACAGTGAAAACCAGCTACAGCATTCCGTGCTGGCAGCTTTCGTGTGGGCGCAATCGCTGGACGTTTCGAATTTGGCAGCCGGGCTCTGCGAGAGACACATACACAGTGTTGCCCCATTACCAAGCAAAGCTTTTGGGGAAAGCGAATGTCTGTGTGGCAGCGAATGCAGTTCCAAGGGACAGTAAAAACCAGCTACAGCATTCCGTGCTGGCAGCTTTCATGTGGGCGCAATCGCTGGACGTTTCGAATTTGGCAGCCGGGCTCTGCGAGAGACACATACACAGTGTTGCCCCTTTACCAAGCAAAGCTTTTGGGGAAAGCGAATGTCTGTGTGGCAGCGAATGCAGTTCCAAGGGACAGTGAAAACCAGCTACAGCATTCCGTGCTGGCAGCTTTCGTGTGGGCGAAATCGCTGGACGTTTCGAATTTGGCAGCCGGGCTCTGCGAGAGACACATACACAGTGTTGCCCCTTTACCAAGCAAAGCTTTTGGGGAAAGCGAATGTCTGTGTGGCAGCGAATGCAGTTCCAAGGGACAGTGAAAACCAGCTACAGCATTCCGTGCTGGCAGCTTTCTTTTGGGCGAAATCGCTGGACGTTTCGAATTTGGCAGCCGGGCTCTGCGAGAGACACATACACAGTGTAGCCCCTTTACGAACCAAAGCTGTTGGGGAAAGCGAATGTCTGTGTGGCAGCGAATGCAGTTCCAAGGGACAGTGAAAACCAGCTACAGCATTCCGTGCTGGCAGCTTTCGTGTGGGCGAAATCGCTGGACGTTTCGAATTTGGCAGCCGGGCTCTGCGAGAGACACATACACAGTGTTGCCCCTTTACGAACCAAAGCTTTTGGGGAAAGCGAATGTCTGTGTGGCAGCGAATGCAGTTCCAAGGGACAGTGAAAACCAGCTACAGCATTCCGTGCTGGCAGCTTTCGTGTGGGCGCAATCGCTGGACGTTTCGAATTTGGCAGCAGGGCTCTGCGAGAGACACATACACAGTGTTGCCCCATTACCAAGCAAAGCTTTTGGGGAAAGCGAATGTCTGTGTGGCAGCGAATGCAGTTCCAAGGGACAGTGAAAACCAGCTACAGCATTCCGTGCTGGCAGCTTTCATGTGGGCGCAATCGCTGGACGTTTCGAATTTGGCAGCCGGGCTCTGCGAGAGACACATACACAGTGTTGCCCCTTTACCAAGCAAAGCTTTTGGGGAAAGCGAATGTCTGTGTGGCAGCGAATGCAGTTCCAAGGGACAGTGAAAACCAGCTACAGCATTCCGTGCTGGCAGCTTTCGTGTGGGCGAAATCGCTGGACGTTTCGAATTTGGCAGCCGGGCTCTGCGAGAGACACATACACAGTGTTGCCCCTTTACGAACCAAAGCTTTTGGGGAAAGCGAATGTCTGTGTGGCAGCGAATGCAGTTCCAAGGGACAGTGAAAACCAGCTACAGCATTCCGTGCTGGCAGCTTTCGTGTGGGCGCAGTCGCTGGACGTTTCGAATTTGGCAGCCGGGCTCTGCGAGAGACACATACACAGTGTTGCCCCATTACCAAGCAAAGCTTTTGGGGAAAGCGAATGTCTGTGTGGCAGCGAATGCAGTTCCAAGGGACAGTGAAAACCAGCTACAGCATTCCGTGCTGGCAGCTTTCGTGTGGGCGCAATCGCTGGACGTTTCGAATTTGGCAGCCGGGCTCTGCGAGAGACACATACACAGTGTTGCCCCATTACCAAGCAAAGCTTTTGGGGAAAGCGAATGTCTGTGTGGCAGCGAATGCAGTTCCAAGGGACAGTGAAAACCAGCTACAGCATTCCGTGCTGGCAGCTTTCGTGTGGGCGCAATCGCTGGACGTTTCGAATTTGGCAGCCGGGCTCTGCGAGAGACACATACACAGTGTTGCCCCTTTACCAAGCAAAGCTTTTGGGGAAAGCGAATGTCTGTGTGGCAGCGAATGCAGTTCCAAGGGACAGTGAAAACCAGCTACAGCATTCCGTGCTGGCAGCTTTCGTTTGGGCGAAATCGCTGGACGTTTCGAATTTGGCAGCCGGGCTCTGCGAGAGACACATACACAGTGTAGCCCCTTTACGAACCAAAGCTGTTGGGGAAAGCGAATGTCTGTGTGGCAGCGAATGCAGTTCCAAGGGACAGTGAAAAACAGCTACAGCATTCCGTGCTGGCAGCTTTCGTGTGGGCGAAATCGCTGGACGTTTCGAATTTGGCAGCCGGGCTCTGCGAGAGACACATACACAGTGTTGCCCCTTTACGAACCAAAGCTTTTGGGGAAAGCGAATGTCTGTGTGGCAGCGAATGCAGTTCCAAGGGACAGTGAAAACCAGCTACAGCATTCCGTGCTGGCAGCTTTCGTGTGGGCGAAATCGCTGGACGTTTCGAATTTGGCAGCCGGGCTCTGCGAGAGACACATACACAGTGTTGCCCCGTTACGAACCAAAGCTGTTGGGGAAAGCGAATGTCTGTGTGGCAGCGAATGCAGTTCCAAGGGACAGTGAAAACCAGCTACAGCATTCCGTGCTGGCAGCTTTCGTGTGGGCGCAATCGCTGGACGTTTCGAATTTGGCAGCCGGGCTCTGCGAGAGACACATACACAGTGTTGCCCCATTACCAAGCAAAGCTTTTGGGGAAAGCGAATGTCTGTGTGGCAGCGAATGCAGTTCCAAGGGACAGTGAAAACCAGCTACAGCATTCCGTGCTGGCAGCTTTCGTGTGGGCGCAATCGCTGGACGTTTCGAATTTGGCAGCAGGGCTCTGCGAGAGACACATACACAGTGTTGCCCCATTACCAAGCAAAGCTTTTGGGGAAAGCGAATGTCTGTGTGGCAGCGAATGCAGTTCCAAGGGACAGTGAAAACCAGCTACAGCATTCCGTGCTGGCAGCTTTCATGTGGGCGCAATCGCTGGACGTTTCGAATTTGGCAGCCGGGCTCTGCGAGAGACACATACACAGTGTTGCCCCTTTACGAACCAAAGCTGTTGGGGAAAGCGAATGTCTGTGTGGCAGCGAATGCAGTTCCAAGGGACAGTGAAAACCAGCTACAGCATTCCGTGCTGGCAGCTTTCGTGTGGGCGCAATCGCTGGACGTTTCGAATTTGGCAGCCGGGCTCTGCGAGAGACACATACACAGTGTTGCCCCTTTACGAACCAAAGCTTTTGGGGAAAGCGAATGTCTGTGTGGCAGCGAATGCAGTTCCAAGGGACAGTGAAAACCAGCTACAGCATTCCGTGCTGGCAGCTTTCGTGTGGGCGCAATCGCTGGACGTTTCGAATTTGGCAGCCGGGCTCTGCGAGAGACACATACACAGTGTTGCCCCTTTACGAACCAAAGCTTTTGGGGAAAGCGAATGTCTGTGTGGCAGCGAATGCAGTTCCAAGGGACAGTGAAACCCAGCTACAGCATTCCGTGCTGGCAGCTTTCGTGTGGGCGCAATCGCTGGACGTTTCGAATTTGGCAGCCGGGCTCTGCGAGAGACACATACACAGTGTTGCCCCTTTACCAAGCAAAGCTTTTGGGGAAAGCGAATGTCTGTGTGGCAGCGAATGCAGTTCCAAGGGACAGTGAAAACCAGCTACAGCATTCCGTGCTGGCAGCTTTCGTGTGGGAGAAATCGCTGGACGTTTCGAATTTGGCAGCCGGGCTCTGCGAGAGACACATACACAGTGTTGCCCCATTACCAAGCAAAGCTTTTGGGGAAAGCGAATGTCTGTGTGGCAGCGAATGCAGTTCCAAGGGACAGTAAAAACCAGCTACAGCATTCCGTGCTGGCAGCTTTCATGTGGGCGCAATCGCTGGACGTTTCGAATTTGGCAGCCGGGCTCTGCGAGAGACACATACACAGTGTTGCCCCTTTACCAAGCAAAGCTTTTGGGGAAAGCGAATGTCTGTGTGGCAGCGAATGCAGTTCCAAGGGACAGTGAAAACCAGCTACAGCATTCCGTGCTGGCAGCTTTCGTGTGGGCGCAATCGCTGGACGTTTCGAATTTGGCAGCCGGGCTCTGCGAGAGACACATACACAGTGTTGCCCCTTTACGAACCAAAGCTTTTGGGGAAAGCGAATGTCTGTGTGGCAGCGAATGCAGTTCCAAGGGACAGTGAAAACCAGCTACAGCATTCCGTGCTGGCAGCTTTCGTGTGGGAGAAATCGCTGGACGTTTCGAATTTGGCAGCCGGGCTCTGCGAGAGACACATACACAGTGTTGCCCCGTTACGAACCAAAGCTGTTGGGGAAAGCGAATGTCTGTGTGGCAGCGAATGCAGTTCCAAGGGACAGTGAAAACCAGCTACAGCATTCCGTGCTGGCAGCTTTCGTGTGGGCGCAATCGCTGGACGTTTCGAATTTGGCAGCCGGGCTCTGCGAGAGACACATACACAGTGTTGCCCCATTACCAAGCAAAGCTTTTGGGGAAAGCGAATGTCTGTGTGGCAGCGAATGCAGTTCCAAGGGACAGTGAAAACCAGCTACAGCATTCCGTGCTGGCAGCTTTCGTGTGGGCGCAATCGCTGGACGTTTCGAATTTGGCAGCCGGGCTCTGCGAGAGACACATACACAGTGTTGCCCCATTACCAAGCAAAGCTTTTGGGGAAAGCGAATGTCTGTGTGGCAGCGAATGCAGTTCCAAGGGACAGTGAAAACCAGCTACAGCATTCCGTGCTGGCAGCTTTCGTGTGGGCGCAATCGCTGGACGTTTCGAATTTGGCAGCCGGGCTCTGCGAGAGACACATACACAGTGTTGCCCCGTTACGAACCAAAGCTGTTGGGGAAAGCGAATGTCTGTGTGGCAGCGAATGCAGTTCCAAGGGACAGTGAAAACCAGCTACAGCATTCCGTGCTGGCAGCTTTCGTGTGGGCGCAATCGCTGGACGTTTCGAATTTGGCAGCCGGGCTCTGCGAGAGACACATACACAGTGTTGCCCCATTACCAAGCAAAGCTGTTGGGGAAAGCGAATGTCTGTGTGGCAGCGAATGCAGTTCCAAGGGACAGTGAAAAACAGCTACAGCATTCCGTGCTGGCAGCTTTCGTGTGGGCGAAATCGCTGGACGTTTCGAATTTGGCAGCCGGGCTCTGCGAGAGACACATACACAGTGTTGCCCCTTTACGAACCAAAGCTTTTGGGGAAAGCGAATGTCTGTGTGGCAGCGAATGCAGTTCCAAGGGACAGTGAAAACCAGCTACAGCATTCCGTGCTGGCAGCTTTCGTGTGGGCGAAATCGCTGGACGTTTCGAATTTGGCAGCCGGGCTCTGCGAGAGACACATACACAGTGTTGCCCCTTTACGAACCAAAGCTTTTGGGGAAAGCGAATGTCTGTGTGGCAGCGAATGCAGTTCCAAGGGACAGTGAAAACCAGCTACAGCATTCCGTGCTGGCAGCTTTCGTGTGGGCGCAATCGCTGGACGTTTCGAATTTGGCAGCCGGGCTCTGTGAGAGACACATACACAGTGTTGCCCCATTACCAAGCAAAGCTTTTGGGGAAAGCGAATGTCTGTGTGGCAGCGAATGCAGTTCCAAGGGACAGTGAAAACCAGCTACAGCATTCCGTGCTGGCAGCTTTCGTGTGGGCGCAATCGCTGGACGTTTCGAATTTGGCAGCAGGGCTCTGCGAGAGACACATACACAGTGTTGCCCCATTACCAAGCAAAGCTTTTGGGGAAAGCGAATGTCTGTGTGGCAGCGAATGCAGTTCCAAGGGACAGTGAAAACCAGCTACAGCATTCCGTGCTGGCAGCTTTCATGTGGGCGCAATCGCTGGACGTTTCGAATTTGGCAGCCGGGCTCTGCGAGAGACACATACACAGTGTTGCCCCTTTACGAACCAAAGCTTTTGGGGAAAGCGAATGTCTGTGTGGCAGCGAATGCAGTTCCAAGGGACAGTGAAAACCAGCTACAGCATTCCGTGCTGGCAGCTTTCGTGTGGGCGCAGTCGCTGGACGTTTCGAATTTGGCAGCCGGGCTCTGCGAGAGACACATACACAGTGTTGCCCCATCACCAAGCAAAGCTTTTGGGGAAAGCGAATGTCTGTGTGGCAGCGAATGCAGTTCCAAGGGACAGTGAAAACCAGCTACAGCATTCCGTGCTGGCAGCTTTCGTGTGGGCGCAATCGCTGGACGTTTCGAATTTGGCAGCCGGGCTCTGCGAGAGACACATACACAGTGTTGCCCCATTACCAAGCAAAGCTTTTGGGGAAAGCGAATGTCTGTGTGGCAGCGAATGCAGTTCCAAGGGACAGTGAAAACCAGCTACAGCATTCCGTGCTGGCAGCTTTCGTGTGGGCGCAATCGCTGGACGTTTCGAATTTGGCAGCCGGGCTCTGCGAGAGAGAGATACACAGTGTTGCCCCTTTACGAACCAAAGCTTTTGGGGAAAGCGAATGTCTGTGTGGCAGCGAATGCAGTTCCAAGGGACAGTGAAAACCAGCTACAGCATTCCGTGCTGGCAGCTTTCGTGTGGGAGAAATCGCTGGACGTTTCGAATTTGGCAGCCGGGCTCTGCGAGAGACACATACACAGTGTTGCCCCTTTACGAACCAAAGCTTTTGGGGAAAGCGAATGTCTGTGTGGCAGCGAATGCAGTTCCAAGGGACAGTGAAAACCAGCTACAGCATTCCGTGCTGGCAGCTTTCGTGTGGGCGCAATCGCTGGACGTTTCGAATTTGGCAGCCGGGCTCTGCGAGAGACACATACACAGTGTTGCCCCTTTACGAACCAAAGCTGTTGGGGAAAGCGAATGTCTGTGTGGCAGCGAATGCAGTTCCAAGGGACAGTGAAAACCAGCTACAGCATTCCGTGCTGGCAGCTTTCGTGTGGGCGCAATCGCTGGACGTTTCGAATTTGGCAGCCGGGCTCTGCGAGAGACACATACACAGTGTTGCCCCTTTACCAAGCAAAGCTTTTGGGGAAAGCGAATGTCTGTGTGGCAGCGAATGCAGTTCCAAGGGACAGTGAAAACCAGCTACAGCATTCCGTGCTGGCAGCTTTCGTGTGGGAGAAATCGCTGGACGTTTCGAATTTGGCAGCCGGGCTCTGCGAGAGACACATACACAGTGTTGCCCCTTTACGAACCAAAGCTTTTGGGGAAAGAGAATGTCTGTGTGGCAGCGAATGCAGTTCCAAGGGACAGTGAAAACCAGCTACAGTATTCCGTGCTGGCAGCTTTCTTGTGGGCGCAATCGCTGGACGTTTCGAATTTGGCAGCCGGGCTCTGCGAGAGACACATACACAGTGTTGCCCCTTTACGAACCAAAGCTTTTGGGGAAAGCGAATGTCTGTGTGGCAGCGAATGCAGTTCCAAGGGACAGTGAAAACCAGCTACAGCATTCCGTGCTGGCAGCTTTCGTGTGGGCGCAATCGCTGGACGTTTCGAATTTGGCAGCCGGGCTCTGCGAGAGACACATACACAGTGTTGCCCCTTTACGAACCAAAGCTTTTGGGGAAAGCGAATGTCTGTGTGGCAGCGAATGCAGTTCCAAGGGACAGTGAAAACCAGCTACAGCATTCCGTGCTGGCAGCTTTCGTGTGGGCGCAATCGCTGGATGTTTCGAATTTGGCAGCCGGGCTCTGCGAGAGACACATACACAGTGTTGCCCCATTACCAAGCAAAGCTTTTGGGGAAAGCGAATGTCTGTGTGGCAGCGAATGCAGTTCCAAGGGACAGTGAAAACCAGCTACAGCATTCCGTGCTGGCAGCTTTCGTGTGGGCGCAATCGCTGGACATTTCGAATTTGGCAGCCGGGCTCTGCGAGAGACACATACACAGTGTTGCCCCTTTACGAACCAAAGCTTTTGGGGAAAGCGAATGTCTGTGTGGCAGCGAATGCAGTTCCAAGGGACAGTGAAAACCAGCTACAGCATTCCGTGCTGGCAGCTTTCGTGTGGGCGCAATCGCTGGACGTTTCGAATTTGGCAGCCGGGCTCTGCGAGAGACACATACACAGTGTTGCCCCTTTACGAACCAAAGCTGTTGGGGAAAGCGAATGTCTGTGTGGCAGCGAATGCAGTTCCAAGGGACAGTGAAAACCAGCTACAGCATTCCGTGCTGGCAGCTTTCGTGTGGGCGCAATCGCTGGACGTTTCGAATTTGTTAGCCGGGCTCTGCGAGAGACACATACACAGTGTTGCCCCTTTACGAACCAAAGCTTTTGGGGAAAGCGAATGTCTGTGTGGCAGCGAATGCAGTTCCAAGGGACAGTGAAAACCAGCTACAGCATTCCGTGCTGGCAGCTTTCGTGTGGGCGCAATCGCTGGACGTTTCGAATTTGGCAGCCGGGCTCTGCGAGAGACACATACACAGTGTTGCCCCTTTACGAACCAAAGCTTTTGGGGAAAGCGAATGTCTGTGTGGCAGCGAATGCAGTTCCAAGGGACAGTGAAAACCAGCTACAGCATTCCGTGCTGGCAGCTTTCGTGTGGGCGCAATCGCTGGACGTTTCGAATTTGGCAGCCGGGCTCTGCGAGAGACACATACACAGTGTTGCCCCTTTACGAACCAAAGCTTTTGGGGAAAGCGAATGTCTGTGTGGCAGCGAATGCAGTTCCAAGGGACAGTGAAAACCAGCTACAGCATTCCGTGCTGGCAGCTTTCGTGTGGGCGCAATCGCTGGACGTTTCGAATTTGGCAGCCGGGCTCTGCGAGAGACACATACACAGTGTTGCCCCATTACCAAGCAAAGCTTTTGGGGAAAGCGAATGTCTGTGTGGCAGCGAATGCAGTTCCAAGGGACAGTGAAAACCAGCTACAGCATTCCGTGCTGGCAGCTTTCGTGTGGGCGCAATCGCTGGACGTTTCGAATTTGGCAGCCGGGCTCTGCGAGAGACACATACACAGTGTTGCCCCTTTACGAACCAAAGCTTTTGGGGAAAGCGAATGTCTGTGTGGCAGCGAATGCAGTTCCAAGGGACAGTGAAAACCAGCTACAGCATTCCGTGCTGGCAGCTTTCGTGTGGGCGCAATCGCTGGACGTTTCGAATTTGGCAGCCGGGCTCTGCGAGAGACACATACACAGTGTTGCCCCTTTACGAACCAAAGCTTTTGGGGAAAGCGAATGTCTGTGTGGCAGCGAATGCAGTTCCAAGGGACAGTGAAAACCAGCTACAGCATTCCATGCTGGCAGGTTTCGTGTGGGAGAAACCACTGGACGTTTCGAATTTGGCAGCCGGGCTCTGCGAGAGACACATACACAGTGTTGCCCCTTTACGAACCAAAGCTTTTGGGGAAAGCGAATGTCTGTGTGGCAGCGAATGCAGTTCCAAGGGACAGTGAAAACCAGCTACAGCATTCCGTGCTGGCAGCTTTCGTGTGGGCGCAATCGCTGGACGTTTCGAATTTGGCAGCCGGGCTCTGCGAGAGAGAGATACACAGTGTTGCCCCTTTACGAAGCAAAGCTGTTGGGGAAAGCGAATGTCTGTGTGGCAGCGAATGCAGTTCCAAGGGACAGTGAAAACCAGCTACAGCATTCCGTGCTGGCAGCTTTCGTGTGGGCGCAATCACTGGACGTTTCGAATTTGGCAGCCGGGCTCTGCGAGAGACACATACACAGTGTTGCCCCATTACCAAGCAAAGCTTTTGGGGAAAGCGAATGTCTGTGTGGCAGCGAATGCAGTTCCAAGGGACAGTGAAAACCAGCTACAGCATTCCGTGCTGGCAGCTTTCGTGTGGGCGAAATCGCTGGACGTTTCGAATTTGGCAGCCGGGCTCTGCGAGAGACACATACACAGTTTTGCCCGATTACCAAGAAAGGTTTTGGGGAAAGCGAATGTCTGTGTGGCAGCGAATGCAGTTCCAAGGGACAGTGAAAACCAGCTACAGCATTCCATGCTGGCAGCTTTCGTGTGGGCGAAATCGCTGGACGTTTCGAATTTGGCAGCCGGGCTCTGCGAGAGACACATACACAGTGTTGCCCCGTTACGAACCAAAGCTGTTGGGGAAAGCGAATGTCTGTGTGGCAGCGAATGCAGTTCCAAGGGACAGTGAAAACCAGCTACAGCATTCCGTGCTGGCAGCTTTCGTGTGGGCGCAATCGCTGGACGTTTCGAATTTGGCAGCCGGGCTCTGCGAGAGACACATACACAGTGTTGCCCCTTTACGAACCAAAGCTTTTGGGGAAAGCGAATGTCTGTGTGGCAGCGAATGCAGTTCCAAGGGACAGTGAAAACCAGCTACAGCATTCCGTGCTGGCAGCTTTCGTGTGGGCGCAATCGCTGGACGTTTCGAATTTGGCAGCCGGGCTCTGCGAGAGACACATACACAGTGTTGCCCCTTTACGAACCAAAGCTTTTGGGGAAAGCGAATGTCTGTGTGGCAGCGAATGCAGTTCCAAGGGACAGTGAAACCCAGCTACAGCAATCCGTGCTGGCAGCTTTCGTGTGGGCGCAATCGCTGGACGTTTCGAATTTGGCAGCCGGGCTCTGCGAGAGACACATACAGAGTGTTGCCCCTTTACGAAGTAAAGCTGTTGGGGAAAGCGAATGTCTGTGTGGCAGCGAATGCAGTTCCAAGGGACAGTGAAACCCACCTACAGCATTCCGTGCTGGCAGCTTTCGTGTGGGCGCAATCGCTGGACGTTTCGAATTTGGCAGCCGGGCTCTGCGAGAGACACATACACAGTGTTGCCCCTTTACGAACCAAAGCTGTTGGGGAAAGCGAATGTCTGTGTGGCAGCGAATGCAGTTCCAAGGGACAGTGAAAACCAGCTACAGCATTCCATGCTGGCAGGTTTCGTGTGGGCGCAATCGCTGGACGTTTCGAATTTGGCAGCCGGGCTCTGCAAGAGACACATACACAGTGTTGCCCCATTACCAAGCAAAGCTTTTGGGGAAAGCGAATGTCTGTGTGGCAGCGAATGCAGTTCCAAGGGACAGTGAAAACCAGCTACAGCATTCCGTGCTGGCAGCTTTCGTGTGGGCGCAATCGCTGGACGTTTCGAATTTGGCAGCCAGGCTCTGCAAGAGACTCATACACAGTGTTGCCCCATTACCAAGCAAAGCTTTTGGGGAAAGCGAATGTCTGTGTGGCAGCGAATGCAGTTCCAAGGGACAGTGAAAACCAGCTACAGCATTCCGTGCTGGCAGCTTTCGTGTGGGCGCAATCGCTGGACGTTTCGAATTTGGCAGCCGGGCTCTGCGAGAGACACATACACAGTGTTGCCCCTTTACGAACCAAAGCTTTTGGGGAAAGCGAATGTCTGTGTGGCAGCGAATGCAGTTCCAAGGGACAGTGAAAACCAGCTACAGCATTCCGTGCTGGCAGCTTTCGTGTGGGCGCAATCGCTGGACGTTTCGAATTTGGCAGCCGGGCTCTGCGAGAGACACATACACAGTGTTGCCCCTTTACGAACCAAAGCTTTTGGGGAAAGCGAATGTCTGTGTGGCAGCGAATGCAGTTCCAAGGGACAGTGAAAACCAGCTACAGCATTCCGTGCTGGCAGCTTTCGTGTGGGCGCAATCGCTGGACGTTTCGAATTTGGCAGCCGGGCTCTGCGAGAGACACATACACAGTGTTGCCCCTTTACGAACCAAAGCTTTTGGGGAAAGCGAATGTCTGTGTGGCAGCGAATGCAGTTCCAAGGGACAGTGAAAACTAGCTACAGCATTCCGTGCTGGCAGCTTTCGTGTGGGCGCAATCGCTGGACGTTTCGAATTTGGCAGCCGGGCTCTGCAAGAGACACGTACACAGTGTTGCCCCTTTACGAACCAAAGCTTTTGGGGAAAGCGAATGTCTGTGTGGCAGCGAATGCAGTTCCAAGGGACAGTGAAAACCAGCTACAGCATTCCGTGCTGGCAGCTTTCGTGTGGGCGCAATCGCTGGACGTTTCGAATTTGGCAGCCGGGCTCTGCGAGAGACACATACACAGTGTTGCCCCTTTACGAACCAAAGCTGTTGGGGAAAGCGAATGTCTGTGTGGCAGCGAATGCAGTTCCAAGGGACAGTGAAAACCAGCTACAGCATTCCGTGCTGGCAGCTTTCGTGTGGGCGAAATCGCTGGACGTTTCGAATTTGGCAGCCGGGCTCTGCGAGAGACACATACACAGTGTTGCCCCATTACCAAGAAAGGTTTTGGGGAAAGCGAATGTCTGTGTGGCAGCGAATGCAGTTCCAAGGGACAGTGAAAACCAGCTACAGCATTCCGTGCTGGCAGCTTTCGTGTGGGCGAAATCGCTGGACGTTTCGATTTGGCAGCCGGGCTCTGCGAGAGACACATACACAGTGTTGCCCCATTACCAAGCAAAGCTTTTGGGGAAAGCGAATGCCTGTGTGGCAGCGAATGCAGTTCCAAGGGACAGTGAAAACCAGCTACAGCATTCCGTGCTGGCAGCTTTCGTGTGGGCGCAATCGCTGGACGTTTCGAATTTGTCAGCCGGGCTCTGCGAGAGACACGTACACAGTGTTGCCCCTTTACGAACCAAAGCTTTTGGGGAAAGCGAATGTCTGTGTGGCAGCGAATGCAGTTCCAAGGGACAGTGAAAACCAGCTACAGCATTCCGTGCTGGCAGCTTTCGTGTGGGCGCAATCGCTGGACGTTTCGAATTTGGCAGCCGGGCTCTGCGAGAGACACATACAGAGTGTTGCCCCTTTACGAACCAAAGCTTTTGGGGAAAGCGAATGTCTGTGTGGCAGCGAATGCAGTTCCAAGGGACAGTGAAAACCAGCTACAGCATTCCGTGCTGGCAGCTTTCGTGTGGGCGCAATCGCTGGACGTTTCGAATTTGGCAGCCGGGCTCTGCGAGAGACACATACACAGTGTTGCCCCTTTACGAACCAAAGCTTTTGGGGAAAGCGAATGTCTGTGTGGCAGCGAATGCAGTTCCAAGGGACAGTGAAAACCAGCTACAGCATTCCGTGCTGGCAGCTTTCGTGTGGGCGCAATCGCTGGACGTTTCGAATTTGGCAGCCGGGCTCTGCGAGAGACACATACACAGTGTTGCCCCTTTACGAACCAAAGCTTTTGGGGAAAGAGAATGTCTGTGTGGCAGCGAATGCAGTTCCAAGGGACAGTGAAAACCAGCTACAGCATTCCGTGCTGGCAGCTTTCGTGTGGGCGCAATCGCTGGACGTTTCGAATTTGGCAGCCGGGCTCTGCGAGAGACACATACACAGTATTGCCCCATTACCAAGAAAGGTTTTGGGGAAAGCGAATGTCTGTGTGGCAGCGAATGCAGTTCCAAGGGACAGTGAAAACCAGCTACAGCATTCCGTGCTGGCAGCTTTCGTGTGGGCGAAATCGCTGGACGTTTCGAATTTGGCAGCCGGGCTCTGCGAGAGACACATACAGAGTGTTGCCCCTTTACCAAGCAAAGCTTTTGGGGAAAGCGAATGTCTGTGTGGCAGCGAATGCAGTTCCAAGGGACAGTGAAAACCAGCTACAGCATTCCGTGCTGGCAGCTTTCGTGTGGGCGGAATCGCTGGACGTTTCGAATTTGTCAGCCGGGCTCTGCAAGAGACACATACACAGTGTTGCCCCTTTACGAACCAAAGCTTTTGGGGAAAGCGAATGTCTGTGTGGCAGCGAATGCAGTTCCAAGGGACAGTGAAAACCAGCTACAGCAATCCGTGCTGGCAGCTTTCGTGTGGGCGCAATCGCTGGACGTTTCGAATTTGGCAGCCGGGCTCTGCGAGAGACACATACAGAGTGTTGCCCCTTTACGAAGCAAAGCTGTTGGGGAAAGCGAATGTCTGTGTGGCAGCGAATGCAGTTCCAAGGGACAGTGAAAACCAGCTACAGCATTCCATGCTGGCAGGTTTCGTGTGGGCGCAATCGCTGGACGTTTCGAATTTGGCAGCCGGGCTCTGCAAGAGACACATACACAGTGTTGCCCCATTACCAAGCAAAGCTTTTGGGGAAAGCGAATGTCTGTGTGGCAGCGAATGCAGTTCCAAGGGACAGTGAAACCAGCTACAGCATTCCGTGCTGGCAGCTTTCGTGTGGGCGCAATCGCTGGACGTTTCGAATTTGGCAGCCGGGCTCTGCGAGAGACACGTACACAGTGTTGCCCCTTTACGAACCAAAGCTTTTGGGGAAAGCGAATGTCTGTGTGGCAGCGAATGCAGTTCCAAGGGACAGTGAAAACCAGCTACAGCATTCCGTGCTGGCAGCTTTCGTGTGGGCGCAATCGCTGGACGTTTCGAATTTGGCAGCCGGGCTCTGCGAGAGACACATACACAGTGTTGTCCCTTTACGAACCAAAGCTTTTGGGGAAAGCGAATGTCTGTGTGGCAGCGAATGCAGTTCCAAGGGACAGTGAAAACTAGCTACAGCATTCCGTGCTGGCAGCTTTCGTGTGGGCGCAATCGCTGGACGTTTCGAATTTGGCAGCCGGGCTCTGCAAGAGACACGTACACAGTGTTGCCCCTTTACGAACCAAAGCTTTTGGGGAAAGCGAATGTCTGTGTGGCAGCGAATGCAGTTCCAAGGGACAGTGAAAACCAGCTACAGCATTCCGTGCTGGCAGCTTTCGTGTGGGCGCAATCGCTGGACGTTTCGAATTTGGCAGCCGGGCTCTGCGAGAGACACATACACAGTGTTGCCCCTTTACGAACCAAAGCTGTTGGGGAAAGCGAATGTCTGTGTGGCAGCGAATGCAGTTCCAAGGGACAGTGAAAACCAGCTACAGCATTCCGTGCTGGCAGCTTTCGTGTGGGCGCAATCGCTGGACGTTTCGAATTTGGCAGCCGGGCTCTGCGAGAGACACATACACAGTGTTGCCCCTTTACGAACCAAAGCTTTTGGGGAAAGCGAATGTCTGTGTGGCAGCGAATGCAGTTCCAAGGGACAGTGAAAACCAGCTACAGCAATCCGTGCTGGCAGCTTTCGTGTGGGCGCAATCGCTGGACGTTTCGAATTTGGCAGCCAGGCTCTGCGAGAGACACATACAGAGTGTTGCCCCATTACCAAGCAAAGCTTTTGGGGAAAGCGAATGTCTGTGTGGCAGCGAATGCAGTTCCAAGGGACAGTGAAAACCAGCTACAGCATTCCGTGCTGGCAGCTTTCGTGTGGGCGAAATCGCTGGACGTTTCGAATTTGGCAGCCGGGCTCTGCGAGAGACACATACACAGTGTTGCCCCATTACCAAGAAAGGTTTTGGGGAAAGCGAATGTCTGTGTGGCAGCGAATGCAGTTCCAAGGGACAGTGAAAACCAGCTACAGCATTCCGTGCTGGCAGATTTCGTGTGGGCGCAATCGCTGGACGTTTCGAATTTGGCAGCCGGGCTCTGCGAGAGACACATACACAGTGTTGCCCCTTTACCAAGCAAAGCTGTTGGGGAAAGCGAATGTCTGTGTGGCAGCGAATGCAGTTCCAAGGGACAGTGAAAACCAGCTACAGCATTCCGTGCTGGCAGCTTTCGTGTGGGCGCAATCGCTGGACGTTTCGAATTTGGCAGCCAGGCTCTGCGAGAGACACATACACAGTGTTGCCCCATTAGCAAGCAAAGCTTTTGGGGAAAGCGAATGTCTGTGTGGCAGCGAATGCAGTTCCAAGGGACAGTGAAAACCAGCTACAGCATTCCGTGCTGGCAGCTTTCGTGTGGGCGAAATCGCTGGACGTTTCGAATTTGGCAGCCGGGCTCTGCGAGAGACACATACACAGTGTTGCCCCATTACCAAGAAAGGTTTTGGGGAAAGCGAATGTCTGTGTGGCAGCGAATGCAGTTCCAAGGGACAGTGAAAACCAGCTACAGCATTCCGTGCTGGCAGCTTTCGTGTGGGCGCAATCGCTGGACGTTTCGAATTTGGCAGCCAGGCTCTGCGAGAGACACATACACAGTGTTGCCCCATTACCAAGCAAAGCTTTTGGGGAAAGCGAATGTCTGTGTGGCAGCGAATGCAGTTCCAAGGGACAGTGAAAACCAGCTACAGCATTCCGTGCTGGCAGCTTTCGTGTGGGCGCAATCGCTGGACGTTTCGAATTTGGCAGCCGGGCTCTGCGAGAGACACGTACACAGTGTTGCCCCATCACCAAGCAAAGCTTTTGGGGAAAGCGAATGTCTGTGTGGCAGCGAATGCAGTTCCAAGGGACAGTGAAAACCAGCTACAGCATTCCGTGCTGGCAGCTTTCGTGTGGGCGAAATCGCTGGACGTTTCGATTTGGCAGCCGGGCTCTGCGAGAGACACATACACAGTGTTGCCCCATTACCAAGCAAAGCTTTTGGGGAAAGCGAATGCCTGTGTGGCAGCGAATGCAGTTCCAAGGGACAGTGAAAACCAGCTACAGCATTCCGTGCTGGCAGCTTTCGTGTGGGCGCAATCGCTGGACGTTTCGAATTTGTCAGCCGGGCTCTGCAAGAGACACGTACACAGTGTTGCCCCTTTACGAACCAAAGCTTTTGGGGAAAGCGAATGTCTGTGTGGCAGCGAATGCAGTTCCAAGGGACAGTGAAAACCAGCTACAGCAATCCGTGCTGGCAGCTTTCGTGTGGGCGCAATCGCTGGACGTTTCGAATTTGGCAGCCGGGCTCTGCGAGAGACACATACACAGTGTTGCCCCTTTACGAAGCAAAGCTGTTGGGGAAAGTGAATGTCTGTGTGGCAGCGAATGCAGTTCCAAGGGACAGTGAAAACCAGCTACAGCATTCCGTGCTGGCAGCTTTCGTGTGGGCGCAATCGCTGGACGTTTCGAATTTGGCAGCCAGGCTCTGCGAGAGACACATACACAGTGTTGCCCCATTACCAAGCAAAGCTTTTGGGGAAAGCGAATGTCTGTGTGGCAGCGAATGCAGTTCCAAGGGACAGTGAAAACCAGCTACAGCATTCCGTGCTGGCAGCTTTCGTGTGGGAGAAATCGCTGGACGTTTCGAATTTGGCAGCCGGGCTCTGCGAGAGACACATACACAGTGTTGCCCCTTTACCAAGCAAAGCTTTTGGGGAAAGCGAATGTCTGTGTGGCAGCGAATGCAGTTCCAAGGGACAGTGAAAACCAGCTACAGCATTCCGTGCTGGCAGCTTTCGTGTGGGAGAAATCGCTGGACATTTCGAATTTGGCAGCCGGGATCTGCGAGAGACACATACACAGTGTTGCCCCTTTACGAACCAAAGCTGTTGGGGAAAGCGAATGTCTGTGTGGCAGCGAATGCAGTTCCAAGGGACAGTGAAAACCAGCTACAGCATTCCGTGCTGGCAGCTTTCGTGTGGGCGCAATCGCTGGACGTTTCGAATTTGGCAGCCGGGCTCTGCGAGAGACACATACACAGTGTTGCCCCTTTACGAACCAAAGCTTTTGGGGAAAGCGAATGTCTGTGTGGCAGCGAATGCAGTTCCAAGGGACAGTGAAAACCAGCTACAGCAATCCGTGCTGGCAGCTTTCGTGTGGGAGAAATCACTGGACGTTTCGAATTTGGCAGCCGGGCTCTGCGAGAGACACATACACAGTGTTGCCCCTTTACCAAGCAAAGCTTTTGGGGAAAGCGAATGCCTGTGTGGCAGCGAATGCAGTTCCAAGGGACAGTGAAAACCAGCTACAGCATTCCGTGCTGGCAGCTTTCGTGTGGGCGCAATCGCTGGACGTTTCGAATTTGGCAGCCGGGCTCTGCGAGAGACACATACAGAGTGTTGCCCCTTTACGAAGCAAAGCTGTTGGGGAAAGTGAATGTCTGTGTGGCAGCGAATGCAGTTCCAAGGGACAGTGAAACCCACCTACAGCATTCCGTGCTGGCAGCTTTCGTGTGGGAGAAATCGCTGGACGTTTTGAATTTGGCAGCCGGGCTCTGCGAGAGACACATACACAGTGTTGCCCCTTTACGAACCAAAGCTTTTGGGGAAAGCGAATGTCTGTGTGGCAGCGAATGCAGTTCCAAGGGACAGTGAAAACCAGCTACAGCATTCCGTGCTGGCAGCTTTCGTGTGGGCGCAATCGCTGGACGTTTCGAATTTGGCAGCCGGGCTCTGCGAGAGACACATACACAGTGTTGCCCCTTTACGAACCAAAGCTTTTGGGGAAAGCGAATGTCTGTGTGGCAGCGAATGCAGTTCCAAGGGACAGTGAAAACCAGCTACGGCATTCCGTGCTGGCAGCTTTCGTGTGGGCGCAATCGCTGGACGTTTCGAATTTGGCAGCCGGGCTCTGCGAGAGACACATACACAGTGTTGCCCCTTTACCAAGCAAAGCTGTTGGGGAAAGCGAATGTCTGTGTGGCAGCGAATGCAGTTCCAAGGGACAGTGAAAACCAGCTACAGCATTCCGTGCTGGCAGCTTTCGTGTGGGCGAAATCGCTGGACGTTTCGAATTTGGCAGCCGGGCTCTGCGAGAGACACATACACAGTGTTGCCCCATTACCAAGAAAGGTTTTGGGGAAAGCGAATGTCTGTGTGGCAGCGAATGCAGTTCCAAGGGACAGTGAAAACCAGCTACAGCATTCCGTGCTGGCAGATTTCGTGTGGGCGCAATCGCTGGACGTTTCGAATTTGGCAGCCGGGCTCTGCGAGAGACACATACACAGTGTTGCCCCTTTACCAAGCAAAGCTGTTGGGGAAAGCGAATGTCTGTGTGGCAGCGAATGCAGTTCCAAGGGACAGTGAAAACCAGCTACAGCATTCCGTGCTGGCAGATTTCGTGTGGGCGCAATCGCTGGACGTTTCGAATTTGGCAGCCAGGCTCTGCGAGAGACACATACACAGTGTTGCCCCATTACCAAGCAAAGCTTTTGGGGAAAGCGAATGTCTGTGTGGCAGCGAATGCAGTTCCAAGGGACAGTGAAAACCAGCTACAGCATTCCGTGCTGGCAGCTTTCGTGTGGGCGAAATCGCTGGACGTTTCGGATTTGGCAGCCGGGCTCTGCGAGAGACACATACACAGTGTTGCCCCATTACCAAGAAAGGTTTTGGGGAAAGCGAATGTCTGTGTGGCAGCGAATGCAGTTCCAAGGGACAGTGAAAACCAGCTACAGCATTCCGTGCTGGCAGCTTTCGTGTGGGCGCAATCGCTGGACGTTTCGAATTTGGCAGCCAGGCTCTGCGAGAGACACATACACAGTGTTGCCCCATTACCAAGCAAAGCTTTTGGGGAAAGCGAATGTCTGTGTGGCAGCGAATGCAGTTCCAAGGGACAGTGAAAACCAGCTACAGCATTCCGTGCTGGCAGCTTTCGTGTGGGCGAAATCGCTGGACGTTTCGAATTTGGCAGCCGGGCTCTGCGAGAGACACATACACAGTGTTGCCCCATTACCAAGAAAGGTTTAGGGGAAAGCGAATGTCTGTGTGGCAGCGAATGCAGTTCCAAGGGACAGTGAAAACCAGCTACAGCATTCCGTGCTGGCAGCTTTCGTGTGGGCGAAATCGCTGGACGTTTCGAATTTGGCAGCCGGGCTCTGCGAGAGACACATACAGAGTGTTGCCCCTTTACCAAGCAAAGCTTTTGGGGAAAGCGAATGCCTGTGTGGCAGCAAATGCAGTTCCAAGGGACAGTGAAAACCAGCTACAGCATTCCGTGCTGGCAGCTTTCGTGTGGGCGAAATCGCTGGACATTTCGAATTTGGCAGCCGGGATCTGCGAGAGACACATACACAGTGTTGCCCCTTTACGAACCAAAGCTTTTGGGGAAAGCGAATGTCTGTGTGGCAGCGAATGCAGTTCCAAGGGACAGTGAAAACCAGCTACAGCAATCCGTGCTGGCAGCTTTCGTGTGGGAGAAATAACTGGACGTTTCGAATTTGGCAGCCGGGCTCTGCGAGAGACACATACACAGTGTTGCCCCTTTACCAAGCAAAGCTTTTGGGGAAAGCGAATGTCTGTGTGGCAGCGAATGCAGTTCCAAGGGACAGTGAAAACCAGCTACAGCATTCCGTGCTGGCAGCTTTCGTGTGGGCGCAATCGCTGGACGTTTCGAATTTGGCAGCCGGGCTCTGCGAGAGACACATACACAGTGTTGCCCCTTTACGAACCAAAGCTTTTGGGGAAAGCGAATGTCTGTGTGGCAGCGAATGCAGTTCCAAGGGACAGTGAAAACCAGCTACAGCATTCCGTGCTGGCAGCTTTCGTGTGGGCGCAATCGCTGGACGTTTCGAATTTGGCAGCCGGGCTCTGCGAGAGACACATACACAGTGTTGCCCCTTTACGAACCAAAGCTTTTGGGGAAAGCGAATGTCTGTGTGGCAGCGAATGCAGTTCCAAGGGACAGTGAAAACCAGCTACGGCATTCCGTGCTGGCAGCTTTCGTGTGGGCGCAATCGCTGGACGTTTCGAATTTGGCAGCCGGGCTCTGCGAGAGACACATACACAGTGTTGCCCCTTTACCAAGCAAAGCTGTTGGGGAAAGCGAATGTCTGTGTGGCAGCGAATGCAGTTCCAAGGGACAGTGAAAACCAGCTACAGCATTCCGTGCTGGCAGCTTTCGTGTGGGCGAAATCGCTGGACGTTTCGAATTTGGCAGCCGGGCTCTGCGAGAGACACATACACAGTGTTGCCCCATTACCAAGAAAGGTTTTGGGGAAAGCGAATGTCTGTGTGGCAGCGAATGCAGTTCCAAGGGACAGTGAAAACCAGCTACAGCATTCCGTGCTGGCAGATTTCGTGTGGGCGCAATCGCTGGACGTTTCGAATTTGGCAGCGAGGCTCTGCGAGAGACACATACACAGTGTTGCCCCTTTACCAAGCAAAGCTGTTGGGGAAAGCGAATGTCTGTGTGGCAGCGAATGCAGTTCCAAGGGACAGTGAAAACCAGCTACAGCATTCCGTGCTGGCAGCTTTCGTGTGGGCGCAATCGCTGGACGTTTCGAATTTGGCAGCCAGGCTCTGCGAGAGACACATACACAGTGTTGCCCCATTACCAAGCAAAGCTTTTGGGGAAAGCGAATGTCTGTGTGGCAGCGAATGCAGTTCCAAGGGACAGTGAAAACCAGCTACAGCATTCCGTGCTGGCAGCTTTCGTGTGGGCGAAATCGCTGGACGTTTCGAATTTGGCAGCCGGGCTCTGCGAGAGACACATACACAGTGTTGCCCCATTACCAAGAAAGGTTTTGGGGAAAGCGAATGTCTGTGTGGCAGCGAATGCAGTTCCAAGGGACAGTGAAAACCAGCTACAGCATTCCGTGCTGGCAGCTTTCGTGTGGGCGCAATCGCTGGACGTTTCGAATTTGGCAGCCAGGCTCTGCGAGAGACACATACACAGTGTTGCCCCTTTACCAAGCAAAGCTTTTGGGGAAAGCGAATGCCTGTGTGGCAGCAAATGCAGTTCCAAGGGACAGTGAAAACCAGCTACAGCATTCCGTGCTGGCAGCTTTCGTGTGGGCGCAATCGCTGGACGTTTCGAATTTGTCAGCCGGGCTCTGCAAGAGACACATACACAGTGTTGCCCCTTTACGAACCAAAGCTTTTGGGGAAAGCGAATGTCTGTGTGGCAGCGAATGCAGTTCCAAGGGACAGTGAAAACCAGCTACAGCATTCCGTGCTGGCAGCTTTCGTGTGGGCGCAATCGCTGGACGTTTCGAATTTGGCAGCCGGGCTCTGCGAGAGACACATACACAGTGTTGCCCCATCACCAAGCAAAGCTTTTGGGGAAAGCGAATGTCTGTGTGGCAGCGAATGCAGTTCCAAGGGACAGTGAAAACCAGCTACAGCATTCCGTGCTGGCAGCTTTCGTGTGGGCGAAATCGCTGGACGTTTCGAATTTGGCAGCCAGGCTCTGCGAGAGACACATACACAGTGTTGCCCCATTACCAAGCAAAGCTTTTGGGGAAAGCGAATGTCTGTGTGGCAGCGAATGCAGTTCCAAGGGACAGTGAAACCCACCTACAGCATTCCGTGCTGGCAGCTTTCGTGTGGGCGCAATCGCTGGACGTTTCGAATTTGGCAGCCGGGCTCTGCGAGAGACACATACACAGTGTTGCCCCTTTACGAACCAAAGCTTTTGGGGAAAGCGAATGTCTGTGTGGCAGCGAATGCAGTTCCAAGGGACAGTGAAAACCAGCTACAGCATTCCGTGCTGGCAGCTTTCGTGTGGGCGCAATCGCTGGACGTTTCGAATTTGGCAGCCGGGCTCTGCGAGAGACACATACACAGTGTTGCCCCTTTACGAACCAAAGCTTTTGGGGAAAGCGAATGTCTGTGTGGCAGCGAATGCAGTTCCAAGGGACAGTGAAAACCAGCTACGGCATTCCGTGCTGGCAGCTTTCGTGTGGGCGCAATCGCTGGACGTTTCGAATTTGGCAGCCAGGCTCTGCGAGAGACACATACACAGTGTTGCCCCATTACCAAGCAAAGCTTTTGGGGAAAGCGAATGTCTGTGTGGCAGCGAATGCAGTTCCAAGGGACAGTGAAAACCAGCTACAGCATTCCGTGCTGGCAGCTTTCGTGTGGGAGAAATCACTGGACGTTTCGAATTTGGCAGCCGGGCTCTGCGAGAGACACATACACAGTGTTGCCCCTTTACCAAGCAAAGCTTTTGGGGAAAGCGAATGTCTGTGTGGCAGCGAATGCAGTTCCAAGGGACAGTGAAAACCAGCTACAGCATTCCGTGCTGGCAGCTTTCGTGTGGGAGAAATCGCTGGACATTTCGAATTTGGCAGCCGGGCTCTGCGAGAGACACATACACAGTGTTGCCCCTTTACGAACCAAAGCTTTTGGGGAAAGCGAATGTCTGTGTGGCAGCGAATGCAGTTCCAAGGGACAGTGAAAACCAGCTACAGCATTCCGTGCTGGCAGCTTTCGTGTGGGCGCAATCGCTGGACGTTTCGAATTTGTCAGCCGGGCTCTGCAAGAGACACGTACACAGTGTTGCCCCTTTACGAACCAAAGCTTTTGGGGAAAGCGAATGTCTGTGTGGCAGCGAATGCAGTTCCAAGGGACAGTGAAAACCAGCTACAGCATTCCGTGCTGGCAGCTTTCGTGTGGGCGCAATCGCTGGACGTTTCGAATTTGGCAGCCGGGCTCTGCGAGAGACACATACACAGTGTTGCCCCTTTACGAACCAAAGCTTTTGGGGAAAGCGAATGTCTGTGTGGCAGCGAATGCAGTTCCAAGGGACAGTGAAAACCAGCTACAGCATTCCGTGCTGGCAGCTTTCGTGTGGGCGCAATCGCTGGACGTTTCGAATTTGGCAGCCGGGCTCTGCGAGAGACACATACACAGTGTTGCCCCTTTACGAACCAAAGCTTTTGGGGAAAGCGAATGTCTGTGTGGCAGCGAATGCAGTTCCAAGGGACAGTGAAAACCAGCTACGGCATTCCGTGCTGGCAGCTTTCGTGTGGGCGCAATCGCTGGACGTTTCGAATTTGGCAGCCAGGCTCTGCGAGAGACACATACACAGTGTTGCCCCATTACCAAGCAAAGCTTTTGGGGAAAGCGAATGTCTGTGTGGCAGCGAATGCAGTTCCAAGGGACAGTGAAAACCAGCTACAGCAATCCGTGCTGGCAGCTTTCGTGTGGGAGAAATCACTGGACGTTTCGAATTTGGCAGCCGGGCTCTGCGAGAGACACATACACAGTGTTGCCCCTTTACCAAGCAAAGCTTTTGGGGAAAGCGAATGCCTGTGTGGCAGCGAATGCAGTTCCAAGGGACAGTGAAAACCAGCTACAGCATTCCGTGCTGGCAGCTTTCGTGTGGGCGCAATCGCTGGACGTTTCGAATTTGGCAGCCGGGCTCTGCGAGAGACACATACACAGTGTTGCCCCTTTACGAACCAAAGCTGTTGGGGAAAGCGAATGTCTGTGTGGCAGCGAATGCAGTTCCAAGGGACAGTGAAAACCAGCTACAGCATTCCGTGCTGGCAGCTTTCGTGTGGGAGAAATCGCTGGACGTTTCGAATTTGGCAGCCGGGCTCTGCGAGAGACACATACACAGTGTTGCCCCTTTACGAACCAAAGCTTTTGGGGAAAGCGAATGTCTGTGTGGCAGTGAATGCAGTTCCAAGGGACAGTGAAAACCAGCTACAGCAATCCGTGCTGGCAGCTTTCGTGTGGGCGCAATCGCTGGACGTTTCGAATTTGGCAGCCGGGCTCTGCGAGAGACACATACACAGTGTTGCCCCATTACCAAGCAAAGCTTTTGGGGAAAGCGAATGTCTGTGTGGCAGCGAATGCAGTTCCAAGGGACAGTGAAAACCAGCTACAGCATTCCGTGCTGGCAGCTTTCGTGTGGGCGAAATCGCTGGACGTTTCGAATTTGGCAGCCGGGCTCTGCGAGAGACACATACACAGTGTTGCCCCATTACCAAGAAAGGTTTTGGGGAAAGCGAATGTCTGTGTGGCAGCGAATGCAGTTCCAAGGGACAGTGAAAACCAGCTACAGCATTCCGTGCTGGCAGCTTTCGTGTGGGCGAAATCGCTGGACGTTTCGAATTTGGCAGCCGGGCTCTGCGAGAGACACATACACAGTGTTGCCCCATTACCAAGAAAGGTTTTGGGGAAAGCGAATGTCTGTGTGGCAGCGAATGCAGTTCCAAGGGACAGTGAAAACCAGCTACAGCATTCCGTGCTGGCAGCTTTCGTGTGGGCGAAATCGCTGGACGTTTCGATTTGGCAGCCGGGCTCTGCGAGAGACACATACACAGTGTTGCCCCATTACCAAGCAAAGCTTTTGGGGAAAGCGAATGCCTGTGTGGCAGCGAATGCAGTTCCAAGGGACAGTGAAAACCAGCTACAGCATTCCGTGCTGGCAGCTTTCGTGTGGGCGCAATCGCTCGACGTTTCGAATTTGTCAGCCGGGCTCTGCAAGAGACACGTACACAGTGTTGCCCCTTTACGAACCAAAGCTTTTGGGGAAAGCGAATGTCTGTGTGGCAGCGAATGCAGTTCCAAGGGACAGTGAAAACCAGCTACAGCATTCCGTGCTGGCAGCTTTCGTGTGGGCGCAATCGCTGGACGTTTCGAATTTGGCAGCCGGGCTCTGCGAGAGACACATACACAGTGTTGCCCCTTTACGAACCAAAGCTGTTGGGGAAAGCGAATGTCTGTGTGGCAGCGAATGCAGTTCCAAGGGACAGTGAAAACCAGCTACAGCATTCCGTGCTGGCAGCTTTCGTGTGGGCGCAATCGCTGGACGTTTCGAATTTGGCAGCTGGGCTCTGCGAGAGACACATACACAGTGTTGCCCCATTACCAAGCAAAGCTTTTGGGGAAAGCGAATGTCTGTGTGGCAGCGAATGCAGTTCCAAGGGACAGTGAAAACCAGCTACAGCATTCCGTGCTGGCAGCTTTCGTGTGGGCGCAATCGCTGGACGTTTCGAATTTGGCAGCCGGGCTCTGCGAGAGACACATACACAGTGTTGCCCCTTTACGAACCAAAGCTTTTGGGGAAAGCGAATGTCTGTGTGGCAGCGAATGCAGTTCCAAGGGACAGTGAAAACCAGCTACGGCATTCCGTGCTGGCAGCTTTCGTGTGGGCGCAATCGCTGGACGTTTCGAATTTGGCAGCCAGGCTCTGCGAGAGACACATACACAGTGTTGCTCCATTACCAAGCAAAGCTTTTGGGGAAAGCGAATGTCTGTGTGGCAGCGAATGCAGTTCCAAGGGACAGTGAAAACCAGCTACAGCATTCCGTGCTGGCAGCTTTCGTGTGGGAGAAATCGCTGGACGTTTCGAATTTGGCAGCCGGGCTCTGCGAGAGACACATACACAGTGTTGCCCCTTTACGAACCAAAGCTTTTGGGGAAAGCGAATGTCTGTGTGGCAGCGAATGCAGTTCCAAGGGACAGTGAAAACCAGCTACAGCATTCCGTGCTGGCAGCTTTCGTGTGGGCGCAATCGCTGGACGTTTCGAATTTGGCAGCCGGGCTCTGCGAGAGACACATACACAGTGTTGCCCCTTTACGAACCAAAGCTTTTGGGGAAAGCGAATGTCTGTGTGGCAGCGAATGCAGTTCCAAGGGACAGTGAAAACCAGCTACAGCAATCCGTGCTGGCAGCTTTCGTGTGGGAGAAATCACTGGACGTTTCGAATTTGGCAGCCGGGCTCTGCGAGAGACACATACACAGTGTTGCCCCTTTACCAAGCAAAGCTTTTGGGGAAAGCGAATGCCTGTGTGGCAGCGAATGCAGTTCCAAGGGACAGTGAAAACCAGCTACAGCATTCCGTGCTGGCAGCTTTCGTGTGGGCGCAATCGCTGGACGTTTCGAATTTGGCAGCCGGGCTCTGCGAGAGACACATACACAGTGTTGCCCCTTTACGAACAAAAGCTGTTGGGGAAAGCGAATGTCTGTGTGGCAGCGAATGCAGTTCCAAGGGACAGTGAAAACCAGCTACAGCATTCCGTGCTGGCAGCTTTCGTGTGGGCGAAATCGCTGGACGTTTCGAATTTGGCAGCCGGGCTCTGCGAGAGACACATACACAGTGTTGCCCCTTTACGAACCAAAGCTTTTGGGGAAAGCGAATGTCTGTGTGGCAGCGAATGCAGTTCCAAGGGACAGTGAAAACCAGCTACAGCATTCCGTGCTGGCAGCTTTCGTGTGGGCGAAATCGCTGGACGTTTCGAATTTGGCAGCCGGGCTCTGCGAGAGACACATACACAGTGTTGCCCCATTACCAAGAAAGGTTTTGGGGAAAGCGAATGTCTGTGTGGCAGCGAATGCAGTTCCAAGGGACAGTGAAAACCAGCTACAGCATTCCGTGCTGGCAGCTTTCGTGTGGGCGAAATCGCTGGACGTTTCGATTTGGCAGCCGGGCTCTGCGAGAGACACATACACAGTGTTGCCCCATTACCAAGCAAAGCTTTTGGGGAAAGCGAATGCCTGTGTGGCAGCGAATGCAGTTCCAAGGGACAGTGAAAACCAGCTACAGCATTCCGTGCTGGCAGCTTTCGTGTGGGCGCAATCGCTGGACGTTTCGAATTTGGCAGCTGGGCTCTGCGAGAGACACATACACAGTGTTGCCCCATTACCAAGCAAAGCTTTTGGGGAAAGCGAATGTCTGTGTGGCAGCGAATGCAGTTCCAAGGGACAGTGAAAACCAGCTACAGCATTCCGTGCTGGCAGCTTTCGTGTGGGCGCAATCGCTGGACGTTTCGAATTTGGCAGCCGGGCTCTGCGAGAGACACATACACAGTGTTGCCCCTTTACGAACCAAAGCTTTTGGGGAAAGCGAATGTCTGTGTGGCAGCGAATGCAGTTCCAAGGGACAGTGAAAACCAGCTACGGCATTCCGTGCTGGCAGCTTTCGTGTGGGCGCAATCGCTGGACGTTTCGAATTTGGCAGCCAGGCTCTGCGAGAGACACATACACAGTGTTGCTCCATTACCAAGCAAAGCTTTTGGGGAAAGCGAATGTCTGTGTGGCAGCGAATGCAGTTCCAAGGGACAGTGAAAACCAGCTACAGCATTCCGTGCTGGCAGCTTTCGTGTGGGAGAAATCGCTGGACGTTTCGAATTTGGCAGCCGGGCTCTGCGAGAGACACATACACAGTGTTGCCCCTTTACGAACCAAAGCTTTTGGGGAAAGCGAATGTCTGTGTGGCAGCGAATGCAGTTCCAAGGGACAGTGAAAACCAGCTACAGCATTCCGTGCTGGCAGCTTTCGTGTGGGCGCAATCGCTGGACGTTTCGAATTTGGCAGCCGGGCTCTGCGAGAGACACATACACAGTGTTGCCCCTTTACGAACCAAAGCTTTTGGGGAAAGCGAATGTCTGTGTGGCAGCGAATGCAGTTCCAAGGGACAGTGAAAACCAGCTACAGCAATCCGTGCTGGCAGCTTTCGTGTGGGAGAAATCACTGGACGTTTCGAATTTGGCAGCCGGGCTCTGCGAGAGACACATACACAGTGTTGCCCCTTTACCAAGCAAAGCTTTTGGGGAAAGCGAATGCCTGTGTGGCAGCGAATGCAGTTCCAAGGGACAGTGAAAACCAGCTACAGCATTCCGTGCTGGCAGCTTTCGTGTGGGCGCAATCGCTGGACGTTTCGAATTTGGCAGCCGGGCTCTGCGAGAGACACATACACAGTGTTGCCCCTTTACGAACAAAAGCTGTTGGGGAAAGCGAATGTCTGTGTGGCAGCGAATGCAGTTCCAAGGGACAGTGAAAACCAGCTACAGCATTCCGTGCTGGCAGCTTTCGTGTGGGCGAAATCGCTGGACGTTTCGAATTTGGCAGCCGGGCTCTGCGAGAGACACATACACAGTGTTGCCCCTTTACGAACCAAAGCTTTTGGGGAAAGCGAATGTCTGTGTGGCAGCGAATGCAGTTCCAAGGGACAGTGAAAACCAGCTACAGCATTCCGTGCTGGCAGCTTTCGTGTGGGCGAAATCGCTGGACGTTTCGAATTTGGCAGCCGGGCTCTGCGAGAGACACATACACAGTGTTGCCCCATTACCAAGAAAGGTTTTGGGGAAAGCGAATGTCTGTGTGGCAGCGAATGCAGTTCCAAGGGACAGTGAAAACCAGCTACAGCATTCCGTGCTGGCAGCTTTCGTGTGGGCGAAATCGCTGGACGTTTCGATTTGGCAGCCGGGCTCTGCGAGAGACACATACACAGTGTTGCCCCATTACCAAGCAAAGCTTTTGGGGAAAGCGAATGCCTGTGTGGCAGCGAATGCAGTTCCAAGGGACAGTGAAAACCAGCTACAGCATTCCGTGCTGGCAGCTTTCGTGTGGGCGCAATCGCTGGACGTTTCGAATTTGGCAGCCGGGCTCTGCGAGAGACACATACACAGTGTTGCCCCTTTACGAACCAAAGCTTTTGGGGAAAGCGAATGTCTGTGTGGCAGCGAATGCAGTTCCAAGGGACAGTGAAAACTAGCTACAGCATTCCGTGCTGGCAGCTTTCGTGTGGGCGCAATCGCTGGACGTTTCGAATTTGGCAGCCGGGCTCTGCAAGAGACACGTACACAGTGTTGCCCCTTTACGAACCAAAGCTTTTGGGGAAAGCGAATGTCTGTGTGGCAGCGAATGCAGTTCCAAGGGACAGTGAAAACCAGCTACAGCATTCCGTGCTGGCAGCTTTCGTGTGGGCGCAATCGCTGGACGTTTCGAATTTGTCAGCCGGGCTCTGCAAGAGACACATACACAGTGTTGCCCCTTTACGAACCAAAGCTTTTGGGGAAAGCGAATGTCTGTGTGGCAGCGAATGCAGTTCCAAGGGACAGTGAAAACCAGCTACAGCATTCCGTGCTGGCAGCTTTCGTGTGGGCGCAATCGCTGGACGTTTCGAATTTGGCAGCCGGGCTCTGCGAGAGACACATACACAGTGTTGCCCCTTTACGAACCAAAGCTTTTGGGGAAAGCGAATGTCTGTGTGGCAGCGAATGCAGTTCCAAGGGACAGTGAAAACCAGCTACAGCAATCCGTGCTGGCAGCTTTCGTGTGGGCGCAATCGCTGGACGTTTCGAATTTGGCAGCCGGGCTCTGCGAGAGACACATACAGAGTGTTGCCCCTTTACGAAGCAAAGCTGTTGGGGAAAGCGAATGTCTGTGTGGCAGCGAATGCAGTTCCAAGGGACAGTGAAACCCACCTACAGCATTCCGTGCTGGCAGCTTTCGTGTGGGAGAAATCGCTGGACGTTTCGAATTTGGCAGCCGGGCTCTGCGAGAGACACATACACAGTGTTGCCCCTTTACGAACCAAAGCTGTTGGGGAAAGCGAATGTCTGTGTGGCAGCGAATGCAGTTCCAAGGGACAGTGAAAACCAGCTACAGCATTCCGTGCTGGCAGCTTTCGTGTGGGCGCAATCGCTGGACGTTTCGAATTTGGCAGCCGGGCTCTGCAAGAGACACATACACAGTGTTGCCCCATTACCAAGCAAAGCTTTTGGGGAAAGCGAATGTCTGTGTGGCAGCGAATGCAGTTCCAAGGGACAGTGAAAACCAGCTACAGCATTCCGTGCTGGCAGCTTTCGTGTGGGAGAAATCGCTGGACATTTCGAATTTGGCAGCCAGGCTCTGCGAGAGACTCATACACAGTGTTGCCCCATTACCAAGCAAAGCTTTTGGGGAAAGCGAATGTCTGTGTGGCAGCGAATGCAGTTCCAAGGGACAGTGAAACCAGCTACAGCATTCCGTGCTGGCAGCTTTCGTGTGGGCGCAATCGCTGGACGTTTCGAATTTGGCAGCCGGGCTCTGCGAGAGACACATACACAGTGTTGCCCCTTTACGAACCAAAGCTTTTGGGGAAAGCGAATGTCTGTGTGGCAGCGAATGCAGTTCCAAGGGACAGTGAAAACCAGCTACAGCATTCCGTGCTGGCAGCTTTCGTGTGGGCGAAATCGCTGGACGTTTCGAATTTGGCAGCCGGGCTCTGCGAGAGACACATACACAGTGTTGCCCCATTACCAAGAAAGGTTTTGGGGAAAGCGAATGTCTGTGTGGCAGCGAATGCAGTTCCAAGGGACAGTGAAAACCAGCTACAGCATTCCGTGCTGGCAGCTTTCGTGTGGGCGCAATCGCTGGACGTTTCGAATTTGGCAGCCGGGCTCTGCGAGAGACACATACACAGTGTTGCCCCTTTACGAACCAAAGCTTTTGGGGAAAGCGAATGTCTGTGTGGCAGCGAATGCAGTTCCAAGGGACAGTGAAAACCAGCTACAGCAATCCGTGCTGGCAGCTTTCGTGTGGGCGCAATCGCTGGACGTTTCGAATTTGGCAGCCGGGCTCTGCGAGAGACACATACAGAGTGTTGCCCCTTTACGAAGCAAAGCTGTTGGGGAAAGCGAATGTCTGTGTGGCAGCGAATGCAGTTCCAAGGGACAGTGAAACCCACCTACAGCATTCCGTGCTGGCAGCTTTCGTGTGGGAGAAATCGCTGGACGTTTCGAATTTGGCAGCCGGGCTCTGCGAGAGACACGTACACAGTGTTGCCCCTTTACGAACCAAAGCTGTTGGGGAAAGCGAATGTCTGTGTGGCAGCGAATGCAGTTCCAAGGGACAGTGAAAACCAGCTACAGCATTCCGTGCTGGCAGCTTTCGTGTGGGCGCAATCGCTGGACGTTTCGAATTTGGCAGCCAGGCTCTGCGAGAGACTCATACACAGTGTTGCCCCATTACCAAGCAAAGCTTTTGGGGAAAGCGAATGTCTGTGTGGCAGCGAATGCAGTTCCAAGGGACAGTGAAACCAGCTACAGCATTCCGTGCTGGCAGCTTTCGTGTGGGCGCAATCGCTGGACGTTTCGAATTTGGCAGCCGGGCTCTGCAAGAGACACATACACAGTGTTGCCCCTTTACGAACCAAAGCTTTTGGGGAAAGCGAATGTCTGTGTGGCAGCGAATGCAGTTCCAAGGGACAGTGAAAACCAGCTACAGCATTCCGTGCTGGCAGCTTTCGTGTGGGCGCAATCGCTGGACGTTTCGAATTTGGCAGCCGGGCTCTGCGAGAGACACATACACAGTGTTGCCCCTTTACGAACCAAAGCTGTTGGGGAAAGCGAATGTCTGTGTGGCAGCGAATGCAGTTCCAAGGGACAGTGAAAACCAGCTACAGCATTCCGTGCTGGCAGCTTTCGTGTGGGCGCAATCGCTGGACGTTTCGAATTTGGCAGCCGGGCTCTGCGAGAGACACATACACAGTGTTGCCCCATTACCAAGCAAAGCTTTTGGGGAAAGCGAATGTCTGTGTGGCAGCGAATGCAGTTCCAAGGGACAGTGAAAACCAGCTACAGCATTCCGTGCTGGCAGCTTTCGTGTGGGCGCAATCGCTGGACGTTTCGAATTTGGCAGCCGGGCTCTGCGAGAGACACATAAACATTGTTGCCCCATTACGAACCAAAGCTTTTGGGGAAAGCGAATGTCTGTGTGGCAGCGAATGCAGTTCCAAGGGACAGTGAAAACCAGCTACAGCATTCCGTGCTGGCAGCTTTCGTGTGGGCGCAATCGCTGGACATTTCGAATTTGGCAGCCGGGCTCTGCGAGAGACACATACACAGTGTTGCCCCTTTACGAACCAAAGCTTTTGGGGAAAGCGAATGTCTGTGTGGCAGCGAATGCAGTTCCAATGGACAGTGAAAACTAGCTACAGCATTCCGTGCTGGCAGCTTTCGTGTGGGCGCAATCGCTGGACGTTTCGAATTTGGCAGCCGGGCTCTGCAAGAGACACGTACACAGTGTTGCCCCTTTACGAACCAAAGCTTTTGGGGAAAGCGAATGTCTGTGTGGCAGCGAATGCAGTTCCAAGGGACAGTGAAAACCAGCTACAGCATTCCGTGCTGGCAGCTTTCGTGTGGGCGCAATCGCTGGACGTTTCGAATTTGGCAGCCGGGCTCTGCGAGAGACACATACACAGTGTTGCCCCTTTACGAACCAAAGCTGTTGGGGAAAGCGAATGTCTGTGTGGCAGCGAATGCAGTTCCAAGGGACAGTGAAAACCAGCTACAGCATTCCGTGCTGGCAGCTTTCGTGTGGGCGCAATCGCTGGACGTTTCGAATTTGGCAGCCGGGCTCTGCGAGAGACACATACACAGTGTTGCCCCTTTACGAACCAAAGCTTTTGGGGAAAGCGAATGTCTGTGTGGCAGCGAATGCAGTTCCAAGGGACAGTGAAAACCAGCTACAGCATTCCGTGCTGGCAGCTTTCGTGTGGGCGAAATCGCTGGACGTTTCGAATTTGGCAGCCGGGCTCTGCGAGAGACACATACACAGTGTTGCCCCATTACCAAGCAAAGCTTTTGGGGAAAGCGAATGTCTGTGTGGCAGCGAATGCAGTTCCAAGGGACAGTGAAAACCAGCTACAGCATTCCGTGCTGGCAGCTTTCGTGTGGGCGCAATCGCTGGACGTTTCGAATTTGTCAGCCGGGCTCTGCAAGAGACACATACACAGTGTTGCCCCTTTACGAACCAAAGCTTTTGGGGAAAGCGAATGTCTGTGTGGCAGCGAATGCAGTTCCAAGGGACAGTGAAAACCAGCTACAGCATTCCGTGCTGGCAGCTTTCGTGTGGGCGCAATCGCTGGACGTTTCGAATTTGGCAGCCGGGCTCTGCGAGAGACACATACACAGTGTTGCCCCTTTACGAACCAAAGCTTTTGGGGAAAGCGAATGTCTGTGTGGCAGCGAATGCAGTTCCAAGGGACAGTGAAAACCAGCTACAGCAATCCGTGCTGGCAGCTTTCGTGTGGGCGCAATCGCTGGACGTTTCGAATTTGGCAGCCGGGCTCTGCGAGAGACACATACAGAGTGTTGCCCCCTTACGAAGCAAAGCTGTTGGGGAAAGCGAATGTCTGTGTGGCAGCGAATGCAGTTCCAAGGGACAGTGAAACCCACCTACAGCATTCCGTGCTGGCAGCTTTCGTGTGGGAGAAATCGCTGGACGTTTCGAATTTGGCAGCCGGGCTCTGCGAGAGACACATACACAGTGTTGCCCCTTTACGAACCAAAGCTGTTGGGGAAAGCGAATGTCTGTGTGGCAGCGAATGCAGTTCCAAGGGACAGTGAAAACCAGCTACAGCATTCCGTGCTGGCAGCTTTCGTGTGGGCGCAATCGCTGGACGTTTCGAATTTGGCAGCCAGGCTCTGCGAGAGACTCATACACAGTGTTGCCCCATTACCAAGCAAAGCTTTTGGGGAAAGCGAATGTCTGTGTGGCAGCGAATGCAGTTCCAAGGGACAGTGAAACCAGCTACAGCATTCCGTGCTGGCAGCTTTCGTGTGGGCGCAATCGCTGGACGTTTCGAATTTGTCAGCCGGTCTCTGCAAGAGACACGTACACAGTGTTGCCCCTTTACGAACCAAAGCTTTTGGGGAAAGCGAATGTCTGTGTGGCAGCGAATGCAGTTCCAAGGGACAGTGAAAACCAGCTACAGCATTCCGTGCTGGCAGCTTTCGTGTGGGCGCAATCGCTGGACGTTTCGAATTTGGCAGCCGGGCTCTGCGAGAGACACATACACAGTGTTGCCCCTTTACGAACCAAAGCTTTTGGGGAAAGCGAATGTCTGTGTGGCAGCGAATGCAGTTTCAAGGGACAGTGAAAACCAGCTACAGCATTCCGTGCTGGCAGCTTTCGTGTGGGCGCAATCGCTGGACGTTTCGAATTTGGCAGCCGGGCTCTGCGAGAGACACATACACAGTGTTGCCCCATTACCAAGCAAAGCTTTTGGGGAAAGCGAATGTCTGTGTGGCAGCGAATGCAGTTCCAAGGGACAGTGAAAACCAGCTACAGCATTCCGTGCTGGCAGCTTTCGTGTGGGCGCAATCGCTGGACGTTTCGAATTTGGCAGCCGGGCTCTGCGAGAGACACATACACAGTGTTGCCCCTTTACGAACCAAAGCTTTTGGGGAAAGCGAATGTCTGTGTGGCAGCGAATGCAGTTCCAAGGGACAGTGAAAACCAGCTACAGCATTCCGTGCTGGCAGCTTTCGTGTGGGCGCAATCGCTGGACGTTTCGAATTTGGCAGCCGGGCTCTGCGAGAGACACATACACAGTGTTGCCCCTTTACGAACCAAAGCTTTTGGGGAAAGCGAATGTCTGTGTGGCAGCGAATGCAGTTCCAAGGGACAGTGAAAACCAGCTACAGCATTCCGTGCTGGCAGCTTTCGTGTGGGCGCAATCGCTGGACGTTTCGAATTTGGCAGCCGGGCTCTGCGAGAGACACATACACAGTGTTGCCCCTTTACGAACCAAAGCTGTTGGGGAAAGCGAATGTCTGTGTGGCAGCGAATGCAGTTCCAAGGGACAGTGAAAACCAGCTACAGCATTCCGTGCTGGCAGCTTTCGTGTGGGCGCAATCGCTGGACGTTTCGAATTTGGCAGCCGGGCTCTGCGAGAGACACATACACAGTGTTGCCCCTTTACGAACCAAAGCTTTTGGGGAAAGCGAATGTCTGTGTGGCAGCGAATGCAGTTCCAAGGGACAGTGAAAACCAGCTACAGCATTCCGTGCTGGCAGCTTTCGTGTGGGCGCAATCGCTGGACGTTTCGAATTTGGCAGCCAGGCTCTGCGAGAGACACATACACAGTGTTGCCCCATTACCAAGCAAAGCTTTTGGGGAAAGCGAATGTCTGTGTGGCAGCGAATGCAGTTCCAAGGGACAGTGAAAACCAGCTACAGCATTCCGTGCTGGCAGCTTTCGTGTGGGCGAAATCGCTGGACGTTTCGAATTTGGCAGCCGGGCTCTGCGAGAGACACATACACAGTGTTGCCCCATTACCAAGAAAGGTTTTGGGGAAAGCGAATGTCTGTGTGGCAGCGAATGCAGTTCCAAGGGACAGTGAAAACCAGCTACAGCATTCCGTGCTGGCAGCTTTCGTGTGGGCGAAATCGCTGGACGTTTCGAATTTGGCAGCCGGGCTCTGCGAGAGACACATACACAGTGTTGCCCCTTTACCAAGCAAAGCTTTTGGGGAAAGCGAATGCCTGTGTGGCAGCGAATGCAGTTCCAAGGGACAGTGAAAACCAGCTACAGCATTCCGTGCTGGCAGCTTTCGTGTGGGCGCAATCGCTGGACGTTTCGAATTTGGCAGCCGGGCTCTGCAAGAGACACATACACAGTGTTGCCCCTTTACGAACCAAAGCTTTTGGGGAAAGCGAATGTCTGTGTGGCAGCGAATGCAGTTCCAAGGGACAGTGAAAACCAGCTACAGCATTCCGTGCTGGCAGCTTTCGTGTGGGCGCAATCGCTGGACGTTTCGAATTTGGCAGCCGGGCTCTGCGAGAGACACATACACAGTGTTGCCCCTTTACGAACCAAAGCTTTTGGGGAAAGCGAATGTCTGTGTGGCAGCGAATGCAGTTCCAAGGGACAGTGAAAACCAGCTACAGCAATCCGTGCTGGCAGCTTTCGTGTGGGCGCAATCGCTGGACGTTTCGAATTTGGCAGCCGGGCTCTGCGAGAGACACATACAGAGTGTTGCCCCTTTACGAAGCAAAGCTGTTGGGGAAAGCGAATGTCTGTGTGGCAGCGAATGCAGTTCCAAGGGACAGTGAAACCCACCTACAGCATTCCGTGCTGGCAGCTTTCGTGTGGGAGAAATCGCTGGACGTTTCGAATTTGGCAGCCGGGCTCTGCGAGAGACACATACACAGTGTTGCCCCTTTACGAACCAAAGCTTTTGGGGAAAGCGAATGTCTGTGTGGCAGCGAATGCAGTTCCAAGGGACAGTGAAAACCAGCTACAGCATTCCGTGCTGGCAGCTTTCGTGTGGGCGCAATCGCTGGACTTTTTGAATTTGGCAGCCGGGCTCTGCGAGAGACACATACACAGTGTTGCCCCTTTACGAACCAAAGCTTTTGGGGAAAGCGAATGTCTGTGTGGCAGCGAATGCAGTTCCAAGGGACAGTGAAAACTAGCTACAGCATTCCGTGCTGGCAGCTTTCGTGTGGGCGCAATCGCTGGACGTTTCGAATTTGGCAGCCGGGCTCTGCGAGAGACACATACACAGTGTTGCCCCTTTACGAACCAAAGCTTTTGGGGAAAGCGAATGTCTGTGTGGCAGCGAATGCAGTTCCAAGGGACAGTGAAAACCAGCTACAGCAATCCGTGCTGGCAGCTTTCGTGTGGGAGAAATCGCTGGACGTTTCGAATTTGGCAGCCGGGCTCTGCGAGAGACACATACACAGTGTTGCCCCTTTACGAACCAAAGCTTTTGGGGAAAGCGAATGTCTGTGTGGCAGCGAATGCAGTTCCAAGGGACAGTGAAAACCAGCTACAGCATTCCGTGCTGGCAGCTTTCGTGTGGGCGCAATCGCTGGACGTTTCGAATTTGGCAGCCAGGCTCTGCGAGAGACACATACACAGTGTTGCCCCATTACCAAGCAAAGCTTTTGGGGAAAGCGAATGTCTGTGTGGCAGCGAATGCAGTTCCAAGGGACAGTGAAAACCAGCTACAGCATTCCGTGCTGGCAGCTTTCGTGTGGGCGCAATCGCTGGACGTTTCGAATTTGGCAGCCGGGCTCTGCGAGAGACACATACACAGTGTTGCCCCATTACCAAGAAAGGTTTTGGGGAAAGCGAATGTCTGTGTGGCAGCGAATGCAGTTCCAAGGGACAGTGAAAACCAGCTACAGCATTCCGTGCTGGCAGCTTTCGTGTGGGCGAAATCGCTGGACGTTTCGATTTGGCAGCCGGGCTCTGCGAGAGACACATACACAGTGTTGCCCCATTACCAAGCAAAGCTTTTGGGGAAAGCGAATGCCTGTGTGGCAGCGAATGCAGTTCCAAGGGACAGTGAAAACCAGCTACAGCATTCCGTGCTGGCAGCTTTCGTGTGGGCGCAATTGCTGGACGTTTCGAATTTGTCAGCCGGGCTCTGCAAGAGACACGTACACAGTGTTGCCCCTTTACGAACCAAAGCTTTTGGGGAAAGCGAATGTCTGTGTGGCAGCGAATGCAGTTCCAAGGGACAGTGAAAACCAGCTACAGCATTCCGTGCTGGCAGCTTTCGTGTGGGAGAAATCGCTGGACATTTCGAATTTGGCAGCCGGGCTCTGCGAGAGACACATACACAGTGTTGCCCCTTTACGAACCAAAGCTTTTGGGGAAAGCGAATGTCTGTGTGGCAGCGAATGCAGTTCCAAGGGACAGTGAAAACCAGCTACAGCATTCCGTGCTGGCAGCTTTCGTGTGGGCGAAATCGCTGGACGTTTCGAATTTGGCAGCCGGGCTCTGCGAGAGACACATACACAGTGTTGCCCCTTTACGAACCAAAGCTTTTGGGGAAAGCGAATGTCTGTGTGGCAGCGAATGCAGTTCCAAGGGACAGTGAAAACCAGCTACAGCATTCCGTGCTGGCAGCTTTCGTGTGGGCGCAATCGCTGGACATTTCGAATTTGGCAGCCGGGCTCTGCAAGAGACACGTACACAGTGTTGCCCCTTTACGAACCAAAGCTTTTGGGGAAAGCGAATGTCTGTGTGGCAGCGAATGCAGTTCCAAGGGACAGTGAAAACCAGCTACAGCATTCCGTGCTGGCAGCTTTCGTGTGGGCGCAATCGCTGGACGTTTCGAATTTGGCAGCCGGGCTCTGCGAGAGACACATACACAGTGTTGCCCCTTTACGAACCAAAGCTGTTGGGGAAAGCGAATGTCTGTGTGGCAGCGAATGCAGTTCCAAGGGACAGTGAAAACCAGCTACAGCAATCCGTGCTGGCAGCTTTCGTGTGGGAGAAATCGCTGGACGTTTCGAATTTGGCAGCCGGGCTCTGCGAGAGACACATACACAGTGTTGCCCCTTTACGAACCAAAGCTTTTGGGGAAAGCGAATGTCTGTGTGGCAGCGAATGCAGTTCCAAGGGACAGTGAAAACCAGCTACAGCATTCCGTGCTGGCAGCTTTCGTGTGGGCGCAATCGCTGGACGTTTCGAATTTGGCAGCCGGGCTCTGCGAGAGACACATACACAGTGTTGCCCCATTACCAAGCAAAGCTTTTGGGGAAAGCGAATGTCTGTGTGGCAGCGAATGCAGTTCCAAGGGACAGTGAAAACCAGCTACAGCATTCCGTGCTGGCAGCTTTCGTGTGGGAGAAATCGCTGGACGTTTCGAATTTGGCAGCCGGGCTCTGCGAGAGACACATACACAGTGTTGCCCCATTACCAAGCAAAGCTTTTGGGGAAAGCGAATGTCTGTGTGGCAGCGAATGCAGTTCCAAGGGACAGTGAAAACCAGCTACAGCATTCCGTGCTGGCAGCTTTCGTGTGGGCGCAATCGCTGGACGTTTCGAATTTGGCAGCCGGGCTCTGCGAGAGACACATACACAGTGTTGCCCCTTTACGAACCAAAGCTTTTGGGGAAAGCGAATGTCTGTGTGGCAGCGAATGCAGTTCCAAGGGACAGTGAAAACCAGCTACAGCATTCCGTGCTGGCAGCTTTCGTGTGGGCGCAATCGCTGGACGTTTCGAATTTGGCAGCCAGGCTCTGCGAGAGACACATACACAGTGTTGCCCCATTACCAAGCAAAGCTTTTGGGGAAAGCGAATGTCTGTGTGGCAGCGAATGCAGTTCCAAGGGACAGTGAAAACCAGCTACAGCATTCCGTGCTGGCAGCTTTCGTGTGGGCGAAATCGCTGGACGTTTCGAATTTGGCAGCCGGGCTCTGCGAGAGACACATACACAGTGTTGCCCCATTACCAAGAAAGGTTTTGGGGAAAGCGAATGTCTGTGTGGCAGCGAATGCAGTTCCAAGGGACAGTGAAAACCAGCTACAGCATTCCGTGCTGGCAGCTTTCGTGTGGGCGCAATCGCTGGACGTTTCGAATTTGGCAGCCGGGCTCTGCGAGAGACACATACACAGTGTTGCCCCAGCACCAAGCAAAGCTTTTGGGGAAAGCGAATGTCTGTGTGGCAGCGAATGCAGTTCCAAGGGACAGTGAAAACCAGCTACAGCATTCCGTGCTGGCAGCTTTCGTGTGGGAGAAATCACTGGACGTTTCGAATTTGGCAGCCAGGCTCTGCGAGAGACACATACACAGTGTTGCCCCATTACCAAGCAAAGCTTTTGGGGAAAGCGAATGTCTGTGTGGCAGCGAATGCAGTTCCAAGGGACAGTGAAAACCAGCTACAGCATTCCGTGCTGGCAGCTTTCGTGTGGGCGAAATCGCTGGACGTTTCGAATTTGGCAGCCGGGCTCTGCGAGAGACACATACACAGTGTTGCCCCATTACCAAGAAAGGTTTTGGGGAAAGCGAATGTCTGTGTGGCAGCGAATGCAGTTCCAAGGGACAGTGAAAACCAGCTACAGCATTCCGTGCTGGCAGCTTTCGTGTGGGCGAAATCGCTGGACGTTTCGAATTTGGCAGCCGGGCTCTGCGAGAGACACATACACAGTGTTGCCCCATTACCAAGCAAAGCTTTTGGGGAAAGCGAATGTCTGTGTGGCAGCGAATGCAGTTCCAAGGGACAGTGAAAACCAGCTACAGCATTCCGTGCTGGCAGCTTTCGTGTGGGCGCAATCGCTGGACGTTTCGAATTTGTCAGCCGGGCTCTGCAAGAGACACGTACACAGTGTTGCCCCTTTACGAACCAAAGCTTTTGGGGAAAGCGAATGTCTGTGTGGCAGCGAATGCAGTTCCAAGGGACAGTGAAAACCAGCTACAGCAATCCGTGCTGGCAGCTTTCGTGTGGGCGCAATCGCTGGACGTTTCGAATTTGGCAGCCGGGCTCTGCGAGAGACACATACAGAGTCTTGCCCCTTTACGAACCAAAGCTTTTGGGGAAAGTGAATGTCTGTGTGGCAGCGAATGCAGTTCCAAGGGACAGTGAAAACCAGCTACAGCATTCCGTGCTGGCAGCTTTCGTGTGGGAGAAATCGCTGGACGTTTCGAATTTGGCAGCCGGGCTCTGCGAGAGACACATACACAGTGTTGCCCCTTTACGAACCAAAGCTTTTGGGGAAAGCGAATGTCTGTGTGGCAGCGAATGCAGTTCCAAGGGACAGTGAAAACCAGCTACGGCATTCCGTGCTGGCAGCTTTCGTGTGGGCGCAATCGCTGGACGTTTCGAATTTGGCAGCCAGGCTCTGCGAGAGACACATACACAGTGTTGCCCCATTACCAAGCAAAGCTTTTGGGGAAAGCGAATGTCTGTGTGGCAGCGAATGCAGTTCCAAGGGACAGTGAAAACCAGCTACAGCATTCCGTGCTGGCAGCTTTCGTGTGGGCGAAATCGCTGGACGTTTCGAATTTGGCAGCCGGGCTCTGCGAGAGACACATACACAGTGTTGCCCCTTTACGAACCAAAGCTTTTGGGGAAAGCGAATGCCTGTGTGGCAGCGAATGCAGTTCCAAGGGACAGTGAAAACCAGCTACAGCATTCCGTGCTGGCAGCTTTCGTGTGGGCGCAATCGCTGGACGTTTCGAATTTGGCAGCCGGGCTCTGCGAGAGACACATACACAGTGTTGCCCCTTTACGAACCAAAGCTTTTGGGGAAAGCGAATGTCTGTGTGGCAGCGAATGCAGTTCCAAGGGACAGTGAAAACCAGCTACAGCATTCCGTGCTGGCAGCTTTCGTGTGGGCGCAGTCGCTGGACGTTTTGAATTTGGCAGCCGGGCTCTGCGAGAGACACATACACAGTGTTGCCCCTTTACGAACCAAAGCTTTTGGGGAAAGCGAATGTCTGTGTGGCAGCGAATGCAGTTCCAAGGGACAGTGAAAACTAGCTACAGCATTCCGTGCTGGCAGCTTTCGTGTGGGCGCAGTCGCTGGACGTTTCGAATTTGGCAGCCGGGCTCTGCGAGAGACACATACACAGTGTTGCCCCTTTACGAACCAAAGCTTTTGGGGAAAGCGAATGTCTGTGTGGCAGCGAATGCAGTTCCAAGGGACAGTGAAAACCAGCTACAGCATTCCGTGCTGGCAGCTTTCGTGTGGGAGAAATCGCTGGACGTTTCGAATTTGGCAGCCGGGCTCTGCGAGAGACACATACACAGTGTTGCCTCTTTACGAACCAAAGCTTTTGGGGAAAGCGAATGTCTGTGTGGCAGCGAATGCAGTTCCAAGGGACAGTGAAAACCAGCTACAGCATTCCGTGCTGGCAGCTTTCGTGTGGGCGCAATCGCTGGACGTTTCGAATTTGGCAGCCAGGCTCTGCGAGAGACACATACACAGTGTTGCCCCATTACCAAGCAAAGCTTTTGGGGAAAGCGAATGTCTGTGTGGCAGCGAATGCAGTTCCAAGGGACAGTGAAAACCAGCTACAGCATTCCGTGCTGGCAGCTTTCGTGTGGGCGAAATCGCTGGACGTTTCGAATTTGGCAGCCGGGCTCTGCGAGAGACACATACACAGTGTTGCCCCTTTACGAACCAAAGCTTTTGGGGAAAGCGAATGTCTGTGTGGCAGCGAATGCAGTTCCAAGGGACAGTGAAAACCAGCTACAGCATTCCGTGCTGGCAGCTTTCGTGTGGGCGCAATCGCTGGACGTTTCGAATTTGGCAGCCAGGCTCTGCGAGAGACACATACACAGTGTTGCCCCTTTACCAAGCAAAGCTTTTGGGGAAAGCGAATGTCTGTGTGGCAGCGAATGCAGTTCCAAGGGACAGTGAAAACCAGCTACAGCATTCCGTGCTGGCAGCTTTCGTGTGGGAGAAATCGCTGGACGTTTCGAATTTGGCAGCCGGGCTCTGCGAGAGACACATACACAGTGTTGCCCCTTTACCAAGCAAAGCTTTTGGGGAAAGCGAATGTCTGTGTGGCAGCGAATGCAGTTCCAAGGGACAGTGAAAACCAGCTACAGCATTCCGTGCTGGCAGCTTTCGTGTGGGAGAAATCGCTGGACGTTTCGAATTTGGCAGCCGGGCTCTGCGAGAGACACATACACAGTGTTGCCCCTTTACGAACCAAAGCTTTTGGGGAAAGCGAATGTCTGTGTGGCAGCGAATGCAGTTCCAAGGGACAGTGAAAACCAGCTACAGCATTCCGTGCTGGCAGCTTTCGTGTGGGCGCAATCGCTGGACGTTTCGAATTTGGCAGCCGGGCTCTGCGAGAGACACATACACAGTGTTGCCCCTTTACGAACCAAAGCTTTTGGGGAAAGCGAATGTCTGTGTGGCAGCGAATGCAGTTCCAAGGGACAGTGAAAACCAGCTACAGCAATCCGTGCTGGCAGCTTTCGTGTGGGAGAAATCACTGGACGTTTCGAATTTGGCAGCCGGGCTCTGCGAGAGACACATACACAGTGTTGCCCCATTACCAAGCAAAGCTTTTGGGGAAAGCGAATGTCTGTGTGGCAGCGAATGCAGTTCCAAGGGACAGTGAAAACCAGCTACAGCATTCCGTGCTGGCAGCTTTCGTGTGGGCGCAATCGCTGGACGTTTCGAATTTGTCAGCCGGGCTCTGCAAGAGACACGTACACAGTGTTGCCCCTTTACGAACCAAAGCTTTTGGGGAAAGCGAATGTCTGTGTGGCAGCAAATGCAGTTCCAAGGGACAGTGAAAACCAGCTACAGCATTCCGTGCTGGCAGCTTTCGTGTGGGCGCAATCGCTGGACGTTTCGAATTTGGCAGCCGGGCTCTGCGAGAGACACATACACAGTGTTGCCCCTTTACGAACCAAAGCTTTTGGGGAAAGCGAATGTCTGTGTGGCAGCGAATGCAGTTCCAAGGGACAGTGAAAACCAGCTACAGCATTCCGTGCTGGCAGCTTTCGTGTGGGCGCAATCGCTGGACGTTTCGAATTTGGCAGCCGGGCTCTGCGAGAGACACATACACAGTGTTGCCCCATTACCAAGCAAAGCTTTTGGGGAAAGCGAATGTCTGTGTGGCAGCGAATGCAGTTCCAAGGGACAGTGAAAACCAGCTACAGCATTCCGTGCTGGCAGCTTTCGTGTGGGCGAAATCGCTGGACGTTTCGAATTTGGCAGCCGGGCTCTGCGAGAGACACATACACAGTGTTGCCCCATTACCAAGCAAAGCTTTTGGGGAAAGCGAATGTCTGTGTGGCAGCGAATGCAGTTCCAAGGGACAGTGAAAACCAGCTACAGCATTCCGTGCTGGCAGCTTTCGTGTGGGAGAAATCACTGGACGTTTCGAATTTGGCAGCCGGGCTCTGCGAGAGACACATACACAGTGTTGCCCCATTACCAAGAAAGGTTTTGGGGAAAGCGAATGTCTGTGTGGCAGCGAATGCAGTTCCAAGGGACAGTGAAAACCAGCTACAGCATTCCGTGCTGGCAGCTTTCGTGTGGGAGAAATCGCTGGACGTTTCGAATTTGGCAGCCGGGCTCTGCGAGAGACACATACACAGTGTTGCCCCATTACCAAGCAAAGTTTTTGGGGAAAGCGAATGTCTGTGTGGCAGCGAATGCAGTTCCAAGGGACAGTGAAAACCAGCTACAGCATTCCGTGCTGGCAGCTTTCGTGTGGGAGAAATCGCTGGACGTTTCGAATTTGGCAGCCGGGCTCTGCGAGAGACACATACACAGTGTTGCCCCATTACCAAGCAAAGTTTTTGGGGAAAGCGAATGTCTGTGTGGCAGCGAATGCAGTTCCAAGGGACAGTGAAAACCAGCTACAGCATTCCGTGCTGGCAGCTTTCGTGTGGGCGAAATCGCTGGACGTTTCGAATTTGGCAGCCGGGCTCTGCGAGAGACACATACACAGTGTTGCCCCTTTACGAACCAAAGCTTTTGGGGAAAGCGAATGTCTGTGTGGCAGCGAATGCAGTTCCAAGGGACAGTGAAAACCAGCTACAGCATTCCGTGCTGGCAGCTTTCGTGTGGGCGCAATCGCTGGACGTTTCGAATTTGGCAGCCAGGCTCTGCGAGAGACACATACACAGTGTTGCCCCATTACCAAGCAAAGTTTTTGGGGAAAGCGAATGTCTGTGTGGCAGCGAATGCAGTTCCAAGGGACAGTGAAAACCAGCTACAGCATTCCGTGCTGGCAGCTTTCGTGTGGGCGAAATCGCTGGACGTTTCGAATTTGGCAGCCGGGCTCTGCGAGAGACACATACACAGTGTTGCCCCTTTACGAACCAAAGCTTTTGGGGAAAGCGAATGTCTGTGTGGCAGCGAATGCAGTTCCAAGGGACAGTGAAAACCAGCTACAGCATTCCGTGCTGGCAGCTTTCGTGTGGGCGCAATCGCTGGACGTTTCGAATTTGTCAGCCGGGCTCTGCGAGAGACACATACACAGTGTTGCCCCTTTACGAACCAAAGCTTTTGGGGAAAGCGAATGTCTGTGTGGCAGCGAATGCAGTTCCAAGGGACAGTGAAAACCAGCTACGGCATTCCGTGCTGGCAGCTTTCGTGTGGGCGCAATCGCTGGACGTTTCGAATTTGGCAGCCAGGCTCTGCGAGAGACACATACACAGTGTTGCCCCATTACCAAGCAAAGCTTTTGGGGAAAGCGAATGTCTGTGTGGCAGCGAATGCAGTTCCAAGGGACAGTGAAAACCAGCTACAGCATTCCGTGCTGGCAGCTTTCGTGTGGGAGAAATCGCTGGACGTTTCGAATTTGGCAGCCGGGCTCTGCGAGAGACACATACACAGTGTTGCCCCTTTACCAAGCAAAGCTTTTGGGGAAAGCGAATGTCTGTGTGGCAGCGAATGCAGTTCCAAGGGACAGTGAAAACCAGCTACAGCATTCCGTGCTGGCAGCTTTCGTGTGGGAGAAATCGCTGGACGTTTCGAATTTGGCAGCCGGGCTCTGCGAGAGACACATACACAGTGTTGCCCCTTTACGAACCAAAGCTTTTGGGGAAAGCGAATGTCTGTGTGGCAGCAAATGCAGTTCCAAGGGACAGTGAAAACCAGCTACAGCATTCCGTGCTGGCAGCTTTCGTGTGGGCGCAATCGCTGGACGTTTCGAATTTGGCAGCCGGGCTCTGCGAGAGACACATACACAGTGTTGCCCCTTTACGAACCAAAGCTTTTGGGGAAAGCGAATGTCTGTGTGGCAGCGAATGCAGTTCCAAGGGACAGTGAAAACCAGCTACAGCAATCCGTGCTGGCAGCTTTCGTGTGGGAGAAATCGCTGGACGTTTCGAATTTGGCAGCCGGGCTCTGCGAGAGACACATACACAGTGTTGCCCCTTTACGAACCAAAGCTTTTGGGGAAAGCGAATGTCTGTGTGGCAGCGAATGCAGTTCCAAGGGACAGTGAAAACCAGCTACAGCATTCCGTGCTGGCAGCTTTCGTGTGGGCGCAATCGCTGGACGTTTCGAATTTGGCAGCCAGGCTCTGCGAGAGACACATACACAGTGTTGCCCCTTTACGAACCAAAGCTTTTGGGGAAAGCGAATGTCTGTGTGGCAGCGAATGCAGTTCCAAGGGACAGTGAAAACCAGCTACAGCATTCCGTGCTGGCAGCTTTCGTGTGGGCGCAATCGCTGGACGTTTCGAATTTGGCAGCCGGGCTCTGCGAGAGACACATACACAGTGTTGCCCCATTACCAAGCAAAGCTTTTGGGGAAAGCGAATGTCTGTGTGGCAGTGAATGCAGTTCCAAGGGACAGTGAAAACCAGCTACAGCATTCCGTGCTGGCAGCTTTCGTGTGGGCGCAATCGCTGGACGTTTCGAATTTGGCAGCCGGGCTCTGCGAGAGACACATACACAGTGTTGCCCCTTTACGAACCAAAGCTGTTGGGGAAAGCGAATGTCTGTGTGGCAGCGAATGCAGTTCCAAGGGACAGTGAAAACCAGCTACAGCATTCCGTGCTGGCAGCTTTCGTGTGGGCGCAATCGCTGGACGTTTCGAATTTGGCAGCCGGGCTCTGCGAGAGACACATACACAGTGTTGCCCCTTTACGAACCAAAGCTTTTGGGGAAAGCGAATGTCTGTGTGGCAGCGAATGCAGTTCCAAGGGACAGTGAAAACCAGCTACAGCAATCCGTGCTGGCAGCTTTCGTGTGGGAGAAATCACTGGACGTTTCGAATTTGGCAGCCGGGCTCTGCGAGAGACACATACACAGTGTTGCCCCATTACCAAGCAAAGCTTTTGGGGAAAGCGAATGCCTGTGTGGCAGCGAATGCAGTTCCAAGGGACAGTGAAAACCAGCTACAGCATTCCGTGCTGGCAGCTTTCGTGTGGGCGCAATCGCTGGACGTTTCGAATTTGTCAGCCGGGCTCTGCAAGAGACACGTACACAGTGTTGCCCCTTTACGAACCAAAGCTTTTGGGGAAAGCGAATGTCTGTGTGGCAGCAAATGCAGTTCCAAGGGACAGTGAAAACCAGCTACAGCATTCCGTGCTGGCAGCTTTCGTGTGGGCGAAATCGCTGGACGTTTCGAATTTGGCAGCCGGGCTCTGCGAGAGACACATACACAGTGTTGCCCCTTTACGAACCAAAGTTTTTGGGGAAAGCGAATGTCTGTGTGGCAGCGAATGCAGTTCCAAGGGACAGTGAAAACCAGCTACGGCATTCCGTGCTGGCAGCTTTCGTGTGGGCGCAATCGCTGGACGTTTCGAATTTGGCAGCCAGGCTCTGCGAGAGACACATACACAGTGTTGCCCCATTACCAAGCAAAGCTTTTGGGGAAAGCGAATGTCTGTGTGGCAGCGAATGCAGTTCCAAGGGACAGTGAAAACCAGCTACAGCATTCCGTGCTGGCAGCTTTCGTGTGGGAGAAATCGCTGGACGTTTCGAATTTGGCAGCCGGGCTCTGCGAGAGACACATACACAGTGTTGCCCCTTTACCAAGCAAAGCTTTTGGGGAAAGCGAATGTCTGTGTGGCAGCGAATGCAGTTCCAAGGGACAGTGAAAACCAGCTACAGCATTCCGTGCTGGCAGCTTTCGTGTGGGAGAAATCGCTGGACGTTTCGAATTTGGCAGCCGGGCTCTGCGAGAGACACATACACAGTGTTGCCCCTTTACGAACCAAAGCTTTTGGGGAAAGCGAATGTCTGTGTGGCAGCGAATGCAGTTCCAAGGGACAGTGAAAACCAGCTACAGCAATCCGTGCTGGCAGCTTTCGTGTGGGAGAAATCGCTGGACGTTTCGAATTTGGCAGCCGGGCTCTGCGAGAGACACATACACAGTGTTGCCTCTTTACGAACCAAAGCTTTTGGGGAAAGCGAATGTCTGTGTGGCAGCGAATGCAGTTCCAAGGGACAGTGAAAACCAGCTACAGCATTCCGTGCTGGCAGCTTTCGTGTGGGCGCAATCGCTGGACGTTTCGAATTTGGCAGCCAGGCTCTGCGAGAGACACATACACAGTGTTGCCCCATTACCAAGCAAAGTTTTTGGGGAAAGCGAATGTCTGTGTGGCAGCGAATGCAGTTCCAAGGGACAGTGAAAACCAGCTACAGCATTCCGTGCTGGCAGCTTTCGTGTGGGCGAAATCGCTGGACGTTTCGAATTTGGCAGCCGGGCTCTGCGAGAGACACATACACAGTGTTGCCCCTTTACGAACCAAAGCTTTTGGGGAAAGCGAATGTCTGTGTGGCAGCGAATGCAGTTCCAAGGGACAGTGAAAACCAGCTACAGCATTCCGTGCTGGCAGCTTTCGTGTGGGCGCAATCGCTGGACGTTTCGAATTTGGCAGCCGGGCTCTGCGAGAGACACATACACAGTGTTGCCCCTTTACGAACCAAAGCTTTTGGGGAAAGCGAATGTCTGTGTGGCAGCGAATGCAGTTCCAAGGGACAGTGAAAACCAGCTACAGCATTCCGTGCTGGCAGCTTTCGTGTGGGCGAAATCGCTGGTCGTTTCGAATTTGGCAGCCAGGCTCTGCGAGAGACACATACACAGTGTTGCCCCATTACCAAGCAAAGCTTTTGGGGAAAGCGAATGTCTGTGTGGCAGCGAATGCAGTTCCAAGGGACAGTGAAAACCAGCTACAGCATTCCGTGCTGGCAGCTTTTGTGTGGGAGAAATCGCTGGACGTTTCGAATTTGGCAGCCGGGCTCTGCGAGAGACACATACACAGTGTTGCCCCTTTACCAAGCAAAGCTTTTGGGGAAAGCGAATGTCTGTGTGGCAGCGAATGCAGTTCCAAGGGACAGTGAAAACCAGCTACAGCATTCCGTGCTGGCAGCTTTCGTGTGGGAGAAATCGCTGGACGTTTCGAATTTGGCAGCCGGGCTCTGCGAGAGACACATACACAGTGTTGCCCCTTTACGAACCAAAGCTTTTGGGGAAAGCGAATGTCTGTGTGGCAGCGAATGCAGTTCCAAGGGACAGTGAAAACCAGCTACAGCATTCCGTGCTGGCAGCTTTCTTGTGGGAGAAATCACTGGACGTTTCGAATTTGGCAGCCGGGCTCTGCAAGAGACACGTACACAGTGTTGCCCCTTTACGAACCAAAGCTTTTGGGGAAAGCGAATGTCTGTGTGGCAGCAAATGCAGTTCCAAGGGACAGTGAAAACCAGCTACAGCATTCCGTGCTGGCAGCTTTCGTGTGGGCGAAATCGCTGGACGTTTCGAATTTGGCAGCCGGGCTCTGCGAGAGACACATACACAGTGTTGCCCCTTTACGAACCAAAGCTGTTGGGGAAAGCGAATGTCTGTGTGGCAGCGAATGCAGTTCCAAGGGACAGTGAAAACCAGCTACAGCATTCCGTGCTGGCAGCTTTCGTGTGGGCGCAATCGCTGGTCGTTTCGAATTTGGCAGCCGGGCTCTGCGAGAGACACATACACAGTGTTGCCCCTTTACGAACCAAAGCTTTTGGGGAAAGCGAATGTCTGTGTGGCAGCGAATGCAGTTCCAAGGGACAGTGAAAACCAGCTACAGCAATCCGTGCTGGCAGCTTTCGTGTGGGAGAAATCGCTGGACGTTTCGAATTTGGCAGCCGGGCTCTGCGAGAGACACATACACAGTGTTGCCCCTTTACGAACCAAAGCTTTTGGGGAAAGCGAATGTCTGTGTGGCAGCGAATGCAGTTCCAAGGGACAGTGAAAACCAGCTACAGCATTCCATGCTGGCAGCTTTCGTGTGGGCGCAATCGCTGGACGTTTCGAATTTGGCAGCCAGGCTCTGCGAGAGACACATACACAGTGTTGCCCCTTTACGAACCAAAGCTTTTGGGGAAAGCGAATGTCTGTGTGGCAGCGAATGCAGTTCCAAGGGACAGTGAAAACCAGCTACAGCATTCCGTGCTGGCAGCTTTCGTGTGGGCGAAATCGCTGGACGTTTCGAATTTGGCAGCCGGGCTCTGCGAGAGACACATACACAGTGTTGCCCCTTTACGAACCAAAGCTTTTGGGGAAAGCGAATGTCTGTGTGGCAGCGAATGCAGTTCCAAGGGACAGTGAAAACCAGCTACAGCATTCCGTGCTGGCAGCTTTCGTGTGGGCGCAATCGCTGGACGTTTCGAATTTGGCAGCCGGGCTCTGCGAGAGACACATACACAGTCTTGCCCCTTTACGAACCAAAGCTGTTGGGGAAAGCGAATGTCTGTGTGGCAGCGAATGCAGTTCCAAGGGACAGTGAAAACCAGCTACAGCATTCCGTGCTGGCAGCTTTCGTGTGGGCGCAATCGCTGGACGTTTCGAATTTGGCAGCCGGGCTCTGCGAGAGACACATACACAGTGTTGCCCCTTTACGAACCAAAGCTTTTGGGGAAAGCGAATGTCTGTGTGGCAGCGAATGCAGTTCCAAGGGACAGTGAAAACCAGCTACAGCAATCCGTGCTGGCAGCTTTCGTGTGGGAGAAATCACTGGACGTTTCGAATTTGGCAGCCGGGCTCTGCGAGAGACACATACAAAGTGTTGCCCCATTACCAAGCAAAGCTTTTGGGGAAAGCGAATGCCTGTGTGGCAGCAAATGCAGTTCCAAGGGACAGTGAAAACCAGCTACAGCATTCCGTGCTGGCAGCTTTCGTGTGGGCGCAATCGCTGGACGTTTCGAATTTGTCAGCCGGGCTCTGCAAGAGACACGTACACAGTGTTGCCCCTTTACGAACCAAAGCTTTTGGGGAAAGCGAATGTCTGTGTGGCAGCAAATGCAGTTCCAAGGGACAGTGAAAACCAGCTACAGCATTCCGTGCTGGCAGCTTTCGTGTGGGCGCAATCGCTGGACGTTTCGAATTTGGCAGCCGGGCTCTGCGAGAGACACATACACAGTGTTGCCCCATTACCAAGCAAAGCTTTTGGGGAAAGCGAATGTCTGTGTGGCAGCGAATGCAGTTCCAAGGGACAGTGAAAACCAGCTACAGCATTCCGTGCTGGCAGCTTTCGTGTGGGCGAAATCGCTGGACGTTTCGAATTTGGCAGCCGGGCTCTGCGAGAGACACATACACAGTGTTGCCCCATTACCAAGCAAAGCTTTTGGGGAAAGCGAATGTCTGTGTGGCAGCGAATGCAGTTCCAAGGGACAGTGAAAACCAGCTACAGCATTCCGTGCTGGCAGCTTTCGTGTGGGAGAAATCACTGGACGTTTCGAATTTGGCAGCCGGGCTCTGCGAGAGACACATACACAGTGTTGCCCCTTTACGAACCAAAGCTGTTGGGGAAAGCGAATGTCTGTGTGGCAGCGAATGCAGTTCCAAGGGACAGTGAAAACCAGCTACAGCATTCCGTGCTGGCAGCTTTCGTGTGGGCGCAATCGCTGGACGTTTCGAATTTGGCAGCCGGGCTCTGCGAGAGACACATACACAGTGTTGGCCCTTTACGAACCAAAGCTTTTGGGGAAAGCGAATGTCTGTGTGGCAGCGAATGCAGTTCCAAGGGACAGTGAAAACCAGCTACAGCATTCCGTGCTGGCAGCTTTCGTGTGGGCGCAATCGCTGGACGTTTCGAATTTGGCAGCCGGGCTCTGCGAGAGACACATACACAGTGTTGCCCCTTTACGAACCAAAGCTTTTGGGGAAAGCGAATGTCTGTGTGGCAGCGAATGCAGTTCCAAGGGACAGTGAAAACTAGCTACAGCATTCCGTGCTGGCAGCTTTCGTGTGGGCGCAATCGCTGGACGTTTCGAATTTGGCAGCCGGGCTCTGCAAGAGACACGTACACAGTGTTGCCCCTTTACGAACCAAAGCTTTTGGGGAAAGCGAATGTCTGTGTGGCAGCGAATGCAGTTCCAAGGGACAGTGAAAACCAGCTACAGCATTCCGTGCTGGCAGCTTTCGTGTGGGCGCAATCGCTGGACGTTTCGAATTTGGCAGCCGGGCTCTGCGAGAGACACATACACAGTGTTGCCCCTTTACGAACCAAAGCTTTTGGGGAAAGCGAATGTCTGTGTGGCAGCGAATGCAGTTCCAAGGGACAGTGAAAACCAGCTACAGCATTCCGTGCTGGCAGCTTTCGTGTGGGAGAAATCGCTGGACGTTTCGAATTTGGCAGCCGGGCTCTGCGAGAGACACATACACAGTGTTGCCTCTTTACGAACCAAAGCTTTTGGGGAAAGCGAATGTCTGTGTGGCAGCGAATGCAGTTCCAAGGGACAGTGAAAACCAGCTACAGCATTCCGTGCTGGCAGCTTTCGTGTGGGCGCAATCGCTGGACGTTTCGAATTTGGCAGCCAGGCTCTGCGAGAGACACATACACAGTGTTGCCCCATTACCAAGCAAAGTTTTTGGGGAAAGCGAATGTCTGTGTGGCAGCGAATGCAGTTCCAAGGGACAGTGAAAACCAGCTACAGCATTCCGTGCTGGCAGCTTTCGTGTGGGCGAAATCGCTGGACGTTTCGAATTTGGCAGCCGGGCTCTGCGAGAGACACATACACAGTGTTGCCCCTTTACGAACCAAAGCTTTTGGGGAAAGCGAATGTCTGTGTGGCAGCGAATGCAGTTCCAAGGGACAGTGAAAACCAGCTACGGCATTCCGTGCTGGCAGCTTTCGTGTGGGCGCAATCGCTGGACGTTTCGAATTTGGCAGCCAGGCTCTGAGAGAGACACATACACAGTGTTGCCCCATTACCAAGCAAAGCTTTTGGGGAAAGCGAATGTCTGTGTGGCAGCGAATGCAGTTCCAAGGGACAGTGAAAACCAGCTACAGCATTCCGTGCTGGCAGCTTTCGTGTGGGAGAAATCGCTGGACGTTTCGAATTTGGCAGCCGGGCTCTGCGAGAGACACATACACAGTGTTGCCCCTTTACCAAGCAAAGCTTTTGGGGAAAGCGAATGTCTGTGTGGCAGCGAATGCAGTTCCAAGGGACAGTGAAAACCAGCTACAGCATTCCGTGCTGGCAGCTTTCGTGTGGGAGAAATCGCTGGACGTTTCGAATTTGGCAGCCGGGCTCTGCGAGAGACACATACACAGTGTTGCCCCTTTACGAACCAAAGCTGTTGGGGAAAGCGAATGTCTGTGTGGCAGCGAATGCAGTTCCAAGGGACAGTGAAAACCAGCTACAGCAATCCGTGCTGGCAGCTTTCGTGTGGGAGAAATCGCTGGACGTTTCGAATTTGGCAGCCGGGCTCTGCGAGAGACACATACACAGTGTTGCCTCCTTACGAACCAAAGCTTTTGGGGAAAGCGAATGTCTGTGTGGCAGCGAATGCAGTTCCAAGGGACAGTGAAAACCAGCTACAGCATTCCGTGCTGGCAGCTTTCGTGTGGGCGCAATCGCTGGACGTTTCGAATTTGGCAGCCAGGCTCTGCGAGAGACACATACACAGTGTTGCCCCATTACCAAGCAAAGTTTTTGGGGAAAGCGAATGTCTGTGTGGCAGCGAATGCAGTTCCAAGGGACAGTGAAAACCAGCTACAGCATTCCGTGCTGGCAGCTTTCGTGTGGGCGAAATCGCTGGACGTTTCGAATTTGGCAGCCGGGCTCTGCGAGAGACACATACACAGTGTTGCCCCTTTACGAACCAAAGCTTTTGGGGAAAGCGAATGTCTGTGTGGCAGCGAATGCAGTTCCAAGGGACAGTGAAAACCAGCTACAGCATTCCGTGCTGGCAGCTTTCGTGTGGGCGCAATCGCTGGACGTTTCGAATTTGGCAGCCGGGCTCTGCGAGAGACACATACACAGTGTTGCCCCTTTACGAACCAAAGCTTTTGGGGAAAGCGAATGTCTGTGTGGCAGCGAATGCAGTTCCAAGGGACAGTGAAAACCAGCTACGGCATTCCGTGCTGGCAGCTTTCGTGTGGGCGCAATCGCTGGACGTTTCGAATTTGGCAGCCAGGCTCTGCGAGAGACACATACACAGTGTTGCCCCATTACCAAGCAAAGCTTTTGGGGAAAGCGAATGTCTGTGTGGCAGCGAATGCAGTTCCAAGGGACAGTGAAAACCAGCTACAGCATTCCGTGCTGGCAGCTTTCGTGTGGGAGAAATCGCTGGACGTTTCGAATTTGGCAGCCGGGCTCTGCGAGAGACACATACACAGTGTTGCCCCTTTACCAAGCAAAGCTTTTGGGGAAAGCGAATGTCTGTGTGGCAGCGAATGCAGTTCCAAGGGACAGTGAAAACCAGCTACAGCATTCCGTGCTGGCAGCTTTCGTGTGGGAGAAATCGCTGGACGTTTCGAATTTGGCAGCCGGGCTCTGCGAGAGACACATACACAGTGTTGCCCCTTTACGAACCAAAGCTTTTGGGGAAAGCGAATGTCTGTGTGGCAGCGAATGCAGTTCCAAGGGACAGTGAAAACCAGCTACAGCATTCCGTGCTGGCAGCTTTCTTGTGGGAGAAATCACTGGACGTTTCGAATTTGGCAGCCGGGCTCTGCAAGAGACACGTACACAGTGTTGCCCCTTTACGAACCAAAGCTTTTGGGGAAAGCGAATGTCTGTGTGGCAGCAAATGCAGTTCCAAGGGACAGTGAAAACCAGCTACAGCATTCCGTGCTGGCAGCTTTCGTGTGGGCGCAATCGCTGGACGTTTCGAATTTGGCAGCCGGGCTCTGCGAGAGACACATACACAGTGTTGCCCCTTTACGAACCAAAGCTTTTGGGGAAAGCGAATGTCTGTGTGGCAGCGAATGCAGTTCCAAGGGACAGTGAAAACCAGCTACAGCATTCCGTGCTGGCAGCTTTCGTGTGGGCGCAATCGCTGGTCGTTTCGAATTTGGCAGCCGGGCTCTGCGAGAGACACATACACAGTGTTGCCCCTTTACGAACCAAAGCTTTTGGGGAAAGCGAATGTCTGTGTGGCAGCGAATGCAGTTCCAAGGGACAGTGAAAACCAGCTACAGCAATCCGTGCTGGCAGCTTTCGTGTGGGAGAAATCGCTGGACGTTTCGAATTTGGCAGCCGGGCTCTGCGAGAGACACATACACAGTGTTGCCCCTTTACGAACCAAAGCTTTTGGGGAAAGCGAATGTCTGTGTGGCAGCGAATGCAGTTCCAAGGGACAGTGAAAACCAGCTACAGCATTCCGTGCTGGCAGCTTTCGTGTGGGCGAAATCGCTGGACGTTTCGAATTTGGCAGCCGGGCTCTGCGAGAGACACATACACAGTGTTGCCCCTTTACGAACCAAAGCTTTTGGGGAAAGCGAATGTCTGTGTGGCAGCGAATGCAGTTCCAAGGGACAGTGAAAACCAGCTACAGCATTCCGTGCTGGCAGCTTTCGTGTGGGCGCAATCGCTGGACGTTTCGAATTTGGCAGCCGGGCTCTGCGAGAGACACATACACAGTGTTGCCCCATTACCAAGCAAAGCTTTTGGGGAAAGCGAATGTCTGTGTGGCAGTGAATGCAGTTCCAAGGGACAGTGAAAACCAGCTACAGCATTCCGTGCTGGCAGCTTTCGTGTGGGCGCAATCGCTGGACGTTTCGAATTTGGCAGCCGGGCTCTGCGAGAGACACATACACAGTGTTGCCCCTTTACGAACCAAAGCTTTTGGGGAAAGCGAATGTCTGTGTGGCAGCGAATGCAGTTCCAAGGGACAGTGAAAACCAGCTACAGCATTCCGTGCTGGCAGCTTTCGTGTGGGCGAAATCGCTGGACGTTTCGAATTTGGCAGCCGGGCTCTGCGAGAGACACATACACAGTGTTGCCCCATTACCAAGCAAAGCTTTTGGGGAAAGCGAATGTCTGTGTGGCAGCGAATGCAGTTCCAAGGGACAGTGAAAACCAGCTACAGCATTCCGTGCTGGCAGCTTTCGTGTGGGCGAAATCGCTGGACGTTTCGAATTTGGCAGCCGGGCTCTGCGAGAGACACATACACAGTGTTGCCCCATTACCAAGAAAGGTTTTGGGGAAAGCGAATGTCTGTGTGGCAGCGAATGCAGTTCCAAGGGACAGTGAAAACCAGCTACAGCATTCCGTGCTGGCAGCTTTCGTGTGGGAGAAATCGCTGGACGTTTCGAATTTGTCAGCCGGGCTCTGCAAGAGACACGTACACAGTGTTGCCCCTTTACGAACCAAAGCTTTTGGGGAAAGCGAATGTCTGTGTGGCAGCGAATGCAGTTCCAAGGGACAGTGAAAACCAGCTACAGCATTCCGTGCTGGCAGCTTTCGTGTGGGCGCAATCGCTGGACGTTTCGAATTTGGCAGCCGGGCTCTGCGAGAGACACATACACAGTGTTGCCCCTTTACGAACCAAATCTTTTGGGGAAAGCGAATGTCTGTGTGGCAGCGAATGCAGTTCCAAGGGACAGTGAAAACCAGCTACAGCAATCCGTGCTGGCAGCTTTCGTGTGGGCGCAATCGCTGGACTTTTCGAATTTGGCAGCCGGGCTCTGCGAGAGACACATACACAGTGTTGCCCCTTTACGAACCAAAGCTTTTGGGGAAAGCGAATGTCTGTGTGGCAGCGAATGCAGTTCCAAGGGACAGTGAAAACCAGCTACAGCATTCCATGCTGGCAGCTTTCGTGTGGGCGCAATCGCTGGACGTTTCGAATTTGGCAGCTGGGCTCTGCGAGAGACACATACACAGTGTTGCCCCTTTACGAACCAAAGCTTTTGGGGAAAGCGAATGTCTGTGTGGCAGCGAATGCAGTTCCAAGGGACAGTGAAAACCAGCTACAGCATTCCGTGCTGGCAGCTTTCGTGTGGGAGAAATCGCTGGACGTTTCGAATTTGGCAGCCGGGCTCTGCGAGAGACACATACACAGTGTTGCCCCTTTACCAAGCAAAGCTTTTGGGGAAAGCGAATGTCTGTGTGGCAGCGAATGCAGTTCCAAGGGACAGTGAAAACCAGCTACAGCATTCCGTGCTGGCAGCTTTCGTGTGGGAGAAATCGCTGGACGTTTCGAATTTGGCAGCCGGGCTCTGCGAGAGACACATACACAGTGTTGCCCCTTTACGAACCAAAGCTTTTGGGGAAAGCGAATGTCTGTGTGGCAGCGAATGCAGTTCCAAGGGACAGTGAAAACCAGCTACAGCATTCCGTGCTGGCAGCTTTCGTGTGGGAGAAATCACTGGACGTTTCGAATTTGGCAGCCGGGCTCTGCAAGAGACACGTACACAGTGTTGCCCCTTTACGAACCAAAGCTTTTGGGGAAAGCGAATGTCTGTGTGGCAGCAAATGCAGTTCCAAGGGACAGTGAAAACCAGCTACAGCATTCCGTGCTGGCAGCTTTCGTGTGGGCGCAATCGCTGGACGTTTCGAATTTGGCAGCCGGGCTCTGCAAGAGACACATACACAGTGTTGCCCCTTTACGAACCAAAGCTGTTGGGGAAAGCGAATGTCTGTGTGGCAGCGAATGCAGTTCCAAGGGACAGTGAAAACCAGCTACAGCAATCCGTGCTGGCAGCTTTCGTGTGGGAGAAATCGCTGGACGTTTCGAATTTGGCAGCCGGGCTCTGCGAGAGACACATACACAGTGTTGCCCCTTTACGAACCAAAGCTTTTGGGGAAAGCGAATGTCTGTGTGGCAGCGAATGCAGTTCCAAGGGACAGTGAAAACCAGCTACAGCATTCCGTGCTGGCAGCTTTCGTGTGGGCGCAATCGCTGGACGTTTCGAATTTGGCAGCCAGGCTCTGCGAGAGACACATACACAGTGTTGCCCCTTTACGAACCAAAGCTTTTGGGGAAAGCGAATGTCTGTGTGGCAGCGAATGCAGTTCCAAGGGACAGTGAAAACCAGCTACAGCATTCCGTGCTGGCAGCTTTCGTGTGGGCGAAATCGCTGGACGTTTCGAATTTGGCAGCCGGGCTCTGCGAGAGACACATACACAGTGTTGCCCCATTACCAAGAAAGGTTTTGGGGAAAGCGAATGTCTGTGTGGCAGCGAATGCAGTTCCAAGGGACAGTGAAAACCAGCTACAGCATTCCGTGCTGGCAGCTTTCGTGTGGGAGAAATCGCTGGACGTTTCGAATTTGGCAGCCGGGCTCTGCGAGAGACACATACACAGTGTTGCCCCATTACCAAGCAAAGCTTTTGGGGAAAGCGAATGTCTGTGTGGCAGCGAATGCAGTTCCAAGGGACAGTGAAAACCAGCTACAGCATTCCGTGCTGGCAGCTTTCGTGTGGGCGCAATCGCTGGACGTTTCGAATTTGTCAGCCGGGCTCTGCAAGAGACACGTACACAGTGTTGCCCCTTTACGAACCAAAGCTTTTGGGGAAAGCGAATGTCTGTGTGGCAGCGAATGCAGTTCCAAGGGACAGTGAAAACCAGCTACAGCATTCCGTGCTGGCAGCTTTCGTGTGGGCGCAATCGCTGGACGTTTCGAATTTGGCAGCCGGGCTCTGCGAGAGACACATACACAGTGTTGCCCCTTTACGAACCAAAGCTTTTGGGGAAAGCGAATGTCTGTGTGGCAGCGAATGCAGTTCCAAGGGACAGTGAAAACCAGCTACAGCAATCCGTGCTGGCAGCTTTCGTGTGGGCGCAATCGCTGGACGTTTCGAATTTGGCAGCCGGGCTCTGCGAGAGACACATACACAGTGTTGCCCCTTTACGAACCAAAGCTTTTGGGGAAAGCGAATGTCTGTGTGGCAGCGAATGCAGTTCCAAGGGACAGTGAAAACCAGCTACAGCATTCCGTGCTGGCAGCTTTCGTGTGGGCGCAATCGCTGGACGTTTCGAATTTGGCAGCTGGGCTCTGCGAGAGACACATACACAGTGTTGCCCCTTTACGAACCAAAGCTTTTGGGGAAAGCGAATGTCTGTGTGGCAGCGAATGCAGTTCCAAGGGACAGTGAAAACCAGCTACAGCATTCCGTGCTGGCAGCTTTCGTGTGGGCGCAATCGCTGGACGTTTCGAATTTGGCAGCCAGGCTCTGCGAGAGACACATACACAGTGTTGCCCCATTACCAAGCAAAGCTTTTGGGGAAAGCGAATGTCTGTGTGGCAGCGAATGCAGTTCCAAGGGACAGTGAAAACCAGCTACAGCATTCCGTGCTGGCAGCTTTCGTGTGGGAGAAATCGCTGGACGTTTCGAATTTGGCAGCCGGGCTCTGCGAGAGACACATACACAGTGTTGCCCCTTTACCAAGCAAAGCTTTTGGGGAAAGCGAATGTCTGTGTGGCAGCGAATGCAGTTCCAAGGGACAGTGAAAACCAGCTACAGCATTCCGTGCTGGCAGCTTTCGTGTGGGAGAAATCGCTGGACATTTCGAATTTGGCAGCCGGGCTCTGCGAGAGACACATACACAGTGTTGCCCCTTTACGAACCAAAGCTTTTGGGGAAAGCGAATGTCTGTGTGGCAGCGAATGCAGTTCCAAGGGACAGTGAAAACCAGCTACAGCATTCCGTGCTGGCAGCTTTCGTGTGGGAGAAATCGCTGGACGTTTCGAATTTGGCAGCCGGGCTCTGCGAGAGACACATACACAGTGTTGCCCCTTTACGAACCAAAGCTTTTGGGGAAAGCGAATGTCTGTGTGGCAGCGAATGCAGTTCCAAGGGACAGTGAAAAACAGCTACAGCATTCCGTGCTGGCAGCTTTCGTGTGGGAGAAATCGCTGGACGTTTCGAATTTGGCAGCCGGGCTCTGCGAGAGACACATACACAGTGTTGCCCCTTTACGAACCAAAGCTTTTGGGGAAAGCGAATGTCTGTGTGGCAGCGAATGCAGTTCCAAGGGACAGTGAAAACCAGCTACAGCATTCCGTGCTGGCAGCTTTCGTGTGGGCGCAATCGCTGGACGTTTCGAATTTGGCAGCCGGGCTCTGCGAGAGACACATACACAGTGTTGCCCCATTACCAAGCAAAGCTTTTGGGGAAAGCGAATGTCTGTGTGGCAGCGAATGCAGTTCCAAGGGACAGTGAAAACCAGCTACAGCATTCCGTGCTGGCAGCTTTCGTGTGGGCGCAATCGCTGGACGTTTCGAATTTGGCAGCCGGGCTCTGCGAGAGACACATACACAGTGTTGCCCCTTTACGAACCAAAGCTTTTGGGGAAAGCGAATGTCTGTGTGGCAGCGAATGCAGTTCCAAGGGACAGTGAAAACCAGCTACAGCATTCCGTGCTGGCAGCTTTCGTGTGGGCGAAATCGCTGGATGTTTCGAATTTGGCAGCCGGGCTCTGCGAGAGACACATACACAGTGTTGCCCCATTACCAAGCAAAGCTTTTGGGGAAAGCGAATGTCTGTGTGGCAGCGAATGCAGTTCCAAGGGACAGTGAAAACCAGCTACAGCATTCCGTGCTGGCAGCTTTCGTGTGGGCGCAATCGCTGGACGTTTCGAATTTGGCAGCCGGGCTCTGCGAGAGACACATACACAGTGTTGCCCCTTTACGAACCAAAGCTTTTGGGGAAAGCGAATGTCTGTGTGGCAGCGAATGCAGTTCCAAGGGACAGTGAAAACCAGCTACAGCAATCCGTGCTGGCAGCTTTCGTGTGGGCGCAATCGCTGGACGTTTCGAATTTGGCAGCCGGGCTCTGCGAGAGACACATACACAGTGTTGCCCCATTACCAAGCAAAGCTTTTGGGGAAAGCGAATGTCTGTGTGGCAGCGAATGCAGTTCCAAGGGACAGTGAAAACCAGCTACAGCATTCCGTGCTGGCAGCTTTCGTGTGGGCGCAATCGCTGGACGTTTCGAATTTGGCAGCCGGGCTCTGCGAGAGACACATACACAGTGTTGCCCCTTTACGAACCAAAGCTTTTGGGGAAAGCGAATGTCTGTGTGGCAGCGAATGCAGTTCCAAGGGACAGTGAAAACCAGCTACAGCATTCCGTGCTGGCAGCTTTCGTGTGGGCGCAATCGCTGGACGTTTCGAATTTGGCAGCCGGGCTCTGCGAGAGACACATACACAGTGTTGCCCCTTTACGAACCAAAGCTGTTGGGGAAAGCGAATGTCTGTGTGGCAGCGAATGCAGTTCCAAGGGACAGTGAAAACCAGCTACAGCAATCCGTGCTGGCAGCTTTCGTGTGGGAGAAATCACTGGAGGTTTCGAATTTGGCAGCCGGGCTCTGCGAGAGACACATACACAGTGTTGCCCCTTTACCAAGCAAAGCTTTTGGGGAAAGCGAATGCCTGTGTGGCAGCGAATGCAGTTCCAAGGGACAGTGAAAACCAGCTACAGCATTCCGTGCTGGCAGCTTTCGTGTGGGCGCAATCGCTGGACGTTTCGAATTTGTCAGCCGGGCTCTGCAAGAGACACGTACACAGTGTTGCCCCTTTACGAACCAAAGCTTTTGGGGAAAGCGAATGTCTGTGTGGCAGCAAATGCAGTTCCAAGGGACAGTGAAAACCAGCTACAGCATTCCGTGCTGGCAGCTTTCGTGTGGGCGCAATCGCTGGACGTTTCGAATTTGGCAGCCGGGCTCTGCGAGAGACACATACACAGTGTTGCCCCTTTACGAACCAAAGCTGTTGGGGAAAGCGAATGTCTGTGTGGCAGCGAATGCAGTTCCAAGGGACAGTGAAAACCAGCTACAGCATTCCGTGCTGGCAGCTTTCGTGTGGGAGAAATCACTGGACGTTTCGAATTTGGCAGCCGGGCTCTGCGAGAGACACATACACAGTGTTGCCCCTTTACGAACCAAAGCTTTTGGGGAAAGCGAATGTCTGTGTGGCAGCAAATGCAGTTCCAAGGGACAGTGAAAACCAGCTACAGCATTCCGTGCTGGCAGCTTTCGTGTGGGCGCAATCGCTGGACGTTTCGAATTTGGCAGCCGGGCTCTGCAAGAGACACATACACAGTGTTGCCCCTTTACGAACCAAAGCTGTTGGGGAAAGCGAATGTCTGTGTGGCAGCGAATGCAGTTCCAAGGGACAGTGAAAACCAGCTACAGCAATCCGTGCTGGCAGCTTTCGTGTGGGAGAAATCGCTGGACGTTTCGAATTTGGCAGCCGGGCTCTGCGAGAGACACATACACAGTGTTGCCCCTTTACGAACCAAAGCTTTTGGGGAAAGCGAATGTCTGTGTGGCAGCGAATGCAGTTCCAAGGGACAGTGAAAACCAGCTACAGCATTCCGTGCTGGCAGCTTTCGTGTGGGCGCAATCGCTGGACGTTTCGAATTTGGCAGCCAGGCTCTGCAAGAGACACATACACAGTGTTGCCCCTTTACGAACCAAAGCTTTTGGGGAAAGCGAATGTCTGTGTGGCAGCGAATGCAGTTCCAAGGGACAGTGAAAACCAGCTACAGCATTCCGTGCTGGCAGCTTTCGTGTGGGCGAAATCGCTGGACGTTTCGAATTTGGCAGCCGGGCTCTGCGAGAGACACATACACAGTGTTGCCCCATTACCAAGAAAGGTTTTGGGGAAAGCGAATGTCTGTGTGGCAGCGAATGCAGTTCCAAGGGACAGTGAAAACCAGCTACAGCATTCCGTGCTGTCAGCTTTCGTGTGGGCGCAATCGCTGGACGTTTCGAATTTGGCAGCCGGGCTCTGCGAGAGACACATACACAGTGTTGCCCCTTTACGAACCAAAGCTTTTGGGGAAAGCGAATGCCTGTGTGGCAGCGAATGCAGTTCCAAGGGACAGTGAAAACCAGCTACAGCATTCCGTGCTGGCAGCTTTCGTGTGGGCGCAATCGCTGGACGTTTCGAATTTGTCAGCCGGGCTCTGCAAGAGACACGTACACAGTGTTGCCCCTTTACGAACCAAAGCTTTTGGGGAAAGCGAATGTCTGTGTGGCAGCAAATGCAGTTCCAAGGGACAGTGAAAACCAGCTACAGCATTCCGTGCTGGCAGCTTTCGTGTGGGCGCAATCGCTGGACGTTTCGAATTTGGCAGCCGGGCTCTGCGAGAGACACATACACAGTGTTGCCCCTTTACGAACCAAAGCTTTTGGGGAAAGCGAATGTCTGTGTGGCAGCGAATGCAGTTCCAAGGGACAGTGAAAACCAGCTACAGCATTCCGTGCTGGCAGCTTTCGTGTGGGCGCAATCGCTGGACGTTTCGAATTTGGCAGCCGGGCTCTGCGAGAGACACATACACAGTGTTGCCCCATTACCAAGCAAAGCTTTTGGGGAAAGCGAATGTCTGTGTGGCAGCGAATGCAGTTCCAAGGGACAGTGAAAACGAGCTACAGCATTCCGTGCTGGCAGCTTTCGTGTGGGCGAAATCGCTGGACGTTTCGAATTTGGCAGCCGGGCTCTGCGAGAGACACATACACAGTGTTGCCCCATTACCAAGCAAAGCTTTTGGGGAAAGCGAATGTCTGTGTGGCAGCGAATGCAGTTCCAAGGGACAGTGAAAACCAGCTACAGCATTCCGTGCTGGCAGCTTTCGTGTGGGAGAAATCACTGGACGTTTCGAATTTGGCAGCCGGGCTCTGCGAGAGACACATACACAGTGTTGCCCCATTACCAAGAAAGGTTTTGGGGAAAGCGAATGTCTGTGTGGCAGCGAATGCAGTTCCAAGGGACAGTGAAAACCAGCTACAGCAATCCGTGCTGGCAGCTTTCGTGTGGGAGAAATCGCTGGATGTTTCGAATTTGGCAGCCGGGCTCTGCGAGAGACACATACACAGTGTTGCCCCTTTACGAACCAAAGCTTTTGGGGAAAGCGAATGTCTGTGTGGCAGCGAATGCAGTTCCAAGGGACAGTGAAAACCAGCTACAGCATTCCGTGCTGGCAGCTTTCGTGTGGGCGCAATCGCTGGACGTTTCGAATTTGGCAGCCGGGCTCTGCGAGAGACACATACACAGTGTTGCCCCATTACCAAGCAAAGCTTTTGGGGAAAGCGAATGTCTGTGTGGCAGTGAATGCAGTTCCAAGGGACAGTGAAAACCAGCTACAGCATTCCGTGCTGGCAGCTTTCGTGTGGGCGCAATCGCTGGACGTTTCGAATTTGGCAGCCGGGCTCTGCGAGAGACACATACACAGTGTTGCCCCTTTACGAACCAAAGCTTTTGGGGAAAGCGAATGTCTGTGTGGCAGCGAATGCAGTTCCAAGGGACAGTGAAAACCAGCTACAGCATTCCGTGCTGGCAGCTTTCGTGTGGGCGAAATCGCTGGACGTTTCGAATTTGGCAGCCGGGCTCTGCGAGAGACACATACACAGTGTTGCCCCATTACCAAGCAAAGCTTTTGGGGAAAGCGAATGTCTGTGTGGCAGCGAATGCAGTTCCAAGGGACAGTGAAAACCAGCTACAGCATTCCGTGCTGGCAGCTTTCGTGTGGGCGAAATCGCTGGACGTTTCGAATTTGGCAGCCGGGCTCTGCGAGAGACACATACACAGTGTTGCCCCATTACCAAGAAAGGTTTTGGGGAAAGCGAATGTCTGTGTGGCAGCGAATGCAGTTCCAAGGGACAGTGAAAACCAGCTACAGCATTCCGTGCTGGCAGCTTTCGTGTGGGAGAAATCGCTGGACGTTTCGAATTTGGCAGCCGGGCTCTGCGAGAGACACATACATAGTGTTGCCCCATTACCAAGCAATGCTTTTGGGGAAAGCGAATGTCTGTGTGGCAGCGAATGCAGTTCCAAGGGACAGTGAAAACCAGCTACAGCATTCCGTGCTGGCAGCTTTCGTGTGGACGCAATCGCTGGACGTTTCGAATTTGTCAGCCGGGCTCTGCAAGAGACACGTACACAGTGTTGCCCCTTTACGAACCAAAGCTTTTGGGGAAAGCGAATGTCTGTGTGGCAGCGAATGCAGTTCCAAGGGACAGTGAAAACCAGCTACAGCATTCCGTGCTGGCAGCTTTCGTGTGGGCGCAATCGCTGGACGTTTCGAATTTGGCAGCCGGGCTCTGCGAGAGACACATACACAGTGTTGCCCCTTTACGAACCAAAGCTTTTGGGGAAAGCGAATGTCTGTGTGGCAGCGAATGCAGTTCCAAGGGACAGTGAAAACCAGCTACAGCAATCCGTGCTGGCAGCTTTCGTGTGGGCGCAATCGCTGGACGTTTCGAATTTGGCAGCCGGGCTCTGCGAGAGACACATACACAGTGTTGCCCCTTTACGAACCAAAGCTTTTGGGGAAAGCGAATGTCTGTGTGGCAGCGAATGCAGTTCCAAGGGACAGTGAAAACCAGCTACAGCATTCCGTGCTGGCAGCTTTCTTGTGGGAGAAATCACTGGACGTTTCGAATTTGGCAGCCAGGCTCTGCGAGAGACACATACACAGTGTTGCCCCTTTACGAACCAAAGCTTTTGGGGAAAGCGAATGTCTGTGTGGCAGCGAATGCAGTTCCAAGGGACAGTGAAAACCAGCTACAGCATTCCGTGCTGGCAGCTTTCATGTGGGCGAAATCGCTGGACGTTTCGAATTTGGCAGCCGGTCTCTGCGAGAGAGAGATACACAGTGTTGCCCCATTCCCAAGAAAGGTTTTGGGGAAAGCGAATGTCTGTGTGGCAGCGAATGCAGTTCCAAGGGACAGTGAAAACCAGCTACAGCATTCCGTGCTGGCAGCTTTCGTGTGGGAGAAATCGCTGGACGTTTCGAATTTGGCAGCCGGGCTCTGCGAGAGACACATACACAGTGTTGCCCCATTACCAAGCAAAGCTTTTGGGGAAAGCGAATGTCTGTGTGGCAGCGAATGCAGTTCCAAGGGACAGTGAAAACCAGCTACAGCATTCCGTGCTGGCAGCTTTCGTGTGGACGCAATCGCTGGACGTTTCGAATTTGTCAGCCGGGCTCTGCAAGAGACACGTACACAGTGTTGCCCCTTTACGAACCAAAGCTTTTGGGGAAAGCGAATGTCTGTGTGGCAGCGAATGCAGTTCCAAGGGACAGTGAAAACCAGCTACAGCATTCCGTGCTGGCAGCTTTCGTGTGGGCGCAATCGCTGGACGTTTCGAATTTGGCAGCCGGGCTCTGCGAGAGACACATACACAGTGTTGCCCCTTTACGAACCAAAGCTTTTGGGGAAAGCGAATGTCTGTGTGGCAGCGAATGCAGTTCCAAGGGACAGTGAAAACCAGCTACAGCAATCCGTGCTGGCAGCTTTCGTGTGGGCGCAATCGCTGGACGTTTCGAATTTGGCAGCCGGGCTCTGCGAGAGACACATACAGAGTGTTGCCCCTTTACGAAGCAAAGCTGTTGGGGAAAGCGAATGTCTGTGTGGCAGCGAATGCAGTTCCAAGGGACAGTGAAAACCAGCTACAGCATTCCGTGCTGGCAGCTTTCGTGTGGGCGCAATCGCTGGACGTTTCGAATTTGTCAGCCGGGCTCTGCGAGAGACACATACACAGTGTTGCCCCATTACCAAGCAAAGCTTTTGGGGAAAGCGAATGTCTGTGTGGCAGCGAATGCAGTTCCAAGGGACAGTGAAAACCAGCTACAGCATTCCGTGCTGGCAGCTTTCGTGTGGGCGAAATCGCTGGATGTTTCGAATTTGGCAGCCGGGCTCTGCGAGAGACACATACACAGTGTTGCCCCATTACCAAGCAAAGCTTTTGGGGAAAGCGAATGTCTGTGTGGCAGCGAATGCAGTTCCAAGGGACAGTGAAAACCAGCTACAGCATTCCGTGCTGGCAGCTTTCGTGTGGGCGCAATCGCTGGACGTTTCGAATTTGGCAGCCGGGCTCTGCGAGAGACACATACACAGTGTTGCCCCATTACCAAGCAAAGCTTTTGGGGAAAGCGAATGTCTGTGTGGCAGCGAATGCAGTTCCAAGGGACAGTGAAAACCAGCTACAGCATTCCGTGCTGGCAGCTTTCGTGTGGGCGCAATCGCTGGACGTTTCGAATTTGGCAGCCGGGCTCTGCGAGAGACACATACACAGTGTTGCCCCTTTACGAACCAAAGCTTTTGGGGAAAGCGAATGTCTGTGTGGCAGCGAATGCAGTTCCAAGGGACAGTGAAAACCAGCTACAGCATTCCGTGCTGGCAGCTTTCGTGTGGGCGAAATCGCTGGACGTTTCGAATTTGGCAGCCGGGCTCTGCGAGAGACACATACACAGTGTTGCCCCATTACCAAGAAAGGTTTTGGGGAAAGCGAATGTCTGTGTGGCAGCGAATGCAGTTCCAAGGGACAGTGAAAACCAGCTACAGCATTCCGTGCTGGCAGCTTTCGTGTGGGCGCAATCGCTGGACGTTTCGAATTTGGCAGCCGGGCTCTGCGAGAGACACATACACAGTGTTGCCCCATTACCAAGCAAAGCTTTTGGGGAAAGCGAATGTCTGTGTGGCAGCGAATGCAGTTCCAAGGGACAGTGAAAACCAGCTACAGCATTCCGTGCTGGCAGCTTTCGTGTGGGCGCAATCGCTGGACGTTTCGAATTTGGCAGCCGGGCTCTGCGAGAGACACATACACAGTGTTGCCCCTTTACGAACCAAAGCTTTTGGGGAAAGCGAATGTCTGTGTGGCAGCGAATGCAGTTCCAAGGGACAGTGAAAACCAGCTACAGCATTCCGTGCTGGCAGCTTTCGTGTGGGCGCAATCGCTGGACGTTTCGAATTTGGCAGCCGGGCTCTGCGAGAGACACATACACAGTGTTGCCCCTTTACGAACCAAAGCTGTTGGGGAAAGCGAATGTCTGTGTGGCAGCGAATGCAGTTCCAAGGGACAGTGAAAACCAGCTACAGCAATCCGTGCTGGCAGCTTTCGTGTGGGAGAAATCACTGGAGGTTTCGAATTTGGCAGCCGGGCTCTGCGAGAGACACATACACAGTGTTGCCCCTTTACCAAGCAAAGCTTTTGGGGAAAGCGAATGCCTGTGTGGCAGCGAATGCAGTTCCAAGGGACAGTGAAAACCAGCTACAGCATTCCGTGCTGGCAGCTTTCGTGTGGGCGAAATCGCTGGACGTTTCGAATTTGGCAGCCGGGCTCTGCGAGAGACACATACACAGTGTTGCCCCTTTACGAACCAAAGCTTTTGGGGAAAGCGAATGTCTGTGTGGCAGCGAATGCAGTTCCAAGGGACAGTGAAAACCAGCTACAGCATTCCATGCTGGCAGCTTTCGTGTGGGCGCAATCGCTGGACGTTTCGAATTTGGCAGCTGGGCTCTGCGAGAGACACATACACAGTGTTGCCCCTTTACGAACCAAAGCTTTTGGGGAAAGCGAATGTCTGTGTGGCAGCGAATGCAGTTCCAAGGGACAGTGAAAACCAGCTACAGCATTCCGTGCTGGCAGCTTTCGTGTGGGCGCAATCGCTGGACGTTTCGAATTTGGCAGCCAGGCTCTGCGAGAGACACATACACAGTGTTGCCCCATTACCAAGCAAAGCTTTTGGGGAAAGCGAATGTCTGTGTGGCAGCGAATGCAGTTCCAAGGGACAGTGAAAACCAGCTACAGCATTCCGTGCTGGCAGCTTTCGTGTGGGAGAAATCGCTGGACATTTCGAATTTGGCAGCCGGGCTCTGCGAGAGACACATACACAGTGTTGCCCCTTTACGAACCAAAGCTTTTGGGGAAAGCGAATGTCTGTGTGGCAGCGAATGCAGTTCCAAGGGACAGTGAAAACCAGCTACAGCAATCCGTGCTGGCAGCTTTCGTGTGGGCGCAATCGCTGGACGTTTCGAATTTGGCAGCCGGGCTCTGCGAGAGACACATACACAGTGTTGCCCCATTACCAAGCAAAGCTTTTGGGGAAAGCGAATGTCTGTGTGGCAGCGAATGCAGTTCCAAGGGACAGTGAAAACCAGCTACAGCATTCCGTGCTGGCAGCTTTCGTGTGGGCGCAATCGCTGGACGTTTCGAATTTGGCAGCCGGGCTGTGCGAGAGACACATACACAGTGTTGCCCCTTTACGAACCAAAGCTTTTGGGGAAAGCGAATGTCTGTGTGGCAGCGAATGCAGTTCCAAGGGACAGTGAAAACCAGCTACAGCATTCCGTGCTGGCAGCTTTCGTGTGGGCGAAATCGCTGGATGTTTCGAATTTGGCAGCCGGGCTCTGCGAGAGACACATACACAGTGTTGCCCCATTACCAAGCAAAGCTTTTGGGGAAAGCGAATGTCTGTGTGGCAGCGAATGCAGTTCCAAGGGACAGTGAAAACCAGCTACAGCATTCCGTGCTGGCAGCTTTCGTGTGGGCGCAATCGCTGGACGTTTCGAATTTGGCAGCCGGGCTCTGCGAGAGACACATACACAGTGTTGCCCCTTTACGAACCAAAGCTTTTGGGGAAAGCGAATGCCTGTGTGGCAGCGAATGCAGTTCCAAGGGACAGTGAAAACCAGCTACAGCAATCCGTGCTGGCAGCTTTCGTGTGGGCGCAATCGCTGGACGTTTCGAATTTGGCAGCCGGGCTCTGCGAGAGACACATACACAGTGTTGCCCCATTACCAAGCAAAGCTTTTGGGGAAAGCGAATGTCTGTGTGGCAGCGAATGCAGTTCCAAGGGACAGTGAAAACCAGCTACAGCATTCCGTGCTGGCAGCTTTCGTGTGGGCGCAATCGCTGGACGTTTCGAATTTGGCAGCCGGGCTCTGCGAGAGACACATACACAGTGTTGCCCCTTTACGAACCAAAGCTTTTGGGGAAAGCGAATGTCTGTGTGGCAGCGAATGCAGTTCCAAGGGACAGTGAAAACCAGCTACAGCATTCCGTGCTGGCAGCTTTCGTGTGGGCGCAATCGCTGGACGTTTCGAATTTGGCAGCCGGGCTCTGCGAGAGACACATACACAGTGTTGCCCCTTTACGAACCAAAGCTTTTGGGGAAAGCGAATGTCTGTGTGGCAGCGAATGCAGTTCCAAGGGACAGTGAAAACCAGCTACAGCATTCCATGCTGGCAGCTTTCGTGTGGGCGCAATCGCTGGACGTTTCGAATTTGGCAGCCGGGCTCTGCGAGAGACACATACACAGTGTTGCCCCTTTACGAACCAAAGCTTTTGGGGAAAGCGAATGTCTGTGTGGCAGCGAATGCAGTTCCAAGGGACAGTGAAAACTAGCTACAGCATTCCGTGCTGGCAGCTTTCGTGTGGGCGCAATCGCTGGACGTTTCGAATTTGGCAGCCGGGCTCTGCAAGAGACACGTACACAGTGTTGCCCCTTTACGAACCAAAGCTTTTGGGGAAAGCGAATGTCTGTGTGGCAGCGAATGCAGTTCCAAGGGACAGTGAAAACCAGCTACAGCATTCCGTGCTGGCAGCTTTCGTGTGGGCGCAATCGCTGGACGTTTCGAATTTGGCAGCCGGGCTCTGCGAGAGACACATACACAGTGTTGCCCCTTTACGAACCAAAGCTGTTGGGGAAAGCGAATGTCTGTGTGGCAGCGAATGCAGTTCCAAGGGACAGTGAAAACCAGCTACAGCATTCCGTGCTGGCAGCTTTCGTGTGGGCGCAATCGCTGGACGTTTCGAATTTGGCAGCCGGGCTCTGCGAGAGACACATACACAGTGTTGCCCCTTTACGAACCAAAGCTTTTGGGGAAAGCGAATGTCTGTGTGGCAGCGAATGCAGTTCCAAGGGACAGTGAAAACCAGCTACAGCAATCCGTGCTGGCAGCTTTCGTGTGGGCGAAATCGCTGGACGTTTCGAATTTGGCAGCCGGGCTCTGCGAGAGACACATACACAGTGTTGCCCCTTTACGAACCAAAGCTTTTGGGGAAAGCGAATGTCTGTGTGGCAGCGAATGCAGTTCCAAGGGACAGTGAAAACCAGCTACAGCATTCCGTGCTGGCAGCTTTCGTGTGGGCGCAATCGCTGGACGTTTCGAATTTGGCAGCCGGGCTCTGCGAGAGACACATACACAGTGTTGCCCCATTACCAAGCAAAGCTGTTGGGGAAAGCGAATGTCTGTGTGGCAGCGAATGCAGTTCCAAGGGACAGTGAAAACCAGCTACAGCATTCCGTGCTGGCAGCTTTCGTGTGGGCGAAATCGCTGGACGTTTCGAATTTGGCAGCCGGGCTCTGCGAGAGACACATACACAGTGTTGCCCCATTACCAAGAAAGGTTTTGGGGAAAGCGAATGTCTGTGTGGCAGCGAATGCAGTTCCAAGGGACAGTGAAAACCAGCTACAGCATTCCGTGCTGGCAGCTTTCGTGTGGGAGAAATCGCTGGACGTTTCGAATTTGGCAGCCGGGCTCTGCGAGAGACACATACACAGTGTTGCCCCATTACCAAGCAAAGCTTTTGGGGAAAGCGAATGCCTGTGTGGCAGCGAATGCAGTTCCAAGGGACAGTGAAAACCAGCTACAGCATTCCGTGCTGGCAGCTTTCGTGTGGGCGCAATCGCTGGACGTTTCGAATTTGTCAGCCGGGCTCTGCAAGAGACACGTACACAGTGTTGCCCCTTTACGAACCAAAGCTTTTGGGGAAAGCGAATGTCTGTGTGGCAGCGAATGCAGTTCCAAGGGACAGTGAAAACCAGCTACAGCATTCCGTGCTGGCAGCTTTCGTGTGGGCGCAATCGCTGGACGTTTCGAATTTGGCAGCCGGGCTCTGCGAGAGACACATACACAGTGTTGCCCCTTTACGAACCAAAGCTTTTGGGGAAAGCGAATGTCTGTGTGGCAGCGAATGCAGTTCCAAGGGACAGTGAAAACCAGCTACAGCATTCCATGCTGGCAGCTTTCGTGTGGGCGCAATCGCTGGACGTTTCGAATTTGGCAGCTGGGCTCTGCGAGAGACACATACACAGTGTTGCCCCTTTACGAACCAAAGCTTTTGGGGAAAGCGAATGTCTGTGTGGCAGCGAATGCAGTTCCAAGGGACAGTGAAAACCAGCTACGGCATTCCGTGCTGGCAGCTTTCGTGTGGGCGCAATCGCTGGACGTTTCGAATTTGGCAGCCAGGCTCTGCGAGAGACACATACACAGTGTTGCCCCATTACCAAGCAAAGCTTTTGGGGAAAGCGAATGTCTGTGTGGCAGCGAATGCAGTTCCAAGGGACAGTGAAAACCAGCTACAGCATTCCGTGCTGGCAGCTTTCGTGTGGGCGAAATCGCTGGACGTTTCGAATTTGTTAGCCGGGCTCTGCGAGAGAGAGATACACAGTGTTGCCCCATTACCAAGCAAAGCTTTTGGGGAAAGCGAATGTCTGTGTGGCAGCGAATGCAGTTCCAAGGGACAGTGAAAACCAGCTACAGCATTCCGTGCTGGCAGCTTTCGTGTGGGCGCAATCGCTGGACGTTTCGAATTTGGCAGCCGGGCTCTGCGAGAGACACATACACAGTGTTGCCCCTTTACCAAGCAAAGCTTTTGGGGAAAGCGAATGTCTGTGTGGCAGCGAATGCAGTTCCAAGGGACAGTGAAAACCAGCTACAGCATTCCGTGCTGGCAGCTTTCGTGTGGGAGAAATCGCTGGACGTTTCGAATTTGGCAGCCGGGCTCTGCGAGAGACACATACACAGTGTTGCCCCATTACCAAGCAAAGCTTTTGGGGAAAGCGAATGTCTGTGTGGCAGCGAATGCAGTTCCAAGGGACAGTGAAAACCAGCTACAGCATTCCATGCTGGCAGCTTTCGTGTGGGCGCAATCGCTGGACATTTCGAATTTGGCAGCCGGGCTCTGCGAGAGACACATACACAGTGTTGCCCCTTTACGAACCAAAGCTTTTGGGGAAAGCGAATGTCTGTGTGGCAGCGAATGCAGTTCCAAGGGACAGTGAAAACCAGCTACAGCATTCCGTGCTGGCAGCTTTCGTGTGGGAGAAATCGCTGGACGTTTCGAATTTGTTAGCCGGGCTCTGCGAGAGACACATACACAGTGTTGCCCCTTTACCAAGCAAAGCTTTTGGGGAAAGCGAATGTCTGTGTGGCAGCGAATGCAGTTCCAAGGGACAGTGAAAACCAGCTACAGCATTCCGTGCTGGCAGCTTTCGTGTGGGAGAAATCGCTGGACGTTTCGAATTTGGCAGCGGGGCTCTGCGAGAGACACATACACAGTGTTGCCCCTTTACGAACCAAAGCTTTTGGGGAAAGCGAATGTCTGTGTGGCAGCGAATGCAGTTCCAAGGGACAGTGAAAACCAGCTACAGCATTCCGTGCTGGCAGCTTTCGTGTGGGCGCAATCGCTGGACGTTTCGAATTTGTTAGCCGGGCTCTGCGAGAGACACATACACAGTGTTGCCCCATTACCAAGCAAAGCTTTTGGGGAAAGCGAATGTCTGTGTGGCAGCGAATGCAGTTCCAAGGGACAGTGAAAACCAGCTACAGCATTCCGTGCTGGCAGCTTTCGTGTGGGCGCAATCGCTGGACGTTTCGAATTTGGCAGCCGGGCTCTGCGAGAGACACATACACAGTGCTGCCCCTTTACGAAGCAAAGCTTTTGGGGAAAGCGAATGTCTGTGTGGCAGCGAATGCAGTTCCAAGGGACAGTGAAAACCAGCTACAGCATTCCGTGCTGGCAGCTTTCGTGTGGGCGCAATCGCTGGACGTTTCGAATTTGTTAGCCGGGCTCTGCGAGAGACACATACACAGTGTTGCCCCATTACCAAGCAAAGCTTTTGGGGAAAGCGAATGTCTGTGTGGCAGCGAATGCAGTTCCAAGGGACAGTGAAAACCAGCTACAGCATTCCGTGCTGGCAGCTTTCGTGTGGGCGCAATCGCTGGACGTTTCGAATTTGGCAGCCGGGCTCTGCGAGAGACACATACACAGTGTTGCCCCTTTACGAACCAAAGCTTTTGGGGAAAGCGAATGTCTGTGTGGCAGCGAATGCAGTTCCAAGGGACAGTGAAAACCAGCTACAGCATTCCGTGCTGGCAGCTTTCGTGTGGGAGAAATCGCTGGACGTTTCGAATTTGTTAGCCGGGCTCTGCGAGAGAGAGATACACAGTGTTGCCCCATTACCAAGCAAAGCTGTTGGGGAAAGCGAATGTCTGTGTGGCAGCGAATGCAGTTCCAAGGGACAGTGAAAACCAGCTACAGCATTCCGTGCTGGCAGCTTTCGTGTGGGCGAAATCGCTGGACGTTTCGAATTTGGCAGCCGGGCTCTGCGAGAGACACATACACAGTGTTGCCCCATTACCAAGCAAAGCTTTTGGGGAAAGCGAATGTCTGTGTGGCAGCGAATGCAGTTCCAAGGGACAGTGAAAACCAGCTACAGCATTCCGTGCTGGCAGCTTTCGTGTGGGCGCAATCGCTGGACGTTTCGAATTTGGCAGCCGGGCTGTGCGAGAGACACATACACAGTGTTGCCCCTTTACGAACCAAAGCTTTTGGGGAAAGCGAATGTCTGTGTGGCAGCGAATGCAGTTCCAAGAGACAGTGAAACCCAGCTACAGCATTCCGTGCTGGCAGCTTTCGTGTGGGCGCAATCGCTGGACGTTTCGAATTTGGCAGCCGGGCTCTGCGAGAGACACATACACAGTGTTGCCCCATTACCAAGCAAAGCTTTTGGGGAAAGCGAATGTCTGTGTGGCAGCGAATGCAGTTCCAAGGGACAGTGAAAACCAGCTACAGCATTCCGTGCTGGCAGCTTTCGTGTGGGCGCAATCGCTGGACGTTTCGAATTTGGCAGCCGGGCTCTGCGAGAGACACATACACAGTGTTGCCCCTTTACGAACCAAAGCTGTTGGGGAAAGCGAATGTCTGTGTGGCAGCGAATGCAGTTCCAAGGGACAGTGAAAACCAGCTACAGCATTCCGTGCTGGCAGCTTTCGTGTGGGAGAAATCGCTGGACGTTTCGAATTTGGCAGCCGGGCTCTGCGAGAGACACATACACAGTGTTGCCCCTTTACGAAGCAAAGCTTTTGGGGAAAGCGAATGTCTGTGTGGCAGCGAATGCAGTTCCAAGGGACAGTGAAAACCAGCTACAGCATTCCGTGCTGGCAGCTTTCGTGTGGGAGAAATCGCTGGACATTTCCAATTTGGCAGCCGGGCTCTGCGAGAGACACATACACAGTGTTGCCCCTTTACGAACCAAAGCTTTTGGGGAAAGCGAATGTCTGTGTGGCAGCGAATGCAGTTCCAAGGGACAGTGAAAACCAGCTACAGCATTCCGTGCTGGCAGCTTTCGTGTGGGAAAAATCGTTTGAACATTTTGAATTTGGCAGCCGGGCTCTGCGAGAGACACATACACAGTGTTGCCCCTTTACGAACCAAAGCTTTTGGGGAAAGCGAATGTCTGTGTGGCAGCGAATGCAGTTCCAAGGGACAGTGAAAACCAGCTACAGCATTCTGTGCTGGCAGCTTTCGTGTGGGAGAAATCGCTGGACGTTTCGAATTTGTTAGCTGGGCTCTGCGAGAGAGAGATACACAGTGTTGCCCCATTACCAAGCAAAGCTTTTGGGGAAAGCGAATGTCTGTTTGGCAGCGAATGCAGTTCCAAGGGACAGTGAAAACCAGCTACAGCATTCCGTGCTGGCAGCTTTCGTGTGGGCGCAATCGCTGGACGTTTCGAATTTGGCAGCCGGGCTCTGCGAGAGACACATACACAGTGTTGCCCCATTACCAAGCAAAGCTTTTGGGGAAAGCGAATGTCTGTGTGGCAGCGAATGCAGTTCCAAGGGACAGTGAAAACCAGCTACAGCATTCCGTGCTGGCAGCTTTCGTGTGGGCGCAATCGCTGGACGTTTCGAATTTGGCAGCCGGGCTGTGCGAGAGACACATACGCAGTGTTGCCCCTTTACGAACCAAAGCTTTTGGGGAAAGCGAATGTCTGTGTGGCAGCGAATGCAGTTCCAAGGGACAGTGAAACCCAGCTACAGCATTCCGTGCTGGCAGCTTTCGTGTGGGCGCAATCGCTGGACGTTTCGAATTTGGCAGCCGGGCTCTGCGAGAGACACATACACAGTGTTGCCCCATTACAAAGCAAAGCTTTTGGGGAAAGCAAATGTCTGTGTGGCAGCGAATGCAGTTCCAAGGGACAGTGAAAACCAGCTACAGCATTCCGTGCTGGCAGCTTTCGTGTGGGCGCAATCGCTGGACGTTTCGAATTTGTTAGCCGGGCTCTGCGAGAGACACATACACAGTGTTGCCCCATTACCAAGCAAAGCTTTTGGGGAAAGCGAATGTCTGTGTGGCAGCGAATGCAGTTCCAAGGGACAGTGAAAACCAGCTACAGCATTCCGTGCTGGCAGCTTTCGTGTGGGCGCAATCGCTGGACGTTTCGAATTTGGCAGCCGGGCTCTGCGAGAGAGAGATACACAGTGTTGCCCCATTACCAAGCAAAGCTGTTGGGGAAAGCGAATGTCTGTGTGGCAGCGAATGCAGTTCCAAGGGACAGTGAAAACCAGCTACAGCATTCCGTGCTGGCAGCTTTCGTGTGGGAGAAATCGCTGGACGTTTCGAATTTGGCAGCCGGGCTCTGCGAGAGACACATACACAGTGTTGCCCCATTACCAAGCAAAGCTTTTGGGGAAAGCGAATGTCTGTGTGGCAGCGAATGCAGTTCCAAGGGACAGTGAAAACCAGCTACAGCATTCCGTGCTGGCAGCTTTCGTGTGGGCGCAATCGCTGGACGTTTCGAATTTGGCAGCCGGGCTGTGCGAGAGACACATACACAGTGTTGCCCCTTTACGAACCAAAGCTTTTGGGGAAAGCGAATGTCTGTGTGGCAGCGAATGCAGTTCCAAGGGACAGTGAAAACCAGCTACAGCATTCCGTGCTGGCAGCTTTCGTGTGGGCGAAATCGCTGGACGTTTCGAATTTGTTAGCCGGGCTCTGCGAGAGAGAGATACACAGTGTTGCCCCATTACCAAGCAAAGCTTTTGGGGAAAGCGAATGTCTGTGTGGCAGCGAATGCAGTTCCAAGGGACAGTGAAACCCAGCTACAGCATTCCGTGCTGGCAGCTTTCGTGTGGGCGCAATCGCTGGACGTTTCGAATTTGGCAGCCGGGCTCTGCGAGAGACACATACACAGTGTTGCCCCATTACCAAGCAAAGCTTTTGGGGAAAGCGAATGTCTGTGTGGCAGCGAATGCAGTTCCAAGGGACAGTGAAAACCAGCTACAGCAATCCGTGCTGGCAGCTTTCGTGTGGGCGCAATCGCTGGACGTTTCGAATTTGGCAGCCGGGCTCTGCGAGAGACACATACACAGTGTTGCCCCTTTACGAACCAAAGCTGTTGGGGAAAGCGAATGTCTGTGTGGCAGCGAATGCAGTTCCAAGGGACAGTGAAAACCAGCTACAGCATTCCGTGCTGGCAGCTTTCGTGTGGGCGCAATCGCTGGACGTTTCGAATTTGGCAGCCGGGCTCTGCGAGAGACACATACACAGTGTTGCCCCATTACCAAGCAAAGCTGTTGGGGAAAGCGAATGTCTGTGTGGCAGCGAATGCAGTTCCAAGGGACAGTGAAAACCAGCTACAGCATTCCGTGCTGGCAGCTTTCGTGTGGGCGAAATCGCTGGACGTTTCGAATTTGGCAGCCGGGCTCTGCGAGAGACACATACACAGTGTTGCCCCATTACCAAGAAAGGTTTTGGGGAAAGCGAATGTCTGTGTGGCAGCGAATGCAGTTCCAAGGGACAGTGAAAACCAGCTACAGCATTCCGTGCTGGCAGCTTTCGTGTGGGAGAAATCGCTGGACGTTTCGAATTTGGCAGCCGGGCTCTGCGAGAGACACATACACAGTGTTGCCCCATTACCAAGCAAAGCTTTTGGGGAAAGCGAATGCCTGTGTGGCAGCGAATGCAGTTCCAAGGGACAGTGAAAACCAGCTACAGCATTCCGTGCTGGCAGCTTTCGTGTGGGCGCAATCGCTGGACGTTTCGAATTTGTCAGCCGGGCTCTGCAAGAGACACGTACACAGTGTTGCCCCTTTACGAACCAAAGCTTTTGGGGAAAGCGAATGTCTGTGTGGCAGCGAATGCAGTTCCAAGGGACAGTGAAAACCAGCTACAGCATTCCGTGCTGGCAGCTTTCGTGTGGGCGCAATCGCTGGACGTTTCGAATTTGGCAGCCGGGCTCTGCGAGAGACACATACACAGTGTTGCCCCTTTACGAACCAAAGCTTTTGGGGAAAGCGAATGTCTGTGTGGCAGCGAATGCAGTTCCAAGGGACAGTGAAAACCAGCTACAGCATTCCATGCTGGCAGCTTTCGTGTGGGCGCAATCGCTGGACGTTTCGAATTTGGCAGCTGGGCTCTGCGAGAGACACATACACAGTGTTGCCCCTTTACGAACCAAAGCTTTTGGGGAAAGCGAATGTCTGTGTGGCAGCGAATGCAGTTCCAAGGGACAGTGAAAACCAGCTACGGCATTCCGTGCTGGCAGCTTTCGTGTGGGCGCAATCGCTGGACGTTTCGAATTTGGCAGCCGGGCTCTGCGAGAGACACATACACAGTGTTGCCCCATTACCAAGCAAAGCTTTTGGGGAAAGCGAATGTCTGTGTGGCAGCGAATGCAGTTCCAAGGGACAGTGAAAACCAGCTACAGCATTCCGTGCTGGCAGCTTTCGTGTGGGCGAAATCGCTGGACGTTTCGAATTTGTTAGCCGGGCTCTGCGAGAGAGAGATACACAGTGTTGCCCCATTACCAAGCAAAGCTTTTGGGGAAAGCGAATGTCTGTGTGGCAGCGAATGCAGTTCCAAGGGACAGTGAAAACCAGCTACAGCATTCCGTGCTGGCAGCTTTCGTGTGGGCGCAATCGCTGGACGTTTCGAATTTGGCAGCCGGGCTCTGCGAGAGACACATACACAGTGTTGCCCCTTTACCAAGCAAAGCTTTTGGGGAAAGCGAATGTCTGTGTGGCAGCGAATGCAGTTCCAAGGGACAGTGAAAACCAGCTACAGCATTCCGTGCTGGCAGCTTTCGTGTGGGAGAAATCGCTGGACGTTTCGAATTTGGCAGCCGGGCTCTGCGAGAGACACATACACAGTGTTGCCCCATTACCAAGCAAAGCTTTTGGGGAAAGCGAATGTCTGTGTGGCAGCGAATGCAGTTCCAAGGGACAGTGAAAACCAGCTACAGCATTCCATGCTGGCAGCTTTCGTGTGGGCGCAATCGCTGGACGTTTCGAATTTGGCAGCCGGGCTCTGCGAGAGACACATACACAGTGTTGCCCCTTTACGAACCAAAGCTTTTGGGGAAAGCGAATGTCTGTGTGGCAGCGAATGCAGTTCCAAGGGACAGTGAAAACCAGCTACAGCATTCCGTGCTGGCAGCTTTCGTGTGGGAGAAATCGCTGGACGTTTCGAATTTGTTAGCCGGGCTCTGCGAGAGACACATACACAGTGTTGCCCCTTTACCAAGCAAAGCTTTTGGGGAAAGCGAATGTCTGTGTGGCAGCGAATGCAGTTCCAAGGGACAGTGAAAACCAGCTACAGCATTCCGTGCTGGCAGCTTTCGTGTGGGAGAAATCGCTGGACGTTTCGAATTTGGCAGCGGGGCTCTGCGAGAGACACATACACAGTGTTGCCCCTTTACGAACCAAAGCTTTTGGGGAAAGCGAATGTCTGTGTGGCAGCGAATGCAGTTCCAAGGGACAGTGAAAACCAGCTACAGCATTCCGTGCTGGCAGCTTTCGTGTGGGCGCAATCGCTGGACGTTTCGAATTTGTTAGCCGGGCTCTGCGAGAGACACATACACAGTGTTGCCCCATTACCAAGCAAAGCTTTTGGGGAAAGCGAATGTCTGTGTGGCAGCGAATGCAGTTCCAAGGGACAGTGAAAACCAGCTACAGCATTCCGTGCTGGCAGCTTTCGTGTGGGCGCAATCGCTGGACGTTTCGAATTTGGCAGCCGGGCTCTGCGAGAGACACATACACAGTGCTGCCCCTTTACGAAGCAAAGCTTTTGGGGAAAGCGAATGTCTGTGTGGCAGCGAATGCAGTTCCAAGGGACAGTGAAAACCAGCTACAGCATTCCGTGCTGGCAGCTTTCGTGTGGGCGCAATCGCTGGACGTTTCGAATTTGTTAGCCGGGCTCTGCGAGAGACACATACACAGTGTTGCCCCATTACCAAGCAAAGCTTTTGGGGAAAGCGAATGTCTGTGTGGCAGCGAATGCAGTTCCAAGGGACAGTGAAAACCAGCTACAGCATTCCGTGCTGGCAGCTTTCGTGTGGGCGCAATCGCTGGACGTTTCGAATTTGGCAGCCGGGCTCTGCGAGAGACACATACACAGTGTTGCCCCTTTACGAACCAAAGCTTTTGGGGAAAGCGAATGTCTGTGTGGCAGCGAATGCAGTTCCAAGGGACAGTGAAAACCAGCTACAGCATTCCGTGCTGGCAGCTTTCGTGTGGGAGAAATCGCTGGACGTTTCGAATTTGTTAGCCGGGCTCTGCGAGAGAGAGATACACAGTGTTGCCCCATTACCAAGCAAAGCTGTTGGGGAAAGCGAATGTCTGTGTGGCAGCGAATGCAGTTCCAAGGGACAGTGAAAACCAGCTACAGCATTCCGTGCTGGCAGCTTTCGTGTGGGCGAAATCGCTGGACGTTTCGAATTTGGCAGCCGGGCTCTGCGAGAGACACATACACAGTGTTGCCCCATTACCAAGCAAAGCTTTTGGGGAAAGCGAATGTCTGTGTGGCAGCGAATGCAGTTCCAAGGGACAGTGAAAACCAGCTACAGCATTCCGTGCTGGCAGCTTTCGTGTGGGCGCAATCGCTGGACGTTTCGAATTTGGCAGCCGGGCTGTGCGAGAGACACATACACAGTGTTGCCCCTTTACGAACCAAAGCTTTTGGGGAAAGCGAATGTCTGTGTGGCAGCGAATGCAGTTCCAAGAGACAGTGAAACCCAGCTACAGCATTCCGTGCTGGCAGCTTTCGTGTGGGCGCAATCGCTGGACGTTTCGAATTTGGCAGCCGGGCTCTGCGAGAGACACATACACAGTGTTGCCCCATTACCAAGCAAAGCTTTTGGGGAAAGCGAATGTCTGTGTGGCAGCGAATGCAGTTCCAAGGGACAGTGAAAACCAGCTACAGCATTCCGTGCTGGCAGCTTTCGTGTGGGCGCAATCGCTGGACGTTTCGAATTTGGCAGCCGGGCTCTGCGAGAGACACATACACAGTGTTGCCCCTTTACGAACCAAAGCTGTTGGGGAAAGCGAATGTCTGTGTGGCAGCGAATGCAGTTCCAAGGGACAGTGAAAACCAGCTACAGCATTCCGTGCTGGCAGCTTTCGTGTGGGAGAAATCGCTGGACGTTTCGAATTTGGCAGCCGGGCTCTGCGAGAGACACATACACAGTGTTGCCCCTTTACGAAGCAAAGCTTTTGGGGAAAGCGAATGTCTGTGTGGCAGCGAATGCAGTTCCAAGGGACAGTGAAAACCAGCTACAGCATTCCGTGCTGGCAGCTTTCGTGTGGGAGAAATCGCTGGACATTTCCAATTTGGCAGCCGGGCTCTGCGAGAGACACATACACAGTGTTGCCCCTTTACGAACCAAAGCTTTTGGGGAAAGCGAATGTCTGTGTGGCAGCGAATGCAGTTCCAAGGGACAGTGAAAACCAGCTACAGCATTCCGTGCTGGCAGCTTTCGTGTGGGAAAAATCGTTTGAACATTTTGAATTTGGCAGCCGGGCTCTGCGAGAGACACATACACAGTGTTGCCCCTTTACGAACCAAAGCTTTTGGGGAAAGCGAATGTCTGTGTGGCAGCGAATGCAGTTCCAAGGGACAGTGAAAACCAGCTACAGCATTCTGTGCTGGCAGCTTTCGTGTGGGAGAAATCGCTGGACGTTTCGAATTTGTTAGCTGGGCTCTGCGAGAGAGAGATACACAGTGTTGCCCCATTACCAAGCAAAGCTTTTGGGGAAAGCGAATGTCTGTTTGGCAGCGAATGCAGTTCCAAGGGACAGTGAAAACCAGCTACAGCATTCCGTGCTGGCAGCTTTCGTGTGGGCGCAATCGCTGGACGTTTCGAATTTGGCAGCCGGGCTCTGCGAGAGACACATACACAGTGTTGCCCCATTACCAAGCAAAGCTTTTGGGGAAAGCGAATGTCTGTGTGGCAGCGAATGCAGTTCCAAGGGACAGTGAAAACCAGCTACAGCATTCCGTGCTGGCAGCTTTCGTGTGGGCGCAATCGCTGGACGTTTCGAATTTGGCAGCCGGGCTGTGCGAGAGACACATACGCAGTGTTGCCCCTTTACGAACCAAAGCTTTTGGGGAAAGCGAATGTCTGTGTGGCAGCGAATGCAGTTCCAAGGGACAGTGAAACCCAGCTACAGCATTCCGTGCTGGCAGCTTTCGTGTGGGCGCAATCGCTGGACGTTTCGAATTTGGCAGCCGGGCTCTGCGAGAGACACATACACAGTGTTGCCCCATTACAAAGCAAAGCTTTTGGGGAAAGCAAATGTCTGTGTGGCAGCGAATGCAGTTCCAAGGGACAGTGAAAACCAGCTACAGCATTCCGTGCTGGCAGCTTTCGTGTGGGCGCAATCGCTGGACGTTTCGAATTTGTTAGCCGGGCTCTGCGAGAGACACATACACAGTGTTGCCCCATTACCAAGCAAAGCTTTTGGGGAAAGCGAATGTCTGTGTGGCAGCGAATGCAGTTCCAAGGGACAGTGAAAACCAGCTACAGCATTCCGTGCTGGCAGCTTTCGTGTGGGAGAAATCGCTGGACGTTTCGAATTTGGCAGCCGGGCTCTGCGAGAGAGAGATACACAGTGTTGCCCCATTACCAAGCAAAGCTGTTGGGGAAAGCGAATGTCTGTGTGGCAGCGAATGCAGTTCCAAGGGACAGTGAAACCCAGCTACAGCATTCCGTGCTGGCAGCTTTCGTGTGGGCGCAATCGCTGGACGTTTCGAATTTGGCAGCCGGGCTCTGCGAGAGACACATACACAGTGTTGCCCCATTACAAAGCAAAGCTTTTGGGGAAAGCAAATGTCTGTGTGGCAGCGAATGCAGTTCCAAGGGACAGTGAAAACCAGCTACAGCATTCCGTGCTGGCAGCTTTCGTGTGGGAGAAATCGCTGGACGTTTCGAATTTGGCAGCCGGGCTGTGCGAGAGACACATACGCAGTGTTGCCCCTTTACGAACCAAAGCTTTTGGGGAAAGCGAATGTCTGTGTGGCAGCGAATGCAGTTCCAAGGGACAGTGAAACCCAGCTACAGCATTCCGTGCTGGCAGCTTTCGTGTGGGCGCAATCGCTGGACGTTTCGAATTTGGCAGCCGGGCTCTGCGAGAGACACATACACAGTGTTGCCCCATTACAAAGCAAAGCTTTTGGGGAAAGCAAATGTCTGTGTGGCAGCGAATGCAGTTCCAAGGGACAGTGAAAACCAGCTACAGCATTCCGTGCTGGCAGCTTTCGTGTGGGCGCAATCGCTGGACGTTTCGAATTTGTTAGCCGGGCTCTGCGAGAGACACATACACAGTGTTGCCCCATTACCAAGCAAAGCTTTTGGGGAAAGCGAATGTCTGTGTGGCAGCGAATGCAGTTCCAAGGGACAGTGAAAACCAGCTACAGCATTCCGTGCTGGCAGCTTTCGTGTGGGAGAAATCGCTGGACGTTTCGAATTTGGCAGCCGGGCTCTGCGAGAGAGAGATACACAGTGTTGCCCCATTACCAAGCAAAGCTGTTGGGGAAAGCGAATGTCTGTGTGGCAGCGAATGCAGTTCCAAGGGACAGTGAAAACCAGCTACAGCATTCCGTGCTGGCAGCTTTCGTGTGGGAGAAATCGCTGGACGTTTCGAATTTGGCAGCCGGGCTCTGCGAGAGAGAGATACACAGTGTTGCCCCATTACCAAGCAAAGCTGTTGGGGAAAGCGAATGTCTGTGTGGCAGCGAATGCAGTTCCAAGGGACAGTGAAAACCAGCTACAGCATTCCGTGCTGGCAGCTTTCGTGTGGGCGAAATCGCTGGACGTTTCGAATTTGGCAGCCGGGCTCTGCGAGAGACACATACACAGTGTTGCCCCATTACCAAGCAAAGCTTTTGGGGAAAGCGAATGTCTGTGTGGCAGCGAATGCAGTTCCAAGGGACAGTGAAAACCAGCTACAGCATTCCGTGCTGGCAGCTTTCGTGTGGGCGCAATCGCTGGACGTTTCGAATTTGGCAGCCGGGCTGTGCGAGAGACACATACACAGTGTTGCCCCTTTACGAACCAAAGCTTTTGGGGAAAGCGAATGTCTGTGTGGCAGCGAATGCAGTTCCAAGGGACAGTGAAAACCAGCTACAGCATTCCGTGCTGGCAGCTTTCGTGTGGGCGAAATCGCTGGACGTTTCGAATTTGTTAGCCGGGCTCTGCGAGAGAGAGATACACAGTGTTGCCCCATTACCAAGCAAAGCTTTTGGGGAAAGCGAATGTCTGTGTGGCAGCGAATGCAGTTCCAAGGGACAGTGAAACCCAGCTACAGCATTCCGTGCTGGCAGCTTTCGTGTGGGCGCAATCGCTGGACGTTTCGAATTTGGCAGCCGGGCTCTGCGAGAGACACATACACAGTGTTGCCCCATTACCAAGCAAAGCTTTTGGGGAAAGCGAATGTCTGTGTGGCAGCGAATGCAGTTCCAAGGGACAGTGAAAACCAGCTACAGCAATCCGTGCTGGCAGCTTTCGTGTGGGCGCAATCGCTGGACGTTTCGAATTTGGCAGCCGGGCTCTGCGAGAGACACATACACAGTGTTGCCCCTTTACGAACCAAAGCTGTTGGGGAAAGCGAATGTCTGTGTGGCAGCGAATGCAGTTCCAAGGGACAGTGAAAACCAGCTACAGCATTCCGTGCTGGCAGCTTTCGTGTGGGCGCAATCGCTGGACGTTTCGAATTTGGCAGCCGGGCTCTGCGAGAGACACATACACAGTGTTGCCCCATTACCAAGCAAAGCTGTTGGGGAAAGCGAATGTCTGTGTGGCAGCGAATGCAGTTCCAAGGGACAGTGAAAACCAGCTACAGCATTCCGTGCTGGCAGCTTTCGTGTGGGCGAAATCGCTGGACGTTTCGAATTTGTTAGCCGGGCTCTGCGAGAGAGAGATACACAGTGTTGCCCCATTACCAAGCAAAGCTTTTAGGGAAAGCGAATGTCTGTGTGGCAGCGAATGCAGTTCCAAGGGACAGTGAAAACCAGCTACAGCATTCCGTGCTGGCAGCTTTCGTGTGGGCGCAATCGCTGGACGTTTCGAATTTGGCAGCCGGGCTCTGCGAGAGAGAGATACACAGTGTTGCCCCATTACCAAGCAAAGCTGTTGGGGAAAGCGAATGTCTGTGTGGCAGCGAATGCAGTTCCAAGGGACAGTGAAAACCAGCTACAGCATTCCGTGCTGGCAGCTTTCGTGTGGGCGAAATCGCTGGACGTTTCGAATTTGGCAGCCGGGCTCTGCGAGAGACACATACACAGTGTTGCCCCATTACCAAGCAAAGCTTTTGGGGAAAGCGAATGTCTGTGTGGCAGCGAATGCAGTTCCAAGGGACAGTGAAAACCAGCTACAGCATTCCGTGCTGGCAGCTTTCGTGTGGGCGCAATCGCTGGACGTTTCGAATTTGGCAGCCGGGCTCTGCGAGAGACACATACACAGTGTTGCCCCTTTACGAACCAAAGCTGTTGGGGAAAGCGAATGTCTGTGTGGCAGCGAATGCAGTTCCAAGGGACAGTGAAAACCAGCTACAGCATTCCGTGCTGGCAGCTTTCGTGTGGGAGAAATCGCTGGACGTTTCGAATTTGGCAGCCGGGCTCTGCGAGAGACACATACACAGTGTTGCCCCTTTACGAACCAAAGCTTTTGGGGAAAGCGAATGTCTGTGTGGCAGCGAATGCAGTTCCAAGGGACAGTGAAAACCAGCTACAGCAATCCGTGCTGGCAGCTTTCGTGTGGGCGCAATCGCTGGACGTTTCGAATTTGGCAGCCGGGCTCTGCGAGAGACACATACACAGTGTTGCCCCTTTACGAACCAAAGCTGTTGGGGAAAGCGAATGTCTGTGTGGCAGCGAATGCAGTTCCAAGGGACAGTGAAAACCAGCTACAGCATTCCGTGCTGGCAGCTTTCGTGTGGGCGCAATCGCTGGACGTTTCGAATTTGGCAGCCGGGCTCTGCGAGAGACACATACACAGTGTTGCCCCATTACCAAGCAAAGCTGTTGGGGAAAGCGAATGTCTGTGTGGCAGCGAATGCAGTTCCAAGGGACAGTGAAAACCAGCTACAGCATTCCGTGCTGGCAGCTTTCGTGTGGGAGAAATCGCTGGACGTTTCGAATTTGGCAGCCGGGCTCTGCGAGAGACACATACACAGTGTTGCCCCTTTACCAAGCAAAGCTTTTGGGGAAAGCGAATGTCTGTGTGGCAGCGAATGCAGTTCCAAGGGACAGTGAAAACCAGCTACAGCATTCCGTGCTGGCAGCTTTCGTGTGGGCGAAATCGCTGGACGTTTCGAATTTGTTAGCCGGGCTCTGCGAGAGAGAGATACACAGTGTTGCCCCATTACCAAGCAAAGCTTTTGGGGAAAGCGAATGTCTGTGTGGCAGCGAATGCAGTTCCAAGGGACAGTGAAAACCAGCTACAGCATTCCGTGCTGGCAGCTTTCGTGTGGGCGCAATCGCTGGACGTTTGGAATTTGGCAGCCGGGCTCTGCGAGAGACACATACACAGTGTTGCCCCATTACCAAGCAAAGCTTTTGGGGAAAGCGAATGTCTGTGTGGCAGCGAATGCAGTTCCAAGGGACAGTGAAAACCAGCTACAGCATTCCGTGCTGGCAGCTTTCGTGTGGGAGAAATCACTGGACGTTTCGAATTTGGCAGCCGGGCTCTGCGAGAGACACATACACAGTGTTGCCCCTTTACGAACCAAAGCTTTTGGGGAAAGCGAATGTCTGTGTGGCAGCGAATGCAGTTCCAAGGGACAGTGAAAACCAGCTACAGCATTCCGTGCTGGCAGCTTTCGTGTGGGAGAAATCGCTGGACGTTTCGAATTTGGCAGCCGGGCTCTGCGAGAGACACATACACAGTGTTGCCCCTTTACGAACCAAAGCTGTTGGGGAAAGCGAATGTCTGTGTGGCAGTGAATGCAGTTCCAAGGGACAGTGAAAACCAGCTACAGCATTCCGTGCTGTCAGCTTTCGTGTGGGCGCAATCGCTGGACGTTTCGAATTTGGCAGCCAGGCTCTGCGAGAGACACATACACAGTGTTGCCCCATTACCAAGCAAAGCTTTTGGGGAAAGCGAATGTCTGTGTGGCAGCGAATGCAGTTCCAAGGGACAGTGAAAACCAGCTACAGCATTCCGTGCTGGCAGCTTTCGTGTGGGAGAAATCGCTGGACGTTTGGAATTTGGCAGCCGGGCTCTGCGAGAGACACATACACAGTGTTGCCCCTTTACGAACCAAAGCTTTTGGGGAAAGCGAATGTCTGTGTGGCAGCGAATGCAGTTCCAAGGGACAGTGAAAACCAGCTACAGCATTCCGTGCTGGCAGCTTTCGTGTGGGCGAAATCGCTGGACGTTTCGAATTTGGCAGCCGGGCTCTGCGAGAGACACATACACAGTGTTGCCCCTTTACGAACCAAAGCTTTTGGGGAAAGCGAATGTCTGTGTGGCAGCGAATGCAGTTCCAAGGGACAGTGAAAACCAGCTACAGCATTCCGTGCTGGCAGCTTTCGTGTGGGCGCAATCGCTGGACGTTTCGAATTTGGCAGCCGGGCTCTGCGAGAGACACATACACAGTGTTGCCCCTTTACCAAGCAAAGCTTTTGGGGAAAGCGAATGTCTGTGTGGCAGCGAATGCAGTTCCAAGGGACAGTGAAAACCAGCTACAGCATTCCGTGCTGGCAGCTTTCGTGTGGGCGCAATCGCTGGACGTTTCGAATTTGGCAGCCGGGCTCTGCGAGAGACACATACACAGTGTTGCCCCATTACCAAGCAAAGCTTTTGGGGAAAGCGAATGTCTGTGTGGCAGCGAATGCAGTTCCAAGGGACAGTGAAAACCAGCTACAGCATTCCGTGCTGGCAGCTTTCGTGTGGGAGAAATCGCTGGACGTTTCGAATTTGGCAGCCGGGCTCTGCGAGAGACACATACACAGTGTTGCCCCATAACCAAGCAAAGCTTTTGGGGAAAGCGAATGTCTGTGTGGCAGCGAATGCAGTTCCAAGGGACAGTGAAAACCAGCTACAGCATTCCGTGCTGGCAGCTTTCGTGTGGGCGCAATGGCTGGACGTTTCGAATTTGGCAGCCGGGCTCTGCGAGAGACACATACACAGTGTTGCCCCTTTACGAACCAAAGCTTTTGGGGAAAGCGAATGTCTGTGTGGCAGTGAATGCAGTTCCAAGGGACAGTGAAAACCAGCTACAGCATTCCGTGCTGGCAGCTTTCGTGTGGGCGCAATCGCTGGACGTTTCGAATTTGGCAGCCAGGCTCTGCGAGAGACACATACACAGTGTTGCCCCATTACCAAGCAAAGCTTTTGGGGAAAGCGAATGTCTGTGTGGCAGCGAATGCAGTTCCAAGGGACAGTGAAAACCAGCTACAGCATTCCGTGCTGGCAGCTTTCGTGTGGGAGAAATCGCTGGACGTTTGGAATTTGGCAGCCGGGCTCTGCGAGAGACACATACACAGTGTTGCCCCTTTACGAACCAAAGCTGTTGGGGAAAGCGAATGTCTGTGTGGCAGCGAATGCAGTTCCAAGGGACAGTGAAAACCAGCTACAGCATTCCGTGCTGGCAGCTTTCGTGTGGGCGCAATCACTGGACGTTTGGAATTTGGCAGCCGGGCTCTGCGAGAGACACATACACAGTGTTGCCCCTTTACGAACCAAAGCTTTTGGGGAAAGCGAATGTCTGTGTGGCAGCGAATGCAGTTCCAAGGGACAGTGAAAACCAGCTACAGCATTCCGTGCTGGCAGCTTTCGTGTGGGCGAAATCGCTGGACGTTTCGAATTTGGCAGCCGGGCTCTGCGAGAGACACATACACAGTGTTGCCCCTTTACGAACCAAAGCTTTTGGGGAAAGCGAATGTCTGTGTGGCAGCGAATGCAGTTCCAAGGGACAGTGAAAACCAGCTACAGCATTCCGTGCTGGCAGCTTTCGTGTGGGCGCAATCGCTGGACGTTTCGAATTTGGCAGCCGGGCTCTGCGAGAGACACATACACAGTGTTGCCCCTTTACCAAGCAAAGCTTTTGGGGAAAGCGAATGTCTGTGTGGCAGCGAATGCAGTTCCAAGGGACAGTGAAAACCAGCTACAGCATTCCGTGCTGGCAGCTTTCGTGTGGGCGCAATCGCTGGACGTTTCGAATTTGGCAGCCAGGCTCTGCGAGAGACACATACACAGTGTTGCCCCATTACCAAGCAAAGCTTTTGGGGAAAGCGAATGTCTGTGTGGCAGCGAATGCAGTTCCAAGGGACAGTGAAAACCAGCTACAGCATTCCGTGCTGGCAGCTTTCGTGTGGGAGAAATCGCTGGACGTTTGGAATTTGGCAGCCGGGCTCTGCGAGAGACACATACACAGTGTTGCCCCTTTACGAACCAAAGCTGTTGGGGAAAGCGAATGTCTGTGTGGCAGCGAATGCAGTTCCAAGGGACAGTGAAAACCAGCTACAGCATTCCGTGCTGGCAGCTTTCGTGTGGGCGCAATCACAGGACGTTTGGAATTTGGCAGCCGGGCTCTGCGAGAGACACATACACAGTGTTGCCCCTTTACGAACCAAAGCTTTTGGGGAAAGCGAATGTCTGTGTGGCAGCGAATGCAGTTCCAAGGGACAGTGAAAACCAGCTACAGCATTCCGTGCTGGCAGCTTTCGTGTGGGCGAAATCGCTGGACGTTTCGAATTTGGCAGCCGGGCTCTGCGAGAGACACATACACAGTGTTGCCCCTTTACGAACCAAAGCTTTTGGGGAAAGCGAATGTCTGTGTGGCAGCGAATGCAGTTCCAAGGGACAGTGAAAACCAGCTACAGCATTCCGTGCTGGCAGCTTTCGTGTGGGCGCAATCGCTGGACGTTTCGAATTTGGCAGCCGGGCTCTGCGAGAGACACATACACAGTGTTGCCCCTTTACCAAGCAAAGCTTTTGGGGAAAGCGAATGTCTGTGTGGCAGCGAATGCAGTTCCAAGGGACAGTGAAAACCAGCTACAGCATTCCGTGCTGGCAGCTTTCGTGTGGGCGCAATCGCTGGACGTTTCGAATTTGGCAGCCGGGCTCTGCGAGAGACACATACACAGTGTTGCCCCATTACCAAGCAAAGCTTTTGGGGAAAGCGAATGTCTGTGTGGCAGCGAATGCAGTTCCAAGGGACAGTGAAAACCAGCTACAGCATTCCGTGCTGGCAGCTTTCGTGTGGGAGAAATCGCTGGACGTTTCGAATTTGGCAGCCGGGCTCTGCGAGAGACACATACACAGTGTTGCCCCATACCCAAGCAAAGCTTTTGGGGAAAGCGAATGTCTGTGTGGCAGCGAATGCAGTTCCAAGGGACAGTGAAAACCAGCTACAGCATTCCGTGCTGGCAGCTTTCGTGTGGGCGCAATGGCTGGACGTTTCGAATTTGGCAGCCGGGCTCTGCGAGAGACACATACACAGTGTTGCCCCTTTACGAACCAAAGCTTTTGGGGAAAGCGAATGTCTGTGTGGCAGCGAATGCAGTTCCAAGGGACAGTGAAAACCAGCTACAGCATTCCGTGCTGGCAGCTTTCGTGTGGGCGCAATCGCTGGACGTTTCGAATTTGGCAGCCGGGCTCTGCGAGAGACACATACACAGTGTTGCCCCTTTACCAAGCAAAGCTTTTGGGGAAAGCGAATGTCTGTGTGGCAGCGAATGCAGTTCCAAGGGACAGTGAAAACCAGCTACAGCATTCCGTGCTGGCAGCTTTCGTGTGGGAGAAATCGCTGGACGTTTCGAATTTGGCAGCCGGGCTCTGCGAGAGACACATACACAGTGTTGCCCCTTTACGAACCAAAGCTTTTGGGGAAAGCGAATGTCTGTGTGGCAGCGAATGCAGTTCCAAGGGACAGTGAAAACCAGCTACAGCATTCCGTGCTGGCAGCTTTCGTGTGGGCGAAATCGCTGGACGTTTCGAATTTGGCAGCCGGGCTCTGCGAGAGACACATACACAGTGTTGCCCCTTTACGAACCAAAGCTTTTGGGGAAAGCGAATGTCTGTGTGGCAGCGAATGCAGTTCCAAGGGACAGTGAAAACCAGCTACAGCATTCCGTGCTGGCAGCTTTCGTGTGGGCGAAATCGCTGGACGTTTCGAATTTGGCAGCCGGGCTCTGCGAGAGACACATACACAGTGTTGCCCCTTTACGAACCAAAGCTTTTGGGGAAAGCGAATGTCTGTGTGGCAGCGAATGCAGTTCCAAGGGACAGTGAAAACCAGCTACAGCATTCCGTGCTGGCAGCTTTCGTGTGGGCGCAATCACTGGACGTTTCGAATTTGGCAGCCGGGCTCTGCGAGAGACACATACACAGTGTTGCCCCATTACCAAGCAAAGCTTTTGGGGAAAGCGAATGTCTGTGTGGCAGCGAATGCAGTTCCAAGGGACAGTGAAAACCAGCTACAGCATTCCGTGCTGGCAGCTTTCGTGTGGGCGCAATCGCTGGACGTTTCGAATTTGGCAGCCGGGCTCTGCGAGAGACACATACACAGTGTTGCCCCATAACCAAGCAAAGCTTTTGGGGAAAGCGAATGTCTGTGTGGCAGCGAATGCAGTTCCACGGGACAGTGAAAACCAGCTACAGCATTCCGTGCTGGCAGCTTTCGTGTGGGCGCAATCGCTGGACGTTTCGAATTTGGCAGCCGGGCTCTGCGAGAGACACATACACAGTGTTGCCCCTTTACGAACCAAAGCTTTTGGGGAAAGCGAATGTCTGTGTGGCAGCGAATGCAGTTCAAAGGGACAGTGAAAACCAGCTACAGCATTCCGTGCTGGCAGCTTTCGTGTGGGAGAAATCGCTGGACATTTTGAATTTGGCAGCCGGGCTCTGCGAGAGACACATACACAGTGTTGCCCCTTTACGAACCAAAGCTTTTGGGGAAAGCGAATGTCTGTGTGGCAGCGAATGCAGTTCCAAGGGACAGTGAAAACCAGCTACAGCATTCCGTGCTGGCAGCTTTCGTGTGGGAAAAATCGTTTGAACATTTTGAATTTGGCAGCCGGGCTCTGCGAGAGACACATACACAGTGTTGCCCCTTTACGAACCAAAGCTTTTGGGGAAAGCGAATGTCTGTGTGGCAGCGAATGCAGTTCCAAGGGACAGTGAAAACCAGCTACAGCATTCTGTGCTGGCAGCTTTCGTGTGGGAGAAATCGCTGGACGTTTCGAATTTGTTAGCTGGGCTCTGCGAGAGAGAGATACACAGTGTTGCCCCATTACCAAGCAAAGCTTTTGGGGAAAGCGAATGTCTGTGTGGCAGCGAATGCAGTTCCAAGGGACAGTGAAAACCAGCTACAGCATTCCGTGCTGGCAGCTTTCGTGTGGGCGCAATCGCTGGACGTTTCGAATTTGGCAGCCGGGCTGTGCGAGAGACACATACGCAGTGTTGCCCCTTTACGAACCAAAGCTTTTGGGGAAAGCGAATGTCTGTGTGGCAGCGAATGCAGTTCCAAGGGACAGTGAAACCCAGCTACAGCATTCCGTGCTGGCAGCTTTCGTGTGGGCGCAATCGCTGGACGTTTCGAATTTGGCAGCCGGGCTCTGCGAGAGACACATACACAGTGTTGCCCCATTACAAAGCAAAGCTTTTGGGGAAAGCAAATGTCTGTGTGGCAGCGAATGCAGTTCCAAGGGACAGTGAAAACCAGCTACAGCATTCCGTGCTGGCAGCTTTCGTGTGGGCGCAATCGCTGGACGTTTCGAATTTGTTAGCCGGGCTCTGCGAGAGACACATACACAGTGTTGCCCCATTACCAAGCAAAGCTTTTGGGGAAAGCGAATGTCTGTGTGGCAGCGAATGCAGTTCCAAGGGACAGTGAAAACCAGCTACAGCATTCCGTGCTGGCAGCTTTCGTGTGGGAGAAATCGCTGGACGTTTCGAATTTGGCAGCCGGGCTCTGCGAGAGAGAGATACACAGTGTTGCCCCATTACCAAGCAAAGCTGTTGGGGAAAGCGAATGTCTGTGTGGCAGCGAATGCAGTTCCAAGGGACAGTGAAAACCAGCTACAGCATTCCGTGCTGGCAGCTTTCGTGTGGGAGAAATCGCTGGACGTTTCGAATTTGGCAGCCGGGCTCTGCGAGAGAGAGATACACAGTGTTGCCCCATTACCAAGCAAAGCTGTTGGGGAAAGCGAATGTCTGTGTGGCAGCGAATGCAGTTCCAAGGGACAGTGAAAACCAGCTACAGCATTCCGTGCTGGCAGCTTTCGTGTGGGCGAAATCGCTGGACGTTTCGAATTTGGCAGCCGGGCTCTGCGAGAGACACATACACAGTGTTGCCCCATTACCAAGCAAAGCTTTTGGGGAAAGCGAATGTCTGTGTGGCAGCGAATGCAGTTCCAAGGGACAGTGAAAACCAGCTACAGCATTCCGTGCTGGCAGCTTTCGTGTGGGCGCAATCGCTGGACGTTTCGAATTTGGCAGCCGGGCTGTGCGAGAGACACATACACAGTGTTGCCCCTTTACGAACCAAAGCTTTTGGGGAAAGCGAATGTCTGTGTGGCAGCGAATGCAGTTCCAAGGGACAGTGAAAACCAGCTACAGCATTCCGTGCTGGCAGCTTTCGTGTGGGCGAAATCGCTGGACGTTTCGAATTTGTTAGCCGGGCTCTGCGAGAGAGAGATACACAGTGTTGCCCCATTACCAAGCAAAGCTTTTGGGGAAAGCGAATGTCTGTGTGGCAGCGAATGCAGTTCCAAGGGACAGTGAAACCCAGCTACAGCATTCCGTGCTGGCAGCTTTCGTGTGGGCGCAATCGCTGGACGTTTCGAATTTGGCAGCCGGGCTCTGCGAGAGACACATACACAGTGTTGCCCCATTACCAAGCAAAGCTTTTGGGGAAAGCGAATGTCTGTGTGGCAGCGAATGCAGTTCCAAGGGACAGTGAAAACCAGCTACAGCAATCCGTGCTGGCAGCTTTCGTGTGGGCGCAATCGCTGGACGTTTCGAATTTGGCAGCCGGGCTCTGCGAGAGACACATACACAGTGTTGCCCCTTTACGAACCAAAGCTGTTGGGGAAAGCGAATGTCTGTGTGGCAGCGAATGCAGTTCCAAGGGACAGTGAAAACCAGCTACAGCATTCCGTGCTGGCAGCTTTCGTGTGGGCGCAATCGCTGGACGTTTCGAATTTGGCAGCCGGGCTCTGCGAGAGACACATACACAGTGTTGCCCCATTACCAAGCAAAGCTGTTGGGGAAAGCGAATGTCTGTGTGGCAGCGAATGCAGTTCCAAGGGACAGTGAAAACCAGCTACAGCATTCCGTGCTGGCAGCTTTCGTGTGGGCGAAATCGCTGGACGTTTCGAATTTGTTAGCCAGGCTCTGCGAGAGAGAGATACACAGTGTTGCCCCATTACCAAGCAAAGCTTTTAGGGAAAGCGAATGTCTGTGTGGCAGCGAATGCAGTTCCAAGGGACAGTGAAAACCAGCTACAGCATTCCGTGCTGGCAGATTTCGTGTGGGCGCAATCGCTGGACGTTTCGAATTTGGCAGCCGGGCTCTGCGAGAGAGAGATACACAGTGTTGCCCCATTACCAAGCAAAGCTGTTGGGGAAAGCGAATGTCTGTGTGGCAGCGAATGCAGTTCCAAGGGACAGTGAAAACCAGCTACAGCATTCCGTGCTGGCAGCTTTCGTGTGGGCGAAATCGCTGGACGTTTCGAATTTGGCAGCCGGGCTCTGCGAGAGACACATACACAGTGTTGCCCCATTACCAAGCAAAGCTTTTGGGGAAAGCGAATGTCTGTGTGGCAGCGAATGCAGTTCCAAGGGACAGTGAAAACCAGCTACAGCATTCCGTGCTGGCAGCTTTCGTGTGGGCGCAATCGCTGGACGTTTCGAATTTGGCAGCCGGGCTCTGCGAGAGACACATACACAGTGTTGCCCCTTTACGAACCAAAGCTGTTGGGGAAAGCGAATGTCTGTGTGGCAGCGAATGCAGTTCCAAGGGACAGTGAAAACCAGCTACAGCATTCCGTGCTGGCAGCTTTCGTGTGGGAGAAATCGCTGGACGTTTCGAATTTGGCAGCCGGGCTCTGCGAGAGACACATACACAGTGTTGCCCCTTTACGAACCAAAGCTTTTGGGGAAAGCGAATGTCTGTGTGGCAGCGAATGCAGTTCCAAGGGACAGTGAAAACCAGCTACAGCAATCCGTGCTGGCAGCTTTCGTGTGGGCGCAATCGCTGGACGTTTCGAATTTGGCAGCCGGGCTCTGCGAGAGACACATACACAGTGTTGCCCCTTTACGAACCAAAGCTGTTGGGGAAAGCGAATGTCTGTGTGGCAGCGAATGCAGTTCCAAGGGACAGTGAAAACCAGCTACAGCATTCCGTGCTGGCAGCTTTCGTGTGGGCGCAATCGCTGGACGTTTCGAATTTGGCAGCCGGGCTCTGCGAGAGACACATACACAGTGTTGCCCCATTACCAAGCAAAGCTGTTGGGGAAAGCGAATGTCTGTGTGGCAGCGAATGCAGTTCCAAGGGACAGTGAAAACCAGCTACAGCATTCCGTGCTGGCAGCTTTCGTGTGGGAGAAATCGCTGGACGTTTCGAATTTGGCAGCCGGGCTCTGCGAGAGACACATACACAGTGTTGCCCCATTACCAAGCAAAGCTTTTGGGGAAAGCGAATGTCTGTGTGGCAGCGAATGCAGTTCCAAGGGACAGTGAAAACCAGCTACAGCATTCCGTGCTGGCAGCTTTCGTGTGGGCGCAATCGCTGGACGTTTGGAATTTGGCAGCCGGGCTCTGCGAGAGACACATACACAGTGTTGCCCCATTACCAAGCAAAGCTTTTGGGGAAAGCGAATGTCTGTGTGGCAGCGAATGCAGTTCCAAGGGACAGTGAAAACCAGCTACAGCATTCCGTGCTGGCAGCTTTCGTGTGGGAGAAATCGCTGGACGTTTCGAATTTGGCAGCCGGGCTCTGCGAGAGACACATACACAGTGTTGCCCCTTTACGAACCAAAGCTTTTGGGGAAAGCGAATGTCTGTGTGGCAGCGAATGCAGTTCCAAGGGACAGTGAAAACCAGCTACAGCATTCCGTGCTGGCAGCTTTCGTGTGGGAGAAATCGCTGGACGTTTCGAATTTGGCAGCCGGGCTCTGCGAGAGACACATACACAGTGTTGCCCCTTTACGAACCAAAGCTGTTGGGGAAAGCGAATGTCTGTGTGGCAGTGAATGCAGTTCCAAGGGACAGTGAAAACCAGCTACAGCATTCCGTGCTGGCAGCTTTCGTGTGGGCGCAATCGCTGGACGTTTCGAATTTGGCAGCCAGGCTCTGCGAGAGACACATACACAGTGTTGCCCCATTACCAAGCAAAGCTTTTGGGGAAAGCGAATGTCTGTGTGGCAGCGAATGCAGTTCCAAGGGACAGTGAAAACCAGCTACAGCATTCCGTGCTGGCAGCTTTCGTGTGGGAGAAATCGCTGGACGTTTGGAATTTGGCAGCCGGGCTCTGCGAGAGACACATACACAGTGTTGCCCCTTTACGAACCAAAGCTGTTGGGGAAAGCGAATGTCTGTGTGGCAGCGAATGCAGTTCCAAGGGACAGTGAAAACCAGCTACAGCATTCCGTGCTGGCAGCTTTCGTGTGGGAGAAATCGCTGGACGTTTGGAATTTGGCAGCCGGGCTCTGCGAGAGACACATACACAGTGTTGCCCCTTTACGAACCAAAGCTTTTGGGGAAAGCGAATGTCTGTGTGGCAGCGAATGCAGTTCCAAGGGACAGTGAAAACCAGCTACAGCATTCCGTGCTGGCAGCTTTCGTGTGGGCGAAATCGCTGGACGTTTCGAATTTGGCAGCCGGGCTCTGCGAGAGACACATACACAGTGTTGCCCCTTTACGAACCAAAGCTTTTGGGGAAAGCGAATGTCTGTGTGGCAGCGAATGCAGTTCCAAGGGACAGTGAAAACCAGCTACAGCATTCCGTGCTGGCAGCTTTCGTGTGGGCGCAATCGCTGGACGTTTCGAATTTGGCAGCCGGGCTCTGCGAGAGACACATACACAGTGTTGCCCCTTTACCAAGCAAAGCTTTTGGGGAAAGCGAATGTCTGTGTGGCAGCGAATGCAGTTCCAAGGGACAGTGAAAACCAGCTACAGCATTCCGTGCTGGCAGCTTTCGTGTGGGCGCAATCGCTGGACGTTTCGAATTTGGCAGCCGGGCTCTGCGAGAGACACATACACAGTGTTGCCCCATTACCAAGCAAAGCTTTTGGGGAAAGCGAATGTCTGTGTGGCAGCGAATGCAGTTCCAAGGGACAGTGAAAACCAGCTACAGCATTCCGTGCTGGCAGCTTTCGTGTGGGAGAAATCGCTGGACGTTTCGAATTTGGCAGCCGGGCTCTGCGAGAGACACATACACAGTGTTGCCCCATAACCAAGCAAAGCTTTTGGGGAAAGCGAATGTCTGTGTGGCAGCGAATGCAGTTCCAAGGGACAGTGAAAACCAGCTACAGCATTCCGTGCTGGCAGCTTTCGTGTGGGCGCAATGGCTGGACGTTTCGAATTTGGCAGCCGGGCTCTGCGAGAGACACATACACAGTGTTGCCCCTTTACGAACCAAAGCTGTTGGGGAAAGCGAATGTCTGTGTGGCAGCGAATACAGTTCCAAGGGACAGTGAAAACCAGCTACAGCATTCCGTGCTGGCAGCTTTCGTGTGGGCGAAATCGCTGGACGTTTCGAATTTGGCAGCCGGGCTCTGCGAGAGACACATACACAGTGTTGCCCCTTTACGAACCAAAGCTTTTGGGGAAAGCGAATGTCTGTGTGGCAGTGAATGCAGTTCCAAGGGACAGTGAAAACCAGCTACAGCATTCCGTGCTGGCAGCTTTCGTGTGGGCGCAATCGCTGGACGTTTCGAATTTGGCAGCCAGGCTCTGCGAGAGACACATACACAGTGTTGCCCCATTACCAAGCAAAGCTTTTGGGGAAAGCGAATGTCTGTGTGGCAGCGAATGCAGTTCCAAGGGACAGTGAAAACCAGCTACAGCATTCCGTGCTGGCAGCTTTCGTGTGGGAGAAATCGCTGGACGTTTGGAATTTGGCAGCCGGGCTCTGCGAGAGACACATACACAGTGTTGCCCCTTTACGAACCAAAGCTGTTGGGGAAAGCGAATGTCTGTGTGGCAGCGAATGCAGTTCCAAGGGACAGTGAAAACCAGCTACAGCATTCCGTGCTGGCAGCTTTCGTGTGGGCGCAATCGCTGGACGTTTCGAATTTGGCAGCCGGGCTCTGCGAGAGACACATACACAGTGTTGCCCCTTTACGAACCAAAGCTTTTGGGGAAAGCGAATGTCTGTGTGGCAGCGAATGCAGTTCCAAGGGACAGTGAAAACCAGCTACAGCATTCCGTGCTGGCAGCTTTCGTGTGGGCGAAATCGCTGGACGTTTCGAATTTGGCAGCCGGGCTCTGCGAGAGACACATACACAGTGTTGCCCCTTTACGAACCAAAGCTTTTGGGGAAAGCGAATGTCTGTGTGGCAGCGAATGCAGTTCCAAGGGACAGTGAAAACCAGCTACAGCATTCCGTGCTGGCAGCTTTCGTGTGGGCGCAATCGCTGGACGTTTCGAATTTGGCAGCCGGGCTCTGCGAGGGACACATACACAGTGTTGCCCCTTTACCAAGCAAAGCTTTTGGGGAAAGCGAATGTCTGTGTGGCAGCGAATGCAGTTCCAAGGGACAGTGAAAACCAGCTACAGCATTCCGTGCTGGCAGCTTTCGTGTGGGCGCAATCGCTGGACGTTTCGAATTTGGCAGCCGGGCTCTGCGAGAGACACATACACAGTGTTGCCCCATTACCAAGCAAAGCTTTTGGGGAAAGCGAATGTCTGTGTGGCAGCGAATGCAGTTCCAAGGGACAGTGAAAACCAGCTACAGCATTCCGTGCTGGCAGCTTTCGTGTGGGAGAAATCGCTGGACGTTTCGAATTTGGCAGCCGGGCTCTGCGAGAGACACATACACAGTGTTGCCCCATAACCAAGCAAAGCTTTTGGGGAAAGCGAATGTCTGTGTGGCAGCGAATGCAGTTCCAAGGGACAGTGAAAACCAGCTACAGCATTCCGTGCTGGCAGCTTTCGTGTGGGCGCAATGGCTGGTCGTTTCGAATTTGGCAGCCGGGCTCTGCGAGAGACACATACACAGTGTTGCCCCTTTACGAACCAAAGCTTTTGGGGAAAGCGAATGTCTGTGTGGCAGCGAATGCAGTTCCAAGGGACAGTGAAAACCAGCTACAGCATTCCGTGCTGGCAGCTTTCGTGTGGGCGCAATCGCTGGACGTTTCGAATTTGGCAGCCGGGCTCTGCGAGAGACACATACACAGTGTTGCCCCTTTACGAACCAAAGCTTTTGGGGAAAGCGAATGTCTGTGTGGCAGCGAATGCAGTTCCAAGGGACAGTGAAAACCAGCTACAGCATTCCGTGCTGGCAGCTTTCGTGTGGGCGAAATCGCTGGACGTTTCGAATTTGGCAGCCGGGCTCTGCGAGAGACACATACACAGTGTTGCCCCTTTACGAACCAAAGCTTTTGGGGAAAGCGAATGTCTGTGTGGCAGCGAATGCAGTTCCAAGGGACAGTGAAAACCAGCTACAGCATTCCGTGCTGGCAGCTTTCGTGTGGGCGAAATCGCTGGACGTTTCGAATTTGGCAGCCGGGCTCTGCGAGAGACACATACACAGTGTTGCCCCTTTACGAACCAAAGCTTTTGGGGAAAGCGAATGTCTGTGTGGCAGCGAATGCAGTTCCAAGGGACAGTGAAAACCAGCTACAGCAATCCGTGCTGGCAGCTTTCGTGTGGGCGCAATCGCTGGACGTTTCGAATTTGGCAGCCGGGCTCTGCGAGAGAGAGATACACAGTGTTGCCCCATTACCAAGCAAAGCTTTTAGGGAAAGCGAATGTCTGTGTGGCAGCGAATGCAGTTCCAAGGGACAGTGAAAACCAGCTACAGCATTCCGTGCTGGCAGCTTTCGTGTGGGCGCAATCGCTGGACGTTTCGAATTTGGCAGCCGGGCTCTGCGAGAGACACATACACAGTGTTGCCCCTTTACGAACCAAAGCTTTTGGGGAAAGCGAATGTCTGTGTGGCAGCGAATGCAGTTCCAAGGGACAGTGAAAACCAGCTACAGCATTCCGTGCTGGCAGCTTTCGTGTGGGAGAAATCGCTGGACGTTTCGAATTTGTTAGCCGGGCTCTGCGAGAGAGAGATACACAGTGTTGCCCCATTACCAAGCAAAGCTGTTGGGGAAAGCGAATGTCTGTGTGGCAGCGAATGCAGTTCCAAGGGACAGTGAAAACCAGCTACAGCATTCCGTGCTGGCAGCTTTCGTGTGGGCGAAATCGCTGGACGTTTCGAATTTGGCAGCCGGGCTCTGCGAGAGACACATACACAGTGTTGCCCCATTACCAAGCAAAGCTTTTGGGGAAAGCGAATGTCTGTGTGGCAGCGAATGCAGTTCCAAGGGACAGTGAAAACCAGCTACAGCATTCCGTGCTGGCAGCTTTCGTGTGGGCGCAATCGCTGGACGTTTCGAATTTGGCAGCCGGGCTCTGCGAGAGACACATACACAGTGTTGCCCCTTTACGAACCAAAGCTGTTGGGGAAAGCGAATGTCTGTGTGGCAGCGAATGCAGTTCCAAGGGACAGTGAAAACCAGCTACAGCATTCCGTGCTGGCAGCTTTCGTGTGGGAGAAATCGCTGGACGTTTCGAATTTGGCAGCCGGGCTCTGCGAGAGACACATACACAGTGTTGCCCCTTTACGAACCAAAGCTTTTGGGGAAAGCGAATGTCTGTGTGGCAGCGAATGCAGTTCCAAGGGGCAGTGAAAACCAGCTACAGCAATCCGTGCTGGCAGCTTTCGTGTGGGCGCAATCGCTGGACGTTTCGAATTTGGCAGCCGGGCTCTGCGAGAGACACATACACAGTGTTGCCCCTTTACGAACCAAAGCTTTTGGGGAAAGCGAATGTCTGTGTGGCAGCGAATGCAGTTCCAAGGGACAGTGAAAACCAGCTACAGCATTCCGTGCTGGCAGCTTTCGTGTGGGCGCAATCGCTGGACGTTTCGAATTTGGCAGCCGGGCTCTGCGAGAGACACATACACAGTGTTGCCCCATTACCAAGCAAAGCTTTTGGGGAAAGCGAATGTCTGTTTGGCAGCGAATGCAGTTCCAAGGGACAGTGAAAACCAGCTACAGCATTCCGTGCTGGCAGCTTTCGTGTGGGCGAAATCGCTGGACGTTTTGAATTTGGCAGCCGGGCTCTGCGAGAGACACATACACAGTGTTGCCCCATTACCAAGCAAAGCTTTTGGGGAAAGCGAATGTCTGTGTGGCAGCGAATGCAGTTCCAAGGGACAGTGAAAACCAGCTACAGCATTCTGTGCTGGCAGCTTTCGTGTGGGCGCAATCGCTGGACGTTTCGAATTTGGCAGCCGGGCTCTGCGAGAGACACATACACAGTGTTGCCCCTTTACGAACCAAAGCTTTTGGGGAAAGCGAATGTCTGTGTGGCAGCGAATGCAGTTCCAAGGGACAGTGAAAACCAGCTACAGCATTCCGTGCTGGCAGCTTTCGTGTGGGAGAAATCGCTGGACGTTTCAAATTTGGCAGCGAGGCTCTGCGAGAGACACATACACAGTGTTGCCCCTTTACGAACCAAAGCTGTTGGGGAAAGCGAATGTCTGTGTGGCAGCGAATGCAGTTCCAAGGGACAGTGAAAACCAGCTACAGCATTCCGTGCTGGCAGCTTTCGTGTGGGCGAAATCGCTGGACGTTTCGAATTTGGCAGCCGGGCCCTGCGAGAGACACATACACAGTGTTGCCCCATTACCAAGCAAAGCTTTTGGGGAAAGCGAATGTCTGTGTGGCAGCGAATGCAGTTCCAAGGGACAGTGAAAAACAGCTACAGCATTCCGTGCTGGCAGCTTTCGTGTGGGCGCAATCGCTGGACGTTTCGAATTTGGCAGCCGGGCTCTGCGAGAGACACATACACAGTGTTGCCCCATTACCAAGCAAAGCTTATGGGGAAAGCGAATGTCTGTGTGGCAGCGAATGCAGTTCCAAGGGACAGTGAAAACCAGCTACAGCATTCCGTGCTGGCAGCTTTCATGTGGGAGAAATCGCTGGACGTTTCGAATTTGGCAGCCGGGCTCTGCGAGAGACACATACACAGTGTTGCCCCTTTACCAAGCAAAGCTTTTGGGGAAAGCGAATGTCTGTGTGGCAGCGAATGCAGTTCCAAGGGACAGTGAAAACCAGCTACAGCATTCCGTGCTGGCAGCTTTCGTGTGGGCGAAATCGCTGGACGTTTGGAATTTGGCAGCCGGGCTCTGCGAGAGACACATACACAGTGTTGCCCCTTTACGAACCAAAGCTGTTGGGGAAAGCGAATGTCTGTGTGGCAGCGAATGCAGTTCCAAGGGACAGTGAAAACCGGCTACAGCATTCCGTGCTGGCAGCTTTCGTGTGGGCGCAATCGCTGGACGTTTCGAATTTGGCAGCCGGGCTCTGCGAGAGACACATACACAGTGTTGCCCCATTACCAAGCAAAGCTTTTGGGGAAAGCGAATGTCTGTGTGGCAGCGAATGCAGTTCCAAGGGACAGTGAAAACCAGCTACAGCATTCCGTGCTGGCAGCTTTCGTGTGGGAGAAATCGCTGGACGTTTCGAATTTGGCAGCCGGGCTCTGCGAGAGACACATACACAGTGTTGCCCCGTTACGAACCAAAGCTGTTGGGGAAAGCGAATGTCTGTGTGGCAGCGAATGCAGTTCCAAGGGACAGTGAAAACCAGCTACAGCATTCCGTGCTGGCAGCTTTCGTGTGGGCGCAATCGCTGGACGTTTCGAATTTGGCAGCCGGGCTCTGCGAGAGACACATACACAGTGTTGCCCCTTTACGAACCAAAGCTTTTGGGGAAAGCGAATGTCTGTGTGGCAGCGAATGCAGTTCCAAGGGACAGTGAAAACCAGCTACAGCATTCCGTGCTGGCAGCTTTCGTGTGGGCGCAATCGCTGGACGTTTCGAATTTGGCAGCCGGGCTCTGCGAGAGACACATACACAGTGTTGCCCCTTTACCAAGCAAAGCTTTTGGGGAAAGCGAATGTCTGTGTGGCAGCGAATGCAGTTCCAAGGGACAGTGAAAACCAGCTACAGCATTCCGTGCTGGCAGCTTTCGTGTGGGCGCAATCGCTGGACGTTTCGAATTTGGCAGCCGGGCTCTGCGAGAGACACATACACAGTGTTGCCCCTTTACGAACCAAAGCTTTTGGGGAAAGCGAATGTCTGTGTGGCAGCGAATGCAGTTCCAAGGGACAGTGAAAACCAGCTACAGCATTCCGTGCTGGCAGCTTTCGTGTGGGCGAAATCGCTGGACGTTTCGAATTTGGCAGCCGGGCTCTGCGAGAGACACATACACAGTGTTGCCCCATTACCAAGCAAAGCTTTTGGGGAAAGCGAATGTCTGTGTGGCAGCGAATGCAGTTCCAAGGGACAGTGAAAACCAGCTACAGCATTCCGTGCTGGCAGCTTTCGTGTGGGCGCAATCGCTGGACGTTTCGAATTTGGCAGCCGGGCTCTGCGAGAGACACATACACAGTGTTGCCCCATAACCAAGCAAAGCTTTTGGGGAAAGCAAATGTCTGTGTGGCAGCGAATGCAGTTCCACGGGACAGTGAAAACCAGCTACAGCATTCCGTGCTGGCAGCTTTCGTGTGGGCGCAATCGCTGGACGTTTCGAATTTGGCAGCCGGGCTCTGCGAGAGACACATACACAGTGTTGCCCCTTTACGAACCAAAGCTTTTGGGGAAAGCGAATGTCTGTGTGGCAGCGAATGCAGTTCAAAGGGACAGTGAAAACCAGCTACAGCATTCCGTGCTGGCAGCTTTCGTGTGGGAGAAATCGCTGGACGTTTCGAATTTGGCAGCCGGGCTCTGCGAGAGACACATACACAGTGTTGCCCCTTTACGAACCAAAGCTTTTGGGGAAAGCGAATGTCTGTGTGGCAGCGAATGCAGTTCCAAGGGACAGTGAAACCCAGCTACAGCATTCCGTGCTGGCAGCTTTCGTGTGGGCGCAATCGCTGGACGTTTCGAATTTGGCAGCCGGGCTCTGCGAGAGAGAGATACACAGTGTTGCCCCATTACCAAGCAAAGCTTTTAGGGAAAGCGAATGTCTGTGTGGCAGCGAATGCAGTTCCAAGGGACAGTGAAAACCAGCTACAGCATTCCGTGCTGGCAGCTTTCGTGTGGGCGCAATCGCTGGACGTTTCGAATTTGGCAGCCGGGCTCTGCGAGAGACACATACACAGTGTTGCCCCTTTACGAACCAAAGCTTTTGGGGAAAGCGAATGTCTGTGTGGCAGCGAATGCAGTTCCAAGGGACAGTGAAAACCAGCTACAGCATTCCGTGCTGGCAGCTTTCGTGTGGGAGAAATCGCTGGACGTTTCGAATTTGTTAGCCGGGCTCTGCGAGAGAGAGATACACAGTGTTGCCCCATTACCAAGCAAAGCTGTTGGGGAAAGCGAATGTCTGTGTGGCAGCGAATGCAGTTCCAAGGGACAGTGAAAACCAGCTACAGCATTCCGTGCTGGCAGCTTTCGTGTGGGCGAAAGCGCTGGACGTTTCGAATTTGGCAGCCGGGCTCTGCGAGAGACACATACACAGTGTTGCCCCTTTACGAACCAAAGCTGTTGGGGAAAGCGAATGTCTGTGTGGCAGCGAATACAGTTCCAAGGGACAGTGAAAACCAGCTACAGCATTCCGTGCTGGCAGCTTTCGTGTGGGCGAAATCGCTGGACGTTTCGAATTTGGCAGCCGGGCTCTGCGAGAGACACATACACAGTGTTGCCCCTTTACGAACCAAAGCTTTTGGGGAAAGCGAATGTCTGTGTGGCAGCGAATGCAGTTCCAAGGGACAGTGAAAACCAGCTACAGCATTCCGTGCTGGCAGCTTTCGTGTGGGCGCAATCGCTGGACGTTTCGAATTTGGCAGCCGGGCTCTGCGAGAGACACATACACAGTGTTGCCCCTTTACCAAGCAAAGCTTTTGGGGAAAGCGAATGTCTGTGTGGCAGCGAATGCAGTTCCAAGGGACAGTGAAAACCAGCTACAGCATTCCGTGCTGGCAGCTTTCGTGTGGGAGAAATCGCTGGACGTTTCGAATTTGGCAGCCGGGCTCTGCGAGAGACACATACACAGTGTTGCCCCTTTACGAACCAAAGCTTTTGGGGAAAGCGAATGTCTGTGTGGCAGCGAATGCAGTTCCAAGGGACAGTGAAAACCAGCTACAGCATTCCGTGCTGGCAGCTTTCGTGTGGGCGAAATCGCTGGACGTTTCGAATTTGGCAGCCGGGCTCTGCGAGAGACACATACACAGTGTTGCCCCTTTACGAACCAAAGCTTTTGGGGAAAGCGAATGTCTGTGTGGCAGCGAATGCAGTTCCAAGGGACAGTGAAAACCAGCTACAGCATTCCGTGCTGGCAGCTTTCGTGTGGGCGAAATCGCTGGACGTTTCGAATTTGGCAGCCGGGCTCTGCGAGAGACACATACACAGTGTTGCCCCTTTACGAACCAAAGCTTTTGGGGAAAGCGAATGTCTGTGTGGCAGCGAATGCAGTTCCAAGGGACAGTGAAAACCAGCTACAGCATTCCGTGCTGGCAGCTTTCGTGTGGGCGCAATCACTGGACGTTTCGAATTTGGCAGCCGGGCTCTGCGAGAGACACATACACAGTGTTGCCCCATTACCAAGCAAAGCTTTTGGGGAAAGCGAATGTCTGTGTGGCAGCGAATGCAGTTCCAAGGGACAGTGAAAACCAGCTACAGCATTCCGTGCTGGCAGCTTTCGTGTGGGCGCAATCGCTGGACGTTTCGAATTTGGCAGCCGGGCTCTGCGAGAGACACATACACAGTGTTGCCCCTTTACGAACCAAAGCTTTTGGGGAAAGCGAATGTCTGTGTGGCAGCGAATGCAGTTCCAAGGGACAGTGAAAACCAGCTACAGCATTCCGTGCTGGCAGCTTTCGTGTGGGAGAAATCGCTGGACATTTTGAATTTGGCAGCCGGGCTCTGCGAGAGACACATACACAGTGTTGCCCCTTTACGAACCAAAGCTTTTGGGGAAAGCGAATGTCTGTGTGGCAGCGAATGCAGTTCCAAGGGACAGTGAAAACCAGCTACAGCATTCCGTGCTGGCAGCTTTCGTGTGGGCGCAATCGCTGGACGTTTCGAATTTGGCAGCCGGGCTCTGCGAGAGAGAGATACACAGTGTTGCCCCATTACCAAGCAAAGCTTTTAGGGAAAGCGAATGTCTGTGTGGCAGCGAATGCAGTTCCAAGGGACAGTGAAAACCAGCTACAGCATTCCGTGCTGGCAGCTTTCGTGTGGGCGCAATCGCTGGACGTTTCGAATTTGGCAGCCGGGCTCTGCGAGAGACACATACACAGTGTTGCCCCTTTACGAACCAAAGCTTTTGGGGAAAGCGAATGTCTGTGTGGCAGCGAATGCAGTTCCAAGGGACAGTGAAAACCAGCTACAGCATTCCGTGCTGGCAGCTTTCGTGTGGGAGAAATCGCTGGACGTTTCGAATTTGTTAGCCGGGCTCTGCGAGAGAGAGATACACAGTGTTGCCCCATTACCAAGCAAAGCTGTTGGGGAAAGCGAATGTCTGTGTGGCAGCGAATGCAGTTCCAAGGGACAGTGAAAACCAGCTACAGCATTCCGTGCTGGCAGCTTTCGTGTGGGCGAAATCGCTGGACGTTTCGAATTTGGCAGCCGGGCTCTGCGAGAGACACATACACAGTGTTGCCCCATTACCAAGCAAAGCTTTTGGGGAAAGCGAATGTCTGTGTGGCAGCGAATGCAGTTCCAAGGGACAGTGAAAACCAGCTACAGCATTCCGTGCTGGCAGCTTTCGTGTGGGCGCAATCGCTGGACGTTTCGAATTTGGCAGCCGGGCTCTGCGAGAGACACATACACAGTGTTGCCCCTTTACGAACCAAAGCTGTTGGGGAAAGCGAATGTCTGTGTGGCAGCGAATGCAGTTCCAAGGGACAGTGAAAACCAGCTACAGCATTCCGTGCTGGCAGCTTTCGTGTGGGAGAAATCGCTGGACGTTTCGAATTTGGCAGCCGGGCTCTGCGAGAGACACATACACAGTGTTGCCCCTTTACGAACCAAAGCTTTTGGGGAAAGCGAATGTCTGTGTGGCAGCGAATGCAGTTCCAAGGGACAGTGAAAACCAGCTACAGCAATCCGTGCTGGCAGCTTTCGTGTGGGCGCAATCGCTGGACGTTTCGAATTTGGCAGCCGGGCTCTGCGAGAGACACATACACAGTGTTGCCCCTTTACGAACCAAAGCTTTTGGGGAAAGCGAATGTCTGTGTGGCAGCGAATGCAGTTCCAAGGGACAGTGAAAACCAGCTACAGCATTCCGTGCTGGCAGCTTTCGTGTGGGCGCAATCGCTGGACGTTTCGAATTTGGCAGCCGGGCTCTGCGAGAGACACATACACAGTGTTGCCCCATTACCAAGCAAAGCTTTTGGGGAAAGCGAATGTCTGTTTGGCAGCGAATGCAGTTCCAAGGGACAGTGAAAACCAGCTACAGCATTCCGTGCTGGCAGCTTTCGTGTGGGCGAAATCGCTGGACGTTTTGAATTTGGCAGCCGGGCTCTGCGAGAGACACATACACAGTGTTGCCCCATTACCAAGCAAAGCTTTTGGGGAAAGCGAATGTCTGTGTGGCAGCGAATGCAGTTCCAAGGGACAGTGAAAACCAGCTACAGCATTCTGTGCTGGCAGCTTTCGTGTGGGCGCAATCGCTGGACGTTTCGAATTTGGCAGCCGGGCTCTGCGAGAGACACATACACAGTGTTGCCCCTTTACGAACCAAAGCTTTTGGGGAAAGCGAATGTCTGTGTGGCAGCGAATGCAGTTCCAAGGGACAGTGAAAACCAGCTACAGCATTCCGTGCTGGCAGCTTTCGTGTGGGAGAAATCGCTGGACGTTTCAAATTTGGCAGCGAGGCTCTGCGAGAGACACATACACAGTGTTGCCCCTTTACGAACCAAAGCTGTTGGGGAAAGCGAATGTCTGTGTGGCAGCGAATGCAGTTCCAAGGGACAGTGAAAACCAGCTACAGCATTCCGTGCTGGCAGCTTTCGTGTGGGCGCAATCGCTGGACGTTTCGAATTTGGCAGCCGGGCCCTGCGAGAGACACATACACAGTGTTGCCCCATTACCAAGCAAAGCTTTTGGGGAAAGCGAATGTCTGTGTGGCAGCGAATGCAGTTCCAAGGGACAGTGAAAAACAGCTACAGCATTCCGTGCTGGCAGCTTTCGTGTGGGCGCAATCGCTGGACGTTTCGAATTTGGCAGCCGGGCTCTGCGAGAGACACATACACAGTGTTGCCCCATTACCAAGCAAAGCTTATGGGGAAAGCGAATGTCTGTGTGGCAGCGAATGCAGTTCCAAGGGACAGTGAAAACCAGCTACAGCATTCCGTGCTGGCAGCTTTCATGTGGGAGAAATCGCTGGACGTTTCGAATTTGGCAGCCGGGCTCTGCGAGAGACACATACACAGTGTTGCCCCTTTACCAAGCAAAGCTTTTGGGGAAAGCGAATGTCTGTGTGGCAGCGAATGCAGTTCCAAGGGACAGTGAAAACCAGCTACAGCATTCCGTGCTGGCAGCTTTCGTGTGGGCGAAATCGCTGGACGTTTGGAATTTGGCAGCCGGGCTCTGCGAGAGACACATACACAGTGTTGCCCCTTTACGAACCAAAGCTGTTGGGGAAAGCGAATGTCTGTGTGGCAGCGAATGCAGTTCCAAGGGACAGTGAAAACCGGCTACAGCATTCCGTGCTGGCAGCTTTCGTGTGGGCGCAATCGCTGGACGTTTCGAATTTGGCAGCCGGGCTCTGCGAGAGACACATACACAGTGTTGCCCCATTACCAAGCAAAGCTTTTGGGGAAAGCGAATGTCTGTGTGGCAGCGAATGCAGTTCCAAGGGACAGTGAAAACCAGCTACAGCATTCCGTGCTGGCAGCTTTCGTGTGGGAGAAATCGCTGGACGTTTCGAATTTGGCAGCCGGGCTCTGCGAGAGACACATACACAGTGTTGCCCCGTTACGAACCAAAGCTGTTGGGGAAAGCGAATGTCTGTGTGGCAGCGAATGCAGTTCCAAGGGACAGTGAAAACCAGCTACAGCATTCCGTGCTGGCAGCTTTCGTGTGGGCGCAATGGCTGGACGTTTCGAATTTGGCAGCCGGGCTCTGCGAGAGACACATACACAGTGTTGCCCCTTTACGAACCAAAGCTGTTGGGGAAAGCGAATGTCTGTGTGGCAGCGAATACAGTTCCAAGGGACAGTGAAAACCAGCTACAGCATTCCGTGCTGGCAGCTTTCGTGTGGGCGAAATCGCTGGACGTTTCGAATTTGGCAGCCGGGCTCTGCGAGAGACACATACACAGTGTTGCCCCTTTACGAACCAAAGCTTTTGGGGAAAGCGAATGTCTGTGTGGCAGCGAATGCAGTTCCAAGGGACAGTGAAAACCAGCTACAGCATTCCGTGCTGGCAGCTTTCGTGTGGGCGCAATCGCTGGACGTTTCGAATTTGGCAGCCGGGCTCTGCGAGAGACACATACACAGTGTTGCCCCTTTACCAAGCAAAGCTTTTGGGGAAAGCGAATGTCTGTGTGGCAGCGAATGCAGTTCCAAGGGACAGTGAAAACCAGCTACAGCATTCCGTGCTGGCAGCTTTCGTGTGGGCGCAATCGCTGGACGTTTCGAATTTGGCAGCCGGGCTCTGCGAGAGACACATACACAGTGTTGCCCCTTTACGAACCAAAGCTTTTGGGGAAAGCGAATGTCTGTGTGGCAGCGAATGCAGTTCCAAGGGACAGTGAAAACCAGCTACAGCATTCCGTGCTGGCAGCTTTCGTGTGGGCGAAATCGCTGGACGTTTCGAATTTGGCAGCCGGGCTCTGCGAGAGACACATACACAGTGTTGCCCCTTTACGAACCAAAGCTGTTGGGGAAAGCGAATGTCTGTGTGGCAGCGAATGCAGTTCCAAGGGACAGTGAAAACCAGCTACAGCATTCCGTGCTGGCAGCTTTCGTGTGGGCGCAATCGCTGGACGTTTCGAATTTGGCAGCCGGGCTCTGCGAGAGACACATACACAGTGTTGCCCCATAACCAAGCAAAGCTTTTGGGGAAAGCGAATGTCTGTGTGGCAGCGAATGCAGTTCCACGGGACAGTGAAAACCAGCTACAGCATTCCGTGCTGGCAGCTTTCGTGTGGGCGCAATCGCTGGACGTTTCGAATTTGGCAGCCGGGCTCTGCGAGAGACACATACACAGTGTTGCCCCTTTACGAACCAAAGCTTTTGGGGAAAGCGAATGTCTGTGTGGCAGCGAATGCAGTTCAAAGGGACAGTGAAAACCAGCTACAGCATTCCGTGCTGGCAGCTTTCGTGTGGGAGAAATCGCTGGACATTTTGAATTTGGCAGCCGGGCTCTGCGAGAGACACATACACAGTGTTGCCCCTTTACGAACCAAAGCTTTTGGGGAAAGCGAATGTCTGTGTGGCAGCGAATGCAGTTCCAAGGGACAGTGAAAACCAGCTACAGCAATCCGTGCTGGCAGCTTTCGTGTGGGCGCAATCGCTGGACGTTTCGAATTTGGCAGCCGGGCTCTGCGAGAGAGAGATACACAGTGTTGCCCCATTACCAAGCAAAGCTTTTAGGGAAAGCGAATGTCTGTGTGGCAGCGAATGCAGTTCCAAGGGACAGTGAAAACCAGCTACAGCATTCCGTGCTGGCAGCTTTCGTGTGGGCGCAATCGCTGGACGTTTCGAATTTGGCAGCCGGGCTCTGCGAGAGACACATACACAGTGTTGCCCCTTTACGAACCAAAGCTTTTGGGGAAAGCGAATGTCTGTGTGGCAGCGAATGCAGTTCCAAGGGACAGTGAAAACCAGCTACAGCATTCCGTGCTGGCAGCTTTCGTGTGGGAGAAATCGCTGGACGTTTCGAATTTGTTAGCCGGGCTCTGCGAGAGAGAGATACACAGTGTTGCCCCATTACCAAGCAAAGCTGTTGGGGAAAGCGAATGTCTGTGTGGCAGCGAATGCAGTTCCAAGGGACAGTGAAAACCAGCTACAGCATTCCGTGCTGGCAGCTTTCGTGTGGGCGAAAGCGCTGGACGTTTCGAATTTGGCAGCCGGGCTCTGCGAGAGACACATACACAGTGTTGCCCCATTACCAAGCAAACTTTTGGGGAAAGCGAATGTCTGTGTGGCAGCGAATGCAGTTCCAAGGGACAGTGAAAACCAGCTACAGCATTCCGTGCTGGCAGCTTTCGTGTGGGCGCAATCGCTGGACGTTTCGAATTTGGCAGCCGGGCTCTGCGAGAGACACATACACAGTGTTGCCCCTTTACGAACCAAAGCTTTTGGGGAAAGCGAATGTCTGTGTGGCAGCGAATGCAGTTCCAAGGGACAGTGAAAACCAGCTACAGCAATCCGTGCTGGCAGCTTTCGTGTGGGCGCAATCGCTGGACGTTTCGAATTTGGCAGCCGGGCTCTGCGAGAGACACATACACAGTGTTGCCCCTTTACGAACCAAAGCTTTTGGGGAAAGCGAATGTCTGTGTGGCAGCGAATGCAGTTCCAAGGGACAGTGAAAACCAGCTACAGCATTCCGTGCTGGCAGCTTTCGTGTGGGCGAAATCGCTGGACGTTTTGAATTTGGCAGCCGGGCTCTGCGAGAGACACATACACAGTGTTGCCCCATTACCAAGCAAAGCTTTTGGGGAAAGCGAATGTCTGTGTGGCAGCGAATGCAGTTCCAAGGGACAGTGAAAACCAGCTACAGCATTCTGTGCTGGCAGCTTTCGTGTGGGCGCAATCGCTGGACGTTTCGAATTTGGCAGCCGGGCTCTGCGAGAGACACATACACAGTGTTGCCCCTTTACGAACCAAAGCTTTTGGGGAAAGCGAATGTCTGTGTGGCAGCGAATGCAGTTCCAAGGGACAGTGAAAACCAGCTACAGCATTCCGTGCTGGCAGCTTTCGTGTGGGAGAAATCGCTGGACGTTTCAAATTTGGCAGCGAGGCTCTGCGAGAGACACATACACAGTGTTGCCCCTTTACGAACCAAAGCTGTTGGGGAAAGCGAATGTCTGTGTGGCAGCGAATGCAGTTCCAAGGGACAGTGAAAACCAGCTACAGCATTCCGTGCTGGCAGCTTTCGTGTGGGCGCAATCGCTGGACGTTTCGAATTTGGCAGCCGGGCCCTGCGAGAGACACATACACAGTGTTGCCCCATTACCAAGCAAAGCTTTTGGGGAAAGCGAATGTCTGTGTGGCAGCGAATGCAGTTCCAAGGGACAGTGAAAAACAGCTACAGCATTCCGTGCTGGCAGCTTTCGTGTGGGCGCAATCGCTGGACGTTTCGAATTTGGCAGCCGGGCTCTGCGAGAGACACATACACAGTGTTGCCCCATTACCAAGCAAAGCTTATGGGGAAAGCGAATGTCTGTGTGGCAGCGAATGCAGTTCCAAGGGACAGTGAAAACCAGCTACAGCATTCCGTGCTGGCAGCTTTCATGTGGGAGAAATCGCTGGACGTTTCGAATTTGGCAGCCGGGCTCTGCGAGAGACACATACACAGTGTTGCCCCTTTACCAAGCAAAGCTTTTGGGGAAAGCGAATGTCTGTGTGGCAGCGAATGCAGTTCCAAGGGACAGTGAAAACCAGCTACAGCATTCCGTGCTGGCAGCTTTCGTGTGGGCGAAATCGCTGGACGTTTGGAATTTGGCAGCCGGGCTCTGCGAGAGACACATACACAGTGTTGCCCCTTTACGAACCAAAGCTGTTGGGGAAAGCGAATGTCTGTGTGGCAGCGAATGCAGTTCCAAGGGACAGTGAAAACCGGCTACAGCATTCCGTGCTGGCAGCTTTCGTGTGGGCGCAATCGCTGGACGTTTCGAATTTGGCAGCCGGGCTCTGCGAGAGACACATACACAGTGTTGCCCCATTACCAAGCAAAGCTTTTGGGGAAAGCGAATGTCTGTGTGGCAGCGAATGCAGTTCCAAGGGACAGTGAAAACCAGCTACAGCATTCCGTGCTGGCAGCTTTCGTGTGGGCGAAATCGCTGGACGTTTCGAATTTGGCAGCCGGGCTCTGCGAGAGACACATACACAGTGTTGCCCCTTTACGAACCAAAGCTTTTGGGGAAAGCGAATGTCTGTGTGGCAGCGAATGCAGTTCCAAGGGACAGTGAAAACCAGCTACAGCATTCCGTGCTGGCAGCTTTCGTGTGGGCGCAATCACTGGACGTTTCGAATTTGGCAGCCGGGCTCTGCGAGAGACACATACACAGTGTTGCCCCATTACCAAGCAAAGCTTTTGGGGAAAGCGAATGTCTGTGTGGCAGCGAATGCAGTTCCAAGGGACAGTGAAAACCAGCTACAGCATTCCGTGCTGGCAGCTTTCGTGTGGGCGCAATCGCTGGACGTTTCGAATTTGGCAGCCGGGCTCTGCGAGAGACACATACACAGTGTTGCCCCATAACCAAGCAAAGCTTTTGGGGAAAGCGAATGTCTGTGTGGCAGCGAATGCAGTTCCACGGGACAGTGAAAACCAGCTACAGCATTCCGTGCTGGCAGCTTTCGTGTGGGCGCAATCGCTGGACGTTTCGAATTTGGCAGCCGGGCTCTGCGAGAGACACATACACAGTGTTGCCCCTTTACGAACCAAAGCTTTTGGGGAAAGCGAATGTCTGTGTGGCAGCGAATGCAGTTCAAAGGGACAGTGAAAACCAGCTACAGCATTCCGTGCTGGCAGCTTTCGTGTGGGAGAAATCGCTGGACATTTTGAATTTGGCAGCCGGGCTCTGCGAGAGACACATACACAGTGTTGCCCCTTTACGAACCAAAGCTTTTGGGGAAAGCGAATGTCTGTGTGGCAGCGAATGCAGTTCCAAGGGACAGTGAAAACCAGCTACAGCAATCCGTGCTGGCAGCTTTCGTGTGGGCGCAATCGCTGGACGTTTCGAATTTGGCAGCCGGGCTCTGCGAGAGAGAGATACACAGTGTTGCCCCATTACCAAGCAAAGCTTTTAGGGAAAGCGAATGTCTGTGTGGCAGCGAATGCAGTTCCAAGGGACAGTGAAAACCAGCTACAGCATTCCGTGCTGGCAGCTTTCGTGTGGGAGAAATCGCTGGACGTTTCGAATTTGTTAGCCGGGATCTGCGAGAGAGAGATACACAGTGTTGCCCCATTACCAAGCAAAGCTGTTGGGGAAAGCGAATGTCTGTGTGGCAGCGAATGCAGTTCCAAGGGACAGTGAAAACCAGCTACAGCATTCCGTGCTGGCAGCTTTCGTGTGGGCGCAATCGCTGGACGTTTCGAATTTGGCAGCCGGGCTCTGCGAGAGACACATACACAGTGTTGCCCCTTTACGAACCAAAGCTGTTGGGGAAAGCGAATGTCTGTGTGGCAGCGAATGCAGTTCCAAGGGACAGTGAAAACCAGCTACAGCATTCCGTGCTGGCAGCTTTCGTGTGGGAGAAATCGCTGGACGTTTCGAATTTGGCAGCCGGGCTCTGCGAGAGACACATACACAGTGTTGCCCCTTTACGAACCAAAGCTTTTGGGGAAAGCGAATGTCTGTGTGGCAGCGAATGCAGTTCCAAGGGACAGTGAAAACCAGCTACAGCATTCCGTGCTGGCAGCTTTCGTGTGGGCGCAATCGCTGGACGTTTCGAATTTGGCAGCCGGGCTCTGCGAGAGACACATACACAGTGTTGCCCCTTTACGAACCAAAGCTTTTGGGGAAAGTGAATGTCTGTGTGGCAGCGAATGCAGTTCCAAGGGACAGTGAAAACCAGCTACAGCATTCCGTGCTGGCAGCTTTCGTGTGGGCGAAATCGCTGGACGTTTTGAATTTGGCAGCCGGGCTCTGCGAGAGACACATACACAGTGTTGCCCCATTACCAAGCAAAGCTTTTGGGGAAAGCGAATGTCTGTGTGGCAGCGAATGCAGTTCCAAGGGACAGTGAAAACCAGCTACAGCATTCTGTGCTGGCAGCTTTCGTGTGGGCGCAATCGCTGGACGTTTCGAATTTGGCAGCCGGACTCTGCGAGAGACACATACACAGTGTTGCCCCTTTACGAACCAAAGCTTTTGGGGAAAGCGAATGTCTGTGTGGCAGCGAATGCAGTTCCAAGGGACAGTGAAAACCAGCTACAGCATTCCGTGCTGGCAGCTTTCGTGTGGGAGAAATCGCTGGACGTTTCAAATTTGGCAGCGAGGCTCTGCGAGAGACACATACACAGTGTTGCCCCTTTACGAACCAAAGCTGTTGGGGAAAGCGAATGTCTGTGTGGCAGCGAATGCAGTTCCAAGGGACAGTGAAAACCAGCTACAGCATTCCGTGCTGGCAGCTTTCGTGTGGGCGCAATCGCTGGACGTTTCGAATTTGGCAGCCGGGCCCTGCGAGAGACACATACACAGTGTTGCCCCATTACCAAGCAAAGCTTTTGGGGAAAGCGAATGTCTGTGTGGCAGCGAATGCAGTTCCAAGGGACAGTGAAAAACAGCTACAGCATTCCGTGCTGGCAGCTTTCGTGTGGGCGCAATCGCTGGACGTTTCGAATTTGGCAGCCGGGCTCTGCGAGAGACACATACACAGTGTTGCCCCATTACCAAGCAAAGCTTATGGGGAAAGCGAATGTCTGTGTGGCAGCGAATGCAGTTCCAAGGGACAGTGAAAACCAGCTACAGCATTCCGTGCTGGCAGCTTTCGTGTGGGCGCAATCGCTGGACGTTTCGAATTTGGCAGCCGGGCTCTGCGAGAGACACATACACAGTGTTGCCCCTTTACGAACCAAAGCTTTTGGGGAAAGCGAATGTCTGTGTGGCAGCGAATGCAGTTCCAAGGGACAGTGAAAACCAGCTACAGCATTCCGTGCTGGCAGCTTTCGTGTGGGCGAAATCGCTGGACGTTTGGAATTTGGCAGCCGGGCTCTGCGAGAGACACATACACAGTGTTGCCCCTTTACGAACCAAAGCTGTTGGGGAAAGCGAATGTCTGTGTGGCAGCGAATGCAGTTCCAAGGGACAGTGAAAACCGGCTACAGCATTCCGTGCTGGCAGCTTTCGTGTGGGCGCAATCGCTGGACGTTTCGAATTTGGCAGCCGGGCTCTGCGAGAGACACATACACAGTGTTGCCCCATTACCAAGCAAAGCTTTTGGGGAAAGCGAATGTCTGTGTGGCAGCGAATGCAGTTCCAAGGGACAGTGAAAACCAGCTACAGCATTCCGTGCTGGCAGCTTTCGTGTGGGCGCAATCGCTGGACGTTTCGAATTTGGCAGCCGGGCTCTGCGAGAGACACATACACAGTGTTGCCCCATTACCAAGCAAAGCTTTTGGGGAAAGCGAATGTCTGTGTGGCAGCGAATGCAGTTCCAAGGGACAGTGAAAACCAGCTACAGCATTCCGTGCTGGCAGCTTTCGTGTGGGCGCAATCACTGGACGTTTCGAATTTGGCAGCCGGGCTCTGCGAGAGACACATACACAGTATTGCCCCATTACCAAGCAAAGCTTTTGGGGAAAGCGAATGTCTGTGTGGCAGCGAATGCAGTTCCAAGGGACAGTGAAAACCAGCTACAGCATTCCGTGCTGGCAGCTTTCATGTGGGCGCAATCGCTGGACGTTTCGAATTTGGCAGCCAGGCTCTGCGAGAGACACATACACAGTGTTGCCCCTTTACCAAGCAAAGCTTTTGGGGAAAGCGAATGTCTGTGTGGCAGCGAATGCAGTTCCAAGGGACAGTGAAAACCAGCTACAGCATTCCGTGCTGGCAGCTTTCGTGTGGGCGAAATCGCTGGACGTTTCGAATTTGGCAGCCGGGCTCTGCGAGAGACACATACACAGTGTTGCCCCTTTACGAACCAAAGCTTTTGGGGAAAGCGAATGTCTGTGTGGCAGCGAATGCAGTTCCAAGGGACAGTGAAAACCAGCTACAGCATTCCGTGCTGGCAGCTTTCTTGTGGGAGAAATCGCTGGACGTTTCAAATTTGGCAGCGAGGCTCTGCGAGAGACACATACACAGTGTTGCCCCTTTACGAACCAAAGCTGTTGGGGAAAGCGAATGTCTGTGTGGCAGCGAATGCAGTTCCAAGGGACAGTGAAAACCAGCTACAGCATTCCGTGCTGGCAGCTTTCGTGTGGGCGCAATCGCTGGACGTTTCGAATTTGGCAGCCGGGCTCTGCGAGAGACACATACACAGTGTTGCCCCATTACCAAGCAAAGCTTTTGGGGAAAGCGAATGTCTGTGTGGCAGCGAATGCAGTTCCAAGGGACAGTGAAAACCAGCTACAGCATTCTGTGCTGGCAGCTTTCGTGTGGGCGCAATCGCTGGACGTTTCGAATTTGGCAGCCGGGCTCTGCGAGAGACACATACACAGTGTTGCCCCTTTACGAACCAAAGCTTTTGGGGAAAGCGAATGTCTGTGTGGCAGCGAATGCAGTTCCAAGGGACAGTGAAAACCAGCTACAGCATTCCGTGCTGGCAGCTTTCGTGTGGGCGAAATCGCTGGACGTTTCGAATTTGGCAGCCGGGCTCTGCGAGAGACACATACACAGTGTTGCCCCTTTACGAACCAAAGCTTTTGGGGAAAGCGAATGTCTGTGTGGCAGCGAATGCAGTTCCAAGGGACAGTGAAAACCAGCTACAGCATTCCGTGCTGGCAGCTTTCGTGTGGGCGCAATCGCTGGACGTTTCGAATTTGGCAGCCGGGCTCTGCGAGAGACACATACACAGTGTTGCCCCATTACCAAGCAAAGCTTTTGGGGAAAGCGAATGTCTGTGTGGCAGCGAATGCAGTTCCAAGGGACAGTGAAAACCAGCTACAGCATTCCGTGCTGGCAGCTTTCATGTGGGCGCAATCGCTGGACGTTTCGAATTTGGCAGCCGGGCTCTGCGAGAGACACATACACAGTGTTGCCCCTTTACCAAGCAAAGCTTTTGGGGAAAGCGAATGTCTGTGTGGCAGCGAATGCAGTTCCAAGGGACAGTGAAAACCAGCTACAGCATTCCGTGCTGGCAGCTTTCGTGTGGGCGAAATCGCTGGACGTTTCGAATTTGGCAGCCGGGCTCTGTGAGAGACACATACACAGTGTTGCCCCTTTACGAACCAAAGCTTTTGGGGAAAGCGAATGTCTGTGTGGCAGCGAATGCAGTTCCAAGGGACAGTGAAAACCAGCTACAGCATTCCGTGCTGGCAGCTTTCGTGTGGGCGCAATCGCTGGACGTTTCGAATTTGGCAGCCGGGCTCTGCGAGAGACACATACACAGTATTGCCCCATTACCAAGCAAAGCTTTTGGGGAAAGCGAATGTCTGTGTGGCAGCGAATGCAGTTCCAAGGGACAGTGAAAACCAGCTACAGCATTCCGTGCTGGCAGCTTTCATGTGGGCGCAATCGCTGGACGTTTCGAATTTGGCAGCCGGGCTCTGCGAGAGACACATACACAGTGTTGCCCCTTTACCAAGCAAAGCTTTTGGGGAAAGCGAATGTCTGTGTGGCAGCGAATGCAGTTCCAAGGGACAGTGAAAACCAGCTACAGCATTCCGTGCTGGCAGCTTTCGTGTGGGCGAAATCGCTGGACGTTTCGAATTTGGCAGCCGGGCTCTGCGAGAGACACATACACAGTGTTGCCCCTTTACGAACCAAAGCTTTTGGGGAAAGCGAATGTCTGTGTGGCAGCGAATGCAGTTCCAAGGGACAGTGAAAACCAGCTACAGCATTCCGTGCTGGCAGCTTTCGTGTGGGAGAAATCGCTGGACGTTTCAAATTTGGCAGCGAGGCTCTGCGAGAGACACATACACAGTGTTGCCCCTTTACGAACCAAAGCTGTTGGGGAAAGCGAATGTCTGTGTGGCAGCGAATGCAGTTCCAAGGGACAGTGAAAACCAGCTACAGCATTCCGTGCTGGCAGCTTTCGTGTGGGCGCAATCGCTGGACGTTTCGAATTTGGCAGCCGGGCTCTGCGAGAGACACATACACAGTGTTGCCCCATTACCAAGCAAAGCTTTTGGGGAAAGCGAATGTCTGTGTGGCAGCGAATGCAGTTCCAAGGGACAGTGAAAACCAGCTACAGCATTCCGTGCTGGCAGCTTTCGTGTGGGCGCAATCGCTGGACGTTTCGAATTTGGCAGCCGGGCTCTGCGAGAGACACATACACAGTGTTGCCCCATTACCAAGCAAAGCTTATGGGGAAAGCGAATGTCTGTGTGGCAGCGAATGCAGTTCCAAGGGACAGTGAAAACCAGCTACAGCATTCCGTGCTGGCAGCTTTCGTGTGGGCGCAATCGCTGGACGTTTCGAATTTGGCAGCCGGGCTCTGCGAGAGACACATACACAGTGTTGCCCCATTACCAAGCAAAGCTTTTGGGGAAAGCGAATGTCTGTGTGGCAGCGAATGCAGTTCCAAGGGACAGTGAAAACCAGCTACAGCATTCTGTGCTGGCAGCTTTCGTGTGGGCGCAATCGCTGGACGTTTCGAATTTGGCAGCCGGGCTCTGCGAGAGACACATACACAGTGTTGCCCCTTTACGAACCAAAGCTTTTGGGGAAAGCGAATGTCTGTGTGGCAGCGAATGCAGTTCCAAGGGACAGTGAAAACCAGCTACAGCATTCCGTGCTGGCAGCTTTCGTGTGGGCGAAATCGCTGGACGTTTCGAATTTGGCAGCCGGGCTCTGCGAGAGACACATACACAGTGTTGCCCCTTTACGAACCAAAGCTTTTGGGGAAAGCGAATGTCTGTGTGGCAGCGAATGCAGTTCCAAGGGACAGTGAAAACCAGCTACAGCATTCCGTGCTGGCAGCTTTCGTGTGGGCGCAATCGCTGGACGTTTCGAATTTGGCAGCCGGGCTCTGCGAGAGACACATACACAGTGTTGCCCCATTACCAAGCAAAGCTTTTGGGGAAAGCGAATGTCTGTGTGGCAGCGAATGCAGTTCCAAGGGACAGTGAAAACCAGCTACAGCATTCCGTGCTGGCAGCTTTCATGTGGGCGCAATCGCTGGACGTTTCGAATTTGGCAGCCGGGCTCTGCGAGAGACACATACACAGTGTTGCCCCTTTACCAAGCAAAGCTTTTGGGGAAAGCGAATGTCTGTGTGGCAGCGAATGCAGTTCCAAGGGACAGTGAAAACCAGCTACAGCATTCCGTGCTGGCAGCTTTCGTGTGGGCGCAATCGCTGGACGTTTCGAATTTGGCAGCCGGGCTCTGCGAGAGACACATACACAGTGTTGCCCCTTTACGAACCAAAGCTTTTGGGGAAAGCGAATGTCTGTGTGGCAGCGAATGCAGTTCCAAGGGACAGTGAAAACCAGCTATAGCATTCCGTGCTGGCAGCTTTCGTGTGGGCGCAATCGCTGGACGTTTCGAATTTCGCAGCCGGGCTCTGCGAGAGACACAGACACAGTGTTGCCCCATTACCAAGCAAAGCTTTTGGGGAAAGCGAATGTCTGTGTGGCAGCGAATGCAGTTCCAAGGGACAGTGAAAACCAGCTACAGCATTCCGTGCTGGCAGCTTTCGTGTGGGCGCAATCGCTGGACGTTTCGAATTTGGCAGCCGGGCTCTGCGAGAGACACATACACAGTGTTGCCCCTTTACCAAGCAAAGCTTTTGGGGAAAGCGAATGTCTGTGTGGCAGCGAATGCAGTTCCAAGGGACAGTGAAAACCAGCTACAGCATTCCGTGCTGGCAGCTTTCGTGTGGGCGCAATCGCTGGACGTTTCGAATTTGGCAGCCGGGCTCTGCGAGAGACACATACACAGTGTTGCCCCTTTACGAACCAAAGCTTTTGGGGAAAGCGAATGTCTGTGTGGCAGCGAATGCAGTTCCAAGGGACAGTGAAAACCAGCTACAGCATTCCGTGCTGGCAGCTTTCGTGTGGGAGAAATCGCTGGACGTTTCAAATTTGGCAGCGAGGCTCTGCGAGAGACACATACACAGTGTTGCCCCTTTACAAACCAAAGCTGTTGGGGAAAGCGAATGTCTGTGTGGCAGCGAATGCAGTTCCAAGGGACAGTGAAAACCAGCTACAGCATTCCGTGCTGGCAGCTTTCGTGTGGGCGCAATCGCTGGACGTTTCGAATTTGGCAGCCGGGCTCTGCGAGAGACACATACACAGTGTTGCCCCATTACCAAGCAAAGCTTTTGGGGAAAGCGAATGTCTGTGTGGCAGCGAATGCAGTTCCAAGGGACAGTGAAAACCAGCTACAGCATTCTGTGCTGGCAGCTTTCGTGTGGGCGCAATCGCTGGACGTTTCGAATTTGGCAGCCGGGCTCTGCGAGAGACACATACACAGTGTTGCCCCTTTACGAACCAAAGCTTTTGGGGAAAGCGAATGTCTGTGTGGCAGCGAATGCAGTTCCAAGGGACAGTGAAAACCAGCTACAGCATTCCGTGCTGGCAGCTTTCGTGTGGGCGCAATCGCTGGACGTTTCGAATTTGGCAGCCGGGCTCTGCGAGAGACACATACACAGTGTTGCCCCTTTACGAACCAAAGCTTTTGGGGAAAGCGAATGTCTGTGTGGCAGCGAATGCAGTTCCAAGGGACAGTGAAAACCAGCTACAGCATTCCGTGCTGGCAGCTTTCGTGTGGGCGCAATCGCTGGACGTTTCGAATTTGGCAGCCGGGCTCTGCGAGAGACACATACACAGTGTTGCCCCTTTACGAACCAAAGCTTTTGGGGAAAGCGAATGTCTGTGTGGCAGCGAATGCAGTTCCAAGGGACAGTGAAAACCAGCTACAGCATTCCGTGCTGGCAGCTTTCGTGTGGGCGCAATCACTGGACGTTTCGAATTTGGCAGCCGGGCTCTGCGAGAGACACATACACAGTATTGCCCCATTACCAAGCAAAGCTTTTGGGGAAAGCGAATGTCTGTGTGGCAGCGAATGCAGTTCCAAGGGACAGTGAAACCCAGCTACAGCATTCCGTGCTGGCAGCTTTCGTGTGGGCGCAATCGCTGGACGTTTCGAATTTGGCAGCCGGGCTCTGCGAGAGACACATACACAGTGTTGCCCCTTTACGAACCAAAGCTTTTGGGGAAAGCGAATGTCTGTGTGGCAGCGAATGCAGTTCCAAGGGACAGTGAAAACCAGCTATAGCATTCCGTGCTGGCAGCTTTCGTGTGGGCGCAATCGCTGGACGTTTCGAATTTGGCAGCCGGGCTCTGCGAGAGACACATACACAGTGTTGCCCCTTTACCAAGCAAAGCTTTTGGGGAAAGCGAATGTCTGTGTGGCAGCGAATGCAGTTCCAAGGGACAGTGAAAACCAGCTACAGCATTCCGTGCTGGCAGCTTTCGTGTGGGCGCAATCGCTGGACGTTTCGAATTTGGCAGCCGGGCTCTGCGAGAGACACATACACAGTGTTGCCCCTTTACGAACCAAAGCTTTTGGGGAAAGCGAATGTCTGTGTGGCAGCGAATGCAGTTCCAAGGGACAGTGAAAACCAGCTACAGCATTCCGTGCTGGCAGCTTTCGTGTGGGCGCAATCGCTGGACGTTTCGAATTTGGCAGCCGGGCTCTGCGAGAGACACATACACAGTGTTGCCCCATTACCAAGCAAAGCTTTTGGGGAAAGCGAATGTCTGTGTGGCAGCGAATGCAGTTCCAAGGGACAGTGAAAACCAGCTACAGCATTCCGTGCTGGCAGCTTTCGTGTGGGCGCAATCGCTGGACGTTTCGAATTTGGCAGCCGGGCTCTGCGAGAGACACATACACAGTGTTGCCCCATTACCAAGCAAAGCTTATGGGGAAAGCGAATGTCTGTGTGGCAGCGAATGCAGTTCCAAGGGACAGTGAAAACCAGCTACAGCATTCCGTGCTGGCAGCTTTCGTGTGGGCGCAATCGCTGGACGTTTCGAATTTGGCAGCCGGGCTCTGCGAGAGACACATACACAGTGTTGCCCCATTACCAAGCAAAGCTTTTGGGGAAAGCGAATGTCTGTGTGGCAGCGAATGCAGTTCCAAGGGACAGTGAAAACCAGCTACAGCATTCTGTGCTGGCAGCTTTCGTGTGGGCGCAATCGCTGGACGTTTCGAATTTGGCAGCCGGGCTCTGCGAGAGACACATACACAGTGTTGCCCCTTTACGAACCAAAGCTTTTGGGGAAAGCGAATGTCTGTGTGGCAGCGAATGCAGTTCCAAGGGACAGTGAAAACCAGCTACAGCATTCCGTGCTGGCAGCTTTCGTGTGGGCGCAATCGCTGGACGTTTCGAATTTGGCAGCCGGGCTCTGCGAGAGACACATACACAGTGTTGCCCCTATACGAACCAAAGCTTTTGGGGAAAGCGAATGTCTGTGTGGCAGCGAATGCAGTTCCAAGGGACAGTGAAAACCAGCTACAGCATTCCGTGCTGGCAGCTTTCGTGTGGGCGCAATCGCTGGACGTTTCGAATTTGGCAGCCGGGCTCTGCGAGAGACACATACACAGTATTGCCCCATTACCAAGCAAAGCTTTTGGGGAAAGCGAATGTCTGTGTGGAAGCGAATGCAGTTCCAAGGGACAGTGAAAACCAGCTACAGCATTCCGTGCTGGCAGCTTTCGTGTGGGCGAAATCGCTGGACGTTTCGAATTTGGCAGCCGGGCTCTGCGAGAGACACATACACAGTGTTGCCCCTTTACGAACCAAAGCTTTTGGGGAAAGCGAATGTCTGTGTGGCAGCGAATGCAGTTCCAAGGGACAGTGAAAACCAGCTACAGCATTCCGTGCTGGCAGCTTTCATGTGGGCGCAATCGCTGGACGTTTCGAATTTGGCAGCCGGGCTCTGCGAGAGACACATACACAGTGTTGCCCCTTTACCAAGCAAAGCTTTTGGGGAAAGCGAATGTCTGTGTGGCAGCGAATGCAGTTCCAAGGGACAGTGAAAACCAGCTACAGCATTCCGTGCTGGCAGCTTTCGTGTGGGCGAAATCGCTGGACGTTTCGAATTTGGCAGCCGGGCTCTGCGAGAGACACATACACAGTGTTGCCCCTTTACGAACCAAAGCTTTTGGGGAAAGCGAATGTCTGTGTGGCAGCGAATGCAGTTCCAAGGGACAGTGAAAACCAGCTACAGCATTCCGTGCTGGCAGCTTTCGTGTGGGAGAAATCGCTGGACGTTTCAAATTTGGCAGCGAGGCTCTGCGAGAGACACATACACAGTGTTGCCCCTTTACGAACCAAAGCTGTTGGGGAAAGCGAATGTCTGTGTGGCAGCGAATGCAGTTCCAAGGGACAGTGAAAACCAGCTACAGCATTCCGTGCTGGCAGCTTTCGTGTGGGAGAAATCGCTGGACGTTTCGAATTTGGCAGCCGGGCTCTGCGAGAGACACATACACAGTGTTGCCCCGTTACGAACCAAAGCTGTTGGGGAAAGCGAATGTCTGTGTGGCAGCGAATGCAGTTCCAAGGGACAGTGAAAACCAGCTACAGCATTCCGTGCTGGCAGCTTTCGTGTGGGCGCAATCGCTGGACGTTTCGAATTTGGCAGCCGGGCTCTGCGAGAGACACATACACAGTGTTGCCCCATTACCAAGCAAAGCTTTTGGGGAAAGCGAATGTCTGTGTGGCAGCGAATGCAGTTCCAAGGGACAGTGAAAACCAGCTACAGCATTCCGTGCTGGCAGCTTTCATGTGGGCGCAATCGCTGGACGTTTCGAATTTGGCAGCCGGGCTCTGCGAGAGACACATACACAGTGTTGCCCCTTTACCAAGCAAAGCTTTTGGGGAAAGCGAATGTCTGTGTGGCAGCGAATGCAGTTCCAAGGGACAGTGAAAACCAGCTACAGCATTCCGTGCTGGCAGCTTTCGTGTGGGCGAAATCGCTGGACGTTTCGAATTTGGCAGCCGGGCTCTGCGAGAGACACATACACAGTGTTGCCCCTTTACGAACCAAAGCTGTTGGGGAAAGCGAATGTCTGTGTGGCAGCGAATGCAGTTCCAAGGGACAGTGAAAACCAGCTACAGCATTCCGTGCTGGCAGCTTTCGTGTGGGAGAAATCGCTGGACGTTTCAAATTTGGCAGCGAGGCTCTGCGAGAGACACATACACAGTGTTGCCCCTTTACGAACCAAAGCTGTTGGGGAAAGCGAATGTCTGTGTGGCAGCGAATGCAGTTCCAAGGGACAGTGAAAACCAGCTACAGCATTCCGTGCTGGCAGCTTTCGTGTGGGCGCGATCGCTGGACGTTTCGAATTTGGCAGCCGGGCTCTGCGAGAGACACATACACAGTGTTGCCCCATTACCAAGCAAAGCTTTTGGGGAAAGCGAATGTCTGTGTGGCAGCGAATGCAGTTCCAAGGGACAGTGAAAACCAGCTACAGCATTCCGTGCTGGCAGCTTTCGTGTGGGCGCAATCGCTGGACGTTTCGAATTTGGCAGCCGGGCTCTGCGAGAGACACATACACAGTGTTGCCCCATTACCAAGCAAAGCTTATGGGGAAAGCGAATGTCTGTGTGGCAGCGAATGCAGTTCCAAGGGACAGTGAAAACCAGCTACAGCATTCCGTGCTGGCAGCTTTCGTGTGGGCGCAATCGCTGGACGTTTCGAATTTGGCAGCCGGGCTCTGCGAGAGACACATACACAGTGTTGCCCCATTACCAAGCAAAGCTTTTGGGGAAAGCGAATGTCTGTGTGGCAGCGAATGCAGTTCCAAGGGACAGTGAAAAACAGCTACAGCATTCCGTGCTGGCAGCTTTCGTGTGGGCGCAATCGCTGGACGTTTCGAATTTGGCAGCCGGGCTCTGCGAGAGACACATACACAGTGTTGCCCCTTTACCAAGCAAAGCTTTTGGGGAAAGCGAATGTCTGTGTGGCAGCGAATGCAGTTCCAAGGGACAGTGAAAACCAGCTACAGCATTCCGTGCTGGCAGCTTTCGTGTGGGCGCAATCGCTGGACGTTTCAAATTTGGCAGCCGGGCTCTGCGAGAGACACATACACAGTGTTGCCCCATTACCAAGCAAAGCTTTTGGGGAAAGCGAATGTCTGTGTGGCAGCGAATGCAGTTCCAAGGGACAGTGAAAACCAGCTACAGCATTCCGTGCTGGCAGCTTTCGTGTGGGCGCAATCGCTGGACGTTTCGAATTTGGCAGCCGGGCTCTGCGAGAGACACATACACAGTGTTGCCCCTTTACGAACCAAAGCTTTTGGGGAAAGCGAATGTCTGTGTGGCAGCGAATGCAGTTCCAAGGGACAGTGAAAACCAGCTACAGCATTCCGTGCTGGCAGCTTTCGTGTGGGCGCAATCGCTGGACGTTTCGAATTTGGCAGCCGGGCTCTGCGAGAGACACATACACAGTGTTGCCCCATTACCAAGCAAAGCTTTTGGGGAAAGCGAATGTCTGTGTGGCAGCGAATGCAGTTCCAAGGGACAGTGAAAACCAGCTACAGCATTCCGTGCTGGCAGCTTTCGTGTGGGCGCAATCGCTGGACGTTTCGAATTTGGCAGCCGGGCTCTGCGAGAGACACATACACAGTGTTGCCCCATTACCAAGCAAAGCTTTTGGGGAAAGCGAATGTCTGTGTGGCAGCGAATGCAGTTCCAAGGGACAGTGAAAACCAGCTACAGCATTCCGTGCTGGCAGCTTTCATGTGGGAGAAATCGCTGGACGTTTCGAATTTGGCAGCCGGGCTCTGCGAGAGACACATACACAGTGTTGCCCCTTTACGAACCAAAGCTTTTGGGGAAAGCGAATGTCTGTGTGGCAGCGAATGCAGTTCCAAGGGACAGTGAAAACCAGCTACAGCATTCCGTGCTGGCAGCTTTCGTGTGGGCGCAATCGCTGGACGTTTCGAATTTGGCAGCCGGGCTCTGCGAGAGACACATACACAGTGTTGCCCCATTACCAAGCAAAGCTTTTGGGGAAAGCGAATGTCTGTGTGGCAGCGAATGCAGTTCCAAGGGACAGTGAAAACCAGCTACAGCATTCCGTGCTGGCAGCTTTCGTGTGGGCGAAATCGCTGGACGTTTCGAATTTGGCAGCCGGGCTCTGCGAGAGACACATACACAGTGTTGCCCCTTTACGAACCAAAGCTTTTGGGGAAAGCGAATGTCTGTGTGGCAGCGAATGCAGTTCCAAGGGACAGTGAAAACCAGCTACAGCATTCCGTGCTGGCAGCTTTCGTGTGGGAGAAATCGCTGGACGTTTCAAATTTGGCAGCGAGGCTCTGCGAGAGACACATACACAGTGTTGCCCCTTTACGAACCAAAGCTGTTGGGGAAAGCGAATGTCTGTGTGGCAGCGAATGCAGTTCCAAGGGACAGTGAAAACCAGCTACAGCATTCCGTGCTGGCAGCTTTCGTGTGGGAGAAATCGCTGGACGTTTCGAATTTGGCAGCCGGGCTCTGCGAGAGACACATACACAGTGTTGCCCCGTTACGAACCAAAGCTGTTGGGGAAAGCGAATGTCTGTGTGGCAGCGAATGCAGTTCCAAGGGACAGTGAAAACCAGCTACAGCATTCCGTGCTGGCAGCTTTCGTGTGGGCGCAATCGCTGGACGTTTCGAATTTGGCAGCCGGGCTCTGCGAGAGACACATACACAGTGTTGCCCCTTTACGAACCAAAGCTTTTGGGGAAAGCGAATGTCTGTGTGGCAGCAAATGCAGTTCCAAGGGACAGTGAAAACCAGCTATAGCATTCCGTGCTGGCAGCTTTCGTGTGGGCGCAATCGCTGGACGTTTCGAATTTGGCAGCCGGGCTCTGCGAGAGACACATACACAGTGTTGCCCCATTACCAAGCAAAGCTTTTGGGGAAAGCGAATGTCTGTGTGGCAGCGAATGCAGTTCCAAGGGACAGTGAAAACCAGCTACAGCATTCCGTGCTGGCAGCTTTCATGTGGGCGCAATCGCTGGACGTTTCGAATTTGGCAGCCGGGCTCTGCGAGAGACACATACACAGTGTTGCCCCTTTACCAAGCAAAGCTTTTGGGGAAAGCGAATGTCTGTGTGGCAGCGAATGCAGTTCCAAGGGACAGTGAAAACCAGCTACAGCATTCCGTGCTGGCAGCTTTCGTGTGGGCGAAATCGCTGGACGTTTCGAATTTGGCAGCCGGGCTCTGCGAGAGACACATACACAGTGTTGCCCCTTTACGAACCAAAGCTGTTGGGGAAAGCGAATGTCTGTGTGGCAGCGAATGCAGTTCCAAGGGACAGTGAAAACCAGCTACAGCATTCCGTGCTGGCAGCTTTCGTGTGGGAGAAATCGCTGGACGTTTCAAATTTGGCAGCGAGGCTCTGCGAGAGACACATACACAGTGTTGCCCCTTTACGAACCAAAGCTGTTGGGGAAAGCGAATGTCTGTGTGGCAGCGAATGCAGTTCCAAGGGACAGTGAAAACCAGCTACAGCATTCCGTGCTGGCAGCTTTCGTGTGGGCGCGATCGCTGGACGTTTCGAATTTGGCAGCCGGGCTCTGCGAGAGACACATACACAGTGTTGCCCCATTACCAAGCAAAGCTTTTGGGGAAAGCGAATGTCTGTGTGGCAGCGAATGCAGTTCCAAGGGACAGTGAAAACCAGCTACAGCATTCCGTGCTGGCAGCTTTCGTGTGGGCGCAATCGCTGGACGTTTCGAATTTGGCAGCCGGGCTCTGCGAGAGACACATACACAGTGTTGCCCCATTACCAAGCAAAGCTTATGGGGAAAGCGAATGTCTGTGTGGCAGCGAATGCAGTTCCAAGGGACAGTGAAAACCAGCTACAGCATTCCGTGCTGGCAGCTTTCGTGTGGGCGCAATCGCTGGACGTTTCGAATTTGGCAGCCGGGCTCTGCGAGAGACACATACACAGTGTTGCCCCATTACCAAGCAAAGCTTTTGGGGAAAGCGAATGTCTGTGTGGCAGCGAATGCAGTTCCAAGGGACAGTGAAAAACAGCTACAGCATTCCGTGCTGGCAGCTTTCGTGTGGGCGCAATCGCTGGACGTTTCGAATTTGGCAGCCGGGCTCTGCGAGAGACACATACACAGTGTTGCCCCTTTACCAAGCAAAGCTTTTGGGGAAAGCGAATGTCTGTGTGGCAGCGAATGCAGTTCCAAGGGACAGTGAAAACCAGCTACAGCAATCCGTGCTGGCAGCTTTCGTGTGGGCGCAATCGCTGGACGTTTCGAATTTGGCAGCCGGGCTCTGCGAGAGACACATACACAGTGTTGCCCCTTTACGAACCAAAGCTGTTGGGGAAAGCGAATGTCTGTGTGGCAGCGAATGCAGTTCCAAGGGACAGTGAAAACCAGCTACAGCATTCCGTGCTGGCAGCTTTCGTGTGGGCGCAATCGCTGGACGTTTCAAATTTGGCAGCCGGGCTCTGCGAGAGACACATACACAGTGTTGCCCCATTACCAAGCAAAGCTTTTGGGGAAAGCGAATGTCTGTGTGGCAGCGAATGCAGTTCCAAGGGACAGTGAAAACCAGCTACAGCATTCCGTGCTGGCAGCTTTCGTGTGGGCGCAATCGCTGGACGTTTCGAATTTGGCAGCCGGGCTCTGCGAGAGACACATACACAGTGTTGCCCCATTACCAAGCAAAGCTTTTGGGGAAAGCGAATGTCTGTGTGGCAGCGAATGCAGTTCCAAGGGACAGTGAAAACCAGCTACAGCATTCCGTGCTGGCAGCTTTCATGTGGGAGAAATCGCTGGACGTTTCGAATTTGGCAGCCGGGCTCTGCGAGAGACACATACACAGTGTTGCCCCTTTACGAACCAAAGCTTTTGGGGAAAGCGAATGTCTGTGTGGCAGCGAATGCAGTTCCAAGGGACAGTGAAAACCAGCTACAGCATTCCGTGCTGGCAGCTTTCGTGTGGGAGAAATCGCTGGACGTTTCGAATTTGGCAGCCGGGCTCTGCGAGAGACACATACACAGTGTTGCCCCTTTACGAACCAAAGCTTTTGGGGAAAGCGAATGTCTGTGTGGCAGCGAATGCAGTTCCAAGGGACAGTGAAAACCAGCTACAGCATTCCGTGCTGGCAGCTTTCGTGTGGGAGAAATCGCTGGACGTTTCGAATTTGGTAGCGAGGCTCTGCGAGAGACACATACACAGTGTTGCCCCTTTACGAACCAAAGCTGTTGGGGAAAGCGAATGTCTGTGTGGCAGCGAATGCAGTTCCAAGGGACAGTGAAAACCAGCTACAGCATTCCGTGCTGGCAGCTTTCGTGTGGGCGAAATCGCTGGACGTTTCGAATTTGGCAGCCGGGCTCTGCGAGAGACACATACACAGTGTTGCCCCTTTACGAACCAAAGCTTTTGGGGAAAGCGAATGTCTGTGTGGCAGCGAATGCAGTTCCAAGGGACAGTGAAAACCAGCTACAGCATTCCGTGCTGGCAGCTTTCGTGTGGGAGAAATCGCTGGACGTTTCAAATTTGGCAGCGAGGCTCTGCGAGAGACACATACACAGTGTTGCCCCATTACCAAGCAAAGCTTTTGGGGAAAGCGAATGTCTGTGTGGCAGCGAATGCAGTTCCAAGGGACAGTGAAAACCAGCTACAGCATTCCGTGCTGGCAGATTTCGTGTGGGCGCAATCGCTGGACGTTTCGAATTTGGCAGCCGGGCTCTGCGAGAGACACATACACAGTGTTGCCCCATTACCAAGCAAAGCTTTTGGGGAAAGCGAATGTCTGTGTGGCAGCGAATGCAGTTCCAAGGGACAGTGAAAAACAGCTACAGCATTCCGTGCTGGCAGCTTTCATGTGGGAGAAATCGCTGGACGTTTCGAATTTGGCAGCCGGGCTCTGCGAGAGACACATACACAGTGTTGCCCCTTTACCAAGCAAAGCTTTTGGGGAAAGCGAATGTCTGTGTGGCAGCGAATGCAGTTCCAAGGGACAGTGAAAACCGGCTACAGCATTCCGTGCTGGCAGCTTTCGTGTGGGCGCAATCGCTGGACGTTTCGAATTTGGCAGCCGGGCTCTGCGAGAGACACATACACAGTGTTGCCCCATTACCAAGCAAAGCTTTTGGGGAAAGCGAATGTCTGTGTGGCAGCGAATGCAGTTCCAAGGGACAGTGAAAACCAGCTACAGCATTCCGTGCTGGCAGCTTTCGTGTGGGAGAAATCGCTGGACGTTTCGAATTTGGCAGCCGGGCTCTGCGAGAGACACATACACAGTGTTGCCCCGTTACGAACCAAAGCTTTTGGGGAAAGCGAATGTCTGTGTGGCAGCGAATGCAGTTCCAAGGGACAGTGAAAACCAGCTACAGCATTCCGTGCTGGCAGCTTTCGTGTGGGCGCAATCGCTGGACGTTTCGAATTTGGCAGCCGGGCTCTGCGAGAGACACATACACAGTGTTGCCCCATTACCAAGCAAAGCTTTTGGGGAAAGCGAATGTCTGTGTGGCAGCGAATGCAGTTCCAAGGGACAGTGAAAACCAGCTACAGCATTCCGTGCTGGCAGCTTTCGTGTGGGCGCAATCGCTGGACGTTTCGAATTTGGCAGCCGGGCTCTGCGAGAGACACACACAGTGTTGCCCCTTTACGAACCAAAGCTTTTGGGGAAAGCGAATGTCTGTGTGGCAGCGAATGCAGTTCCAAGGGACAGTGAAAACCAGCTACAGCATTCCGTGCTGGCAGCTTTCGTGTGGGCGCAATCACTGGACGTTTCGAATTTGGCAGCCGGGCTCTGCGAGAGACACATACACAGTATTGCCCCATTACCAAGCAAAGCTTTTGGGGAAAGCGAATGTCTGTGTGGCAGCGAATGCAGTTCCAAGGGACAGTGAAAACCAGCTACAGCATTCCGTGCTGGCAGCTTTCGTGTGGGCGCAATCGCTGGACGTTTCGAATTTGGCAGCCGGGCTCTGCGAGAGACACATACACAGTGTTGCCCCTTTACGAACCAAAGCTTTTGGGGAAAGCGAATGTCTGTGTGGCAGCGAATGCAGTTCCAAGGGACAGTGAAAACCAGCTATAGCATTCCGTGCTGGCAGCTTTCGTGTGGGCGCAATCGCTGGACGTTTCGAATTTGGCAGCCGGGCTCTGCGAGAGACACATACACAGTGTTGCCCCATTACCAAGCAAAGCTTTTGGGGAAAGCGAATGTCTGTGTGGCAGCGAATGCAGTTCCAAGGGACAGTGAAAACCAGCTACAGCATTCCGTGCTGGCAGCTTTCATGTGGGCGCAATCGCTGGACGTTTCGAATTTGGCAGCCGGGCTCTGCGAGAGACACATACACAGTGTTGCCCCTTTACCAAGCAAAGCTTTTGGGGAAAGCGAATGTCTGTGTGGCAGCGAATGCAGTTCCAAGGGACAGTGAAAACCAGCTACAGCATTCCGTGCTGGCAGCTTTCGTGTGGGCGAAATCGCTGGACGTTTCGAATTTGGCAGCCGGGCTCTGCGAGAGACACATACACAGTGTTGCCCCTTTACGAACCAAAGCTTTTGGGGAAAGCGAATGTCTGTGTGGCAGCGAATGCAGTTCCAAGGGACAGTGAAAACCAGCTACAGCATTCCGTGCTGGCAGCTTTCGTGTGGGAGAAATCGCTGGACGTTTCAAATTTGGCAGCGAGGCTCTGCGAGAGACACATACACAGTGTTGCCCCTTTACGAACCAAAGCTGTTGGGGAAAGCGAATGTCTGTGTGGCAGCGAATGCAGTTCCAAGGGACAGTGAAAACCAGCTACAGCATTCCGTGCTGGCAGCTTTCGTGTGGGCGCAATCGCTGGACGTTTCGAATTTGGCAGCCGGGCTCTGCGAGAGACACATACACAGTGTTGCCCCATTACCAAGCAAAGCTTTTGGGGAAAGCGAATGTCTGTGTGGCAGCGAATGCAGTTCCAAGGGACAGTGAAAACCAGCTACAGCATTCCGTGCTGGCAGCTTTCGTGTGGGCGCAATCGCTGGACGTTTCGAATTTGGCAGCCGGGCTCTGCGAGAGACACATACACAGTGTTGCCCCATTACCAAGCAAAGCTTATGGGGAAAGCGAATGTCTGTGTGGCAGCGAATGCAGTTCCAAGGGACAGTGAAAACCAGCTACAGCATTCCGTGCTGGCAGCTTTCGTGTGGGCGCAATCGCTGGACGTTTCGAATTTGGCAGCCGGGCTCTGCGAGAGACACATACACAGTGTTGCCCCATTACCAAGCAAAGCTTTTGGGGAAAGCGAATGTCTGTGTGGCAGCGAATGCAGTTCCAAGGGACAGTGAAAACCAGCTACAGCATTCTGTGCTGGCAGCTTTCGTGTGGGCGCAATCGCTGGACGTTTCGAATTTGGCAGCCGGGCTCTGCGAGAGACACATACACAGTGTTGCCCCTTTACGAACCAAAGCTTTTGGGGAAAGCGAATGTCTGTGTGGCAGCGAATGCAGTTCCAAGGGACAGTGAAAACCAGCTACAGCATTCCGTGCTGGCAGCTTTCGTGTGGGCGCAATCGCTGGACGTTTCGAATTTGGCAGCCGGGCTCTAGGAGAGACACATACACAGTGTTGCCCCATTACCAAGCAAAGCTTTTGGGGAAAGCGAATGTCTGTGTGGCAGCGAATGCAGTTCCAAGGGACAGTGAAAACCAGCTACAGCATTCCGTGCTGGCAGCTTTCATGTGGGCGCAATCGCTGGACGTTTCGAATTTGGCAGCCGGGCTCTGCGAGAGACACATACACAGTGTTGCCCCTTTACCAAGCAAAGCTTTTGGGGAAAGCGAATGTCTGTGTGGCAGCGAATGCAGTTCCAAGGGACAGTGAAAACCAGCTACAGCATTCCGTGCTGGCAGCTTTCGTGTGGGCGAAATCGCTGGACGTTTCGAATTTGGCAGCCGGGCTCTGCGAGAGACACATACACAGTGTTGCCCCTTTACGAACCAAAGCTTTTGGGGAAAGCGAATGTCTGTGTGGCAGCGAATGCAGTTCCAAGGGACAGTGAAAACCAGCTACAGCATTCCGTGCTGGCAGCTTTCGTGTGGGAGAAATCGCTGGACGTTTCGAATTTGGCAGCCGGGCTCTGCGAGAGACACATACACAGTGTTGCCCCATTACCAAGCAAAGCTTTTGGGGAAAGCGAATGTCTGTGTGGCAGCGAATGCAGTTCCAAGGGACAGTGAAAAACAGCTACAGCATTCCGTGCTGGCAGCTTTCGTGTGGGCGCAATCGCTGGACGTTTCGAATTTGGCAGCCGGGCTCTGCGAGAGACACATACACAGTGTTGCCCCTTTACGAACCAAAGCTTTTGGGGAAAGCGAATGTCTGTGTGGCAGCGAATGCAGTTCCAAGGGACAGTGAAAACCAGCTACAGCAATCCGTGCTGGCAGCTTTCGTGTGGGCGCAATCGCTGGACGTTTCGAATTTGGCAGCCGGGCTCTGCGAGAGACACATACACAGTGTTGCCCCGTTACGAACCAAAGCTGTTGGGGAAAGCGAATGTCTGTGTGGCAGCGAATGCAGTTCCAAGGGACAGTGAAAACCAGCTACAGCATTCCGTGCTGGCAGCTTTCGTGTGGGCGCAATTGCTGGACGTTTCGAATTTGGCAGCCGGGCTCTGCGAGAGACACATACACAGTGTTGCCCCATTACCAAGCAAAGCTTTTGGGGAAAGCGAATGTCTGTGTGGCAGCGAATGCAGTTCCAAGGGACAGTGAAAACCAGCTACAGCATTCCGTGCTGGCAGCTTTCGTGTGGGCGCAATCGCTGGACGTTTCGAATTTGGCAGCCGGGCTCTGCGAGAGACACACACAGTGTTGCCCCTTTACGAACCAAAGCTTTTGGGGAAAGCGAATGTCTGTGTGGCAGCGAATGCAGTTCCAAGGGACAGTGAAAACCAGCTACAGCATTCCGTGCTGGCAGCTTTCGTGTGGGCGCAATCACTGGACGTTTCGAATTTGGCAGCCGGGCTCTGCGAGAGACACATACACAGTATTGCCCCATTACCAAGCAAAGCTTTTGGGGAAAGCGAATGTCTGTGTGGCAGCGAATGCAGTTCCAAGGGACAGTGAAAACCAGCTACAGCATTCCGTGCTGGCAGCTTTCGTGTGGGCGCAATCGCTGGACGTTTCGAATTTGGCAGCCGGGCTCTGCGAGAGACACATACACAGTGTTGCCCCATTACCAAGCAAAGCTTTTGGGGAAAGCGAATGTCTGTGTGGCAGCGAATGCAGTTCCAAGGGACAGTGAAAACCAGCTACAGCATTCCGTGCTGGCAGCTTTCATGTGGGCGCAATCGCTGGACGTTTCGAATTTGGCAGCCGGGCTCTGCGAGAGACACATACACAGTGTTGCCCCTTTACCAAGCAAAGCTTTTGGGGAAAGCGAATGTCTGTGTGGCAGCGAATGCAGTTCCAAGGGACAGTGAAAACCAGCTAGAGCATTCCGTGCTGGCAGCTTTCGTGTGGGCGCAATCGCTGGACGTTTCGAATTTGGCAGCCGGGCTCTGCGAGAGACACATACACAGTGTTGCCCCTTTACGAACCAAAGCTTTTGGGGAAAGCGAATGTCTGTGTGGCAGCGAATGCAGTTCCAAGGGACAGTGAAAACCAGCTACAGCATTCCGTGCTGGCAGCTTTCGTGTGGGCGCAATCGCTGGACGTTTCGAATTTGGCAGCCGGGCTCTGCGAGAGACACATACACAGTGTTGCCCCATTACCAAGCAAAGCTTATGGGGAAAGCGAATGTCTGTGTGGCAGCGAATGCAGTTCCAAGGGACAGTGAAAACCAGCTACAGCATTCCGTGCTGGCAGCTTTCGTGTGGGCGCAATCGCTGGACGTTTCGAATTTGGCAGCCGGGCTCTGCGAGAGACACATACACAGTGTTGCCCCATTACCAAGCAAAGCTTTTGGGGAAAGCGAATGTCTGTGTGGCAGCGAATGCAGTTCCAAGGGACAGTGAAAACCAGCTACAGCATTCTGTGCTGGCAGCTTTCGTGTGGGCGCAATCGCTGGACGTTTCGAATTTGGCAGCCGGGCTCTGCGAGAGACACATACACAGTGTTGCCCCTTTACGAACCAAAGCTTTTGGGGAAAGCGAATGTCTGTGTGGCAGCGAATGCAGTTCCAAGGGACAGTGAAAACCAGCTACAGCATTCCGTGCTGGCAGCTTTCGTGTGGGCGCAATCGCTGGACGTTTCGAATTTGGCAGCCGGGCTCTAGGAGAGACAAATACACAGTGTTGCCCCATTACCAAGCAAAGCTTTTGGGGAAAGCGAATGTCTGTGTGGCAGCGAATGCAGTTCCAAGGGACAGTGAAAACCAGCTACAGCATTCCGTGCTGGCAGCTTTCATGTGGGCGCAATCGCTGGACGTTTCGAATTTGGCAGCCGGGCTCTGCGAGAGACACATACACAGTGTTGCCCCTTTACCAAGCAAAGCTTTTGGGGAAAGCGAATGTCTGTGTGGCAGCGAATGCAGTTCCAAGGGACAGTGAAAACCAGCTACAGCATTCCGTGCTGGCAGCTTTCGTGTGGGCGAAATCGCTGGACGTTTCGAATTTGGCAGCCGGGCTCTGCGAGAGACACATACACAGTGTTGCCCCTTTACGAACCAAAGCTTTTGGGGAAAGCGAATGTCTGTGTGGCAGCGAATGCAGTTCCAAGGGACAGTGAAAACCAGCTACAGCATTCCGTGCTGGCAGCTTTCGTGTGGGCGCAATCGCTGGACGTTTCGAATTTGGCAGCCGGGCTCTGCGAGAGACACATACACAGTGTTGCCCCATTACCAAGCAAAGCTTTTGGGGAAAGCGAATGTCTGTGTGGCAGCGAATGCAGTTCCAAGGGACAGTGAAAAACAGCTACAGCATTCCGTGCTGGCAGCTTTCGTGTGGGCGCAATCGCTGGACGTTTCGAATTTGGCAGCCGGGCTCTGCGAGAGACACATACACAGTGTTGCCCCTTTACGAACCAAAGCTTTTGGGGAAAGCGAATGTCTGTGTGGCAGCGAATGCAGTTCCAAGGGACAGTGAAAACCAGCTACAGCAATCCGTGCTGGCAGCTTTCGTGTGGGCGCAATCGCTGGACGTTTCGAATTTGGCAGCCGGGCTCTGCGAGAGACACATACACAGTGTTGCCCCGTTACGAACCAAAGCTGTTGGGGAAAGCGAATGTCTGTGTGGCAGCGAATGCAGTTCCAAGGGACAGTGAAAACCAGCTACAGCATTCCGTGCTGGCAGCTTTCGTGTGGGCGCAATCGCTGGACGTTTCGAATTTGGCAGCCGGGCTCTGCGAGAGACACATACACAGTGTTGCCCCATTACCAAGCAAAGCTTTTGGGGAAAGCGAATGTCTGTGTGGCAGCGAATGCAGTTCCAAGGGACAGTGAAAACCAGCTACAGCATTCCGTGCTGGCAGCTTTCGTGTGGGCGCAATCGCTGGACGTTTCGAATTTGGCAGCCGGGCTCTGCGAGAGACACACACAGTGTTGCCCCTTTACGAACCAAAGCTTTTGGGGAAAGCGAATGTCTGTGTGGCAGCGAATGCAGTTCCAAGGGACAGTGAAAACCAGCTACAGCATTCCGTGCTGGCAGCTTTCGTGTGGGCGCAATCACTGGACGTTTCGAATTTGGCAGCCGGGCTCTGCGAGAGACACATACACAGTATTGCCCCATTACCAAGCAAAGCTTTTGGGGAAAGCGAATGTCTGTGTGGCAGCGAATGCAGTTCCAAGGGACAGTGAAAACCAGCTACAGCATTCCGTGCTGGCAGCTTTCGTGTGGGCGCAATCGCTGGACGTTTCGAATTTGGCAGCCGGGCTCTGCGAGAGACACATACACAGTGTTGCCCCTTTACGAACCAAAGCTTTTGGGGAAAGCGAATGTCTGTGTGGCAGCGAATGCAGTTCCAAGGGACAGTGAAAACCAGCTATAGCATTCCGTGCTGGCAGCTTTCGTGTGGGCGCAATCGCTGGACGTTTCGAATTTGGCAGCCGGGCTCTGCGAGAGACACATACACAGTGTTGCCCCATTACCAAGCAAAGCTTTTGGGGAAAGCGAATGTCTGTGTGGCAGCGAATGCAGTTCCAAGGGACAGTGAAAACCAGCTACAGCATTCCGTGCTGGCAGCTTTCATGTGGGCGCAATCGCTGGACGTTTCGAATTTGGCAGCCGGGCTCTGCGAGAGACACATACACAGTGTTGCCCCTTTACCAAGCAAAGCTTTTGGGGAAAGCGAATGTCTGTGTGGCAGCGAATGCAGTTCCAAGGGACAGTGAAAACCAGCTACAGCATTCCGTGCTGGCAGCTTTCGTGTGGGCGAAATCGCTGGACGTTTCGAATTTGGCAGCCGGGCTCTGCGAGAGACACATACACAGTGTTGCCCCTTTACGAACCAAAGCTTTTGGGGAAAGCGAATGTCTGTGTGGCAGCGAATGCAGTTCCAAGGGACAGTGAAAACCAGCTACAGCATTCCGTGCTGGCAGCTTTCGTGTGGGAGAAATCGCTGGACGTTTCAAATTTGGCAGCGAGGCTCTGCGAGAGACACATACACAGTGTTGCCCCTTTACGAACCAAAGCTGTTGGGGAAAGCGAATGTCTGTGTGGCAGCGAATGCAGTTCCAAGGGACAGTGAAAACCAGCTACAGCATTCCGTGCTGGCAGCTTTCGTGTGGGCGCAATCGCTGGACGTTTCGAATTTGGCAGCCGGGCTCTGCGAGAGACACATACACAGTGTTGCCCCATTACCAAGCAAAGCTTTTGGGGAAAGCGAATGTCTGTGTGGCAGCGAATGCAGTTCCAAGGGACAGTGAAAACCAGCTACAGCATTCCGTGCTGGCAGCTTTCGTGTGGGCGCAATCGCTGGACGTTTCGAATTTGGCAGCCGGGCTCTGCGAGAGACACATACACAGTGTTGCCCCATTACCAAGCAAAGCTTATGGGGAAAGCGAATGTCTGTGTGGCAGCGAATGCAGTTCCAAGGGACAGTGAAAACCAGCTACAGCATTCCGTGCTGGCAGCTTTCGTGTGGGCGCAATCGCTGGACGTTTCGAATTTGGCAGCCGGGCTCTGCGAGAGACACATACACAGTGTTGCCCCATTACCAAGCAAAGCTTTTGGGGAAAGCGAATGTCTGTGTGGCAGCGAATGCAGTTCCAAGGGACAGTGAAAACCAGCTACAGCATTCTGTGCTGGCAGCTTTCGTGTGGGCGCAATCGCTGGACGTTTCGAATTTGGCAGCCGGGCTCTGCGAGAGACACATACACAGTGTTGCCCCTTTACGAACCAAAGCTTTTGGGGAAAGCGAATGTCTGTGTGGCAGCGAATGCAGTTCCAAGGGACAGTGAAAACCAGCTACAGCATTCCGTGCTGGCAGCTTTCGTGTGGGCGCAATCGCTGGACGTTTCGAATTTGGCAGCCGGGCTCTAGGAGAGACACATACACAGTGTTGCCCCATTACCAAGCAAAGCTTTTGGGGAAAGCGAATGTCTGTGTGGCAGCGAATGCAGTTCCAAGGGACAGTGAAAACCAGCTACAGCATTCCGTGCTGGCAGCTTTCATGTGGGCGCAATCGCTGGACGTTTCGAATTTGGCAGCCGGGCTCTGCGAGAGACACATACACAGTGTTGCCCCTTTACCAAGCAAAGCTTTTGGGGAAAGCGAATGTCTGTGTGGCAGCGAATGCAGTTCCAAGGGACAGTGAAAACCAGCTACAGCATTCCGTGCTGGCAGCTTTCGTGTGGGCGAAATCGCTGGACGTTTCGAATTTGGCAGCCGGGCTCTGCGAGAGACACATACACAGTATTGCCCCATTACCAAGCAAAGCTTTTGGGGAAAGCGAATGTCTGTGTGGCAGCGAATGCAGTTCCAAGGGACAGTGAAAACCAGCTACAGCATTCCGTGCTGGCAGCTTTCGTGTGGGAGAAATCGCTGGACGTTTCGAATTTGGCAGCCGGGCTCTGCGAGAGACACATACACAGTGTTGCCCCATTACCAAGCAAAGCTTTTGGGGAAAGCGAATGTCTGTGTGGCAGCGAATGCAGTTCCAAGGGACAGTGAAAAACAGCTACAGCATTCCGTGCTGGCAGCTTTCGTGTGGGCGCAATCGCTGGACGTTTCGAATTTGGCAGCCGGGCTCTGCGAGAGACACATACACAGTGTTGCCCCTTTACCAAGCAAAGCTTTTGGGGAAAGCGAATGTCTGTGTGGCAGCGAATGCAGTTCCAAGGGACAGTGAAAACCAGCTACAGCAATCCGTGCTGGCAGCTTTCGTGTGGGCGCAATCGCTGGACGTTTCGAATTTGGCAGCCGGGCTCTGCGAGAGACACATACACAGTGTTGCCCCGTTACGAACCAAAGCTGTTGGGGAAAGCGAATGTCTGTGTGGCAGCGAATGCAGTTCCAAGGGACAGTGAAAACCAGCTACAGCATTCCGTGCTGGCAGCTTTCGTGTGGGCGCAATCGCTGGACGTTTCGAATTTGGCAGCCGGGCTCTGCGAGAGACACATACACAGTGTTGCCCCATTACCAAGCAAAGCTTTTGGGGAAAGCGAATGTCTGTGTGGCAGCGAATGCAGTTCCAAGGGACAGTGAAAACCAGCTACAGCATTCCGTGCTGGCAGCTTTCGTGTGGGCGCAATCGCTGGACGTTTCGAATTTGGCAGCCGGGCTCTGCGAGAGACACACACAGTGTTGCCCCTTTACGAACCAAAGCTTTTGGGGAAAGCGAATGTCTGTGTGGCAGCGAATGCAGTTCCAAGGGACAGTGAAAACCAGCTACAGCATTCCGTGCTGGCAGCTTTCGTGTGGGCGCAATCACTGGACGTTTCGAATTTGGCAGCCGGGCTCTGCGAGAGACACATACACAGTATTGCCCCATTACCAAGCAAAGCTTTTGGGGAAAGCGAATGTCTGTGTGGCAGCGAATGCAGTTCCAAGGGACAGTGAAAACCAGCTACAGCATTCCGTGCTGGCAGCTTTCGTGTGGGCGCAATCGCTGGACGTTTCGAATTTGGCAGCCGGGCTCTGCGAGAGACACATACACAGTGTTGCCCCTTTACGAACCAAAGCTTTTGGGGAAAGCGAATGTCTGTGTGGCAGCGAATGCAGTTCCAAGGGACAGTGAAAACCAGCTACAGCAATCCGTGCTGGCAGCTTTCGTGTGGGCGCAATCGCTGGACGTTTCGAATTTGGCAGCCGGGCTCTGCGAGAGACACATACACAGTGTTGCCCCGTTACGAACCAAAGCTGTTGGGGAAAGCGAATGTCTGTGTGGCAGCGAATGCAGTTCCAAGGGACAGTGAAAACCAGCTACAGCATTCCGTGCTGGCAGCTTTCGTGTGGGCGCAATCGCTGGACGTTTCGAATTTGGCAGCCGGGCTCTGCGAGAGACACATACACAGTGTTGCCCCATTACCAAGCAAAGCTTTTGGGGAAAGCGAATGTCTGTGTGGCAGCGAATGCAGTTCCAAGGGACAGTGAAAACCAGCTACAGCATTCCGTGCTGGCAGCTTTCGTGTGGGCGCAATCGCTGGACGTTTCGAATTTGGCAGCCGGGCTCTGCGAGAGACACACACAGTGTTGCCCCTTTACGAACCAAAGCTTTTGGGGAAAGCGAATGTCTGTGTGGCAGCGAATGCAGTTCCAAGGGACAGTGAAAACCAGCTACAGCATTCCGTGCTGGCAGCTTTCGTGTGGGCGCAATCACTGGACGTTTCGAATTTGGCAGCCGGGCTCTGCGAGAGACACATACACAGTGTTGCCCCTTTACGAACCAAAGCTTTTGGGGAAAGCGAATGTCTGTGTGGCAGCGAATGCAGTTCCAAGGGACAGTGAAAACCAGCTACAGCAATCCGTGCTGGCAGCTTTCGTGTGGGCGCAATCGCTGGACGTTTCGAATTTGGCAGCCGGGCTCTGCGAGAGACACATACACAGTGTTGCCCCGTTACGAACCAAAGCTGTTGGGGAAAGCGAATGTCTGTGTGGCAGCGAATGCAGTTCCAAGGGACAGTGAAAACCAGCTACAGCATTCCGTGCTGGCAGCTTTCGTGTGGGCGCAATCGCTGGACGTTTCGAATTTGGCAGCCGGGCTCTGCGAGAGACACATACACAGTGTTGCCCCTTTACGAACCAAAGCTTTTGGGGAAAGCGAATGTCTGTGTGGCAGCGAATGCAGTTCCAAGGGACAGTGAAAAACAGCTACAGCATTCCGTGCTGGCAGCTTTCGTGTGGGAGAAATCGCTGGACGTTTCGAATTTGGCAGCCGGGCTCTGCGAGAGACACATACACAGTGTTGCCCCTTTACGAACCAAAGCTGTTGGGGAAAGCGAATGTCTGTGTGGCAGCGAATGCAGTTCCAAGGGACAGTGAAAACCAGCTACAGCATTCCGTGCTGGCAGCTTTCGTGTGGGCGCAATCACTGGACGTTTCGAATTTGGCAGCCGGGCTCTGCGAGAGACACATACACAGTATTGCCCCATTACCAAGCAAAGCTTTTGGGGAAAGCGAATGTCTGTGTGGCAGCGAATGCAGTTCCAAGGGACAGTGAAAACCAGCTACAGCATTCCGTGCTGGCAGCTTTCGTGTGGGCGCAATCGCTGGACGTTTCGAATTTGGCAGCCGGGCTCTGCGAGAGACACATACACAGTGTTGCCCCTTTACGAACCAAAGCTTTTGGGGAAAGCGAATGTCTGTGTGGCAGCGAATGCAGTTCCAAGGGACAGTGAAAACCAGCTACAGCATTCCGTGCTGGCAGCTTTCGTGTGGGAGAAATCGCTGGACGTTTCAAATTTGGCAGCGAGGCTCTGCGAGAGACACATACACAGTGTTGCCCCTTTACGAACCAAAGCTGTTGGGGAAAGCGAATGTCTGTGTGGCAGCGAATGCAGTTCCAAGGGACAGTGAAAACCAGCTACAGCATTCCGTGCTGGCAGCTTTCGTGTGGGCGCAATCGCTGGACGTTTCGAATTTGGCAGCCGGGCTCTGCGAGAGACACATACACAGTGTTGCCCCGTTACGAACCAAAGCTGTTGGGGAAAGCGAATGTCTGTGTGGCAGCGAATGCAGTTCCAAGGGACAGTGAAAACCAGCTACAGCATTCCGTGCTGGCAGCTTTCGTGTGGGCGCAATCGCTGGACGTTTCGAATTTGGCAGCCGGGCTCTGCGAGAGACACATACACAGTATTGCCCCATTACCAAGCAAAGCTTTTGGGGAAAGCGAATGTCTGTGTGGCAGCGAATGCAGTTCCAAGGGACAGTGAAAACCAGCTAGAGCATTCCGTGCTGGCAGCTTTCGTGTGGGCGCAATCGCTGGACGTTTCGAATTTGGCAGCCGGGCTCTGCGAGAGACACATACACAGTGTTGCCCCATTACCAAGCAAAGCTTTTGGGGAAAGCGAATGTCTGTGTGGCAGCGAATGCAGTTCCAAGGGACAGTGAAAACCAGCTAGAGCATTCCGTGCTGGCAGCTTTCGTGTGGGCGCAATCGCTGGACGTTTCGAATTTGGCAGCCGGGCTCTGCGAGAGACACATACACAGTGTTGCCCCTTTACGAACCAAAGCTGTTGGGGAAAGCGAATGTCTGTGTGGCAGCGAATGCAGTTCCAAGGGACAGTGAAAACCAGCTACAGCATTCCGTGCTGGCAGCTTTCGTGTGGGCGCAATGGCTGGACGTTTCGAATTTGGCAGCCGGGCTCTGCGAGAGACACATACACAGTGTTGCCCCATTACCAAGCAAAGCTTTTGGGGAAAGCGAATGTCTGTGTGGCAGCGAATGCAGTTCCAAGGGACAGTGAAAACCAGCTACAGCATTCCGTGCTGGCAGCTTTCGTGTGGGCGAAATCGCTGGACGTTTCGAATTTGGCAGCCGGGCTCTGCGAGAGACACATACACAGTGTTGCCCCATTACCAAGCAAAGCTTTTGGGGAAAGCGAATGTCTGTGTGGCAGCGAATGCAGTTCCAAGGGACAGTGAAAACCAGCTACAGCATTCCGTGCTGGCAGCTTTCGTGTGGGCGAAATCGCTGGACGTTTCGAATTTGGCAGCCGGGCTCTGCGAGAGACACATACACAGTGTTGCCCCTTTACGAACCAAAGCTTTTGGGGAAAGCGAATGTCTGTGTGGCAGCGAATGCAGTTCCAAGGGACAGTGAAAACCAGCTACAGCATTCCGTGCTGGCAGCTTTCGTGTGGGCGAAATCGCTGGACGTTTCGAATTTGGCAGCCGTGCTCTGCGAGAGACACATACACAGTGTTGCCCCTTTACCAAGCAAAGCTTTTGGGGAAAGCGAATGTCTGTGTGGCAGCGAATGCAGTTCCAAGGGACAGTGAAAACCAGCTACAGCATTCCGTGCTGGCAGCTTTCGTGTGGGCGAAATCGCTGGACGTTTCGAATTTGGCAGCCGGGCTCTGCGAGAGACACATACACAGTGTTGCCCCATTACCAAGCAAAGCTTTTGGGGAAAGCGAATGTCTGTGTGGCAGCGAATGCAGTTCCAAGGGACAGTGAAACCCAGCTACAGCATTCCGTGCTGGCAGCTTTCGTGTGGGCGCAATCGCTGGACGTTTCGAATTTGGCAGCCGGGCTCTGCGAGAGACACATACACAGTGTTGCCCCTTTACCAAGCAAAGCTTTTGGGGAAAGCGAATGTCTGTGTGGCAGCGAATGCAGTTCCAAGGGACAGTGAAAACCAGCTACAGCATTCCGTGCTGGCAGCTTTCGTGTGGGCGCAATCGCTGGACATTTCGAATTTGGCAGCCGGGCTCTGCGAGAGACACATACACAGTGTTGCCCCGTTACGAACCAAAGCTGTTGGGGAAAGCGAATGTCTGTGTGGCAGCGAATGCAGTTCCAAGGGACAGTGAAAACCAGCTACAGCATTCCGTGCTGGCAGCTTTCGTGTGGGCGCAATCGCTGGACGTTTCGAATTTGGCAGCCGGGCTCTGCGAGAGACACATACACAGTGTTGCCCCATTACCAAGCAAAGCTTTTGGGGAAAGCGAATGTCTGTGTGGCAGCGAATGCAGTTCCAAGGGACAGTGAAAACCAGGTACAGCATTCCGTGCTGGCAGCTTTCATGTGGGAGAAATCGCTGGACGTTTCGAATTTGGCAGCCGGGCTCTGCGAGAGACACATACACAGTGTTGCCCCATTACCAAGCAAAGCTTTTGGGGAAAGCGAATGTCTGTGTGGCAGCGAATGCAGTTCCAAGGGACAGTGAAAACCAGCTACAGCATTCCGTGCTGGCAGCTTTCGTGTGGGCGCAATCGCTGGACGTTTCGAATTTGGCAGCCGGGCTCTGCGAGAGACACATACACAGTGTTGCCCCTTTACGAACCAAAGCTTTTGGGGAAAGCGAATGTCTGTGTGGCAGCGAATGCAGTTCCAAGGGACAGTGAAAACCAGCTACAGCATTCCGTGCTGGCAGCTTTCGTGTGGGAGAAATCGCTGGACGTTTCGAATTTGGTAGCGAGGCTCTGCGAGAGACACATACACAGTGTTGCCCCTTTACGAACCAAAGCTGTTGGGGAAAGCGAATGTCTGTGTGGCAGCGAATGCAGTTCCAAGGGACAGTGAAAACCAGCTACAGCATTCCGTGCTGGCAGATTTCGTGTGGGCGCAATCGCTGGACGTTTCGAATTTGGCAGCCGGGCTCTGCGAGAGACACATACACAGTGTTGCCCCTTTACCAAGCAAAGCTTTTGGGGAAAGCGAATGTCTGTGTGGCAGCGAATGCAGTTCCAAGGGACAGTGAAAACCAGCTACAGCATTCCGTGCTGGCAGCTTTCGTGTGGGCGCAATCGCTGGACGTTTCGAATTTGGCAGCCGGGCTCTGCGAGAGACACATACACAGTGTTGCCCCTTTACGAACCAAAGCTTTTGGGGAAAGCGAATGTCTGTGTGGCAGCGAATGCAGTTCCAAGGGACAGTGAAAAACAGCTACAGCATTCCGTGCTGGCAGCTTTCGTGTGGGAGAAATCGCTGGACGTTTCGAATTTGGCAGCGAGGCTCTGCGAGAGACACATACACAGTGTTGCCCCTTTACGAACCAAAGCCGTTGGGGAAAGCGAATGTCTGTGTGGCAGCGAATGCAGTTCCAAGGGACAGTGAAAACCAGCTACAGCATTCCGTGCTGGCAGCTTTCGTGTGGGCGCAATCGCTGGACGTTTCGAATTTGGCAGCCGGGCTCTGCGAGAGACACATACACAGTGTTGCCCCTTTACCAAGCAAAGCTTTTGGGGAAAGCGAATGTCTGTGTGGCAGCGAATGCAGTTCCAAGGGACAGTGAAAACCAGCTACAGCATTCCGTGCTGGCAGCTTTCGTGTGGGAGAAATCGCTGGACGTTTCGAATTTGGCAGCCGGGCTCTGCGAGAGACACATACACAGTGTTGCCCCTTTACGAACCAAAGCTTTTGGGGAAAGCGAATGTCTGTGTGGCAGCGAATGCAGTTCCAAGGGACAGTGAAAACCAGCTACAGCATTCCGTGCTGGCAGCTTTCGTGTGGGCGAAATCGCTGGACGTTTCGAATTTGGCAGCCGGGCTCTGCGAGAGACACATACACAGTGTTGCCCCTTTACCAAGCAAAGCTTTTGGGGAAAGCGAATGTCTGTGTGGCAGCGAATGCAGTTCCAAGGGACAGTGAAAACCAGCTACAGCATTCCGTGCTGGCAGCTTTCGTGTGGGCGAAATCGCTGGACGTTTCGAATTTGGCAGCCGGGCTCTGCGAGAGACACATACACAGTGTTGCCCCATTACCAAGCAAAGCTTTTGGGGAAAGCGAATGTCTGTGTGGCAGCGAATGCAGTTCCAAGGGACAGTGAAAAACAGCTACAGCATTCCGTGCTGGCAGCTTTCGTGTGGGCGCAATCGCTGGACGTTTCGAATTTGGCAGCCGGGCTCTGCGAGAGACACATACACAGTGTTGCCCCTTTACGAACCAAAGCTTTTGGGGAAAGCGAATGTCTGTGTGGCAGCGAATGCAGTTCCAAGGGACAGTGAAAACCAGCTACAGCATTCCGTGCTGGCAGCTTTCGTGTGGGCGCAATCGCTGGACGTTTCGAATTTGGCAGCCGGGCTCTGCGAGAGACACATACACAGTGTTGCCCCGTTACGAACCAAAGCTGTTGGGGAAAGCGAATGTCTGTGTGGCAGCGAATGCAGTTCCAAGGGACAGTGAAAACCAGCTACAGCATTCCGTGCTGGCAGCTTTCGTGTGGGCGCAATCGCTGGACGTTTCGAATTTGGCAGCCGGGCTCTGCGAGAGACACATACACAGTGTTGCCCCATTACCAAGCAAAGCTTTTGGGGAAAGCGAATGTCTGTGTGGCAGCGAATGCAGTTCCAAGGGACAGTGAAAACCAGCTACAGCATTCCGTGCTGGCAGCTTTCGTGTGGGCGCAATCGCTGGACGTTTCGAATTTGGCAGCCGGGCTCTGCGAGAGACACATACACAGTGTTGCCCCATTACCAAGCAAAGCTTTTGGGGAAAGCGAATGTCTGTGTGGCAGCGAATGCAGTTCCAAGGGACAGTGAAAACCAGGTACAGCATTCCGTGCTGGCAGCTTTCGTGTGGGCGCAATCGCTGGACGTTTCGAATTTGGCAGCCGGGCTCTGCGAGAGACACATACACAGTGTTGCCCCATTACCAAGCAAAGCTTTTGGGGAAAGCGAATGTCTGTGTGGCAGCGAATGCAGTTCCAAGGGACAGTGAAAACCAGCTACAGCATTCCGTGCTGGCAGCTTTCGTGTGGGCGCAATCGCTGGACGTTTCGAATTTGGCAGCCGGGCTCTGCGAGAGACACATACACAGTGTTGCCCCTTTACGAACCAAAGCTTTTGGGGAAAGCGAATGTCTGTGTGGCAGCGAATGCAGTTCCAAGGGACAGTGAAAACCAGCTACAGCATTCCGTGCTGGCAGCTTTCGTGTGGGAGAAATCGCTGGACGTTTCGAATTTGGTAGCGAGGCTCTGCGAGAGACACATACACAGTGTTGCCCCTTTACGAACCAAAGCTGTTGGGGAAAGCGAATGTCTGTGTGGCAGCGAATGCAGTTCCAAGGGACAGTGAAAACCAGCTACAGCATTCCGTGCTGGCAGCTTTCGTGTGGGTGAAATCGCTGGACGTTTCGAATTTGGCAGCCGGGCTCTGCGAGAGACACATACACAGTGTTGCCCCTTTACGAACCAAAGCTTTTGGGGAAAGCGAATGTCTGTGTGGCAGCGAATGCAGTTCCAAGGGACAGTGAAAACCAGCTACAGCATTCCGTGCTGGCAGCTTTCGTGTGGGCGCAATCGCTGGACGTTTCGAATTTGGCAGCCGGGCTCTGCGAGAGACACATACACAGTGTTGCCCCTTTACGAACCAAAGCTTTTGGGGAAAGCGAATGTCTGTGTGGCAGCGAATGCAGTTCCAAGGGACAGTGAAAACCAGCTACAGCATTCCGTGCTGGCAGCTTTCATGTGGGCGCAATCGCTGGACGTTTCGAATTTGGCAGCCGGGCTCTGCGAGAGACACATACACAGTGTTGCCCCTTTACCAAGCAAAGCTTTTGGGGAAAGCGAATGTCTGTGTGGCAGCGAATGCAGTTCCAAGGGACAGTGAAAACCAGCTACAGCATTCCGTGCTGGCAGCTTTCGTGTGGGCGCAATCGCTGGACGTTTCGAATTTGGCAGCCGGGCTCTGCGAGAGACACATACACAGTGTTGCCCCTTTACGAACCAAAGCTTTTGGGGAAAGCGAATGTCTGTGTGGCAGCGAATGCAGTTCCAAGGGACAGTGAAAAACAGCTACAGCATTCCGTGCTGGCAGCTTTCGTGTGGGAGAAATCGCTGGACGTTTCGAATTTGGCAGCGAGGCTCTGCGAGAGACACATACACAGTGTTGCCCCTTTACGAACCAAAGCCGTTGGGGAAAGCGAATGTCTGTGTGGCAGCGAATGCAGTTCCAAGGGACAGTGAAAACCAGCTACAGCATTCCGTGCTGGCAGCTTTCGTGTGGGCGCAATCGCTGGACGTTTCGAATTTGGCAGCCGGGCTCTGCGAGAGACACATACACAGTGTTGCCCCTTTACCAAGCAAAGCTTTTGGGGAAAGCGAATGTCTGTGTGGCAGCGAATGCAGTTCCAAGGGACAGTGAAAACCAGCTACAGCATTCCGTGCTGGCAGCTTTCATGTGGGAGAAATCGCTGGACGTTTCGAATTTGGCAGCCGGGCTCTGCGAGAGACACATACACAGTGTTGCCCCTTTACCAAGCAAAGCTTTTGGGGAAAGCGAATGTCTGTGTGGCAGCGAATGCAGTTCCAAGGGACAGTGAAAACCAGCTACAGCATTCCGTGCTGGCAGCTTTCGTGTGGGCGAAATCGCTGGACGTTTCGAATTTGGCAGCCGGGCTCTGCGAGAGACACATACACAGTGTTGCCCCTTTACGAACCAAAGCTTTTGGGGAAAGCGAATGTCTGTGTGGCAGCGAATGCAGTTCCAAGGGACAGTGAAAACCAGCTACAGCATTCCGTGCTGGCAGCTTTCGTGTGGGCGAAATCGCTGGACGTTTCGAATTTGGCAGCCGGGCTCTGCGAGAGACACATACACAGTGTTGCCCCTTTACGAACCAAAGCTTTTGGGGAAAGCGAATGTCTGTGTGGCAGCGAATGCAGTTCCAAGGGACAGTGAAAACCAGCTACAGCATTCCGTGCTGGCAGCTTTCGTGTGGGCGCAATCGCTGGACGTTTCGAATTTGGCAGCCGGGCTCTGCGAGAGACACATACACAGTGTTGCCCCATTACCAAGCAAAGCTTTTGGGGAAAGCGAATGTCTGTGTGGCAGCGAATGCAGTTCCAAGGGACAGTGAAAACCAGCTACAGCATTCCGTGCTGGCAGCTTTCGTGTGGGAGAAATCGCTGGACGTTTCAAATTTGGCAGCCGGGCTCTGCGAGAGACACATACACAGTGTTGCCCCTTTACGAACCAAAGCTGTTGGGGAAAGCGAATGTCTGTGTGGCAGCGAATGCAGTTCCAAGGGACAGTGAAAACCAGCTACAGCATTCCGTGCTGGCAGCTTTCGTGTGGGCGCAATCGCTGGACGTTTCGAATTTGGCAGCCGGGCTCTGCGAGAGACACATACACAGTGTTGCCCCATTACCAAGCAAAGCTTTTGGGGAAAGCGAATGTCTGTGTGGCAGCGAATGCAGTTCCAAGGGACAGTGAAAACCAGCTACAGCATTCCGTGCTGGCAGCTTTCGTGTGGGCGAAATCGCTGGACGTTTCGAATTTGGCAGCCGGGCTCTGCGAGAGACACATACACAGTGTTGCCCCTTTACGAACCAAAGCTTTTGGGGAAAGCGAATGTCTGTGTGGCAGCGAATGCAGTTCCAAGGGACAGTGAAAACCAGCTACAGCATTCCGTGCTGGCAGCTTTCGTGTGGGCGAAATCGCTGGACGTTTCGAATTTGGCAGCCGGGCTCTGCGAGAGACACATACACAGTGTTGCCCCTTTACGAACCAAAGCTGTTGGGGAAAGCGAATGTCTGTGTGGCAGCGAATGCAGTTCCAAGGGACAGTGAAACCCAGCTACAGCATTCCGTGCTGGCAGCTTTCGTGTGGGCGCAATCGCTGGACGTTTCGAATTTGGCAGCCGGGCTCTGCGAGAGACACATACACAGTGTTGCCCCTTTACCAAGCAAAGCTTTTGGGGAAAGCGAATGTCTGTGTGGCAGCGAATGCAGTTCCAAGGGACAGTGAAAACCAGCTACAGCATTCCGTGCTGGCAGCTTTCGTGTGGGCGCAATCGCTGGACGTTTCGAATTTGGCAGCCGGGCTCTGCGAGAGACACATACACAGTGTTGCCCCTTTACCAAGCAAAGCTTTTGGGGAAAGCGAATGTCTGTGTGGCAGCGAATGCAGTTCCAAGGGACAGTGAAAACCAGCTACAGCATTCCGTGCTGGCAGCTTTCGTGTGGGCGCAATTGCTGGACGTTTCGAATTTGGCAGCCGGGCTCTGCGAGAGACACATACACAGTGTTGCCCCTTTACGAACCAAAGCTTTTGGGGAAAGCGAATGTCTGTGTGGCAGCGAATGCAGTTCCAAGGGACAGTGAAAACCAGCTACAGCATTCCGTGCTGGCAGCTTTCGTGTGGGCGCAATCGCTGGACGTTTCGAATTTGGCAGCCGGGCTCTGCGAGAGACACATACACAGTGTTGCCCCGTTACGAACCAAAGCTTTTGGGGAAAGCGAATGTCTGTGTGGCAGCGAATGCAGTTCCAAGGGACAGTGAAAACCAGCTACAGCATTCCGTGCTGGCAGCTTTCATGTGGGAGAAATCGCTGGACGTTTCGAATTTGGCAGCCGGGCTCTGCGAGAGACACATACACAGTGTTGCCCCTTTACCAAGCAAAGCTTTTGGGGAAAGCGAATGTCTGTGTGGCAGCGAATGCAGTTCCAAGGGACAGTGAAAACCAGCTACAGCATTCCGTGCTGGCAGCTTTCGTGTGGGCGAAATCGCTGGACGTTTCGAATTTGGCAGCCGGGCTCTGCGAGAGACACATACACAGTGTTGCCCCTTTACGAACCAAAGCTTTTGGGGAAAGCGAATGTCTGTGTGGCAGCGAATGCAGTTCCAAGGGACAGTGAAAACCAGCTACAGCATTCCGTGCTGGCAGCTTTCGTGTGGGCAAAATCGCTGGACGTTTCGAATTTGGCAGCGAGGCTCTGCGAGAGACACATACACAGTGTTGCCCCTTTACGAACCAAAGCTGTTGGGGAAAGCGAATGTCTGTGTGGCAGCGAATGCAGTTCCAAGGGACAGTGAAAACCAGCTACAGCATTCCGTGCTGGCAGCTTTCGTGTGGGCGCAATCGCTGGAAGTTTCGAATTTGGCAGCCGGGCTCTGCGAGAGACACATACACAGTGTTGCCCCATTACCAAGCAAAGCTTTCGGGGAAAGCGAATGTCTGTGTGGCAGCGAATGCAGTTCCAAGGGACAGTGAAAACCAGCTACAGCATTCCGTGCTGGCAGCTTTCATGTGGGAGAAATCGCTGGACGTTTCGAATTTGGCAGCCGGGCTCTGCGAGAGACACATACACAGTGTTGCCCCTTTACCAAGCAAAGCTTTTGGGGAAAGCGAATGTCTGTGTGGCAGCGAATGCAGTTCCAAGGGACAGTGAAAACCAGCTACAGCATTCCGTGCTGGCAGCTTTCGTGTGGGCGAAATCGCTGGACGTTTCGAATTTGGCAGCCGGGCTCTGCGAGAGACACATACAAAGTGTTGCCCCTTTACGAACCAAAGCTTTTGGGGAAAGCGAATGTCTGTGTGGCAGCGAATGCAGTTCCAAGGGACAGTGAAAACCAGCTACAGCATTCCGTGCTGGCAGCTTTCGTGTGGGAGAAATCGCTGGACGTTTCGAATTTGGCAGCCGGGCTCTGCGAGAGACACATACACAGTGTTGCCCCTTTACAAACCAAAGCTTTTGGGGAAAGCGAATGTCTGTGTGGCAGCGAATGCAGTTCCAAGGGACAGTGAAAACCAGCTACAGCATTCCGTGCTGGCAGCTTTCGTGTGGGCGCAATCGCTGGACGTTTCGAATTTGGCAGCCGGGCTCTGCGAGAGACACATACACAGTATTGCCCCATTACCAAGCAAAGCTTTTGGGGAAAGCGAATGTCTGTGTGGCAGCGAATGCAGTTCCAAGGGACAGTGAAAACCAGCTACAGCATTCCGTGCTGGCAGCTTTCATGTGGGCGCAATCGCTGGACGTTTCGAATTTGGCAGCCGGGCTCTGCGAGAGACACATACACAGTGTTGCCCCTTTACCAAGCAAAGCTTTTGGGGAAAGCGAATGTCTGTGTGGCAAGGAATGCAGTTCCAAGGGACAGTGAAAACCAGCTACAGCATTCCGTGCTGGCAGCTTTCGTGTGGGAGAAATCGCTGGACGTTTCGAATTTGGCAGCCGGGCTCTGCGAGAGACACATACACAGTGTTGCCCCATTACCAAGCAAAGCTTTTGGGGAAAGCGAATGTCTGTGTGGCAGCGAATGCAGTTCCAAGGGACAGTGAAAACCAGCTACAGCATTCCGTGCTGGCAGCTTTCGTGTGGGCGCAATCGCTGGACGTTTCGAATTTGGCAGCCGGGCTCTGCGAGAGACACATACACAGTGTTGCCCCTTTACGAACCAAAGCTTTTGGGGAAAGCGAATGTCTGTGTGGCAGCGAATGCAGTTCCAAGGGACAGTGAAAACCAGCTACAGCATTCCGTGCTGGCAGCTTTCGTGTGGGAGAAATCGCTGGACGTTTCGAATTTGGCAGCCGGGCTCTGCGAGAGACACATACACAGTGTTGCCCCATTACCAAGCAAAGCTTTTGGGGAAAGCGAATGTCTGTGTGGCAGCGAATGCAGTTCCAAGGGACAGTGAAAACCAGCTACAGCATTCCGTGCTGGCAGCTTTCGTGTGGGCGCAATCGCTGGACGTTTCGAATTTGGCAGCCGGGCTCTGCGAGAGACACATACACAGTGTTGCCCCTTTACCAAGCAAAGCTTTTGGGGAAAGCGAATGTCTGTGTGGCAGCGAATGCAGTTCCAAGGGACAGTGAAAACCAGCTACAGCATTCCGTGCTGGCAGCTTTCGTGTGGGAGAAATCGCTGGACGTTTCGAATTTGGCAGCCGGGCTCTGCGAGAGACACATACACAGTGTTGCCCCTTTACGAACCAAAGCTGTTGGGGAAAGCGAATGTCTGTGTGGCAGCGAATGCAGTTCCAAGGGACAGTGAAAACCAGCTACAGCATTCCGTGCTGGCAGCTTTCGTGTGGGCGCAATCGCTGGACGTTTCGAATTTGGCAGCCGGGCTCTGCGAGAGACACATACACAGTGTTGCCCCTTTACGAACCAAAGCTGTTGGGGAAAGCGAATGTCTGTGTGGCAGCGAATGCAGTTCCAAGGGACAGTGAAAACCAGCTACAGCATTCCGTGCTGGCAGCTTTCGTGTGGGCGCAATCGCTGGACGTTTCGAATTTGGCAGCCGGGCTCTGCGAGAGACACATACACAGTGTTGCCCCTTTACGAACCAAAGCTTTTGGGGAAAGCGAATGTCTGTGTGGCAGCGAATGCAGTTCCAAGGGACAGTGAAAACCAGCTACAGCATTCCGTGCTGGCAGCTTTCGTGTGGGAGAAATCGCTGGACGTTTCAAATTTGGCAGCGAGGCTCTGCGAGAGACACATACACAGTGTTGCCCCTTTACGAACCAAAGCTGTTGGGGAAAGCGAATGTCTGTGTGGCAGCGAATGCAGTTCCAAGGGACAGTGAAAACCAGCTACAGCATTCCGTGCTGGCAGCTTTCGTGTGGGCGCAATCGCTGGACGTTTCGAATTTGGCAGCCGGGCTCTGCGAGAGACACATACACAGTATTGCCCCATTACCAAGCAAAGCTTTTGGGGAAAGCGAATGTCTGTGTGGCAGCGAATGCAGTTCCAAGGGACAGTGAAAACCAGCTACAGCATTCCATGCTGGCAGCTTTCGTGTGGGCGCAATCGCTGGACGTTTCGAATTTGGCAGCCGGGCTCTGCGAGAGACACATACACAGTGTTGCCCCTTTACGAACCAAAGCTTTTGGGGAAAGCGAATGTCTGTGTGGCAGCGAATGCAGTTCCAAGGGACAGTGAAAACCAGCTACAGCATTCCGTGCTGGCAGCTTTCGTGTGGGAGAAATCGCTGGACGTTTCGAATTTGGCAGCCGGGCTCTGCGAGAGACACATACACAGTGTTGCCCCTTTACGAACCAAAGCTTTTGGGGAAAGCGAATGTCTGTGTGGCAGCGAATGCAGTTCCAAGGGACAGTGAAAACCAGCTACAGCATTCCGTGCTGGCAGCTTTCGTGTGGGCGCAATCGCTGGACGTTTCGAATTTGGCAGCCGGGCTCTGCGAGAGACACATACACAGTATTGCCCCATTACCAAGCAAAGCTTTTGGGGAAAGCGAATGTCTGTGTGGCAGCGAATGCAGTTCCAAGGGACAGTGAAAACCAGCTACAGCATTCCGTGCTGGCAGCTTTCATGTGGGCGCAATCGCTGGACGTTTCGAATTTGGCAGCCGGGCTCTGCGAGAGACACATACACAGTGTTGCCCCTTTACCAAGCAAAGCTTTTGGGGAAAGCGAATGTCTGTGTGGCAAGGAATGCAGTTCCAAGGGACAGTGAAAACCAGCTACAGCATTCCGTGCTGGCAGCTTTCGTGTGGGAGAAATCGCTGGACGTTTCGAATTTGGCAGCCGGGCTCTGCGAGAGACACATACACAGTGTTGCCCCATTACCAAGCAAAGCTTTTGGGGAAAGCGAATGTCTGTGTGGCAGCGAATGCAGTTCCAAGGGACAGTGAAAACCAGCTACAGCATTCCGTGCTGGCAGCTTTCGTGTGGGCGCAATCGCTGGACGTTTCGAATTTGGCAGCCGGGCTCTGCGAGAGACACATACACAGTGTTGCCCCTTTACGAACCAAAGCTTTTGGGGAAAGCGAATGTCTGTGTGGCAGCGAATGCAGTTCCAAGGGACAGTGAAAACCAGCTACAGCATTCCGTGCTGGCAGCTTTCGTGTGGGAGAAATCGCTGGACGTTTCGAATTTGGCAGCCGGGCTCTGCGAGAGACACATACACAGTGTTGCCCCATTACCAAGCAAAGCTTTTGGGGAAAGCGAATGTCTGTGTGGCAGCGAATGCAGTTCCAAGGGACAGTGAAAACCAGCTACAGCATTCCGTGCTGGCAGCTTTCGTGTGGGCGCAATCGCTGGACGTTTCGAATTTGGCAGCCGGGCTCTGCGAGAGACACATACACAGTGTTGCCCCTTTACCAAGCAAAGCTTTTGGGGAAAGCGAATGTCTGTGTGGCAGCGAATGCAGTTCCAAGGGACAGTGAAAACCAGCTACAGCATTCCGTGCTGGCAGCTTTCGTGTGGGAGAAATCGCTGGACGTTTCGAATTTGGCAGCCGGGCTCTGCGAGAGACACATACACAGTGTTGCCCCTTTACGAACCAAAGCTGTTGGGGAAAGCGAATGTCTGTGTGGCAGCGAATGCAGTTCCAAGGGACAGTGAAAACCAGCTACAGCATTCCGTGCTGGCAGCTTTCGTGTGGGCGCAATCGCTGGACGTTTCGAATTTGGCAGCCGGGCTCTGCGAGAGACACATACACAGTGTTGCCCCATTACCAAGCAAAGCTTTTGGGGAAAGCGAATGTCTGTGTGGCAGCGAATGCAGTTCCAAGGGACAGTGAAAACCAGCTACAGCATTCCGTGCTGGCAGCTTTCGTGTGGGCGCAATCGCTGGACGTTTCGAATTTGGCAGCCGGGCTCTGCGAGAGACACATACACAGTGTTGCCCCGTTACGAACCAAAGCTTTTGGGGAAAGCGAATGTCTGTGTGGCAGCGAATGCAGTTCCAAGGGACAGTGAAAACCAGCTACAGCATTCCGTGCTGGCAGCTTTCGTGTGGGCGAAATCGCTGGACGTTTCGAATTTGGCAGCCGGGCTCTGCGAGAGACACATACACAGTGTTGCCCCATTACCAAGCAAACTTTTGGGGAAAGCGAATGTCTGTGTGGCAGCGAATGCAGTTCCAAGGGACAGTGAAAACCAGCTACAGCATTCCGTGCTGGCAGCTTTCGTGTGGGCGCAATCGCTGGACGTTTCGAATTTGGCAGCCGGGCTCTGCGAGAGACACATACACAGTGTTGCCCCATTACCAAGCAAAGCTTATGGGGAAAGCGAATGTCTGTGTGGCAGCGAATGCAGTTCCAAGGGACAGTGAAAACCAGCTACAGCATTCCGTGCTGGCAGCTTTCATGTGGGAGAAATCGCTGGACGTTTCGAATTTGGCAGCCGGGCTCTGCGAGAGACACATACACAGTGTTGCCCCTTTACCAAGCAAAGCTTTTGGGGAAAGCGAATGTCTGTGTGGCAGCGAATGCAGTTCCAAGGGACAGTGAAAACCAGCTACAGCATTCCGTGCTGGCAGCTTTCGTGTGGGCGCAATCGCTGGACGTTTCGAATTTGGCAGCCGGGCTCTGCGAGAGACACATACACAGTATTGCCCCATTACCAAGCAAAGCTTTTGGGGAAAGCGAATGTCTGTGTGGCAGCGAATGCAGTTCCAAGGGACAGTGAAAACCAGCTAGAGCATTCCGTGCTGGCAGCTTTCGTGTGGGCGCAATCGCTGGACGTTTCGAATTTGGCAGCCGGGCTCTGCGAGAGACACATACACAGTGTTGCCCCTTTACCAAGCAAAGCTTTTGGGGAAAGCGAATGTCTGTGTGGCAGCGAATGCAGTTCCAAGGGACAGTGAAAACCAGCTACAGCATTCCGTGCTGGCAGCTTTCGTGTGGGCGAAATCGCTGGACGTTTCGAATTTGGCAGCCGGGCTCTGCGAGAGACACATACACAGTGTTGCCCCTTTACGAACCAAAGCTGTTGGGGAAAGCGAATGTCTGTGTGGCAGCGAATGCAGTTCCAAGGGACAGTGAAAACCAGCTACAGCATTCCGTGCTGGCAGCTTTCGTGTGGGCGCAATCGCTGGACGTTTCGAATTTGGCAGCCGGGCTCTGCGAGAGACACATACACAGTGTTGCCCCATTACCAAGCAAAGCTTTTGGGGAAAGCGAATGTCTGTGTGGCAGCGAATGCAGTTCCAAGGGACAGTGAAAACCAGCTACAGCATTCCGTGCTGGCAGCTTTCGTGTGGGCGCAATCGCTGGACGTTTCGAATTTGGCAGCCGGGCTCTGCGAGAGACACATACACAGTGTTGCCCCGTTACGAACCAAAGCTGTTGGGGAAAGCGAATGTCTGTGTGGCAGCGAATGCAGTTCCAAGGGACAGTGAAAACCAGCTACAGCATTCCGTGCTGACAGCTTTCGTGTGGGCGCAATCGCTGGACGTTTCGAATTTGGCAGCCGGGCTCTGCGAGAGACACATACACAGTGTTGCCCCTTTACGAACCAAAGCTGTTGGGGAAAGCGAATGTCTGTGTGGCAGCGAATGCAGTTCCAAGGGACAGTGAAAACCAGCTACAGCATTCCGTGCTGGCAGATTTCGTGTGGGAGAAATCGCTGGACGTTTCGAATTTGGTAGCGAGGCTCTGCGAGAGACACATACACAGTGTTGCCCCATTACCAAGCAAAGCTTTTGGGGAAAGCGAATGTCTGTGTGGCAGCGAATGCAGTTCCAAGGGACAGTGAAAACCAGCTACAGCATTCCGTGCTGGCAGCTTTCGTGTGGGCGCAATCGCTGGACGTTTCGAATTTGGCAGCCGGGCTCTGCGAGAGACACATACACAGTGTTGCCCCATTACCAAGCAAAGCTTTTGGGGAAAGCGAATGCCTGTGTGGCAGCGAATGCAGTTCCAAGGGACAGTGAAAACCAGCTACAGCATTCCGTGCTGGCAGCTTTCGTGTGGGCGAAATCGCTGGACGTTTCGAATTTGGCAGCCGGGCTCTGCGAGAGACACATACACAGTGTTGCCCCTTTACGAACCAAAGCTTTTGGGGAAAGCGAATGTCTGTGTGGCAGCGAATGCAGTTCCAAGGGACAGTGAAAACCAGCTACAGCATTCCGTGCTGGCAGCTTTCGTGTGGGCGCAATCGCTGGACGTTTCGAATTTGGCAGCCGGGCTCTGCGAGAGACACATACACAGTGTTGCCCCTTTACGAAGCAAAGCTGTTGGGGAAAGCGAATGTCTGTGTGGCAGCGAATGCAGTTCCAAGGGACAGTGAAAACCAGCTACAGCATTCCGTGCTGGCAGCTTTCGTGTGGGCGCAATCGCTGGACGTTTCGAATTTGGCAGCCGGGCTCTGCGAGAGACACATACACAGTGTTGCCCCTTTACGAACCAAAGCTTTTGGGGAAAGCGAATGTCTGTGTGGCAGCGAATGCAGTTCCAAGGGACAGTGAAAACCAGCTACAGCATTCCGTGCTGGCAGCTTTCGTGTGGGAGAAATCGCTGGACGTTTCGAATTTGGCAGCCGGGCTCTGCGAGAGACACATACACAGTGTTGCCCCTTTACGAACCAAAGCTTTTGGGGAAAGCGAATGTCTGTGTGGCAGCGAATGCAGTTCCAAGGGACAGTGAAAACCAGCTACAGCATTCCGTGCTGGCAGCTTTCGTGTGGGCGAAATCGCTGGACGTTTCGAATTTGGCAGCCGGGCTCTGCGAGAGACACATACACAGTGTTGCCCCATTACCAAGCAAAGCTTTTGGGGAAAGCGAATGTCTGTGTGGCAGCGAATGCAGTTCCAAGGGACAGTGAAAAACAGCTACAGCATTCCGTGCTGGCAGCTTTCGTGTGGGCGCAATCGCTGGACGTTTCGAATTTGGCAGCCGGGCTCTGCGAGAGACACATACACAGTGTTGCCCCTTTACGAACCAAAGCTGTTGGGGAAAGCGAATGTCTGTGTGGCAGCGAATGCAGTTCCAAGGGACAGTGAAAACCAGCTACAGCATTCCGTGCTGGCAGCTTTCGTGTGGGCGAAATCGCTGGACGTTTCGAATTTGGCAGCCGGGCTCTGCGAGAGACACATACACAGTGTTGCCCCTTTACGAACCAAAGCTTTTGGGGAAAGCGAATGTCTGTGTGGCAGCGAATGCAGTTCCAAGGGACAGTGAAAACCAGCTACAGCATTCCGTGCTGGCAGCTTTCGTGTGGGCGCAATCGCTGGACGTTTCGAATTTGGCAGCCGGGCTCTGCGAGAGACACATACACAGTGTTGCCCCATTACCAAGCAAAGCTTTTGGGGAAAGCGAATGTCTGTGTGGCAGCGAATGCAGTTCCAAGGGACAGTGAAACCCAGCTACAGCATTCCGTGCTGGCAGCTTTCGTGTGGGAGAAATCGCTGGACGTTTCGAATTTGGCAGCCGGGCTCTGCGAGAGACACATACACAGTGTTGCCCCTTTACCAAGCAAAGCTTTTGGGGAAAGCGAATGTCTGTGTGGCAGCGAATGCAGTTCCAAGGGACAGTGAAAACCAGCTACAGCATTCCGTGCTGGCAGCTTTCGTGTGGGCGAAATCGCTGGACGTTTTGAATTTGGCAGCCGGGCTCTGCGAGAGACACATACACAGTGTTGCCCCTTTACGAACCAAAGCTGTTGGGGAAAGCGAATGTCTGTGTGGCAGCGAATGCAGTTCCAAGGGACAGTGAAAACCAGCTACAGCATTCCGTGCTGGCAGCTTTCGTGTGGGCGCAATCGCTGGACGTTTCGAATTTGGCAGCCGGGCTCTGCGAGAGACACATACACAGTGTTGCCCCATTACCAAGCAAAGCTTTTGGGGAAAGCGAATGTCTGTGTGGCAGCGAATGCAGTTCCAAGGGACAGTGAAAACCAGCTACAGCATTCCGTGCTGGCAGCTTTCGTGTGGGCGCAATCGCTGGACGTTTCGAATTTGGCAGCCGGGCTCTGCGAGAGACACATACACAGTGTTGCCCCATTACCAAGCAAAGCTTTTGGGGAAAGCGAATGTCTGTGTGGCAGCGAATGCAGTTCCAAGGGACAGTGAAAACCAGCTACAGCATTCCGTGCTGGCAGCTTTCGTGTGGGCGCAATCGCTGGACGTTTCGAATTTGGCAGCCGGGCTCTGCGAGAGACACATACACAGTGTTGCCCCTTTACGAACCAAAGCTTTTGGGGAAAGCGAATGTCTGTGTGGCAGCGAATGCAGTTCCAAGGGACAGTGAAAACCAGCTACAGCATTCCGTGCTGGCAGCTTTCGTGTGGGAGAAATCGCTGGACGTTTCGAATTTGGCAGCCGGGCTCTGCGAGAGACACATACACAGTGTTGCCCCTTTACCAAGCAAAGCTTTTGGGGAAAGCGAATGTCTGTGTGGCAGCGAATGCAGTTCCAAGGGACAGTGAAAACCAGCTACAGCATTCCGTGCTGGCAGCTTTCGTGTGGGCGAAATCGCTGGACGTTTCGAATTTGGCAGCCGGGCTCTGCGAGAGACACATACACAGTGTTGCCCCTTTACCAAGCAAAGCTTTTGGGGAAAGCGAATGTCTGTGTGGCAGCGAATGCAGTTCCAAGGGACAGTGAAAACCAGCTACAGCATTCCGTGCTGGCAGCTTTCGTGTGGGCGAAATCGCTGGACGTTTCGAATTTGGCAGCCGGGCTCTGCGAGAGACACATACACAGTGTTGCCCCTTTACGAACCAAACCTTTTGGGGAAAGCGAATGTCTGTGTGGCAGCGAATGCAGTTCCAAGGGACAGTGAAAACCAGCTACAGCATTCCGTGCTGGCAGCTTTCGTGTGGGAGAAATCGCTGGACGTTTCAATTTTGGCAGCGAGGCTCTGCGAGAGACACATACACAGTGTTGCCCCTTTACGAACCAAAGCTGTTGGGGAAAGCGAATGTCTGTGTGGCAGCGAATGCAGTTCCAAGGGACAGTGAAAACCAGCTACAGCATTCCGTGCTGGCAGCTTTCGTGTGGGCGCAATCGCTGGACGTTTCGAATTTGGCAGCCGGGCTCTGCGAGAGACACATACACAGTGTTGCCCCATTACCAAGCAAAGCTTTTGGGGAAAGCGAATGTCTGTGTGGCAGCGAATGCAGTTCCAAGGGACAGTGAAACCCAGCTACAGCATTCCGTGCTGGCAGCTTTCGTGTGGGCGCAATCGCTGGACGTTTCGAATTTGGCAGCCGGGCTCTGCGAGAGACACATACACAGTGTTGCCCCTTTACGAACCAAAGCTTTTGGGGAAAGCGAATGTCTGTGTGGCAGCGAATGCAGTTCCAAGGGACAGTGAAAACCAGCTACAGCATTCCGTGCTGGCAGCTTTCGTGTGGGCGCAATCGCTGGACGTTTCGAATTTGGCAGCCGGGCTCTGCGAGAGACACATACACAGTGTTGCCCCTTTACGAACCAAAGCTTTTGGGGAAAGCGAATGTCTGTGTGGCAGCGAATGCAGTTCCAAGGGACAGTGAAAACCAGCTACAGCATTCCGTGCTGGCGGCTTTCGTGTGGGCGAAATCGCTGGACGTTTCGAATTTGGCAGCCGGGCTCTGCGAGAGACACATACACAGTGTTGCCCCTTTACGAACCAAAGCTTTTGGGGAAAGCGAATGTCTGTGTGGCAGCGAATGCAGTTCCAAGGGACAGTGAAAACCAGCTACAGCATTCCGTGCTGGCAGCTTTCGTGTGGGAGAAATCGCTGGACGTTTCAACTTTGGCAGCGAGGCTCTGCGAGAGACACATACACAGTGTTGCCCCTTTACGAACCAAAGCTGTTGGGGAAAGCGAATGTCTGTGTGGCAGCGAATGCAGTTCCAAGGGACAGTGAAAACCAGCTACAGCATTCCGTGCTGGCAGCTTTCGTGTGGGCGCAATCGCTGGACGTTTCAAATTTGGCAGCCGGGCTCTGCGAGAGACACATACACAGTGTTGCCCCATTACCAAGCAAAGCTTTTGGGGAAAGCGAATGTCTGTGTGGCAGCGAATGCAGTTCCAAGGGACAGTGAAAACCAGCTACAGCATTCCGTGCTGGCAGCTTTCGTGTGGGCGAAATCGCTGGACGTTTCGAATTTGGCAGCCGGGCTCTGCGAGAGACACATACACAGTGTTGCCCTTTACGAACCAAAGCTTTTGGGGAAAGCGAATGTCTGTGTGGCAGCGAATGCAGTTCCAAGGGACAGTGAAAACCAGCTACAGCATTCCGTGCTGGCAGATTTCGTGTGGGCGCAATCGCTGGACGTTTCGAATTTGGCAGCCGGGCTCTGCGAGAGACACATACACAGTGTTGCCCCATTACCAAGCAAAGCTTTTGGGGAAAGCGAATGTCTGTGTGGCAGCGAATGCAGTTCCAAGGGACAGTGAAAACCAGCTACAGCATTCCGTGCTGGCAGATTTCGTGTGGGCGCAATCGCTGGACGTTTCGAATTTGGCAGCCGGGCTCTGCGAGAGACACATACACAGTGTTGCCCCATTACCAAGCAAAGCTTTTGGGGAAAGCGAATGTCTGTGTGGCAGCGAATGCAGTTCCAAGGGACAGTGAAAACCAGCTACAGCATTCCGTGCTGGCAGCTTTCGTGTGGGCGCAATCGCTGGACGTTTCGAATTTGGCAGCCGGGCTCTGCGAGAGACACATACACAGTGTTGCCCCTTTACGAACCAAAGCTTTTGGGGAAAGCGAATGTCTGTGTGGCAGCGAATGCAGTTCCAAGGGACAGTGAAAACCAGCTACAGCATTCCGTGCTGGCAGCTTTCGTGTGGGCGCAATCGCTGGACGTTTCGAATTTGGCAGCCGGGCTCTGCGAGAGACACATACACAGTGTTGCCCCTTTACGAACCAAAGCTTTTGGGGAAAGCGAATGTCTGTGTGGCAGTGAATGCAGTTCCAAGGGACAGTGAAAACCAGCTACAGCATTCCGTGCTGGCAGCTTTCGTGTGGGCGCAATCGCTGGACGTTTCGAATTTGGCAGCCGGGCTCTGCGAGAGACACATACACAGTGTTGCCCCTTTACGAACCAAAGCTTTTGGGGAAAGCGAATGTCTGTGTGGCAGCGAATGCAGTTCCAAGGGACAGTGAAAACCAGCTACAGCATTCCGTGCTGGCAGCTTTCGTGTGGGCGCAATCGCTGGACGTTTCGAATTTGGCAGCCGGGCTCTGCGAGAGACACATACACAGTATTGCCCCATTACCAAGCAAAGCTTTTGGGGAAAGCGAATGTCTGTGTGGCAGCGAATGCAGTTCCAAGGGACAGTGAAAACCAGCTACAGCATTCCATGCTGGCAGCTTTCGTGTGGGCGCAATCGCTGGACGTTTCGAATTTGGCAGCCGGGCTCTGCGAGAGACACATACACAGTGTTGCCCCTTTACGAACCAAAGCTTTTGGGGAAAGCGAATGTCTGTGTGGCAGCGAATGCAGTTCCAAGGGACAGTGAAAACCAGCTACAGCATTCCGTGCTGGCAGCTTTCGTGTGGGCGAAATCGCTGGACGTTTCGAATTTGGCAGCCGGGCTCTGCGAGAGACACATACACAGTGTTGCCCCTTTACGAACCAAAGCTGTTGGGGAAAGCGAATGTCTGTGTGGCAGCGAATGCAGTTCCAAGGGACAGTGAAAACCAGCTACAGCATTCCGTGCTGGCAGCTTTCGTGTGGGCGCAATCGCTGGACGTTTCGAATTTGGCAGCCGGGCTCTGCGAGAGACACATACACAGTGTTGCCCCATTACCAAGCAAAGCTTTTGGGGAAAGCGAATGTCTGTGTGGCAGCGAATGCAGTTCCAAGGGACAGTGAAAACCAGCTACAGCATTCCGTGCTGGCAGCTTTCATGTGGGCGCAATCGCTGGACGTTTCGAATTTGGCAGCCGGGCTCTGCGAGAGACACATACACAGTGTTGCCCCTTTACCAAGCAAAGCTTTTGGGGAAAGCGAATGTCTGTGTGGCAGCGAATGCAGTTCCAAGGGACAGTGAAAACCAGCTACAGCATTCCGTGCTGGCAGCTTTCGTGTGGGCGAAATCGCTGGACGTTTCGAATTTGGCAGCCGGGCTCTGCGAGAGACACATACACAGTGTTGCCCCTTTACGAACCAAAGCTTTTGGGGAAAGCGAATGTCTGTGTGGCAGCGAATGCAGTTCCAAGGGACAGTGAAAACCAGCTACAGCATTCCGTGCTGGCAGATTTCGTGTGGGCGCAATCGCTGGACTTTTCGAATTTGGCAGCCGGGCTCTGCGAGAGACACATACACAGTGTTGCCCCATTACCAAGCAAAGCTTTTGGGGAAAGCGAATGTCTGTGTGGCAGCGAATGCAGTTCCAAGGGACAGTGAAAACCAGCTACAGCATTCCATGCTGGCAGCTTTCGTGTGGGCGCAATCGCTGGACGTTTCGAATTTGGCAGCCTGGCTCTGCGAGAGACACATACACAGTGTTGCCCCTTTACGAACCAAAGCTTTTGGGGAAAGCGAATGTCTGTGTGGCAGCGAATGCAGTTCCAAGGGACAGTGAAAACCAGCTACAGCATTCCGTGCTGGCAGCTTTCGTGTGGGCGAAATCGCTGGACGTTTCGAATTTGGCAGCCGGGCTCTGCGAGAGACACATACACAGTGTTGCCCCTTTACCAAGCAAAGCTTTTGGGGAAAGCGAATGTCTGTGTGGCAGCGAATGCAGTTCCAAGGGACAGTGAAAACCAGCTACAGCATTCCGTGCTGGCAGCTTTCGTGTGGGCGAAATCGCTGGACGTTTCGAATTTGGCAGCCGGGCTCTGCGAGAGACACATACACAGTGTTGCCCCTTTACGAACCAAAGCTTTTGGGGAAAGCGAATGTCTGTGTGGCAGCGAATGCAGTTCCAAGGGACAGTGAAAACCAGCTACAGCATTCCGTGCTGGCAGCTTTCGTGTGGGAGAAATCGCTGGACGTTTCAACTTTGGCAGCGAGGCTCTGCGAGAGACACATACACAGTGTTGCCCCTTTACGAACCAAAGCTGTTGGGGAAAGCGAATGTCTGTGTGGCAGCGAATGCAGTTCCAAGGGACAGTGAAAACCAGCTACAGCATTCCGTGCTGGCAGCTTTCGTGTGGGCGCAATCGCTGGACGTTTCGAATTTGGCAGCCGGGCTCTGCGAGAGACACATACACAGTATTGCCCCATTACCAAGCAAAGCTTTTGGGGAAAGCGAATGTCTGTGTGGCAGCGAATGCAGTTCCAAGGGACAGTGAAAAACAGCTACAGCATTCCGTGCTGGCAGCTTTCGTGTGGGCGCAATCGCTGGACGTTTCGAATTTGGCAGCCGGGCTCTGCGAGAGACACATACACAGTGTTGCCCCATTACCAAGCAAAGCTTATGGGGAAAGCGAATGTCTGTGTGGCAGCGAATGCAGTTCCAAGGGACAGTGAAAACCAGCTACAGCATTCCGTGCTGGCAGCTTTCATGTGGGAGAAATCGCTGGAGGTTTCGAATTTGGCAGCCGGGCTCTGCGAGAGACACATACACAGTGTTGCCCCTTTACCAAGCAAAGCTTTTGGGGAAAGCGAATGTCTGTGTGGCAGCGAATGCAGTTCCAAGGGACAGTGAAAACCAGCTACAGCATTCCGTGCTGGCAGCTTTCGTGTGGGCGAAATCGCTGGACGTTTCGAATTTGGCAGCCGGGCTCTGCGAGAGACACATACACAGTGTTGCCCCATTACCAAGCAAAGCTTTTGGGGAAAGCGAATGTCTGTGTGGCAGCGAATGCAGTTCCAAGGGACAGTGAAAACCAGCTACAGCATTCCGTGCTGGCAGCTTTCGTGTGGGCGCAATCGCTGGACGTTTCGAATTTGGCAGCCGGGCTCTGCGAGAGACACATACACAGTGTTGCCCCTTTACGAACCAAAGCTTTTGGGGAAAGCGAATGTCTGTGTGGCAGCGAATGCAGTTCCAAGGGACAGTGAAAACCAGCTACAGCATTCCGTGCTGGCAGCTTTCGTGTGGGAGAAATCGCTGGACGTTTCGAATTTGGCAGCCGGGCTCTGCGAGAGACACATACACAGTGTTGCCCCGTTACGAACCAAACCTGTTGGGGAAAGCGAATGTCTGTGTGGCAGCGAATGCAGTTCCAAGGGACAGTGAAAACCAGCTACAGCATTCCGTGCTGGCAGCTTTCGTGTGGGCGCAATCGCTGGACGTTTCGAATTTGGCAGCCGGGCTCTGCGAGAGACACATACACAGTGTTGCCCCATTACCAAGCAAAGCTTTTGGGGAAAGCGAATGTCTGTGTGGCAGCGAATGCAGTTCCAAGGGACAGTGAAAACCAGCTACAGCATTCTGTGCTGGCAGCTTTCGTGTGGGCGCAATCGCTGGACGTTTCGAATTTGGCAGCCGGGCTCTGCGAGAGACACATACACAGTGTTGCCCCATTACCAAGCAAAGCTTTTGGGGAAAGCGAATGTCTGTGTGGCAGCGAATGCAGTTCCAAGGGACAGTGAAAACCAGCTACAGCATTCCGTGCTGGCAGCTTTCGTGTGGGCGCAATCGCTGGACGTTTTGAATTTGGCAGCCGGGCTCTGCGAGAGACACATACACAGTGTTGCCCCTTTACGAACCAAAGCTTTTGGGGAAAGCGAATGTCTGTGTGGCAGCGAATGCAGTTCCAAGGGACAGTGAAAACCAGCTACAGCATTCCGTGCTGGCAGCTTTCGTGTGGGCGCAATCGCTGGACGTTTCGAATTTGGCAGCCGGGCTCTGCGAGAGACACATACACAGTGTTGCCCCTTTACGAAGCAAAGCTGTTGGGGAAAGCGAATGTCTGTGTGGCAGCGAATGCAGTTCCAAGGGACAGTGAAAACCAGCTACAGCATTCCGTGCTGGCAGCTTTCGTGTGGGAGAAATCGCTGGACGTTTCGAATTTGGCAGCCGGGCTCTGCGAGAGACACATACACAGTGTTGCCCCTTTACGAACCAAAGCTTTTGGGGAAAGTGAATGTCTGTGTGGCAGCGAATGCAGTTCCAAGGGACAGTGAAAACCAGCTACAGCATTCCGTGCTGGCAGCTTTCGTGTGGGCGCAATCGCTGGACGTTTCGAATTTGGCAGCCGGGCTCTGCGAGAGACACATACACAGTATTGCCCCATTACCAAGCAAAGCTTTTGGGGAAAGCGAATGTCTGTGTGGCAGCGAATGCAGTTCCAAGGGACAGTGAAAACCAGCTACAGCATTCTGTGCTGGCAGCTTTCATGTGGGCGCAATCGCTGGACGTTTCGAATTTGGCAGCCGGGCTCTGCGAGAGACACATACACAGTGTTGCCCCTTTACCAAGCAAAGCTTTTGGGGAAAGCGAATGTCTGTGTGGCAGCGAATGCAGTTCCAAGGGACAGTGAAAACCAGCTACAGCATTCCGTGCTGGCAGCTTTCGTGTGGGCGAAATCGCTGGACGTTTCGAATTTGGCAGCCGGGCTCTGCGAGAGACACATACACAGTGTTGCCCCTTTACGAACCAAAGCTTTTGGGGAAAGCGAATGTCTGTGTGGCAGCGAATGCAGTTCCAAGGGACAGTGAAAACCAGCTAGAGCATTCCGTGCTGGCAGCTTTCGTGTGGGCGCAATCGCTGGACGTTTCGAATTTGGCAGCAGGGCTCTGCGAGAGACACATACACAGTGTTGCCCCTTTACGAACCAAAGCTTTTGGGGAAAGCGAATGTCTGTGTGGCAGCGAATGCAGTTCCAAGGGACAGTGAAAACCAGCTACAGCATTCCGTGCTGGCAGCTTTCGTGTGGGAGAAATCGCTGGACGTTTCGAATTTGGCAGCCGGGCTCTGCGAGAGACACATACACAGTGTTGCCCCTTTACGAACCAAAGCTTTTGGGGAAAGTGAATGTCTGTGTGGCAGCGAATGCAGTTCCAAGGGACAGTGAAAACCAGCTACAGCATTCTGTGCTGGCAGCTTTCATGTGGGCGCAATCGCTGGACGTTTCGAATTTGGCAGCCGGGCTCTGCGAGAGACACATACACAGTGTTGCCCCATTACCAAGCAAAGCTTTTGGGGAAAGCGAATGTCTGTGTGGCAGCGAATGCAGTTCCAAGGGACAGTGAAAACCAGCTACAGCATTCCGTGCTGGCAGCTTTCGTGTGGGCGAAATCGCTGGACGTTTCGAATTTGGCAGCCGGGCTCTGCGAGAGACACATACACAGTGTTGCCCCTTTACGAACCAAAGCTTTTGGGGAAAGCGAATGTCTGTGTGGCAGCGAATGCAGTTCCAAGGGACAGTGAAAACCAGCTACAGCATTCCGTGCTGGCAGCTTTCGTGTGGGCGCAATCGCTGGACGTTTCGAATTTGGCAGCCGGGCTCTGCGAGAGACACATACACAGTGTTGCCCCTTTACGAACCAAAGCTTTTGGGGAAAGCGAATGTCTGTGTGGCAGCGAATGCAGTTCCAAGGGACAGTGAAAACCAGCTACAGCATTCCGTGCTGGCAGCTTTCGTGTGGGAGAAATCGCTGGACGTTTCGAATTTGGCAGCCGGGCTCTGCGAGAGACACATACACAGTGTTGCCCCGTTACGAACCAAAGCTGTTGGGGAAAGCGAATGTCTGTGTGGCAGCGAATGCAGTTCCAAGGGACAGTGAAAACCAGCTACAGCATTCCGTGCTGGCAGCTTTCGTGTGGGCGAAATCGCTGGACGTTTCGAATTTGGCAGCCGGGCTCTGCGAGAGACACATACACAGTATTGCCCCATTACCAAGCAAAGCTTTTGGAGAAAGCGAATGTCTGTGTGGCAGCGAATGCAGTTCCAAGGGACAGTGAAAACCAGCTACAGCATTCCGTGCTGGCAGCTTTCATGTGGGCGCAATCGCTGGACGTTTCGAATTTGGCAGCCGGGCTCTGCGAGAGACACATACACAGTGTTGCCCCTTTACCAAGCAAAGCTTTTGGGGAAAGCGAATGTCTGTGTGGCAGCGAATGCAGTTCCAAGGGACAGTGAAAACCAGCTACAGCATTCCGTGCTGGCAGCTTTCGTGTGGGCGCAATCGCTGGACGTTTCGAATTTGGCAGCCGGGCTCTGCGAGAGACACATACACAGTGTTGCCCCTTTACGAACCAAAGCTTTTGGGGAAAGCGAATGTCTGTGTGGCAGCGAATGCAGTTCCAAGGGACAGTGAAAACCAGCTACAGCATTCCGTGCTGGCAGCTTTCGTGTGGGCGCAATCGCTGGACGTTTCGAATTTGGCAGCCGGGCTCTGCGAGAGACACATACACAGTGTTGCCCCATTACCAAGCAAAGCTTTTGGGGAAAGCGAATGTCTGTGTGGCAGCGAATGCAGTTCCAAGGGACAGTGAAAACCAGCTACAGCATTCCGTGCTGGCAGCTTTCGTGTGGGAGAAATCGCTGGACGTTTCGAATTTGGCAGCCGGGCTCTGCGAGAGACACATACACAGTGTTGCCCCTTTACGAACCAAAGCTTTTGGGGAAAGCGAATGTCTGTGTGGCAGCGAATGCAGTTCCAAGGGACAGTGAAAACCAGCTACAGCATTCCGTGCTGGCAGCTTTCGTGTGGGAGAAATCGCTGGACGTTTCGAATTTGGCAGCCGGGCTCTGCGAGAGACACATACACAGTGTTGCCCCTTTACGAACCAAAGCTGTTGGGGAAAGCGAATGTCTGTGTGGCAGCGAATGCAGTTCCAAGGGACAGTGAAAACCAGCTACAGCATTCCGTGCTGGCAGCTTTCGTGTGGGCGCAATCGCTGGACGTTTCGAATTTGGCAGCCGGGCTCTGCGAGAGACACATACACAGTGTTGCCCCATTACCAAGCAAAGCTTTTGGGGAAAGCGAATGTCTGTGTGGCAGCGAATGCAGTTCCAAGGGACAGTGAAAACCAGCTACAGCATTCCGTGCTGGCAGCTTTCGTGTGGGCGCAATCGCTGGACGTTTCGAATTTGGCAGCCGGGCTCTGCGAGAGACACATACACAGTGTTGCCCCATTACCAAGCAAAGCTTTTGGGGAAAGCGAATGTCTGTGTGGCAGCGAATGCAGTTCCAAGGGACAGTGAAAACCAGCTACAGCATTCCGTGCTGGCAGCTTTCGTGTGGGCGAAATCGCTGGACGTTTCGAATTTGGCAGCCGGGCTCTGCGAGAGACACATACACAGTGTTGCCCCTTTACGAACCAAAGCTTTTGGGGAAAGCGAATGTCTGTGTGGCAGCGAATGCAGTTCCAAGGGACAGTGAAAACCAGCTACAGCATTCCGTGCTGGCAGCTTTCGTGTGGGAGAAATCGCTGGACGTTTCGAATTTGGCAGCCGGGCTCTGCGAGAGACACATACACAGTGTTGCCCCTTTACCAAGCAAAGCTTTTGGGGAAAGCGAATGTCTGTGTGGCAGCGAATGCAGTTCCAAGGGACAGTGAAAACCAGCTACAGCATTCCGTGCTGGCAGCTTTCGTGTGGGCGAAATCGCTGGACGTTTCGAATTTGGCAGCCGGGCTCTGCGAGAGACACATACACAGTGTTGCCCCTTTACGAACCAAAGCTGTTGGGGAAAGAGAATGTCTGTGTGGCAGCGAATGCAGTTCCAAGGGACAGTGAAAACCAGCTACAGCATTCCGTGCTGGCAGCTTTCGTGTGGGCGCAATCGCTGGACGTTTCGAATTTGGCAGCCGGGCTCTGCGAGAGACACATACACAGTTTTGCCCCTTTACGAACCAAAGCTGTTGGGGAAAGCGAATGTCTGTGTGGCAGCGAATGCAGTTCCAAGGGACAGTGAAAACCAGCTACAGCATTCCGTGCTGGCAGCTTTCGTGTGGGCGCAATCGCTGGACGTTTCGAATTTGGCAGCCGGGCTCTGCGAGAGACACATACACAGTGTTGCCCCATTACCAAGCAAAGCTTTTGGGGAAAGCGAATGTCTGTGTGGCAGCGAATGCAGTTCCAAGGGACAGTGAAAACCAGCTACAGCATTCCATGCTGGCAGCTTTCGTGTGGGCGCAATCGCTGGACGTTTCGAATTTGGCAGCCGGGCTCTGCGAGAGACACATACACAGTGTTGCCCCATTACCAAGCAAAGCTTTTGGGGAAAGCGAATGTCTGTGTGGCAGCGAATGCAGTTCCAAGGGACAGTGAAAACCAGCTACAGCATTCCGTGCTGGCAGCTTTCGTGTGGGCGCAATCGCTGGACGTTTCGAATTTGGCAGCCGGGCTCTGCGAGAGACACATACACAGTGTTGCCCCTTTACGAACCAAAGCTTTTGGGGAAAGCGAATGTCTGTGTGGCAGCGAATGCAGTTCCAAGGGACAGTGAAAACCAGCTACAGCATTCCGTGCTGGCAGCTTTCGTGTGGGCGAAATCGCTGGACGTTTCGAATTTGGCAGCCGGGCTCTGCGAGAGACACATACACAGTGTTGCCCCTTTACGAACCAAAGCTTTTGGGGAAAGCGAATGTCTGTGTGGCAGCGAATGCAGTTCCAAGGGACAGTGAAAACCAGCTACAGCATTCCGTGCTGGCAGATTACGTGTGGGCGCAATCGCTGGACGTTTCGAATTTGGCAGCCGGGCTCTGCGAGAGACACATACACAGTGTTGCCCCATTACCAAGCAAAGCTTTTGGGGAAAGCGAATGTCTGTGTGGCAGCGAATGCAGTTCCAAGGGACAGTGAAAACCAGCTACAGCATTCCGTGCTGGCAGCTTTCGTGTGGGCGCAATCGCTGGACGTTTCGAATTTGGCAGCCGGGCTCTGCGAGAGACACATACACAGTGTTGCCCCTTTACGAACCAAAGCTTTTGGGGAAAGCGAATGTCTGTGTGGCAGCGAATGCAGTTCCAAGGGACAGTGAAAACCAGCTACAGCATTCCGTGCTGGCAGCTTTCGTGTGGGAGAAATCGCTGGACGTTTCGAATTTGGCAGCCGGGCTCTGCGAGAGACACATACACAGTGTTGCCCCTTTACGAACCAAAGCTTTTGGGGAAAGCGAATGTCTGTGTGGCAGCCAATGCAGTTCCAAGGGACAGTGAAAACCAGCTACAGCATTCCGTGCTGGCAGCTTTCGTGTGGGAGAAATCGCTGGACGTTTCGAATTTGGCAGCCGGGCTCTGCGAGAGACACATACACAGTGTTGCCCCTTTACGAACCAAAGCTGTTGGGGAAAGCGAATGTCTGTGTGGCAGCGAATGCAGTTCCAAGGGACAGTGAAACCCAGCTACAGCATTCCGTGCTGGCAGCTTTCGTGTGGGCGAAATCGCTGGACGTTTCGAATTTGGCAGCCGGGCTCTGCGAGAGACACATACACAGTGTTGCCCCTTTACCAAGCAAAGCTTTTGGGGAAAGCGAATGTCTGTGTGGCAGCGAATGCAGTTCCAAGGGACAGTGAAAACCAGCTACAGCATTCCGTGCTGGCAGCTTTCGTGTGGGCGCAATCGCTGGACGTTTCGAATTTGGCAGCCGGGCTCTGCGAGAGACACATACACAGTGTTGCCCCTTTACGAACCAAAGCTTTTGGGGAAAGCGAATGTCTGTGTGGCAGCGAATGCAGTTCCAAGGGACAGTGAAAACCAGCTACAGCATTCCGTGCTGGCAGCTTTCGTGTGGGAGAAATCGCTGGACGTTTCGAATTTGGCAGCCGGGCTCTGCGAGAGACACATACACAGTGTTGCCCCTTTACCAAGCAAAGCTTTTGGGGAAAGCGAATGTCTGTGTGGCAGCGAATGCAGTTCCAAGGGACAGTGAAAACCAGCTACAGCATTCCGTGCTGGCAGCTTTCGTGTGGGCGAAATCGCTGGACGTTTCGAATTTGGCAGCCGGGCTCTGCGAGAGACACATACACAGTGTTGCCCCTTTACGAACCAAAGCTGTTGGGGAAAGCGAATGTCTGTGTGGCAGCGAATGCAGTTCCAAGGGACAGTGAAAACCAGCTACAGCATTCCGTGCTGGCAGCTTTCGTGTGGGCGCAATCGCTGGACGTTTCGAATTTGGCAGCCGGGCTCTGCGAGAGACACATACACAGTGTTGCCCCATTACCAAGCAAAGCTTTTGGGGAAAGCGAATGTCTGTGTGGCAGCGAATGCAGTTCCAAGGGACAGTGAAAACCAGCTACAGCATTCCGTGCTGGCAGCTTTCGTGTGGGCGCAATCGCTGGACGTTTCGAATTTGGCAGCCGGGCTCTGCGAGAGACACATACACAGTGTTGCCCCATTACCAAGCAAAGCTTTTGGGGAAAGCGAATGTCTGTGTGGCAGCGAATGCAGTTCCAAGGGACAGTGAAAACCAGCTACAGCATTCCGTGCTGGCAGCTTTCGTGTGGGCGAAATCGCTGGACGTTTCGAATTTGGCAGCCGGGCTCTGCGAGAGACACATACACAGTGTTGCCCCTTTACGAACCAAAGCTTTTGGGGAAAGCGAATGTCTGTGTGGCAGCGAATGCAGTTCCAAGGGACAGTGAAAACCAGCTACAGCATTCCGTGCTGGCAGCTTTCGTGTGGGCGCAATCGCTGGACGTTTCGAATTTGGCAGCCGGGCTCTGCGAGAGACACATACACAGTGTTGCCCCATTACCAAGCAAAGCTTTTGGGGAAAGCGAATGTCTGTGTGGCAGCGAATGCAGTTCCAAGGGACAGTGAAAACCAGCTACAGCATTCCATGCTGGCAGCTTTCGTGTGGGCGCAATCGCTGGAAGTTTCGAATTTGGCAGCCGGGCTCTGCGAGAGACACATACACAGTGTTGCCCCATTACCAAGCAAAGCTTTTGGGGAAAGCGAATGTCTGTGTGGCAGCGAATGCAGTTCCAAGGGACAGTGAAAACCAGCTACAGCATTCCGTGCTGGCAGCTTTCGTGTGGGCGCAATCGCTGGACGTTTCGAATTTGGCAGCCGGGCTCTGCGAGAGACACATACACAGTGTTGCCCCTTTACGAACCAAAGCTTTTGGGGAAAGCGAATGTCTGTGTGGCAGCGAATGCAGTTCCAAGGGACAGTGAAAACCAGCTACAGCATTCCGTGCTGGCAGATTACGTGTGGGCGCAATCGCTGGACGTTTCGAATTTGGCAGCCGGGCTCTGCGAGAGACACATACACAGTGTTGCCCCATTACCAAGCAAAGCTTTTGGGGAAAGCGAATGTCTGTGTGGCAGCGAATGCAGTTCCAAGGGACAGTGAAAACCAGCTACAGCATTCCGTGCTGGCAGCTTTCGTGTGGGCGCAATCGCTGGACGTTTCGAATTTGGCAGCCGGGCTCTGCGAGAGACACATACACAGTGTTGCCCCTTTACGAACCAAAACTTTTGGGGAAAGCGAATGTCTGTGTGGCAGCGAATGCAGTTCCAAGGGACAGTGAAAACCAGCTACAGCATTCCGTGCTGGCAGCTTTCGTGTGGGCGAAATCGCTGGACGTTTCGAATTTGGCAGCCGGGCTCTGCGAGAGACACATACACAGTGTTGCCCCTTTACGAACCAAAGCTTTTGGGGAAAGCGAATGTCTGTGTGGCAGCGAATGCAGTTCCAAGGGACAGTGAAAACCAGCTACAGCATTCCGTGCTGGCAGCTTTCGTGTGGGAGAAATCGCTGGACGTTTCGAATTTGGCAGCCGGGCTCTGCGAGAGACACATACACAGTGTTGCCCCTTTACCAAGCAAAGCTTTTGGGGAAAGCGAATGTCTGTGTGGCAGCGAATGCAGTTCCAAGGGACAGTGAAAACCAGCTACAGCATTCCGTGCTGGCAGCTTTCGTGTGGGAGAAATCGCTGGACGTTTCGAATTTGGCAGCCGGGCTCTGCGAGAGACACATACACAGTGTTGCCCCTTTACGAACCAAAGCTGTTGGGGAAAGAGAATGTCTGTGTGGCAGCGAATGCAGTTCCAAGGGACAGTGAAAACCAGCTACAGCATTCCGTGCTGGCAGCTTTCGTGTGGGCGCAATCGCTGGACGTTTCGAATTTGGCAGCCGGGCTCTGCGAGAGACACATACACAGTTTTGCCCCTTTACGAACCAAAGCTGTTGGGGAAAGCGAATGTCTGTGTGGCAGCGAATGCAGTTCCAAGGGACAGTGAAAACCAGCTACAGCATTCCGTGCTGGCAGCTTTCGTGTGGGCGCAATCGCTGGACGTTTCGAATTTGGCAGCCGGGCTCTGCGAGAGACACATACACAGTGTTGCCCCATTACCAAGCAAAGCTTTTGGGGAAAGCGAATGTCTGTGTGGCAGCGAATGCAGTTCCAAGGGACAGTGAAAACCAGCTACAGCATTCCGTGCTGGCAGCTTTCGTGTGGGCGCAATCGCTGGACGTTTCGAATTTGGCAGCCGGGCTCTGCGAGAGACACATACACAGTGTTGCCCCATTACCAAGCAAAGCTTTTGGGGAAAGCGAATGTCTGTGTGGCAGCGAATGCAGTTCCAAGGGACAGTGAAAACCAGCTACAGCATTCCGTGCTGGCAGCTTTCGTGTGGGCGCAATCGCTGGACGTTTCGAATTTGGCAGCCGGGCTCTGCGAGAGACACATACACAGTGTTGCCCCTTTACGAACCAAAGCTTTTGGGGAAAGCGAATGTCTGTGTGGCAGCGAATGCAGTTCCAAGGGACAGTGAAAACCAGCTACAGCATTCCGTGCTGGCAGCTTTCGTGTGGGCGAAATCGCTGGACGTTTCGAATTTGGCAGCCGGGCTCTGCGAGAGACACATACACAGTGTTGCCCCTTTACGAACCAAAGCTTTTGGGGAAAGCGAATGTCTGTGTGGCAGCGAATGCAGTTCCAAGGGACAGTGAAAACCAGCTACAGCATTCCGTGCTGGCAGATTACGTGTGGGCGCAATCGCTGGACGTTTCGAATTTGGCAGCCGGGCTCTGCGAGAGACACATACACAGTGTTGCCCCATTACCAAGCAAAGCTTTTGGGGAAAGCGAATGTCTGTGTGGCAGCGAATGCAGTTCCAAGGGACAGTGAAAACCAGCTACAGCATTCCGTGCTGGCAGCTTTCGTGTGGGCGCAATCGCTGGACGTTTCGAATTTGGCAGCCGGGCTCTGCGAGAGACACATACACAGTGTTGCCCCTTTACGAACCAAAGCTTTTGGGGAAAGCGAATGTCTGTGTGGCAGCGAATGCAGTTCCAAGGGACAGTGAAAACCAGCTACAGCATTCCGTGCTGGCAGCTTTCGTGTGGGAGAAATCGCTGGACGTTTCGAATTTGGCAGCCGGGCTCTGCGAGAGACACATACACAGTGTTGCCCCTTTACGAACCAAAGCTTTTGGGGAAAGCGAATGTCTGTGTGGCAGCCAATGCAGTTCCAAGGGACAGTGAAAACCAGCTACAGCATTCCGTGCTGGCAGCTTTCGTGTGGGAGAAATCGCTGGACGTTTCGAATTTGGCAGCCGGGCTCTGCGAGAGACACATACACAGTGTTGCCCCTTTACGAACCAAAGCTGTTGGGGAAAGCGAATGTCTGTGTGGCAGCGAATGCAGTTCCAAGGGACAGTGAAAACCAGCTACAGCATTCCGTGCTGGCAGCTTTCGTGTGGGCGCAATCGCTGGACGTTTCGAATTTGGCAGCCGGGCTCTGCGAGAGACACATACACAGTGTTGCCCCATTACCAAGCAAAGCTTTTGGGGAAAGCGAATGTCTGTGTGGCAGCGAATGCAGTTCCAAGGGACAGTGAAACCCAGCTACAGCATTCCGTGCTGGCAGCTTTCGTGTGGGCGAAATCGCTGGACGTTTCGAATTTGGCAGCCGGGCTCTGCGAGAGACACATACACAGTGTTGCCCCTTTACCAAGCAAAGCTTTTGGGGAAAGCGAATGTCTGTGTGGCAGCGAATGCAGTTCCAAGGGACAGTGAAAACCAGCTACAGCATTCCGTGCTGGCAGCTTTCGTGTGGGCGCAATCGCTGGACGTTTCGAATTTGGCAGCCGGGCTCTGCGAGAGACACATACACAGTGTTGCCCCTTTACGAACCAAAGCTTTTGGGGAAAGCGAATGTCTGTGTGGCAGCGAATGCAGTTCCAAGGGACAGTGAAAACCAGCTACAGCATTCCGTGCTGGCAGCTTTCGTGTGGGCGAAATCGCTGGACGTTTCGAATTTGGCAGCCGGGCTCTGCGAGAGACACATACACAGTGTTGCCCCTTTACGAACCAAAGCTTTTGGGGAAAGCGAATGTCTGTGTGGCAGCGAATGCAGTTCCAAGGGACAGTGAAAACCAGCTACAGCATTCCGTGCTGGCAGCTTTCGTGTGGGCGCAATCGCTGGACGTTTCGAATTTGGCAGCCGGGCTCTGCGAGAGACACATACACAGTGTTGCCCCTTTACCAAGCAAAGCTTTTGGGGAAAGCGAATGTCTGTGTGGCAGCGAATGCAGTTCCAAGGGACAGTGAAAACCAGCTACAGCATTCCGTGCTGGCAGCTTTCGTGTGGGCGAAATCGCTGGACGTTTCGAATTTGGCAGCCGGGCTCTGCGAGAGACACATACACAGTGTTGCCCCTTTACGAACCAAAGCTTTTGGGGAAAGCGAATGTCTGTGTGGCAGCGAATGCAGTTCCAAGGGACAGTGAAAACCAGCTACAGCATTCCGTGCTGGCAGGTTTCGTGTGGGAGAAATCGCTGGACGTTTCAAATTTGGCAGCGAGGCTCTGCGAGAGACACATACACAGTGTTGCCCCTTTACGAACCAAAGCTGTTGGGGAAAGCGAATGTCTGTGTGGCAGCGAATGCAGTTCCAAGGGACAGTGAAAACCAGCTACAGCATTCCGTGCTGGCAGCTTTCGTGTGGGAGAAATCGCTGGACGTTTCGAATTTGGCAGCCGGGCTCTGCGAGAGACACATACACAGTGTTGCCCCGTTACGAACCAAAGCTGTTGGGGAAAGCGAATGTCTGTGTGGCAGCGAATGCAGTTCCAAGGGACAGTGAAAACCAGCTACAGCATTCCGTGCTGGCAGCTTTCGTGTGGGCGCAATCGCTGGACGTTTCGAATTTGGCAGCCGGGCTCTGCGAGAGACACATACACAGTGTTGCCCCTTTACGAACCAAAGCTTTTGGGGAAAGCGAATGTCTGTGTGGCAGCAAATGCAGTTCCAAGGGACAGTGAAAACCAGCTATAGCATTCCGTGCTGGCAGCTTTCGTGTGGGCGCAATCGCTGGACGTTTCGAATTTGGCAGCCGGGCTCTGCGAGAGACACATACACAGTGTTGCCCCATTACCAAGCAAAGCTTTTGGGGAAAGCGAATGTCTGTGTGGCAGCGAATGCAGTTCCAAGGGACAGTGAAAACCAGCTACAGCATTCCGTGCTGGCAGCTTTCATGTGGGCGCAATCGCTGGACGTTTCGAATTTGGCAGCCGGGCTCTGCGAGAGACACATACACAGTGTTGCCCCTTTACCAAGCAAAGCTTTTGGGGAAAGCGAATGTCTGTGTGGCAGCGAATGCAGTTCCAAGGGACAGTGAAAACCAGCTACAGCATTCCGTGCTGGCAGCTTTCGTGTGGGCGAAATCGCTGGACGTTTCGAATTTGGCAGCCGGGCTCTGCGAGAGACACATACACAGTGTTGCCCCTTTACGAACCAAAGCTGTTGGGGAAAGCGAATGTCTGTGTGGCAGCGAATGCAGTTCCAAGGGACAGTGAAAACCAGCTACAGCATTCCGTGCTGGCAGCTTTCGTGTGGGAGAAATCGCTGGACGTTTCAAATTTGGCAGCGAGGCTCTGCGAGAGACACATACACAGTGTTGCCCCTTTACGAACCAAAGCTGTTGGGGAAAGCGAATGTCTGTGTGGCAGCGAATGCAGTTCCAAGGGACAGTGAAAACCAGCTACAGCATTCCGTGCTGGCAGCTTTCGTGTGGGCGCGATCGCTGGACGTTTCGAATTTGGCAGCCGGGCTCTGCGAGAGACACATACACAGTGTTGCCCCATTACCAAGCAAAGCTTTTGGGGAAAGCGAATGTCTGTGTGGCAGCGAATGCAGTTCCAAGGGACAGTGAAAACCAGCTACAGCATTCCGTGCTGGCAGCTTTCGTGTGGGCGCAATCGCTGGACGTTTCGAATTTGGCAGCCGGGCTCTGCGAGAGACACATACACAGTGTTGCCCCATTACCAAGCAAAGCTTATGGGGAAAGCGAATGTCTGTGTGGCAGCGAATGCAGTTCCAAGGGACAGTGAAAACCAGCTACAGCATTCCGTGCTGGCAGCTTTCGTGTGGGCGCAATCGCTGGACGTTTCGAATTTGGCAGCCGGGCTCTGCGAGAGACACATACACAGTGTTGCCCCATTACCAAGCAAAGCTTTTGGGGAAAGCGAATGTCTGTGTGGCAGCGAATGCAGTTCCAAGGGACAGTGAAAAACAGCTACAGCATTCCGTGCTGGCAGCTTTCGTGTGGGCGCAATCGCTGGACGTTTCGAATTTGGCAGCCGGGCTCTGCGAGAGACACATACACAGTGTTGCCCCTTTACGAACCAAAGCTGTTGGGGAAAGCGAATGTCTGTGTGGCAGCGAATGCAGTTCCAAGGGACAGTGAAAACCAGCTACAGCATTCCGTGCTGGCAGCTTTCGTGTGGGCGCAATCGCTGGACGTTTCAAATTTGGCAGCCGGGCTCTGCGAGAGACACATACACAGTGTTGCCCCATTACCAAGCAAAGCTTTTGGGGAAAGCGAATGTCTGTGTGGCAGCGAATGCAGTTCCAAGGGACAGTGAAAACCAGCTACAGCATTCCGTGCTGGCAGCTTTCGTGTGGGCGCAATCGCTGGACGTTTCGAATTTGGCAGCCGGGCTCTGCGAGAGACACATACACAGTGTTGCCCCATTACCAAGCAAAGCTTTTGGGGAAAGCGAATGTCTGTGTGGCAGCGAATGCAGTTCCAAGGGACAGTGAAAACCAGCTACAGCATTCCGTGCTGGCAGCTTTCATGTGGGAGAAATCGCTGGACGTTTCGAATTTGGCAGCCGGGCTCTGCGAGAGACACATACACAGTGTTGCCCCTTTACGAACCAAAGCTTTTGGGGAAAGCGAATGTCTGTGTGGCAGCGAATGCAGTTCCAAGGGACAGTGAAAACCAGCTACAGCATTCCGTGCTGGCAGCTTTCGTGTGGGAGAAATCGCTGGACGTTTCGAATTTGGCAGCCGGGCTCTGCGAGAGACACATACACAGTGTTGCCCCTTTACGAACCAAAGCTTTTGGGGAAAGCGAATGTCTGTGTGGCAGCGAATGCAGTTCCAAGGGACAGTGAAAACCAGCTACAGCATTCCGTGCTGGCAGCTTTCGTGTGGGAGAAATCGCTGGACGTTTCGAATTTGGTAGCGAGGCTCTGCGAGAGACACATACACAGTGTTGCCCCTTTACGAACCAAAGCTGTTGGGGAAAGCGAATGTCTGTGTGGCAGCGAATGCAGTTCCAAGGGACAGTGAAAACCAGCTACAGCATTCCGTGCTGGCAGCTTTCGTGTGGGCGCAATCGCTGGACGTTTCGAATTTGGCAGCCGGGCTCTGCGAGAGACACATACACAGTGTTGCCCCTTTACCAAGCAAAGCTTTTGGGGAAAGCGAATGTCTGTGTGGCAGCGAATGCAGTTCCAAGGGACAGTGAAAACCAGCTACAGCATTCCGTGCTGGCAGCTTTCGTGTGGGCGAAATCGCTGGACGTTTCGAATTTGGCAGCCGGGCTCTGCGAGAGACACATACACAGTGTTGCCCCTTTACGAACCAAAGCTTTTGGGGAAAGCGAATGTCTGTGTGGCAGCGAATGCAGTTCCAAGGGACAGTGAAAACCAGCTACAGCATTCCGTGCTGGCAGCTTTCGTGTGGGCGCAATCGCTGGACGTTTCAAATTTGGCAGCGAGGCTCTGCGAGAGACACATACACAGTGTTGCCCCATTACCAAGCAAAGCTTTTGGGGAAAGCGAATGTCTGTGTGGCAGCGAATGCAGTTCCAAGGGACAGTGAAAACCAGCTACAGCATTCCGTGCTGGCAGATTTCGTGTGGGCGCAATCGCTGGACGTTTCGAATTTGGCAGCCGGGCTCTGCGAGAGACACATACACAGTGTTGCCCCATTACCAAGCAAAGCTTTTGGGGAAAGCGAATGTCTGTGTGGCAGCGAATGCAGTTCCAAGGGACAGTGAAAAACAGCTACAGCATTCCGTGCTGGCAGCTTTCGTGTGGGCGCAATCGCTGGACGTTTCGAATTTGGCAGCCGGGCTCTGCGAGAGACACATACACAGTGTTGCCCCATTACCAAGCAAAGCTTATGGGGAAAGCGAATGTCTGTGTGGCAGCGAATGCAGTTCCAAGGGACAGTGAAAACCAGCTACAGCATTCCGTGCTGGCAGCTTTCATGTGGGAGAAATCGCTGGACGTTTCGAATTTGGCAGCCGGGCTCTGCGAGAGACACATACACAGTGTTGCCCCTTTACGAACCAAAGCTTTTGGGGAAAGCGAATGTCTGTGTGGCAGCGAATGCAGTTCCAAGGGACAGTGAAAACCAGCTACAGCATTCCGTGCTGGCAGCTTTCATGTGGGAGAAATCGCTGGACGTTTCGAATTTGGCAGCCGGGCTCTGCGAGAGACACATACACAGTGTTGCCCCTTTACCAAGCAAAGCTTTTGGGGAAAGCGAATGTCTGTGTGGCAGCGAATGCAGTTCCAAGGGACAGTGAAAACCGGCTACAGCATTCCGTGCTGGCAGCTTTCGTGTGGGCGCAATCGCTGGACGTTTCGAATTTGGCAGCCGGGCTCTGCGAGAGACACATACACAGTGTTGCCCCATTACCAAGCAAAGCTTTTGGGGAAAGCGAATGTCTGTGTGGCAGCGAATGCAGTTCCAAGGGACAGTGAAAACCAGCTACAGCATTCCGTGCTGGCAGCTTTCGTGTGGGAGAAATCGCTGGACGTTTCGAATTTGGCAGCCGGGCTCTGCGAGAGACACATACACAGTGTTGCCCCGTTACGAACCAAAGCTTTTGGGGAAAGCGAATGTCTGTGTGGCAGCGAATGCAGTTCCAAGGGACAGTGAAAACCAGCTACAGCATTCCGTGCTGGCAGCTTTCGTGTGGGCGCAATCGCTGGACGTTTCGAATTTGGCAGCCGGGCTCTGCGAGAGACACATACACAGTGTTGCCCCATTACCAAGCAAAGCTTTTGGGGAAAGCGAATGTCTGTGTGGCAGCGAATGCAGTTCCAAGGGACAGTGAAAACCAGCTACAGCATTCCGTGCTGGCAGCTTTCGTGTGGGCGCAATCGCTGGACGTTTCGAATTTGGCAGCCGGGCTCTGCGAGAGACACACACAGTGTTGCCCCTTTACGAACCAAAGCTTTTGGGGAAAGCGAATGTCTGTGTGGCAGCGAATGCAGTTCCAAGGGACAGTGAAAACCAGCTACAGCATTCCGTGCTGGCAGCTTTCGTGTGGGCGCAATCACTGGACGTTTCGAATTTGGCAGCCGGGCTCTGCGAGAGACACATACACAGTATTGCCCCATTACCAAGCAAAGCTTTTGGGGAAAGCGAATGTCTGTGTGGCAGCGAATGCAGTTCCAAGGGACAGTGAAAACCAGCTACAGCATTCCGTGCTGGCAGCTTTCGTGTGGGCGCAATCGCTGGACGTTTCGAATTTGGCAGCCGGGCTCTGCGAGAGACACATACACAGTGTTGCCCCTTTACGAACCAAAGCTTTTGGGGAAAGCGAATGTCTGTGTGGCAGCGAATGCAGTTCCAAGGGACAGTGAAAACCAGCTATAGCATTCCGTGCTGGCAGCTTTCGTGTGGGCGCAATCGCTGGACGTTTCGAATTTGGCAGCCGGGCTCTGCGAGAGACACATACACAGTGTTGCCCCATTACCAAGCAAAGCTTTTGGGGAAAGCGAATGTCTGTGTGGCAGCGAATGCAGTTCCAAGGGACAGTGAAAACCAGCTACAGCATTCCGTGCTGGCAGCTTTCATGTGGGCGCAATCGCTGGACGTTTCGAATTTGGCAGCCGGGCTCTGCGAGAGACACATACACAGTGTTGCCCCTTTACCAAGCAAAGCTTTTGGGGAAAGCGAATGTCTGTGTGGCAGCGAATGCAGTTCCAAGGGACAGTGAAAACCAGCTACAGCATTCCGTGCTGGCAGCTTTCGTGTGGGCGAAATCGCTGGACGTTTCGAATTTGGCAGCCGGGCTCTGCGAGAGACACATACACAGTGTTGCCCCTTTACGAACCAAAGCTTTTGGGGAAAGCGAATGTCTGTGTGGCAGCGAATGCAGTTCCAAGGGACAGTGAAAACCAGCTACAGCATTCCGTGCTGGCAGCTTTCGTGTGGGAGAAATCGCTGGACGTTTCAAATTTGGCAGCGAGGCTCTGCGAGAGACACATACACAGTGTTGCCCCTTTACGAACCAAAGCTGTTGGGGAAAGCGAATGTCTGTGTGGCAGCGAATGCAGTTCCAAGGGACAGTGAAAACCAGCTACAGCATTCCGTGCTGGCAGCTTTCGTGTGGGCGCAATCGCTGGACGTTTCGAATTTGGCAGCCGGGCTCTGCGAGAGACACATACACAGTGTTGCCCCATTACCAAGCAAAGCTTTTGGGGAAAGCGAATGTCTGTGTGGCAGCGAATGCAGTTCCAAGGGACAGTGAAAACCAGCTACAGCATTCCGTGCTGGCAGCTTTCGTGTGGGCGCAATCGCTGGACGTTTCGAATTTGGCAGCCGGGCTCTGCGAGAGACACATACACAGTGTTGCCCCATTACCAAGCAAAGCTTATGGGGAAAGCGAATGTCTGTGTGGCAGCGAATGCAGTTCCAAGGGACAGTGAAAACCAGCTACAGCATTCCGTGCTGGCAGCTTTCGTGTGGGCGCAATCGCTGGACGTTTCGAATTTGGCAGCCGGGCTCTGCGAGAGACACATACACAGTGTTGCCCCATTACCAAGCAAAGCTTTTGGGGAAAGCGAATGTCTGTGTGGCAGCGAATGCAGTTCCAAGGGACAGTGAAAACCAGCTACAGCATTCCGTGCTGGCAGCTTTCGTGTGGGCGCAATCGCTGGACGTTTCGAATTTGGCAGCCGGGCTCTGCGAGAGACACATACACAGTGTTGCCCCATTACCAAGCAAAGCTTTTGGGGAAAGCGAATGTCTGTGTGGCAGCGAATGCAGTTCCAAGGGACAGTGAAAACCAGCTACAGCATTCTGTGCTGGCAGCTTTCGTGTGGGCGCAATCGCTGGACGTTTCGAATTTGGCAGCCGGGCTCTGCGAGAGACACATACACAGTGTTGCCCCTTTACGAACCAAAGCTTTTGGGGAAAGCGAATGTCTGTGTGGCAGCGAATGCAGTTCCAAGGGACAGTGAAAACCAGCTACAGCATTCCGTGCTGGCAGCTTTCGTGTGGGCGCAATCGCTGGACGTTTCGAATTTGGCAGCCGGGCTCTAGGAGAGACACATACACAGTGTTGCCCCATTACCAAGCAAAGCTTTTGGGGAAAGCGAATGTCTGTGTGGCAGCGAATGCAGTTCCAAGGGACAGTGAAAACCAGCTACAGCATTCCGTGCTGGCAGCTTTCATGTGGGCGCAATCGCTGGACGTTTCGAATTTGGCAGCCGGGCTCTGCGAGAGACACATACACAGTGTTGCCCCTTTACCAAGCAAAGCTTTTGGGGAAAGCGAATGTCTGTGTGGCAGCGAATGCAGTTCCAAGGGACAGTGAAAACCAGCTACAGCATTCCGTGCTGGCAGCTTTCGTGTGGGCGAAATCGCTGGACGTTTCGAATTTGGCAGCCGGGCTCTGCGAGAGACACATACACAGTGTTGCCCCTTTACGAACCAAAGCTTTTGGGGAAAGCGAATGTCTGTGTGGCAGCGAATGCAGTTCCAAGGGACAGTGAAAACCAGCTACAGCATTCCGTGCTGGCAGCTTTCGTGTGGGAGAAATCGCTGGACGTTTCGAATTTGGCAGCCGGGCTCTGCGAGAGACACATACACAGTGTTGCCCCATTACCAAGCAAAGCTTTTGGGGAAAGCGAATGTCTGTGTGGCAGCGAATGCAGTTCCAAGGGACAGTGAAAAACAGCTACAGCATTCCGTGCTGGCAGCTTTCGTGTGGGCGCAATCGCTGGACGTTTCGAATTTGGCAGCCGGGCTCTGCGAGAGACACATACACAGTGTTGCCCCTTTACGAACCAAAGCTTTTGGGGAAAGCGAATGTCTGTGTGGCAGCGAATGCAGTTCCAAGGGACAGTGAAAACCAGCTACAGCAATCCGTGCTGGCAGCTTTCGTGTGGGCGCAATCGCTGGACGTTTCGAATTTGGCAGCCGGGCTCTGCGAGAGACACATACACAGTGTTGCCCCGTTACGAACCAAAGCTGTTGGGGAAAGCGAATGTCTGTGTGGCAGCGAATGCAGTTCCAAGGGACAGTGAAAACCAGCTACAGCATTCCGTGCTGGCAGCTTTCGTGTGGGCGCAATCGCTGGACGTTTCGAATTTGGCAGCCGGGCTCTGCGAGAGACACATACACAGTGTTGCCCCATTACCAAGCAAAGCTTTTGGGGAAAGCGAATGTCTGTGTGGCAGCGAATGCAGTTCCAAGGGACAGTGAAAACCAGCTACAGCATTCCGTGCTGGCAGCTTTCGTGTGGGCGCAATCGCTGGACGTTTCGAATTTGGCAGCCGGGCTCTGCGAGAGACACATACACAGTGTTGCCCCATTACCAAGCAAAGCTTTTGGGGAAAGCGAATGTCTGTGTGGCAGCGAATGCAGTTCCAAGGGACAGTGAAAACCAGCTACAGCATTCCGTGCTGGCAGCTTTCATGTGGGAGAAATCGCTGGACGTTTCGAATTTGGCAGCCGGGCTCTGCGAGAGACACATACACAGTGTTGCCCCATTACCAAGCAAAGCTTTTGGGGAAAGCGAATGTCTGTGTGGCAGCGAATGCAGTTCCAAGGGACAGTGAAAACCAGCTACAGCATTCCGTGCTGGCAGCTTTCGTGTGGGCGCAATCGCTGGACGTTTCGAATTTGGCAGCCGGGCTCTGCGAGAGACACATACACAGTGTTGCCCCATTACCAAGCAAAGCTTTTGGGGAAAGCGAATGTCTGTGTGGCAGCGAATGCAGTTCCAAGGGACAGTGAAAACCAGCTACAGCATTCCGTGCTGGCAGCTTTCGTGTGGGCGAAATCGCTGGACGTTTCGAATTTGGCAGCCGGGCTCTGCGAGAGACACATACACAGTGTTGCCCCTTTACGAACCAAAGCTTTTGGGGAAAGCGAATGTCTGTGTGGCAGCGAATGCAGTTCCAAGGGACAGTGAAAACCAGATACAGCATTCCGTGCTGGCAGCTTTCGTGTGGGAGAAATCGCTGGACGTTTCGAATTTGGCAGCGAGGCTCTGCGAGAGACACATACACAGTGTTGCCCCTTTACGAACCAAAGCTGTTGGGGAAAGCGAATGTCTGTGTGGCAGCGAATGCAGTTCCAAGGGACAGTGAAAACCAGCTACAGCATTCCGTGCTGGCAGCTTTCGTGTGGGCGCAATGGCTGGACGTTTCGAATTTGGCAGCCGGGCTCTGCGAGAGACACATACACAGTGTTGCCCCATTACCAAGCAAAGCTTTTGGGGAAAGCGAATGTCTGTGTGGCAGCGAATGCAGTTCCAAGGGACAGTGAAAACCAGCTACAGCATTCCGTGCTGGCAGCTTTCGTGTGGGCGAAATCGCTGGACGTTTCGAATTTGGCAGCCGGGCTCTGCGAGAGACACATACACAGTGTTGCCCCTTTACCAAGCAAAGCTTTTGGGGAAAGCGAATGTCTGTGTGGCAGCGAATGCAGTTCCAAGGGACAGTGAAAACCAGCTACAGCATTCCGTGCTGGCAGCTTTCGTGTGGGCGAAATCGCTGGACGTTTCGAATTTGGCAGCCGGGCTCTGCGAGAGACACATACACAGTGTTGCCCCTTTACGAACCAAAGCTTTTGGGGAAAGCGAATGTCTGTGTGGCAGCGAATGCAGTTCCAAGGGACAGTGAAAAACAGCTACAGCATTCCGTGCTGGCAGCTTTCGTGTGGGAGAAATCGCTGGACGTTTCGAATTTGGCAGCGAGGCTCTGCGAGAGACACATACACAGTGTTGCCCCTTTACGAACCAAAGCTGTTGGGGAAAGCGAATGTCTGTGTGGCAGCGAATGCAGTTCCAAGGGACAGTGAAAACCAGCTACAGCATTCCGTGCTGGCAGCTTTCGTGTGGGCGCAATCGCTGGACGTTTCGAATTTGGCAGCCGGGCTCTGCGAGAGACACATACACAGTGTTGCCCCATTACCAAGCAAAGCTTTTGGGGAAAGCGAATGTCTGTGTGGCAGCGAATGCAGTTCCAAGGGACAGTGAAAACCAGCTACAGCATTCTGTGCTGGCAGCTTTCATGTGGGCGCAATCGCTGGACGTTTCGAATTTGGCAGCCGGGCTCTGCGAGAGACACATACACAGTGTTGCCCCTTTACCAAGCAAAGCTTTTGGGGAAAGCGAATGTCTGTGTGGCAGCGAATGCAGTTCCAAGGGACAGTGAAAACCAGCTACAGCATTCCGTGCTGGCAGCTTTCGTGTGGGAGAAATCGCTGGACGTTTCAAATTTGGCAGCGAGGCTCTGCGAGAGACACATACACAGTGTTGCCCCTTTACGAACCAAAGCTGTTGGGGAAAGCGAATGTCTGTGTGGCAGCGAATGCAGTTCCAAGGGACAGTGAAAACCAGCTACAGCATTCCGTGCTGGCAGCTTTCGTGTGGGCGCAATCGCTGGACGTTTCGAATTTGGCAGCCGGGCTCTGCGAGAGACACATACACAGTGTTGCCCCGTTACGAACCAAAGCTGTTGGGGAAAGCGAATGTCTGTGTGGCAGCGAATGCAGTTCCAAGGGACAGTGAAAACCAGCTACAGCATTCCGTGCTGGCAGCTTTCGTGTGGGCGCAATCGCTGGACGTTTCGAATTTGGCAGCCGGGCTCTGCGAGAGACACATACACAGTATTGCCCCATTACCAAGCAAAGCTTTTGGGGAAAGCGAATGTCTGTGTGGCAGCGAATGCAGTTCCAAGGGACAGTGAAAACCAGCTACAGCATTCCGTGCTGGCAGCTTTCGTGTGGGCGCAATGGCTGGACGTTTCGAATTTGGCAGCCGGGCTCTGCGAGAGACACATACACAGTGTTGCCCCATTACCAAGCAAAGCTTTTGGGGAAAGCGAATGTCTGTGTGGCAGCGAATGCAGTTCCAAGGGACAGTGAAAACCAGCTACAGCATTCCGTGCTGGCAGCTTTCGTGTGGGCGAAATCGCTGGACGTTTCGAATTTGGCAGCCGGGCTCTGCGAGAGACACATACACAGTGTTGCCCCATTACCAAGCAAAGCTTTTGGGGAAAGCGAATGTCTGTGTGGCAGCGAATGCAGTTCCAAGGGACAGTGAAACCCAGCTACAGCATTCCGTGCTGGCAGCTTTCGTGTGGGCGCAATCGCTGGACGTTTCGAATTTGGCAGCCGGGCTCTGCGAGAGACACATACACAGTGTTGCCCCTTTACCAAGCAAAGCTTTTGGGGAAAGCGAATGTCTGTGTGGCAGCGAATGCAGTTCCAAGGGACAGTGAAAACCAGCTACAGCATTCCGTGCTGGCAGCTTTCGTGTGGGCGCAATCGCTGGACGTTTCGAATTTGGCAGCCGGGCTCTGCGAGAGACACATACACAGTGTTGCCCCGTTACGAACCAAAGCTGTTGGGGAAAGCGAATGTCTGTGTGGCAGCGAATGCAGTTCCAAGGGACAGTGAAAACCAGCTACAGCATTCCGTGCTGGCAGCTTTCGTGTGGGCGCAATCGCTGGACGTTTCGAATTTGGCAGCCGGGCTCTGCGAGAGACACATACACAGTGTTGCCCCATTACCAAGCAAAGCTTTTGGGGAAAGCGAATGTCTGTGTGGCAGCGAATGCAGTTCCAAGGGACAGTGAAAACCAGGTACAGCATTCCGTGCTGGCAGCTTTCATGTGGGAGAAATCGCTGGACGTTTCGAATTTGGCAGCCGGGCTCTGCGAGAGACACATACACAGTGTTGCCCCATTACCAAGCAAAGCTTTTGGGGAAAGCGAATGTCTGTGTGGCAGCGAATGCAGTTCCAAGGGACAGTGAAAACCAGCTACAGCATTCCGTGCTGGCAGCTTTCGTGTGGGCGCAATCGCTGGACGTTTCGAATTTGGCAGCCGGGCTCTGCGAGAGACACATACACAGTGTTGCCCCTTTACGAACCAAAGCTTTTGGGGAAAGCGAATGTCTGTGTGGCAGCGAATGCAGTTCCAAGGGACAGTGAAAACCAGCTACAGCATTCCGTGCTGGCAGCTTTCGTGTGGGAGAAATCGCTGGACGTTTCGAATTTGGTAGCGAGGCTCTGCGAGAGACACATACACAGTGTTGCCCCTTTACGAACCAAAGCTGTTGGGGAAAGCGAATGTCTGTGTGGCAGCGAATGCAGTTCCAAGGGACAGTGAAAACCAGCTACAGCATTCCGTGCTGGCAGATTTCGTGTGGGCGCAATCGCTGGACGTTTCGAATTTGGCAGCCGGGCTCTGCGAGAGACACATACACAGTGTTGCCCCTTTACCAAGCAAAGCTTTTGGGGAAAGCGAATGTCTGTGTGGCAGCGAATGCAGTTCCAAGGGACAGTGAAAACCAGCTACAGCATTCCGTGCTGGCAGCTTTCGTGTGGGCGCAATCGCTGGACGTTTCGAATTTGGCAGCCGGGCTCTGCGAGAGACACATACACAGTGTTGCCCCTTTACGAACCAAAGCTTTTGGGGAAAGCGAATGTCTGTGTGGCAGCGAATGCAGTTCCAAGGGACAGTGAAAAACAGCTACAGCATTCCGTGCTGGCAGCTTTCGTGTGGGAGAAATCGCTGGACGTTTCGAATTTGGCAGCGAGGCTCTGCGAGAGACACATACACAGTGTTGCCCCTTTACGAACCAAAGCCGTTGGGGAAAGCGAATGTCTGTGTGGCAGCGAATGCAGTTCCAAGGGACAGTGAAAACCAGCTACAGCATTCCGTGCTGGCAGCTTTCGTGTGGGCGCAATCGCTGGACGTTTCGAATTTGGCAGCCGGGCTCTGCGAGAGACACATACACAGTGTTGCCCCTTTACCAAGCAAAGCTTTTGGGGAAAGCGAATGTCTGTGTGGCAGCGAATGCAGTTCCAAGGGACAGTGAAAACCAGCTACAGCATTCCGTGCTGGCAGCTTTCGTGTGGGAGAAATCGCTGGACGTTTCGAATTTGGCAGCCGGGCTCTGCGAGAGACACATACACAGTGTTGCCCCTTTACGAACCAAAGCTTTTGGGGAAAGCGAATGTCTGTGTGGCAGCGAATGCAGTTCCAAGGGACAGTGAAAACCAGCTACAGCATTCCGTGCTGGCAGCTTTCGTGTGGGCGAAATCGCTGGACGTTTCGAATTTGGCAGCCGGGCTCTGCGAGAGACACATACACAGTGTTGCCCCTTTACCAAGCAAAGCTTTTGGGGAAAGCGAATGTCTGTGTGGCAGCGAATGCAGTTCCAAGGGACAGTGAAAACCAGCTACAGCATTCCGTGCTGGCAGCTTTCGTGTGGGCGAAATCGCTGGACGTTTCGAATTTGGCAGCCGGGCTCTGCGAGAGACACATACACAGTGTTGCCCCATTACCAAGCAAAGCTTTTGGGGAAAGCGAATGTCTGTGTGGCAGCGAATGCAGTTCCAAGGGACAGTGAAAAACAGCTACAGCATTCCGTGCTGGCAGCTTTCGTGTGGGCGCAATCGCTGGACGTTTCGAATTTGGCAGCCGGGCTCTGCGAGAGACACATACACAGTGTTGCCCCTTTACGAACCAAAGCTTTTGGGGAAAGCGAATGTCTGTGTGGCAGCGAATGCAGTTCCAAGGGACAGTGAAAACCAGCTACAGCATTCCGTGCTGGCAGCTTTCGTGTGGGCGCAATCGCTGGACGTTTCGAATTTGGCAGCCGGGCTCTGCGAGAGACACATACACAGTGTTGCCCCGTTACGAACCAAAGCTGTTGGGGAAAGCGAATGTCTGTGTGGCAGCGAATGCAGTTCCAAGGGACAGTGAAAACCAGCTACAGCATTCCGTGCTGGCAGCTTTCGTGTGGGCGCAATCGCTGGACGTTTCGAATGTGGCAGCCGGGCTCTGCGAGAGACACATACACAGTGTTGCCCCATTACCAAGCAAAGCTTTTGGGGAAAGCGAATGTCTGTGTGGCAGCGAATGCAGTTCCAAGGGACAGTGAAAACCAGCTACAGCATTCCGTGCTGGCAGCTTTCGTGTGGGCGCAATCGCTGGACGTTTCGAATTTGGCAGCCGGGCTCTGCGAGAGACACATACACAGTGTTGCCCCATTACCAAGCAAAGCTTTTGGGGAAAGCGAATGTCTGTGTGGCAGCGAATGCAGTTCCAAGGGACAGTGAAAACCAGGTACAGCATTCCGTGCTGGCAGCTTTCATGTGGGAGAAATCGCTGGACGTTTCGAATTTGGCAGCCGGGCTCTGCGAGAGACACATACACAGTGTTGCCCCATTACCAAGCAAAGCTTTTGGGGAAAGCGAATGTCTGTGTGGCAGCGAATGCAGTTCCAAGGGACAGTGAAAACCAGCTACAGCATTCCGTGCTGGCAGCTTTCGTGTGGGCGCAATCGCTGGACGTTTCGAATTTGGCAGCCGGGCTCTGCGAGAGACACATACACAGTGTTGCCCCTTTACGAACCAAAGCTTTTGGGGAAAGCGAATGTCTGTGTGGCAGCGAATGCAGTTCCAAGGGACAGTGAAAACCAGCTACAGCATTCCGTGCTGGCAGCTTTCGTGTGGGAGAAATCGCTGGACGTTTCGAATTTGGTAGCGAGGCTCTGCGAGAGACACATACACAGTGTTGCCCCTTTACGAACCAAAGCTGTTGGGGAAAGCGAATGTCTGTGTGGCAGCGAATGCAGTTCCAAGGGACAGTGAAAACCAGCTACAGCATTCCGTGCTGGCAGCTTTCGTGTGGGTGAAATCGCTGGACGTTTCGAATTTGGCAGCCGGGCTCTGCGAGAGACACATACACAGTGTTGCCCCTTTACGAACCAAAGCTTTTGGGGAAAGCGAATGTCTGTGTGGCAGCGAATGCAGTTCCAAGGGACAGTGAAAACCAGCTACAGCATTCCGTGCTGGCAGCTTTCGTGTGGGCGCAATCGCTGGACGTTTCGAATTTGGCAGCCGGGCTCTGCGAGAGACACATACACAGTGTTGCCCCTTTACGAACCAAAGCTTTTGGGGAAAGCGAATGTCTGTGTGGCAGCGAATGCAGTTCCAAGGGACAGTGAAAACCAGCTACAGCATTCCGTGCTGGCAGCTTTCATGTGGGCGCAATCGCTGGACGTTTCGAATTTGGCAGCCGGGCTCTGCGAGAGACACATACACAGTGTTGCCCCTTTACCAAGCAAAGCTTTTGGGGAAAGCGAATGTCTGTGTGGCAGCGAATGCAGTTCCAAGGGACAGTGAAAACCAGCTACAGCATTCCGTGCTGGCAGCTTTCGTGTGGGCGCAATCGCTGGACGTTTCGAATTTGGCAGCCGGGCTCTGCGAGAGACACATACACAGTGTTGCCCCTTTACGAACCAAAGCTTTTGGGGAAAGCGAATGTCTGTGTGGCAGCGAATGCAGTTCCAAGGGACAGTGAAAAACAGCTACAGCATTCCGTGCTGGCAGCTTTCGTGTGGGAGAAATCGCTGGACGTTTCGAATTTGGCAGCGAGGCTCTGCGAGAGACACATACACAGTGTTGCCCCTTTACGAACCAAAGCCGTTGGGGAAAGCGAATGTCTGTGTGGCAGCGAATGCAGTTCCAAGGGACAGTGAAAACCAGCTACAGCATTCCGTGCTGGCAGCTTTCGTGTGGGCGCAATCGCTGGACGTTTCGAATTTGGCAGCCGGGCTCTGCGAGAGACACATACACAGTGTTGCCCCTTTACCAAGCAAAGCTTTTGGGGAAAGCGAATGTCTGTGTGGCAGCGAATGCAGTTCCAAGGGACAGTGAAAACCAGCTACAGCATTCCGTGCTGGCAGCTTTCATGTGGGAGAAATCGCTGGACGTTTCGAATTTGGCAGCCGGGCTCTGCGAGAGACACATACACAGTGTTGCCCCATTACCAAGCAAAGCTTTTGGGGAAAGCGAATGTCTGTGTGGCAGCGAATGCAGTTCCAAGGGACAGTGAAAACCAGCTACAGCATTCCGTGCTGGCAGCTTTCGTGTGGGCGAAATCGCTGGACGTTTCGAATTTGGCAGCCGGGCTCTGCGAGAGACACATACACAGTGTTGCCCCTTTACGAACCAAAGCTTTTGGGGAAAGCGAATGTCTGTGTGGCAGCGAATGCAGTTCCAAGGGACAGTGAAAACCAGCTACAGCATTCCGTGCTGGCAGCTTTCGTGTGGGCGCAATCGCTGGACGTTTCGAATTTGGCAGCCGGGCTCTGCGAGAGACACATACACAGTGTTGCCCCATTACCAAGCAAAGCTTTTGGGGAAAGCGAATGTCTGTGTGGCAGCGAATGCAGTTCCAAGGGACAGTGAAAACCAGCTACAGCATTCCGTGCTGGCAGCTTTCGTGTGGGAGAAATCGCTGGACGTTTCAAATTTGGCAGCCGGGCTCTGCGAGAGACACATACACAGTGTTGCCCCTTTACGAACCAAAGCTGTTGGGGAAAGCGAATGTCTGTGTGGCAGCGAATGCAGTTCCAAGGGACAGTGAAAACCAGCTACAGCATTCCGTGCTGGCAGATTTCGTGTGGGCGCAATCGCTGGACGTTTCGAATTTGGCAGCCGGGCTCTGCGAGAGACACATACACAGTGTTGCCCCATTACCAAGCAAAGCTTTTGGGGAAAGCGAATGTCTGTGTGGCAGCGAATGCAGTTCCAAGGGACAGTGAAAACCAGCTACAGCATTCCGTGCTGGCAGCTTTCGTGTGGGCGCAATCGCTGGACGTTTCGAATTTGGCAGCCGGGCTCTGCGAGAGACACATACACAGTGTTGCCCCTTTACGAACCAAAGCTGTTGGGGAAAGCGAATGTCTGTGTGGCAGCGAATGCAGTTCCAAGGGACAGTGAAACCCAGCTACAGCATTCCGTGCTGGCAGCTTTCGTGTGGGCGCAATCGCTGGACGTTTCGAATTTGGCAGCCGGGCTCTGCGAGAGACACATACACAGTGTTGCCCCTTTACCAAGCAAAGCTTTTGGGGAAAGCGAATGTCTGTGTGGCAGCGAATGCAGTTCCAAGGGACAGTGAAAACCAGCTACAGCATTCCGTGCTGGCAGCTTTCGTGTGGGCGCAATCGCTGGACGTTTCGAATTTGGCAGCCGGGCTCTGCGAGAGACACATACACAGTGTTGCCCCTTTACCAAGCAAAGCTTTTGGGGAAAGCGAATGTCTGTGTGGCAGCGAATGCAGTTCCAAGGGACAGTGAAAACCAGCTACAGCATTCCGTGCTGGCAGCTTTCGTGTGGGCGCAATTGCTGGACGTTTCGAATTTGGCAGCCGGGCTCTGCGAGAGACACATACACAGTGTTGCCCCTTTACGAACCAAAGCTTTTGGGGAAAGCGAATGTCTGTGTGGCAGCGAATGCAGTTCCAAGGGACAGTGAAAACCAGCTACAGCATTCCGTGCTGGCAGCTTTCGTGTGGGCGCAATCGCTGGACGTTTCGAATTTGGCAGCCGGGCTCTGCGAGAGACACATACACAGTGTTGCCCCGTTACGAACCAAAGCTTTTGGGGAAAGCGAATGTCTGTGTGGCAGCGAATGCAGTTCCAAGGGACAGTGAAAACCAGCTACAGCATTCCGTGCTGGCAGCTTTCATGTGGGAGAAATCGCTGGACGTTTCGAATTTGGCAGCCGGGCTCTGCGAGAGACACATACACAGTGTTGCCCCTTTACCAAGCAAAGCTTTTGGGGAAAGCGAATGTCTGTGTGGCAGCGAATGCAGTTCCAAGGGACAGTGAAAACCAGCTACAGCATTCCGTGCTGGCAGCTTTCGTGTGGGCGAAATCGCTGGACGTTTCGAATTTGGCAGCCGGGCTCTGCGAGAGACACATACACAGTGTTGCCCCTTTACGAACCAAAGCTTTTGGGGAAAGCGAATGTCTGTGTGGCAGCGAATGCAGTTCCAAGGGACAGTGAAAACCAGCTACAGCATTCCGTGCTGGCAGCTTTCGTGTGGGCGAAATCGCTGGACGTTTCGAATTTGGCAGCGAGGCTCTGCGAGAGACACATACACAGTGTTGCCCCTTTACGAACCAAAGCTGTTGGGGAAAGCGAATGTCTGTGTGGCAGCGAATGCAGTTCCAAGGGACAGTGAAAACCAGCTACAGCATTCCGTGCTGGCAGCTTTCGTGTGGGCGCAATCGCTGGACGTTTCGAATTTGGCAGCCGGGCTCTGCGAGAGACACATACACAGTGTTGCCCCATTACCAAGCAAAGCTTTCGGGGAAAGCGAATGTCTGTGTGGCAGCGAATGCAGTTCCAAGGGACAGTGAAAACCAGCTACAGCATTCCGTGCTGGCAGCTTTCATGTGGGAGAAATCGCTGGACGTTTCGAATTTGGCAGCCGGGCTCTGCGAGAGACACATACACAGTGTTGCCCCTTTACCAAGCAAAGCTTTTGGGGAAAGCGAATGTCTGTGTGGCAGCGAATGCAGTTCCAAGGGACAGTGAAAACCAGCTACAGCATTCCGTGCTGGCAGCTTTCGTGTGGGCGAAATCGCTGGACGTTTCGAATTTGGCAGCCGGGCTCTGCGAGAGACACATACACAGTGTTGCCCCTTTACGAACCAAAGCTTTTGGGGAAAGCGAATGTCTGTGTGGCAGCGAATGCAGTTCCAAGGGACAGTGAAAACCAGCTACAGCATTCCGTGCTGGCAGCTTTCGTGTGGGAGAAATCGCTGGACGTTTCGAATTTGGCAGCCGGGCTCTGCGAGAGACACATACACAGTGTTGCCCCTTTACAAACCAAAGCTTTTGGGGAAAGCGAATGTCTGTGTGGCAGCGAATGCAGTTCCAAGGGACAGTGAAAACCAGCTACAGCATTCCGTGCTGGCAGCTTTCGTGTGGGCGCAATCGCTGGACGTTTCGAATTTGGCAGCCGGGCTCTGCGAGAGACACATACACAGTATTGCCCCATTACCAAGCAAAGCTTTTGGGGAAAGCGAATGTCTGTGTGGCAGCGAATGCAGTTCCAAGGGACAGTGAAAACCAGCTACAGCATTCCGTGCTGGCAGCTTTCATGTGGGCGCAATCGCTGGACGTTTCGAATTTGGCAGCCGGGCTCTGCGAGAGACACATACACAGTGTTGCCCCTTTACCAAGCAAAGCTTTTGGGGAAAGCGAATGTCTGTGTGGCAAGGAATGCAGTTCCAAGGGACAGTGAAAACCAGCTACAGCATTCCGTGCTGGCAGCTTTCGTGTGGGAGAAATCGCTGGACGTTTCGAATTTGGCAGCCGGGCTCTGCGAGAGACACATACACAGTGTTGCCCCATTACCAAGCAAAGCTTTTGGGGAAAGCGAATGTCTGTGTGGCAGCGAATGCAGTTCCAAGGGACAGTGAAAACCAGCTACAGCATTCCGTGCTGGCAGCTTTCGTGTGGGCGCAATCGCTGGACGTTTCGAATTTGGCAGCCGGGCTCTGCGAGAGACACATACACAGTGTTGCCCCTTTACGAACCAAAGCTTTTGGGGAAAGCGAATGTCTGTGTGGCAGCGAATGCAGTTCCAAGGGACAGTGAAAACCAGCTACAGCATTCCGTGCTGGCAGCTTTCGTGTGGGAGAAATCGCTGGACGTTTCGAATTTGGCAGCCGGGCTCTGCGAGAGACACATACACAGTGTTGCCCCTTTACGAACCAAAGCTTTTGGGGAAAGCGAATGTCTGTGTGGCAGCGAATGCAGTTCCAAGGGACAGTGAAAACCAGCTACAGCATTCCGTGCTGGCAGCTTTCGTGTGGGCGCAATCGCTGGACGTTTCGAATTTGGCAGCCGGGCTCTGCGAGAGACACATACACAGTGTTGCCCCTTTACGAACCAAAGCTGTTGGGGAAAGCGAATGTCTGTGTGGCAGCGAATGCAGTTCCAAGGGACAGTGAAAACCAGCTACAGCATTCCGTGCTGGCAGCTTTCGTGTGGGCGCAATCGCTGGACGTTTCGAATTTGGCAGCCGGGCTCTGCGAGAGACACATACACAGTGTTGCCCCTTTACGAACCAAAGCTTTTGGGGAAAGCGAATGTCTGTGTGGCAGCGAATGCAGTTCCAAGGGACAGTGAAAACCAGCTACAGCATTCCGTGCTGGCAGCTTTCGTGTGGGAGAAATCGCTGGACGTTTCAAATTTGGCAGCGAGGCTCTGCGAGAGACACATACACAGTGTTGCCCCTTTACGAACCAAAGCTGTTGGGGAAAGCGAATGTCTGTGTGGCAGCGAATGCAGTTCCAAGGGACAGTGAAAACCAGCTACAGCATTCCGTGCTGGCAGCTTTCGTGTGGGCGCAATCGCTGGACGTTTCGAATTTGGCAGCCGGGCTCTGCGAGAGACACATACACAGTATTGCCCCATTACCAAGCAAAGCTTTTGGGGAAAGCGAATGTCTGTGTGGCAGCGAATGCAGTTCCAAGGGACAGTGAAAACCAGCTACAGCATTCCATGCTGGCAGCTTTCGTGTGGGCGCAATCGCTGGACGTTTCGAATTTGGCAGCCGGGCTCTGCGAGAGACACATACACAGTGTTGCCCCTTTACGAACCAAAGCTTTTGGGGAAAGCGAATGTCTGTGTGGCAGCGAATGCAGTTCCAAGGGACAGTGAAAACCAGCTACAGCATTCCGTGCTGGCAGCTTTCGTGTGGGAGAAATCGCTGGACGTTTCGAATTTGGCAGCCGGGCTCTGCGAGAGACACATACACAGTGTTGCCCCTTTACGAACCAAAGCTTTTGGGGAAAGCGAATGTCTGTGTGGCAGCGAATGCAGTTCCAAGGGACAGTGAAAACCAGCTACAGCATTCCGTGCTGGCAGCTTTCGTGTGGGCGCAATCGCTGGACGTTTCGAATTTGGCAGCCGGGCTCTGCGAGAGACACATACACAGTATTGCCCCATTACCAAGCAAAGCTTTTGGGGAAAGCGAATGTCTGTGTGGCAGCGAATGCAGTTCCAAGGGACAGTGAAAACCAGCTACAGCATTCCGTGCTGGCAGCTTTCATGTGGGCGCAATCGCTGGACGTTTCGAATTTGGCAGCCGGGCTCTGCGAGAGACACATACACAGTGTTGCCCCTTTACCAAGCAAAGCTTTTGGGGAAAGCGAATGTCTGTGTGGCAAGGAATGCAGTTCCAAGGGACAGTGAAAACCAGCTACAGCATTCCGTGCTGGCAGCTTTCGTGTGGGAGAAATCGCTGGACGTTTCGAATTTGGCAGCCGGGCTCTGCGAGAGACACATACACAGTGTTGCCCCATTACCAAGCAAAGCTTTTGGGGAAAGCGAATGTCTGTGTGGCAGCGAATGCAGTTCCAAGGGACAGTGAAAACCAGCTACAGCATTCCGTGCTGGCAGCTTTCGTGTGGGCGCAATCGCTGGACGTTTCGAATTTGGCAGCCGGGCTCTGCGAGAGACACATACACAGTGTTGCCCCTTTACGAACCAAAGCTTTTGGGGAAAGCGAATGTCTGTGTGGCAGCGAATGCAGTTCCAAGGGACAGTGAAAACCAGCTACAGCATTCCGTGCTGGCAGCTTTCGTGTGGGAGAAATCGCTGGACGTTTCGAATTTGGCAGCCGGGCTCTGCGAGAGACACATACACAGTGTTGCCCCATTACCAAGCAAAGCTTTTGGGGAAAGCGAATGTCTGTGTGGCAGCGAATGCAGTTCCAAGGGACAGTGAAAACCAGCTACAGCATTCCGTGCTGGCAGCTTTCGTGTGGGCGCAATCGCTGGACGTTTCGAATTTGGCAGCCGGGCTCTGCGAGAGACACATACACAGTGTTGCCCCTTTACCAAGCAAAGCTTTTGGGGAAAGCGAATGTCTGTGTGGCAGCGAATGCAGTTCCAAGGGACAGTGAAAACCAGCTACAGCATTCCGTGCTGGCAGCTTTCGTGTGGGAGAAATCGCTGGACGTTTCGAATTTGGCAGCCGGGCTCTGCGAGAGACACATACACAGTGTTGCCCCTTTACGAACCAAAGCTGTTGGGGAAAGCGAATGTCTGTGTGGCAGCGAATGCAGTTCCAAGGGACAGTGAAAACCAGCTACAGCATTCCGTGCTGGCAGCTTTCGTGTGGGCGCAATCGCTGGACGTTTCGAATTTGGCAGCCGGGCTCTGCGAGAGACACATACACAGTGTTGCCCCTTTACGAACCAAAGCTGTTGGGGAAAGCGAATGTCTGTGTGGCAGCGAATGCAGTTCCAAGGGACAGTGAAAACCAGCTACAGCATTCCGTGCTGGCAGCTTTCGTGTGGGCGCAATCGCTGGACGTTTCGAATTTGGCAGCCGGGCTCTGCGAGAGACACATACACAGTGTTGCCCCATTACCAAGCAAAGCTTTTGGGGAAAGCGAATGTCTGTGTGGCAGCGAATGCAGTTCCAAGGGACAGTGAAAACCAGCTACAGCATTCCGTGCTGGCAGATTTCGTGTGGGCGCAATCGCTGGACGTTTCGAATTTGGCAGCCGGGCTCTGCGAGAGACACATACACAGTGTTGCCCCGTTACGAACCAAAGCTTTTGGGGAAAGCGAATGTCTGTGTGGCAGCGAATGCAGTTCCAAGGGACAGTGAAAACCAGCTACAGCATTCCGTGCTGGCAGCTTTCGTGTGGGAGAAATCGCTGGACGTTTCGAATTTGGCAGCCGGGCTCTGCGAGAGACACATACACAGTGTTGCCCCTTTACGAACCAAAGCTTTTGGGGAAAGCGAATGTCTGTGTGGCAGCGAATGCAGTTCCAAGGGACAGTGAAAACCAGCTACAGCATTCCGTGCTGGCAGCTTTCGTGTGGGCGCAATCGCTGGACGTTTCGAATTTGGCAGCCGGGCTCTGCGAGAGACACATACACAGTGTTGCCCCATTACCAAGCAAACCTTTGGGGAAAGCGAATGTCTGTGTGGCAGCGAATGCAGTTCCAAGGGACAGTGAAAACCAGCTACAGCATTCCGTGCTGGCAGCTTTCGTGTGGGCGCAATCGCTGGACGTTTCGAATTTGGCAGCCGGGCTCTGCGAGAGACACATACACAGTGTTGCCCCATTACCAAGCAAAGCTTATGGGGAAAGCGAATGTCTGTGTGGCAGCGAATGCAGTTCCAAGGGACAGTGAAAACCAGCTACAGCATTCCGTGCTGGCAGCTTTCATGTGGGAGAAATCGCTGGACGTTTCGAATTTGGCAGCCGGGCTCTGCGAGAGACACATACACAGTGTTGCCCCTTTACCAAGCAAAGCTTTTGGGGAAAGCGAATGTCTGTGTGGCAGCGAATGCAGTTCCAAGGGACAGTGAAAACCAGCTACAGCATTCCGTGCTGGCAGCTTTCGTGTGGGCGAAATCGCTGGACGTTTCGAATTTGGCAGCCGGGCTCTGCGAGAGACACATACACAGTGTTGCCCCTTTACGAACCAAAGCTGTTGGGGAAAGCGAATGTCTGTGTGGCAGCGAATGCAGTTCCAAGGGACAGTGAAAACCAGCTACAGCATTCCGTGCTGGCAGCTTTCGTGTGGGCGAAATCGCTGGACGTTTCGAATTTGGCAGCCGGGCTCTGCGAGAGACACATACACAGTGTTGCCCCTTTACGAACCAAAGCTGTTGGGGAAAGCGAATGTCTGTGTGGCAGCGAATGCAGTTCCAAGGGACAGTGAAAACCAGCTACAGCATTCCGTGCTGGCAGCTTTCGTGTGGGCGCAATCGCTGGACGTTTCGAATTTGGCAGCCGGGCTCTGCGAGAGACACATACACAGTGTTGCCCCATTACCAAGCAAAGCTTTTGGGGAAAGCGAATGTCTGTGTGGCAGCGAATGCAGTTCCAAGGGACAGTGAAAACCAGCTACAGCATTCCGTGCTGGCAGCTTTCGTGTGGGCGCAATCGCTGGACGTTTCGAATTTGGCAGCCGGGCTCTGCGAGAGACACATACACAGTGTTGCCCCGTTACGAACCAAAGCTGTTGGGGAAAGCGAATGTCTGTGTGGCAGCGAATGCAGTTCCAAGGGACAGTGAAAACCAGCTACAGCATTCCGTGCTGGCAGCTTTCGTGTGGGCGCAATCGCTGGACGTTTCGAATTTGGCAGCCGGGCTCTGCGAGAGACACATACACAGTGTTGCCCCTTTACGAACCAAAGCTGTTGGGGAAAGCGAATGTCTGTGTGGCAGCGAATGCAGTTCCAAGGGACAGTGAAAACCAGCTACAGCATTCCGTGCTGGCAGATTTCGTGTGGGAGAAATCGCTGGACGTTTCGAATTTGGTAGCGAGGCTCTGCGAGAGACACATACACAGTGTTGCCCCATTACCAAGCAAAGCTTTTGGGGAAAGCGAATGTCTGTGTGGCAGCGAATGCAGTTCCAAGGGACAGTGAAAACCAGCTACAGCATTCCGTGCTGGCAGCTTTCGTGTGGGCGCAATCGCTGGACGTTTCGAATTTGGCAGTCGGGCTCTGCGAGAGACACATACACAGTGTTGCCCCATTACCAAGCAAAGCTTTTGGGGAAAGCGAATGCCTGTGTGGCAGCGAATGCAGTTCCAAGGGACAGTGAAAACCAGCTACAGCATTCCGTGCTGGCAGCTTTCGTGTGGGCGAAATCGCTGGACGTTTCGAATTTGGCAGCCGGGCTCTGCGAGAGACACATACACAGTGTTGCCCCTTTACGAACCAAAGCTTTTGGGGAAAGCGAATGTCTGTGTGGCAGCGAATGCAGTTCCAAGGGACAGTGAAAACCAGCTACAGCATTCCGTGCTGGCAGATTTCGTGTGGGCGCAATCGCTGGACGTTTTGAATTTGGCAGCCGGGCTCTGCGAGAGACACATACACAGTGTTGCCCCATTACCAAGCAAAGCTTTTGGGGAAAGCGAATGTCTGTGTGGCAGCGAATGCAGTTCCAAGGGACAGTGAAAACCAGCTACAGCATTCCGTGCTGGCAGCTTTCGTGTGGGCGCAATCGCTGGACGTTTCGAATTTGGCAGCCGGGCTCTGCGAGAGACACATACAGAGTGTTGCCCCTTTACGAAGCAAAGCTGTTGGGGAAAGCGAATGTCTGTGTGGCAGCGAATGCAGTTCCAAGGGACAGTGAAAACCAGCTACAGCATTCCGTGCTGGCAGCTTTCGTGTGGGCGCAATCGCTGGACGTTTCGAATTTGGCAGCCGGGCTCTGCGAGAGACACATACACAGTGTTGCCCCTTTACGAACCAAAGCTTTTGGGGAAAGCGAATGTCTGTGTGGCAGCGAATGCAGTTCCAAGGGACAGTGAAAACCAGCTACAGCATTCCGTGCTGGCAGCTTTCGTGTGGGAGAAATCGCTGGACGTTTCGAATTTGGCAGCCGGGCTCTGCGAGAGACACATACACAGTGTTGCCCCTTTACGAACCAAAGCTTTTGGGGAAAGCGAATGTCTGTGTGGCAGCGAATGCAGTTCCAAGGGACAGTGAAAACCAGCTACAGCATTCCGTGCTGGCAGCTTTCGTGTGGGCGAAATCGCTGGACGTTTCGAATTTGGCAGCCGGGCTCTGCGAGAGACACATACACAGTGTTGCCCCATTACCAAGCAAAGCTTTTGGGGAAAGCGAATGTCTGTGTGGCAGCGAATGCAGTTCCAAGGGACAGTGAAAAACAGCTACAGCATTCCGTGCTGGCAGCTTTCGTGTGGGCGCAATCGCTGGACGTTTCGAATTTGGCAGCCGGGCTCTGCGAGAGACACATACACAGTGTTGCCCCATTACCAAGCAAAGCTTATGGGGAAAGCGAATGTCTGTGTGGCAGCGAATGCAGTTCCAAGGGACAGTGAAAACCAGCTACAGCATTCCGTGCTGGCAGCTTTCATGTGGGAGAAATCGCTGGACGTTTCGAATTTGGCAGCCGGGCTCTGCGAGAGACACATACACAGTGTTGCCCCTTTACGAACCAAAGCTGTTGGGGAAAGCGAATGTCTGTGTGGCAGCGAATGCAGTTCCAAGGGACAGTGAAAACCAGCTACAGCATTCCGTGCTGGCAGCTTTCGTGTGGGCGAAATCGCTGGACGTTTCGAATTTGGCAGCCGGGCTCTGCGAGAGACACATACACAGTGTTGCCCCTTTACGAACCAAAGCTTTTGGGGAAAGCGAATGTCTGTGTGGCAGCGAATGCAGTTCCAAGGGACAGTGAAAACCAGCTACAGCATTCCGTGCTGGCAGCTTTCGTGTGGGCGCAATCGCTGGACGTTTCGAATTTGGCAGCCGGGCTCTGCGAGAGACACATACACAGTGTTGCCCCATTACCAAGCAAAGCTTTTGGGGAAAGCGAATGTCTGTGTGGCAGCGAATGCAGTTCCAAGGGACAGTGAAAACCAGCTACAGCATTCTGTGCTGGCAGCTTTCGTGTGGGCGCAATCGCTGGACGTTTCGAATTTGGTAGCGAGGCTCTGCGAGAGACACATACACAGTGTTGCCCCTTTACGAACCAAAGCTTTTGGGGAAAGCGAATGTCTGTGTGGCAGCGAATGCAGTTCCAAGGGACAGTGAAAACCAGCTACAGCATTCCGTGCTGGCAGCTTTCGTGTGGGCGAAATCGCTGGACGTTTTGAATTTGGCAGCCGGGCTCTGCGAGAGACACATACACAGTGTTGCCCCTTTACGAACCAAAGCTTTTGGGGAAAGCGAATGTCTGTGTGGCAGCGAATGCAGTTCCAAGGGACAGTGAAAACCAGCTACAGCATTCCGTGCTGGCAGCTTTCGTGTGGGAGAAATCGCTGGACGTTTCGAATTTGGCAGCCGGGCTCTGCGAGAGACACATACACAGTGTTGCCCCTTTACGAACCAAAGCTGTTGGGGAAAGTGAATGTCTGTGTGGCAGCGAATGCAGTTCCAAGGGACAGTGAAAACCAGCTACAGCATTCCGTGCTGGCAGCTTTCGTGTGGGCGCAATCGCTGGACGTTTCGAATTTGGCAGCCGGGCTCTGCGAGAGACACATACACAGTGTTGCCCCATTACCAAGCAAAGCTTTTGGGGAAAGCGAATGTCTGTGTGGCAGCGAATGCAGTTCCAAGGGACAGTGAAAACCAGCTACAGCATTCCGTGCTGGCAGCTTTCGTGTGGGCGCAATCGCTGGACGTTTCGAATTTGGCAGCCGGGCTCTGCGAGAGACACATACACAGTGTTGCCCCTTTACGAACCAAAGCTTTTGGGGAAAGCGAATGTCTGTGTGGCAGCGAATGCAGTTCCAAGGGACAGTGAAAACCAGCTACAGCATTCCGTGCTGGCAGCTTTCGTGTGGGAGAAATCGCTGGACGTTTCGAATTTGGCAGCCGGGCTCTGCGAGAGACACATACACAGTGTTGCCCCTTTACCAAGCAAAGCTTTTGGGGAAAGCGAATGTCTGTGTGGCAGCGAATGCAGTTCCAAGGGACAGTGAAAACCAGCTACAGCATTCTGTGCTGGCAGCTTTCGTGTGGGCGAAATCGCTGGACGTTTCGAATTTGGCAGCCGGGCTCTGCGAGAGACACATACACAGTGTTGCCCCTTTACGAACCAAACCTTTTGGGGAAAGCGAATGTCTGTGTGGCAGCGAATGCAGTTCCAAGGGACAGTGAAAACCAGCTACAGCATTCCGTGCTGGCAGCTTTCGTGTGGGAGAAATCGCTGGACGTTTCAATTTTGGCAGCGAGGCTCTGCGAGAGACACATACACAGTGTTGCCCCTTTACGAACCAAAGCTGTTGGGGAAAGCGAATGTCTGTGTGGCAGCGAATGCAGTTCCAAGGGACAGTGAAAACCAGCTACAGCATTCCGTGCTGGCAGCTTTCGTGTGGGCGCAATCGCTGGACGTTTCGAATTTGGCAGCCGGGCTCTGCGAGAGACACATACACAGTGTTGCCCCATTACCAAGCAAAGCTTTTGGGGAAAGCGAATGTCTGTGTGGCAGCGAATGCAGTTCCAAGGGACAGTGAAACCCAGCTACAGCATTCCGTGCTGGCAGCTTTCGTGTGGGCGCAATCGCTGGACGTTTCGAATTTGGCAGCCGGGCTCTGCGAGAGACACATACACAGTGTTGCCCCTTTACGAACCAAAGCTTTTGGGGAAAGCGAATGTCTGTGTGGCAGCGAATGCAGTTCCAAGGGACAGTGAAAACCAGCTACAGCATTCCGTGCTGGCAGCTTTCGTGTGGGCGCAATCGCTGGACGTTTCGAATTTGGCAGCCGGGCTCTGCGAGAGACACATACACAGTGTTGCCCCTTTACGAACCAAAGCTTTTGGGGAAAGCGAATGTCTGTGTGGCAGCGAATGCAGTTCCAAGGGACAGTGAAAACCAGCTACAGCATTCCGTGCTGGCAGCTTTCGTGTGGGCGAAATCGCTGGACGTTTCGAATTTGGCAGCCGGGCTCTGCGAGAGACACATACACAGTGTTGCCCCTTTACGAACCAAAGCTTTTGGGGAAAGCGAATGTCTGTGTGGCAGCGAATGCAGTTCCAAGGGACAGTGAAAACCAGCTACAGCATTCCGTGCTGGCAGATTTCGTGTGGGCGAAATCGCTGGACGTTTCGAATTTGGCAGCCGGGCTCTGCGAGAGACACATACACAGTGTTGCCCCATTACCAAGCAAAGCTTTTGGGGAAAGCGAATGTCTGTGTGGCAGCGAATGCAGTTCCAAGGGACAGTGAAAACCAGCTACAGCATTCCGTGCTGGCAGCTTTCGTGTGGGAGAAATCGCTGGACGTTTCAATTTTGGCAGCGAGGCTCTGCGAGAGACACATACACAGTGTTGCCCCTTTACGAACCAAAGCTGTTGGGGAAAGCGAATGTCTGTGTGGCAGCGAATGCAGTTCCAAGGGACAGTGAAAACCAGCTACAGCATTCCGTGCTGGCAGCTTTCGTGTGGGCGCAATCGCTGGACGTTTCGAATTTGGCAGCCGGGCTCTGCGAGAGACACATACACAGTGTTGCCCCTTTACGAACCAAAGCTTTTGGGGAAAGCGAATGTCTGTGTGGCAGCGAATGCAGTTCCAAGGGACAGTGAAACCCAGCTACAGCATTCCGTGCTGGCAGCTTTCGTGTGGGCGCAATCGCTGGACGTTTCGAATTTGGCAGCCGGGCTCTGCGAGAGACACATACACAGTGTTGCCCCTTTACGAACCAAAGCTTTTGGGGAAAGCGAATGTCTGTGTGGCAGCGAATGCAGTTCCAAGGGACAGTGAAAACCAGCTACAGCATTCCGTGCTGGCAGCTTTCGTGTGGGCGCAATCGCTGGACGTTTCGAATTTGGCAGCCGGGCTCTGCGAGAGACACATACACAGTGTTGCCCCATTACCAAGCAAAGCTTTTGGGGAAAGCGAATGTCTGTGTGGCAGCGAATGCAGTTCCAAGGGACAGTGAAAACCAGCTACAGCATTCCGTGCTGGCAGCTTTCGTGTGGGCGAAATCGCTGGACGTTTCGAATTTGGCAGCCGGGCTCTGCGAGAGACACATACACAGTGTTGCCCCTTTACGAACCAAAGCTTTTGGGGAAAGCGAATGTCTGTGTGGCAGCGAATGCAGTTCCAAGGGACAGTGAAAACCAGCTACAGCATTCCGTGCTGGCAGATTTCGTGTGGGCGCAATCGCTGGACGTTTCGAATTTGGCAGCCGGGCTCTGCGAGAGACACATACACAGTGTTGCCCCATTACCAAGCAAAGCTTTTGGGGAAAGCGAATGTCTGTGTGGCAGCGAATGCAGTTCCAAGGGACAGTGAAAACCAGCTACAGCATTCCGTGCTGGCAGCTTTCGTGTGGGCGCAATCGCTGGACGTTTCGAATTTGGCAGCCGGGCTCTGCGAGAGACACATACACAGTGTTGCCCCTTTACGAACCAAAGCTTTTGGGGAAAGCGAATGTCTGTGTGGCAGCGAATGCAGTTCCAAGGGACAGTGAAAACCAGCTACAGCATTCCGTGCTGGCAGCTTTCGTGTGGGAGAAATCGCTGGACGTTTCAATTTTGGCAGCGAGGCTCTGCGAGAGACACATACACAGTGTTGCCCCTTTACGAACCAAAGCTGTTGGGGAAAGCGAATGTCTGTGTGGCAGCGAATGCAGTTCCAAGGGACAGTGAAAACCAGCTACAGCATTCCGTGCTGGCAGCTTTCGTGTGGGCGCAATCGCTGGACGTTTCGAATTTGGCAGCCGGGCTCTGCGAGAGACACATACACAGTGTTGCCCCATTACCAAGCAAAGCTTTTGGGGAAAGCGAATGTCTGTGTGGCAGCGAATGCAGTTCCAAGGGACAGTGAAACCCAGCTACAGCATTCCGTGCTGGCAGCTTTCGTGTGGGCGCAATCGCTGGACGTTTCGAATTTGGCAGCCGGGCTCTGCGAGAGACACATACACAGTGTTGCCCCTTTACGAACCAAAGCTTTTGGGGAAAGCGAATGTCTGTGTGGCAGCGAATGCAGTTCCAAGGGACAGTGAAAACCAGCTACAGCATTCCGTGCTGGCAGCTTTCGTGTGGGCGCAATCGCTGGACGTTTCGAATTTGGCAGCCGGGCTCTGCGAGAGACACATACACAGTGTTGCCCCTTTACGAACCAAAGCTTTTGGGGAAAGCGAATGTCTGTGTGGCAGCGAATGCAGTTCCAAGGGACAGTGAAAACCAGCTACAGCATTCCGTGCTGGCAGCTTTCGTGTGGGCGAAATCGCTGGACGTTTCGAATTTGGCAGCCGGGCTCTGCGAGAGACACATACACAGTGTTGCCCCTTTACGAACCAAAGCTTTTGGGGAAAGCGAATGTCTGTGTGGCAGCGAATGCAGTTCCAAGGGACAGTGAAAACCAGCTACAGCATTCCGTGCTGGCAGCTTTCGTGTGGGCGCAATCGCTGGACGTTTCGAATTTGGCAGCCGGGCTCTGCGAGAGACACATACACAGTGTTGCCCCTTTACCAAGCAAAGCTTTTGGGGAAAGCGAATGTCTGTGTGGCAGCGAATGCAGTTCCAAGGGACAGTGAAAACCAGCTACAGCATTCCGTGCTGGCAGCTTTCGTGTGGGCGCAATCGCTGGACGTTTCGAATTTGGCAGCCGGGCTCTGCGAGAGACACATACACAGTGTTGCCCCTTTACCAAGCAAAGCTTTTGGGGAAAGCGAATGTCTGTGTGGCAGCGAATGCAGTTCCAAGGGACAGTGAAAACCAGCTACAGCATTCCGTGCTGGCAGCTTTCGTGTGGGCGCAATCGCTGGACGTTTCGAATTTGGCAGCCGGGCTCTGCGAGAGACACATACACAGTGTTGCCCCTTTACGAACCAAAGCTTTTGGGGAAAGCGAATGTCTGTGTGGCAGCGAATGCAGTTCCAAGGGACAGTGAAAACCAGCTACAGCATTCCGTGCTGGCAGCTTTCGTGTGGGCGCAATCGCTGGACGTTTCGAATTTGGCAGCCGGGCTCTGCGAGAGACACATACACAGTGTTGCCCTTTACGAACCAAAGCTTTTGGGGAAAGCGAATGTCTGTGTGGCAGCGAATGCAGTTCCAAGGGACAGTGAAAACCAGCTACAGCATTCCGTGCTGGCAGCTTTCGTGTGGGCGCAATCGCTGGACGTTTCGAATTTGGCAGCCGGGCTCTGCGAGAGACACATACACAGTGTTGCCCCATTACCAAGCAAAGCTTTTGGGGAAAGCGAATGTCTGTGTGGCAGCGAATGCAGTTCCAAGGGACAGTGAAAACCAGCTACAGCATTCCGTGCTGGCAGCTTTCGTGTGGGCGCAATCGCTGGACGTTTCGAATTTGGCAGCCGGGCTCTGCGAGAGACACATACACAGTGTTGCCCCTTTACGAACCAAAGCTTTTGGGGAAAGCGAATGTCTGTGTGGCAGCGAATGCAGTTCCAAGGGACAGTGAAAACCAGCTACAGCATTCCGTGCTGGCAGATTTCGTGTGGGCGCAATCGCTGGACGTTTCGAATTTGGCAGCCGGGCTCTGCGAGAGACACATACACAGTGTTGCCCCATTACCAAGCAAAGCTTTTGGGGAAAGCGAATGTCTGTGTGGCAGCGAATGCAGTTCCAAGGGACAGTGAAAACCAGCTACAGCATTCCGTGCTGGCAGCTTTCGTGTGGGCGCAATTGCTGGACGTTTCGAATTTGGCAGCCGGGCTCTGCGAGAGACACATACACAGTGTTGCCCCATTACCAAGCAAAGCTTTTGGGGAAAGCGAATGTCTGTGTGGCAGCGAATGCAGTTCCAAGGGACAGTGAAAACCAGCTACAGCATTCCGTGCTGGCAGCTTTCGTGTGGGCGCAATCGCTGGACGTTTCGAATTTGTTAGCCGGGCTCTGCGAGACACACATACACAGTGTTGCCCCTTTACGAACCAAAGCTTTTGGGGAAAGCGAATGTCTGTGTGGCAGCGAATGCAGTTCCAAGGGACAGTGAAAACCAGCTACAGCATTCCGTGCTGGCAGCTTTCGTGTGGGCGCAATCGCTGGACGTTTCGAATTTGGCAGCCGGGCTCTGCGAGAGACACATACACAGTGTTGCCCCTTTACGAACCAAAGCTTTTGGGGAAAGCGAATGTCTGTGTGGCAGCGAATGCAGTTCCAAGGGACAGTGAAAACCAGCTACAGCATTCCGTGCTGGCAGCTTTCGTGTGGGCGAAATCGCTGGACGTTTCGAATTTGGCAGCCGGGCTCTGCGAGAGACACATACACAGTGTTGCCCCTTTACGAACCAAAGCTTTTGGGGAAAGCGAATGTCTGTGTGGCAGCGAATGCAGTTCCAAGGGACAGTGAAAACCAGCTACAGCATTCCGTGCTGGCAGCTTTCGTGTGGGAGAAATCACTGGACGTTTCAAATTTGGCAGCGAGGCTCTGCGAGAGACACATACACAGTGTTGCCCCTTTACGAACCAAAGCTGTTGGGTAAAGCGAATGTCTGTGTGGCAGCGAATGCAGTTCCAAGGGACAGTGAAAACCAGCTACAGCATTCCGTGCTGGCAGCTTTCGTGTGGGCGCAATCGCTGGACTTTTCGAATTTGGCAGCCGGGCTCTGCGAGAGACACATACACAGTGTTGCCCCTTTACGAACCAAAGCTTTTGGGGAAAGCGAATGTCTGTGTGGCAGCGAATGCAGTTCCAAGGGACAGTGAAAACCAGCTACAGCATTCCGTGCTGGCAGCTTTCGTGTGGGCGCAATCGCTGGACGTTTCGAATTTGGCAGCCGGGCTCTGCGAGAGACACATACACAGTGTTGCCCCTTTACGAACCAAAGCTTTTGGGGAAAGCGAATGTCTGTGTGGCAGCGAATGCAGTTCCAAGGGACAGTGAAAACCAGCTACAGCATTCCGTGCTGGCAGCTTTCGTGTGGGCGCAATCGCTGGACGTTTCGAATTTGTTAGCCGGGCTCTGCGAGAGACACATACACAGTGTTGCCCCTTTACGAACCAAAGCTTTTGGGGAAAGCGAATGTCTGTGTGGCAGCGAATGCAGTTCCAAGGGACAGTGAAAACCAGCTACAGCATTCCGTGCTGGCAGCTTTCGTGTGGGCGCAATCGCTGGACGTTTCGAATTTGGCAGCCGGGCTCTGCGAGAGACACATACACAGTGTTGCCCCTTTACCAAGCAAAGCTTTTGGGGAAAGCGAATGTCTGTGTGGCAGCGAATGCAGTTCCAAGGGACAGTGAAAACCAGCTACAGCATTCCGTGCTGGCAGCTTTCGTGTGGGCGAAATCACTGGACGTTTCGAATTTGGCAGCCGGGCTCTGCGAGAGACACATACACAGTGTTGCCCCTTTACGAACCAAAGCTTTTGGGGAAAGCGAATGTCTGTGTGGCAGCGAATGCAGTTCCAAGGGACAGTGAAAACCAGCTACAGCATTCCGTGCTGGCAGCTTTCGTGTGGGAGAAATCACTGGACGTTTCAAATTTGGCAGCGAGGCTCTGCGAGAGACACATACACAGTGTTGCCCCTTTACGAACCAAAGCTGTTGGGTAAAGCGAATGTCTGTGTGGCAGCGAATGCAGTTCCAAGGGACAGTGAAAACCAGCTACAGCATTCCGTGCTGGCAGATTTCGTGTGGGCGCAATCGCTGGACTTTTCGAATTTGGCAGCCGGGCTCTGCGAGAGACACATACACAGTGTTGCCCCATTACCAAGCAAAGCTTTTGGGGAAAGCGAATGTCTGTGTGGCAGCGAATGCAGTTCCAAGGGACAGTGAAAACCAGCTACAGCATTCCATGCTGGCAGCTTTCGTGTGGGCGAAATCGCTGGACGTTTCGAATTTGGCAGCCGGGCTCTGCGAGAGACACATACACAGTGTTGCCCCTTTACCAAGCAAAGCTTTTGGGGAAAGCGAATGTCTGTGTGGCAGCGAATGCAGTTCCAAGGGACAGTGAAAACCAGCTACAGCATTCCGTGCTGGCAGCTTTCGTGTGGGCGCAATCGCTGGACGTTTCGAATTTGGCAGCCTGGCTCTGCGAGAGACACATACACAGTGTTGCCCCTTTACGAACCAAAGCTTTTGGGGAAAGCGAATGTCTGTGTGGCAGCGAATGCAGTTCCAAGGGACAGTGAAAACCAGCTACAGCATTCCGTGCTGGCAGCTTTCGTGTGGGAGAAATCGCTGGACGTTTCAACTTTGGCAGCGAGGCTCTGCGAGAGACACATACACAGTGTTGCCCCTTTACGAACCAAAGCTGTTGGGGAAAGCGAATGTCTGTGTGGCAGCGAATGCAGTTCCAAGGGACAGTGAAAACCAGCTACAGCATTCCGTGCTGGCAGCTTTCGTGTGGGCGCAATCGCTGGACGTTTCGAATTTGGCAGCCGGGCTCTGCGAGAGACACATACACAGTGTTGCCCCATTACCAAGCAAAGCTTTTGGGGAAAGCGAATGTCTGTGTGGCAGCGAATGCAGTTCCAAGGGACAGTGAAAACCAGCTACAGCATTCCGTGCTGGCAGCTTTCGTGTGGGCGAAATCGCTGGACGTTTCGAATTTGGCAGCCGGGCTCTGCGAGAGACACATACACAGTGTTGCCCTTTACGAACCAAAGCTTTTGGGGAAAGCGAATGTCTGTGTGGCAGCGAATGCAGTTCCAAGGGACAGTGAAAACCAGCTACAGCATTCCGTGCTGGCAGATTTCGTGTGGGCGCAATCGCTGGACGTTTCGAATTTGGCAGCCGGGCTCTGCGAGAGACACATACACAGTGTTGCCCCATTACCAAGCAAAGCTTTTGGGGAAAGCGAATGTCTGTGTGGCAGCGAATGCAGTTCCAAGGGACAGTGAAAACCAGCTACAGCATTCCGTGCTGGCAGATTTCGTGTGGGCGCAATCGCTGGACGTTTCGAATTTGGCAGCCGGGCTCTGCGAGAGACACATACACAGTGTTGCCCCATTACCAAGCAAAGCTTTTGGGGAAAGCGAATGTCTGTGTGGCAGCGAATGCAGTTCCAAGGGACAGTGAAAACCAGCTACAGCATTCCGTGCTGGCAGCTTTCGTGTGGGCGCAATCGCTGGACGTTTCGAATTTGGCAGCCGGGCTCTGCGAGAGACACATACACAGTGTTGCCCCTTTACGAACCAAAGCTTTTGGGGAAAGCGAATGTCTGTGTGGCAGCGAATGCAGTTCCAAGGGACAGTGAAAACCAGCTACAGCATTCCGTGCTGGCAGCTTTCGTGTGGGCGCAATCGCTGGACGTTTCGAATTTGGCAGCCGGGCTCTGCGAGACACACATACACAGTGTTGCCCCTTTACGAACCAAAGCTTTTGGGGAAAGCGAATGTCTGTGTGGCAGTGAATGCAGTTCCAAGGGACAGTGAAAACCAGCTACAGCATTCCGTGCTGGCAGCTTTCGTGTGGGCGCAATCGCTGGACGTTTCGAATTTGGCAGCCGGGCTCTGCGAGAGACACATACACAGTGTTGCCCCTTTACGAACCAAAGCTTTTGGGGAAAGCGAATGTCTGTGTGGCAGCGAATGCAGTTCCAAGGGACAGTGAAAACCAGCTACAGCATTCCGTGCTGGCAGCTTTCGTGTGGGCGCAATCGCTGGACGTTTCGAATTTGGCAGCCGGGCTCTGCGAGAGACACATACACAGTATTGCCCCATTACCAAGCAAAGCTTTTGGGGAAAGCGAATGTCTGTGTGGCAGCGAATGCAGTTCCAAGGGACAGTGAAAACCAGCTACAGCATTCCATGCTGGCAGCTTTCGTGTGGGCGCAATCGCTGGACGTTTCGAATTTGGCAGCCGGGCTCTGCGAGAGACACATACACAGTGTTGCCCCTTTACGAACCAAAGCTTTTGGGGAAAGCGAATGTCTGTGTGGCAGCGAATGCAGTTCCAAGGGACAGTGAAAACCAGCTACAGCATTCCGTGCTGGCAGCTTTCGTGTGGGCGAAATCGCTGGACGTTTCGAATTTGGCAGCCGGGCTCTGCGAGAGACACATACACAGTGTTGCCCCTTTACGAACCAAAGCTGTTGGGGAAAGCGAATGTCTGTGTGGCAGCGAATGCAGTTCCAAGGGACAGTGAAAACCAGCTACAGCATTCCGTGCTGGCAGCTTTCGTGTGGGCGCAATCGCTGGACGTTTCGAATTTGGCAGCCGGGCTCTGCGAGAGACACATACACAGTGTTGCCCCATTACCAAGCAAAGCTTTTGGGGAAAGCGAATGTCTGTGTGGCAGCGAATGCAGTTCCAAGGGACAGTGAAAACCAGCTACAGCATTCCGTGCTGGCAGCTTTCATGTGGGCGCAATCGCTGGACGTTTCGAATTTGGCAGCCGGGCTCTGCGAGAGACACATACACAGTGTTGCCCCTTTACCAAGCAAAGCTTTTGGGGAAAGCGAATGTCTGTGTGGCAGCGAATGCAGTTCCAAGGGACAGTGAAAACCAGCTACAGCATTCCGTGCTGGCAGCTTTCGTGTGGGCGAAATCGCTGGACGTTTCGAATTTGGCAGCCGGGCTCTGCGAGAGACACATACACAGTGTTGCCCCTTTACGAACCAAAGCTTTTGGGGAAAGCGAATGTCTGTGTGGCAGCGAATGCAGTTCCAAGGGACAGTGAAAACCAGCTACAGCATTCCGTGCTGGCAGATTTCGTGTGGGCGCAATCGCTGGACTTTTCGAATTTGGCAGCCGGGCTCTGCGAGAGACACATACACAGTGTTGCCCCATTACCAAGCAAAGCTTTTGGGGAAAGCGAATGTCTGTGTGGCAGCGAATGCAGTTCCAAGGGACAGTGAAAACCAGCTACAGCATTCCATGCTGGCAGCTTTCGTGTGGGCGCAATCGCTGGACGTTTCGAATTTGGCAGCCTGGCTCTGCGAGAGACACATACACAGTGTTGCCCCTTTACGAACCAAAGCTTTTGGGGAAAGCGAATGTCTGTGTGGCAGCGAATGCAGTTCCAAGGGACAGTGAAAACCAGCTACAGCATTCCGTGCTGGCAGCTTTCGTGTGGGCGAAATCGCTGGACGTTTCGAATTTGGCAGCCGGGCTCTGCGAGAGACACATACACAGTGTTGCCCCTTTACCAAGCAAAGCTTTTGGGGAAAGCGAATGTCTGTGTGGCAGCGAATGCAGTTCCAAGGGACAGTGAAAACCAGCTACAGCATTCCGTGCTGGCAGCTTTCGTGTGGGCGAAATCGCTGGACGTTTCGAATTTGGCAGCCGGGCTCTGCGAGAGACACATACACAGTGTTGCCCCTTTACGAACCAAAGCTTTTGGGGAAAGCGAATGTCTGTGTGGCAGCGAATGCAGTTCCAAGGGACAGTGAAAACCAGCTACAGCATTCCGTGCTGGCAGCTTTCGTGTGGGAGAAATCGCTGGACGTTTCAACTTTGGCAGCGAGGCTCTGCGAGAGACACATACACAGTGTTGCCCCTTTACGAACCAAAGCTGTTGGGGAAAGCGAATGTCTGTGTGGCAGCGAATGCAGTTCCAAGGGACAGTGAAAACCAGCTACAGCATTCCGTGCTGGCAGCTTTCGTGTGGGCGCAATCGCTGGACGTTTCGAATTTGGCAGCCGGGCTCTGCGAGAGACACATACACAGTATTGCCCCATTACCAAGCAAAGCTTTTGGGGAAAGCGAATGTCTGTGTGGCAGCGAATGCAGTTCCAAGGGACAGTGAAAAACAGCTACAGCATTCCGTGCTGGCAGCTTTCGTGTGGGCGCAATCGCTGGACGTTTCGAATTTGGCAGCCGGGCTCTGCGAGAGACACATACACAGTGTTGCCCCATTACCAAGCAAAGCTTATGGGGAAAGCGAATGTCTGTGTGGCAGCGAATGCAGTTCCAAGGGACAGTGAAAACCAGCTACAGCATTCCGTGCTGGCAGCTTTCATGTGGGAGAAATCGCTGGAGGTTTCGAATTTGGCAGCCGGGCTCTGCGAGAGACACATACACAGTGTTGCCCCTTTACCAAGCAAAGCTTTTGGGGAAAGCGAATGTCTGTGTGGCAGCGAATGCAGTTCCAAGGGACAGTGAAAACCAGCTACAGCATTCCGTGCTGGCAGCTTTCGTGTGGGCGAAATCGCTGGACGTTTCGAATTTGGCAGCCGGGCTCTGCGAGAGACACATACACAGTGTTGCCCCATTACCAAGCAAAGCTTTTGGGGAAAGCGAATGTCTGTGTGGCAGCGAATGCAGTTCCAAGGGACAGTGAAAAACAGCTACAGCATTCCGTGCTGGCAGCTTTCGTGTGGGCGCAATCGCTGGACGTTTCGAATTTGGCAGCCGGGCTCTGCGAGAGACACATACACAGTGTTGCCCCTTTACGAACCAAAGCTTTTGGGGAAAGCGAATGTCTGTGTGGCAGCGAATGCAGTTCCAAGGGACAGTGAAAACCAGCTACAGCATTCCGTGCTGGCAGCTTTCGTGTGGGAGAAATCGCTGGACGTTTCGAATTTGGCAGCCGGGCTCTGCGAGAGACACATACACAGTGTTGCCCCGTTACGAACCAAAGCTGTTGGGGAAAGCGAATGTCTGTGTGGCAGCGAATGCAGTTCCAAGGGACAGTGAAAACCAGCTACAGCATTCCGTGCTGGCAGCTTTCGTGTGGGCGCAATCGCTGGACGTTTCGAATTTGGCAGCCGGGCTCTGCGAGAGACACATACACAGTGTTGCCCCATTACCAAGCAAAGCTTTTGGGGAAAGCGAATGTCTGTGTGGCAGCGAATGCAGTTCCAAGGGACAGTGAAAACCAGCTACAGCATTCTGTGCTGGCAGCTTTCGTGTGGGCGCAATCGCTGGACGTTTCGAATTTGGCAGCCGGGCTCTGCGAGAGACACATACACAGTGTTGCCCCATTACCAAGCAAAGCTTTTGGGGAAAGCGAATGTCTGTGTGGCAGCGAATGCAGTTCCAAGGGACAGTGAAAACCAGCTACAGCATTCCGTGCTGGCAGCTTTCGTGTGGGCGCAATCGCTGGACGTTTTGAATTTGGCAGCCGGGCTCTGCGAGAGACACATACACAGTGTTGCCCCTTTACGAACCAAAGCTTTTGGGGAAAGCGAATGTCTGTGTGGCAGCGAATGCAGTTCCAAGGGACAGTGAAAACCAGCTACAGCATTCCGTGCTGGCAGCTTTCGTGTGGGCGAAATCGCTGGACGTTTCGAATTTGGCAGCCGGGCTCTGCGAGAGACACATACACAGTGTTGCCCCTTTACGAAGCAAAGCTGTTGGGGAAAGCGAATGTCTGTGTGGCAGCGAATGCAGTTCCAAGGGACAGTGAAAACCAGCTACAGCATTCCGTGCTGGCAGCTTTCGTGTGGGAGAAATCGCTGGACGTTTCGAATTTGGCAGCCGGGCTCTGCGAGAGACACATACACAGTGTTGCCCCTTTACGAACCAAAGCTTTTGGGGAAAGTGAATGTCTGTGTGGCAGCGAATGCAGTTCCAAGGGACAGTGAAAACCAGCTACAGCATTCCGTGCTGGCAGCTTTCGTGTGGGCGCAATCGCTGGACGTTTCGAATTTGGCAGCCGGGCTCTGCGAGAGACACATACACAGTATTGCCCCATTACCAAGCAAAGCTTTTGGGGAAAGCGAATGTCTGTGTGGCAGCGAATGCAGTTCCAAGGGACAGTGAAAACCAGCTACAGCATTCTGTGCTGGCAGCTTTCATGTGGGCGCAATCGCTGGACGTTTCGAATTTGGCAGCCGGGCTCTGCGAGAGACACATACACAGTGTTGCCCCTTTACCAAGCAAAGCTTTTGGGGAAAGCGAATGTCTGTGTGGCAGCGAATGCAGTTCCAAGGGACAGTGAAAACCAGCTACAGCATTCCGTGCTGGCAGCTTTCGTGTGGGCGAAATCGCTGGACGTTTCGAATTTGGCAGCCGGGCTCTGCGAGAGACACATACACAGTGTTGCCCCTTTACGAACCAAAGCTTTTGGGGAAAGCGAATGTCTGTGTGGCAGCGAATGCAGTTCCAAGGGACAGTGAAAACCAGCTAGAGCATTCCGTGCTGGCAGCTTTCGTGTGGGCGCAATCGCTGGACGTTTCGAATTTGGCAGCAGGGCTCTGCGAGAGACACATACACAGTGTTGCCCCTTTACGAACCAAAGCTTTTGGGGAAAGCGAATGTCTGTGTGGCAGCGAATGCAGTTCCAAGGGACAGTGAAAACCAGCTACAGCATTCCGTGCTGGCAGCTTTCGTGTGGGAGAAATCGCTGGACGTTTCGAATTTGGCAGCCGGGCTCTGCGAGAGACACATACACAGTGTTGCCCCTTTACGAACCAAAGCTTTTGGGGAAAGTGAATGTCTGTGTGGCAGCGAATGCAGTTCCAAGGGACAGTGAAAACCAGCTACAGCATTCCGTGCTGGCAGCTTTCGTGTGGGCGCAATCGCTGGACGTTTCGAATTTGGCAGCCGGGCTCTGCGAGAGACACATACACAGTGTTGCCCCATTACCAAGCAAAGCTTTTGGGGAAAGCGAATGTCTGTGTGGCAGCGAATGCAGTTCCAAGGGACAGTGAAAACCAGCTACAGCATTCTGTGCTGGCAGCTTTCATGTGGGCGCAATCGCTGGACGTTTCGAATTTGGCAGCCGGGCTCTGCGAGAGACACATACACAGTGTTGCCCCATTACCAAGCAAAGCTTTTGGGGAAAGCGAATGTCTGTGTGGCAGCGAATGCAGTTCCAAGGGACAGTGAAAACCAGCTACAGCATTCCGTGCTGGCAGCTTTCGTGTGGGCGAAATCGCTGGACGTTTCGAATTTGGCAGCCGGGCTCTGCGAGAGACACATACACAGTGTTGCCCCTTTACCAAGCAAAGCTTTTGGGGAAAGCGAATGTCTGTGTGGCAGCGAATGCAGTTCCAAGGGACAGTGAAAACCAGCTACAGCATTCCGTGCTGGCAGCTTTCGTGTGGGCGAAATCGCTGGACGTTTCGAATTTGGCAGCCGGGCTCTGCGAGAGACACATACACAGTGTTGCCCCTTTACGAACCAAAGCTTTTGGGGAAAGCGAATGTCTGTGTGGCAGCGAATGCAGTTCCAAGGGACAGTGAAAACCAGCTACAGCATTCCGTGCTGGCAGCTTTCGTGTGGGAGAAATCGCTGGACGTTTCAACTTTGGCAGCGAGGCTCTGCGAGAGACACATACACAGTGTTGCCCCTTTACGAACCAAAGCTGTTGGGGAAAGCGAATGTCTGTGTGGCAGCGAATGCAGTTCCAAGGGACAGTGAAAACCAGCTACAGCATTCCGTGCTGGCAGCTTTCGTGTGGGCGCAATCGCTGGACGTTTCGAATTTGGCAGCCGGGCTCTGCGAGAGACACATACACAGTATTGCCCCATTACCAAGCAAAGCTTTTGGGGAAAGCGAATGTCTGTGTGGCAGCGAATGCAGTTCCAAGGGACAGTGAAAAACAGCTACAGCATTCCGTGCTGGCAGCTTTCGTGTGGGCGCAATCGCTGGACGTTTCGAATTTGGCAGCCGGGCTCTGCGAGAGACACATACACAGTGTTGCCCCATTACCAAGCAAAGCTTATGGGGAAAGCGAATGTCTGTGTGGCAGCGAATGCAGTTCCAAGGGACAGTGAAAACCAGCTACAGCATTCCGTGCTGGCAGCTTTCATGTGGGAGAAATCGCTGGAGGTTTCGAATTTGGCAGCCGGGCTCTGCGAGAGACACATACACAGTGTTGCCCCTTTACCAAGCAAAGCTTTTGGGGAAAGCGAATGTCTGTGTGGCAGCGAATGCAGTTCCAAGGGACAGTGAAAACCAGCTACAGCATTCCGTGCTGGCAGCTTTCGTGTGGGCGAAATCGCTGGACGTTTCGAATTTGGCAGCCGGGCTCTGCGAGAGACACATACACAGTGTTGCCCCATTACCAAGCAAAGCTTTTGGGGAAAGCGAATGTCTGTGTGGCAGCGAATGCAGTTCCAAGGGACAGTGAAAAACAGCTACAGCATTCCGTGCTGGCAGCTTTCGTGTGGGCGCAATCGCTGGACGTTTCGAATTTGGCAGCCGGGCTCTGCGAGAGACACATACACAGTGTTGCCCCTTTACGAACCAAAGCTTTTGGGGAAAGCGAATGTCTGTGTGGCAGCGAATGCAGTTCCAAGGGACAGTGAAAACCAGCTACAGCATTCCGTGCTGGCAGCTTTCGTGTGGGAGAAATCGCTGGACGTTTCGAATTTGGCAGCCGGGCTCTGCGAGAGACACATACACAGTGTTGCCCCGTTACGAACCAAAGCTGTTGGGGAAAGCGAATGTCTGTGTGGCAGCGAATGCAGTTCCAAGGGACAGTGAAAACCAGCTACAGCATTCCGTGCTGGCAGCTTTCGTGTGGGCGCAATCGCTGGACGTTTCGAATTTGGCAGCCGGGCTCTGCGAGAGACACATACACAGTGTTGCCCCATTACCAAGCAAAGCTTTTGGGGAAAGCGAATGTCTGTGTGGCAGCGAATGCAGTTCCAAGGGACAGTGAAAACCAGCTACAGCATTCTGTGCTGGCAGCTTTCGTGTGGGCGCAATCGCTGGACGTTTCGAATTTGGCAGCCGGGCTCTGCGAGAGACACATACACAGTGTTGCCCCATTACCAAGCAAAGCTTTTGGGGAAAGCGAATGTCTGTGTGGCAGCGAATGCAGTTCCAAGGGACAGTGAAAACCAGCTACAGCATTCCGTGCTGGCAGCTTTTGTGTGGGCGCAATCGCTGGACGTTTTGAATTTGGCAGCCGGGCTCTGCGAGAGACACATACACAGTGTTGCCCCTTTACGAACCAAAGCTTTTGGGGAAAGCGAATGTCTGTGTGGCAGCGAATGCAGTTCCAAGGGACAGTGAAAACCAGCTACAGCATTCCGTGCTGGCAGCTTTCGTGTGGGCGAAATCGCTGGACGTTTCGAATTTGGCAGCCGGGCTCTGCGAGAGACACATACACAGTGTTGCCCCTTTACGAAGCAAAGCTGTTGGGGAAAGCGAATGTCTGTGTGGCAGCGAATGCAGTTCCAAGGGACAGTGAAAACCAGCTACAGCATTCCGTGCTGGCAGCTTTCGTGTGGGCGAAATCGCTGGACGTTTCGAATTTGGCAGCCGGGCTCTGCGAGAGACACATACACAGTGTTGCCCCATTACCAAGCAAAGCTTTTGGGGAAAGCGAATGTCTGTGTGGCAGCGAATGCAGTTCCAAGGGACAGTGAAAACCAGCTACAGCATTCTGTGCTGGCAGCTTTCATGTGGGCGCAATCGCTGGACGTTTCGAATTTGGCAGCCGGGCTCTGCGAGAGACACATACACAGTGTTGCCCCATTACCAAGCAAAGCTTTTGGGGAAAGCGAATGTCTGTGTGGCAGCGAATGCAGTTCCAAGGGACAGTGAAAACCAGCTACAGCATTCCGTGCTGGCAGCTTTCGTGTGGGCGAAATCGCTGGACGTTTCGAATTTGGCAGCCGGGCTCTGCGAGAGACACATACACAGTGTTGCCCCTTTACCAAGCAAAGCTTTTGGGGAAAGCGAATGTCTGTGTGGCAGCGAATGCAGTTCCAAGGGACAGTGAAAACCAGCTACAGCATTCCGTGCTGGCAGCTTTCGTGTGGGCGAAATCGCTGGACGTTTCGAATTTGGCAGCCGGGCTCTGCGAGAGACACATACACAGTGTTGCCCCTTTACGAACCAAAGCTTTTGGGGAAAGCGAATGTCTGTGTGGCAGCGAATGCAGTTCCAAGGGACAGTGAAAACCAGCTACAGCATTCCGTGCTGGCAGCTTTCGTGTGGGAGAAATCGCTGGACGTTTCAACTTTGGCAGCGAGGCTCTGCGAGAGACACATACACAGTGTTGCCCCTTTACGAACCAAAGCTGTTGGGGAAAGCGAATGTCTGTGTGGCAGCGAATGCAGTTCCAAGGGACAGTGAAAACCAGCTACAGCATTCCGTGCTGGCAGCTTTCGTGTGGGCGCAATCGCTGGACGTTTCGAATTTGGCAGCCGGGCTCTGCGAGAGACACATACACAGTATTGCCCCATTACCAAGCAAAGCTTTTGGGGAAAGCGAATGTCTGTGTGGCAGCGAATGCAGTTCCAAGGGACAGTGAAAAACAGCTACAGCATTCCGTGCTGGCAGCTTTCGTGTGGGCGCAATCGCTGGACGTTTCGAATTTGGCAGCCGGGCTCTGCGAGAGACACATACACAGTGTTGCCCCATTACCAAGCAAAGCTTATGGGGAAAGCGAATGTCTGTGTGGCAGCGAATGCAGTTCCAAGGGACAGTGAAAACCAGCTACAGCATTCCGTGCTGGCAGCTTTCATGTGGGAGAAATCGCTGGAGGTTTCGAATTTGGCAGCCGGGCTCTGCGAGAGACACATACACAGTGTTGCCCCTTTACCAAGCAAAGCTTTTGGGGAAAGCGAATGTCTGTGTGGCAGCGAATGCAGTTCCAAGGGACAGTGAAAACCAGCTACAGCATTCCGTGCTGGCAGCTTTCGTGTGGGCGAAATCGCTGGACGTTTCGAATTTGGCAGCCGGGCTCTGCGAGAGACACATACACAGTGTTGCCCCATTACCAAGCAAAGCTTTTGGGGAAAGCGAATGTCTGTGTGGCAGCGAATGCAGTTCCAAGGGACAGTGAAAAACAGCTACAGCATTCCGTGCTGGCAGCTTTCGTGTGGGCGCAATCGCTGGACGTTTCGAATTTGGCAGCCGGGCTCTGCGAGAGACACATACACAGTGTTGCCCCTTTACGAACCAAAGCTTTTGGGGAAAGCGAATGTCTGTGTGGCAGCGAATGCAGTTCCAAGGGACAGTGAAAACCAGCTACAGCATTCCGTGCTGGCAGCTTTCGTGTGGGAGAAATCGCTGGACGTTTCGAATTTGGCAGCCGGGCTCTGCGAGAGACACATACACAGTGTTGCCCCGTTACGAACCAAAGCTGTTGGGGAAAGCGAATGTCTGTGTGGCAGCGAATGCAGTTCCAAGGGACAGTGAAAACCAGCTACAGCATTCCGTGCTGGCAGCTTTCGTGTGGGCGCAATCGCTGGACGTTTCGAATTTGGCAGCCGGGCTCTGCGAGAGACACATACACAGTGTTGCCCCATTACCAAGCAAAGCTTTTGGGGAAAGCGAATGTCTGTGTGGCAGCGAATGCAGTTCCAAGGGACAGTGAAAACCAGCTACAGCATTCTGTGCTGGCAGCTTTCGTGTGGGCGCAATCGCTGGACGTTTCGAATTTGGCAGCCGGGCTCTGCGAGAGACACATACACAGTGTTGCCCCATTACCAAGCAAAGCTTTTGGGGAAAGCGAATGTCTGTGTGGCAGCGAATGCAGTTCCAAGGGACAGTGAAAACCAGCTACAGCATTCCGTGCTGGCAGCTTTTGTGTGGGCGCAATCGCTGGACGTTTTGAATTTGGCAGCCGGGCTCTGCGAGAGACACATACACAGTGTTGCCCCTTTACGAACCAAAGCTTTTGGGGAAAGCGAATGTCTGTGTGGCAGCGAATGCAGTTCCAAGGGACAGTGAAAACCAGCTACAGCATTCCGTGCTGGCAGCTTTCGTGTGGGCGAAATCGCTGGACGTTTCGAATTTGGCAGCCGGGCTCTGCGAGAGACACATACACAGTGTTGCCCCTTTACGAAGCAAAGCTGTTGGGGAAAGCGAATGTCTGTGTGGCAGCGAATGCAGTTCCAAGGGACAGTGAAAACCAGCTACAGCATTCCGTGCTGGCAGCTTTCGTGTGGGAGAAATCGCTGGACGTTTCGAATTTGGCAGCCGGGCTCTGCGAGAGACACATACACAGTGTTGCCCCTTTACGAACCAAAGCTTTTGGGGAAAGTGAATGTCTGTGTGGCAGCGAATGCAGTTCCAAGGGACAGTGAAAACCAGCTACAGCATTCCGTGCTGGCAGCTTTCGTGTGGGCGCAATCGCTGGACGTTTCGAATTTGGCAGCCGGGCTCTGCGAGAGACACATACACAGTATTGCCCCATTACCAAGCAAAGCTTTTGGGGAAAGCGAATGTCTGTGTGGCAGCGAATGCAGTTCCAAGGGACAGTGAAAACCAGCTACAGCATTCTGTGCTGGCAGCTTTCATGTGGGCGCAATCGCTGGACGTTTCGAATTTGGCAGCCGGGCTCTGCGAGAGACACATACACAGTGTTGCCCCTTTACCAAGCAAAGCTTTTGGGGAAAGCGAATGTCTGTGTGGCAGCGAATGCAGTTCCAAGGGACAGTGAAAACCAGCTACAGCATTCCGTGCTGGCAGCTTTCGTGTGGGCGAAATCGCTGGACGTTTCGAATTTGGCAGCCGGGCTCTGCGAGAGACACATACACAGTGTTGCCCCTTTACGAACCAAAGCTTTTGGGGAAAGCGAATGTCTGTGTGGCAGCGAATGCAGTTCCAAGGGACAGTGAAAACCAGCTAGAGCATTCCGTGCTGGCAGCTTTCGTGTGGGCGCAATCGCTGGACGTTTCGAATTTGGCAGCAGGGCTCTGCGAGAGACACATACACAGTGTTGCCCCTTTACGAACCAAAGCTTTTGGGGAAAGCGAATGTCTGTGTGGCAGCGAATGCAGTTCCAAGGGACAGTGAAAACCAGCTACAGCATTCCGTGCTGGCAGCTTTCGTGTGGGAGAAATCGCTGGACGTTTCGAATTTGGCAGCCGGGCTCTGCGAGAGACACATACACAGTGTTGCCCCTTTACGAACCAAAGCTTTTGGGGAAAGTGAATGTCTGTGTGGCAGCGAATGCAGTTCCAAGGGACAGTGAAAACCAGCTACAGCATTCCGTGCTGGCAGCTTTCGTGTGGGCGCAATCGCTGGACGTTTCGAATTTGGCAGCCGGGCTCTGCGAGAGACACATACACAGTGTTGCCCCATTACCAAGCAAAGCTTTTGGGGAAAGCGAATGTCTGTGTGGCAGCGAATGCAGTTCCAAGGGACAGTGAAAACCAGCTACAGCATTCTGTGCTGGCAGCTTTCATGTGGGCGCAATCGCTGGACGTTTCGAATTTGGCAGCCGGGCTCTGCGAGAGACACATACACAGTGTTGCCCCATTACCAAGCAAAGCTTTTGGGGAAAGCGAATGTCTGTGTGGCAGCGAATGCAGTTCCAAGGGACAGTGAAAACCAGCTACAGCATTCCGTGCTGGCAGCTTTCGTGTGGGCGAAATCGCTGGACGTTTCGAATTTGGCAGCCGGGCTCTGCGAGAGACACATACACAGTGTTGCCCCTTTACGAACCAAAGCTTTTGGGGAAAGCGAATGTCTGTGTGGCAGCGAATGCAGTTCCAAGGGACAGTGAAAACCAGCTACAGCATTCCGTGCTGGCAGCTTTCGTGTGGGCGCAATCGCTGGACGTTTCGAATTTGGCAGCCGGGCTCTGCGAGAGACACATACACAGTGTTGCCCCTTTACGAACCAAAGCTTTTGGGGAAAGCGAATGTCTGTGTGGCAGCGAATGCAGTTCCAAGGGACAGTGAAAACCAGCTACAGCATTCCGTGCTGGCAGCTTTCGTGTGGGAGAAATCGCTGGACGTTTCGAATTTGGCAGCCGGGCTCTGCGAGAGACACATACACAGTGTTGCCCCGTTACGAACCAAAGCTGTTGGGGAAAGCGAATGTCTGTGTGGCAGCGAATGCAGTTCCAAGGGACAGTGAAAACCAGCTACAGCATTCCGTGCTGGCAGCTTTCGTGTGGGCGCAATCGCTGGACGTTTCGAATTTGGCAGCCGGGCTCTGCGAGAGACACATACACAGTGTTGCCCCTTTACGAACCAAAGCTTTTGGGGAAAGCGAATGTCTGTGTGGCAGCGAATGCAGTTCCAAGGGACAGTGAAAACCAGCTACAGCATTCCGTGCTGGCAGCTTTCGTGTGGGCGAAATCGCTGGACGTTTCGAATTTGGCAGCCGGGCTCTGCGAGAGACACATACACAGTATTGCCCCATTACCAAGCAAAGCTTTTGGGGAAAGCGAATGTCTGTGTGGCAGCGAATGCAGTTCCAAGGGACAGTGAAAACCAGCTACAGCATTCCGTGCTGGCAGCTTTCATGTGGGCGCAATCGCTGGACGTTTCGAATTTGGCAGCCGGGCTCTGCGAGAGACACATACACAGTGTTGCCCCTTTACCAAGCAAAGCTTTTGGGGAAAGCGAATGTCTGTGTGGCAGCGAATGCAGTTCCAAGGGACAGTGAAAACCAGCTACAGCATTCCGTGCTGGCAGCTTTCGTGTGGGCGCAATCGCTGGACGTTTCGAATTTGGCAGCCGGGCTCTGCGAGAGACACATACACAGTGTTGCCCCATTACCAAGCAAAGCTTTTGGGGAAAGCGAATGTCTGTGTGGCAGCGAATGCAGTTCCAAGGGACAGTGAAACCCAGCTACAGCATTCCGTGCTGGCAGCTTTCGTGTGGGCGAAATCGCTGGACGTTTCGAATTTGGCAGCCGGGCTCTGCGAGAGACACATACACAGTGTTGCCCCTTTACGAACCAAAGCTTTTGGGGAAAGCGAATGTCTGTGTGGCAGCGAATGCAGTTCCAAGGGACAGTGAAAACCAGCTACAGCAATCCGTGCTGGCAGCTTTCGTGTGGGCGCAATCGCTGGACGTTTCGAATTTGGCAGCCGGGCTCTGCGAGAGACACATACACAGTGTTGCCCCATTACCAAGCAAAGCTTTTGGGGAAAGCGAATGTCTGTGTGGCAGCGAATGCAGTTCCAAGGGACAGTGAAAACCAGCTACAGCATTCCGTGCTGGCAGCTTTCGTGTGGGAGAAATCGCTGGACGTTTCGAATTTGGCAGCCGGGCTCTGCGAGAGACACATACACAGTGTTGCCCCTTTACGAACCAAAGCTTTTGGGGAAAGCGAATGTCTGTGTGGCAGCGAATGCAGTTCCAAGGGACAGTGAAAACCAGCTACAGCATTCCGTGCTGGCAGCTTTCGTGTGGGAGAAATCGCTGGACGTTTCGAATTTGGCAGCCGGGCTCTGCGAGAGACACATACACAGTGTTGCCCCTTTACGAACCAAAGCTGTTGGGGAAAGCGAATGTCTGTGTGGCAGCGAATGCAGTTCCAAGGGACAGTGAAAACCAGCTACAGCATTCCGTGCTGGCAGCTTTCGTGTGGGCGCAATCGCTGGACGTTTCGAATTTGGCAGCCGGGCTCTGCGAGAGACACATACACAGTGTTGCCCCATTACCAAGCAAAGCTTTTGGGGAAAGCGAATGTCTGTGTGGCAGCGAATGCAGTTCCAAGGGACAGTGAAAACCAGCTACAGCATTCCGTGCTGGCAGCTTTCGTGTGGGCGCAATCGCTGGACGTTTCGAATTTGGCAGCCGGGCTCTGCGAGAGACACATACACAGTGTTGCCCCATTACCAAGCAAAGCTTTTGGGGAAAGCGAATGTCTGTGTGGCAGCGAATGCAGTTCCAAGGGACAGTGAAAACCAGCTACAGCATTCCGTGCTGGCAGCTTTCGTGTGGGCGAAATCGCTGGACGTTTCGAATTTGGCAGCCGGGCTCTGCGAGAGACACATACACAGTGTTGCCCCTTTACGAACCAAAGCTTTTGGGGAAAGCGAATGTCTGTGTGGCAGCGAATGCAGTTCCAAGGGACAGTGAAAACCAGCTACAGCATTCCGTGCTGGCAGCTTTCGTGTGGGAGAAATCGCTGGACGTTTCGAATTTGGCAGCCGGGCTCTGCGAGAGACACATACACAGTGTTGCCCCTTTACCAAGCAAAGCTTTTGGGGAAAGCGAATGTCTGTGTGGCAGCGAATGCAGTTCCAAGGGACAGTGAAAACCAGCTACAGCATTCCGTGCTGGCAGCTTTCGTGTGGGCGAAATCGCTGGACGTTTCGAATTTGGCAGCCGGGCTCTGCGAGAGACACATACACAGTGTTGCCCCTTTACGAACCAAAGCTGTTGGGGAAAGAGAATGTCTGTGTGGCAGCGAATGCAGTTCCAAGGGACAGTGAAAACCAGCTACAGCATTCCGTGCTGGCAGCTTTCGTGTGGGCGCAATCGCTGGACGTTTCGAATTTGGCAGCCGGGCTCTGCGAGAGACACATACACAGTTTTGCCCCTTTACGAACCAAAGCTGTTGGGGAAAGCGAATGTCTGTGTGGCAGCGAATGCAGTTCCAAGGGACAGTGAAAACCAGCTACAGCATTCCGTGCTGGCAGCTTTCGTGTGGGCGCAATCGCTGGACGTTTCGAATTTGGCAGCCGGGCTCTGCGAGAGACACATACACAGTGTTGCCCCATTACCAAGCAAAGCTTTTGGGGAAAGCGAATGTCTGTGTGGCAGCGAATGCAGTTCCAAGGGACAGTGAAAACCAGCTACAGCATTCCATGCTGGCAGCTTTCGTGTGGGCGCAATCGCTGGACGTTTCGAATTTGGCAGCCGGGCTCTGCGAGAGACACATACACAGTGTTGCCCCATTACCAAGCAAAGCTTTTGGGGAAAGCGAATGTCTGTGTGGCAGCGAATGCAGTTCCAAGGGACAGTGAAAACCAGCTACAGCATTCCGTGCTGGCAGCTTTCGTGTGGGCGCAATCGCTGGACGTTTCGAATTTGGCAGCCGGGCTCTGCGAGAGACACATACACAGTGTTGCCCCTTTACGAACCAAAGCTTTTGGGGAAAGCGAATGTCTGTGTGGCAGCGAATGCAGTTCCAAGGGACAGTGAAAACCAGCTACAGCATTCCGTGCTGGCAGCTTTCGTGTGGGCGAAATCGCTGGACGTTTCGAATTTGGCAGCCGGGCTCTGCGAGAGACACATACACAGTGTTGCCCCTTTACGAACCAAAGCTTTTGGGGAAAGCGAATGTCTGTGTGGCAGCGAATGCAGTTCCAAGGGACAGTGAAAACCAGCTACAGCATTCCGTGCTGGCAGCTTTCGTGTGGGAGAAATCGCTGGACGTTTCGAATTTGGCAGCCGGGCTCTGCGAGAGACACATACACAGTGTTGCCCCGTTACGAACCAAAGCTGTTGGGGAAAGCGAATGTCTGTGTGGCAGCGAATGCAGTTCCAAGGGACAGTGAAAACCAGCTACAGCATTCCGTGCTGGCAGCTTTCGTGTGGGCGCAATCGCTGGACGTTTCGAATTTGGCAGCCGGGCTCTGCGAGAGACACATACACAGTGTTGCCCCATTACCAAGCAAAGCTTTTGGGGAAAGCGAATGTCTGTGTGGCAGCGAATGCAGTTCCAAGGGACAGTGAAAACCAGCTACAGCATTCTGTGCTGGCAGCTTTCGTGTGGGCGCAATCGCTGGACGTTTCGAATTTGGCAGCCGGGCTCTGCGAGAGACACATACACAGTGTTGCCCCATTACCAAGCAAAGCTTTTGGGGAAAGCGAATGTCTGTGTGGCAGCGAATGCAGTTCCAAGGGACAGTGAAAACCAGCTACAGCATTCCGTGCTGGCAGCTTTTGTGTGGGCGCAATCGCTGGACGTTTTGAATTTGGCAGCCGGGCTCTGCGAGAGACACATACACAGTGTTGCCCCTTTACGAACCAAAGCTTTTGGGGAAAGCGAATGTCTGTGTGGCAGCGAATGCAGTTCCAAGGGACAGTGAAAACCAGCTACAGCATTCCGTGCTGGCAGCTTTCGTGTGGGCGAAATCGCTGGACGTTTCGAATTTGGCAGCCGGGCTCTGCGAGAGACACATACACAGTGTTGCCCCTTTACGAAGCAAAGCTGTTGGGGAAAGCGAATGTCTGTGTGGCAGCGAATGCAGTTCCAAGGGACAGTGAAAACCAGCTACAGCATTCCGTGCTGGCAGCTTTCGTGTGGGAGAAATCGCTGGACGTTTCGAATTTGGCAGCCGGGCTCTGCGAGAGACACATACACAGTGTTGCCCCTTTACGAACCAAAGCTTTTGGGGAAAGTGAATGTCTGTGTGGCAGCGAATGCAGTTCCAAGGGACAGTGAAAACCAGCTACAGCATTCCGTGCTGGCAGCTTTCGTGTGGGCGCAATCGCTGGACGTTTCGAATTTGGCAGCCGGGCTCTGCGAGAGACACATACACAGTATTGCCCCATTACCAAGCAAAGCTTTTGGGGAAAGCGAATGTCTGTGTGGCAGCGAATGCAGTTCCAAGGGACAGTGAAAACCAGCTACAGCATTCTGTGCTGGCAGCTTTCATGTGGGCGCAATCGCTGGACGTTTCGAATTTGGCAGCCGGGCTCTGCGAGAGACACATACACAGTGTTGCCCCTTTACCAAGCAAAGCTTTTGGGGAAAGCGAATGTCTGTGTGGCAGCGAATGCAGTTCCAAGGGACAGTGAAAACCAGCTACAGCATTCCGTGCTGGCAGCTTTCGTGTGGGCGAAATCGCTGGACGTTTCGAATTTGGCAGCCGGGCTCTGCGAGAGACACATACACAGTGTTGCCCCTTTACGAACCAAAGCTTTTGGGGAAAGCGAATGTCTGTGTGGCAGCGAATGCAGTTCCAAGGGACAGTGAAAACCAGCTAGAGCATTCCGTGCTGGCAGCTTTCGTGTGGGCGCAATCGCTGGACGTTTCGAATTTGGCAGCAGGGCTCTGCGAGAGACACATACACAGTGTTGCCCCTTTACGAACCAAAGCTTTTGGGGAAAGCGAATGTCTGTGTGGCAGCGAATGCAGTTCCAAGGGACAGTGAAAACCAGCTACAGCATTCCGTGCTGGCAGCTTTCGTGTGGGAGAAATCGCTGGACGTTTCGAATTTGGCAGCCGGGCTCTGCGAGAGACACATACACAGTGTTGCCCCTTTACGAACCAAAGCTTTTGGGGAAAGTGAATGTCTGTGTGGCAGCGAATGCAGTTCCAAGGGACAGTGAAAACCAGCTACAGCATTCCGTGCTGGCAGCTTTCGTGTGGGCGCAATCGCTGGACGTTTCGAATTTGGCAGCCGGGCTCTGCGAGAGACACATACACAGTGTTGCCCCATTACCAAGCAAAGCTTTTGGGGAAAGCGAATGTCTGTGTGGCAGCGAATGCAGTTCCAAGGGACAGTGAAAACCAGCTACAGCATTCTGTGCTGGCAGCTTTCATGTGGGCGCAATCGCTGGACGTTTCGAATTTGGCAGCCGGGCTCTGCGAGAGACACATACACAGTGTTGCCCCATTACCAAGCAAAGCTTTTGGGGAAAGCGAATGTCTGTGTGGCAGCGAATGCAGTTCCAAGGGACAGTGAAAACCAGCTACAGCATTCCGTGCTGGCAGCTTTCGTGTGGGCGAAATCGCTGGACGTTTCGAATTTGGCAGCCGGGCTCTGCGAGAGACACATACACAGTGTTGCCCCTTTACGAACCAAAGCTTTTGGGGAAAGCGAATGTCTGTGTGGCAGCGAATGCAGTTCCAAGGGACAGTGAAAACCAGCTACAGCATTCCGTGCTGGCAGCTTTCGTGTGGGCGCAATCGCTGGACGTTTCGAATTTGGCAGCCGGGCTCTGCGAGAGACACATACACAGTGTTGCCCCTTTACGAACCAAAGCTTTTGGGGAAAGCGAATGTCTGTGTGGCAGCGAATGCAGTTCCAAGGGACAGTGAAAACCAGCTACAGCATTCCGTGCTGGCAGCTTTCGTGTGGGAGAAATCGCTGGACGTTTCGAATTTGGCAGCCGGGCTCTGCGAGAGACACATACACAGTGTTGCCCCGTTACGAACCAAAGCTGTTGGGGAAAGCGAATGTCTGTGTGGCAGCGAATGCAGTTCCAAGGGACAGTGAAAACCAGCTACAGCATTCCGTGCTGGCAGCTTTCGTGTGGGCGCAATCGCTGGACGTTTCGAATTTGGCAGCCGGGCTCTGCGAGAGACACATACACAGTGTTGCCCCTTTACGAACCAAAGCTTTTGGGGAAAGCGAATGTCTGTGTGGCAGCGAATGCAGTTCCAAGGGACAGTGAAAACCAGCTACAGCATTCCGTGCTGGCAGCTTTCGTGTGGGCGAAATCGCTGGACGTTTCGAATTTGGCAGCCGGGCTCTGCGAGAGACACATACACAGTATTGCCCCATTACCAAGCAAAGCTTTTGGGGAAAGCGAATGTCTGTGTGGCAGCGAATGCAGTTCCAAGGGACAGTGAAAACCAGCTACAGCATTCCGTGCTGGCAGCTTTCATGTGGGCGCAATCGCTGGACGTTTCGAATTTGGCAGCCGGGCTCTGCGAGAGACACATACACAGTGTTGCCCCTTTACCAAGCAAAGCTTTTGGGGAAAGCGAATGTCTGTGTGGCAGCGAATGCAGTTCCAAGGGACAGTGAAAACCAGCTACAGCATTCCGTGCTGGCAGCTTTCGTGTGGGCGCAATCGCTGGACGTTTCGAATTTGGCAGCCGGGCTCTGCGAGAGACACATACACAGTGTTGCCCCATTACCAAGCAAAGCTTTTGGGGAAAGCGAATGTCTGTGTGGCAGCGAATGCAGTTCCAAGGGACAGTGAAACCCAGCTACAGCATTCCGTGCTGGCAGCTTTCGTGTGGGCGAAATCGCTGGACGTTTCGAATTTGGCAGCCGGGCTCTGCGAGAGACACATACAGAGTGTTGCCCCTTTACGAACCAAAGCTTTTGGGGAAAGCGAATGTCTGTGTGGCAGCGAATGCAGTTCCAAGGGACAGTGAAAACCAGCTACAGCAATCCGTGCTGGCAGCTTTCGTGTGGGCGCAATCGCTGGACGTTTCGAATTTGGCAGCCGGGCTCTGCGAGAGACACATACACAGTGTTGCCCCATTACCAAGCAAAGCTTTTGGGGAAAGCGAATGTCTGTGTGGCAGCGAATGCAGTTCCAAGGGACAGTGAAAACCAGCTACAGCATTCCGTGCTGGCAGCTTTCGTGTGGGAGAAATCGCTGGACGTTTCGAATTTGGCAGCCGGGCTCTGCGAGAGACACATACACAGTGTTGCCCCTTTACGAACCAAAGCTTTTGGGGAAAGCGAATGTCTGTGTGGCAGCGAATGCAGTTCCAAGGGACAGTGAAAACCAGCTACAGCATTCCGTGCTGGCAGCTTTCGTGTGGGAGAAATCGCTGGACGTTTCGAATTTGGCAGCCGGGCTCTGCGAGAGACACATACACAGTGTTGCCCCTTTACGAACCAAAGCTGTTGGGGAAAGCGAATGTCTGTGTGGCAGCGAATGCAGTTCCAAGGGACAGTGAAAACCAGCTACAGCATTCCGTGCTGGCAGCTTTCGTGTGGGCGCAATCGCTGGACGTTTCGAATTTGGCAGCCGGGCTCTGCGAGAGACACATACACAGTGTTGCCCCATTACCAAGCAAAGCTTTTGGGGAAAGCGAATGTCTGTGTGGCAGCGAATGCAGTTCCAAGGGACAGTGAAAACCAGCTACAGCATTCCGTGCTGGCAGCTTTCGTGTGGGCGCAATCGCTGGACGTTTCGAATTTGGCAGCCGGGCTCTGCGAGAGACACATACACAGTGTTGCCCCATTACCAAGCAAAGCTTTTGGGGAAAGCGAATGTCTGTGTGGCAGCGAATGCAGTTCCAAGGGACAGTGAAAACCAGCTACAGCATTCCGTGCTGGCAGCTTTCGTGTGGGCGAAATCGCTGGACGTTTCGAATTTGGCAGCCGGGCTCTGCGAGAGACACATACACAGTGTTGCCCCTTTACGAACCAAAGCTTTTGGGGAAAGCGAATGTCTGTGTGGCAGCGAATGCAGTTCCAAGGGACAGTGAAAACCAGCTACAGCATTCCGTGCTGGCAGCTTTCGTGTGGGAGAAATCGCTGGACGTTTCGAATTTGGCAGCCGGGCTCTGCGAGAGACACATACACAGTGTTGCCCCTTTACCAAGCAAAGCTTTTGGGGAAAGCGAATGTCTGTGTGGCAGCGAATGCAGTTCCAAGGGACAGTGAAAACCAGCTACAGCATTCCGTGCTGGCAGCTTTCGTGTGGGCGAAATCGCTGGACGTTTCGAATTTGGCAGCCGGGCTCTGCGAGAGACACATACACAGTGTTGCCCCTTTACGAACCAAAGCTGTTGGGGAAAGAGAATGTCTGTGTGGCAGCGAATGCAGTTCCAAGGGACAGTGAAAACCAGCTACAGCATTCCGTGCTGGCAGCTTTCGTGTGGGCGCAATCGCTGGACGTTTCGAATTTGGCAGCCGGGCTCTGCGAGAGACACATACACAGTTTTGCCCCTTTACGAACCAAAGCTGTTGGGGAAAGCGAATGTCTGTGTGGCAGCGAATGCAGTTCCAAGGGACAGTGAAAACCAGCTACAGCATTCCGTGCTGGCAGCTTTCGTGTGGGCGCAATCGCTGGACGTTTCGAATTTGGCAGCCGGGCTCTGCGAGAGACACATACACAGTGTTGCCCCATTACCAAGCAAAGCTTTTGGGGAAAGCGAATGTCTGTGTGGCAGCGAATGCAGTTCCAAGGGACAGTGAAAACCAGCTACAGCATTCCATGCTGGCAGCTTTCGTGTGGGCGCAATCGCTGGACGTTTCGAATTTGGCAGCCGGGCTCTGCGAGAGACACATACACAGTGTTGCCCCATTACCAAGCAAAGCTTTTGGGGAAAGCGAATGTCTGTGTGGCAGCGAATGCAGTTCCAAGGGACAGTGAAAACCAGCTACAGCATTCCGTGCTGGCAGCTTTCGTGTGGGCGCAATCGCTGGACGTTTCGAATTTGGCAGCCGGGCTCTGCGAGAGACACATACACAGTGTTGCCCCTTTACGAACCAAAGCTTTTGGGGAAAGCGAATGTCTGTGTGGCAGCGAATGCAGTTCCAAGGGACAGTGAAAACCAGCTACAGCATTCCGTGCTGGCAGCTTTCGTGTGGGCGAAATCGCTGGACGTTTCGAATTTGGCAGCCGGGCTCTGCGAGAGACACATACACAGTGTTGCCCCTTTACGAACCAAAGCTTTTGGGGAAAGCGAATGTCTGTGTGGCAGCGAATGCAGTTCCAAGGGACAGTGAAAACCAGCTACAGCATTCCGTGCTGGCAGATTACGTGTGGGCGCAATCGCTGGACGTTTCGAATTTGGCAGCCGGGCTCTGCGAGAGACACATACACAGTGTTGCCCCATTACCAAGCAAAGCTTTTGGGGAAAGCGAATGTCTGTGTGGCAGCGAATGCAGTTCCAAGGGACAGTGAAAACCAGCTACAGCATTCCGTGCTGGCAGCTTTCGTGTGGGCGCAATCGCTGGACGTTTCGAATTTGGCAGCCGGGCTCTGCGAGAGACACATACACAGTGTTGCCCCTTTACGAACCAAAGCTTTTGGGGAAAGCGAATGTCTGTGTGGCAGCGAATGCAGTTCCAAGGGACAGTGAAAACCAGCTACAGCATTCCGTGCTGGCAGCTTTCGTGTGGGAGAAATCGCTGGACGTTTCGAATTTGGCAGCCGGGCTCTGCGAGAGACACATACACAGTGTTGCCCCTTTACCAAGCAAAGCTTTTGGGGAAAGCGAATGTCTGTGTGGCAGCGAATGCAGTTCCAAGGGACAGTGAAAACCAGCTACAGCATTCCGTGCTGGCAGCTTTCGTGTGGGCGAAATCGCTGGACGTTTCGAATTTGGCAGCCGGGCTCTGCGAGAGACACATACACAGTGTTGCCCCTTTACGAACCAAAGCTTTTGGGGAAAGCGAATGTCTGTGTGGCAGCGAATGCAGTTCCAAGGGACAGTGAAAACCAGCTACAGCATTCCGTGCTGGCAGATTTCGTGTGGGCGCAATCGCTGGACTTTTCGAATTTGGCAGCCGGGCTCTGCGAGAGACACATACACAGTGTTGCCCCATTACCAAGCAAAGCTTTTGGGGAAAGCGAATGTCTGTGTGGCAGCGAATGCAGTTCCAAGGGACAGTGAAAACCAGCTACAGCATTCCATGCTGGCAGCTTTCGTGTGGGCGCAATCGCTGGACGTTTCGAATTTGGCAGCCTGGCTCTGCGAGAGACACATACACAGTGTTGCCCCTTTACGAACCAAAGCTTTTGGGGAAAGCGAATGTCTGTGTGGCAGCGAATGCAGTTCCAAGGGACAGTGAAAACCAGCTACAGCATTCCGTGCTGGCAGCTTTCGTGTGGGCGAAATCGCTGGACGTTTCGAATTTGGCAGCCGGGCTCTGCGAGAGACACATACACAGTGTTGCCCCTTTACCAAGCAAAGCTTTTGGGGAAAGCGAATGTCTGTGTGGCAGCGAATGCAGTTCCAAGGGACAGTGAAAACCAGCTACAGCATTCCGTGCTGGCAGCTTTCGTGTGGGCGAAATCGCTGGACGTTTCGAATTTGGCAGCCGGGCTCTGCGAGAGACACATACACAGTGTTGCCCCTTTACGAACCAAAGCTTTTGGGGAAAGCGAATGTCTGTGTGGCAGCGAATGCAGTTCCAAGGGACAGTGAAAACCAGCTACAGCATTCCGTGCTGGCAGCTTTCGTGTGGGAGAAATCGCTGGACGTTTCAACTTTGGCAGCGAGGCTCTGCGAGAGACACATACACAGTGTTGCCCCTTTACGAACCAAAGCTGTTGGGGAAAGCGAATGTCTGTGTGGCAGCGAATGCAGTTCCAAGGGACAGTGAAAACCAGCTACAGCATTCCGTGCTGGCAGCTTTCGTGTGGGCGCAATCGCTGGACGTTTCGAATTTGGCAGCCGGGCTCTGCGAGAGACACATACACAGTATTGCCCCATTACCAAGCAAAGCTTTTGGGGAAAGCGAATGTCTGTGTGGCAGCGAATGCAGTTCCAAGGGACAGTGAAAAACAGCTACAGCATTCCGTGCTGGCAGCTTTCGTGTGGGCGCAATCGCTGGACGTTTCGAATTTGGCAGCCGGGCTCTGCGAGAGACACATACACAGTGTTGCCCCATTACCAAGCAAAGCTTATGGGGAAAGCGAATGTCTGTGTGGCAGCGAATGCAGTTCCAAGGGACAGTGAAAACCAGCTACAGCATTCCGTGCTGGCAGCTTTCATGTGGGAGAAATCGCTGGAGGTTTCGAATTTGGCAGCCGGGCTCTGCGAGAGACACATACACAGTGTTGCCCCTTTACCAAGCAAAGCTTTTGGGGAAAGCGAATGTCTGTGTGGCAGCGAATGCAGTTCCAAGGGACAGTGAAAACCAGCTACAGCATTCCGTGCTGGCAGCTTTCGTGTGGGCGAAATCGCTGGACGTTTCGAATTTGGCAGCCGGGCTCTGCGAGAGACACATACACAGTGTTGCCCCATTACCAAGCAAAGCTTTTGGGGAAAGCGAATGTCTGTGTGGCAGCGAATGCAGTTCCAAGGGACAGTGAAAAACAGCTACAGCATTCCGTGCTGGCAGCTTTCGTGTGGGCGCAATCGCTGGACGTTTCGAATTTGGCAGCCGGGCTCTGCGAGAGACACATACACAGTGTTGCCCCTTTACGAACCAAAGCTTTTGGGGAAAGCGAATGTCTGTGTGGCAGCGAATGCAGTTCCAAGGGACAGTGAAAACCAGCTACAGCATTCCGTGCTGGCAGCTTTCGTGTGGGAGAAATCGCTGGACGTTTCGAATTTGGCAGCCGGGCTCTGCGAGAGACACATACACAGTGTTGCCCCGTTACGAACCAAAGCTGTTGGGGAAAGCGAATGTCTGTGTGGCAGCGAATGCAGTTCCAAGGGACAGTGAAAACCAGCTACAGCATTCTGTGCTGGCAGCTTTCGTGTGGGCGCAATCGCTGGACGTTTCGAATTTGGCAGCCGGGCTCTGCGAGAGACACATACACAGTGTTGCCCCATTACCAAGCAAAGCTTTTGGGGAAAGCGAATGTCTGTGTGGCAGCGAATGCAGTTCCAAGGGACAGTGAAAACCAGCTACAGCATTCCGTGCTGGCAGCTTTTGTGTGGGCGCAATCGCTGGACGTTTTGAATTTGGCAGCCGGGCTCTGCGAGAGACACATACACAGTGTTGCCCCTTTACGAACCAAAGCTTTTGGGGAAAGCGAATGTCTGTGTGGCAGCGAATGCAGTTCCAAGGGACAGTGAAAACCAGCTACAGCATTCCGTGCTGGCAGCTTTCGTGTGGGCGAAATCGCTGGACGTTTCGAATTTGGCAGCCGGGCTCTGCGAGAGACACATACACAGTGTTGCCCCTTTACGAAGCAAAGCTGTTGGGGAAAGCGAATGTCTGTGTGGCAGCGAATGCAGTTCCAAGGGACAGTGAAAACCAGCTACAGCATTCCGTGCTGGCAGCTTTCGTGTGGGAGAAATCGCTGGACGTTTCGAATTTGGCAGCCGGGCTCTGCGAGAGACACATACACAGTGTTGCCCCTTTACGAACCAAAGCTTTTGGGGAAAGTGAATGTCTGTGTGGCAGCGAATGCAGTTCCAAGGGACAGTGAAAACCAGCTACAGCATTCCGTGCTGGCAGCTTTCGTGTGGGCGCAATCGCTGGACGTTTCGAATTTGGCAGCCGGGCTCTGCGAGAGACACATACACAGTATTGCCCCATTACCAAGCAAAGCTTTTGGGGAAAGCGAATGTCTGTGTGGCAGCGAATGCAGTTCCAAGGGACAGTGAAAACCAGCTACAGCATTCTGTGCTGGCAGCTTTCATGTGGGCGCAATCGCTGGACGTTTCGAATTTGGCAGCCGGGCTCTGCGAGAGACACATACACAGTGTTGCCCCTTTACCAAGCAAAGCTTTTGGGGAAAGCGAATGTCTGTGTGGCAGCGAATGCAGTTCCAAGGGACAGTGAAAACCAGCTACAGCATTCCGTGCTGGCAGCTTTCGTGTGGGCGAAATCGCTGGACGTTTCGAATTTGGCAGCCGGGCTCTGCGAGAGACACATACACAGTGTTGCCCCTTTACGAACCAAAGCTTTTGGGGAAAGCGAATGTCTGTGTGGCAGCGAATGCAGTTCCAAGGGACAGTGAAAACCAGCTAGAGCATTCCGTGCTGGCAGCTTTCGTGTGGGCGCAATCGCTGGACGTTTCGAATTTGGCAGCAGGGCTCTGCGAGAGACACATACACAGTGTTGCCCCTTTACGAACCAAAGCTTTTGGGGAAAGCGAATGTCTGTGTGGCAGCGAATGCAGTTCCAAGGGACAGTGAAAACCAGCTACAGCATTCCGTGCTGGCAGCTTTCGTGTGGGAGAAATCGCTGGACGTTTCGAATTTGGCAGCCGGGCTCTGCGAGAGACACATACACAGTGTTGCCCCTTTACGAACCAAAGCTTTTGGGGAAAGTGAATGTCTGTGTGGCAGCGAATGCAGTTCCAAGGGACAGTGAAAACCAGCTACAGCATTCCGTGCTGGCAGCTTTCGTGTGGGCGCAATCGCTGGACGTTTCGAATTTGGCAGCCGGGCTCTGCGAGAGACACATACACAGTGTTGCCCCATTACCAAGCAAAGCTTTTGGGGAAAGCGAATGTCTGTGTGGCAGCGAATGCAGTTCCAAGGGACAGTGAAAACCAGCTACAGCATTCTGTGCTGGCAGCTTTCATGTGGGCGCAATCGCTGGACGTTTCGAATTTGGCAGCCGGGCTCTGCGAGAGACACATACACAGTGTTGCCCCATTACCAAGCAAAGCTTTTGGGGAAAGCGAATGTCTGTGTGGCAGCGAATGCAGTTCCAAGGGACAGTGAAAACCAGCTACAGCATTCCGTGCTGGCAGCTTTCGTGTGGGCGAAATCGCTGGACGTTTCGAATTTGGCAGCCGGGCTCTGCGAGAGACACATACACAGTGTTGCCCCTTTACGAACCAAAGCTTTTGGGGAAAGCGAATGTCTGTGTGGCAGCGAATGCAGTTCCAAGGGACAGTGAAAACCAGCTACAGCATTCCGTGCTGGCAGCTTTCGTGTGGGCGCAATCGCTGGACGTTTCGAATTTGGCAGCCGGGCTCTGCGAGAGACACATACACAGTGTTGCCCCTTTACGAACCAAAGCTTTTGGGGAAAGCGAATGTCTGTGTGGCAGCGAATGCAGTTCCAAGGGACAGTGAAAACCAGCTACAGCATTCCGTGCTGGCAGCTTTCGTGTGGGAGAAATCGCTGGACGTTTCGAATTTGGCAGCCGGGCTCTGCGAGAGACACATACACAGTGTTGCCCCGTTACGAACCAAAGCTGTTGGGGAAAGCGAATGTCTGTGTGGCAGCGAATGCAGTTCCAAGGGACAGTGAAAACCAGCTACAGCATTCCGTGCTGGCAGCTTTCGTGTGGGCGCAATCGCTGGACGTTTCGAATTTGGCAGCCGGGCTCTGCGAGAGACACATACACAGTGTTGCCCCTTTACGAACCAAAGCTTTTGGGGAAAGCGAATGTCTGTGTGGCAGCGAATGCAGTTCCAAGGGACAGTGAAAACCAGCTACAGCATTCCGTGCTGGCAGCTTTCGTGTGGGCGAAATCGCTGGACGTTTCGAATTTGGCAGCCGGGCTCTGCGAGAGACACATACACAGTATTGCCCCATTACCAAGCAAAGCTTTTGGGGAAAGCGAATGTCTGTGTGGCAGCGAATGCAGTTCCAAGGGACAGTGAAAACCAGCTACAGCATTCCGTGCTGGCAGCTTTCATGTGGGCGCAATCGCTGGACGTTTCGAATTTGGCAGCCGGGCTCTGCGAGAGACACATACACAGTGTTGCCCCTTTACCAAGCAAAGCTTTTGGGGAAAGCGAATGTCTGTGTGGCAGCGAATGCAGTTCCAAGGGACAGTGAAAACCAGCTACAGCATTCCGTGCTGGCAGCTTTCGTGTGGGCGCAATCGCTGGACGTTTCGAATTTGGCAGCCGGGCTCTGCGAGAGACACATACACAGTGTTGCCCCATTACCAAGCAAAGCTTTTGGGGAAAGCGAATGTCTGTGTGGCAGCGAATGCAGTTCCAAGGGACAGTGAAACCCAGCTACAGCATTCCGTGCTGGCAGCTTTCGTGTGGGCGAAATCGCTGGACGTTTCGAATTTGGCAGCCGGGCTCTGCGAGAGACACATACACAGTGTTGCCCCTTTACGAACCAAAGCTTTTGGGGAAAGCGAATGTCTGTGTGGCAGCGAATGCAGTTCCAAGGGACAGTGAAAACCAGCTACAGCAATCCGTGCTGGCAGCTTTCGTGTGGGCGCAATCGCTGGACGTTTCGAATTTGGCAGCCGGGCTCTGCGAGAGACACATACACAGTGTTGCCCCATTACCAAGCAAAGCTTTTGGGGAAAGCGAATGTCTGTGTGGCAGCGAATGCAGTTCCAAGGGACAGTGAAAACCAGCTACAGCATTCCGTGCTGGCAGCTTTCGTGTGGGAGAAATCGCTGGACGTTTCGAATTTGGCAGCCGGGCTCTGCGAGAGACACATACACAGTGTTGCCCCTTTACGAACCAAAGCTTTTGGGGAAAGCGAATGTCTGTGTGGCAGCGAATGCAGTTCCAAGGGACAGTGAAAACCAGCTACAGCATTCCGTGCTGGCAGCTTTCGTGTGGGAGAAATCGCTGGACGTTTCGAATTTGGCAGCCGGGCTCTGCGAGAGACACATACACAGTGTTGCCCCTTTACGAACCAAAGCTGTTGGGGAAAGCGAATGTCTGTGTGGCAGCGAATGCAGTTCCAAGGGACAGTGAAAACCAGCTACAGCATTCCGTGCTGGCAGCTTTCGTGTGGGCGCAATCGCTGGACGTTTCGAATTTGGCAGCCGGGCTCTGCGAGAGACACATACACAGTGTTGCCCCATTACCAAGCAAAGCTTTTGGGGAAAGCGAATGTCTGTGTGGCAGCGAATGCAGTTCCAAGGGACAGTGAAAACCAGCTACAGCATTCCGTGCTGGCAGCTTTCGTGTGGGCGCAATCGCTGGACGTTTCGAATTTGGCAGCCGGGCTCTGCGAGAGACACATACACAGTGTTGCCCCATTACCAAGCAAAGCTTTTGGGGAAAGCGAATGTCTGTGTGGCAGCGAATGCAGTTCCAAGGGACAGTGAAAACCAGCTACAGCATTCCGTGCTGGCAGCTTTCGTGTGGGCGAAATCGCTGGACGTTTCGAATTTGGCAGCCGGGCTCTGCGAGAGACACATACACAGTGTTGCCCCTTTACGAACCAAAGCTTTTGGGGAAAGCGAATGTCTGTGTGGCAGCGAATGCAGTTCCAAGGGACAGTGAAAACCAGCTACAGCATTCCGTGCTGGCAGCTTTCGTGTGGGAGAAATCGCTGGACGTTTCGAATTTGGCAGCCGGGCTCTGCGAGAGACACATACACAGTGTTGCCCCTTTACCAAGCAAAGCTTTTGGGGAAAGCGAATGTCTGTGTGGCAGCGAATGCAGTTCCAAGGGACAGTGAAAACCAGCTACAGCATTCCGTGCTGGCAGCTTTCGTGTGGGCGAAATCGCTGGACGTTTCGAATTTGGCAGCCGGGCTCTGCGAGAGACACATACACAGTGTTGCCCCTTTACGAACCAAAGCTGTTGGGGAAAGAGAATGTCTGTGTGGCAGCGAATGCAGTTCCAAGGGACAGTGAAAACCAGCTACAGCATTCCGTGCTGGCAGCTTTCGTGTGGGCGCAATCGCTGGACGTTTCGAATTTGGCAGCCGGGCTCTGCGAGAGACACATACACAGTTTTGCCCCTTTACGAACCAAAGCTGTTGGGGAAAGCGAATGTCTGTGTGGCAGCGAATGCAGTTCCAAGGGACAGTGAAAACCAGCTACAGCATTCCGTGCTGGCAGCTTTCGTGTGGGCGCAATCGCTGGACGTTTCGAATTTGGCAGCCGGGCTCTGCGAGAGACACATACACAGTGTTGCCCCATTACCAAGCAAAGCTTTTGGGGAAAGCGAATGTCTGTGTGGCAGCGAATGCAGTTCCAAGGGACAGTGAAAACCAGCTACAGCATTCCATGCTGGCAGCTTTCGTGTGGGCGCAATCGCTGGACGTTTCGAATTTGGCAGCCGGGCTCTGCGAGAGACACATACACAGTGTTGCCCCATTACCAAGCAAAGCTTTTGGGGAAAGCGAATGTCTGTGTGGCAGCGAATGCAGTTCCAAGGGACAGTGAAAACCAGCTACAGCATTCCGTGCTGGCAGCTTTCGTGTGGGCGCAATCGCTGGACGTTTCGAATTTGGCAGCCGGGCTCTGCGAGAGACACATACACAGTGTTGCCCCTTTACGAACCAAAGCTTTTGGGGAAAGCGAATGTCTGTGTGGCAGCGAATGCAGTTCCAAGGGACAGTGAAAACCAGCTACAGCATTCCGTGCTGGCAGCTTTCGTGTGGGCGCAATCGCTGGACGTTTCGAATTTGGCAGCCGGGCTCTGCGAGAGACACATACACAGTGTTGCCCCTTTACGAACCAAAGCTTTTGGGGAAAGCGAATGTCTGTGTGGCAGCGAATGCAGTTCCAAGGGACAGTGAAAACCAGCTACAGCATTCCGTGCTGGCAGCTTTCGTGTGGGAGAAATCGCTGGACGTTTCGAATTTGGCAGCCGGGCTCTGCGAGAGACACATACACAGTGTTGCCCCTTTACGAACCAAAGCTTTTGGGGAAAGCGAATGTCTGTGTGGCAGCCAATGCAGTTCCAAGGGACAGTGAAAACCAGCTACAGCATTCCGTGCTGGCAGCTTTCGTGTGGGAGAAATCGCTGGACGTTTCGAATTTGGCAGCCGGGCTCTGCGAGAGACACATACACAGTGTTGCCCCTTTACGAACCAAAGCTGTTGGGGAAAGCGAATGTCTGTGTGGCAGCGAATGCAGTTCCAAGGGACAGTGAAAACCAGCTACAGCATTCCGTGCTGGCAGCTTTCGTGTGGGCGCAATCGCTGGACGTTTCGAATTTGGCAGCCGGGCTCTGCGAGAGACACATACACAGTGTTGCCCCATTACCAAGCAAAGCTTTTGGGGAAAGCGAATGTCTGTGTGGCAGCGAATGCAGTTCCAAGGGACAGTGAAAACCAGCTACAGCATTCCGTGCTGGCAGCTTTCGTGTGGGCGAAATCGCTGGACGTTTCGAATTTGGCAGCCGGGCTCTGCGAGAGACACATACACAGTGTTGCCCCTTTACCAAGCAAAGCTTTTGGGGAAAGCGAATGTCTGTGTGGCAGCGAATGCAGTTCCAAGGGACAGTGAAAACCAGCTACAGCATTCCGTGCTGGCAGCTTTCGTGTGGGCGCAATCGCTGGACGTTTCGAATTTGGCAGCCGGGCTCTGCGAGAGACACATACACAGTGTTGCCCCTTTACGAACCAAAGCTTTTGGGGAAAGCGAATGTCTGTGTGGCAGCGAATGCAGTTCCAAGGGACAGTGAAAACCAGCTACAGCATTCCGTGCTGGCAGCTTTCGTGTGGGCGAAATCGCTGGACGTTTCGAATTTGGCAGCCGGGCTCTGCGAGAGACACATACACAGTGTTGCCCCTTTACGAACCAAAGCTTTTGGGGAAAGCGAATGTCTGTGTGGCAGCGAATGCAGTTCCAAGGGACAGTGAAAACCAGCTACAGCATTCCGTGCTGGCAGCTTTCGTGTGGGCGCAATCGCTGGACGTTTCGAATTTGGCAGCCGGGCTCTGCGAGAGACACATACACAGTGTTGCCCCATTACCAAGCAAAGCTTTTGGGGAAAGCGAATGTCTGTTTGGCAGCGAATGCAGTTCCAAGGGACAGTGAAAACCAGCTACAGCATTCCGTGCTGGCAGCTTTCGTGTGGGCGCAATCGCTGGACGTTTCGAATTTGGCAGCCGGGCTCTGCGAGAGACACATACACAGTGTTGCCCCATTACCAAGCAAAGCTTTTGGGGAAAGCGAATGTCTGTGTGGCAGCGAATGCAGTTCCAAGGGACAGTGAAAACCAGCTACAGCATTCCGTGCTGGCAGCTTTCGTGTGGGCGCAATCGCTGGACGTTTCGAATTTGGCAGCCGGGCTCTGCGAGAGACACATACACAGTGTTGCCCCTTTACGAACCAAAGCTTTTGGGGAAAGCGAATGTCTGTGTGGCAGCGAATGCAGTTCCAAGGGACAGTGAAAACCAGCTACAGCATTCCGTGCTGGCAGCTTTCGTGTGGGCGAAATCGCTGGACGTTTCGAATTTGGCAGCCGGGCTCTGCGAGAGACACATACACAGTGTTGCCCCATTACCAAGCAAAGCTTTTGGGGAAAGCGAATGTCTGTGTGGCAGCGAATGCAGTTCCAAGGGACAGTGAAAACCAGCTACAGCATTCCGTGCTGGCAGCTTTCGTGTGGGCGCAATCGCTGGACGTTTCGAATTGGGCAGCCGGGCTCTGCGAGAGACACATACACAGTGTTGCCCCTTTACGAACCAAAGCTTTTGGGGAAAGCGAATGTCTGTGTGGCAGCGAATGCAGTTCCAAGGGACAGTGAAAACCAGCTACAGCATTCCGTGCTGGCAGCTTTCGTGTGGGAGAAATCGCTGGACGTTTCGAATTTGGCAGCCGGGCTCTGCGAGAGACACATACACAGTGTTGCCCCATTACCAAGCAAAGCTTTTCGGGAAAGCGAATGTCTGTGTGGCAGCGAATGCAGTTCCAAGGGACAGTGAAAACCAGCTACAGCATTCCGTGCTGGCAGCTTTCGTGTGGGCGCAATCGCTGGACGTTTCGAATTTGGCAGCCGGGCTCTGCGAGAGACACATACACAGTGTTGCCCCATTACCAAGCAAAGCTTTTGGGGAAAGCGAATGTCTGTGTGGCAGCGAATGCAGTTCCAAGGGACAGTGAAAACCAGCTACAGCATTCCGTGCTGGCAGCTTTCATGTGGGAGAAATCGCTGGACGTTTCGAATTTGGCAGCCGGGCTCTGCGAGAGACACATACACAGTGTTGCCCCTTTACGAACCAAAGCTTTTGGGGAAAGCGAATGTCTGTGTGGCAGCGAATGCAGTTCCAAGGGACAGTGAAAACCAGCTACAGCATTCCGTGCTGGCAGCTTTCGTGTGGGAGAAATCGCTGGACGTTTCGAATTTGGCAGCCGGGCTCTGCGAGAGACACATACACAGTGTTGCCCCTTTACGAACCAAAGCTTTTGGGGAAAGCGAATGTCTGTGTGGCAGCGAATGCAGTTCCAAGGGACAGTGAAAACCAGCTACAGCATTCCGTGCTGGCAGCTTTCGTGTGGGCGCAATCGCTGGACGTTTCGAATTTGGCAGCGAGGCTCTGCGAGAGACACATACAAAGTGTTGCCCCTTTACGAACCAAAGCTGTTGGGGAAAGCGAATGTCTGTGTGGCAGCGAATGCAGTTCAAAGGGACAGTGAAAACCAGCTACAGCATTCCGTGCTGGCAGCTTTCGTGTGGGCGCAATCGCTGGACGTTTCGAATTTGGCAGCCGGGCTCTGCGAGAGACACATACACAGTGTTGCCCCTTTACCAAGCAAAGCTTTTGGGGAAAGCGAATGTCTGTGTGGCAGCGAATGCAGTTCCAAGGGACAGTGAAAACCAGCTACAGCATTCCGTGCTGGCAGCTTTCGTGTGGGAGAAATCGCTGGACGTTTCGAATTTGGCAGCCGGGCTCTGCGAGAGAGAGATACACAGTGTTGCCCCTTTACGAACCAAAGCTTTTGGGGAAAGCGAATGTCTGTGTGGCAGCGAATGCAGTTCCAAGGGACAGTGAAAACCAGCTACAGCATTCCGTGCTGGCAGCTTTCGTGTGGGCGCAATCGCTGGACGTTTCGAATTTGGCAGCCGGGCTCTGCGAGAGACACATACACAGCGTTGCCCCTTTACGAACCAAAGCTGTTGGGGAAAGCGAATGTCTGTGTGGCAGCGAATGCAGTTCCAAGGGACAGTGAAAACCAGCTACAGCATTCCGTGCTGGCAGCTTTCGTGTGGGCGCAATCGCTGGACGTTTCGAATTTGGCAGCCGGGCTCTGCGAGAGACACATACACAGTGTTGCCCCTTTACGAACCAAAGCTTTTGGGGAAAGCGAATGTCTGTGTGGCAGCGAATGCAGTTCCAAGGGACAGTGAAAACCAGCTACAGCATTCCGTGCTGGCAGATTTCGTGTGGGCGCAATCGCTGGACGTTTCGAATTTGGCAGCCGGGCTCTGCGAGAGACACATACACAGTGTTGCCCCATTACCAAGCAAAGCTTTTGGGGAAAGCGAATGTCTGTGTGGCAGCGAATGCAGTTCCAAGGGACAGTGAAAACCAGCTACAGCATTCCGTGCTGGCAGCTTTCGTGTGGGCGCAATCGCTGGACGTTTCGAATTTGGCAGCCGGGCTCTGCGAGAGACACATACACAGTGTTGCCCCATTACCAAGCAAAGCTTTTGGGGAAAGCGAATGTCTGTGTGGCAGCGAATGCAGTTCCAAGGGACAGTGAAAACCAGCTACAGCATTCCGTGCTGGCAGCTTTCGTGTGGGCGCAATCGCTGGACGTTTCGAATTTGGCAGCCGGGCTCTGCGAGAGACACATACACAGTGTTGCCCCTTTACGAACCAAAGCTTTTGGGGAAAGCGAATGTCTGTGTGGCAGCGAATGCAGTTCCAAGGGACAGTGAAAACCAGCTACAGCATTCCGTGCTGGCAGCTTTCGTGTGGGCGCAATCGCTGGACGTTTCGAATTTGGCAGCCAGGCTCTGCGAGAGACACATACACAGTATTGCCCCATTACCAAGCAAAGCTTTTGGGGAAAGCGAATGTCTGTGTGGCAGCGAATGCAGATCCAAGGGACAGTGAAAACCAGCTACAGCATTCCGTGCTGGCAGCTTTCGTGTGGGCGCAATCGCTGGACGTTTCGAATTTGGCAGCCGGGCTCTGCGAGAGACACATACACAGTGTTGCCCCTTTACGAACCAAAGCTTTTGGGGAAAGCGAATGTCTGTGTGGCAGCGAATGCAGTTCCAAGGGACAGTGAAAACCAGCTACAGCATTCCGTGCTGGCAGCTTTCGTGTGGGCGCAATCGCTGGACGTTTCGAATTTGGCAGCCGGGCTCTGCGAGAGACACATACACAGTTTTGCCCCTTTACGAACCAAAGCTGTTGGGGAAAGCGAATGTCTGTGTGGCAGCGAATGCAGTTCCAAGGGACAGTGAAAACCAGCTACAGCATTCCGTGCTGGCAGCTTTCGTGTGGGAGAAATCGCTGGACGTTTCGAATTTGGCAGCCGGGCTCTGCGAGAGACACATACACAGTGTTGCCCCGTTACGAACCAAAGCTGTTGGGGAAAGCGAATGTCTGTGTGGCAGCGAATGCAGTTCCAAAGGACAGTGAAAACCAGCTACAGCATTCCGTGCTGGCAGCTTTCATGTGGGAGAAATCGCTGGACGTTTCGAATTTGGCAGCCGGGCTCTGCGAGAGACACATACACAGTGTTGCCCCATTACCAAGCAAAGCTTTTGGGGAAAGCGAATGTCTGTGTGGCAGCGAATGCAGTTCCAAGGGACAGTGAAAACCAGCTACAGCATTCCGTGCTGGCAGCTTTCGTGTGGGCGCAATCGCTGGACGTTTCGAATTTGGCAGCCGGGCTCTGCGAGAGACACATACACAGTGTTGCCCCATTACCAAGCAAAGCTTTTGGGGAAAGCGAATGTCTGTGTGGCAGCGAATGCAGTTCCAAGGGACAGTGAAAACCAGCTACAGCATTCCGTGCTGGCAGCTTTCATGTGGGCGCAATCGCTGGACGTTTCGAATTTGGCAGCCGGGCTCTGCGAGAGACACATACACAGTGTTGCCCCTTTACCAAGCAAAGCTTTTGGGGAAAGCGAATGTCTGTGTGGCAGCGAATGCAGTTCCAAGGGACAGTGAAAACCAGCTACAGCATTCCGTGCTGGCAGCTTTCATGTGGGAGAAATCGCTGGACGTTTCGAATTTGGCAGCCGGGCTCTGCGAGAGACACATACACAGTGTTGCCCCTTTACCAAGCAAAGCTTTTGGGGAAAGCGAATGTCTGTGTGGCAGCGAATGCAGTTCCAAGGGACAGTGAAAACCAGCTACAGCATTCCGTGCTGGCAGCTTTCGTGTGGGAGAAATCGCTGGACGTTTCGAATTTGGCAGCCGGGCTCTGCGAGAGACACATACACAGTGTTGCCCCGTTACGAACCAAAGCTGTTGGGGAAAGCGAATGTCTGTGTGGCAGCGAATGCAGTTCCAAAGGACAGTGAAAACCAGCTACAGCATTCCGTGCTGGCAGCTTTCATGTGGGAGAAATCGCTGGACGTTTCGAATTTGGCAGCCGGGCTCTGCGAGAGACACATACACAGTGTTGCCCCATTACCAAGCAAAGCTTTTGGGGAAAGCGAATGTCTGTGTGGCAGCGAATGCAGTTCCAAGGGACAGTGAAAACCAGCTACAGCATTCCGTGCTGGCAGCTTTCGTGTGGGCGCAATCGCTGGACGTTTCGAATTTGGCAGCCGGGCTCTGCGAGAGACACATACACAGTGTTGCCCCATTACCAAGCAAAGCTTTTGGGGAAAGCGAATGTCTGTGTGGCAGCGAATGCAGTTCCAAGGGACAGTGAAAACCAGCTACAGCATTCCGTGCTGGCAGCTTTCATGTGGGCGCAATCGCTGGACGTTTCGAATTTGGCAGCCGGGCTCTGCGAGAGACACATACACAGTGTTGCCCCTTTACCAAGCAAAGCTTTTGGGGAAAGCGAATGTCTGTGTGGCAGCGAATGCAGTTCCAAGGGACAGTGAAAACCAGCTACAGCATTCCGTGCTGGCAGCTTTCATGTGGGAGAAATCGCTGGACGTTTCGAATTTGGCAGCCGGGCTCTGCGAGAGACACATACACAGTGTTGCCCCTTTACCAAGCAAAGCTTTTGGGGAAAGCGAATGTCTGTGTGGCAGCGAATGCAGTTCCAAGGGACAGTGAAAACCAGCTACAGCATTCCGTGCTGGCAGCTTTCGTGTGGGCGCAATCGCTGGACGTTTCGAATTTGGCAGCCGGGCTCTGCGAGAGACACATACACAGTGTTGCCCCATTACCAAGCAAAGCTTTTGGGGAAAGCGAATGTCTGTGTGGCAGCGAATGCAGTTCCAAGGGACAGTGAAAACCAGCTACAGCATTCCGTGCTGGCAGCTTTCGTGTGGGCGCAATCGCTGGACGTTTCGAATTTGGCAGCCGGGCTCTGCGAGAGACACATACACAGTGTTGCCCCTTTACCAAGCAAAGCTTTTGGGGAAAGCGAATGTCTGTGTGGCAGCGAATGCAGTTCCAAGGGACAGTGAAACCCAGCTACAGCATTCCGTGCTGGCAGCTTTCGTGTGGGCGCAATCGCTGGACGTTTCGAATTTGGCAGCCGGGCTCTGCGAGAGACACATACACAGTGTTGCCCCTTTACGAACCAAAGCTTTTGGGGAAAGAGAATGTCTGTGTGGCAGCGAATGCAGTTCCAAGGGACAGTGAAAACCAGCTACAGCATTCCGTGCTGGCAGCTTTCGTGTGGGCGCAATCGCTGGACGTTTCGAATTTGGCAGCCGGGCTCTGCGAGAGACACATACACAGTGTTGCCCCTTTACGAACCAAAGCTTTTGGGGAAAGCGAATGTCTGTGTGGCAGCGAATGCAGTTCCAAGGGACAGTGAAAACCAGCTACAGCATTCCGTGCTGGCAGCTTTCGTGTGGGAGAAATCGCTGGACGTTTCGAATTTGGCAGCCGGGCTCTGCGAGAGACACATACACAGTGTTGCCCCTTTACGAAGCAAAGCTGTTGGGGAAAGCGAATGTCTGTGTGGCAGCGAATGCAGTTCCAAGGGACAGTGAAAACCAGCTACAGCATTCCGTGCTGGCAGCTTTCGTGTGGGAGAAATCGCTGGACGTTTCGAATTTGGCAGCCGGGCTCTGCGAGAGACACATACACAGTGTTGCCCCGTTACGAACCAAAGCTGTTGGGGAAAGCGAATGTCTGTGTGGCAGCGAATGCAGTTCCAAGGGACAGTGAAAACCAGCTACAGCATTCCGTGCTGGCAGCTTTCGTGTGGGCGCAGTCGCTGGACGTTTCGAATTTGGCAGCCGGGCTCTGCGAGAGACACATACACAGTGTTGCCCCATTACCAAGCAAAGCTTTTGGGGAAAGCGAATGTCTGTGTGGCAGCGAATGCAGTTCCAAGGGACAGTGAAAACCAGCTACAGCATTCCGTGCTGGCAGCTTTCGTGTGGGCGCAATCGCTGGACGTTTCGAATTTGGCAGCCGGGCTCTGCGAGAGAGAGATACACAGTGTTGCCCCTTTACGAACCAAAGCTTTTGGGGAAAGCGAATGTCTGTGTGGCAGCGAATGCAGTTCCAAGGGACAGTGAAAACCAGCTACAGCATTCCGTGCTGGCAGCTTTCGTGTGGGAGAAATCGCTGGACGTTTCGAATTTGGCAGCCGGGCTCTGCGAGAGACACATACACAGTGTTGCCCCTTTACGAACCAAAGCTTTTGGGGAAAGCGAATGTCTGTGTGGCAGCGAATGCAGTTCCAAGGGACAGTGAAAACCAGCTACAGCATTCCGTGCTGGCAGCTTTCGTGTGGGCGCAATCGCTGGACGTTTCGAATTTGGCAGCCGGGCTCTGCGAGAGACACATACACCATGTTGCCCCATTACCAAGCAAAGCTTTTGGGGAAAGCGAATGTCTGTGTGGCAGCGAATGCAGTTCCAAGGGACAGTGAAAACCAGCTACAGCATTCCGTGCTGGCAGCTTTCGTGTGGGCGCAATCGCTGGACGTTTCGAATTTGGCAGCCGGGCTCTGCGAGAGACACATACACAGTGTTGCCCCTTTACCAAGCAAAGCTTTTGGGGAAAGCGAATGTCTGTGTGGCAGCGAATGCAGTTCCAAGGGACAGTGAAAACCAGCTACAGCATTCCGTGCTGGCAGCTTTCGTGTGGGCGCAATCGCTGGACGTTTCGAATTTGGCAGCCGGGCTCTGCGAGAGACACATACACAGTGTTGCCCCTTTACGAACCAAAGCTGTTGGGGAAAGCGAATGTCTGTGTGGCAGCGAATGCAGTTCCAAGGGACAGTGAAAACCAGCTACAGCATTCCGTGCTGGCAGCTTTCGTGTGGGCGCAATCGCTGGACGTTTCGAATTTGGCAGCCGGGCTCTGCGAGAGACACATACACAGTGTTGCCCCATTACCAAGCAAAGCTTTTGGGGAAAGCGAATGTCTGTGTGGCAGCGAATGCAGTTCCAAGGGACAGTGAAAACCAGCTACAGCATTCCGTGCTGGCAGCTTTCGTGTGGGCGCAATCGCTGGACGTTTCGAATTTGGCAGCCGGGCTCTGCGAGAGACACATACACAGTGTTGCCCCTTTACGAACCAAAGCTTTTGGGGAAAGAGAATGTCTGTGTGGCAGCGAATGCAGTTCCAAGGGACAGTGAAAACCAGCTACAGCATTCCGTGCTGGCAGCTTTCGTGTGGGCGCAATCGCTGGACGTTTCGAATTTGGCAGCCGGGCTCTGCGAGAGACACATACACAGTGTTGCCCCTTTACGAATCAAAGCTTTTGGGGAAAGCGAATGTCTGTGTGGCAGCGAATGCAGTTCCAAGGGACAGTGAAAACCAGCTACAGCATTCCATGCTGGCAGGTTTCGTGTGGGAGAAACCACTGGACGTTTCGAATTTGGCAGCCGGGCTCTGCGAGAGACACATACACAGTGTTGCCCCTTTACGAACCAAAGCTTTTGGGGAAAGCGAATGTCTGTGTGGCAGCGAATGCAGTTCCAAGGGACAGTGAAAACCAGCTACAGCATTCCGTGCTGGCAGCTTTCGTGTGGGCGCAATCGCTGGACGTTTCGAATTTGGCAGCCGGGCTCTGCGAGAGAGAGATACACAGTGTTGCCCCTTTACGAAGCAAAGCTGTTGGGGAAAGCGAATGTCTGTGTGGCAGCGAATGCAGTTCCAAGGGACAGTGAAAACCAGCTACAGCATTCCGTGCTGGCAGCTTTCGTGTGGGCGCAATCGCTGGACGTTTCGAATTTGGCAGCCGGGCTCTGCGAGAGACACATACACAGTGTTGCCCCTTTACGAACCAAAGCTGTTGGGGAAAGCGAATGTCTGTGTGGCAGCGAATGCAGTTCCAAGGGACAGTGAAAACCAGCTACAGCATTCCGTGCTGGCAGCTTTCGTGTGGGCGCAATCGCTGGACGTTTCGAATTTGGCAGCCGGGCTCTGCGAGAGACACATACACAGTGTTGCCCGATTACCAAGAAAGGTTTTGGGGAAAGCGAATGTCTGTGTGGCAGCGAATGCAGTTCCAAGGGACAGTGAAAACCAGCTACAGCATTCCGTGCTGGCAGCTTTCGTGTGGGCGAAATCGCTGGACGTTTCGAATTTGGCAGCCGGGCTCTGCGAGAGACACATACACAGTGTTGCCCCTTTACGAACCAAAGCTGTTGGGGAAAGCGAATGTCTGTGTGGCAGCGAATGCAGTTCCAAGGGACAGTGAAAACCAGCTACAGCATTCCATGCTGGCAGCTTTCGTGTGGGCGAAATCGCTGGACGTTTCGAATTTGGCAGCCGGGCTCTGCGAGAGACACATACAGAGTGTTGCCCCTTTACCAAGCAAAGCTTTTGGGGAAAGCGAATGCCTGTGTGGCAGCGAATGCAGTTCCAAGGGACAGTGAAAACCAGCTACAGCATTCCGTGCTGGCAGCTTTCGTGTGGGCGCAATCGCTGGACGTTTCGAATTTGTCAGCCGGGCTCTGCAAGAGACACATACACAGTGTTGCCCCTTTACGAACCAAAGCTTTTGGGGAAAGCGAATGTCTGTGTGGCAGCGAATGCAGTTCCAAGGGACAGTGAAAACCAGCTACAGCATTCCGTGCTGGCAGCTTTCGTGTGGGCGCAATCGCTGGACGTTTCGAATTTGGCAGCCGGGCTCTGCGAGAGACACATACAGAGTGTTGCCCCTTTACGAAGTAAAGCTGTTGGGGAAAGCGAATGTCTGTGTGGCAGCGAATGCAGTTCCAAGGGACAGTGAAACCCACCTACAGCATTCCGTGCTGGCAGCTTTCGTGTGGGCGCAATCGCTGGACGTTTCGAATTTGGCAGCCGGGCTCTGCGAGAGACACATACACAGTGTTGCCCCTTTACGAACCAAAGCTGTTGGGGAAAGCGAATGTCTGTGTGGCAGCGAATGCAGTTCCAAGGGACAGTGAAAACCAGCTACAGCATTCCATGCTGGCAGGTTTCGTGTGGGCGCAATCGCTGGACGTTTCGAATTTGGCAGCCGGGCTCTGCAAGAGACACATACACAGTGTTGCCCCATTACCAAGCAAAGCTTTTGGGGAAAGCGAATGTCTGTGTGGCAGCGAATGCAGTTCCAAGGGACAGTGAAAACCAGCTACAGCATTCCGTGCTGGCAGCTTTCGTGTGGGCGCAATCGCTGGACGTTTCGAATTTGGCAGCCAGGCTCTGCAAGAGACTCATACACAGTGTTGCCCCATTACCAAGCAAAGCTTTTGGGGAAAGCGAATGTCTGTGTGGCAGCGAATGCAGTTCCAAGGGACAGTGAAACCAGCTACAGCATTCCGTGCTGGCAGCTTTCGTGTGGGCGCAATCGCTGGACGTTTCGAATTTGTCAGCCGGGCTCTGCAAGAGACACGTACACAGTGTTGCCCCTTTACGAACCAAAGCTTTTGGGGAAAGCGAATGTCTGTGTGGCAGCGAATGCAGTTCCAAGGGACAGTGAAAACCAGCTACAGCATTCCGTGCTGGCAGCTTTCGTGTGGGCGCAATCGCTGGACGTTTCGAATTTGGCAGCCGGGCTCTGCGAGAGACACATACACAGTGTTGCCCCTTTACGAACCAAAGCTTTTGGGGAAAGCGAATGTCTGTGTGGCAGCGAATGCAGTTCCAAGGGACAGTGAAAACCAGCTACAGCATTCCGTGCTGGCAGCTTTCGTGTGGGCGCAATCGCTGGACGTTTCGAATTTGGCAGCCGGGCTCTGCGAGAGACACATACACAGTGTTGCCCCATTACCAAGCAAAGCTTTTGGGGAAAGCGAATGTCTGTGTGGCAGCGAATGCAGTTCCAAGGGACAGTGAAAACCAGCTACAGCATTCCGTGCTGGCAGCTTTCGTGTGGGCGCAATCGCTGGACGTTTCGAATTTGGCAGCCGGGCTCTGCGAGAGACACATACACAGTGTTGCCCCTTTACGAACCAAAGCTTTTGGGGAAAGCGAATGTCTGTGTGGCAGCGAATGCAGTTCCAAGGGACAGTGAAAACCAGCTACAGCATTCCGTGCTGGCAGCTTTCGTGTGGGCGCAATCGCTGGACGTTTCGAATTTGGCAGCCGGGCTCTGCGAGAGACACATACACAGTGTTGCCCCTTTACGAACCAAAGCTTTTGGGGAAAGCGAATGTCTGTGTGGCAGCGAATGCAGTTCCAAGGGACAGTGAAAACTAGCTACAGCATTCCGTGCTGGCAGCTTTCGTGTGGGCGCAATCGCTGGACGTTTCGAATTTGGCAGCCGGGCTCTGCAAGAGACACGTACACAGTGTTGCCCCTTTACGAACCAAAGCTTTTGGGGAAAGCGAATGTCTGTGTGGCAGCGAATGCAGTTCCAAGGGACAGTGAAAACCAGCTACAGCATTCCGTGCTGGCAGCTTTCGTGTGGGCGCAATCGCTGGACGTTTCGAATTTGGCAGCCGGGCTCTGCGAGAGACACATACACAGTGTTGCCCCTTTACGAACCAAAGCTGTTGGGGAAAGCGAATGCCTGTGTGGCAGCGAATGCAGTTCCAAGGGACAGTGAAAACCAGCTACAGCATTCCGTGCTGGCAGCTTTCGTGTGGGCGCAATCGCTGGACGTTTCGAATTTGTCAGCCGGGCTCTGCGAGAGACACGTACACAGTGTTGCCCCTTTACGAACCAAAGCTTTTGGGGAAAGCGAATGTCTGTGTGGCAGCGAATGCAGTTCCAAGGGACAGTGAAAACCAGCTACAGCATTCCGTGCTGGCAGCTTTCGTGTGGGCGCAATCGCTGGACGTTTCGAATTTGGCAGCCGGGCTCTGCGAGAGACACATACACAGTGTTGCCCCTTTACGAACCAAAGCTTTTGGGGAAAGCGAATGTCTGTGTGGCAGCGAATGCAGTTCCAAGGGACAGTGAAAACCAGCTACAGCATTCCGTGCTGGCAGCTTTCGTGTGGGAGAAAGCGCTGGACGTTTCGAATTTGGCAGCCGGGCTCTGCGAGAGACACATACACAGTGTTGCCCCGTTACGAACCAAAGCTGTTGGGGAAAGCGAATGTCTGTGTGGCAGCGAATGCAGTTCCAAGGGACAGTGAAAACCAGCTACAGCATTCCGTGCTGGCAGCTTTCGTGTGGGCGCAATCGCTGGACGTTTCGAATTTGGCAGCCGGGCTCTGCGAGAGACACATACACAGTGTTGCCCCATTACCAAGCAAAGCTTTTGGGGAAAGCGAATGTCTGTGTGGCAGCGAATGCAGTTCCAAGGGACAGTGAAAACCAGCTACAGCATTCCGTGCTGGCAGCTTTCGTGTGGGCGCAATCGCTGGACGTTTCGAATTTGGCAGCAGGGCTCTGCGAGAGACACATACACAGTGTTGCCCCATTACCAAGCAAAGCTTTTGGGGAAAGCGAATGTCTGTGTGGCAGCGAATGCAGTTCCAAGGGACAGTGAAAACCAGCTACAGCATTCCGTGCTGGCAGCTTTCATGTGGGCGCAATCGCTGGACGTTTCGAATTTGGCAGCCGGGCTCTGCGAGAGACACATACACAGTGTTGCCCCTTTACCAAGCAAAGCTTTTGGGGAAAGCGAATGTCTGTGTGGCAGCGAATGCAGTTCCAAGGGACAGTGAAAACCAGCTACAGCATTCCGTGCTGGCAGCTTTCGTGTGGGCGCAATCGCTGGACGTTTCGAATTTGGCAGCCGGGCTCTGCGAGAGACACATACACAGTGTTGCCCCTTTACCAAGCAAAGCTTTTGGGGAAAGCGAATGTCTGTGTGGCAGCGAATGCAGTTCCAAGGGACAGTGAAAACCAGCTACAGCATTCCGTGCTGGCAGCTTTCGTGTGGGCGAAATCGCTGGACGTTTCGAATTTGGCAGCCGGGCTCTGCGAGAGACACATACACAGTGTTGCCCCTTTACCAAGCAAAGCTTTTGGGGAAAGCGAATGTCTGTGTGGCAGCGAATGCAGTTCCAAGGGACAGTGAAAACCAGCTACAGCATTCCGTGCTGGCAGCTTTCGTTTGGGCGAAATCGCTGGACGTTTCGAATTTGGCAGCCGGGCTCTGCGAGAGACACATACACAGTGTTGCCCCATTACCAAGCAAAGCTTTTGGGGAAAGCGAATGTCTGTGTGGCAGCGAATGCAGTTCCAAGGGACAGTGAAAACCAGCTACAGCATTCCGTGCTGGCAGCTTTCGTGTGGGAGAAATCGCTGGACGTTTCGAATTTGGCAGCCGGGCTCTGCGAGAGACACATACACAGTGTTGCCCCGTTACGAACCAAAGCTGTTGGGGAAAGCGAATGTCTGTGTGGCAGCGAATGCAGTTCCAAGGGACAGTGAAAACCAGCTACAGCATTCCGTGCTGGCAGCTTTCGTGTGGGCGCAATCGCTGGACGTTTCGAATTTGGCAGCCGGGCTCTGCGAGAGACACATACACAGTGTTGCCCCATTACCAAGCAAAGCTTTTGGGGAAAGCGAATGTCTGTGTGGCAGCGAATGCAGTTCCAAGGGACAGTGAAAAACAGCTGCAGCATTCCGTGCTGGCAGCTTTCGTGTGGGCGAAATCGCTGGACGTTTCGAATTTGGCAGCCGGGCTCTGCGAGAGACACATACACAGTGTTGCCCCTTTACGAACCAAAGCTTTTGGGGAAAGCAAATGTCTGTGTGGCAGCGAATGCAGTTCCAAGGGACAGTGAAAACCAGCTACAGCATTCCGTGCTGGCAGCTTTCGTGTGGGCGCAATCGCTGGACGTTTCGAATTTGGCAGCCGGGCTCTGCGAGAGACACATACACAGTGTTGCCCCATTACCAAGCAAAGCTTTTGGGGAAAGCGAATGTCTGTGTGGCAGCGAATGCAGTTCCAAGGGACAGTGAAAACCAGCTACAGCATTCCGTGCTGGCAGCTTTCGTGTGGGCGCAATCCCTGGACGTTTCGAATTTGGCAGCAGGGCTCTGCGAGAGACACATACACAGTGTTGCCCCATTACCAAGCAAAGCTTTTGGGGAAAGCGAATGTCTGTGTGGCAGCGAATGCAGTTCCAAGGGACAGTGAAAACCAGCTACAGCATTCCGTGCTGGCAGCTTTCATGTGGGCGCAATCGCTGGACGTTTCGAATTTGGCAGCCGGGCTCTGCGAGAGACACATACACAGTGTTGCCCCTTTACCAAGCAAAGCTTTTGGGGAAAGCGAATGTCTGTGTGGCAGCGAATGCAGTTCCAAGGGACAGTGAAAACCAGCTACAGCATTCCGTGCTGGCAGCTTTCGTGTGGGCGAAATCGCTGGACGTTTCGAATTTGGCAGCCGGGCTCTGCGAGAGACACATACACAGTGTTGCCCCTTTACGAACCAAAGCTTTTGGGGAAAGCGAATGTCTGTGTGGCAGCGAATGCAGTTCCAAGGGACAGTGAAAACCAGCTACAGCATTCCGTGCTGGCAGCTTTCGTGTGGGAGAAATCGCTGGACGTTTCGAATTTGGTAGCGAGGCTCTGCGAGAGACACATACACAGTGTTGCCCCTTTACGAACCAAAGCTTTTGGGGAAAGCGAATGTCTGTGTGGCAGCGAATGCAGTTCCAAGGGACAGTGAAAACCAGCTACAGCATTCCGTGCTGGCAGCTTTCGTGTGGGCGCAGTCGCTGGACGTTTCGAATTTGGCACCCGGGCTCTGCGAGAGACACATACACAGTGTTGCCCCATCACCAAGCAAAGCTTTTGGGGAAAGCGAATGTCTGTGTGGCAGCGAATGCAGTTCCAAGGGACAGTGAAAACCAGCTACAGCATTCCGTGCTGGCAGCTTTCGTGTGGGCGCAATCGCTGGACGTTTCGAATTTGGCAGCCGGGCTCTGCGAGAGACACATACACAGTGTTGCCCCATTACCAAGCAAAGCTTTTGGGGAAAGCGAATGTCTGTGTGGCAGCGAATGCAGTTCCAAGGGACAGTGAAAACCAGCTACAGCATTCCGTGCTGGCAGCTTTCGTGTGGGCGCAATCGCTGGACGTTTCGAATTTGGCAGCCGGGCTCTGCGAGAGAGAGATACACAGTGTTGCCCCTTTACGAACCAAAGCTTTTGGGGAAAGCGAATGTCTGTGTGGCAGCGAATGCAGTTCCAAGGGACAGTGAAAACCAGCTACAGCATTCCGTGCTGGCAGCTTTCGTGTGGGAGAAATCGCTGGACGTTTCGAATTTGGCAGCCGGGCTCTGCGAGAGACACATACACAGTGTTGCCCCTTTACGAACCAAAGCTTTTGGGGAAAGCGAATGTCTGTGTGGCAGCGAATGCAGTTCCAAGGGACAGTGAAAACCAGCTACAGCATTCCGTGCTGGCAGCTTTCGTGTGGGCGCAATCGCTGGACGTTTCGAATTTGGCAGCCGGGCTCTGCGAGAGACACATACACAGTGTTGCCCCTTTACGAACCAAAGCTGTTGGGGAAAGCGAATGTCTGTGTGGCAGCGAATGCAGTTCCAAGGGACAGTGAAAACCACCTACAGCATTCCGTGCTGGCAGCTTTCGTGTGGGCGCAATCGCTGGACGTTTCGAATTTGGCAGCCGGGCTCTGCGAGAGACACATACACCATGTTGCCCCATTACCAAGCAAAGCTTTTGGGGAAAGCGAATGTCTGTGTGGCAGCGAATGCAGTTCCAAGGGACAGTGAAAACCAGCTACAGCATTCCGTGCTGGCAGCTTTCGTGTGGGCGCAATCGCTGGACGTTTCGAATTTGGCAGCCGGGCTCTGCGAGAGACACATACACAGTGTTGCCCCTTTACCAAGCAAAGCTTTTGGGGAAAGCGAATGTCTGTGTGGCAGCGAATGCAGTTCCAAGGGACAGTGAAAACCAGCTACAGCATTCCGTGCTGGCAGCTTTCGTGTGGGCGCAATCGCTGGACGTTTCGAATTTGGCAGCCGGGCTCTGCGAGAGACACATACACAGTGTTGCCCCTTTACGAAGCAAAGCTGTTGGGGAAAGCGAATGTCTGTGTGGCAGCGAATGCAGTTCCAAGGGACAGTGAAAACCAGCTACAGCATTCCGTGCTGGCAGCTTTCGTGTGGGCGCAATCGCTGGACGTTTCGAATTTGGCAGCCGGGCTCTGCGAGAGACACATACACAGTGTTGCCCCTTTACGAACCAAAGCTTTTGGGGAAAGCGAATGTCTGTGTGGCAGCGAATGCAGTTCCAAGGGACAGTGAAAACCAGCTACAGCATTCCGTGCTGGCAGCTTTCGTGTGGGCGCAATCGCTGGACGTTTCGAATTTGGCAGCCGGGCTCTGCGAGAGACACATACACAGTGTTGCCCGATTACCAAGAAAGGTTTTGGGGAAAGCGAATGTCTGTGTGGCAGCGAATGCAGTTCCAAGGGACAGTGAAAACCAGCTACAGCATTCCGTGCTGGCAGCTTTCGTGTGGGCGAAATCGCTGGACGTTTCGAATTTGGCAGCCGGGCTCTGCGAGAGACACATACAGAGTGTTGCCCCTTTACCAAGCAAAGCTTTTGGGGAAAGCGAATGTCTGTGTGGCAGCGAATGCAGTTCCAAGGGACAGTGAAAACCAGCTACAGCATTCCGTGCTGGCAGCTTTCGTGTGGGCGCAATCGCTGGACGTTTCGAATTTGTCAGCCGGGCTCTGCAAGAGACACATACACAGTGTTGCCCCTTTACGAACCAAAGCTTTTGGGGAAAGCGAATGTCTGTGTGGCAGCGAATGCAGTTCCAAGGGACAGTGAAAACCAGCTACAGCATTCCGTGCTGGCAGCTTTCGTGTGGGCGCAATCGCTGGACGTTTCGAATTTGGCAGCCGGGCTCTGCGAGAGACACATACACAGTGTTGCCCCTTTACGAACCAAAGCTTTTGGGGAAAGCGAATGTCTGTGTGGCAGCGAATGCAGTTCCAAGGGACAGTGAAAACCAGCTACAGCAATCCGTGCTGGCAGCTTTCGTGTGGGCGCAATCGCTGGACGTTTCGAATTTGGCAGCCGGGCTCTGCGAGAGACACATACAGAGTGTTGCCCCTTTACGAAGTAAAGCTGTTGGGGAAAGCGAATGTCTGTGTGGCAGCGAATGCAGTTCCAAGGGACAGTGAAACCCACCTACAGCATTCCGTGCTGGCAGCTTTCGTGTGGGCGCAATCGCTGGACGTTTCGAATTTGGCAGCCGGGCTCTGCGAGAGACACATACACAGTGTTGCCCCTTTACGAACCAAAGCTGTTGGGGAAAGCGAATGTCTGTGTGGCAGCGAATGCAGTTCCAAGGGACAGTGAAAACCAGCTACAGCATTCCATGCTGGCAGGTTTCGTGTGGGCGCAATCGCTGGACGTTTCGAATTTGGCAGCCGGGCTCTGCAAGAGACACATACACAGTGTTGCCCCATTACCAAGCAAAGCTTTTGGGGAAAGCGAATGTCTGTGTGGCAGCGAATGCAGTTCCAAGGGACAGTGAAAACCAGCTACAGCATTCCGTGCTGGCAGCTTTCGTGTGGGCGCAATCGCTGGACGTTTCGAATTTGGCAGCCAGGCTCTGCAAGAGACTCATACACAGTGTTGCCCCATTACCAAGCAAAGCTTTTGGGGAAAGCGAATGTCTGTGTGGCAGCGAATGCAGTTCCAAGGGACAGTGAAACCAGCTACAGCATTCCGTGCTGGCAGCTTTCGTGTGGGCGCAATCGCTGGACGTTTCGAATTTGTCAGCCGGGCTCTGCAAGAGACACGTACACAGTGTTGCCCCTTTACGAACCAAAGCTTTTGGGGAAAGCGAATGTCTGTGTGGCAGCGAATGCAGTTCCAAGGGACAGTGAAAACTAGCTACAGCATTCCGTGCTGGCAGCTTTCGTGTGGGCGCAATCGCTGGACGTTTCGAATTTGGCAGCCGGGCTCTGCAAGAGACACGTACACAGTGTTGCCCCTTTACGAACCAAAGCTTTTGGGGAAAGCGAATGTCTGTGTGGCAGCGAATGCAGTTCCAAGGGACAGTGAAAACCAGCTACAGCATTCCGTGCTGGCAGCTTTCGTGTGGGCGCAATCGCTGGACGTTTCGAATTTGGCAGCCGGGCTCTGCGAGAGACACATACACAGTGTTGCCCCTTTACGAACCAAAGCTGTTGGGGAAAGCGAATGCCTGTGTGGCAGCGAATGCAGTTCCAAGGGACAGTGAAAACCAGCTACAGCATTCCGTGCTGGCAGCTTTCGTGTGGGCGCAATCGCTGGACGTTTCGAATTTGTCAGCCGGGCTCTGCGAGAGACACGTACACAGTGTTGCCCCTTTACGAACCAAAGCTTTTGGGGAAAGCGAATGTCTGTGTGGCAGCGAATGCAGTTCCAAGGGACAGTGAAAACCAGCTACAGCATTCCGTGCTGGCAGCTTTCGTGTGGGCGCAATCGCTGGACGTTTCGAATTTGGCAGCCGGGCTCTGCGAGAGACACATACACAGTGTTGCCCCTTTACGAACCAAAGCTTTTGGGGAAAGCGAATGTCTGTGTGGCAGCGAATGCAGTTCCAAGGGACAGTGAAAACCAGCTACAGCATTCCGTGCTGGCAGCTTTCGTGTGGGCGCAATCGCTGGACGTTTCGAATTTGGCAGCCGGGCTCTGCGAGAGACACATACACAGTGTTGCCCCATTACCAAGCAAAGCTTTTGGGGAAAGCGAATGTCTGTGTGGCAGCGAATGCAGTTCCAAGGGACAGTGAAAACCAGCTACAGCATTCCGTGCTGGCAGCTTTCGTGTGGGCGCAATCGCTGGACGTTTCGAATTTGGCAGCCGGGCTCTGCGAGAGACACATACACAGTGTTGCCCCTTTACGAACCAAAGCTTTTGGGGAAAGCGAATGTCTGTGTGGCAGCGAATGCAGTTCCAAGGGACAGTGAAAACCAGCTACAGCATTCCGTGCTGGCAGCTTTCGTGTGGGCGCAATCGCTGGACGTTTCGAATTTGGCAGCCGGGCTCTGCGAGAGACACATACACAGTGTTGCCCCTTTACCAAGCAAAGCTGTTGGGGAAAGCGAATGTCTGTGTGGCAGCGAATGCAGTTCCAAGGGACAGTGAAAACCAGCTACAGCATTCCGTGCTGGCAGCTTTCGTGTGGGCGCAATCGCTGGACGTTTCGAATTTGGCAGCCGGGCTCTGCGAGAGACACATACACAGTGTTGCCCCTTTACGAACCAAAGCTTTTGGGGAAAGCGAATGTCTGTGTGGCAGCGAATGCAGTTCCAAGGGACAGTGAAAACCAGCTACAGCATTCCGTGCTGGCAGCTTTCGTGTGGGCGAAATCGCTGGACGTTTCGAATTTGGCAGCCGGGCTCTGCGAGAGACACATACACAGTGTTGCCCCTTTACCAAGCAAAGCTTTTGGGGAAAGCGAATGTCTGTGTGGCAGCGAATGCAGTTCCAAGGGACAGTGAAAACCAGCTACAGCATTCCGTGCTGGCAGCTTTCGTGTGGGCGCAATCGCTGGACGTTTCGAATTTGTCAGCCGGGCTCTGCAAGAGACACATACACAGTGTTGCCCCTTTACGAACCAAAGCTTTTGGGGAAAGCGAATGTCTGTGTGGCAGCGAATGCAGTTCCAAGGGACAGTGAAAACCAGCTACAGCATTCCGTGCTGGCAGCTTTCGTGTGGGCGCAATCGCTGGACGTTTCGAATTTGGCAGCCGGGCTCTGCGAGAGAGAGATACACAGTGTTGCCCCTTTACGAACCAAAGCTTTTGGGGAAAGCGAATGTCTGTGTGGCAGCGAATGCAGTTCCAAGGGACAGTGAAAACCAGCTACAGCATTCCGTGCTGGCAGCTTTCGTGTGGGAGAAATCGCTGGACGTTTCGAATTTGGCAGCCGGGCTCTGCGAGAGACACATACACAGTGTTGCCCCTTTACGAACCAAAGCTTTTGGGGAAAGCGAATGTCTGTGTGGCAGCGAATGCAGTTCCAAGGGACAGTGAAAACCAGCTACAGCATTCCGTGCTGGCAGCTTTCGTGTGGGCGCAATCGCTGGACGTTTCGAATTTGGCAGCCGGGCTCTGCGAGAGACACATACACAGTGTTGCCCCTTTACGAACCAAAGCTGTTGGGGAAAGCGAATGTCTGTGTGGCAGCGAATGCAGTTCCAAGGGACAGTGAAAACCACCTACAGCATTCCGTGCTGGCAGCTTTCGTGTGGGCGCAATCGCTGGACGTTTCGAATTTGGCAGCCGGGCTCTGCGAGAGACACATACACAGTGTTGCCCCATTACCAAGCAAAGCTTTTGGGGAAAGCGAATGTCTGTGTGGCAGCGAATGCAGTTCCAAGGGACAGTGAAAACCAGCTACAGCATTCCGTGCTGGCAGCTTTCGTGTGGGCGCAATCGCTGGACGTTTCGAATTTGGCAGCCGGGCTCTGCGAGAGACACATACACAGTGTTGCCCCTTTACCAAGCAAAGCTTTTGGGGAAAGCGAATGTCTGTGTGGCAGCGAATGCAGTTCCAAGGGACAGTGAAAACCAGCTACAGCATTCCGTGCTGGCAGCTTTCGTGTGGGCGCAATCGCTGGACGTTTCGAATTTGGCAGCCGGGCTCTGCGAGAGACACATACACAGTGTTGCCCCTTTACCAAGCAAAGCTTTTGGGGAAAGCGAATGTCTGTGTGGCAGCGAATGCAGTTCCAAGGGACAGTGAAAACCAGCTACAGCATTCCGTGCTGGCAGCTTTCGTGTGGGCGCAATCGCTGGACGTTTCGAATTTGGCAGCCGGGCTCTGCGAGAGACACATACACAGTGTTGCCCCTTTACGAACCAAAGCTTTTGGGGAAAGCGAATGTCTGTGTGGCAGCGAATGCAGTTCCAAGGGACAGTGAAAACCAGCTACAGCATTCCGTGCTGGCAGCTTTCGTGTGGGAGAAATCGCTGGACGTTTCGAATTTGGCAGCCGGGCTCTGCGAGAGACACATACACAGTGTTGCCCCTTTACGAACCAAAGCTTTTGGGGAAAGCGAATGTCTGTGTGGCAGCGAATGCAGTTCCAAGGGACAGTGAAAACCAGCTACAGTATTCCGTGCTGGCAGCTTTCATGTGGGCGCAATCGCTGGACGTTTCGAATTTGGCAGCCGGGCTCTGCGAGAGACACATACACAGTGTTGCCCCTTTACGAACCAAAGCTTTTGGGGAAAGCGAATGTCTGTGTGGCAGCGAATGCAGTTCCAAGGGACAGTGAAAACCAGCTACAGCATTCCGTGCTGGCAGCTTTCGTGTGGGCGCAATCGCTGGACGTTTCGAATTTGGCAGCCGGGCTCTGCGAGAGACACATACACAGTGTTGCCCCTTTACGAACCAAAGCTTTTGGGGAAAGCGAATGTCTGTGTGGCAGCGAATGCAGTTCCAAGGGACAGTGAAAACCAGCTACAGCATTCCGTGCTGGCAGCTTTCGTGTGGGCGCAATCGCTGGATGTTTCGAATTTGGCAGCCGGGCTCTGCGAGAGACACATACACAGTGTTGCCCCATTACCAAGCAAAGCTTTTGGGGAAAGCGAATGTCTGTGTGGCAGCGAATGCAGTTCCAAGGGACAGTGAAAACCAGCTACAGCATTCCGTGCTGGCAGCTTTCGTGTGGGCGCAATCGCTGGACATTTCGAATTTGGCAGCCGGGCTCTGCGAGAGACACATACACAGTGTTGCCCCTTTACGAACCAAAGCTTTTGGGGAAAGCGAATGTCTGTGTGGCAGCGAATGCAGTTCCAAGGGACAGTGAAAACCAGCTACAGCATTCCGTGCTGGCAGCTTTCGTGTGGGCGCAATCGCTGGACGTTTCGAATTTGGCAGCCGGGCTCTGCGAGAGACACATACACAGTGTTGCCCCTTTACGAACCAAAGCTTTTGGGGAAAGCGAATGTCTGTGTGGCAGCGAATGCAGTTCCAAGGGACAGTGAAAACCAGCTACAGCATTCCGTGCTCCCAGCTTTCGTGTGGGCGCAATCGCTGGACGTTTCGAATTTGGCAGCCGGGCTCTGCGAGAGACACATACACAGTGTTGCCCCTTTACGAACCAAAGCTTTTGGGGAAAGCGAATGTCTGTGTGGCAGCGAATGCAGTTCCAAGGGACAGTGAAAACCAGCTACAGCATTCTGTGCTGGCAGCTTTCGTGTGGGCGCAATCGCTGGACGTTTCGAATTTGGCAGCCGGGCTCTGCGAGAGACACATACACAGTGTTGCCCCTTTACGAACCAAAGCTTTTGGGGAAAGCGAATGTCTGTGTGGCAGCGAATGCAGTTCCAAGGGACAGTGAAAACCAGCTACAGCATTCCGTGCTGGCAGCTTTCGTGTGGGCGCAATCGCTGGACGTTTCGAATTTGGCAGCCGGGCTCTGCGAGAGACACATACACAGTGTTGCCCCATTACCAAGCAAAGCTTTTGGGGAAAGCGAATGTCTGTGTGGCAGCGAATGCAGTTCCAAGGGACAGTGAAAACCAGCTACAGCATTCCGTGCTGGCAGCTTTCGTGTGGGCGCAATCGCTGGACGTTTCGAATTTGGCAGCCGGGCTCTGCGAGAGACACATACACAGTGTTGCCCCTTTACGAACCAAAGCTTTTGGGGAAAGCGAATGTCTGTGTGGCAGCGAATGCAGTTCCAAGGGACAGTGAAAACCAGCTACAGCATTCCGTGCTGGCAGCTTTCGTGTGGGCGCAATCGCTGGACGTTTCGAATTTGGCAGCCGGGCTCTGCGAGAGACACATACACAGTGTTGCCCCTTTACGAACCAAAGCTTTTGGGGAAAGCGAATGTCTGTGTGGCAGCGAATGCAGTTCCAAGGGACAGTGAAAACCAGCTACAGCATTCCGTGCTGGCAGCTTTCGTGTGGGCGCAATCGCTGGACGTTTCGAATTTGGCAGCCGGGCTCTGCGAGAGAGAGATACACAGTGTTGCCCCTTTACGAAGCAAAGCTGTTGGGGAAAGCGAATGTCTGTGTGGCAGCGAATGCAGTTCCAAGGGACAGTGAAAACCAGCTACAGCATTCCGTGCTGGCAGCTTTCGTGTGGGCGCAATCGCTGGACGTTTCGAATTTGGCAGCCGGGCTCTGCGAGAGACACATACACAGTGTTGCCCCATTACCAAGCAAAGCTTTTGGGGAAAGCGAATGTCTGTGTGGCAGCGAATGCAGTTCCAAGGGACAGTGAAAACCAGCTACAGCATTCCGTGCTGGCAGCTTTCGTGTGGGCGCAATCGCTGGACGTTTCGAATTTGGCAGCCGGGCTCTGCGAGAGACACATACACAGTGTTGCCCCTTTACGAACCAAAGCTTTTGGGGAAAGCGAATGTCTGTGTGGCAGCGAATGCAGTTCCAAGGGACAGTGAAAACCAGCTACAGCATTCCATGCTGGCAGCTTTCGTGTGGGCGAAATCGCTGGACGTTTCGAATTTGGCAGCCGGGCTCTGCGAGAGACACATACAGAGTGTTGCCCCTTTACCAAGCAAAGCTTTTGGGGAAAGCGAATGCCTGTGTGGCAGCGAATGCAGTTCCAAGGGACAGTGAAAACCAGCTACAGCATTCCGTGCTGGCAGCTTTCGTGTGGGCGCAATCGCTGGACGTTTCGAATTTGTCAGCCGGGCTCTGCAAGAGACACATACACAGTGTTGCCCCTTTACGAACCAAAGCTTTTGGGGAAAGCGAATGTCTGTGTGGCAGCGAATGCAGTTCCAAGGGACAGTGAAAACCAGCTACAGCATTCCGTGCTGGCAGCTTTCGTGTGGGCGCAATCGCTGGACGTTTCGAATTTGGCAGCCGGGCTCTGCGAGAGACACATACACAGTGTTGCCCCTTTACCAAGCAAAGCTTTTGGGGAAAGCGAATGTCTGTGTGGCAGCGAATGCAGTTCCAAGGGACAGTGAAACCCACCTACAGCATTCCGTGCTGGCAGCTTTCGTGTGGGCGCAATCGCTGGACGTTTCGAATTTGGCAGCCGGGCTCTGCGAGAGACACATACACAGTGTTGCCCCTTTACGAACCAAAGCTGTTGGGGAAAGCGAATGTCTGTGTGGCAGCGAATGCAGTTCCAAGGGACAGTGAAAACCAGCTACAGCATTCCATGCTGGCAGGTTTCGTGTGGGCGCAATCGCTGGACGTTTCGAATTTGGCAGCCGGGCTCTGCAAGAGACACATACACAGTGTTGCCCCATTACCAAGCAAAGCTTTTGGGGAAAGCGAATGTCTGTGTGGCAGCGAATGCAGTTCCAAGGGACAGTGAAAACCAGCTACAGCATTCCGTGCTGGCAGCTTTCGTGTGGGCGCAATCGCTGGACGTTTCGAATTTGGCAGCCAGGCTCTGCAAGAGACTCATACACAGTGTTGCCCCATTACCAAGCAAAGCTTTTGGGGAAAGCGAATGTCTGTGTGGCAGCGAATGCAGTTCCAAGGGACAGTGAAAACCAGCTACAGCATTCCGTGCTGGCAGCTTTCGTGTGGGCGCAATCGCTGGACGTTTCGAATTTGGCAGCCGGGCTCTGCGAGAGACACATACACAGTGTTGCCCCTTTACGAACCAAAGCTTTTGGGGAAAGCGAATGTCTGTGTGGCAGCGAATGCAGTTCCAAGGGACAGTGAAAACTAGCTACAGCATTCCGTGCTGGCAGCTTTCGTGTGGGCGCAATCGCTGGACGTTTCGAATTTGGCAGCCGGGCTCTGCAAGAGACACGTACACAGTGTTGCCCCTTTACGAACCAAAGCTTTTGGGGAAAGCGAATGTCTGTGTGGCAGCGAATGCAGTTCCAAGGGACAGTGAAAACCAGCTACAGCATTCCGTGCTGGCAGCTTTCGTGTGGGCGCAATCGCTGGACGTTTCGAATTTGGCAGCCGGGCTCTGCGAGAGACACATACACAGTGTTGCCCCTTTACGAACCAAAGCTGTTGGGGAAAGCGAATGTCTGTGTGGCAGCGAATGCAGTTCCAAGGGACAGTGAAAACCAGCTACAGCATTCCGTGCTGGCAGCTTTCGTGTGGGCGAAATCGCTGGACGTTTCGAATTTGGCAGCCGGGCTCTGCGAGAGACACATACACAGTGTTGCCCCATTACCAAGCAAAGCTTTTGGGGAAAGCGAATGCCTGTGTGGCAGCGAATGCAGTTCCAAGGGACAGTGAAAACCAGCTACAGCATTCCGTGCTGGCAGCTTTCGTGTGGGCGCAATCGCTGGACGTTTCGAATTTGTCAGCCGGGCTCTGCGAGAGACACGTACACAGTGTTGCCCCTTTACGAACCAAAGCTTTTGGGGAAAGCGAATGTCTGTGTGGCAGCGAATGCAGTTCCAAGGGACAGTGAAAACCAGCTACAGCATTCCGTGCTGGCAGCTTTCGTGTGGGCGCAATCGCTGGACGTTTCGAATTTGGCAGCCGGGCTCTGCGAGAGACACATACAGAGTGTTGCCCCTTTACGAACCAAAGCTTTTGGGGAAAGCGAATGTCTGTGTGGCAGCGAATGCAGTTCCAAGGGACAGTGAAAACCAGCTACAGCATTCCGTGCTGGCAGCTTTCGTGTGGGCGCAATCGCTGGACGTTTCGAATTTGGCAGCCGGGCTCTGCGAGAGACACATACACAGTGTTGCCCCTTTACGAACCAAAGCTTTTGGGGAAAGCGAATGTCTGTGTGGCAGCGAATGCAGTTCCAAGGGACAGTGAAAACCAGCTACAGCATTCCGTGCTGGCAGCTTTCGTGTGGGCGCAATCGCTGGACGTTTCGAATTTGGCAGCCGGGCTCTGCGAGAGACACATACACAGTGTTGCCCCTTTACGAACCAAAGCTGTTGGGGAAAGCGAATGTCTGTGTGGCAGCGAATGCAGTTCCAAGGGACAGTGAAAACCAGCTACAGCATTCCGTGCTGGCAGCTTTCGTGTGGGCGCAATCGCTGGACGTTTCGAATTTGGCAGCCGGGCTCTGCGAGAGACACATACAGAGTGTTGCCCCTTTACGAAGTAAAGCTGTTGGGGAAAGCGAATGTCTGTGTGGCAGCGAATGCAGTTCCAAGGGACAGTGAAACCCACCTACAGCATTCCGTGCTGGCAGCTTTCGTGTGGGCGCAATCGCTGGACGTTTCGAATTTGGCAGCCGGGCTCTGCGAGAGACACATACACAGTGTTGCCCCTTTACGAACCAAAGCTGTTGGGGAAAGCGAATGTCTGTGTGGCAGCGAATGCAGTTCCAAGGGACAGTGAAAACCAGCTACAGCATTCCATGCTGGCAGGTTTCGTGTGGGCGCAATCGCTGGACGTTTCGAATTTGGCAGCCGGGCTCTGCAAGAGACACATACACAGTGTTGCCCCATTACCAAGCAAAGATTTTGGGGAAAGCGAATGTCTGTGTGGCAGCGAATGCAGTTCCAAGGGACAGTGAAAACCAGCTACAGCATTCCGTGCTGGCAGATTTCGTGTGGGCGCAATCGCTGGACGTTTCGAATTTGGCAGCCAGGCTCTGCAAGAGACTCATACACAGTGTTGCCCCATTACCAAGCAAAGCTTTTGGGGAAAGCGAATGTCTGTGTGGCAGCGAATGCAGTTCCAAGGGACAGTGAAACCAGCTACAGCATTCCGTGCTGGCAGCTTTCGTGTGGGCGCAATCGCTGGACGTTTCGAATTTGGCAGCCGGGCTCTGCAAGAGACACGTACACAGTGTTGCCCCTTTACGAACCAAAGCTTTTGGGGAAAGCGAATGTCTGTGTGGCAGCGAATGCAGTTCCAAGGGACAGTGAAAACCAGCTACAGCATTCCGTGCTGGCAGCTTTCGTGTGGGCGCAATCGCTGGACGTTTCGAATTTGGCAGCCGGGCTCTGCGAGAGACACATACACAGTGTTGCCCCTTTACGAACCAAAGCTTTTGGGGAAAGCGAATGTCTGTGTGGCAGCGAATGCAGTTCCAAGGGACAGTGAAAACCAGCTACAGCATTCCGTGCTGGCAGCTTTCGTGTGGGCGCAATCGCTGGACGTTTCGAATTTGGCAGCCGGGCTCTGCGAGAGACACATACACAGTGTTGCCCCATTACCAAGCAAAGCTTTTGGGGAAAGCGAATGTCTGTGTGGCAGCGAATGCAGTTCCAAGGGACAGTGAAAACCAGCTACAGCATTCCGTGCTGGCAGCTTTCGTGTGGGCGCAATCGCTGGACGTTTCGAATTTGGCAGCCGGGCTCTGCGAGAGACACATACACAGTGTTGCCCCTTTACGAACCAAAGCTTTTGGGGAAAGCGAATGTCTGTGTGGCAGCGAATGCAGTTCCAAGGGACAGTGAAAACCAGCTACAGCATTCCGTGCTGGCAGCTTTCGTGTGGGCGCAATCGCTGGACGTTTCGAATTTGGCAGCCGGGCTCTGCGAGAGACACATACACAGTGTTGCCCCTTTACGAACCAAAGCTGTTGGGGAAAGCGAATGTCTGTGTGGCAGCGAATGCAGTTCCAAGGGACAGTGAAAACCAGCTACAGCATTCCGTGCTGGCAGCTTTCGTGTGGGCGAAATCGCTGGACGTTTCGAATTTGGCAGCCGGGCTCTGCGAGAGACACATACACAGTGTTGCCCCATTACCAAGAAAGGTTTTGGGGAAAGCGAATGTCTGTGTGGCAGCGAATGCAGTTCCAAGGGACAGTGAAAACCAGCTACAGCATTCCGTGCTGGCAGCTTTCGTGTGGGCGAAATCGCTGGACGTTTCGATTTGGCAGCCGGGCTCTGCGAGAGACACATACACAGTGTTGCCCCATTACCAAGCAAAGCTTTTGGGGAAAGCGAATGCCTGTGTGGCAGCGAATGCAGTTCCAAGGGACAGTGAAAACCAGCTACAGCATTCCGTGCTGGCAGCTTTCGTGTGGGCGCAATCGCTGGACGTTTCGAATTTGTCAGCCGGGCTCTGCGAGAGACACGTACACAGTGTTGCCCCTTTACGAACCAAAGCTTTTGGGGAAAGCGAATGTCTGTGTGGCAGCGAATGCAGTTCCAAGGGACAGTGAAAACCAGCTACAGCATTCCGTGCTGGCAGCTTTCGTGTGGGCGCAATCGCTGGACGTTTCGAATTTGGCAGCCGGGCTCTGCGAGAGACACATACACAGTGTTGCCCCATTACCAAGCAAAGCTTTTGGGGAAAGCGAATGTCTGTGTGGCAGCGAATGCAGTTCCAAGGGACAGTGAAAACCAGCTACAGCATTCCGTGCTGGCAGCTTTCGTGTGGTTGCAATCGCTGGACGTTTCGAATTTGGCAGCCGGGCTCTGCGAGAGACACATACACAGTGTTGCCCCTTTACGAACCAAAGCTTTTGGGGAAAGCGAATGTCTGTGTGGCAGCGAATGCAGTTCCAAGGGACAGTGAAAACCAGCTACAGCATTCCGTGCTGGCAGCTTTCGTGTGGGCGCAATCGCTGGACGTTTCGAATTTGGCAGCCGGGCTCTGCGAGAGACACATACACAGTGTTGCCCCTTTACGAACCAAAGCTGTTGGGGAAAGCGAATGTCTGTGTGGCAGCGAATGCAGTTCCAAGGGACAGTGAAAACCAGCTACAGCATTCCGTGCTGGCAGCTTTCGTGTGGGCGCAATCGCTGGACGTTTCGAATTTGGCAGCCGGGCTCTGCGAGAGACACATACACAGTGTTGCCCATTACGAACCAAAGCTTTTGGGGAAAGCGAATGTCTGTGTGGCAGCGAATGCAGTTCCAAGGGACAGTGAAAACCAGCTACAGCATTCCGTGCTGGCAGCTTTCATGTGGGCGCAATCGCTGGACGTTTCGAATTTGGCAGCCGGGCTCTGCGAGAGACACATACACAGTGTTGCCCGATTACCAAGAAAGGTTTTGGGGAAAGCGAATGTCTGTGTGGCAGCGAATGCAGTTCCAAGGGACAGTGAAAACCAGCTACAGCATTCCGTGCTGGCAGCTTTCGTGTGGGCGCAATCGCTGGACGTTTCGAATTTGGCAGCCGGGCTCTGCGACAGACACATACAGAGTGTTGCCCCTTTACGAAGCAAAGCTGTTGGGGAAAGCGAATGTCTGCGTGGCAGCGAATGCAGTTCCAAGGGACAGTGAAACCCACCTACAGCATTCCGTGCTGGCAGCTTTCGTGTGGGAGAAATCGCTGGACGTTTCGAATTTGGCAGCCGGGCTCTGCGAGAGACACATACACAGTGTTGCCCCTTTACGAACCAAAGCTGTTGGGGAAAGCGAATGTCTGTGTGGCAGCGAATGCAGTTCCAAGGGACAGTGAAAACCAGCTACAGCATTCCATGCTGGCAGCTTTCGTGTGGGCGCAATCGCTGGACGTTTCGAATTTGGCAGCCGGGCTCTGCAAGAGACACATACACAGTGTTGCCCCATTACCAAGCAAAGCTTTTGGGGAAAGCGAATGTCTGTGTGGCAGCGAATGCAGTTCCAAGGGACAGTGAAAACCAGCTACAGCAATCCGTGCTGGCAGCTTTCGTGTGGGAGAAATCGCTGGACGTTTCGAATTTGGCAGCCGGGCTCTGCGAGAGACACATACAGAGTGTTGCCCCTTTACGAACCAAAGCTTTTGGGGAAAGCGAATGTCTGTGTGGCAGCGAATGCAGTTCCAAGGGACAGTGAAAACCAGCTACAGCATTCCGTGCTGGCAGCTTTCGTGTGGGCGCAATCGCTGGACGTTTCGAATTTGGCAGCCAGGCTCTGCGAGAGACACATACACAGTGTTGCCCCATTACCAAGCAAAGGTTTTGGGGAAAGCGAATGTCTGTGTGGCAGCGAATGCAGTTCCAAGGGACAGTGAAAACCAGCTACAGCATTCCGTGCTGGCAGCTTTCGTGTGGGCGAAATCGCTGGACGTTTCGAATTTGGCAGCCGGGCTCTGCGAGAGACACATACACAGTGTTGCCCCATTACCAAGCAAAGCTTTTGGGGAAAGCGAATGTCTGTGTGGCAGCGAATGCAGTTCCAAGGGACAGTGAAAACCAGCTACAGCATTCCGAGCTGGCAGCTTTCGTGTGGGCGAAATCGCTGGACGTTTCGAATTTGGCAGCCGGGCTCTGCGAGAGACACATACACAGTGTTGCCCCATTACCAAGAAAGGTTTTGGGGAAAGCGAATGTCTGTGTGGCAGCGAATGCAGTTCCAAGGGACAGTGAAAACCAGCTACAGCATTCCGTGCTGGCAGATTTCGTGTGGGCGCAATCGCTGGACGTTTCGAATTTGGCAGCCGGGCTCTGCGAGAGACACATACACAGTGTTGCCCCTTTACCAAGCAAAGCTGTTGGGGAAAGCGAATGTCTGTGTGGCAGCGAATGCAGTTCCAAGGGACAGTGAAAACCAGCTACAGCATTCCGTGCTGGCAGCTTTCGTGTGGGCGCAATCGCTGGACGTTTCGAATTTGGCAGCCAGGCTCTGCGAGAGACACATACACAGTGTTGCCCCATTAGCAAGCAAAGCTTTTGGGGAAAGCGAATGTCTGTGTGGCAGCGAATGCAGTTCCAAGGGACAGTGAAAACCAGCTACAGCATTCCGTGCTGGCAGCTTTCGTGTGGGCGAAATCGCTGGACGTTTCGAATTTGGCAGCCGGGCTCTGCGAGAGACACATACACAGTGTTGCCCCATTACCAAGAAAGGTTTTGGGGAAAGCGAATGTCTGTGTGGCAGCGAATGCAGTTCCAAGGGACAGTGAAAACCAGCTACAGCATTCCGTGCTGGCAGCTTTCGTGTGGGCGCAATCGCTGGACGTTTCGAATTTGGCAGCCGGGCTCTGTGAGAGACACATACACAGTGTTGCCCCATTACCAAGCAAAGCTTTTGGGGAAAGCGAATGTCTGTGTGGCAGCGAATGCAGTTCCAAGGGACAGTGAAAACCAGCTACAGCATTCCGTGCTGGCAGCTTTCGTGTGGGCGAAATCGCTGGACGTTTCGAATTTGGCAGCCGGGCTCTGCGAGAGACACATACACAGTGTTGCCCCATTACCAAGAAAGGTTTTGGGGAAAGCGAATGTCTGTGTGGCAGCGAATGCAGTTCCAAGGGACAGTGAAAACCAGCTACAGCATTCCGTGCTGGCAGCTTTCGTGTGGGCACAATCGCTGGACGTTTCGAATTTGTCAGCCGGGCTCTGCAAGAGACACATACACAGTGTTGCCCCTTTACGAACCAAAGCTTTTGGGGAAAGCGAATGTCTGTGTGGCAGCGAATGCAGTTCCAAGGGACAGTGAAAACCAGCTACAGCATTCCGTGCTGGCAGCTTTAGTGTGGGCGCAATCGCTGGACGTTTCGAATTTGGCAGCCGGGCTCTGCGAGAGACACATACACAGTGTTGCCCCTTTACGAACCAAAGCTTTTGGGGAAAGCGAATGTCTGTGTGGCAGCGAATGCAGTTCCAAGGGACAGTGAAAACCAGCTACAGCAATCCGTGCTGGCAGCTTTCGTGTGGGCGCAATCGCTGGACGTTTCGAATTTGGCAGCTGGGCTCTGCGAGAGACACATACAGAGTGTTGCCCCTTTACGAAGCAAAGCTGTTGGGGAAAGCGAATGTCTGTGTGGCAGCGAATGCAGTTCCAAGGGACAGTGAAACCCACCTACAGCATTCCGTGCTGGCAGCTTTCGTGTGGGAGAAATCGCTGGACGTTTCGAATTTGGCAGCCGGGCTCTGCAAGAGACACATACACAGTGTTGCCCCTTTACGAACCAAAGCTTTTGGGGAAAGCGAATGTCTGTGTGGCAGCGAATGCAGTTCCAAGGGACAGTGAAAACCAGCTACAGCATTCCGTGCTGGCAGCTTTCGTGTGGGCGCAATCGCTGGACGTTTCGAATTTGGCAGCCGGGCTCTGCGAGAGACACATACACAGTGTTGCCCCTTTACGAACCAAAGCTTTTGGGGAAAGCGAATGTCTGTGTGGCAGCGAATGCAGTTCCAAGGGACAGTGAAAACCAGCTACAGCATTCCGTGCTGGCAGCTTTCGTGTGGGCGCAATCGCTGGACGTTTCGAATTTGGCAGCCGGGCTCTGCGAGAGACACGTACACAGTGTTGCCCCATCACCAAGCAAAGCTTTTGGGGAAAGCGAATGTCTGTGTGGCAGCGAATGCAGTTCCAAGGGACAGTGAAAACCAGCTACAGCATTCCGTGCTGGCAGCTTTCGTGTGGGAGAAATCGCTGGACGTTTCGAATTTGGCAGCCGGGCTCTGCGAGAGACACATACACAGTGTTGCCCCATTACCAAGAAAGGTTTTGGGGAAAGCGAATGTCTGTGTGGCAGCGAATGCAGTTCCAAGGGACAGTGAAAACCAGCTACAGCATTCCGTGCTGGCAGCTTTCGTGTGGGCGAAATCGCTGGACGTTTCGATTTGGCAGCCGGGCTCTGCGAGAGACACATACACAGTGTTGCCCCATTACCAAGCAAAGCTTTTGGGGAAAGCGAATGCCTGTGTGGCAGCGAATGCAGTTCCAAGGGACAGTGAAAACCAGCTACAGCATTCCGTGCTGGCAGCTTTCGTGTGGGCGCAATCGCTGGACGTTTCGAATTTGTCAGCCGGGCTCTGCAAGAGACACGTACACAGTGTTGCCCCTTTACGAACCAAAGCTTTTGGGGAAAGCGAATGTCTGTGTGGCAGCGAATGCAGTTCCAAGGGACAGTGAAAACCAGCTACAGCAATCCGTGCTGGCAGCTTTCGTGTGGGCGCAATCGCTGGACGTTTCGAATTTGGCAGCCGGGCTCTGCGAGAGACACATACAGAGTGTTGCCCCTTTACGAAGCAAAGCTGTTGGGGAAAGTGAATGTCTGTGTGGCAGCGAATGCAGTTCCAAGGGACAGTGAAAACCAGCTACAGCATTCCGTGCTGGCAGCTTTCGTGTGGGAGAAATCGCTGGACGTTTCGAATTTGGCAGCCGGGCTCTGCGAGAGACACATACACAGTGTTGCCCCTTTACGAACCAAAGCTTTTGGGGAAAGCGAATGTCTGTGTGGCAGCGAATGCAGTTCCAAGGGACAGTGAAAACCAGCTACAGCATTCCGTGCTGGCAGATTTCGTGTGGGCGCAATCGCTGGACGTTTCGAATTTGGCAGCCGGGCTCTGCGAGAGACACATACACAGTGTTGCCCCTTTACCAAGCAAAGCTGTTGGGGAAAGCGAATGTCTGTGTGGCAGCGAATGCAGTTCCAAGGGACAGTGAAAACCAGCTACAGCATTCCGTGCTGGCAGCTTTCGTGTGGGCGCAATCGCTGGACGTTTCGAATTTGGCAGCCAGGCTCTGCGAGAGACACATACACAGTGTTGCCCCATTACCAAGCAAAGCTTTTGGGGAAAGCGAATGTCTGTGTGGCAGCGAATGCAGTTCCAAGGGACAGTGAAAACCAGCTACAGCATTCCGTGCTGGCAGCTTTCGTGTGGGCGAAATCGCTGGACGTTTCGAATTTGGCAGCCGGGCTCTGCGAGAGACACATACACAGTGTTGCCCCATTACCAAGAAAGGTTTAGGGGAAAGCGAATGTCTGTGTGGCAGCGAATGCAGTTCCAAGGGACAGTGAAAACCAGCTACAGCATTCCGTGCTGGCAGCTTTCGTGTGGGCGAAATCGCTGGACGTTTCGAATTTGGCAGCCGGGCTCTGCGAGAGACACATACAGAGTGTTGCCCCTTTACCAAGCAAAGCTTTTGGGGAAAGCGAATGCCTGTGTGGCAGCAAATGCAGTTCCAAGGGACAGTGAAAACCAGCTACAGCATTCCGTGCTGGCAGCTTTCGTGTGGGCGCAATCGCTGGACGTTTCGAATTTGGCAGCCGGGCTCTGCGAGAGACACATACAGAGTGTTGCCCCTTTACGAACCAAAGCTTTTGGGGAAAGCGAATGTCTGTGTGGCAGCGAATGCAGTTCCAAGGGACAGTGAAACCCACCTACAGCATTCCGTGCTGGCAGCTTTCGTGTGGGAGAAATCGCTGGACGTTTCGAATTTGGCAGCCGGGCTCTGCGAGAGACACATACACAGTGTTGCCCCTTTACGAACCAAAGCTTTTGGGGAAAGCGAATGTCTGTGTGGCAGCGAATGCAGTTCCAAGGGACAGTGAAAACCAGCTACAGCATTCCGTGCTGGCAGCTTTCGTGTGGGCGCAATCGCTGGACGTTTCGAATTTGGCAGCCGGGCTCTGCGAGAGACACATACACAGTGTTGCCCCTTTACGAACCAAAGCTTTTGGGGAAAGCGAATGTCTGTGTGGCAGCGAATGCAGTTCCAAGGGACAGTGAAAACCAGCTACGGCATTCCGTGCTGGCAGCTTTCGTGTGGGCGCAATCGCTGGACGTTTCGAATTTGGCAGCCGGGCTCTGCGAGAGACACATACACAGTGTTGCTCCTTTACCAAGCAAAGCTGTTGGGGAAAGCGAATGTCTGTGTGGCAGCGAATGCAATTCCAAGGGACAGTGAAAACCAGCTACAGCATTCCGTGCTGGCAGATTTCGTGTGGGCGCAATCGCTGGACGTTTCGAATTTGGCAGCCGGGCTCTGCGAGAGACACATACACAGTGTTGCCCCTTTACCAAGCAAAGCTGTTGGGGAAAGCGAATGTCTGTGTGGCAGCGAATGCAGTTCCAAGGGACAGTGAAAACCAGCTACAGCATTCCGTGCTGGCAGCTTTCGTGTGGGCGCAATCGCTGGACGTTTCGAATTTGGCAGCCAGGCTCTGCGAGAGACACATACACAGTGTTGCCCCATTACCAAGCAAAGCTTTTGGGGAAAGCGAATGTCTGTGTGGCAGCGAATGCAGTTCCAAGGGACAGTGAAAACCAGCTACAGCATTCCGTGCTGGCAGCTTTCGTGTGGGCGAAATCGCTGGACGTTTCGAATTTGGCAGCCGGGCTCTGCGAGAGACACATACAGAGTGTTGCCCGATTACCAAGAAAGGTTTTGGGGAAAGCGAATGTCTGTGTGGCAGCGAATGCAGTTCCAAGGGACAGTGAAAACCAGCTACAGCATTCCGTGCTGGCAGCTTTCGTGTGGGCGCAATCGCTGGACGTTTCGAATTTGGCAGCCAGGCTCTGCGAGAGACACATACACAGTGTTGCCCCTTTACCAAGCAAAGCTTTTGGGGAAAGCGAATGCCTGTGTGGCAGCGAATGCAGTTCCAAGGGACAGTGAAAACCAGCTACAGCATTCCGTGCTGGCAGCTTTCGTGTGGGCGCAATCGCTGGACGTTTCAAATTTGTCAGCCGGGCTCTGCAAGAGACACATACACAGTGTTGCCCCTTTACGAACCAAAGCTTTTGGGGAAAGCGAATGTCTGTGTGGCAGCGAATGCAGTTCCAAGGGACAGTGAAAACCAGCTACAGCATTCCGTGCTGGCAGCTTTCGTGTGGGCGCAATCGCTGGACGTTTCGAATTTGGCAGCCGGGCTCTGCGAGAGACACATACACAGTGTTGCCCCATCACCAAGCAAAGCTTTTGGGGAAAGCGAATGTCTGTGTGGCAGCGAATGCAGTTCCAAGGGACAGTGAAAACCAGCTACAGCATTCCGTGCTGGCAGCTTTCGTGTGGGAGAAATCGCTGGACGTTTCGAATTTGGCAGCCAGGCTCTGCGAGAGACACATACACAGTGTTGCCCCATTACCAAGCAAAGCTTTTGGGGAAAGCGAATGTCTGTGTGGCAGCGAATGCAGTTCCAAGGGACAGTGAAAACCAGCTACAGCATTCCGTGCTGGCAGCTTTCGTGTGGGCGCAATCGCTGGACGTTTCGAATTTGGCAGCCGGGCTCTGCGAGAGACACATACACAGTGTTGCCCCATTACCAAGAAAGCTTTTGGGGAAAGCGAATGTCTGTGTGGCAGCGAATGCAGTTCCAAGGGACAGTGAAAACCAGCTACAGCATTCCGTGCTGGCAGCTTTCGTGTGGGCGAAATCGCTGGACGTTTCGATTTGGCAGCCGGGCTCTGCGAGAGACACATACACAGTGTTGCCCCTTTACGAACCAAAGCTTTTGGGGAAAGCGAATGTCTGTGTGGCAGCGAATGCAGTTCCAAGGGACAGTGAAAACCAGCTACAGCATTCCGTGCTGGCAGCTTTCGTGTGGGCGCAATCGCTGGACGTTTCGAATTTGGCAGCCGGGCTCTGCGAGAGACACATACAGAGTGTTGCCCCTTTACGAAGCAAAGCTGTTGGGGAAAGTGAATGTCTGTGTGGCAGCGAATGCAGTTCCAAGGGACAGTGAAAACCAGCTACGGCATTCCGTGCTGGCAGCTTTCGTGTGGGCGCAATCGCTGGACGTTTCGAATTTGGCAGCCAGGCTCTGCGAGAGACACATACACAGTGTTGCCCCATTACCAAGCAAAGCTTTTGGGGAAAGCGAATGTCTGTGTGGCAGCGAATGCAGTTCCAAGGGACAGTGAAAACCAGCTACAGCATTCCGTGCTGGCAGCTTTCGTGTGGGCGCAATCGCTGGACGTTTCGAATTTGGCAGCTGGGCTCTGCGAGAGACACATACACAGTGTTGCCCCATTACCAAGCAAAGCTTTTGGGGAAAGCGAATGTCTGTGTGGCAGCGAATGCAGTTCCAAGGGACAGTGAAAACCAGCTACAGCATTCCGTGCTGGCAGCTTTCGTGTGGGAGAAATCGCTGGACGTTTCGAATTTGGCAGCCGGGCTCTGCGAGAGACACATACACAGTGTTGCCCCATTACCAAGCAAAGCTTTTGGGGAAAGCGAATGTCTGTGTGGCAGCGAATGCAGTTCCAAGGGACAGTGAAAACCAGCTACAGCATTCCGTGCTGGCAGCTTTCGTGTGGGAGAAATCGCTGGACGTTTCGAATTTGGCAGCCGGGCTCTGCGAGAGACACATACACAGTGTTGCCCCATTACCAAGCAAAGCTTTTGGGGAAAGCGAATGCCTGTGTGGCAGCGAATGCAGTTCCAAGGGACAGTGAAAACCAGCTACAGCATTCCGTGCTGGCAGCTTTCGTGTGGGCGCAATCGCTGGACGTTTCGAATTTGTCAGCCGGGCTCTGCAAGAGACACGTACACAGTGTTGCCCCTTTACGAACCAAAGCTTTTGGGGAAAGCGAATGTCTGTGTGGCAGCGAATGCAGTTCCAAGGGGCAGTGAAAACCAGCTACAGCATTCCGTGCTGGCAGCTTTCGTGTGGGCGCAATCGCTGGACGTTTCGAATTTGGCAGCCGGGCTCTGCGAGAGACACATACACAGTGTTGCCCCTTTACGAACCAAAGCTGTTGGGGAAAGCGAATGTCTGTGTGGCAGCGAATGCAGTTCCAAGGGGCAGTGAAAACCAGCTACAGCATTCCGTGCTGGCAGCTTTCGTGTGGGCGCAATCGCTGGACGTTTCGAATTTGGCAGCCGGGCTCTGCGAGAGACACATACACAGTGTTGCCCCTTTACGAACCAAAGCTTTTGGGGAAAGCGAATGTCTGTGTGGCAGCGAATGCAGTTCCAAGGGACAGTGAAAACCAGCTACAGCATTCCGTGCTGGCAGCTTTCGTGTGGGCGCAATCGCTGGACGTTTTGAATTTGGCAGCCGGGCTCTGCGAGAGACACATACACAGTGTTGCCCCTTTACGAACCAAAGCTTTTGGGGAAAGCGAATGTCTGTGTGGCAGCGAATGCAGTTCCAAGGGACAGTGAAAACTAGCTACAGCATTCCGTGCTGGCAGCTTTCGTGTGGGCGCAATCGCTGGAGGTTTCGAATTTGGCAGCCAGGCTCTGCGAGAGACACATACACAGTGTTGCCCCATCACCAAGAAAGGTTTTGGGGAAAGCGAATGTCTGTGTGGCAGCGAATGCAGTTCCAAGGGACAGTGAAAACCAGCTACAGCATTCCGTGCTGGCAGCTTTCGTGTGGGCGAAATCGCTGGACGTTTCGATTTGGCAGCCGGGCTCTGCGAGAGACACATACACAGTGTTGCCCCATTACCAAGCAAAGCTTTTGGGGAAAGCGAATGCCTGTGTGGCAGCGAATGCAGTTCCAAGGGACAGTGAAAACCAGCTACAGCATTCCGTGCTGGCAGCTTTCGTGTGGGCGCAATCGCTGGACGTTTCGAATTTGTCAGCCGGGCTCTGCAAGAGACACGTACACAGTGTTGCCCCTTTACGAACCAAAGCTTTTGGGGAAAGCGAATGTCTGTGTGGCAGCGAATGCAGTTCCAAGGGACAGTGAAAACCAGCTACAGCAATCCGTGCTGGCAGCTTTCGTGTGGGCGCAATCGCTGGACGTTTCGAATTTGGCAGCCGGGCTCTGCGAGAGACACATACAGAGTGTTGCCCCTTTACGAAGCAAAGCTTTTGGGGAAAGCGAATGTCTGTGTGGCAGCGAATGCAGTTCCAAGGGACAGTGAAACCCACCTACAGCATTCCGTGCTGGCAGCTTTCGTGTGGGAGAAATCGCTGGACGTTTCGAATTTGGCAGCCGGGCTCTGCGAGAGACACATACACAGTGTTGCCCCTTTACGAACCAAAGCTTTTGGGGAAAGCGAATGTCTGTGTGGCAGCGAATGCAGTTCCAAGGGACAGTGAAAACCAGCTACAGCATTCCGTGCTGGCAGCTTTCGTGTGGGCGAAATCGCTGGACGTTTCGAATTTGGCAGCCGGGCTCTGCGAGAGACACATACACAGTGTTGCCCCATTACCAAGAAAGGTTTTGGGGAAAGCGAATGTCTGTGTGGCAGCGAATGCAGTTCCAAGGGACAGTGAAAACCAGCTACAGCATTCCGTGCTGGCAGCTTTCGTGTGGGCGCAATCGCTGGACGTTTCGAATTTGGCAGCGAGGCTCTGCGAGAGACACATACACAGTGTTGCCCCATAACCAGGAAAGGTTTTGGGGAAAGCGAATGTCTGTGTGGCAGCGAATGCAGTTCCAAGGGACAGTGAAAACCAGCTACAGCATTCCGTGCTGGCAGCTTTCGTGTGGGCGCAATCGCTGGACGTTTCGAATTTGGCAGCCGGGCTCTGCGAGAGACACATACACAGTGTTGCCCCTTTACCAAGCAAAGCTTTTGGGGAAAGCGAATGTCTGTGTGGCAGCGAATGCAGTTCCAAGGGACAGTGAAAACCAGCTACAGCATTCCGTGCTGGCAGCTTTCGTGTGGGCGCAATCGCTGGACGTTTCGAATTTGGCAGCCGGGCTCTGCGAGAGACACATACACAGTGTTGCCCCTTTACGAACCAAAGCTTTTGGGGAAAGCGAATGTCTGTGTGGCAGCGAATGCAGTTCCAAGGGACAGTGAAAACCAGCTACAGCATTCCGTGCTGGCAGCTTTCGTGTGGGCGCAATCGCTGGACGTTTCGAATTTGGCAGCCGGGCTCTGCGAGAGACACATACACAGTGTTGCCCCTTTACGAACCAAAGCTTTTGGGGAAAGCGAATGTCTGTGTGGCAGCGAATGCAGTTCCAAGGGACAGTGAAAACCAGCTACAGCATTCCGTGCTGGCAGCTTTCGTGTGGGCGCAATCGCTGGACGTTTCGAATTTGGCAGCCGGGCTCTGCGAGAGACACATACACAGTGTTGCCCCTTTACGAACCAAAGCTGTTGGGGAAAGCGAATGTCTGTGTGGCAGCGAATGCAGTTCCAAGGGACAGTGAAACCCACCTACAGCATTACGTGCTGGCAGCTTTCGTGTGGGAGAAATCGCTGGACGTTTCGAATTTGGCAGCCGGGCTCTGCGAGAGACACATACACAGTGTTGCCCCTTTACGAACCAAAGCTTTTGGGGAAAGCGAATGTCTGTGTGGCAGCGAATGCAGTTCCAAGGGACAGTGAAAACCAGCTACAGCATTCCGTGCTGGCAGCTTTCGTGTGGGCGCAATCGCTGGACTTTTTGAATTTGGCAGCCGGGCTCTGCGAGAGACACATACACAGTGTTGCCCCTTTACGAACCAAAGCTTTTGGGGAAAGCGAATGTCTGTGTGGCAGCGAATGCAGTTCCAAGGGACAGTGAAAACTAGCTACAGCATTCCGTGCTGGCAGCTTTCGTGTGGGCGCAATCGCTGGACGTTTCGAATTTGGCAGCCGGGCTCTGCGAGAGACACATACACAGTGTTGCCCCTTTACGAACCAAAGCTTTTGGGGAAAGCGAATGTCTGTGTGGCAGCGAATGCAGTTCCAAGGGACAGTGAAAACCAGCTACAGCAATCCGTGCTGGCAGCTTTCGTGTGGGAGAAATCGCTGGACGTTTCGAATTTGGCAGCCGGGCTCTGCGAGAGACACATACACAGTGTTGCCCCTTTACGAACCAAAGCTTTTGGGGAAAGCGAATGTCTGTGTGGCAGCGAATGCAGTTCCAAGGGACAGTGAAAACCAGCTACAGCATTCCGTGCTGGCAGCTTTCGTGTGGGCGCAATCGCTGGACGTTTCGAATTTGGCAGCCAGGCTCTGCGAGAGACACATACACAGTGTTGCCCCATTACCAAGCAAAGCTTTTGGGGAAAGCGAATGTCTGTGTGGCAGCGAATGCAGTTCCAAGGGACAGTGAAAACCAGCTACAGCATTCCGTGCTGGCAGCTTTCGTGTGGGCGCAATCGCTGGACGTTTCGAATTTGGCAGCCGGGCTCTGCGAGAGACACATACACAGTGTTGCCCCATTACCAAGAAAGGTTTTGGGGAAAGCGAATGTCTGTGTGGCAGCGAATGCAGTTCCAAGGGACAGTGAAAACCAGCTACAGCATTCCGTGCTGGCAGCTTTCGTGTGGGCGAAATCGCTGGACGTTTCGATTTGGCAGCCGGGCTCTGCGAGAGACACATACACAGTGTTGCCCCATTACCAAGCAAAGCTTTTGGGGAAAGCGAATGCCTGTGTGGCAGCGAATGCAGTTCCAAGGGACAGTGAAAACCAGCTACAGCATTCCGTGCTGGCAGCTTTCGTGTGGGAGAAATCGCTGGACGTTTCGAATTTGGCAGCCGGGCTCTGCGAGAGACACATACACAGTGTTGCCCCTTTACCAAGCAAAGCTTTTGGGGAAAGCGAATGTCTGTGTGGCAGCGAATGCAGTTCCAAGGGACAGTGAAAACCAGCTACAGCATTCCGTGCTGGCAGCTTTCGTGTGGGAGAAATCGCTGGACATTTCGAATTTGGCAGCCGGGCTCTGCGAGAGACACATACACAGTGTTGCCCCTTTACGAAGCAAAGCTTTTGGGGAAAGCGAATGTCTGTGTGGCAGCGAATGCAGTTCCAAGGGACAGTGAAAACCAGCTACAGCATTCCGTGCTGGCAGCTTTCGTGTGGGCGCAATCGCTGGACATTTCGAATTTGGCAGCCGGGCTCTGCAAGAGACACGTACACAGTGTTGCCCCTTTACGAACCAAAGCTTTTGGGGAAAGCGAATGTCTGTGTGGCAGCGAATGCAGTTCCAAGGGACAGTGAAAACCAGCTACAGCATTCCGTGCTGGCAGCTTTCGTGTGGGCGCAATCGCTGGACGTTTCGAATTTGGCAGCCGGGCTCTGCGAGAGACACATACACAGTGTTGCCCCTTTACGAACCAAAGCTGTTGGGGAAAGCGAATGTCTGTGTGGCAGCGAATGCAGTTCCAAGGGACAGTGAAAACCAGCTACAGCAATCCGTGCTGGCAGCTTTCGTGTGGGAGAAATCGCTGGACGTTTCGAATTTGGCAGCCGGGCTCTGCGAGAGACACATACACAGTGTTGCCCCATTACCAAGCAAAGCTTTTGGGGAAAGCGAATGTCTGTGTGGCAGCGAATGCAGTTCCAAGGGACAGTGAAAACCAGCTACAGCATTCCGTGCTGGCAGCTTTCGTGTGGGCGAAATCGCTGGACGTTTCGAATTTGGCAGCCGGGCTCTGCGAGAGACACATACACAGTGTTGCCCCATTACCAAGAAAGGTTTTGGGGAAAGCGAATGTCTGTGTGGCAGCGAATGCAGTTCCAAGGGACAGTGAAAACCAGCTACAGCATTCCGTGCTGGCAGCTTTCGTGTGGGCGAAATCGCTGGACGTTTCGAATTTGGCAGCCGGGCTCTGCGAGAGACACATACACAGTGTTGCCCCATTACCAAGCAAAGCTGTTGGGGAAAGCGAATGTCTGTGTGGCAGCGAATGCAGTTCCAAGGGACAGTGAAAACCAGCTACAGCATTCCGTGCTGGCAGCTTTCGTGTGGGCGCAATCGCTGGACGTTTCGAATTTGTCAGCCGGGCTCTGCAAGAGACACGTACACAGTGTTGCCCCTTTACGAACCAAAGCTTTTGGGGAAAGCGAATGTCTGTGTGGCAGCGAATGCAGTTCCAAGGGACAGTGAAAACCAGCTACAGCAATCCGTGCTGGCAGCTTTCGTGTGGGCGCAATCGCTGGACGTTTCGAATTTGGCAGCCGGGCTCTGCGAGAGACACATACAGAGTGTTGCCCCTTTACGAAGCAAAGCTGTTGGGGAAAGCGAATGTCTGTGTGGCAGCGAATGCAGTTCCAAGGGACAGTGAAAACCAGCTACAGCATTCCGTGCTGGCAGCTTTCGTGTGGGAGAAATCGCTGGACGTTTCGAATTTGGCAGCCGGGCTCTGCGAGAGACACATACACAGTGTTGCCCCTTTACGAACCAAAGCTTTTGGGGAAAGCGAATGTCTGTGTGGCAGCGAATGCAGTTCCAAGGGACAGTGAAAACCAGCTACAGCATTCCGTGCTGGCAGCTTTCGTGTGGGAGAAATCGCTGGACGTTTCGAATTTGGCAGCCGGGCTCTGCGAGAGACACATACACAGTGTTGCCCCTTTACGAACCAAAGCTGTTGGGGAAAGCGAATGTCTGTGTGGCAGCGAATGCAGTTCCAAGGGGCAGTGAAAACCAGCTACAGCATTCCGTGCTGGCAGCTTTCGTGTGGGCGCAATCGCTGGACATTTTGAATTTGGCAGCCGGGCTCTGCGAGAGACACATACACAGTGTTGCCCCTTTACGAACCAAAGCTTTTGGGGAAAGCGAATGTCTGTGTGGCAGCGAATGCAGTTCCAAGGGACAGTGAAAACCAGCTACAGCATTCCGTGCTGGCAGCTTTCGTGTGGGCGCAATCGCTGGACGTTTCGAATTTGGCAGCCGGGCTCTGCGAGAGACACATACACAGTGTTGCCCCTTTACGAACCAAAGCTTTTGGGGAAAGCGAATGTCTGTGTGGCAGCGAATGCAGTTCCAAGGGACAGTGAAAACCAGCTACAGCAATCCGTGCTGGCAGCTTTCGTGTGGGAGAAATCACTGGACGTTTCGAATTTGGCAGCCGGGCTCTGCGAGAGACACATACACAGTGTTGCCCCTTTACCAAGCAAAGCTTTTGGGGAAAGCGAATGTCTGTGTGGCAGCGAATGCAGTTCCAAGGGACAGTGAAAACCAGCTACAGCATTCCGTGCTGGCAGCTTTCGTGTGGGAGAAATCGCTGGACATTTCGAATTTGGCAGCCGGGCTCTGCGAGAGACACATACACAGTGTTGCCCCTTTACGAAGCAAAGCTTTTGGGGAAAGCGAATGTCTGTGTGGCAGCGAATGCAGTTCCAAGGGACAGTGAAAACCAGCTACAGCATTCCGTGCTGGCAGCTTTCGTGTGGGCGCAATCGCTGGACATTTCGAATTTGGCAGCCGGGCTCTGCAAGAGACACGTACACAGTGTTGCCCCTTTACGAACCAAAGCTTTTGGGGAAAGCGAATGTCTGTGTGGCAGCGAATGCAGTTCCAAGGGACAGTGAAAACCAGCTACAGCATTCCGTGCTGGCAGCTTTCGTGTGGGCGCAATCGCTGGACGTTTCGAATTTGGCAGCCGGGCTCTGCGAGAGACACATACACAGTGTTGCCCCTTTACGAACCAAAGCTGTTGGGGAAAGCGAATGTCTGTGTGGCAGCGAATGCAGTTCCAAGGGACAGTGAAAACCAGCTACAGCAATCCGTGCTGGCAGCTTTCGTGTGGGAGAAATCGCTGGACGTTTCGAATTTGGCAGCCGGGCTCTGCGAGAGACACATACACAGTGTTGCCCCATTACCAAGCAAAGCTTTTGGGGAAAGCGAATGTCTGTGTGGCAGCGAATGCAGTTCCAAGGGACAGTGAAAACCAGCTACAGCATTCCGTGCTGGCAGCTTTCGTGTGGGCGAAATCGCTGGACGTTTCGAATTTGGCAGCCGGGCTCTGCGAGAGACACATACACAGTGTTGCCCCATTACCAAGAAAGGTTTTGGGGAAAGCGAATGTCTGTGTGGCAGCGAATGCAGTTCCAAGGGACAGTGAAAACCAGCTACAGCATTCCGTGCTGGCAGCTTTCGTGTGGGCGAAATCGCTGGACGTTTCGAATTTGGCAGCCGGGCTCTGCGAGAGACACATACACAGTGTTGCCCCATTACCAAGCAAAGCTGTTGGGGAAAGCGAATGTCTGTGTGGCAGCGAATGCAGTTCCAAGGGACAGTGAAAACCAGCTACAGCATTCCGTGCTGGCAGCTTTCGTGTGGGCGCAATCGCTGGACGTTTCGAATTTGTCAGCCGGGCTCTGCAAGAGACACGTACACAGTGTTGCCCCTTTACGAACCAAAGCTTTTGGGGAAAGCGAATGTCTGTGTGGCAGCGAATGCAGTTCCAAGGGACAGTGAAAACCAGCTACAGCAATCCGTGCTGGCAGCTTTCGTGTGGGCGCAATCGCTGGACGTTTCGAATTTGGCAGCCGGGCTCTGCGAGAGACACATACAGAGTGTTGCCCCTTTACGAAGCAAAGCTGTTGGGGAAAGCGAATGTCTGTGTGGCAGCGAATGCAGTTCCAAGGGACAGTGAAAACCAGCTACAGCATTCCGTGCTGGCAGCTTTCGTGTGGGAGAAATCGCTGGACGTTTCGAATTTGGCAGCCGGGCTCTGCGAGAGACACATACACAGTGTTGCCCCTTTACGAACCAAAGCTTTTGGGGAAAGCGAATGTCTGTGTGGCAGCGAATGCAGTTCCAAGGGACAGTGAAAACCAGCTACAGCATTCCGTGCTGGCAGCTTTCGTGTGGGAGAAATCGCTGGACGTTTCGAATTTGGCAGCCGGGCTCTGCGAGAGACACATACACAGTGTTGCCCCTTTACGAACCAAAGCTGTTGGGGAAAGCGAATGTCTGTGTGGCAGCGAATGCAGTTCCAAGGGGCAGTGAAAACCAGCTACAGCATTCCGTGCTGGCAGCTTTCGTGTGGGCGCAATCGCTGGACATTTTGAATTTGGCAGCCGGGCTCTGCGAGAGACACATACACAGTGTTGCCCCTTTACGAACCAAAGCTTTTGGGGAAAGCGAATGTCTGTGTGGCAGCGAATGCAGTTCCAAGGGACAGTGAAAACCAGCTACAGCATTCCGTGCTGGCAGCTTTCGTGTGGGCGCAATCGCTGGACGTTTCGAATTTGGCAGCCGGGCTCTGCGAGAGACACATACACAGTGTTGCCCCTTTACGAACCAAAGCTTTTGGGGAAAGCGAATGTCTGTGTGGCAGCGAATGCAGTTCCAAGGGACAGTGAAAACCAGCTACAGCATTCCGTGCTGGCAGCTTTCGTGTGGGCGCAATCGCTGGACGTTTCGAATTTGGCAGCCGGGCTCTGCGAGAGACACATACACAGTGTTGCCCCATTACCAAGCAAAGCTTTTGGGGAAAGCGAATGTCTGTGTGGCAGCGAATGCAGTTCCAAGGGACAGTGAAAACCAGCTACAGCATTCCGTGCTGGCAGCTTTCGTGTGGGCGAAATCGCTGGACGTTTCGAATTTGGCAGCCGGGCTCTGCGAGAGACACATACACAGTGTTGCCCCATTACCAAGAAAGGTTTTGGGGAAAGCGAATGTCTGTGTGGCAGCGAATGCAGTTCCAAGGGACAGTGAAAACCAGCTACAGCATTCCGTGCTGGCAGCTTTCGTGTGGGAGAAATCGCTGGACGTTTCGAATTTGGCAGCCGGGCTCTGCGAGAGACACATACACAGTGTTGCCCCTTTACGAACCAAAGCTTTTGGGGAAAGCGAATGCCTGTGTGGCAGCGAATGCAGTTCCAAGGGACAGTGAAAACCAGCTACAGCATTCCGTGCTGGCAGCTTTCGTGTGGGCGCAATCGCTGGACGTTTCGAATTTGTCAGCCGGGCTCTGCAAGAGACAAGTACACAGTGTTGCCCCTTTACGAACCAAAGCTTTTGGGGAAAGCGAATGTCTGTGTGGCAGCAAATGCAGTTCCAAGGGACAGTGAAAACCAGCTACAGCATTCCGTGCTGGCAGCTTTCGTGTGGGCGCAATCGCTGGACGTTTCGAATTTGGCAGCCGGGCTCTGCGAGAGACACATACACAGTGTTGCCCCTTTACAAACCAAAGCTGTTGGGGAAAGCGAATGTCTGTGTGGCAGCGAATGCAGTTCCAAGGGACAGTGAAAACCAGCTACAGCATTCCGTGCTGGCAGCTTTCGTGTGGGCGCAATCGCTGGACGTTTCGAATTTGGCAGCCGGGCTCTGCGAGAGACACATACACAGTGTTGCCCCTTTACGAACCAAAGCTTTTGGGGAAAGCGAATGTCTGTGTGGCAGCGAATGCAGTTCCAAGGGACAGTGAAAACCAGCTACAGCATTCCGTGCTGGCAGCTTTCGTGTGGGCGCAATCGCTGGACGTTTCGAATTTGGCAGCCGGGCTCTGCGAGAGACACATACACAGTGTTGCCCCTTTACGAACCAAAGCTTTTGGGGAAAGCGAATGTCTGTGTGGCAGCGAATGCAGTTCCAAGGGACAGTGAAAACTAGCTACAGCATTCCGTGCTGGCAGCTTTCGTGTGGGCGAAATCGCTGGACGTTTCGAATTTGGCAGCCGGGCTCTGCAAGAGACACGTACACAGTGTTGCCCCTTTACGAACCAAAGCTTTTGGGGAAAGCGAATGTCTGTGTGGCAGCGAATGCAGTTCCAAGGGACAGTGAAAACCAGCTACAGCATTCCGTGCTGGCAGCTTTCGTGTGGGCGCAATCGCTGGACGTTTCGAATTTGGCAGCCGGGCTCTGCGAGAGACACATACACAGTGTTGCCTCTTTACGAACCAAAGCTTTTGGGGAAAGCGAATGTCTGTGTGGCAGCGAATGCAGTTCCAAGGGACAGTGAAAACCAGCTACAGCATTCCGTGCTGGCAGCTTTCGTGTGGGCGCAATCGCTGGACGTTTCGAATTTGGCAGCCAGGCTCTGCGAGAGACACATACACAGTGTTGCCCCATTACCAAGCAAAGTTTTTGGGGAAAGCGAATGTCTGTGTGGCAGCGAATGCAGTTCCAAGGGACAGTGAAAACCAGCTACAGCATTCCGTGCTGGCAGCTTTCGTGTGGGCGAAATCGCTGGACGTTTCGAATTTGGCAGCCGGGCTCTGCGAGAGACACATACACAGTGTTGCCCCTTTACGAACCAAAGCTTTTGGGGAAAGCGAATGTCTGTGTGGCAGCGAATGCAGTTCCAAGGGACAGTGAAAACCAGCTACGGCATTCCGTGCTGGCAGCTTTCGTGTGGGCGCAATCGCTGGACGTTTCGAATTTGGCAGCCAGGCTCTGCGAGAGACACATACACAGTGTTGCCCCATTACCAAGCAAAGCTTTTGGGGAAAGCGAATGTCTGTGTGGCAGCGAATGCAGTTCCAAGGGACAGTGAAAACCAGCTACAGCATTCCGTGCTGGCAGCTTTCGTGTGGGAGAAATCGCTGGACGTTTCGAATTTGGCAGCCGGGCTCTGCGAGAGACACATACACAGTGTTGCCCCTTTACCAAGCAAAGCTTTTGGGGAAAGCGAATGTCTGTGTGGCAGCGAATGCAGTTCCAAGGGACAGTGAAAACCAGCTACAGCATTCCGTGCTGGCAGCTTTCGTGTGGGCGAAATCGCTGGACGTTTCGAATTTGGCAGCCGGGCTCTGCGAGAGACACATACACAGTGTTGCCCCTTTACGAACCAAAGCTTTTGGGGAAAGCGAATGTCTGTGTGGCAGCGAATGCAGTTCCAAGGGACAGTGAAAACCAGCTACAGCATTCCGTGCTGGCAGCTTTCGTGTGGGCGCAATCGCTGGACGTTTCGAATTTGGCAGCGGGGCTCTGCGAGAGACACATACACAGTGTTGCCCCATTACCAAGCAAAGCTTTTGGGGAAAGCGAATGTCTGTGTGGCAGTGAATGCAGTTCCAAGGGACAGTGAAAACCAGCTACAGCATTCCGTGCTGGCAGCTTTCGTGTGGGCGCAATCGCTGGACGTTTCGAATTTGGCAGCCGGGCTCTGCGAGAGACACATACACAGTGTTGCCCCATTACCAAGCAAAGCTTTTGGGGAAATCGAATGTCTGTGTGGCAGCGAATGCAGTTCCAAGGGACAGTGAAAACCAGCTACAGCATTCCGTGCTGGCAGCTTTCGTGTGGGCGAAATCGCTGGACGTTTCGAATTTGGCAGCCGGGCTCTGCGAGAGACACATACACAGTGTTGTCCCATTACCAAGAAAGGTTTTGGGGAAAGCGAATGTCTGTGTGGCAGCGAATGCAGTTCCAAGGGACAGTGAAAACCAGCTACAGCATTCCGTGCTGGCAGCTTTCGTGTGGGAGAAATCGCTGGACGTTTCGAATTTGGCAGCCGGGCTCTGCGAGAGACACATACACAGTGTTGCCCCATTACCAAGCAAAGCTTTTGGGGAAAGCGAATGTCTGTGTGGCAGCGAATGCAGTTCCAAGGGACAGTGAAAACCAGCTACAGCATTCCGTGCTGGCAGCTTTCGTGTGGACGCAATCGCTGGACGTTTCGAATTTGTCAGCCGGGCTCTGCAAGAGACACGTACACAGTGTTGCCCCTTTACGAACCAAAGCTTTTGGGGAAAGCGAATGTCTGTGTGGCAGCGAATGCAGTTCCAAGGGACAGTGAAAACCAGCTACAGCATTCCGTGCTGGCAGCTTTCGTGTGGGCGCAATCGCTGGACGTTTCGAATTTGGCAGCCGGGCTCTGCGAGAGACACATACACAGTGTTGCCCCTTTACGAACCAAAGCTTTTGGGGAAAGCGAATGTCTGTGTGGCAGCGAATGCAGTTCCAAGGGACAGTGAAAACCAGCTACAGCATTCCGTGCTGGCAGCTTTCGTGTGGGCGCAATCGCTGGACGTTTCGAATTTGGCAGCTGGGCTCTGCGAGAGACACATACACAGTGTTGCCCCTTTACGAACCAAAGCTTTTGGGGAAAGCGAATGTCTGTGTGGCAGCGAATGCAGTTCCAAGGGACAGTGAAAACCAGCTACAGCATTCCGTGCTGGCAGCTTTCGTGTGGGAGAAATCGCTGGACGTTTCGAATTTGGCAGCCGGGCTCTGCGAGAGACACATACACAGTGTTGCCCCTTTACCAAGCAAAGCTTTTGGGGAAAGCGAATGTCTGTGTGGCAGCGAATGCAGTTCCAAGGGACAGTGAAAACCAGCTACAGCATTCCGTGCTGGCAGCTTTCGTGTGGGAGAAATCGCTGGACGTTTCGAATTTGGCAGCCGGGCTCTGCGAGAGACACATACACAGTGTTGCCCCTTTACGAACCAAAGCTTTTGGGGAAAGCGAATGTCTGTGTGGCAGCGAATGCAGTTCCAAGGGACAGTGAAAACCAGCTACAGCATTCCGTGCTGGCAGCTTTCGTGTGGGAGAAATCACTGGACGTTTCGAATTTGGCAGCCGGGCTCTGCAAGAGACACGTACACAGTGTTGCCCCTTTACGAACCAAAGCTTTTGGGGAAAGCGAATGTCTGTGTGGCAGCAAATGCAGTTCCAAGGGACAGTGAAAACCAGCTACAGCATTCCGTGCTGGCAGCTTTCGTGTGGGCGCAATCGCTGGACGTTTCGAATTTGGCAGCCAGGCTCTGCGAGAGACACATACACAGTGTTGCCCCTTTACGAACCAAAGCTTTTGGGGAAAGCGAATGTCTGTGTGGCAGCGAATGCAGTTCCAAGGGACAGTGAAAACCAGCTACAGCATTCCGTGCTGGCAGCTTTCGTGTGGGCGAAATCGCTGGACGTTTCGAATTTGGCAGCCGGGCTCTGCGAGAGACACATACACAGTGTTGCCCCATTACCAAGAAAGGTTTTGGGGAAAGCGAATGTCTGTGTGGCAGCGAATGCAGTTCCAAGGGACAGTGAAAACCAGCTACAGCATTCCGTGCTGGCAGCTTTCGTGTGGGCGCAATCGCTGGACGTTTCGAATTTGGCAGCCGGGCTCTGCGAGAGACACATACACAGTGTTGCCCCTTTACCAAGCAAAGCTTTTGGGGAAAGCGAATGTCTGTGTGGCAGCGAATGCAGTTCCAAAGGACAGTGAAAACCAGCTACAGCATTCCGTGCTGGCAGCTTTCGTGTGGGCGCAATCGCTGGACGTTTCGAATTTGGCAGCCAGGCTCTGCGAGAGACACATACACAGTGTTGCCCCATTACCAAGCAAAGCTGTTGGGGAAAGCGAATGTCTGTGTGGCAGCGAATGCAGTTCCAAGGGACAGTGAAAACCAGCTACAGCATTCCGTGCTGGCAGCTTTCGTGTGGGAGAAATCGCTGGACGTTTCGAATTTGGCAGCCGGGCTCTGCGAGAGACACATACACAGTGTTGCCCCTTTACGAACCAAAGCTTTTGGGGAAAGCGAATGTCTGTGTGGCAGCGAATGCAGTTCCAAGGGACAGTGAAAACCAGCTACAGCAATCCGTGCTGGCAGCTTTCGTGTGGGCGCAATCGCTGGACGTTTCGAATTTGGCAGCCGGGCTCTGCGAGAGACACATACACAGTGTTGCCCCATTACCAAGCAAAGCTTTTGGGGAAAGCGAATGTCTGTGTGGCAGCGAATGCAGTTCCAAGGGACAGTGAAAACCAGCTACAGCATTCCGTGCTGGCAGCTTTCGTGTGGGCGCAATCGCTGGACGTTTCGAATTTGGCAGCCGGGCTCTGCGAGAGACACATACACAGTGTTGCCCCTTTACGAACCAAAGCTTTTGGGGAAAGCGAATGTCTGTGTGGCAGCGAATGCAGTTCCAAGGGACAGTGAAAACCAGCTACAGCAATCCGTGCTGGCAGCTTTCGTGTGGGCGCAATCGCTGGACGTTTCGAATTTGGCAGCCGGGCTCTGCGAGAGACACATACACAGTGTTGCCCCTTTACGAACCAAAGCTTTTGGGGAAAGCGAATGTCTGTGTGGCAGCGAATGCAGTTCCAAGGGACAGTGAAAACCAGCTACAGCATTCCGTGCTGGCAGCTTTCGTGTGGGCGCAATCGCTGGACGTTTCGAATTTGGCAGCCGGGCTCTGCGAGAGACACATACACAGTGTTGCCCCTTTACGAACCAAAGCTTTTGGGGAAAGCGAATGTCTGTGTGGCAGCGAATGCAGTTCCAAGGGACAGTGAAAACCAGCTACAGCATTCCGTGCTGGCAGCTTTCGTGTGGGAGAAATCACTGGACGTTTCAAATTTGGCAGCGAGGCTCTGCGAGAGACACATACACAGTGTTGCCCCTTTACGAACCAAAGCTGTTGGGTAAAGCGAATGTCTGTGTGGCAGCGAATGCAGTTCCAAGGGACAGTGAAAACCAGCTACAGCATTCCGTGCTGGCAGATTTCGTGTGGGCGCAATCGCTGGACTTTTCGAATTTGGCAGCCGGGCTCTGCGAGAGACACATACACAGTGTTGCCCCATTACCAAGCAAAGCTGTTGGGGAAAGCGAATGTCTGTGTGGCAGCGAATGCAGTTCCAAGGGACAGTGAAAACCAGCTACAGCATTCCGTGCTGGCAGCTTTCGTGTGGGCGCAATCGCTGGACGTTTCGAATTTGGCAGCCGGGCTCTGCGAGAGACACATACACAGTGTTGCCCCATTACCAAGCAAAGCTGTTGGGGAAAGCGAATGTCTGTGTGGCAGCGAATGCAGTTCCAAGGGACAGTGAAAACCAGCTACAGCATTCCGTGCTGGCAGCTTTCGTGTGGGCGAAATCGCTGGACGTTTCGAATTTGGCAGCCGGGCTCTGCGAGAGACACATACACAGTGTTGCCCCATTACCAAGAAAGGTTTTGGGGAAAGCGAATGTCTGTGTGGCAGCGAATGCAGTTCCAAGGGACAGTGAAAACCAGCTACAGCATTCCGTGCTGGCAGCTTTCGTGTGGGAGAAATCGCTGGATGTTTCGAATTTGGCAGCCAGGCTCTGCGAGAGACACATACACAGTGTTGCCCCATTACCAAGCAAAGCTTTTGGGGAAAGCGAATGTCTGTGTGGCAGCGAATGCAGTTCCAAGGGACAGTGAAAACCAGCTACAGCATTCCGTGCTGGCAGCTTTCGTGTGGGCGAAATCGCTGGACGTTTCGAATTTGTTAGCCGGGCTCTGCGAGAGAGAGATACACAGTGTTGCCCCATTACCAAGCAAAGCTTTTGGGGAAAGCGAATGTCTGTGTGGCAGCGAATGCAGTTCCAAGGGACAGTGAAAACCAGCTACAGCATTCCGTGCTGGCAGCTTTCGTGTGGGAGAAATCGCTGGACGTTTCGAATTTGGCAGCGGGGCTCTGCGAGAGACACATACACAGTGTTGCCCCTTTACGAACCAAAGCTTTTGGGGAAAGCGAATGTCTGTGTGGCAGCGAATGCAGTTCCAAGGGACAGTGAAAACCAGCTACAGCATTCCGTGCTGGCAGCTTTCGTGTGGGCGCAATCGCTGGACGTTTCGAATTTGGCAGCCGGGCTCTGCAAGAGACACATACACAGTGTTGCCCCTTTACGAACCAAAGCTTTTGGGGAAAGCGAATGTCTGTGTGGCAGAGAATGCAGTTCCAAGGGACAGTGAAAACCAGCTACAGCATTCCGTGCTGGCAGCTTTCGTGTGGGCGCAATCGCTGGACGTTTCGAATTTGGCAGCCGGGCTCTGCGAGAGACACATACACAGTGTTGCCCCATTACCAAGCAAAGCTTTTGGGGAAAGCGAATGTCTGTGTGGCAGCGAATGCAGTTCCAAGGGACAGTGAAAACCAGCTACAGCATTCCGTGCTGGCAGCTTTCGTGTGGGCGCAATCGCTGGATGTTTCGAATTTGTTAGCCGGGCTCTGCGAGAGAGAGATACACAGTGTTGCCCCATTACCAAGCAAAGCTGTTGGGGAAAGCGAATGTCTGTGTGGCAGCGAATGCAGTTCCAAGGGACAGTGAAAACCAGCTACAGCATTCCGTGCTGGCAGCTTTCGTGTGGGCGAAATCGCTGGACGTTTCGAATTTGGCAGCCGGGCTCTGCGAGAGACACATACACAGTGTTGCCCCATTACCAAGCAAAGCTTTTGGGGAAAGCGAATGTCTGTGTGGCAGCGAATGCAGTTCCAAGGGACAGTGAAAACCAGCTACAGCATTCCGTGCTGGCAGCTTTCGTGTGGGCGCAATCGCTGGACGTTTCGAATTTGGCAGCCGGGCTCTGCGAGAGACACATACACAGTGTTGCCCCTTTACGAACCAAAGCTTTTGGGGAAAGCGAATGTCTGTGTGGCAGCGAATGCAGTTCCAAGAGACAGTGAAACCCAGCTACAGCATTCCGTGCTGGCAGCTTTCGTGTGGGCGCAATCGCTGGACGTTTCGAATTTGGCAGCCGGGCTCTGCGAGAGACACATACACAGTGTTGCCCCATTACCAAGCAAAGCTTTTGGGGAAAGCGAATGTCTGTGTGGCAGCGAATGCAGTTCCAAGGGACAGTGAAAACCAGCTACAGCATTCCGTGCTGGCAGCTTTTGTGTGGGCGCAATCGCTGGACGTTTCGAATTTGGCAGCCGGGCTCTGCGAGAGACACATACACAGTGTTGCCCCTTTACGAACCAAAGCTGTTGGGGAAAGCGAATGTCTGTGTGGCAGCGAATGCAGTTCCAAGGGACAGTGAAAACCAGCTACAGCATTCCGTGCTGGCAGCTTTCGTGTGGGAGAAATCGCTGGACATTTCCAATTTGGCAGCCGGGCTCTGCGAGAGACACATACACAGTGTTGCCCCTTTACGAACCAAAGCTTTTGGGGAAAGCGAATGTCTGTGTGGCAGCGAATGCAGTTCCAAGGGACAGTGAAAACCAGCTACAGCATTCCGTGCTGGCAGCTTTCGTGTGGGCGCAATCGCTGGACGTTTCGAATTTGGCAGCCGGGCTCTGCGAGAGAGAGATACACAGTGTTGCCCCATTACCAAGCAAAGCTTTTGGGGAAAGCGAATGTCTGTGTGGCAGCGAATGCAGTTCCAAGGGACAGTGAAAACCAGCTACAGCATTCCGTGCTGGCAGCTTTCGTGTGGGAGAAATCGCTGGACGTTTCGAATTTGGCAGCCGGGCTCTGCGAGAGAGAGATACACAGTGTTGCCCCATTACCAAGCAAAGCTGTTGGGGAAAGCGAATGTCTGTGTGGCAGCGAATGCAGTTCCAAGGGACAGTGAAAACCAGCTACAGCATTCCGTGCTGGCAGCTTTCGTGTGGGCGCAATCGCTGGACGTTTCGAATTTGGCAGCCGGGCTCTGCGAGAGACACATACACAGTGTTGCCCCATTACCAAGCAAAGCTTTTGGGGAAAGCGAATGTCTGTGTGGCAGCGAATGCAGTTCCAAGGGACAGTGAAAACCAGCTACAGCATTCCGTGCTGGCAGCTTTCGTGTGGGCGCAATCGCTGGACGTTTCGAATTTGGCAGCCGGGCTCTGCGAGAGACACATACACAGTGTTGCCCCTTTACGAACCAAAGCTTTTGGGGAAAGCGAATGTCTGTGTGGCAGCGAATGCAGTTCCAAGGGACAGTGAAAACCAGCTACAGCAATCCGTGCTGGCAGCTTTCGTGTGGGCGCAATCGCTGGACGTTTCGAATTTGGCAGCGGGGCTCTGCGAGAGACACATACACAGTGTTGCCCCATTACCAAGCAAAGCTTTTGGGGAAAGCGAATGTCTGTGTGGCAGTGAATGCAGTTCCAAGGGACAGTGAAAACCAGCTACAGCATTCCGTGCTGGCAGCTTTCGTGTGGGCGCAATCGCTGGACGTTTCGAATTTGGCAGCCGGGCTCTGCGAGAGACACATACACAGTGTTGCCCCATTACCAAGCAAAGCTTTTGGGGAAATCGAATGTCTGTGTGGCAGCGAATGCAGTTCCAAGGGACAGTGAAAACCAGCTACAGCATTCCGTGCTGGCAGCTTTCGTGTGGGCGCAATCGCTGGACGTTTCGAATTTGGCAGCTGGGCTCTGCGAGAGACACATACACAGTGTTGCCCCTTTACGAACCAAAGCTTTTGGGGAAAGCGAATGTCTGTGTGGCAGCGAATGCAGTTCCAAGGGACAGTGAAAACCAGCTACAGCATTCCGTGCTGGCAGCTTTCGTGTGGGAGAAATCGCTGGACGTTTCGAATTTGGCAGCCGGGCTCTGCGAGAGACACATACACAGTGTTGCCCCTTTACCAAGCAAAGCTTTTGGGGAAAGCGAATGTCTGTGTGGCAGCGAATGCAGTTCCAAGGGACAGTGAAAACCAGCTACAGCATTCCGTGCTGGCAGCTTTCGTGTGGGAGAAATCGCTGGACGTTTCGAATTTGGCAGCCGGGCTCTGCGAGAGACACATACACAGTGTTGCCCCTTTACGAACCAAAGCTTTTGGGGAAAGCGAATGTCTGTGTGGCAGCGAATGCAGTTCCAAGGGACAGTGAAAACCAGCTACAGCATTCCGTGCTGGCAGCTTTCGTGTGGGAGAAATCACTGGACGTTTCGAATTTGGCAGCCGGGCTCTGCAAGAGACACGTACACAGTGTTGCCCCTTTACGAACCAAAGCTTTTGGGGAAAGCGAATGTCTGTGTGGCAGCAAATGCAGTTCCAAGGGACAGTGAAAACCAGCTACAGCATTCCGTGCTGGCAGCTTTCGTGTGGGCGCAATCGCTGGACGTTTCGAATTTGGCAGCCGGGCTCTGCGAGAGACACATACACAGTGTTGCCCCATTACCAAGCAAAGCTGTTGGGGAAAGCGAATGTCTGTGTGGCAGCGAATGCAGTTCCAAGGGACAGTGAAAACCAGCTACAGCATTCCGTGCTGGCAGCTTTCGTGTGGGAGAAATCGCTGGACGTTTCGAATTTGGCAGCCGGGCTCTGCGAGAGACACATACACAGTGTTGCCCCTTTACGAACCAAAGCTTTTGGGGAAAGCGAATGTCTGTGTGGCAGCGAATGCAGTTCCAAGGGACAGTGAAAACCAGCTACAGCAATCCGTGCTGGCAGCTTTCGTGTGGGCGCAATCGCTGGACGTTTCGAATTTGGCAGCCGGGCTCTGCGAGAGACACATACACAGTGTTGCCCCTTTACGAACCAAAGCTGTTGGGGAAAGCGAATGTCTGTGTGGCAGCGAATGCAGTTCCAAGGGACAGTGAAAACCAGCTACAGCATTCCGTGCTGGCAGCTTTCGTGTGGGCGCAATCGCTGGACGTTTCGAATTTGGCAGCCGGGCTCTGCAAGAGACACGTACACAGTGTTGCCCCTTTACGAACCAAAGCTTTTGGGGAAAGCGAATGTCTGTGTGGCAGCGAATGCAGTTCCAAGGGACAGTGAAAACCAGCTACAGCATTCCGTGCTGGCAGCTTTCGTGTGGGCGCAATCGCTGGACGTTTCGAATTTGGCAGCCGGGCTCTGCGAGAGACACATACACAGTGTTGCCCCATTACCAAGCAAAGCTTTTGGGGAAAGCGAATGTCTGTGTGGCAGCGAATGCAGTTCCAAGGGACAGTGAAAACCAGCTACAGCATTCCGTGCTGGCAGCTTTCATGTGGGCGCAATCGCTGGACGTTTCGAATTTGGCAGCCGGGCTCTGCGAGAGACACATACACAGTGTTGCCCCTTTACCAAGCAAAGCTTTTGGGGAAAGCGAATGTCTGTGTGGCAGCGAATGCAGTTCCAAGGGACAGTGAAAACCAGCTACAGCATTCCGTGCTGGCAGCTTTCGTGTGGGAGAAATCACTGGACGTTTCAAATTTGGCAGCGAGGCTCTGCGAGAGACACATACACAGTGTTGCCCCTTTACGAACCAAAGCTGTTGGGTAAAGCGAATGTCTGTGTGGCAGCGAATGCAGTTCCAAGGGACAGTGAAAACCAGCTACAGCATTCCGTGCTGGCAGATTTCGTGTGGGCGCAATCGCTGGACTTTTCGAATTTGGCAGCCGGGCTCTGCGAGAGACACATACACAGTGTTGCCCCATTACCAAGCAAAGCTGTTGGGGAAAGCGAATGTCTGTGTGGCAGCGAATGCAGTTCCAAGGGACAGTGAAAACCAGCTACAGCATTCCGTGCTGGCAGCTTTCGTGTGGGCGAAATCGCTGGACGTTTCGAATTTGGCAGCCGGGCTCTGCGAGAGACACATACACAGTGTTGCCCCATTACCAAGAAAGGTTTTGGGGAAAGCGAATGTCTGTGTGGCAGCGAATGCAGTTCCAAGGGACAGTGAAAACCAGCTACAGCATTCCGTGCTGGCAGCTTTCGTGTGGGAGAAATCGCTGGATGTTTCGAATTTGGCAGCCAGGCTCTGCGAGAGACACATACACAGTGTTGCCCCATTACCAAGCAAAGCTTTTGGGGAAAGCGAATGTCTGTGTGGCAGCGAATGCAGTTCCAAGGGACAGTGAAAACCAGCTACAGCATTCCGTGCTGGCAGCTTTCGTGTGGGAGAAATCGCTGGACGTTTCGAATTTGGCAGCCGGGCTCTGTGAGAGACACATACACAGTGTTGCCCCTTTACCCAGCAAAGCTTTTGGGGAAAGCGAATGTCTGTGTGGCAGCGAATGCAGTTCCAAGGGACAGTGAAAACCAGCTACAGCATTCCGTGCTGGCAGCTTTCGTGTGGGAGAAATCGCTGGACGTTTCGAATTTGGCAGCGGGGCTCTGCGAGAGACACATACACAGTGTTGCCCCTTTACGAACCAAAGCTTTTGGGGAAAGCGAATGTCTGTGTGGCAGCGAATGCAGTTCCAAGGGACAGTGAAAACCAGCTACAGCATTCCGTGCTGGCAGCTTTCGTGTGGGCGCAATCGCTGGACGTTTCGAATTTGGCAGCCGGGCTCTGCAAGAGACACATACACAGTGTTGCCCCTTTACGAACCAAAGCTTTTGGGGAAAGCGAATGTCTGTGTGGCAGAGAATGCAGTTCCAAGGGACAGTGAAAACCAGCTACAGCATTCCGTGCTGGCAGCTTTCGTGTGGGCGCAATCGCTGGACGTTTCGAATTTGGCAGCCGGGCTCTGCGAGAGACACATACACAGTGTTGCCCCATTACCAAGCAAAGCTTTTGGGGAAAGCGAATGTCTGTGTGGCAGCGAATGCAGTTCCAAGGGACAGTGAAAACCAGCTACAGCATTCCGTGCTGGCAGCTTTCGTGTGGGCGCAATCGCTGGATGTTTCGAATTTGTTAGCCGGGCTCTGCGAGAGAGAGATACACAGTGTTGCCCCATTACCAAGCAAAGCTGTTGGGGAAAGCGAATGTCTGTGTGGCAGCGAATGCAGTTCCAAGGGACAGTGAAAACCAGCTACAGCATTCCGTGCTGGCAGCTTTCGTGTGGGCGAAATCGCTGGACGTTTCGAATTTGGCAGCCGGGCTCTGCGAGAGACACATACACAGTGTTGCCCCATTACCAAGCAAAGCTTTTGGGGAAAGCGAATGTCTGTGTGGCAGCGAATGCAGTTCCAAGGGACAGTGAAAACCAGCTACAGCATTCCGTGCTGGCAGCTTTCGTGTGGGCGCAATCGCTGGACGTTTCGAATTTGGCAGCCGGGCTGTGCGAGAGACACATACACAGTGTTGCCCCTTTACGAACCAAAGCTTTTGGGGAAAGCGAATGTCTGTGTGGCAGCGAATGCAGTTCCAAGAGACAGTGAAACCCAGCTACAGCATTCCGTGCTGGCAGCTTTTGTGTGGGCGCAATCGCTGGACGTTTCGAATTTGGCAGCCGGGCTCTGCGAGAGACACATACACAGTGTTGCCCCTTTACGAACCAAAGCTGTTGGGGAAAGCGAATGTCTGTGTGGCAGCGAATGCAGTTCCAAGGGACAGTGAAAACCAGCTACAGCATTCCGTGCTGGCAGCTTTCGTGTGGGAGAAATCGCTGGACGTTTCGAATTTGGCAGCCGGGCTCTGCGAGAGACACATACACAGTGTTGCCCCTTTACGAAGCAAAGCTTTTGGGGAAAGCGAATGTCTGTGTGGCAGCGAATGCAGTTCCAAGGGACAGTGAAAACCAGCTACAGCATTCCGTGCTGGCAGCTTTCGTGTGGGCGCAATCGCTGGACGTTTCGAATTTGGCAGCCGGGCTCTGCGAGAGACACATACACAGTGTTGCCCCATTACAAAGCAAAGCTTTTGGGGAAAGCAAATGTCTGTGTGGCAGCGAATGCAGTTCCAAGGGACAGTGAAAACCAGCTACAGCATTCCGTGCTGGCAGCTTTCGTGTGGGCGCAATCGCTGGACGTTTCGAATTTGTTAGCCGGGCTCTGCGAGAGACACATACACAGTGTTGCCCCATTACCAAGCAAAGCTTTTGGGGAAAGCGAATGTCTGTGTGGCAGCGAATGCAGTTCCAAGGGACAGTGAAAACCAGCTACAGCATTCCGTGCTGGCAGCTTTCGTGTGGGCGAAATCGCTGGACGTTTCGAATTTGTTAGCCGGGCTCTGCGAGAGAGAGATACACAGTGTTGCCCCATTACCAAGCAAAGCTTTTGGGGAAAGCGAATGTCTGTGTGGCAGCGAATGCAGTTCCAAGGGACAGTGAAAACCAGCTACAGCATTCCGTGCTGGCAGCTTTCGTGTGGGCGCAATCGCTGGACGTTTCGAATTTGGCAGCCGGGCTCTGCGAGAGAGAGATACACAGTGTTGCCCCATTACCAAGCAAAGCTGTTGGGGAAAGCGAATGTCTGTGTGGCAGCGAATGCAGTTCCAAGGGACAGTGAAAACCAGCTACAGCATTCCGTGCTGGCAGCTTTCGTATGGGCGAAATCGCTGGACGTTTCGAATTTGGCAGCCGGGCTCTGCGAGAGACACATACACAGTGTTGCCCCATTACCAAGCAAAGCTTTTGGGGAAAGCGAATGTCTGTGTGGCAGCGAATGCAGTTCCAAGGGACAGTGAAAACCAGCTACAGCATTCCGTGCTGGCAGCTTTCGTGTGGGCGCAATCGCTGGACGTTTCGAATTTGGCAGCCGGGCTCTGCGAGAGACACATACACAGTGTTGCCCCATTACCAAGCAAAGCTTTTGGGGAAAGCGAATGTCTGTGTGGCAGCGAATGCAGTTCCAAGGGACAGTGAAAACCAGCTACAGCATTCCGTGCTGGCAGCTTTCGTGTGGGCGCAATCGCTGGACGTTTCGAATTTGGCAGCCGGGCTCTGCGAGAGACACATACACAGTGTTGCCCCATTACCAAGCAAAGCTTTTGGGGAAAGCGAATGTCTGTGTGGCAGCGAATGCAGTTCCAAGGGACAGTGCAAACCAGCTACAGCAATCCGTGCTGGCAGCTTTCGTGTGGGCGCAATCGCTGGACGTTTCGAATTTGGCAGCCGGGCTCTGCGAGAGACACATACACAGTGTTGCCCCTTTACGAACCAAAGCTGTTGGGGAAAGCGAATGTCTGTGTGGCAGCGAATGCAGTTCCAAGGGACAGTGAAAACCAGCTACAGCATTCCGTGCTGGCAGCTTTCGTGTGGGCGCAATCGCTGGACGTTTCGAATTTGTTAGCCGGGCTCTGCGAGAGACACATACACAGTGTTGCCCCATTACCAAGCAAAGCTTTTGGGGAAAGCGAATGTCTGTGTGGCAGCGAATGCAGTTCCAAGGGACAGTGAAAACCAGCTACAGCATTCCGTGCTGGCAGCTTTCGTGTGGGCGAAATCGCTGGACGTTTCGAATTTGTTAGCCGGGCTCTGCGAGAGAGAGATACACAGTGTTGCCCCATTACCAAGCAAAGCTTTTAGGGAAAGCGAATGTCTGTGTGGCAGCGAATGCAGTTCCAAGGGACAGTGAAAACCAGCTACAGCATTCCGTGCTGGCAGCTTTCGTGTGGGCGCAATCGCTGGACGTTTCGAATTTGGCAGCCGGGCTCTGCGAGAGACACATACACAGTGTTGCCCCTTTACGAACCAAAGCTTTTGGGGAAAGCGAATGTCTGTGTGGCAGCGAATGCAGTTCCAAGGGACAGTGAAAACCAGCTACAGCATTCCGTGCTGGCAGCTTTCGTGTGGGCGCAATCGCTGGACGTTTCGAATTTGTTAGCCGGGCTCTGCGAGAGAGAGATACACAGTGTTGCCCCATTACCAAGCAAAGCTGTTGGGGAAAGCGAATGTCTGTGTGGCAGCGAATGCAGTTCCAAGGGACAGTGAAAACCAGCTACAGCATTCCGTGCTGGCAGCTTTCGTGTGGGCGCAATCGCTGGACGTTTCGAATTTGGCAGCCGGGCTCTGCGAGAGACACATACACAGTGTTGCCCCATTACCAAGCAAAGCTTTTGGGGAAAGCGAATGTCTGTGTGGCAGCGAATGCAGTTCCAAGGGACAGTGAAAACCAGCTACAGCATTCCGTGCTGGCAGCTTTCGTGTGGGCGCAATGGCTGGACGTTTCGAATTTGGCAGCCGGGCTCTGCGAGAGACACATACACAGTGTTGCCCCTTTACGAACCAAAGCTGTTGGGGAAAGCGAATGTCTGTGTGGCAGCGAATACAGTTCCAAGGGACAGTGAAAACCAGCTACAGCATTCCGTGCTGGCAGCTTTCGTGTGGGCGAAATCGCTGGACGTTTCGAATTTGGCAGCCGGGCTCTGCGAGAGACACATACACAGTGTTGCCCCTTTACGAACCAAAGCTTTTGGGGAAAGCGAATGTCTGTGTGGCAGCGAATGCAGTTCCAAGGGACAGTGAAAACCAGCTACAGCATTCCGTGCTGGCAGCTTTCGTGTGGGAGAAATCGCTGGACGTTTCGAATTTGGCAGCCGGGCTCTGCGAGAGACACATACACAGTGTTGCCCCTTTACGAACCAAAGCTTTTGGGGAAAGCGAATGTCTGTGTGGCAGCGAATGCAGTTCCAAGGGACAGTGAAAACCAGCTACAGCATTCCGTGCTGGCAGCTTTCGTGTGGGCGAAATCGCTGGACGTTTCGAATTTGGCAGCCGGGCTCTGCAAGAGACACATACACAGTGTTGCCCCTTTACGAACCAAAGCTTTTGGGGAAAGCGAATGTCTGTGTGGCAGCGAATGCAGTTCCAAGGGACAGTGAAAACCAGCTACAGCATTCCATGCTGGCAGCTTTCGTGTGGGCGCAATCGCTGGACGTTTCGAATTTGGCAGCCGGGCTCTGCGAGAGACACATACACAGTGTTGCCCCTTTACCAAGCAAAGCTTTTGGGGAAAGCGAATGTCTGTGTGGCAGCGAATGCAGTTCCAAGGGACAGTGAAAACCAGCTACAGCATTCCGTGCTGGCAGCTTTCGTGTGGGCACAATCGCTGGACGTTTCGAATTTGGCAGCCGGGCTCTGCGAGAGACACATACACAGTGTTGCCCCATTACCAAGCAAAGCTTTTGGGGAAAGCGAATGTCTGTGTGGCAGCGAATGCAGTTCCAAGGGACAGTGAAAACCAGCTACAGCATTCCGTGCTGGCAGCTTTCGTGTGGGCGCAATCGCTGGACGTTTCGAATTTGGCAGCCGGGCTCTGCGAGAGACACATACACAGTGTTGCCCCATAACCAAGCAAAGCTTTTGGGGAAAGCGAATGTCTGTGTGGCAGCGAATGCAGTTCCACGGGACAGTGAAAACCAGCTACAGCATTCCGTGCTGGCAGCTTTCGTGTGGGCGCAATCGCTGGACGTTTCGAATTTGGCAGCCGGGCTCTGCGAGAGACACATACACAGTGTTGCCCCTTTACGAACCAAAGCTTTTGGGGAAAGCGAATGTCTGTGTGGCAGCGAATGCAGTTCCAAGGGACAGTGAAAACCAGCTACAGCATTCCGTGCTGGCAGCTTTCGTGTGGGAGAAATCGCTGGACGTTTCGAATTTGGCAGCCGGGCTCTGCGAGAGACACATACACAGTGTTGCCCCTTTACGAACCAAAGCTTTTGGGGAAAGCGAATGTCTGTGTGGCAGCGAATGCAGTTCCAAGGGACAGTGAAAACCAGCTACAGCATTCCGTGCTGGCAGCTTTCGTGTGGGCGAAATCGCTGGACGTTTCGAATTTGGCAGCCGGGCTCTGCGAGAGACACATACACAGTGTTGCCCCTTTACGAACCAAAGCTTTTGGGGAAAGCGAATGTCTGTGTGGCAGCGAATGCAGTTCCAAGGGACAGTGAAAACCAGCTACAGCATTCCGTGCTGGCAGCTTTCGTGTGGGCGAAATCGCTGGACGTTTCGAATTTGGCAGCCGGGCTCTGCGAGAGACACATACACAGTGTTGCCCCTTTACGAACCAAAGCTTTTGGGGAAAGCGAATGTCTGTGTGGCAGCGAATGCAGTTCCAAGGGACAGTGAAAACCAGCTACAGCATTCCATGCTGGCAGCTTTCGTGTGGGCGCAATCGCTGGACGTTTCGAATTTGGCAGCCGGGCTCTGCGAGAGACACATACACAGTGTTGCCCCTTTACCAAGCAAAGCTTTTGGGGAAAGCGAATGTCTGTGTGGCAGCGAATGCAGTTCCAAGGGACAGTGAAAACCAGCTACAGCATTCCGTGCTGGCAGCTTTCGTGTGGGCGCAATCGCTGGACGTTTCGAATTTGGCAGCCGGGCTCTGCGAGAGACACATACACAGTGTTGCCCCATAACCAAGCAAAGCTTTTGGGGAAAGCGAATGTCTGTGTGGCAGCGAATGCAGTTCCACGGGACAGTGAAAACCAGCTACAGCATTCCGTGCTGGCAGCTTTCGTGTGGGCGCAATCGCTGGACGTTTCGAATTTGGCAGCCGGGCTCTGCGAGAGACACATACACAGTGTTGCCCCTTTACGAACCAAAGCTTTTGGGGAAAGCGAATGTCTGTGTGGCAGCGAATGCAGTTCAAAGGGACAGTGAAAACCAGCTACAGCATTCCGTGCTGGCAGCTTTCGTGTGGGAGAAATCGCTGGACATTTTGAATTTGGCAGCCGGGCTCTGCGAGAGACACATACACAGTGTTGCCCCTTTACGAACCAAAGCTTTTGGGGAAAGCGAATGTCTGTGTGGCAGCGAATGCAGTTCCAAGGGACAGTGAAAACCAGCTACAGCAATCCGTGCTGGCAGCTTTCGTGTGGGCGCAATCGCTGGACGTTTCGAATTTGGCAGCCGGGCTCTGCGAGAGAGAGATACACAGTGTTGCCCCATTACCAAGCAAAGCTTTTAGGGAAAGCGAATGTCTGTGTGGCAGCGAATGCAGTTCCAAGGGACAGTGAAAACCAGCTACAGCATTCCGTGCTGGCAGCTTTCGTGTGGGCGCAATCGCTGGACGTTTCGAATTTGGCAGCCGGGCTCTGCGAGAGACACATACACAGTGTTGCCCCTTTACGAACCAAAGCTTTTGGGGAAAGCGAATGTCTGTGTGGCAGCGAATGCAGTTCCAAGGGACAGTGAAAACCAGCTACAGCATTCCGTGCTGGCAGCTTTCGTGTGGGAGAAATCGCTGGACGTTTCGAATTTGTTAGCCGGGCTCTGCGAGAGAGAGATACACAGTGTTGCCCCATTACCAAGCAAAGCTGTTGGGGAAAGCGAATGTCTGTGTGGCAGCGAATGCAGTTCCAAGGGACAGTGAAAACCAGCTACAGCATTCCGTGCTGGCAGCTTTCGTGTGGGAGAAATCGCTGGACGTTTCGAATTTGGCAGCCGGGCTCTGCGAGAGACACATACACAGTGTTGCCCCTTTACCAAGCAAAGCTTTTGGGGAAAGCGAATGTCTGTGTGGCAGCGAATGCAGTTCCAAGGGACAGTGAAAACCAGCTACAGCATTCCGTGCTGGCAGCTTTCGTGTGGGCGAAATCGCTGGACGTTTCGAATTTGGCAGCCGGGCTCTGCGAGAGACACATACACAGTGTTGCCCCTTTACGAACCAAAGCTTTTGGGGAAAGCGAATGTCTGTGTGGCAGCGAATGCAGTTCCAAGGGACAGTGAAAACCAGCTACAGCATTCCGTGCTGGCAGCTTTCGTGTGGGCGCAATCGCTGGACGTTTCGAATTTGGCAGCCGGGCTCTGCGAGAGACACATACACAGTGTTGCCCCTTTACGAACCAAAGCTTTTGGGGAAAGCGAATGTCTGTGTGGCAGCGAATGCAGTTCCAAGGGACAGTGAAAACCAGCTACAGCATTCCGTGCTGGCAGCTTTCGTGTGGGAGAAATCGCTGGACGTTTCGAATTTGGCAGCCGGGCTCTGCGAGAGACACATACACAGTGTTGCCCCTTTACGAACCAAAGCTTTTGGGGAAAGCGAATGTCTGTGTGGCAGCGAATGCAGTTCCAAGGGACAGTGAAAACCAGCTACAGCATTCCGTGCTGGCAGCTTTCGTGTGGGCGCAATGGCTGGACGTTTCGAATTTGGCAGCCGGGCTCTGCGAGAGACACATACACAGTGTTGCCCCTTTACGAACCAAAGCTGTTGGGGAAAGCGAATGTCTGTGTGGCAGCGAATACAGTTCCAAGGGACAGTGAAAACCAGCTACAGCATTCCGTGCTGGCAGCTTTCGTGTGGGCGAAATCGCTGGACGTTTCGAATTTGGCAGCCGGGCTCTGCGAGAGACACATACACAGTGTTGCCCCTTTACGAACCAAAGCTTTTGGGGAAAGCGAATGTCTGTGTGGCAGCGAATGCAGTTCCAAGGGACAGTGAAAACCAGCTACAGCATTCCGTGCTGGCAGCTTTCGTGTGGGCGCAATCGCTGGACGTTTCGAATTTGGCAGCCGGGCTCTGCGAGAGACACATACACAGTGTTGCCCCTTTACCAAGCAAAGCTTTTGGGGAAAGCGAATGTCTGTGTGGCAGCGAATGCAGTTCCAAGGGACAGTGAAAACCAGCTACAGCATTCCGTGCTGGCAGCTTTCGTGTGGGAGAAATCGCTGGACGTTTCGAATTTGGCAGCCGGGCTCTGCGAGAGACACATACACAGTGTTGCCCCTTTACGAACCAAAGCTTTTGGGGAAAGCGAATGTCTGTGTGGCAGCGAATGCAGTTCCAAGGGACAGTGAAAACCAGCTACAGCATTCCGTGCTGGCAGCTTTCGTGTGGGCGAAATCGCTGGACGTTTCGAATTTGGCAGCCGGGCTCTGCGAGAGACACATACACAGTGTTGCCCCTTTACGAACCAAAGCTTTTGGGGAAAGCGAATGTCTGTGTGGCAGCGAATGCAGTTCCAAGGGACAGTGAAAACCAGCTACAGCATTCCGTGCTGGCAGCTTTCGTGTGGGCGCAATCGCTGGACGTTTCGAATTTGGCAGCCGGGCTCTGCGAGAGACACATACACAGTGTTGCCCCTTTACCAAGCAAAGCTTTTGGGGAAAGCGAATGTCTGTGTGGCAGCGAATGCAGTTCCAAGGGACAGTGAAAACCAGCTACAGCATTCCGTGCTGGCAGCTTTCGTGTGGGAGAAATCGCTGGACGTTTCGAATTTGGCAGCCGGGCTCTGCGAGAGACACATACACAGTGTTGCCCCATTACCAAGCAAAGCTTTTGGGGAAAGCGAATGTCTGTGTGGCAGCGAATGCAGTTCCAAGGGACAGTGAAAACCAGCTACAGCATTCCGTGCTGGCAGCTTTCGTGTGGGCGCAATCGCTGGACGTTTCGAATTTGGCAGCCGGGCTCTGCGAGAGACACATACACAGTGTTGCCCCATAACCAAGCAAAGCTTTTGGGGAAAGCGAATGTCTGTGTGGCAGCGAATGCAGTTCCACGGGACAGTGAAAACCAGCTACAGCATTCCGTGCTGGCAGCTTTCGTGTGGGCGCAATCGCTGGACGTTTCGAATTTGGCAGCCGGGCTCTGCGAGAGACACATACACAGTGTTGCCCCTTTACGAACCAAAGCTTTTGGGGAAAGCGAATGTCTGTGTGGCAGCGAATGCAGTTCAAAGGGACAGTGAAAACCAGCTACAGCAATCCGTGCTGGCAGCTTTCGTGTGGGCGCAATCGCTGGACGTTTCGAATTTGGCAGCCGGGCTCTGCGAGAGAGAGATACACAGTGTTGCCCCATTACCAAGCAAAGCTTTTAGGGAAAGCGAATGTCTGTGTGGCAGCGAATGCAGTTCCAAGGGACAGTGAAAACCAGCTACAGCATTCCGTGCTGGCAGCTTTCGTGTGGGCGCAATCGCTGGACGTTTCGAATTTGGCAGCCGGGCTCTGCGAGAGACACATACACAGTGTTGCCCCTTTACGAACCAAAGCTTTTGGGGAAAGCGAATGTCTGTGTGGCAGCGAATGCAGTTCCAAGGGACAGTGAAAACCAGCTACAGCATTCCGTGCTGGCAGCTTTCGTGTGGGAGAAATCGCTGGACGTTTCGAATTTGGCAGCCGGGCTCTGCGAGAGACACATACACAGTGTTGCCCCTTTACCAAGCAAAGCTTTTGGGGAAAGCGAATGTCTGTGTGGCAGCGAATGCAGTTCCAAGGGACAGTGAAAACCAGCTACAGCATTCCGTGCTGGCAGCTTTCGTGTGGGCGCAATCGCTGGACGTTTCGAATTTGGCAGCCGGGCTCTGCGAGAGACACATAAACAGTGTTGCCCCTTTACCAAGCAAAGCTTTTGGGGAAAGCGAATGTCTGTGTGGCAGCGAATGCAGTTCCAAGGGACAGTGAAAACCAGCTACAGCATTCCGTGCTGGCAGCTTTCGTGTGGGCGCAATCGCTGGACGTTTCGAATTTGGCAGCCGGGCTCTGCGAGAGACACATACACAGTGTTGCCCCATTACCAAGCAAAGCTTTTGGGGAAAGCGAATGTCTGTGTGGCAGCGAATGCAGTTCCAAGGGACAGTGAAAACCAGCTACAGCATTCCGTGCTGGCAGCTTTCGTGTGGGCGCAATGGCTGGACGTTTCGAATTTGGCAGCCGGGCTCTGCGAGAGACACATACACAGTGTTGCCCCTTTACGAACCAAAGCTGTTGGGGAAAGCGAATGTCTGTGTGGCAGCGAATACAGTTCCAAGGGACAGTGAAAACCAGCTACAGCATTCCGTGCTGGCAGCTTTCGTGTGGGCGCAATCGCTGGACGTTTCGAATTTGGCAGCCGGGCTCTGCGAGAGACACATACACAGTGTTGCCCCTTTACGAACCAAAGCTTTTGGGGAAAGCGAATGTCTGTGTGGCAGCGAATGCAGTTCCAAGGGACAGTGAAAACCAGCTACAGCATTCCGTGCTGGCAGCTTTCGTGTGGGCGCAATGGCTGGACGTTTCGAATTTGGCAGCCGGGCTCTGCGAGAGACACATACACAGTGTTGCCCCTTTACGAACCAAAGCTGTTGGGGAAAGCGAATGTCTGTGTGGCAGCGAATACAGTTCCAAGGGACAGTGAAAACCAGCTACAGCATTCCGTGCTGGCAGCTTTCGTGTGGGCGAAATCGCTGGACGTTTCGAATTTGGCAGCCGGGCTCTGCGAGAGACACATACACAGTGTTGCCCCTTTACGAACCAAAGCTTTTGGGGAAAGCGAATGTCTGTGTGGCAGCGAATGCAGTTCCAAGGGACAGTGAAAACCAGCTACAGCATTCCGTGCTGGCAGCTTTCGTGTGGGCGCAATCGCTGGACGTTTCGAATTTGGCAGCCGGGCTCTGCGAGAGACACATACACAGTGTTGCCCCTTTACCAAGCAAAGCTTTTGGGGAAAGCGAATGTCTGTGTGGCAGCGAATGCAGTTCCAAGGGACAGTGAAAACCAGCTACAGCATTCCGTGCTGGCAGCTTTCGTGTGGGCGCAATCGCTGGACGTTTCGAATTTGGCAGCCGGGCTCTGCGAGAGACACATACACAGTGTTGCCCCTTTACGAACCAAAGCTTTTGGGGAAAGCGAATGTCTGTGTGGCAGCGAATGCAGTTCCAAGGGACAGTGAAAACCAGCTACAGCATTCCGTGCTGGCAGCTTTCGTGTGGGCGAAATCGCTGGACGTTTCGAATTTGGCAGCCGGGCTCTGCGAGAGACACATACACAGTGTTGCCCCTTTACGAACCAAAGCTTTTGGGGAAAGCGAATGTCTGTGTGGCAGCGAATGCAGTTCCAAGGGACAGTGAAAACCAGCTACAGCATTCCGTGCTGGCAGCTTTCGTGTGGGCGAAATCGCTGGACGTTTCGAATTTGGCAGCCGGGCTCTGCGAGAGACACATACACAGTGTTGCCCCTTTACGAACCAAAGCTTTTGGGGAAAGCGAATGTCTGTGTGGCAGCGAATGCAGTTCCAAGGGACAGTGAAAACCAGCTACAGCATTCCATGCTGGCAGCTTTCGTGTGGGCGCAATCGCTGGACGTTTCGAATTTGGCAGCCGGGCTCTGCGAGAGACACATACACAGTGTTGCCCCTTTACGAACCAAAGCTTTTGGGGAAAGCGAATGTCTGTGTGGCAGCGAATGCAGTTCCAAGGGACAGTGAAAACCAGCTACAGCATTCCGTGCTGGCAGCTTTCGTGTGGGAGAAATCGCTGGACGTTTCGAATTTGGCAGCCGGGCTCTGCGAGTGACACATACACAGTGTTGCCCCTTTACGAACCAAAGCTTTTGGGGAAAGCGAATGTCTGTGTGGCAGCGAATGCAGTTCCAAGGGACAGTGAAAACCAGCTACAGCATTCCGTGCTGGCAGCTTTCGTGTGGGCACAATCGCTGGACGTTTCGAATTTGGCAGCCGGGCTCTGCGAGAGACACATACACAGTGTTGCCCCATTACCAAGCAAAGCTTTTGGGGAAAGCGAATGTCTGTGTGGCAGCGAATGCAGTTCCAAGGGACAGTGAAAACCAGCTACAGCATTCCGTGCTGGCAGCTTTCGTGTGGGCGCAATCGCTGGACGTTTCGAATTTGGCAGCCGGGCTCTGCGAGAGACACATACACAGTGTTGCCCCATAACCAAGCAAAGCTTTTGGGGAAAGCGAATGTCTGTGTGGCAGCGAATGCAGTTCCACGGGACAGTGAAAACCAGCTACAGCATTCCGTGCTGGCAGCTTTCGTGTGGGCGCAATCGCTGGACGTTTCGAATTTGGCAGCCGGGCTCTGCGAGAGACACATACACAGTTTTGCCCCTTTACGAACCAAAGCTTTTGGGGAAAGCGAATGTCTGTGTGGCAGCGAATGCAGTTCAAAGGGACAGTGAAAACCAGCTACAGCATTCCGTGCTGGCAGCTTTCGTGTGGGAGAAATCGCTGGACATTTTGAATTTGGCAGCCGGGCTCTGCGAGAGACACATACACAGTGTTGCCCCTTTACGAACCAAAGGTTTTGGGGAAAGCGAATGTCTGTGTGGCAGCGAATGCAGTTCCAAGGGACAGTGAAAACCAGCTACAGCAATCCGTGCTGGCAGCTTTCGTGTGGGCGCAATCGCTGGACGTTTCGAATTTGGCAGCCGGGCTCTGCGAGAGAGAGATACACAGTGTTGCCCCATTACCAAGCAAAGCTTTTAGGGAAAGCGAATGTCTGTGTGGCAGCGAATGCAGTTCCAAGGGACAGTGAAAACCAGCTACAGCATTCCGTGCTGGCAGCTTTCGTGTGGGCGAAATCGCTGGACGTTTCGAATTTGGCAGCCGGGCTCTGCGAGAGACACATACACAGTGTTGCCCCATTACCAAGCAAAGCTTTTGGGGAAAGCGAATGTCTGTGTGGCAGCGAATGCAGTTCCAAGGGACAGTGAAAACCAGCTACAGCATTCCGTGCTGGCAGCTTTCGTGTGGGCGCAATCGCTGGACGTTTCGAATTTGGCAGCCGGGCTCTGCGAGAGACACATACACAGTGTTGCCCCTTTACGAACCAAAGCTGTTGGGGAAAGCGAATGTCTGTGTGGCAGCGAATGCAGTTCCAAGGGACAGTGAAAACCAGCTACAGCATTCCGTGCTGGCAGCTTTCGTGTGGGCGCAATCGCTGGACGTTTCGAATTTGGCAGCCGGGCTCTGCGAGAGACACATACACAGTGTTGCCCCTTTACGAACCAAAGCTGTTGGGGAAAGCGAATGTCTGTGTGGCAGCGAATGCAGTTCCAAGGGACAGTGAAAACCAGCTACAGCATTCCGTGCTGGCAGCTTTCGTGTGGGCGCAATCGCTGGACGTTTCGAATTTGGCAGCCGGGCTCTGCGAGAGACACATACACAGTGTTGCCCCATTACCAAGCAAAGCTTTTGGGGAAAGCGAATGTCTGTGTGGCAGCGAATGCAGTTCCAAGGGACAGTGAAAACCAGCTACAGCATTCCGTGCTGGCAGCTTTCGTGTGGGCACAATCGCTGGACGTTTCGAATTTGGCAGCCGGGCTCTGCGAGAGACACATACACAGTGTTGCCCCATTACCAAGCAAAGCTTTTGGGGAAAGCGAATGTCTGTGTGGCAGCGAATGCAGTTCCAAGGGACAGTGAAAACCAGCTACAGCATTCCGTGCTGGCAGCTTTCGTGTGGGCGCAATCGCTGGACGTTTCGAATTTGGCAGCCGGGCTCTGCGAGAGACACATACACAGTGTTGCCCCTTTACGAACCAAAGCTTTTGGGGAAAGCGAATGTCTGTGTGGCAGCGAATGCAGTTCCAAGGGACAGTGAAAACCAGCTACAGCATTCCGTGCTGGCAGCTTTCGTGTGGGAGAAATCGCTGGACATTTTGAATTTGGCAGCCGGGCTCTGCGAGAGACACATACACAGTGTTGCCCCATTACCAAGCAAAGCTTTTGGGGAAAGCGAATGTCTGTGTGGCAGCGAATGCAGTTCCAAGGGACAGTGAAAACCAGCTACAGCATTCCGTGCTGGCAGCTTTCGTGTGGGCGCAATCGCTGGACGTTTCGAATTTGGCAGCCGGGCTCTGCGAGAGACACATACACAGTGTTGCCCCTTTACGAACCAAAGCTGTTGGGGAAAGCGAATGTCTGTGTGGCAGCGAATACAGTTCCAAGGGACAGTGAAAACCAGCTACAGCATTCCGTGCTGGCAGCTTTCGTGTGGGCGAAATCGCTGGACGTTTCGAATTTGGCAGCCGGGCTCTGCGAGAGACACATACACAGTGTTGCCCCTTTACGAACCAAAGCTTTTGGGGAAAGCGAATGTCTGTGTGGCAGCGAATGCAGTTCCAAGGGACAGTGAAAACCAGCTACAGCATTCCGTGCTGGCAGCTTTCGTGTGGGCGCAATCGCTGGACGTTTCGAATTTGGCAGCCGGGCTCTGCGAGAGACACATACACAGTGTTGCCCCTTTACCAAGCAAAGCTTTTGGGGAAAGCGAATGTCTGTGTGGCAGCGAATGCAGTTCCAAGGGACAGTGAAAACCAGCTACAGCATTCCGTGCTGGCAGCTTTCGTGTGGGAGAAATCGCTGGACGTTTCGAATTTGGCAGCCGGGCTCTGCGAGAGACACATACACAGTGTTGCCCCTTTACGAACCAAAGCTTTTGGGGAAAGCGAATGTCTGTGTGGCAGCGAATGCAGTTCCAAGGGACAGTGAAAACCAGCTACAGCATTCCGTGCTGGCAGCTTTCGTGTGGGCGAAATCGCTGGACGTTTCGAATTTGGCAGCCGGGCTCTGCGAGAGACACATACACAGTGTTGCCCCTTTACGAACCAAAGCTTTTGGGGAAAGCGAATGTCTGTGTGGCAGCGAATGCAGTTCCAAGGGACAGTGAAAACCAGCTACAGCATTCCATGCTGGCAGCTTTCGTGTGGGCGCAATCGCTGGACGTTTCGAATTTGGCAGCCGGGCTCTGCGAGAGACACATACACAGTGTTGCCCCATTACCAAGCAAAGCTTTTGGGGAAAGCGAATGTCTGTGTGGCAGCGAATGCAGTTCCAAGGGACAGTGAAAACCAGCTACAGCATTCCGTGCTGGCAGCTTTCGTGTGGGCGCAATCGCTGGACGTTTCGAATTTGGCAGCCGGGCTCTGCGAGAGACACATACACAGTGTTGCCCCATAACCAAGCAAAGCTTTTGGGGAAAGCGAATGTCTGTGTGGCAGCGAATGCAGTTCCACGGGACAGTGAAAACCAGCTACAGCATTCCGTGCTGGCAGCTTTCGTGTGGGCGCAATCGCTGGACGTTTCGAATTTGGCAGCCGGGCTCTGCGAGAGACACATACACAGTTTTGCCCCTTTACGAACCAAAGCTTTTGGGGAAAGCGAATGTCTGTGTGGCAGCGAATGCAGTTCAAAGGGACAGTGAAAACCAGCTACAGCATTCCGTGCTGGCAGCTTTCGTGTGGGAGAAATCGCTGGACATTTTGAATTTGGCAGCCGGGCTCTGCGAGAGACACATACACAGTGTTGCCCCTTTACGAACCAAAGCTTTTGGGGAAAGCGAATGTCTGTGTGGCAGCGAATGCAGTTCCAAGGGACAGTGAAAACCAGCTACAGCATTCCGTGCTGGCAGCTTTCGTGTGGGCGCAATCGCTGGACGTTTCGAATTTGGCAGCCGGGCTCTGCGAGAGACACATACACAGTGTTGCCCCATTACCAAGCAAAGCTTTTGGGGAAAGCGAATGTCTGTGTGGCAGCGAATGCAGTTCCAAGGGACAGTGAAAACCAGCTACAGCATTCCGTGCTGGCAGCTTTCGTGTGGGCGCAATCGCTGGACGTTTCGAATTTGGCAGCCGGGCTCTGCGAGAGACACATACACAGTGTTGCCCCTTTACGAACCAAAGCTGTTGGGGAAAGCGAATGTCTGTGTGGCAGCGAATGCAGTTCCAAGGGACAGTGAAAACCAGCTACAGCATTCCGTGCTGGCAGCTTTCGTGTGGGCGCAATCGCTGGACGTTTCGAATTTGGCAGCCGGGCTCTGCGAGAGACACATACACAGTGTTGCCCCTTTACGAACCAAAGCTTTTGGGGAAAGCGAATGTCTGTGTGGCAGCGAATGCAGTTCCAAGGGACAGTGAAAACCAGCTACAGCATTCCGTGCTGGCAGCTTTCGTGTGGGCGCAATCGCTGGACGTTTCGAATTTGGCAGCCGGGCTCTGCGAGAGACACATACACAGTGTTGCCCCATTACCAAGCAAAGCTTTTGGGGAAAGCGAATGTCTGTGTGGCAGCGAATGCAGTTCCAAGGGACAGTGAAAACCAGCTACAGCATTCCGTGCTGGCAGCTTTCGTGTGGGCGCAATCGCTGGACGTTTGGAATTTGGCAGCCGGGCTCTGCGAGAGACACATACACAGTGTTGCCCCATTACCAAGCAAAGCTTTTGGGGAAAGCGAATGTCTGTGTGGCAGCGAATGCAGTTCCAAGGGACAGTGAAAACCAGCTACAGCATTCCGTGCTGGCAGCTTTCGTGTGGGCGCAATCGCTGGACGTTTCGAATTTGGCAGCCGGGCTCTGCAAGAGACACATACACAGTGTTGCCCCATAACCAAGCAAAGCTTTTGGGGAAAGCGAATGTCTGTGTGGCAGCGAATGCAGTTCCACGGGACAGTGAAAACCAGCTACAGCATTCCGTGCTGGCAGCTTTCGTGTGGGCGCAATCGCTGGACGTTTCGAATTTGGCAGCCGGGCTCTGCGAGAGACACATACACAGTGTTGCCCCTTTACGAACCAAAGCTTTTGGGGAAAGCGAATGTCTGTGTGGCAGCGAATGCAGTTCAAAGGGACAGTGAAAACCAGCTACAGCATTCCGTGCTGGCAGCTTTCGTGTGGGAGAAATCGCTGGACATTTTGAATTTGGCAGCCGGGCTCTGCGAGAGACACATACACAGTGTTGCCCCTTTACGAACCAAAGCTTTTGGGGAAAGCGAATGTCTGTGTGGCAGCGAATGCAGTTCCAAGGGACAGTGAAAACCAGCTACAGCAATCCGTGCTGGCAGCTTTCGTGTGGGCGCAATCGCTGGACGTTTCGAATTTGGCAGCCGGGCTCTGCGAGAGACACATACACAGTGTTGCCCCATTACCAAGCAAAGCTTTTGGGGAAAGCGAATGTCTGTGTGGCAGCGAATGCAGTTCCAAGGGACAGTGAAAACCAGCTACAGCATTCCGTGCTGGCAGCTTTCGTGTGGGCGCAATCGCTGGACGTTTCGAATTTGGCAGCCGGGCTCTGCGAGAGACACATACACAGTGTTGCCCCATTACCAAGCAAAGCTTTTGGGGAAAGCGAATGTCTGTGTGGCAGCGAATGCAGTTCCAAGGGACAGTGAAAACCAGCTACAGCATTCCGTGCTGGCAGCTTTCGTGTGGGAGAAATCGCTGGACGTTTCGAATTTGGCAGCCGGGCTCTGCGAGAGACACATACACAGTGTTGCCCCTTTACGAACCAAAGCTTTTGGGGAAAGCGAATGTCTGTGTGGCAGCGAATGCAGTTCCAAGGGACAGTGAAAACCAGCTACAGCATTCCGTGCTGGCAGCTTTCGTGTGGGAGAAATCGCTGGACGTTTCGAATTTGGCAGCCGGGCTCTGCGAGAGACACATACACAGTGTTGCCCCTTTACCAAGCAAAGCTTTTGGGGAAAGCGAATGTCTGTGTGGCAGCGAATGCAGTTCCAAGGGACAGTGAAAACCAGCTACAGCATTCCGTGCTGGCAGCTTTCGTGTGGGCGCAATCGCTGGACGTTTCGAATTTGGCAGCCGGGCTCTGCGAGAGACACATACACAGTGTTGCCCCATTACCAAGCAAAGCTTTTGGGGAAAGCGAATGCCTGTGTGGCAGCGAATGCAGTTCCAAGGGACAGTGAAAACCAGCTACAGCATTCCGTGCTGGCAGCTTTCGTGTGGGCGCAATCGCTGGACGTTTGGAATTTGGCAGCCGGGCTCTGCGAGAGACACATACACAGTGTTGCCCCATTACCAAGCAAAGCTTTTGGGGAAAGCGAATGTCTGTGTGGCAGCGAATGCAGTTCCAAGGGACAGTGAAAACCAGCTACAGCATTCCGTGCTGGCAGCTTTCGTGTGGGCGCAATCGCTGGACGTTTGGAATTTGGCAGCCGGGCTCTGCGAGAGACACATACACAGTGTTGCCCCTTTACCAAGCAAAGCTTTTGGGGAAAGCGAATGTCTGTGTGGCAGCGAATGCAGTTCCAAGGGACAGTGAAAACCAGCTACAGCATTCCGTGCTGGCAGCTTTCGTGTGGGCGCAATCGCTGGACGTTTCGAATTTGGCAGCCAGGCTCTGCGAGAGACACATACACAGTGTTGCCCCATTACCAAGCAAAGCTTTTGGGGAAAGCGAATGTCTGTGTGGCAGCGAATGCAGTTCCAAGGGACAGTGAAAACCAGCTACAGCATTCCGTGCTGGCAGCTTTCGTGTGGGAGAAATCACTGGACGTTTGGAATTTGGCAGCCGGGCTCTGCGAGAGACACATACACAGTGTTGCCCCTTTACGAACCAAAGCTGTTGGGGAAAGCGAATGTCTGTGTGGCAGCGAATGCAGTTCCAAGGGACAGTGAAAACCAGCTACAGCATTCCGTGCTGGCAGCTTTCGTGTGGGCGCAATCGCTGGACGTTTCGAATTTGGCAGCCGGGCTCTGCGAGAGACACATACACAGTGTTGCCCCTTTACGAACCAAAGCTGTTGGGGAAAGCGAATGTCTGTGTGGCAGCGAATGCAGTTCCAAGGGACAGTGAAACCCAGCTACAGCATTCCGTGCTGGCAGCTTTCGTGTGGGCGCAATCGCTGGACGTTTCGAATTTGGCAGCCGGGCTCTGCGAGAGACACATACACAGTGTTGCCCCATAACCAAGCAAAGCTTTTGGGGAAAGCGAATGTCTGTGTGGCAGCGAATGCAGTTCCACGGGACAGTGAAAACCAGCTACAGCATTCCGTGCTGGCAGCTTTCGTGTGGGCGCAATCGCTGGACGTTTCGAATTTGGCAGCCGGGCTCTGCGAGAGACACATACACAGTTTTGCCCCTTTACGAACCAAAGCTTTTGGGGAAAGCGAATGTCTGTGTGGCAGCGAATGCAGTTCAAAGGGACAGTGAAAACCAGCTACAGCATTCCGTGCTGGCAGCTTTCGTGTGGGAGAAATCGCTGGACATTTTGAATTTGGCAGCCGGGCTCTGCGAGAGACACATACACAGTGTTGCCCCTTTACGAACCAAAGCTTTTGGGGAAAGCGAATGTCTGTGTGGCAGCGAATGCAGTTCCAAGGGACAGTGAAAACCAGCTACAGCAATCCGTGCTGGCAGCTTTCGTGTGGGCGCAATCGCTGGACGTTTCGAATTTGGCAGCCGGGCTCTGCGAGAGAGAGATACACAGTGTTGCCCCATTACCAAGCAAAGCTTTTAGGGAAAGCGAATGTCTGTGTGGCAGCGAATGCAGTTCCAAGGGACAGTGAAAACCAGCTACAGCATTCCGTGCTGGCAGCTTTCGTGTGGGCGAAATCGCTGGACGTTTCGAATTTGGCAGCCGGGCTCTGCGAGAGACACATACACAGTGTTGCCCCATTACCAAGCAAAGCTTTTGGGGAAAGCGAATGTCTGTGTGGCAGCGAATGCAGTTCCAAGGGACAGTGAAAACCAGCTACAGCATTCCGTGCTGGCAGCTTTCGTGTGGGCGCAATCGCTGGACGTTTCGAATTTGGCAGCCGGGCTCTGCGAGAGACACATACACAGTGTTGCCCCTTTACGAACCAAAGCTGTTGGGGAAAGCGAATGTCTGTGTGGCAGCGAATGCAGTTCCAAGGGACAGTGAAAACCAGCTACAGCATTCCGTGCTGGCAGCTTTCGTGTGGGCGCAATCGCTGGACGTTTCGAATTTGGCAGCCGGGCTCTGCGAGAGACACATACACAGTGTTGCCCCATTACCAAGCAAAGCTTTTGGGGAAAGCGAATGTCTGTGTGGCAGCGAATGCAGTTCCACGGGACAGTGAAAACCAGCTACAGCATTCCGTGCTGGCAGCTTTCGTGTGGGCGCAATCGCTGGACGTTTCGAATTTGGCAGCCGGGCTCTGCGAGAGACACATACACAGTGTTGCCCCTTTACGAACCAAAGCTTTTGGGGAAAGCGAATGTCTGTGTGGCAGCGAATGCAGTTCAAAGGGACAGTGAAAACCAGCTACAGCATTCCGTGCTGGCAGCTTTCGTGTGGGAGAAATCGCTGGACATTTTGAATTTGGCAGCCGGGCTCTGCGAGAGACACATACACAGTGTTGCCCCTTTACGAACCAAAGCTTTTGGGGAAAGCGAATGTCTGTGTGGCAGCGAATGCAGTTCCAAGGGACAGTGAAAACCAGCTACAGCAATCCGTGCTGGCAGCTTTCGTGTGGGCGCAATCGCTGGACGTTTCGAATTTGGCAGCCGGGCTCTGCGAGAGACACATACACAGTGTTGCCCCATTACCAAGCAAAGCTTTTGGGGAAAGCGAATGTCTGTGTGGCAGCGAATGCAGTTCCAAGGGACAGTGAAAACCAGCTACAGCATTCCGTGCTGGCAGCTTTCGTGTGGGAGAAATCGCTGGACGTTTCGAATTTGGCAGCCGGGCTCTGCGAGAGACACATACACAGTGTTGCCCCTTTACCAAGCAAAGCTTTTGGGGAAAGCGAATGTCTGTGTGGCAGCGAATGCAGTTCCAAGGGACAGTGAAAACCAGCTACAGCATTCCGTGCTGGCAGCTTTCGTGTGGGCGCAATCGCTGGACGTTTCGAATTTGGCAGCCGGGCTCTGCGAGAGACACATACACAGTGTTGCCCCATTACCAAGCAAAGCTTTTGGGGAAAGCGAATGCCTGTGTGGCAGCGAATGCAGTTCCAAGGGACAGTGAAAACCAGCTACAGCATTCCGTGCTGGCAGCTTTCGTGTGGGCGCAATCGCTGGACGTTTGGAATTTGGCAGCCGGGCTCTGCGAGAGACACATACACAGTGTTGCCCCTTTACCAAGCAAAGCTTTTGGGGAAAGCGAATGTCTGTGTGGCAGCGAATGCAGTTCCAAGGGACAGTGAAAACCAGCTACAGCATTCCGTGCTGGCAGCTTTCGTGTGGGCGCAATCGCTGGACGTTTCGAATTTGGCAGCCAGGCTCTGCGAGAGACACATACACAGTGTTGCCCCATTACCAAGCAAAGCTTTTGGGGAAAGCGAATGTCTGTGTGGCAGCGAATGCAGTTCCAAGGGACAGTGAAAACCAGCTACAGCATTCCGTGCTGGCAGCTTTCATGTGGGCGCAATCGCTGGACGTTTGGAATTTGGCAGCCGGGCTCTACGAGAGACACATACACAGTGTTGCCCCTTTACGAACCAAAGCTGTTGGGGAAAGCGAATGTCTGTGTGGCAGCGAATGCAGTTCCAAGGGACAGTGAAACCCAGCTACAGCATTCCGTGCTGGCAGCTTTCGTGTGGGCGCAATCGCTGGACGTTTCGAATTTGGCAGCCGGGCTCTGCGAGAGACACATAGACAGTGTTGCCCCTTTACGAACCAAAGCTGTTGGGGAAAGCGAATGTCTGTGTGGCAGCGAATGCAGTTCCAAGGGACAGTGAAAACCAGCTACAGCATTCCGTGCTGGCAGCTTTCGTGTGGGCGCAATCGCGTGACGTTTCGAATTTGGCAGCCGGGCTCTGCGAGAGACACATACACAGTGTTGCCCCTTTACGAAGCAAAGCTGTTGGGGAAAGCGAATGTCTGTGTGGCAGCGAATGCAGTTCCAAGGGACAGTGAAACCCAGCTACAGCATTCCGTGCTGGCAGCTTTCGTGTGGGAGAAATCGCTGGACGTTTCGAATTTGGCAGCCGGGATCAGCGAGAGACACATACACAGTGTTGCCCCTTTACCAAGCAAAGCTTTTGGGGAAAGCGAATGTCTGTGTGGCAGCGAATGCAGTTCCAAGGGACAGTGAAAACCAGCTACAGCATTCCGTGCTGGCAGCTTTTGTGTGGGCGAAATCGCTGGACGTTTCGAATTTGGCAGCCGGGCTCTGCGAGACAGATATACATAGTGTTGCCCCTTTACGAACCAAAGCTTTTGGGGAAAGCGAATGTCTGTGTGGCAGCGAATGCAGTTCCAAGGGACAGTGAAAACCAGCTACAGCATTCCGTGCTGGCAGCTTTCGTGTGGGCGCAATCGCTGGACGTTTCGAATTTGGCAGCCGGGCTCTGCGAGAGAGAGATACACAGGGTTGCCCCTTTACGAATCAAAGTTTTTACGGAGAGCGAATGTCTGTGTGGCAGTGAATGCAATTCCAAGGTGTGGGATAATGGCTGAGGTGACTTAAAAATTAAAATTTATATTCACACTTAAGGCACAGCATTGAATAAGCCTCCCAGGTGGAATGAGGCTGACGTGTAAGGAATCCATGGCATGGGAGTTCCCTAGTCCTGCAACCTTAGATGTTGGTAACACCAGGGGAACTTGGTGTACTGACTCTAAGAGGCGCTACCCAGAGTGTGGAGCGGTGTGGAGATGCCACGGCCAGGCTCTGTAATCATAGGGGAACTTAAAGGTGTCAAAGAACTGATAAGCTGCATATTTACTACCCTGGGCCAACAGCCTGCCAATTTTTTGACAAAATGCTGTCCTTTGGGTGAACTTTGCTCATTATAACATCATTATAATACCAAAACACACCTCCATCCCAAAAGCTACCCGCCTCCAAGGTGCGACCTCCCCTCACTGAGCTTGCGCACTGAATTTTTCTAGCTTATACCTTTAAAAGCAAAGCGAGAAAAATTTATACCAATCCTAAACAAAGATGTATGACTAGAGTCACTCAAGCTCCACCCGAAAGGTAAAAGGTAGTATAAAATGGCTTAAGAGAAAGCGAATGTTAGGGAAGACACCATCGCGTACCACTCTGACCTGTGGGATCAGTCGACGGGCTGAGCCTCTCTTCCCCCCCATCGGGACGCCTTTGGGTAAGATTCGAACGCTTGGTTATTCCAAGTGCCTCCCCGGGAAACTTAGAAATCTCTATAGAGTCGCTTTATTATTTTCTTTTAACGCATTTGTCCTCCGGCCGTGTTACTTATATTCCTCCGGCTGTGCTATATCCGGCCGTGTTACTTATATTCTTCCGGCCGTGTTATATCCGGCCGTGTTACTCATATTCTTCCGGCCGTGTTATATACATGTTTGTGTCCGGCCGTGTTATTCCTACTCATATTCTTGACATTTGCACGTGCTTTGCAGACAGTTAATTTATCACCGGTAATCCAAAGAATCTGTGTGTCTGTTGCTCTAATAAACTGCACTCTTCACTGCTCTGGCCATGATAGTTCCTTCAACACGACCAGACTGGGGTGGTGTAAAAGTTAATGCTGTTGCCTTAGTGAAAACCCTGAACCAATAAGTGGCTACACATACAGTCCTTAGAAAATAAACCGTTGACCAGGTCTGAGACTAAGACTGGACCTAGCCACACCTAGGCTCCTCTCTGAGAAGGAGTTTAGAAAGCAAGGGGGTCCCGTCTGAACCTCGTGACTCAACGGGAGGGTTCCCCTCAGCCACCCCTCAGACTCTTATTTGTATGCGACAGTAACTCTTAACGCAACACAAGGCACAGTGAAAACCAGCTACAGCATTCCGTGCTGGCAGCTTTTGTGTGGGCGAAATCGCTGGACGTTTCGAATTTGGCAGCCGGGCTCTGCGAGAGACACATACACAGTGTTGCCCCATTACCAAGCAAAGCTTTTGGGGAAAGCGAATGTCTGTGTGGCAGCGAATGCAGTTCCAAGGGACAGTGAAAACCAGCTACAGCATTCCGTGCTGTCGCGGATGGAGTGAACATGCACTTCACTCGTTAGAGAAAACTAAAAATATCGTTTATTGATACAGAATAGGGAGTTAACAAAGTTCAACGCGACTGTTTTGACAAGATTCGATGGCGAGGTACACTTGATTATTTACTGCATAGAGGACAGGGTCAGACAAAACTGTCAGGGAGACCCTCCCGTTGAGTCATGAGGTTCGGAAAGGATGCCCTTGCTTTCTCTATTATTTCTCTATTATTGCTCTATGCTATTAGTCACTTACCAAGGATCTGTTGCGGCAAGGAATCTCTCAACCTCGAGGAGTAACCTTGAGAGGCGTCCCTGCTCAAGGGGAGATCCTGTCGTGCAGCCCGCTGCCGTGCAGGAGAGCTCAAAGGGCCCTGGGCTGTCCACTATTTAAGGAGTAAGATGATTGACTCATGGTCATATTTGCATATCAGCAAGAGGTTTAGATCCCTGCTTCAGGCAGCCCTTGGCTCCTTTGTTGCTATTTGTCCTCAAGGTCCAGCATAAGCTGGATGCAGCTATCAGGATGACTCCCACTGATGGTTACTGCTTGTGCAGGGAGCGGGCGCAGGGCGGGGACCGGGGCGGGGGGGGGGCACACTGCCACAAGTGCTGGCAGATTTCATGTGGCCGCAATTGCTGGACGCTTCGAATTTGGCAGCAGGGATCTGCGAGAGCGGATTACATAGTGTTGCCCCATTACCAAATATAGATTTTGCCGAGCCCGAGTCTCGGTGCGGCAGAGAATGCAGTTCCAAGGGACAGTGAAAACCAGCTACAGCATTCCGTGCTGGCAGCTTTCGTGTGGGCGCAATCGCTGGACGTTTCGAATTTGGCAGCCGGGCTCTGCGAGAAACACATACACAGTGTTGCCCCATTACCAACGAAAGCTTTTGCAGAAAGCGAAATTCTGTGTGGCAGCGAATGCAGTTCCAAGGGACAGTGAAAACCAGCTACAGCATTCCGTGCTGGCAGCTTTCTTACGGGTGCAAAAGCTCGACATTTCGAATTTGGAAGCCGTGCTCAGGGAGAATGAGATACAGAGTGTTGACCCATACCCAACAATAACTTTTGAAGAGCACGAATGTCTGTGTGGCAGCGAATGCAGTTCCAAGGGACAGTGAAAACCAGCTACAGCTTTTAGTTCTGACAGCTTCCCTGTGGGTGCAATCGCTGGATGTTTCGAATTTGGCAGCCGGGCTCTGCGAGAGACACATACACAGTGTTGCCCCATTACCAAACAAAGCTTTTGCAGAACGCGAATGTCTGTGTGGCAGCGAATGCAGCACCAAGGGACAGTGAAAACCAGCTACAGCATTCCGTGCTGGCAGCTTTCGTGTGGGAGAAATCGCTGGACGTTTGGAATTTGGCAGCCAGGCTCTGGGAGAGTGAGATTCATATTGCTGCCCCATTTGCAACCACAGTTTTTGCCGAGCCCGAGTGTCTGTGTGGCAGCAAATGCAGTTCCAAGGGACAGTGAAAACCCGCTACAGCTTTCAGTGCTGGTCGCTGTTGTATGGGTGCAAAACTTCAACATTTCGAATCTGGGAGCCGGGCTCTGCGAGAGAGAGATACAGAATGTTGTCCCATTACCAAGCAAAGCTTTTGCAGAGCACGAATGTCTGTGAGGCAACAAATGCAGTTCCAAGGGACAGTGAAAACCAGCTACAGCTTTCAGTGCTGTCACGGATGGAGTGAACGTGCACTTCACTCGTTAGAGAAAAGTAAAAATATAGTTTATTGATACAGAATAGGGAGTTAACAAATTTCAATGCGACTGTTTTGACAAGATTTGATGGCGAGGTACACTTGATTATTTACTGCATAGAGGACAGGGTCAGACAGAACTGTCAGGGAGACCCTCCCGTTGAGTCATGAGGTTCGGAAAGGATGCCCTTGCTTTCTGTATTATTTCTCTATTATTGCTCTATGCTATTAGTCACTTACCAAGGATCTGTTGCGGCAAGGAATCTCTCAACCTCGAGGAGTAACCTTGAGAGGCGTCCCTGCTCAAGGGGAGATCCTGTCGTGCAGCCCGCTGCCGTGCAGGAGAGCTCAAAGGGCCCTGGGCTGTCCACTATTTAAGGAGTAAGATGATTGACTCATGGTCATATTTGCATATCAGCAAGAGGTTTAGATCCCTGCTTCAGGCAGCCCTTGGCTCCTTTGTTGCTATTTGTCCTCAAGGTCCAGCATAAGCTGGATGCAGCTATCAGGATGACTCCCACTGATGGTTACTGCTTGTGCAGGGAGCGGGGCGAGGGGGTGGGGACGGACCACCGCCACACTCTACCCCGTGACTATAGTCAATTCATCTTACCTTCACAGAGTGGTGGTACGGTCACCTCTTGCCTCTGTGACATAAATAGTATATTGATAGTTTATGCGCTTATAGATCCATGGTAAGTAGACAGTGAAGCACTGCTATTTGTTATCCGTTAATTTGTATGTTTTGGGTGGTTGAAGTTGGGTTATTTGCTTTATCATGTGCCAAACCTTTATATACAATATAATTATAAGCAATAGACACACTAATGTTAGAGTTAGTAAAATGATAACTGGGTGAAGCATAAGATTAAACACTCTCGTTGCTGTTGGTGACCATCCAAGAAGAGTTTCCCAGCAATGGTGTTCTCCATCCTTCTTCACTCTTTCCAAGACATGGTGTATCTCTTCTGCATCATGATGAACGGTGATCAGAGTTTTGTGTCCATTGTTTCGAATGCGTTCCAGCAGTTGACACAGGTCATCGTGTTGTAGTAGTTTCTTCACCAATGTAAGATTCATTCCGATGGGGGTAGGCAATAAATCTCAACTCAGTGTATAGTTAGATTATAACAGTTGATAAGACGTAACAGGAGCTGAATAATTGAAGTCACATCCCACAATTTTAGTTAATTTACAAACACAAATATTTGAGCTTATATCTACAGTAACGTTATCTACAAATACAAAATTACAAAGGGTTCTCATACAAACACATCCTTTTCCAATATACACAAGTACAGTTTCAGGGGCTTCATCAGGTCGTATTTCAAAATGACAAACCTTTTGTTCAGTGTCAAGACAGATGTCTTGGGCTTTGAGGGTGTTACTCTCACAAATAAATCCTTGTTCCCGTACAACGCATGCATTAACATCAACAGTTTGCCATTTGTTTCCATTTCGGTGGGCCCATACTCTATGTTCTAATGGATAGAGTACAGTTCCATTGTGATTTAATCCTAACGCAATGATTGGGTATATGGTATATACCGAAGCATTGTATATTGTTAAGACAAAAGCTGTGGCCTTATTGCTAATGGGGTCATAAGTGAAATTGACTAAATACCACCAGGACTGGAATTCTTTCTCAAATTTAGTTGCATTATCCCAAATTACCTTTCGAATTTCAGTGGGTAAGGTGCCCTCTTCACCTTCTCTTATAATTGCTGCTACCATAGATTGCATCCACAGTTGAGCTTGGATACAACTAAGAGCTAGAGAAACATTGGTCTGTGCTACACCAAGTGCATCAACAATCAGTTGGTGGTCCCTTTCATTAATTCTTTTCCACTGAGGTAATATATCAGATAAGAGCCATTGGTTAGTTCCCAATGCTGATAGAGAAGACCGTAATGGGTGTTCTAATTTGTTTAAATCACTTGTTGTTGCGCTCAGTTTGTTTATGAGTACTTCGGCATTGATACTATTTAAGACTCCCAATCCTGTCCCTATGATACTGGTCACATCTCTCCTTGTTCGTCTTGGAGAGGTGAGGGTTCGCCCATGTAACCATGCTAACCATCCTGCATAGGACATACCTAGGAATGGTGAACAGGTCGGTTTGATTTCAGACATACTAATTTGCATCAGTAGTTCTACTCGTTTAAGAGACCGTGATGGATTAAATAACACTTGTTGTTGGCCTGTATTTTTGATCACATATGGTCCAACTTCAGAAATCTGTGGGGATAGAATTTTCTCATCCTTTACAGTCAGGGCAGATGTTGTGCTAGGCTCAATAATGTCTATTTTAAATTTAAAGGATAATCCCACACAATGGGGAGCCCAGAGGCAGACTACAAAAACAGGTTGTACTAAGGTAAAATTGTACCAACTGTCCAATCTTTCAAAGGCGCAAAGTTTTGTATCTTTGGCTATTGGCTTTGATGTAATGTTGTACACAGAAATCTGAGATGCCTTCTCATGGGTAGACCCATTGATCATCCGGCATCCTATTTTAATTTCTTTCCCTGCTGTTCCTCGGAGTCGAGGAACTTTATCATCAGCTTCATCTTTATCCCAGCTCCATTCGTTTTCTAAGTATGTTTCAGTTCCGTGCATGACCACGGTGGAAAGTTTAAATCGCCCTTACTAGAGTGTATTCCCATACTTCCAGTGTACTTAACACAAGCTTGGGACCATGGCCATTCTAGGGTTCTTTGACCACAGGCTAAGAAAAGCAGCATTGTTAGGGTTTGGAATAGTAACATGAACACAGCATTTCCGTCTGCGATCCTGTGAGGTGCTGTAAGAGAAAATAGAGATTTGTTTCGGTGGGGACAGTCCGAACAGGTTACCCCATTGAGAAGAAGGAAAAATCCATCGTGAACTAATTCTGTGTTTTGCACCACTGCTATCAGTAGCTTCCCAGGCAAGTGGGCCACGAGGTTTAGTTAAAGTCATAGGCACAGTACCAATGGATGGTAAATTGACCGTCACAGGCTGTCCTGGCTGTAATGTCATTGGATATTCTCTTTTCCTAGTAGGTGGAGCGCTAAGCTCAGTTTTTACAAAGAATGCTCGGCTTACAGGGCTTCCAGTAGGCCCATATCGATTATTTAATTGATGGAGTACTTTGGGAAGTCTCGTATCCCATTGAGCTTCCTGTGGTTTGAGATTCCTTTTCAACAAGCTATTAGCTCTTTCTACCATCCCATTTGATTGAGGGTAGTATGGGGTGTGGAATACCCATCTAATTCCCTCTTGTTTTGCCCAATCTTGCACTCCCTTACACGAAAAGTGTGAGCCATTATCACTCTGGATAACATCAGGAGTAGGTAGATTTGAGAACCAAAATGATGGGCCTCTCACTGTATTTCGCCCATCAGCTTTCCGACATTTAGTCGCCATAAGCAAGCCAGAGACTACTTCCACTCCTGTAAGGATGTATAGATATCCTGCAGAGGATTTGAATGGTCCGATATAATCAATTTGCCATGTAGACCATAAAGTTTTCCCTTCATTGATATGTAAAGGTGGTGCTTTAGCAGGATGACCTGCTTGTAATTTCAGTCTACACTGAGGACATTCTGTAAGAATAGTTTCACAAGTTTTTCTATTTATAGGCCAGCCTTTATTCTGTGCAGCAAAGTGCTTCTTTACCTGTGTGGCCTAGACTTTGATGTAACCATTCTCCCAATCGATACCACTCAGGATTTAAGGTGATTTTCCTAATTTTAGTTAGCACATCTACCTTTTGATTCCACTTTGTGGATTGTTGATTATCTTTAGCATGAGCTTTTACCCATCCCATCTTGAAAGGTGTTTTCCTGGCTATATCTAGTAATAATTGCCAATCTTTGTTTCTCCAAACTAGGGATCTATTTAGTTCCCAATTCAAGGTTTCCCATTGACAGAGCCACTGTGTGGCACCGGCCCACACAGCATAAGAGTCTACATATATGATTTTTGCTCCATTCTGTGCTGCCAAAACAACTGCTCTTATTTCTCCTACTTGTGCGCTGCCTTCACCTTCTTCTACTACTTGTCTGCCGGTGGTAATATGTAATGCAACAGCCTTATATTGCCATTTACCATTTACCCTTTTTGCTGAAGCATCTGTAAACCAAATGTTTTCTGTTGGTGTACCCTCAGTGAGGGGTGGTGCATCCAGAATGGGTGAAGGTTTAAATGGTTGTTGTAACACTAAAGGGTCTGTGTTTATGGGCACCTGCAATTTGGAAACCTTAGTGTGTCCTTCAGTTAGTTGCATATTTTCTGCAACTCCTGTTAGGTAGGCATACCATTTTCGGACAGTGGGTTTTTGTGCAACTCCTTCTGGGGGAGCAGTCCCCTTTAGGATTGCTTCTAGTAAATTAAATGGTCCTCTAGTTTGCACAGGTTGTCCCTGGTGTATTTTCTCAACTTGTTTAACTGCTCGGACTAAAGATAAAAGTCCCTTTTCCCATTCAGAGTATCGTTGTTCTGTTTCTTCAAATGCGGTTGAGCTAAATAATAAAGGTCTTTTTGGCCCATTGGGCCCAGTTTGGAACAGGTTACAGTAAGTAGCATGTTCGGCGAAACCCCATTTGGCTATAACAGGGTCGCGGGGGTGTACTGGTCCCAGTGACTGATATGTTTTTAACTCTTCAGTTAGAGTTTTGACTGCCTCTTTATGTTCTAATTTCCACTCCCAGGGTTTGTCTTTCCGTAAGAGTGAGTACAAAGGACGGGAAATGATAGAAAATCCAGGCACATGTTTCCTCCAATATCCTAAAGTTCCCATTAATTGTTGTAACTCCTTCCTTGATTGGGGCATTTGCAGCTCTTCAATTTTTCTTAAGGTATCTGAAGGAATCACTGTACTGCCTGCTATCCACCAAGTACCTAAAAATTTTACTTCTTTGCTTGGTCCCTGACATTTTCCAGGTGGAATCTCAATTTCTGCTTTATTTAGTGCTTGCCATACTGCTGCTGCTGCTTCCCCCACCTTTTCAGGGGAAGTTCCTCCAGTCAGAATATCATCTATATATTGGTACAGTTTCACTTCTTGGGGGAGTGAGACTGTCTGTAGAAGTTCAGCAAGTGCAGCATGAGCAATCGTGGGTGAATGTTTGTACCCCTGTGGGAGTCTGTTAAAGGTGTATTGTATTCCCTCCCAAGTGAAAGCAAACTTCTCTTTATCTTCCTCCTTTAAGGGAACCATAAAGAACATATCCTTTACATCTAGCGCTGCCATCCATGGGTGTGCAGCTGCTTGCAAAGTAGCTGTTAAGTTGGCAATGTTTGGCACAGCAGCTGTGGGCTGTATTGGCGTTCAGGCGCCGATAATCGACAGTTAAACGCCACCTCTCGTCTGGTTTCCGGATGGGCCAGACAGGTGAGTTATATGGGGAGTGCGTTCTGGAGATAATTTGTCGTTTCTCCAAATCAGCTATGACTTCAGAAATTCCATTTCGTGCCGCAGCAGAAATGGGATATTGCGGTACGTTAGTGATCTTTGACTCTGGGAGTGCAGGGGCTGCGCGCAGTGCCCGCACTGCAGCCTCCCGATTTCTGCTGGGGTTGGGATCGATGTTCGAGCCGAAGGACCACACGCTGCCATTCGGCAGGCGCCAGGTTCATCCGTTCAAAACATCGAAACCTAAAATATTTTAATGGTGGTCTTTAATTCAAAGCGAGTTCTTGACATGCGCTTCTCACCCGGGAGCCATAAATTGACCTTGGCAGTTTGGCACTGAACACTCACTCCGTTCACGCCGGTAATTTTAACTCTTTGCTGTCTGGGTCGTACACCCAGCTTCTCGGCATCTTGTTGTGTTAATAGTGAAATTTGTGCTCCCATATCTATTAAAAACTTTACCAATTGTCTTTGAGGACCAACTGGAATTAAAATGTATGGGCCGTTATCATTTATCCACTGATAAGCCTCCACTTTCTGGACAGGCAGGCCCAATTGCCTTCTGGACACTACTCGTTTTTTGACTTCATGCCCTGCAGTTCCTCCCTAAGGGGGAGGAAGGGGTTATCTCCCCTTCTGGGGTCTGGTGCAGGAGGAGTTGAAATACGGTCCTTCCTTTCACCATTATCTCGTTTCTGGAATGCTTCAATTAGACTTAAAATAATGCCAGTAGGTTGACCTTGAATCGCAGCTCTGGGAATGCCTAAAGCTAATGCATTCCTCCACAATTCATTCCTTTGTTCTCGAGATTCTGTTTGGGGGGTTTTAAATTTGTTTCCTTTCGATCTAGTTTCTGTTTCCCGTTGTATAGGTCTTACTTTGTGATCTCCTCCCCGGGGCTTCAGGTTTTGTTTTTCAGCTGGTGCATCATCCCAGCCCATCTCACAGCTGTAGTTCACAATGCCATGCATCAAATCTGCCCATGTAGGGAGCTGCTTGTGGGCATTTTGAGCGTTGTCACCTAGTCCCTCATTGTGTTCTGTGTCTTTCTTGATCTCATCTCATTTTGCAACTAAATGGGATTTAAGAATTGCCGGAGCTCCTCTAATCAGTGGTTTTAACATTGCAAAATCTACTGTAGCAGACAGTGGGACATCATGGGACCCTCGTTTGTGCATGGCTTGTATACAGGCAGCTTTTGTGATGGCTGTAGAGAGCTCACTTAAAGATTTAATGGGAATTATGGAGGGTTCACCTCGCTCCATGCTGTCTATTCCTCCAGCCCAATAAGCTACTCAGCTGGTGATAGAATGAGGTGTATTTGTCGGGTTGGGTCCTAAATTTAAGAAAACTCCCAGACCCCAGTAGCTGCTTACTTCGTCCTCACTCAACATTATTCGGTCACCGCCACTGAGGCATACTCGCCACAAGTATTCCGTTTCAGTTTCACCTGGTTTTCTGCTGTATCTCTCTTGCAAATTTGTCAATTGCAACGGATCCCAGGAGATGGTTCGCATAGTATGTCGCAGATGACCACCCCGAGGACCCACAGTTCTTTCTGTTTTAACAATGGCTCTGGCTTCATATTCAGGAGGATTTGCGGGGAACAAAGGGTCATCATCTTCTGGCTCGCTGTCATCGGGATCACCCCAGATGTCTCCATCCCAGTCTTCAGGGGATACTATTAGTTTCCTAATTTGTACGATGTCAGGGGGGCGGGGAACCTGTATAAGCATCATCTCGACCTTTTCTCCCAACTTTTGTCTTTTTTCCTTTTCCTCCTGTAACTGTTTCTGCAGTTGTTCAATTTTTAAAGATAGTAACAACTCAGTTGCCTTTCTGCCTTCTATTTCTTTCTCTAGGTCCTGCTCCTTTTTATTTCTTTGTCTCTTTCCTGATGTGCAGCTTCTAAACAGGCACCTAGCATCTTGCAGATAATTCCTTTCCCTTTTCCATCTTTTGTGGGGCTTCTAGTTACTTTTAGGTGTTCTTCAATGGCTTCCCAATTATGCCAATTGTCACAAGTCCATTCTGCTGAGAATTTGGGACTCGGATTCACTCCATGCCTCCATAAATAATCAGTGATACTACTTGCTATCCTGCAGACTACAGCAATTTGTCGCGGATGGAGTGAGTGTGCACTTCACTCCTTAGAGAAAAGTAAAAATATAGTTTACTGATACAGAATAGGGAGTTAACAAAGTTCAATGCGACTGTTTTGACAAGATTCGATGGCGAGGTACACTTGATTATTTACTGCATAGAGGACAGGGTCAGACAGAACTGTCAGGGAGACCCTCCCGTTGAGTGATGAGGTTCGGAAAGGCCCTTGCTTTCTAAACTCCTTCTCAGAGAGGAGTCTGGGTGTGGCTAGATCCAGTCCTAGTCCCAGACTTGGTCAACGGTTTATGTCTAAAGGATTATATGTGCGCAATCAATCCTTTATATCACTTAGCTAAGCTTTCAAAGCTTAGCGTGCTGTTAGTCACTTACCGAGGATCTGTTGCGGCAAGGAATCTCTCAGCCTCGAGGAGTAACCTTGAGAGGCGTCCCTGCTCAAGGGGAGATCCTGTCGTGCAGCCCGCTGCCGTGCAGGAGAGCTCAAAGGGCCCTGGGCTGTCCACTATTTAAGGAGTAAGATGATTGACTCATGGTCATATTTGCATATCAGCAAGAGGTTTAGATCCCTGCTTCAGGCAGCCCTTGGCTCCTTTGTTGCTATTTGTCCTCAAGGTCCAGCATAAGCTGGATGCAGCTATCAGGATGACTCCCACTGATGGTTACTGCTTGTGCAGGGAGTGGGGGGGGGGGGGGGCGGCGGGGAGTGTGGGGGGGGCACACCGCCACAAGCGCTGGCAGATTTCGTGTGGCCGCAATTGCTGGACGCTTCGAATTTGGCAGCCAGGATCTGCGAGAGCGGAATACATAGTGTTGCCTCATTACCAAATAAAGATTTTGCCGAGCCCAAGTATCCGTGCGGCAGAGAATGCAGTTCCAAGGGACAGTGAAAACCAGCTACAGCATTCCGTGCTGGCAGCTTTCGTGTGGGAGAAATCGCTGGACGTTTCGAATTTGGCAGCCGGGCTCTGCGAGAGACACATACACAGTGTTGCCCCTTTACCAAGCAAAGCTTTTGGGGAAAGCGAATGTCTGTGTGGCAGCGAATGCAGTTCCAAGGGACAGTGAAAACCAGCTAGAGCTTTCAGCGCTGGCAGCTTTCATATGGGCGCAAAACCTCAACATTTCGACTTTGGGAGCCGGGCTCTGCGAGAGGGAGATACACATTGTTGCCCCATACCCAACCACATCTTTTACAGAGCATGAATGTCTGTGTGGCAGCGAATGCAGTTCCAAGGGACAGTGAAAACCAGCTACAGCATTCCGTGCTGGCAGCTTTCGTGTGGGCGCAATCGCTGGACGTTTCAAATTTGGCAGCCGGGCTCTGGGAGAGGGTCATACAGAGTGTTGCCCCTTTACCAACCAAAGCTGTTGGGGAAAGCGAATGTCTGTGTGGCAGCGAATGCAGTTCCAAGGGACAGTGAAAACCAGGTACAGCTTTCAGTGCTGGCAGCTTTCGTGTGGCCGCATTTGCTGGACAGTTGGAATTTTGCAGCCTGGCTCTGCAAGAGTGAGAGAGGATGGTGACAGCGATGAAAAAATGTAGAGTGAAAAGCTGAAGGCAGTCCCTTTTCAGGACACTGAAAGTCCCATAAGGGCCCTGCCTGGGATCCCAAATGCGCAACAGCATTTTTTCGGGATTGCAGGAGAATAAATGCACGAATCAAAGCATAGTCTTCAACAGCCACAACATATAGGACTCACATAAGCATGGGTATAGCTCGAGTATAGAATCTGGAGGTACTGCTCAAAGTCAAGGATGTTCCTATCTTTGTTGTTATCTTGTTATTCTGTCTCTTCAAGCAGAGCAGTCAGTAGCAGACTTGACAGGGGCTCGGAATAAGCTGAGTGCTGAAGTAGCTGATCGAAATGTTGCAACAGCAAATATGATCCTATTAATGAAGCCCTTGCGTTGGATAAAGTGCAGCTGAAGAAACTTGTGTTGCAGGTGAGCAGAGTTGCCAAAGGTCTTGCCAGGTGTTCATCTCCAGCTGCTGCTTCTTTTCAGACTTCTTGCCTTCAGACAATATGACTGCCTGAATACGGCAACGTTCCTTTTTCTGTCCAAGCCAAATCTTCTACATAGCAAATCTTACTGTATTTTATTTCCTCTGTGCTTCTGTGATAGCAGCTGGAGCAAGAGAACGACAAATTATATTTTCCCCTTCTTATGAGAATCCTGTCTTAAACCTTTTGATTTATGAACATAATTACCCCTGTCTAATAGATACAGGGGCAACATTTTCTACCTAAAATCAATATACCTATTAATCCGGACTCTCCGTAACTTTTTTTGCATGTACCTGGGGAAAGACACAGCTAACATGGACAAGGCTCCCTGAGGGCTTTGCTGGGTCCTCCACTGTTTTTTCTGAAAATTTTAGTAGAAGACTTGAAGGATGGTTTGGCTTTTTTTTTAAAAAAAAAGTATCCATTTTTGATAAGATATGTTGATGATTTGTTGGTAGCCAAGGAATCTTGCTGACGCCCATATCTTCCTGATGGCCTTCGCTGAGAAGGGCCATCGGGCTTCTCCCCACAAGATACAATTTTTGTAAGACAAGTCTAAAATATCTGGGTTACATTCTCCAGTAAGGGCAGTGGCATTTATCTGAGGACACTATTAAAGCCATTCAAAATCTTCCCCAACCAGTTACTAGAAGCAAACGCGAGCCTTTTTAGGAACTGTATGACTGCCAACCCTAGACAGCTGCTTTCAGAGACATGGCAAAACGACTGATATAGACTTCTGCTCAAGATGCTGGAGAACTTCTCTGGACAGCAGACAAGGTAAAGGCATTCAAGCTTCTGAAGCAAGCATTAATGACCACACCTGCTCTGGAACTGCCAGACTACAATAAGCCGTTTACATTGTTTGTACATGAAGGTCTGGTAGTTCAACGATTCCTTGCTTGCGTCCCTACCGATAGCTGCCGCAGCACTCCTAGTTGAACAGAGCGAAGACGTAGTGTTCGGATCCCCTCTACTGGTCCCAGTACCACATGAACTTGAAATGCTGCTGTCACAGCACCTTACCCAGGCAATGTCACCACAGCAAATACATCACCATGAGCTGATTCGCTTAACAGCAGAAAACAGAAGAATTAAGCGACGTAAGACACTGAACCCTGCTACTCTGCTCCCCGCGCCTGGGGAAAAAACTCCACGCCACGATTGTGTGGTACCAACCCGTGAAGCTGAAAAGGCCCAAAAATATTTAACGGATGGGCCATTTCCAGATCCCAATCCTGAACTAGGTATGGACGGGTCCTCGCATGATCTGAACAGGAACTGGGTTACAGGCTATTCAGGAACTACTGAAAATGGAGTAGTGGAGGCTTCACCACTCAGTCTGTAGCAGGGGGCTCGGGCTGGGCACCGAAAGGCACGCAGAGGGCTCCGGGCCGCACCAAACGGCACATCTAGAGCTCTGGGACGCACCAGAAGGCAAGCGGAGGGCCCTAGGAAGCACAAAAAGAGAAGAGGAGGGCCTTGGGAGGCACCGAAAGGCCGTTTGGTGGCCCCTCGGTTGCCCCAAAAGGCCCACGCCGGTCCCTAGGGGACACGGGAAGGCAAACAGAGACGCCTTGAGGAGACAAGAGGAGAAGAGGAGTCCTCCGGGAAAGATGAAAAGCTGAAGGCCGATCCCTTGGCGGGACACCGAAAGGCCCACCGAGGGCCCTGGCTGGGATCCCAAAGGCCCATCAGGAGGCCCTGAGGGCGGCAAGAGAATAAATGCACAGAACAAGGCGCAGCCTTCAACAGCACCAACATATGGGACTCGCAGAAGGCTTGAGAGAGTATAGCTTTACAGAGCTGGACCAGCCCCTCAGCCCGGCTGCAAAGCTTTCTAAACAAGCCAAAACCGTTGGCTACTTTTCTCTTCCCTACTTAAGGTTCCCCGTAAAACTGGGTCTTAGCCTGACCGAGGCTGTAGGAGGGAGGAAGACGAAGGAAAACATTGCAGGGAAAATGCCCAGACACAGTATGGCCTGGCGTTGAATACATGTAGGCACAAGCAAGCCCTTGGGAGCAAACTCTTTATTCTCTGCCTGGGGGAGCTGCCCGGGGACTCTGTGGCCCTGGAGCCGCACACCTCCTCAGGACACCCTCCGCAAGGCTCCCAGCTACCGCCCTCTTTAATGACTCGGGCTGCACGGGCTCCTCCAGGAAAAGCTTTAAACGCACTGGTCTGCGCCGTGCTCCTGCCTGGGTGGGGGGCTTTGGACCCGCTGGAGGCATGGGCTGCCTTGGAAGCTGCGGGCCCGTGGAGGCGAGGGTGCCTGCGGTGCTCCCTGGCCTGCGTATACGCAGAGTTTCCCACGTGGGCACTGAAGACCTTGCTGTGGCTCCAGAGGTATAATCCTGGGACTTCTGAAGGCCTTCGGTTGGCCGGCGGGCATCTTGCTCAGCGCCTCGGAGGAGAGATGGGAGGAGAGTACGTGAGCTCTCCTCTTCGAATTGTCCGGCTTCCTCTGAAGGCGTGACTATTGCAGGGAGGCTGAGAGGTGGCAAGACCTTCCTTGGTTGAAGCTTCTCTGATTGTTGCTTGGACTTCCTTTGTTCCTCTAACTTCTTCTTCGTGGTTTCCAGAACTTCAAGGACAATGGTTCTGGCATACCCAATCAATTCTGCATCCAGCTGCTGAACTCTGGAGATGGCTTTTTGGATGCTCTCCTTGGCAAGCTCACGACTCACTCGTGAGACGTCAGCAGCGTTTTGCAACACGGGCAACTTTGCTCTCTCGCTTGCTTCTGGGGTCGGCTGTTGCGATGCTCTGGGTGATCCTTGTCCTTCTGTTACGCCCTGAAGCTTCAGGATCTCCGAAAACTGACAGTGAAAGTCCTGTTCAAACTGAGAAGCTACAAAGGATGACAGGGTGGAGCTAACACTCTCAACAGCCTCTTGGGTCGTTTTGTCAATAGAAGACTGCGAAGGTGCTCTGTTGGAAGCTGCTAGTTCCGCCTCCCTCCATCTCGCTTCTCTGGATTTGCCTGCTCGGGTGGCTCTTCCAGCAACGAGCTCTGATAGCTTCTGCCTGGCTGCCCGCCCTGGCTCAGCTGCATCAGACATGCTGGATACCAAATGCTCCCCAAAGCTCTCCAAGACGGTCGCCACAAGCTCTCGAGCCACCAGTCCAATTTCGTCCCGGCGATCCACAGGAGAAGTGTCCAAAGGCTCTCCCCCTCTGGCACTGGCAAACAACCTTCTGCTGACCTCGTGGGGAGCCCTCCTTAAGACGCGGACGGACTGATCCAGCGCCTTCACCCGCTCCAGCACTTCCTGGACCACGGTCTCAGCCATCTCTTTAAGCTCCTGGTCTTCTGCCAGCGTAGCCCGCAGCAGCGTAGGCTGTATGCTGTTAGGCGCTTCTTCTGCAGCACGCTTGGGAGACTGAAAGGAGGAGCAGTTGATGAGTGAATGTGTTCCTCCACCTCCGTTTGCCTTCCTTTTCCTCCTCACAAGACCCCTGCCCAGACGAGTCCCTAGCAGTCAAGCTTGAACAAACTCTCCTTTCTCTGTAGGCCACCTGGCACACAAGGTTTCTCGTCTCCCGCCGCCAGGAGCCAAGTGTTGTGGGCACTTCTCAGAATCAAGCGGGTGCCATTTGGCTTAGAGCAAAGGGCGCCGTAGCTCCCCTGGACCTCAGCACGGTGAACCAGGTGCCACGGGCCCTGAACTGGAAGCTGGTGGCTGCCTGGGTACCGCTGATCGTGGCCGGAGGACAGGCCCCAGGGCACAGCGGGCCCCTGCAGGGGCTGGCACTTCCAATGGGCTCGTTGGCTCCAGCCGCGGGAGGCACTGGGCAGAGTTGAATAGCGGAGGGAAAGCCGTGGAAGGTACTGCACCAGGCTCTTTGCTCCAGTCTCTTCTGCCACAGGTCCCAGCCGCTCTCAGGGCACTGCTGCCCTGCATCAGGGTGGCCCGTTTGCCCCTTTTCAAGGCCAAACGCCAAGAACGGTTGTTTTGAGAGCAGAAAAGGAAACAATCCTTTTTCGCCAGCCCAAGGAAATGTCCTCGGGACAGGAGGCAGTCTGAAAGTCCACCACGGGCTGCCAGCCTCATGCAAAGTGGGGAAGAAGTCAGGAGTCAAGAACAGAGACAGGCGGCAGCCTGAAATTGTCCTCTCCCGTCACTTGCTCTTTTGCAGCCTGGCAGCCTGACTGCCACGGCAGAAGGAGCTTAACCCTTCACCCTGGCATAGATACCACCCCACACTATCCGGAAACCCCTCCCGAGAGGCTGTTGCAGGGGATGGAGCCGGGCAATGTGTAACAGGTCTCCCCCCAGTGAGAACTGGGCAACAGCAGGCTCTCTGCTAAGCTAGCTGAAGACTTCCTTGAAGACAGAATGAACCCATGAATGGCCAAGCACCAGCACTCTCAGGTTCAGGGACGCTGCAACTTTGGTGCAGAAGTCTTTGGATGAAAACCAGAGTTTTTCAACCAGACACGAAAGCAGCAGCATGGACCGTGCGGCCAGTTAGGGCAGCTCACAGGTCCGTGCTAAATGTGCGAGTCTGCGCGCAGAAGTGGCCACTGAGAGTGCCCGGGCACGCTTTTGTGTCAGAAAGGGCTAGTGCCTGGTGTCCGAGAGACACAGGAAGGAAAGCGCCCGCTTCTTGGTCTCTGACAGCCACCCTCAAACGAGGACACGTCGCACACCAGCCAGGCACCACCTCCTCAGCAACCAAGTGTGACGGTGTGCTCTCCCCCCGCTACCCCCGCCTGACCTTTGTCTCCCATAACCCTGCTCAAGCAATAACCACCAGTGGCGGTCGCAATGGATGCGTCTGGTCGCGATGGCTGCACCTGGCTCAAAGTGGCTTCGGGAGACAGACAGCAACACAATAGCCAAGAGCTATTGTGCGATGCGCCCACCGAACCACAGTGAAGAAACTAAAACCTGTGCTCGGTATACAAATATGACTGTGAGGCAATCATCTTACCCCCATAAATAGTGAGCAGCCCAAGAGCCCTTTGAGCTCTCCTGCACGGCAGCAGGCTGCGCGCCAGGATCTCCCCTTGAGTAGGGACGCCTCTCAAGGTTACTCCTCGAGGCTGAGAGATTCCTTGCCGCAACAGATCCTCGGTAAGTGACTAACAGCACGCTAAGCTTTGAAAGCTTAGCTAAGTGATATAAAGGATTGATTGCGCATATACAATCCTTTAGACATAAACCGCTGGCCAAGTCTGGGGCTAGGATTGGACCTAGCCACACCTAGACTCCCCTCTGAGAAGGAGTTTAGAAAGCAAGGGGGTCCTTCTGAATCTCATGACTCACGGCAGGGTCTCCCTGACAGTTTCGTCCTGTCCTCTATGCAGTAAATAATCAAGTGTACCGTGCCATCGAATATTGTTAAACCACTGTTGCATTGACCATTGAACCTTGTTAACTCACTGTTTTATATCAATATTTTTGCTTCTCTCTTACGAGTGAAGTGCATCACTCCATCCGCGACACCAAGCACCGCTCGCAAGCCCCGAGCGGCTGTGCGTTGGTACCCTGGCCTCTCCTGAGGCCAGGGTGCCAACACGCTGCCACGCAGCAGAGGCAGCCCCCAGCATCCACCCAGCTCCTACTCACCGGCCTCCCTTCGAGAGCGGGCTTTTCAGAGCTGCTCTGGGTGCCTGGCTGTCTCCTCTTTCCCAGCTGCTGCTGATGTTGGCACTCGGCCTGCTGGAGGAGGCGTTGCGCTTTTTCAAGAGCCTCCAGTCTTTCAATCCGCTTCTTGATCACAGTGAGATGCCTGTCAGGAGAAAGGAAAGCAGCTGAGAAGGAGCCGCTCGGTCCATCTTGCCCAGGCCATTTTCCGCTCCACCACTCCCATCATCCTGCTCCGGGTTGCTTTGCTCCACTAGTCCCCGCAGCAGCTTCCAGCTGCCTGTCCAAGGCTCCAAACACAGACTGCGCCAACGTGTTCGCAGCTGGCACCGGCTCCTTCCGCCGCTGGGCTTTGTTTGTTTACTGGAACACGAGGCTCCAGGACCTCTCGGAGGAACCACGGGCCCCCTTCAAGAGCAAGCGTTACTTGGCCTTTTCTTACCTCTGCCTCCTCTTCCTCTCTCCACCTGGCAAACTCTTTCTTTGCTCCTGCAGTAGCCACTTTCGCAGGCAAGAAACATCAGTCCCTCCCGGCAGTTCGGAGGCATCCTCTAACTTGGCCAGGTCTTGCCGAAGCTTTTTCTGAAAGGTGACACCGGGTTGTGGCTTGCTGTTGCCTGGACAAGCGCTCACGCCCCTGAGTGCTGAGGCATCCCGCGGGCCCAGGACAGCGCTCTGCTTCAGCCACACGCGGAGGGCAGAAGAGAAATGCTTCTCTCGGGACTCCGCGTGCTTGCACGTGACTTTCCTGCCCATGCCAACCCCTGCAGCCTGCGCTAGCTCAGCTCGCAGCCCAGTAGTCCTTTCCCTGCCACAACGCCCGGCCCAGCAGCACAGCCCTCACCTCTTCTGCATTGACCACCGCCCCTCCCCGAGATGCCGCAAGTGAAGCCCCAGCCCTCGGCACCGTGCCACTGACCGGTGTCCACCAACGCTCCACTTTGCCTACCTCCTCTCGCATGAACATTTTCTCTGCCTCCAGCTTGCGCGTGGTCAGATACTGCCTGTAGTCATTGAACTCCTTCAGAGTGCAAACCACCTATGGAGAGACGAGGGGAGAAGTCCCCCAAGAACTCTCAAGCCACCTACATAGACTGCCTTCCCCAAAACAGCCCAAGCCCAGCGGGAGGGGAGCTGCTCCTCTGCACACCCTCCCCTCCCCGGTGGCCGCGCCCCTGACTCCCCCCCTGCCAGGCCTGAGCACCGCTCCTCACCCCGGCACCAGGCCTCGCACCGGCTGCCTCCTCAACACTCAGGCAGCGCGGGGCAGCCTGAGAAGGGCAGGAGTGGGAATTGCCAGAGGGACGCTGGCACTACTTCTGCTCCCAGGGAAACCAGCCCCACAGCCCTGTGCCCTCCGCCAGCCACAGGCGGCTGTGGCAAGCGCTCTGGGAACCCCGCTTGATGAGGGCTGTTTTTATCAGCCCGACATGCAAACCTACTTTGCTGTCACTGGTGATGTAACCCTCTCTCTTCAGCCTCTGCAGGTTGTCCTTGCGCTTGTGGTAGGCCCGCAGATGCGGGTCATGCAGGCTGTTGTATTCTGTGCTCAGGAGGCGGCAGCACGGATCTCCCAGATCGAAATAACCAGAGGGCTGGTGAAGCTGAGAGAGAGACATTCCAGAGTATGAGAGAGCAGAAAAGAGGTGCCAAGCAGTACTTGTGAAAGGGTAAAGGTAGTTTGAAGGCTAACACTCTTCTCCATCCTTCTGAAGGCACAGAGGACACCACAGCCGGGCTGCAGGGCCAGGCTGGACTGGGCTAGGCTGTGATGGGATGGGCTGGGCTGGGCTGGGCTGGGCTGGGCTGGGCTGGGGGAGAGAAGACAAACCCCACCAGCAAAGTAGGCATCTTAGGCCACCGGGAAGAACTGCAGACCTTGCCACAACAGAAATGAGCCTTCAGAGTGAAAAGTTCAAGCCCGGCAGTTCAAACGCAGCAAACGGATAATGCACTGAAAACAGCCTCCTCCGGATTAGGCAGGCCCAAGGGGTGTGTCAACCTACTCTGCCTCCAGGCACGCTCTGCCTTGGGACAAATACACCACAAGCTGGAGTAGAAGGAGGACACTGCGTGCATTCCCCAAGCAGAGAAGCCCGAGCTTTTCAAGTACGCCAACGAGGCAAGCAGGAGAAGGTTGGACTCTCCCTCAAGAGTGCCCCGGAGCCTGGCTCAACATTGCTGGATGAGTCGGAAGGGCACGTTGCCCCGGCACGCGGACACGCTGCCGCCTGCTGCAGGCAGGGGCCCCGCCGCACGCTTGCACGGTGCCAGAAACCAGTCCAGAAAGCTGACAGGTCCTCCTTTTTGTCTCCGCACCAGAGAGCCAGGAGCTTTCCTCTGCTCCCCAGCGCCGCCAGACTGAAGGGCTGCAGCGCCCACTGTAGAGCAGGCGGCCACAAGGACTTCTTTGAATGACAGGGACCCCGTAAAAGAGGAGAGCTTTTCTACCCCTTTCCACTTCCTTTACCTTTTCCCCCAGCTGTGTCCTGCAGAAGACAGGCTTGGAGCCGGGCAGCAGAGGGATCTTGACCCCAAGTGGGAGGTCCAGCAGCCCAGTACCTCCTTCTGCCAGTGGCTGTCTCCTGTTCCCGAGCTAGAAAGAGGGAGACACTCATGGGCACTCGGGCACTCTCTCCATAAGCCTCCTGCACGGCAGTTGCTAGAAAGGCTCCTGGAAGACTCCAACCAAAGGGACCGCCAAGAGCGGCCCAGTCAAAAGCTGCTCTCTGCTTCCTCGCCCCCGTCCCCACAACTCCTATCCCTTCCTCATCCCACGTCCGCGTCCTTTCACAGCAAGCCCTCCCACCTGCTTAGCCGTAAGCCAGGCTGGGCAGAGAGGCAGGACTCCCTGCAAACTCTCCCCGGCCCGACCACCTTTGGATCCCTCCCAGCTCCCCCGGCACGTCCCGAGGCCCCAGAGCAGCCCTGCGTGTCCCAGGCTCCCGGGCTGCGCCCTCTCCATCGCCCCGTTGCTCACCTCTCCCCTCTTCCCCACAGCGCTCGGCAGTGCATCTACGTTTTGGAGGCGAGCAGTGAGAAGGTGCTTCATGCCTCCTTCCAAGAGCTCTCCTGGAGCTGTGACCCTGTGCTGGCACCCACAGACCCACTCGCTCCAGAGGCAGGCAGCTGCGGCCACCGCAGCCAGCCGCCCAGCGAGCAGCTATATAGAGCAATCACACATTGTTGCATCATCACGTTGCTGCACCACCGCATTGTTGCGTCGTCACGTTGCCGCGCCACCGCACTGGTGCATCATCGTGTTGCCACCCCGCCACCCGGCTGCTGCCCGGCCACCCCGGGGCCCACCAGGACGCCCGTCTGGACACGCACGTGGGCCACGTGCTCTCGCTGACCCTGCTTTCAGCAGGAGGCCTCGACTAGGTGCTGACCTGCTGCCCCTTCTTCCTCCTTGTCCCTCTTTTTCCCAGCTTTGGCCTTCAGATGGCAGGGCTGGAGCTGGGCCGCCCGTGGGCTGCTGCTGCACTGGCTTTTGTAGACCGTTTTTAGACCATTGCCCTCTCACAGGCAAAGCAGCCTCCACTCAGGAAATTGCACTGACTTGGCCCCCCAGACCCAAGCTGCCAGTTCTGCTCCGTACCTCCCCCAGCTTTCAGCTGTAGAGGACAGGGTGGGAGGCCACTCCAGCCAGTCTTGAGGGGAAAAGAGGATAAAAGGCGTTCCCTGGGGCATACAGAAAGGCAGAGGGAGGGCTCTGCCTCCTGCCGACTATTTGACTTGTCTTCTTGAGGGACTGAAGGCCTCCCTTCCCTGGGGGATGCTGCGTGTCAGAGGGTCAAGGACTGAGCCTGCACCACAGCAGGGTAGTGAGAGGGGACTGATCCCTGTTCAGATCCCCTCCCTCTCAATCCCGTTAAGAGAGGGGACCGATCCCCTCCCTCTCAATCCCATTAGAGAGGGGATTGCTCCCACGGCTCCCCTTTGGGTGAGCCCTGGAACAGGCTGCTTGCACCTGCTCACGTACACGATTCTGGGCCTCCACAATATACCCGTCTCCCACCTCCGGGCAGACGAGACCCAAACGACATGGGGCAGAGCGGTCCCCAGGGGGAGACACCACTGTCTATCCCAGGAGCGGCCAGAACAAGTGTTCGTGCAGAGCTTCTTGGTCTAAGGAGAAAGAGCCCTGGACTGACTCAGCAGATCCAAGAGCTGGAAACAAGCTGAAACAAGAGAGGTTCAGACTGGATTTAAGGAGGAAATAAACCTGAACCGGGATGGCAATCATGCAGTAGAACGGGTTGCCCAGAGAGGTCGTGCAGAGTCCATCCTTGACAGTTTGGAAGACCCAACTGGATAGAGCCTTGAGCAACCTGGACTGATCCCATAGCTGACCACAGCTGCTCTGAGCTGAAGATTGGGCTACAGGCCTCCTGGGGACCCTGCCAGCCTGAATCATCCTGTGATCCTGTGATTATTGGATTGGAAATTCATACACATCTCCTCCCTGAATAACCTGCAAGCTCTTTCATCGTTTCACCGATGAAGGCAAGAGTAATTGTGGGAATATTAATCTGGAGTTTAGAAGTCTGTCTTGCCCAAAGAAGAACTTTGGAAAGTCTTGTACCCAACGTACGAAACAGGAGAGAGAGAGAACTAACAGGCAGGAAGCTGTTACACTGAGAGTAGCCGAACCGTTTGGAAACGTTCTGTGATTTCTGGAAGCTTCTTTTACTTTCTCGGCGATGAATGTTTCACCTGCATCAGTGACAGAGAGTGATGCAGTTCTAGTCAGGAAATTCCAGCATTCTTTAGGTGTAAACAGAAAGCTGTTGGAAACCTTTCCAACTGCCGTATCTGGGACGTGCCCCTGTACTCGGCACTGGTGAGGCCGCACCTCAAATACTGTGTGCAGTTTGGGGCCCCTCACTACAAGAAAGACATGCGGGTGCTGGAGCGTGTCCCAAGAAGAGCAACGAAGCTGGTGAAGGGTCTAGAGAACGAGACTTGTGAGGAGCAGCTGAGGGAACTGGGGTTTTGTTTAGCCTGGAGAAAAGGAGGCTGAGGGGAGACCTTCTCGCTCTCTACAACTACCTGAAAGGAGCTTGTATCGAGGTGGGTGTCGGTCTCTTTTCCCAAGCAACAAGTAATAGGACGAGAGGAAATGGCCTCCTGTTAGGTTTGCAGTGCAGTGCACAGTGCAGCCACAGCACTTTGCTGTTCTGGGGAAACCGGCTCAGGTCAGAGTTCTTCCTCTGTTTTCAAAGCGACACGTGCTTTGCTGAGGGCTGTGTTCCACATGGGAAGGCAACCCCCAACCTCAAGCTAGGAACATGAAACTATTCTTTTGTGGCGAGTGAACTCAAACACAGAAGCAATTCCTAAAGGAGTTTTATGGCTTATGGAGCCTGCTACATTTGAATTACAATACCCAAGTCTGTCAACATCAAGCCAACCCAGATAAAAAGTGGGACCCTAGTCTGCTAAGCATCTAGAGCAGACTAGATGTGAAACTCGGGCAGCCAGCTCCGGAAGGGGAATGCGCAGTGCTGAATTAGGAGCCGGTAGTGCACACGGAAAGGAAGACATCAAAGGCACTTCACAACAAACAATACGCATAGGCTAGGGAACACCACCACTGAAGAGAGGGACAGAGCTGACCTCTCTGAAATAATAAGGGCACCTTTGTGAAACTGGGCTTGGAAGCCCGAAAAGCCTTCCCACGCCCTGGTAGGTAACCCAGAGGTACGAGTGGGAGAAGTGGCCATCTGGGAGCATCTCCCAGGAAGCGGGAGATGGAATTCCAGTTCTGCTGTTGCCCAGACCCAGAGGAGTGCCTTAACGAGACACCTGAGGACTATTCTTTGAGCAGAGCACCTCCATTTTCCTGCTGAACTGCGGAAGCAGGTCCACAGTGCAGGCACACACGACAGCCGCAAGGGGAAGGGGGTTCAGTGAGTTACCTGTAGCAAGGGACCTTCAGGCACGGAGGCTTCCTGGTGAGAACATCCTTAAGATGTAACTTGATGGCTTCAGCAGTATTCTCGGCTCACTTGCCGGAGCTAAGCATCGTGTACTTCACTCACGTAAATCTTACATGCGTTTTGCCCTGAACGCCTGTGAAGATTCACCTCCTCAGGGAGACCAGGGTGTACCAGACCCATAAAAGTACACGGAAGAGAAGTCTGGCGACTGCTGCTACTGCCGATACCACTGTCAAAGGATGCAAGGGGGTTCAGTAGCTGGAATGTACGCTCTTACACTGATAAAACAAATGTCCATACAGTGCTTAGGTCTCTGACTCAGTCCGACATTGGGATCGTGATTAGCACAGCATAGCAATACAACACTAACGCTTGCCGGAAGGCTATAAGCTCTGGCACTGCCTCACATCCCTGGAGGCGAGGCAGGAGGAGTAACAGTACCTCCGCTCACCAAGGCGAGGGGTTTGCCAGATGTTTGCTCTATACCAAGGGGTGGAGTGTGGCGGTTCACGCAACTCCTGCTCACGTTTTGGCTAACCCAGCTCATGCTAAGGCCTGATGTATGCTGGGAGCAGCGCCATTAGGTTGAAGCGAGAGCACCAGGTAGGCAGCACAGGTGGCCAGAAAGAGCTAAAGGGCCATGATGCAGCCATCATCACCTGCAGCTGGCTGTCTCCTGCAGCCATCATCTTTGTCTGGCAGTACTGTCAGAATCTGCTGGCTTTTGGAAATGGTATAGAGCAGACTTCCAAGCTGGAAGGTATAAAACATCCGCTTACCTGTGGGATAACAGCTGGAGGTGACTTAGAAATTAAACTTATATTCACACTTTTAGGTAAGGTGCAGCATTGAAGAAGATTCCCGGGTGGAATACGGCTGACGTGCAAGGCCATTCCGTGGAAGTTCCCTAGGCCTGGTAATCTTAGACGTCGGTGACTTCCAGGGGAGCTTGGTGTCCTGACTCTAAGAAGGTACTGTTCGGAGGGTGGAGCGGTGTGGAGACGCTGCGGCCAGGCTCTGCAATTAAATGGGAACTCAAAGGTATTGTGTGTGACCAGTAAGCTGCACATTTGCTATCCTGGGCCAACACCCTGTCATGTTTCTGACAAAAATGCTGTCCTTTGATGAACTTTGCTCATTATAACATCATTAAAATACCAAAACACACCTACATCCCAAAAGCTACCCGCCTCCAAGGTGCGACCACCCCTCACTGAGCTTGCGCTTTGAATTCTTCCTAGCCTATACCTTTAAAAGCGAAGCGAGAAGACTTTACACCAATCCTAAACAAAGATGTATGACTAGAGTCACTCAAGCTCCACCCGAAAGGTAAAAGGTAGTATAAAATGGCTTAAGAGAAAGCGAATGTTAGGGAAGACACCATCGCGTACCACTCTGACCTCTGGGATCAGTCGACGGGCTGAGCCTCTCTTCCCCCCCGTCGGGACGCCTTTGGGTAAGATTCGAACGCTTGGTTATTCCAAGTGCCTCCCCAGGAAACTTAGAAATCTCTCTAGAGTCGCTTTATCATCTTTAACGCGTTTATAGCCGGCCGTGTCACTCATACTCTTGGTATTTGCACGTGCTTTGCAGACAGTAAATTTATCACCCGTAATCCAAAGAGTCTGTGTATCTGTTGCTCTAATAAACTGCACTCTTTATTAATGTGGCCGTGATGGTTCATGCAACACGACTAGACTGGGGGTGCGGCGCGTTTAAATTAACGCTCTCGCCTTTACTCTGCTGAATGGCTGCATATACAGTCCTTAGAACATAACCGTTGACCAAGTCTGAGACTAGGACTGGACTTAGCCGCACCTAGACTCCTCTCTGAGAAGGAGTTTAGAAAGCAAGGGGGTCCTGTCTGAACCTCGTGACTCAACGGGAGGGTTCCCCCCCGCCAGCCACTCCTCAGACTCCTACACGACAGTAACTCTTAACGCAACGTTACCCAAAAAGCCTCTGAAGCGGATCCAACAGCAGCTGGACTGCTGAGGCATTCGTGCTTCCCAGAGCGATACAGGGGACACCCGCACCGTGATGGAGGAGGAAGGATGAGCACTCTCACCAGGGAACTAATTTTTTTTTTTTTTTTTTTTTGCTCATAAGTGCACGAATTAAGTGTCACAGGTTGTAAGTTATGAAACGTCATGACCTGAGTGGTGAATAAGTGAAATCACGTAACAGACTAGTCTGGGCAAAGGGGACTGAGCCCCGTTTGTCCTGTTGTTTGTTGTGTGTCCTGTTCATGAGCTCAGGAAATAAAGCTTAATTCGCAGAGTACGCTGTCCCGTAAATTTGAAGTTTTCTCTCCCATACCGGTTTTTCTCTAACTGCTTGCACTCTGTCCCGTTCATGCTGCAAAACGGGGAGAAAAAGATTCAGTAATTCCATCTAGGTCCGTTTGCTTTTCGTACTCGACTGGAACTCCTGCTCCAGTGGCAGTCAAGGGCTGAAGTCTGAGCTTTTAGTAGAAAGCTCTAGCTGTTCAGTTGGCTTCCCCGTGCGACGGACCTTTCCTACTGTCGCTGGGGTCCCGCCCTTCTTGCCCCAGTGTCCCCATACCCCCCCCCCACCCGACGCTCTGGTGTCAGGGACCGTTTCCTCCCGCTCCTCCTCTCCCAGATTCCACAGGGAGCGGTTTTTGCCCCCAGCCTTCTGCGGGGCCGTTAACGGTCTCTGAGCAGAACTCGCTGGAGCAAACCGCTGCCGGGCAGCCTCTCCACCGCGGCAGCACCGCAGCCCGGCGCAGCACCGTCAGCAAGGAGCGAGAAGGGACCCGCTGCCACAGAGCGGCCCCGAGCGAGCCCGGCTCTCCCCGCCCCGCGCAGGGAGGCGCAGCACCGGCAAGAGGTGCTGGTGCGGAAGCTATAGGCAAAAGTGAGAAGCGAGGGCGCCTGCCCGGGGGCAGCTGCCCAGGGACGGGCCGCAGTGGCGGGGTGCCCGGGCCGCCCGCGCCGCGCGGAGGGGGGACTCGGCGGCGGCGATCTCGGGGGACGAACGCGGGGGGCGAACGCGGGGCCCTCCCTGGGCGCCGAGCCCTGCCGCTGTCCCCCTCCCGCGCCCCTCTCTCGGTCGCTCTTTTCCGTGCTTAAACCGAGATGCCGGGCTTGCAAACGCCTTTGTTTGGCCACGGGAGCGGGCGGCTGGCCCAGAGGCAGCAGTCGAGCCGGCGGGGGGGTTCGGGCGGCCCCGGGCAGAGGCAGGCAGCTCTGGCCGGGTTCGCCCGGGGCGCCCGAGCGCTGGCAGCGGCGAGGGTGCCAGGCCTGGGCGGAGGGTCGGGGCAGGCCGTGCCCTGCCCGGCCCCGTGCCCGTGCCCGACGGTGGTCGCGGCGCTGCTGTAAGGTCGTCCTGCTTTTCTTGCCGTGCTTGTCTTCTGCAGCGGCACAGAAACCCGCAGTCTGCAGTGGCTGAGCAGGCCTGTGGTCAGGACTGACTGGGCTTGCTAAATACCGAAAAGCCATTCTGAAAGCTCGTTCCTCTGACTTCAGGGACCCACTGGACTTTGAGCCCGTTGGCAATACTGATTTGGGGTACGTGGTGGCCATAGGCCGGGCATGCCTGTCTCGGTCTGTCTGATCATTCTGCTTGCCATCGCTCTCTTAGGATGAGCAGATAGCACTACGTGTGAAAGAAACCCTGTCTCACTTTCTTTAATATTAGATAAAGTGAAGCTTCCCTGTATCGTAACGACGTCTTGTTGACCGTATCGGCACCACTGTGAAATGGGCTGGGCTTGGGCTCTTTGCTTGCGTCCCTACCGATAGCTGCCGCAGCACTCCTAGTTGAACAGAGCGAAGACGTAGTGTTCGGATCCCCTCTACTGGTCCCAGTACCACATGAACTTGAAATGCTGCTGTCACAGCACCTTACCCAGGCAATGTCACCACAGCAAATACATCACCATGAGCTGATTCGCTTAACAGCAGAAAACAGAAGAATTAAGCGACGTAAGACACTGAACCCTGCTACTCTGCTCCCCGCGCCTGGGGAAAAAACTCCACGCCACGATTGTGTGGTACCAACCCGTGAAGCTGAAAAGGCCCAAAAATATTTAACGGATGGGCCATTTCCAGATCCCAATCCTGAACTAGGTATGGACGGGTCCTCGCATGATCTGAACAGGAACTGGGTTACAGGCTATTCAGGAACTACTGAAAATGGAGTAGTGGAGGCTTCACCACTCAGTCTGTAGCAGGGGGCTCGGGCTGGGCACCGAAAGGCACGCAGAGGGCTCCGGGCCGCACCAAACGGCACATCTAGAGCTCTGGGACGCACCAGAAGGCAAGCGGAGGGCCCTAGGAAGCACAAAAAGAGAAGAGGAGGGCCTTGGGAGGCACCGAAAGGCCGTTTGGTGGCCCCTCGGTTGCCCCAAAAGGCCCACGCCGGTCCCTAGGGGACACGGGAAGGCAAACAGAGACGCCTTGAGGAGACAAGAGGAGAAGAGGAGTCCTCCGGGAAAGATGAAAAGCTGAAGGCCGATCCCTTGGCGGGACACCGAAAGGCCCACCGAGGGCCCTGGCTGGGATCCCAAAGGCCCATCAGGAGGCCCTGAGGGCGGCAAGAGAATAAATGCACAGAACAAGGCGCAGCCTTCAACAGCACCAACATATGGGACTCGCAGAAGGCTTGAGAGAGTATAGCTTTACAGAGCTGGACCAGCCCCTCAGCCCGGCTGCAAAGCTTTCTAAACAAGCCAAAACCGTTGGCTACTTTTCTCTTCCCTACTTAAGGTTCCCCGTAAAACTGGGTCTTAGCCTGACCGAGGCTGTAGGAGGGAGGAAGACGAAGGAAAACATTGCAGGGAAAATGCCCAGACACAGTATGGCCTGGCGTTGAATACATGTAGGCACAAGCAAGCCCTTGGGAGCAAACTCTTTATTCTCTGCCTGGGGGAGCTGCCCGGGGACTCTGTGGCCCTGGAGCCGCACACCTCCTCAGGACACCCTCCGCAAGGCTCCCAGCTACCGCCCTCTTTAATGACTCGGGCTGCACGGGCTCCTCCAGGAAAAGCTTTAAACGCACTGGTCTGCGCCGTGCTCCTGCCTGGGTGGGGGGCTTTGGACCCGCTGGAGGCATGGGCTGCCTTGGAAGCTGCGGGCCCGTGGAGGCGAGGGTGCCTGCGGTGCTCCCTGGCCTGCGTATACGCAGAGTTTCCCACGTGGGCACTGAAGACCTTGCTGTGGCTCCAGAGGTATAATCCTGGGACTTCTGAAGGCCTTCGGTTGGCCGGCGGGCATCTTGCTCAGCGCCTCGGAGGAGAGATGGGAGGAGAGTACGTGAGCTCTCCTCTTCGAATTGTCCGGCTTCCTCTGAAGGCGTGACTATTGCAGGGAGGCTGAGAGGTGGCAAGACCTTCCTTGGTTGAAGCTTCTCTGATTGTTGCTTGGACTTCCTTTGTTCCTCTAACTTCTTCTTCGTGGTTTCCAGAACTTCAAGGACAATGGTTCTGGCATACCCAATCAATTCTGCATCCAGCTGCTGAACTCTGGAGATGGCTTTTTGGATGCTCTCCTTGGCAAGCTCACGACTCACTCGTGAGACGTCAGCAGCGTTTTGCAACACGGGCAACTTTGCTCTCTCGCTTGCTTCTGGGGTCGGCTGTTGCGATGCTCTGGGTGATCCTTGTCCTTCTGTTACGCCCTGAAGCTTCAGGATCTCCGAAAACTGACAGTGAAAGTCCTGTTCAAACTGAGAAGCTACAAAGGATGACAGGGTGGAGCTAACACTCTCAACAGCCTCTTGGGTCGTTTTGTCAATAGAAGACTGCGAAGGTGCTCTGTTGGAAGCTGCTAGTTCCGCCTCCCTCCATCTCGCTTCTCTGGATTTGCCTGCTCGGGTGGCTCTTCCAGCAACGAGCTCTGATAGCTTCTGCCTGGCTGCCCGCCCTGGCTCAGCTGCATCAGACATGCTGGATACCAAATGCTCCCCAAAGCTCTCCAAGACGGTCGCCACAAGCTCTCGAGCCACCAGTCCAATTTCGTCCCGGCGATCCACAGGAGAAGTGTCCAAAGGCTCTCCCCCTCTGGCACTGGCAAACAACCTTCTGCTGACCTCGTGGGGAGCCCTCCTTAAGACGCGGACGGACTGATCCAGCGCCTTCACCCGCTCCAGCACTTCCTGGACCACGGTCTCAGCCATCTCTTTAAGCTCCTGGTCTTCTGCCAGCGTAGCCCGCAGCAGCGTAGGCTGTATGCTGTTAGGCGCTTCTTCTGCAGCATGCTTGGGAGACTGAAAGGAGGAGCAGTTGATGAGTGAATGTGTTCCTTCACCTCCGTTTGCCTTCCTTTTCCTCCTCACAAGACCCCTGCCCAGACGAGTCCCTAGCAGTCAAGCTTGAACAAACTCTCCTTTCTCTGTAGGCCACCTGGCACACAAGGTTTCTCGTCTCCCGCCGCCAGGAGCCAAGTGTTGTGGGCACTTCTCAGAATCAAGCGGGTGCCATTTGGCTTAGAGCAAAGGGCGCCGTAGCTCCCCTGGACCTCAGCACGGTGAACCAGGTGCCACGGGCCCTGAACTGGAAGCTGGTGGCTGCCTGGGTACCGCTGATCGTGGCCGGAGGACAGGCCCCAGGGCACAGCGGGCCCCTGCAGGGGCTGGCACTTCCAATGGGCTCGTTGGCTCCAGCCGCGGGAGGCACTGGGCAGAGTTGAATAGCGGAGGGAAAGCCGTGGAAGGTACTGCACCAGGCTCTTTGCTCCAGTCTCTTCTGCCACAGGTCCCAGCCGCTCTCAGGGCACTGCTGCCCTGCATCAGGGTGGCCCGTTTGCCCCTTTTCAAGGCCAAACGCCAAGAACGGTTGTTTTGAGAGCAGAAAAGGAAACAATCCTTTTTCGCCAGCCCAAGGAAATGTCCTCGGGACAGGAGGCAGTCTGAAAGTCCACCACGGGCTGCCAGCCTCATGCAAAGTGGGGAAGAAGTCAGGAGTCAAGAACAGAGACAGGCGGCAGCCTGAAATTGTCCTCTCCCGTCACTTGCTCTTTTGCAGCCTGGCAGCCTGACTGCCACGGCAGAAGGAGCTTAACCCTTCACCCTGGCATAGATACCACCCCACACTATCCGGAAACCCCTCCCGAGAGGCTGTTGCAGGGGATGGAGCCGGGCAATGTGTAACAGGTCTCCCCCCAGTGAGAACTGGGCAACAGCAGGCTCTCTGCTAAGCTAGCTGAAGACTTCCTTGAAGACAGAATGAACCCATGAATGGCCAAGCACCAGCACTCTCAGGTTCAGGGACGCTGCAACTTTGGTGCAGAAGTCTTTGGATGAAAACCAGAGTTTTTCAACCAGACACGAAAGCAGCAGCATGGACCGTGCGGCCAGTTAGGGCAGCTCACAGGTCCGTGCTAAATGTGCGAGTCTGCGCGCAGAAGTGGCCACTGAGAGTGCCCGGGCACGCTTTTGTGTCAGAAAGGGCTAGTGCCTGGTGTCCGAGAGACACAGGAAGGAAAGCGCCCGCTTCTTGGTCTCTGACAGCCACCCTCAAACGAGGACACGTCGCACACCAGCCAGGCACCACCTCCTCAGCAACCAAGTGTGACGGTGTGCTCTCCCCCCGCTACCCCCGCCTGACCTTTGTCTCCCATAACCCTGCTCAAGCAATAACCACCAGTGGCGGTCGCAATGGATGCGTCTGGTCGCGATGGCTGCACCTGGCTCAAAGTGGCTTCGGGAGACAGACAGCAACACAATAGCCAAGAGCTATTGTGCGATGCGCCCACCGAACCACAGTGAAGAAACTAAAACCTGTGCTCGGTATACAAATATGACTGTGAGGCAATCATCTTACCCCCATAAATAGTGAGCAGCCCAAGAGCCCTTTGAGCTCTCCTGCACGGCAGCAGGCTGCGCGCCAGGATCTCCCCTTGAGTAGGGACGCCTCTCAAGGTTACTCCTCGAGGCTGAGAGATTCCTTGCCGCAACAGATCCTCGGTAAGTGACTAACAGCACGCTAAGCTTTGAAAGCTTAGCTAAGTGATATAAAGGATTGATTGCGCATATACAATCCTTTAGACATAAACCGCTGGCCAAGTCTGGGGCTAGGATTGGACCTAGCCACACCTAGACTCCCCTCTGAGAAGGAGTTTAGAAAGCAAGGGGGTCCTTCTGAATCTCATGACTCACGGCAGGGTCTCCCTGACAGTTTCGTCCTGTCCTCTATGCAGTAAATAATCAAGTGTACCGTGCCATCGAATATTGTTAAACCACTGTTGCATTGACCATTGAACCTTGTTAACTCACTGTTTTATATCAATATTTTTGCTTCTCTCTTACGAGTGAAGTGCATCACTCCATCCGCGACACCAAGCACCGCTCGCAAGCCCCGAGCGGCTGTGCGTTGGTACCCTGGCCTCTCCTGAGGCCAGGGTGCCAACACGCTGCCACGCAGCAGAGGCAGCCCCCAGCATCCACCCAGCTCCTACTCACCGGCCTCCCTTCGAGAGCGGGCTTTTCAGAGCTGCTCTGGGTGCCTGGCTGTCTCCTCTTTCCCAGCTGCTGCTGATGTTGGCACTCGGCCTGCTGGAGGAGGCGTTGCGCTTTTTCAAGAGCCTCCAGTCTTTCAATCCGCTTCTTGATCACAGTGAGATGCCTGTCAGGAGAAAGGAAAGCAGCTGAGAAGGAGCCGCTCGGTCCATCTTGCCCAGGCCATTTTCCGCTCCACCACTCCCATCATCCTGCTCCGGGTTGCTTTGCTCCACTAGTCCCCGCAGCAGCTTCCAGCTGCCTGTCCAAGGCTCCAAACACAGACTGCGCCAACGTGTTCGCAGCTGGCACCGGCTCCTTCCGCCGCTGGGCTTTGTTTGTTTACTGGAACACGAGGCTCCAGGACCTCTCGGAGGAACCACGGGCCCCCTTCAAGAGCAAGCGTTACTTGGCCTTTTCTTACCTCTGCCTCCTCTTCCTCTCTCCACCTGGCAAACTCTTTCTTTGCTCCTGCAGTAGCCACTTTCGCAGGCAAGAAACATCAGTCCCTCCCGGCAGTTCGGAGGCATCCTCTAACTTGGCCAGGTCTTGCCGAAGCTTTTTCTGAAAGGTGACACCGGGTTGTGGCTTGCTGTTGCCTGGACAAGCGCTCACGCCCCTGAGTGCTGAGGCATCCCGCGGGCCCAGGACAGCGCTCTGCTTCAGCCACACGCGGAGGGCAGAAGAGAAATGCTTCTCTCGGGACTCCGCGTGCTTGCACGTGACTTTCCTGCCCATGCCAACCCCTGCAGCCTGCGCTAGCTCAGCTCGCAGCCCAGTAGTCCTTTCCCTGCCACAACGCCCGGCCCAGCAGCACAGCCCTCACCTCTTCTGCATTGACCACCGCCCCTCCCCGAGATGCCGCAAGTGAAGCCCCAGCCCTCGGCACCGTGCCACTGACCGGTGTCCACCAACGCTCCACTTTGCCTACCTCCTCTCGCATGAACATTTTCTCTGCCTCCAGCTTGCGCGTGGTCAGATACTGCCTGTAGTCATTGAACTCCTTCAGAGTGCAAACCACCTATGGAGAGACGAGGGGAGAAGTCCCCCAAGAACTCTCAAGCCACCTACATAGACTGCCTTCCCCAAAACAGCCCAAGCCCAGCGGGAGGGGAGCTGCTCCTCTGCACACCCTCCCCTCCCCGGTGGCCGCGCCCCTGACTCCCCCCCTGCCAGGCCTGAGCACCGCTCCTCACCCCGGCACCAGGCCTCGCACCGGCTGCCTCCTCAACACTCAGGCAGCGCGGGGCAGCCTGAGAAGGGCAGGAGTGGGAATTGCCAGAGGGACGCTGGCACTACTTCTGCTCCCAGGGAAACCAGCCCCACAGCCCTGTGCCCTCCGCCAGCCACAGGCGGCTGTGGCAAGCGCTCTGGGAACCCCGCTTGATGAGGGCTGTTTTTATCAGCCCGACATGCAAACCTACTTTGCTGTCACTGGTGATGTAACCCTCTCTCTTCAGCCTCTGCAGGTTGTCCTTGCGCTTGTGGTAGGCCCGCAGATGCGGGTCATGCAGGCTGTTGTATTCTGTGCTCAGGAGGCGGCAGCACGGATCTCCCAGATCGAAATAACCAGAGGGCTGGTGAAGCTGAGAGAGAGACATTCCAGAGTATGAGAGAGCAGAAAAGAGGTGCCAAGCAGTACTTGTGAAAGGGTAAAGGTAGTTTGAAGGCTAACACTCTTCTCCATCCTTCTGAAGGCACAGAGGACACCACAGCCGGGCTGCAGGGCCAGGCTGGACTGGGCTAGGCTGTGATGGGATGGGCTGGGCTGGGCTGGGCTGGGCTGGGCTGGGCTGGGGGAGAGAAGACAAACCCCACCAGCAAAGTAGGCATCTTAGGCCACCGGGAAGAACTGCAGACCTTGCCACAACAGAAATGAGCCTTCAGAGTGAAAAGTTCAAGCCCGGCAGTTCAAACGCAGCAAACGGATAATGCACTGAAAACAGCCTCCTCCGGATTAGGCAGGCCCAAGGGGTGTGTCAACCTACTCTGCCTCCAGGCACGCTCTGCCTTGGGACAAATACACCACAAGCTGGAGTAGAAGGAGGACACTGCGTGCATTCCCCAAGCAGAGAAGCCCGAGCTTTTCAAGTACGCCAACGAGGCAAGCAGGAGAAGGTTGGACTCTCCCTCAAGAGTGCCCCGGAGCCTGGCTCAACATTGCTGGATGAGTCGGAAGGGCACGTTGCCCCGGCACGCGGACACGCTGCCGCCTGCTGCAGGCAGGGGCCCCGCCGCACGCTTGCACGGTGCCAGAAACCAGTCCAGAAAGCTGACAGGTCCTCCTTTTTGTCTCCGCACCAGAGAGCCAGGAGCTTTCCTCTGCTCCCCAGCGCCGCCAGACTGAAGGGCTGCAGCGCCCACTGTAGAGCAGGCGGCCACAAGGACTTCTTTGAATGACAGGGACCCCGTAAAAGAGGAGAGCTTTTCTACCCCTTTCCACTTCCTTTACCTTTTCCCCCAGCTGTGTCCTGCAGAAGACAGGCTTGGAGCCGGGCAGCAGAGGGATCTTGACCCCAAGTGGGAGGTCCAGCAGCCCAGTACCTCCTTCTGCCAGTGGCTGTCTCCTGTTCCCGAGCTAGAAAGAGGGAGACACTCATGGGCACTCGGGCACTCTCTCCATAAGCCTCCTGCACGGCAGTTGCTAGAAAGGCTCCTGGAAGACTCCAACCAAAGGGACCGCCAAGAGCGGCCCAGTCAAAAGCTGCTCTCTGCTTCCTCGCCCCCGTCCCCACAACTCCTATCCCTTCCTCATCCCACGTCCGCGTCCTTTCACAGCAAGCCCTCCCACCTGCTTAGCCGTAAGCCAGGCTGGGCAGAGAGGCAGGACTCCCTGCAAACTCTCCCCGGCCCGACCACCTTTGGATCCCTCCCAGCTCCCCCGGCACGTCCCGAGGCCCCAGAGCAGCCCTGCGTGTCCCAGGCTCCCGGGCTGCGCCCTCTCCATCGCCCCGTTGCTCACCTCTCCCCTCTTCCCCACAGCGCTCGGCAGTGCATCTACGTTTTGGAGGCGAGCAGTGAGAAGGTGCTTCATGCCTCCTTCCAAGAGCTCTCCTGGAGCTGTGACCCTGTGCTGGCACCCACAGACCCACTCGCTCCAGAGGCAGGCAGCTGCGGCCACCGCAGCCAGCCGCCCAGCGAGCAGCTATATAGAGCAATCACACATTGTTGCATCATCACGTTGCTGCACCACCGCATTGTTGCGTCGTCACGTTGCCGCGCCACCGCACTGGTGCATCATCGTGTTGCCACCCCGCCACCCGGCTGCTGCCCGGCCACCCCGGGGCCCACCAGGACGCCCGTCTGGACACGCACGTGGGCCACGTGCTCTCGCTGACCCTGCTTTCAGCAGGAGGCCTCGACTAGGTGCTGACCTGCTGCCCCTTCTTCCTCCTTGTCCCTCTTTTTCCCAGCTTTGGCCTTCAGATGGCAGGGCTGGAGCTGGGCCGCCCGTGGGCTGCTGCTGCACTGGCTTTTGTAGACCGTTTTTAGACCATTGCCCTCTCACAGGCAAAGCAGCCTCCACTCAGGAAATTGCACTGACTTGGCCCCCCAGACCCAAGCTGCCAGTTCTGCTCCGTACCTCCCCCAGCTTTCAGCTGTAGAGGACAGGGTGGGAGGCCACTCCAGCCAGTCTTGAGGGGAAAAGAGGATAAAAGGCGTTCCCTGGGGCATACAGAAAGGCAGAGGGAGGGCTCTGCCTCCTGCCGACTATTTGACTTGTCTTCTTGAGGGACTGAAGGCCTCCCTTCCCTGGGGGATGCTGCGTGTCAGAGGGTCAAGGACTGAGCCTGCACCACAGCAGGGTAGTGAGAGGGGACTGATCCCTGTTCAGATCCCCTCCCTCTCAATCCCGTTAAGAGAGGGGACCGATCCCCTCCCTCTCAATCCCGTTAAGAGAGGGGACCGATCCCCTCCCTCTCAATCCCGTTAGAGAGGGGATTGCTCCCACGGCTCCCCTTTGGGTGAGCCCTGGAACAGGCTGCTTGCACCTGCTCACGTACACGATTCTGGGCCTCCACAATATACCCGTCTCCCACCTCCGGGCAGACGAGACCCAAACGACATGGGGCAGAGCGGTCCCCAGGGGGAGACACCACTGTCTATCCCAGGAGCGGCCAGAACAAGTGTTCGTGCAGAGCTTCTTGGTCTAAGGAGAAAGAGCCCTGGACTGACTCAGCAGATCCAAGAGCTGGAAACAAGCTGAAACAAGAGAGGTTCAGACTGGATTTAAGGAGGAAATAAACCTGAACCGGGATGGCAATCATGCAGTAGAACGGGTTGCCCAGAGAGGTCGTGCAGAGTCCATCCTTGACAGTTTGGAAGACCCAACTGGATAGAGCCTTGAGCAACCTGGACTGATCCCATAGCTGACCACAGCTGCTCTGAGCTGAAGATTGGGCTACAGGCCTCCTGGGGTCCCTGCCAGCCTGAATCATCCTGTGATCCTGTGATTATTGGATTGGAAATTCATACACATCTCCTCCCTGAATAACCTGCAAGCTCTTTCATCGTTTCACCGATGAAGGCAAGAGTAATTGTGGGAATATTAATCTGGAGTTTAGAAGTCTGTCTTGCCCAAAGAAGAACTTTGGAAAGTCTTGTACCCAACGTACGAAACAGGAGAGAGAGAGAACTAACAGGCAGGAAGCTGTTACACTGAGAGTAGCCGAACCGTTTGGAAACGTTCTGTGATTTCTGGAAGCTTCTTTTACTTTCTCGGCGATGAATGTTTCACCTGCATCAGTGACAGAGAGTGATGCAGTTCTAGTCAGGAAATTCCAGCATTCTTTAGGTGTAAACAGAAAGCTGTTGGAAACCTTTCCAACTGCCGTATCTGGGACGTGCCCCTGTACTCGGCACTGGTGAGGCCGCACCTCAAATACTGTGTGCAGTTTGGGGCCCCTCACTACAAGAAAGACATGCGGGTGCTGGAGCGTGTCCCAAGAAGAGCAACGAAGCTGGTGAAGGGTCTAGAGAACGAGACTTGTGAGGAGCAGCTGAGGGAACTGGGGTTTTGTTTAGCCTGGAGAAAAGGAGGCTGAGGGGAGACCTTCTCGCTCTCTACAACTACCTGAAAGGAGCTTGTATCGAGGTGGGTGTCGGTCTCTTTTCCCAAGCAACAAGTAATAGGACGAGAGGAAATGGCCTCCTGTTAGGTTTGCAGTGCAGTGCACAGTGCAGCCACAGCACTTTGCTGTTCTGGGGAAACCGGCTCAGGTCAGAGTTCTTCCTCTGTTTTCAAAGCGACACGTGCTTTGCTGAGGGCTGTGTTCCACATGGGAAGGCAACCCCCAACCTCAAGCTAGGAACATGAAACTATTCTTTTGTGGCGAGTGAACTCAAACACAGAAGCAATTCCTAAAGGAGTTTTATGGCTTATGGAGCCTGCTACATTTGAATTACAATACCCAAGTCTGTCAACATCAAGCCAACCCAGATAAAAAGTGGGACCCTAGTCTGCTAAGCATCTAGAGCAGACTAGATGTGAAACTCGGGCAGCCAGCTCCGGAAGGGGAATGCGCAGTGCTGAATTAGGAGCCGGTAGTGCACACGGAAAGGAAGACATCAAAGGCACTTCACAACAAACAATACGCATAGGCTAGGGAACACCACCACTGAAGAGAGGGACAGAGCTGACCTCTCTGAAATAATAAGGGCACCTTTGTGAAACTGGGCTTGGAAGCCCGAAAAGCCTTCCCACGCCCTGGTAGGTAACCCAGAGGTACGAGTGGGAGAAGTGGCCATCTGGGAGCATCTCCCAGGAAGCGCGAGATGGAATTCCAGTTCCGCTGTTGCCCAGACCCAGAGGAGTGCCTTAACGAGACACCTGAGGACTATTCTTTGAGCAGAGCACCTCCATTTTCCTGCTGAACTGCGGAAGCAGGTCCACAGTGCAGGCACACACGACAGCCGCAAGGGGAAGGGGGTTCAGTGAGTTACCTGTAGCAAGGGACCTTCAGGCACGGAGGCTTCCTGGTGAGAACATCCTTAAGATGTAACTTGATGGCTTCAGCAGTATTCTCGGCTCACTTGCCGGAGCTAAGCATCGTGTACTTCACTCACGTAAATCTTACATGCGTTTTGCCCTGAACGCCTGTGAAGATTCACCTCCTCAGGGAGACCAGGGTGTACCAGACCCATAAAAGTACACGGAAGAGAAGTCTGGCGACTGCTGCTACTGCCGATACCACTGTCAAAGGATGCAAGGGGGTTCAGTAGCTGGAATGTACGCTCTTACACTGATAAAACAAATGTCCATACAGTGCTTAGGTCTCTGACTCAGTCCGACATTGGGATCGTGATTAGCACAGCATAGCAATACAACACTAACGCTTGCCGGAAGGCTATAAGCTCTGGCACTGCCTCACATCCCTGGAGGCGAGGCAGGAGGAGTAACAGTACCTCCGCTCACCAAGGCGAGGGGTTTGCCAGATGTTTGCTCTATACCAAGGGGTGGAGTGTGGCGGTTCACGCAACTCCTGCTCACGTTTTGGCTAACCCAGCTCATGCTAAGGCCTGATGTATGCTGGGAGCAGCGCCATTAGGTTGAAGCGAGAGCACCAGGTAGGCAGCACAGGTGGCCAGAAAGAGCTAAAGGGCCATGATGCAGCCATCATCACCTGCAGCTGGCTGTCTCCTGCAGCCATCATCTTTGTCTGGCAGTACTGTCAGAATCTGCTGGCTTTTGGAAATGGTATAGAGCAGACTTCCAAGCTGGAAGGTATAAAACATCCGCTTACCTGTGGGATAATAGCTGGAGGTGACTTAGAAATTAAACTTATATTCACACTTTTAGGTAAGGTGCAGCATTGAAGAAGATTCCCGGGTGGAATACGGCTGACGTGCAAGGCCATTCCGTGGAAGTTCCCTAGGCCTGGTAATCTTAGACGTCGGTGACTTCCAGGGGAGCTTGGTGTCCTGACTCTAAGAAGGTACTGTTCGGAGGGTGGAGCGGTGTGGAGACGCCGCGGCCAGGCTCTGCAATTAAATGGGAACTCAAAGGTATTGTGTGTGACCAGTAAGCTGCACATTTGCTATCCTGGGCCAACACCCTGTCATGTTTCTGACAAAAATGCTGTCCTTTGATGAACTTTGCTCATTATAACATCATTAAAATACCAAAACACACCTACATCCCAAAAGCTACCCGCCTCCAAGGTGCGACCACCCCTCACTGAGCTTGCGCTTTGAATTCTTCCTAGCCTATACCTTTAAAAGCGAAGCGAGAAGACTTTACACCAATCCTAAACAAAGATGTATGACTAGAGTCACTCAAGCTCCACCCGAAAGGTAAAAGGTAGTATAAAATGGCTTAAGAGAAAGCGAATGTTAGGGAAGACACCATCGCGTACCACTCTGACCTCTGGGATCAGTCGACGGGCTGAGCCTCTCTTCCCCCCCGTCGGGACGCCTTTGGGTAAGATTCGAACGCTTGGTTATTCCAAGTGCCTCCCCAGGAAACTTAGAAATCTCTCTAGAGTCGCTTTATCATCTTTAACGCGTTTATAGCCGGCCGTGTCACTCATACTCTTGGTATATGCACGTGCTTTGCAGACAGTAAATTTATCACCCGTAATCCAAAGAGTCTGTGTATCTGTTGCTCTAATAAACTGCACTCTTTATTAATGTGGCCGTGATGGTTCATGCAACACGACTAGACTGGGGGTGCGGCGCGTTTAAATTAACGCTCTCGCCTTTACTCTGCTGAATGGCTGCATATACAGTCCTTAGAACATAACCGTTGACCAAGTCTGAGACTAGGACTGGACTTAGCCGCACCTAGACTCCTCTCTGAGAAGGAGTTTAGAAAGCAAGGGGGTCCTGTCTGAACCTCGTGACTCAACGGGAGGGTTCCCCCCCGCCAGCCACTCCTCAGACTCCTACACGACAGTAACTCTTAACGCAACGTTACCCAAAAAGCCTCTGAAGCGGATCCAACAGCAGCTGGACTGCTGAGGCATTCGTGCTTCCCAGAGCGATACAGGGGACACCCGCACCGTGATGGAGGAGGAAGGATGAGCACTCTCACCAGGGAACTAATTTTATTTTTTTTTTTTTTTTTGCTCATAAGTGCACGAATTAAGTGTCACAGGTTGTAAGTTATGAAACGTCATGACCTGAGTGGTGAATAAGTGAAATCACGTAACAGACTAGTCTGGGCAAAGGGGACTGAGCCCCGTTTGTCCTGTTTGTTTGTTGTGTTTCTTCATGAGCTCAGGAAATAAAGCTTAATTCGCAGAGTACGCTGTCCCGTAAATTTGAAGTTTTCTCTCCCATACCGGTTTTTCTCTAACTGCTTGCACTCTGTCCCGTTCATGCTGCAAAACGGGGAGAAAAAGATTCAGTAATTCCATCTAGGTCCGTTTGCTTTTCGTACTCGACTGGAACTCCTGCTCCAGTGGCAGTCAAGGGCTGAAGTCTGAGCTTTTAGTAGAAAGCTCTAGCTGTTCAGTTGGCTTCCCCGTGCGACGGACCTTTCCTACTGTCGCTGGGGTCCCGCCCTTCTTGCCCCAGTGTCCCCATACCCCCCCCCCCCACCCGACGCTCTGGTGTCAGGGACCGTTTCCTCCCGCTCCTCCTCTCCCAGATTCCACAGGGAGCGGTTTTTGCCCCCAGCCTTCTGCGGGGCCGTTAACGGTCTCTGAGCAGAACTCGCTGGAGCAAACCGCTGCCGGGCAGCCTCTCCACCGCGGCAGCACCGCAGCCCGGCGCAGCACCGTCAGCAAGGAGCGAGAAGGGACCCGCTGCCACAGAGCGGCCCCGAGCGAGCCCGGCTCTCCCCGCCCCGCGCAGGGAGGCGCAGCACCGGCAAGAGGTGCTGGTGCGGAAGCTATAGGCAAAAGTGAGAAGCGAGGGCGCCTGCCCGGGGGCAGCTGCCCAGGGACGGGCCGCAGTGGCGGGGTGCCCGGGCCGCCCGCGCCGCGCGGAGGGGGGACTCGGCGGCGGCGATCTCGGGGGACGAACGCGGGGGGCGAACGCGGGGCCCTCCCTGGGCGCCGAGCCCTGCCGCTGTCCCCCTCCCGCGCCCCTCTCTCGGTCGCTCTTTTCCGTGCTTAAACCGAGATGCCGGGCTTGCAAACGCCTTTGTTTGGCCACGGGAGCGGGCGGCTGTCCCAGAGGCAGCAGTCGAGCCGGCGGGGGGGTTCGGGCGGCCCCGGGCAGAGGCAGGCAGCTCTGGCCGGGTTCGCCCGGGGCGCCCGAGCGCTGGCAGCGGCGAGGGTGCCAGGCCTGGGCGGAGGGTCGGGGCAGGCCGTGCCCTGCCCGGCCCCGTGCCCGTGCCCGACGGTGGTCGCGGCGCTGCTGTAAGGTCGTCCTGCTTTTCTTGCCGTGCTTGTCTTCTGCAGCGGCACAGAAACCCGCAGTCTGCAGTGGCTGAGCAGGCCTGTGGTCAGGACTGACTTGGCTTGCTAAATACCGAAAAGCCATTCTGAAAGCTCGTTCCTCTGACTTCAGGGACCCACTGGACTTTGAGCCCGTTGGCAATACTGATTTGGGGTACGTGGTGGCCATAGGCCGGGCATGCCTGTCTCGGTCTGTCTGATCATTCTGCTTGCCATCGCTCTCTTAGGATGAGCAGATAGCACTACGTGTGAAAGAAACCCTGTCTCACTTTCTTTAATATTAGATAAAGTGAAGCTTCCCTGTATCGTAACGACGTCTTGTTGACCGTATCGGCACCACTGTGAAATGGGCTGGGCTTGGGCTCTTTGCTTGCGTCCCTACCGATAGCTGCCGCAGCACTCCTAGTTGAACAGAGCGAAGACGTAGTGTTCGGATCCCCTCTACTGGTCCCAGTACCACATGAACTTGAAATGCTGCTGTCACAGCACCTTACCCAGGCAATGTCACCACAGCAAATACATCACCATGAGCTGATTCGCTTAACAGCAGAAAACAGAAGAATTAAGCGACGTAAGACACTGAACCCTGCTACTCTGCTCCCCGCGCCTGGGGAAAAAACTCCACGCCACGATTGTGTGGTACCAACCCGTGAAGCTGAAAAGGCCCAAAAATATTTAACGGATGGGCCATTTCCAGATCCCAATCCTGAACTAGGTATGGACGGGTCCTCGCATGATCTGAACAGGAACTGGGTTACAGGCTATTCAGGAACTACTGAAAATGGAGTAGTGGAGGCTTCACCACTCAGTCTGTAGCAGGGGGCTCGGGCTGGGCACCGAAAGGCACGCAGAGGGCTCCGGGCCGCACCAAACGGCACATCTAGAGCTCTGGGACGCACCAGAAGGCAAGCGGAGGGCCCTAGGAAGCACAAAAAGAGAAGAGGAGGGCCTTGGGAGGCACCGAAAGGCCGTTTGGTGGCCCCTCGGTTGCCCCAAAAGGCCCACGCCGGTCCCTAGGGGACACGGGAAGGCAAACAGAGACGCCTTGAGGAGACAAGAGGAGAAGAGGAGTCCTCCGGGAAAGATGAAAAGCTGAAGGCCGATCCCTTGGCGGGACACCGAAAGGCCCACCGAGGGCCCTGGCTGGGATCCCAAAGGCCCATCAGGAGGCCCTGAGGGCGGCAAGAGAATAAATGCACAGAACAAGGCGCAGCCTTCAACAGCACCAACATATGGGACTCGCAGAAGGCTTGAGAGAGTATAGCTTTACAGAGCTGGACCAGCCCCTCAGCCCGGCTGCAAAGCTTTCTAAACAAGCCAAAACCGTTGGCTACTTTTCTCTTCCCTACTTAAGGTTCCCCGTAAAACTGGGTCTTAGCCTGACCGAGGCTGTAGGAGGGAGGAAGACGAAGGAAAACATTGCAGGGAAAATGCCCAGACACAGTATGGCCTGGCGTTGAATACATGTAGGCACAAGCAAGCCCTTGGGAGCAAACTCTTTATTCTCTGCCTGGGGGAGCTGCCCGGGGACTCTGTGGCCCTGGAGCCGCACACCTCCTCAGGACACCCTCCGCAAGGCTCCCAGCTACCGCCCTCTTTAATGACTCGGGCTGCACGGGCTCCTCCAGGAAAAGCTTTAAACGCACTGGTCTGCGCCGTGCTCCTGCCTGGGTGGGGGGCTTTGGACCCGCTGGAGGCATGGGCTGCCTTGGAAGCTGCGGGCCCGTGGAGGCGAGGGTGCCTGCGGTGCTCCCTGGCCTGCGTATACGCAGAGTTTCCCACGTGGGCACTGAAGACCTTGCTGTGGCTCCAGAGGTATAATCCTGGGACTTCTGAAGGCCTTCGGCTGGCCGGCGGGCATCTTGCTCAGCGCCTCGGAGGAGAGATGGGAGGAGAGTACGTGAGCTCTCCTCTTCGAATTGTCCGGCTTCCTCTGAAGGCGTGACTATTGCAGGGAGGCTGAGAGGTGGCAAGACCTTCCTTGGTTGAAGCTTCTCTGATTGTTGCTTGGACTTCCTTTGTTCCTCTAACTTCTTCTTCGTGGTTTCCAGAACTTCAAGGACAATGGTTCTGGCATACCCAATCAATTCTGCATCCAGCTGCTGAACTCTGGAGATGGCTTTTTGGATGCTCTCCTTGGCAAGCTCACGACTCACTCGTGAGACGTCAGCAGCGTTTTGCAACACGGGCAACTTTGCTCTCTCGCTTGCTTCTGGGGTCGGCTGTTGCGATGCTCTGGGTGATCCTTGTCCTTCTGTTACGCCCTGAAGCTTCAGGATCTCCGAAAACTGACAGTGAAAGTCCTGTTCAAACTGAGAAGCTACAAAGGATGACAGGGTGGAGCTAACACTCTCAACAGCCTCTTGGGTCGTTTTGTCAATAGAAGACTGCGAAGGTGCTCTGTTGGAAGCTGCTAGTTCCGCCTCCCTCCATCTCGCTTCTCTGGATTTGCCTGCTCGGGTGGCTCTTCCAGCAACGAGCTCTGATAGCTTCTGCCTGGCTGCCCGCCCTGGCTCAGCTGCATCAGACATGCTGGATACCAAATGCTCCCTAAAGCTCTCCAAGACAGTCGCCACAAGCTCTCGAGCCACCAGTCCAATTTCGTCCCGGCGATCCACAGGAGAAGTGTCCAAAGGCTCTCCCCCTCTGGCACTGGCAAACAACCTTCTGCTGACCTCGTGGGGAGCCCTCCTTAAGACGCGGACGGACTGATCCAGCGCCTTCACCCGCTCCAGCACTTCCTGGACCACGGTCTCAGCCATCTCTTTAAGCTCCTGGTCTTCTGCCAGCGTAGCCCGCAGCAGCGTAGGCTGTATGCTGTTAGGCGCTTCTTCTGCAGCACGCTTGGGAGACTGAAAGGAGGAGCAGTTGATGAGTGAATGTGTTCCTCCACCTCCGTTTGCCTTCCTTTTCCTCCTCACAAGACCCCTGCCCAGACGAGTCCCTAGCAGTCAAGCTTGAACAAACTCTCCTTTCTCTGTAGGCCACCTGGCACACAAGGTTTCTCGTCTCCCGCCGCCAGGAGCCAAGTGTTGTGGGCACTTCTCAGAATCAAGCGGGTGCCATTTGGCTTAGAGCAAAGGGCGCCGTAGCTCCCCTGGACCTCAGCACGGTGAACCAGGTGCCACGGGCCCTGAACTGGAAGCTGGTGGCTGCCTGGGTACCGCTGATCGTGGCCGGAGGACAGGCCCCAGGGCACAGCGGGCCCCTGCAGGGGCTGGCACTTCCAATGGGCTCGTTGGCTCCAGCCGCGGGAGGCACTGGGCAGAGTTGAATAGCGGAGGGAAAGCCGTGGAAGGTACTGCACCAGGCTCTTTGCTCCAGTCTCTTCTGCCACAGGTCCCAGCCGCTCTCAGGGCACTGCTGCCCTGCATCAGGGTGGCCCGTTTGCCCCTTTTCAAGGCCAAACGCCAAGAACGGTTGTTTTGAGAGCAGAAAAGGAAACAATCCTTTTTCGCCAGCCCAAGGAAATGTCCTCGGGACAGGAGGCAGTCTGAAAGTCCACCACGGGCTGCCAGCCTCATGCAAAGTGGGGAAGAAGTCAGGAGTCAAGAACAGAGACAGGCGGCAGCCTGAAATTGTCCTCTCCCGTCACTTGCTCTTTTGCAGCCTGGCAGCCTGACTGCCACGGCAGAAGGAGCTTAACCCTTCACCCTGGCATAGATACCACCCCACACTATCCGGAAACCCCTCCCGAGAGGCTGTTGCAGGGGATGGAGCCGGGCAATGTGTAACAGGTCTCCCCCCAGTGAGAACTGGGCAACAGCAGGCTCTCTGCTAAGCTAGCTGAAGACTTCCTTGAAGACAGAATGAACCCATGAATGGCCAAGCACCAGCACTCTCAGGTTCAGGGACGCTGCAACTTTGGTGCAGAAGTCTTTGGATGAAAACCAGAGTTTTTCAACCAGACACGAAAGCAGCAGCATGGACCGTGCGGCCAGTTAGGGCAGCTCACAGGTCCGTGCTAAATGTGCGAGTCTGCGCGCAGAAGTGGCCACTGAGAGTGCCCGGGCACGCTTTTGTGTCAGAAAGGGCTAGTGCCTGGTGTCCGAGAGACACAGGAAGGAAAGCGCCCGCTTCTTGGTCTCTGACAGCCACCCTCAAACGAGGACACGTCGCACACCAGCCAGGCACCACCTCCTCAGCAACCAAGTGTGACGGTGTGCTCTCCCCCCGCTACCCCCGCCTGACCTTTGTCTCCCATAACCCTGCTCAAGCAATAACCACCAGTGGCGGTCGCAATGGATGCGTCTGGTCGCGATGGCTGCACCTGGCTCAAAGTGGCTTCGGGAGACAGACAGCAACACAATAGCCAAGAGCTATTGTGCGATGCGCCCACCGAACCACAGTGAAGAAACTAAAACCTGTGCTCGGTATACAAATATGACTGTGAGGCAATCATCTTACCCCCATAAATAGTGAGCAGCCCAAGAGCCCTTTGAGCTCTCCTGCACGGCAGCAGGCTGCGCGCCAGGATCTCCCCTTGAGTAGGGACGCCTCTCAAGGTTACTCCTCGAGGCTGAGAGATTCCTTGCCGCAACAGATCCTCGGTAAGTGACTAACAGCACGCTAAGCTTTGAAAGCTTAGCTAAGTGATATAAAGGATTGATTGCGCATATACAATCCTTTAGACATAAACCGCTGGCCAAGTCTGGGGCTAGGATTGGACCTAGCCACACCTAGACTCCCCTCTGAGAAGGAGTTTAGAAAGCAAGGGGGTCCTTCTGAATCTCATGACTCACGGCAGGGTCTCCCTGACAGTTTCGTCCTGTCCTCTATGCAGTAAATAATCAAGTGTACCGTGCCATCGAATATTGTTAAACCACTGTTGCATTGACCATTGAACCTTGTTAACTCACTGTTTTATATCAATATTTTTGCTTCTCTCTTACGAGTGAAGTGCATCACTCCATCCGCGACACCAAGCACCGCTCGCAAGCCCCGAGCGGCTGTGCGTTGGTACCCTGGCCTCTCCTGAGGCCAGGGTGCCAACACGCTGCCACGCAGCAGAGGCAGCCCCCAGCATCCACCCAGCTCCTACTCACCGGCCTCCCTTCGAGAGCGGGCTTTTCAGAGCTGCTCTGGGTGCCTGGCTGTCTCCTCTTTCCCAGCTGCTGCTGATGTTGGCACTCGGCCTGCTGGAGGAGGCGTTGCGCTTTTTCAAGAGCCTCCAGTCTTTCAATCCGCTTCTTGATCACAGTGAGATGCCTGTCAGGAGAAAGGAAAGCAGCTGAGAAGGAGCCGCTCGGTCCATCTTGCCCAGGCCATTTTCCGCTCCACCACTCCCATCATCCTGCTCCGGGTTGCTTTGCTCCACTAGTCCCCGCAGCAGCTTCCAGCTGCCTGTCCAAGGCTCCAAACACAGACTGCGCCAACGTGTTCGCAGCTGGCACCGGCTCCTTCCGCCGCTGGGCTTTGTTTGTTTACTGGAACACGAGGCTCCAGGACCTCTCGGAGGAACCACGGGCCCCCTTCAAGAGCAAGCGTTACTTGGCCTTTTCTTACCTCTGCCTCCTCTTCCTCTCTCCACCTGGCAAACTCTTTCTTTGCTCCTGCAGTAGCCACTTTCGCAGGCAAGAAACATCAGTCCCTCCCGGCAGTTCGGAGGCATCCTCTAACTTGGCCAGGTCTTGCCGAAGCTTTTTCTGAAAGGTGACACCGGGTTGTGGCTTGCTGTTGCCTGGACAAGCGCTCACGCCCCTGAGTGCTGAGGCATCCCGCGGGCCCAGGACAGCGCTCTGCTTCAGCCACACGCGGAGGGCAGAAGAGAAATGCTTCTCTCGGGACTCCGCGTGCTTGCACGTGACTTTCCTGCCCATGCCAACCCCTGCAGCCTGCGCTAGCTCAGCTCGCAGCCCAGTAGTCCTTTCCCTGCCACAACGCCCGGCCCAGCAGCACAGCCCTCACCTCTTCTGCATTGACCACCGCCCCTCCCCGAGATGCCGCAAGTGAAGCCCCAGCCCTCGGCACCGTGCCACTGACCGGTGTCCACCAACGCTCCACTTTGCCTACCTCCTCTCGCATGAACATTTTCTCTGCCTCCAGCTTGCGCGTGGTCAGATACTGCCTGTAGTCATTGAACTCCTTCAGAGTGCAAACCACCTATGGAGAGACGAGGGGAGAAGTCCCCCAAGAACTCTCAAGCCACCTACATAGACTGCCTTCCCCAAAACAGCCCAAGCCCAGCGGGAGGGGAGCTGCTCCTCTGCACACCCTCCCCTCCCCGGTGGCCGCGCCCCTGACTCCCCCCCTGCCAGGCCTGAGCACCGCTCCTCACCCCGGCACCAGGCCTCGCACCGGCTGCCTCCTCAACACTCAGGCAGCGCGGGGCAGCCTGAGAAGGGCAGGAGTGGGAATTGCCAGAGGGACGCTGGCACTACTTCTGCTCCCAGGGAAACCAGCCCCACAGCCCTGTGCCCTCCGCCAGCCACAGGCGGCTGTGGCAAGCGCTCTGGGAACCCCGCTTGATGAGGGCTGTTTTTATCAGCCCGACATGCAAACCTACTTTGCTGTCACTGGTGATGTAACCCTCTCTCTTCAGCCTCTGCAGGTTGTCCTTGCGCTTGTGGTAGGCCCGCAGATGCGGGTCATGCAGGCTGTTGTATTCTGTGCTCAGGAGGCGGCAGCACGGATCTCCCAGATCGAAATAACCAGAGGGCTGGTGAAGCTGAGAGAGAGACATTCCAGAGTATGAGAGAGCAGAAAAGAGGTGCCAAGCAGTACTTGTGAAAGGGTAAAGGTAGTTTGAAGGCTAACACTCTTCTCCATCCTTCTGAAGGCACAGAGGACACCACAGCCGGGCTGCAGGGCCAGGCTGGACTGGGCTAGGCTGTGATGGGATGGGCTGGGCTGGGCTGGGCTGGGCTGGGCTGGGCTGGGGGAGAGAAGACAAACCCCACCAGCAAAGTAGGCATCTTAGGCCACCGGGAAGAACTGCAGACCTTGCCACAACAGAAATGAGCCTTCAGAGTGAAAAGTTCAAGCCCGGCAGTTCAAACGCAGCAAACGGATAATGCACTGAAAACAGCCTCCTCCGGATTAGGCAGGCCCAAGGGGTGTGTCAACCTACTCTGCCTCCAGGCACGCTCTGCCTTGGGACAAATACACCACAAGCTGGAGTAGAAGGAGGACACTGCGTGCATTCCCCAAGCAGAGAAGCCCGAGCTTTTCAAGTACGCCAACGAGGCAAGCAGGAGAAGGTTGGACTCTCCCTCAAGAGTGCCCCGGAGCCTGGCTCAACATTGCTGGATGAGTCGGAAGGGCACGTTGCCCCGGCACGCGGACACGCTGCCGCCTGCTGCAGGCAGGGGCCCCGCCGCACGCTTGCACGGTGCCAGAAACCAGTCCAGAAAGCTGACAGGTCCTCCTTTTTGTCTCCGCACCAGAGAGCCAGGAGCTTTCCTCTGCTCCCCAGCGCCGCCAGACTGAAGGGCTGCAGCGCCCACTGTAGAGCAGGCGGCCACAAGGACTTCTTTGAATGACAGGGACCCCGTAAAAGAGGAGAGCTTTTCTACCCCTTTCCACTTCCTTTACCTTTTCCCCCAGCTGTGTCCTGCAGAAGACAGGCTTGGAGCCGGGCAGCAGAGGGATCTTGACCCCAAGTGGGAGGTCCAGCAGCCCAGTACCTCCTTCTGCCAGTGGCTGTCTCCTGTTCCCGAGCTAGAAAGAGGGAGACACTCATGGGCACTCGGGCACTCTCTCCATAAGCCTCCTGCACGGCAGTTGCTAGAAAGGCTCCTGGAAGACTCCAACCAAAGGGACCGCCAAGAGCGGCCCAGTCAAAAGCTGCTCTCTGCTTCCTCGCCCCCGTCCCCACAACTCCTATCCCTTCCTCATCCCACGTCCGCGTCCTTTCACAGCAAGCCCTCCCACCTGCTTAGCCGTAAGCCAGGCTGGGCAGAGAGGCAGGACTCCCTGCAAACTCTCCCCGGCCCGACCACCTTTGGATCCCTCCCAGCTCCCCCGGCACGTCCCGAGGCCCCAGAGCAGCCCTGCGTGTCCCAGGCTCCCGGGCTGCGCCCTCTCCATCGCCCCGTTGCTCACCTCTCCCCTCTTCCCCACAGCGCTCGGCAGTGCATCTACGTTTTGGAGGCGAGCAGTGAGAAGGTGCTTCATGCCTCCTTCCAAGAGCTCTCCTGGAGCTGTGACCCTGTGCTGGCACCCACAGACCCACTCGCTCCAGAGGCAGGCAGCTGCGGCCACCGCAGCCAGCCGCCCAGCGAGCAGCTATATAGAGCAATCACACATTGTTGCATCATCACGTTGCTGCACCACCGCATTGTTGCGTCGTCACGTTGCCGCGCCACCGCACTGGTGCATCATCGTGTTGCCACCCCGCCACCCGGCTGCTGCCCGGCCACCCCGGGGCCCACCAGGACGCCCGTCTGGACACGCACGTGGGCCACGTGCTCTCGCTGACCCTGCTTTCAGCAGGAGGCCTCGACTAGGTGCTGACCTGCTGCCCCTTCTTCCTCCTTGTCCCTCTTTTTCCCAGCTTTGGCCTTCAGATGGCAGGGCTGGAGCTGGGCCGCCCGTGGGCTGCTGCTGCACTGGCTTTTGTAGACCGTTTTTAGACCATTGCCCTCTCACAGGCAAAGCAGCCTCCACTCAGGAAATTGCACTGACTTGGCCCCCCAGACCCAAGCTGCCAGTTCTGCTCCGTACCTCCCCCAGCTTTCAGCTGTAGAGGACAGGGTGGGAGGCCACTCCAGCCAGTCTTGAGGGGAAAAGAGGATAAAAGGCGTTCCCTGGGGCATACAGAAAGGCAGAGGGAGGGCTCTGCCTCCTGCCGACTATTTGACTTGTCTTCTTGAGGGACTGAAGGCCTCCCTTCCCTGGGGGATGCTGCGTGTCAGAGGGTCAAGGACTGAGCCTGCACCACAGCAGGGTAGTGAGAGGGGACTGATCCCTGTTCAGATCCCCTCCCTCTCAATCCCGTTAAGAGAGGGGACCGATCCCCTCCCTCTCAATCCCGTTAAGAGAGGGGACCGATCCCCTCCCTCTCAATCCCGTTAGAGAGGGGATTGCTCCCACGGCTCCCCTTTGGGTGAGCCCTGGAACAGGCTGCTTGCACCTGCTCACGTACACGATTCTGGGCCTCCACAATATACCCGTCTCCCACCTCCGGGCAGACGAGACCCAAACGACATGGGGCAGAGCGGTCCCCAGGGGGAGACACCACTGTCTATCCCAGGAGCGGCCAGAACAAGTGTTCGTGCAGAGCTTCTTGGTCTAAGGAGAAAGAGCCCTGGACTGACTCAGCAGATCCAAGAGCTGGAAACAAGCTGAAACAAGAGAGGTTCAGACTGGATTTAAGGAGGAAATAAACCTGAACCGGGATGGCAATCATGCAGTAGAACGGGTTGCCCAGAGAGGTCGTGCAGAGTCCATCCTTGACAGTTTGGAAGACCCAACTGGATAGAGCCTTGAGCAACCTGGACTGATCCCATAGCTGACCACAGCTGCTCTGAGCTGAAGATTGGGCTACAGGCCTCCTGGGGTCCCTGCCAGCCTGAATCATCCTGTGATCCTGTGATTATTGGATTGGAAATTCATACACATCTCCTCCCTGAATAACCTGCAAGCTCTTTCATCGTTTCACCGATGAAGGCAAGAGTAATTGTGGGAATATTAATCTGGAGTTTAGAAGTCTGTCTTGCCCAAAGAAGAACTTTGGAAAGTCTTGTACCCAACGTACGAAACAGGAGAGAGAGAGAACTAACAGGCAGGAAGCTGTTACACTGAGAGTAGCCGAACCGTTTGGAAACGTTCTGTGATTTCTGGAAGCTTCTTTTACTTTCTCGGCGATGAATGTTTCACCTGCATCAGTGACAGAGAGTGATGCAGTTCTAGTCAGGAAATTCCAGCATTCTTTAGGTGTAAACAGAAAGCTGTTGGAAACCTTTCCAACTGCCGTATCTGGGACGTGCCCCTGTACTCGGCACTGGTGAGGCCGCACCTCAAATACTGTGTGCAGTTTGGGGCCCCTCACTACAAGAAAGACATGCGGGTGCTGGAGCGTGTCCCAAGAAGAGCAACGAAGCTGGTGAAGGGTCTAGAGAACGAGACTTGTGAGGAGCAGCTGAGGGAACTGGGGTTTTGTTTAGCCTGGAGAAAAGGAGGCTGAGGGGAGACCTTCTCGCTCTCTACAACTACCTGAAAGGAGCTTGTATCGAGGTGGGTGTCGGTCTCTTTTCCCAAGCAACAAGTAATAGGACGAGAGGAAATGGCCTCCTGTTAGGTTTGCAGTGCAGTGCACAGTGCAGCCACAGCACTTTGCTGTTCTGGGGAAACCGGCTCAGGTCAGAGTTCTTCCTCTGTTTTCAAAGCGACACGTGCTTTGCTGAGGGCTGTGTTCCACATGGGAAGGCAACCCCCAACCTCAAGCTAGGAACATGAAACTATTCTTTTGTGGCGAGTGAACTCAAACACAGAAGCAATTCCTAAAGGAGTTTTATGGCTTATGGAGCCTGCTACATTTGAATTACAATACCCAAGTCTGTCAACATCAAGCCAACCCAGATAAAAAGTGGGACCCTAGTCTGCTAAGCATCTAGAGCAGACTAGATGTGAAACTCGGGCAGCCAGCTCCGGAAGGGGAATGCGCAGTGCTGAATTAGGAGCCGGTAGTGCACACGGAAAGGAAGACATCAAAGGCACTTCACAACAAACAATACGCATAGGCTAGGGAACACCACCACTGAAGAGAGGGACAGAGCTGACCTCTCTGAAATAATAAGGGCACCTTTGTGAAACTGGGCTTGGAAGCCCGAAAAGCCTTCCCACGCCCTGGTAGGTAACCCAGAGGTACGAGTGGGAGAAGTGGCCATCTGGGAGCATCTCCCAGGAAGCGCGAGATGGAATTCCAGTTCCGCTGTTGCCCAGACCCAGAGGAGTGCCTTAACGAGACACCTGAGGACTATTCTTTGAGCAGAGCACCTCCATTTTCCTGCTGAACTGCGGAAGCAGGTCCACAGTGCAGGCACACACGACAGCCGCAAGGGGAAGGGGGTTCAGTGAGTTACCTGTAGCAAGGGACCTTCAGGCACGGAGGCTTCCTGGTGAGAACATCCTTAAGATGTAACTTGATGGCTTCAGCAGTATTCTCGGCTCACTTGCCGGAGCTAAGCATCGTGTACTTCACTCACGTAAATCTTACATGCGTTTTGCCCTGAACGCCTGTGAAGATTCACCTCCTCAGGGAGACCAGGGTGTACCAGACCCATAAAAGTACACGGAAGAGAAGTCTGGCGACTGCTGCTACTGCCGATACCACTGTCAAAGGATGCAAGGGGGTTCAGTAGCTGGAATGTACGCTCTTACACTGATAAAACAAATGTCCATACAGTGCTTAGGTCTCTGACTCAGTCCGACATTGGGATCGTGATTAGCACAGCATAGCAATACAACACTAACGCTTGCCGGAAGGCTATAAGCTCTGGCACTGCCTCACATCCCTGGAGGCGAGGCAGGAGGAGTAACAGTACCTCCGCTCACCAAGGCGAGGGGTTTGCCAGATGTTTGCTCTATACCAAGGGGTGGAGTGTGGCGGTTCACGCAACTCCTGCTCACGTTTTGGCTAACCCAGCTCATGCTAAGGCCTGATGTATGCTGGGAGCAGCGCCATTAGGTTGAAGCGAGAGCACCAGGTAGGCAGCACAGGTGGCCAGAAAGAGCTAAAGGGCCATGATGCAGCCATCATCACCTGCAGCTGGCTGTCTCCTGCAGCCATCATCTTTGTCTGGCAGTACTGTCAGAATCTGCTGGCTTTTGGAAATGGTATAGAGCAGACTTCCAAGCTGGAAGGTATAAAACATCCGCTTACCTGTGGGATAATAGCTGGAGGTGACTTAGAAATTAAACTTATATTCACACTTTTAGGTAAGGTGCAGCATTGAAGAAGATTCCCGGGTGGAATACGGCTGACGTGCAAGGCCATTCCGTGGAAGTTCCCTAGGCCTGGTAATCTTAGACGTCGGTGACTTCCAGGGGAGCTTGGTGTCCTGACTCTAAGAAGGTACTGTTCGGAGGGTGGAGCGGTGTGGAGACGCCGCGGCCAGGCTCTGCAATTAAATGGGAACTCAAAGGTATTGTGTGTGACCAGTAAGCTGCACATTTGCTATCCTGGGCCAACACCCTGTCATGTTTCTGACAAAAATGCTGTCCTTTGATGAACTTTGCTCATTATAACATCATTAAAATACCAAAACACACCTACATCCCAAAAGCTACCCGCCTCCAAGGTGCGACCACCCCTCACTGAGCTTGCGCTTTGAATTCTTCCTAGCCTATACCTTTAAAAGCGAAGCGAGAAGACTTTACACCAATCCTAAACAAAGATGTATGACTAGAGTCACTCAAGCTCCACCCGAAAGGTAAAAGGTAGTATAAAATGGCTTAAGAGAAAGCGAATGTTAGGGAAGACACCATCGCGTACCACTCTGACCTCTGGGATCAGTCGACGGGCTGAGCCTCTCTTCCCCCCCGTCGGGACGCCTTTGGGTAAGATTCGAACGCTTGGTTATTCCAAGTGCCTCCCCAGGAAACTTAGAAATCTCTCTAGAGTCGCTTTATCATCTTTAACGCGTTTATAGCCGGCCGTGTCACTCATACTCTTGGTATATGCACGTGCTTTGCAGACAGTAAATTTATCACCCGTAATCCAAAGAGTCTGTGTATCTGTTGCTCTAATAAACTGCACTCTTTATTAATGTGGCCGTGATGGTTCATGCAACACGACTAGACTGGGGGTGCGGCGCGTTTAAATTAACGCTCTCGCCTTTACTCTGCTGAATGGCTGCATATACAGTCCTTAGAACATAACCGTTGACCAAGTCTGAGACTAGGACTGGACTTAGCCGCACCTAGACTCCTCTCTGAGAAGGAGTTTAGAAAGCAAGGGGGTCCTGTCTGAACCTCGTGACTCAACGGGAGGGTTCCCCCCCGCCAGCCACTCCTCAGACTCCTACACGACAGTAACTCTTAACGCAACGTTACCCAAAAAGCCTCTGAAGCGGATCCAACAGCAGCTGGACTGCTGAGGCATTCGTGCTTCCCAGAGCGATACAGGGGACACCCGCACCGTGATGGAGGAGGAAGGATGAGCACTCTCACCAGGGAACTAATTTTATTTTTTTTTTTTTTTTTGCTCATAAGTGCACGAATTAAGTGTCACAGGTTGTAAGTTATGAAACGTCATGACCTGAGTGGTGAATAAGTGAAATCACGTAACAGACTAGTCTGGGCAAAGGGGACTGAGCCCCGTTTGTCCTGTTTGTTTGTTGTGTTTCTTCATGAGCTCAGGAAATAAAGCTTAATTCGCAGAGTACGCTGTCCCGTAAATTTGAAGTTTTCTCTCCCATACCGGTTTTTCTCTAACTGCTTGCACTCTGTCCCGTTCATGCTGCAAAACGGGGAGAAAAAGATTCAGTAATTCCATCTAGGTCCGTTTGCTTTTCGTACTCGACTGGAACTCCTGCTCCAGTGGCAGTCAAGGGCTGAAGTCTGAGCTTTTAGTAGAAAGCTCTAGCTGTTCAGTTGGCTTCCCCGTGCGACGGACCTTTCCTACTGTCGCTGGGGTCCCGCCCTTCTTGCCCCAGTGTCCCCATACCCCCCCCCCCCCACCCGACGCTCTGGTGTCAGGGACCGTTTCCTCCCGCTCCTCCTCTCCCAGATTCCACAGGGAGCGGTTTTTGCCCCCAGCCTTCTGCGGGGCCGTTAACGGTCTCTGAGCAGAACTCGCTGGAGCAAACCGCTGCCGGGCAGCCTCTCCACCGCGGCAGCACCGCAGCCCGGCACAGCACCGTCAGCAAGGAGCGAGAAGGGACCCGCTGCCACAGAGCGGCCCCGAGCGAGCCCGGCTCTCCCCGCCCCGCGCAGGGAGGCGCAGCACCGGCAAGAGGTGCTGGTGCGGAAGCTATAGGCAAAAGTGAGAAGCGAGGGCGCCTGCCCGGGGGCAGCTGCCCAGGGACGGGCCGCAGTGGCGGGGTGCCCGGGCCGCCCGCGCCGCGCGGAGGGGGGACTCGGCGGCGGCGATCTCGGGGGACGAACGCGGGGGGCGAACGCGGGGCCCTCCCTGGGCGCCGAGCCCTGCCGCTGTCCCCCTCCCGCGCCCCTCTCTCGGTCGCTCTTTTCCGTGCTTAAACCGAGATGCCGGGCTTGCAAACGCCTTTGTTTGGCCACGGGAGCGGGCGGCTGTCCCAGAGGCAGCAGTCGAGCCGGCGGGGGGGTTCGGGCGGCCCCGGGCAGAGGCAGGCAGCTCTGGCCGGGTTCGCCCGGGGCGCCCGAGCGCTGGCAGCGGCGAGGGTGCCAGGCCTGGGCGGAGGGTCGGGGCAGGCCGTGCCCTGCCCGGCCCCGTGCCCGTGCCCGACGGTGGTCGCGGCGCTGCTGTAAGGTCGTCCTGCTTTTCTTGCCGTGCTTGTCTTCTGCAGCGGCACAGAAACCCGCAGTCTGCAGTGGCTGAGCAGGCCTGTGGTCAGGACTGACTTGGCTTGCTAAATACCGAAAAGCCATTCTGAAAGCTCGTTCCTCTGACTTCAGGGACCCACTGGACTTTGAGCCCGTTGGCAATACTGATTTGGGGTACGTGGTGGCCATAGGCCGGGCATGCCTGTCTCGGTCTGTCTGATCATTCTGCTTGCCATCGCTCTCTTAGGATGAGCAGATAGCACTACGTGTGAAAGAAACCCTGTCTCACTTTCTTTAATATTAGATAAAGTGAAGCTTCCCTGTATCGTAACGACGTCTTGTTGACCGTATCGGCACCACTGTGAAATGGGCTGGGCTTGGGCTCTTTGCTTGCGTCCCTACCGATAGCTGCCGCAGCACTCCTAGTTGAACAGAGCGAAGACGTAGTGTTCGGATCCCCTCTACTGGTCCCAGTACCACATGAACTTGAAATGCTGCTGTCACAGCACCTTACCCAGGCAATGTCACCACAGCAAATACATCACCATGAGCTGATTCGCTTAACAGCAGAAAACAGAAGAATTAAGCGACGTAAGACACTGAACCCTGCTACTCTGCTCCCCGCGCCTGGGGAAAAAACTCCACGCCACGATTGTGTGGTACCAACCCGTGAAGCTGAAAAGGCCCAAAAATATTTAACGGATGGGCCATTTCCAGATCCCAATCCTGAACTAGGTATGGACGGGTCCTCGCATGATCTGAACAGGAACTGGGTTACAGGCTATTCAGGAACTACTGAAAATGGAGTAGTGGAGGCTTCACCACTCAGTCTGTAGCAGGGGGCTCGGGCTGGGCACCGAAAGGCACGCAGAGGGCTCCGGGCCGCACCAAACGGCACATCTAGAGCTCTGGGACGCACCAGAAGGCAAGCGGAGGGCCCTAGGAAGCACAAAAAGAGAAGAGGAGGGCCTTGGGAGGCACCGAAAGGCCGTTTGGTGGCCCCTCGGTTGCCCCAAAAGGCCCACGCCGGTCCCTAGGGGACACGGGAAGGCAAACAGAGACGCCTTGAGGAGACAAGAGGAGAAGAGGAGTCCTCCGGGAAAGATGAAAAGCTGAAGGCCGATCCCTTGGCGGGACACCGAAAGGCCCACCGAGGGCCCTGGCTGGGATCCCAAAGGCCCATCAGGAGGCCCTGAGGGCGGCAAGAGAATAAATGCACAGAACAAGGCGCAGCCTTCAACAGCACCAACATATGGGACTCGCAGAAGGCTTGAGAGAGTATAGCTTTACAGAGCTGGACCAGCCCCTCAGCCCGGCTGCAAAGCTTTCTAAACAAGCCAAAACCGTTGGCTACTTTTCTCTTCCCTACTTAAGGTTCCCCGTAAAACTGGGTCTTAGCCTGACCGAGGCTGTAGGAGGGAGGAAGACGAAGGAAAACATTGCAGGGAAAATGCCCAGACACAGTATGGCCTGGCGTTGAATACATGTAGGCACAAGCAAGCCCTTGGGAGCAAACTCTTTATTCTCTGCCTGGGGGAGCTGCCCGGGGACTCTGTGGCCCTGGAGCCGCACACCTCCTCAGGACACCCTCCGCAAGGCTCCCAGCTACCGCCCTCTTTAATGACTCGGGCTGCACGGGCTCCTCCAGGAAAAGCTTTAAACGCACTGGTCTGCGCCGTGCTCCTGCCTGGGTGGGGGGCTTTGGACCCGCTGGAGGCATGGGCTGCCTTGGAAGCTGCGGGCCCGTGGAGGCGAGGGTGCCTGCGGTGCTCCCTGGCCTGCGTATACGCAGAGTTTCCCACGTGGGCACTGAAGACCTTGCTGTGGCTCCAGAGGTATAATCCTGGGACTTCTGAAGGCCTTCGGCTGGCCGGCGGGCATCTTGCTCAGCGCCTCGGAGGAGAGATGGGAGGAGAGTACGTGAGCTCTCCTCTTCGAATTGTCCGGCTTCCTCTGAAGGCGTGACTATTGCAGGGAGGCTGAGAGGTGGCAAGACCTTCCTTGGTTGAAGCTTCTCTGATTGTTGCTTGGACTTCCTTTGTTCCTCTAACTTCTTCTTCGTGGTTTCCAGAACTTCAAGGACAATGGTTCTGGCATACCCAATCAATTCTGCATCCAGCTGCTGAACTCTGGAGATGGCTTTTTGGATGCTCTCCTTGGCAAGCTCACGACTCACTCGTGAGACGTCAGCAGCGTTTTGCAACACGGGCAACTTTGCTCTCTCGCTTGCTTCTGGGGTCGGCTGTTGCGATGCTCTGGGTGATCCTTGTCCTTCTGTTACGCCCTGAAGCTTCAGGATCTCCGAAAACTGACAGTGAAAGTCCTGTTCAAACTGAGAAGCTACAAAGGATGACAGGGTGGAGCTAACACTCTCAACAGCCTCTTGGGTCGTTTTGTCAATAGAAGACTGCGAAGGTGCTCTGTTGGAAGCTGCTAGTTCCGCCTCCCTCCATCTCGCTTCTCTGGATTTGCCTGCTCGGGTGGCTCTTCCAGCAACGAGCTCTGATAGCTTCTGCCTGGCTGCCCGCCCTGGCTCAGCTGCATCAGACATGCTGGATACCAAATGCTCCCCAAAGCTCTCCAAGACGGTCGCCACAAGCTCTCGAGCCACCAGTCCAATTTCGTCCCGGCGATCCACAGGAGAAGTGTCCAAAGGCTCTCCCCCTCTGGCACTGGCAAACAACCTTCTGCTGACCTCGTGGGGAGCCCTCCTTAAGACGCGGACGGACTGATCCAGCGCCTTCACCCGCTCCAGCACTTCCTGGACCACGGTCTCAGCCATCTCTTTAAGCTCCTGGTCTTCTGCCAGCGTAGCCCGCAGCAGCGTAGGCTGTATGCTGTTAGGCGCTTCTTCTGCAGCACGCTTGGGAGACTGAAAGGAGGAGCAGTTGATGAGTGAATGTGTTCCTCCACCTCCGTTTGCCTTCCTTTTCCTCCTCACAAGACCCCTGCCCAGACGAGTCCCTAGCAGTCAAGCTTGAACAAACTCTCCTTTCTCTGTAGGCCACCTGGCACACAAGGTTTCTCGTCTCCCGCCGCCAGGAGCCAAGTGTTGTGGGCACTTCTCAGAATCAAGCGGGTGCCATTTGGCTTAGAGCAAAGGGCGCCGTAGCTCCCCTGGACCTCAGCACGGTGAACCAGGTGCCACGGGCCCTGAACTGGAAGCTGGTGGCTGCCTGGGTACCGCTGATCGTGGCCGGAGGACAGGCCCCAGGGCACAGCGGGCCCCTGCAGGGGCTGGCACTTCCAATGGGCTCGTTGGCTCCAGCCGCGGGAGGCACTGGGCAGAGTTGAATAGCGGAGGGAAAGCCGTGGAAGGTACTGCACCAGGCTCTTTGCTCCAGTCTCTTCTGCCACAGGTCCCAGCCGCTCTCAGGGCACTGCTGCCCTGCATCAGGGTGGCCCGTTTGCCCCTTTTCAAGGCCAAACGCCAAGAACGGTTGTTTTGAGAGCAGAAAAGGAAACAATCCTTTTTCGCCAGCCCAAGGAAATGTCCTCGGGACAGGAGGCAGTCTGAAAGTCCACCACGGGCTGCCAGCCTCATGCAAAGTGGGGAAGAAGTCAGGAGTCAAGAACAGAGACAGGCGGCAGCCTGAAATTGTCCTCTCCCGTCACTTGCTCTTTTGCAGCCTGGCAGCCTGACTGCCACGGCAGAAGGAGCTTAACCCTTCACCCTGGCATAGATACCACCCCACACTATCCGGAAACCCCTCCCGAGAGGCTGTTGCAGGGGATGGAGCCGGGCAATGTGTAACAGGTCTCCCCCCAGTGAGAACTGGGCAACAGCAGGCTCTCTGCTAAGCTAGCTGAAGACTTCCTTGAAGACAGAATGAACCCATGAATGGCCAAGCACCAGCACTCTCAGGTTCAGGGACGCTGCAACTTTGGTGCAGAAGTCTTTGGATGAAAACCAGAGTTTTTCAACCAGACACGAAAGCAGCAGCATGGACCGTGCGGCCAGTTAGGGCAGCTCACAGGTCCGTGCTAAATGTGCGAGTCTGCGCGCAGAAGTGGCCACTGAGAGTGCCCGGGCACGCTTTTGTGTCAGAAAGGGCTAGTGCCTGGTGTCCGAGAGACACAGGAAGGAAAGCGCCCGCTTCTTGGTCTCTGACAGCCACCCTCAAACGAGGACACGTCGCACACCAGCCAGGCACCACCTCCTCAGCAACCAAGTGTGACGGTGTGCTCTCCCCCCGCTACCCCCGCCTGACCTTTGTCTCCCATAACCCTGCTCAAGCAATAACCACCAGTGGCGGTCGCAATGGATGCGTCTGGTCGCGATGGCTGCACCTGGCTCAAAGTGGCTTCGGGAGACAGACAGCAACACAATAGCCAAGAGCTATTGTGCGATGCGCCCACCGAACCACAGTGAAGAAACTAAAACCTGTGCTCGGTATACAAATATGACTGTGAGGCAATCATCTTACCCCCATAAATAGTGAGCAGCCCAAGAGCCCTTTGAGCTCTCCTGCACGGCAGCAGGCTGCGCGCCAGGATCTCCCCTTGAGTAGGGACGCCTCTCAAGGTTACTCCTCGAGGCTGAGAGATTCCTTGCCGCAACAGATCCTCGGTAAGTGACTAACAGCACGCTAAGCTTTGAAAGCTTAGCTAAGTGATATAAAGGATTGATTGCGCATATACAATCCTTTAGACATAAACCGCTGGCCAAGTCTGGGGCTAGGATTGGACCTAGCCACACCTAGACTCCCCTCTGAGAAGGAGTTTAGAAAGCAAGGGGGTCCTTCTGAATCTCATGACTCACGGCAGGGTCTCCCTGACAGTTTCGTCCTGTCCTCTATGCAGTAAATAATCAAGTGTACCGTGCCATCGAATATTGTTAAACCACTGTTGCATTGACCATTGAACCTTGTTAACTCACTGTTTTATATCAATATTTTTGCTTCTCTCTTACGAGTGAAGTGCATCACTCCATCCGCGACACCAAGCACCGCTCGCAAGCCCCGAGCGGCTGTGCGTTGGTACCCTGGCCTCTCCTGAGGCCAGGGTGCCAACACGCTGCCACGCAGCAGAGGCAGCCCCCAGCATCCACCCAGCTCCTACTCACCGGCCTCCCTTCGAGAGCGGGCTTTTCAGAGCTGCTCTGGGTGCCTGGCTGTCTCCTCTTTCCCAGCTGCTGCTGATGTTGGCACTCGGCCTGCTGGAGGAGGCGTTGCGCTTTTTCAAGAGCCTCCAGTCTTTCAATCCGCTTCTTGATCACAGTGAGATGCCTGTCAGGAGAAAGGAAAGCAGCTGAGAAGGAGCCGCTCGGTCCATCTTGCCCAGGCCATTTTCCGCTCCACCACTCCCATCATCCTGCTCCGGGTTGCTTTGCTCCACTAGTCCCCGCAGCAGCTTCCAGCTGCCTGTCCAAGGCTCCAAACACAGACTGCGCCAACGTGTTCGCAGCTGGCACCGGCTCCTTCCGCCGCTGGGCTTTGTTTGTTTACTGGAACACGAGGCTCCAGGACCTCTCGGAGGAACCACGGGCCCCCTTCAAGAGCAAGCGTTACTTGGCCTTTTCTTACCTCTGCCTCCTCTTCCTCTCTCCACCTGGCAAACTCTTTCTTTGCTCCTGCAGTAGCCACTTTCGCAGGCAAGAAACATCAGTCCCTCCCGGCAGTTCGGAGGCATCCTCTAACTTGGCCAGGTCTTGCCGAAGCTTTTTCTGAAAGGTGACACCGGGTTGTGGCTTGCTGTTGCCTGGACAAGCGCTCACGCCCCTGAGTGCTGAGGCATCCCGCGGGCCCAGGACAGCGCTCTGCTTCAGCCACACGCGGAGGGCAGAAGAGAAATGCTTCTCTCGGGACTCCGCGTGCTTGCACGTGACTTTCCTGCCCATGCCAACCCCTGCAGCCTGCGCTAGCTCAGCTCGCAGCCCAGTAGTCCTTTCCCTGCCACAACGCCCGGCCCAGCAGCACAGCCCTCACCTCTTCTGCATTGACCACCGCCCCTCCCCGAGATGCCGCAAGTGAAGCCCCAGCCCTCGGCACCGTGCCACTGACCGGTGTCCACCAACGCTCCACTTTGCCTACCTCCTCTCGCATGAACATTTTCTCTGCCTCCAGCTTGCGCGTGGTCAGATACTGCCTGTAGTCATTGAACTCCTTCAGAGTGCAAACCACCTATGGAGAGACGAGGGGAGAAGTCCCCCAAGAACTCTCAAGCCACCTACATAGACTGCCTTCCCCAAAACAGCCCAAGCCCAGCGGGAGGGGAGCTGCTCCTCTGCACACCCTCCCCTCCCCGGTGGCCGCGCCCCTGACTCCCCCCCTGCCAGGCCTGAGCACCGCTCCTCACCCCGGCACCAGGCCTCGCACCGGCTGCCTCCTCAACACTCAGGCAGCGCGGGGCAGCCTGAGAAGGGCAGGAGTGGGAATTGCCAGAGGGACGCTGGCACTACTTCTGCTCCCAGGGAAACCAGCCCCACAGCCCTGTGCCCTCCGCCAGCCACAGGCGGCTGTGGCAAGCGCTCTGGGAACCCCGCTTGATGAGGGCTGTTTTTATCAGCCCGACATGCAAACCTACTTTGCTGTCACTGGTGATGTAACCCTCTCTCTTCAGCCTCTGCAGGTTGTCCTTGCGCTTGTGGTAGGCCCGCAGATGCGGGTCATGCAGGCTGTTGTATTCTGTGCTCAGGAGGCGGCAGCACGGATCTCCCAGATCGAAATAACCAGAGGGCTGGTGAAGCTGAGAGAGAGACATTCCAGAGTATGAGAGAGCAGAAAAGAGGTGCCAAGCAGTACTTGTGAAAGGGTAAAGGTAGTTTGAAGGCTAACACTCTTCTCCATCCTTCTGAAGGCACAGAGGACACCACAGCCGGGCTGCAGGGCCAGGCTGGACTGGGCTAGGCTGTGATGGGATGGGCTGGGCTGGGCTGGGCTGGGCTGGGCTGGGCTGGGGGAGAGAAGACAAACCCCACCAGCAAAGTAGGCATCTTAGGCCACCGGGAAGAACTGCAGACCTTGCCACAACAGAAATGAGCCTTCAGAGTGAAAAGTTCAAGCCCGGCAGTTCAAACGCAGCAAACGGATAATGCACTGAAAACAGCCTCCTCCGGATTAGGCAGGCCCAAGGGGTGTGTCAACCTACTCTGCCTCCAGGCACGCTCTGCCTTGGGACAAATACACCACAAGCTGGAGTAGAAGGAGGACACTGCGTGCATTCCCCAAGCAGAGAAGCCCGAGCTTTTCAAGTACGCCAACGAGGCAAGCAGGAGAAGGTTGGACTCTCCCTCAAGAGTGCCCCGGAGCCTGGCTCAACATTGCTGGATGAGTCGGAAGGGCACGTTGCCCCGGCACGCGGACACGCTGCCGCCTGCTGCAGGCAGGGGCCCCGCCGCACGCTTGCACGGTGCCAGAAACCAGTCCAGAAAGCTGACAGGTCCTCCTTTTTGTCTCCGCACCAGAGAGCCAGGAGCTTTCCTCTGCTCCCCAGCGCCGCCAGACTGAAGGGCTGCAGCGCCCACTGTAGAGCAGGCGGCCACAAGGACTTCTTTGAATGACAGGGACCCCGTAAAAGAGGAGAGCTTTTCTACCCCTTTCCACTTCCTTTACCTTTTCCCCCAGCTGTGTCCTGCAGAAGACAGGCTTGGAGCCGGGCAGCAGAGGGATCTTGACCCCAAGTGGGAGGTCCAGCAGCCCAGTACCTCCTTCTGCCAGTGGCTGTCTCCTGTTCCCGAGCTAGAAAGAGGGAGACACTCATGGGCACTCGGGCACTCTCTCCATAAGCCTCCTGCACGGCAGTTGCTAGAAAGGCTCCTGGAAGACTCCAACCAAAGGGACCGCCAAGAGCGGCCCAGTCAAAAGCTGCTCTCTGCTTCCTCGCCCCCGTCCCCACAACTCCTATCCCTTCCTCATCCCACGTCCGCGTCCTTTCACAGCAAGCCCTCCCACCTGCTTAGCCGTAAGCCAGGCTGGGCAGAGAGGCAGGACTCCCTGCAAACTCTCCCCGGCCCGACCACCTTTGGATCCCTCCCAGCTCCCCCGGCACGTCCCGAGGCCCCAGAGCAGCCCTGCGTGTCCCAGGCTCCCGGGCTGCGCCCTCTCCATCGCCCCGTTGCTCACCTCTCCCCTCTTCCCCACAGCGCTCGGCAGTGCATCTACGTTTTGGAGGCGAGCAGTGAGAAGGTGCTTCATGCCTCCTTCCAAGAGCTCTCCTGGAGCTGTGACCCTGTGCTGGCACCCACAGACCCACTCGCTCCAGAGGCAGGCAGCTGCGGCCACCGCAGCCAGCCGCCCAGCGAGCAGCTATATAGAGCAATCACACATTGTTGCATCATCACGTTGCTGCACCACCGCATTGTTGCGTCGTCACGTTGCCGCGCCACCGCACTGGTGCATCATCGTGTTGCCACCCCGCCACCCGGCTGCTGCCCGGCCACCCCGGGGCCCACCAGGACGCCCGTCTGGACACGCACGTGGGCCACGTGCTCTCGCTGACCCTGCTTTCAGCAGGAGGCCTCGACTAGGTGCTGACCTGCTGCCCCTTCTTCCTCCTTGTCCCTCTTTTTCCCAGCTTTGGCCTTCAGATGGCAGGGCTGGAGCTGGGCCGCCCGTGGGCTGCTGCTGCACTGGCTTTTGTAGACCGTTTTTAGACCATTGCCCTCTCACAGGCAAAGCAGCCTCCACTCAGGAAATTGCACTGACTTGGCCCCCCAGACCCAAGCTGCCAGTTCTGCTCCGTACCTCCCCCAGCTTTCAGCTGTAGAGGACAGGGTGGGAGGCCACTCCAGCCAGTCTTGAGGGGAAAAGAGGATAAAAGGCGTTCCCTGGGGCATACAGAAAGGCAGAGGGAGGGCTCTGCCTCCTGCCGACTATTTGACTTGTCTTCTTGAGGGACTGAAGGCCTCCCTTCCCTGGGGGATGCTGCGTGTCAGAGGGTCAAGGACTGAGCCTGCACCACAGCAGGGTAGTGAGAGGGGACTGATCCCTGTTCAGATCCCCTCCCTCTCAATCCCGTTAAGAGAGGGGACCGATCCCCTCCCTCTCAATCCCGTTAAGAGAGGGGACCGATCCCCTCCCTCTCAATCCCGTTAGAGAGGGGATTGCTCCCACGGCTCCCCTTTGGGTGAGCCCTGGAACAGGCTGCTTGCACCTGCTCACGTACACGATTCTGGGCCTCCACAATATACCCGTCTCCCACCTCCGGGCAGACGAGACCCAAACGACATGGGGCAGAGCGGTCCCCAGGGGGAGACACCACTGTCTATCCCAGGAGCGGCCAGAACAAGTGTTCGTGCAGAGCTTCTTGGTCTAAGGAGAAAGAGCCCTGGACTGACTCAGCAGATCCAAGAGCTGGAAACAAGCTGAAACAAGAGAGGTTCAGACTGGATTTAAGGAGGAAATAAACCTGAACCGGGATGGCAATCATGCAGTAGAACGGGTTGCCCAGAGAGGTCGTGCAGAGTCCATCCTTGACAGTTTGGAAGACCCAACTGGATAGAGCCTTGAGCAACCTGGACTGATCCCATAGCTGACCACAGCTGCTCTGAGCTGAAGATTGGGCTACAGGCCTCCTGGGGTCCCTGCCAGCCTGAATCATCCTGTGATCCTGTGATTATTGGATTGGAAATTCATACACATCTCCTCCCTGAATAACCTGCAAGCTCTTTCATCGTTTCACCGATGAAGGCAAGAGTAATTGTGGGAATATTAATCTGGAGTTTAGAAGTCTGTCTTGCCCAAAGAAGAACTTTGGAAAGTCTTGTACCCAACGTACGAAACAGGAGAGAGAGAGAACTAACAGGCAGGAAGCTGTTACACTGAGAGTAGCCGAACCGTTTGGAAACGTTCTGTGATTTCTGGAAGCTTCTTTTACTTTCTCGGCGATGAATGTTTCACCTGCATCAGTGACAGAGAGTGATGCAGTTCTAGTCAGGAAATTCCAGCATTCTTTAGGTGTAAACAGAAAGCTGTTGGAAACCTTTCCAACTGCCGTATCTGGGACGTGCCCCTGTACTCGGCACTGGTGAGGCCGCACCTCAAATACTGTGTGCAGTTTGGGGCCCCTCACTACAAGAAAGACATGCGGGTGCTGGAGCGTGTCCCAAGAAGAGCAACGAAGCTGGTGAAGGGTCTAGAGAACGAGACTTGTGAGGAGCAGCTGAGGGAACTGGGGTTTTGTTTAGCCTGGAGAAAAGGAGGCTGAGGGGAGACCTTCTCGCTCTCTACAACTACCTGAAAGGAGCTTGTATCGAGGTGGGTGTCGGTCTCTTTTCCCAAGCAACAAGTAATAGGACGAGAGGAAATGGCCTCCTGTTAGGTTTGCAGTGCAGTGCACAGTGCAGCCACAGCACTTTGCTGTTCTGGGGAAACCGGCTCAGGTCAGAGTTCTTCCTCTGTTTTCAAAGCGACACGTGCTTTGCTGAGGGCTGTGTTCCACATGGGAAGGCAACCCCCAACCTCAAGCTAGGAACATGAAACTATTCTTTTGTGGCGAGTGAACTCAAACACAGAAGCAATTCCTAAAGGAGTTTTATGGCTTATGGAGCCTGCTACATTTGAATTACAATACCCAAGTCTGTCAACATCAAGCCAACCCAGATAAAAAGTGGGACCCTAGTCTGCTAAGCATCTAGAGCAGACTAGATGTGAAACTCGGGCAGCCAGCTCCGGAAGGGGAATGCGCAGTGCTGAATTAGGAGCCGGTAGTGCACACGGAAAGGAAGACATCAAAGGCACTTCACAACAAACAATACGCATAGGCTAGGGAACACCACCACTGAAGAGAGGGACAGAGCTGACCTCTCTGAAATAATAAGGGCACCTTTGTGAAACTGGGCTTGGAAGCCCGAAAAGCCTTCCCACGCCCTGGTAGGTAACCCAGAGGTACGAGTGGGAGAAGTGGCCATCTGGGAGCATCTCCCAGGAAGCGCGAGATGGAATTCCAGTTCCGCTGTTGCCCAGACCCAGAGGAGTGCCTTAACGAGACACCTGAGGACTATTCTTTGAGCAGAGCACCTCCATTTTCCTGCTGAACTGCGGAAGCAGGTCCACAGTGCAGGCACACACGACAGCCGCAAGGGGAAGGGGGTTCAGTGAGTTACCTGTAGCAAGGGACCTTCAGGCACGGAGGCTTCCTGGTGAGAACATCCTTAAGATGTAACTTGATGGCTTCAGCAGTATTCTCGGCTCACTTGCCGGAGCTAAGCATCGTGTACTTCACTCACGTAAATCTTACATGCGTTTTGCCCTGAACGCCTGTGAAGATTCACCTCCTCAGGGAGACCAGGGTGTACCAGACCCATAAAAGTACACGGAAGAGAAGTCTGGCGACTGCTGCTACTGCCGATACCACTGTCAAAGGATGCAAGGGGGTTCAGTAGCTGGAATGTACGCTCTTACACTGATAAAACAAATGTCCATACAGTGCTTAGGTCTCTGACTCAGTCCGACATTGGGATCGTGATTAGCACAGCATAGCAATACAACACTAACGCTTGCCGGAAGGCTATAAGCTCTGGCACTGCCTCACATCCCTGGAGGCGAGGCAGGAGGAGTAACAGTACCTCCGCTCACCAAGGCGAGGGGTTTGCCAGATGTTTGCTCTATACCAAGGGGTGGAGTGTGGCGGTTCACGCAACTCCTGCTCACGTTTTGGCTAACCCAGCTCATGCTAAGGCCTGATGTATGCTGGGAGCAGCGCCATTAGGTTGAAGCGAGAGCACCAGGTAGGCAGCACAGGTGGCCAGAAAGAGCTAAAGGGCCATGATGCAGCCATCATCACCTGCAGCTGGCTGTCTCCTGCAGCCATCATCTTTGTCTGGCAGTACTGTCAGAATCTGCTGGCTTTTGGAAATGGTATAGAGCAGACTTCCAAGCTGGAAGGTATAAAACATCCGCTTACCTGTGGGATAATAGCTGGAGGTGACTTAGAAATTAAACTTATATTCACACTTTTAGGTAAGGTGCAGCATTGAAGAAGATTCCCGGGTGGAATACGGCTGACGTGCAAGGCCATTCCGTGGAAGTTCCCTAGGCCTGGTAATCTTAGACGTCGGTGACTTCCAGGGGAGCTTGGTGTCCTGACTCTAAGAAGGTACTGTTCGGAGGGTGGAGCGGTGTGGAGACGCCGCGGCCAGGCTCTGCAATTAAATGGGAACTCAAAGGTATTGTGTGTGACCAGTAAGCTGCACATTTGCTATCCTGGGCCAACACCCTGTCATGTTTCTGACAAAAATGCTGTCCTTTGATGAACTTTGCTCATTATAACATCATTAAAATACCAAAACACACCTACATCCCAAAAGCTACCCGCCTCCAAGGTGCGACCACCCCTCACTGAGCTTGCGCTTTGAATTCTTCCTAGCCTATACCTTTAAAAGCGAAGCGAGAAGACTTTACACCAATCCTAAACAAAGATGTATGACTAGAGTCACTCAAGCTCCACCCGAAAGGTAAAAGGTAGTATAAAATGGCTTAAGAGAAAGCGAATGTTAGGGAAGACACCATCGCGTACCACTCTGACCTCTGGGATCAGTCGACGGGCTGAGCCTCTCTTCCCCCCCGTCGGGACGCCTTTGGGTAAGATTCGAACGCTTGGTTATTCCAAGTGCCTCCCCAGGAAACTTAGAAATCTCTCTAGAGTCGCTTTATCATCTTTAACGCGTTTATAGCCGGCCGTGTCACTCATACTCTTGGTATTTGCACGTGCTTTGCAGACAGTAAATTTATCACCCGTAATCCAAAGAGTCTGTGTATCTGTTGCTCTAATAAACTGCACTCTTTATTAATGTGGCCGTGATGGTTCATGCAACACGACTAGACTGGGGGTGCGGCGCGTTTAAATTAACGCTCTCGCCTTTACTCTGCTGAATGGCTGCATATACAGTCCTTAGAACATAACCGTTGACCAAGTCTGAGACTAGGACTGGACTTAGCCGCACCTAGACTCCTCTCTGAGAAGGAGTTTAGAAAGCAAGGGGGTCCTGTCTGAACCTCGTGACTCAACGGGAGGGTTCCCCCCCGCCAGCCACTCCTCAGACTCCTACACGACAGTAACTCTTAACGCAACGTTACCCAAAAAGCCTCTGAAGCGGATCCAACAGCAGCTGGACTGCTGAGGCATTCGTGCTTCCCAGAGCGATACAGGGGACACCCGCACCGTGATGGAGGAGGAAGGATGAGCACTCTCACCAGGGAACTAATTTTTTTTTTTTTTTTTTTTTTGCTCATAAGTGCACGAATTAAGTGTCACAGGTTGTAAGTTATGAAACGTCATGACCTGAGTGGTGAATAAGTGAAATCACGTAACAGACTAGTCTGGGCAAAGGGGACTGAGCCCCGTTTGTCCTGTTTGTTTGTTGTGTTTCTTCATGAGCTCAGGAAATAAAGCTTAATTCGCAGAGTACGCTGTCCCGTAAATTTGAAGTTTTCTCTCCCATACCGGTTTTTCTCTAACTGCTTGCACTCTGTCCCGTTCATGCTGCAAAACGGGGAGAAAAAGATTCAGTAATTCCATCTAGGTCCGTTTGCTTTTCGTACTCGACTGGAACTCCTGCTCCAGTGGCAGTCAAGGGCTGAAGTCTGAGCTTTTAGTAGAAAGCTCTAGCTGTTCAGTTGGCTTCCCCGTGCGACGGACCTTTCCTACTGTCGCTGGGGTCCCGCCCTTCTTGCCCCAGTGTCCCCATACCCCCCCCCCCACCCGACGCTCTGGTGTCAGGGACCGTTTCCTCCCGCTCCTCCTCTCCCAGATTCCACAGGGAGCGGTTTTTGCCCCCAGCCTTCTGCGGGGCCGTTAACGGTCTCTGAGCAGAACTCGCTGGAGCAAACCGCTGCCGGGCAGCCTCTCCACCGCGGCAGCACCGCAGCCCGGCGCAGCACCGTCAGCAAGGAGCGAGAAGGGACCCGCTGCCACAGAGCGGCCCCGAGCGAGCCCGGCTCTCCCCGCCCCGCGCAGGGAGGCGCAGCACCGGCAAGAGGTGCTGGTGCGGAAGCTATAGGCAAAAGTGAGAAGCGAGGGCGCCTGCCCGGGGGCAGCTGCCCAGGGACGGGCCGCAGTGGCGGGGTGCCCGGGCCGCCCGCGCCGCGCGGAGGGGGGACTCGGCGGCGGCGATCTCGGGGGACGAACGCGGGGGGCGAACGCGGGGCCCTCCCTGGGCGCCGAGCCCTGCCGCTGTCCCCCTCCCGCGCCCCTCTCTCGGTCGCTCTTTTCCGTGCTTAAACCGAGATGCCGGGCTTGCAAACGCCTTTGTTTGGCCACGGGAGCGGGCGGCTGTCCCAGAGGCAGCAGTCGAGCCGGCGGGGGGGTTCGGGCGGCCCCGGGCAGAGGCAGGCAGCTCTGGCCGGGTTCGCCCGGGGCGCCCGAGCGCTGGCAGCGGCGAGGGTGCCAGGCCTGGGCGGAGGGTCGGGGCAGGCCGTGCCCTGCCCGGCCCCGTGCCCGTGCCCGACGGTGGTCGCGGCGCTGCTGTAAGGTCGTCCTGCTTTTCTTGCCGTGCTTGTCTTCTGCAGCGGCACAGAAACCCGCAGTCTGCAGTGGCTGAGCAGGCCTGTGGTCAGGACTGACTTGGCTTGCTAAATACCGAAAAGCCATTCTGAAAGCTCGTTCCTCTGACTTCAGGGACCCACTGGACTTTGAGCCCGTTGGCAATACTGATTTGGGGTACGTGGTGGCCATAGGCCGGGCATGCCTGTCTCGGTCTGTCTGATCATTCTGCTTGCCATCGCTCTCTTAGGATGAGCAGATAGCACTACGTGTGAAAGAAACCCTGTCTCACTTTCTTTAATATTAGATAAAGTGAAGCTTCCCTGTATCGTAACGACGTCTTGTTGACCGTATCGGCACCACTGTGAAATGGGCTGGGCTTGGGCTCTTTGCTTGCGTCCCTACCGATAGCTGCCGCAGCACTCCTAGTTGAACAGAGCGAAGACGTAGTGTTCGGATCCCCTCTACTGGTCCCAGTACCACATGAACTTGAAATGCTGCTGTCACAGCACCTTACCCAGGCAATGTCACCACAGCAAATACATCACCATGAGCTGATTCGCTTAACAGCAGAAAACAGAAGAATTAAGCGACGTAAGACACTGAACCCTGCTACTCTGCTCCCCGCGCCTGGGGAAAAAACTCCACGCCACGATTGTGTGGTACCAACCCGTGAAGCTGAAAAGGCCCAAAAATATTTAACGGATGGGCCATTTCCAGATCCCAATCCTGAACTAGGTATGGACGGGTCCTCGCATGATCTGAACAGGAACTGGGTTACAGGCTATTCAGGAACTACTGAAAATGGAGTAGTGGAGGCTTCACCACTCAGTCTGTAGCAGGGGGCTCGGGCTGGGCACCGAAAGGCACGCAGAGGGCTCCGGGCCGCACCAAACGGCACATCTAGAGCTCTGGGACGCACCAGAAGGCAAGCGGAGGGCCCTAGGAAGCACAAAAAGAGAAGAGGAGGGCCTTGGGAGGCACCGAAAGGCCGTTTGGTGGCCCCTCGGTTGCCCCAAAAGGCCCACGCCGGTCCCTAGGGGACACGGGAAGGCAAACAGAGACGCCTTGAGGAGACAAGAGGAGAAGAGGAGTCCTCCGGGAAAGATGAAAAGCTGAAGGCCGATCCCTTGGCGGGACACCGAAAGGCCCACCGAGGGCCCTGGCTGGGATCCCAAAGGCCCATCAGGAGGCCCTGAGGGCGGCAAGAGAATAAATGCACAGAACAAGGCGCAGCCTTCAACAGCACCAACATATGGGACTCGCAGAAGGCTTGAGAGAGTATAGCTTTACAGAGCTGGACCAGCCCCTCAGCCCGGCTGCAAAGCTTTCTAAACAAGCCAAAACCGTTGGCTACTTTTCTCTTCCCTACTTAAGGTTCCCCGTAAAACTGGGTCTTAGCCTGACCGAGGCTGTAGGAGGGAGGAAGACGAAGGAAAACATTGCAGGGAAAATGCCCAGACACAGTATGGCCTGGCGTTGAATACATGTAGGCACAAGCAAGCCCTTGGGAGCAAACTCTTTATTCTCTGCCTGGGGGAGCTGCCCGGGGACTCTGTGGCCCTGGAGCCGCACACCTCCTCAGGACACCCTCCGCAAGGCTCCCAGCTACCGCCCTCTTTAATGACTCGGGCTGCACGGGCTCCTCCAGGAAAAGCTTTAAACGCACTGGTCTGCGCCGTGCTCCTGCCTGGGTGGGGGGCTTTGGACCCGCTGGAGGCATGGGCTGCCTTGGAAGCTGCGGGCCCGTGGAGGCGAGGGTGCCTGCGGTGCTCCCTGGCCTGCGTATACGCAGAGTTTCCCACGTGGGCACTGAAGACCTTGCTGTGGCTCCAGAGGTATAATCCTGGGACTTCTGAAGGCCTTCGGCTGGCCGGCGGGCATCTTGCTCAGCGCCTCGGAGGAGAGATGGGAGGAGAGTACGTGAGCTCTCCTCTTCGAATTGTCCGGCTTCCTCTGAAGGCGTGACTATTGCAGGGAGGCTGAGAGGTGGCAAGACCTTCCTTGGTTGAAGCTTCTCTGATTGTTGCTTGGACTTCCTTTGTTCCTCTAACTTCTTCTTCGTGGTTTCCAGAACTTCAAGGACAATGGTTCTGGCATACCCAATCAATTCTGCATCCAGCTGCTGAACTCTGGAGATGGCTTTTTGGATGCTCTCCTTGGCAAGCTCACGACTCACTCGTGAGACGTCAGCAGCGTTTTGCAACACGGGCAACTTTGCTCTCTCGCTTGCTTCTGGGGTCGGCTGTTGCGATGCTCTGGGTGATCCTTGTCCTTCTGTTACGCCCTGAAGCTTCAGGATCTCCAAAAACTGACAGTGAAAGTCCTGTTCAAACTGAGAAGCTACAAAGGATGACAGGGTGGAGCTAACACTCTCAACAGCCTCTTGGGTCGTTTTGTCAATAGAAGACTGCGAAGGTGCTCTGTTGGAAGCTGCTAGTTCCGCCTCCCTCCATCTCGCTTCTCTGGATTTGCCTGCTCGGGTGGCTCTTCCAGCAACGAGCTCTGATAGCTTCTGCCTGGCTGCCCGCCCTGGCTCAGCTGCATCAGACATGCTGGATACCAAATGCTCCCCAAAGCTCTCCAAGACGGTCGCCACAAGCTCTCGAGCCACCAGTCCAATTTCGTCCCGGCGATCCACAGGAGAAGTGTCCAAAGGCTCTCCCCCTCTGGCACTGGCAAACAACCTTCTGCTGACCTCGTGGGGAGCCCTCCTTAAGACGCGGACGGACTGATCCAGCGCCTTCACCCGCTCCAGCACTTCCTGGACCACGGTCTCAGCCATCTCTTTAAGCTCCTGGTCTTCTGCCAGCGTAGCCCGCAGCAGCGTAGGCTGTATGCTGTTAGGCGCTTCTTCTGCAGCACGCTTGGGAGACTGAAAGGAGGAGCAGTTGATGAGTGAATGTGTTCCTCCACCTCCGTTTGCCTTCCTTTTCCTCCTCACAAGACCCCTGCCCAGACGAGTCCCTAGCAGTCAAGCTTGAACAAACTCTCCTTTCTCTGTAGGCCACCTGGCACACAAGGTTTCTCGTCTCCCGCCGCCAGGAGCCAAGTGTTGTGGGCACTTCTCAGAATCAAGCGGGTGCCATTTGGCTTAGAGCAAAGGGCGCCGTAGCTCCCCTGGACCTCAGCACGGTGAACCAGGTGCCACGGGCCCTGAACTGGAAGCTGGTGGCTGCCTGGGTACCGCTGATCGTGGCCGGAGGACAGGCCCCAGGGCACAGCGGGCCCCTGCAGGGGCTGGCACTTCCAATGGGCTCGTTGGCTCCAGCCGCGGGAGGCACTGGGCAGAGTTGAATAGCGGAGGGAAAGCCGTGGAAGGTACTGCACCAGGCTCTTTGCTCCAGTCTCTTCTGCCACAGGTCCCAGCCGCTCTCAGGGCACTGCTGCCCTGCATCAGGGTGGCCCGTTTGCCCCTTTTCAAGGCCAAACGCCAAGAACGGTTGTTTTGAGAGCAGAAAAGGAAACAATCCTTTTTCGCCAGCCCAAGGAAATGTCCTCGGGACAGGAGGCAGTCTGAAAGTCCACCACGGGCTGCCAGCCTCATGCAAAGTGGGGAAGAAGTCAGGAGTCAAGAACAGAGACAGGCGGCAGCCTGAAATTGTCCTCTCCCGTCACTTGCTCTTTTGCAGCCTGGCAGCCTGACTGCCACGGCAGAAGGAGCTTAACCCTTCACCCTGGCATAGATACCACCCCACACTATCCGGAAACCCCTCCCGAGAGGCTGTTGCAGGGGATGGAGCCGGGCAATGTGTAACAGGTCTCCCCCCAGTGAGAACTGGGCAACAGCAGGCTCTCTGCTAAGCTAGCTGAAGACTTCCTTGAAGACAGAATGAACCCATGAATGGCCAAGCACCAGCACTCTCAGGTTCAGGGACGCTGCAACTTTGGTGCAGAAGTCTTTGGATGAAAACCAGAGTTTTTCAACCAGACACGAAAGCAGCAGCATGGACCGTGCGGCCAGTTAGGGCAGCTCACAGGTCCGTGCTAAATGTGCGAGTCTGCGCGCAGAAGTGGCCACTGAGAGTGCCCGGGCACGCTTTTGTGTCAGAAAGGGCTAGTGCCTGGTGTCCGAGAGACACAGGAAGGAAAGCGCCCGCTTCTTGGTCTCTGACAGCCACCCTCAAACGAGGACACGTCGCACACCAGCCAGGCACCACCTCCTCAGCAACCAAGTGTGACGGTGTGCTCTCCCCCCGCTACCCCCGCCTGACCTTTGTCTCCCATAACCCTGCTCAAGCAATAACCACCAGTGGCGGTCGCAATGGATGCGTCTGGTCGCGATGGCTGCACCTGGCTCAAAGTGGCTTCGGGAGACAGACAGCAACACAATAGCCAAGAGCTATTGTGCGATGCGCCCACCGAACCACAGTGAAGAAACTAAAACCTGTGCTCGGTATACAAATATGACTGTGAGGCAATCATCTTACCCCCATAAATAGTGAGCAGCCCAAGAGCCCTTTGAGCTCTCCTGCACGGCAGCAGGCTGCGCGCCAGGATCTCCCCTTGAGTAGGGACGCCTCTCAAGGTTACTCCTCGAGGCTGAGAGATTCCTTGCCGCAACAGATCCTCGGTAAGTGACTAACAGCACGCTAAGCTTTGAAAGCTTAGCTAAGTGATATAAAGGATTGATTGCGCATATACAATCCTTTAGACATAAACCGCTGGCCAAGTCTGGGGCTAGGATTGGACCTAGCCACACCTAGACTCCCCTCTGAGAAGGAGTTTAGAAAGCAAGGGGGTCCTTCTGAATCTCATGACTCACGGCAGGGTCTCCCTGACAGTTTCGTCCTGTCCTCTATGCAGTAAATAATCAAGTGTACCGTGCCATCGAATATTGTTAAACCACTGTTGCATTGACCATTGAACCTTGTTAACTCACTGTTTTATATCAATATTTTTGCTTCTCTCTTACGAGTGAAGTGCATCACTCCATCCGCGACACCAAGCACCGCTCGCAAGCCCCGAGCGGCTGTGCGTTGGTACCCTGGCCTCTCCTGAGGCCAGGGTGCCAACACGCTGCCACGCAGCAGAGGCAGCCCCCAGCATCCACCCAGCTCCTACTCACCGGCCTCCCTTCGAGAGCGGGCTTTTCAGAGCTGCTCTGGGTGCCTGGCTGTCTCCTCTTTCCCAGCTGCTGCTGATGTTGGCACTCGGCCTGCTGGAGGAGGCGTTGCGCTTTTTCAAGAGCCTCCAGTCTTTCAATCCGCTTCTTGATCACAGTGAGATGCCTGTCAGGAGAAAGGAAAGCAGCTGAGAAGGAGCCGCTCGGTCCATCTTGCCCAGGCCATTTTCCGCTCCACCACTCCCATCATCCTGCTCCGGGTTGCTTTGCTCCACTAGTCCCCGCAGCAGCTTCCAGCTGCCTGTCCAAGGCTCCAAACACAGACTGCGCCAACGTGTTCGCAGCTGGCACCGGCTCCTTCCGCCGCTGGGCTTTGTTTGTTTACTGGAACACGAGGCTCCAGGACCTCTCGGAGGAACCACGGGCCCCCTTCAAGAGCAAGCGTTACTTGGCCTTTTCTTACCTCTGCCTCCTCTTCCTCTCTCCACCTGGCAAACTCTTTCTTTGCTCCTGCAGTAGCCACTTTCGCAGGCAAGAAACATCAGTCCCTCCCGGCAGTTCGGAGGCATCCTCTAACTTGGCCAGGTCTTGCCGAAGCTTTTTCTGAAAGGTGACACCGGGTTGTGGCTTGCTGTTGCCTGGACAAGCGCTCACGCCCCTGAGTGCTGAGGCATCCCGCGGGCCCAGGACAGCGCTCTGCTTCAGCCACACGCGGAGGGCAGAAGAGAAATGCTTCTCTCGGGACTCCGCGTGCTTGCACGTGACTTTCCTGCCCATGCCAACCCCTGCAGCCTGCGCTAGCTCAGCTCGCAGCCCAGTAGTCCTTTCCCTGCCACAACGCCCGGCCCAGCAGCACAGCCCTCACCTCTTCTGCATTGACCACCGCCCCTCCCCGAGATGCCGCAAGTGAAGCCCCAGCCCTCGGCACCGTGCCACTGACCGGTGTCCACCAACGCTCCACTTTGCCTACCTCCTCTCGCATGAACATTTTCTCTGCCTCCAGCTTGCGCGTGGTCAGATACTGCCTGTAGTCATTGAACTCCTTCAGAGTGCAAACCACCTATGGAGAGACGAGGGGAGAAGTCCCCCAAGAACTCTCAAGCCACCTACATAGACTGCCTTCCCCAAAACAGCCCAAGCCCAGCGGGAGGGGAGCTGCTCCTCTGCACACCCTCCCCTCCCCGGTGGCCGCGCCCCTGACTCCCCCCCTGCCAGGGCTGAGCACCGCTCCTCACCCCGGCACCAGGCCTCGCACCGGCTGCCTCCTCAACACTCAGGCAGCGCGGGGCAGCCTGAGAAGGGCAGGAGTGGGAATTGCCAGAGGGACGCTGGCACTACTTCTGCTCCCAGGGAAACCAGCCCCACAGCCCTGTGCCCTCCGCCAGCCACAGGCGGCTGTGGCAAGCGCTCTGGGAACCCCGCTTGATGAGGGCTGTTTTTATCAGCCCGACATGCAAACCTACTTTGCTGTCACTGGTGATGTAACCCTCTCTCTTCAGCCTCTGCAGGTTGTCCTTGCGCTTGTGGTAGGCCCGCAGATGCGGGTCATGCAGGCTGTTGTATTCTGTGCTCAGGAGGCGGCAGCACGGATCTCCCAGATCGAAATAACCAGAGGGCTGGTGAAGCTGAGAGAGAGACATTCCAGAGTATGAGAGAGCAGAAAAGAGGTGCCAAGCAGTACTTGTGAAAGGGTAAAGGTAGTTTGAAGGCTAACACTCTTCTCCATCCTTCTGAAGGCACAGAGGACACCACAGCCGGGCTGCAGGGCCAGGCTGGACTGGGCTAGGCTGTGATGGGATGGGCTGGGCTGGGCTGGGCTGGGCTGGGCTGGGGGAGAGAAGACAAACCCCACCAGCAAAGTAGGCATCTTAGGCCACCGGGAAGAACTGCAGACCTTGCCACAACAGAAATGAGCCTTCAGAGTGAAAAGTTCAAGCCCGGCAGTTCAAACGCAGCAAACGGATAATGCACTGAAAACAGCCTCCTCCGGATTAGGCAGGCCCAAGGGGTGTGTCAACCTACTCTGCCTCCAGGCACGCTCTGCCTTGGGACAAATACACCACAAGCTGGAGTAGAAGGAGGACACTGCGTGCATTCCCCAAGCAGAGAAGCCCGAGCTTTTCAAGTACGCCAACGAGGCAAGCAGGAGAAGGTTGGACTCTCCCTCAAGAGTGCCCCGGAGCCTGGCTCAACATTGCTGGATGAGTCGGAAGGGCACGTTGCCCCGGCACGCGGACACGCTGCCGCCTGCTGCAGGCAGGGGCCCCGCCGCACGCTTGCACGGTGCCAGAAACCAGTCCAGAAAGCTGACAGGTCCTCCTTTTTGTCTCCGCACCAGAGAGCCAGGAGCTTTCCTCTGCTCCCCAGCGCCGCCAGACTGAAGGGCTGCAGCGCCCACTGTAGAGCAGGCGGCCACAAGGACTTCTTTGAATGACAGGGACCCCGTAAAAGAGGAGAGCTTTTCTACCCCTTTCCACTTCCTTTACCTTTTCCCCCAGCTGTGTCCTGCAGAAGACAGGCTTGGAGCCGGGCAGCAGAGGGATCTTGACCCCAAGTGGGAGGTCCAGCAGCCCAGTACCTCCTTCTGCCAGTGGCTGTCTCCTGTTCCCGAGCTAGAAAGAGGGAGACACTCATGGGCACTCGGGCACTCTCTCCATAAGCCTCCTGCACGGCAGTTGCTAGAAAGGCTCCTGGAAGACTCCAACCAAAGGGACCGCCAAGAGCGGCCCAGTCAAAAGCTGCTCTCTGCTTCCTCGCCCCCGTCCCCACAACTCCTATCCCTTCCTCATCCCACGTCCGCGTCCTTTCACAGCAAGCCCTCCCACCTGCTTAGCCGTAAGCCAGGCTGGGCAGAGAGGCAGGACTCCCTGCAAACTCTCCCCGGCCCGACCACCTTTGGATCCCTCCCAGCTCCCCCGGCACGTCCCGAGGCCCCAGAGCAGCCCTGCGTGTCCCAGGCTCCCGGGCTGCGCCCTCTCCATCGCCCCGTTGCTCACCTCTCCCCTCTTCCCCACAGCGCTCGGCAGTGCATCTACGTTTTGGAGGCGAGCAGTGAGAAGGTGCTTCATGCCTCCTTCCAAGAGCTCTCCTGGAGCTGTGACCCTGTGCTGGCACCCACAGACCCACTCGCTCCAGAGGCAGGCAGCTGCGGCCACCGCAGCCAGCCGCCCAGCGAGCAGCTATATAGAGCAATCACACATTGTTGCATCATCACGTTGCTGCACCACCGCATTGTTGCGTCGTCACGTTGCCGCGCCACCGCACTGGTGCATCATCGTGTTGCCACCCCGCCACCCGGCTGCTGCCCGGCCACCCCGGGGCCCACCAGGACGCCCGTCTGGACACGCACGTGGGCCACGTGCTCTCGCTGACCCTGCTTTCAGCAGGAGGCCTCGACTAGGTGCTGACCTGCTGCCCCTTCTTCCTCCTTGTCCCTCTTTTTCCCAGCTTTGGCCTTCAGATGGCAGGGCTGGAGCTGGGCCGCCCGTGGGCTGCTGCTGCACTGGCTTTTGTAGACCGTTTTTAGACCATTGCCCTCTCACAGGCAAAGCAGCCTCCACTCAGGAAATTGCACTGACTTGGCCCCCCAGACCCAAGCTGCCAGTTCTGCTCCGTACCTCCCCCAGCTTTCAGCTGTAGAGGACAGGGTGGGAGGCCACTCCAGCCAGTCTTGAGGGGAAAAGAGGATAAAAGGCGTTCCCTGGGGCATACAGAAAGGCAGAGGGAGGGCTCTGCCTCCTGCCGACTATTTGACTTGTCTTCTTGAGGGACTGAAGGCCTCCCTTCCCTGGGGGATGCTGCGTGTCAGAGGGTCAAGGACTGAGCCTGCACCACAGCAGGGTAGTGAGAGGGGACTGATCCCTGTTCAGATCCCCTCCCTCTCAATCCCGTTAAGAGAGGGGACCGATCCCCTCCCTCTCAATCCCGTTAAGAGAGGGGACCGATCCCCTCCCTCTCAATCCCGTTAGAGAGGGGATTGCTCCCACGGCTCCCCTTTGGGTGAGCCCTGGAACAGGCTGCTTGCACCTGCTCACGTACACGATTCTGGGCCTCCACAATATACCCGTCTCCCACCTCCGGGCAGACGAGACCCAAACGACATGGGGCAGAGCGGTCCCCAGGGGGAGACACCACTGTCTATCCCAGGAGCGGCCAGAACAAGTGTTCGTGCAGAGCTTCTTGGTCTAAGGAGAAAGAGCCCTGGACTGACTCAGCAGATCCAAGAGCTGGAAACAAGCTGAAACAAGAGAGGTTCAGACTGGATTTAAGGAGGAAATAAACCTGAACCGGGATGGCAATCATGCAGTAGAACGGGTTGCCCAGAGAGGTCGTGCAGAGTCCATCCTTGACAGTTTGGAAGACCCAACTGGATAGAGCCTTGAGCAACCTGGACTGATCCCATAGCTGACCACAGCTGCTCTGAGCTGAAGATTGGGCTACAGGCCTCCTGGGGTCCCTGCCAGCCTGAATCATCCTGTGATCCTGTGATTATTGGATTGGAAATTCATACACATCTCCTCCCTGAATAACCTGCAAGCTCTTTCATCGTTTCACCGATGAAGGCAAGAGTAATTGTGGGAATATTAATCTGGAGTTTAGAAGTCTGTCTTGCCCAAAGAAGAACTTTGGAAAGTCTTGTACCCAACGTACGAAACAGGAGAGAGAGAGAACTAACAGGCAGGAAGCTGTTACACTGAGAGTAGCCGAACCGTTTGGAAACGTTCTGTGATTTCTGGAAGCTTCTTTTACTTTCTCGGCGATGAATGTTTCACCTGCATCAGTGACAGAGAGTGATGCAGTTCTAGTCAGGAAATTCCAGCATTCTTTAGGTGTAAACAGAAAGCTGTTGGAAACCTTTCCAACTGCCGTATCTGGGACGTGCCCCTGTACTCGGCACTGGTAAGGCCGCACCTCAAATACTGTGTGCAGTTTGGGGCCCCTCACTACAAGAAAGACATGCGGGTGCTGGAGCGTGTCCCAAGAAGAGCAACGAAGCTGGTGAAGGGTCTAGAGAACGAGACTTGTGAGGAGCAGCTGAGGGAACTGGGGTTTTGTTTAGCCTGGAGAAAAGGAGGCTGAGGGGAGACCTTCTCGCTCTCTACAACTACCTGAAAGGAGCTTGTATCGAGGTGGGTGTCGGTCTCTTTTCCCAAGCAACAAGTAATAGGACGAGAGGAAATGGCCTCCTGTTAGGTTTGCAGTGCAGTGCACAGTGCAGCCACAGCACTTTGCTGTTCTGGGGAAACCGGCTCAGGTCAGAGTTCTTCCTCTGTTTTCAAAGCGACACGTGCTTTGCTGAGGGCTGTGTTCCACATGGGAAGGCAACCCCCAACCTCAAGCTAGGAACATGAAACTATTCTTTTGTGGCGAGTGAACTCAAACACAGAAGCAATTCCTAAAGGAGTTTTATGGCTTATGGAGCCTGCTACATTTGAATTACAATACCCAAGTCTGTCAACATCAAGCCAACCCAGATAAAAAGTGGGACCCTAGTCTGCTAAGCATCTAGAGCAGACTAGATGTGAAACTCGGGCAGCCAGCTCCGGAAGGGGAATGCGCAGTGCTGAATTAGGAGCCGGTAGTGCACACGGAAAGGAAGACATCAAAGGCACTTCACAACAAACAATACGCATAGGCTAGGGAACACCACCACTGAAGAGAGGGACAGAGCTGACCTCTCTGAAATAATAAGGGCACCTTTGTGAAACTGGGCTTGGAAGCCCGAAAAGCCTTCCCACGCCCTGGTAGGTAACCCAGAGGTACGAGTGGGAGAAGTGGCCATCTGGGAGCATCTCCCAGGAAGCGCGAGATGGAATTCCAGTTCCGCTGTTGCCCAGACCCAGAGGAGTGCCTTAACGAGACACCTGAGGACTATTCTTTGAGCAGAGCACCTCCATTTTCCTGCTGAACTGCGGAAGCAGGTCCACAGTGCAGGCACACACGACAGCCGCAAGGGGAAGGGGGTTCAGTGAGTTACCTGTAGCAAGGGACCTTCAGGCACGGAGGCTTCCTGGTGAGAACATCCTTAAGATGTAACTTGATGGCTTCAGCAGTATTCTCGGCTCACTTGCCGGAGCTAAGCATCGTGTACTTCACTCACGTAAATCTTACATGCGTTTTGCCCTGAACGCCTGTGAAGATTCACCTCCTCAGGGAGACCAGGGTGTACCAGACCCATAAAAGTACACGGAAGAGAAGTCTGGCGACTGCTGCTACTGCCGATACCACTGTCAAAGGATGCAAGGGGGTTCAGTAGCTGGAATGTACGCTCTTACACTGATAAAACAAATGTCCATACAGTGCTTAGGTCTCTGACTCAGTCCGACATTGGGATCGTGATTAGCACAGCATAGCAATACAACACTAACGCTTGCCGGAAGGCTATAAGCTCTGGCACTGCCTCACATCCCTGGAGGCGAGGCAGGAGGAGTAACAGTACCTCCGCTCACCAAGGCGAGGGGTTTGCCAGATGTTTGCTCTATACCAAGGGGTGGAGTGTGGCGGTTCACGCAACTCCTGCTCACGTTTTGGCTAACCCAGCTCATGCTAAGGCCTGATGTATGCTGGGAGCAGCGCCATTAGGTTGAAGCGAGAGCACCAGGTAGGCAGCACAGGTGGCCAGAAAGAGCTAAAGGGCCATGATGCAGCCATCATCACCTGCAGCTGGCTGTCTCCTGCAGCCATCATCTTTGTCTGGCAGTACTGTCAGAATCTGCTGGCTTTTGGAAATGGTATAGAGCAGACTTCCAAGCTGGAAGGTATAAAACATCCGCTTACCTGTGGGATAATAGCTGGAGGTGACTTAGAAATTAAACTTATATTCACACTTTTAGGTAAGGTGCAGCATTGAAGAAGATTCCCGGGTGGAATACGGCTGACGTGCAAGGCCATTCCGTGGAAGTTCCCTAGGCCTGGTAATCTTAGACGTCGGTGACTTCCAGGGGAGCTTGGTGTCCTGACTCTAAGAAGGTACTGTTCGGAGGGTGGAGCGGTGTGGAGACGCCGCGGCCAGGCTCTGCAATTAAATGGGAACTCAAAGGTATTGTGTGTGACCAGTAAGCTGCACATTTGCTATCCTGGGCCAACACCCTGTCATGTTTCTGACAAAAATGCTGTCCTTTGATGAACTTTGCTCATTATAACATCATTAAAATACCAAAACACACCTACATCCCAAAAGCTACCCGCCTCCAAGGTGCGACCACCCCTCACTGAGCTTGCGCTTTGAATTCTTCCTAGCCTATACCTTTAAAAGCGAAGCGAGAAGACTTTACACCAATCCTAAACAAAGATGTATGACTAGAGTCACTCAAGCTCCACCCGAAAGGTAAAAGGTAGTATAAAATGGCTTAAGAGAAAGCGAATGTTAGGGAAGACACCATCGCGTACCACTCTGACCTCTGGGATCAGTCGACGGGCTGAGCCTCTCTTCCCCCCCGTCGGGACGCCTTTGGGTAAGATTCGAACGCTTGGTTATTCCAAGTGCCTCCCCAGGAAACTTAGAAATCTCTCTAGAGTCGCTTTATCATCTTTAACGCGTTTATAGCCGGCCGTGTCACTCATACTCTTGGTATTTGCACGTGCTTTGCAGACAGTAAATTTATCACCCGTAATCCAAAGAGTCTGTGTATCTGTTGCTCTAATAAACTGCACTCTTTATTAATGTGGCCGTGATGGTTCATGCAACACGACTAGACTGGGGGTGCGGCGCGTTTAAATTAACGCTCTCGCCTTTACTCTGCTGAATGGCTGCATATACAGTCCTTAGAACATAACCGTTGACCAAGTCTGAGACTAGGACTGGACTTAGCCGCACCTAGACTCCTCTCTGAGAAGGAGTTTAGAAAGCAAGGGGGTCCTGTCTGAACCTCGTGACTCAACGGGAGGGTTCCCCCCCGCCAGCCACTCCTCAGACTCCTACACGACAGTAACTCTTAACGCAACGTTACCCAAAAAGCCTCTGAAGCGGATCCAACAGCAGCTGGACTGCTGAGGCATTCGTGCTTCCCAGAGCGATACAGGGGACACCCGCACCGTGATGGAGGAGGAAGGATGAGCACTCTCACCAGGGAACTAATTTTTTTTTTTTTTTTTTTTTGCTCATAAGTGCACGAATTAAGTGTCACAGGTTGTAAGTTATGAAACGTCATGACCTGAGTGGTGAATAAGTGAAATCACGTAACAGACTAGTCTGGGCAAAGGGGACTGAGCCCCGTTTGTCCTGTTTGTTTGTTGTGTTTCTTCATGAGCTCAGGAAATAAAGCTTAATTCGCAGAGTACGCTGTCCCGTAAATTTGAAGTTTTCTCTCCCATACCGGTTTTTCTCTAACTGCTTGCACTCTGTCCCGTTCATGCTGCAAAACGGGGAGAAAAAGATTCAGTAATTCCATCTAGGTCCGTTTGCTTTTCGTACTCGACTGGAACTCCTGCTCCAGTGGCAGTCAAGGGCTGAAGTCTGAGCTTTTAGTAGAAAGCTCTAGCTGTTCAGTTGGCTTCCCCGTGCGACGGACCTTTCCTACTGTCGCTGGGGTCCCGCCCTTCTTGCCCCAGTGTCCCCATACCCCCCCCCCCCCACCCGACGCTCTGGTGTCAGGGACCGTTTCCTCCCGCTCCTCCTCTCCCAGATTCCACAGGGAGCGGTTTTTGCCCCCAGCCTTCTGCGGGGCCGTTAACGGTCTCTGAGCAGAACTCGCTGGAGCAAACCGCTGCCGGGCAGCCTCTCCACCGCGGCAGCACCGCAGCCCGGCGCAGCACCGTCAGCAAGGAGCGAGAAGGGACCCGCTGCCACAGAGCGGCCCCGAGCGAGCCCGGCTCTCCCCGCCCCGCGCAGGGAGGCGCAGCACCGGCAAGAGGTGCTGGTGCGGAAGCTATAGGCAAAAGTGAGAAGCGAGGGCGCCTGCCCGGGGGCAGCTGCCCAGGGACGGGCCGCAGTGGCGGGGTGCCCGGGCCGCCCGCGCCGCGCGGAGGGGGGACTCGGCGGCGGCGATCTCGGGGGACGAACGCGGGGGGCGAACGCGGGGCCCTCCCTGGGCGCCGAGCCCTGCCGCTGTCCCCCTCCCGCGCCCCTCTCTCGGTCGCTCTTTTCCGTGCTTAAACCGAGATGCCGGGCTTGCAAACGCCTTTGTTTGGCCACGGGAGCGGGCGGCTGTCCCAGAGGCAGCAGTCGAGCCGGCGGGGGGGTTCGGGCGGCCCCGGGCAGAGGCAGGCAGCTCTGGCCGGGTTCGCCCGGGGCGCCCGAGCGCTGGCAGCGGCGAGGGTGCCAGGCCTGGGCGGAGGGTCGGGGCAGGCCGTGCCCTGCCCGGCCCCGTGCCCGTGCCCGACGGTGGTCGCGGCGCTGCTGTAAGGTCGTCCTGCTTTTCTTGCCGTGCTTGTCTTCTGCAGCGGCACAGAAACCCGCAGTCTGCAGTGGCTGAGCAGGCCTGTGGTCAGGACTGACTTGGCTTGCTAAATACCGAAAAGCCATTCTGAAAGCTCGTTCCTCTGACTTCAGGGACCCACTGGACTTTGAGCCCGTTGGCAATACTGATTTGGGGTACGTGGTGGCCATAGGCCGGGCATGCCTGTCTCGGTCTGTCTGATCATTCTGCTTGCCATCGCTCTCTTAGGATGAGCAGATAGCACTACGTGTGAAAGAAACCCTGTCTCACTTTCTTTAATATTAGATAAAGTGAAGCTTCCCTGTATCGTAACGACGTCTTGTTGACCGTATCGGCACCACTGTGAAATGGGCTGGGCTTGGGCTCTTTGCTTGCGTCCCTACCGATAGCTGCCGCAGCACTCCTAGTTGAACAGAGCGAAGACGTAGTGTTCGGATCCCCTCTACTGGTCCCAGTACCACATGAACTTGAAATGCTGCTGTCACAGCACCTTACCCAGGCAATGTCACCACAGCAAATACATCACCATGAGCTGATTCGCTTAACAGCAGAAAACAGAAGAATTAAGCGACGTAAGACACTGAACCCTGCTACTCTGCTCCCCGCGCCTGGGGAAAAAACTCCACGCCACGATTGTGTGGTACCAACCCGTGAAGCTGAAAAGGCCCAAAAATATTTAACGGATGGGCCATTTCCAGATCCCAATCCTGAACTAGGTATGGACGGGTCCTCGCATGATCTGAACAGGAACTGGGTTACAGGCTATTCAGGAACTACTGAAAATGGAGTAGTGGAGGCTTCACCACTCAGTCTGTAGCAGGGGGCTCGGGCTGGGCACCGAAAGGCACGCAGAGGGCTCCGGGCCGCACCAAACGGCACATCTAGAGCTCTGGGACGCACCAGAAGGCAAGCGGAGGGCCCTAGGAAGCACAAAAAGAGAAGAGGAGGGCCTTGGGAGGCACCGAAAGGCCGTTTGGTGGCCCCTCGGTTGCCCCAAAAGGCCCACGCCGGTCCCTAGGGGACACGGGAAGGCAAACAGAGACGCCTTGAGGAGACAAGAGGAGAAGAGGAGTCCTCCGGGAAAGATGAAAAGCTGAAGGCCGATCCCTTGGCGGGACACCGAAAGGCCCACCGAGGGCCCTGGCTGGGATCCCAAAGGCCCATCAGGAGGCCCTGAGGGCGGCAAGAGAATAAATGCACAGAACAAGGCGCAGCCTTCAACAGCACCAACATATGGGACTCGCAGAAGGCTTGAGAGAGTATAGCTTTACAGAGCTGGACCAGCCCCTCAGCCCGGCTGCAAAGCTTTCTAAACAAGCCAAAACCGTTGGCTACTTTTCTCTTCCCTACTTAAGGTTCCCCGTAAAACTGGGTCTTAGCCTGACCGAGGCTGTAGGAGGGAGGAAGACGAAGGAAAACATTGCAGGGAAAATGCCCAGACACAGTATGGCCTGGCGTTGAATACATGTAGGCACAAGCAAGCCCTTGGGAGCAAACTCTTTATTCTCTGCCTGGGGGAGCTGCCCGGGGACTCTGTGGCCCTGGAGCCGCACACCTCCTCAGGACACCCTCCGCAAGGCTCCCAGCTACCGCCCTCTTTAATGACTCGGGCTGCACGGGCTCCTCCAGGAAAAGCTTTAAACGCACTGGTCTGCGCCGTGCTCCTGCCTGGGTGGGGGGCTTTGGACCCGCTGGAGGCATGGGCTGCCTTGGAAGCTGCGGGCCCGTGGAGGCGAGGGTGCCTGCGGTGCTCCCTGGCCTGCGTATACGCAGAGTTTCCCACGTGGGCACTGAAGACCTTGCTGTGGCTCCAGAGGTATAATCCTGGGACTTCTGAAGGCCTTCGGCTGGCCGGCGGGCATCTTGCTCAGCGCCTCGGAGGAGAGATGGGAGGAGAGTACGTGAGCTCTCCTCTTCGAATTGTCCGGCTTCCTCTGAAGGCGTGACTATTGCAGGGAGGCTGAGAGGTGGCAAGACCTTCCTTGGTTGAAGCTTCTCTGATTGTTGCTTGGACTTCCTTTGTTCCTCTAACTTCTTCTTCGTGGTTTCCAGAACTTCAAGGACAATGGTTCTGGCATACCCAATCAATTCTGCATCCAGCTGCTGAACTCTGGAGATGGCTTTTTGGATGCTCTCCTTGGCAAGCTCACGACTCACTCGTGAGACGTCAGCAGCGTTTTGCAACACGGGCAACTTTGCTCTCTCGCTTGCTTCTGGGGTCGGCTGTTGCGATGCTCTGGGTGATCCTTGTCCTTCTGTTACGCCCTGAAGCTTCAGGATCTCCGAAAACTGACAGTGAAAGTCCTGTTCAAACTGAGAAGCTACAAAGGATGACAGGGTGGAGCTAACACTCTCAACAGCCTCTTGGGTCGTTTTGTCAATAGAAGACTGCGAAGGTGCTCTGTTGGAAGCTGCTAGTTCCGCCTCCCTCCATCTCGCTTCTCTGGATTTGCCTGCTCGGGTGGCTCTTCCAGCAACGAGCTCTGATAGCTTCTGCCTGGCTGCCCGCCCTGGCTCAGCTGCATCAGACATGCTGGATACCAAATGCTCCCCAAAGCTCTCCAAGACGGTCGCCACAAGCTCTCGAGCCACCAGTCCAATTTCGTCCCGGCGATCCACAGGAGAAGTGTCCAAAGGCTCTCCCCCTCTGGCACTGGCAAACAACCTTCTGCTGACCTCGTGGGGAGCCCTCCTTAAGACGCGGACGGACTGATCCAGCGCCTTCACCCGCTCCAGCACTTCCTGGACCACGGTCTCAGCCATCTCTTTAAGCTCCTGGTCTTCTGCCAGCGTAGCCCGCAGCAGCGTAGGCTGTATGCTGTTAGGCGCTTCTTCTGCAGCACGCTTGGGAGACTGAAAGGAGGAGCAGTTGATGAGTGAATGTGTTCCTCCACCTCCGTTTGCCTTCCTTTTCCTCCTCACAAGACCCCTGCCCAGACGAGTCCCTAGCAGTCAAGCTTGAACAAACTCTCCTTTCTCTGTAGGCCACCTGGCACACAAGGTTTCTCGTCTCCCGCCGCCAGGAGCCAAGTGTTGTGGGCACTTCTCAGAATCAAGCGGGTGCCATTTGGCTTAGAGCAAAGGGCGCCGTAGCTCCCCTGGACCTCAGCACGGTGAACCAGGTGCCACGGGCCCTGAACTGGAAGCTGGTGGCTGCCTGGGTACCGCTGATCGTGGCCGGAGGACAGGCCCCAGGGCACAGCGGGCCCCTGCAGGGGCTGGCACTTCCAATGGGCTCGTTGGCTCCAGCCGCGGGAGGCACTGGGCAGAGTTGAATAGCGGAGGGAAAGCCGTGGAAGGTACTGCACCAGGCTCTTTGCTCCAGTCTCTTCTGCCACAGGTCCCAGCCGCTCTCAGGGCACTGCTGCCCTGCATCAGGGTGGCCCGTTTGCCCCTTTTCAAGGCCAAACGCCAAGAACGGTTGTTTTGAGAGCAGAAAAGGAAACAATCCTTTTTCGCCAGCCCAAGGAAATGTCCTCGGGACAGGAGGCAGTCTGAAAGTCCACCACGGGCTGCCAGCCTCATGCAAAGTGGGGAAGAAGTCAGGAGTCAAGAACAGAGACAGGCGGCAGCCTGAAATTGTCCTCTCCCGTCACTTGCTCTTTTGCAGCCTGGCAGCCTGACTGCCACGGCAGAAGGAGCTTAACCCTTCACCCTGGCATAGATACCACCCCACACTATCCGGAAACCCCTCCCGAGAGGCTGTTGCAGGGGATGGAGCCGGGCAATGTGTAACAGGTCTCCCCCCAGTGAGAACTGGGCAACAGCAGGCTCTCTGCTAAGCTAGCTGAAGACTTCCTTGAAGACAGAATGAACCCATGAATGGCCAAGCACCAGCACTCTCAGGTTCAGGGACGCTGCAACTTTGGTGCAGAAGTCTTTGGATGAAAACCAGAGTTTTTCAACCAGACACGAAAGCAGCAGCATGGACCGTGCGGCCAGTTAGGGCAGCTCACAGGTCCGTGCTAAATGTGCGAGTCTGCGCGCAGAAGTGGCCACTGAGAGTGCCCGGGCACGCTTTTGTGTCAGAAAGGGCTAGTGCCTGGTGTCCGAGAGACACAGGAAGGAAAGCGCCCGCTTCTTGGTCTCTGACAGCCACCCTCAAACGAGGACACGTCGCACACCAGCCAGGCACCACCTCCTCAGCAACCAAGTGTGACGGTGTGCTCTCCCCCCGCTACCCCCGCCTGACCTTTGTCTCCCATAACCCTGCTCAAGCAATAACCACCAGTGGCGGTCGCAATGGATGCGTCTGGTCGCGATGGCTGCACCTGGCTCAAAGTGGCTTCGGGAGACAGACAGCAACACAATAGCCAAGAGCTATTGTGCGATGCGCCCACCGAACCACAGTGAAGAAACTAAAACCTGTGCTCGGTATACAAATATGACTGTGAGGCAATCATCTTACCCCCATAAATAGTGAGCAGCCCAAGAGCCCTTTGAGCTCTCCTGCACGGCAGCAGGCTGCGCGCCAGGATCTCCCCTTGAGTAGGGACGCCTCTCAAGGTTACTCCTCGAGGCTGAGAGATTCCTTGCCGCAACAGATCCTCGGTAAGTGACTAACAGCACGCTAAGCTTTGAAAGCTTAGCTAAGTGATATAAAGGATTGATTGCGCATATACAATCCTTTAGACATAAACCGCTGGCCAAGTCTGGGGCTAGGATTGGACCTAGCCACACCTAGACTCCCCTCTGAGAAGGAGTTTAGAAAGCAAGGGGGTCCTTCTGAATCTCATGACTCACGGCAGGGTCTCCCTGACAGTTTCGTCCTGTCCTCTATGCAGTAAATAATCAAGTGTACCGTGCCATCGAATATTGTTAAACCACTGTTGCATTGACCATTGAACCTTGTTAACTCACTGTTTTATATCAATATTTTTGCTTCTCTCTTACGAGTGAAGTGCATCACTCCATCCGCGACACCAAGCACCGCTCGCAAGCCCCGAGCGGCTGTGCGTTGGTACCCTGGCCTCTCCTGAGGCCAGGGTGCCAACACGCTGCCACGCAGCAGAGGCAGCCCCCAGCATCCACCCAGCTCCTACTCACCGGCCTCCCTTCGAGAGCGGGCTTTTCAGAGCTGCTCTGGGTGCCTGGCTGTCTCCTCTTTCCCAGCTGCTGCTGATGTTGGCACTCGGCCTGCTGGAGGAGGCGTTGCGCTTTTTCAAGAGCCTCCAGTCTTTCAATCCGCTTCTTGATCACAGTGAGATGCCTGTCAGGAGAAAGGAAAGCAGCTGAGAAGGAGCCGCTCGGTCCATCTTGCCCAGGCCATTTTCCGCTCCACCACTCCCATCATCCTGCTCCGGGTTGCTTTGCTCCACTAGTCCCCGCAGCAGCTTCCAGCTGCCTGTCCAAGGCTCCAAACACAGACTGCGCCAACGTGTTCGCAGCTGGCACCGGCTCCTTCCGCCGCTGGGCTTTGTTTGTTTACTGGAACACGAGGCTCCAGGACCTCTCGGAGGAACCACGGGCCCCCTTCAAGAGCAAGCGTTACTTGGCCTTTTCTTACCTCTGCCTCCTCTTCCTCTCTCCACCTGGCAAACTCTTTCTTTGCTCCTGCAGTAGCCACTTTCGCAGGCAAGAAACATCAGTCCCTCCCGGCAGTTCGGAGGCATCCTCTAACTTGGCCAGGTCTTGCCGAAGCTTTTTCTGAAAGGTGACACCGGGTTGTGGCTTGCTGTTGCCTGGACAAGCGCTCACGCCCCTGAGTGCTGAGGCATCCCGCGGGCCCAGGACAGCGCTCTGCTTCAGCCACACGCGGAGGGCAGAAGAGAAATGCTTCTCTCGGGACTCCGCGTGCTTGCACGTGACTTTCCTGCCCATGCCAACCCCTGCAGCCTGCGCTAGCTCAGCTCGCAGCCCAGTAGTCCTTTCCCTGCCACAACGCCCGGCCCAGCAGCACAGCCCTCACCTCTTCTGCATTGACCACCGCCCCTCCCCGAGATGCCGCAAGTGAAGCCCCAGCCCTCGGCACCGTGCCACTGACCGGTGTCCACCAACGCTCCACTTTGCCTACCTCCTCTCGCATGAACATTTTCTCTGCCTCCAGCTTGCGCGTGGTCAGATACTGCCTGTAGTCATTGAACTCCTTCAGAGTGCAAACCACCTATGGAGAGACGAGGGGAGAAGTCCCCCAAGAACTCTCAAGCCACCTACATAGACTGCCTTCCCCAAAACAGCCCAAGCCCAGCGGGAGGGGAGCTGCTCCTCTGCACACCCTCCCCTCCCCGGTGGCCGCGCCCCTGACTCCCCCCCTGCCAGGCCTGAGCACCGCTCCTCACCCCGGCACCAGGCCTCGCACCGGCTGCCTCCTCAACACTCAGGCAGCGCGGGGCAGCCTGAGAAGGGCAGGAGTGGGAATTGCCAGAGGGACGCTGGCACTACTTCTGCTCCCAGGGAAACCAGCCCCACAGCCCTGTGCCCTCCGCCAGCCACAGGCGGCTGTGGCAAGCGCTCTGGGAACCCCGCTTGATGAGGGCTGTTTTTATCAGCCCGACATGCAAACCTACTTTGCTGTCACTGGTGATGTAACCCTCTCTCTTCAGCCTCTGCAGGTTGTCCTTGCGCTTGTGGTAGGCCCGCAGATGCGGGTCATGCAGGCTGTTGTATTCTGTGCTCAGGAGGCGGCAGCACGGATCTCCCAGATCGAAATAACCAGAGGGCTGGTGAAGCTGAGAGAGAGACATTCCAGAGTATGAGAGAGCAGAAAAGAGGTGCCAAGCAGTACTTGTGAAAGGGTAAAGGTAGTTTGAAGGCTAACACTCTTCTCCATCCTTCTGAAGGCACAGAGGACACCACAGCCGGGCTGCAGGGCCAGGCTGGACTGGGCTAGGCTGTGATGGGATGGGCTGGGCTGGGCTGGGCTGGGCTGGGCTGGGGGAGAGAAGACAAACCCCACCAGCAAAGTAGGCATCTTAGGCCACCGGGAAGAACTGCAGACCTTGCCACAACAGAAATGAGCCTTCAGAGTGAAAAGTTCAAGCCCGGCAGTTCAAACGCAGCAAACGGATAATGCACTGAAAACAGCCTCCTCCGGATTAGGCAGGCCCAAGGGGTGTGTCAACCTACTCTGCCTCCAGGCACGCTCTGCCTTGGGACAAATACACCACAAGCTGGAGTAGAAGGAGGACACTGCGTGCATTCCCCAAGCAGAGAAGCCCGAGCTTTTCAAGTACGCCAACGAGGCAAGCAGGAGAAGGTTGGACTCTCCCTCAAGAGTGCCCCGGAGCCTGGCTCAACATTGCTGGATGAGTCGGAAGGGCACGTTGCCCCGGCACGCGGACACGCTGCCGCCTGCTGCAGGCAGGGGCCCCGCCGCACGCTTGCACGGTGCCAGAAACCAGTCCAGAAAGCTGACAGGTCCTCCTTTTTGTCTCCGCACCAGAGAGCCAGGAGCTTTCCTCTGCTCCCCAGCGCCGCCAGACTGAAGGGCTGCAGCGCCCACTGTAGAGCAGGCGGCCACAAGGACTTCTTTGAATGACAGGGACCCCGTAAAAGAGGAGAGCTTTTCTACCCCTTTCCACTTCCTTTACCTTTTCCCCCAGCTGTGTCCTGCAGAAGACAGGCTTGGAGCCGGGCAGCAGAGGGATCTTGACCCCAAGTGGGAGGTCCAGCAGCCCAGTACCTCCTTCTGCCAGTGGCTGTCTCCTGTTCCCGAGCTAGAAAGAGGGAGACACTCATGGGCACTCGGGCACTCTCTCCATAAGCCTCCTGCACGGCAGTTGCTAGAAAGGCTCCTGGAAGACTCCAACCAAAGGGACCGCCAAGAGCGGCCCAGTCAAAAGCTGCTCTCTGCTTCCTCGCCCCCGTCCCCACAACTCCTATCCCTTCCTCATCCCACGTCCGCGTCCTTTCACAGCAAGCCCTCCCACCTGCTTAGCCGTAAGCCAGGCTGGGCAGAGAGGCAGGACTCCCTGCAAACTCTCCCCGGCCCGACCACCTTTGGATCCCTCCCAGCTCCCCCGGCACGTCCCGAGGCCCCAGAGCAGCCCTGCGTGTCCCAGGCTCCCGGGCTGCGCCCTCTCCATCGCCCCGTTGCTCACCTCTCCCCTCTTCCCCACAGCGCTCGGCAGTGCATCTACGTTTTGGAGGCGAGCAGTGAGAAGGTGCTTCATGCCTCCTTCCAAGAGCTCTCCTGGAGCTGTGACCCTGTGCTGGCACCCACAGACCCACTCGCTCCAGAGGCAGGCAGCTGCGGCCACCGCAGCCAGCCGCCCAGCGAGCAGCTATATAGAGCAATCACACATTGTTGCATCATCACGTTGCTGCACCACCGCATTGTTGCGTCGTCACGTTGCCGCGCCACCGCACTGGTGCATCATCGTGTTGCCACCCCGCCACCCGGCTGCTGCCCGGCCACCCCGGGGCCCACCAGGACGCCCGTCTGGACACGCACGTGGGCCACGTGCTCTCGCTGACCCTGCTTTCAGCAGGAGGCCTCGACTAGGTGCTGACCTGCTGCCCCTTCTTCCTCCTTGTCCCTCTTTTTCCCAGCTTTGGCCTTCAGATGGCAGGGCTGGAGCTGGGCCGCCCGTGGGCTGCTGCTGCACTGGCTTTTGTAGACCGTTTTTAGACCATTGCCCTCTCACAGGCAAAGCAGCCTCCACTCAGGAAATTGCACTGACTTGGCCCCCCAGACCCAAGCTGCCAGTTCTGCTCCGTACCTCCCCCAGCTTTCAGCTGTAGAGGACAGGGTGGGAGGCCACTCCAGCCAGTCTTGAGGGGAAAAGAGGATAAAAGGCGTTCCCTGGGGCATACAGAAAGGCAGAGGGAGGGCTCTGCCTCCTGCCGACTATTTGACTTGTCTTCTTGAGGGACTGAAGGCCTCCCTTCCCTGGGGGATGCTGCGTGTCAGAGGGTCAAGGACTGAGCCTGCACCACAGCAGGGTAGTGAGAGGGGACTGATCCCTGTTCAGATCCCCTCCCTCTCAATCCCGTTAAGAGAGGGGACCGATCCCCTCCCTCTCAATCCCGTTAAGAGAGGGGACCGATCCCCTCCCTCTCAATCCCGTTAGAGAGGGGATTGCTCCCACGGCTCCCCTTTGGGTGAGCCCTGGAACAGGCTGCTTGCACCTGCTCACGTACACGATTCTGGGCCTCCACAATATACCCGTCTCCCACCTCCGGGCAGACGAGACCCAAACGACATGGGGCAGAGCGGTCCCCAGGGGGAGACACCACTGTCTATCCCAGGAGCGGCCAGAACAAGTGTTCGTGCAGAGCTTCTTGGTCTAAGGAGAAAGAGCCCTGGACTGACTCAGCAGATCCAAGAGCTGGAAACAAGCTGAAACAAGAGAGGTTCAGACTGGATTTAAGGAGGAAATAAACCTGAACCGGGATGGCAATCATGCAGTAGAACGGGTTGCCCAGAGAGGTCGTGCAGAGTCCATCCTTGACAGTTTGGAAGACCCAACTGGATAGAGCCTTGAGCAACCTGGACTGATCCCATAGCTGACCACAGCTGCTCTGAGCTGAAGATTGGGCTACAGGCCTCCTGGGGTCCCTGCCAGCCTGAATCATCCTGTGATCCTGTGATTATTGGATTGGAAATTCATACACATCTCCTCCCTGAATAACCTGCAAGCTCTTTCATCGTTTCACCGATGAAGGCAAGAGTAATTGTGGGAATATTAATCTGGAGTTTAGAAGTCTGTCTTGCCCAAAGAAGAACTTTGGAAAGTCTTGTACCCAACGTACGAAACAGGAGAGAGAGAGAACTAACAGGCAGGAAGCTGTTACACTGAGAGTAGCCGAACCGTTTGGAAACGTTCTGTGATTTCTGGAAGCTTCTTTTACTTTCTCGGCGATGAATGTTTCACCTGCATCAGTGACAGAGAGTGATGCAGTTCTAGTCAGGAAATTCCAGCATTCTTTAGGTGTAAACAGAAAGCTGTTGGAAACCTTTCCAACTGCCGTATCTGGGACGTGCCCCTGTACTCGGCACTGGTGAGGCCGCACCTCAAATACTGTGTGCAGTTTGGGGCCCCTCACTACAAGAAAGACATGCGGGTGCTGGAGCGTGTCCCAAGAAGAGCAACGAAGCTGGTGAAGGGTCTAGAGAACGAGACTTGTGAGGAGCAGCTGAGGGAACTGGGGTTTTGTTTAGCCTGGAGAAAAGGAGGCTGAGGGGAGACCTTCTCGCTCTCTACAACTACCTGAAAGGAGCTTGTATCGAGGTGGGTGTCGGTCTCTTTTCCCAAGCAACAAGTAATAGGACGAGAAGAAATGGCCTCCTGTTAGGTTTGCAGTGCAGTGCACAGTGCAGCCACAGCACTTTGCTGTTCTGGGGAAACCGGCTCAGGTCAGAGTTCTTCCTCTGTTTTCAAAGCGACACGTGCTTTGCTGAGGGCTGTGTTCCACATGGGAAGGCAACCCCCAACCTCAAGCTAGGAACATGAAACTATTCTTTTGTGGCGAGTGAACTCAAACACAGAAGCAATTCCTAAAGGAGTTTTATGGCTTATGGAGCCTGCTACATTTGAATTACAATACCCAAGTCTGTCAACATCAAGCCAACCCAGATAAAAAGTGGGACCCTAGTCTGCTAAGCATCTAGAGCAGACTAGATGTGAAACTCGGGCAGCCAGCTCCGGAAGGGGAATGCGCAGTGCTGAATTAGGAGCCGGTAGTGCACACGGAAAGGAAGACATCAAAGGCACTTCACAACAAACAATACGCATAGGCTAGGGAACACCACCACTGAAGAGAGGGACAGAGCTGACCTCTCTGAAATAATAAGGGCACCTTTGTGAAACTGGGCTTGGAAGCCCGAAAAGCCTTCCCACGCCCTGGTAGGTAACCCAGAGGTACGAGTGGGAGAAGTGGCCATCTGGGAGCATCTCCCAGGAAGCGCGAGATGGAATTCCAGTTCCGCTGTTGCCCAGACCCAGAGGAGTGCCTTAACGAGACACCTGAGGACTATTCTTTGAGCAGAGCACCTCCATTTTCCTGCTGAACTGCGGAAGCAGGTCCACAGTGCAGGCACACACGACAGCCGCAAGGGGAAGGGGGTTCAGTGAGTTACCTGTAGCAAGGGACCTTCAGGCACGGAGGCTTCCTGGTGAGAACATCCTTAAGATGTAACTTGATGGCTTCAGCAGTATTCTCGGCTCACTTGCCGGAGCTAAGCATCGTGTACTTCACTCACGTAAATCTTACATGCGTTTTGCCCTGAACGCCTGTGAAGATTCACCTCCTCAGGGAGACCAGGGTGTACCAGACCCATAAAAGTACACGGAAGAGAAGTCTGGCGACTGCTGCTACTGCCGATACCACTGTCAAAGGATGCAAGGGGGTTCAGTAGCTGGAATGTACGCTCTTACACTGATAAAACAAATGTCCATACAGTGCTTAGGTCTCTGACTCAGTCCGACATTGGGATCGTGATTAGCACAGCATAGCAATACAACACTAACGCTTGCCGGAAGGCTATAAGCTCTGGCACTGCCTCACATCCCTGGAGGCGAGGCAGGAGGAGTAACAGTACCTCCGCTCACCAAGGCGAGGGGTTTGCCAGATGTTTGCTCTATACCAAGGGGTGGAGTGTGGCGGTTCACGCAACTCCTGCTCACGTTTTGGCTAACCCAGCTCATGCTAAGGCCTGATGTATGCTGGGAGCAGCGCCATTAGGTTGAAGCGAGAGCACCAGGTAGGCAGCACAGGTGGCCAGAAAGAGCTAAAGGGCCATGATGCAGCCATCATCACCTGCAGCTGGCTGTCTCCTGCAGCCATCATCTTTGTCTGGCAGTACTGTCAGAATCTGCTGGCTTTTGGAAATGGTATAGAGCAGACTTCCAAGCTGGAAGGTATAAAACATCCGCTTACCTGTGGGATAATAGCTGGAGGTGACTTAGAAATTAAACTTATATTCACACTTTTAGGTAAGGTGCAGCATTGAAGAAGATTCCCGGGTGGAATACGGCTGACGTGCAAGGCCATTCCGTGGAAGTTCCCTAGGCCTGGTAATCTTAGACGTCGGTGACTTCCAGGGGAGCTTGGTGTCCTGACTCTAAGAAGGTACTGTTCGGAGGGTGGAGCGGTGTGGAGACGCCGCGGCCAGGCTCTGCAATTAAATGGGAACTCAAAGGTATTGTGTGTGACCAGTAAGCTGCACATTTGCTATCCTGGGCCAACACCCTGTCATGTTTCTGACAAAAATGCTGTCCTTTGATGAACTTTGCTCATTATAACATCATTAAAATACCAAAACACACCTACATCCCAAAAGCTACCCGCCTCCAAGGTGCGACCACCCCTCACTGAGCTTGCGCTTTGAATTCTTCCTAGCCTATACCTTTAAAAGCGAAGCGAGAAGACTTTACACCAATCCTAAACAAAGATGTATGACTAGAGTCACTCAAGCTCCACCCGAAAGGTAAAAGGTAGTATAAAATGGCTTAAGAGAAAGCGAATGTTAGGGAAGACACCATCGCGTACCACTCTGACCTCTGGGATCAGTCGACGGGCTGAGCCTCTCTTCCCCCCCGTCGGGACGCCTTTGGGTAAGATTCGAACGCTTGGTTATTCCAAGTGCCTCCCCAGGAAACTTAGAAATCTCTCTAGAGTCGCTTTATCATCTTTAACGCGTTTATAGCCGGCCGTGTCACTCATACTCTTGGTATTTGCACGTGCTTTGCAGACAGTAAATTTATCACCCGTAATCCAAAGAGTCTGTGTATCTGTTGCTCTAATAAACTGCACTCTTTATTAATGTGGCCGTGATGGTTCATGCAACACGACTAGACTGGGGGTGCGGCGCGTTTAAATTAACGCTCTCGCCTTTACTCTGCTGAATGGCTGCATATACAGTCCTTAGAACATAACCGTTGACCAAGTCTGAGACTAGGACTGGACTTAGCCGCACCTAGACTCCTCTCTGAGAAGGAGTTTAGAAAGCAAGGGGGTCCTGTCTGAACCTCGTGACTCAACGGGAGGGTTCCCCCCCGCCAGCCACTCCTCAGACTCCTACACGACAGTAACTCTTAACGCAACGTTACCCAAAAAGCCTCTGAAGCGGATCCAACAGCAGCTGGACTGCTGAGGCATTCGTGCTTCCCAGAGCGATACAGGGGACACCCGCACCGTGATGGAGGAGGAAGGATGAGCACTCTCACCAGGGAACTAATTTTTTTTTTTTTTTTTTTTTTGCTCATAAGTGCACGAATTAAGTGTCACAGGTTGTAAGTTATGAAACGTCATGACCTGAGTGGTGAATAAGTGAAATCACGTAACAGACTAGTCTGGGCAAAGGGGACTGAGCCCCGTTTGTCCTGTTTGTTTGTTGTGTTTCTTCATGAGCTCAGGAAATAAAGCTTAATTCGCAGAGTACGCTGTCCCGTAAATTTGAAGTTTTCTCTCCCATACCGGTTTTTCTCTAACTGCTTGCACTCTGTCCCGTTCATGCTGCAAAACGGGGAGAAAAAGATTCAGTAATTCCATCTAGGTCCGTTTGCTTTTCGTACTCGACTGGAACTCCTGCTCCAGTGGCAGTCAAGGGCTGAAGTCTGAGCTTTTAGTAGAAAGCTCTAGCTGTTCAGTTGGCTTCCCCGTGCGACGGACCTTTCCTACTGTCGCTGGGGTCCCGCCCTTCTTGCCCCAGTGTCCCCATACCCCCCCCCCCCACCCGACGCTCTGGTGTCAGGGACCGTTTCCTCCCGCTCCTCCTCTCCCAGATTCCACAGGGAGCGGTTTTTGCCCCCAGCCTTCTGCGGGGCCGTTAACGGTCTCTGAGCAGAACTCGCTGGAGCAAACCGCTGCCGGGCAGCCTCTCCACCGCGGCAGCACCGCAGCCCGGCGCAGCACCGTCAGCAAGGAGCGAGAAGGGACCCGCTGCCACAGAGCGGCCCCGAGCGAGCCCGGCTCTCCCCGCCCCGCGCAGGGAGGCGCAGCACCGGCAAGAGGTGCTGGTGCGGAAGCTATAGGCAAAAGTGAGAAGCGAGGGCGCCTGCCCGGGGGCAGCTGCCCAGGGACGGGCCGCAGTGGCGGGGTGCCCGGGCCGCCCGCGCCGCGCGGAGGGGGGACTCGGCGGCGGCGATCTCGGGGGACGAACGCGGGGGGCGAACGCGGGGCCCTCCCTGGGCGCCGAGCCCTGCCGCTGTCCCCCTCCCGCGCCCCTCTCTCGGTCGCTCTTTTCCGTGCTTAAACCGAGATGCCGGGCTTGCAAACGCCTTTGTTTGGCCACGGGAGCGGGCGGCTGTCCCAGAGGCAGCAGTCGAGCCGGCGGGGGGGTTCGGGCGGCCCCGGGCAGAGGCAGGCAGCTCTGGCCGGGTTCGCCCGGGGCGCCCGAGCGCTGGCAGCGGCGAGGGTGCCAGGCCTGGGCGGAGGGTCGGGGCAGGCCGTGCCCTGCCCGGCCCCGTGCCCGTGCCCGACGGTGGTCGCGGCGCTGCTGTAAGGTCGTCCTGCTTTTCTTGCCGTGCTTGTCTTCTGCAGCGGCACAGAAACCCGCAGTCTGCAGTGGCTGAGCAGGCCTGTGGTCAGGACTGACTTGGCTTGCTAAATACCGAAAAGCCATTCTGAAAGCTCGTTCCTCTGACTTCAGGGACCCACTGGACTTTGAGCCCGTTGGCAATACTGATTTGGGGTACGTGGTGGCCATAGGCCGGGCATGCCTGTCTCGGTCTGTCTGATCATTCTGCTTGCCATCGCTCTCTTAGGATGAGCAGATAGCACTACGTGTGAAAGAAACCCTGTCTCACTTTCTTTAATATTAGATAAAGTGAAGCTTCCCTGTATCGTAACGACGTCTTGTTGACCGTATCGGCACCACTGTGAAATGGGCTGGGCTTGGGCTCTTTGCTTGCGTCCCTACCGATAGCTGCCGCAGCACTCCTAGTTGAACAGAGCGAAGACGTAGTGTTCGGATCCCCTCTACTGGTCCCAGTACCACATGAACTTGAAATGCTGCTGTCACAGCACCTTACCCAGGCAATGTCACCACAGCAAATACATCACCATGAGCTGATTCGCTTAACAGCAGAAAACAGAAGAATTAAGCGACGTAAGACACTGAACCCTGCTACTCTGCTCCCCGCGCCTGGGGAAAAAACTCCACGCCACGATTGTGTGGTACCAACCCGTGAAGCTGAAAAGGCCCAAAAATATTTAACGGATGGGCCATTTCCAGATCCCAATCCTGAACTAGGTATGGACGGGTCCTCGCATGATCTGAACAGGAACTGGGTTACAGGCTATTCAGGAACTACTGAAAATGGAGTAGTGGAGGCTTCACCACTCAGTCTGTAGCAGGGGGCTCGGGCTGGGCACCGAAAGGCACGCAGAGGGCTCCGGGCCGCACCAAACGGCACATCTAGAGCTCTGGGACGCACCAGAAGGCAAGCGGAGGGCCCTAGGAAGCACAAAAAGAGAAGAGGAGGGCCTTGGGAGGCACCGAAAGGCCGTTTGGTGGCCCCTCGGTTGCCCCAAAAGGCCCACGCCGGTCCCTAGGGGACACGGGAAGGCAAACAGAGACGCCTTGAGGAGACAAGAGGAGAAGAGGAGTCCTCCGGGAAAGATGAAAAGCTGAAGGCCGATCCCTTGGCGGGACACCGAAAGGCCCACCGAGGGCCCTGGCTGGGATCCCAAAGGCCCATCAGGAGGCCCTGAGGGCGGCAAGAGAATAAACGCACAGAACAAGGCGCAGCCTTCAACAGCACCAACATATGGGACTCGCAGAAGGCTTGAGAGAGTATAGCTTTACAGAGCTGGACCAGCCCCTCAGCCCGGCTGCAAAGCTTTCTAAACAAGCCAAAACCGTTGGCTACTTTTCTCTTCCCTACTTAAGGTTCCCCGTAAAACTGGGTCTTAGCCTGACCGAGGCTGTAGGAGGGAGGAAGACGAAGGAAAACATTGCAGGGAAAATGCCCAGACACAGTATGGCCTGGCGTTGAATACATGTAGGCACAAGCAAGCCCTTGGGAGCAAACTCTTTATTCTCTGCCTGGGGGAGCTGCCCGGGGACTCTGTGGCCCTGGAGCCGCACACCTCCTCAGGACACCCTCCGCAAGGCTCCCAGCTACCGCCCTCTTTAATGACTCGGGCTGCACGGGCTCCTCCAGGAAAAGCTTTAAACGCACTGGTCTGCGCCGTGCTCCTGCCTGGGTGGGGGGCTTTGGACCCGCTGGAGGCATGGGCTGCCTTGGAAGCTGCGGGCCCGTGGAGGCGAGGGTGCCTGCGGTGCTCCCTGGCCTGCGTATACGCAGAGTTTCCCACGTGGGCACTGAAGACCTTGCTGTGGCTCCAGAGGTATAATCCTGGGACTTCTGAAGGCCTTCGGCTGGCCGGCGGGCATCTTGCTCAGCGCCTCGGAGGAGAGATGGGAGGAGAGTACGTGAGCTCTCCTCTTCGAATTGTCCGGCTTCCTCTGAAGGCATGACTATTGCAGGGAGGCTGAGAGGTGGCAAGACCTTCCTTGGTTGAAGCTTCTCTGATTGTTGCTTGGACTTCCTTTGTTCCTCTAACTTCTTCTTCGTGGTTTCCAGAACTTCAAGGACAATGGTTCTGGCATACCCAATCAATTCTGCATCCAGCTGCTGAACTCTGGAGATGGCTTTTTGGATGCTCTCCTTGGCAAGCTCACGACTCACTCGTGAGACGTCAGCAGCGTTTTGCAACACGGGCAACTTTGCTCTCTCGCTTGCTTCTGGGGTCGGCTGTTGCGATGCTCTGGGTGATCCTTGTCCTTCTGTTACGCCCTGAAGCTTCAGGATCTCCGAAAACTGACAGTGAAAGTCCTGTTCAAACTGAGAAGCTACAAAGGATGACAGGGTGGAGCTAACACTCTCAACAGCCTCTTGGGTCGTTTTGTCAATAGAAGACTGCGAAGGTGCTCTGTTGGAAGCTGCTAGTTCCGCCTCCCTCCATCTCGCTTCTCTGGATTTGCCTGCTCGGGTGGCTCTTCCAGCAACGAGCTCTGATAGCTTCTGCCTGGCTGCCCGCCCTGGCTCAGCTGCATCAGACATGCTGGATACCAAATGCTCCCCAAAGCTCTCCAAGACGGTCGCCACAAGCTCTCGAGCCACCAGTCCAATTTCGTCCCGGCGATCCACAGGAGAAGTGTCCAAAGGCTCTCCCCCTCTGGCACTGGCAAACAACCTTCTGCTGACCTCGTGGGGAGCCCTCCTTAAGACGCGGACGGACTGATCCAGCGCCTTCACCCGCTCCAGCACTTCCTGGACCACGGTCTCAGCCATCTCTTTAAGCTCCTGGTCTTCTGCCAGCGTAGCCCGCAGCAGCGTAGGCTGTATGCTGTTAGGCGCTTCTTCTGCAGCACGCTTGGGAGACTGAAAGGAGGAGCAGTTGATGAGTGAATGTGTTCCTCCACCTCCGTTTGCCTTCCTTTTCCTCCTCACAAGACCCCTGCCCAGACGAGTCCCTAGCAGTCAAGCTTGAACAAACTCTCCTTTCTCTGTAGGCCACCTGGCACACAAGGTTTCTCGTCTCCCGCCGCCAGGAGCCAAGTGTTGTGGGCACTTCTCAGAATCAAGCGGGTGCCATTTGGCTTAGAGCAAAGGGCGCCGTAGCTCCCCTGGACCTCAGCACGGTGAACCAGGTGCCACGGGCCCTGAACTGGAAGCTGGTGGCTGCCTGGGTACCGCTGATCGTGGCCGGAGGACAGGCCCCAGGGCACAGCGGGCCCCTGCAGGGGCTGGCACTTCCAATGGGCTCGTTGGCTCCAGCCGCGGGAGGCACTGGGCAGAGTTGAATAGCGGAGGGAAAGCCGTGGAAGGTACTGCACCAGGCTCTTTGCTCCAGTCTCTTCTGCCACAGGTCCCAGCCGCTCTCAGGGCACTGCTGCCCTGCATCAGGGTGGCCCGTTTGCCCCTTTTCAAGGCCAAACGCCAAGAACGGTTGTTTTGAGAGCAGAAAAGGAAACAATCCTTTTTCGCCAGCCCAAGGAAATGTCCTCGGGACAGGAGGCAGTCTGAAAGTCCACCACGGGCTGCCAGCCTCATGCAAAGTGGGGAAGAAGTCAGGAGTCAAGAACAGAGACAGGCGGCAGCCTGAAATTGTCCTCTCCCGTCACTTGCTCTTTTGCAGCCTGGCAGCCTGACTGCCACGGCAGAAGGAGCTTAACCCTTCACCCTGGCATAGATACCACCCCACACTATCCGGAAACCCCTCCCGAGAGGCTGTTGCAGGGGATGGAGCCGGGCAATGTGTAACAGGTCTCCCCCCAGTGAGAACTGGGCAACAGCAGGCTCTCTGCTAAGCTAGCTGAAGACTTCCTTGAAGACAGAATGAACCCATGAATGGCCAAGCACCAGCACTCTCAGGTTCAGGGACGCTGCAACTTTGGTGCAGAAGTCTTTGGATGAAAACCAGAGTTTTTCAACCAGACACGAAAGCAGCAGCATGGACCGTGCGGCCAGTTAGGGCAGCTCACAGGTCCGTGCTAAATGTGCGAGTCTGCGCGCAGAAGTGGCCACTGAGAGTGCCCGGGCACGCTTTTGTGTCAGAAAGGGCTAGTGCCTGGTGTCCGAGAGACACAGGAAGGAAAGCGCCCGCTTCTTGGTCTCTGACAGCCACCCTCAAACGAGGACACGTCGCACACCAGCCAGGCACCACCTCCTCAGCAACCAAGTGTGACGGTGTGCTCTCCCCCCGCTACCCCCGCCTGACCTTTGTCTCCCATAACCCTGCTCAAGCAATAACCACCAGTGGCGGTCGCAATGGATGCGTCTGGTCGCGATGGCTGCACCTGGCTCAAAGTGGCTTCGGGAGACAGACAGCAACACAATAGCCAAGAGCTATTGTGCGATGCGCCCACCGAACCACAGTGAAGAAACTAAAACCTGTGCTCGGTATACAAATATGACTGTGAGGCAATCATCTTACCCCCATAAATAGTGAGCAGCCCAAGAGCCCTTTGAGCTCTCCTGCACGGCAGCAGGCTGCGCGCCAGGATCTCCCCTTGAGTAGGGACGCCTCTCAAGGTTACTCCTCGAGGCTGAGAGATTCCTTGCCGCAACAGATCCTCGGTAAGTGACTAACAGCACGCTAAGCTTTGAAAGCTTAGCTAAGTGATATAAAGGATTGATTGCGCATATACAATCCTTTAGACATAAACCGCTGGCCAAGTCTGGGGCTAGGATTGGACCTAGCCACACCTAGACTCCCCTCTGAGAAGGAGTTTAGAAAGCAAGGGGGTCCTTCTGAATCTCATGACTCACGGCAGGGTCTCCCTGACAGTTTCGTCCTGTCCTCTATGCAGTAAATAATCAAGTGTACCGTGCCATCGAATATTGTTAAACCACTGTTGCATTGACCATTGAACCTTGTTAACTCACTGTTTTATATCAATATTTTTGCTTCTCTCTTACGAGTGAAGTGCATCACTCCATCCGCGACACCAAGCACCGCTCGCAAGCCCCGAGCGGCTGTGCGTTGGTACCCTGGCCTCTCCTGAGGCCAGGGTGCCAACACGCTGCCACGCAGCAGAGGCAGCCCCCAGCATCCACCCAGCTCCTACTCACCGGCCTCCCTTCGAGAGCGGGCTTTTCAGAGCTGCTCTGGGTGCCTGGCTGTCTCCTCTTTCCCAGCTGCTGCTGATGTTGGCACTCGGCCTGCTGGAGGAGGCGTTGCGCTTTTTCAAGAGCCTCCAGTCTTTCAATCCGCTTCTTGATCACAGTGAGATGCCTGTCAGGAGAAAGGAAAGCAGCTGAGAAGGAGCCGCTCGGTCCATCTTGCCCAGGCCATTTTCCGCTCCACCACTCCCATCATCCTGCTCCGGGTTGCTTTGCTCCACTAGTCCCCGCAGCAGCTTCCAGCTGCCTGTCCAAGGCTCCAAACACAGACTGCGCCAACGTGTTCGCAGCTGGCACCGGCTCCTTCCGCCGCTGGGCTTTGTTTGTTTACTGGAACACGAGGCTCCAGGACCTCTCGGAGGAACCACGGGCCCCCTTCAAGAGCAAGCGTTACTTGGCCTTTTCTTACCTCTGCCTCCTCTTCCTCTCTCCACCTGGCAAACTCTTTCTTTGCTCCTGCAGTAGCCACTTTCGCAGGCAAGAAACATCAGTCCCTCCCGGCAGTTCGGAGGCATCCTCTAACTTGGCCAGGTCTTGCCGAAGCTTTTTCTGAAAGGTGACACCGGGTTGTGGCTTGCTGTTGCCTGGACAAGCGCTCACGCCCCTGAGTGCTGAGGCATCCCGCGGGCCCAGGACAGCGCTCTGCTTCAGCCACACGCGGAGGGCAGAAGAGAAATGCTTCTCTCGGGACTCCGCGTGCTTGCACGTGACTTTCCTGCCCATGCCAACCCCTGCAGCCTGCGCTAGCTCAGCTCGCAGCCCAGTAGTCCTTTCCCTGCCACAACGCCCGGCCCAGCAGCACAGCCCTCACCTCTTCTGCATTGACCACCGCCCCTCCCCGAGATGCCGCAAGTGAAGCCCCAGCCCTCGGCACCGTGCCACTGACCGGTGTCCACCAACGCTCCACTTTGCCTACCTCCTCTCGCATGAACATTTTCTCTGCCTCCAGCTTGCGCGTGGTCAGATACTGCCTGTAGTCATTGAACTCCTTCAGAGTGCAAACCACCTATGGAGAGACGAGGGGAGAAGTCCCCCAAGAACTCTCAAGCCACCTACATAGACTGCCTTCCCCAAAACAGCCCAAGCCCAGCGGGAGGGGAGCTGCTCCTCTGCACACCCTCCCCTCCCCGGTGGCCGCGCCCCTGACTCCCCCCCTGCCAGGCCTGAGCACCGCTCCTCACCCCGGCACCAGGCCTCGCACCGGCTGCCTCCTCAACACTCAGGCAGCGCGGGGCAGCCTGAGAAGGGCAGGAGTGGGAATTGCCAGAGGGACGCTGGCACTACTTCTGCTCCCAGGGAAACCAGCCCCACAGCCCTGTGCCCTCCGCCAGCCACAGGCGGCTGTGGCAAGCGCTCTGGGAACCCCGCTTGATGAGGGCTGTTTTTATCAGCCCGACATGCAAACCTACTTTGCTGTCACTGGTGATGTAACCCTCTCTCTTCAGCCTCTGCAGGTTGTCCTTGCGCTTGTGGTAGGCCCGCAGATGCGGGTCATGCAGGCTGTTGTATTCTGTGCTCAGGAGGCGGCAGCACGGATCTCCCAGATCGAAATAACCAGAGGGCTGGTGAAGCTGAGAGAGAGACATTCCAGAGTATGAGAGAGCAGAAAAGAGGTGCCAAGCAGTACTTGTGAAAGGGTAAAGGTAGTTTGAAGGCTAACACTCTTCTCCATCCTTCTGAAGGCACAGAGGACACCACAGCCGGGCTGCAGGGCCAGGCTGGACTGGGCTAGGCTGTGATGGGCTGGGCTGGGCTGGGCTGGGGGAGAGAAGACAAACCCCACCAGCAAAGTAGGCATCTTAGGCCACCGGGAAGAACTGCAGACCTTGCCACAACAGAAATGAGCCTTCAGAGTGAAAAGTTCAAGCCCGGCAGTTCAAACGCAGCAAACGGATAATGCACTGAAAACAGCCTCCTCCGGATTAGGCAGGCCCAAGGGGTGTGTCAACCTACTCTGCCTCCAGGCACGCTCTGCCTTGGGACAAATACACCACAAGCTGGAGTAGAAGGAGGACACTGCGTGCATTCCCCAAGCAGAGAAGCCCGAGCTTTTCAAGTACGCCAACGAGGCAAGCAGGAGAAGGTTGGACTCTCCCTCAAGAGTGCCCCGGAGCCTGGCTCAACATTGCTGGATGAGTCGGAAGGGCACGTTGCCCCGGCACGCGGACACGCTGCCGCCTGCTGCAGGCAGGGGCCCCGCCGCACGCTTGCACGGTGCCAGAAACCAGTCCAGAAAGCTGACAGGTCCTCCTTTTTGTCTCCGCACCAGAGAGCCAGGAGCTTTCCTCTGCTCCCCAGCGCCGCCAGACTGAAGGGCTGCAGCGCCCACTGTAGAGCAGGCGGCCACAAGGACTTCTTTGAATGACAGGGACCCCGTAAAAGAGGAGAGCTTTTCTACCCCTTTCCACTTCCTTTACCTTTTCCCCCAGCTGTGTCCTGCAGAAGACAGGCTTGGAGCCGGGCAGCAGAGGGATCTTGACCCCAAGTGGGAGGTCCAGCAGCCCAGTACCTCCTTCTGCCAGTGGCTGTCTCCTGTTCCCGAGCTAGAAAGAGGGAGACACTCATGGGCACTCGGGCACTCTCTCCATAAGCCTCCTGCACGGCAGTTGCTAGAAAGGCTCCTGGAAGACTCCAACCAAAGGGACCGCCAAGAGCGGCCCAGTCAAAAGCTGCTCTCTGCTTCCTCGCCCCCGTCCCCACAACTCCTATCCCTTCCTCATCCCACGTCCGCGTCCTTTCACAGCAAGCCCTCCCACCTGCTTAGCCGTAAGCCAGGCTGGGCAGAGAGGCAGGACTCCCTGCAAACTCTCCCCGGCCCGACCACCTTTGGATCCCTCCCAGCTCCCCCGGCACGTCCCGAGGCCCCAGAGCAGCCCTGCGTGTCCCAGGCTCCCGGGCTGCGCCCTCTCCATCGCCCCGTTGCTCACCTCTCCCCTCTTCCCCACAGCGCTCGGCAGTGCATCTACGTTTTGGAGGCGAGCAGTGAGAAGGTGCTTCATGCCTCCTTCCAAGAGCTCTCCTGGAGCTGTGACCCTGTGCTGGCACCCACAGACCCACTCGCTCCAGAGGCAGGCAGCTGCGGCCACCGCAGCCAGCCGCCCAGCGAGCAGCTATATAGAGCAATCACACATTGTTGCATCATCACGTTGCTGCACCACCGCATTGTTGCGTCGTCACGTTGCCGCGCCACCGCACTGGTGCATCATCGTGTTGCCACCCCGCCACCCGGCTGCTGCCCGGCCACCCCGGGGCCCACCAGGACGCCCGTCTGGACACGCACGTGGGCCACGTGCTCTCGCTGACCCTGCTTTCAGCAGGAGGCCTCGACTAGGTGCTGACCTGCTGCCCCTTCTTCCTCCTTGTCCCTCTTTTTCCCAGCTTTGGCCTTCAGATGGCAGGGCTGGAGCTGGGCCGCCCGTGGGCTGCTGCTGCACTGGCTTTTGTAGACCGTTTTTAGACCATTGCCCTCTCACAGGCAAAGCAGCCTCCACTCAGGAAATTGCACTGACTTGGCCCCCCAGACCCAAGCTGCCAGTTCTGCTCCGTACCTCCCCCAGCTTTCAGCTGTAGAGGACAGGGTGGGAGGCCACTCCAGCCAGTCTTGAGGGGAAAAGAGGATAAAAGGCGTTCCCTGGGGCATACAGAAAGGCAGAGGGAGGGCTCTGCCTCCTGCCGACTATTTGACTTGTCTTCTTGAGGGACTGAAGGCCTCCCTTCCCTGGGGGATGCTGCGTGTCAGAGGGTCAAGGACTGAGCCTGCACCACAGCAGGGTAGTGAGAGGGGACTGATCCCTGTTCAGATCCCCTCCCTCTCAATCCCGTTAAGAGAGGGGACCGATCCCCTCCCTCTCAATCCCGTTAGAGAGGGGATTGCTCCCACGGCTCCCCTTTGGGTGAGCCCTGGAACAGGCTGCTTGCACCTGCTCACATACACGATTCTGGGCCTCCACAATATACCCGTCTCCCACCTCCGGGCAGACGAGACCCAAACGACATGGGGCAGAGCGGTCCCCAGGGGGAGACACCACTGTCTATCCCAGGAGCGGCCAGAACAAGTGTTCGTGCAGAGCTTCTTGGTCTAAGGAGAAAGAGCCCTGGACTGACTCAGCAGATCCAAGAGCTGGAAACAAGCTGAAACAAGAGAGGTTCAGACTGGATTTAAGGAGGAAATAAACCTGAACCGGGATGGCAATCATGCAGTAGAACGGGTTGCCCAGAGAGGTCGTGCAGAGTCCATCCTTGACAGTTTGGAAGACCCAACTGGATAGAGCCTTGAGCAACCTGGACTGATCCCATAGCTGACCACAGCTGCTCTGAGCTGAAGATTGGGCTACAGGCCTCCTGGGGTCCCTGCCAGCCTGAATCATCCTGTGATCCTGTGATTATTGGATTGGAAATTCATACACATCTCCTCCCTGAATAACCTGCAAGCTCTTTCATCGTTTCACCGATGAAGGCAAGAGTAATTGTGGGAATATTAATCTGGAGTTTAGAAGTCTGTCTTGCCCAAAGAAGAACTTTGGAAAGTCTTGTACCCAACGTACGAAACAGGAGAGAGAGAGAACTAACAGGCAGGAAGCTGTTACACTGAGAGTAGCCGAACCGTTTGGAAACGTTCTGTGATTTCTGGAAGCTTCTTTTACTTTCTCGGCGATGAATGTTTCACCTGCATCAGTGACAGAGAGTGATGCAGTTCTAGTCAGGAAATTCCAGCATTCTTTAGGTGTAAACAGAAAGCTGTTGGAAACCTTTCCAACTGCCGTATCTGGGACGTGCCCCTGTACTCGGCACTGGTGAGGCCGCACCTCAAATACTGTGTGCAGTTTGGGGCCCCTCACTACAAGAAAGACATGCGGGTGCTGGAGCGTGTCCCAAGAAGAGCAACGAAGCTGGTGAAGGGTCTAGAGAACGAGACTTGTGAGGAGCAGCTGAGGGAACTGGGGTTTTGTTTAGCCTGGAGAAAAGGAGGCTGAGGGGAGACCTTCTCGCTCTCTACAACTACCTGAAAGGAGCTTGTATCGAGGTGGGTGTCGGTCTCTTTTCCCAAGCAACAAGTAATAGGACGAGAGGAAATGGCCTCCTGTTAGGTTTGCAGTGCAGTGCACAGTGCAGCCACAGCACTTTGCTGTTCTGGGGAAACCGGCTCAGGTCAGAGTTCTTCCTCTGTTTTCAAAGCGACACGTGCTTTGCTGAGGGCTGTGTTCCACATGGGAAGGCAACCCCCAACCTCAAGCTAGGAACATGAAACTATTCTTTTGTGGCGAGTGAACTCAAACACAGAAGCAATTCCTAAAGGAGTTGTATGGCTTATGGAGCCTGCTACATTTGAATTACAATACCCAAGTCTGTCAACATCAAGCCAACCCAGATAAAAAGTGGGACCCTAGTCTGCTAAGCATCTAGAGCAGACTAGATGTGAAACTCGGGCAGCCAGCTCCGGAAGGGGAATGCGCAGTGCTGAATTAGGAGCCGGTAGTGCACACGGAAAGGAAGACATCAAAGGCACTTCACAACAAACAATACGCATAGGCTAGGGAACACCACCACTGAAGAGAGGGACAGAGCTGACCTCTCTGAAATAATAAGGGCACCTTTGTGAAACTGGGCTTGGAAGCCCGAAAAGCCTTCCCACGCCCTGGTAGGTAACCCAGAGGTACGAGTGGGAGAAGTGGCCATCTGGGAGCATCTCCCAGGAAGCGCGAGATGGAATTCCAGTTCCGCTGTTGCCCAGACCCAGAGGAGTGCCTTAACGAGACACCTGAGGACTATTCTTTGAGCAGAGCACCTCCATTTTCCTGCTGAACTGCGGAAGCAGGTCCACAGTGCAGGCACACACGACAGCCGCAAGGGGAAGGGGGTTCAGTGAGTTACCTGTAGCAAGGGACCTTCAGGCACGGAGGCTTCCTGGTGAGAACATCCTTAAGATGTAACTTGATGGCTTCAGCAGTATTCTCGGCTCACTTGCCGGAGCTAAGCATCGTGTACTTCACTCACGTAAATCTTACATGCGTTTTGCCCTGAACGCCTGTGAAGATTCACCTCCTCAGGGAGACCAGGGTGTACCAGACCCATAAAAGTACACGGAAGAGAAGTCTGGCGACTGCTGCTACTGCCGATACCACTGTCAAAGGATGCAAGGGGGTTCAGTAGCTGGAATGTACGCTCTTACACTGATAAAACAAATGTCCATACAGTGCTTAGGTCTCTGACTCAGTCCGACATTGGGATCGTGATTAGCACAGCATAGCAATACAACACTAACGCTTGCCGGAAGGCTATAAGCTCTGGCACTGCCTCACATCCCTGGAGGCGAGGCAGGAGGAGTAACAGTACCTCCGCTCACCAAGGCGAGGGGTTTGCCAGATGTTTGCTCTATACCAAGGGGTGGAGTGTGGCGGTTCACGCAACTCCTGCTCACGTTTTGGCTAACCCAGCTCATGCTAAGGCCTGATGTATGCTGGGAGCAGCGCCATTAGGTTGAAGCGAGAGCACCAGGTAGGCAGCACAGGTGGCCAGAAAGAGCTAAAGGGCCATGATGCAGCCATCATCACCTGCAGCTGGCTGTCTCCTGCAGCCATCATCTTTGTCTGGCAGTACTGTCAGAATCTGCTGGCTTTTGGAAATGGTATAGAGCAGACTTCCAAGCTGGAAGGTATAAAACATCCGCTTACCTGTGGGATAATAGCTGGAGGTGACTTAGAAATTAAACTTATATTCACACTTTTAGGTAAGGTGCAGCATTGAAGAAGATTCCCGGGTGGAATACGGCTGACGTGCAAGGCCATTCCGTGGAAGTTCCCTAGGCCTGGTAATCTTAGACGTCGGTGACTTCCAGGGGAGCTTGGTGTCCTGACTCTAAGAAGGTACTGTTCGGAGGGTGGAGCGGTGTGGAGACGCCGCGGCCAGGCTCTGCAATTAAATGGGAACTCAAAGGTATTGTGTGTGACCAGTAAGCTGCACATTTGCTATCCTGGGCCAACACCCTGTCATGTTTCTGACAAAAATGCTGTCCTTTGATGAACTTTGCTCATTATAACATCATTAAAATACCAAAACACACCTACATCCCAAAAGCTACCCGCCTCCAAGGTGCGACCACCCCTCACTGAGCTTGCGCTTTGAATTCTTCCTAGCCTATACCTTTAAAAGCGAAGCGAGAAGACTTTACACCAATCCTAAACAAAGATGTATGACTAGAGTCACTCAAGCTCCACCCGAAAGGTAAAAGGTAGTATAAAATGGCTTAAGAGAAAGCGAATGTTAGGGAAGACACCATCGCGTACCACTCTGACCTCTGGGATCAGTCGACGGGCTGAGCCTCTCTTCCCCCCCGTCGGGACGCCTTTGGGTAAGATTCGAACGCTTGGTTATTCCAAGTGCCTCCCCAGGAAACTTAGAAATCTCTCTAGAGTCGCTTTATCATCTTTAACGCGTTTATAGCCGGCCGTGTCACTCATACTCTTGGTATTTGCACGTGCTTTGCAGACAGTAAATTTATCACCCGTAATCCAAAGAGTCTGTGTATCTGTTGCTCTAATAAACTGCACTCTTTATTAATGTGGCCGTGATGGTTCATGCAACACGACTAGACTGGGGGTGCGGCGCGTTTAAATTAACGCTCTCGCCTTTACTCTGCTGAATGGCTGCATATACAGTCCTTAGAACATAACCGTTGACCAAGTCTGAGACTAGGACTGGACTTAGCCGCACCTAGACTCCTCTCTGAGAAGGAGTTTAGAAAGCAAGGGGGTCCTGTCTGAACCTCGTGACTCAACGGGAGGGTTCCCCCCCGCCAGCCACTCCTCAGACTCCTACACGACAGTAACTCTTAACGCAACGTTACCCAAAAAGCCTCTGAAGCGGATCCAACAGCAGCTGGACTGCTGAGGCATTCGTGCTTCCCAGAGCGATACAGGGGACACCCGCACCGTGATGGAGGAGGAAGGATGAGCACTCTCACCAGGGAACTAATTTTTTTTTTTTTTTTTTTTTTGCTCATAAGTGCACGAATTAAGTGTCACAGGTTGTAAGTTATGAAACGTCATGACCTGAGTGGTGAATAAGTGAAATCACGTAACAGACTAGTCTGGGCAAAGGGGACTGAGCCCCGTTTGTCCTGTTTGTTTGTTGTGTTTCTTCATGAGCTCAGGAAATAAAGCTTAATTCGCAGAGTACGCTGTCCCGTAAATTTGAAGTTTTCTCTCCCATACCGGTTTTTCTCTAACTGCTTGCACTCTGTCCCGTTCATGCTGCAAAACGGGGAGAAAAAGATTCAGTAATTCCATCTAGGTCCGTTTGCTTTTCGTACTCGACTGGAACTCCTGCTCCAGTGGCAGTCAAGGGCTGAAGTCTGAGCTTTTAGTAGAAAGCTCTAGCTGTTCAGTTGGCTTCCCCGTGCGACGGACCTTTCCTACTGTCGCTGGGGTCCCGCCCTTCTTGCCCCAGTGTCCCCATACCCCCCCCCCCACCCGACGCTCTGGTGTCAGGGACCGTTTCCTCCCGCTCCTCCTCTCCCAGATTCCACAGGGAGCGGTTTTTGCCCCCAGCCTTCTGCGGGGCCGTTAACGGTCTCTGAGCAGAACTCGCTGGAGCAAACCGCTGCCGGGCAGCCTCTCCACCGCGGCAGCACCGCAGCCCGGCGCAGCACCGTCAGCAAGGAGCGAGAAGGGACCCGCTGCCACAGAGCGGCCCCGAGCGAGCCCGGCTCTCCCCGCCCCGCGCAGGGAGGCGCAGCACCGGCAAGAGGTGCTGGTGCGGAAGCTATAGGCAAAAGTGAGAAGCGAGGGCGCCTGCCCGGGGGCAGCTGCCCAGGGACGGGCCGCAGTGGCGGGGTGCCCGGGCCGCCCGCGCCGCGCGGAGGGGGGACTCGGCGGCGGCGATCTCGGGGGACGAACGCGGGGGGCGAACGCGGGGCCCTCCCTGGGCGCCGAGCCCTGCCGCTGTCCCCCTCCCGCGCCCCTCTCTCGGTCGCTCTTTTCCGTGCTTAAACCGAGATGCCGGGCTTGCAAACGCCTTTGTTTGGCCACGGGAGCGGGCGGCTGTCCCAGAGGCAGCAGTCGAGCCGGCGGGGGGGTTCGGGCGGCCCCGGGCAGAGGCAGGCAGCTCTGGCCGGGTTCGCCCGGGGCGCCCGAGCGCTGGCAGCGGCGAGGGTGCCAGGCCTGGGCGGAGGGTCGGGGCAGGCCGTGCCCTGCCCGGCCCCGTGCCCGTGCCCGACGGTGGTCGCGGCGCTGCTGTAAGGTCGTCCTGCTTTTCTTGCCGTGCTTGTCTTCTGCAGCGGCACAGAAACCCGCAGTCTGCAGTGGCTGAGCAGGCCTGTGGTCAGGACTGACTTGGCTTGCTAAATACCGAAAAGCCATTCTGAAAGCTCGTTCCTCTGACTTCAGGGACCCACTGGACTTTGAGCCCGTTGGCAATACTGATTTGGGGTACGTGGTGGCCATAGGCCGGGCATGCCTGTCTCGGTCTGTCTGATCATTCTGCTTGCCATCGCTCTCTTAGGATGAGCAGATAGCACTACGTGTGAAAGAAACCCTGTCTCACTTTCTTTAATATTAGATAAAGTGAAGCTTCCCTGTATCGTAACGACGTCTTGTTGACCGTATCGGCACCACTGTGAAATGGGCTGGGCTTGGGCTCTTTGCTTGCGTCCCTACCGATAGCTGCCGCAGCACTCCTAGTTGAACAGAGCGAAGACGTAGTGTTCGGATCCCCTCTACTGGTCCCAGTACCACATGAACTTGAAATGCTGCTGTCACAGCACCTTACCCAGGCAATGTCACCACAGCAAATACATCACCATGAGCTGATTCGCTTAACAGCAGAAAACAGAAGAATTAAGCGACGTAAGACACTGAACCCTGCTACTCTGCTCCCCGCGCCTGGGGAAAAAACTCCACGCCACGATTGTGTGGTACCAACCCGTGAAGCTGAAAAGGCCCAAAAATATTTAACGGATGGGCCATTTCCAGATCCCAATCCTGAACTAGGTATGGACGGGTCCTCGCATGATCTGAACAGGAACTGGGTTACAGGCTATTCAGGAACTACTGAAAATGGAGTAGTGGAGGCTTCACCACTCAGTCTGTAGCAGGGGGCTCGGGCTGGGCACCGAAAGGCACGCAGAGGGCTCCGGGCCGCACCAAACGGCACATCTAGAGCTCTGGGACGCACCAGAAGGCAAGCGGAGGGCCCTAGGAAGCACAAAAAGAGAAGAGGAGGGCCTTGGGAGGCACCGAAAGGCCGTTTGGTGGCCCCTCGGTTGCCCCAAAAGGCCCACGCCGGTCCCTAGGGGACACGGGAAGGCAAACAGAGACGCCTTGAGGAGACAAGAGGAGAAGAGGAGTCCTCCGGGAAAGATGAAAAGCTGAAGGCCGATCCCTTGGCGGGACACCGAAAGGCCCACCGAGGGCCCTGGCTGGGATCCCAAAGGCCCATCAGGAGGCCCTGAGGGCGGCAAGAGAATAAACGCACAGAACAAGGCGCAGCCTTCAACAGCACCAACATATGGGACTCGCAGAAGGCTTGAGAGAGTATAGCTTTACAGAGCTGGACCAGCCCCTCAGCCCGGCTGCAAAGCTTTCTAAACAAGCCAAAACCGTTGGCTACTTTTCTCTTCCCTACTTAAGGTTCCCCGTAAAACTGGGTCTTAGCCTGACCGAGGCTGTAGGAGGGAGGAAGACGAAGGAAAACATTGCAGGGAAAATGCCCAGACACAGTATGGCCTGGCGTTGAATACATGTAGGCACAAGCAAGCCCTTGGGAGCAAACTCTTTATTCTCTGCCTGGGGGAGCTGCCCGGGGACTCTGTGGCCCTGGAGCCGCACACCTCCTCAGGACACCCTCCGCAAGGCTCCCAGCTACCGCCCTCTTTAATGACTCGGGCTGCACGGGCTCCTCCAGGAAAAGCTTTAAACGCACTGGTCTGCGCCGTGCTCCTGCCTGGGTGGGGGGCTTTGGACCCGCTGGAGGCATGGGCTGCCTTGGAAGCTGCGGGCCCGTGGAGGCGAGGGTGCCTGCGGTGCTCCCTGGCCTGCGTATACGCAGAGTTTCCCACGTGGGCACTGAAGACCTTGCTGTGGCTCCAGAGGTATAATCCTGGGACTTCTGAAGGCCTTCGGCTGGCCGGCGGGCATCTTGCTCAGCGCCTCGGAGGAGAGATGGGAGGAGAGTACGTGAGCTCTCCTCTTCGAATTGTCCGGCTTCCTCTGAAGGCATGACTATTGCAGGGAGGCTGAGAGGTGGCAAGACCTTCCTTGGTTGAAGCTTCTCTGATTGTTGCTTGGACTTCCTTTGTTCCTCTAACTTCTTCTTCGTGGTTTCCAGAACTTCAAGGACAATGGTTCTGGCATACCCAATCAATTCTGCATCCAGCTGCTGAACTCTGGAGATGGCTTTTTGGATGCTCTCCTTGGCAAGCTCACGACTCACTCGTGAGACGTCAGCAGCGTTTTGCAACACGGGCAACTTTGCTCTCTCGCTTGCTTCTGGGGTCGGCTGTTGCGATGCTCTGGGTGATCCTTGTCCTTCTGTTACGCCCTGAAGCTTCAGGATCTCCGAAAACTGACAGTGAAAGTCCTGTTCAAACTGAGAAGCTACAAAGGATGACAGGGTGGAGCTAACACTCTCAACAGCCTCTTGGGTCGTTTTGTCAATAGAAGACTGCGAAGGTGCTCTGTTGGAAGCTGCTAGTTCCGCCTCCCTCCATCTCGCTTCTCTGGATTTGCCTGCTCGGGTGGCTCTTCCAGCAACGAGCTCTGATAGCTTCTGCCTGGCTGCCCGCCCTGGCTCAGCTGCATCAGACATGCTGGATACCAAATGCTCCCCAAAGCTCTCCAAGACGGTCGCCACAAGCTCTCGAGCCACCAGTCCAATTTCGTCCCGGCGATCCACAGGAGAAGTGTCCAAAGGCTCTCCCCCTCTGGCACTGGCAAACAACCTTCTGCTGACCTCGTGGGGAGCCCTCCTTAAGACGCGGACGGACTGATCCAGCGCCTTCACCCGCTCCAGCACTTCCTGGACCACGGTCTCAGCCATCTCTTTAAGCTCCTGGTCTTCTGCCAGCGTAGCCCGCAGCAGCGTAGGCTGTATGCTGTTAGGCGCTTCTTCTGCAGCACGCTTGGGAGACTGAAAGGAGGAGCAGTTGATGAGTGAATGTGTTCCTTCACCTCCGTTTGCCTTCCTTTTCCTCCTCACAAGACCCCTGCCCAGACGAGTCCCTAGCAGTCAAGCTTGAACAAACTCTCCTTTCTCTGTAGGCCACCTGGCACACAAGGTTTCTCGTCTCCCGCCGCCAGGAGCCAAGTGTTGTGGGCACTTCTCAGAATCAAGCGGGTGCCATTTGGCTTAGAGCAAAGGGCGCCGTAGCTCCCCTGGACCTCAGCACGGTGAACCAGGTGCCACGGGCCCTGAACTGGAAGCTGGTGGCTGCCTGGGTACCGCTGATCGTGGCCGGAGGACAGGCCCCAGGGCACAGCGGGCCCCTGCAGGGGCTGGCACTTCCAATGGGCTCGTTGGCTCCAGCCGCGGGAGGCACTGGGCAGAGTTGAATAGCGGAGGGAAAGCCGTGGAAGGTACTGCACCAGGCTCTTTGCTCCAGTCTCTTCTGCCACAGGTCCCAGCCGCTCTCAGGGCACTGCTGCCCTGCATCAGGGTGGCCCGTTTGCCCCTTTTCAAGGCCAAACGCCAAGAACGGTTGTTTTGAGAGCAGAAAAGGAAACAATCCTTTTTCGCCAGCCCAAGGAAATGTCCTCGGGACAGGAGGCAGTCTGAAAGTCCACCACGGGCTGCCAGCCTCATGCAAAGTGGGGAAGAAGTCAGGAGTCAAGAACAGAGACAGGCGGCAGCCTGAAATTGTCCTCTCCCGTCACTTGCTCTTTTGCAGCCTGGCAGCCTGACTGCCACGGCAGAAGGAGCTTAACCCTTCACCCTGGCATAGATACCACCCCACACTATCCGGAAACCCCTCCCGAGAGGCTGTTGCAGGGGATGGAGCCGGGCAATGTGTAACAGGTCTCCCCCCAGTGAGAACTGGGCAACAGCAGGCTCTCTGCTAAGCTAGCTGAAGACTTCCTTGAAGACAGAATGAACCCATGAATGGCCAAGCACCAGCACTCTCAGGTTCAGGGACGCTGCAACTTTGGTGCAGAAGTCTTTGGATGAAAACCAGAGTTTTTCAACCAGACACGAAAGCAGCAGCATGGACCGTGCGGCCAGTTAGGGCAGCTCACAGGTCCGTGCTAAATGTGCGAGTCTGCGCGCAGAAGTGGCCACTGAGAGTGCCCGGGCACGCTTTTGTGTCAGAAAGGGCTAGTGCCTGGTGTCCGAGAGACACAGGAAGGAAAGCGCCCGCTTCTTGGTCTCTGACAGCCACCCTCAAACGAGGACACGTCGCACACCAGCCAGGCACCACCTCCTCAGCAACCAAGTGTGACGGTGTGCTCTCCCCCCGCTACCCCCGCCTGACCTTTGTCTCCCATAACCCTGCTCAAGCAATAACCACCAGTGGCGGTCGCAATGGATGCGTCTGGTCGCGATGGCTGCACCTGGCTCAAAGTGGCTTCGGGAGACAGACAGCAACACAATAGCCAAGAGCTATTGTGCGATGCGCCCACCGAACCACAGTGAAGAAACTAAAACCTGTGCTCGGTATACAAATATGACTGTGAGGCAATCATCTTACCCCCATAAATAGTGAGCAGCCCAAGAGCCCTTTGAGCTCTCCTGCACGGCAGCAGGCTGCGCGCCAGGATCTCCCCTTGAGTAGGGACGCCTCTCAAGGTTACTCCTCGAGGCTGAGAGATTCCTTGCCGCAACAGATCCTCGGTAAGTGACTAACAGCACGCTAAGCTTTGAAAGCTTAGCTAAGTGATATAAAGGATTGATTGCGCATATACAATCCTTTAGACATAAACCGCTGGCCAAGTCTGGGGCTAGGATTGGACCTAGCCACACCTAGACTCCCCTCTGAGAAGGAGTTTAGAAAGCAAGGGGGTCCTTCTGAATCTCATGACTCACGGCAGGGTCTCCCTGACAGTTTCGTCCTGTCCTCTATGCAGTAAATAATCAAGTGTACCGTGCCATCGAATATTGTTAAACCACTGTTGCATTGACCATTGAACCTTGTTAACTCACTGTTTTATATCAATATTTTTGCTTCTCTCTTACGAGTGAAGTGCATCACTCCATCCGCGACACCAAGCACCGCTCGCAAGCCCCGAGCGGCTGTGCGTTGGTACCCTGGCCTCTCCTGAGGCCAGGGTGCCAACACGCTGCCACGCAGCAGAGGCAGCCCCCAGCATCCACCCAGCTCCTACTCACCGGCCTCCCTTCGAGAGCGGGCTTTTCAGAGCTGCTCTGGGTGCCTGGCTGTCTCCTCTTTCCCAGCTGCTGCTGATGTTGGCACTCGGCCTGCTGGAGGAGGCGTTGCGCTTTTTCAAGAGCCTCCAGTCTTTCAATCCGCTTCTTGATCACAGTGAGATGCCTGTCAGGAGAAAGGAAAGCAGCTGAGAAGGAGCCGCTCGGTCCATCTTGCCCAGGCCATTTTCCGCTCCACCACTCCCATCATCCTGCTCCGGGTTGCTTTGCTCCACTAGTCCCCGCAGCAGCTTCCAGCTGCCTGTCCAAGGCTCCAAACACAGACTGCGCCAACGTGTTCGCAGCTGGCACCGGCTCCTTCCGCCGCTGGGCTTTGTTTGTTTACTGGAACACGAGGCTCCAGGACCTCTCGGAGGAACCACGGGCCCCCTTCAAGAGCAAGCGTTACTTGGCCTTTTCTTACCTCTGCCTCCTCTTCCTCTCTCCACCTGGCAAACTCTTTCTTTGCTCCTGCAGTAGCCACTTTCGCAGGCAAGAAACATCAGTCCCTCCCGGCAGTTCGGAGGCATCCTCTAACTTGGCCAGGTCTTGCCGAAGCTTTTTCTGAAAGGTGACACCGGGTTGTGGCTTGCTGTTGCCTGGACAAGCGCTCACGCCCCTGAGTGCTGAGGCATCCCGCGGGCCCAGGACAGCGCTCTGCTTCAGCCACACGCGGAGGGCAGAAGAGAAATGCTTCTCTCGGGACTCCGCGTGCTTGCACGTGACTTTCCTGCCCATGCCAACCCCTGCAGCCTGCGCTAGCTCAGCTCGCAGCCCAGTAGTCCTTTCCCTGCCACAACGCCCGGCCCAGCAGCACAGCCCTCACCTCTTCTGCATTGACCACCGCCCCTCCCCGAGATGCCGCAAGTGAAGCCCCAGCCCTCGGCACCGTGCCACTGACCGGTGCCCACCAACGCTCCACTTTGCCTACCTCCTCTCGCATGAACATTTTCTCTGCCTCCAGCTTGCGCGTGGTCAGATACTGCCTGTAGTCATTGAACTCCTTCAGAGTGCAAACCACCTATGGAGAGACGAGGGGAGAAGTCCCCCAAGAACTCTCAAGCCACCTACATAGACTGCCTTCCCCAAAACAGCCCAAGCCCAGCGGGAGGGGAGCTGCTCCTCTGCACACCCTCCCCTCCCCGGTGGCCGCGCCCCTGACTCCCCCCCTGCCAGGGCTGAGCACCGCTCCTCACCCCGGCACCAGGCCTCGCACCGGCTGCCTCCTCAACACTCAGGCAGCGCGGGGCAGCCTGAGAAGGGCAGGAGTGGGAATTGCCAGAGGGACGCTGGCACTACTTCTGCTCCCAGGGAAACCAGCCCCACAGCCCTGTGCCCTCCGCCAGCCACAGGCGGCTGTGGCAAGCGCTCTGGGAACCCCGCTTGATGAGGGCTGTTTTTATCAGCCCGACATGCAAACCTACTTTGCTGTCACTGGTGATGTAACCCTCTCTCTTCAGCCTCTGCAGGTTGTCCTTGCGCTTGTGGTAGGCCCGCAGATGCGGGTCATGCAGGCTGTTGTATTCTGTGCTCAGGAGGCGGCAGCACGGATCTCCCAGATCGAAATAACCAGAGGGCTGGTGAAGCTGAGAGAGAGACATTCCAGAGTATGAGAGAGCAGAAAAGAGGTGCCAAGCAGTACTTGTGAAAGGGTAAAGGTAGTTTGAAGGCTAACACTCTTCTCCATCCTTCTGAAGGCACAGAGGACACCACAGCCGGGCTGCAGGGCCAGGCTGGACTGGGCTAGGCTGTGATGGGCTGGGCTGGGCTGGGCTGGGCTGGGCTGGGCTGGGGGAGAGAAGACAAACCCCACCAGCAAAGTAGGCATCTTAGGCCACCGGGAAGAACTGCAGACCTTGCCACAACAGAAATGAGCCTTCAGAGTGAAAAGTTCAAGCCCGGCAGTTCAAACGCAGCAAACGGATAATGCACTGAAAACAGCCTCCTCCGGATTAGGCAGGCCCAAGGGGTGTGTCAACCTACTCTGCCTCCAGGCACGCTCTGCCTTGGGACAAATACACCACAAGCTGGAGTAGAAGGAGGACACTGCGTGCATTCCCCAAGCAGAGAAGCCCGAGCTTTTCAAGTACGCCAACGAGGCAAGCAGGAGAAGGTTGGACTCTCCCTCAAGAGTGCCCCGGAGCCTGGCTCAACATTGCTGGATGAGTCGGAAGGGCACGTTGCCCCGGCACGCGGACACGCTGCCGCCTGCTGCAGGCAGGGGCCCCGCCGCACGCTTGCACGGTGCCAGAAACCAGTCCAGAAAGCTGACAGGTCCTCCTTTTTGTCTCCGCACCAGAGAGCCAGGAGCTTTCCTCTGCTCCCCAGCGCCGCCAGACTGAAGGGCTGCAGCGCCCACTGTAGAGCAGGCGGCCACAAGGACTTCTTTGAATGACAGGGACCCCGTAAAAGAGGAGAGCTTTTCTACCCCTTTCCACTTCCTTTACCTTTTCCCCCAGCTGTGTCCTGCAGAAGACAGGCTTGGAGCCGGGCAGCAGAGGGATCTTGACCCCAAGTGGGAGGTCCAGCAGCCCAGTACCTCCTTCTGCCAGTGGCTGTCTCCTGTTCCCGAGCTAGAAAGAGGGAGACACTCATGGGCACTCGGGCACTCTCTCCATAAGCCTCCTGCACGGCAGTTGCTAGAAAGGCTCCTGGAAGACTCCAACCAAAGGGACCGCCAAGAGCGGCCCAGTCAAAAGCTGCTCTCTGCTTCCTCGCCCCCGTCCCCACAACTCCTATCCCTTCCTCATCCCACGTCCGCGTCCTTTCACAGCAAGCCCTCCCACCTGCTTAGCCGTAAGCCAGGCTGGGCAGAGAGGCAGGACTCCCTGCAAACTCTCCCCGGCCCGACCACCTTTGGATCCCTCCCAGCTCCCCCGGCACGTCCCGAGGCCCCAGAGCAGCCCTGCGTGTCCCAGGCTCCCGGGCTGCGCCCTCTCCATCGCCCCGTTGCTCACCTCTCCCCTCTTCCCCACAGCGCTCGGCAGTGCATCTACGTTTTGGAGGCGAGCAGTGAGAAGGTGCTTCATGCCTCCTTCCAAGAGCTCTCCTGGAGCTGTGACCCTGTGCTGGCACCCACAGACCCACTCGCTCCAGAGGCAGGCAGCTGCGGCCACCGCAGCCAGCCGCCCAGCGAGCAGCTATATAGAGCAATCACACATTGTTGCATCATCACGTTGCTGCACCACCGCATTGTTGCGTCGTCACGTTGCCGCGCCACCGCACTGGTGCATCATCGTGTTGCCACCCCGCCACCCGGCTGCTGCCCGGCCACCCCGGGGCCCACCAGGACGCCCGTCTGGACACGCACGTGGGCCACGTGCTCTCGCTGACCCTGCTTTCAGCAGGAGGCCTCGACTAGGTGCTGACCTGCTGCCCCTTCTTCCTCCTTGTCCCTCTTTTTCCCAGCTTTGGCCTTCAGATGGCAGGGCTGGAGCTGGGCCGCCCGTGGGCTGCTGCTGCACTGGCTTTTGTAGACCGTTTTTAGACCATTGCCCTCTCACAGGCAAAGCAGCCTCCACTCAGGAAATTGCACTGACTTGGCCCCCCAGACCCAAGCTGCCAGTTCTGCTCCGTACCTCCCCCAGCTTTCAGCTGTAGAGGACAGGGTGGGAGGCCACTCCAGCCAGTCTTGAGGGGAAAAGAGGATAAAAGGCGTTCCCTGGGGCATACAGAAAGGCAGAGGGAGGGCTCTGCCTCCTGCCGACTATTTGACTTGTCTTCTTGAGGGACTGAAGGCCTCCCTTCCCTGGGGGATGCTGCGTGTCAGAGGGTCAAGGACTGAGCCTGCACCACAGCAGGGTAGTGAGAGGGGACTGATCCCTGTTCAGATCCCCTCCCTCTCAATCCCGTTAAGAGAGGGGACCGATCCCCTCCCTCTCAATCCCGTTAGAGAGGGGATTGCTCCCACGGCTCCCCTTTGGGTGAGCCCTGGAACAGGCTGCTTGCACCTGCTCACATACACGATTCTGGGCCTCCACAATATACCCGTCTCCCACCTCCGGGCAGACGAGACCCAAACGACATGGGGCAGAGCGGTCCCCAGGGGGAGACACCACTGTCTATCCCAGGAGCGGCCAGAACAAGTGTTCGTGCAGAGCTTCTTGGTCTAAGGAGAAAGAGCCCTGGACTGACTCAGCAGATCCAAGAGCTGGAAACAAGCTGAAACAAGAGAGGTTCAGACTGGATTTAAGGAGGAAATAAACCTGAACCGGGATGGCAATCATGCAGTAGAACGGGTTGCCCAGAGAGGTCGTGCAGAGTCCATCCTTGACAGTTTGGAAGACCCAACTGGATAGAGCCTTGAGCAACCTGGACTGATCCCATAGCTGACCACAGCTGCTCTGAGCTGAAGATTGGGCTACAGGCCTCCTGGGGTCCCTGCCAGCCTGAATCATCCTGTGATCCTGTGATTATTGGATTGGAAATTCATACACATCTCCTCCCTGAATAACCTGCAAGCTCTTTCATCGTTTCACCGATGAAGGCAAGAGTAATTGTGGGAATATTAATCTGGAGTTTAGAAGTCTGTCTTGCCCAAAGAAGAACTTTGGAAAGTCTTGTACCCAACGTACGAAACAGGAGAGAGAGAGAACTAACAGGCAGGAAGCTGTTACACTGAGAGTAGCCGAACCGTTTGGAAACGTTCTGTGATTTCTGGAAGCTTCTTTTACTTTCTCGGCGATGAATGTTTCACCTGCATCAGTGACAGAGAGTGATGCAGTTCTAGTCAGGAAATTCCAGCATTCTTTAGGTGTAAACAGAAAGCTGTTGGAAACCTTTCCAACTGCCGTATCTGGGACGTGCCCCTGTACTCGGCACTGGTGAGGCCGCACCTCAAATACTGTGTGCAGTTTGGGGCCCCTCACTACAAGAAAGACATGCGGGTGCTGGAGCGTGTCCCAAGAAGAGCAACGAAGCTGGTGAAGGGTCTAGAGAACGAGACTTGTGAGGAGCAGCTGAGGGAACTGGGGTTTTGTTTAGCCTGGAGAAAAGGAGGCTGAGGGGAGACCTTCTCGCTCTCTACAACTACCTGAAAGGAGCTTGTATCGAGGTGGGTGTCGGTCTCTTTTCCCAAGCAACAAGTAATAGGACGAGAGGAAATGGCCTCCTGTTAGGTTTGCAGTGCAGTGCACAGTGCAGCCACAGCACTTTGCTGTTCTGGGGAAACCGGCTCAGGTCAGAGTTCTTCCTCTGTTTTCAAAGCGACACGTGCTTTGCTGAGGGCTGTGTTCCACATGGGAAGGCAACCCCCAACCTCAAGCTAGGAACATGAAACTATTCTTTTGTGGCGAGTGAACTCAAACACAGAAGCAATTCCTAAAGGAGTTTTATGGCTTATGGAGCCTGCTACATTTGAATTACAATACCCAAGTCTGTCAACATCAAGCCAACCCAGATAAAAAGTGGGACCCTAGTCTGCTAAGCATCTAGAGCAGACTAGATGTGAAACTCGGGCAGCCAGCTCCGGAAGGGGAATGCGCAGTGCTGAATTAGGAGCCGGTAGTGCACACGGAAAGGAAGACATCAAAGGCACTTCACAACAAACAATACGCATAGGCTAGGGAACACCACCACTGAAGAGAGGGACAGAGCTGACCTCTCTGAAATAATAAGGGCACCTTTGTGAAACTGGGCTTGGAAGCCCGAAAAGCCTTCCCACGCCCTGGTAGGTAACCCAGAGGTACGAGTGGGAGAAGTGGCCATCTGGGAGCATCTCCCAGGAAGCGCGAGATGGAATTCCAGTTCCGCTGTTGCCCAGACCCAGAGGAGTGCCTTAACGAGACACCTGAGGACTATTCTTTGAGCAGAGCACCTCCATTTTCCTGCTGAACTGCGGAAGCAGGTCCACAGTGCAGGCACACACGACAGCCGCAAGGGGAAGGGGGTTCAGTGAGTTACCTGTAGCAAGGGACCTTCAGGCACGGAGGCTTCCTGGTGAGAACATCCTTAAGATGTAACTTGATGGCTTCAGCAGTATTCTCGGCTCACTTGCCGGAGCTAAGCATCGTGTACTTCACTCACGTAAATCTTACATGCGTTTTGCCCTGAACGCCTGTGAAGATTCACCTCCTCAGGGAGACCAGGGTGTACCAGACCCATAAAAGTACACGGAAGAGAAGTCTGGCGACTGCTGCTACTGCCGATACCACTGTCAAAGGATGCAAGGGGGTTCAGTAGCTGGAATGTACGCTCTTACACTGATAAAACAAATGTCCATACAGTGCTTAGGTCTCTGACTCAGTCCGACATTGGGATCGTGATTAGCACAGCATAGCAATACAACACTAACGCTTGCCGGAAGGCTATAAGCTCTGGCACTGCCTCACATCCCTGGAGGCGAGGCAGGAGGAGTAACAGTACCTCCGCTCACCAAGGCGAGGGGTTTGCCAGATGTTTGCTCTATACCAAGGGGTGGAGTGTGGCGGTTCACGCAACTCCTGCTCACGTTTTGGCTAACCCAGCTCATGCTAAGGCCTGATGTATGCTGGGAGCAGCGCCATTAGGTTGAAGCGAGAGCACCAGGTAGGCAGCACAGGTGGCCAGAAAGAGCTAAAGGGCCATGATGCAGCCATCATCACCTGCAGCTGGCTGTCTCCTGCAGCCATCATCTTTGTCTGGCAGTACTGTCAGAATCTGCTGGCTTTTGGAAATGGTATAGAGCAGACTTCCAAGCTGGAAGGTATAAAACATCCGCTTACCTGTGGGATAACAGCTGGAGGTGACTTAGAAATTAAACTTATATTCACACTTTTAGGTAAGGTGCAGCATTGAAGAAGATTCCCGGGTGGAATACGGCTGACGTGCAAGGCCATTCCGTGGAAGTTCCCTAGGCCTGGTAATCTTAGACGTCGGTGACTTCCAGGGGAGCTTGGTGTCCTGACTCTAAGAAGGTACTGTTCGGAGGGTGGAGCGGTGTGGAGACGCCGCGGCCAGGCTCTGCAATTAAATGGGAACTCAAAGGTATTGTGTGTGACCAGTAAGCTGCACATTTGCTATCCTGGGCCAACACCCTGTCATGTTTCTGACAAAAATGCTGTCCTTTGATGAACTTTGCTCATTATAACATCATTAAAATACCAAAACACACCTACATCCCAAAAGCTACCCGCCTCCAAGGTGCGACCACCCCTCACTGAGCTTGCGCTTTGAATTCTTCCTAGCCTATACCTTTAAAAGCGAAGCGAGAAGACTTTACACCAATCCTAAACAAAGATGTATGACTAGAGTCACTCAAGCTCCACCCGAAAGGTAAAAGGTAGTATAAAATGGCTTAAGAGAAAGCGAATGTTAGGGAAGACACCATCGCGTACCACTCTGACCTCTGGGATCAGTCGACGGGCTGAGCCTCTCTTCCCCCCCGTCGGGACGCCTTTGGGTAAGATTCGAACGCTTGGTTATTCCAAGTGCCTCCCCAGGAAACTTAGAAATCTCTCTAGAGTCGCTTTATTATCTTTAACGCGTTTATAGCCGGCCGTGTCACTCATACTCTTGGTATATGCACGTGCTTTGCAGACAGTAAATTTATCACCCGTAATCCAAAGAGTCTGTGTATCTGTTGCTCTAATAAACTGCACTCTTTATTAATGTGGCCGTGATGGTTCATGCAACACGACTAGACTGGGGGTGCGGCGCGTTTAAATTAACGCTCTCGCCTTTACTCTGCTGAATGGCTGCATATACAGTCCTTAGAACATAACCGTTGACCAAGTCTGAGACTAGGACTGGACTTAGCCGCACCTAGACTCCTCTCTGAGAAGGAGTTTAGAAAGCAAGGGGGTCCTGTCTGAACCTCGTGACTCAACGGGAGGGTTCCCCCCCGCCAGCCACTCCTCAGACTCCTACACGACAGTAACTCTTAACGCAACGTTACCCAAAAAGCCTCTGAAGCGGATCCAACAGCAGCTGGACTGCTGAGGCATTCGTGCTTCCCAGAGCGATACAGGGGACACCCGCACCGTGATGGAGGAGGAAGGATGAGCACTCTCACCAGGGAACTAATTTTTTTTTTTTTTTTTTTTTGCTCATAAGTGCACGAATTAAGTGTCACAGGTTGTAAGTTATGAAACGTCATGACCTGAGTGGTGAATAAGTGAAATCACGTAACAGACTAGTCTGGGCAAAGGGGACTGAGCCCCGTTTGTCCTGTTTGTTTGTTGTGTTTCTTCATGAGCTCAGGAAATAAAGCTTAATTCGCAGAGTACGCTGTCCCGTAAATTTGAAGTTTTCTCTCCCATACCGGTTTTTCTCTAACTGCTTGCACTCTGTCCCGTTCATGCTGCAAAACGGGGAGAAAAAGATTCAGTAATTCCATCTAGGTCCGTTTGCTTTTCGTACTCGACTGGAACTCCTGCTCCAGTGGCAGTCAAGGGCTGAAGTCTGAGCTTTTAGTAGAAAGCTCTAGCTGTTCAGTTGGCTTCCCCGTGCGACGGACCTTTCCTACTGTCGCTGGGGTCCCGCCCTTCTTGCCCCAGTGTCCCCATACCCCCCCCCCACCCGACGCTCTGGTGTCAGGGACCGTTTCCTCCCGCTCCTCCTCTCCCAGATTCCACAGGGAGCGGTTTTTGCCCCCAGCCTTCTGCGGGGCCGTTAACGGTCTCTGAGCAGAACTCGCTGGAGCAAACCGCTGCCGGGCAGCCTCTCCACCGCGGCAGCACCGCAGCCCGGCGCAGCACCGTCAGCAAGGAGCGAGAAGGGACCCGCTGCCACAGAGCGGCCCCGAGCGAGCCCGGCTCTCCCCGCCCCGCGCAGGGAGGCGCAGCACCGGCAAGAGGTGCTGGTGCGGAAGCTATAGGCAAAAGTGAGAAGCGAGGGCGCCTGCCCGGGGGCAGCTGCCCAGGGACGGGCCGCAGTGGCGGGGTGCCCGGGCCGCCCGCGCCGCGCGGAGGGGGGACTCGGCGGCGGCGATCTCGGGGGACGAACGCGGGGGGCGAACGCGGGGCCCTCCCTGGGCGCCGAGCCCTGCCGCTGTCCCCCTCCCGCGCCCCTCTCTCGGTCGCTCTTTTCCGTGCTTAAACCGAGATGCCGGGCTTGCAAACGCCTTTGTTTGGCCACGGGAGCGGGCGGCTGTCCCAGAGGCAGCAGTCGAGCCGGCGGGGGGGTTCGGGCGGCCCCGGGCAGAGGCAGGCAGCTCTGGCCGGGTTCGCCCGGGGCGCCCGAGCGCTGGCAGCGGCGAGGGTGCCAGGCCTGGGCGGAGGGTCGGGGCAGGCCGTGCCCTGCCCGGCCCCGTGCCCGTGCCCGACGGTGGTCGCGGCGCTGCTGTAAGGTCGTCCTGCTTTTCTTGCCGTGCTTGTCTTCTGCAGCGGCACAGAAACCCGCAGTCTGCAGTGGCTGAGCAGGCCTGTGGTCAGGACTGACTTGGCTTGCTAAATACCGAAAAGCCATTCTGAAAGCTCGTTCCTCTGACTTCAGGGACCCACTGGACTTTGAGCCCGTTGGCAATACTGATTTGGGGTACGTGGTGGCCATAGGCCGGGCATGCCTGTCTCGGTCTGTCTGATCATTCTGCTTGCCATCGCTCTCTTAGGATGAGCAGATAGCACTACGTGTGAAAGAAACCCTGTCTCACTTTCTTTAATATTAGATAAAGTGAAGCTTCCCTGTATCGTAACGACGTCTTGTTGACCGTATCGGCACCACTGTGAAATGGGCTGGGCTTGGGCTCTTTGCTTGCGTCCCTACCGATAGCTGCCGCAGCACTCCTAGTTGAACAGAGCGAAGACGTAGTGTTCGGATCCCCTCTACTGGTCCCAGTACCACATGAACTTGAAATGCTGCTGTCACAGCACCTTACCCAGGCAATGTCACCACAGCAAATACATCACCATGAGCTGATTCGCTTAACAGCAGAAAACAGAAGAATTAAGCGACGTAAGACACTGAACCCTGCTACTCTGCTCCCCGCGCCTGGGGAAAAAACTCCACGCCACGATTGTGTGGTACCAACCCGTGAAGCTGAAAAGGCCCAAAAATATTTAACGGATGGGCCATTTCCAGATCCCAATCCTGAACTAGGTATGGACGGGTCCTCGCATGATCTGAACAGGAACTGGGTTACAGGCTATTCAGGAACTACTGAAAATGGAGTAGTGGAGGCTTCACCACTCAGTCTGTAGCAGGGGGCTCGGGCTGGGCACCGAAAGGCACGCAGAGGGCTCCGGGCCGCACCAAACGGCACATCTAGAGCTCTGGGACGCACCAGAAGGCAAGCGGAGGGCCCTAGGAAGCACAAAAAGAGAAGAGGAGGGCCTTGGGAGGCACCGAAAGGCCGTTTGGTGGCCCCTCGGTTGCCCCAAAAGGCCCACGCCGGTCCCTAGGGGACACGGGAAGGCAAACAGAGACGCCTTGAGGAGACAAGAGGAGAAGAGGAGTCCTCCGGGAAAGATGAAAAGCTGAAGGCCGATCCCTTGGCGGGACACCAAAAGGCCCACCGAGGGCCCTGGCTGGGATCCCAAAGGCCCATCAGGAGGCCCTGAGGGCGGCAAGAGAATAAACGCACAGAACAAGGCGCAGCCTTCAACAGCACCAACATATGGGACTCGCAGAAGGCTTGAGAGAGTATAGCTTTACAGAGCTGGACCAGCCCCTCAGCCCGGCTGCAAAGCTTTCTAAACAAGCCAAAACCGTTGGCTACTTTTCTCTTCCCTACTTAAGGTTCCCCGTAAAACTGGGTCTTAGCCTGACCGAGGCTGTAGGAGGGAGGAAGACGAAGGAAAACATTGCAGGGAAAATGCCCAGACACAGTATGGCCTGGCGTTGAATACATGTAGGCACAAGCAAGCCCTTGGGAGCAAACTCTTTATTCTCTGCCTGGGGGAGCTGCCCGGGGACTCTGTGGCCCTGGAGCCGCACACCTCCTCAGGACACCCTCCGCAAGGCTCCCAGCTACCGCCCTCTTTAATGACTCGGGCTGCACGGGCTCCTCCAGGAAAAGCTTTAAACGCACTGGTCTGCGCCGTGCTCCTGCCTGGGTGGGGGGCTTTGGACCCGCTGGAGGCATGGGCTGCCTTGGAAGCTGCGGGCCCGTGGAGGCGAGGGTGCCTGCGGTGCTCCCTGGCCTGCGTATACGCAGAGTTTCCCACGTGGGCACTGAAGACCTTGCTGTGGCTCCAGAGGTATAATCCTGGGACTTCTGAAGGCCTTCGGCTGGCCGGCGGGCATCTTGCTCAGCGCCTCGGAGGAGAGATGGGAGGAGAGTACGTGAGCTCTCCTCTTCGAATTGTCCGGCTTCCTCTGAAGGCGTGACTATTGCAGGGAGGCTGAGAGGTGGCAAGACCTTCCTTGGTTGAAGCTTCTCTGATTGTTGCTTGGACTTCCTTTGTTCCTCTAACTTCTTCTTCGTGGTTTCCAGAACTTCAAGGACAATGGTTCTGGCATACCCAATCAATTCTGCATCCAGCTGCTGAACTCTGGAGATGGCTTTTTGGATGCTCTCCTTGGCAAGCTCACGACTCACTCGTGAGACGTCAGCAGCGTTTTGCAACACGGGCAACTTTGCTCTCTCGCTTGCTTCTGGGGTCGGCTGTTGCGATGCTCTGGGTGATCCTTGTCCTTCTGTTACGCCCTGAAGCTTCAGGATCTCCGAAAACTGACAGTGAAAGTCCTGTTCAAACTGAGAAGCTACAAAGGATGACAGGGTGGAGCTAACACTCTCAACAGCCTCTTGGGTCGTTTTGTCAATAGAAGACTGCGAAGGTGCTCTGTTGGAAGCTGCTAGTTCCGCCTCCCTCCATCTCGCTTCTCTGGATTTGCCTGCTCGGGTGGCTCTTCCAGCAACGAGCTCTGATAGCTTCTGCCTGGCTGCCCGCCCTGGCTCAGCTGCATCAGACATGCTGGATACCAAATGCTCCCCAAAGCTCTCCAAGACGGTCGCCACAAGCTCTCGAGCCACCAGTCCAATTTCGTCCCGGCGATCCACAGGAGAAGTGTCCAAAGGCTCTCCCCCTCTGGCACTGGCAAACAACCTTCTGCTGACCTCGTGGGGAGCCCTCCTTAAGACGCGGACGGACTGATCCAGCGCCTTCACCCGCTCCAGCACTTCCTGGACCACGGTCTCAGCCATCTCTTTAAGCTCCTGGTCTTCTGCCAGCGTAGCCCGCAGCAGCGTAGGCTGTATGCTGTTAGGCGCTTCTTCTGCAGCACGCTTGGGAGACTGAAAGGAGGAGCAGTTGATGAGTGAATGTGTTCCTTCACCTCCGTTTGCCTTCCTTTTCCTCCTCACAAGACCCCTGCCCAGACGAGTCCCTAGCAGTCAAGCTTGAACAAACTCTCCTTTCTCTGTAGGCCACCTGGCACACAAGGTTTCTCGTCTCCCGCCGCCAGGAGCCAAGTGTTGTGGGCACTTCTCAGAATCAAGCGGGTGCCATTTGGCTTAGAGCAAAGGGCGCCGTAGCTCCCCTGGACCTCAGCACGGTGAACCAGGTGCCACGGGCCCTGAACTGGAAGCTGGTGGCTGCCTGGGTACCGCTGATCGTGGCCGGAGGACAGGCCCCAGGGCACAGCGGGCCCCTGCAGGGGCTGGCACTTCCAATGGGCTCGTTGGCTCCAGCCGCGGGAGGCACTGGGCAGAGTTGAATAGCGGAGGGAAAGCCGTGGAAGGTACTGCACCAGGCTCTTTGCTCCAGTCTCTTCTGCCACAGGTCCCAGCCGCTCTCAGGGCACTGCTGCCCTGCATCAGGGTGGCCCGTTTGCCCCTTTTCAAGGCCAAACGCCAAGAACGGTTGTTTTGAGAGCAGAAAAGGAAACAATCCTTTTTCGCCAGCCCAAGGAAATGTCCTCGGGACAGGAGGCAGTCTGAAAGTCCACCACGGGCTGCCAGCCTCATGCAAAGTGGGGAAGAAGTCAGGAGTCAAGAACAGAGACAGGCGGCAGCCTGAAATTGTCCTCTCCCGTCACTTGCTCTTTTGCAGCCTGGCAGCCTGACTGCCACGGCAGAAGGAGCTTAACCCTTCACCCTGGCATAGATACCACCCCACACTATCCGGAAACCCCTCCCGAGAGGCTGTTGCAGGGGATGGAGCCGGGCAATGTGTAACAGGTCTCCCCCCAGTGAGAACTGGGCAACAGCAGGCTCTCTGCTAAGCTAGCTGAAGACTTCCTTGAAGACAGAATGAACCCATGAATGGCCAAGCACCAGCACTCTCAGGTTCAGGGACGCTGCAACTTTGGTGCAGAAGTCTTTGGATGAAAACCAGAGTTTTTCAACCAGACACGAAAGCAGCAGCATGGACCGTGCGGCCAGTTAGGGCAGCTCACAGGTCCGTGCTAAATGTGCGAGTCTGCGCGCAGAAGTGGCCACTGAGAGTGCCCGGGCACGCTTTTGTGTCAGAAAGGGCTAGTGCCTGGTGTCCGAGAGACACAGGAAGGAAAGCGCCCGCTTCTTGGTCTCTGACAGCCACCCTCAAACGAGGACACGTCGCACACCAGCCAGGCACCACCTCCTCAGCAACCAAGTGTGACGGTGTGCTCTCCCCCCGCTACCCCCGCCTGACCTTTGTCTCCCATAACCCTGCTCAAGCAATAACCACCAGTGGCGGTCGCAATGGATGCGTCTGGTCGCGATGGCTGCACCTGGCTCAAAGTGGCTTCGGGAGACAGACAGCAACACAATAGCCAAGAGCTATTGTGCGATGCGCCCACCGAACCACAGTGAAGAAACTAAAACCTGTGCTCGGTATACAAATATGACTGTGAGGCAATCATCTTACCCCCATAAATAGTGAGCAGCCCAAGAGCCCTTTGAGCTCTCCTGCACGGCAGCAGGCTGCGCGCCAGGATCTCCCCTTGAGTAGGGACGCCTCTCAAGGTTACTCCTCGAGGCTGAGAGATTCCTTGCCGCAACAGACCCTCGGTAAGTGACTAACAGCACGCTAAGCTTTGAAAGCTTAGCTAAGTGATATAAAGGATTGATTGCGCATATACAATCCTTTAGACATAAACCGCTGGCCAAGTCTGGGGCTAGGATTGGACCTAGCCACACCTAGACTCCCCTCTGAGAAGGAGTTTAGAAAGCAAGGGGGTCCTTCTGAATCTCATGACTCACGGCAGGGTCTCCCTGACAGTTTCGTCCTGTCCTCTATGCAGTAAATAATCAAGTGTACCGTGCCATCGAATATTGTTAAACCACTGTTGCATTGACCATTGAACCTTGTTAACTCACTGTTTTATATCAATATTTTTGCTTCTCTCTTACGAGTGAAGTGCATCACTCCATCCGCGACACCAAGCACCGCTCGCAAGCCCCGAGCGGCTGTGCGTTGGTACCCTGGCCTCTCCTGAGGCCAGGGTGCCAACACGCTGCCACGCAGCAGAGGCAGCCCCCAGCATCCACCCAGCTCCTACTCACCGGCCTCCCTTCGAGAGCGGGCTTTTCAGAGCTGCTCTGGGTGCCTGGCTGTCTCCTCTTTCCCAGCTGCTGCTGATGTTGGCACTCGGCCTGCTGGAGGAGGCGTTGCGCTTTTTCAAGAGCCTCCAGTCTTTCAATCCGCTTCTTGATCACAGTGAGATGCCTGTCAGGAGAAAGGAAAGCAGCTGAGAAGGAGCCGCTCGGTCCATCTTGCCCAGGCCATTTTCCGCTCCACCACTCCCATCATCCTGCTCCGGGTTGCTTTGCTCCACTAGTCCCCGCAGCAGCTTCCAGCTGCCTGTCCAAGGCTCCAAACACAGACTGCGCCAACGTGTTCGCAGCTGGCACCGGCTCCTTCCGCCGCTGGGCTTTGTTTGTTTACTGGAACACGAGGCTCCAGGACCTCTCGGAGGAACCACGGGCCCCCTTCAAGAGCAAGCGTTACTTGGCCTTTTCTTACCTCTGCCTCCTCTTCCTCTCTCCACCTGGCAAACTCTTTCTTTGCTCCTGCAGTAGCCACTTTCGCAGGCAAGAAACATCAGTCCCTCCCGGCAGTTCGGAGGCATCCTCTAACTTGGCCAGGTCTTGCCGAAGCTTTTTCTGAAAGGTGACACCGGGTTGTGGCTTGCTGTTGCCTGGACAAGCGCTCACGCCCCTGAGTGCTGAGGCATCCCGCGGGCCCAGGACAGCGCTCTGCTTCAGCCACACGCGGAGGGCAGAAGAGAAATGCTTCTCTCGGGACTCCGCGTGCTTGCACGTGACTTTCCTGCCCATGCCAACCCCTGCAGCCTGCGCTAGCTCAGCTCGCAGCCCAGTAGTCCTTTCCCTGCCACAACGCCCGGCCCAGCAGCACAGCCCTCACCTCTTCTGCATTGACCACCGCCCCTCCCCGAGATGCCGCAAGTGAAGCCCCAGCCCTCGGCACCGTGCCACTGACCGGTGCCCACCAACGCTCCACTTTGCCTACCTCCTCTCGCATGAACATTTTCTCTGCCTCCAGCTTGCGCGTGGTCAGATACTGCCTGTAGTCATTGAACTCCTTCAGAGTGCAAACCACCTATGGAGAGACGAGGGGAGAAGTCCCCCAAGAACTCTCAAGCCACCTACATAGACTGCCTTCCCCAAAACAGCCCAAGCCCAGCGGGAGGGGAGCTGCTCCTCTGCACACCCTCCCCTCCCCGGTGGCCGCGCCCCTGACTCCCCCCCTGCCAGGCCTGAGCACCGCTCCTCACCCCGGCACCAGGCCTCGCACCGGCTGCCTCCTCAACACTCAGGCAGCGCGGGGCAGCCTGAGAAGGGCAGGAGTGGGAATTGCCAGAGGGACGCTGGCACTACTTCTGCTCCCAGGGAAACCAGCCCCACAGCCCTGTGCCCTCCGCCAGCCACAGGCGGCTGTGGCAAGCGCTCTGGGAACCCCGCTTGATGAGGGCTGTTTTTATCAGCCCGACATGCAAACCTACTTTGCTGTCACTGGTGATGTAACCCTCTCTCTTCAGCCTCTGCAGGTTGTCCTTGCGCTTGTGGTAGGCCCGCAGATGCGGGTCATGCAGGCTGTTGTATTCTGTGCTCAGGAGGCGGCAGCACGGATCTCCCAGATCGAAATAACCAGAGGGCTGGTGAAGCTGAGAGAGAGACATTCCAGAGTATGAGAGAGCAGAAAAGAGGTGCCAAGCAGTACTTGTGAAAGGGTAAAGGTAGTTTGAAGGCTAACACTCTTCTCCATCCTTCTGAAGGCACAGAGGACACCACAGCCGGGCTGCAGGGCCAGGCTGGACTGGGCTAGGCTGTGATGGGATGGGCTGGGCTGGGCTGGGCTGGGCTGGGGGAGAGAAGACAAACCCCACCAGCAAAGTAGGCATCTTAGGCCACCGGGAAGAACTGCAGACCTTGCCACAACAGAAATGAGCCTTCAGAGTGAAAAGTTCAAGCCCGGCAGTTCAAACGCAGCAAACGGATAATGCACTGAAAACAGCCTCCTCCGGATTAGGCAGGCCCAAGGGGTGTGTCAACCTACTCTGCCTCCAGGCACGCTCTGCCTTGGGACAAATACACCACAAGCTGGAGTAGAAGGAGGACACTGCGTGCATTCCCCAAGCAGAGAAGCCCGAGCTTTTCAAGTACGCCAACGAGGCAAGCAGGAGAAGGTTGGACTCTCCCTCAAGAGTGCCCCGGAGCCTGGCTCAACATTGCTGGATGAGTCGGAAGGGCACGTTGCCCCGGCACGCGGACACGCTGCCGCCTGCTGCAGGCAGGGGCCCCGCCGCACGCTTGCACGGTGCCAGAAACCAGTCCAGAAAGCTGACAGGTCCTCCTTTTTGTCTCCGCACCAGAGAGCCAGGAGCTTTCCTCTGCTCCCCAGCGCCGCCAGACTGAAGGGCTGCAGCGCCCACTGTAGAGCAGGCGGCCACAAGGACTTCTTTGAATGACAGGGACCCCGTAAAAGAGGAGAGCTTTTCTACCCCTTTCCACTTCCTTTACCTTTTCCCCCAGCTGTGTCCTGCAGAAGACAGGCTTGGAGCCGGGCAGCAGAGGGATCTTGACCCCAAGTGGGAGGTCCAGCAGCCCAGTACCTCCTTCTGCCAGTGGCTGTCTCCTGTTCCCGAGCTAGAAAGAGGGAGACACTCATGGGCACTCGGGCACTCTCTCCATAAGCCTCCTGCACGGCAGTTGCTAGAAAGGCTCCTGGAAGACTCCAACCAAAGGGACCGCCAAGAGCGGCCCAGTCAAAAGCTGCTCTCTGCTTCCTCGCCCCCGTCCCCACAACTCCTATCCCTTCCTCATCCCACGTCCGCGTCCTTTCACAGCAAGCCCTCCCACCTGCTTAGCCGTAAGCCAGGCTGGGCAGAGAGGCAGGACTCCCTGCAAACTCTCCCCGGCCCGACCACCTTTGGATCCCTCCCAGCTCCCCCGGCACGTCCCGAGGCCCCAGAGCAGCCCTGCGTGTCCCAGGCTCCCGGGCTGCGCCCTCTCCATCGCCCCGTTGCTCACCTCTCCCCTCTTCCCCACAGCGCTCGGCAGTGCATCTACGTTTTGGAGGCGAGCAGTGAGAAGGTGCTTCATGCCTCCTTCCAAGAGCTCTCCTGGAGCTGTGACCCTGTGCTGGCACCCACAGACCCACTCGCTCCAGAGGCAGGCAGCTGCGGCCACCGCAGCCAGCCGCCCAGCGAGCAGCTATATAGAGCAATCACACATTGTTGCATCATCACGTTGCTGCACCACCGCATTGTTGCGTCGTCACGTTGCCGCGCCACCGCACTGGTGCATCATCGTGTTGCCACCCCGCCACCCGGCTGCTGCCCGGCCACCCCGGGGCCCACCAGGACGCCCGTCTGGACACGCACGTGGGCCACGTGCTCTCGCTGACCCTGCTTTCAGCAGGAGGCCTCGACTAGGTGCTGACCTGCTGCCCCTTCTTCCTCCTTGTCCCTCTTTTTCCCAGCTTTGGCCTTCAGATGGCAGGGCTGGAGCTGGGCCGCCCGTGGGCTGCTGCTGCACTGGCTTTTGTAGACCGTTTTTAGACCATTGCCCTCTCACAGGCAAAGCAGCCTCCACTCAGGAAATTGCACTGACTTGGCCCCCCAGACCCAAGCTGCCAGTTCTGCTCCGTACCTCCCCCAGCTTTCAGCTGTAGAGGACAGGGTGGGAGGCCACTCCAGCCAGTCTTGAGGGGAAAAGAGGATAAAAGGCGTTCCCTGGGGCATACAGAAAGGCAGAGGGAGGGCTCTGCCTCCTGCCGACTATTTGACTTGTCTTCTTGAGGGACTGAAGGCCTCCCTTCCCTGGGGGATGCTGCGTGTCAGAGGGTCAAGGACTGAGCCTGCACCACAGCAGGGTAGTGAGAGGGGACTGATCCCTGTTCAGATCCCCTCCCTCTCAATCCCGTTAAGAGAGGGGACCGATCCCCTCCCTCTCAATCCCGTTAAGAGAGGGGACCGATCCCCTCCCTCTCAATCCCGTTAGAGAGGGGATTGCTCCCACGGCTCCCCTTTGGGTGAGCCCTGGAACAGGCTGCTTGCACCTGCTCACGTACACGATTCTGGGCCTCCACAATATACCCGTCTCCCACCTCCGGGCAGACGAGACCCAAACGACATGGGGCAGAGCGGTCCCCAGGGGGAGACACCACTGTCTATCCCAGGAGCGGCCAGAACAAGTGTTCGTGCAGAGCTTCTTGGTCTAAGGAGAAAGAGCCCTGGACTGACTCAGCAGATCCAAGAGCTGGAAACAAGCTGAAACAAGAGAGGTTCAGACTGGATTTAAGGAGGAAATAAACCTGAACCGGGATGGCAATCATGCAGTAGAACGGGTTGCCCAGAGAGGTCGTGCAGAGTCCATCCTTGACAGTTTGGAAGACCCAACTGGATAGAGCCTTGAGCAACCTGGACTGATCCCATAGCTGACCACAGCTGCTCTGAGCTGAAGATTGGGCTACAGGCCTCCTGGGGTCCCTGCCAGCCTGAATCATCCTGTGATCCTGTGATTATTGGATTGGAAATTCATACACATCTCCTCCCTGAATAACCTGCAAGCTCTTTCATCGTTTCACCGATGAAGGCAAGAGTAATTGTGGGAATATTAATCTGGAGTTTAGAAGTCTGTCTTGCCCAAAGAAGAACTTTGGAAAGTCTTGTACCCAACGTACGAAACAGGAGAGAGAGAGAACTAACAGGCAGGAAGCTGTTACACTGAGAGTAGCCGAACCGTTTGGAAACGTTCTGTGATTTCTGGAAGCTTCTTTTACTTTCTCGGCGATGAATGTTTCACCTGCATCAGTGACAGAGAGTGATGCAGTTCTAGTCAGGAAATTCCAGCATTCTTTAGGTGTAAACAGAAAGCTGTTGGAAACCTTTCCAACTGCCGTATCTGGGACGTGCCCCTGTACTCGGCACTGGTGAGGCCGCACCTCAAATACTGTGTGCAGTTTGGGGCCCCTCACTACAAGAAAGACATGCGGGTGCTGGAGCGTGTCCCAAGAAGAGCAACGAAGCTGGTGAAGGGTCTAGAGAACGAGACTTGTGAGGAGCAGCTGAGGGAACTGGGGTTTTGTTTAGCCTGGAGAAAAGGAGGCTGAGGGGAGACCTTCTCGCTCTCTACAACTACCTGAAAGGAGCTTGTATCGAGGTGGGTGTCGGTCTCTTTTCCCAAGCAACAAGTAATAGGACGAGAGGAAATGGCCTCCTGTTAGGTTTGCAGTGCAGTGCACAGTGCAGCCACAGCACTTTGCTGTTCTGGGGAAACCGGCTCAGGTCAGAGTTCTTCCTCTGTTTTCAAAGCGACACGTGCTTTGCTGAGGGCTGTGTTCCACATGGGAAGGCAACCCCCAACCTCAAGCTAGGAACATGAAACTATTCTTTTGTGGCGAGTGAACTCAAACACAGAAGCAATTCCTAAAGGAGTTTTATGGCTTATGGAGCCTGCTACATTTGAATTACAATACCCAAGTCTGTCAACATCAAGCCAACCCAGATAAAAAGTGGGACCCTAGTCTGCTAAGCATCTAGAGCAGACTAGATGTGAAACTCGGGCAGCCAGCTCCGGAAGGGGAATGCGCAGTGCTGAATTAGGAGCCGGTAGTGCACACGGAAAGGAAGACATCAAAGGCACTTCACAACAAACAATACGCATAGGCTAGGGAACACCACCACTGAAGAGAGGGACAGAGCTGACCTCTCTGAAATAATAAGGGCACCTTTGTGAAACTGGGCTTGGAAGCCCGAAAAGCCTTCCCACGCCCTGGTAGGTAACCCAGAGGTACGAGTGGGAGAAGTGGCCATCTGGGAGCATCTCCCAGGAAGCGCGAGATGGAATTCCAGTTCCGCTGTTGCCCAGACCCAGAGGAGTGCCTTAACGAGACACCTGAGGACTATTCTTTGAGCAGAGCACCTCCATTTTCCTGCTGAACTGCGGAAGCAGGTCCACAGTGCAGGCACACACGACAGCCGCAAGGGGAAGGGGGTTCAGTGAGTTACCTGTAGCAAGGGACCTTCAGGCACGGAGGCTTCCTGGTGAGAACATCCTTAAGATGTAACTTGATGGCTTCAGCAGTATTCTCGGCTCACTTGCCGGAGCTAAGCATCGTGTACTTCACTCACGTAAATCTTACATGCGTTTTGCCCTGAACGCCTGTGAAGATTCACCTCCTCAGGGAGACCAGGGTGTACCAGACCCATAAAAGTACACGGAAGAGAAGTCTGGCGACTGCTGCTACTGCCGATACCACTGTCAAAGGATGCAAGGGGGTTCAGTAGCTGGAATGTACGCTCTTACACTGATAAAACAAATGTCCATACAGTGCTTAGGTCTCTGACTCAGTCCGACATTGGGATCGTGATTAGCACAGCATAGCAATACAACACTAACGCTTGCCGGAAGGCTATAAGCTCTGGCACTGCCTCACATCCCTGGAGGCGAGGCAGGAGGAGTAACAGTACCTCCGCTCACCAAGGCGAGGGGTTTGCCAGATGTTTGCTCTATACCAAGGGGTGGAGTGTGGCGGTTCACGCAACTCCTGCTCACGTTTTGGCTAACCCAGCTCATGCTAAGGCCTGATGTATGCTGGGAGCAGCGCCATTAGGTTGAAGCGAGAGCACCAGGTAGGCAGCACAGGTGGCCAGAAAGAGCTAAAGGGCCATGATGCAGCCATCATCACCTGCAGCTGGCTGTCTCCTGCAGCCATCATCTTTGTCTGGCAGTACTGTCAGAATCTGCTGGCTTTTGGAAATGGTATAGAGCAGACTTCCAAGCTGGAAGGTATAAAACATCCGCTTACCTGTGGGATAACAGCTGGAGGTGACTTAGAAATTAAACTTATATTCACACTTTTAGGTAAGGTGCAGCATTGAAGAAGATTCCCGGGTGGAATACGGCTGACGTGCAAGGCCATTCCGTGGAAGTTCCCTAGGCCTGGTAATCTTAGACGTCGGTGACTTCCAGGGGAGCTTGGTGTCCTGACTCTAAGAAGGTACTGTTCGGAGGGTGGAGCGGTGTGGAGACGCCGCGGCCAGGCTCTGCAATTAAATGGGAACTCAAAGGTATTGTGTGTGACCAGTAAGCTGCACATTTGCTATCCTGGGCCAACACCCTGTCATGTTTCTGACAAAAATGCTGTCCTTTGATGAACTTTGCTCATTATAACATCATTAAAATACCAAAACACACCTACATCCCAAAAGCTACCCGCCTCCAAGGTGCGACCACCCCTCACTGAGCTTGCGCTTTGAATTCTTCCTAGCCTATACCTTTAAAAGCGAAGCGAGAAGACTTTACACCAATCCTAAACAAAGATGTATGACTAGAGTCACTCAAGCTCCACCCGAAAGGTAAAAGGTAGTATAAAATGGCTTAAGAGAAAGCGAATGTTAGGGAAGACACCATCGCGTACCACTCTGACCTCTGGGATCAGTCGACGGGCTGAGCCTCTCTTCCCCCCCGTCGGGACGCCTTTGGGTAAGATTCGAACGCTTGGTTATTCCAAGTGCCTCCCCAGGAAACTTAGAAATCTCTCTAGAGTCGCTTTATCATCTTTAACGCGTTTATAGCCGGCCGTGTCACTCATACTCTTGGTATTTGCACGTGCTTTGCAGACAGTAAATTTATCACCCGTAATCCAAAGAGTCTGTGTATCTGTTGCTCTAATAAACTGCACTCTTTATTAATGTGGCCGTGATGGTTCATGCAACACGACTAGACTGGGGGTGCGGCGCGTTTAAATTAACGCTCTCGCCTTTACTCTGCTGAATGGCTGCATATACAGTCCTTAGAACATAACCGTTGACCAAGTCTGAGACTAGGACTGGACTTAGCCGCACCTAGACTCCTCTCTGAGAAGGAGTTTAGAAAGCAAGGGGGTCCTGTCTGAACCTCGTGACTCAACGGGAGGGTTCCCCCCCGCCAGCCACTCCTCAGACTCCTACACGACAGTAACTCTTAACGCAACGTTACCCAAAAAGCCTCTGAAGCGGATCCAACAGCAGCTGGACTGCTGAGGCATTCGTGCTTCCCAGAGCGATACAGGGGACACCCGCACCGTGATGGAGGAGGAAGGATGAGCACTCTCACCAGGGAACTAATTTTATTTTTTTTTTTTTTTTGCTCATAAGTGCACGAATTAAGTGTCACAGGTTGTAAGTTATGAAACGTCATGACCTGAGTGGTGAATAAGTGAAATCACGTAACAGACTAGTCTGGGCAAAGGGGACTGAGCCCCGTTTGTCCTGTTTGTTTGTTGTGTTTCTTCATGAGCTCAGGAAATAAAGCTTAATTCGCAGAGTACGCTGTCCCGTAAATTTGAAGTTTTCTCTCCCATACCGGTTTTTCTCTAACTGCTTGCACTCTGTCCCGTTCATGCTGCAAAACGGGGAGAAAAAGATTCAGTAATTCCATCTAGGTCCGTTTGCTTTTCGTACTCGACTGGAACTCCTGCTCCAGTGGCAGTCAAGGGCTGAAGTCTGAGCTTTTAGTAGAAAGCTCTAGCTGTTCAGTTGGCTTCCCCGTGCGACGGACCTTTCCTACTGTCGCTGGGGTCCCGCCCTTCTTGCCCCAGTGTCCCCATACCCCCCCCCCCCACCCGACGCTCTGGTGTCAGGGACCGTTTCCTCCCGCTCCTCCTCTCCCAGATTCCACAGGGAGCGGTTTTTGCCCCCAGCCTTCTGCGGGGCCGTTAACGGTCTCTGAGCAGAACTCGCTGGAGCAAACCGCTGCCGGGCAGCCTCTCCACCGCGGCAGCACCGCAGCCCGGCACAGCACCGTCAGCAAGGAGCGAGAAGGGACCCGCTGCCACAGAGCGGCCCCGAGCGAGCCCGGCTCTCCCCGCCCCGCGCAGGGAGGCGCAGCACCGGCAAGAGGTGCTGGTGCGGAAGCTATAGGCAAAAGTGAGAAGCGAGGGCGCCTGCCCGGGGGCAGCTGCCCAGGGACGGGCCGCAGTGGCGGGGTGCCCGGGCCGCCCGCGCCGCGCGGAGGGGGGACTCGGCGGCGGCGATCTCGGGGGACGAACGCGGGGGGCGAACGCGGGGCCCTCCCTGGGCGCCGAGCCCTGCCGCTGTCCCCCTCCCGCGCCCCTCTCTCGGTCGCTCTTTTCCGTGCTTAAACCGAGATGCCGGGCTTGCAAACGCCTTTGTTTGGCCACGGGAGCGGGCGGCTGTCCCAGAGGCAGCAGTCGAGCCGGCGGGGGGGTTCGGGCGGCCCCGGGCAGAGGCAGGCAGCTCTGGCCGGGTTCGCCCGGGGCGCCCGAGCGCTGGCAGCGGCGAGGGTGCCAGGCCTGGGCGGAGGGTCGGGGCAGGCCGTGCCCTGCCCGGCCCCGTGCCCGTGCCCGACGGTGGTCGCGGCGCTGCTGTAAGGTCGTCCTGCTTTTCTTGCCGTGCTTGTCTTCTGCAGCGGCACAGAAACCCGCAGTCTGCAGTGGCTGAGCAGGCCTGTGGTCAGGACTGACTTGGCTTGCTAAATACCGAAAAGCCATTCTGAAAGCTCGTTCCTCTGACTTCAGGGACCCACTGGACTTTGAGCCCGTTGGCAATACTGATTTGGGGTACGTGGTGGCCATAGGCCGGGCATGCCTGTCTCGGTCTGTCTGATCATTCTGCTTGCCATCGCTCTCTTAGGATGAGCAGATAGCACTACGTGTGAAAGAAACCCTGTCTCACTTTCTTTAATATTAGACAAAGTGAAGCTTCCCTGTATCGTAACGACGTCTTGTTGACCGTATCGGCACCACTGTGAAATGGGCTGGGCTTGGGCTCTTTGCTTGCGTCCCTACCGATAGCTGCCGCAGCACTCCTAGTTGAACAGAGCGAAGACGTAGTGTTCGGATCCCCTCTACTGGTCCCAGTACCACATGAACTTGAAATGCTGCTGTCACAGCACCTTACCCAGGCAATGTCACCACAGCAAATACATCACCATGAGCTGATTCGCTTAACAGCAGAAAACAGAAGAATTAAGCGACGTAAGACACTGAACCCTGCTACTCTGCTCCCCGCGCCTGGGGAAAAAACTCCACGCCACGATTGTGTGGTACCAACCCGTGAAGCTGAAAAGGCCCAAAAATATTTAACGGATGGGCCATTTCCAGATCCCAATCCTGAACTAGGTATGGACGGGTCCTCGCATGATCTGAACAGGAACTGGGTTACAGGCTATTCAGGAACTACTGAAAATGGAGTAGTGGAGGCTTCACCACTCAGTCTGTAGCAGGGGGCTCGGGCTGGGCACCGAAAGGCACGCAGAGGGCTCCGGGCCGCACCAAACGGCACATCTAGAGCTCTGGGACGCACCAGAAGGCAAGCGGAGGGCCCTAGGAAGCACAAAAAGAGAAGAGGAGGGCCTTGGGAGGCACCGAAAGGCCGTTTGGTGGCCCCTCGGTTGCCCCAAAAGGCCCACGCCGGTCCCTAGGGGACACGGGAAGGCAAACAGAGACGCCTTGAGGAGACAAGAGGAGAAGAGGAGTCCTCCGGGAAAGATGAAAAGCTGAAGGCCGATCCCTTGGCGGGACACCGAAAGGCCCACCGAGGGCCCTGGCTGGGATCCCAAAGGCCCATCAGGAGGCCCTGAGGGCGGCAAGAGAATAAACGCACAGAACAAGGCGCAGCCTTCAACAGCACCAACATATGGGACTCGCAGAAGGCTTGAGAGAGTATAGCTTTACAGAGCTGGACCAGCCCCTCAGCCCGGCTGCAAAGCTTTCTAAACAAGCCAAAACCGTTGGCTACTTTTCTCTTCCCTACTTAAGGTTCCCCGTAAAACTGGGTCTTAGCCTGACCGAGGCTGTAGGAGGGAGGAAGACGAAGGAAAACATTGCAGGGAAAATGCCCAGACACAGTATGGCCTGGCGTTGAATACATGTAGGCACAAGCAAGCCCTTGGGAGCAAACTCTTTATTCTCTGCCTGGGGGAGCTGCCCGGGGACTCTGTGGCCCTGGAGCCGCACACCTCCTCAGGACACCCTCCGCAAGGCTCCCAGCTACCGCCCTCTTTAATGACTCGGGCTGCACGGGCTCCTCCAGGAAAAGCTTTAAACGCACTGGTCTGCGCCGTGCTCCTGCCTGGGTGGGGGGCTTTGGACCCGCTGGAGGCATGGGCTGCCTTGGAAGCTGCGGGCCCGTGGAGGCGAGGGTGCCTGCGGTGCTCCCTGGCCTGCGTATACGCAGAGTTTCCCACGTGGGCACTGAAGACCTTGCTGTGGCTCCAGAGGTATAATCCTGGGACTTCTGAAGGCCTTCGGCTGGCCGGCGGGCATCTTGCTCAGCGCCTCGGAGGAGAGATGGGAGGAGAGTACGTGAGCTCTCCTCTTCGAATTGTCCGGCTTCCTCTGAAGGCGTGACTATTGCAGGGAGGCTGAGAGGTGGCAAGACCTTCCTTGGTTGAAGCTTCTCTGATTGTTGCTTGGACTTCCTTTGTTCCTCTAACTTCTTCTTCGTGGTTTCCAGAACTTCAAGGACAATGGTTCTGGCATACCCAATCAATTCTGCATCCAGCTGCTGAACTCTGGAGATGGCTTTTTGGATGCTCTCCTTGGCAAGCTCACGACTCACTCGTGAGACGTCAGCAGCGTTTTGCAACACGGGCAACTTTGCTCTCTCGCTTGCTTCTGGGGTCGGCTGTTGCGATGCTCTGGGTGATCCTTGTCCTTCTGTTACGCCCTGAAGCTTCAGGATCTCCGAAAACTGACAGTGAAAGTCCTGTTCAAACTGAGAAGCTACAAAGGATGACAGGGTGGAGCTAACACTCTCAACAGCCTCTTGGGTCGTTTTGTCAATAGAAGACTGCGAAGGTGCTCTGTTGGAAGCTGCTAGTTCCGCCTCCCTCCATCTCGCTTCTCTGGATTTGCCTGCTCGGGTGGCTCTTCCAGCAACGAGCTCTGATAGCTTCTGCCTGGCTGCCCGCCCTGGCTCAGCTGCATCAGACATGCTGGATACCAAATGCTCCCCAAAGCTCTCCAAGACGGTCGCCACAAGCTCTCGAGCCACCAGTCCAATTTCGTCCCGGCGATCCACAGGAGAAGTGTCCAAAGGCTCTCCCCCTCTGGCACTGGCAAACAACCTTCTGCTGACCTCGTGGGGAGCCCTCCTTAAGACGCGGACGGACTGATCCAGCGCCTTCACCCGCTCCAGCACTTCCTGGACCACGGTCTCAGCCATCTCTTTAAGCTCCTGGTCTTCTGCCAGCGTAGCCCGCAGCAGCGTAGGCTGTATGCTGTTAGGCGCTTCTTCTGCAGCACGCTTGGGAGACTGAAAGGAGGAGCAGTTGATGAGTGAATGTGTTCCTTCACCTCCGTTTGCCTTCCTTTTCCTCCTCACAAGACCCCTGCCCAGACGAGTCCCTAGCAGTCAAGCTTGAACAAACTCTCCTTTCTCTGTAGGCCACCTGGCACACAAGGTTTCTCGTCTCCCGCCGCCAGGAGCCAAGTGTTGTGGGCACTTCTCAGAATCAAGCGGGTGCCATTTGGCTTAGAGCAAAGGGCGCCGTAGCTCCCCTGGACCTCAGCACGGTGAACCAGGTGCCACGGGCCCTGAACTGGAAGCTGGTGGCTGCCTGGGTACCGCTGATCGTGGCCGGAGGACAGGCCCCAGGGCACAGCGGGCCCCTGCAGGGGCTGGCACTTCCAATGGGCTCGTTGGCTCCAGCCGCGGGAGGCACTGGGCAGAGTTGAATAGCGGAGGGAAAGCCGTGGAAGGTACTGCACCAGGCTCTTTGCTCCAGTCTCTTCTGCCACAGGTCCCAGCCGCTCTCAGGGCACTGCTGCCCTGCATCAGGGTGGCCCGTTTGCCCCTTTTCAAGGCCAAACGCCAAGAACGGTTGTTTTGAGAGCAGAAAAGGAAACAATCCTTTTTCGCCAGCCCAAGGAAATGTCCTCGGGACAGGAGGCAGTCTGAAAGTCCACCACGGGCTGCCAGCCTCATGCAAAGTGGGGAAGAAGTCAGGAGTCAAGAACAGAGACAGGCGGCAGCCTGAAATTGTCCTCTCCCGTCACTTGCTCTTTTGCAGCCTGGCAGCCTGACTGCCACGGCAGAAGGAGCTTAACCCTTCACCCTGGCATAGATACCACCCCACACTATCCGGAAACCCCTCCCGAGAGGCTGTTGCAGGGGATGGAGCCGGGCAATGTGTAACAGGTCTCCCCCCAGTGAGAACTGGGCAACAGCAGGCTCTCTGCTAAGCTAGCTGAAGACTTCCTTGAAGACAGAATGAACCCATGAATGGCCAAGCACCAGCACTCTCAGGTTCAGGGACGCTGCAACTTTGGTGCAGAAGTCTTTGGATGAAAACCAGAGTTTTTCAACCAGACACGAAAGCAGCAGCATGGACCGTGCGGCCAGTTAGGGCAGCTCACAGGTCCGTGCTAAATGTGCGAGTCTGCGCGCAGAAGTGGCCACTGAGAGTGCCCGGGCACGCTTTTGTGTCAGAAAGGGCTAGTGCCTGGTGTCCGAGAGACACAGGAAGGAAAGCGCCCGCTTCTTGGTCTCTGACAGCCACCCTCAAACGAGGACACGTCGCACACCAGCCAGGCACCACCTCCTCAGCAACCAAGTGTGACGGTGTGCTCTCCCCCCGCTACCCCCGCCTGACCTTTGTCTCCCATAACCCTGCTCAAGCAATAACCACCAGTGGCGGTCGCAATGGATGCGTCTGGTCGCGATGGCTGCACCTGGCTCAAAGTGGCTTCGGGAGACAGACAGCAACACAATAGCCAAGAGCTATTGTGCGATGCGCCCACCGAACCACAGTGAAGAAACTAAAACCTGTGCTCGGTATACAAATATGACTGTGAGGCAATCATCTTACCCCCATAAATAGTGAGCAGCCCAAGAGCCCTTTGAGCTCTCCTGCACGGCAGCAGGCTGCGCGCCAGGATCTCCCCTTGAGTAGGGACGCCTCTCAAGGTTACTCCTCGAGGCTGAGAGATTCCTTGCCGCAACAGATCCTCGGTAAGTGACTAACAGCACGCTAAGCTTTGAAAGCTTAGCTAAGTGATATAAAGGATTGATTGCGCATATACAATCCTTTAGACATAAACCGCTGGCCAAGTCTGGGGCTAGGATTGGACCTAGCCACACCTAGACTCCCCTCTGAGAAGGAGTTTAGAAAGCAAGGGGGTCCTTCTGAATCTCATGACTCACGGCAGGGTCTCCCTGACAGTTTCGTCCTGTCCTCTATGCAGTAAATAATCAAGTGTACCGTGCCATCGAATATTGTTAAACCACTGTTGCATTGACCATTGAACCTTGTTAACTCACTGTTTTATATCAATATTTTTGCTTCTCTCTTACGAGTGAAGTGCATCACTCCATCCGCGACACCAAGCACCGCTCGCAAGCCCCGAGCGGCTGTGCGTTGGTACCCTGGCCTCTCCTGAGGCCAGGGTGCCAACACGCTGCCACGCAGCAGAGGCAGCCCCCAGCATCCACCCAGCTCCTACTCACCGGCCTCCCTTCGAGAGCGGGCTTTTCAGAGCTGCTCTGGGTGCCTGGCTGTCTCCTCTTTCCCAGCTGCTGCTGATGTTGGCACTCGGCCTGCTGGAGGAGGCGTTGCGCTTTTTCAAGAGCCTCCAGTCTTTCAATCCGCTTCTTGATCACAGTGAGATGCCTGTCAGGAGAAAGGAAAGCAGCTGAGAAGGAGCCGCTCGGTCCATCTTGCCCAGGCCATTTTCCGCTCCACCACTCCCATCATCCTGCTCCGGGTTGCTTTGCTCCACTAGTCCCCGCAGCAGCTTCCAGCTGCCTGTCCAAGGCTCCAAACACAGACTGCGCCAACGTGTTCGCAGCTGGCACCGGCTCCTTCCGCCGCTGGGCTTTGTTTGTTTACTGGAACACGAGGCTCCAGGACCTCTCGGAGGAACCACGGGCCCCCTTCAAGAGCAAGCGTTACTTGGCCTTTTCTTACCTCTGCCTCCTCTTCCTCTCTCCACCTGGCAAACTCTTTCTTTGCTCCTGCAGTAGCCACTTTCGCAGGCAAGAAACATCAGTCCCTCCCGGCAGTTCGGAGGCATCCTCTAACTTGGCCAGGTCTTGCCGAAGCTTTTTCTGAAAGGTGACACCGGGTTGTGGCTTGCTGTTGCCTGGACAAGCGCTCACGCCCCTGAGTGCTGAGGCATCCCGCGGGCCCAGGACAGCGCTCTGCTTCAGCCACACGCGGAGGGCAGAAGAGAAATGCTTCTCTCGGGACTCCGCGTGCTTGCACGTGACTTTCCTGCCCATGCCAACCCCTGCAGCCTGCGCTAGCTCAGCTCGCAGCCCAGTAGTCCTTTCCCTGCCACAACGCCCGGCCCAGCAGCACAGCCCTCACCTCTTCTGCATTGACCACCGCCCCTCCCCGAGATGCCGCAAGTGAAGCCCCAGCCCTCGGCACCGTGCCACTGACCGGTGTCCACCAACGCTCCACTTTGCCTACCTCCTCTCGCATGAACATTTTCTCTGCCTCCAGCTTGCGCGTGGTCAGATACTGCCTGTAGTCATTGAACTCCTTCAGAGTGCAAACCACCTATGGAGAGACGAGGGGAGAAGTCCCCCAAGAACTCTCAAGCCACCTACATAGACTGCCTTCCCCAAAACAGCCCAAGCCCAGCGGGAGGGGAGCTGCTCCTCTGCACACCCTCCCCTCCCCGGTGGCCGCGCCCCTGACTCCCCCCCTGCCAGGCCTGAGCACCGCTCCTCACCCCGGCACCAGGCCTCGCACCGGCTGCCTCCTCAACACTCAGGCAGCGCGGGGCAGCCTGAGAAGGGCAGGAGTGGGAATTGCCAGAGGGACGCTGGCACTACTTCTGCTCCCAGGGAAACCAGCCCCACAGCCCTGTGCCCTCCGCCAGCCACAGGCGGCTGTGGCAAGCGCTCTGGGAACCCCGCTTGATGAGGGCTGTTTTTATCAGCCCGACATGCAAACCTACTTTGCTGTCACTGGTGATGTAACCCTCTCTCTTCAGCCTCTGCAGGTTGTCCTTGCGCTTGTGGTAGGCCCGCAGATGCGGGTCATGCAGGCTGTTGTATTCTGTGCTCAGGAGGCGGCAGCACGGATCTCCCAGATCGAAATAACCAGAGGGCTGGTGAAGCTGAGAGAGAGACATTCCAGAGTATGAGAGAGCAGAAAAGAGGTGCCAAGCAGTACTTGTGAAAGGGTAAAGGTAGTTTGAAGGCTAACACTCTTCTCCATCCTTCTGAAGGCACAGAGGACACCACAGCCGGGCTGCAGGGCCAGGCTGGACTGGGCTAGGCTGTGATGGGATGGGCTGGGCTGGGCTGGGCTGGGCTGGGCTGGGCTGGGGGAGAGAAGACAAACCCCACCAGCAAAGTAGGCATCTTAGGCCACCGGGAAGAACTGCAGACCTTGCCACAACAGAAATGAGCCTTCAGAGTGAAAAGTTCAAGCCCGGCAGTTCAAACGCAGCAAACGGATAATGCACTGAAAACAGCCTCCTCCGGATTAGGCAGGCCCAAGGGGTGTGTCAACCTACTCTGCCTCCAGGCACGCTCTGCCTTGGGACAAATACACCACAAGCTGGAGTAGAAGGAGGACACTGCGTGCATTCCCCAAGCAGAGAAGCCCGAGCTTTTCAAGTACGCCAACGAGGCAAGCAGGAGAAGGTTGGACTCTCCCTCAAGAGTGCCCCGGAGCCTGGCTCAACATTGCTGGATGAGTCGGAAGGGCACGTTGCCCCGGCACGCGGACACGCTGCCGCCTGCTGCAGGCAGGGGCCCCGCCGCACGCTTGCACGGTGCCAGAAACCAGTCCAGAAAGCTGACAGGTCCTCCTTTTTGTCTCCGCACCAGAGAGCCAGGAGCTTTCCTCTGCTCCCCAGCGCCGCCAGACTGAAGGGCTGCAGCGCCCACTGTAGAGCAGGCGGCCACAAGGACTTCTTTGAATGACAGGGACCCCGTAAAAGAGGAGAGCTTTTCTACCCCTTTCCACTTCCTTTACCTTTTCCCCCAGCTGTGTCCTGCAGAAGACAGGCTTGGAGCCGGGCAGCAGAGGGATCTTGACCCCAAGTGGGAGGTCCAGCAGCCCAGTACCTCCTTCTGCCAGTGGCTGTCTCCTGTTCCCGAGCTAGAAAGAGGGAGACACTCATGGGCACTCGGGCACTCTCTCCATAAGCCTCCTGCACGGCAGTTGCTAGAAAGGCTCCTGGAAGACTCCAACCAAAGGGACCGCCAAGAGCGGCCCAGTCAAAAGCTGCTCTCTGCTTCCTCGCCCCCGTCCCCACAACTCCTATCCCTTCCTCATCCCACGTCCGCGTCCTTTCACAGCAAGCCCTCCCACCTGCTTAGCCGTAAGCCAGGCTGGGCAGAGAGGCAGGACTCCCTGCAAACTCTCCCCGGCCCGACCACCTTTGGATCCCTCCCAGCTCCCCCGGCACGTCCCGAGGCCCCAGAGCAGCCCTGCGTGTCCCAGGCTCCCGGGCTGCGCCCTCTCCATCGCCCCGTTGCTCACCTCTCCCCTCTTCCCCACAGCGCTCGGCAGTGCATCTACGTTTTGGAGGCGAGCAGTGAGAAGGTGCTTCATGCCTCCTTCCAAGAGCTCTCCTGGAGCTGTGACCCTGTGCTGGCACCCACAGACCCACTCGCTCCAGAGGCAGGCAGCTGCGGCCACCGCAGCCAGCCGCCCAGCGAGCAGCTATATAGAGCAATCACACATTGTTGCATCATCACGTTGCTGCACCACCGCATTGTTGCGTCGTCACGTTGCCGCGCCACCGCACTGGTGCATCATCGTGTTGCCACCCCGCCACCCGGCTGCTGCCCGGCCACCCCGGGGCCCACCAGGACGCCCGTCTGGACACGCACGTGGGCCACGTGCTCTCGCTGACCCTGCTTTCAGCAGGAGGCCTCGACTAGGTGCTGACCTGCTGCCCCTTCTTCCTCCTTGTCCCTCTTTTTCCCAGCTTTGGCCTTCAGATGGCAGGGCTGGAGCTGGGCCGCCCGTGGGCTGCTGCTGCACTGGCTTTTGTAGACCGTTTTTAGACCATTGCCCTCTCACAGGCAAAGCAGCCTCCACTCAGGAAATTGCACTGACTTGGCCCCCCAGACCCAAGCTGCCAGTTCTGCTCCGTACCTCCCCCAGCTTTCAGCTGTAGAGGACAGGGTGGGAGGCCACTCCAGCCAGTCTTGAGGGGAAAAGAGGATAAAAGGCGTTCCCTGGGGCATACAGAAAGGCAGAGGGAGGGCTCTGCCTCCTGCCGACTATTTGACTTGTCTTCTTGAGGGACTGAAGGCCTCCCTTCCCTGGGGGATGCTGCGTGTCAGAGGGTCAAGGACTGAGCCTGCACCACAGCAGGGTAGTGAGAGGGGACTGATCCCTGTTCAGATCCCCTCCCTCTCAATCCCGTTAAGAGAGGGGACCGATCCCCTCCCTCTCAATCCCGTTAGAGAGGGGATTGCTCCCACGGCTCCCCTTTGGGTGAGCCCTGGAACAGGCTGCTTGCACCTGCTCACGTACACGATTCTGGGCCTCCACAATATACCCGTCTCCCACCTCCGGGCAGACGAGACCCAAACGACATGGGGCAGAGCGGTCCCCAGGGGGAGACACCACTGTCTATCCCAGGAGCGGCCAGAACAAGTGTTCGTGCAGAGCTTCTTGGTCTAAGGAGAAAGAGCCCTGGACTGACTCAGCAGATCCAAGAGCTGGAAACAAGCTGAAACAAGAGAGGTTCAGACTGGATTTAAGGAGGAAATAAACCTGAACCGGGATGGCAATCATGCAGTAGAACGGGTTGCCCAGAGAGGTCGTGCAGAGTCCATCCTTGACAGTTTGGAAGACCCAACTGGATAGAGCCTTGAGCAACCTGGACTGATCCCATAGCTGACCACAGCTGCTCTGAGCTGAAGATTGGGCTACAGGCCTCCTGGGGTCCCTGCCAGCCTGAATCATCCTGTGATCCTGTGATTATTGGATTGGAAATTCATACACATCTCCTCCCTGAATAACCTGCAAGCTCTTTCATCGTTTCACCGATGAAGGCAAGAGTAATTGTGGGAATATTAATCTGGAGTTTAGAAGTCTGTCTTGCCCAAAGAAGAACTTTGGAAAGTCTTGTACCCAACGTACGAAACAGGAGAGAGAGAGAACTAACAGGCAGGAAGCTGTTACACTGAGAGTAGCCGAACCGTTTGGAAACGTTCTGTGATTTCTGGAAGCTTCTTTTACTTTCTCGGCGATGAATGTTTCACCTGCATCAGTGACAGAGAGTGATGCAGTTCTAGTCAGGAAATTCCAGCATTCTTTAGGTGTAAACAGAAAGCTGTTGGAAACCTTTCCAACTGCCGTATCTGGGACGTGCCCCTGTACTCGGCACTGGTGAGGCCGCACCTCAAATACTGTGTGCAGTTTGGGGCCCCTCACTACAAGAAAGACATGCGGGTGCTGGAGCGTGTCCCAAGAAGAGCAACGAAGCTGGTAAAGGGTCTAGAGAACGAGACTTGTGAGGAGCAGCTGAGGGAACTGGGGTTTTGTTTAGCCTGGAGAAAAGGAGGCTGAGGGGAGACCTTCTCGCTCTCTACAACTACCTGAAAGGAGCTTGTATCGAGGTGGGTGTCGGTCTCTTTTCCCAAGCAACAAGTAATAGGACGAGAGGAAATGGCCTCCTGTTAGGTTTGCAGTGCAGTGCACAGTGCAGCCACAGCACTTTGCTGTTCTGGGGAAACCGGCTCAGGTCAGAGTTCTTCCTCTGTTTTCAAAGCGACACGTGCTTTGCTGAGGGCTGTGTTCCACATGGGAAGGCAACCCCCAACCTCAAGCTAGGAACATGAAACTATTCTTTTGTGGCGAGTGAACTCAAACACAGAAGCAATTCCTAAAGGAGTTTTATGGCTTATGGAGCCTGCTACATTTGAATTACAATACCCAAGTCTGTCAACATCAAGCCAACCCAGATAAAAAGTGGGACCCTAGTCTGCTAAGCATCTAGAGCAGACTAGATGTGAAACTCGGGCAGCCAGCTCCGGAAGGGGAATGCGCAGTGCTGAATTAGGAGCCGGTAGTGCACACGGAAAGGAAGACATCAAAGGCACTTCACAACAAACAATACGCATAGGCTAGGGAACACCACCACTGAAGAGAGGGACAGAGCTGACCTCTCTGAAATAATAAGGGCACCTTTGTGAAACTGGGCTTGGAAGCCCGAAAAGCCTTCCCACGCCCTGGTAGGTAACCCAGAGGTACGAGTGGGAGAAGTGGCCATCTGGGAGCATCTCCCAGGAAGCGCGAGATGGAATTCCAGTTCCGCTGTTGCCCAGACCCAGAGGAGTGCCTTAACGAGACACCTGAGGACTATTCTTTGAGCAGAGCACCTCCATTTTCCTGCTGAACTGCGGAAGCAGGTCCACAGTGCAGGCACACACGACAGCCGCAAGGGGAAGGGGGTTCAGTGAGTTACCTGTAGCAAGGGACCTTCAGGCACGGAGGCTTCCTGGTGAGAACATCCTTAAGATGTAACTTGATGGCTTCAGCAGTATTCTCGGCTCACTTGCCGGAGCTAAGCATCGTGTACTTCACTCACGTAAATCTTACATGCGTTTTGCCCTGAACGCCTGTGAAGATTCACCTCCTCAGGGAGACCAGGGTGTACCAGACCCATAAAAGTACACGGAAGAGAAGTCTGGCGACTGCTGCTACTGCCGATACCACTGTCAAAGGATGCAAGGGGGTTCAGTAGCTGGAATGTACGCTCTTACACTGATAAAACAAATGTCCATACAGTGCTTAGGTCTCTGACTCAGTCCGACATTGGGATCGTGATTAGCACAGCATAGCAATACAACACTAACGCTTGCCGGAAGGCTATAAGCTCTGGCACTGCCTCACATCCCTGGAGGCGAGGCAGGAGGAGTAACAGTACCTCCGCTCACCAAGGCGAGGGGTTTGCCAGATGTTTGCTCTATACCAAGGGGTGGAGTGTGGCGGTTCACGCAACTCCTGCTCACGTTTTGGCTAACCCAGCTCATGCTAAGGCCTGATGTATGCTGGGAGCAGCGCCATTAGGTTGAAGCGAGAGCACCAGGTAGGCAGCACAGGTGGCCAGAAAGAGCTAAAGGGCCATGATGCAGCCATCATCACCTGCAGCTGGCTGTCTCCTGCAGCCATCATCTTTGTCTGGCAGTACTGTCAGAATCTGCTGGCTTTTGGAAATGGTATAGAGCAGACTTCCAAGCTGGAAGGTATAAAACATCCGCTTACCTGTGGGATAATAGCTGGAGGTGACTTAGAAATTAAACTTATATTCACACTTTTAGGTAAGGTGCAGCATTGAAGAAGATTCCCGGGTGGAATACGGCTGACGTGCAAGGCCATTCCGTGGAAGTTCCCTAGGCCTGGTAATCTTAGACGTCGGTGACTTCCAGGGGAGCTTGGTGTCCTGACTCTAAGAAGGTACTGTTCGGAGGGTGGAGCGGTGTGGAGACGCCGCGGCCAGGCTCTGCAATTAAATGGGAACTCAAAGGTATTGTGTGTGACCAGTAAGCTGCACATTTGCTATCCTGGGCCAACACCCTGTCATGTTTCTGACAAAAATGCTGTCCTTTGATGAACTTTGCTCATTATAACATCATTAAAATACCAAAACACACCTACATCCCAAAAGCTACCCGCCTCCAAGGTGCGACCACCCCTCACTGAGCTTGCGCTTTGAATTCTTCCTAGCCTATACCTTTAAAAGCGAAGCGAGAAGACTTTACACCAATCCTAAACAAAGATGTATGACTAGAGTCACTCAAGCTCCACCCGAAAGGTAAAAGGTAGTATAAAATGGCTTAAGAGAAAGCGAATGTTAGGGAAGACACCATCGCGTACCACTCTGACCTCTGGGATCAGTCGACGGGCTGAGCCTCTCTTCCCCCCCGTCGGGACGCCTTTGGGTAAGATTCGAACGCTTGGTTATTCCAAGTGCCTCCCCAGGAAACTTAGAAATCTCTCTAGAGTCGCTTTATCATCTTTAACGCGTTTATAGCCGGCCGTGTCACTCATACTCTTGGTATTTGCACGTGCTTTGCAGACAGTAAATTTATCACCCGTAATCCAAAGAGTCTGTGTATCTGTTGCTCTAATAAACTGCACTCTTTATTAATGTGGCCGTGATGGTTCATGCAACACGACTAGACTGGGGGTGCGGCGCGTTTAAATTAACGCTCTCGCCTTTACTCTGCTGAATGGCTGCATATACAGTCCTTAGAACATAACCGTTGACCAAGTCTGAGACTAGGACTGGACTTAGCCGCACCTAGACTCCTCTCTGAGAAGGAGTTTAGAAAGCAAGGGGGTCCTGTCTGAACCTCGTGACTCAACGGGAGGGTTCCCCCCCGCCAGCCACTCCTCAGACTCCTACACGACAGTAACTCTTAACGCAACGTTACCCAAAAAGCCTCTGAAGCGGATCCAACAGCAGCTGGACTGCTGAGGCATTCGTGCTTCCCAGAGCGATACAGGGGACACCCGCACCGTGATGGAGGAGGAAGGATGAGCACTCTCACCAGGGAACTAATTTTATTTTTTTTTTTTTTTTTGCTCATAAGTGCACGAATTAAGTGTCACAGGTTGTAAGTTATGAAACGTCATGACCTGAGTGGTGAATAAGTGAAATCACGTAACAGACTAGTCTGGGCAAAGGGGACTGAGCCCCGTTTGTCCTGTTTGTTTGTTGTGTTTCTTCATGAGCTCAGGAAATAAAGCTTAATTCGCAGAGTACGCTGTCCCGTAAATTTGAAGTTTTCTCTCCCATACCGGTTTTTCTCTAACTGCTTGCACTCTGTCCCGTTCATGCTGCAAAACGGGGAGAAAAAGATTCAGTAATTCCATCTAGGTCCGTTTGCTTTTCGTACTCGACTGGAACTCCTGCTCCAGTGGCAGTCAAGGGCTGAAGTCTGAGCTTTTAGTAGAAAGCTCTAGCTGTTCAGTTGGCTTCCCCGTGCGACGGACCTTTCCTACTGTCGCTGGGGTCCCGCCCTTCTTGCCCCAGTGTCCCCATACCCCCCCCCCCACCCGACGCTCTGGTGTCAGGGACCGTTTCCTCCCGCTCCTCCTCTCCCAGATTCCACAGGGAGCGGTTTTTGCCCCCAGCCTTCTGCGGGGCCGTTAACGGTCTCTGAGCAGAACTCGCTGGAGCAAACCGCTGCCGGGCAGCCTCTCCACCGCGGCAGCACCGCAGCCCGGCGCAGCACCGTCAGCAAGGAGCGAGAAGGGACCCGCTGCCACAGAGCGGCCCCGAGCGAGCCCGGCTCTCCCCGCCCCGCGCAGGGAGGCGCAGCACCGGCAAGAGGTGCTGGTGCGGAAGCTATAGGCAAAAGTGAGAAGCGAGGGCGCCTGCCCGGGGGCAGCTGCCCAGGGACGGGCCGCAGTGGCGGGGTGCCCGGGCCGCCCGCGCCGCGCGGAGGGGGGACTCGGCGGCGGCGATCTCGGGGGACGAACGCGGGGGGCGAACGCGGGGCCCTCCCTGGGCGCCGAGCCCTGCCGCTGTCCCCCTCCCGCGCCCCTCTCTCGGTCGCTCTTTTCCGTGCTTAAACCGAGATGCCGGGCTTGCAAACGCCTTTGTTTGGCCACGGGAGCGGGCGGCTGTCCCAGAGGCAGCAGTCGAGCCGGCGGGGGGGTTCGGGCGGCCCCGGGCAGAGGCAGGCAGCTCTGGCCGGGTTCGCCCGGGGCGCCCGAGCGCTGGCAGCGGCGAGGGTGCCAGGCCTGGGCGGAGGGTCGGGGCAGGCCGTGCCCTGCCCGGCCCCGTGCCCGTGCCCGACGGTGGTCGCGGCGCTGCTGTAAGGTCGTCCTGCTTTTCTTGCCGTGCTTGTCTTCTGCAGCGGCACAGAAACCCGCAGTCTGCAGTGGCTGAGCAGGCCTGTGGTCAGGACTGACTTGGCTTGCTAAATACCGAAAAGCCATTCTGAAAGCTCGTTCCTCTGACTTCAGGGACCCACTGGACTTTGAGCCCGTTGGCAATACTGATTTGGGGTACGTGGTGGCCATAGGCCGGGCATGCCTGTCTCGGTCTGTCTGATCATTCTGCTTGCCATCGCTCTCTTAGGATGAGCAGATAGCACTACGTGTGAAAGAAACCCTGTCTCACTTTCTTTAATATTAGATAAAGTGAAGCTTCCCTGTATCGTAACGACGTCTTGTTGACCGTATCGGCACCACTGTGAAATGGGCTGGGCTTGGGCTCTTTGCTTGCGTCCCTACCGATAGCTGCCGCAGCACTCCTAGTTGAACAGAGCGAAGACGTAGTGTTCGGATCCCCTCTACTGGTCCCAGTACCACATGAACTTGAAATGCTGCTGTCACAGCACCTTACCCAGGCAATGTCACCACAGCAAATACATCACCATGAGCTGATTCGCTTAACAGCAGAAAACAGAAGAATTAAGCGACGTAAGACACTGAACCCTGCTACTCTGCTCCCCGCGCCTGGGGAAAAAACTCCACGCCACGATTGTGTGGTACCAACCCGTGAAGCTGAAAAGGCCCAAAAATATTTAACGGATGGGCCATTTCCAGATCCCAATCCTGAACTAGGTATGGACGGGTCCTCGCATGATCTGAACAGGAACTGGGTTACAGGCTATTCAGGAACTACTGAAAATGGAGTAGTGGAGGCTTCACCACTCAGTCTGTAGCAGGGGGCTCGGGCTGGGCACCGAAAGGCACGCAGAGGGCTCCGGGCCGCACCAAACGGCACATCTAGAGCTCTGGGACGCACCAGAAGGCAAGCGGAGGGCCCTAGGAAGCACAAAAAGAGAAGAGGAGGGCCTTGGGAGGCACCGAAAGGCCGTTTGGTGGCCCCTCGGTTGCCCCAAAAGGCCCACGCCGGTCCCTAGGGGACACGGGAAGGCAAACAGAGACGCCTTGAGGAGACAAGAGGAGAAGAGGAGTCCTCCGGGAAAGATGAAAAGCTGAAGGCCGATCCCTTGGCGGGACACCGAAAGGCCCACCGAGGGCCCTGGCTGGGATCCCAAAGGCCCATCAGGAGGCCCTGAGGGCGGCAAGAGAATAAACGCACAGAACAAGGCGCAGCCTTCAACAGCACCAACATATGGGACTCGCAGAAGGCTTGAGAGAGTATAGCTTTACAGAGCTGGACCAGCCCCTCAGCCCGGCTGCAAAGCTTTCTAAACAAGCCAAAACCGTTGGCTACTTTTCTCTTCCCTACTTAAGGTTCCCCGTAAAACTGGGTCTTAGCCTGACCGAGGCTGTAGGAGGGAGGAAGACGAAGGAAAACATTGCAGGGAAAATGCCCAGACACAGTATGGCCTGGCGTTGAATACATGTAGGCACAAGCAAGCCCTTGGGAGCAAACTCTTTATTCTCTGCCTGGGGGAGCTGCCCGGGGACTCTGTGGCCCTGGAGCCGCACACCTCCTCAGGACACCCTCCGCAAGGCTCCCAGCTACCGCCCTCTTTAATGACTCGGGCTGCACGGGCTCCTCCAGGAAAAGCTTTAAACGCACTGGTCTGCGCCGTGCTCCTGCCTGGGTGGGGGGCTTTGGACCCGCTGGAGGCATGGGCTGCCTTGGAAGCTGCGGGCCCGTGGAGGCGAGGGTGCCTGCGGTGCTCCCTGGCCTGCGTATACGCAGAGTTTCCCACGTGGGCACTGAAGACCTTGCTGTGGCTCCAGAGGTATAATCCTGGGACTTCTGAAGGCCTTCGGCTGGCCGGCGGGCATCTTGCTCAGCGCCTCGGAGGAGAGATGGGAGGAGAGTACGTGAGCTCTCCTCTTCGAATTGTCCGGCTTCCTCTGAAGGCGTGACTATTGCAGGGAGGCTGAGAGGTGGCAAGACCTTCCTTGGTTGAAGCTTCTCTGATTGTTGCTTGGACTTCCTTTGTTCCTCTAACTTCTTCTTCGTGGTTTCCAGAACTTCAAGGACAATGGTTCTGGCATACCCAATCAATTCTGCATCCAGCTGCTGAACTCTGGAGATGGCTTTTTGGATGCTCTCCTTGGCAAGCTCACGACTCACTCGTGAGACGTCAGCAGCGTTTTGCAACACGGGCAACTTTGCTCTCTCGCTTGCTTCTGGGGTCGGCTGTTGCGATGCTCTGGGTGATCCTTGTCCTTCTGTTACGCCCTGAAGCTTCAGGATCTCCGAAAACTGACAGTGAAAGTCCTGTTCAAACTGAGAAGCTACAAAGGATGACAGGGTGGAGCTAACACTCTCAACAGCCTCTTGGGTCGTTTTGTCAATAGAAGACTGCGAAGGTGCTCTGTTGGAAGCTGCTAGTTCCGCCTCCCTCCATCTCGCTTCTCTGGATTTGCCTGCTCGGGTGGCTCTTCCAGCAACGAGCTCTGATAGCTTCTGCCTGGCTGCCCGCCCTGGCTCAGCTGCATCAGACATGCTGGATACCAAATGCTCCCCAAAGCTCTCCAAGACGGTCGCCACAAGCTCTCGAGCCACCAGTCCAATTTCGTCCCGGCGATCCACAGGAGAAGTGTCCAAAGGCTCTCCCCCTCTGGCACTGGCAAACAACCTTCTGCTGACCTCGTGGGGAGCCCTCCTTAAGACGCGGACGGACTGATCCAGCGCCTTCACCCGCTCCAGCACTTCCTGGACCACGGTCTCAGCCATCTCTTTAAGCTCCTGGTCTTCTGCCAGCGTAGCCCGCAGCAGCGTAGGCTGTATGCTGTTAGGCGCTTCTTCTGCAGCACGCTTGGGAGACTGAAAGGAGGAGCAGTTGATGAGTGAATGTGTTCCTTCACCTCCGTTTGCCTTCCTTTTCCTCCTCACAAGACCCCTGCCCAGACGAGTCCCTAGCAGTCAAGCTTGAACAAACTCTCCTTTCTCTGTAGGCCACCTGGCACACAAGGTTTCTCGTCTCCCGCCGCCAGGAGCCAAGTGTTGTGGGCACTTCTCAGAATCAAGCGGGTGCCATTTGGCTTAGAGCAAAGGGCGCCGTAGCTCCCCTGGACCTCAGCACGGTGAACCAGGTGCCACGGGCCCTGAACTGGAAGCTGGTGGCTGCCTGGGTACCGCTGATCGTGGCCGGAGGACAGGCCCCAGGGCACAGCGGGCCCCTGCAGGGGCTGGCACTTCCAATGGGCTCGTTGGCTCCAGCCGCGGGAGGCACTGGGCAGAGTTGAATAGCGGAGGGAAAGCCGTGGAAGGTACTGCACCAGGCTCTTTGCTCCAGTCTCTTCTGCCACAGGTCCCAGCCGCTCTCAGGGCACTGCTGCCCTGCATCAGGGTGGCCCGTTTGCCCCTTTTCAAGGCCAAACGCCAAGAACGGTTGTTTTGAGAGCAGAAAAGGAAACAATCCTTTTTCGCCAGCCCAAGGAAATGTCCTCGGGACAGGAGGCAGTCTGAAAGTCCACCACGGGCTGCCAGCCTCATGCAAAGTGGGGAAGAAGTCAGGAGTCAAGAACAGAGACAGGCGGCAGCCTGAAATTGTCCTCTCCCGTCACTTGCTCTTTTGCAGCCTGGCAGCCTGACTGCCACGGCAGAAGGAGCTTAACCCTTCACCCTGGCATAGATACCACCCCACACTATCCGGAAACCCCTCCCGAGAGGCTGTTGCAGGGGATGGAGCCGGGCAATGTGTAACAGGTCTCCCCCCAGTGAGAACTGGGCAACAGCAGGCTCTCTGCTAAGCTAGCTGAAGACTTCCTTGAAGACAGAATGAACCCATGAATGGCCAAGCACCAGCACTCTCAGGTTCAGGGACGCTGCAACTTTGGTGCAGAAGTCTTTGGATGAAAACCAGAGTTTTTCAACCAGACACGAAAGCAGCAGCATGGACCGTGCGGCCAGTTAGGGCAGCTCACAGGTCCGTGCTAAATGTGCGAGTCTGCGCGCAGAAGTGGCCACTGAGAGTGCCCGGGCACGCTTTTGTGTCAGAAAGGGCTAGTGCCTGGTGTCCGAGAGACACAGGAAGGAAAGCGCCCGCTTCTTGGTCTCTGACAGCCACCCTCAAACGAGGACACGTCGCACACCAGCCAGGCACCACCTCCTCAGCAACCAAGTGTGACGGTGTGCTCTCCCCCCGCTACCCCCGCCTGACCTTTGTCTCCCATAACCCTGCTCAAGCAATAACCACCAGTGGCGGTCGCAATGGATGCGTCTGGTCGCGATGGCTGCACCTGGCTCAAAGTGGCTTCGGGAGACAGACAGCAACACAATAGCCAAGAGCTATTGTGCGATGCGCCCACCGAACCACAGTGAAGAAACTAAAACCTGTGCTCGGTATACAAATATGACTGTGAGGCAATCATCTTACCCCCATAAATAGTGAGCAGCCCAAGAGCCCTTTGAGCTCTCCTGCACGGCAGCAGGCTGCGCGCCAGGATCTCCCCTTGAGTAGGGACGCCTCTCAAGGTTACTCCTCGAGGCTGAGAGATTCCTTGCCGCAACAGATCCTCGGTAAGTGACTAACAGCACGCTAAGCTTTGAAAGCTTAGCTAAGTGATATAAAGGATTGATTGCGCATATACAATCCTTTAGACATAAACCGCTGGCCAAGTCTGGGGCTAGGATTGGACCTAGCCACACCTAGACTCCCCTCTGAGAAGGAGTTTAGAAAGCAAGGGGGTCCTTCTGAATCTCATGACTCACGGCAGGGTCTCCCTGACAGTTTCGTCCTGTCCTCTATGCAGTAAATAATCAAGTGTACCGTGCCATCGAATATTGTTAAACCACTGTTGCATTGACCATTGAACCTTGTTAACTCACTGTTTTATATCAATATTTTTGCTTCTCTCTTACGAGTGAAGTGCATCACTCCATCCGCGACACCAAGCACCGCTCGCAAGCCCCGAGCGGCTGTGCGTTGGTACCCTGGCCTCTCCTGAGGCCAGGGTGCCAACACGCTGCCACGCAGCAGAGGCAGCCCCCAGCATCCACCCAGCTCCTACTCACCGGCCTCCCTTCGAGAGCGGGCTTTTCAGAGCTGCTCTGGGTGCCTGGCTGTCTCCTCTTTCCCAGCTGCTGCTGATGTTGGCACTCGGCCTGCTGGAGGAGGCGTTGCGCTTTTTCAAGAGCCTCCAGTCTTTCAATCCGCTTCTTGATCACAGTGAGATGCCTGTCAGGAGAAAGGAAAGCAGCTGAGAAGGAGCCGCTCGGTCCATCTTGCCCAGGCCATTTTCCGCTCCACCACTCCCATCATCCTGCTCCGGGTTGCTTTGCTCCACTAGTCCCCGCAGCAGCTTCCAGCTGCCTGTCCAAGGCTCCAAACACAGACTGCGCCAACGTGTTCGCAGCTGGCACCGGCTCCTTCCGCCGCTGGGCTTTGTTTGTTTACTGGAACACGAGGCTCCAGGACCTCTCGGAGGAACCACGGGCCCCCTTCAAGAGCAAGCGTTACTTGGCCTTTTCTTACCTCTGCCTCCTCTTCCTCTCTCCACCTGGCAAACTCTTTCTTTGCTCCTGCAGTAGCCACTTTCGCAGGCAAGAAACATCAGTCCCTCCCGGCAGTTCGGAGGCATCCTCTAACTTGGCCAGGTCTTGCCGAAGCTTTTTCTGAAAGGTGACACCGGGTTGTGGCTTGCTGTTGCCTGGACAAGCGCTCACGCCCCTGAGTGCTGAGGCATCCCGCGGGCCCAGGACAGCGCTCTGCTTCAGCCACACGCGGAGGGCAGAAGAGAAATGCTTCTCTCGGGACTCCGCGTGCTTGCACGTGACTTTCCTGCCCATGCCAACCCCTGCAGCCTGCGCTAGCTCAGCTCGCAGCCCAGTAGTCCTTTCCCTGCCACAACGCCCGGCCCAGCAGCACAGCCCTCACCTCTTCTGCATTGACCACCGCCCCTCCCCGAGATGCCGCAAGTGAAGCCCCAGCCCTCGGCACCGTGCCACTGACCGGTGCCCACCAACGCTCCACTTTGCCTACCTCCTCTCGCATGAACATTTTCTCTGCCTCCAGCTTGCGCGTGGTCAGATACTGCCTGTAGTCATTGAACTCCTTCAGAGTGCAAACCACCTATGGAGAGACGAGGGGAGAAGTCCCCCAAGAACTCTCAAGCCACCTACATAGACTGCCTTCCCCAAAACAGCCCAAGCCCAGCGGGAGGGGAGCTGCTCCTCTGCACACCCTCCCCTCCCCGGTGGCCGCGCCCCTGACTCCCCCCCTGCCAGGCCTGAGCACCGCTCCTCACCCCGGCACCAGGCCTCGCACCGGCTGCCTCCTCAACACTCAGGCAGCGCGGGGCAGCCTGAGAAGGGCAGGAGTGGGAATTGCCAGAGGGACGCTGGCACTACTTCTGCTCCCAGGGAAACCAGCCCCACAGCCCTGTGCCCTCCGCCAGCCACAGGCGGCTGTGGCAAGCGCTCTGGGAACCCCGCTTGATGAGGGCTGTTTTTATCAGCCCGACATGCAAACCTACTTTGCTGTCACTGGTGATGTAACCCTCTCTCTTCAGCCTCTGCAGGTTGTCCTTGCGCTTGTGGTAGGCCCGCAGATGCGGGTCATGCAGGCTGTTGTATTCTGTGCTCAGGAGGCGGCAGCACGGATCTCCCAGATCGAAATAACCAGAGGGCTGGTGAAGCTGAGAGAGAGACATTCCAGAGTATGAGAGAGCAGAAAAGAGGTGCCAAGCAGTACTTGTGAAAGGGTAAAGGTAGTTTGAAGGCTAACACTCTTCTCCATCCTTCTGAAGGCACAGAGGACACCACAGCCGGGCTGCAGGGCCAGGCTGGACTGGGCTAGGCTGTGATGGGATGGGCTGGGCTGGGCTGGGCTGGGCTGGGCTGGGGGAGAGAAGACAAACCCCACCAGCAAAGTAGGCATCTTAGGCCACCGGGAAGAACTGCAGACCTTGCCACAACAGAAATGAGCCTTCAGAGTGAAAAGTTCAAGCCCGGCAGTTCAAACGCAGCAAACGGATAATGCACTGAAAACAGCCTCCTCCGGATTAGGCAGGCCCAAGGGGTGTGTCAACCTACTCTGCCTCCAGGCACGCTCTGCCTTGGGACAAATACACCACAAGCTGGAGTAGAAGGAGGACACTGCGTGCATTCCCCAAGCAGAGAAGCCCGAGCTTTTCAAGTACGCCAACGAGGCAAGCAGGAGAAGGTTGGACTCTCCCTCAAGAGTGCCCCGGAGCCTGGCTCAACATTGCTGGATGAGTCGGAAGGGCACGTTGCCCCGGCACGCGGACACGCTGCCGCCTGCTGCAGGCAGGGGCCCCGCCGCACGCTTGCACGGTGCCAGAAACCAGTCCAGAAAGCTGACAGGTCCTCCTTTTTGTCTCCGCACCAGAGAGCCAGGAGCTTTCCTCTGCTCCCCAGCGCCGCCAGACTGAAGGGCTGCAGCGCCCACTGTAGAGCAGGCGGCCACAAGGACTTCTTTGAATGACAGGGACCCCGTAAAAGAGGAGAGCTTTTCTACCCCTTTCCACTTCCTTTACCTTTTCCCCCAGCTGTGTCCTGCAGAAGACAGGCTTGGAGCCGGGCAGCAGAGGGATCTTGACCCCAAGTGGGAGGTCCAGCAGCCCAGTACCTCCTTCTGCCAGTGGCTGTCTCCTGTTCCCGAGCTAGAAAGAGGGAGACACTCATGGGCACTCGGGCACTCTCTCCATAAGCCTCCTGCACGGCAGTTGCTAGAAAGGCTCCTGGAAGACTCCAACCAAAGGGACCGCCAAGAGCGGCCCAGTCAAAAGCTGCTCTCTGCTTCCTCGCCCCCGTCCCCACAACTCCTATCCCTTCCTCATCCCACGTCCGCGTCCTTTCACAGCAAGCCCTCCCACCTGCTTAGCCGTAAGCCAGGCTGGGCAGAGAGGCAGGACTCCCTGCAAACTCTCCCCGGCCCGACCACCTTTGGATCCCTCCCAGCTCCCCCGGCACGTCCCGAGGCCCCAGAGCAGCCCTGCGTGTCCCAGGCTCCCGGGCTGCGCCCTCTCCATCGCCCCGTTGCTCACCTCTCCCCTCTTCCCCACAGCGCTCGGCAGTGCATCTACGTTTTGGAGGCGAGCAGTGAGAAGGTGCTTCATGCCTCCTTCCAAGAGCTCTCCTGGAGCTGTGACCCTGTGCTGGCACCCACAGACCCACTCGCTCCAGAGGCAGGCAGCTGCGGCCACCGCAGCCAGCCGCCCAGCGAGCAGCTATATAGAGCAATCACACATTGTTGCATCATCACGTTGCTGCACCACCGCATTGTTGCGTCGTCACGTTGCCGCGCCACCGCACTGGTGCATCATCGTGTTGCCACCCCGCCACCCGGCTGCTGCCCGGCCACCCCGGGGCCCACCAGGACGCCCGTCTGGACACGCACGTGGGCCACGTGCTCTCGCTGACCCTGCTTTCAGCAGGAGGCCTCGACTAGGTGCTGACCTGCTGCCCCTTCTTCCTCCTTGTCCCTCTTTTTCCCAGCTTTGGCCTTCAGATGGCAGGGCTGGAGCTGGGCCGCCCGTGGGCTGCTGCTGCACTGGCTTTTGTAGACCGTTTTTAGACCATTGCCCTCTCACAGGCAAAGCAGCCTCCACTCAGGAAATTGCACTGACTTGGCCCCCCAGACCCAAGCTGCCAGTTCTGCTCCGTACCTCCCCCAGCTTTCAGCTGTAGAGGACAGGGTGGGAGGCCACTCCAGCCAGTCTTGAGGGGAAAAGAGGATAAAAGGCGTTCCCTGGGGCATACAGAAAGGCAGAGGGAGGGCTCTGCCTCCTGCCGACTATTTGACTTGTCTTCTTGAGGGACTGAAGGCCTCCCTTCCCTGGGGGATGCTGCGTGTCAGAGGGTCAAGGACTGAGCCTGCACCACAGCAGGGTAGTGAGAGGGGACTGATCCCTGTTCAGATCCCCTCCCTCTCAATCCCGTTAAGAGAGGGGACCGATCCCCTCCCTCTCAATCCCGTTAGAGAGGGGATTGCTCCCACGGCTCCCCTTTGGGTGAGCCCTGGAACAGGCTGCTTGCACCTGCTCACGTACACGATTCTGGGCCTCCACAATATACCCGTCTCCCACCTCCGGGCAGACGAGACCCAAACGACATGGGGCAGAGCGGTCCCCAGGGGGAGACACCACTGTCTATCCCAGGAGCGGCCAGAACAAGTGTTCGTGCAGAGCTTCTTGGTCTAAGGAGAAAGAGCCCTGGACTGACTCAGCAGATCCAAGAGCTGGAAACAAGCTGAAACAAGAGAGGTTCAGACTGGATTTAAGGAGGAAATAAACCTGAACCGGGATGGCAATCATGCAGTAGAACGGGTTGCCCAGAGAGGTCGTGCAGAGTCCATCCTTGACAGTTTGGAAGACCCAACTGGATAGAGCCTTGAGCAACCTGGACTGATCCCATAGCTGACCACAGCTGCTCTGAGCTGAAGATTGGGCTACAGGCCTCCTGGGGTCCCTGCCAGCCTGAATCATCCTGTGATCCTGTGATTATTGGATTGGAAATTCATACACATCTCCTCCCTGAATAACCTGCAAGCTCTTTCATCGTTTCACCGATGAAGGCAAGAGTAATTGTGGGAATATTAATCTGGAGTTTAGAAGTCTGTCTTGCCCAAAGAAGAACTTTGGAAAGTCTTGTACCCAACGTACGAAACAGGAGAGAGAGAGAACTAACAGGCAGGAAGCTGTTACACTGAGAGTAGCCGAACCGTTTGGAAACGTTCTGTGATTTCTGGAAGCTTCTTTTACTTTCTCGGCGATGAATGTTTCACCTGCATCAGTGACAGAGAGTGATGCAGTTCTAGTCAGGAAATTCCAGCATTCTTTAGGTGTAAACAGAAAGCTGTTGGAAACCTTTCCAACTGCCGTATCTGGGACGTGCCCCTGTACTCGGCACTGGTGAGGCCGCACCTCAAATACTGTGTGCAGTTTGGGGCCCCTCACTACAAGAAAGACATGCGGGTGCTGGAGCGTGTCCCAAGAAGAGCAACGAAGCTGGTGAAGGGTCTAGAGAACGAGACTTGTGAGGAGCAGCTGAGGGAACTGGGGTTTTGTTTAGCCTGGAGAAAAGGAGGCTGAGGGGAGACCTTCTCGCTCTCTACAACTACCTGAAAGGAGCTTGTATCGAGGTGGGTGTCGGTCTCTTTTCCCAAGCAACAAGTAATAGGACGAGAGGAAATGGCCTCCTGTTAGGTTTGCAGTGCAGTGCACAGTGCAGCCACAGCACTTTGCTGTTCTGGGGAAACCGGCTCAGGTCAGAGTTCTTCCTCTGTTTTCAAAGCGACACGTGCTTTGCTGAGGGCTGTGTTCCACATGGGAAGGCAACCCCCAACCTCAAGCTAGGAACATGAAACTATTCTTTTGTGGCGAGTGAACTCAAACACAGAAGCAATTCCTAAAGGAGTTTTATGGCTTATGGAGCCTGCTACATTTGAATTACAATACCCAAGTCTGTCAACATCAAGCCAACCCAGATAAAAAGTGGGACCCTAGTCTGCTAAGCATCTAGAGCAGACTAGATGTGAAACTCGGGCAGCCAGCTCCGGAAGGGGAATGCGCAGTGCTGAATTAGGAGCCGGTAGTGCACACGGAAAGGAAGACATCAAAGGCACTTCACAACAAACAATACGCATAGGCTAGGGAACACCACCACTGAAGAGAGGGACAGAGCTGACCTCTCTGAAATAATAAGGGCACCTTTGTGAAACTGGGCTTGGAAGCCCGAAAAGCCTTCCCACGCCCTGGTAGGTAACCCAGAGGTACGAGTGGGAGAAGTGGCCATCTGGGAGCATCTCCCAGGAAGCGCGAGATGGAATTCCAGTTCCGCTGTTGCCCAGACCCAGAGGAGTGCCTTAACGAGACACCTGAGGACTATTCTTTGAGCAGAGCACCTCCATTTTCCTGCTGAACTGCGGAAGCAGGTCCACAGTGCAGGCACACACGACAGCCGCAAGGGGAAGGGGGTTCAGTGAGTTACCTGTAGCAAGGGACCTTCAGGCACGGAGGCTTCCTGGTGAGAACATCCTTAAGATGTAACTTGATGGCTTCAGCAGTATTCTCGGCTCACTTGCCGGAGCTAAGCATCGTGTACTTCACTCACGTAAATCTTACATGCGTTTTGCCCTGAACGCCTGTGAAGAATCACCTCCTCAGGGAGACCAGGGTGTACCAGACCCATAAAAGTACACGGAAGAGAAGTCTGGCGACTGCTGCTACTGCCGATACCACTGTCAAAGGATGCAAGGGGGTTCAGTAGCTGGAATGTACGCTCTTACACTGATAAAACAAATGTCCATACAGTGCTTAGGTCTCTGACTCAGTCCGACATTGGGATCGTGATTAGCACAGCATAGCAATACAACACTAACGCTTGCCGGAAGGCTATAAGCTCTGGCACTGCCTCACATCCCTGGAGGCGAGGCAGGAGGAGTAACAGTACCTCCGCTCACCAAGGCGAGGGGTTTGCCAGATGTTTGCTCTATACCAAGGGGTGGAGTGTGGCGGTTCACGCAACTCCTGCTCACGTTTTGGCTAACCCAGCTCATGCTAAGGCCTGATGTATGCTGGGAGCAGCGCCATTAGGTTGAAGCGAGAGCACCAGGTAGGCAGCACAGGTGGCCAGAAAGAGCTAAAGGGCCATGATGCAGCCATCATCACCTGCAGCTGGCTGTCTCCTGCAGCCATCATCTTTGTCTGGCAGTACTGTCAGAATCTGCTGGCTTTTGGAAATGGTATAGAGCAGACTTCCAAGCTGGAAGGTATAAAACATCCGCTTACCTGTGGGATAATAGCTGGAGGTGACTTAGAAATTAAACTTATATTCACACTTTTAGGTAAGGTGCAGCATTGAAGAAGATTCCCGGGTGGAATACGGCTGACGTGCAAGGCCATTCCGTGGAAGTTCCCTAGGCCTGGTAATCTTAGACGTCGGTGACTTCCAGGGGAGCTTGGTGTCCTGACTCTAAGAAGGTACTGTTCGGAGGGTGGAGCGGTGTGGAGACGCCGCGGCCAGGCTCTGCAATTAAATGGGAACTCAAAGGTATTGTGTGTGACCAGTAAGCTGCACATTTGCTATCCTGGGCCAACACCCTGTCATGTTTCTGACAAAAATGCTGTCCTTTGATGAACTTTGCTCATTATAACATCATTAAAATACCAAAACACACCTACATCCCAAAAGCTACCCGCCTCCAAGGTGCGACCACCCCTCACTGAGCTTGCGCTTTGAATTCTTCCTAGCCTATACCTTTAAAAGCGAAGCGAGAAGACTTTACACCAATCCTAAACAAAGATGTATGACTAGAGTCACTCAAGCTCCACCCGAAAGGTAAAAGGTAGTATAAAATGGCTTAAGAGAAAGCGAATGTTAGGGAAGACACCATCGCGTACCACTCTGACCTCTGGGATCAGTCGACGGGCTGAGCCTCTCTTCCCCCCCGTCGGGACGCCTTTGGGTAAGATTCGAACGCTTGGTTATTCCAAGTGCCTCCCCAGGAAACTTAGAAATCTCTCTAGAGTCGCTTTATCATCTTTAACGCGTTTATAGCCGGCCGTGTCACTCATACTCTTGGTATTTGCACGTGCTTTGCAGACAGTAAATTTATCACCCGTAATCCAAAGAGTCTGTGTATCTGTTGCTCTAATAAACTGCACTCTTTATTAATGTGGCCGTGATGGTTCATGCAACACGACTAGACTGGGGGTGCGGCGCGTTTAAATTAACGCTCTCGCCTTTACTCTGCTGAATGGCTGCATATACAGTCCTTAGAACATAACCGTTGACCAAGTCTGAGACTAGGACTGGACTTAGCCGCACCTAGACTCCTCTCTGAGAAGGAGTTTAGAAAGCAAGGGGGTCCTGTCTGAACCTCGTGACTCAACGGGAGGGTTCCCCCCCGCCAGCCACTCCTCAGACTCCTACACGACAGTAACTCTTAACGCAACGTTACCCAAAAAGCCTCTGAAGCGGATCCAACAGCAGCTGGACTGCTGAGGCATTCGTGCTTCCCAGAGCGATACAGGGGACACCCGCACCGTGATGGAGGAGGAAGGATGAGCACTCTCACCAGGGAACTAATTTTTTTTTTTTTTTTTTTTTGCTCATAAGTGCACGAATTAAGTGTCACAGGTTGTAAGTTATGAAACGTCATGACCTGAGTGGTGAATAAGTGAAATCACGTAACAGACTAGTCTGGGCAAAGGGGACTGAGCCCCGTTTGTCCTGTTTGTTTGTTGTGTTTCTTCATGAGCTCAGGAAATAAAGCTTAATTCGCAGAGTACGCTGTCCCGTAAATTTGAAGTTTTCTCTCCCATACCGGTTTTTCTCTAACTGCTTGCACTCTGTCCCGTTCATGCTGCAAAACGGGGAGAAAAAGATTCAGTAATTCCATCTAGGTCCGTTTGCTTTTCGTACTCGACTGGAACTCCTGCTCCAGTGGCAGTCAAGGGCTGAAGTCTGAGCTTTTAGTAGAAAGCTCTAGCTGTTCAGTTGGCTTCCCCGTGCGACGGACCTTTCCTACTGTCGCTGGGGTCCCGCCCTTCTTGCCCCAGTGTCCCCATACCCCCCCCCCACCCGACGCTCTGGTGTCAGGGACCGTTTCCTCCCGCTCCTCCTCTCCCAGATTCCACAGGGAGCGGTTTTTGCCCCCAGCCTTCTGCGGGGCCGTTAACGGTCTCTGAGCAGAACTCGCTGGAGCAAACCGCTGCCGGGCAGCCTCTCCACCGCGGCAGCACCGCAGCCCGGCGCAGCACCGTCAGCAAGGAGCGAGAAGGGACCCGCTGCCACAGAGCGGCCCCGAGCGAGCCCGGCTCTCCCCGCCCCGCGCAGGGAGGCGCAGCACCGGCAAGAGGTGCTGGTGCGGAAGCTATAGGCAAAAGTGAGAAGCGAGGGCGCCTGCCCGGGGGCAGCTGCCCAGGGACGGGCCGCAGTGGCGGGGTGCCCGGGCCGCCCGCGCCGCGCGGAGGGGGGACTCGGCGGCGGCGATCTCGGGGGACGAACGCGGGGGGCGAACGCGGGGCCCTCCCTGGGCGCCGAGCCCTGCCGCTGTCCCCCTCCCGCGCCCCTCTCTCGGTCGCTCTTTTCCGTGCTTAAACCGAGATGCCGGGCTTGCAAACGCCTTTGTTTGGCCACGGGAGCGGGCGGCTGTCCCAGAGGCAGCAGTCGAGCCGGCGGGGGGGTTCGGGCGGCCCCGGGCAGAGGCAGGCAGCTCTGGCCGGGTTCGCCCGGGGCGCCCGAGCGCTGGCAGCGGCGAGGGTGCCAGGCCTGGGCGGAGGGTCGGGGCAGGCCGTGCCCTGCCCGGCCCCGTGCCCGTGCCCGACGGTGGTCGCGGCGCTGCTGTAAGGTCGTCCTGCTTTTCTTGCCGTGCTTGTCTTCTGCAGCGGCACAGAAACCCGCAGTCTGCAGTGGCTGAGCAGGCCTGTGGTCAGGACTGACTTGGCTTGCTAAATACCGAAAAGCCATTCTGAAAGCTCGTTCCTCTGACTTCAGGGACCCACTGGACTTTGAGCCCGTTGGCAATACTGATTTGGGGTACGTGGTGGCCATAGGCCGGGCATGCCTGTCTCGGTCTGTCTGATCATTCTGCTTGCCATCGCTCTCTTAGGATGAGCAGATAGCACTACGTGTGAAAGAAACCCTGTCTCACTTTCTTTAATATTAGATAAAGTGAAGCTTCCCTGTATCGTAACGACGTCTTGTTGACCGTATCGGCACCACTGTGAAATGGGCTGGGCTTGGGCTCTTTGCTTGCGTCCCTACCGATAGCTGCCGCAGCACTCCTAGTTGAACAGAGCGAAGACGTAGTGTTCGGATCCCCTCTACTGGTCCCAGTACCACATGAACTTGAAATGCTGCTGTCACAGCACCTTACCCAGGCAATGTCACCACAGCAAATACATCACCATGAGCTGATTCGCTTAACAGCAGAAAACAGAAGAATTAAGCAACGTAAGACACTGAACCCTGCTACTCTGCTCCCCGCGCCTGGGGAAAAAACTCCACGCCACGATTGTGTGGTACCAACCCGTGAAGCTGAAAAGGCCCAAAAATATTTAACGGATGGGCCATTTCCAGATCCCAATCCTGAACTAGGTATGGACGGGTCCTCGCATGATCTGAACAGGAACTGGGTTACAGGCTATTCAGGAACTACTGAAAATGGAGTAGTGGAGGCTTCACCACTCAGTCTGTAGCAGGGGGCTCGGGCTGGGCACCGAAAGGCACGCAGAGGGCTCCGGGCCGCACCAAACGGCACATCTAGAGCTCTGGGACGCACCAGAAGGCAAGCGGAGGGCCCTAGGAAGCACAAAAAGAGAAGAGGAGGGCCTTGGGAGGCACCGAAAGGCCGTTTGGTGGCCCCTCGGTTGCCCCAAAAGGCCCACGCCGGTCCCTAGGGGACACGGGAAGGCAAACAGAGACGCCTTGAGGAGACAAGAGGAGAAGAGGAGTCCTCCGGGAAAGATGAAAAGCTGAAGGCCGATCCCTTGGCGGGACACCGAAAGGCCCACCGAGGGCCCTGGCTGGGATCCCAAAGGCCCATCAGGAGGCCCTGAGGGCGGCAAGAGAATAAACGCACAGAACAAGGCGCAGCCTTCAACAGCACCAACATATGGGACTCGCAGAAGGCTTGAGAGAGTATAGCTTTACAGAGCTGGACCAGCCCCTCAGCCCGGCTGCAAAGCTTTCTAAACAAGCCAAAACCGTTGGCTACTTTTCTCTTCCCTACTTAAGGTTCCCCGTAAAACTGGGTCTTAGCCTGACCGAGGCTGTAGGAGGGAGGAAGACGAAGGAAAACATTGCAGGGAAAATGCCCAGACACAGTATGGCCTGGCGTTGAATACATGTAGGCACAAGCAAGCCCTTGGGAGCAAACTCTTTATTCTCTGCCTGGGGGAGCTGCCCGGGGACTCTGTGGCCCTGGAGCCGCACACCTCCTCAGGACACCCTCCGCAAGGCTCCCAGCTACCGCCCTCTTTAATGACTCGGGCTGCACGGGCTCCTCCAGGAAAAGCTTTAAACGCACTGGTCTGCGCCGTGCTCCTGCCTGGGTGGGGGGCTTTGGACCCGCTGGAGGCATGGGCTGCCTTGGAAGCTGCGGGCCCGTGGAGGCGAGGGTGCCTGCGGTGCTCCCTGGCCTGCGTATACGCAGAGTTTCCCACGTGGGCACTGAAGACCTTGCTGTGGCTCCAGAGGTATAATCCTGGGACTTCTGAAGGCCTTCGGCTGGCCGGCGGGCATCTTGCTCAGCGCCTCGGAGGAGAGATGGGAGGAGAGTACGTGAGCTCTCCTCTTCGAATTGTCCGGCTTCCTCTGAAGGCGTGACTATTGCAGGGAGGCTGAGAGGTGGCAAGACCTTCCTTGGTTGAAGCTTCTCTGATTGTTGCTTGGACTTCCTTTGTTCCTCTAACTTCTTCTTCGTGGTTTCCAGAACTTCAAGGACAATGGTTCTGGCATACCCAATCAATTCTGCATCCAGCTGCTGAACTCTGGAGATGGCTTTTTGGATGCTCTCCTTGGCAAGCTCACGACTCACTCGTGAGACGTCAGCAGCGTTTTGCAACACGGGCAACTTTGCTCTCTCGCTTGCTTCTGGGGTCGGCTGTTGCGATGCTCTGGGTGATCCTTGTCCTTCTGTTACGCCCTGAAGCTTCAGGATCTCCGAAAACTGACAGTGAAAGTCCTGTTCAAACTGAGAAGCTACAAAGGATGACAGGGTGGAGCTAACACTCTCAACAGCCTCTTGGGTCGTTTTGTCAATAGAAGACTGCGAAGGTGCTCTGTTGGAAGCTGCTAGTTCCGCCTCCCTCCATCTCGCTTCTCTGGATTTGCCTGCTCGGGTGGCTCTTCCAGCAACGAGCTCTGATAGCTTCTGCCTGGCTGCCCGCCCTGGCTCAGCTGCATCAGACATGCTGGATACCAAATGCTCCCCAAAGCTCTCCAAGACGGTCGCCACAAGCTCTCGAGCCACCAGTCCAATTTCGTCCCGGCGATCCACAGGAGAAGTGTCCAAAGGCTCTCCCCCTCTGGCACTGGCAAACAACCTTCTGCTGACCTCGTGGGGAGCCCTCCTTAAGACGCGGACGGACTGATCCAGCGCCTTCACCCGCTCCAGCACTTCCTGGACCACGGTCTCAGCCATCTCTTTAAGCTCCTGGTCTTCTGCCAGCGTAGCCCGCAGCAGCGTAGGCTGTATGCTGTTAGGCGCTTCTTCTGCAGCACGCTTGGGAGACTGAAAGGAGGAGCAGTTGATGAGTGAATGTGTTCCTTCACCTCCGTTTGCCTTCCTTTTCCTCCTCACAAGACCCCTGCCCAGACGAGTCCCTAGCAGTCAAGCTTGAACAAACTCTCCTTTCTCTGTAGGCCACCTGGCACACAAGGTTTCTCGTCTCCCGCCGCCAGGAGCCAAGTGTTGTGGGCACTTCTCAGAATCAAGCGGGTGCCATTTGGCTTAGAGCAAAGGGCGCCGTAGCTCCCCTGGACCTCAGCACGGTGAACCAGGTGCCACGGGCCCTGAACTGGAAGCTGGTGGCTGCCTGGGTACCGCTGATCGTGGCCGGAGGACAGGCCCCAGGGCACAGCGGGCCCCTGCAGGGGCTGGCACTTCCAATGGGCTCGTTGGCTCCAGCCGCGGGAGGCACTGGGCAGAGTTGAATAGCGGAGGGAAAGCCGTGGAAGGTACTGCACCAGGCTCTTTGCTCCAGTCTCTTCTGCCACAGGTCCCAGCCGCTCTCAGGGCACTGCTGCCCTGCATCAGGGTGGCCCGTTTGCCCCTTTTCAAGGCCAAACGCCAAGAACGGTTGTTTTGAGAGCAGAAAAGGAAACAATCCTTTTTCGCCAGCCCAAGGAAATGTCCTCGGGACAGGAGGCAGTCTGAAAGTCCACCACGGGCTGCCAGCCTCATGCAAAGTGGGGAAGAAGTCAGGAGTCAAGAACAGAGACAGGCGGCAGCCTGAAATTGTCCTCTCCCGTCACTTGCTCTTTTGCAGCCTGGCAGCCTGACTGCCACGGCAGAAGGAGCTTAACCCTTCACCCTGGCATAGATACCACCCCACACTATCCGGAAACCCCTCCCGAGAGGCTGTTGCAGGGGATGGAGCCGGGCAATGTGTAACAGGTCTCCCCCCAGTGAGAACTGGGCAACAGCAGGCTCTCTGCTAAGCTAGCTGAAGACTTCCTTGAAGACAGAATGAACCCATGAATGGCCAAGCACCAGCACTCTCAGGTTCAGGGACGCTGCAACTTTGGTGCAGAAGTCTTTGGATGAAAACCAGAGTTTTTCAACCAGACACGAAAGCAGCAGCATGGACCGTGCGGCCAGTTAGGGCAGCTCACAGGTCCGTGCTAAATGTGCAAGTCTGCGCGCAGAAGTGGCCACTGAGAGTGCCCGGGCACGCTTTTGTGTCAGAAAGGGCTAGTGCCTGGTGTCCGAGAGACACAGGAAGGAAAGCGCCCGCTTCTTGGTCTCTGACAGCCACCCTCAAACGAGGACACGTCGCACACCAGCCAGGCACCACCTCCTCAGCAACCAAGTGTGACGGTGTGCTCTCCCCCCGCTACCCCCGCCTGACCTTTGTCTCCCATAACCCTGCTCAAGCAATAACCACCAGTGGCGGTCGCAATGGATGCGTCTGGTCGCGATGGCTGCACCTGGCTCAAAGTGGCTTCGGGAGACAGACAGCAACACAATAGCCAAGAGCTATTGTGCGATGCGCCCACCGAACCACAGTGAAGAAACTAAAACCTGTGCTCGGTATACAAATATGACTGTGAGGCAATCATCTTACCCCCATAAATAGTGAGCAGCCCAAGAGCCCTTTGAGCTCTCCTGCACGGCAGCAGGCTGCGCGCCAGGATCTCCCCTTGAGTAGGGACGCCTCTCAAGGTTACTCCTCGAGGCTGAGAGATTCCTTGCCGCAACAGATCCTCGGTAAGTGACTAACAGCACGCTAAGCTTTGAAAGCTTAGCTAAGTGATATAAAGGATTGATTGCGCATATACAATCCTTTAGACATAAACCGCTGGCCAAGTCTGGGGCTAGGATTGGACCTAGCCACACCTAGACTCCCCTCTGAGAAGGAGTTTAGAAAGCAAGGGGGTCCTTCTGAATCTCATGACTCACGGCAGGGTCTCCCTGACAGTTTCGTCCTGTCCTCTATGCAGTAAATAATCAAGTGTACCGTGCCATCGAATATTGTTAAACCACTGTTGCATTGACCATTGAACCTTGTTAACTCACTGTTTTATATCAATATTTTTGCTTCTCTCTTACGAGTGAAGTGCATCACTCCATCCGCGACACCAAGCACCGCTCGCAAGCCCCGAGCGGCTGTGCGTTGGTACCCTGGCCTCTCCTGAGGCCAGGGTGCCAACACGCTGCCACGCAGCAGAGGCAGCCCCCAGCATCCACCCAGCTCCTACTCACCGGCCTCCCTTCGAGAGCGGGCTTTTCAGAGCTGCTCTGGGTGCCTGGCTGTCTCCTCTTTCCCAGCTGCTGCTGATGTTGGCACTCGGCCTGCTGGAGGAGGCGTTGCGCTTTTTCAAGAGCCTCCAGTCTTTCAATCCGCTTCTTGATCACAGTGAGATGCCTGTCAGGAGAAAGGAAAGCAGCTGAGAAGGAGCCGCTCGGTCCATCTTGCCCAGGCCATTTTCCGCTCCACCACTCCCATCATCCTGCTCCGGGTTGCTTTGCTCCACTAGTCCCCGCAGCAGCTTCCAGCTGCCTGTCCAAGGCTCCAAACACAGACTGCGCCAACGTGTTCGCAGCTGGCACCGGCTCCTTCCGCCGCTGGGCTTTGTTTGTTTACTGGAACACGAGGCTCCAGGACCTCTCGGAGGAACCACGGGCCCCCTTCAAGAGCAAGCGTTACTTGGCCTTTTCTTACCTCTGCCTCCTCTTCCTCTCTCCACCTGGCAAACTCTTTCTTTGCTCCTGCAGTAGCCACTTTCGCAGGCAAGAAACATCAGTCCCTCCCGGCAGTTCGGAGGCATCCTCTAACTTGGCCAGGTCTTGCCGAAGCTTTTTCTGAAAGGTGACACCGGGTTGTGGCTTGCTGTTGCCTGGACAAGCGCTCACGCCCCTGAGTGCTGAGGCATCCCGCGGGCCCAGGACAGCGCTCTGCTTCAGCCACACGCGGAGGGCAGAAGAGAAATGCTTCTCTCGGGACTCCGCGTGCTTGCACGTGACTTTCCTGCCCATGCCAACCCCTGCAGCCTGCGCTAGCTCAGCTCGCAGCCCAGTAGTCCTTTCCCTGCCACAACGCCCGGCCCAGCAGCACAGCCCTCACCTCTTCTGCATTGACCACCGCCCCTCCCCGAGATGCCGCAAGTGAAGCCCCAGCCCTCGGCACCGTGCCACTGACCGGTGCCCACCAACGCTCCACTTTGCCTACCTCCTCTCGCATGAACATTTTCTCTGCCTCCAGCTTGCGCGTGGTCAGATACTGCCTGTAGTCATTGAACTCCTTCAGAGTGCAAACCACCTATGGAGAGACGAGGGGAGAAGTCCCCCAAGAACTCTCAAGCCACCTACATAGACTGCCTTCCCCAAAACAGCCCAAGCCCAGCGGGAGGGGAGCTGCTCCTCTGCACACCCTCCCCTCCCCGGTGGCCGCGCCCCTGACTCCCCCCCTGCCAGGGCTGAGCACCGCTCCTCACCCCGGCACCAGGCCTCGCACCGGCTGCCTCCTCAACACTCAGGCAGCGCGGGGCAGCCTGAGAAGGGCAGGAGTGGGAATTGCCAGAGGGACGCTGGCACTACTTCTGCTCCCAGGGAAACCAGCCCCACAGCCCTGTGCCCTCCGCCAGCCACAGGCGGCTGTGGCAAGCGCTCTGGGAACCCCGCTTGATGAGGGCTGTTTTTATCAGCCCGACATGCAAACCTACTTTGCTGTCACTGGTGATGTAACCCTCTCTCTTCAGCCTCTGCAGGTTGTCCTTGCGCTTGTGGTAGGCCCGCAGATGCGGGTCATGCAGGCTGTTGTATTCTGTGCTCAGGAGGCGGCAGCACGGATCTCCCAGATCGAAATAACCAGAGGGCTGGTGAAGCTGAGAGAGAGACATTCCAGAGTATGAGAGAGCAGAAAAGAGGTGCCAAGCAGTACTTGTGAAAGGGTAAAGGTAGTTTGAAGGCTAACACTCTTCTCCATCCTTCTGAAGGCACAGAGGACACCACAGCCGGGCTGCAGGGCCAGGCTGGACTGGGCTAGGCTGTGATGGGATGGGCTGGGCTGGGCTGGGCTGGGCTGGGGGAGAGAAGACAAACCCCACCAGCAAAGTAGGCATCTTAGGCCACCGGGAAGAACTGCAGACCTTGCCACAACAGAAATGAGCCTTCAGAGTGAAAAGTTCAAGCCCGGCAGTTCAAACGCAGCAAACGGATAATGCACTGAAAACAGCCTCCTCCGGATTAGGCAGGCCCAAGGGGTGTGTCAACCTACTCTGCCTCCAGGCACGCTCTGCCTTGGGACAAATACACCACAAGCTGGAGTAGAAGGAGGACACTGCGTGCATTCCCCAAGCAGAGAAGCCCGAGCTTTTCAAGTACGCCAACGAGGCAAGCAGGAGAAGGTTGGACTCTCCCTCAAGAGTGCCCCGGAGCCTGGCTCAACATTGCTGGATGAGTCGGAAGGGCACGTTGCCCCGGCACGCGGACACGCTGCCGCCTGCTGCAGGCAGGGGCCCCGCCGCACGCTTGCACGGTGCCAGAAACCAGTCCAGAAAGCTGACAGGTCCTCCTTTTTGTCTCCGCACCAGAGAGCCAGGAGCTTTCCTCTGCTCCCCAGCGCCGCCAGACTGAAGGGCTGCAGCGCCCACTGTAGAGCAGGCGGCCACAAGGACTTCTTTGAATGACAGGGACCCCGTAAAAGAGGAGAGCTTTTCTACCCCTTTCCACTTCCTTTACCTTTTCCCCCAGCTGTGTCCTGCAGAAGACAGGCTTGGAGCCGGGCAGCAGAGGGATCTTGACCCCAAGTGGGAGGTCCAGCAGCCCAGTACCTCCTTCTGCCAGTGGCTGTCTCCTGTTCCCGAGCTAGAAAGAGGGAGACACTCATGGGCACTCGGGCACTCTCTCCATAAGCCTCCTGCACGGCAGTTGCTAGAAAGGCTCCTGGAAGACTCCAACCAAAGGGACCGCCAAGAGCGGCCCAGTCAAAAGCTGCTCTCTGCTTCCTCGCCCCCGTCCCCACAACTCCTATCCCTTCCTCATCCCACGTCCGCGTCCTTTCACAGCAAGCCCTCCCACCTGCTTAGCCGTAAGCCAGGCTGGGCAGAGAGGCAGGACTCCCTGCAAACTCTCCCCGGCCCGACCACCTTTGGATCCCTCCCAGCTCCCCCGGCACGTCCCGAGGCCCCAGAGCAGCCCTGCGTGTCCCAGGCTCCCGGGCTGCGCCCTCTCCATCGCCCCGTTGCTCACCTCTCCCCTCTTCCCCACAGCGCTCGGCAGTGCATCTACGTTTTGGAGGCGAGCAGTGAGAAGGTGCTTCATGCCTCCTTCCAAGAGCTCTCCTGGAGCTGTGACCCTGTGCTGGCACCCACAGACCCACTCGCTCCAGAGGCAGGCAGCTGCGGCCACCGCAGCCAGCCGCCCAGCGAGCAGCTATATAGAGCAATCACACATTGTTGCATCATCACGTTGCTGCACCACCGCATTGTTGCGTCGTCACGTTGCCGCGCCACCGCACTGGTGCATCATCGTGTTGCCACCCCGCCACCCGGCTGCTGCCCGGCCACCCCGGGGCCCACCAGGACGCCCGTCTGGACACGCACGTGGGCCACGTGCTCTCGCTGACCCTGCTTTCAGCAGGAGGCCTCGACTAGGTGCTGACCTGCTGCCCCTTCTTCCTCCTTGTCCCTCTTTTTCCCAGCTTTGGCCTTCAGATGGCAGGGCTGGAGCTGGGCCGCCCGTGGGCTGCTGCTGCACTGGCTTTTGTAGACCGTTTTTAGACCATTGCCCTCTCACAGGCAAAGCAGCCTCCACTCAGGAAATTGCACTGACTTGGCCCCCCAGACCCAAGCTGCCAGTTCTGCTCCGTACCTCCCCCAGCTTTCAGCTGTAGAGGACAGGGTGGGAGGCCACTCCAGCCAGTCTTGAGGGGAAAAGAGGATAAAAGGCGTTCCCTGGGGCATACAGAAAGGCAGAGGGAGGGCTCTGCCTCCTGCCGACTATTTGACTTGTCTTCTTGAGGGACTGAAGGCCTCCCTTCCCTGGGGGATGCTGCGTGTCAGAGGGTCAAGGACTGAGCCTGCACCACAGCAGGGTAGTGAGAGGGGACTGATCCCTGTTCAGATCCCCTCCCTCTCAATCCCGTTAAGAGAGGGGACCGATCCCCTCCCTCTCAATCCCGTTAGAGAGGGGATTGCTCCCACGGCTCCCCTTTGGGTGAGCCCTGGAACAGGCTGCTTGCACCTGCTCACGTACACGATTCTGGGCCTCCACAATATACCCGTCTCCCACCTCCGGGCAGACGAGACCCAAACGACATGGGGCAGAGCGGTCCCCAGGGGGAGACACCACTGTCTATCCCAGGAGCGGCCAGAACAAGTGTTCGTGCAGAGCTTCTTGGTCTAAGGAGAAAGAGCCCTGGACTGACTCAGCAGATCCAAGAGCTGGAAACAAGCTGAAACAAGAGAGGTTCAGACTGGATTTAAGGAGGAAATAAACCTGAACCGGGATGGCAATCATGCAGTAGAACGGGTTGCCCAGAGAGGTCGTGCAGAGTCCATCCTTGACAGTTTGGAAGACCCAACTGGATAGAGCCTTGAGCAACCTGGACTGATCCCATAGCTGACCACAGCTGCTCTGAGCTGAAGATTGGGCTACAGGCCTCCTGGGGTCCCTGCCAGCCTGAATCATCCTGTGATCCTGTGATTATTGGATTGGAAATTCATACACATCTCCTCCCTGAATAACCTGCAAGCTCTTTCATCGTTTCACCGATGAAGGCAAGAGTAATTGTGGGAATATTAATCTGGAGTTTAGAAGTCTGTCTTGCCCAAAGAAGAACTTTGGAAAGTCTTGTACCCAACGTACGAAACAGGAGAGAGAGAGAACTAACAGGCAGGAAGCTGTTACACTGAGAGTAGCCGAACCGTTTGGAAACGTTCTGTGATTTCTGGAAGCTTCTTTTACTTTCTCGGCGATGAATGTTTCACCTGCATCAGTGACAGAGAGTGATGCAGTTCTAGTCAGGAAATTCCAGCATTCTTTAGGTGTAAACAGAAAGCTGTTGGAAACCTTTCCAACTGCCGTATCTGGGACGTGCCCCTGTACTCGGCACTGGTGAGGCCGCACCTCAAATACTGTGTGCAGTTTGGGGCCCCTCACTACAAGAAAGACATGCGGGTGCGGGAGCGTGTCCCAAGAAGAGCAACGAAGCTGGTGAAGGGTCTAGAGAACGAGACTTGTGAGGAGCAGCTGAGGGAACTGGGGTTTTGTTTAGCCTGGAGAAAAGGAGGCTGAGGGGAGACCTTCTCGCTCTCTACAACTACCTGAAAGGAGCTTGTATCGAGGTGGGTGTCGGTCTCTTTTCCCAAGCAACAAGTAATAGGACGAGAGGAAATGGCCTCCTGTTAGGTTTGCAGTGCAGTGCACAGTGCAGCCACAGCACTTTGCTGTTCTGGGGAAACCGGCTCAGGTCAGAGTTCTTCCTCTGTTTTCAAAGCGACACGTGCTTTGCTGAGGGCTGTGTTCCACATGGGAAGGCAACCCCCAACCTCAAGCTAGGAACATGAAACTATTCTTTTGTGGCGAGTGAACTCAAACACAGAAGCAATTCCTAAAGGAGTTTTATGGCTTATGGAGCCTGCTACATTTGAATTACAATACCCAAGTCTGTCAACATCAAGCCAACCCAGATAAAAAGTGGGACCCTAGTCTGCTAAGCATCTAGAGCAGACTAGATGTGAAACTCGGGCAGCCAGCTCCGGAAGGGGAATGCGCAGTGCTGAATTAGGAGCCGGTAGTGCACACGGAAAGGAAGACATCAAAGGCACTTCACAACAAACAATACGCATAGGCTAGGGAACACCACCACTGAAGAGAGGGACAGAGCTGACCTCTCTGAAATAATAAGGGCACCTTTGTGAAACTGGGCTTGGAAGCCCGAAAAGCCTTCCCACGCCCTGGTAGGTAACCCAGAGGTACGAGTGGGAGAAGTGGCCATCTGGGAGCATCTCCCAGGAAGCGCGAGATGGAATTCCAGTTCCGCTGTTGCCCAGACCCAGAGGAGTGCCTTAACGAGACACCTGAGGACTATTCTTTGAGCAGAGCACCTCCATTTTCCTGCTGAACTGCGGAAGCAGGTCCACAGTGCAGGCACACACGACAGCCGCAAGGGGAAGGGGGTTCAGTGAGTTACCTGTAGCAAGGGACCTTCAGGCACGGAGGCTTCCTGGTGAGAACATCCTTAAGATGTAACTTGATGGCTTCAGCAGTATTCTCGGCTCACTTGCCGGAGCTAAGCATCGTGTACTTCACTCACGTAAATCTTACATGCGTTTTGCCCTGAACGCCTGTGAAGAATCACCTCCTCAGGGAGACCAGGGTGTACCAGACCCATAAAAGTACACGGAAGAGAAGTCTGGCGACTGCTGCTACTGCCGATACCACTGTCAAAGGATGCAAGGGGGTTCAGTAGCTGGAATGTACGCTCTTACACTGATAAAACAAATGTCCATACAGTGCTTAGGTCTCTGACTCAGTCCGACATTGGGATCGTGATTAGCACAGCATAGCAATACAACACTAACGCTTGCCGGAAGGCTATAAGCTCTGGCACTGCCTCACATCCCTGGAGGCGAGGCAGGAGGAGTAACAGTACCTCCGCTCACCAAGGCGAGGGGTTTGCCAGATGTTTGCTCTATACCAAGGGGTGGAGTGTGGCGGTTCACGCAACTCCTGCTCACGTTTTGGCTAACCCAGCTCATGCTAAGGCCTGATGTATGCTGGGAGCAGCGCCATTAGGTTGAAGCGAGAGCACCAGGTAGGCAGCACAGGTGGCCAGAAAGAGCTAAAGGGCCATGATGCAGCCATCATCACCTGCAGCTGGCTGTCTCCTGCAGCCATCATCTTTGTCTGGCAGTACTGTCAGAATCTGCTGGCTTTTGGAAATGGTATAGAGCAGACTTCCAAGCTGGAAGGTATAAAACATCCGCTTACCTGTGGGATAATAGCTGGAGGTGACTTAGAAATTAAACTTATATTCACACTTTTAGGTAAGGTGCAGCATTGAAGAAGATTCCCGGGTGGAATACGGCTGACGTGCAAGGCCATTCCGTGGAAGTTCCCTAGGCCTGGTAATCTTAGACGTCGGTGACTTCCAGGGGAGCTTGGTGTCCTGACTCTAAGAAGGTACTGTTCGGAGGGTGGAGCGGTGTGGAGACGCCGCGGCCAGGCTCTGCAATTAAATGGGAACTCAAAGGTATTGTGTGTGACCAGTAAGCTGCACATTTGCTATCCTGGGCCAACACCCTGTCATGTTTCTGACAAAAATGCTGTCCTTTGATGAACTTCGCTCATTATAACATCATTAAAATACCAAAACACACCTACATCCCAAAAGCTACCCGCCTCCAAGGTGCGACCACCCCTCACTGAGCTTGCGCTTTGAATTCTTCCTAGCCTATACCTTTAAAAGCGAAGCGAGAAGACTTTACACCAATCCTAAACAAAGATGTATGACTAGAGTCACTCAAGCTCCACCCGAAAGGTAAAAGGTAGTATAAAATGGCTTAAGAGAAAGCGAATGTTAGGGAAGACACCATCGCGTACCACTCTGACCTCTGGGATCAGTCGACGGGCTGAGCCTCTCTTCCCCCCCGTCGGGACGCCTTTGGGTAAGATTCGAACGCTTGGTTATTCCAAGTGCCTCCCCAGGAAACTTAGAAATCTCTCTAGAGTCGCTTTATCATCTTTAACGCGTTTATAGCCGGCCGTGTCACTCATACTCTTGGTATATGCACGTGCTTTGCAGACAGTAAATTTATCACCCGTAATCCAAAGAGTCTGTGTATCTGTTGCTCTAATAAACTGCACTCTTTATTAATGTGGCCGTGATGGTTCATGCAACACGACTAGACTGGGGGTGCGGCGCGTTTAAATTAACGCTCTCGCCTTTACTCTGCTGAATGGCTGCATATACAGTCCTTAGAACATAACCGTTGACCAAGTCTGAGACTAGGACTGGACTTAGCCGCACCTAGACTCCTCTCTGAGAAGGAGTTTAGAAAGCAAGGGGGTCCTGTCTGAACCTCGTGACTCAACGGGAGGGTTCCCCCCCGCCAGCCACTCCTCAGACTCCTACACGACAGTAACTCTTAACGCAACGTTACCCAAAAAGCCTCTGAAGCGGATCCAACAGCAGCTGGACTGCTGAGGCATTCGTGCTTCCCAGAGCGATACAGGGGACACCCGCACCGTGATGGAGGAGGAAGGATGAGCACTCTCACCAGGGAACTAATTTTTTTTTTTTTTTTTTTTTTGCTCATAAGTGCACGAATTAAGTGTCACAGGTTGTAAGTTATGAAACGTCATGACCTGAGTGGTGAATAAGTGAAATCACGTAACAGACTAGTCTGGGCAAAGGGGACTGAGCCCCGTTTGTCCTGTTTGTTTGTTGTGTTTCTTCATGAGCTCAGGAAATAAAGCTTAATTCGCAGAGTACGCTGTCCCGTAAATTTGAAGTTTTCTCTCCCATACCGGTTTTTCTCTAACTGCTTGCACTCTGTCCCGTTCATGCTGCAAAACGGGGAGAAAAAGATTCAGTAATTCCATCTAGGTCCGTTTGCTTTTCGTACTCGACTGGAACTCCTGCTCCAGTGGCAGTCAAGGGCTGAAGTCTGAGCTTTTAGTAGAAAGCTCTAGCTGTTCAGTTGGCTTCCCCGTGCGACGGACCTTTCCTACTGTCGCTGGGGTCCCGCCCTTCTTGCCCCAGTGTCCCCATACCCCCCCCCCCACCCGACGCTCTGGTGTCAGGGACCGTTTCCTCCCGCTCCTCCTCTCCCAGATTCCACAGGGAGCGGTTTTTGCCCCCAGCCTTCTGCGGGGCCGTTAACGGTCTCTGAGCAGAACTCGCTGGAGCAAACCGCTGCCGGGCAGCCTCTCCACCGCGGCAGCACCGCAGCCCGGCGCAGCACCGTCAGCAAGGAGCGAGAAGGGACCCGCTGCCACAGAGCGGCCCCGAGCGAGCCCGGCTCTCCCCGCCCCGCGCAGGGAGGCGCAGCACCGGCAAGAGGTGCTGGTGCGGAAGCTATAGGCAAAAGTGAGAAGCGAGGGCGCCTGCCCGGGGGCAGCTGCCCAGGGACGGGCCGCAGTGGCGGGGTGCCCGGGCCGCCCGCGCCGCGCGGAGGGGGGACTCGGCGGCGGCGATCTCGGGGGACGAACGCGGGGGGCGAACGCGGGGCCCTCCCTGGGCGCCGAGCCCTGCCGCTGTCCCCCTCCCGCGCCCCTCTCTCGGTCGCTCTTTTCCGTGCTTAAACCGAGATGCCGGGCTTGCAAACGCCTTTGTTTGGCCACGGGAGCGGGCGGCTGTCCCAGAGGCAGCAGTCGAGCCGGCGGGGGGGTTCGGGCGGCCCCGGGCAGAGGCAGGCAGCTCTGGCCGGGTTCGCCCGGGGCGCCCGAGCGCTGGCAGCGGCGAGGGTGCCAGGCCTGGGCGGAGGGTCGGGGCAGGCCGTGCCCTGCCCGGCCCCGTGCCCGTGCCCGACGGTGGTCGCGGCGCTGCTGTAAGGTCGTCCTGCTTTTCTTGCCGTGCTTGTCTTCTGCAGCGGCACAGAAACCCGCAGTCTGCAGTGGCTGAGCAGGCCTGTGGTCAGGACTGACTTGGCTTGCTAAATACCGAAAAGCCATTCTGAAAGCTCGTTCCTCTGACTTCAGGGACCCACTGGACTTTGAGCCCGTTGGCAATACTGATTTGGGGTACGTGGTGGCCATAGGCCGGGCATGCCTGTCTCGGTCTGTCTGATCATTCTGCTTGCCATCGCTCTCTTAGGATGAGCAGATAGCACTACGTGTGAAAGAAACCCTGTCTCACTTTCTTTAATATTAGATAAAGTGAAGCTTCCCTGTATCGTAACGACGTCTTGTTGACCGTATCGGCACCACTGTGAAATGGGCTGGGCTTGGGCTCTTTGCTTGCGTCCCTACCGATAGCTGCCGCAGCACTCCTAGTTGAACAGAGCGAAGACGTAGTGTTCGGATCCCCTCTACTGGTCCCAGTACCACATGAACTTGAAATGCTGCTGTCACAGCACCTTACCCAGGCAATGTCACCACAGCAAATACATCACCATGAGCTGATTCGCTTAACAGCAGAAAACAGAAGAATTAAGCGACGTAAGACACTGAACCCTGCTACTCTGCTCCCCGCGCCTGGGGAAAAAACTCCACGCCACGATTGTGTGGTACCAACCCGTGAAGCTGAAAAGGCCCAAAAATATTTAACGGATGGGCCATTTCCAGATCCCAATCCTGAACTAGGTATGGACGGGTCCTCGCATGATCTGAACAGGAACTGGGTTACAGGCTATTCAGGAACTACTGAAAATGGAGTAGTGGAGGCTTCACCACTCAGTCTGTAGCAGGGGGCTCGGGCTGGGCACCGAAAGGCACGCAGAGGGCTCCGGGCCGCACCAAACGGCACATCTAGAGCTCTGGGACGCACCAGAAGGCAAGCGGAGGGCCCTAGGAAGCACAAAAAGAGAAGAGGAGGGCCTTGGGAGGCACCGAAAGGCCGTTTGGTGGCCCCTCGGTTGCCCCAAAAGGCCCACGCCGGTCCCTAGGGGACACGGGAAGGCAAACAGAGACGCCTTGAGGAGACAAGAGGAGAAGAGGAGTCCTCCGGGAAAGATGAAAAGCTGAAGGCCGATCCCTTGGCGGGACACCGAAAGGCCCACCGAGGGCCCTGGCTGGGATCCCAAAGGCCCATCAGGAGGCCCTGAGGGCGGCAAGAGAATAAACGCACAGAACAAGGCGCAGCCTTCAACAGCACCAACATATGGGACTCGCAGAAGGCTTGAGAGAGTATAGCTTTACAGAGCTGGACCAGCCCCTCAGCCCGGCTGCAAAGCTTTCTAAACAAGCCAAAACCGTTGGCTACTTTTCTCTTCCCTACTTAAGGTTCCCCGTAAAACTGGGTCTTAGCCTGACCGAGGCTGTAGGAGGGAGGAAGACGAAGGAAAACATTGCAGGGAAAATGCCCAGACACAGTATGGCCTGGCGTTGAATACATGTAGGCACAAGCAAGCCCTTGGGAGCAAACTCTTTATTCTCTGCCTGGGGGAGCTGCCCGGGGACTCTGTGGCCCTGGAGCCGCACACCTCCTCAGGACACCCTCCGCAAGGCTCCCAGCTACCGCCCTCTTTAATGACTCGGGCTGCACGGGCTCCTCCAGGAAAAGCTTTAAACGCACTGGTCTGCGCCGTGCTCCTGCCTGGGTGGGGGGCTTTGGACCCGCTGGAGGCATGGGCTGCCTTGGAAGCTGCGGGCCCGTGGAGGCGAGGGTGCCTGCGGTGCTCCCTGGCCTGCGTATACGCAGAGTTTCCCACGTGGGCACTGAAGACCTTGCTGTGGCTCCAGAGGTATAATCCTGGGACTTCTGAAGGCCTTCGGCTGGCCGGCGGGCATCTTGCTCAGCGCCTCGGAGGAGAGATGGGAGGAGAGTACGTGAGCTCTCCTCTTCGAATTGTCCGGCTTCCTCTGAAGGCGTGACTATTGCAGGGAGGCTGAGAGGTGGCAAGACCTTCCTTGGTTGAAGCTTCTCTGATTGTTGCTTGGACTTCCTTTGTTCCTCTAACTTCTTCTTCGTGGTTTCCAGAACTTCAAGGACAATGGTTCTGGCATACCCAATCAATTCTGCATCCAGCTGCTGAACTCTGGAGATGGCTTTTTGGATGCTCTCCTTGGCAAGCTCACGACTCACTCGTGAGACGTCAGCAGCGTTTTGCAACACGGGCAACTTTGCTCTCTCGCTTGCTTCTGGGGTCGGCTGTTGCGATGCTCTGGGTGATCCTTGTCCTTCTGTTACGCCCTGAAGCTTCAGGATCTCCGAAAACTGACAGTGAAAGTCCTGTTCAAACTGAGAAGCTACAAAGGATGACAGGGTGGAGCTAACACTCTCAACAGCCTCTTGGGTCGTTTTGTCAATAGAAGACTGCGAAGGTGCTCTGTTGGAAGCTGCTAGTTCCGCCTCCCTCCATCTCGCTTCTCTGGATTTGCCTGCTCGGGTGGCTCTTCCAGCAACGAGCTCTGATAGCTTCTGCCTGGCTGCCCGCCCTGGCTCAGCTGCATCAGACATGCTGGATACCAAATGCTCCCCAAAGCTCTCCAAGACGGTCGCCACAAGCTCTCGAGCCACCAGTCCAATTTCGTCCCGGCGATCCACAGGAGAAGTGTCCAAAGGCTCTCCCCCTCTGGCACTGGCAAACAACCTTCTGCTGACCTCGTGGGGAGCCCTCCTTAAGACGCGGACGGACTGATCCAGCGCCTTCACCCGCTCCAGCACTTCCTGGACCACGGTCTCAGCCATCTCTTTAAGCTCCTGGTCTTCTGCCAGCGTAGCCCGCAGCAGCGTAGGCTGTATGCTGTTAGGCGCTTCTTCTGCAGCACGCTTGGGAGACTGAAAGGAGGAGCAGTTGATGAGTGAATGTGTTCCTTCACCTCCGTTTGCCTTCCTTTTCCTCCTCACAAGACCCCTGCCCAGACGAGTCCCTAGCAGTCAAGCTTGAACAAACTCTCCTTTCTCTGTAGGCCACCTGGCACACAAGGTTTCTCGTCTCCCGCCGCCAGGAGCCAAGTGTTGTGGGCACTTCTCAGAATCAAGCGGGTGCCATTTGGCTTAGAGCAAAGGGCGCCGTAGCTCCCCTGGACCTCAGCACGGTGAACCAGGTGCCACGGGCCCTGAACTGGAAGCTGGTGGCTGCCTGGGTACCGCTGATCGTGGCCGGAGGACAGGCCCCAGGGCACAGCGGGCCCCTGCAGGGGCTGGCACTTCCAATGGGCTCGTTGGCTCCAGCCGCGGGAGGCACTGGGCAGAGTTGAATAGCGGAGGGAAAGCCGTGGAAGGTACTGCACCAGGCTCTTTGCTCCAGTCTCTTCTGCCACAGGTCCCAGCCGCTCTCAGGGCACTGCTGCCCTGCATCAGGGTGGCCCGTTTGCCCCTTTTCAAGGCCAAACGCCAAGAACGGTTGTTTTGAGAGCAGAAAAGGAAACAATCCTTTTTCGCCAGCCCAAGGAAATGTCCTCGGGACAGGAGGCAGTCTGAAAGTCCACCACGGGCTGCCAGCCTCATGCAAAGTGGGGAAGAAGTCAGGAGTCAAGAACAGAGACAGGCGGCAGCCTGAAATTGTCCTCTCCCGTCACTTGCTCTTTTGCAGCCTGGCAGCCTGACTGCCACGGCAGAAGGAGCTTAACCCTTCACCCTGGCATAGATACCACCCCACACTATCCGGAAACCCCTCCCGAGAGGCTGTTGCAGGGGATGGAGCCGGGCAATGTGTAACAGGTCTCCCCCCAGTGAGAACTGGGCAACAGCAGGCTCTCTGCTAAGCTAGCTGAAGACTTCCTTGAAGACAGAATGAACCCATGAATGGCCAAGCACCAGCACTCTCAGGTTCAGGGACGCTGCAACTTTGGTGCAGAAGTCTTTGGATGAAAACCAGAGTTTTTCAACCAGACACGAAAGCAGCAGCATGGACCGTGCGGCCAGTTAGGGCAGCTCACAGGTCCGTGCTAAATGTGCGAGTCTGCGCGCAGAAGTGGCCACTGAGAGTGCCCGGGCACGCTTTTGTGTCAGAAAGGGCTAGTGCCTGGTGTCCGAGAGACACAGGAAGGAAAGCGCCCGCTTCTTGGTCTCTGACAGCCACCCTCAAACGAGGACACGTCGCACACCAGCCAGGCACCACCTCCTCAGCAACCAAGTGTGACGGTGTGCTCTCCCCCCGCTACCCCCGCCTGACCTTTGTCTCCCATAACCCTGCTCAAGCAATAACCACCAGTGGCGGTCGCAATGGATGCGTCTGGTCGCGATGGCTGCACCTGGCTCAAAGTGGCTTCGGGAGACAGACAGCAACACAATAGCCAAGAGCTATTGTGCGATGCGCCCACCGAACCACAGTGAAGAAACTAAAACCTGTGCTCGGTATACAAATATGACTGTGAGGCAATCATCTTACCCCCATAAATAGTGAGCAGCCCAAGAGCCCTTTGAGCTCTCCTGCACGGCAGCAGGCTGCGCGCCAGGATCTCCCCTTGAGTAGGGACGCCTCTCAAGGTTACTCCTCGAGGCTGAGAGATTCCTTGCCGCAACAGATCCTCGGTAAGTGACTAACAGCACGCTAAGCTTTGAAAGCTTAGCTAAGTGATATAAAGGATTGATTGCGCATATACAATCCTTTAGACATAAACCGCTGGCCAAGTCTGGGGCTAGGATTGGACCTAGCCACACCTAGACTCCCCTCTGAGAAGGAGTTTAGAAAGCAAGGGGGTCCTTCTGAATCTCATGACTCACGGCAGGGTCTCCCTGACAGTTTCGTCCTGTCCTCTATGCAGTAAATAATCAAGTGTACCGTGCCATCGAATATTGTTAAACCACTGTTGCATTGACCATTGAACCTTGTTAACTCACTGTTTTATATCAATATTTTTGCTTCTCTCTTACGAGTGAAGTGCATCACTCCATCCGCGACACCAAGCACCGCTCGCAAGCCCCGAGCGGCTGTGCGTTGGTACCCTGGCCTCTCCTGAGGCCAGGGTGCCAACACGCTGCCACGCAGCAGAGGCAGCCCCCAGCATCCACCCAGCTCCTACTCACCGGCCTCCCTTCGAGAGCGGGCTTTTCAGAGCTGCTCTGGGTGCCTGGCTGTCTCCTCTTTCCCAGCTGCTGCTGATGTTGGCACTCGGCCTGCTGGAGGAGGCGTTGCGCTTTTTCAAGAGCCTCCAGTCTTTCAATCCGCTTCTTGATCACAGTGAGATGCCTGTCAGGAGAAAGGAAAGCAGCTGAGAAGGAGCCGCTCGGTCCATCTTGCCCAGGCCATTTTCCGCTCCACCACTCCCATCATCCTGCTCCGGGTTGCTTTGCTCCACTAGTCCCCGCAGCAGCTTCCAGCTGCCTGTCCAAGGCTCCAAACACAGACTGCGCCAACGTGTTCGCAGCTGGCACCGGCTCCTTCCGCCGCTGGGCTTTGTTTGTTTACTGGAACACGAGGCTCCAGGACCTCTCGGAGGAACCACGGGCCCCCTTCAAGAGCAAGCGTTACTTGGCCTTTTCTTACCTCTGCCTCCTCTTCCTCTCTCCACCTGGCAAACTCTTTCTTTGCTCCTGCAGTAGCCACTTTCGCAGGCAAGAAACATCAGTCCCTCCCGGCAGTTCGGAGGCATCCTCTAACTTGGCCAGGTCTTGCCGAAGCTTTTTCTGAAAGGTGACACCGGGTTGTGGCTTGCTGTTGCCTGGACAAGCGCTCACGCCCCTGAGTGCTGAGGCATCCCGCGGGCCCAGGACAGCGCTCTGCTTCAGCCACACGCGGAGGGCAGAAGAGAAATGCTTCTCTCGGGACTCCGCGTGCTTGCACGTGACTTTCCTGCCCATGCCAACCCCTGCAGCCTGCGCTAGCTCAGCTCGCAGCCCAGTAGTCCTTTCCCTGCCACAACGCCCGGCCCAGCAGCACAGCCCTCACCTCTTCTGCATTGACCACCGCCCCTCCCCGAGATGCCGCAAGTGAAGCCCCAGCCCTCGGCACCGTGCCACTGACCGGTGCCCACCAACGCTCCACTTTGCCTACCTCCTCTCGCATGAACATTTTCTCTGCCTCCAGCTTGCGCGTGGTCAGATACTGCCTGTAGTCATTGAACTCCTTCAGAGTGCAAACCACCTATGGAGAGACGAGGGGAGAAGTCCCCCAAGAACTCTCAAGCCACCTACATAGACTGCCTTCCCCAAAACAGCCCAAGCCCAGCGGGAGGGGAGCTGCTCCTCTGCACACCCTCCCCTCCCCGGTGGCCGCGCCCCTGACTCCCCCCCTGCCAGGGCTGAGCACCGCTCCTCACCCCGGCACCAGGCCTCGCACCGGCTGCCTCCTCAACACTCAGGCAGCGCGGGGCAGCCTGAGAAGGGCAGGAGTGGGAATTGCCAGAGGGACGCTGGCACTACTTCTGCTCCCAGGGAAACCAGCCCCACAGCCCTGTGCCCTCCGCCAGCCACAGGCGGCTGTGGCAAGCGCTCTGGGAACCCCGCTTGATGAGGGCTGTTTTTATCAGCCTGACATGCAAACCTACTTTGCTGTCACTGGTGATGTAACCCTCTCTCTTCAGCCTCTGCAGGTTGTCCTTGCGCTTGTGGTATCTTCAGCCTCTGCAGGTTGTCCTTGCGCTTGTGGTAGGCCCGCAGATGCGGGTCATGCAGGCTGTTGTATTCTGTGCTCAGGAGGCGGCAGCACGGATCTCCCAGATCGAAATAACCAGAGGGCTGGTGAAGCTGAGAGAGAGACATTCCAGAGTATGAGAGAGCAGAAAAGAGGTGCCAAGCAGTACTTGTGAAAGGGTAAAGGTAGTTTGAAGGCTAACACTCTTCTCCATCCTTCTGAAGGCACAGAGGACACCACAGCCGGGCTGCAGGGCCAGGCTGGACTGGGCTAGGCTGTGATGGGCTGGGCTGGGCTGGGCTGGGGGAGAGAAGACAAACCCCACCAGCAAAGTAGGCATCTTAGGCCACCGGGAAGAACTGCAGACCTTGCCACAACAGAAATGAGCCTTCAGAGTGAAAAGTTCAAGCCCGGCAGTTCAAACGCAGCAAACGGATAATGCACTGAAAACAGCCTCCTCCGGATTAGGCAGGCCCAAGGGGTGTGTCAACCTACTCTGCCTCCAGGCACGCTCTGCCTTGGGACAAATACACCACAAGCTGGAGTAGAAGGAGGACACTGCGTGCATTCCCCAAGCAGAGAAGCCCGAGCTTTTCAAGTACGCCAACGAGGCAAGCAGGAGAAGGTTGGACTCTCCCTCAAGAGTGCCCCGGAGCCTGGCTCAACATTGCTGGATGAGTCGGAAGGGCACGTTGCCCCGGCACGCGGACACGCTGCCGCCTGCTGCAGGCAGGGGCCCCGCCGCACGCTTGCACGGTGCCAGAAACCAGTCCAGAAAGCTGACAGGTCCTCCTTTTTGTCTCCGCACCAGAGAGCCAGGAGCTTTCCTCTGCTCCCCAGCGCCGCCAGACTGAAGGGCTGCAGCGCCCACTGTAGAGCAGGCGGCCACAAGGACTTCTTTGAATGACAGGGACCCCGTAAAAGAGGAGAGCTTTTCTACCCCTTTCCACTTCCTTTACCTTTTCCCCCAGCTGTGTCCTGCAGAAGACAGGCTTGGAGCCGGGCAGCAGAGGGATCTTGACCCCAAGTGGGAGGTCCAGCAGCCCAGTACCTCCTTCTGCCAGTGGCTGTCTCCTGTTCCCGAGCTAGAAAGAGGGAGACACTCATGGGCACTCGGGCACTCTCTCCATAAGCCTCCTGCACGGCAGTTGCTAGAAAGGCTCCTGGAAGACTCCAACCAAAGGGACCGCCAAGAGCGGCCCAGTCAAAAGCTGCTCTCTGCTTCCTCGCCCCCGTCCCCACAACTCCTATCCCTTCCTCATCCCACGTCCGCGTCCTTTCACAGCAAGCCCTCCCACCTGCTTAGCCGTAAGCCAGGCTGGGCAGAGAGGCAGGACTCCCTGCAAACTCTCCCCGGCCCGACCACCTTTGGATCCCTCCCAGCTCCCCCGGCACGTCCCGAGGCCCCAGAGCAGCCCTGCGTGTCCCAGGCTCCCGGGCTGCGCCCTCTCCATCGCCCCGTTGCTCACCTCTCCCCTCTTCCCCACAGCGCTCGGCAGTGCATCTACGTTTTGGAGGCGAGCAGTGAGAAGGTGCTTCATGCCTCCTTCCAAGAGCTCTCCTGGAGCTGTGACCCTGTGCTGGCACCCACAGACCCACTCGCTCCAGAGGCAGGCAGCTGCGGCCACCGCAGCCAGCCGCCCAGCGAGCAGCTATATAGAGCAATCACACATTGTTGCATCATCACGTTGCTGCACCACCGCATTGTTGCGTCGTCACGTTGCCGCGCCACCGCACTGGTGCATCATCGTGTTGCCACCCCGCCACCCGGCTGCTGCCCGGCCACCCCGGGGCCCACCAGGACGCCCGTCTGGACACGCACGTGGGCCACGTGCTCTCGCTGACCCTGCTTTCAGCAGGAGGCCTCGACTAGGTGCTGACCTGCTGCCCCTTCTTCCTCCTTGTCCCTCTTTTTCCCAGCTTTGGCCTTCAGATGGCAGGGCTGGAGCTGGGCCGCCCGTGGGCTGCTGCTGCACTGGCTTTTGTAGACCGTTTTTAGACCATTGCCCTCTCACAGGCAAAGCAGCCTCCACTCAGGAAATTGCACTGACTTGGCCCCCCAGACCCAAGCTGCCAGTTCTGCTCCGTACCTCCCCCAGCTTTCAGCTGTAGAGGACAGGGTGGGAGGCCACTCCAGCCAGTCTTGAGGGGAAAAGAGGATAAAAGGCGTTCCCTGGGGCATACAGAAAGGCAGAGGGAGGGCTCTGCCTCCTGCCGACTATTTGACTTGTCTTCTTGAGGGACTGAAGGCCTCCCTTCCCTGGGGGATGCTGCGTGTCAGAGGGTCAAGGACTGAGCCTGCACCACAGCAGGGTAGTGAGAGGGGACTGATCCCTGTTCAGATCCCCTCCCTCTCAATCCCGTTAGAGAGGGGATTGCTCCCACGGCTCCCCTTTGGGTGAGCCCTGGAACAGGCTGCTTGCACCTGCTCACGTACACGATTCTGGGCCTCCACAATATACCCGTCTCCCACCTCCGGGCAGACGAGACCCAAACGACATGGGGCAGAGCGGTCCCCAGGGGGAGACACCACTGTCTATCCCAGGAGCGGCCAGAACAAGTGTTCGTGCAGAGCTTCTTGGTCTAAGGAGAAAGAGCCCTGGACTGACTCAGCAGATCCAAGAGCTGGAAACAAGCTGAAACAAGAGAGGTTCAGACTGGATTTAAGGAGGAAATAAACCTGAACCGGGATGGCAATCATGCAGTAGAACGGGTTGCCCAGAGAGGTCGTGCAGAGTCCATCCTTGACAGTTTGGAAGACCCAACTGGATAGAGCCTTGAGCAACCTGGACTGATCCCATAGCTGACCACAGCTGCTCTGAGCTGAAGATTGGGCTACAGGCCTCCTGGGGTCCCTGCCAGCCTGAATCATCCTGTGATCCTGTGATTATTGGATTGGAAATTCATACACATCTCCTCCCTGAATAACCTGCAAGCTCTTTCATCGTTTCACCGATGAAGGCAAGAGTAATTGTGGGAATATTAATCTGGAGTTTAGAAGTCTGTCTTGCCCAAAGAAGAACTTTGGAAAGTCTTGTACCCAACGTACGAAACAGGAGAGAGAGAGAACTAACAGGCAGGAAGCTGTTACACTGAGAGTAGCCGAACCGTTTGGAAACGTTCTGTGATTTCTGGAAGCTTCTTTTACTTTCTCGGCGATGAATGTTTCACCTGCATCAGTGACAGAGAGTGATGCAGTTCTAGTCAGGAAATTCCAGCATTCTTTAGGTGTAAACAGAAAGCTGTTGGAAACCTTTCCAACTGCCGTATCTGGGACGTGCCCCTGTACTCGGCACTGGTGAGGCCGCACCTCAAATACTGTGTGCAGTTTGGGGCCCCTCACTACAAGAAAGACATGCGGGTGCTGGAGCGTGTCCCAAGAAGAGCAACGAAGCTGGTGAAGGGTCTAGAGAACGAGACTTGTGAGGAGCAGCTGAGGGAACTGGGGTTTTGTTTAGCCTGGAGAAAAGGAGGCTGAGGGGAGACCTTCTCGCTCTCTACAACTACCTGAAAGGAGCTTGTATCGAGGTGGGTGTCGGTCTCTTTTCCCAAGCAACAAGTAATAGGACGAGAGGAAATGGCCTCCTGTTAGGTTTGCAGTGCAGTGCACAGTGCAGCCACAGCACTTTGCTGTTCTGGGGAAACCGGCTCAGGTCAGAGTTCTTCCTCTGTTTTCAAAGCGACACGTGCTTTGCTGAGGGCTGTGTTCCACATGGGAAGGCAACCCCCAACCTCAAGCTAGGAACATGAAACTATTCTTTTGTGGCGAGTGAACTCAAACACAGAAGCAATTCCTAAAGGAGTTTTATGGCTTATGGAGCCTGCTACATTTGAATTACAATACCCAAGTCTGTCAACATCAAGCCAACCCAGATAAAAAGTGGGACCCTAGTCTGCTAAGCATCTAGAGCAGACTAGATGTGAAACTCGGGCAGCCAGCTCCGGAAGGGGAATGCGCAGTGCTGAATTAGGAGCCGGTAGTGCACACGGAAAGGAAGACATCAAAGGCACTTCACAACAAACAATACGCATAGGCTAGGGAACACCACCACTGAAGAGAGGGACAGAGCTGACCTCTCTGAAATAATAAGGGCACCTTTGTGAAACTGGGCTTGGAAGCCCGAAAAGCCTTCCCACGCCCTGGTAGGTAACCCAGAGGTACGAGTGGGAGAAGTGGCCATCTGGGAGCATCTCCCAGGAAGCGCGAGATGGAATTCCAGTTCCGCTGTTGCCCAGACCCAGAGGAGTGCCTTAACGAGACACCTGAGGACTATTCTTTGAGCAGAGCACCTCCATTTTCCTGCTGAACTGCGGAAGCAGGTCCACAGTGCAGGCACACACGACAGCCGCAAGGGGAAGGGGGTTCAGTGAGTTACCTGTAGCAAGGGACCTTCAGGCACGGAGGCTTCCTGGTGAGAACATCCTTAAGATGTAACTTGATGGCTTCAGCAGTATTCTCGGCTCACTTGCCGGAGCTAAGCATCGTGTACTTCACTCACGTAAATCTTACATGCGTTTTGCCCTGAACGCCTGTGAAGAATCACCTCCTCAGGGAGACCAGGGTGTACCAGACCCATAAAAGTACACGGAAGAGAAGTCTGGCGACTGCTGCTACTGCTGATACCACTGTCAAAGGATGCAAGGGGGTTCAGTAGCTGGAATGTACGCTCTTACACTGATAAAACAAATGTCCATACAGTGCTTAGGTCTCTGACTCAGTCCGACATTGGGATCGTGATTAGCACAGCATAGCAATACAACACTAACGCTTGCCGGAAGGCTATAAGCTCTGGCACTGCCTCACATCCCTGGAGGCGAGGCAGGAGGAGTAACAGTACCTCCGCTCACCAAGGCGAGGGGTTTGCCAGATGTTTGCTCTATACCAAGGGGTGGAGTGTGGCGGTTCACGCAACTCCTGCTCACGTTTTGGCTAACCCAGCTCATGCTAAGGCCTGATGTATGCTGGGAGCAGCGCCATTAGGTTGAAGCGAGAGCACCAGGTAGGCAGCACAGGTGGCCAGAAAGAGCTAAAGGGCCATGATGCAGCCATCATCACCTGCAGCTGGCTGTCTCCTGCAGCCATCATCTTTGTCTGGCAGTACTGTCAGAATCTGCTGGCTTTTGGAAATGGTATAGAGCAGACTTCCAAGCTGGAAGGTATAAAACATCCGCTTACCTGTGGGATAATAGCTGGAGGTGACTTAGAAATTAAACTTATATTCACACTTTTAGGTAAGGTGCAGCATTGAAGAAGATTCCCGGGTGGAATACGGCTGACGTGCAAGGCCATTCCGTGGAAGTTCCCTAGGCCTGGTAATCTTAGACGTCGGTGACTTCCAGGGGAGCTTGGTGTCCTGACTCTAAGAAGGTACTGTTCGGAGGGTGGAGCGGTGTGGAGACGCCGCGGCCAGGCTCTGCAATTAAATGGGAACTCAAAGGTATTGTGTGTGACCAGTAAGCTGCACATTTGCTATCCTGGGCCAACACCCTGTCATGTTTCTGACAAAAATGCTGTCCTTTGATGAACTTCGCTCATTATAACATCATTAAAATACCAAAACACACCTACATCCCAAAAGCTACCCGCCTCCAAGGTGCGACCACCCCTCACTGAGCTTGCGCTTTGAATTCTTCCTAGCCTATACCTTTAAAAGCGAAGCGAGAAGACTTTACACCAATCCTAAACAAAGATGTATGACTAGAGTCACTCAAGCTCCACCCGAAAGGTAAAAGGTAGTATAAAATGGCTTAAGAGAAAGCGAATGTTAGGGAAGACACCATCGCGTACCACTCTGACCTCTGGGATCAGTCGACGGGCTGAGCCTCTCTTCCCCCCCGTCGGGACGCCTTTGGGTAAGATTCGAACGCTTGGTTATTCCAAGTGCCTCCCCAGGAAACTTAGAAATCTCTCTAGAGTCGCTTTATCATCTTTAACGCGTTTATAGCCGGCCGTGTCACTCATACTCTTGGTATATGCACGTGCTTTGCAGACAGTAAATTTATCACCCGTAATCCAAAGAGTCTGTGTATCTGTTGCTCTAATAAACTGCACTCTTTATTAATGTGGCCGTGATGGTTCATGCAACACGACTAGACTGGGGGTGCGGCGCGTTTAAATTAACGCTCTCGCCTTTACTCTGCTGAATGGCTGCATATACAGTCCTTAGAACATAACCGTTGACCAAGTCTGAGACTAGGACTGGACTTAGCCGCACCTAGACTCCTCTCTGAGAAGGAGTTTAGAAAGCAAGGGGGTCCTGTCTGAACCTCGTGACTCAACGGGAGGGTTCCCCCCCGCCAGCCACTCCTCAGACTCCTACACGACAGTAACTCTTAACGCAACGTTACCCAAAAAGCCTCTGAAGCGGATCCAACAGCAGCTGGACTGCTGAGGCATTCGTGCTTCCCAGAGCGATACAGGGGACACCCGCACCGTGATGGAGGAGGAAGGATGAGCACTCTCACCAGGGAACTAATTTTTTTTTTTTTTTTTTTTTTGCTCATAAGTGCACGAATTAAGTGTCACAGGTTGTAAGTTATGAAACGTCATGACCTGAGTGGTGAATAAGTGAAATCACGTAACAGACTAGTCTGGGCAAAGGGGACTGAGCCCCGTTTGTCCTGTTTGTTTGTTGTGTTTCTTCATGAGCTCAGGAAATAAAGCTTAATTCGCAGAGTACGCTGTCCCGTAAATTTGAAGTTTTCTCTCCCATACCGGTTTTTCTCTAACTGCTTGCACTCTGTCCCGTTCATGCTGCAAAACGGGGAGAAAAAGATTCAGTAATTCCATCTAGGTCCGTTTGCTTTTCGTACTCGACTGGAACTCCTGCTCCAGTGGCAGTCAAGGGCTGAAGTCTGAGCTTTTAGTAGAAAGCTCTAGCTGTTCAGTTGGCTTCCCCGTGCGACGGACCTTTCCTACTGTCGCTGGGGTCCCGCCCTTCTTGCCCCAGTGTCCCCATACCCCCCCCCCCACCCGACGCTCTGGTGTCAGGGACCGTTTCCTCCCGCTCCTCCTCTCCCAGATTCCACAGGGAGCGGTTTTTGCCCCCAGCCTTCTGCGGGGCCGTTAACGGTCTCTGAGCAGAACTCGCTGGAGCAAACCGCTGCCGGGCAGCCTCTCCACCGCGGCAGCACCGCAGCCCGGCGCAGCACCGTCAGCAAGGAGCGAGAAGGGACCCGCTGCCACAGAGCGGCCCCGAGCGAGCCCGGCTCTCCCCGCCCCGCGCAGGGAGGCGCAGCACCGGCAAGAGGTGCTGGTGCGGAAGCTATAGGCAAAAGTGAGAAGCGAGGGCGCCTGCCCGGGGGCAGCTGCCCAGGGACGGGCCGCAGTGGCGGGGTGCCCGGGCCGCCCGCGCCGCGCGGAGGGGGGACTCGGCGGCGGCGATCTCGGGGGACGAACGCGGGGGGCGAACGCGGGGCCCTCCCTGGGCGCCGAGCCCTGCCGCTGTCCCCCTCCCGCGCCCCTCTCTCGGTCGCTCTTTTCCGTGCTTAAACCGAGATGCCGGGCTTGCAAACGCCTTTGTTTGGCCACGGGAGCGGGCGGCTGTCCCAGAGGCAGCAGTCGAGCCGGCGGGGGGGTTCGGGCGGCCCCGGGCAGAGGCAGGCAGCTCTGGCCGGGTTCGCCCGGGGCGCCCGAGCGCTGGCAGCGGCGAGGGTGCCAGGCCTGGGCGGAGGGTCGGGGCAGGCCGTGCCCTGCCCGGCCCCGTGCCCGTGCCCGACGGTGGTCGCGGCGCTGCTGTAAGGTCGTCCTGCTTTTCTTGCCGTGCTTGTCTTCTGCAGCGGCACAGAAACCCGCAGTCTGCAGTGGCTGAGCAGGCCTGTGGTCAGGACTGACTTGGCTTGCTAAATACCGAAAAGCCATTCTGAAAGCTCGTTCCTCTGACTTCAGGGACCCACTGGACTTTGAGCCCGTTGGCAATACTGATTTGGGGTACGTGGTGGCCATAGGCCGGGCATGCCTGTCTCGGTCTGTCTGATCATTCTGCTTGCCATCGCTCTCTTAGGATGAGCAGATAGCACTACGTGTGAAAGAAACCCTGTCTCACTTTCTTTAATATTAGATAAAGTGAAGCTTCCCTGTATCGTAACGACGTCTTGTTGACCGTATCGGCACCACTGTGAAATGGGCTGGGCTTGGGCTCTTTGCTTGCGTCCCTACCGATAGCTGCCGCAGCACTCCTAGTTGAACAGAGCGAAGATGTAGTGTTCGGATCCCCTCTACTGGTCCCAGTACCACATGAACTTGAAATGCTGCTGTCACAGCACCTTACCCAGGCAATGTCACCACAGCAAATACATCACCATGAGCTGATTCGCTTAACAGCAGAAAACAGAAGAATTAAGCAACGTAAGACACTGAACCCTGCTACTCTGCTCCCCGCGCCTGGGGAAAAAACTCCACGCCACGATTGTGTGGTACCAACCCGTGAAGCTGAAAAGGCCCAAAAATATTTAACGGATGGGCCATTTCCAGATCCCAATCCTGAACTAGGTATGGACGGGTCCTCGCATGATCTGAACAGGAACTGGGTTACAGGCTATTCAGGAACTACTGAAAATAGAGTAGTGGAGGCTTCACCACTCAGTCTGTAGCAGGGGGCTCGGGCTGGGCACCGAAAGGCACGCAGAGGGCTCCGGGCCGCACCAAACGGCACATCTAGAGCTCTGGGACGCACCAGAAGGCAAGCGGAGGGCCCTAGGAAGCACAAAAAGAGAAGAGGAGGGCCTTGGGAGGCACCGAAAGGCCGTTTGGTGGCCCCTCGGTTGCCCCAAAAGGCCCACGCCGGTCCCTAGGGGACACGGGAAGGCAAACAGAGACGCCTTGAGGAGACAAGAGGAGAAGAGGAGTCCTCCGGGAAAGATGAAAAGCTGAAGGCCGATCCCTTGGCGGGACACCGAAAGGCCCACCGAGGGCCCTGGCTGGGATCCCAAAGGCCCATCAGGAGGCCCTGAGGGCGGCAAGAGAATAAACGCACAGAACAAGGCGCAGCCTTCAACAGCACCAACATATGGGACTCGCAGAAGGCTTGAGAGAGTATAGCTTTACAGAGCTGGACCAGCCCCTCAGCCCGGCTGCAAAGCTTTCTAAACAAGCCAAAACCGTTGGCTACTTTTCTCTTCCCTACTTAAGGTTCCCCGTAAAACTGGGTCTTAGCCTGACCGAGGCTGTAGGAGGGAGGAAGACGAAGGAAAACATTGCAGGGAAAATGCCCAGACACAGTATGGCCTGGCGTTGAATACATGTAGGCACAAGCAAGCCCTTGGGAGCAAACTCTTTATTCTCTGCCTGGGGGAGCTGCCCGGGGACTCTGTGGCCCTGGAGCCGCACACCTCCTCAGGACACCCTCCGCAAGGCTCCCAGCTACCGCCCTCTTTAATGACTCGGGCTGCACGGGCTCCTCCAGGAAAAGCTTTAAACGCACTGGTCTGCGCCGTGCTCCTGCCTGGGTGGGGGGCTTTGGACCCGCTGGAGGCATGGGCTGCCTTGGAAGCTGCGGGCCCGTGGAGGCGAGGGTGCCTGCGGTGCTCCCTGGCCTGCGTATACGCAGAGTTTCCCACGTGGGCACTGAAGACCTTGCTGTGGCTCCAGAGGTATAATCCTGGGACTTCTGAAGGCCTTCGGCTGGCCGGCGGGCATCTTGCTCAGCGCCTCGGAGGAGAGATGGGAGGAGAGTACGTGAGCTCTCCTCTTCGAATTGTCCGGCTTCCTCTGAAGGCGTGACTATTGCAGGGAGGCTGAGAGGTGGCAAGACCTTCCTTGGTTGAAGCTTCTCTGATTGTTGCTTGGACTTCCTTTGTTCCTCTAACTTCTTCTTCGTGGTTTCCAGAACTTCAAGGACAATGGTTCTGGCATACCCAATCAATTCTGCATCCAGCTGCTGAACTCTGGAGATGGCTTTTTGGATGCTCTCCTTGGCAAGCTCACGACTCACTCGTGAGACGTCAGCAGCGTTTTGCAACACGGGCAACTTTGCTCTCTCGCTTGCTTCTGGGGTCGGCTGTTGCGATGCTCTGGGTGATCCTTGTCCTTCTGTTACGCCCTGAAGCTTCAGGATCTCCGAAAACTGACAGTGAAAGTCCTGTTCAAACTGAGAAGCTACAAAGGATGACAGGGTGGAGCTAACACTCTCAACAGCCTCTTGGGTCGTTTTGTCAATAGAAGACTGCGAAGGTGCTCTGTTGGAAGCTGCTAGTTCCGCCTCCCTCCATCTCGCTTCTCTGGATTTGCCTGCTCGGGTGGCTCTTCCAGCAACGAGCTCTGATAGCTTCTGCCTGGCTGCCCGCCCTGGCTCAGCTGCATCAGACATGCTGGATACCAAATGCTCCCCAAAGCTCTCCAAGACGGTCGCCACAAGCTCTCGAGCCACCAGTCCAATTTCGTCCCGGCGATCCACAGGAGAAGTGTCCAAAGGCTCTCCCCCTCTGGCACTGGCAAACAACCTTCTGCTGACCTCGTGGGGAGCCCTCCTTAAGACGCGGACGGACTGATCCAGCGCCTTCACCCGCTCCAGCACTTCCTGGACCACGGTCTCAGCCATCTCTTTAAGCTCCTGGTCTTCTGCCAGCGTAGCCCGCAGCAGCGTAGGCTGTATGCTGTTAGGCGCTTCTTCTGCAGCACGCTTGGGAGACTGAAAGGAGGAGCAGTTGATGAGTGAATGTGTTCCTTCACCTCCGTTTGCCTTCCTTTTCCTCCTCACAAGACCCCTGCCCAGACGAGTCCCTAGCAGTCAAGCTTGAACAAACTCTCCTTTCTCTGTAGGCCACCTGGCACACAAGGTTTCTCGTCTCCCGCCGCCAGGAGCCAAGTGTTGTGGGCACTTCTCAGAATCAAGCGGGTGCCATTTGGCTTAGAGCAAAGGGCGCCGTAGCTCCCCTGGACCTCAGCACGGTGAACCAGGTGCCACGGGCCCTGAACTGGAAGCTGGTGGCTGCCTGGGTACCGCTGATCATGGCCGGAGGACAGGCCCCAGGGCACAGCGGGCCCCTGCAGGGGCTGGCACTTCCAATGGGCTCGTTGGCTCCAGCCGCGGGAGGCACTGGGCAGAGTTGAATAGCGGAGGGAAAGCCGTGGAAGGTACTGCACCAGGCTCTTTGCTCCAGTCTCTTCTGCCACAGGTCCCAGCCGCTCTCAGGGCACTGCTGCCCTGCATCAGGGTGGCCCGTTTGCCCCTTTTCAAGGCCAAACGCCAAGAACGGTTGTTTTGAGAGCAGAAAAGGAAACAATCCTTTTTCGCCAGCCCAAGGAAATGTCCTCGGGACAGGAGGCAGTCTGAAAGTCCACCACGGGCTGCCAGCCTCATGCAAAGTGGGGAAGAAGTCAGGAGTCAAGAACAGAGACAGGCGGCAGCCTGAAATTGTCCTCTCCCGTCACTTGCTCTTTTGCAGCCTGGCAGCCTGACTGCCACGGCAGAAGGAGCTTAACCCTTCACCCTGGCATAGATACCACCCCACACTATCCGGAAACCCCTCCCGAGAGGCTGTTGCAGGGGATGGAGCCGGGCAATGTGTAACAGGTCTCCCCCCAGTGAGAACTGGGCAACAGCAGGCTCTCTGCTAAGCTAGCTGAAGACTTCCTTGAAGACAGAATGAACCCATGAATGGCCAAGCACCAGCACTCTCAGGTTCAGGGACGCTGCAACTTTGGTGCAGAAGTCTTTGGATGAAAACCAGAGTTTTTCAACCAGACACGAAAGCAGCAGCATGGACCGTGCGGCCAGTTAGGGCAGCTCACAGGTCCGTGCTAAATGTGCGAGTCTGCGCGCAGAAGTGGCCACTGAGAGTGCCCGGGCACGCTTTTGTGTCAGAAAGGGCTAGTGCCTGGTGTCCGAGAGACACAGGAAGGAAAGCGCCCGCTTCTTGGTCTCTGACAGCCACCCTCAAACGAGGACACGTCGCACACCAGCCAGGCACCACCTCCTCAGCAACCAAGTGTGACGGTGTGCTCTCCCCCCGCTACCCCCGCCTGACCTTTGTCTCCCATAACCCTGCTCAAGCAATAACCACCAGTGGCGGTCGCAATGGATGCGTCTGGTCGCGATGGCTGCACCTGGCTCAAAGTGGCTTCGGGAGACAGACAGCAACACAATAGCCAAGAGCTATTGTGCGATGCGCCCACCGAACCACAGTGAAGAAACTAAAACCTGTGCTCGGTATACAAATATGACTGTGAGGCAATCATCTTACCCCCATAAATAGTGAGCAGCCCAAGAGCCCTTTGAGCTCTCCTGCACGGCAGCAGGCTGCGCGCCAGGATCTCCCCTTGAGTAGGGACGCCTCTCAAGGTTACTCCTCGAGGCTGAGAGATTCCTTGCCGCAACAGATCCTCGGTAAGTGACTAACAGCACGCTAAGCTTTGAAAGCTTAGCTAAGTGATATAAAGGATTGATTGCGCATATACAATCCTTTAGACATAAACCGCTGGCCAAGTCTGGGGCTAGGATTGGACCTAGCCACACCTAGACTCCCCTCTGAGAAGGAGTTTAGAAAGCAAGGGGGTCCTTCTGAATCTCATGACTCACGGCAGGGTCTCCCTGACAGTTTCGTCCTGTCCTCTATGCAGTAAATAATCAAGTGTACCGTGCCATCGAATATTGTTAAACCACTGTTGCATTGACCATTGAACCTTGTTAACTCACTGTTTTATATCAATATTTTTGCTTCTCTCTTACGAGTGAAGTGCATCACTCCATCCGCGACACCAAGCACCGCTCGCAAGCCCCGAGCGGCTGTGCGTTGGTACCCTGGCCTCTCCTGAGGCCAGGGTGCCAACACGCTGCCACGCAGCAGAGGCAGCCCCCAGCATCCACCCAGCTCCTACTCACCGGCCTCCCTTCGAGAGCGGGCTTTTCAGAGCTGCTCTGGGTGCCTGGCTGTCTCCTCTTTCCCAGCTGCTGCTGATGTTGGCACTCGGCCTGCTGGAGGAGGCGTTGCGCTTTTTCAAGAGCCTCCAGTCTTTCAATCCGCTTCTTGATCACAGTGAGATGCCTGTCAGGAGAAAGGAAAGCAGCTGAGAAGGAGCCGCTCGGTCCATCTTGCCCAGGCCATTTTCCGCTCCACCACTCCCATCATCCTGCTCCGGGTTGCTTTGCTCCACTAGTCCCCGCAGCAGCTTCCAGCTGCCTGTCCAAGGCTCCAAACACAGACTGCGCCAACGTGTTCGCAGCTGGCACCGGCTCCTTCCGCCGCTGGGCTTTGTTTGTTTACTGGAACACGAGGCTCCAGGACCTCTCGGAGGAACCACGGGCCCCCTTCAAGAGCAAGCGTTACTTGGCCTTTTCTTACCTCTGCCTCCTCTTCCTCTCTCCACCTGGCAAACTCTTTCTTTGCTCCTGCAGTAGCCACTTTCGCAGGCAAGAAACATCAGTCCCTCCCGGCAGTTCGGAGGCATCCTCTAACTTGGCCAGGTCTTGCCGAAGCTTTTTCTGAAAGGTGACACCGGGTTGTGGCTTGCTGTTGCCTGGACAAGCGCTCACGCCCCTGAGTGCTGAGGCATCCCGCGGGCCCAGGACAGCGCTCTGCTTCAGCCACACGCGGAGGGCAGAAGAGAAATGCTTCTCTCGGGACTCCGCGTGCTTGCACGTGACTTTCCTGCCCATGCCAACCCCTGCAGCCTGCGCTAGCTCAGCTCGCAGCCCAGTAGTCCTTTCCCTGCCACAACGCCCGGCCCAGCAGCACAGCCCTCACCTCTTCTGCATTGACCACCGCCCCTCCCCGAGATGCCGCAAGTGAAGCCCCAGCCCTCGGCACCGTGCCACTGACCGGTGCCCACCAACGCTCCACTTTGCCTACCTCCTCTCGCATGAACATTTTCTCTGCCTCCAGCTTGCGCGTGGTCAGATACTGCCTGTAGTCATTGAACTCCTTCAGAGTGCAAACCACCTATGGAGAGACGAGGGGAGAAGTCCCCCAAGAACTCTCAAGCCACCTACATAGACTGCCTTCCCCAAAACAGCCCAAGCCCAGCGGGAGGGGAGCTGCTCCTCTGCACACCCTCCCCTCCCCGGTGGCCGCGCCCCTGACTCCCCCCCTGCCAGGGCTGAGCACCGCTCCTCACCCCGGCACCAGGCCTCGCACCGGCTGCCTCCTCAACACTCAGGCAGCGCGGGGCAGCCTGAGAAGGGCAGGAGTGGGAATTGCCAGAGGGACGCTGGCACTACTTCTGCTCCCAGGGAAACCAGCCCCACAGCCCTGTGCCCTCCGCCAGCCACAGGCGGCTGTGGCAAGCGCTCTGGGAACCCCGCTTGATGAGGGCTGTTTTTATCAGCCCGACATGCAAACCTACTTTGCTGTCACTGGTGATGTAACCCTCTCTCTTCAGCCTCTGCAGGTTGTCCTTGCGCTTGTGGTAGGCCCGCAGATGCGGGTCATGCAGGCTGTTGTATTCTGTGCTCAGGAGGCGGCAGCACGGATCTCCCAGATCGAAATAACCAGAGGGCTGGTGAAGCTGAGAGAGAGACATTCCAGAGTATGAGAGAGCAGAAAAGAGGTGCCAAGCAGTACTTGTGAAAGGGTAAAGGTAGTTTGAAGGCTAACACTCTTCTCCATCCTTCTGAAGGCACAGAGGACACCACAGCCGGGCTGCAGGGCCAGGCTGGACTGGGCTAGGCTGTGATGGGATGGGCTGGGCTGGGCTGGGCTGGGCTGGGGGAGAGAAGACAAACCCCACCAGCAAAGTAGGCATCTTAGGCCACCGGGAAGAACTGCAGACCTTGCCACAACAGAAATGAGCCTTCAGAGTGAAAAGTTCAAGCCCGGCAGTTCAAACGCAGCAAACGGATAATGCACTGAAAACAGCCTCCTCCGGATTAGGCAGGCCCAAGGGGTGTGTCAACCTACTCTGCCTCCAGGCACGCTCTGCCTTGGGACAAATACACCACAAGCTGGAGTAGAAGGAGGACACTGCGTGCATTCCCCAAGCAGAGAAGCCCGAGCTTTTCAAGTACGCCAACGAGGCAAGCAGGAGAAGGTTGGACTCTCCCTCAAGAGTGCCCCGGAGCCTGGCTCAACATTGCTGGATGAGTCGGAAGGGCACGTTGCCCCGGCACGCGGACACGCTGCCGCCTGCTGCAGGCAGGGGCCCCGCCGCACGCTTGCACGGTGCCAGAAACCAGTCCAGAAAGCTGACAGGTCCTCCTTTTTGTCTCCGCACCAGAGAGCCAGGAGCTTTCCTCTGCTCCCCAGCGCCGCCAGACTGAAGGGCTGCAGCGCCCACTGTAGAGCAGGCGGCCACAAGGACTTCTTTGAATGACAGGGACCCCGTAAAAGAGGAGAGCTTTTCTACCCCTTTCCACTTCCTTTACCTTTTCCCCCAGCTGTGTCCTGCAGAAGACAGGCTTGGAGCCGGGCAGCAGAGGGATCTTGACCCCAAGTGGGAGGTCCAGCAGCCCAGTACCTCCTTCTGCCAGTGGCTGTCTCCTGTTCCCGAGCTAGAAAGAGGGAGACACTCATGGGCACTCGGGCACTCTCTCCATAAGCCTCCTGCACGGCAGTTGCTAGAAAGGCTCCTGGAAGACTCCAACCAAAGGGACCGCCAAGAGCGGCCCAGTCAAAAGCTGCTCTCTGCTTCCTCGCCCCCGTCCCCACAACTCCTATCCCTTCCTCATCCCACGTCCGCGTCCTTTCACAGCAAGCCCTCCCACCTGCTTAGCCGTAAGCCAGGCTGGGCAGAGAGGCAGGACTCCCTGCAAACTCTCCCCGGCCCGACCACCTTTGGATCCCTCCCAGCTCCCCCGGCACGTCCCGAGGCCCCAGAGCAGCCCTGCGTGTCCCAGGCTCCCGGGCTGCGCCCTCTCCATCGCCCCGTTGCTCACCTCTCCCCTCTTCCCCACAGCGCTCGGCAGTGCATCTACGTTTTGGAGGCGAGCAGTGAGAAGGTGCTTCATGCCTCCTTCCAAGAGCTCTCCTGGAGCTGTGACCCTGTGCTGGCACCCACAGACCCACTCGCTCCAGAGGCAGGCAGCTGCGGCCACCGCAGCCAGCCGCCCAGCGAGCAGCTATATAGAGCAATCACACATTGTTGCATCATCACGTTGCTGCACCACCGCATTGTTGCGTCGTCACGTTGCCGCGCCACCGCACTGGTGCATCATCGTGTTGCCACCCCGCCACCCGGCTGCTGCCCGGCCACCCCGGGGCCCACCAGGACGCCCGTCTGGACACGCACGTGGGCCACGTGCTCTCGCTGACCCTGCTTTCAGCAGGAGGCCTCGACTAGGTGCTGACCTGCTGCCCCTTCTTCCTCCTTGTCCCTCTTTTTCCCAGCTTTGGCCTTCAGATGGCAGGGCTGGAGCTGGGCCGCCCGTGGGCTGCTGCTGCACTGGCTTTTGTAGACCGTTTTTAGACCATTGCCCTCTCACAGGCAAAGCAGCCTCCACTCAGGAAATTGCACTGACTTGGCCCCCCAGACCCAAGCTGCCAGTTCTGCTCCGTACCTCCCCCAGCTTTCAGCTGTAGAGGACAGGGTGGGAGGCCACTCCAGCCAGTCTTGAGGGGAAAAGAGGATAAAAGGCGTTCCCTGGGGCATACAGAAAGGCAGAGGGAGGGCTCTGCCTCCTGCCGACTATTTGACTTGTCTTCTTGAGGGACTGAAGGCCTCCCTTCCCTGGGGGATGCTGCGTGTCAGAGGGTCAAGGACTGAGCCTGCACCACAGCAGGGTAGTGAGAGGGGACTGATCCCTGTTCAGATCCCCTCCCTCTCAATCCCGTTAAGAGAGGGGACCGATCCCCTCCCTCTCAATCCCATTAGAGAGGGGATTGCTCCCACGGCTCCCCTTTGGGTGAGCCCTGGAACAGGCTGCTTGCACCTGCTCACGTACACGATTCTGGGCCTCCACAATATACCCGTCTCCCACCTCCGGGCAGACGAGACCCAAACGACATGGGGCAGAGCGGTCCCCAGGGGGAGACACCACTGTCTATCCCAGGAGCGGCCAGAACAAGTGTTCGTGCAGAGCTTCTTGGTCTAAGGAGAAAGAGCCCTGGACTGACTCAGCAGATCCAAGAGCTGGAAACAAGCTGAAACAAGAGAGGTTCAGACTGGATTTAAGGAGGAAATAAACCTGAACCGGGATGGCAATCATGCAGTAGAACGGGTTGCCCAGAGAGGTCGTGCAGAGTCCATCCTTGACAGTTTGGAAGACCCAACTGGATAGAGCCTTGAGCAACCTGGACTGATCCCATAGCTGACCACAGCTGCTCTGAGCTGAAGATTGGGCTACAGGCCTCCTGGGGTCCCTGCCAGCCTGAATCATCCTGTGATCCTGTGATTATTGGATTGGAAATTCATACACATCTCCTCCCTGAATAACCTGCAAGCTCTTTCATCGTTTCACCGATGAAGGCAAGAGTAATTGTGGGAATATTAATCTGGAGTTTAGAAGTCTGTCTTGCCCAAAGAAGAACTTTGGAAAGTCTTGTACCCAACGTACGAAACAGGAGAGAGAGAGAACTAACAGGCAGGAAGCTGTTACACTGAGAGTAGCCGAACCGTTTGGAAACGTTCTGTGATTTCTGGAAGCTTCTTTTACTTTCTCGGCGATGAATGTTTCACCTGCATCAGTGACAGAGAGTGATGCAGTTCTAGTCAGGAAATTCCAGCATTCTTTAGGTGTAAACAGAAAGCTGTTGGAAACCTTTCCAACTGCCGTATCTGGGACGTGCCCCTGTACTCGGCACTGGTGAGGCCGCACCTCAAATACTGTGTGCAGTTTGGGGCCCCTCACTACAAGAAAGACATGCGGGTGCTGGAGCGTGTCCCAAGAAGAGCAACGAAGCTGGTGAAGGGTCTAGAGAACGAGACTTGTGAGGAGCAGCTGAGGGAACTGGGGTTTTGTTTAGCCTGGAGAAAAGGAGGCTGAGGGGAGACCTTCTCGCTCTCTACAACTACCTGAAAGGAGCTTGTATCGAGGTGGGTGTCGGTCTCTTTTCCCAAGCAACAAGTAATAGGACGAGAGGAAATGGCCTCCTGTTAGGTTTGCAGTGCAGTGCACAGTGCAGCCACAGCACTTTGCTGTTCTGGGGAAACCGGCTCAGGTCAGAGTTCTTCCTCTGTTTTCAAAGCGACACGTGCTTTGCTGAGGGCTGTGTTCCACATGGGAAGGCAACCCCCAACCTCAAGCTAGGAACATGAAACTATTCTTTTGTGGCGAGTGAACTCAAACACAGAAGCAATTCCTAAAGGAGTTGTATGGCTTATGGAGCCTGCTACATTTGAATTACAATACCCAAGTCTGTCAACATCAAGCCAACCCAGATAAAAAGTGGGACCCTAGTCTGCTAAGCATCTAGAGCAGACTAGATGTGAAACTCGGGCAGCCAGCTCCGGAAGGGGAATGCGCAGTGCTGAATTAGGAGCCGGTAGTGCACACGGAAAGGAAGACATCAAAGGCACTTCACAACAAACAATACGCATAGGCTAGGGAACACCACCACTGAAGAGAGGGACAGAGCTGACCTCTCTGAAATAATAAGGGCACCTTTGTGAAACTGGGCTTGGAAGCCCGAAAAGCCTTCCCACGCCCTGGTAGGTAACCCAGAGGTACGAGTGGGAGAAGTGGCCATCTGGGAGCATCTCCCAGGAAGCGCGAGATGGAATTCCAGTTCCGCTGTTGCCCAGACCCAGAGGAGTGCCTTAACGAGACACCTGAGGACTATTCTTTGAGCAGAGCACCTCCATTTTCCTGCTGAACTGCGGAAGCAGGTCCACAGTGCAGGCACACACGACAGCCGCAAGGGGAAGGGGGTTCAGTGAGTTACCTGTAGCAAGGGACCTTCAGGCACGGAGGCTTCCTGGTGAGAACATCCTTAAGATGTAACTTGATGGCTTCAGCAGTATTCTCGGCTCACTTGCCGGAGCTAAGCATCGTGTACTTCACTCACGTAAATCTTACATGCGTTTTGCCCTGAACGCCTGTGAAGAATCACCTCCTCAGGGAGACCAGGGTGTACCAGACCCATAAAAGTACACGGAAGAGAAGTCTGGCGACTGCTGCTACTGCCGATACCACTGTCAAAGGATGCAAGGGGGTTCAGTAGCTGGAATGTACGCTCTTACACTGATAAAACAAATGTCCATACAGTGCTTAGGTCTCTGACTCAGTCCGACATTGGGATCGTGATTAGCACAGCATAGCAATACAACACTAACGCTTGCCGGAAGGCTATAAGCTCTGGCACTGCCTCACATCCCTGGAGGCGAGGCAGGAGGAGTAACAGTACCTCCGCTCACCAAGGCGAGGGGTTTGCCAGATGTTTGCTCTATACCAAGGGGTGGAGTGTGGCGGTTCACGCAACTCCTGCTCACGTTTTGGCTAACCCAGCTCATGCTAAGGCCTGATGTATGCTGGGAGCAGCGCCATTAGGTTGAAGCGAGAGCACCAGGTAGGCAGCACAGGTGGCCAGAAAGAGCTAAAGGGCCATGATGCAGCCATCATCACCTGCAGCTGGCTGTCTCCTGCAGCCATCATCTTTGTCTGGCAGTACTGTCAGAATCTGCTGGCTTTTGGAAATGGTATAGAGCAGACTTCCAAGCTGGAAGGTATAAAACATCCGCTTACCTGTGGGATAATAGCTGGAGGTGACTTAGAAATTAAACTTATATTCACACTTTTAGGTAAGGTGCAGCATTGAAGAAGATTCCCGGGTGGAATACGGCTGACGTGCAAGGCCATTCCGTGGAAGTTCCCTAGGCCTGGTAATCTTAGACGTCGGTGACTTCCAGGGGAGCTTGGTGTCCTGACTCTAAGAAGGTACTGTTCGGAGGGTGGAGCGGTGTGGAGACGCCGCGGCCAGGCTCTGCAATTAAATGGGAACTCAAAGGTATTGTGTGTGACCAGTAAGCTGCACATTTGCTATCCTGGGCCAACACCCTGTCATGTTTCTGACAAAAATGCTGTCCTTTGATGAACTTCGCTCATTATAACATCATTAAAATACCAAAACACACCTACATCCCAAAAGCTACCCGCCTCCAAGGTGCGACCACCCCTCACTGAGCTTGCGCTTTGAATTCTTCCTAGCCTATACCTTTAAAAGCGAAGCGAGAAGACTTTACACCAATCCTAAACAAAGATGTATGACTAGAGTCACTCAAGCTCCACCCGAAAGGTAAAAGGTAGTATAAAATGGCTTAAGAGAAAGCGAATGTTAGGGAAGACACCATCGCGTACCACTCTGACCTCTGGGATCAGTCGACGGGCTGAGCCTCTCTTCCCCCCCGTCGGGACGCCTTTGGGTAAGATTCGAACGCTTGGTTATTCCAAGTGCCTCCCCAGGAAACTTAGAAATCTCTCTAGAGTCGCTTTATCATCTTTAACGCGTTTATAGCCGGCCGTGTCACTCATACTCTTGGTATATGCACGTGCTTTGCAGACAGTAAATTTATCACCCGTAATCCAAAGAGTCTGTGTATCTGTTGCTCTAATAAACTGCACTCTTTATTAATGTGGCCGTGATGGTTCATGCAACACGACTAGACTGGGGGTGCGGCGCGTTTAAATTAACGCTCTCGCCTTTACTCTGCTGAATGGCTGCATATACAGTCCTTAGAACATAACCGTTGACCAAGTCTGAGACTAGGACTGGACTTAGCCGCACCTAGACTCCTCTCTGAGAAGGAGTTTAGAAAGCAAGGGGGTCCTGTCTGAACCTCGTGACTCAACGGGAGGGTTCCCCCCCGCCAGCCACTCCTCAGACTCCTACACGACAGTAACTCTTAACGCAACGTTACCCAAAAAGCCTCTGAAGCGGATCCAACAGCAGCTGGACTGCTGAGGCATTCGTGCTTCCCAGAGCGATACAGGGGACACCCGCACCGTGATGGAGGAGGAAGGATGAGCACTCTCACCAGGGAACTAATTTTTTTTTTTTTTTTTTTTTTGCTCATAAGTGCACGAATTAAGTGTCACAGGTTGTAAGTTATGAAACGTCATGACCTGAGTGGTGAATAAGTGAAATCACGTAACAGACTAGTCTGGGCAAAGGGGACTGAGCCCCGTTTGTCCTGTTTGTTTGTTGTGTTTCTTCATGAGCTCAGGAAATAAAGCTTAATTCGCAGAGTACGCTGTCCCGTAAATTTGAAGTTTTCTCTCCCATACCGGTTTTTCTCTAACTGCTTGCACTCTGTCCCGTTCATGCTGCAAAACGGGGAGAAAAAGATTCAGTAATTCCATCTAGGTCCGTTTGCTTTTCGTACTCGACTGGAACTCCTGCTCCAGTGGCAGTCAAGGGCTGAAGTCTGAGCTTTTAGTAGAAAGCTCTAGCTGTTCAGTTGGCTTCCCCGTGCGACGGACCTTTCCTACTGTCGCTGGGGTCCCGCCCTTCTTGCCCCAGTGTCCCCATACCCCCCCCCCCACCCGACGCTCTGGTGTCAGGGACCGTTTCCTCCCGCTCCTCCTCTCCCAGATTCCACAGGGAGCGGTTTTTGCCCCCAGCCTTCTGCGGGGCCGTTAACGGTCTCTGAGCAGAACTCGCTGGAGCAAACCGCTGCCGGGCAGCCTCTCCACCGCGGCAGCACCGCAGCCCGGCGCAGCACCGTCAGCAAGGAGCGAGAAGGGACCCGCTGCCACAGAGCGGCCCCGAGCGAGCCCGGCTCTCCCCGCCCCGCGCAGGGAGGCGCAGCACCGGCAAGAGGTGCTGGTGCGGAAGCTATAGGCAAAAGTGAGAAGCGAGGGCGCCTGCCCGGGGGCAGCTGCCCAGGGACGGGCCGCAGTGGCGGGGTGCCCGGGCCGCCCGCGCCGCGCGGAGGGGGGACTCGGCGGCGGCGATCTCGGGGGACGAACGCGGGGGGCGAACGCGGGGCCCTCCCTGGGCGCCGAGCCCTGCCGCTGTCCCCCTCCCGCGCCCCTCTCTCGGTCGCTCTTTTCCGTGCTTAAACCGAGATGCCGGGCTTGCAAACGCCTTTGTTTGGCCACGGGAGCGGGCGGCTGTCCCAGAGGCAGCAGTCGAGCCGGCGGGGGGGTTCGGGCGGCCCCGGGCAGAGGCAGGCAGCTCTGGCCGGGTTCGCCCGGGGCGCCCGAGCGCTGGCAGCGGCGAGGGTGCCAGGCCTGGGCGGAGGGTCGGGGCAGGCCGTGCCCTGCCCGGCCCCGTGCCCGTGCCCGACGGTGGTCGCGGCGCTGCTGTAAGGTCGTCCTGCTTTTCTTGCCGTGCTTGTCTTCTGCAGCGGCACAGAAACCCGCAGTCTGCAGTGGCTGAGCAGGCCTGTGGTCAGGACTGACTTGGCTTGCTAAATACCGAAAAGCCATTCTGAAAGCTCGTTCCTCTGACTTCAGGGACCCACTGGACTTTGAGCCCGTTGGCAATACTGATTTGGGGTACGTGGTGGCCATAGGCCGGGCATGCCTGTCTCGGTCTGTCTGATCATTCTGCTTGCCATCGCTCTCTTAGGATGAGCAGATAGCACTACGTGTGAAAGAAACCCTGTCTCACTTTCTTTAATATTAGATAAAGTGAAGCTTCCCTGTATCGTAACGACGTCTTGTTGACCGTATCGGCACCACTGTGAAATGGGCTGGGCTTGGGCTCTTTGCTTGCGTCCCTACCGATAGCTGCCGCAGCACTCCTAGTTGAACAGAGCGAAGATGTAGTGTTCGGATCCCCTCTACTGGTCCCAGTACCACATGAACTTGAAATGCTGCTGTCACAGCACCTTACCCAGGCAATGTCACCACAGCAAATACATCACCATGAGCTGATTCGCTTAACAGCAGAAAACAGAAGAATTAAGCAACGTAAGACACTGAACCCTGCTACTCTGCTCCCCGCGCCTGGGGAAAAAACTCCACGCCACGATTGTGTGGTACCAACCCGTGAAGCTGAAAAGGCCCAAAAATATTTAACGGATGGGCCATTTCCAGATCCCAATCCTGAACTAGGTATGGACGGGTCCTCGCATGATCTGAACAGGAACTGGGTTACAGGCTATTCAGGAACTACTGAAAATAGAGTAGTGGAGGCTTCACCACTCAGTCTGTAGCAGGGGGCTCGGGCTGGGCACCGAAAGGCACGCAGAGGGCTCCGGGCCGCACCAAACGGCACATCTAGAGCTCTGGGACGCACCAGAAGGCAAGCGGAGGGCCCTAGGAAGCACAAAAAGAGAAGAGGAGGGCCTTGGGAGGCACCGAAAGGCCGTTTGGTGGCCCCTCGGTTGCCCCAAAAGGCCCACGCCGGTCCCTAGGGGACACGGGAAGGCAAACAGAGACGCCTTGAGGAGACAAGAGGAGAAGAGGAGTCCTCCGGGAAAGATGAAAAGCTGAAGGCCGATCCCTTGGCGGGACACCGAAAGGCCCACCGAGGGCCCTGGCTGGGATCCCAAAGGCCCATCAGGAGGCCCTGAGGGCGGCAAGAGAATAAACGCACAGAACAAGGCGCAGCCTTCAACAGCACCAACATATGGGACTCGCAGAAGGCTTGAGAGAGTATAGCTTTACAGAGCTGGACCAGCCCCTCAGCCCGGCTGCAAAGCTTTCTAAACAAGCCAAAACCGTTGGCTACTTTTCTCTTCCCTACTTAAGGTTCCCCGTAAAACTGGGTCTTAGCCTGACCGAGGCTGTAGGAGGGAGGAAGACGAAGGAAAACATTGCAGGGAAAATGCCCAGACACAGTATGGCCTGGCGTTGAATACATGTAGGCACAAGCAAGCCCTTGGGAGCAAACTCTTTATTCTCTGCCTGGGGGAGCTGCCCGGGGACTCTGTGGCCCTGGAGCCGCACACCTCCTCAGGACACCCTCCGCAAGGCTCCCAGCTACCGCCCTCTTTAATGACTCGGGCTGCACGGGCTCCTCCAGGAAAAGCTTTAAACGCACTGGTCTGCGCCGTGCTCCTGCCTGGGTGGGGGGCTTTGGACCCGCTGGAGGCATGGGCTGCCTTGGAAGCTGCGGGCCCGTGGAGGCGAGGGTGCCTGCGGTGCTCCCTGGCCTGCGTATACGCAGAGTTTCCCACGTGGGCACTGAAGACCTTGCTGTGGCTCCAGAGGTATAATCCTGGGACTTCTGAAGGCCTTCGGCTGGCCGGCGGGCATCTTGCTCAGCGCCTCGGAGGAGAGATGGGAGGAGAGTACGTGAGCTCTCCTCTTCGAATTGTCCGGCTTCCTCTGAAGGCGTGACTATTGCAGGGAGGCTGAGAGGTGGCAAGACCTTCCTTGGTTGAAGCTTCTCTGATTGTTGCTTGGACTTCCTTTGTTCCTCTAACTTCTTCTTCGTGGTTTCCAGAACTTCAAGGACAATGGTTCTGGCATACCCAATCAATTCTGCATCCAGCTGCTGAACTCTGGAGATGGCTTTTTGGATGCTCTCCTTGGCAAGCTCACGACTCACTCGTGAGACGTCAGCAGCGTTTTGCAACACGGGCAACTTTGCTCTCTCGCTTGCTTCTGGGGTCGGCTGTTGCGATGCTCTGGGTGATCCTTGTCCTTCTGTTACGCCCTGAAGCTTCAGGATCTCCGAAAACTGACAGTGAAAGTCCTGTTCAAACTGAGAAGCTACAAAGGATGACAGGGTGGAGCTAACACTCTCAACAGCCTCTTGGGTCGTTTTGTCAATAGAAGACTGCGAAGGTGCTCTGTTGGAAGCTGCTAGTTCCGCCTCCCTCCATCTCGCTTCTCTGGATTTGCCTGCTCGGGTGGCTCTTCCAGCAACGAGCTCTGATAGCTTCTGCCTGGCTGCCCGCCCTGGCTCAGCTGCATCAGACATGCTGGATACCAAATGCTCCCCAAAGCTCTCCAAGACGGTCGCCACAAGCTCTCGAGCCACCAGTCCAATTTCGTCCCGGCGATCCACAGGAGAAGTGTCCAAAGGCTCTCCCCCTCTGGCACTGGCAAACAACCTTCTGCTGACCTCGTGGGGAGCCCTCCTTAAGACGCGGACGGACTGATCCAGCGCCTTCACCCGCTCCAGCACTTCCTGGACCACGGTCTCAGCCATCTCTTTAAGCTCCTGGTCTTCTGCCAGCGTAGCCCGCAGCAGCGTAGGCTGTATGCTGTTAGGCGCTTCTTCTGCAGCACGCTTGGGAGACTGAAAGGAGGAGCAGTTGATGAGTGAATGTGTTCCTCCACCTCCGTTTGCCTTCCTTTTCCTCCTCACAAGACCCCTGCCCAGACGAGTCCCTAGCAGTCAAGCTTGAACAAACTCTCCTTTCTCTGTAGGCCACCTGGCACACAAGGTTTCTCGTCTCCCGCCGCCAGGAGCCAAGTGTTGTGGGCACTTCTCAGAATCAAGCGGGTGCCATTTGGCTTAGAGCAAAGGGCGCCGTAGCTCCCCTGGACCTCAGCACGGTGAACCAGGTGCCACGGGCCCTGAACTGGAAGCTGGTGGCTGCCTGGGTACCGCTGATCGTGGCCGGAGGACAGGCCCCAGGGCACAGCGGGCCCCTGCAGGGGCTGGCACTTCCAATGGGCTCGTTGGCTCCAGCCGCGGGAGGCACTGGGCAGAGTTGAATAGCGGAGGGAAAGCCGTGGAAGGTACTGCACCAGGCTCTTTGCTCCAGTCTCTTCTGCCACAGGTCCCAGCCGCTCTCAGGGCACTGCTGCCCTGCATCAGGGTGGCCCGTTTGCCCCTTTTCAAGGCCAAACGCCAAGAACGGTTGTTTTGAGAGCAGAAAAGGAAACAATCCTTTTTCGCCAGCCCAAGGAAATGTCCTCGGGACAGGAGGCAGTCTGAAAGTCCACCACGGGCTGCCAGCCTCATGCAAAGTGGGGAAGAAGTCAGGAGTCAAGAACAGAGACAGGCGGCAGCCTGAAATTGTCCTCTCCCGTCACTTGCTCTTTTGCAGCCTGGCAGCCTGACTGCCACGGCAGAAGGAGCTTAACCCTTCACCCTGGCATAGATACCACCCCACACTATCCGGAAACCCCTCCCGAGAGGCTGTTGCAGGGGATGGAGCCGGGCAATGTGTAACAGGTCTCCCCCCAGTGAGAACTGGGCAACAGCAGGCTCTCTGCTAAGCTAGCTGAAGACTTCCTTGAAGACAGAATGAACCCATGAATGGCCAAGCACCAGCACTCTCAGGTTCAGGGACGCTGCAACTTTGGTGCAGAAGTCTTTGGATGAAAACCAGAGTTTTTCAACCAGACACGAAAGCAGCAGCATGGACCGTGCGGCCAGTTAGGGCAGCTCACAGGTCCGTGCTAAATGTGCGAGTCTGCGCGCAGAAGTGGCCACTGAGAGTGCCCGGGCACGCTTTTGTGTCAGAAAGGGCTAGTGCCTGGTGTCCGAGAGACACAGGAAGGAAAGCGCCCGCTTCTTGGTCTCTGACAGCCACCCTCAAACGAGGACACGTCGCACACCAGCCAGGCACCACCTCCTCAGCAACCAAGTGTGACGGTGTGCTCTCCCCCCGCTACCCCCGCCTGACCTTTGTCTCCCATAACCCTGCTCAAGCAATAACCACCAGTGGCGGTCGCAATGGATGCGTCTGGTCGCGATGGCTGCACCTGGCTCAAAGTGGCTTCGGGAGACAGACAGCAACACAATAGCCAAGAGCTATTGTGCGATGCGCCCACCGAACCACAGTGAAGAAACTAAAACCTGTGCTCGGTATACAAATATGACTGTGAGGCAATCATCTTACCCCCATAAATAGTGAGCAGCCCAAGAGCCCTTTGAGCTCTCCTGCACGGCAGCAGGCTGCGCGCCAGGATCTCCCCTTGAGTAGGGACGCCTCTCAAGGTTACTCCTCGAGGCTGAGAGATTCCTTGCCGCAACAGATCCTCGGTAAGTGACTAACAGCACGCTAAGCTTTGAAAGCTTAGCTAAGTGATATAAAGGATTGATTGCGCATATACAATCCTTTAGACATAAACCGCTGGCCAAGTCTGGGGCTAGGATTGGACCTAGCCACACCTAGACTCCCCTCTGAGAAGGAGTTTAGAAAGCAAGGGGGTCCTTCTGAATCTCATGACTCACGGCAGGGTCTCCCTGACAGTTTCGTCCTGTCCTCTATGCAGTAAATAATCAAGTGTACCGTGCCATCGAATATTGTTAAACCACTGTTGCATTGACCATTGAACCTTGTTAACTCACTGTTTTATATCAATATTTTTGCTTCTCTCTTACGAGTGAAGTGCATCACTCCATCCGCGACACCAAGCACCGCTCGCAAGCCCCGAGCGGCTGTGCGTTGGTACCCTGGCCTCTCCTGAGGCCAGGGTGCCAACACGCTGCCACGCAGCAGAGGCAGCCCCCAGCATCCACCCAGCTCCTACTCACCGGCCTCCCTTCGAGAGCGGGCTTTTCAGAGCTGCTCTGGGTGCCTGGCTGTCTCCTCTTTCCCAGCTGCTGCTGATGTTGGCACTCGGCCTGCTGGAGGAGGCGTTGCGCTTTTTCAAGAGCCTCCAGTCTTTCAATCCGCTTCTTGATCACAGTGAGATGCCTGTCAGGAGAAAGGAAAGCAGCTGAGAAGGAGCCGCTCGGTCCATCTTGCCCAGGCCATTTTCCGCTCCACCACTCCCATCATCCTGCTCCGGGTTGCTTTGCTCCACTAGTCCCCGCAGCAGCTTCCAGCTGCCTGTCCAAGGCTCCAAACACAGACTGCGCCAACGTGTTCGCAGCTGGCACCGGCTCCTTCCGCCGCTGGGCTTTGTTTGTTTACTGGAACACGAGGCTCCAGGACCTCTCGGAGGAACCACGGGCCCCCTTCAAGAGCAAGCGTTACTTGGCCTTTTCTTACCTCTGCCTCCTCTTCCTCTCTCCACCTGGCAAACTCTTTCTTTGCTCCTGCAGTAGCCACTTTCGCAGGCAAGAAACATCAGTCCCTCCCGGCAGTTCGGAGGCATCCTCTAACTTGGCCAGGTCTTGCCGAAGCTTTTTCTGAAAGGTGACACCGGGTTGTGGCTTGCTGTTGCCTGGACAAGCGCTCACGCCCCTGAGTGCTGAGGCATCCCGCGGGCCCAGGACAGCGCTCTGCTTCAGCCACACGCGGAGGGCAGAAGAGAAATGCTTCTCTCGGGACTCCGCGTGCTTGCACGTGACTTTCCTGCCCATGCCAACCCCTGCAGCCTGCGCTAGCTCAGCTCGCAGCCCAGTAGTCCTTTCCCTGCCACAACGCCCGGCCCAGCAGCACAGCCCTCACCTCTTCTGCATTGACCACCGCCCCTCCCCGAGATGCCGCAAGTGAAGCCCCAGCCCTCGGCACCGTGCCACTGACCGGTGTCCACCAACGCTCCACTTTGCCTACCTCCTCTCGCATGAACATTTTCTCTGCCTCCAGCTTGCGCGTGGTCAGATACTGCCTGTAGTCATTGAACTCCTTCAGAGTGCAAACCACCTATGGAGAGACGAGGGGAGAAGTCCCCCAAGAACTCTCAAGCCACCTACATAGACTGCCTTCCCCAAAACAGCCCAAGCCCAGCGGGAGGGGAGCTGCTCCTCTGCACACCCTCCCCTCCCCGGTGGCCGCGCCCCTGACTCCCCCCCTGCCAGGGCTGAGCACCGCTCCTCACCCCGGCACCAGGCCTCGCACCGGCTGCCTCCTCAACACTCAGGCAGCGCGGGGCAGCCTGAGAAGGGCAGGAGTGGGAATTGCCAGAGGGACGCTGGCACTACTTCTGCTCCCAGGGAAACCAGCCCCACAGCCCTGTGCCCTCCGCCAGCCACAGGCGGCTGTGGCAAGCGCTCTGGGAACCCCGCTTGATGAGGGCTGTTTTTATCAGCCCGACATGCAAACCTACTTTGCTGTCACTGGTGATGTAACCCTCTCTCTTCAGCCTCTGCAGGTTGTCCTTGCGCTTGTGGTAGGCCCGCAGATGCGGGTCATGCAGGCTGTTGTATTCTGTGCTCAGGAGGCGGCAGCACGGATCTCCCAGATCGAAATAACCAGAGGGCTGGTGAAGCTGAGAGAGAGACATTCCAGAGTATGAGAGAGCAGAAAAGAGGTGCCAAGCAGTACTTGTGAAAGGGTAAAGGTAGTTTGAAGGCTAACACTCTTCTCCATCCTTCTGAAGGCACAGAGGACACCACAGCCGGGCTGCAGGGCCAGGCTGGACTGGGCTAGGCTGTGATGGGATGGGCTGGGCTGGGCTGGGCTGGGCTGGGGGAGAGAAGACAAACCCCACCAGCAAAGTAGGCATCTTAGGCCACCGGGAAGAACTGCAGACCTTGCCACAACAGAAATGAGCCTTCAGAGTGAAAAGTTCAAGCCCGGCAGTTCAAACGCAGCAAACGGATAATGCACTGAAAACAGCCTCCTCCGGATTAGGCAGGCCCAAGGGGTGTGTCAACCTACTCTGCCTCCAGGCACGCTCTGCCTTGGGACAAATACACCACAAGCTGGAGTAGAAGGAGGACACTGCGTGCATTCCCCAAGCAGAGAAGCCCGAGCTTTTCAAGTACGCCAACGAGGCAAGCAGGAGAAGGTTGGACTCTCCCTCAAGAGTGCCCCGGAGCCTGGCTCAACATTGCTGGATGAGTCGGAAGGGCACGTTGCCCCGGCACGCGGACACGCTGCCGCCTGCTGCAGGCAGGGGCCCCGCCGCACGCTTGCACGGTGCCAGAAACCAGTCCAGAAAGCTGACAGGTCCTCCTTTTTGTCTCCGCACCAGAGAGCCAGGAGCTTTCCTCTGCTCCCCAGCGCCGCCAGACTGAAGGGCTGCAGCGCCCACTGTAGAGCAGGCGGCCACAAGGACTTCTTTGAATGACAGGGACCCCGTAAAAGAGGAGAGCTTTTCTACCCCTTTCCACTTCCTTTACCTTTTCCCCCAGCTGTGTCCTGCAGAAGACAGGCTTGGAGCCGGGCAGCAGAGGGATCTTGACCCCAAGTGGGAGGTCCAGCAGCCCAGTACCTCCTTCTGCCAGTGGCTGTCTCCTGTTCCCGAGCTAGAAAGAGGGAGACACTCATGGGCACTCGGGCACTCTCTCCATAAGCCTCCTGCACGGCAGTTGCTAGAAAGGCTCCTGGAAGACTCCAACCAAAGGGACCGCCAAGAGCGGCCCAGTCAAAAGCTGCTCTCTGCTTCCTCGCCCCCGTCCCCACAACTCCTATCCCTTCCTCATCCCACGTCCGCGTCCTTTCACAGCAAGCCCTCCCACCTGCTTAGCCGTAAGCCAGGCTGGGCAGAGAGGCAGGACTCCCTGCAAACTCTCCCCGGCCCGACCACCTTTGGATCCCTCCCAGCTCCCCCGGCACGTCCCGAGGCCCCAGAGCAGCCCTGCGTGTCCCAGGCTCCCGGGCTGCGCCCTCTCCATCGCCCCGTTGCTCACCTCTCCCCTCTTCCCCACAGCGCTCGGCAGTGCATCTACGTTTTGGAGGCGAGCAGTGAGAAGGTGCTTCATGCCTCCTTCCAAGAGCTCTCCTGGAGCTGTGACCCTGTGCTGGCACCCACAGACCCACTCGCTCCAGAGGCAGGCAGCTGCGGCCACCGCAGCCAGCCGCCCAGCGAGCAGCTATATAGAGCAATCACACATTGTTGCATCATCACGTTGCTGCACCACCGCATTGTTGCGTCGTCACGTTGCCGCGCCACCGCACTGGTGCATCATCGTGTTGCCACCCCGCCACCCGGCTGCTGCCCGGCCACCCCGGGGCCCACCAGGACGCCCGTCTGGACACGCACGTGGGCCACGTGCTCTCGCTGACCCTGCTTTCAGCAGGAGGCCTCGACTAGGTGCTGACCTGCTGCCCCTTCTTCCTCCTTGTCCCTCTTTTTCCCAGCTTTGGCCTTCAGATGGCAGGGCTGGAGCTGGGCCGCCCGTGGGCTGCTGCTGCACTGGCTTTTGTAGACCGTTTTTAGACCATTGCCCTCTCACAGGCAAAGCAGCCTCCACTCAGGAAATTGCACTGACTTGGCCCCCCAGACCCAAGCTGCCAGTTCTGCTCCGTACCTCCCCCAGCTTTCAGCTGTAGAGGACAGGGTGGGAGGCCACTCCAGCCAGTCTTGAGGGGAAAAGAGGATAAAAGGCGTTCCCTGGGGCATACAGAAAGGCAGAGGGAGGGCTCTGCCTCCTGCCGACTATTTGACTTGTCTTCTTGAGGGACTGAAGGCCTCCCTTCCCTGGGGGATGCTGCGTGTCAGAGGGTCAAGGACTGAGCCTGCACCACAGCAGGGTAGTGAGAGGGGACTGATCCCTGTTCAGATCCCCTCCCTCTCAATCCCGTTAAGAGAGGGGACCGATCCCCTCCCTCTCAATCCCGTTAGAGAGGGGATTGCTCCCACGGCTCCCCTTTGGGTGAGCCCTGGAACAGGCTGCTTGCACCTGCTCACGTACACGATTCTGGGCCTCCACAATATACCCGTCTCCCACCTCCGGGCAGACGAGACCCAAACGACATGGGGCAGAGCGGTCCCCAGGGGGAGACACCACTGTCTATCCCAGGAGCGGCCAGAACAAGTGTTCGTGCAGAGCTTCTTGGTCTAAGGAGAAAGAGCCCTGGACTGACTCAGCAGATCCAAGAGCTGGAAACAAGCTGAAACAAGAGAGGTTCAGACTGGATTTAAGGAGGAAATAAACCTGAACCGGGATGGCAATCATGCAGTAGAACGGGTTGCCCAGAGAGGTCGTGCAGAGTCCATCCTTGACAGTTTGGAAGACCCAACTGGATAGAGCCTTGAGCAACCTGGACTGATCCCATAGCTGACCACAGCTGCTCTGAGCTGAAGATTGGGCTACAGGCCTCCTGGGGTCCCTGCCAGCCTGAATCATCCTGTGATCCTGTGATTATTGGATTGGAAATTCATACACATCTCCTCCCTGAATAACCTGCAAGCTCTTTCATCGTTTCACCGATGAAGGCAAGAGTAATTGTGGGAATATTAATCTGGAGTTTAGAAGTCTGTCTTGCCCAAAGAAGAACTTTGGAAAGTCTTGTACCCAACGTACGAAACAGGAGAGAGAGAGAACTAACAGGCAGGAAGCTGTTACACTGAGAGTAGCCGAACCGTTTGGAAACGTTCTGTGATTTCTGGAAGCTTCTTTTACTTTCTCGGCGATGAATGTTTCACCTGCATCAGTGACAGAGAGTGATGCAGTTCTAGTCAGGAAATTCCAGCATTCTTTAGGTGTAAACAGAAAGCTGTTGGAAACCTTTCCAACTGCCGTATCTGGGACGTGCCCCTGTACTCGGCACTGGTGAGGCCGCACCTCAAATACTGTGTGCAGTTTGGGGCCCCTCACTACAAGAAAGACATGCGGGTGCTGGAGCGTGTCCCAAGAAGAGCAACGAAGCTGGTGAAGGGTCTAGAGAACGAGACTTGTGAGGAGCAGCTGAGGGAACTGGGGTTTTGTTTAGCCTGGAGAAAAGGAGGCTGAGGGGAGACCTTCTCGCTCTCTACAACTACCTGAAAGGAGCTTGTATCGAGGTGGGTGTCGGTCTCTTTTCCCAAGCAACAAGTAATAGGACGAGAGGAAATGGCCTCCTGTTAGGTTTGCAGTGCAGTGCACAGTGCAGCCACAGCACTTTGCTGTTCTGGGGAAACCGGCTCAGGTCAGAGTTCTTCCTCTGTTTTCAAAGCGACACGTGCTTTGCTGAGGGCTGTGTTCCACATGGGAAGGCAACCCCCAACCTCAAGCTAGGAACATGAAACTATTCTTTTGTGGCGAGTGAACTCAAACACAGAAGCAATTCCTAAAGGAGTTGTATGGCTTATGGAGCCTGCTACATTTGAATTACAATACCCAAGTCTGTCAACATCAAGCCAACCCAGATAAAAAGTGGGACCCTAGTCTGCTAAGCATCTAGAGCAGACTAGATGTGAAACTCGGGCAGCCAGCTCCGGAAGGGGAATGCGCAGTGCTGAATTAGGAGCCGGTAGTGCACACGGAAAGGAAGACATCAAAGGCACTTCACAACAAACAATACGCATAGGCTAGGGAACACCACCACTGAAGAGAGGGACAGAGCTGACCTCTCTGAAATAATAAGGGCACCTTTGTGAAACTGGGCTTGGAAGCCCGAAAAGCCTTCCCACGCCCTGGTAGGTAACCCAGAGGTACGAGTGGGAGAAGTGGCCATCTGGGAGCATCTCCCAGGAATGCTTCTCTGACATCGTCACAAGTATTACAACACCTGCAAAAACACAAGCACCTTTTTACCATCTTTATCACTAGAAAGAGATGCTCCAGCTCAGGACCTGAATCCTTGGCGGACTCTTCGTCAGTGAAGCACTAAAGCAAACATCAGGGACTGGACCTTGAAAGCTGGCCTAATACTCCTGAAGGAGCTTGAGCTTCTTGAGATTTTGGCATGAGGATGCAAGCTGGTTGAATGCCGTTCTAGAGTCTGAAAAGGGCTTTGCCTGTCCATTTAGACAGTCACATCGCTCCTTGGCAAAGAAATTTGCTACAAAAATGACATCAGTTCTGAGCAGTTTGGAACTTCCCCGTGTGAACAAAGCATCTGCCTGCTGCTATTCCTCCTTTCCTCTGTTTTTAGGCCAAGACTGTCAACATCGGAGGGAGGGTTAACGGCAAACTTCCTTTATTACTTTTCGACCTCTGGATAACACTTTGGTCACCAGAAAAAAAACAGTTTTCTTTTTTGGTTGCATGTTTTGCTGGGCCAAAGAAAAAGTTGAAGGCTGGAATCATGAATCCCTCAAGATGGAAACATCTCTGGGGAAGGACGCAACTTCACAGATGGGACAACCCAAGTTACTAAAGAGACAATAATAGCAAAGGATAGTCCAGAACCTATGAACTATCATGGATCCACTCTCACAGGAATTTGCAGGTAGGACAAATGAGAAACACCAAATGACACCCGTTATTTGAGTGAGCGATAGATGTCTGGTCTTTGCTCCCATAAGGATGCAAAGCCTGCAGCAGAAGCGAGAAGGCAAGGCCATAACCAGGTTTTATTCCAAGACAGCTCATGTAACAGTGAAATAATTTACACAGCTCCCCTCTGGACACCAAATAATCCCAGAAAAGATTCCGTTTGCTGAGATACAATCTCTGTGCTACTGCAAAGGTAGTGCAATTTGCATTGCCCTTAAACAGGCATGTAGACAACTAGACAACCTAACTCTGCACATTCTTAACAATCATGAGCGCAGCTTCCAAAGGCATACCAAAACCACTATAGTTCTCATCATTCTCTGAACACGTGCCCGGGAGGATTTCATTGCACAGACCTTCATAGATGTTTTTGGAAAAAAAAAACAAAAAAAAAACAAACAAAAAAAAAAAACCAAAAAAAACCCCCAAAACATAACATGCAACATAACAGTAATAATTCAAGTGCCAAGAAGATACGAGAAGGTGTAAGGGTTACCGAATGTCCTCTGACTCTGCCCCGTAACAGCTCTCGCAGCGATCAGCATCCAAAGAATTTGGATCAAACACTTTTTCTTCTTCTTTCCCCAGCTCTAAGACAAAAGAGGATTCGAAGTGATGAGGCATGTCTAGAAACGCTATCTTGTACTCGTTTTGTTCTAAGCACAGTAACTGTTCTACACATGAATGCAACGGTTTTGTGTCGGAAGCTGTGCATCCTGCACCCAAAGCCCACCTGAAATGGTATGCATAGAGCCTGCTGAGGTGTGAAGTAAGACCAAGAAACAGAGTAGCATTTATCTCAACACCCTGCATAGAAAGAACTGGCTATCTGTAAGCCTTGCTGGAGCACTGATCAGACGTTACTTTCATTAAGGATTTGTTAAAACACTGTCTAAAGTAGACCCAACCAGTAAATTGCGACTGATACAGGATCTGTTACACAAACAAAATTTTAAACAGCAGTCAACCGCACTCAACGGTGCATAATGCATAATCCTGTCCCAAGACATGTAGGGAACACGGTTATATACTGCTGTGAAACAAGATCAGAGTGGGGGTCTCCCAAGGGGAAAATTGACACCCAGTCCTCCAGGATGGCAATGCTGACAAGGCACACCCATTAACCACTGCTCACTAGAAATCTCCAAGGCACTTCTACCTTCTTCGTGACTTAACAATTCTGCCAATGTCTGTGCCACAGGTGTGCTGAATGCACAGCCACAGTATGGCTGGGGCATGAACTCATGGAGTTTTATGTTCTTACGTGCAGAAGGCTGAAGAGGGACTTGTAACAGAGGAGATGAGAGCCGGTGACAGCTGAAACCCACCAAAGGGCAGGAGATGCCTACAGAAAACTCAAACAGGACTTTTGTTTTGTCAAGGACCAAAACAGATATCACAGGTCTGCAAATTTTGGAGTTGGGAATAAGTGAGCCAGGGAATTTGGCATCTAAGAGCCACTGTTTCAAAAACAGTGGCTCTTATAATAAGAGGCCCCTTAAAATCAAGCTGTTTCAACTCACAACTCCTGAAGGACAGGACCAAGTCTCTTGGATTACAAAAGCCCTCTAAGGCTAACTATCGAGGCACTGCTGCACTACCCTCTGTAAGCCTTGAAAAGATGGCTCTTGGATAACTAACACTGGGGGACGCGATAAGGTACATAGTCAGACACTGCTGAGGGGATAAAACGTTACCAGGGCCTTGTTTGTTGAGACTGGGAGGTGTAACAGGTGGACAGAAGCGAGTATTAAAGATGTCTGTATTTCATATTAGCTACAGAAAAGATATTTTAATTAGAAAGTATGAAATATGCATGAAAATCAATCATTAACCTTATTTCATTAATCAAATACTTTACGGTAGTTATGATCAAGCAAATAAAAACTTTTAGGAAAATACACCCATTATTAAACAACCATGTGAGATTTTCTTTCTAGAGCTTACAACATTCAAAGTAGTTGAAAGTGCACTTCAGAATTCACTGTTTGAAAAGCGGTATGGCTTTTAATCTTGTAATTGCACTAAAAGACAATGTCAGGAAAAATACAGCTTCGTAGTTCCTACACTTTGTCAAAGCCACAATTCCCACCATTTGAACAAGAACACCTGTACAATACACATACTCTTTCAAGAGACAGCAACCAGTAACAGCTTTTTAAATGCAATCAGTAGCTGCCTGTTGACCTGTCTCAGAGGCAGCATCCAGAGGTAATGCACACAGTTTTGATACCATAAAGAAACCGCAGTACATAAAACTCTACATGCAGGGTTTCTTGCCGTTAACACGGTCCTCAACTTGCATGCAGATATCATACGTGAAACTGGAAAACTCCATCCATGTTGGAAGGAAGGGAACGATGAGAACCACCAATAAAGAATTCAATCATTTATTGTCATTCAATGGAAATGAATAAGATGACATCCAAGCACAGAATGCAACCTATCATAGAGATCATTAAGCTATTAACTATTTTAATGTAACTACGATACTACGCCATAAAATTTGGGTATGCTTTACTAAATTTCAGGTCAATACTGCTACAGTTGCCATTTCAATAACTGACTGAATGTCAGTGTTATTAATAGAAACTGATAATCATAGAGTTTAATGAAGATGGGCGGATACTTCGGATCTAACTTGCAACACGGGTGATGGAAACCGAACTAGCCGTGTGCTTTTTCCAGACAGCAGAAGAAACTGCTTGTTGCATGTGATGCATCTGATCTCTTTTAAAATGCTTCTTCTAGGTGAGACGGTTTGCTCCCTACAAGTTTCTCTTCCTCTCCATTGATTAGATAAGGAGTCAGAGCAATCACTTCACACAGAGTAATCCTGACGGAGACTGGCAATACAAGTAAGGCAGGAGGCTTACATGTGTTAACAGAGAATTAGATACAGAAAAGCTGGTTTTGTCCCCAGACATTAAATTTGTAATGCCAGAACCTCTGAATACAGAAAGGCTGCCAAGTGACACAGCAGTAAGAACACTATCACCACCATTCCCATCACAACTGGAGAGACCCTCGTACCTACCGATCGTTCAGCTCTTGGCTTAGTTTAGCCTTTCAACTTCAAGAACAGAAAAGTTAAATCTGAGTGATACAAATCAACAAATGTAGTTTATGCTGATACGTAGAACTACACTATCTCCCAGAAAAGGTAATAAGGAGCTCGTGTTTTGGAAAGAAAAAGTCAGGACAGTACTACTGTTAGACTGCAGCACTTTGCCAGAATCATTTCTGGTTTGGATCGAAGTACAACGAGTCATAACATGTAAAAAATGTAGACGAGAGGTTTATGTAGCCAAGGACCACTTACTACAACTTGTAAACGATAAATCAACTAAAATATATTTATCAGGTATGCATTAGCACACACAAAGTAAACGTAGTAAGGTGCAAGTTTAGGCTTAAGGGCTGAGTCACTGGAGCCCTCCCTGGAGAGAGGCTCTTTCCTCTAACCAGGTCGTCCCATTTGTCAGCCCACTGTGATTTACAGATATGACCAAAGCCAAGTTTTGCCAGAACAGCTGCTTGATTTCTAGTCGTAAAAGACCACTGACTCGGCAGCTTTATTCCTGAAATGCATCCATGAGCCCTTGTCGTAATTTCAGAGGGACTAGGCAAAGATTTGCCTTGCAGAAGTAGCGAGTATAATAGGTGGTTGTCTGATCTGCCAGTTTAATAGATCTGCATGCTATAAACTCTTCAAGAGTTTTCAGTCTTTAAATGCTCTTCAGCTGTGACTTGTTCCCGCAGATCTCAAAACAGGCACGCAGTGACGGAAAGACTACGAGAGCATCCATCCGAGAAAGACAGAACAGCATCTTACCATGTCTCTCGGCCTCTGGAGTCACGCGATTGCCAGCTTTATCCAGACGTTGCTTAAACAGATTGTGCTCCACATCCAACTGCTGCTCTCCTGCTACGTCCATGGCATCGATGCTCAAATCTGAAACCAGTGAGCAAGGAAAGTGGTCTATAAACACACATTTGTTATGGTCTGTGGCAGGCTGAGGAAGCATTCAACCAGTGAAAATATAGAATCTTTCAGCCAGGGGCATAAGAATGTGCCAGACCAGAAGAGTGCGTACGGCTGGGGCCAAGTGACGCATAGGGAATAAAATGCACATTGCAGCACCCTAAACGACTCTTCCAAATACGAGGTTCAGTGTACAAGAAGGACTGTTTGCAGCTGCCACAGAAAGCGTTACCCTGAAAGGTAGATACACCTAGGGCAAAAAACCAAACCCAAACCCCCAAAGCCCATAACCATTTTCAGGAGTTAAGCTTAAAACTGGTTGAAAGCTGCCTCCTACCTCTACCCCCTCACCCTTCCCTCTTCAACATCAGCACATTTCCTTGTGATTCCTTTTCACAAAGAAGACTGAGAAGGTCTGTGGTCTCAGCCTGGTATCGAAGTACCATGATGCACTTGCTGCCTACGTGCTCTCTTATGAGACTGACAGCTCCTCTGCACAAAACAGCAGAGGTTTCCAGTCTCTCTGGCCTTCCCACACCCTTTTAAATGTGAGAAGACAAAGACCAATAATATCTTGGGTGGCCAGAAAGAAGCCAGATTCGCCACATTTAGAGCCCAATGCCTTACCCAAAGGAATGACTACAAGGGAACAAGAGGCAGGGAAGATTAGTGGACAGTCGGATAACGTGCACAGCAGTAATGCCCAGTAACACTTGCACAATTTTCCATCGCTTCATCCTGCAACTTTATTTTGACTTTGGTTAAAAGGTAATCATTCCGATTTTCAACATTTTGGAGAAAGGCCATCACGTGGCATTGGCATTACAGTCAGAATTTAAGTACAAAAATAATGGAAAAGCTGCCCCTTCTCAAGTAACTTCCAAAGGAGACTCTGCAGTTTTTCAACAACAATACAGTCAAATCTTGACTCCCAAGTGAACTCTGTGCCAGCTTTTTCAGTATCACTGAGCTCTCTGACAAAGTGCAAGTGGATTTATACTTCAGCTTCACTTATAATCTAGAAAAATAATACTGCCTTGACTGGAAGCGCTGGTTTAAGCGCCCAGCAGGTCTGGCTGGAATCCCTGCCTAACCACACGGGATCACCAACTCCTCCCTGTCCGTGGCCCAAGCAGCAGCGCAGCGCTCGGAAGCACCAGGCACGCTGAGCCTGTCAGGCCCTCAGCTAGTACAAAAATTACCCCAACATTCAGAAGTCTGACTCACAAGCACAAGGCATATGTGGAAAAATAACATCTAGATTGATCTTCAGTTTATCTCCCCTTGATTTGTCAACGTACAATTCCGGATGAACCTAGGAACAAAGGAAAAACAGAGTCCCGTTTCACTCGGAAGCAAATCAAAAGGCCTCTTGCCCTCCCCTGCTCTGGCTCAGGAGCCGATTGTTAAAGAGGTGGCATTTGCGAGACACCCGAGCTGCTGCCTCCCACACCTTCCAGGGTAGCTAAGCGCTTGCCACTTGTCCTGCTTTTAAGAAAGGGAATCACCTGGGAACCTCCGAATTTGGGGTGGGGACGGGGGTTCCCGCGCTTGCTTTCCGTTCTTTGCAGTGCCTGCTTGGAGACGGTGGAGACAGCGCCAAGAGACCTTGAGACGCTCTCCCGCCACCGCGTTACAGGCGGCCACAAGCCAGCCTTTGCGCCCAGCGGCTTTCGGGGAGGGCAGCCCGCTCCCAGCGGCAAGGCGGCCGGCGGGGGGAGAGACAAACCCCAGACAGACCTGCGGCGGGGAAGCTGCTGCGTGGGCAGCCCGCGGGAGGCGGCGGCGGAGGCGGCGGGGGTGCGGAGGCACGGCAGGCCGCCACGGGCCGCAGGGCCGCCTCTCCGCCGGGGCTCCGCGGGCAGGAGGCAGCACCGGGGGGCCGCCGCCGCCGCCGCTACTCACCTCCTTGGTGAGGTAGTACTGCAGCTCCGAGAAGAAAAGCAGCACCATGATGAGCCCGCTGACAGCCGTCACTGCCGGGGAGACGAGAACCGCCGTCAGCCCCGCCGGTCGCGGCCGCCCGCCTCGCCTCAGCCCCGCCTCAGCCCGCCCGCCGCCGCCCCGAGCCGCTGCCTCCCGCCGCCGAGCGGCGGCCCGCCCGCCGGCCCCCGGCCGCCCTCACCCCGCCCGCTCACCCAGCGCGCCCCCGCACGTCTTGACCCGAAAGTCTTCCAGGGTCTTGGGGAAGGCATCGAACCGCTTCAGCCGCCACAGCGAGTCCATGGCACCGCGCGCCCCGGAACCAAACCCGCCTTCCGGGGCCGGGCCGCCCTGGCCCCGGCCCGCCGGGCAGCGCGGCTCGAAGCCGGCCGAGGGGGCGGGTGGGGAGGGGCTGGGGCTCCCGGTCTCCTCGGGCCTCGCTGCCGCCTCGCCCTCTTCTCACACCCCCCCCCCCCCCCCCCCCCCGCCAACGGCCCCGGGCCTCTGAAGGGCACCCGAGAGACGCCGGCTGTGCCCAGATCGGTTAGCTGGAAAGGGCTTGATACCAAGGCCAAGCTGCTGGTAGAGAGCAGTTTTCACTCGGTTCAACATCCTGCCCGTCCCGTCCGTTGCCTCCGTCTTTGACAGGGCTGGAGCTTGGTACTAAGGCCCTTTTGAGAACAACCAGGCTGTCCCTCAGGCTGGCTGTCGCAGCAACAAAGCGGAAAGCAAAGCACCTCGGGAGAGCACCAGCGCTTTTTGTGCTGAAGCGTGGAAGGAAGGAAAAAAACCCCACTCTCTTGCCCCACCTTCCATCCCTGGCGTGTACTCTTCACCCCTCATTTTGGTAACGCCTCCGTTGTCCTCCCTCGTCACAGGGAACGGCTATGAACTCAAGAGGCTAAATCAGACAACAGCTTGTAATAGCTTACTTGTGCAAGTAAAGAACTAGCATAATATTTTCCTTAGCCACATATTTACCTACCACTTGCTTTTTCTTCCTGCAATAGTGCAGTCCTGCAAAATTTCTTTTATTTAAAAACCCCTAAAAACTCACTGGCACTAGGAGATGCTTCCAAATGCAAACAGAACAAATGCACCCCCATTTCTCACAGCAAAACATGTACATTTCTGGGAAGGGCACAAGACAGGAACCCTGTGATGCTGCAGCTGTTCCTCTACAGGAAAAGAAGGTGCAGAGACCGATCCAGCTTCCGGGTCTCTGCCTCCAGAACAGCAGCTTTGGGCTCCCTGAGCACAGCTGCTAGGGAGCGAGACAGCTCTTGGTGAAGGTCTGACAGCTCCTGGCTGGTCTTTGCACAGCACTCTATATAGTCCTGCTTGTATTTCCGTTCTCATGCCAGCTGCGTCTGCAGAAGGGACACCTGAAAGAGGCAAAAGGACGAGCTCAGACAAGCCCACGCTCTTAGGACCATCCGTAGCTCCACAGTACCGGCTGTCAGGGAAGATGCACCCTCTAACTCCAGCCCTGACAAACTCTTTGTCCTTGTGGAATGGGAAGTAACGGGTTCCCAGAGTCGCCCTGACCTGAACTCGGATTATCAACAATTTGAGTTGCTTGCTGGCATACCACTCACACGTACAGCACTGAGACATTACAGGTATATTAAAGAGAGAGGTTCCTACAGGATTTGGTAACCCAACTCTTTTTCCAGAGAGAGATTTGGGCTACTGACACCTTAGTTGCACATGCTTTTTCCTCAGCAGGAGGACTACTGGTTACACAAGGTACTGAAGAGCTGTTCTGTTATGATCTAGTTTAAAAACTTGAAAGCCAGCACAGGAAAAGGAAGCAAATTCTCGTTTTTCCTCACTTTAGAGCATTTCACAACTGAGCAGAGCATAATTTAGTGAACAACGCCCAGGGGGGAAAATGAGCCTTAAAGGGCTGCTGAGGCCTTGAAACTCCTCAAACTCTATTCTCTCCTGGCAATGCGGAGTTGTGCCTGCTGGGCTTTTTGGTGAGAGAGACCCAGCTGCTCTCACCTCCTGTTAGGTTTGCAGTGCAGTGCAGCCACAGCAGCTCTGGCAGGTTGCCCTCTGCCTGCTCTGGAGTGGAGGAGATGCACACGGAAAGGAAGACATCAAAGGCACTTCACAACAAACAATACGCATAGGCTAGGGAACACCACCACTGAAGAGAGGGACAGAGCTGACCTCTCTGAAATAATAAGGGCACCTTTGTGAAACTGGGCTTGGAAGCCCGAAAAGCCTTCCCACGCCCTGGTAGGTAACCCAGAGGTACGAGTGGGAGAAGTGGCCATCTGGGAGCATCTCCCAGGAAGCGCGAGATGGAATTCCAGTTCCGCTGTTGCCCAGACCCAGAGGAGTGCCTTAACGAGACACCTGAGGACTATTCTTTGAGCAGAGCACCTCCATTTTCCTGCTGAACTGCGGAAGCAGGTCCACAGTGCAGGCACACACGACAGCCGCAAGGGGAAGGGGGTTCAGTGAGTTACCTGTAGCAAGGGACCTTCAGGCACGGAGGCTTCCTGGTGAGAACATCCTTAAGATGTAACTTGATGGCTTCAGCAGTATTCTCGGCTCACTTGCCGGAGCTAAGCATCGTGTACTTCACTCACGTAAATCTTACATGCGTTTTGCCCTGAACGCCTGTGAAGATTCACCTCCTCAGGGAGACCAGGGTGTACCAGACCCATAAAAGTACACGGAAGAGAAGTCTGGCGACTGCTGCTACTGCCGATACCACTGTCAAAGGATGCAAGGGGGTTCAGTAGCTGGAATGTACGCTCTTACACTGATAAAACAAATGTCCATACAGTGCTTAGGTCTCTGACTCAGTCCGACATTGGGATCGTGATTAGCACAGCATAGCAATACAACACTAACGCTTGCCGGAAGGCTATAAGCTCTGGCACTGCCTCACATCCCTGGAGCTCTGATATGACAGAAGCTCCACTGTTAATGGAGTCAAGGGAAAATGGAGTCAGTCAACAAGATGAGTAAGACTCAGGGGGAACATCCTTAGAATATTCTCTATTTTCATGCAAGTTCCAGTTTTCTGAATTTCCTCCAATCCCTCTCCCACCCTGCCTGACCTTTAGGCAAGTCAGAGACTAGACCTAGGTGAATGATGTTGTTAGGCCGTGGCCAACAGGTGTGTCTGTCCCTGCCCGGTGTACTCGCTTCCTGACAGCCAAACCAAACTCAGGCTGTAGCGTTGTGCAAAGTTGTGCCCATCAGTACAGCCACAGCAGCTTTTGATGAGAGCTTTCCTACTCCTCACCTGGTTCTGCAACTCAGCTGATTGACGACTGCAGCGAGTGTGAGGCTCCTCCTGTGAAGAACATGCAAGGATTTATTTTTGGTCTCCAGTTTTGCCAGGGCCATGGTCTATATGTGACTTCAATGAGGTTTATACTAATTGAGGAGCTGCTGCCTCTGGGATTTGCCATCGTTCCTCTGTATGGCCAGAGCCTCCTCCCACCAAGTAAGATTCTGTTCTCACCTGGCTAGAAGCAGGCATCTTGTGCTGGTCGCACTCAGAGAGAGAAAATCCACGTGCATCTGGCAGAGACTGACCATGACACTCTCTCTTCAGTCTCCTCCGTTCACGTTCCACCTGCACGTTGGACAGGAGAAAGGGTCACAGAAACCTGCCACCAAACAAGGAGCGAAAGGACCGCTGGACATCATGGCAAGGAGGTGTCTGCTCAGAGACCGTTAATTGCACCAGAGAACATTGGGGGCAAAAAGCACTCCATGTAGACTATGGAAGGGAAAGAGCAAGAGGAAACACTTCCTGACACAAGAGAGTCAAATGTGTGTGTCTGGGGACACTGGGGCAAGAAGGGTGGTACCAGATTGTGCATTTGTGAAGGCAATGGGGTGCCAGGAGAGAGAGAAAATAGAAATGTGTGTATCCACAGGGGAAAGTGGGAGAGGGAAGGAAACAAGCAGAGGACTCCAAAGTGCTGTCTGTGGAAACGTGTTGCGTTCCAGACGACCATGAGACTGTGCAGAGGCAGTGAACGCCTATTTTACCTACTCAAGAGTCCTCTTGAGCTCAGCATTGAGTTGCTTCAGCTCAGTCTTCTCATGTTCTAGCCTTGCAACTGCTCGCTGCAGATGTTCCAGCTGCTGCAACAGGAGTCTCTTCTCTGAGAGCCATGATAGCTGCTCCCCTTCTGCAATAGCCTGCTGGGTATTCAGAGAGGAGATTATGTGAGCTGGTGCCACATAAAGGTTAGAAGGGCCAGAATCAACACATTGGGGAGAGTGACCAGACTCAGGAATGGACAGCACTAAGTCCCTTCTTCTCCTCCTGGTCCACAAGGCCCAAACAACACACCCTCTTCCTAGGGGTCCTTCTCCAGATCACCTTGGAGAAATCCACACCAATTTGCCTTCATGCTTTTTGGACTATGGCACAAGTATATCCTGAATGCGCAATGAAGCCTTTAACCTGATCAGGCAATGGTATGAATTCCATTATTTTTAATACACTGGAAAAGCTGTACCTCAGAAATCTGAATCTCTGAAAGCATCCTCTAAGCACCATCAGTGTAGCTGCTGTTCAGCCATCGTTACAAAATTCAACTAAGTTTAGTACATTAGTTTGGTCAACTGTGCCCTTTCCTTTCCCTGCCAAATCCTAATCACGACATGTTGGCTAAGCTTGCCTAGATAGGAGGGAACCAATTACCCATCCCCAACTTTTGGACTTGACTTAATTTTAACAGCAAGCTCCATCCATAGTTCTTTCAGTAGTTCTGGGCTTGACAGAAAACATTCTAGCAGGTGAATGGTCTCTGTCTGGAGCTACACAGACAGGCAAGCCTGCTGGCTGCACTCATAGCTTCTTTGGCCAAGCAGGTCATGTATTTATGGGAATATATATTCCCATATCTTTATGGGAAACATCTTCAGAAGCCTTTGTAGACATTTTAGTTGACTGATGATAGGTCACAGTGCCTACCTGATGATGCAACCGGTCCGTGCCCCTCTCTGGAACCATACCCTGCAGGATGGCTATTTCTTCCCTCAGAGTCCCATTGGCCGTTTCACTCTTGGTAAGGGCAAGAGTCAGTGCTTGTGCCTTCTCCTTCCATTCAATTTCTCCGCTTTCAGTCTGCTTCAAAATAGCAATCACACGCTGTAATTCTTCCACCTTTGCTTTCCTCTCATCTTCCAGTTGTTGGTTAGTTTCTTCTGCCTTTGCAAGAGACGGTCTCTCTCCTAGAGAACTTTCCTCTTCTCTGCTTCCTCTTCCTCCCATTTTTGGAGTGTCTGGATTTGTTTCTGTAGGCTGTCCCCTTCATCTTTCCATCACAAAGCTGATATTAATTGTCTCAGGAGTTCACTCTGCCTCCTCAGCTCCTGTTCTCTCCCTGTCAGAGTCTTCTCTAAATACCTGACTCTGTCTCTCCAGTACTCTTCATCCTCCTTTCTCAGAGTCTGCTGAACATGCTGGAGATCTTCCCGAAGACCTCTGATTTCCTCTTCTAGCTCTTTTTGCTCACCTTGAGCCTTGGTCTCTCCTTCCCTCTCATGCAAGGCTTCTTCCAGGAGCTCCTCTTGCTCTCTCTGGTGTCTACCCTCTTCAGTCTTCTTGGTTAGCCTAAAGCTGGAGATTCCACAAGGTCTTCAGTTCTTCTTGGTGCTGGGGTTTTTGCATAAGGGTTTCATTGTCTTCATCTCTCTTCCTCACCACTTCCTCAAGCAGATTCACTTGCTTCTGGCATGATGTTAGTGCTACTTTCATGCTTTCTTCATGAAGCTGGAACATGTTCTTTTGCTCTGTCTGCCTGAGGAACTCCAAACGGTTCTTCACTGTTTGGCTCATTTTGTCTAGATCCTGCTGTAGACTCTTGGCCTGCTTGCCTTCTAACTCCTTCTGCTCTCGGAGGTCCTGGACTTGCTCTTGCAAAGACACTATCTTTTGATCTCTAGCTTCTAGAGAAGATTCAGCATACTCTAGTTTTTGCAGTATGGCTTTAGTCTGCATTGCTGCCTCCTCCTTTTGCTGTTGAAGCTTAGAGATAGCCTCCTCCAGAGCCTCTATCTTTTTTTCTCTTTCTTCCAGAGTCAGTTTTGTTGCTTGAAGATTTGTTTGCTCAGCTTCACGCCTTTCCTCCTTTTCCTTGTGTGCTTCATATTGCTTTCTAAGGGATACAATTTCTTGCTCTTTTTCCTTTAGTGCCACTTGGAGATGCTGCAGAATTGCCTTCTGCTGTTCAGTCTTGTTCTTGTTTTCGGAAGGTCTCAATCAGTTTCTTCTGAGATTCAATCATGACATCCTTTTCTTTCAGGATTGCTTTAGTGTATTCTAAGTCTCTGTGTAAGACATTCATCTGTTCTTCTGGTTTTTCCTCATAGTTCCGTGTTTGTTGCTTTTGGATGTCTATAAGTCTGCCCTTTTCTTTTAAGGTTTCTAAGGTCTTCTTCAGTTGGTCACAGACAGTCCTTAACTGCATTCCCATGACTTCTTCAGCTTCTTGGATTTGCTTTTGTTGTGACTCAAGCTCTTGATCTTTTTCAGAAAAAGAAAGTGTCATATTTTCTATCTTTTACCACGAAGCTCTTGCAGGTGCCCCTCTTGCTGTTCCTTGTACTGCTGCAAGAGTCTTGACTGATCCCTTTGAGAATCACACCCACTCTCTCTGTCCCTAAAAACTGCCCTCAGGTGTTCAAAGCTTGCGTGCAGAGATTTCACCTGTTCTCTATCCTTTTCCAGTTCTTGGATCTGCTGAGTCAAAGACATAAGTTCTAAGTTTTCCTCCTTCAAGTTTCCTTTCATATGATCAAGATCCACAAGCAGATTTCTAACTTGAGATGTGCTGTGTTGTTCTAGAATCATTATTTTCCCCTCCTGGAATTTGATCTCCTGGTCTCTCTCCTCCAGCTCTTTGCTCACCTTCCTGACAGCAGTCCTCTGCATTTATCACTGCTTCTCCAGCTCCTGTATCTGTTCCTGCTGGGATCTGACCTCCCGGTCTCTCTCTTCCAGGTCTTTGTTCATTTTGCTGACAGCGATCCTTTGTTTTTCTTGCTGCTTCTCCAGGTCCCATATCTGTTCTTGCTGGGATTCCATCTTCTGTTTTTTCTCTGTTATGTCCTTAATAACCTGATTGAGTGTACTTTTATGCATTTCTTTCTGGTTTTCCAGCATTCTCATCTGTTCCTGGTATAACTTAATTTCTCCCTCCCTCTCTGACAGGATGGCATATGAGACTCTCATATGAGTGAGATTCTCCTGCAAGGCTTTTCCCCCTGCTGCCCCTTTCTGGAGCATTTGGATTTTCTCCCACTGCGTTTCCACTTCTTCATTCTTAATTTTTAAGATAGACAACGTAGTTTGAAGTTTTTGTTCAAGGCAGTGATTCATTGCTGTATTTGCTCGGGTTTCAGAGGCTGTGACTGATTCCTGAAGAAGTTTTATCTCCCATACCAGTTTTTCTTTAATTGCTTGCAATCTGTCCCATTCATGCTGCAAAAACAGCAAGAAAAAGATGCAATAATTCCATCTATATATGTTTGCTTTTCGTAGTAGATTTGAACTGCTGCTTCAGTGGCAGTCAAGGGCTGCCCCCTCTCTCCCTGCCTTTCGGGATGCTGTAGACCTTTCCTGTGCCACCCTTTAGGTTGCGCCTTTCCCAACTTACTCAGCCAGTCCCACCTTCCTTTTTGCCCTTCTCTGAACCTCTTCTACCTGTAGTGTGTTCTTTTGTGGAGGAGCCGCCAGAACTGCAGCCAGGATTTGAAGTCCAGACTAAGCATGATTTAGGCAGTGGCATGATGATGTTCTCTCTATTAGGAAGGAAGGGAAGAGAGAACAACCCCAGCATTTGATTTCCCATTTTTGTGGTTGTTTTGGGGTTTTTTGGACCTCTACTGTGTAGGGTTTTCATGGTACCATCCTCTAGAACCCCACTATCGCCTCTTGAAGGAGTAACGGTCAGATCACAGTCTGTCATTCTGTGTTTGAAATCAGGACTAGTTTTCCCCTTGCAGGCATACATATTTATCTGGATCAGCATTTTTATTTCTCAGATTTCTCTACTTTTTCCCCCACTGTCTGCTCTCAGATGGGCAATGTTGAAGAGCTTTCTATTGTTAGCAAAGTTTGTCTTCTCACCCCCTTTTCCAGATCCAGACATTGAGAAATCTAAATATGGATTTGGACACAAATAATTGCCTAAACCATGCCATGTAAATAGAGACAAGTTTGAAAATTACTTTGACTAAAGCTTCAAGGGCAGAAATCTTCAGAATTGAGGAAAATAAGCACCCTGAATCATAACTGAGTTTTATATGACTGCTCTCTCAGCTTACGTCCAATTGCCAACGGCCTGCTCCTTCCACCTACCCTACTAGTCAGACTCACCTGCCCATTCTCTCACTGCTCTTCCACCTTCTGCCTCAGCTGCTCTAGCTACTGCCAGGCTTCTGTTAGCTCTCCCTGAGTTTGCAGTAGTGTCTCTGATAAAGCATTCTTCTCACGCTCCTTTTCTAGCAGGACTTGCACAGAAATAAAGAGAAGAGGGGTTTAAACTTCCCATACAAAATTTGTGTGACAAGACTCAAAGACTGATGGGCTCACATGTTCTCAAAACACTGTGCTGCTGGTCTCCTAGGTCATTATCTGCCCACCTGGAGGCACAGATTCCTAGGTGAGATTGGCAGTATAAACATGGTCCATCCGTGACTGAATCTTCAATAACTCTTAGTCATGTAAGGATCAATAAGGAGCCCAGAAGAGTAAAAAAACCACACAAATTCTCCTTTCACAGTCTTTACCTCTTGCTTGGCATTTTTGACTCTAGTTCGTTCCTCTTCTTGTTGAGCTTGCATGGTAGCAACCTTCTGCTTCATATCAAACAGCTTCTTCTCGTTGCTCCCTTTCTATCTCTGCCTTCTCCTTTTCCCATTGCTCCAGCATCTCCTGTAGCTCTGAATGGTGCCCTTCCCGCTTGCTTCCCTGATGAGGGGAAGAAAAGACTTCAAGATGGAGTCCCAGCCAAGCTCCTCAAAGAAATGTGAAGCTCCATCCCTCCCACAACCCCCCACCTGAACAGTGCATAGTAGTGGCTTTGTGCCCTCCATAAATCATGTCCTATCAAGGAACTTAAAAGGAGGGTCAGCAGGTGGAAGAAAAGGACATGTTACCTTCCCCTCTCTGATGGCTGCCTGTTTCCTAGCACCTCTCTGCTCAGGATTTCTCTCTATTCTCAGAGTCTCTAGGTTCAAAGCTCACCTCCCTTTTCATCAATGAAAAGGTGCAGATGGATTGCAGGGTGAGGAAGAGACCAGCATCCTGATCCTGATGCCCTAGTCACAAGACAGGCCACAAACTGAAGTACCAGGAACAAGGGGCCTGTTCCATATGCTTCAAGCCCTCTGTCAACCGTGAAAGGACAGAAAGGAAGGAACAAAGTTTCTGTGACTGCAGTTGGCAGCAATGTTAGGAGTCTACTTCATGGTAGACGGGAGTCTGGTAAGATCCTACCCCTTTGCTGCCATGCTTTGGGTGGGGACCACCCAACCTTCTGTTGACCTCATCTTAGGCCCACACTGAATCCGTGCCTGCATTTACCATCCCAGCACAGTCCTGTGGGTCTTGACATGCCTTCAAGTACGAGCCTGGCCTAGCAATGTGTGGCCTATGACAGATGATTGCTGCCATTTCATACACTCAGGCTATTATTCTTCTAAAGTCAGCCCACAAAGCTTGCTTGAAGAATTCAGAGGCATATTGTTTCCTACCAGGTCTTGCAGGAGCTTGTTTATTTCCACTTCAGTTTGCCGAAGTCTGAGGGTATTGTCATACTGCCCTTCTGTCTGCAAGAGCTGTTGCGCCATGTTTTCCCATTCCTGCCTCATTAGAGATCTCTGCTTCCAGCTCACATTGAAGGCACTTCACTTCCCCTGCAAACACAACAAATAGCAAGATTCAGAGTCTACACAAATAGTGCTTCTGACTTACTGACCTTAAGCCATTTGAATTTCAGTGTAGGAGGGATCTGCCTCCAGCTCCTTCACTCCTCAGAAGAACTGCAGACGGAGAGCTGGTTTTATGCCACCTTGCCTAGGCAGGGGGATCATCAGAAACAAAGCACATGGGGCTCTCACCTTGTATCACCTCCTTGGACTGTGTGACTGTGCGAAGTTGGATTTCAAGCTGACTCCTGGCAATCTCCAGCTGAGATAAGTGCTGCTGAGCCTCAAACAGGCTGGATTCCAGGGTCTCCTTCGCTGACCTGCAAGTTGTGAATATGGAGAGAAATTAGTTTCCTGCTCCTGACGCCCACAGGGAGTTAATTCCAGTAAGGAGTCGTTCAAGATCCCTACACCTGAGTACGAAAAATGGGTTGCATGGAAACTTGTATACAGAAAATGTATTTCTGCCATTTAAAATAGCAACGCAGGCCCCTCTGAGGGAATGCCCTGGCTTTACTTATGACCTAGCCTAACACAGAAAGCCCAGCCGAATTTGATCTCAATAACCAAATCTTAAACTGCTGTTGTCTGATCTATGACATGCAGGTAGCTGTGCTCACAAAGCCTGTGCCAGCAAGCAAAAGCCCAGCCTCTGCTCACAGCCCTTATCTCATCAGCACTTCCAAGTTGCTCTGCAGGGGGACAGAGTAAGAGTATTTCCCTGGCTGACTTGTGACTTTTTAATGCTGTTCTTAGTGCAGGTATAGGTAGGTCATTTTCCAGACTCCCTATACTTAAAAGGGACTAAAGAAAGACTGATGTCTTTCTTACTGATGATACAGCAAAATCTCATACTTGTAGCAGCATTTGTAAGAAATCAGAACTAGATTTTATCTGAACATGCACTACCTGAAAGGAGAGACAGGTATCCTTCAGTTTAAACTGTTGGAAGTTCAAGAGAAAAACTTGCTACCTTTATTTCAGTGTTGCTAACTAAGTAGGCAGTAGCCAAATGACTTGTTGCTCTTTAAAAGGGAAGTTGTAGTACCGCAGAGGCAAATTGTTGCATCCGTAGACTTCAACCAACTGCTGCTGCGTATGACACACAGGCTTCTGGAACCAGGAGCTGCAGTTACCTCCCTGACCTAGCACAGCGTCCGGTGTGCCAGGTTCCTACAATACACAGCAGTGCCTCACTAGTGCAGGGATGCAATCAGGATAACGTCCTCCAAGGTAAAGGGGCACCTGAGTGGTACAGCAATAAAACCCACAACAGAAGGACTTCCCTACTTCGATGGACAATGGAGGATGTATCTTCAAGAGGGAGAACAAGCACATATTTCTAATTATGCCAATCTCTGGCAGTCCAAAGTAAATATGTAAAAAAAAAAAAAAAAAGGAGCTGAACATTTAATAATTTAATAACAGCCCAACAGCTGACTAAACATAATTCAGCTGGATCAAATAAGAGAAGCTGGAGCTCAGAAGCAGCAGCAGCTCTCAAGAAACACACTGAGTCAAATTGCTGTTCATCAGCCTTGCTAACACCATACTCTGGAGTGGTAAAGTGTAAAAGTCAAGAAGCTTGACAAACAATCTCTAAAACATCATTTGTACAGCTCTGCAAGTTCAGGATTCTTCTAAAAAACACCTAAGAGGAGGACAAACATCTCGGCACTTTTTTTCTTTTTCTTTTCTTTTTTCTTTTTTTTTTCCTTTTTTTTTGGAAAAGCAGAACTTGTCCAAAGCAGAACCAAAACCAGAGAGAAACTTCAGGTTTCAGTAAATGTCTGCATGTTTTAATTATTACTCAATTCAGAGCCAAGTTGGATTGCTTTGGCCTTCACACAGGAATGTGCAAGGGGCCATAAACATGAGCCCAAGGCTCAGGAGAGGTTTGCTAGCTTTAGCTGTCAGAAAAATAACATTCAAATCATGGTATACTGTTTTTTTTTTTTCTTGAGATTCTTCCATTTTCTGTCCATGGAAGGTGAAAACAACTGAAAAGTACGCAGGATGCAATAAATCCTCGTGTAATGATTACCACCTTTATAATTACAGACATTAAGTAAAGTCCTGCCTAGGGTCTCCTCCCTGCCTTTACCTGGCCTCTGCCAGCTGCTCTGAAAGGCCTTGTCTGTCCCGCTCCGTGGCTGCCAGTCGCACCTCCAGGGCAGCCTTCTCATGCGCCAGCAGTTCCTTCTCTTTGGACACCTTGGCCAGTGCGTGCCCTTGGCGAGAGGACTCCTGGTGCAACTGCTCCAGGCCACTGCTAGCCAACTCTTGCTGGCGGGAAACCTGAAAGTGGGACAAAATACAGTTAAGAGTCCTTTTTCTGGAGTTCTGTGCAGAGCCAGACAGTGACACTACTGAAACAGCTAGAGGAGAAAGAGCTCCTGTGCTGTGGGCTGAAAGTTTAAGAGCATCTGCTGTATACCACACTCATGCCCTGGGCTGCCCAAAGGCACTGGCACTGTTAACTTGAAAGGGACGTGTAAGGCCCTGCTGGGTTGCCTGGGACCAGACAGCTCCTATGTACGACAAACGTACATAGCCCAGACTAAGTGTTTTCATGCAAAAATACCGCATTTTCCAGAACTGCCACCTTGCCAACTAAAATTCTATCAGAATCTAGTCCAGTGCTGGAAATTTTCAGGGAAGGTTGAGCAAAAGCAACTTTGCTCGCTGAAGAAAGTGAAAATAGACATGGTTTCTCCTTCTAGGAAAAAAAAAAACATCAAAGTCTCACCTACTTCAGTGCATAAAGCAGTTCGATGCAATGAGGTGATGCTTGGCAGGGAAACAGCCCTTGTGGTGAGCAGTGTCATTTAGTGATTGACGAAAGCCTGGCTGATGCGCTCAAAGAGATGGTAGACTCTGTTTGTACAGTACTTCATGTCAACAACACTGTTTACTTGTCTTACACAAAGAAGTTGCCTAATATACTTTGCTGGTATTCAAGCTTGAAGATTAACCGTGATTTTTTTAGTTTTTTTCTTCAGTGCAACACCTGTTGCACAGGTTATCCCACAACATCCAAGACTGTACATTATGAAACTGATATTTAAATAATGGCAAACTCACTAGTCTCCTCTGGTGACATGATTCTCCCAAGCTTTTTTTCCAGGGTACCGAAATCTGTTAGTCCAGAGTGAAGAGTCCTGTGTGATCACCTGTTTCTCACCTACTTCCTCAAGTCCTAAAGAGGTTCTAATAATTCATAGAATCATTTAGGATGGAAAAGACCTTTAAGACCATTGAGTCCAACCGTAAACCTAACACTGCCGAGTCCACCACTAAACCATGTCCCTAAGTGCTACATCTACACTTAGGTCTCTTAAATACCTCCCGGGATGGTGACTCAGCCACTTCCCTGGGTAGCCTGTTCCAATGCTTGATAACCCTTTCGGTGAAGAAATTTTTCCAAATATCCAACCTAAACCTCCCCTGGTGCAACTTGAGGCCATTTCCTCTCATCCTATCATGTGTTACTTGGGAAAAGAGACCAACACCCACCTCGCTACAGCCTCCTATCAGGTAGCTAACAGCTTCCTGCCCGTTGGTTCTCAGTCTCCTCTTTCACACGTTGGGTACAAGACTTTCCAAGGTTCTTCTTTGGCTAAGACAGACTTTTAAAGTCCAGATTACTATTCCCACAATTACTTTTGCCTTCAGCAGTGAATTGATGAAAGAGCTTGCAATCTATTCGGGGAGGAGATGTGTATGAATTTCCAATCCAATAGTCATAGGATCACAAGATGGGTCAGGTTGCTTGCTGTTGCAAAATGGCACTTCTTGCCCCAAAGGCCTTCTGCACTCAGTCTTGCAAGGAACCGTCAGGACAGAGGTGCTACATTGCTTATGATGGCCCTGGGCAAATTCCTCCCAACTCCTTTAGCACAGCCCTGGGTAGCAAAAGGGCTGTACAAGAGACAGAGCTCTCTTTATGCTGCTCTCAATTTCTCACCAAGAATTGTGGAAGAGTGGTTAAGTGAAAAAGGACACAGCTTAATTGATGTGAGCAATCCAGCCTTTGATGGGGCCTGGGAGCCAGAGATCAAGGTGAAATTCCCTTGAGAACAGCAGAAGGAGTACTTGGTAAAACAAGATAAGCGGGACTAAGTCTGGGAAAGTGCTGATAAACCCCCCTTTGTGAACAGTGCGTGAACGGCAACTTTGTACCAATCATATAATTGTTTTAAGCGCGTGGACAAGTATAGTTATCCAATAGAATAGTCGCTGTTAGCGCGTGCTTTGCTTAGCTTCTATATAAACCTGTTAAGTAATCTGAATAAACGAGAACGACCATACTCATATTGAGATTCATCGTTACTCCGGGTCCGTCTCCCACTCCGACAAAGAATCAGTTAACAGCAAAACCACTGTCATATGCAATCTCTTTTCCAGTCTTGTCTTACTCAGAAGAGCTTCTGTCAGTCAGTCGTTTTTTCTGTCCTTTCTGTTGAAGGCAATAGTTTGACTAGGGACAGAAACAAGGCTGTGCACAAGGGGTGTGTTTTAAACGTGAACACAGCCCATCGATGAATCCAAGAAGCAGCCACAAAAGCCATAATGTTGGTAATAGCAAAGTTCAAAACACCTTTACCTGTCCTGAAGCTCCTTCTTCTCCAGGTCCCCCTTGACACACCGCTTCCTGCACATCACTTGCACATTGCTTTCTGCAAAAAGCTTGCACATCGCTTCCTGAGTCTTCCAGCTTACTTCCTGTTCCACTTGCTGCTGTGCCAGATCCTTCAGGACAAGTCTATCCAGAGTGACGGACTCCCAGAGCTGTACACCAGAGTGTAGATGGGAGCAGTTTACAAGTGCAGATCCAGAAAGCCTCATTTGCTCTGCCTTCAGCTCTGACAAATCTCTGAAGAAGAATACAGAAAGAGCTCATGTTCACACCACCATCTTTATCAGCTGACTCACTTCTGAAGCATGTAATTGCACAACAGTAAAAGCTGGCAGGAAAGATGACATCTTCGTTAGGGACGAATCATTCATCTGACACTTTGGGTTCAGGACACATCTTTCTTGATAGTTGAGCAATGGGTCTGTTGGATGGTTGAGGACCGAGTCTATTTTCTCCTCAGAGATAAGAAGAAATGTATGGAACAGCCAGAAGGCTTCAAGAATTAACTAGGCATACTCTCACACCAAGGAAAGCTTATAATCAAATAAGGGAAATGGCTGACGGTAACCCGGAGTTTGAAATTGCATGCTGACACCAGAAGAATGTGCTGTTACAGCTACATTATTTTTGTTTGCATAGAAGGCAACTGTGAGAAAGGAAATTCAGAGAGCCCAAGAACAAGAAAACAAACATAAGAAGGAGGTATCAAACTAAGCACAATAAATTGCATAAATGCAGTAACACGGTAGAGAAGCTATTCTTTCTCTCAGCAATGTTGGCACAGGAATAAGCGGATGCAAACTGACCAGAATAAACGTAAGCTGGAAATGAGAAGAAGAAGAAGAAAAGTGTATATATATATATTCATGAATGATCTTTCCATCAGGAGCAGTGGGAAAAGAAAGCCAGTGATATTTAAGGCAGATTGTAATCACTCTATAAAAGGGAACGCTCTACATGCTGCGTGCATAGCTTTGGTGAGTCTCTTCCAATGTGTCCACCTATGCCCGTGTCTGCGTTAATATGCCCAACCATCAACCTAGTGAAGTTCAGGGCCTCTGCATTGCTTATAGCCCAAGCCCCTCAGTTGTATCTGAAAACCAGCATCACACAACATGATTCTGAAAATAGCCTATAGCATGCTTAATGGCATTGCTTCAGACTGCCAAAGGAGAAATCGTATCTTTAGCCACAACTAAGGTACCATCAAGGCTCAAAAAGCAGGTGTGAAGGGAAGCTACATTTTTTCTGCAAGAGATCTAGCCTTCAATTCTACTCACCAGTCAGTGGCAGTCTTCAATTCCAGGAAATGACGGCGGATACCACCTGACACCCTACGCTGAGTAGACGGTTATGTTCACCCCTTAAGTAGCTGTCATAAAGCTAAACATGCAAAGACAAAAAGAAGTGCCAATTCAGCCTTCACCGTCACTGTACAAGTCTTTCAGATAGGAGAGAGTACAACCACCATCACCAGATCTCCTTTAATAACTATTGTGACAGGGGCATCAAGGACTGAAGAGCCACCATGGAAACATCCTCAGTAGACCTGCCACCTGACTTCAAAGAAGGGAACATCCACACTTCTGCCACAGGAGTGGATATCAGCAAAGCAAACTGATCATGATTCATCATCTCGCCTTGCAGAGGTGTCTAACAGTCTTGGTGGAGGAAGACAAAAACACACCCCTCCAAGAGCAGTGTCAGATTTGCTTATAACAGACTGTTGGTAAGGGAGGTTCCGTTGGCTACTCTGAATGTGAAAATACACAGACCTCTCCAGTTTCCACTGCTGTAGACAGAGATTTAGGAACTATTAAAAAGATGAGTGTTCATGTGTGCCTGCCCTACAGTGCCCAGCAACAGCAAGCGTTTGCCTTTAAGACCGACCAGTATGGTCACAGCAGGTGGGCATCTTCCATCACCACAATTTGCTGACACTCCTCTATCTCACACCCCTGTCTTCTGCTAGTCAACACCAATACACCCTCAATGTAGCCACAACTTTCACACAGCAAGTTCTCTGTGACAGGAGGAAAATGCATTCTCATTCCACTCTGGCATCACATCTGACGTTCCCGTAGCCTACCCTTACCTCACGTTCATCGCGCCATTCACTCTCCTTCAATTCCAGCTCCTCCTGGGCCCTCATCCAATCCGCCGTCAGTTTTCCAACATCTTCTTTAAGGGCTGAATTAACCTCATTCGCTTTACCGAGCTGCTCCTGCAGGAGAGTGTTCACTTCTGCCAGATTCTCACACCTTGGAAAGGGAGAAACAGCAATGAGGTCACTGAACAACTGCTAGCCACAAGCAGCACCCAACTCCTTCAACACTGACTTTGTTGTCAAACTGAGAGGTAGTAAAAGTGCTTTCTAGGATTAAGTAAGATCTCTCTGTTATGGCAAACTCATCTGCTTCTCCTTGCTTTGAGCCTTCAATTTCCATCCACAATTCCAGTTCCCCCTTCCTCTTCAACTTCGATGATGCCCACAATTAACGTCTTGCCTCCCCTTCGTGCTGTCTGATCACTGGATGCATTACCTTTCTCTAGCATTGTCCTGACCACCTCTCTTCCTCCACTCTCCTCTCTAAGTTTCCGTGTCCTTTTCCCTTGCAATGTTGTACCCACTGCTGCCCTCACCTTCTTGTCAAGCCTCTCCCTCTCCTTGTCCTATACACTGTGTAAGGCCTGTAGCAAAGACCCCGCCTTGTTGATCCAGTAAACTGCACACCACAAAGACAGCACCATATACATAAGGGAAACAGCTTTATATGAAACTTTCAACTGAAAACTGAAAACTCAAGCACTGCAGGCTTGTGCCTTTGGGACCTCAGACTAATATCCCACCCAGGAAACATGTCATGAACAAAACTGCAAGAACTGCTACCCTGTGAACAAGCACAAAACTCAGCTTCTGGATCAAAAAGGGACTTGTGCTTCTCCCACCTTAGCTTGCAGCATACGTTACACAGCACATGGATGCCTTTCACGCCACACACACTTTATCTCTTGGGCAGAGGAAAAAAGACAAGCAGAGAAAGAAATGTGGCAGAAGATGCCCGTGGTGCGAAGTGCTGTACTGGAAGACTCTGATACAAGCACAGGATATGCTATTCAGGTAAAAAACAATCAGGAAAACTCCCGCGCCATGAAATGTTCAGGATGTCAGGCTTGGTGCTCAACCTAAATCGGGGCTCTGCTGAGTAGCTCGCCTACTGAATCATTTAGGCTGGAAAGGGACATTTGGAGGTCACCCAGAACAATCCCCCCGCTCAAAACAGTGCCATTCAGCACACAACACTATTACTGCACCACAGAACAGACTGTAGACCTTTCTCCTTTCAAAACGGCTTGCCCAGCTGCTTTCCCTGGGGAGACTAGGCAGCACTGACAGGTTTTCCTTCACTTCCATGAGCATCCAGGATACCAAGTATGAGGGAACGCTTCTTCCTTTTACCTTTGATGCTACTCTTCCAACTGAAGCAGTGCTTTCTCCAGGCTGTGGTCTTCTGTGGCTTCCCACCTGCCTGGAAGGGGTCCCTTAAGAAGAAAGGAAAAGCTTAGTCAAATTCTTGTGCTCCCTTCACTACTGTTAGCATCCATCACTTTCCCCTCCATTTGCTGGGTATCTCAGGAGCTCATGGCTTCTTCCAGGCATAATAGCGTTGTGACTACGGAGAGGAAGGGAGGGGAAGGGTGTTGCTCAATGTGAGTAGCTCTCCTCAGTCTCCCACTGATGCACTCTCACAGCTAGGTATCCTCAGCTCCTGACTGCGAGTGCTCACTTCAACTTGAAGCCTGGGAACGCTCTCCCACCCTCCTACCCTTCGTTTCCTAGGTTTACTTTAGCCATGAAGCAGAAAGAAAAGCACAGAGCCAGCTCTGCATGTTGAACGCCAGCATTCTTGCCCTCCAAAATGCTATGTTTCAACCGATTCTTTTTCAGAGACAGCCACATAATGTAACAGGCAGTCTAGCCCTCTCCTGAGACCAAGGACAAATGTTACTCCAGCAATAAAGCACTCTGCCACAAAACCAAAATCCTTCCTGATAGGGTTTTCTGGACTGGCATTTCTGGGACTACTGGCTGCTCTGAGAATGGCAACCGGACAAAACACTGATGGGCAAACTTACAGCGCTTCTTTAAACCCTTGTTTTCTTCTGTCATTGCTTTGGGGAGCTTTTTTTTGTCTGCGTTAACAAATGCTACATACGCTATCTTTAGTTAGCAACCTGCACACTCATCCCTCCAGCTTCCCATTGCTGCCGCAACTCTTGGCATCAGGTCCGGTACTGCAGGACCTAGGTGGATACATAGAACAAAGATGAGCGAATGCAGCTTGTAACAGGCTTGGCTCCTGCTGCATTAGCTTTTCTCTAAGTCTTTACAGCCCAAGCCCAGCCCATTTCACAGTGGTGCCGATACGGTCAACAAGACGTCGTTACGATACAGGGAAGCTTCACTTTATCTAATATTAAAGAAAGTGAGACAGGGTTTCTTTCACACGTAGTGCTATCTGCTCATCCTAAGAGAGCGATGGCAAGCAGAATGATCAGACAGACCGAGACAGGCATGCCCGGCCTATGGCCACCACGTACCCCAAATCAGTATTGCCAACGGGCTCAAAGTCCAGTGGGTCCCTGAAGTCAGAGGAACGAGCTTTCAGAATGGCTTTTCGGTATTTAGCAAGCCAAGTCAGTCCTGACCACAGGCCTGCTCAGCCACTGCAGACTGCGGGTTTCTGTGCCGCTGCAGAAGACAAGCACGGCAAGAAAAGCAGGACGACCTTACAGCAGCGCCGCGACCACCGTCGGGCACGGGCACGGGGCCGGGCAGGGCACGGCCTGCCCCGACCCTCCGCCCAGGCCTGGCACCCTCGCCGCTGCCAGCGCTCGGGCGCCCCGGGCGAACCCGGCCAGAGCTGCCTGCCTCTGCCCGGGGCCGCCCGAACCCCCCCGCCGGCTCGACTGCTGCCTCTGGGACAGCCGCCCGCTCCCGTGGCCAAACAAAGGCGTTTGCAAGCCCGGCATCTCGGTTTAAGCACGGAAAAGAGCGACCGAGAGAGGGGCGCGGGAGGGGGACAGCGGCAGGGCTCGGCGCCCAGGGAGGGCCCCGCGTTCGCCCCCCGCGTTCGTCCCCCGAGATCGCCGCCGCCGAGTCCCCCCTCCGCGCGGCGCGGGCGGCCCGGGCACCCCGCCACTGCGGCCCGTCCCTGGGCAGCTGCCCCCGGGCAGGCGCCCTCGCTTCTCACTTTTGCCTATAGCTTCCGCACCAGCACCTCTTGCCGGTGCTGCGCCTCCCTGCGCGGGGCGGGGAGAGCCGGGCTCGCTCGGGGCCGCTCTGTGGCAGCGGGTCCCTTCTCGCTCCTTGCTGACGGTGCTGCGCCGGGCTGCGGTGCTGCCGCGGTGGAGAGGCTGCCCGGCAGCGGTTTGCTCCAGCGAGTTCTGCTCAGAGACCGTTAACGGCCCCGCAGAAGGCTGGGGGCAAAAACCGCTCCCTGTGGAATCTGGGAGAGGAGGAGCGGGAGGAAACGGTCCCTGACACCAGAGCGTCGGGTGGGGGGGGGGTATGGGGACACTGGGGCAAGAAGGGCGGGACCCCAGCGACAGTAGGAAAGGTCCGTCGCACGGGGAAGCCAACTGAACAGCTAGAGCTTTCTACTAAAAGCTCAGACTTCAGCCCTTGACTGCCACTGGAGCAGGAGTTCCAGTCGAGTACGAAAAGCAAACGGACCTAGATGGAATTACTGAATCTTTTTCTCCCCGTTTTGCAGCATGAACGGGACAGAGTGCAAGCAGTTAGAGAAAAACCGGTATGGGAGAGAAAACTTCAAATTTACGGGACAGCGTACTCTGCGAATTAAGCTTTATTTCCTGAGCTCATGAAGAAACACAACAAACAAACAGGACAAACGGGGCTCAGTCCCCTTTGCCCAGACTAGTCTGTTACGTGATTTCACTTATTCACCACTCAGGTCATGACGTTTCATAACTTACAACCTGTGACACTTAATTCGTGCACTTATGAGCAAAAAAAAAAAAAATAAATAATTAGTTCCCTGGTGAGAGTGCTCATCCTTCCTCCTCCATCACGGTGCGGGTGTCCCCTGTATCGCTCTGGGAAGCACGAATGCCTCAGCAGTCCAGCTGCTGTTGGATCCGCTTCAGAGGCTTTTTGGGTAACGTTGCGTTAAGAGTTACTGTCGTGTAGGAGTCTGAGGAGTGGCTGGCGGGGGGGAACCCTCCCATTGAGTCACGAGGTTCAGACAGGACCCCCTTGCTTTCTAAACTCCTTCTCAGAGAGGAGTCTAGGTGCGGCTAAGTCCAGTCCTAGTCTCAGACTTGGTCAACGGTTATGTTCTAAGGACTGTATATGCAGCCATTCAGCAGAGTAAAGGCGAGAGCGTTAATTTAAACGCGCCGTACCCCCAGTCTAGTCGTGTTGCATGAACCATCACGGCCACATTAATAAAGAGTGCAGTTTATTAGAGCAACAGATACACAGACTCTTTGGATTACGGGTGATAAATTTACTGTCTGCAAAGCACGTGCAAATACCAAGAGTATGAGTGACACGGCCAGCTATAAACGCGTTAAAGATGATAAAGCGACTCTAGAGAGATTTCTAAGTTTCCTGGGGAGGCACTTGGAATAACCAAGCGTTCGAATCTTACCCAAAGGCGTCCCGACGGGGGGGAAGAGAGGCTCAGCCCGTCGACTGATCCCAGAGGTCAGAGTGGTACGCGATGGTGTCTTCCCTAACATTCGCTTTCTCTTAAGCCATTTTATACTACCTTTTACCTTTCGGGTGGAGCTTGAGTGACTCTAGTCATACATCTTTGTTTAGGATTGGTGTAAAGTCTTCTCGCTTCGCTTTTAAAGGTATAGGCTAGGAAGAATTCAAAGCGCAAGCTCAGTGAGGGGTGGTCGCACCTTGGAGGCGGGTAGCTTTTGGGATGTAGGTGTGTTTTGGTATTTTAATGATGTTATAATGAGCAAAGTTCATCAAAGGACAGCATTTTTGTCAGAAACATGACAGGGTGTTGGCCCAGGATAGCAAATGTGCAGCTTACTGGTCACACACAATACCTTTGAGTTCCCATTTAATTGCAGAGCCTGGCCGCGGCGTCTCCACACCGCTCCACCCTCCGAACAGTACCTTCTTAGAGTCAGGACACCAAGCTCCCCTGGAAGTCACCGACGTCTAAGATTACCAGGCCTAGGGAACTTCCACGGAATGGCCTTGCACGTCAGCCGTATTCCACCCGGGAATCTTCTTCAATGCTGCACCTTACCTAAAAGTGTGAATATAAGTTTAATTTCTAAGTCACCTCCAGCTATTATCCCACAGGTAAGCGGATGTTTTATACCTTCCAGCTTGGAAGTCTGCTCTATACCATTTCCAAAAGCCAGCAGATTCTGACAGTACTGCCAGACAAAGATGATGGCTGCAGGAGACAGCCAGCTGCAGGTGATGATGGCTGCATCATGGCCCTTTAGCTCTTTCTGGCCACCTGTGCTGCCTACCTGGTGCTCTCGCTTCAACCTAATGGCGCTGCTCCCAGCATACATCAGGCCTTAGCATGAGCTGGGTTAGCCAAAACGTGAGCAGGAGTTGCGTGAACCGCCACACTCCACCCCTTGGTATAGAGCAAACATCTGGCAAACCCCTCGCCTTGGTGAGCGGAGGTACTGTTACTCCTCCTGCCTCGCCTCCAGGGATGTGAGGCAGTGCCAGAGCTTATAGCCTTCCGGCAAGCGTTAGTGTTGTATTGCTATGCTGTGCTAATCACGATCCCAATGTCGGACTGAGTCAGAGACCTAAGCACTGTATGGACATTTGTTTTATCAGTGTAAGAGCGTACATTCCAGCTACTGAACCCCCTTGCATCCTTTGACAGTGGTATCGGCAGTAGCAGCAGTCGCCAGACTTCTCTTCCGTGTACTTTTATGGGTCTGGTACACCCTGGTCTCCCTGAGGAGGTGAATCTTCACAGGCGTTCAGGGCAAAACGCATGTAAGATTTACGTGAGTGAAGTACACGATGCTTAGCTCCGGCAAGTGAGCCGAGAATACTGCTGAAGCCATCAAGTTACATCTTAAGGATGTTCTCACCAGGAAGCCTCCGTGCCTGAAGGTCCCTTGCTACAGGTAACTCACTGAACCCCCTTCCCCTTGCGGCTGTCGTGTGTGCCTGCACTGTGGACCTGCTTCCGCAGTTCAGCAGGAAAATGGAGGTGCTCTGCTCAAAGAATAGTCCTCAGGTGTCTCGTTAAGGCACTCCTCTGGGTCTGGGCAACAGCGGAACTGGAATTCCATCTCGCGCTTCCTGGGAGATGCTCCCAGATGGCCACTTCTCCCACTCGTACCTCTGGGTTACCTACCAGGGCGTGGGAAGGCTTTTCGGGCTTCCAAGCCCAGTTTCACAAAGGTGCCCTTATTATTTCAGAGAGGTCAGCTCTGTCCCTCTCTTCAGTGGTGGTGTTCCCTAGCCTATGCGTATTGTTTGTTGTGAAGTGCCTTTGATGTCTTCCTTTCCGTGTGCATCTCCTCCACTCCAGAGCAGGCAGAGGGCAACCTGCCAGAGCTGCTGTGGCTGCACTGCACTGCAAACCTAACAGGAGGTGAGAGCAGCTGGGTCTCTCTCACCAAAAAGCCCAGCAGGCACAACTCCGCATTGCCAGGAGAGAATAGAGTTTGAGGAGTTTCAAGGCCTCAGCAGCCCTTTAAGGCTCATTTTCCCCCCTGGGCGTTGTTCACTAAATTATGCTCTGCTCAGTTGTGAAATGCTCTAAAGTGAGGAAAAACGAGAATTTGCTTCCTTTTCCTGTGCTGGCTTTCAAGTTTTTAAACTAGATCATAACAGAACAGCTCTTCAGTACCTTGTGTAACCAGTAGTCCTCCTGCTGAGGAAAAAGCATGTGCAACTAAGGTGTCAGTAGCCCAAATCTCTCTCTGGAAAAAGAGTTGGGTTACCAAATCCTGTAGGAACCTCTCTCTTTAATATACCTGTAATGTCTCAGTGCTGTACGTGTGAGTGGTATGCCAGCAAGCAACTCAAATTGTTGATAATCCGAGTTCAGGTCAGGGCGACTCTGGGAACCCGTTACTTCCCATTCCACAAGGACAAAGAGTTTGTCAGGGCTGGAGTTAGAGGGTGCATCTTCCCTGACAGCCGGTACTGTGGAGCTACGGATGGTCCTAAGAGCGTGGGCTTGTCTGAGCTCGTCCTTTTGCCTCTTTCAGGTGTCCCTTCTGCAGACGCAGCTGGCATGAGAACGGAAATACAAGCAGGACTATATAGAGTGCTGTGCAAAGACCAGCCAGGAGCTGTCAGACCTTCACCAAGAGCTGTCTCGCTCCCTAGCAGCTGTGCTCAGGGAGCCCAAAGCTGCTGTTCTGGAGGCAGAGACCCGGAAGCTGGATCGGTCTCTGCACCTTCTTTTCCTGTAGAGGAACAGCTGCAGCATCACAGGGTTCCTGTCTTGTGCCCTTCCCAGAAATGTACATGTTTTGCTGTGAGAAATGGGGGTGCATTTGTTCTGTTTGCATTTGGAAGCATCTCCTAGTGCCAGTGAGTTTTTAGGGGTTTTTAAATAAAAGAAATTTTGCAGGACTGCACTATTGCAGGAAGAAAAAGCAAGTGGTAGGTAAATATGTGGCTAAGGAAAATATTATGCTAGTTCTTTACTTGCACAAGTAAGCTATTACAAGCTGTTGTCTGATTTAGCCTCTTGAGTTCATAGCCGTTCCCTGTGACGAGGGAGGACAACGGAGGCGTTACCAAAATGAGGGGTGAAGAGTACACGCCAGGGATGGAAGGTGGGGCAAGAGAGTGGGGTTTTTTTCCTTCCTTCCACGCTTCAGCACAAAAAGCGCTGGTGCTCTCCCGAGGTGCTTTGCTTTCCGCTTTGTTGCTGCGACAGCCAGCCTGAGGGACAGCCTGGTTGTTCTCAAAAGGGCCTTAGTACCAAGCTCCAGCCCTGTCAAAGACGGAGGCAACGGACGGGACGGGCAGGATGTTGAACCGAGTGAAAACTGCTCTCTACCAGCAGCTTGGCCTTGGTATCAAGCCCTTTCCAGCTAACCGATCTGGGCACAGCCGGCGTCTCTCGGGTGCCCTTCAGAGGCCCGGGGCCGTTGGCGGGGGGGGGGGGGGGGGGGGGTGTGAGAAGAGGGCGAGGCGGCAGCGAGGCCCGAGGAGACCGGGAGCCCCAGCCCCTCCCCACCCGCCCCCTCGGCCGGCTTCGAGCCGCGCTGCCCGGCGGGCCGGGGCCAGGGCGGCCCGGCCCCGGAAGGCGGGTTTGGTTCCGGGGCGCGCGGTGCCATGGACTCGCTGTGGCGGCTGAAGCGGTTCGATGCCTTCCCCAAGACCCTGGAAGACTTTCGGGTCAAGACGTGCGGGGGCGCGCTGGGTGAGCGGGCGGGGTGAGGGCGGCCGGGGGCCGGCGGGCGGGCCGCCGCTCGGCGGCGGGAGGCAGCGGCTCGGGGCGGCGGCGGGCGGGCTGAGGCGGGGCTGAGGCGAGGCGGGCGGCCGCGACCGGCGGGGCTGACGGCGGTTCTCGTCTCCCCGGCAGTGACGGCTGTCAGCGGGCTCATCATGGTGCTGCTTTTCTTCTCGGAGCTGCAGTACTACCTCACCAAGGAGGTGAGTAGCGGCGGCGGCGGCGGCCCCCCGGTGCTGCCTCCTGCCCGCGGAGCCCCGGCGGAGAGGCGGCCCTGCGGCCCGTGGCGGCCTGCCGTGCCTCCGCACCCCCGCCGCCTCCGCCGCCGCCTCCCGCGGGCTGCCCACGCAGCAGCTTCCCCGCCGCAGGTCTGTCTGGGGTTTGTCTCTCCCCCCGCCGGCCGCCTTGCCGCTGGGAGCGGGCTGCCCTCCCCGAAAGCCGCTGGGCGCAAAGGCTGGCTTGTGGCCGCCTGTAACGCGGTGGCGGGAGAGCGTCTCAAGGTCTCTTGGCGCTGTCTCCACCGTCTCCAAGCAGGCACTGCAAAGAACGGAAAGCAAGCGCGGGAACCCCCGTCCCCACCCCAAATTCGGAGGTTCCCAGGTGATTCCCTTTCTTAAAAGCAGGACAAGTGGCAAGCGCTTAGCTACCCTGGAAGGTGTGGGAGGCAGCAGCTCGGGTGTCTCGCAAATGCCACCTCTTTAACAATCGGCTCCTGAGCCAGAGCAGGGGAGGGCAAGAGGCCTTTTGATTTGCTTCCGAGTGAAACGGGACTCTGTTTTTCCTTTGTTCCTAGGTTCATCCGGAATTGTACGTTGACAAATCAAGGGGAGATAAACTGAAGATCAATCTAGATGTTATTTTTCCACATATGCCTTGTGCTTGTGAGTCAGACTTCTGAATGTTGGGGTAATTTTTGTACTAGCTGAGGGCCTGACAGGCTCAGCGTGCCTGGTGCTTCCGAGCGCTGCGCTGCTGCTTGGGCCACGGACAGGGAGGAGTTGGTGATCCCGTGTGGTTAGGCAGGGATTCCAGCCAGACCTGCTGGGCGCTTAAACCAGCGCTTCCAGTCAAGGCAGTATTATTTTTCTAGATTATAAGTGAAGCTGAAGTATAAATCCACTTGCACTTTGTCAGAGAGCTCAGTGATACTGAAAAAGCTGGCACAGAGTTCACTTGGGAGTCAAGATTTGACTGTATTGTTGTTGAAAAACTGCAGAGTCTCCTTTGGAAGTTACTTGAGAAGGGGCAGCTTTTCCATTATTTTTGTACTTAAATTCTGACTGTAATGCCAATGCCACGTGATGGCCTTTCTCCAAAATGTTGAAAATCGGAATGATTACCTTTTAACCAAAGTCAAAATAAAGTTGCAGGATGAAGCGATGGAAAATTGTGCAAGTGTTACTGGGCATTACTGCTGTGCACGTTATCCGACTGTCCACTAATCTTCCCTGCCTCTTGTTCCCTTGTAGTCATTCCTTTGGGTAAGGCATTGGGCTCTAAATGTGGCGAATCTGGCTTCTTTCTGGCCACCCAAGATATTATTGGTCTTTGTCTTCTCACATTTAAAAGGGTGTGGGAAGGCCAGAGAGACTGGAAACCTCTGCTGTTTTGTGCAGAGGAGCTGTCAGTCTCATAAGAGAGCACGTAGGCAGCAAGTGCATCATGGTACTTCGATACCAGGCTGAGACCACAGACCTTCTCAGTCTTCTTTGTGAAAAGGAATCACAAGGAAATGTGCTGATGTTGAAGAGGGAAGGGTGAGGGGGTAGAGGTAGGAGGCAGCTTTCAACCAGTTTTAAGCTTAACTCCTGAAAATGGTTATGGGCTTTGGGGGTTTGGGTTTGGTTTTTTGCCCTAGGTGTATCTACCTTTCAGGGTAACGCTTTCTGTGGCAGCTGCAAACAGTCCTTCTTGTACACTGAACCTCGTATTTGGAAGAGTCGTTTAGGGTGCTGCAATGTGCATTTTATTCCCTATGCGTCACTTGGCCCCAGCCGTACGCACTCTTCTGGTCTGGCACATTCTTATGCCCCTGGCTGAAAGATTCTATATTTTCACTGGTTGAATGCTTCCTCAGCCTGCCACAGACCATAACAAATGTGTGTTTATAGACCACTTTCCTTGCTCACTGGTTTCAGATTTGAGCATCGATGCCATGGACGTAGCAGGAGAGCAGCAGTTGGATGTGGAGCACAATCTGTTTAAGCAACGTCTGGATAAAGCTGGCAATCGCGTGACTCCAGAGGCCGAGAGACATGGTAAGATGCTGTTCTGTCTTTCTCGGATGGATGCTCTCGTAGTCTTTCCGTCACTGCGTGCCTGTTTTGAGATCTGCGGGAACAAGTCACAGCTGAAGAGCATTTAAAGACTGAAAACTCTTGAAGAGTTTATAGCATGCAGATCTATTAAACTGGCAGATCAGACAACCACCTATTATACTCGCTACTTCTGCAAGGCAAATCTTTGCCTAGTCCCTCTGAAATTACGACAAGGGCTCATGGATGCATTTCAGGAATAAAGCTGCCGAGTCAGTGGTCTTTTACGACTAGAAATCAAGCAGCTGTTCTGGCAAAACTTGGCTTTGGTCATATCTGTAAATCACAGTGGGCTGACAAATGGGACGACCTGGTTAGAGGAAAGAGCCTCTCTCCAGGGAGGGCTCCAGTGACTCAGCCCTTAAGCCTAAACTTGCACCTTACTACGTTTACTTTGTGTGTGCTAATGCATACCTGATAAATATATTTTAGTTGATTTATCGTTTACAAGTTGTAGTAAGTGGTCCTTGGCTACATAAACCTCTCGTCTACATTTTTTACATGTTATGACTCGTTGTACTTCGATCCAAACCAGAAATGATTCTGGCAAAGTGCTGCAGTCTAACAGTAGTACTGTCCTGACTTTTTCTTTCCAAAACACGAGCTCCTTATTACCTTTTCTGGGAGATAGTGTAGTTCTACGTATCAGCATAAACTACATTTGTTGATTTGTATCACTCAGATTTAACTTTTCTGTTCTTGAAGTTGAAAGGCTAAACTAAGCCAAGAGCTGAACGATCGGTAGGTACGAGGGTCTCTCCAGTTGTGATGGGAATGGTGGTGATAGTGTTCTTACTGCTGTGTCACTTGGCAGCCTTTCTGTATTCAGAGGTTCTGGCATTACAAATTTAATGTCTGGGGACAAAACCAGCTTTTCTGTATCTAATTCTCTGTTAACACATGTAAGCCTCCTGCCTTACTTGTATTGCCAGTCTCCGTCAGGATTACTCTGTGTGAAGTGATTGCTCTGACTCCTTATCTAATCAATGGAGAGGAAGAGAAACTTGTAGGGAGCAAACCGTCTCACCTAGAAGAAGCATTTTAAAAGAGATCAGATGCATCACATGCAACAAGCAGTTTCTTCTGCTGTCTGGAAAAAGCACACGGCTAGTTCGGTTTCCATCACCCGTGTTGCAAGTTAGATCCGAAGTATCCGCCCATCTTCATTAAACTCTATGATTATCAGTTTCTATTAATAACACTGACATTCAGTCAGTTATTGAAATGGCAACTGTAGCAGTATTGACCTGAAATTTAGTAAAGCATACCCAAATTTTATGGCGTAGTATCGTAGTTACATTAAAATAGTTAATAGCTTAATGATCTCTATGATAGGTTGCATTCTGTGCTTGGATGTCATCTTATTCATTTCCATTGAATGACAATAAATGATTGAATTCTTTATTGGTGGTTCTCATCGTTCCCTTCCTTCCAACATGGATGGAGTTTTCCAGTTTCACGTATGATATCTGCATGCAAGTTGAGGACCGTGTTAACGGCAAGAAACCCTGCATGTAGAGTTTTATGTACTGCGGTTTCTTTATGGTATCAAAACTGTGTGCATTACCTCTGGATGCTGCCTCTGAGACAGGTCAACAGGCAGCTACTGATTGCATTTAAAAAGCTGTTACTGGTTGCTGTCTCTTGAAAGAGTATGTGTATTGTACAGGTGTTCTTGTTCAAATGGTGGGAATTGTGGCTTTGACAAAGTGTAGGAACTACGAAGCTGTATTTTTCCTGACATTGTCTTTTAGTGCAATTACAAGATTAAAAGCCATACCGCTTTTCAAACAGTGAATTCTGAAGTGCACTTTCAACTACTTTGAATGTTGTAAGCTCTAGAAAGAAAATCTCACATGGTTGTTTAATAATGGGTGTATTTTCCTAAAAGTTTTTATTTGCTTGATCATAACTACCGTAAAGTATTTGATTAATGAAATAAGGTTAATGATTGATTTTCATGCATATTTCATACTTTCTAATTAAAATATCTTTTCTGTAGCTAATATGAAATACAGACATCTTTAATACTCGCTTCTGTCCACCTGTTACACCTCCCAGTCTCAACAAACAAGGCCCTGGTAACGTTTTATCCCCTCAGCAGTGTCTGACTATGTACCTTATCGCGTCCCCCAGTGTTAGTTATCCAAGAGCCATCTTTTCAAGGCTTACAGAGGGTAGTGCAGCAGTGCCTCGATAGTTAGCCTTAGAGGGCTTTTGTAATCCAAGAGACTTGGTCCTGTCCTTCAGGAGTTGTGAGTTGAAACAGCTTGATTTTAAGGGGCCTCTTATTATAAGAGCCACTGTTTTTGAAACAGTGGCTCTTAGATGCCAAATTCCCTGGCTCACTTATTCCCAACTCCAAAATTTGCAGACCTGTGATATCTGTTTTGGTCCTTGACAAAACAAAAGTCCTGTTTGAGTTTTCTGTAGGCATCTCCTGCCCTTTGGTGGGTTTCAGCTGTCACCGGCTCTCATCTCCTCTGTTACAAGTCCCTCTTCAGCCTTCTGCACGTAAGAACATAAAACTCCATGAGTTCATGCCCCAGCCATACTGTGGCTGTGCATTCAGCACACCTGTGGCACAGACATTGGCAGAATTGTTAAGTCACGAAGAAGGTAGAAGTGCCTTGGAGATTTCTAGTGAGCAGTGGTTAATGGGTGTGCCTTGTCAGCATTGCCATCCTGGAGGACTGGGTGTCAATTTTCCCCTTGGGAGACCCCCACTCTGATCTTGTTTCACAGCAGTATATAACCGTGTTCCCTACATGTCTTGGGACAGGATTATGCATTATGCACCGTTGAGTGCGGTTGACTGCTGTTTAAAATTTTGTTTGTGTAACAGATCCTGTATCAGTCGCAATTTACTGGTTGGGTCTACTTTAGACAGTGTTTTAACAAATCCTTAATGAAAGTAACGTCTGATCAGTGCTCCAGCAAGGCTTACAGATAGCCAGTTCTTTCTATGCAGGGTGTTGAGATAAATGCTACTCTGTTTCTTGGTCTTACTTCACACCTCAGCAGGCTCTATGCATACCATTTCAGGTGGGCTTTGGGTGCAGGATGCACAGCTTCCGACACAAAACCGTTGCATTCATGTGTAGAACAGTTACTGTGCTTAGAACAAAACGAGTACAAGATAGCGTTTCTAGACATGCCTCATCACTTCGAATCCTCTTTTGTCTTAGAGCTGGGGAAAGAAGAAGAAAAAGTGTTTGATCCAAATTCTTTGGATGCTGATCGCTGCGAGAGCTGTTACGGGGCAGAGTCAGAGGACATTCGGTAACCCTTACACCTTCTCGTATCTTCTTGGCACTTGAATTATTACTGTTATGTTGCATGTTATGTTTTGGGGGTTTTTTTTGGTTTTTTTTTTTTGTTTGTTTTTTTTTTGTTTTTTTTTTCCAAAAACATCTATGAAGGTCTGTGCAATGAAATCCTCCCGGGCACGTGTTCAGAGAATGATGAGAACTATAGTGGTTTTGGTATGCCTTTGGAAGCTGCGCTCATGATTGTTAAGAATGTGCAGAGTTAGGTTGTCTAGTTGTCTACATGCCTGTTTAAGGGCAATGCAAATTGCACTACCTTTGCAGTAGCACAGAGATTGTATCTCAGCAAACGGAATCTTTTCTGGGATTATTTGGTGTCCAGAGGGGAGCTGTGTAAATTATTTCACTGTTACATGAGCTGTCTTGGAATAAAACCTGGTTATGGCCTTGCCTTCTCGCTTCTGCTGCAGGCTTTGCATCCTTATGGGAGCAAAGACCAGACATCTATCGCTCACTCAAATAACGGGTGTCATTTGGTGTTTCTCATTTGTCCTACCTGCAAATTCCTGTGAGAGTGGATCCATGATAGTTCATAGGTTCTGGACTATCCTTTGCTATTATTGTCTCTTTAGTAACTTGGGTTGTCCCATCTGTGAAGTTGCGTCCTTCCCCAGAGATGTTTCCATCTTGAGGGATTCATGATTCCAGCCTTCAACTTTTTCTTTGGCCCAGCAAAACATGCAACCAAAAAAGAAAACTGTTTTTTTTCTGGTGACCAAAGTGTTATCCAGAGGTCGAAAAGTAATAAAGGAAGTTTGCCGTTAACCCTCCCTCCGATGTTGACAGTCTTGGCCTAAAAACAGAGGAAAGGAGGAATAGCAGCAGGCAGATGCTTTGTTCACACGGGGAAGTTCCAAACTGCTCAGAACTGATGTCATTTTTGTAGCAAATTTCTTTGCCAAGGAGCGATGTGACTGTCTAAATGGACAGGCAAAGCCCTTTTCAGACTCTAGAACGGCATTCAACCAGCTTGCATCCTCATGCCAAAATCTCAAGAAGCTCAAGCTCCTTCAGGAGTATTAGGCCAGCTTTCAAGGTCCAGTCCCTGATGTTTGCTTTAGTGCTTCACTGACGAAGAGTCCGCCAAGGATTCAGGTCCTGAGCTGGAGCATCTCTTTCTAGTGATAAAGATGGTAAAAAGGTGCTTGTGTTTTTGCAGGTGTTGTAATACTTGTGACGATGTCAGAGAAGCATACAGGCGGCGAGGCTGGGCCTTCAAGAACCCGGATACCATAGAGCAGTGCAAGAGGGAAGGGTTTAGCCAGAAAATGCAAGAGCAGAAGAATGAGGGCTGCCAAGTGTACGGTTTCCTAGAGGTCAACAAGGTGAGAGACGGGCTTTGCTGTGAACCTGCTGCATGATGGTGATGAGCGTGAAAAGGCAGAGTAGGGGCGTTTCTTTCCTTTTCCAGCTTTAGGACTGTCATTTAATAACCGCTGGGCTCAGCAAGGTGTGTGTGCCTGTAAAGGGGTTCAGGGGGAGAGTCAGGAAAAGCGGTGGGAAGGGGCTAATTCTTCTACATCTTTGTGTACTCCTCCTGGAGACCACATTCTTTATTTCTGGAAAGTAAACATTTTACGAAGCCAGACATTGTGATTTGAGCATCATCATGGGTACTGAACCGTTACAGGACCCTCTGTCACCGAGTGTGATGAGCAGGAAAGATTCAAAGGGGAATGCTGGAGGTAGCAAGGGTCCAAAGGTAGGTGTCACTGAGGAAATTCCTGGGAGCCACTGTTATGCACTTGGAATTTTGCACATCTCCATTCTCATCAGGTCTGCAGTTAACATCAGCAATAGGTTTGCACAGACGTCGAAGGTGTAATGTAGCATGTGAGCTTGGGACATTCAGATCTTCTAGGGGAGAGAGTGTGTATGACTGCTGGTAAGTGTCAGGGAGGATTGCCACCTAATATCCATATGCCTTTCAGATGCCAGGATGAAACTTTAACAACCTTTGTCTTTTGGGGGTTTTTCTGGGTTTGGGGGTTTTTTGTTGTTGGTTTAGTACTTTATTTTTACGTGCAGGTTTTTTTTTCATGGGTGTATACATAGGATCACCATTGTTTATTGTATTAAGGGGTTTTTTTACACTGCTCACTCTCCCTCTCAGTTACTTTATCCGCTCCTTTTCTGTGATACTGTTTTCCTGTATTTCCTGCAGCAACAGTCAGTTCCCTGCCAGTAAAGTTAATTCCTCCTTCTTCCCATTTTTATGTCCACTAAAATCATTTGCATAGAATGGTTATTATCAACATCAGTATGTAATTATGGCTTTCCGCATGACTGTGAGGATCAAGGGAAATTCATATCTCTCTTAGGACAACATCTGCTGATATTGTGACCTATGAAAATGAGTTGCTTGGTGTCTATCTTGTTTAAACAAAAATGTAAGAATCCAAACACTAGTATGACTGCTTTATTTATATAGATTCAGACCTTTTAATGAAAGAGTACTGTCTCCTGCAGGTAGCTGGAAATTTCCACTTTGCACCAGGAAAAAGTTTCCAGCAGTCTCATGTACATGGTAAAGTATTTTCTTTTCCTGCTTATTGTGACCTTTAGCTTCCAAATGTATCTGACCCTTTTCTTTGAATATCTTTGCATTGCTGTCCATAATAGTAACAGGACTGCTTCAGTGGGGTGGAGGATGTTGTTGAAGTTTGGTTACAGAGATTTAGAACCATCGTGAACAAATAGAAGAGTGGTTTCTGGAGGTGCTGCCACATGGCTGTGGAAGAACGTGGAGGAGAATGTTACTGGGCAGTCTTTCAGTCTCACTTGTTCCACAAAACTTTGCTGCTCTGCTGTAAAACAATATCAAGTAAGGTGTTCGGTCCAGGACCTGAATATCTCTGGAAGGGATATTTTAGAGAATACCTCAGGAAAATTTTAAAGCAATTCAGAACTTTTAGAGTAAAATTTAAGTTGTAAAGGAATTTCTCAAGTATCTATATGAATACACAGTGGCCAGAATAATAGTGGTAGTTTATAGAATCATAGAATGGTTTGGGTTGGAAGGGACCTTTAAAGCTCATCTAGTCCAATCCCCCCCTGCAATGAGCAGGGAGATGTTCAATTAGATCAGGTTGCTCAGAGCAATAATTTAGAGAGAAGGATGTTGTGGGAGACCATGTCAAAGGCCTTATGGAAGTCCAGATAGATGACATCAGTAGCTCTTCGCTTGTCCACTGATGTAGTCACTCCATCGTAGAAGGCACTGGGTTGGTCAGGCAAGACTTGCCCTTGCTGGCTGTCTCGGGTCACCTCCCTGTCCTCCATGTGCCTCATCATAGCTTCTAGGAGGATCTGTTCCATGATCTTCCCAGGCACAGCGGTAAGGCGACTACATCAGCCAATTCCCTCAGGACTCTGGGATGCATCTCGTCGGGTTCCATAGACTTATGTATGTTCAGGTTCCTCAGGTGGTCTCGAACCTGATCTTCTCTTACAGTAGGAAGGACTTTGCTCCCTCAGTCCCTACCTTATCTCTTTAACAGGAACTTGGTTAAAAATATTTGTGATTTAATGGAATGTTTACAGTTCCCTTGATCAAGTTTTTGAAGCGTGAAATTTGTAGTACAGGTTTCACAAAGAGCTTTAATTTCAGCCTGATTTTTCCCCTTCCTATCAATCACTCCAGTTTAACCTGTACCACTGAGGTAAAGGTCAGGGGAGAACGTGAATGTGCTTTGTGAGAGTGACTGGTGTATTTGGAGAAAAACTAGCAAGCTTTTGAGCACAGTTTGTACAGATGAAAAAGCACCTTTGTGCAAAAGAAAAAATATGCCTGTTTTTCCCCACAATATTAATTGTTGTCAATAATAAAATATTTCACTTCTTCCTGCAGAACTTGCTATATGTGCTTAAACTAGCATAACAACAGCAACCTTACTACAGCCAGGATTTACAACTTCACAGCATGTATCTAACTTAACAAGAAGCATCTCTGCATTGTGTCTATTCTCTGTAATAGGCATGAATGCAAGCTGGCTGTCCTGAGAGCAAGGGCTTTGTGTACGGAGAGGAGGGGGTGAGGCCAGGATAGCTTGTGCCCCAGAAGTCTTGCACAACTGAATTGAAAAATGAAGGGCTTACACTGGGGAAAATACAGGTAAAACCAGAAAGGACTATGTAGTTACTGCCAACCTTTTGGAGGCAGAGTTAGGAATATTAGTGTTTTGAGGACAGTGAAAAGGAGTAGGAGGAGGGGTGATGGGCAGACAAACTTTCCACTTCTGGGAATTCTGTCACATTAAACAGTGAGGAATAAAGGCCCCTAATAGTTTTCTCCAGGTGCAACTGTTTTCAGCTGTCGGGATCTCCTGATTCTGTTACGGTCTATTGTGATCCCTCAGCGGCTCTCTTTCAGGTACTTTTCCCATCTCACCATGAACCCACGTAAACATTTTGCATTTACAACGCCCTTTTGCAAGGCATTCAGCAGGTCTGCTCTGCTGTAAGAAAAAACACCTCCCCTTGCTTGCTCCCACTAGCTGTATCTGATGGCCCTTGTGCCTCTGTTGGGAAAGAGTGAACGGTCACTGCCCATTCTCTCCTGCCTCTCAGGATGTCATAGACCTTTCCTGTGCCAGCCTACAGGCTGTGTCTTTCCCCCGCTGAAGAGTCCCAGCATACACAGATGGTCCTTTGTGGAAGCCATTCGACCTCTGAGCTTCCTTGCTGGATTTCTCTGAACCTCTGTCAGTTCCTTTCTGGTACCTCTGTCTGGAGGTACCAGACTGCACAAGATTAAGATCCAGGCTAAGCATGACGTAGGGAGTGGCATAATGATTTTCTTCCTTTTGTTCGCTCTTGCTTTCCTAGTTATTTGTAACACATGATTTCCCTTTTTTCCCAACCTTTTCCTGGGCAATGTTTTCATGGCACCAACCAACAACCCAGGAGTTCTCCCTGACCCTTGAGGGAAATGGACAACTCAGAGCCTGGTGTTTTTCTTGTACATGAAGCTGAGACTGTTTTCTGCCTCAGTATAAACTTTCTTCATAATCTTTTTTTTTTTTTTTAAGTTTACTGAAAGGAGGAAGGTTTTTTCCCCTTTAATTACAGATAAAGGACGTGACTAGTATTGGTCAGAGGACAGAGCTTTGTGAGGTATTTCCAGAGCTCCTCTGGAAATACCTCGTTTGGATCATAATTCCACACAAGAACTTATGTGCATGTGATTTTTTAATCCCTTTAACAAGGTCTACATTAAAGCTCAGTCCTGTTAATACACTTAACAGAATGTCACACAGGGTGAAGTTGAATGTCTAAGAGAAGTCTGAATATTCCAAACTCTTATTGTCATAAACCACATTAACAGTCCAACCAAAATCATAATTTTACTAGGCCTATTTGGCACAAAACTGTGATGACTGACAGTATTTTTGCTCCTGCCTTCTATTCCCTACTGATTTGAATCAGTAGAGAATGGGGGGTGAACAAAAATGTCAGTGCTATGGAAAGTTCGTTCCATTGCACCACTCTCCTTGCCTCATGTTGGAGTAGCTGTACCACGTTTGTACAGCTGATGGTTAGACCCAAGTCCATACTTCTATTTTTTGATGCTACTCAAGTACTGAAGCTAGCACACCAGCTTTTCAGTTTCTTGCGCTGTTACTCTCTCCTTCTCCTGAGGGATACTACTGTTCAATAGATCTCCAGCTAGGGAATCTGCACAGGCATCTTCGTGACAGTGCAAAGGGTCCTATTCAGACACACTTCTTAAATCTGACCATAAATGCAATTCTGATCTGAGCTTCTGAACTTTTGTCGTGTGCTTGGTGTTAACATCGTCAAAACTGTAACTTCTCTCCTGGGTAGAAGCAAGTTGAAATTGCCTTTTTCAGAAAGTATAATGAGAAGTTAAGAGGAGACACGGGGCTAACACACATGCAAACCAGAGCCAGCACTGCATAAAATGCAATTTTATTTCTGTTTAGTTATGTTAGCTTTAATTGTGTGTACCGCAGTCGTTATGTCCTTTTATTTTGTTTGAGTAGCTGCCCTAGGATAGATGTGACCCAGAAGAAGTCTTATTTTTCAGTGTTTGGACTTCCTTTTCTGTACACAATTCTCTCTCCTTGCCCGTGTCTTTGTTCTCGCATACTCGTATTTTGTCCCCAGAAATAATTTTCCTGAAATAATGCTTTATAGATTCTAATATTCATTGTAAGGTGAGGTTTGACAGCACCAGCTGAATGTGAGAGGAGTATAGGTAAAAGGCAGGGAGCAGCCTTGCCCAGAGAGGAGTTCATCCCATTTCTCACATCCATGAGCCTTGATTCTTTGTCTTTGGCTTGGCAGAAGTCCTTCCATTAAGGCAGAGGAGATCAGAGATCCTTGTTTAGACTAGGTGTCCTGGTTTCGGCTGGGATAGAGTTAATTTTCTTCCTAGTAGCCGGTATAGTGCTGTGCTTTGGATTCTAGTATAAGAATAACATTGATAACACGCTGATGTTTTGGCTGTCGCTAAGCGGTGTTTACATTGGTCAAGGATTTTTCCCCCCTTCAGCTCCCCATGCTCTTGCAGGTGCCCAAGAAATGGGAGGGGGCACAGCCAGGATAGTTGATCCAAACTGACCAAAGGGCTATTCCATACCATATGACATCATGCCCAGTATATAAACTGGGGGGAGTTGGCCGGGGGGTAGCGATCACTGCTCGGGGACTGGCTGGGCATCAGTCGGCGGGTGGTGAGCGGTTGTATTTTTTTTTTTTAATATATATATTTTTTTCTTTTTTTTCCCCCTCCCTTGGGTTTTGTTCTCCCCTCTCTCTCTCGTTGTTTTTTTTTCCTCTCATTATAATTCATTATTATTATTACTATTATTTTGTTCCAATTATTAAACTGTTATTATCTCAACCCACGAGTTTTCTTATTTTTGCTCTTTCGATTCTCTCCCCCATCCCACCGGGATTGAAGATTGAAGTTACATACAAGTTTGCTAACGTTAGCTAAATTCAGTTACTTTCCTAGTCAGGAGAATGCTAATGAGTAGCCACTGAAATCAGATTATCAGCAATTGCTTGCCAATTTTTTTAATTTCTAAATACTGTGTGAGTGGGTAAGCCTCATGAAGGCCCTTCTTAAGAGTTATTGAGTATCAGGTTTTATTAGTTACAACCACATTTGGATATTCGGAGTTAGTTATTGACAATAGGGTATGTATATGGGTTTTAATGCAGACATGTATATTGACTAACGGGAGTCAAAGTTTTGATACAGGTAGCCTGTGAATCTCATGCTCTTAAGAGATGCAAGTGTGTTATCTCATCATAGGGTAACATCTGCTGAAACCACATTTCCCTTGTGTTTGGCATTCTAAATGTCCTGAGGGCTTTTCATTAAAAAATCAAGCCCCCAACATCTCAAACTTTCCCAGCAAAATGCATTACCGAAATCTTACGTGACCCCAGCCTTATTTCTTAAATATCCTTATACCATGGTAATCTTTATGCCCCAAGGACCTCTGATGGTCTCCTGATAATCTTTTTTTTTGCAAAGTAAGTGTTTGACATTTCACTTGTTTTAACACAAGTTCTCCTCCCTGTCTTTATGCAATATTCATGTGTCTGAAGGAACAAGAAACACTGGAAATGCTGCAAAACTGAAACGGTGTTAAAAAAAAAAGTTTGTCCACTTGTAAGAAAGAAGTTATTTTGCCCTTTTGACTTTGTTTTGTTTCTGCCAGCATGAATGTTAAATCCAGGTGAGATGATTTTGCTTCACTTCTTGTTGTTTGCGTGGATGTTTTTCTATGCTTGTATGTAACCTTTGGTCTCATGTTCTTTTGAGGTTGGTTCCATATTTATACATATGTACCCAACCTAGGTGAAAGTTGTTCTGCACGGTCATTAAATACAACTTTGCATTCCTTTTGGTTTCTCATAATCTCCAGGCCCTGAAGGAAATGTAATTTGGAAATTGAGGGGAGGGTGTTTTTCTGTCTTTAGATAACTGAAGAGGAAGGTCCGGCTCTGCTGTGTTAATGCAATTTTTATCCATCCATCCATCCATATTCATGTTTCTAGTATACCTAACTGGGAGACTCAAGAACTGATAAAGTTTTAACACCTATTGTATCTAGAAAAGATAAGACTTCTACTGTACTTTCCCTCTTGGCTGGTTCATGAGTAAGGAGATGCTATATTCTTCTCAGCTGACCACTGGAGGCTGAGCACTTTATTACTAGAGGTATTTCTGCAGCATAGACTTTTTCATATTTTATTGTAGTTTTCATCGTTACTAGATGTTTTAGCATGTGTTGCTATTCATTCCTCATCTCAGGTCATTGGAATTGTTCTCTCTAAGAGAATTCACACGGCTGATCTTATGCCTTTGTGCCATCTATAGTGGTTAATTACCTTTTAGCTAGTGCGTAAATATACTGCTTGTGCTTCTTGGACGGGTGCTCTGTCTGTCTGTCCTTCGCATGCTGTGTTCGCAGAGAATCTGGGCTGAAACTTTGGGAATTTGCTTTTGAAGCAAGCAGTGACGCTGATTTTCCTCCCAAGTTATTGGAAGCATTGACAACTGGTCGCTTTAAGCCTGCGCTGTGATGCTCTGTCTTCAGTGTCAGAGAACACCCCCACTCCTGAATGTCATACAGGCTGTAAATGGTTTTGTCTTGTTCCTCAGCTCATCTGTGGTCCAGTTGCACTGAGAAATCCCAGGTTGTTAGGAAGAGGACTAAAGGCGGTCGTAAGGAGGACTGAAGCACTTCCAAGCAGACTTTTTGGCACTGGAACTAGTAGTCCTGGCTCTGCTGCATCAAGGGAAAACGAGAGTCAACCATTATTGATACTTCACAGTCTTCTGTTCCAAGCAGCACAGCCTCAAGCCCTGCTGATTCATTTGGCACTAGCTGAGATCGGGCTTGCTTCACTGTTGTCTGTTCCACACGCTTTGAATCCTAAACTGAGATTTTATGTTCAGTTTATGCAGGGTGCTGCAGGTTTTGGTGAAGTTGTCTCTTTCACTTGTGCCTCTGTAAGGACAGCCTCCAGCACCAACTGTGCCTGTTTGTGATTCTGGGTATCATAGCTGTTTTCTTTGCAGCAGTTCACACCTTCTCTCTTTCCTTCCTGTCTCAGAGAAAAGAGGAATGATTGAATGATCTAGCTTTTTAACCTCTGGAGGTTTGTGGTTCAGGCACTGCTGCCATTTCTGTCCATGCCTGTACAGTAGCAGCCATCTCTTGCTTCAAGCTGTGGTGGTTGGCAGCGAGTTTCCAGCATGTGGGAGAGTCCTTAGTGATAGCTTCCTCAGGAGAGAGGTGATCATCGTATCACTTCCTTCTTCCTTGCCGTATTTCTTCTAGTCAAGGGGAAGCTGAGGCTTCTCATTCATCGTTTAGATTATCTTTGGACCATTCTGTTGCTGAAGTGCCATCACCACCATTTTTTAGGGAAGACATTGCCCATCATGCTTTATTGACAACCAGAGAGCTTTTCAGGATTCCTTAAAGTGTATCATTAGATTCCTTCAGTTCCCTAGAAAAGAAGCTGAAGCTGATGACAACATTCAGGACATTCTCTGTCCTAAAGACACGCTCTCAATGACCATGATGGTTTCTGTGGGTGAAGCAGTTCTGTATGTGGTCCGAATTTTGTGGTTTTCTTACACCCTGCATGGTCAACTGGGGGAGCAAAGTTATCTCTGAAGGCACTATTTTTGTGATTACCATTTGTTTTCCTCCTCGTTTGTGGTGATGATTGTGGAAGGAAAAAACCCAAGTAAGCTGCTCTTTGAGACGACGATGGTTTTGGAAAAGGAGCTGCCTACTCAGAGCCACCGAGCTTTGCCTAGAAACGTGTGAAGCTTTGTTAGCTCTCTAAGAGCACAAATTCACTGGTCAGTTGTACATCTTCAGTAATGTTCTGCCTATGTACTTAAGGGGGGGTTTATTCCCTTCTTGACTAGAGATTTGTTTGATGGCCAGAACCTATTTGGAGGCATCCTTGGACACTATGGATGACCCCTAATAGCCTCTCTTATTTTACATACGTTTTAGTGTTTTGAATGCTGAATTGCAAAAGGACATACGGTCTTTGACTGAAGACTGGTTGTCATTTTTTAGGTCCCTTGGCATCTTCTCATTGGCAACCAAGAGCAAGTGACACTAACTCTTTTTTCCTGCAGAGACTGCAGCCTCTTTCTCTGTTCCTTTCCTGGAGCCCTACTAGTTGTGGGGCTGTTACTATTGCACAGGCCTTGTACAAGACGCCAGTTCCTCATCTGAGCTCTTCTCCTGCCCATCGACATTCTTGAAAAAAAATAACATGGGACTCAATCTCCATCAATCGAGGACACCATTTCAGTGTGGAGGAGATCCAAATCCTCTGGTTGATCACCTGTACAGTATTCCTTCCATAGAGGGTGTTTGTGTGAGCTCATTCTAACTTCTGTCCCAAAGTAGTGTCTGCCATGGAATTAACTGTTTTCATCCCCAAACTGAATACTGGAGGCTGAGATTCTTATTTCATCCTCGGCATTGCTAAGGACTTTTCTTTTTACGCTGGTAAACTCCTTTCAGAGTTTGGTTGTCTTGATGATGAAAGACACAAGGTCTCACCCATTTCTGTGCAGATGGACAAACTGTTTTCAAGTTATATCAAGTCTGTTTTGGAGACCACAAACGTGGCGTTTCCATTTGTCACTGGACTACAATCCATCAGAGCTCAAGTTGTACCCGTTGTTGGGAATGCCTAGTGTTTGTCAAGCAGCCATCTGGAGGCTCTCCATGCCTTCCATACCTTCTCCATACAAAAAACCATCCTGTTGTAGAAGCACCACCAGGGCTGTAGCATTTGGCAAAGCAGATCGAAATTGCTGTGTGAGGGATTCAGAGGCCCATCTCTGAGGAGGTCTAAGTCTATGGCAGTTACTGGTTAGTCACGCACAGTGTTGAATGTACGTGAACAGTCTTTCGAAACAAACAGAAAAGGAGGTTACTTAACCTCCTTTGAGATACACTGTCCAAACGTACATTCCCCTTGGCCCCCATCCTTCCAGGTATTCACCTTTGCTGGGATCTTGCAACAGAATGAACAAAAACAACCTCTTGGTTTGCTACCTTCTCTGTGCATCAGGTGTGATGAAAGAAGCACAGGACTGATTAAGAATAAAAACTTGCTTTGAATGTGAATATGTTGTGAATGTAAACCTTGAGTGTACTTCTGGATATCTTTGGTTGCTCCTAAAATGACCTTTCTGTTACCTTAAGGCTGAAAAAGAATCTAAATATAACCAGCATTGTTATCTGGCATGCTGCTTTAGAGCTCACTTAACATATATGGACATCCCACTGTATTTTTCCTTTTAGTGATTAATTCCTGCATTTTTGTTTCTCTGTTACTCTTTAAACGATTGCTTGTCCATGTATCAGTCCTTTGGCTAGCTAGGGAGTCATTTTATATGGACTAGAAAGCACACCAGCAAAGCTCTTCCCCTTTTTGGTACGAGTTTTAAACGCTGCTCTATCTGAATCTCCGTATCTTTTCATTGTAAGGATCTGAATATTTCTCTTTTCTCTCCTACTCTGCTCATTTTTGCAGTGCACGCTGTTGAGAGTAAGTGTTGCTGTATCCTTCCCCTCTGCCCAAAACTGTTTACTACAGAACTAACGTTATTTCTGTTATTTGCTGTGCCCATAAATCTCCTTTGGGAGGAGCTGTTGGTCTAGGCTGGGATTTGAGAAGATTTCCTGAAAGCTAAAAGGAGAGCCATCCCAGGTCATTCTTCTGTAGTAAACAAGGTCACCAGATGGAAAAGGTTGAGAATCTTTGTCTTAAATGATTTTAATATATCAGTGTTGGAGATAATGTGTTGGCGGAATACTAGTTGCTCTGTGCAGATCATGTAATTGAGGGGGACATGGTGACACATTGGAGAGACTTCTGTCTTTTGAAGTCAGATGGGATAATTATCTCATTTAATCTGATTTGTACAACAGGCTAGAGAATTTCTCCTGGGAATTCATGCACCAAGCCTGCTAATCTCAGAGTACTTGGTAGGAGGTTTTCTGAGGGTTTGTAAGCCATTGGATTTTTTTAAAGGTAATCATGGTGATTACAGGTTGAGACGTGATGTTTCGACTCAGTATCATCTGCTAGGGGGCTCAGGCTCTCGGCTTTGCTCGCTCTCTCCCCTAGCTGCAACATTTTCTGTGTTGCTCCCTGCCTCAATCCCCTCTTCATGATGCATCCTTATGCCACTCATCATCTTCCTGCCACTGTGCTCCCGTAAGATATTTTCCTCCAGAAAATTCATCCCCAGTTTGAAAACTGGTGTCCTGGCTCACCTTGGAGCAACATGTCTGGGTAGCTGTGTCTTGGGTTTCTTGCAGTCTTAATGCATTTATTGACAGAGTCCTGAGTAGCAGTAAGTGCTGTTGACCCTGTTTTACAGGTAAAGGACTGAATTTCAGAGTCTAAGGAGGCTTTGTGGTTGTTCAGGTCAGAAATGCAAAACGGGGAGAATTCTTCAGATAGACAGCAGTTCTTAAAACTGTGTTATTAAAACAGTGAAGAAAACTAGGTTGCATAAAAACAGACTTCCTGACAAACTTAAGATGTTTTACAGGTCTCTATTTCACCTAGCTAGGCGCTTGGCTGCAGTTACAGAAAGGAAAGAATGTGTTCATGTTTCTTCAGAAATAACAGTCTCTGGTCCTAGCTGACAGTCTCTTAAGATCTTGTGTTCCGTTTCCTCATTCTGTTTCTTCTCTAAGCAGGCTAAATAGCCTGTTGTTTTATGTTAAGCAAACTATGGCTAGCTAAACCTTTATCTGCAACCTGGAGTATATACATATGTGCTTAGCATAATCCTCAGTGTGCCCAGAGATAAATAAACCTGTGGTCTGGTGGAAGACTGTTTTAGAAACTGAATGTATATTCATGCTGTTTCGCAGAGTTGTAAATCATTTATTGGAGATGAGTTTTATAAAAACTAATTATTTGGCATTTTATCTGTGGAAGGCATAGGAGAGCACTGTGGGGAAATTTTGTTTTGGATAGCCGTAACTGTTAAAACGGGTCACGCACAATGTAAATCTAGTATAACAGGTTAGTTAATGAGTGGTCTTTCTCAAGTGCTGCCCTTGAATTTCTCTGGTACTGCGCTATTACTGTAAGGTTTGTCAGCCTGACTAGGCTCCCACTTCACATCCTAAGGAATGTGGCTACCCAAGCGTTAAAGCTGATAAACACTATAATCCTGCATAGGGTTCTAGGAGCACAGCTACCAGGAGGAGCATCCTTGTTCCTCCCTGTGCATCGCTGCACTGTGCCAGCACAAGTGTTTGTGCAGCTGTGTGATTAACCATACTTTGGAGCCACTCTGGCTAGAAGAATAGCCTCACATAAAGCAATACTTACATTTCAGCCTGTTATGTTCTCTGATGTGGCTCATGACTGAAAGGAGGGTGGGACAGGAATGAGCCATCAACAGGAAGATGGGGGACAAAGACTGTTTTATTCCTTTGGCAGTAGGTCCAGTTTAAATGCAGATCCACCAGAGTCAGGATCTCTGCAGAACTTTGTTATTAACTGAAGGTTAGCCTGCTGGTGTCTGCACAAAAGGCAGCAGGACTTGACACTTCACTGAAAGCTAAGCCACTTAACTCTTGACTGAAGTGCAAATAATACTGCAGCATGAAACAGGGTGTTGCTGGTAACCGTTAAGAAAAACAGCATCGCATAATCCCAAGGCCACGTCTCCCTTCTTTCCTTTCCCTGCCCACCATTTCAATTCTATTTCCAAATTTTTAGTAGGAGTTTCTTTTTTAAAGCCAAATGAGTTCTTTGTTCCAGTTGCCAGCAGAGGTACGCAAACCACTGTGCTAGTGGCAGTGATAGGTCTGCATGCTTGACAGAGAAAGCAACAGGAATATCTGAAGCCAGTGCAGCTCTGAGCTTTTTGTAATGCAGAACCATTGCCTTAATTCCAATGACTGCAGCCTTAGTTTCTGAGCACTGAACATTTTAACTGTGAAATGCAAGGGCCTCTCCCTAGGTCAGAGTGTTAGGAGGAGTATAGTTTAGGCTTAGCATTTCCTTTTCTAACTCCACCTTCTGTTTTGCATGTATATATCTTTGGGTTTAGTAAGGGTTTTATATAAATACCAGTAAAGCTTCTGGTGTTTTATTGAAAGATGTTAATGGAAAAAAAATGAGTTCACAGCACACTCATGTTAAGTAAATGTTTTAAAGGAGAGGCTAGTTTCAGTCAGTTCTTTAGCTTTGAAGCCTGTCTTGTGCTAGGCTGTATGTCAGAAACCCTTCAAGGGAGCAGCATTCCTAATTTTTGTTAATCATGTAGCAGCACTTGGTGATCTGACTCCATCAGCTTCTAAAATAATAGCCCACGATTTTTGAAGTGTGTTTTTCTTTGCTAAGGTGAAAGGTGAGGTCTGGCTTCCTGAGCATGTGAATTTACCTGTTAAAATGCGCCACAGCCTCTGGCTACTTTAAGATGATGGTGTGACTTTGGATAAACCTGGTAAGAGCGATACTGAAGTCGAGTTGTAAGTTATATTTTCAACCTGACACTGATGCTTCTGGCATTGCATAAAGTAATTTAAGTAGTCAACCAAAAGATATCCATTGCCTTCCATTGCCAGACCCCTTCTGGGGGTGTGTGGTGCTGCTGGTGTTGTCATATTGCTGTGTGCAGGAAGGGCAGAGAGAGGGCAGGCCAAATTCCTCAAATCCTAGCACTGGTGACAGTCACATTGGCCTCACCAAGGTTTGCAAATACCCCGCTCAGGCCGTCCCTGCGAAGACTTTTCCTTTCCCTGTGCGTTCTCTGGGCAGCAGTAACAAGGCTCATAGGTAGAGCGCTGAGAGTTGCTAAGATGGTCATGATTTCTCTAGGGCACTTGCATGTGATATTAAGGCACACGCTCTGTTCAGTTGTTAGTTTAGATCTGTTGTGCCTCTGTGTTTTAGAGGAGTTAGAGGAGTTATGTGTAGAGGAGTTATGATACAGCTGGCTTGTATCAAAAATAGCGTGGCCAGCAGGACTAGGGAAGTGATTGTGCCCCTGTACTTGGCACTGGTGAGGCCGCACCTCGAATACTGTGTTCAGTTTTGGGCCCCCCACTACAAGAGAGACATTGAGGTACTGGAGCGTGTGCAGAGAAGGGCAACGAAGCTGGTGAAGGCTCTGGAGCAGAAGTCTTATGAGGAGCGGCTGAGGGAACTGGGACTGTTTAGCCTGGAGAAAAGGAGGCTGAGGGGAGACCTTCTCGCTCTCTACAACTGCCTGAAAGGAGGTTGTAGAGAGGTGGGGGTCGGTCTCTTCTCCCAGGTAACAAGTGATAGGACAAGAGGAAATGGCCTCAAGTTGCGCCAGGGGAGGTTTAGACTGGATATTAGGAAATTTTTCTTCACCGAGAGGGTTATCAAGCATTGGAACAGGCTGCCCAGGGAAGTGGTTGAGTCGCCATCCCTGGAAGTATTTAAAGGACGTTTGGATGAGGTGCTTAGAGACATGGTGTAGTGGTGGTTTTGGCAGTGTTAGGTTTATGGTTGGACTCGATGATCTTAAAGGTCTTTTCCAACCTATATGATTCTGTGATTCTGTGTATCAGGTGGTGACCGAGATAACAGTGACGTTTTCCTTGCTTGCCCCTGGGGTCTTGTTTTTGCCCTAGATTAAGAATACATTCAGGTGAGGACTGAAATACCTAATCTGAATTAACGCCAAATTAAAGTTACTTCGCTCCACTTTAGCAGTGGCTAGTCTATGTCAGGAGGGGGGAGTGGCAGCAGTTTTATCTATTACATGCCCTACTGCAAACAAGAGAGAAACCCAGGTGATTTTCTTGCCATTTTAGATCACGATGAAAATGGGAGGAGCTCCCTCATAAACTAGAATGAGGTAAATAGATATGCTTATTATCACAGTCTGAACTATATTGTCAAACTGTTTTTCTGTTACAGTTCACGATCTGCAGAGCTTCGGACTTGATAATGTAAGTGTTCCCAAGATAGTATTCTAGTTCTCTCAGTCTGTTTTCCTTCTGGATTTCCCTCCCTTTGCCACATTGAGATCCTAGTGTACTAATCCCGGCCAGATTTGGCTTTATGAGTCTGAGCAGAACCTGGGACCTGTTTTCACACAGGGCTCTGAAGTATGTTCTGGGACATCTGCATGTTGCTTGGCAAGTCTGTCCCCCTCTTCCTGAGACTGCCTTGCTCCTTAATCTGTGCTTCCCATTTTTCTAAGGTTGACATTTTCGCAACTGCTTCTGGATCTGCTGGAGTTTACCTTGTGCTTGGAGAAAAGCAGATGATACACATACCTGTGCTGCCGAGGCAGCTGACAGTGTGATGCTCCTATGGCAGGGAGAGGAGTGGGTGGGAGAGCCTGCTCTGTACATGGGAGGGAAGGGCACTGGGATTTGGGGATTTCCAGCAGGAAAAGGATAAATTCCTCATCTTGGAATCTCCCATGAATAAAAAAGAAGAGTGAGTGCTTTGGAGGTTACTGTTAGGACGTGCAGAGTAAGGGAGGACCTGTCTCTGTTCCAGAGCCACACTCAGAAAAATATACAAATAATTAACTTTAGGCCCTTTGCCTTGCCCTTTGGATGCTGTGCAGTTGTTTGAGTTATTAGCATTTCCCTTTCAGATCAATATGACGCACTATATCAAACATCTCTCATTTGGAAGGGATTATCCAGGCATTGTGAACCCTCTGGATGGGACGGATGTCACTGCACAGCAAGGTAAAAGCCAGCTGAGAGAAATCTCTTTTTAAGTGTCTGTACTAATAAGTGTTACAAGAGGACAGGGGCGAAGTTCCCAGTCTTTAACAAGAACCCTGACAGTGTTGCGTAAAACATGGACTCTTCCACCTTTTGCTCTTTCTGGAACAGCTGCCTCCATTTGTCTGGAACAAATCTGTCAACGTGTTTTGATTCTGTGACCTTTCTGAAAGATCTCTCTTTTCAGTTTTCATAGATGCACAACAGCAGATACAGCACGGCATTATTAAACGCCTACGTCAGGTGTAGTTCACGGAGAGCCCTGTCTAGCTACTGTGTGCAGTAGGCGATAACCAGAAGATGCAGGGTAGAGAAAAAAAGGCCTAATTGATAGTTGCTGGAGAGCTGTGGTGTCTGCCTGACCTTGATCTACCCAGCAATAACAGCTGAACAGCTGCAGTGAAGTTGATATATTGCTGATCGTATCTAGATAGCTCCAGTTTGCTGGCTTGAGAAGGGAAGGCAATTCTCTCCTCATGCTACTGCTGCTCAAACTATAATCTTGGCTTATTCACACAAGCCTCCTTGTGTGCACTTTCCGTGAAAGATCCTGACCATACCACTTTATATGCCACTGCAGAGATTAGGGTTTTTTTTAGATCTGCTGAAGTCTGCAAAGTTTGTCTTTGCAGGTACCTGGGGCTCTGTTACATGATAAAACTTGGAGAAAGAAGCCATTTGCTTTGAGGTGGTGGTAGGATTGTTAGTCCTACCTGAGTGCATTCTTTTAAATTTTCCACCGTTGATTTTAATTCTTGTACCCAAGTCAAAGGATGGTGCTTAAAATAACATACAGAAAAATGAAAAGGTGTCATAATGCTCGATACGATCGTGATGCCATAGTTTTTCTGTGGAGTAACAAACTCTCTGAGAGGGGACCCATAGCTGGCTGGTAAAATTCTCTCTGTAGGCTGAAGCTTTCCATCCTGGGCCTTGGAGAACCAGTTGGCAAATTCTTGAGGAATTAGGACTGAAGACGTGCTCCGGACAAGAAGTGGGAGAAGTAGATTGCAGGTCAAATTTGTGTTTATTGCAGACCAGCTGAAGATATTATATATGAGAATTACTTCTGTAGAAATGGATGAATAATCTTCTCCTCTAGGGGATTTCATAGAAAATAGGTTTTCAAAGCAACTCCTGCCTTCCATTATCCTTAAGAGAACTGAAGGAACAGGCTGGTCTGAGGCAGCAGAAGGAGTTCTCCTCCTATTTTTTTCTTCACTGATCCAGATCTTCCTTTTCATCTCCTGATATGATAAAACCCATGCTTCTACAGGAATAAACTGTAGTGTTAATTGAAGTTGATATAGGATACTCATTTAGCGTTGACTGTTTTCTTAGGGCTGTGCTGTTAAATATAAAGGTTTCCATGTGCTAGAATAAGAATTTTCAAGAAGTTGTACTGGTAAAACTATAGCAAGATCACTGGTTTGTAGAAAGCTTTCCATTTAGTCAAGGCCAAAATGCCAGTAGTTTTGCTTTTGGTTGGAACAGGAACGAGATTCATTTTGGCAAAAGAAAAACTCATGTCAGACATTAACTTCACTGTCCTTGAAAACCTCCAGTAGCTGTTGTACAGAAAGATGTTCCCTGACAAGTTGAACAAAACCAGTTTGTGTCTACTTAAGCTGTCAGTTAAGCTTTCCAGCTCTTTGCCGGTTATTAATTGTGTCTCTCTGTCTTTGCTTATAGCTTCGATGATGTTTCAGTATTTTGTCAAAGTGGTCCCAACGGTGTATATGAAAGTAGATGGTGAAGTAAGTACCTTTCTTCCCTATTGCTTTGGCAAGTGAAAGCCTTCAGACTTTCTCATCATACTCTGACGCTGACCATACCTGACCTCTGGTGGAAGCAACACAATCTGTTTGACTTTCTTCATATAACCACCCCAGCAGGAATAACAATTTCTGTGGTGTAATGTTATCTTTAACGTTGCAGCGGTAATGAAGCAGATTTCAGCCTCCTCCGTCCCACCTAGATCAAAGTGTCCATGCTGTTTTCATCGTATTCCCTCATGAATCCCTCCTAGTGCATTCTCAGAAGTCAAAGCAGCAAGGAGATCCTAAAAATGTTCTTTGGAGGATAACCCAAGATCAGCTTGTCTCCAATTTAAAAACTCCTTTAGCCTCCAAAAGAGTGTGGCTTCCAGCCCTGCTTTCAGAATATGTCCTTCTTTTGGGACAGGTAGGATATACAAATTACCAAGGAGATACCAGGATGCAACAAAGATCCTGAGAACAGAGACAAACTTATGCTCTCTTCTGAAGCCAGCCTGAGGGTGCAGAAAGAACTGAGATTTCTTTCATTCATTTGGAAGTGTTTATTTTGGTTGCCATCATTCTGCAGGGGATCCCAAGAGCTACGGAGAACCTCTTTTTAAAAAACAAACCAAACCAAACCTGTCAGTTATCATTATTTGGGCCCCCATTCTTCAGGCAGCAGAATGATGTAAGCTATTATGTTTCTTTTGCAAAGAAAACACCAGCAGAGGCAGGAGCTCTGCTGTTGTGCAGACTTCACCGCCAGTGCTACCTAGTGTACTTATCTAACCCCGTGAGGAAGAGACAGGTGCCACATGCCCCAGTACCTCTGTGAACATTCACGTACAAGATCGATTAGCTCCCTAGCTGTCTCCCAGGGTTTGGTTCTGTATCTTCTACGCTGCATGGGTGGTCCATGCCCAGCTTCACTTTACCACCAAACCAGTTTCCTCTGAGGTGAAACCCAAGGGTGGTTCTGGGGCTCATTCAGTGCGAGGACTGATCTACATATGGCTGAAACCAACACCGGAATTTGACTCCCTTGTCCTATGCAGTTTTATAACGCTGTGCAAACCCCACAACACTGAGGAACCCTTACCACCTCGGGCTCTTCACCCAACTCTTCACCCAACAACATGCCACTCTCGGGCACGTACCACATATCCTTGCAATCAGAACAACATACTATTGCACATCTGCACAACCTTCATGTTGCTTTAGGCACTTTGAAATGTAAATGACTGGCAGATTATTAGTTATGTCAGAGGCTGCATAGGAACCACAAATCTGAGGAACCACATGGTCACAGTAGATACAATGCAGACATTCAAGCAAAGCTATCCTAGAGCAGTGTGGGCAGACCAATCTGTAACAGAACCATTGGAAAGGCAGATGTAATTTGTATTTCTTCATGTATTATTTCCTTTTTTCTCACTCTTGAATATATATGGCTTTCTCACATTGGTGCTGTCTCCTGAAGCATGCTGAAGTGGACTACATTTTGGTAGAGGATGACATGGACTTGGGGTTGATGTCAAGAGGGACAGCTTATGCCATTTCTTGCCTGCAGAGACCAAAACAGTCCAGCATGGGGACTGGTGCATCACTCATCCTTTGGGCTAGCTGGGGCTTTAACTAATAGCCTATTTACCACTAATAGTGGTAAAAATAGACCTGATCCTGATGATGCTCTTTATGACCCTTTGTAACCGCTGTCAGGCCCCCCACAAGTGAGTGGGCAGGGCTACATTGATACAGTTCACTGCACTCATGTTTTAGTAGCCTTTCCCATTCCTCGTTAACAAAACAACGTTTGCTGTGTTTGTTTCCTGCTAGGTAGTAAGGACTAACCAGTTTTCAGTTACACGACATGAGAAGATAGCCAATGGGCTACTAGGAGACCAGGGTCTGCCTGGTGTATTTGTGCTATATGAACTTTCGCCCATGATGGTGAAGCTGACAGAGAAACACAGGTAAGAGACATTTCAATCTATTTCAGTCACCCTCCGTGGATGTTGTCATTTTGCATAGCTTAAAACTCCATCCTTGCTTAGACATGACGGTGCAAATGCCTGAAAGCCATCCAAGCCCCTTTCCAGTCAGTGGAGAGGAGGAGACACTCCCAGATGCCCTTCCTCTCAGTGTGGATATCTGAAAGGAACTGGGGTTGTATTAACATGTGCTTAGGATGTATTAACATGTATGTATTAACATATATAAATGTATTAACATGTGCTTAGGAATTTAGGTTTTGTGTTACAGCAGCCTGATGTACATTCTGTCTGGGTAGGAATGGATAAAATCTTAGGGATTAAAAATCCATCCTTTAGATTTATAAATACAGTACTTGTCTCCTAGGGTTGCCATTGAGGTCATTACAGCGCACTGTTCTAATGCTACTCAGTGCTGCTCTGTAACAGTATCAGTGACAAACTCCATTCTGTAGCCCATAGGGGTTATTTCATTGTTAAATCTGTTAATTTTCAGATATTAATATTTATATTATGCATACTTATGTGCTATGATGAACATTATGATAATTATGAATTAGTTTCTATTAGTTAATTGTTACTTATCTGACATTGGTATCTGAGTTCATGCTGGTTGTTCAAATTGTTTTCCTCATTCTAGGTCCTTTACGCACTTTCTCACTGGAGTTTGTGCCATTGTTGGAGGCATATTTACAGGTATCACACCTTTCAATCTTTTTTCTTTCTAAAGTATAAACATTTGTCATCTTACTCTTTCTAAAGTCTGTCATGAATAAATCCCTGTTTGATGGGGAGAGATGATTTCAGCCTTCAGGAGAGGATATAGCATGTTCTGCAAAGCCATGGGAGTGGCATCAGATTGTAATTAGTACTGCAGACTTTTAAGATGCTGTAGATTATATCAACCTATTATAATATTTCATTTGATGAAATATTTCATTTCATTATGATGTAGACCTATTATAATATTTCATTTTGATGCTCCTTTTGATGAGGATATTTTGTTTTCAAATAATGCAGTCTTTCACATACCATATGAATGCATCTGTACTGTTTTCTTGGCCAGCTTGTGTCTGTAAGTAGATAGTTGCTTTCATGTGGAACCAAAGCCAGTAAAATCTGTGGTTGCCAAAACCAGGTCGCCATGGGCATCTCGGAGGTCTTAAATTTTGTTCCCAGACATAGGAGCTTCAGTGAGTGCTCTGCAAGGACTTTCATCATCCAGCCAATGAAAGACTCGTATACGATCAATGACTGTCCTCTATGGACAATTAACGGCACCCACCTCAATATGATTGAACCCGGTAGCTCCGAGAAGTACCTGGGCTTATGTATTGACCCATGGACTGGAATATCGATACCGGAACTATTGGAGAAAGTGAACGGATGGTTATAACAAATTGGGAAGGCTGCATTAAAGCCATTTCAGAAAGTTGACATCTTGAAAGGATACACTATTCCGTGATTGATCTACTTGGGCAGACCAGGCCAATGTGAAAGCAGCGTACCTCGAAACCCTTGACTTGGCAATTCGAGCAGCCGTCAAGGAATGGTTACATCTTCCAGCAAGTACTTGTCATGCCATCCTGTATTCCAGCACTCGGGGTAGAGGTCTAGGTATTACCAGGCTCTCTGGTTTGATTCCCAGTGTACAAGCTCGAAGACTACACAGAATTGTGCAGTCTTCAGATGAGACAGTAACAGCAGTGGTTCGGCAGGAAGGTATCGAGAAAGAATTTGAAAGATTGTGGATTGCAGCAGGAGGAGATAAGGATAAAATTCCATCCATATGGGACCTGAAAGCAGTTATGGTGGCATCAGAGGGACTAGGTGGTGAGGAACCAGTCTTGGAATGGGAGATGCCCGCTCCAAAAGTCATCTTTCCTGGCGAAGACATAATCGTATCATTTAATGAATTGTTAATAAACAATTTTCTTTCTATCTATCTAAGGTGGGAGCCGGACCCCCCCAGGAGTGCCAATGGTGACAAAAACTGCCGAGGGTGACAAAAGCTTGTGTTTGTTAGGGTATTGATAGTATGTAGGGATGTTATGGGCTCGGAGTCATGATGTGTCATCTATCATGCTAGCAGCATGATCACCTCTGCCCTGCAAGCTGGATCTTGTCTGTCCTACTGAGATGAGGATCTTACTCTTCTGAGCAGCAGCAGCTGTTTCCTGTCTGGGGGAGCTGGAATTCCTTTCCACTGACGGAAGGGTTTGTGTTTTCTTTCTGTGGGATTTGTTTTCTCTTTGAGGCACGTCTGGCTTGATCCATCTGTTTTTTCCTTTTAGTTGCAGGATTCATTGACTCCTTGATCTATCACTCAGCATGTGCCATCCAGAAGAAAATTGAACTTGGGAAGACGACATAAATAAGAAACGATGTCACGCAAAAAAAAATAAAAAAACCTCTAAGGAAACCTAAACAGTTTTTTTGAAACACAAGTGATCTTCTGAATGCATAAGAGAAGAGGTTTGGAATTACCAGATGGCCCTGACTGCTCTTACGTTACTATCCCATCATTCTTTGGCATTAATTTGTGGCTGGAACCGCTTGAACCTTGCTGCTATAAAGATTAGCCGTCTTTTCTGGCTGTGCAGACCCTACTGTAAAAACCCTTTCGTGTCAGTTCACGTTCAATCAGTTCTGCTTTTTTAATTTTTCTTAAAAAATGTTTCTGAGTGTCCTGATGCTATCTGCCAGACCTCTGTGAAAAATGTGCTGAATCCCATGTGCTTTCCTTCCAGCTGTCCTGGGCAACATGGTGAGACCTAGCACTTGGGATGTGTTTACTGTACCATGGGGCAGTTGCTCCAGATTGCTCTTACAAAAGATGCAAGTTGATGTTTCAGCAAAAAAGGTGCTTGGAGTTTTAATTTATTTTTAAATTGGCTTGTATTTTTCACTTTCCCTCTGTTTATATTTTGAAGTAAAGTCCGTCCTCTGTATGGTTTGGTAAAGCATTTGGAAGAATTAATAAAATTGTTTGAACTAATCCTGGTACTGAATTGGAAATTATGATTAAAAAATACATCTCCATTGTGGCAAAGTATGTATATATCATGATAATGATGATGGGGGTGTTTTTTTCTTTTTAATGATCTACACAAGTGAGTAAAGTGCATGGTATGCGAAATTATATTGGCAGAAATTTGCAAATAATTAGGAAAAATAAAATACTGTGGATTCCTGCCTCATTTTGAGGCAAGACAGACTCATTACTCTTAAATCTCAGCTCTGGATTTGCTTCGGTATTGACTCTAAACTTGGTCCAAGCAATTGGTCCAACAGTGCACAGTGACAGTAATAGGCACAGGATCAGATAATGCAGAGAGAAAGCTATTTTTATCATTAATTTGAAAGTAGTTTTTGTTTGTGTTTTTTGGGGTTTGTTTTAATTAGTTGAACTTACCTACAATCCAGGGAGTATAAAAACCTGTGTTTTTTCAATGGGGGAGAGAAGCAATTTGAGGTGTGGGCAAGGAGACTGATTAATCTTCAAGCTAGAATACTGAAAAAAAAAGGGATTATAAAAAAAAAATACATTTGCAACAAGGATATTTAATAAATCCATTGGGTCAGGATCATGGTACTACTACAATGTGAGGAAGGGGACATAGTATCTGCATGTTTTATCAGGAACAAAAAGCGACCTGAACAACTTCAATTGCTCAGGAGAGCACACTGCTTTGTAAATAAATTTGAAAGAATAATCAGAAGGGAGAAGATGAATGGAAATAATGTAGCAGGGGTTTAACCCACAGTTAAACAATTAACAGCTAATCACTTGTCTTTCATAAGAAAGCCAATTGTAAACCTCAGAAAAGCATTGGAGAGCATTGCACAGAGCACTGCTTAGCACCTAGAGAAAACAGAGGGAAGGTGAAGGCGCGGGTAAGTGCAAGACTTGTACTCAGTGTGGGAAACTGGATATAATGGAGAAGAGAAACAGAAGACACATACAGAAATGGACAGTCTACCTGGAGAGGCAGAAAAATCAATGAAGCTAATAGTTAAGTAATACAGGCTTCTGCTATAAAATGGGAGCTTATAAGGAGGAGAGATCTGGTGATTTTAATAGACTGAAAGACCAAGTGACTAATAGTCATGGAAAGCTGAGTCTGATTCAAGGATGTTCATGTTTGTGATTGAAAGTAGGGAAAGGCATCCTGCTAACCCTGCTCTGGAGGAGAAAACCTCCTCAGTCTCCTGGGTCTGTAATCTTGTTCTGGAAGGTGGGGCTGAGATCGATTGTGCTGTCTTTTCAAATCAGTAAGGGCTTAAAAAGTAAAGCAAATGTTAATAATAGATTCACATCTGTTTTCAAAGTTCATTCAATGTAAGATCATTTCAACTGTACTTGATTCTTTTATCTTCTGACTTGGCATGCTTGATTTTTTTCCTTTCTTACTCTTCTTTGATACAATTTTTAAAATATTTCCTTAGTTACAAAAAGACAGGAAGGAAAGATGCCCCTCTCCCCAAAGAACAACTACAAACCTCCCCCAGAAGCCATCAGTGGGTGGAAATGTCAGCTCCATCCTGCGGACAGCCATGTTTGAGCAGCTGCTGTCAGCACCACCGCTGTCACCCAACAGCTTCACGGCCACCACACAGACATGCACAGCAGCTCACAGGCTCCACGCCCACCTCCAGCCCCCCCATCTCCCCTTCCTCTCTCCCAGCCAGTGTGGGCAGAGCTATGCCCACCCTGTGTCCAGCCAAATGCAACATCCCTGGTGCCATGGGAGAGTGTCACCTCCTGGCACCCACAGTGCCCAGGTGGTGGGACCAGCACAAGCAGGACCGAGAGCCTGGGGATTGCAGGGCCTGTGAGCCTGGGCACATGGTAGTGCTAGGGCAGGGAGAAGCAAGCTAAAGAGCTGAGGCAGCTGCTGGCAGTGCAGGGAGCTGCCAGTTCCTGCACTAATGGCCTGGCTTCGGTTTCTTGGAAATGTATCATTTGTAGAATAAAATCCTGCCTTCGGCTGCCAGTCTCTCGATGAGGCTGAATTCAACATCAGCATCGTGGACCCTCGTCCTGCGAAAGGCTCCGGACCAGCGGTTTTTCTCCCAGTAGTGGTGCCAGTTCCCTTCACTGTCTGCTCCGAAGCCAAACACAGAGACCTGCACACACGCCAGCAAGAGCCATCACTGCGTGGGCGCTCAGTCAGCCTGAGAGCATGCAGACAAGCGGTGCAGTGGTGGTATGGTGGCAGCGCCCAGTCTCGCTGGCCATGCTCACCTGCTGGCAGGCATGCAAGGCAAAGAGCAGGGCCGTGAAGCCAGTGGAGGGGTACCGCCCATGCCGCTGCATCCAGTTGTCATGGATGTACTTGAGGAAAGCTGGACTCAGGATCAGCACCTGAGTGGGGAGCAGAGGAGCCATCAGCTGCTCACTGTGCTGCGAACGGGACAGCCAGCCCCCGCCACCAGTGCAGTCAGTGGCCCTCCCACTCTCCGGCTCTGCCCGCATCTCACTGAAAAACAAGCTCAGTTTCTGCCCAGAGGCGCCCTGCCTGCCCAGGAGGAGCTGGAGCCCACTGAGCCCTTACCTTGTTTCTGTCAGCTTTGATGAACTGTTTCACTCTCACATATGTGCTGCAAAAGCCAGAGGACAGCAGTGAGCATGGGGCACTCCTGCTGCCGGGGCCTCTCCTTTGGAGGCAGCCGGTTTGCAGAGGGTCGCTGTGTCCACCAGCACACAGCCCCATGGCACCCCCGGCCCCTTGGGCTGGCCCAGCAGCATCCCCGGGCCTGGCTCATCAAGCATATGGCCCCACAGTGGGGACAGCCACCATCCCACCTGTGGGGGTTATGGGACTGCAGGATGCCCAAGCCCTGCAGGGACAGGTCAGTGCTCACTTCCCCAAACTGTGGTGCAGAGGGATGCCAGGCCCCTCACCTGGGGGCCCTTCATCCCACCAGGACCATGGTGCTAGGGCCTCAGTGAGGCACCAGGGTCCCCAGGACTACCCTGCACCATCCCCAGGGTCTCCAGCGCAAGAGATGCCATCCCCCAAAGCCAACGCACTGCGTGAGCTCTCCAGTGGAGAAGGCGCTGGCCACCCACTGCAGGTCCAGTGGCTTGAAGGGGACAAGGACGAGGTGGACACCAGGCCCGAGGTTCACTGCGCTCTCTGGGTACATGAAGTGATGGGTTGTTCTCTTGCCAACATCCCGCTCAAAGCCAGCGATCTTTGCTCTGTTCATCCTAGGGGACAGCGCAAAGGCATGTCCCAAAATGAAGGTGCACGCTATGCTGGTCCCACCAGGCAGGGACACCAGGTCGCCCTGGCCAGCAGCAAAGAGGGGACATGGGTGACACAGAGCTGGTGTGTGTCCCAGGATGGGGGGGCTCCAGGGAGCAGGGCCAGCAGCCCCCACCATCACAGGCCTTGTGTTGGTGGATTTCACAAGCTGGCCAGGGTCCCAGGGAGACAGGGATGGGCCAAGCCCCTTCAGGTCACCCACCTCAGCACCCAGTCGTGAGCATCGATCTGCAGCCCATGGCCGGACCCCTTCAGCCGCCCCGAGTTCCCCACCACCGCACAAGTCCTGCAGTGAGATGGGTCCCACACACCGCTGGTCGGGGCTGGGAGGACAGTGAAGAGCTGCTGAATTATGGCCTGGAGCTGGACGCCACTTGGGTTACCCTGCAGAGTCTGGGGGAGCAAGGGCAGCAACAGGCAGCATCAGCCCCCTTGCCAGTACCACCAAAGGGGGACAGGGCCCCACTCCTCCCAGCGGAGCCCGGGGAAAGGCACAGAAAAACCCAATGGGATATTAGGAAAAGTGTGCAAGACAGCCTGGGGGGCAGGGAGTGGTGGTGAGATGGGGTCCCTGCACCCCCTTCATCCCCATTCACATCTGTCCAACTTGACCTTGGCCCTGCCCCACCACAAACGGATTCAGAGAGCCCAGGAAGAGCCCCGAGCTCCTGCCCGTGCCCCCCACTCACCAGCCACCACTGAACCACATCAAAGGAGAGCTCGTGGGCTGTGCCTGTCAGCAGAGGCCCCATGGCCATGTTGTAGCGGGTGTTGAACCATGCAGAGCTGTTGGTGCCAGTGGTGCAGCGGGCAGCGGGGGCGTCGAGGAGGGAGGGAGCCCAAGGGAAGGGGCTGAGGCCATCTGTAGGGGCTCTGAAACATTGCCACAGGACCAGCAGCAGGCACAGGGCCAGCACCACCTGTGTGCGCCTCTGGCGCAGCATCCCTCATGCAACCTGCAGCAAGATGTCACAAGGGACCCATGGCAGTGGCACCACAGGACCCCTTCCCACCCACCCTCCCTGCCCAGCCTCCTGGAACACCCCTTGGCTGCTCACCAACCCTGCAGGGACCTGAAACAGCCTGGTACGCATTTCCTTTTGAAACCATTCAATGTATTGCTGTGCTCTGCTTCTGGCACTGCTGCAGTTAGGTCCGGGCAGGGCCGGCTGGCAGCACGTGCTGTACAAGGGCCTGCAACACTTTTAGGATCTGCAAATTGACCCGCGAACAAGCAGCAAAGCGTCCTTGCCCCAGCCACGAGCCAAACTCCAGCTCCTCTCTGGAGTAGCAGCTGCCTACCCGCGAAGCCCTGCGACCTCCTCCCCATGCATGCCGGCACTGCGGAGCAGCTGCTGGGCAGAGGAGCCCTCAGCCCCTCTGCCGCCACCAAGCCCACTCAGGCACCGTGCAGCCAGTGAGGTGCTCACTCCCTAGGGGCCCTGGGCTTTTGCAGCTTCAAGTCATCACTGCCAGGAGAAAGAAGCAGGAGGTACTAACTGCCGTCTGTGTGCATGAACTTTTCTTCAATACCCATATTTAAGTGACATTTCTGTTTTACATCTAAAAGCACTCCTGTAAATCTAAAGTCAGAGAGAAAAGGGTTTTCTCATCCTCAGGGAGTTCATGAAGTGCTCAGCCTCTCAGGACCTGGCTCCCGTGGGCCAAGGCGAGAGTGAGGAGCAGGGATGCAGGGACAGCCTCCATCCCAGGGTCAGAAGCAACTGCAGCAGGTTTGGGAGGGGTCCCCTCTGTACTGGAAAAGCTGAAGAAGAGAAAACCCCTCCTGTCCTCACAGGAGCACCCTGTGCTTCCCCCAGTCCCCCAGGTGCTGACATGGGGCGACAGGTCAGCACTGGCTTTGTTTCTCAACATTCACCATTTTCTGTGGCTCCTGCAGCACAGACGTACCTGCTCACTGTGGTATCCAACCAGCTGCACTCAAATCTGACCCATAGGATGCACACCTGACAGCAAAACTGCTGCTCCTGGGGGTCCAAGCAATGAGCAGAGACAAGAGATGGGGGGGGCAGGTGTTGGACGATCCCAGGTGGCTGCAGTGGCTCGTGCTCCCCTACAAGCCTGCCCTTTCAAAAAGCAACTGAACTGTCACCTCTTCTTGAATGGAAGCACAAACAAGCCACCACCAGCACACCGGAAGTGCAGATGTGGGTGCTCCCGAGCAGGAAGTGGCCATGAAATGCCGGCTTTTCACCCCGCAGGCTCAGGGGGGCCCTGCAGGCTCAGGGGGACCCCAGTGCTCTCCCCGCTAGCAGCCATGGATCCCCGTGACTTAGTCTTTTGCCCTCCTGCAGCAGCCATGAGCATTTGCTGTGATGGAGGCAAAGAGCATCCATCTGATGTGCTGGTCAGGCCAGGAGCCAGCAGTCCTCCGGGCTGGTTCAGGCGCTGGTGGAGCCTCAGTGGGTATTAAGCTGCAGCCCATGGAGGGGGATGAGCTGGCTGGTGGCTGCACGGCTGGCACCAGCAGCTCCATTAAGCCCAGAGCCAGGGGACTCAGGCAGCGCAGTGAATATTTCATGAAGCTTTTTGCAGTTGCCCATTGCTGGGGAGGGCAGGGCTCTGGCCAGGCAGGGTTGAGTGGCCACATCTCCCTGTCTGTGCCTATGTGCAGCCCCTGCTCCGGGGACAGGACCTCTCCACCCGCACCCACACCCCCACGGTGGCTGAAACGACCACCCTGGCCCCACACTCAGACATGCCCAGCCCAGCACCATCGGCCACAAGCCACTGCACAGCAGCCATGAGGCTGCTGCATTGGGCTCCGCCCAGTGGCCACAGACCTGTCCCCATCCTCACTCAGCCCCAAGGAACACCACCAGGAGCTCTCCAGCCCCACAGCCAGGAAAGAGGCCCTCATGGTGTCGTGACTGCCTGGTCCCCAGCCAGCTATCCCCAGGGCTCCTCACCTCCTCAGAGGAAGCACCACTGAGCAGGGCCAGGCGAAGGTGACGCTCCCAGGCTTGGTGGCCTCACCAGTGCTCGTTGCAAGCTGCAACAACCACCACAGGAAGAGGAAGTGTTGCATCATGACATAGGGGAGAACAGAGCCTCACAGTGAGTGGCACAGTGAGGTCAGGGCTGCCATCCCTCCTCCGGTGGAGCCTACCACGGCCCAGCCACGCAGCCCAGCACCACAGCGGCCACCAGTCCTGCTGGAGCCGGATGCCCTGGCCATGTTCCCAGGGCCAAATCAGGAAATTTATCATTAAAATGTTCCTCTGAGGGTGGGAGAAGCTGCCTGGAGTGGAACTGCCCTCCTGCCCCTACGGGTTCTGCTGCAACAGCTCTACTTCTGCTGACGCTGACACTAGCAACACGGAGGTCTCAACAGCCTCGTGCATCCAGCACCTCACCAGCTGGTTTCTTTCGCTCATCTGGATGCAATTTTGGCTCGGAGAGCAGAGGAAGGCTGTGAAATGTGCCTCGGCAACTGGAAAAACATAGCCAGTGGAGAAAAGCTGAATTGAGTAATTTTATCCAAGGGGAGGTCAGCCCCCTTTGCTCTGATGCCTGCGAGGAGGTTTGGTGCCTGAGGAAGAGCAGCAAAGAGGAAGGATCTAGAAACTGAAACTAGAACAGCTCTGCGAAATACAGAGCACCGAAGAGCCAGTATTTATTGGCAGCGGGCTCAAAGGGCCCCTCCACCATTGCTGGGGGGCCAAGCACCGAAGGAGCAATGCCCTGAGCTGCCACAGAGCACATTTTCTGGAGCACAAACAGTGAAACCTGGGTGGGAGGAATTAGGGATTGCAAAGGTTCATGGTGGTGCTGGCTCCATAGCACTCATTTGCATTTCCAAGCTCCCAGCGTGCTCAGCCCTCAGCAGAAGCCCCTTTCCCAGGGGTATGCATGCCAGCACAGCTCCACTTGCAGCTCCAGAGCCTCACAGGGCACAGACCTGGTCCAATTTACCGTCATTTCCATTAGCACTAGCAGAGCAGGGAGCACCACAGGACAGGCAGCGTGGTCAGGGCAAGGCAGGAGCCAAGCATTTGGCAACATACTGCTCCAGGGCTGTATCCTGCATGGCGATGTGGCTGGGGCAGCACATCTGTGGAGCATGTAGGTTGCTGTATTCTCTCATTTTGACCAGCCAAGGGATCATCTGGGACAGCCTGGCACTACTGGCAGCCCATGGGGGGAGTGGCTTGGGGGACAGGGATGCTGGGGCAGCAGGGGTGAGGAAGGCAGCACCAGGTGAACTGGTGCTCCCACCGTGCTTCTGTGGCCTCCGGTGCAGATGGGAGCTTGGGGAATTGCATTTTAAACAGCTGATCAGATCTTCCTTGTTGAATTGAAGCAGCTCCTACTCATTGAGCACATGAACGAACGAAGCAGGGAAGACACCTTGCCTGTGAGGCTGTCCTTCAATCCACCCTTTCTGTGGGGAGAAAGGAAGGAAAAGAAGAGGTGAGCATGACACAGGGGTGTTCAGGGGGATGAGGAACTGGCCATATAACAGCTGCCTTTGGTTGCCAAGGAAAAGATGGAAGATGGAGAGACAGATGCAGAGCAGATGACGACGGGTGTGACAGTCATGGGACAGAGGCAAGAGATGGATGGAGGGGGGATCATGTGCATTCCAGCACCGGTCAGCATACGCAGGTTCACTCACCCACCAGTTGCTGTCCTCCTTTTCAGACACCACAATGATCTCGCCTGTGCGGAAAGTCAACTCATCTTCCCGGTCAGCATTGCAGTCATAGAGAGCGCGGACCCTGCGGAGCAGCAGTCTGTTCTGCAAGCAGGAGAGAGCATCATCAGGCCTCCTCGGCTTCATCACACACAAACTAAAACAGCTTTACTGCCTTGATCCCAAAGCTCCTGGCAAAGATGTGAGCAGCAAAGATGAGAGACTGGGAGGTTTCCTGTGCAGAGGGAGGGCAGAGGTGGCAGGTCATCTGCTGGGAGTTTGGGTGGGACAGGGATCCAGAAGACACCTCCTTCTCCTGGAGTATCCTTCCAGAGGCACCTGCTCCTCTGCCCCAGGACTGCAGCATGTGCAGTTGCTCTGTCTGGGGTCCCAGTTCTCTCAGGACAGCTCTGTGCAAGGAGTCAGCAGTGCTGCTCAGCACAACCCCAAGATCAAGCAACCCAAGTGAGGTCCCCCTAACGAAAGGGCTCTGCCTCTGCACAGTGTCTTCGGGAAGAAGGATGTCCCCTGGAGCACAGAGAGGTAGGGCCAGGGTGGACACTGCAGCCTTGTCAGTGTCCAAAACTGCACCCTGAACTGTCAACAACCCAAAATCATAAACAAGGCTTCCCTCAAAAGGCAGTGGAGCCTTATGGGGGTTTTGGTAGCCTTCCCAGCACCAGCAGGGAGATGTCAATGCCAGGGATTCACAGCAGAAGTTCTGGAAGAAGTTCCTGGGGCCGACTCCAGCTCAGTTCAAAACCAAAAGTGATAAATACGGGCAGGTGTAGGAGCTGAGCTGAGCTGATACGGGCCACTGGCCACCTACCAAACTGCTCCTCCGAGGAAGAAGAGGTGGGACATCCCAGGCACGGCCAGAACATGGATCTGGCTCCTGGAGGGATCGGTGTGGGCCAGGCTGTCCCACTTTGCTGGGGCCAGGTGTGCAGAGGGCGTCCGTGGCTTTCAGGGCACCTATGACACAATCAGGCTGGTCATCTCCTCCCACCTTTCATAATGAGTGGACAACAGCAACCACCACTGTCAGGCAACACAGTGCAGCGTGGTCCTCCTCCACAGTACAGCATGGGCAACAAGCACCCCATCAGTCTGGGAGCTGGAAAGGGGAGGGACTGGGAACAGGGTGGAGAGGGATAGCAGGGGAAGGGGACATGGCCAGGAAGCAGAAGGACATAGAGTGGAGGCTGGGGTGAGAAGCATGTTACCAGGAGGCGGGAGATGGGCTGTGCAGCTCCAAGGTGCCTGAAGAGCACCAGGGGAAGGATGCAGCTGCCATGGGTTGTGCGCTTGGCACCCTCCATCCTCCTGAGCTCTGCTGGGATGAGGCTGTTTCCTAGAGGCACCTGGAGGCTCCAGCTGGCCAGACCTCCATCCCAGAGCACCCAGTGCTGCTCCTGGTAGCGCTCACCCCTTTGTCAAAGAGTTGTGTTGTGCAAGCCACTGCCTCAGCCCCCAGCCTGCCACCCTGCCTGGGTGTGGAGAGGGGGGCATCTTTCTGCCACCCATGGAAACAAATCCACTGCCTGAAAGGTGAGGACAGGGTCATTCCCTTCCCCAAATTCAGCATCTCCAACAGCCCAGCAAACCCCAGAATAACCCTGCCCTGGAGGCACTGGTGTCTAACAGCCAGGGTGCAGGGACCCCACCTCGTGCTCAGCTGCGGGCATGCCGTCCAGCACCGCAGCTCCCACAGTTCTCCCAGCCCTGTGCCCAAGCAAGAGGCCTCACAGGCCTGATCCATGAATGAGGCTTAGCCAGACAAAGCCACAGCCAACCTGACCTAGTGCAGGTGCTGGGCTGCAAACCTCCAGCAGGTCCTTCCCACCAGAGTGGTGTGGGTCCTTGCCCCTCCTGAGCCTGTCCTTTCATTACCTGAAGCCAGGCTGATCGGGCTGGGCTGCCCAGGGCTGAGTGGTACCCAAGGTGCCGGTTCTGAGGATGTGCGCTTGTGCTTGATGCTCAGAGGCAGGGGTGGGCTCTTCCTGCTTCTTGTGTCCTCAGCAAAGACGGATGAGCTGGTAAGAAAGGGTGGATATGCCCCCTGGGGAGCTAAACACAGAGCAAGAAAAGAGCAGGGGTCAGCAGCAAGCTGGCACGGAGTAGGGCTCCTGGGACGAAGCTCCAGGGGAGAGTGGGCACAAATAAGTGGGCAGGGAATTTTCTTTTCTCTGCTTGTAGGTCTGACTTGAGAAATGCATCAGGTTGGAAGCAGAGCTGGGACCGGCAGAGGAGAAGTCAGGCAGGACTTGGTGAGTCTCCCAGAAAGCAGGGCAGCTCTTGGAGGTGGGACATGCTGTGGGAAGGCTGGGCAAGGACAGTGGGTAGGAAGTTCTGCTAAGGAGCAGAACTGCGATACTGCTGTTGGCAGCTTTGTCTTCCCAGCCTTGTCTCTAAAGATGTGCTCCTCTGCCTCTCCCAACAGCAGCAGCATTTGGGAGGGGACAGCGCATCCTAACAGCACCAGCATAGGGGCTGCAAGGGTGAGCATACACTGCACACTGCTCTTCAAAGCAGGGATCAGTGCTAGGACAGACCAGCCAGCACAAGCCAGCCTTGGTCCCTCAAGGAGCAGAGGACAGAAGGGTGCCCTAGGGCACCAGACAACTCCTCACACCCCGTCCAGGGCCCAGCTCCCTCCCAGACCACCCTCTGCTGATGGAGCCAGGCTGCAGCAGCAGCAGCTCACCCTGCTAGCCCCTGCAGGACCCCGCCACAGGCTCTCACCTGGCTTTGCCTGCTGGGGTGGGAATGGAGGCGCACAGGAGGGGGCTGGCGGCATGTCCAGGCTGTGGAGGTGGGCGGCTGGCGGGGGGCAGGTGTCTGGCCACCCCCCCCAGGGCACTGCCCCTGCTGCCTCCAGCTTGGGGGCAGCGGCAGGGGGGTGGTAGCAGCTCTGGGGACGGGAAGACCCCCTCTTCACAGGACCTAGCTGGAAAGGGATATTTGCAGGTTAGACGGAGTGGGTATGACTGGGCAGGTACAGGAGCATCCGCTCCAGCGCAGTGGGAGTGGGGGCAGCAGCGGCATGTGTGGCCCCAAGCCAGAGCCTGTCAGGACCTCACCTTCTCATCCAGGTCTTCGTCACTCTCATACATGTCATCTTGGCCCAGCCACCACTCATATTCCACGTGGACATTGGGGTTGAACTGATTGCTCTGGGCCTGCAGCAGCTGGGGCACAGAGGAGCTCCCTGAGGACCCACCAGCCCTGTCCTTCCCCACCAGCCCCACAGGCAGCTGCTGGCCCCGTCTCTGGCCACCTGCCCATCAGGGCAACATCTGCAAGCTGCAAGCAGTGCTTCCCAGCAGCAAGGGAGTTTTGCGAAGGTCTCCAAACACACAAATCGGGATGTGGTAGAAGCAAGACTTGGACTCACTGAGGAGAGGCACTCACCCCACACAGCCTCAGTACAGCTCCAGGTCCCCCTGCCCAGGCACGGTGTGACCCCTGCCTGGCCTGCCCCAAACCACTCTGCCCTGAGGGACACCATGCCAGTAGGGCCAGCATCCGCTGGGGGATGCTGAGGGGTCCACCTCCACACCCTCCTCTGCATCCCACACTGGCACTGGAGATGCTGAGGGGCGTGGGTGGTCCTGCAGGACAATGTCCACATGGGTGGGGGTCCCCCACTGCTCTCTGCCACTGGAATGTGTCCCAAAACCAGAGGGGTGATGAGACATGGTGTCTTACCAGCTCTTCACATAGGGGATGTCTCATCCTCCTGGCAACGTCCAGGGCTGTCTCTCCCGCTTTGTTAGCTGTGGGGGGAAATGTCAACATTGAACACTGCGAGCACACCCTGTGTTCAGCAAATTGAAGAGCAGTGCTGCCTTCGGGGCATCTGGGGGCAAATAAGCCTAAAAGAAGGGACGACCTAAACTCAGACCAAAACAAAGGCTCAGGCCATTAAGGGATGGTGGTGGGAAGATGAAGAAGAGGGCAGGAGCTGAGACACCCAGATACGGAGAGAAAGGAGCACAAGTAAATCCTGATGACTCACAGAGATGGGACAGGATAGAGGGGCAGAAGAGCTCCATCACTGCCAGAGCCTAAAGGCTACAAAACCACAGGAGGACTCTGTAGCTGGCACCCCTTGCCCTCTGTGTCACTGCAGGGAGCTTTGGGCAGACTTGATACATGTGTCCTGATGCCTGGTAGACACACAGACCGCCTGGACACCCAGGTCCCAGTGCTTGCAAGCAGGGGTGTAAGTGCAAGTGTGAACAAGTGACAACAGTTTTACCTCAGTTTCACTTTAAACTAAAACCCCTTCCACTCCGGGGAGGTCTGAGGGTGGGACCTGTGATAGTGTTGCTGTAACGCTGCAACGTTATTATTTCTGCAAAATCCCTCCTTGCAGAGCTGCAGCACAAGTCTGGCTGGGGAGGGTTGGCTGGGGGGACTCTGGGGAAGGGGGAGGGTGGGAGAAGGGAACGGCAAGCGGTCTGCACCCTGAGAGACTGCAGAGCATCCCCAGACCAGCGGCAGGGTCTGCACTGTGGCCTCAAGATGCTTGGGGTGCCAGTGGTAGTCAGATCAGGCAGATCAGGCATGGCCAAGGCAGTGAGAAATTTGGCTGCCAAATCACTGTGCGGCTGAGGGACATGCACCCAGCTCCTGCCACCCCGCCACGGTCTCTCTGCCCTCCAAGGCGCTGCCACCACGCTGCCTGGAGCGGGAAACGGGAGCATCTCAGAAGCATCACAGGAGGCAAGCTCAACACACCTACCTAGCAACGTTCGGCTGATACCTGATGGTAGAAACATTTGTGCCCTCCCATTTCACCCAGGATCCTAGTTTTAAAGCTCACTTCTGTGTTGTAAAGAGGAGATTCACAGACAGTATAAATGGCTGGACTTGTGACCTGGGCTCCAGAGCACCAGTACACACTGTCTCTGAACCAGTGCTTCAGCAGCTCTCCCACCTGCTCTCCAGCATTGAAGATGGCTGAAGTTGGCTTTGAAAATGAGTTAAGTGCCTGTTTTGGCTTCTGCTGTGCATGTGCTTTGCGTGGAAGAGCAGCTCAGGTAGTGTTTGCCTTGCTGGGCTCTGCCAGCTCGGTGAACCCACCCCAGCGCAGGCCTACCATGGAGCTGCCAGTCACAAGCAGGCCCGTGGCTGCCCACCTGGGAGGGGGACAAGTGAAGCATGGCAGAGGCATGAGCCCCCTGGAGTCAGGAGCACACCAGACCAAACTGGTTCCTCCCTGGGGAGCAGAGAGGAGCACCCCCTGCTCTGAGCTGGAGAGCAAAGCCACCACTTCTGTCCCAGGCTGCCAAGAGCAGGAACCTGTGCAATGTCGTCACCCCACCCATGGCGGGCCACATGCACCCCAAACCAGCTTGTGAACACTGCTGAGCTTGGCGAGCCAACCAAGAGCAGTGTCAGAACAGGGCACCTTGCTGGACATGCAGAGAAGAGCCTGGGGCTGAGGCTGTTACCCTGCAGGCAGGGTTCCCACACAACGCTGTCATCAACCCGCCTCTCCCCAGCCGCAGACAAGCACTGCTGAGCACTTTAGCAAGGCTAAGGAGGTATTTCCAGAGAAGAGCTGAGAAGACACCCTGTATATGCACGGGGTGGGGGTTCCCACGGCCACTCACTGATGGCGATGTTGGCTTTGGCCTTCAGCAGCAGTTTGACACACTCAGGTTTGTTGTGAGAGCAGCAGTAGTGAAGTGGCGTGTTCCCCGCCGCCGTCTGCTTTGCCAGGCTCCCGCTGCAGCAGAGGGTGGATAATGTCAGCAGCGCCGGAAAGAGCCGCCGGCCCCAGCCACAGCAAACACTGGCTGGTGCTGGCACACGTGTCCTTCTTCCCACCTCACCCAAAGAAGAGGTGGTCACCACCACTGTCATACCTCAACCCAGAGGAGACAAGGAAACCCAAGGTCCCTCTGATCTAGGGATAGTAACCCTGAGCCCAGCCCAAGGTATGTTGGCTGGGAGGCCTGCCCTGGTGATTTTTCTCTTTTTTTGGGAGCATTTCGGAGATCATCAGTCTTGCACCTTTCACTAGCATGGCTTAGCCATGACAAGCTGACTGAGTGTCATGAGCTTACCTGTTCTGGACAAGAAAATCGACGATATGCAAAGAGGTTCGATCAGACAACAACACTGCCAGGTGGAGAATGGTCTCCCCGGGTTCCTGTAACCAAGAAAAACACAGCAAGGATGAGACTGTATCTGCCCGCACCACCACCACAGCTAGGAGCACTGGCCTTTAGGGACTGTCCTCACACATTTAAAATCCCTGAGAGATGAACAGGTTTGACTGTCTCTTCAGAGTCATGGCCACTAAGGCTGGTGAGAACCTAGTTAACATGCGTAGAGCCATGGCTCATTGCTTCACGAAGAAGAATCAATCATCCCCTTTTCACATTTAGAAACTGAGGCAACCAAAGGTGACTTTTCTCCCCAGGCCAGCAGCTGAACTTTGCCAAGTCCACGATCTCACCAGAGACCCAGGGTGTGCAATGGCTGCTCCCTGCAGAGCTGCTTCTCATTTGCCAGTTTGTCCCAAGACATCTCATACTGATGGTGCTTCTTGCTCACTGCAGCATTTTGCTCCTTCACTTTTACTCTGGAGGATACCCACCGGTGTCCTTGCCAGCAAAGGGGCTGGGCATGGCAGCATGCCCACAGCTCCAAGGGTTAGGGCTGCATTCTCTTCTTGCACTTACAGCAAGGACCCATGCTGCAGTTTTGCAGGAAAAAATGCTGCCCTGATTTTTCAGCCTACAGTGAGACTTGGATGTCCTGAGGAAATCTGCTCAGAAGTTTACAAGTAAATCTCAGTTACAAATTGGCCTTTGGAAAGCCTTGGGCTTGTGGTTATGACTTCTGGCCCCAACACACACAGCACGAGGAGAGCTGTGGGGTCGCAGCCAGAAAACCTCCCTCTGCCATGATGTTCCTCACCCTGCTTGAGTCTGCCTGTTGCTCCCAGCTCACAGAAAGCACTGCTTTCATCAGAAAACTCTGTCCCTTCCCAGGCACAGGGACCCTTATGGACAGGCTGGAGAGGTGACAGCAAAGCTGATTGCCATACGGGCCCACAGGACGGGTGGCCATACCTGCAGAGGTGCCAGCACAGGCTCGCTCAAATCCATGTTCTCCGCATACGCTTGGAGCAAAGAAAATATGTCCTTGTCCTTGACGGCTTCTGGGAGGCCAGAGCACTGAGCAGCAGGGCTCCTCTTGGCATATTTCTTCTCAACATACTTGGAAATTATGAAATTTTTCCGAAAGGCCCTGGCAGAGACCAGCCGAATGAGAGTTAGGGGCCACAGAGCAACCCAGTGAGCATCCTGGGGCCACCCCCCTCCCCTCCCACTGCCCCAGCCACCTTCCCTCTCTCTCGTTCAGACCTGCCAGGCAGTTTAGCACCTTTCCTCTCTCTGTCCCATTCCCCAAACTCCTCTGCAGCAACATTCATAATAGCTCTTACTGTTACACTGTGGTTTTCTTAAAGCTTAGACTGTGGTTTTCTTAAAGCTTCCTCTCCTGCAGTTACACAATTAAATGAGAACTCGACTTTCATGCATTTAAAGCATGAGCAATGCCATGGCCAGGGGTGAGGACCCCCGCACCCACCATGGGAAGCCAGAACCAGCTCCCCATCTTTCCTTCCAGCAAGCACCCCGCTGCCTTCATCCAGCATCCCAAGGTCTTGTGCTGGGAAGGATGGGGAAGTGTCAGTGCCTCTCCCCCTCTCCCAGGCACTCATTGCTTTCCAGAACCCCGTCCATTGCCTCTGCTCTGGGATTAAGACCCCCGACCCGTCCACCCTTCCCGGGTGGGAGACACTCAGGGAGGCACTGGGGATTTATATACGCTCCTGGTGATGTTTTCTGCTCTCTTCTCCTTTCCCTTCCTCCCCAGCCCTGACCCATCCTTTGCCTTTTGGACCCATTTGCCCTCACAGTTCAGTACTGGGCTCAGCTCCCTGACTGTGAGAATTAGGGGAAGGAGCAGAAGTCTCAAGGACTGGGAAACACCATGTGGTATGAACTGTCCGAGAGTATCCACAAGTCAGGAACAGCTTCCAGACAAGGACTGGCTGAGTAAGCTGGGGGTCTCCCCCTGGAAAGGTCAAGAACAGCAGAAGTGGTGACTGGCCAGGAGATCTGGGATGGCTGCAGGTGCCCTGGGGGCAAAGGAGTGTTCCAAACACAAAAGGCCATTGAGGAAGAGCTGAATTATTAATTTCACGCAGTTTCTGTTTCCCCAGCATCCAAGTGAAAGGGTGGATCTGGCAACCTTGACCATGCTGTTCCAGTTGTATTTTCCTGCTCTTGCAGCTCTCTCCCTGCCAAGTGCAGCTTCTTATCCACTTATTCACTGCAAGGTAGGTCCATGCTGTCTAATCAGTGCCCTAGTCAGGACTTACACACCTTTTAATGGAACCTGATCATGCCTGGTCTGCCTGCTTTCCAGTCTCCTGAAAGTCCCCTCAGCCCCCAACAATAAGCTCCCCAGCTGTATGTTTCCCCCAAGAGCTCTGCTGCACCCCAGGTTTATGGCACTAAGCCTTGGAGAAGCCCTGAGCTAGTGCTGGTACCAGCCATGCTACCCCAGCTCTCCCCCATCCTCTGCAGAGCCTAGAGGCTGGGGCGCTCCAGGATGGACAGAGGTTCCCGCATCCTTTGCAGATCCTTGCTCGATACCTACGCTGATCCCACTGACCCTGAGCCCCAGTCACTGGACACAGTGAACTGCTCTGCACTGCACAAGTCCCTGTCCCCCATCCCACTCCACCCTCCCGCCCTTCCCCGCCCTGCTGATGTGCAGCCAGGGCCGTCCTGCTTGGCAGCTCTGCTTATTTCTCTTCTTGCCTTTCCCTTTCCAGCACTGATTCCCCAATCCCTGTCCTGACCTCAAGGCCAATCCTTGAGCTGTCCTGCTGGCTCTTCCTCACTCTTCTCTCTTTTATCGAACCTTTCCTGCTGGACTTGATTAAATTGCTTCTAAAGAGAAGTTACGGTCTGAGGAGATCGGGCAGTGCCATGTGCCTGGTCACTGCAGGGAGCACACAGGACCGCACAACATGTGCCCATGGGTGAGGGCCCTGGTATCTAACCTCCCACAAAAAGCAGCTCTTGCAAAGCAACTCACATGTCACTGTGCACTGTGGGCTTCAGGGAAAAGCTGGGGAGATTCGTTTCCATGATGTTGTTGAAGCCAGAGTTGCTGATATTCCTCGCCAGCTGCAAAACAGCCAAGCTAGAGGTGACATGGGACATGCAGCAGCTCCACATGTGTGGTAGCAGGAGAGGGAGCTCCAGGCTGAGATCCTGACCAGGTATCGAGGGGATGTCAAGGCATGCCAGGATGTGTGCGCTCAATGGCCAGAGACTCTGCCCTTGTTCCTACTGCTGAGATCTCCCAACTCCAGCAGTGCAACCAACCCCAGAGCCAACCTCTGGGCTCGGATCTGGGCAAACAATGATCCCTGCCAAACACTCCCATCCCCTGTCCTGATGCCCACCAGCTGCCAGCAGCTCCCATCACAGCCCTACCAAACCCATGAGCACCTGGAGCACCATGGCCCTAAAACGGCCCCATGCAAGGTCTCCAACCCCCTGCCTGCCCCACACTCTGCTCTACCCCAGTTCAAGCTTGGCCTTGCCCCACAGCTCCCCTGCACCAGGGGACACAGATGGGGAAAGGGGACTGAGGGAGACAGGTAACCCAGCAACAGCAAAATTACTCCCCCCGCCTCCTCCTTGAAGGTAATTCCTGCCACAATAACCACTAAACCCTGGCAATTACAGGTGGGTATGGATCAGTTTAACAGGTTAAAAACCCACTGAAGTAACTTAGTTTCAGGAAGGCCACAGCAGAAGCAGGGGGAGGCTTGAGGACAGAGCACACCAGCAGCATCCTACCAGCAATTCAGAGGTTGCCAGCTTGTCCAGAGACAGTGACTGGATGCGGGAGAGATGCACACCCATCTCCCTGTGAATCCCAGAGCACTCAATGCAGATCAGGATGCCCAAGTTAATGGAGAGCCAACTGGGATCTGTAGAGACAAGACCGGTCAGGCTCATGCACATCTCCTGCCTCTCCTCCCCGCCAGCCCCCACCACCCCAGGGCACAAGCTCTAGAGAAGGACAGAGGGGAAGGGCAAGACCCCAGATGCCTGTGGGTCTCCAGAAGCTGGATGCCATGGAGGGCAGGGCAGAGCTCTGCCTGTCCAGGAGGGAGGAAGCACAGGCAGCCCCACAGCCACGGGCTGGCTCTCACCTGGGGCCGAGCAGTCACAGCACTCCCTGTTCCCGGGCATGCCTCTGACCTCCTCAATGATGGCCCGGGTCAGCTCCTCCCAGCTGCTCTCCCCTCCGCCCTGTGCCTTGCTGAAGGCCACATTCAGTGCTTCCTCCTTGCTGTTGCTGAGGACGGACACCCAGCTGCATGGGCAGAAAGCGGCTTAGGAGCAGGGTCCCGTGTGGCCGTGCTTGGGCTGCAGGATGAGGAGGGCAGCAGGGCTCATCCCACTGCTGCGGGGGAGATTCTGTTCTGCCCCAGCCTGCACAGCAGCCACCACGCACAAAGTTCCTGCATGGGACTCCAGCAGCAAACTGGGTGCCAGGAGCCTCCATCAATCTCCATGTCCTGCTCGTGGCCAGCCAGCCCCCCCAGAGCGACAGGGACACAGTCAGGATGGGAAGGGCATCGAACAAGGGGCTGTGGCATGCTGCTCAATTAGGCAAAGAGCTGGCTCCTCATCGGCAGCCAGAGGAGCATTTTTTGGTCCACAGCGAGGCACTGGCAGTACTTACGCGACACAGTCCTGCTCGTCCTCTGCCAGGAAACGATACGTGCGGTTATCTGAAATACACAGAGCAGGACTCCTCTAGGCACCCCACTCATCCATCTCGCCTGCCAGGCTTACAGCAGGGCACAACATGCCTGAGCTGGGCTCAGCAGAGCTGGGAGTAATCTCCAGCCCAGGCAGCTGGGGTGACAGTCACTTCTGTCTCAGCCCCTCCCCAGTGCACCCCAGGCAAAGGGACCTGCTCCTGTACCAGGAATGAGGGATGCTGGTGTTAGCTAAGCTGCAGCCCGGGAACTACACTTGCATGGTCCCCATGCACCCCACACTGCCCCACAGCAGTGCTACCTATCTCCCACCCTGCATGTGCATCACTGCTCCTGCACAGAGCTGCCTCCTGGCACAATTTCCCCAGGGTAATCCCCCCAAGCTGGCCCAAAGCTGCAGAGCTTCCCCTCATCCCTGCCCATGCTGGCTCTCTGAGTCCAGAGCACTGCCGCCTCTCTGGGCCCTTCCCAGAGGAACCGCAGGGCAGGCACCAGCACTCACGGGAAACCAGATCGAAGCATTTCTTGTCATCCATGTTCGGCTTCACCTGGCAGGTCAGTAAATTCAGCTTGACTGGTGGGCGATTGAGCTACAAGCAGAATGAGGAACCATCAGAGGGCAGTGGTCCAGTGGTGACGAGCACCACCTGGCTCTGGAGGCAGAGCCACGGATATGCCTTGTGCCCAGCACTTTGTCTTTGGCTCTGCTCTCAGGAGCAATGCAAGAAATAGCAACACGGACCTTTTCTTTCCCAGCAGCCACCCCATGCTTGGAGCCAGGTCCCCAGGCTCATGCCCCTCCATACACACAGGCATTCTAGGACCTCCTGTGTTTATCTAAAACTCTCTTGGGTTGCAGGGACTTAAGTCTCAACAGAAAGCCTCCTATGCTATGGCGGCCCAGTAGGGCAAGCAGCAGGCACAAGGGCCCTGATGAGCTCCAGGAAGCCACTGGCATGCCTGGCAGTGGCAGGCTCTGCAGACCCGGCAGGGGCAGGCAGCAGCTCCCAGGCAGGAGCAGAGTGGAAGAAGCAGTTCTTACCATGCTGTGAGAGATGGTCAGGTAGCCATTGCTGATGGTGCATTTCCTCTTCTGCCAGACTTTTCTCAACCTGGAAACGAGAGGAGGGTGAGCTGAGAGGACACACACGTAGAGGAGCAGATGTGCAATGCCGTGCAGCGCTGGCAAATGCAAGAGCCATGCAAGGCACAGCACGGGGCTGCAGCTCTCATCAGACATGCCGGCTGGGCTGCCATGGATGGGGTCTGTTGCTCTTGGTCTGTTCTGGGCTGAGAAGGACGCACCATATGGCATAAGACAGGCTTGTACAGACAGGCAGCACAGCTGCTGTGGAGGTGATACAGGTGCAGAGCATCAATCAGGGTAGCAGGACCTGCTAGCAAAGCATGAAGCCCTTTGCAGAAGCCCTCAGAAAACATCTAAGACCATCACCTCCAAACTGCTCCCAGGCTGGCTTTCCTGTGCCTGCCATTCAGGGCAGACCATAACACAGGGGAAAGGTGGAAGAGATAGGGGAAAGGGAAGAAAGAAAGAAAGGGAAGAGAGAAAGAAAGGGAAGGCAAAAGGGGAGAGAGACTGAACTTCAGTCTGCAGTGAAGGAGACACCTGAGCCCCAGTTCATTATTTTCTCTCCAGTTTCAGGTTTTTCTAGGACACTTTACAGTCCTTTCCAGGTGTGCAAGTCTCCCGGTGCAGGATCCCTGAGGTTCCCAGCCAGCATCCTCCCACACACTGGTGGGAGATGATCCTCTTTCCAAAGACAGTGGAGTGCTTTCAGGAGCTCAGGGTCTGGCTCCGAGGAGAGAAGCACAAGATGGCTGCTGGCTCTGTCTCCCCTCTGGCCCATGATGCCATCTCCAAGGCAGCACTGACCCACACTGTGTCTAATTCACCCCACATTTCTGCTCCTTCCCCTAATTCTCACAGTCAGGGAGCTGAGCCCAGTACTGAACTGTGAGGGCAAATGGGTCCAAAAGGCAAAGGATGGGTCAGGGCTGGGGAGGAAGGGAAAGGAGAAGAGAGCAGAAAACATCACCAGGAGCGTATATAAATCCCCAGTGCCTCCCTGAGCGTCTCCCACCCGGGAAGGGTGGACGGGTCGGGGGTCTTAATCCCAGAGCAGAGGCAATGGACGGGGTTCTGGAAAGCAATGAGTGCCTGGGAGAGGGGGAGAGGCACCAACACTTCCCCATCCTTCCCAGCACAAGACCTTGGGATGCTGGATGAAGGCAGCGGGGTGCTTGCTGGAAGGAAAGATGGGGAGCTGATTTTGGCTTCCCGTGGTGGATGCAGGGGTCCTCGTCCCCAGTGTTCACAGGGCTTGAGAGGACATTGGGCAGCTTCACGGGAGAGGAATGGCCTCAGAACTAAAAGATGGAAACAAGCTGCCTAGAGCTCTGCGTTGAAAGCTGTTGGAGGCTTGGACAGTGTTGAGCACTTTCATGCATGCTTGTCCTGTTCCTCTGCCTTGTGGCCATTCCAGGGAGAGGATGTTGGTCTGGGTGAGCCCTGCTCTGGCCTCAGGTCACCAAAGCACAATTGAAAGGGGCATGCTGGGTCCCAACTTACCCATCGCTTTTCTTGAAGAGGGTCCCTGACTTCTCTGTTCCGTACTGCTTGTTCCCTTGCAGCTGGTGCATGTTGTACCCCGCGTGCTTGTTCCCAGGGTCCTGGCAGAAGGAGAGAAATAGCAGCAAGGCCCTACTCCACCAGTACCACTGGCAACCAAGAGCATGTCCTCATGGGACTGCCAGGGACCCTGTGCTCCCCCAGAGCTCACCAGAAACCCCACGGCTTTCTGCATTGGCAGGCAGGCACTATATAAGCAGCTGCCATGCCATGCCCTCTACAGGCACCATCCCGTGTTCCCTCACAAGAAGGATCAGACTTTACCTCTTTCTGCTCCAGCTGCAATGCCATTTTCAGCTGATCCCGAAGGGAGCAGAGCTGCTTCTTCTCCTCGTCCTGCCTGATCTTCATCTGAATGGCACCGGAGCACAGTGAGCCGCTCACATGGCAGCAGGAGGCTCCTGCCTCAGCTGCAGTATCCCACTCCTTCTCCTGTGCGCAGCAGAGGTGCCCCTACACCACCCTCTGCCCTCACCACCTCCCCGTGTCCGTGGGATGCACCAAGCCCCACTCCTACGGCAGGAGGTTGCCACTTGTCCCCTGCAGTGCCGTGGTATGTGACATACAAGAAGCACTTCAGTGGAAACCTCATTGAGGGGAGGGAACAGGAATGTCCCCAGCACTGGGACTCCTGCAACATGAGACCACCGGAGAGCAGCCTGCATTTCACTGAGAAAACAGCTGTTTGCAGCTCTCCACAGTGTAAAAACAACCAATAGCTTGAAGGGCACTGTGGTGGTTGTTTTTTTTCCCTTGGTAGAGTCAGTAATTAAAATAATTAAAAGGTCTCCAAGCCATCAAACCGTTGATGGACCTTGGCACAGGAATGTGGCCCTGAAACGGAGCCTGGGGGTTTGTCTGCATGAGGGATCCATAAGATGCTGCTTGATGTGCTTGGTTACCCTGCTCTGGGCTGGCACCTCCCCTCTTTTTGTTACATAATGAATTTCAATATGAATGATTACAAATTATGGAACAAGCAGGGTAACACCTCTAAAGCAGATTAATTCAAACAAAGCAGCAGATACCCGGAGGAGACCTGCACTACAGGACCAAGGGAGATGAGTACAAGTGTTGCTGACACAGTATGGGTAAGGACCATATCCCAAGCTTCTGCAAATCTTGACTTGCAAGGAGGAATGGAGAAGGATGAGCAAGCCCAAGCAAACTGGAACGGAGGTCTAGAAATGCTGGAAAACCGACATAAACCCTCTGCTGCACTTGGAGGACATCATACCAGCTGGGACATGAGTACTCAGGCTGTCTCTGAAAGCCTTGCCACTTGGAAAAACTCCTTTTTGCCTCCAGGCTGTGTATGACCGACGGAGCCCAAAGTCAAAAGCTAAAGTTCACAAGGCTTACATGACCTGCCTCTACAGCAAAACAAAGCCCCTGAGGAAATGCACTAAGAGCTTGAGTTGGCAGCAACAGGCATGGAAAGCTAAGAGCACAAATGAGAAATCTGGAAGTCTGCAGAGTAGCTAGGGCTTTGGCAGATGAATACGTTAGTGCCTCCTTGGTATCCATGTTTACACTTGTTCTTTTTTGTACCCTACTCTGTGTCCTGGGGTATGGCACCGTAATTTTCCCACTCCCAGTGATGGCTGCATTTCAGCCCTCCATGGGCCACTGCACATCAGAGGATCAGGAAATAATGATTAATAGATGTGAAGAGCTGCAAAAGTCCTCAGTTCTGCTTCTGCAGAGGAAGAGGAGGCCCTGGGGAAGACATCCCTGCTCTCCAGCGTGCTCCTGCTTGCCACACCCAACTTCGAATGAATACTCACACTCTGCAGCTCTGGGATGAGCTTCTCTGTAAACTTCTTAAGTTTTGCCGTTGTGTTTAAACATTCCTGGAAAAAACTGAGAGGACAGGCTAACATAAGAGCATGTCCTGAAATCCTGTTCTTAGCACTGGCTGTGAAGCCTACAGACCCCAGGCTCCCCTGAGCTCCTGCCTCAGAGCCCATCATGCCTTCAGCAGGCAGTGCTTTCACTTCATAGCTGAAAAAAAGTCTTTCTTAGGAAATGTATTTTAGAAAGATTTGGAGGCAGTTAAATTCTGGGAGAGCACTCAGGACTCTGTCTTCTTTCCGTCCCAGATTTCTGCTTTACACTGGCTTATGAAAACGTCAGACTAAAGAGAGAAAACACACCCCATTGAGATCCTTGTCTCCACTGCCTCCAGGAGAAGAGGACTTTCGGCAAATTGCAGGACAGGCCAAGCTGACTGCAGGAACCCAGGTCCTGCAAGTTAAGCCACCCCCAGGTCCCCTCTACAACCAGTGCTTCTGGAGAGAAAGGGCATGCAGGCAGGTTACCGGTCGCTCTTACTTGAACTGTGAGCTGCAGTGCTTGATGTGGTTTTGCAGCAGGTCAATCCCTTTCTTGGTTTTGATCTCATTCACTTTTATTAGATACTGAAGGGAAAAGGACACAGGAACTGAATTTGTATCTTAGAGAGAAATGCCTTTTATGCACCTTTTGATGGCACCCCTCCCAATGTGTTGTGGCCCATCCTGGCAGTCACACCCTGATGGGAGCAGCTCATGTGGCTTTTATGGGGTGAGAAGATGGTGGTAAGCAGGGCCCAGTCCTTTGATCTGGCCAATAGAGTGGTGAACCCACGGTGGTGGCATGGACCCTGGGCTTGCTAGGCTTTACTTATGCAGGGCAAACACTCAGTTAATACACTCTCAAAGATTCACCATTCATGGTACCTTCACTGAAGAACAGCCAGCTTTCTTTAGACCTTCAAACCTCATCGCTCAAGAGCCAAGTTCCTCCAAGACCCACTAGACTTGATCTATGAACTGCACCACCTCCACCGGACACTACCAACAACGTCAGTGCTGCGAGCCTGCCTGCCTGTATCCTACACGCAGCTGGCATCTCAGCCTGCCTTGAGGACCTTCAGAAGCAATCAGATCTCCTGGGCTGGTTCAGATTTCCAGCCCAAACTTATCTGACACCTCACCTAGCCCATCCTCCACCACAACAACCTCACCTGTGAAAACCAACACTGGCCATTTTAGTCGGTGGACTAACAACATGAAACAGTGTGTTGTGCTGTGAAACATGTTGAGTTTCAATCCATCCATCTCTGGACTACTCCTACACCATCATCAGCTCTCTTGACATTGCAACTACTGTAAAACCAGCAACCTACTACCATTTCCGGAAGAACCACAGGCCAACATAGTAAATCACCTTCCAAAATACATGTTCAACACGGCCAACCTCAGACTTCCCTGTATTTATTCTGAGGGGATCATTCAAAACACCCTCAATTCGTCAGAAGAAGTGTTTCCTAGAAGATAGCCTCTCAGGAACCTGAATGCTATGTGTGGACTCACACCAGCACAGAACAAAACCTCCACCTGACCTACTGGCTCTGTTTAAGGACAATGCAGCTCCGTAGAACAAGGGCTTCTGATATTTGCTGTAGAACAACAGTTGCAGTACAGAAACAGTAACTGCTTCCAAAACATGGTTACAAAGAGCTGGATATTTTGAATTAAATCGGTATCTTCCAACCTCTTATTCATGCTTTTGCTTGTGACGTGTGACAGTGGGAGCAGGAAATCCTGTTTGCAGGGGAGTTGGGCTGAGTTTATCCCAACAAGCAGAGGGAGGGCTATGGTGGGACCATCTGAGAGGGAGCAGGGGTATCAGAGCCAGCAGTGCCCACCATGGGCAGTCGGGAAGAAGCTTGGATCCAAAACCTTCATGGGATGTTTCCCAAGTTGTTATCTCTACTGCCAGGTTAGTATAGGCTCAAGCTTTGGCTAAACTCCTTGATCAGCCCCTGCCCCAGGTTGGCTTGAGCCTACCACAACCCAGGAAGCTCTCCAACTGAGAGAATATTCCCAGTGTCTCACCAGCACAATGGATGTGACCTGCTGAGCAAGGGTCCCTGGGGATCTGCAGCCCACATTGGTGCTGCTCCCCAAGGGCCGAGCAGAGGGAGCTGTCAGATGCTGCTGGTGCCCAGGGCAGAGCCTGGGAGACTTCAGCATCCCAGGAAGGCAGAAAGGGACCTGCAATACCCTGGACACAAGCATCAATCACTGACCAGGGACAGAAGATGGCCCCTGAATGAAAAATCAGTGTGGATTCAGACAAAAAAGGTGCTCTGAAACAATCCCAGGTTGGAGGGCAAGTGAGAAACTTCAGTGTGAGAGACACTGCTGATGTCTGCCCGCTCCAGACCAGGCTCTGCCAGGGCTGTGGCACAGTTGCTGTGCACCAATGGAAGGGAAATTCATCCCTTGGATGCCAATTCAGCAACTCTAACACCACCCCACATGGCACAGTCTGGTCCCTGTCCTTACCTCACACATGTTCAACTGGAAGGTCCTGCGCTCCTTCTCCATCTCCTCGGCGATCTCCCCCCCGCTCACCTCGCTCCGCACCATGCCGTGCTGCTTGGCCAGCTCACGCTTCTCCTTCTCGATCTTGGCACTCAAGGAAAGAGAAGAGACACGTGAAAGCCTCTATCCAACTGCTTGCTGGTGAAGACAGACAAAAACTAGCCTCCAAGTCCAGGCCTCAGAGTGACGGAACTTGAAGACTTACAGTTTGCTCTCATAGTCTTTGCAGGCCTTCTCAAAGGGCTTCTTGAACTCCTAGTAAGAGCCAAAGGCACCATTTAATGACTACAACCAGGACAGAGCCTTCCTCATCCTCAGCGTACTGCATTCCCACTGGGCCGCCCTAGCATAAAGGCCATTGCAGACCCATAAAGGCCCTTGCAGACCCAGGACATGGCTGTCCACAGGAGTGTCCCTCCCCAGGACAGTCCTCGCCTCTCCTCAGTGCACAGCAGACAAGTGTGCTCACCAGTGCAGGTTCACTCACAGGCACGTGCTTGCACACACATGTAAATACAATAGGCTCCAAAACATACATCATGCATACGTACATCACATAGGTACGTATTTAGCAGTACTCAGCTATAACACCTTTCACAGACTCACAATTTTAAGGGCAGAAGGAATTGCTCAGACACACACAAGCCAGAAAGTACCAACCAGGTTCTCATCTGCTGAAGCCAGAATGTCATGTTTAACCAAAACGCCATTCAGAGAGACACCAGAAACCTGGCAACATCAGTACAATCTGATTCTTACCCAGGTGTTCATTTAATGGTGAATTAGTGTTGCTGCTAAAAACCCATCATTTCTCATTTGACTTTGCGTGACTTTAGCTTCTCTCCAGTGGTTACCATCTTGGTATGTTCACCTGCATTTGTCCATTAAATGCATTTACTCAGATCACCCACGTTCTGCCCTGTTCTCACCACTTACTGCTCCACAAACCTCTGTGTCAAAGAAAGACAGAGTAAATCAGGTTGGAGGGGACTTCAGGAGGTCTCTAGTCTAACCTCCCGCTCAAGGCAGGGACAGCACTGAATTCAGATCAGGCTTTATGCACGCAGATGTTGAAAAACCCCAAGGATGGAGATCCTACAGCCTCTCTGGGTCCCTGTCCCAATGCCTCTCTGTCCCCTGAGGTGAAATGTCTTTATTTACGTCAGGACAGAACCTTGTCAGGACAGATCTTGCATTTATCTCCATTCTAATGAAAATGTCAAACTGATTCAGGTCAGCCTCTGATTCCTGTTGGATCCCTTCAACTTGATCATGACTCCTTGCAGGCAGCTGTTTTTTTCCTCTCTCTCTGCCTGTTTTCTTGGTTCCCAATCTTCTTGACATCATCCTTAACAATGCAAATAGTGGATTTTTTTCCTTCATGTTTGATATTCTTTTATCAATTTTCTTCACATCAGAAGTTCCAGAATTTGCTCTCTCCTTCTGCTTTCATGCTCCTGTATAGCAACAAGCTTCCAAATGGATGCCTAAATGCTTGTAATTTGTTTCAATATTTGGCAATTAGTCCTTTGGAAGTCCCCAAACCCTGCCACAGTTCCCACCCCTCTTTCTGCAATCCTGCCCAAAACTTTCCCTCCACTTTACCAGCAGTTCAGGTCTTTGCTCAAGAATCCCCAGCCCAGCTCTGATACAGCCCATCTGCAAAACCTTCATCAAGCATCTGAGGAAACTGCAGAGCTGGGAGAAAAAGCTGGGAGAAAATCTATAGAGTGGAACCATACAAGATTTAAAAGGTAAAATTACAGAGTTCGGGTTGTTGAAACAGGTTCATTACTAGCTCAAGGATTCAAGAGGAAAAAATAGTAGCATGGAAAAATATAAAATTCTAGAAGAAGAAAACACAGGGAGTTTGTCAGAGTCTCCAGGCAGGTCTGGTGGAAGACAGCAATGACCAATAGCAAGAATCTGTTGCAGGGAGCAGCAGCGCTGTCCATGCTCCTCCCAGGCTGGTCTGCCCGGCCAGCATGAGTCCTCAAGTGTCTCATCATGGTGCTGAGTGTATTAATGCCAAGCTCGTTAAATCGTAACAATCTTGTGTGTGCATCAGCTGATAAATAATTGCTTTACTGTTTCAAGTCATACATACCCTGCTCGCAGAGTCTCTGTGCCCAAAACCACCCAGAGAGAAATGGTGCTCGGTCACAACTGGCAGTTGCTCCACCACCTTAGATGCAGGCTATGATCAGCAATCCCTCAACACTGACCTCGCTCCAGCCTCGCGATTGGAATCGGTCTAGCCTCCTCACCCCGAACACCCACAGGCATTGGCACCCCTATGCAAGCAGAGGCACCCAGGGGCAATCACACAGAGCTGATGGCCTGAGTACAGCTACAGGGACTTAGTGGTAGGAACTTGTGTGCAGACTTACCAAGGACCATGATGACCTTCTCATGTGTTAAAAAAAGCAAAAATTAAATACGAGTTTGATGCTTTTCCTAACATCTACACTGATGAGCACTATGAAGCTCTCTGATACCTCTACAGTGCTGAAGATCAAATTGCACAGTCACTTCAGTACTTGCTACTCTGCAGTCCCTGAGAGGTACCTGCAGCTGGTAGATATACACATGCACGCTCAGATTTACACCAACACACGTGTACTCACACACGTAAATACAAGAGCCACAGGTAGGTCTGCGGGGGTGGGGACCTCACTGGGAGGTTGTGCACGAGTTTGTGCGCTGATGGCCAGGGAAGATATCAATATTTGGTGCACAACAACCTGATTTTTCCCTGCATAGGAGTCCCACCAGACTCCTCCGGATTCAGCCAGGTGCCTGCAAACAGGAAGATGTCCCAGCTAAGGGGCACCACTAGCTTGACCTGCGGTGTGAGGCACCAGCCTCGGAAGGGAGCAGGATCCGGCCCATGGGAGGTACAGGCAGACCTGTCCTTCCAAGACATATCCCTGCCAGAGGGAAAGACTTGAGCTGGGGATGAGACCCCCACAGCTGCTACCCGCTCTGTCTCCAGCCACTCACCAGCCCCACCTCGGCACAGCCCTTTCAGCCCCTGCTTACCCCTTTGAGCTCTTTCATGTCACCCTTTATTAATGACTCCAGGGAAAAGTTAATGTTGTGGTACAAACTCTGCCACTGGAAAGGAAAGGAAAGAGAGAGATCACACGGCTAGCACTGCACCCCTGCACCAGTCCTCGTGCAGAGAAAGCAGAGCTGTTTGTGACCCTGCAGAGGAATTAGTTTGGAAAACAGCCAGCTGAAAGGCTCCATCATTGGAAACTACCAAGCTGGAAAAAGCCACAGCCAGCCTGACCCAGCGTTGGTGAGAGCCTGGCTTCAAGGAGGACAGTGGACAGGAGACCTCTAGAGGCCTCTTCTGAGCAGCCTCAGAGGCCTGCACACAGCCCCGGCTGTGCAGGCTGCATCGCTGGCGCTGCAGCCGCCCGCCATGGCCTCCTGCCCCCTTCTGGGGAAGGGGAGGAGCTTGGACCTCCATGCTGTGGCCCAGACCCTGCTGCTCTTCCTGGGGACGCCCACCAGCATCCCCTTGCAAGCCAGGGGCCCCACTCTGATGTACATACAGGGGACAGAGCTGCCTACCAGGCTCCTGACAGCAGTCAGCAGCTCCCGGGAGAAGGCAGCAAAGGTGCTAAAGGCGCTGGCCAGCTGCTCCTCACCCTCCAGCTGGTAGTTGGCTGAGAACTTCTCCTGGGCAGCGATGTGGGCTTCAAGGTGGCTGATGAGGTCTGGGGCAACACAGATGGTCTCCAGCGAGTGCAGGGGAAAGGTCAGGATGAACACCCAACCCCTGCCTCCCTCCTGGGAGTCACCATGCCCGGTTCTGCTCACGCACTGGAGCTGGCTCCTGTTGCCTCCTGCTGCCCCCACCACCACCACCCAGCTGTAGGGACCCCTGATACCCATATTCCCTGCTGCAGTCAACCCAACCTGCAGCAAGGACTCCCCTCATCCATCCATTGCTGTCTCCCCCGTCCTGAGGCTCCGTTCTGCCCTGACCTTGTCCACAGCTGTGCTCCGCCTTGGCTGCTTTCCTCATCTTCTGCAGCACAGCTCGGTCAGCATCCAAGGCCTAGAAATGCAGAGGAGATGGTCACTGACTACATCCATACACGCGTTTCCGTAACCCGCAGGGCTTAGCACAAGCCTCAGCATCCCCAAGCTGGACTGTCCTGCCAGCAGTTAGGTGATGATCTAGTGGTAATAGTCAATGTATATCTTAAATATCTGCAAGCCTTCCTGATGTTCTTCTGGAAGAAGTGGTCAAGCATTAAGAGAGAATTGGAAAATATATTAGAAGAAGGAACATACAGCATTGACAGAAAAGTGGATTTCAGTGGCAAGAGACTGTTAGTTACAAATTATATTTCCATCACTCTCAGTGGCACTCCTGGGCTGAGAGGAGGAGGCTGAGGGGAAATGTTTGGAGGCATCTAAACTCTCTATGAGAGACTGGATTACAGACATTATTTCATACAAGTACTGCTTGGAAGGGCTCTCATGCAATCTCTTGTTGGGAACAGGATTATTGTCAATAACAGATCAGGTTGGCTATGCTTTGCTTAGCTGGGCTTTGAAACCCTCCAAGGATGGAGGTCACCTCTCTAGTGACCTCTTGTAGGGGTGCACCACCCTCTGCAGAAGGAATTTTTCCTAACACCCAACCTGAACTTCCTGAGCCACAAAGTGGATATTGCTGCATGTTATATCATCTGATGCTGCCCAAAAGAGCTTGACACCATTGCCTATAACTGCCCTTAGATGAGTTGTGGGCTGCTGTCAGACACCCCCTCTTCACCCAGCTAAATCAGCCCAGCTCTGCTTTGTTACCATCCACTGACCCTCTCTGGTTTCTCCACATCACTTCTGACTGGGGACAGTGTTTCAGGTATGACCCATTCACCAGACTGATGTAAGCCCTGACAGCTCCCACATTGGTCTGGCCCTGCAGGGAGTGAGTGTTGTCCTGACAGTGCCAGAGCTCGAAGACAGGGCACAGGCTTTTAAGATCCATAAACACTGATTCTGTGGGAGCAAACAGTTTTACAGCAATTTGGGAATGCAAAGAACAGCTCAGGGTGGACTTGCATGCTACAGCTAAGGCTATTTAACAGCTGAGTGGACGGGTGGGTACCCAGGGGAGTGGTACCACCACCAGTTTTGTCCTCTGTTGTGCACTGCATCAGCCAAGCCACGCAGCTGAACTCATGTAGTAGAGGAGGATGTGAGTCAGACTCTGCATGGGTCAGCACAGTCAAGACTGTGGCATGCAGGGACGTCACCATAAACGTTTAGGTACCCAAGGAGCAATAGTGCTGGAAAAGTATCTGCCTGCACGTTTCCAGAGTTCAGTGCAGCACGGATATTGAGAACTTGAATTATGGACTTATGCCCCAAAACAGGAGTTGCCAGACTTTCTGCTTCCCAGGGAAGAGCTGCCACCCACAACTCTTAGCACCTGCACCTTCTTGTCCAGCCCAGTTTGGGACTGAGGTTTTCCAGCCAAGCCCTCAGATAATTGCCTCAGGAATCCCTAACATAATAGATAGTGTGAGACCTGAGCATGATGTAAATGGTATAGAATAAGGGGTGGATACTGTCCTGGTTTCAGCTGAGATAGAGTTAATTTTCTTTATAGTGGCTGGTATGGGGCTATGTTTTGGATTTGTGCTGAAGACAGTGTTGATAATACAGAGATGTTTTAGTTGTTGCTGCACTAGGCAAGGACTTTTCAGCTTCCCACGCTCTGCCAGGTGCACGAGAAGTTGGGAGGGGGCACAGCCAGGATAGTTGATCCAAACTGACCAAAGGGCTATTCCATACCAAATGACGTCATGCTCAGTATATAAAGCTGGGGAAGAAGAAGGAAAGGGGGAACGCTTGGAGTGATGGCGTTTGTCTTCCCAAGTAACCATTACACGTGATGGAGCCCTGCTGTCCTGGAGATGGCTGAACACCTGCGTTCCCACGGGAAGTAGTGAATTAATTCCTTGTTTTGCATTGCTTGCATGTGTGGCTTTTGCTTTATCTATTAAACTCTCTTTATCTCAACCCACGAGTTTTCTCACTTTTATTCTTCTGATTCTCTCCCCCATCCCACTGCGGGGGGAGTGAGCGAGTGGCTGGGTGGTTCTTAGTTGCCAACTGGGGCTAAACCACAGCAGACCTCTAGGACCAGCAGGACTATGCTCACACCAAGCATTGCAAATCCAGGGAATCCAGTATTATAGTTCAAAGAGATCCCCATGAGCCAAGGTCAGAAAGGCAGTGGTGGGATAGGGCACCTGAAGCACCTGACCATTGTCCTTTGGCAAAGCTGTTGGGGACACTCATACCCCCGTGTTCAGAAAATGACTTCAGGTTAATCCAGGACTTCAAGGACTAACACATCCCCCTCACAACCGCATGGTTATTGTGAGTGCCACCACAGTCCCTTCCTGGGCCACAGCTCCCTGCAGTTGTCTGAGCCATTGCATGTGGGATTCATCTCGCTGACCTTAGGAATCCATTCACCCTTCTTCAGGTGAAGCCCTTTTGGCTTAGGTGAAGCCTGTCTCCCTTGCAGAGGCTCTACCAGGGCAGCTTTCCCAGTTCCAGATGTCTCACATCCCCTTAATCCTACAGCAGATTTTTAGCCACACAGTCGGACTCAACCTCTTCCCTTCCCTGCCTGCCCTTGTACATGGCACTGGGAGGGAGCAATTTGGAGTCTGCTGCCACTGAGACCTTGATCTCCAACCTCCTAGTGGCCTCCAGAGCCTCTCTCCCCCTCACTTCCCTCTGTTGCTGGGACCCACATTGACCAGGACGGCTGCCTCCTTCCTGAAATGTCCCTGGAGCCTGCCCAGGTCCCTTGTGATGCCAGGCATGTTTATACTTCATCTTTTACCAGAAATTCAGCTCTCTACACGCAGATGCTCAAACCTCCCACATCCGTGGCCTTCCTCTTCCTTTCTCCTGACAATCCCCTCCCTGAAGGTGTAACCTCGGTCCACAAGTGACCCATCCCCACCTTTGGGACAATTCCCTGCCTGCTGGGCTGATGCTCTCAGGCCAGGAGGCTTCCCTGTTTCAGAGGAGCAGCACCAGGGTGAAACTGCTCCATAGCATCCCAGAGGCCGTCACCAACAGGCACCTCCACTTCCCTAGGCTCCCCCCGTCCAGTGAGCCCAGCTGCAAGAGGCAGCACTCCCTCCAAGGATTGTGAAGCATGTACGAGTACAGTCGCTGGCCACAAGGCAGGAAATTACATACCTGGCGCTTGGCGCAGGAAACCCCAAGCTCCCTTCCCTGCCTGTACTGAACCTGCGTTCATTTGCCTTGCAGGCACAGATCTGGTTCTGCACTCAACCAAGCTGCGTGACTTCCCCTTTGGGGACCTGTCTCCAGCGGTGGAAAACTGGCTGTTGTCCTCCCCCTGCAGCTCAGCACTCCTTCCCTCTGCTGCCCACACCACTGCCAGGCTCAGCACACATGGTGCTAGGGCTCTCCTTGCTCAAGGATGGGCTCTTGCTGTGTTTACTGCTTTATCCCACACTGGTGCTGCTCTCCATTACAAGCACGCGCCTGCTGACGGCCGTTTGCATGCACTAAGACTCTTTGCTGTACAAAGTTCCCCACACCATCAATAAAAGCCACTGGCTGAACCACTGCAGAAGTCACCGGCACAGGTATTTCTGCCTTTCAGAGGTGAGACCAAGCAACAGAAGGACACTGTGGCTCCAGCTCTTCCAGATCTGTTTTCATCCCTGTCTGTGATTTCCAGGGTGCTGAGGTCACAGCACACTTCTCCCTTCTCACTAGTTTTCAGGAGTGCAGAAAGACTCAGATTGAGAGGGACCATCAGTTCATGTCATCTGATCATCTGCATAGACATGGCATTAACACTCACAAGACAACCTTGCATGAGCCTATACCCTGTGTGGGACTCAGAGGTCTCCAGAAAGACATCCAAGCTGCATTTAAAGAAGATGGAGACGAAGCATTCGCTTCACCTTTTGGTGACACACGCCAGTAGCTCATGAAGTCACAGGTAAAATATTGCAACTAATTTCTTTTTTCAGTTCAGTTTCAGCTTCAGCTCCCAGCTGCTGGCTCTCACTTGCCCTTCTCCAGCACCAGAGTATTCCTCCCAGTGAAAGCACACAGACATGGCAGCTGAGCACAGGTCTGAAGGAATTAAGTCCCAGGCGAGAGCCCGGTCAGCCTCACCTGGTTGCACGGCAAGAGTGTGTCGGGCTCAGGGAGGAAGCAAGGCAGAGGCCAGTGCTGATGCAGGCAGAGAGGACCTTCCTCTGGGACAGGCAGAGAGGGGAGGCATCTAGCTCCTGCTGACACCAACACCCAAGCAAGAACAACTGGGGATACCCCACGATGTTGGAATTTCTCCTTGCCATCTGCTCAGTCCAGCCCTGATCTTTACCCAAAGATGAAATCATCTCCCTGTGTCTCCTGGCTTACACAATTGCTGCTGCCTGGCCAGTGCGGCTCACACCACTGCTCCCTGCTTTCACTGCGGCAAATCCCCTGCAGACTGTGCTGGGGGTTGCTGCCGCACAGCTGCGGGAGCATGTCCCAAGTTTTATGTCCACTCTGACATGAGTCCCAAGCCAGGAGCTCTGCATACATGAACAAGTTCAGCACTATTTCTCTCTAACCACAGCTTCCTGATGTAGCAGCTCTGTTTTAAAGGACTGAAGTTTTAGCTTTGCTTGGGGTGCAAGTGATAAAGTAACAGTTGAAAATTAAGCAACATAAGGAAATTGCCCCACGACCAGAGGCTCCTGAGCAAGTCCTGGCCTCCAGAGGCCTGAGAAGAAAAAAAACCTCAGTGACCACCACTGACAAAACGACCTACAGGAGCACAGCTCCCCATCTGCTCCAAGCCTGCAGGTGCTGAGGAACTTCAGGGCAGTGCAGCAGTCTCAGCCCACAGACAGGCCCTGATAAAGTCCTGGGCACCATCCCATCTGCTGAAACAACAAAATGGTGGTGGTGTGGTTTGTTTGCTCCCAGCACAGTTACCAGACCTACCAGGAGGAGGCACGAAGAGACTTGGAGCTCTCTGGACCACCATACAGAGAGCCCCACCACAGTGGTAACATCTCATGCATATTTTCCACAGGGGGCCAGGACCTTGATATGCCCAGGAACAGGCCAGCATGATGGTTACACTATATTGGGCATAGTTTTCAGCTAAGTCCCAAGGCAGGTCTAGGTGGGTGGTGGGATGCTCTCAATGGGAAGCCTGGACGCTCCACTGAGCCAATCTTGCCCTCACTCATGGTCTTCTCAGGGCATCAAGCTCTGCTGCTCGCTCCCCCATGTGCCAGCAGCATGCAGCAACCCCTTCCCCTCCCGCACGGTGGCTGATGATGCCTATTGGGGTCTTCTGGCTTTTGCCATCGGTCAGAAAACAAATGTGTTTGCCCCAAATAAGTTTTGCGTCGGATGCTGCGCTTAGCAGCCAGCTCTCACCCTGGCTCTGTGAATTTTTGGAACCACTCATGCATTTGGCCTCCAAACATCCTACATCAACGTATCCCACAGCTTAACTCCGGACAAGTGGGGAAACCGTCCTGCCTCCCCCAAGAACTTCCTTTAATTTTTTGTTTTGCTTTTAGTTTGATGCTTGTCTGGTCAAAGGGTTCTGTCCTCTCTTTACCGTGCGGTGTGAGCCTGGTACAAGGTACAGCTTTCCTGCACAAACCTCTCCCCCTTTGCTCTTATCCTCACCGACTGATGCCTGTCACCTGGCCACCAAGACCCATCACAAGCCTTCACCAAATCTTTGCTTTGAGTGTTTTGCAAACACCCAAAGACACTTGCACCACTTCACTCACCACAGCCCTCTTCACTCACAGTGACAAATGATATGGTGATGCCTGGGGTGCAGATCCTGCAGGACCACAATGGGGATGGCCTCCCCCAACCCCTCGGGGTGCACCCCCACAGCCCCCCACCCCTGCTCACCTCCTCCAGGCTGTTGGCAGTGGCCTTGCAGCGGCCCATATGGCTGGCAAAGGCAGAGGTGGTGGGCGAGCTGAGGTCCTCCTGCGCCTGCCGCACGAAGTCACACACCGAGATGAGGGCCGCCATGGTGCCGCGGCGAGGTGGCGCCAGGAAGGGGAACTGCCGGCGGGAGCTGCGGTCGCGCCAGGGCTGGGCAGGGGGCTGGGGTGGAGGGCTGGGGTCACGCTGCTGCCAGCAGTGAGGGCAGGAGGGAGCCCCTCACCTTGCACACCCACACCCAGAACAGACACAGACACACCCCCCAGTGTGCGCACACTGACGCACACACTGACACACGCCCACACACCCAGGCACACAGCAGCATGGCTACAAATCCTGCAATTATAAGCTGAAATATTTTGAGGAAGCCTGAGGCAGACACACTTTGAGGCACAGGGAGCCCCAGCCGGGTGGTGAGGTGGAAAACGCAGCTGAGCACGGCTGCAAGAGCCAAAGAACTGCCTGGGGACGTGCACTGGGTGTGCTGGGGTGCACTGAACTTGCTGGCATAGACCAGTCACTGCTGAGGTGCACCAAGTGTGCTGGGATGCACTGGTCACTGCTGGGGTGCACTGGGCACCATTTGTGAAGGCAACGTCCCATGCGACAGGCCCTGCAGAAAGCCGGGGGTGACGCAGCACTGTGGCACCCCAGGGCCCCACGTTAGCCCCATGCAGGTGCTATATGACCTGAGCCCTTTGCAGCCTGTTTCACTTCCCCTGCAGCCCAAGGGTCCCCTGGGGGGAGAGAGGGCTCCCCCTTTGCCATTCTGGGGCCCCCACCCAGCAGCTGAACTCTGGCCCCACTAGGGGAGCACCATGTCTGCCCCACACTCGCATCTGGCTTCGGGTCCAGCTAGAGTCCTCACCTGCTCCTTATCTGCCTGCCTGGCTCTGCCCAGCTAGCTTTCTCCCCAAAACTTACTCTATTCCTGTCCCATTCAAAAGCCAATGAGGCAGCCATCCTCACTATAAAACCCCATTGTCAGTTAATTTCTCTGGAAATGCAACAGTCCCTCTGAGCATCATCTCCTGCACCAGGATGAGACACCTCAGAAGGAATCTGTCCTGCCAAAACTCAGGGTGAAGCACCTCCACTTGAGATCAGATCATGTCAGGGCTTGTCTGTGCAGAAGACAGGAACCCTGGGGCACCAGAGACCATGCTGAGAACAAGTCTCATTTAATTTACATCAGCCCAACACCACAATACAGATTCGTGCTGACAACCCCATGCTGATGTCCCAGCGCTGTGCTATCCAGGAGGAAGGGCGAAGGGGCATCAGCGAGGACTGCCTGCAGCAGGTGGCCTCCAGCTCCAGAAAGCAGCTACAAAACACAAGCAGCATCAGAGAGAGCAGCCAAGGAGCTTTTATTTCTGTGGAAATGAAGAACCAAAATGAAGTTTGAAGCAAGCCTGAATCCAACCCAGCACATGCAGGAAAAGCTGTTAAGCAGCTTGTAAGGAGTGACAACCAGAAAGTCCATGTCCCAGGGAGTGCTACCATGTCCAGAGCCGACTCCCAACTCCAAGAGCTGTTCCTATGCTCTTGGCATGGCAGGAAGCTCATGGCTACTTTGACTCTGTTGTCCTTCTCCCTGGGGAGCCCCATTTAAAGGTCTTCCAGGTCGTATCTCCACCAGGACCCTACACCAGACCTGCCTTCCCCCCATACAATGTGTTTTGAACTCCTCAGGCAAAGGCCTGGGAAATGCCAAGTGTTGTCAAGCCGGGGCATGGATGGCTCTGTATGTCCCCATCTCTGCCAGAATCATTCTCAATGGCAAGAGCTGGTTTCATCTGCCAAGTCTGTGGGGAAAGCCCCAGCAGACCCTGTTTTCCCACCCTCCCATCCCAGTCCCACAAAGAACAATTTTTTTCCTGAAGCTGTAACTGTCCTTCAAGGAGTTTGCCTTATTTAGTAGGTTGGTTACTTGGTTTCTTTGCAACTCACGGGCACTTAGCATGAAATGTGACTCCCCAAAGAAAGGCCACTTCTGCAGGACTCTCACTCTGAATGTTGCCTCTGCACCTGCAGGATTTCCTTAAACTTTCTGGTCCAGTCTCAGTTGCCGCAATAATCACCCCTGTCTTTGAGTAGTCCTGTGCTGGAGAGCATTTATCCATTGATGATCTTCTGGCTGATGTATCCAGGCATGGTGTAGATCAAAAGAACCAGGAAGATGGTCAGAACAGCGACAATGGACAGCACAACGATATATTTCTTGTACCGCTTCCAGATAAAGAACACAAAGGTCTTCATGGGATTCACAAACCAGTTGAAAGAAGTTTTTGGCCGGCTGGAACAGGAATGGAAGAATAGATAAGCACAGGCTCAATCCACAGAGCAGCACATCATCCCCTCTGGTGCCCTGCTACCCTCATGGATCACCAACTCTTCTTGCTGCTTCCAGACATGATCACCCTAGAGGCTGCAATGACTACAGTGCCTGTGAAAGCACTGGAGACAACAGGACCTGAGCCTCAGGACTGCCCCCACAGAGCTGTTTCTGCACCCATGTGGCTAACGGGTGCATTCACATGGTTAAACCAGAGCTGCCCTTTTCGTGCAAGCAATGTTATGGCATAGCTGCCTTGAGTACCTCACTGAGATCAGCCCTGGCCCAGATGCTGCAGCCACAAGTCCTGCTGGACCCACTCGAGCTCTAGGAAGCCCTGGCAGCCCCAGTCCTGCAGACCCCACCACCCAGGGCCTCATTGATTGTTCTCAGCTTCCTGACAAGCAGATGCTCCCTGTCCCCACACAAACAGCTGCTGAACACACAGCACTGTCCATCCATGGTAAAGGTGATAACACAGATACTCACTTGGGCTTTTCCAGCGGTTCAGGCTCTTTTCGGCCCAAACCAACAGGACTTTTCGCAGCCTCCTCCACAGTCAGTAGCTGGAACTCCGCTTCCACCTTACCCTGGAGGGGGAACGTGTCTGAGCCACAGCCACATGTGTTGCTTTGCAGACCAGCCTGCTGACCACGTGCCCTGCCAGGACTGGGTATTTTTCTCCCAGTTCCATTTACAGATGCTCAGAGCAATTAACTTTTCTCTCCAGGCATTAGCTACAGAGTCTCTCACTTCACAGCCAGCGGAAACTGTGGCCTGGCCAGAAACTAACTGTTTTGCAGACAAGGCACTGTATTGTAATGCACTCCCCCGCTATCTGGATTTGTCTGCAGCCTCCCACACTGGCACTGAGCAAAACTCACCCTTGGGGACAAACAATGGTCCACTAGCAGCGCCATCAGCAGCGAGTCTGCCCTGGGACAGTTGGCACCTGCCTGTCTGGGGTAGGCAGAGACCCTAGGACAAGCTTTTGCTGCTGTCCTGTCTGGTTGATGGGGAGCCATGTGCCTCTTGATTTGCCCCCCTCACTGAGCACTGCTCTATGGGAAGCTCAGAAGAAGACATGAAGTTGGACACCCCCTGCATGACACTGCAGCTGGCACTTCCGGGTAGATGAAGTGCTGGATTTGCAGCAGATGGGACAAGTCTCCAGGACCCTGCACAAAGTCCTGGGCAGCTAGGTCATTGCTGCCTCTGTAGGTTATGTGCATGCAGGACAGGTTGCCATGTCAAGGCAGAGGCAAAACACTGGCTCTCTGCTCACCTGTGCCAGCAACCTGCCTTACCGTCAGGAGGTACTTGTTCCCACTGGAGTCTGTGAACTCCACATCCTCTGGTTTGACTGAGCTGCTCCATTTCTTTTTCTTCTTCTTCTGCTTGTCCTCCCTCTCCTCTCTCTCCTCGTCTTCTTGATCTTTGAGTTTGACAAAGGGCCACCAGCCCCTCATGCGCTTGTTTCGGAAGATGGAGAAGCGAGGTGTTGCATTCTCCTTGGCCATCTTGATGGTGCAATGCTCTGAGCTCTTAGCTGCCCGCACCATGTCATGCAGCTTCAGCTCGATGGAGCCTGCAGGCACAGTGAAGAGGAGAGCTCATGGTGAAATCCTGAGGTCAGCCCCACATACCATTTGACTTTCTGTCTCAGCCATGCTCCCAGCACCACGAGTAGGTCCCAGCTGCCACAATGATCTAGCAGAGTCCTGCACATTTACAGGTGGAGAACCTTAAGCTCAGCATAAGAAAGGACCAGCCTAAGAGTTAGAGACTAAGAAGCAGAAGCCACAGGTCTTGTCTCGTCTCTGATGTGGCCAGTTTGGTTTGCATGTGGTACAGTGGGTTATTTTCACTCCTTTACCATGTCCCACCCTGCTCTTCTCATATGTCCAAGCTCTTCTCGTTCCCCTCTCGTTCCTGCAAATGTCAATAAAAAATTATAAAATCTGGAAAACTCTTTAAAGGTTTCAAGTCTGTCTTACATCTGAAACAGCCTCAGTGCATTTCCCTGCTTGGCCTTGCGCCCCTGTCCTCCTTGGAAGGACTTCCTGTCCCACTTTGGCACTGAGCCCTTGCAACAAATCAGTCTTATCATGTACTGGTCCGTATTGGCAAAAGCATAGCCAGCAACCAAGGGATGTGGGTGTTCTCCTCTGCTCAGCTCTGGTGAGACTGCATATAGTGTCCGTTTTTGGGCCCCAAACACAAGAAAGGTGTCAACTAACTACAGAGAGTCTAGTGGCTGAGATGGTCAAGGCTAGAGTATGTGCCATAGCAGGATGGGTTGAGAGACCCATGCATGTTCAGCCCAGAGAAGAGAGGTCAAGGGAGAGATCTTACTGCATCTCCCACAGCCTAAAGGAAGCTATAGAGCAGATGGAGCTAGACTCTTCTCAGAAGTGGATGATGAAGGCATGTAAGGCAATGGACACAAGCTGCTGCTGCTGCAAAAAATTGAGAATTATGAGAATGGTGCAGCCAGGAAAAGGGGCCCAGAAGGGTGCTGGGAACTCCATCCTTGGAGATACTCAGAACTCACCCAGACAAGGCCCTGAGCAACCTGACCTACGTTGCATGTAGCCCTGCATGGAGCAGGAGGTTGCAATAAAGACTGCAGAAGCCCCTTCCTGCCTAGAAGTTCCTGAGATTGTACATGCCAGGAATCGTTGTGATTGCTGTCTAACACTTTCTTCAGTGCCCGAGTAGCACGGCTGAACCAATCACCATTGGAGGTGCCTCATGGAGGTAAAGACCTTTAAATACACCATGGAAGGCTAATGAATAAGGAGAGTTTTATCCTGCCCAAGAGACAGAAGGGCAAAGGGGCTGCTTTTTAATGGGGAGGCCAAAGTTTGAAGAAGGGAGGGACAACTGAACGGAGTGCTACAAACTTGGGGATGGCAGCAGAAGCAGGAGAGAAGCAGCAGCGTTTGTGCTAGCGTAGTGTGGCCAGAATCACTACCAGCCCAGCTTCGTTGCCAGGCCCTGCTGCATGCCCACCTCAGCAGGTCTGGTTACTGGGAAGCACCAGAGCAGCCAGGGAGCTCTGAGCCCCCAGTGATGGGATGCTGCAACTCAAGTGCAAATGGTCTCACAAAGGTTGCCAATCCCTGTGCCCGCAACATAAGCTCCTGGGAAAGCTGCTCTTTGGCCAAGTCTTTGGGATCTGCAGATCTGAGTGAGAGCAGGGAAAATGAGCAAGTTTATCAGAAAGGCTGTGAGGAAGCAGAACCTGGAAGTCCTGCGGCGTGATAGGCCCTGAAAAAGGACACCAAGGTCCTGGGACAACCATGCAAGCTCAACGTGTCTGTGTAGGGGAGGTGCATATCTCCAGACTCTGCCTATAGCTCACATGTGAAAAACCAGCCCAGGTGACTGCTGAGCTGAAGAACTTGATCTGATGCTCCTGGTGTCCCTTCTCAGAGAGCTGGGCCCTGGGGGAAACACTATAAAACTCCAGCAAGCTAAGGGACAGGTCACCCCACTTCCAGCAGGTCACACCATACCTAGAAAGTCATTAGCTGAAATCCTGTCGTAATCCCAGACCTGGAGGACCAGAACAGCCGGTTCCCGAAACTCTGATTCCTCCACAGAGAAGATAGAGTCCTTCTTCTTGTAGGTGATCTCCTTCTCGGTCGGGAGATAGTTGAAGCGGAAGATGAACCTCCAGTTGAAATTGCCCTCCCCAGTCAAGGAGTTAAAGTGAACGTCTGTCTCCTGCTTGTCATGATCAAGACCCTTTATCCAGCTGCAGGAGAAACTCAGTTATCTCCTACTCCCTGCCAGCCAGCCCCAAAGGCAGAGCAGAAGGATGGAGGGGCTGAACCCCATGGGGTAGCAGGAAAGGAAGAGTCAAAGAGCCAAACTGGACCAACACCTTTGGGGGTACAGCAGTCTATGCAGGGGACTGGAGTGAGGGACCTGGTGCTGAGGCAGGGAGGAGCAGAGGTTCAGAGGAGGCAGTGAGGGTGTGGGGCAGGGCAGGGAGCAGGATGGCAGGGCAGGGAGCAGGACAGCCAGGCTCTGGCATCCCTTTGGCTCCCATCAGACCTTTTCACGTAGATGTCGCTGGAAGGCTCTCCCGTTACGGGATTGACGTCATCAAGGATCACGTCGTCCGTGTTCCAGATAATCACACGCAGCTCATAGCTGTGGGAAGGACACAGGGGTGAGACAGACACATGCTCTTGCCCCCAGTACCTGGGAGGGCAGGTCAAGCCCACACCAGCAGAGCAGCAAGACTTGAACCCTCCTAGCACTGTGGTCCCCTGCCAGGGCTCCTTTGGCCAAGCACAGCCCAGCAGTCTCGCTGCCATGCACAAAGCCCTTCCTGGGGGGCTACAACCCCAAAAGACCCCACAAACACCCACAGTCAAAACAGGCAGCTTTTACAAAGCAAATCCCTGGTGCATGGGAAGCCCACCCAGCACCACTTAGCCATAGGAGCACAGAAAGCCTCAGGCAGGAAGGGACCTCCATAGTCTCTGTTCCAGCCTCTTGCTCTACCTTCATAGTAGATCAGATCACTCAGGGCCTTGTCTGCATGAGTTTTGAATATCTCCAAGGATGGATATCCCAGCACCTCTCTGGGTCACTCCCTCCCTATCCCAGGGTAGCTTCACTCTCATTGGGAAAATGTTTTCCCTATATCCAGTTGGAGTTTCCCTTGCTACAATTTGTGTCCATTATCTGCCATTATCTTGTCCTTTCTTGTGCACCTCCGAGAAGAATCTGGACCCTCCATCTCAATAGCCCCATTAGATAATTGAAAACAGATCCCCTCCTTCAGCTTCACTTCTCCAGGCACCTAGAGGACGTTTGTCCACTAGCCAAAATAGAGCTAGATAAGTAGCTCTGACCTGGGTTTCTATCACCTTCATGTCCAGCCTTAGAGAGATTAACCCTGCCCTTCATAAACACTTGTGCAGCTGAAGCGCTTATGCCCCATGCTGATACACCCAAGAGACCATCCCATGGCCAGAGCTGAAGCAGAGAGGAGGGCTGCATGCCAGGCTAGCACAGACCGTCAGCCTGTGCAGGACTCAGTGGCCCATCCCACCAGGCATGTGCCACTGACCCTCCACACAGGCTCACCAGCCCCAGCCCCATTCCCATGGATGCTACCTGACAGGCAGTCGTGGCTTGATATTGACAGGCGGCGGTGCGGGGACGTCATTTGGAAACATGTCAATCCACATATGCAAGGAGCCCTGATGAGAGAAGACAGCAGAGACACTTCAAAAGACAGACCACTCTCCAGCTCTTCAAGGAGCAAGGGCTTGGTCCTGCCAGGAAAGCTCTCACTAGAAAGCCACTGCTTGGCTCTTTCCATCCCCAGCACTTCAGAGAGACATGTAACTGGATTTTAGATAGGGGAAAAAATTAAAACTACCAAAAATTGCTTATTTCCCTCCCCACCCTGCTCCCAAGAAAAAACATTTCAGCTGGACTGAGTCTGTTTCAAACAGAGGCAAACGTGTCCCTCTGTCTTAACAAGAAGCATACCATGATGCAACGCTTCAGCATAACCAAGAAAGCTAAAAAGTAATAGGTCTGACCTTTCCTTCCTCACGTGCATTTCCAATGCCGACCAAAGCCAGAGTGACTACAGAGCTCTGCTCTGTTACAGACCTCCAGTACCCGAGGGAACAGGAGATGTTTAGTGCAGGACATTGAAACGGTTGAGCTCAGAACACTGCACTGCATAAAACTGAGGAGGAATGTTTCTACTCCAGCCAGCAGTTACGTCGTGCCCCCAGGGAGAAGCCAAGGGGGCAGAATGGGGCTCTTGCAGGGGAGCAAAGCAGCAGTGATAGGGGACAAAGCAGAGGAAGAGGCAGGGATAGGCAAGGATACTACCATCCACTGTGGTGCATGGTGGCAGGGCTCAGAAGGCAGAGCAGGTCACTTCCCACCCACACAGCATCCTCATCAGAGCAGTACTACATGGCCTGAGGAGATGGGAAGGACCCTGGGCCACCAGCATTGTGACCACAATATCAATGGACAGAGGTCCCTTGAGGAAAGGGTGTTCAGAAGCACCATGAGAGGTCAAAGGGTGGATCTGAGCAAAGGACACCAAAGGCCAACAGTCCTCACTTCATAGCAGGGCCAGCAACCCACAGACACAGCTCCAGTCACTCACCCAGGAAGGGGCAACGCATGGGATTCATGCCATGTTGAGGAGGCAAAAGGACAACAGGGGACCAGCCAGGGGGCTGGGAACCAGCTGCCCCGAAGGTCCTTCCCCAGAGCAATATCTAGCCTAGGCAAGGAAACACATCTCACCTGCACAAGCCCAGGGTTCTCCGGGCTATACAGGGACCGTATCTCCACATGCTCTGGTACCAGCTTGTACCCATATCCTGGCATCTCTTCCCAGTGCTGCAGGACGTACAAAGCCTTATGTTCATCATCCACTGACCAGTTCTCATCTGCCACTTCTCTCTTGTTCCTCACAGAAGCCTCTGCAGCAGGACACAGCCAGGTAGAAGATGAAGGTATCTGGCCAGCAAGAGCCACGTCAAGATGTTAGTCACAGGCACAAGTAAGGGAAGATGATGGACTGGGCAAAAAAGCACCTCCCCAGAAAAACAAAATAGGGAGAAGCAGGAGGATGAGGATGAAGGGAATGAGTTCAATATGTTACAGTGATGAAGAAAATTGTAGGCAGGAAGACAAACAAGCTAAGAGAAATAAGAGGAAAAGGGAAAAAAAGAATTTGCTATGGCCCTGGGAAAAGGATCCAGGGGGACCTTTTCCTTTTCCACTGTGACCCTCTGGGGCAGCTTAGGTCCCCATGTCTCTGTGGTAGTGCCAGCAGGTCCATGGATGAGAGGTTTTGCCCTAGAAGTACTCCAGGAAAGCATTACTTGTCACTTGGCAGTGACACGCAGCTGTGCTCTCCATTAATTAACAGTCTGCACAATTGGCTCATTTGGCACAGTGAAGCCAAATGGCAATTCAAGACCAAATCCTGCTGGTAGGGAGAAAAGCAGGAAACAACAGGTGAGGACACAGTGACCCACCCACCCCTGGATTTATGGAGACTATCTGCCCTTTGGAGATCAGTCTGAGACCGAAACCATCTCAAGCAGTCCCCGAGCACAGCAGAGGTTCATGGGGCACCATCTGCAGCCACATTTGAACCAGAGCCAGCTCTCAGGGGAACACCAGGAGAGCACTTAATTTCTCCCTTCCCAGCTATCCAGTGATCCCACCTAGAAAAGGGCAAAAGGGCTTCTGGAGACTCCTCACCCTCTCCTGAGCAGGATTTCTTTCCCCGTCATGACATGACCCATAAGAGGCCAGCAGAAAGCTGAGGAACAGCAGCACTGAAATGACCAGAAGGTAAAGTTGGCCGTACAACGTGGGTCCCCCTCTCTGGGCAGGCTGGGCACAGGGATCATCCTTCCCACAGGCTACGTAGCATTGCCTTGCAGGACCCAGCCATCCACAAGCAGGCCGCATCTGCTCTATCTCCTCCAGGCTGGATTCAATTGCACAGCTGTTGGCCACTGGAGGGAATGTGCACAGCAGGGACAGGCCTGTGCTCAGGGAAGTTCTCCATCACTGCTGGCGGAGTGCCTGAAAGGTTGCTGTATTCTTGGACATCCGTGGCTCTGGCTCAGGGTTTATAATGCCAGTGAGGAGGAAAGAAAAACAGCAAATGAGAAGCAGAAGCTGCCCACAAGGAGGAAATCAACAGTAGTGAGGAACAGTGGGGAGTCACCCAAGGCACCCAAAGCCACCAGAAGCAGAGAGCATCCCGGAAGGACAAAGCCAGCTAAAAACAGGAAAGGACACTGAAAAAGAAAAAAAAAAAAAAAAAAACCCACAAAAAAAAAAAAACACCAACAAAAAAAGGATGCCAGTATCTTGCTGATGGTGGTCACAAGGAGATGGAGGTACAGCTTTGTGCCAGTGTCAGCCATTAAAACAAGCTATGCCTTCTCTGGCTGCACAAGCCATCAAACACCCATGCACATCACTGCTGTGCAAGTGGGTTTACTTTGCTCCACCCATTGCCTGGAAAGCCGCTTTGGGACGTAATGGCCTGGATCACATCTTCCGCCAGTGCAACACCATTATCCACTGAAACCAGGCCACTGAGCACCGAGGATGCTCCCCATGGTGACCCAGAAAGCTGGGTCATGCAGGGCACAGGCAGCCAGCCAGGACACTTCAGGGAAGAGAGGCTGGTGGGTTCCCAGAGCTCTCACCAGCACATGCACTGCTGAGTACAGGCAGCTGTTTAAGAGAGCAGTCATTGTTCTCCAAGCCCTCTGTACCTTCAGGAAAAGCCTCTGGAGGGACCTTGAATATTTTATTGTCCACTTTGACCTCCTCCCGTCTGTACTCTGCTGCAGGGAGCGAGTTTTTCTTGCATAAACCATCCAAGATCTGCGTGGGCTTGAAAGCATCTCGCCACATGTTGTAGCCATTTCTGCATGGAAGGGAGAACATCAAGAACATCTTCAGCTTAGACACAAGAGGTTTTTTTCCTAGGCTGTGAAACGCCCTGCCTTCCCTACAGCACGGGCTATGCCACCAGATTGCTGCTCAGAGTTTCACTGGGAAAACCACAGGCACACAAAAGCTTAATGAATGAAAAGCTTAACAAGCTCTCCTCCCCCAGAACAAGCCAGGCTTGCACCCCACAGAACCATTAGCTTCAGAGCAGCAACAGGAGCAATTCCAGCTGCAGCTCGTAAGTGGAGAGAGGTTTTAACAGTGCTGGGGACTCAACTCTATGCCCACAGCTAATTCTCCAATAGCAGGGTAGGAGAAGAAAAGTTACAGAAAACTGGCCAAAGACACCAGAGAATCCATACTGAATGAGGCCAAAGGAAAACAGATGTCATGAGTCTTGCTGCTCACAGAATTAGGTACTGCCAGAGAAACCGCCCTACTTTCTGAAAGAGGTCAAAATCACATCAATGTCAAGTGAGCACTTTTCTCACAGAACACCAATATGAAAGCATTAAAGGAATTTTTGCTACTATATGCAAAATATATTTGTCCACAGTAGGAATTAGAGCTATCACAGGAAGCTGGTAGGAGTCTAAAGGAGATGGAGTTATCCGTGTAACTTGTAGTGAATCTGTGGGGCACCTGCTCAAAGGATACTGTGGATGCAAGCTCCGTCCTGCAAAACTGGAGGTGCTGTTACCTGCCCAAACAGTAGGCGGAAGAATGCATCTCATGGCCCTAATGTGTCACACCAGTACCTACATGTCGTACTGAGAAGCCACTCCACAGTTGGCCCTGTGCTTGCTGTAGAATCGATTCTCCAAGTCAATCTTGGTCTCCCCAATCAGATCATCAGATCCAACCAAATCATGGTCGAATATTGCCACAGTGAGTTCTGATTCCATGGGAAATGAGACTGTCAGCTCCACAACTCTGGACAGAAGCAGATGGGGAGAGTGCAATTAGCAAAGAGGATGGAAATGAAACACACGCTCTGCTTTGCTCATCCTACACATTTAAGAACTGTGTTTGACAACTCAAAGACCTCTGACAGGGTTTGGTTCTCCGTAAGTTCAGTGTGTGCAGTTTTCAGTGCATGCAGTTTTCAGTGTGCATGTTCAAACAAAGGAGTTACTTTTCCAGGAATGTATGCCCTTGGATAGAGGTCCTGGAGCTAGGGAAAAAAGCTGCCCAATGTTCTGTTGCTGCTTGGATTGCTACTTTGTCTGGTAAATCAAGCCCTTGGCAGTGCTTCCCTCCTAACCCAAAACACTTATGGCTCCTGTGTCAGCCAGAGGCAAGAGATGTGCCTGGCACCTTTGCGTTACAGCACAAGATTCTCCAGCAGAAAGGAACAGAAGACCACACATGCTGGGCCACAGCCTGAGCCCCAGATTTGCACTATTCCTATTAAACCTGCTAGATGAAAACTTCCTGCATACTCTCCAAACACAGGATTGAGCTGCTTTGGGATGTATCGCTCCTTTGTGTCCTTCTGCTCCTGCCCCACAGTCACCACCACGTAGGGGTCTGCCTTGCCATTGGGGTCTGCTGGAGACAGGTTCGTAGCCTGGAATACACAAGAGGTACTGCCGTACATCAGCTGCAGAGAGCAACCTGCACAAGGAACACTGCACAGGCCTGAGACCATCCAAGCCTGCTGGTCAGGTCCCTCCAGCAGCTGCCCTGGCAGTGAAACAGGCACTTGTTCCCACGCAAATTCCCACTCAACAAGCCACCAATGCCTCCAGCTGTCAGCCCACCTCCTTGCTCACTGCCTCAAGGCAGATGAGGAGCTGAGAAATGCCCATCTGGATTTTAGCACCTCCTGAAGCTACAAAGCATGGAAGACTCCCCATGGACAAGATGTAGCTGACTTCCACTGGGCTGGCAAAGCCTTCAACACAGCATCGAACTTTTCACAAGTGCCACTGTTCATATTTACTGAGCAGAGAATGGCAGGAGGTCCACAGGGAGGGGACAGACCTCCAAGCATTACTGCCACCACCACCAGAGACTTACCTTAACAATGTAAACTCTTACAAGAACCTTGATGGGTCTGTTCCTTGGAATGCCCTGGGAGACCCTGGGCTCTGTGCCAGCTTCCTCAGTGGGGTAGACATAGAAGGAGCCCTGCAGAAAAGACATTGCAAGTTAGAACTAGATACAAAAGAGAATATCTCAGATGGGATTGGAGCCACCAAGACCAGCTTCACCTGCCAACTGGAAAATCAGAGCCATTGCCCCATGCAGACCACAGATACATCGTGCCCATGGGGACAGTCCTTTCCAAAGGCACTGTCATGTCCACACGGCCCAGGCAGTTCCTGTTTGCAAGTTAGGCTGCAGGCTGCCAGACCACTGCCAATGCCAGAAGATCTGAACATCTCAAGGCACTTTGGACTGCCAAAGGCAGGGAATACCAGAGGTTTTTAGGGACCTTCTTAAATTAACTTCTGTAGTTGATATTTCAGAGTCTTCAAGAGCTCCTGGGTGGGAGGATGATGCCTGTTTTAAACAAGTTTTACTAATTTTAAAACCAGTGAAGCTCACTCATTCTTATTTGCATACTGAACATACCCAGAGGCCCCAGCCAGAATAAGAGTCCTTTATGCTTCATGCTCTCTCCTTGCAAGAGCTAGAAAATCTAAATCAGGTGCATTTATCAACTAACAAAGGACCACAGTACACAATGGCTTCAAAGGCACCATGGCCTCACATCACCCTGCACACACATGCACTCTTCCAAGGCTTTGCTGGTGTCAGCATGCTCTGAGATACAGGTTGTCCTAAGGATTTTCTTCCACATGCAGCACAAATATCATTTAAATGATACAGGACCTTGTACTTCCCTAGAGAATGTTCATCCTTGTTTCCATCTTCATCCTCATTTGCTTTGCCACGATGAAGGGGGAAAATACACAGCCAGTCTTCAAAATTATCAAAGTCATTTTCCAGTTCCGAGTTGTAGATCTGAAATAAGTAGAAAGTCATTTGGGGCCTTTTCCTGCCATCTTAAAGGGCAGGAGAGTCAGAAAGACCATCCTTTCCCTGCTTCAACCATTTCACCTGGTCCTACCTTACCTCAGTGCAGGGTGTTATGGTTTTCCCTTATCCCCCCCTTATCCTCCAGGTCCATCCTCAGTTGTGCACACACATCCCAGCTTGGCTCCAAGGTCTCACTAGCTGTTTCAAAGCCCAGCAACGATGGGGACCCAGCGCACACTGCAGGTTCTCCTCCCAGTCTAACTTCCATTGCAGGGAGGTGAGGAGAACATGGACAAAGGGCCAGGGTTGAAAGAGGCCAGATCTGTCACACCAATAATCACCTGAAGGGTGGCGATGAGCTTCCTCTTGGGTCGAGCAGGTTCAGCTTCAATTACTGCCTCATCTTCTGCTTCTACATCAATAGAGGATGCATTTAAATTCCCTCCATCTAGAAGTGGCAATAGGAGATTAGGAAATGCTCTGATCTCTCCCATCATCTCAAGTGTCTGTCCATGAAATGACCCCAGCAACAGCTTTCGCTTTCACCCAGGGCTTTGGCCTGTGTCAGGGTAACTGGAGCTATCACTGTCTGTAACAGGTGTCCTTACGGCATCTCAGGTTTCCCAGCAAGGCATGGCTGGATGGATGGGGGGACAAAAATGGGCACAGACTTGCCTGCCTGCATGGCTACTGTTTAGGAAGGAAGTGGGCAGTGACCAAATGGAGGAAGGTGGCTGGACCAGCCCACAGGTGCTGTCAGGGAAGGCACAAATGAGAGCTAACCCTCTTCTTTGGATGGATACTTATTTGATGGACTGCTGTTTTGGGTGGATGTCTAACTGAAGCATCACTACCACTTTGGGCACAGGCACCTGTGCCTGGAGGGAGCATAGCTAGACCTTTCTCTGGGGCACCAAGCAACCCAAGGATAGAGAGGGTGCATCCTTGCCCCGTTTCCCAAAGACCCCAGATCCCTTGAGCACTAACGGCATGCAGGTACCCTCCAGCCCTCTTCTTAAATAGGATTTACATCATTTCTATACTTACTGTCTCACCTCCCCAGGTCATTGCTAGGCAAGTCACTACTTAAACCTCAGCAAATCTGAGCCTACAGCTGTAACACTGTTCTCGGATCATCCGTGTATTATTACTGTCTTTCTGTTACCTCGGAGTAAATCCTGTACCCCAGGTGAGTATCCCACGTGCACAGAGTGATGCCCAGCTCCTGGGCAGTTTTGCCTCTCCACCATTCTCTCTCTCCATCCCACCTTTGCTTCCTGCTCTCACCCTGACAATCCCATGATCCTTGCAGCTGATTTTGCTAACTCAGGAAGACTCTTGCTTCAACACAATTTTCCAAACTTTTCTGAGGCAAGTTTGGTGTTTTCAACTTGAAATAGCCTTTGTTAGCCCTTGTCAATGTTTCCAGTCTCTCTGGTCCCTTTTGTGTTGTTTTTGCTGAATGTTGCAAAGCCGTTGCCTGCTCAGACCCCATTCCCACAAGCCCAGCACCCTCTGGGATGGTTTAAGTCCTGGCTCTCCCCACAGAAGAGCTGGGTATTGCTAGAGGACTCACCTGTATCATTCAGGTCATCATTCTCTGCATCTTCCTCATCACTGCATGTCTGAAACACACACAAACAGTCACTCCGCATTCCTGACAGCAAAGACTTCTCCATCCAAGCATAGGACACTGTCAAAGCTTTCCTGCCAGCAGAGTCAGTAATACCTAGCCTGAGATCATTTAGCATTAACATCATTGGAGGAGGGTATCGAATGAGTGCCTTAATAACTTTTTCTTCTCCCCAGATCTTCCTGCTGGCTTCTTTGATTGGGATTTAAGGGACACAGGGCAAGGAAGGAAATTTGGGGCAGACCTGCTCCCATAGCACATCCTGGGAAAACAGCCAGGACAGAGAGTAAGCAGCATGAAAGCCCCTGCATTGCAGCTAAAATCAGCAATGTCACACTTCCAGAGTGCCTCAACAAAAGCCCAGTCGCGTTCTCAAAACTACTTGGGCACCTAGCCTCAGGGATGTTTCAACATCCATTGCCTGCTGAAATCAGTCCACCTGGTGGATGCATGATACCTGGCTACCTTAAGTGTGCTTGACACACAAAAGCCCATGTTTTCCTGCAGATCCATGCCAGGAGGGCTCCTATGACACTCAGAGCTGTTGAAAACTTCTTCCTCAAGCAAGTGCAGCCTTTTCCTCTCTGCTGGCAGCTGTCACAAAAGATTACCTGGTTATACAGCTCCTTCAGGGACTTGTAGTACTTGGACCACCAATCCAGTTCTTCCAGCTCTGGTTTTTCCTCTTCATATTCATCTTCCTTCTTTACAAGCTTATTGATAGGAATTTTCTTCAAAGGAGCCTTAAAAAAACAGAGAAAAGAGGGAGGAAACGACCACCCAGGACATCCATGCACGCTACTCTAGTGCCCTGGGGGCCTCTGGCAGAGGATGGGAGGTGCAAAGCTACCTGTAGCCCCAGGTTTGTGCTTTGCTACAAAAGCAGCAGTTTTCAATGCACAAGGAACACAGCTCTCCTCCCTGTGCCAGAGCCCAGACATGCAGCAGCGCCGATGAACAAGCAGGGGAGAGGAGTGTTTGGGTCCAGAGCAAAAACTGGTGGTTGAAACCTAACTCTGAACTTCTGAACTTCCTTTTTTGTTTGTAATCTTCAGTGTGGCTTTCCAAACTTCAAAATTTGCTGGGCCCAATGCATCACTCACCTTCACAAGACTCAGGGGGTGAGTGCTGGGACCTGGGTCACCAGCTGTCAGGCCAATGTTTACCACAGTCTGAGAGAGAAGACGCTGGGATGAGATTTTCCGAGCTGAGATGAAGAGAAAGAGCTTCATGTTTCCATGCATTTATTTCTGCCCACTGCTTCCTACTTTTTGGCCAGTTGTTATTCCACAGGAAAACTCTCCCTGCTACCCCACTACAGTGTGATTGCTTTTAAAGCTTTTGATAGCAGACCCTGCAAAAATATTATTGGAAATCTGAGCACAGTGCTGAGACTGGCCACCATCATCAACATGCTTGTTGCTGACTCCCAGGAATTCAGATTTATGAGATACACCTTCCCTACTCTGAAATGACCACAGATCAATAATCCTTTGCTTCTTCCTCTTTGTGCCTTATTTATTTGCATGTTTCCAGATCAGGAGCTCTGGCTGTTGCTATCACAGAGCTATTTAGTGAATCCATTACCCAATGAACAGACCTTGACCTAACGATGCGAGAGAAGCGTAAATCCTTTCAATCCTTGGTCCTAGTGGACCAGCTCCCTAAAGCCTGATGGAGGTCTCACTGGGGACAGCTCTCCAGTCTGGCTATGCAGAGGGTTGAAATAGGTGAATACAATAGTCCTTCCCAGGCTAAACATCTCTTTCCACAGGGATAAGTTACTGTCTAGTATCTAGCCCCAGCTAAATGTCCTGCTGGACTAAGATGTCTTCATGAGCCATTCTCCCTCCTCTAGTTTCTACAAATGCAAGGCAAACAGCGCCTTGGAAAGAGACCCCAAGGAGATGCCACATCCACAAATGAACTGTCCTGCCGGTGTGGTGGGGAGGCAAATGTTAAGCTAACCTTGGAGAAAACCATCTGTAAATTGCCCTTTGCCATCCCCAAAGCAGGATGCCAGCCCTTACACAGCACTCCATTGCTTCCTGAACACCTGTCTGGAGCAGCATGCTACAGACCAGGATCGCCACCTGCCTCCAACCCTAACCTGCCCCACACTGTGCTTTTGCTGGGCATCTTATGGCTCTTGGGAAAGGACTTTGCTGCCTGGCTAGGAGGGAGCGGAAGGGCCAAGGATCTCTGCCACAGGCAGAACCTGCCTGCTGCCTCCATGGGAACCTCGCCAAGCAGCTCACCTTTGGGCACATCTTCTGGTTCCTCCTGCCGCTCTCTGGGAGAGAATTTCATCACATCGGACACAACATGGGTACCCACCAGCACAGTGTGCCCAAATGCCCGCTTTTCCACCACAAAGATGCTGAGGGGAGGATGCAGGTAGACCTGCTCTGGGAGCTCCTGCAAAAGAACCATGCACGGGGTTTGTAAGAGCTAGGGTGATACCTGAGGCAGCCCCACCACACACGGGGAGGTCTGACAGTGCTTTGCAGCTCTGCCCAAAAACCAAAGCCTTGCGGTGACAGGCAATGGCTAAGACTGCTCTTGGTGGGCAGTTTCACAAAAGTTTTGATCTGCAGCTGAACCATGTGGCCACAGAAGAGCAAAACCCCAGGGACAGCTCCCCTCCTGTTACCTTGCCCCATGCAGACAGGCAGTGCGTGGGTGCAGGACGGCCACAGCGCACCCTGGCATGGTAGGACCCCCCTTCCCACTCACCACATCCATGTATTTGACCAGCTCAGTGAAGTTGGGGTTCTTTTTGTAGGCCACGATCACCTCCGACTCCACCTTCTTGCCAGCACATTCAATGATCACCTGGGGCTGATCCACCTCGAACAAGTTCACCCGCTTCAGGTCCCGCAGGCCCCAGAACAGGATCTAAAGCACAACACAAAGCCACTGGGCTGCTCAAGATATGCCAGGCATGACACTGCCACACAGCCTGCAACCTGGCCGGTGCTGCCACCCCCCCTCACCCACAGGACACAAACCCCAAGACAGGCATGAGGCCACTCTCCCAGCCCAGCCACCCAACAGCTCTGGCTGTTAAACTCCTGAGACGGTTTCTCCCTCATGTCAAGCACCTCCATTTCTGGCATCTGCTCAGACCTCAAAGGCACATTTGAGCTCCAAACCCAACTCCCTCCCCAAGCCCTGCCCTCTGCACAGGCCAGCTGTGCTGTCCACTTGGGGCAGTCTGGTGGGAAGCCAGCCCAGTAGAAGACACTGCACCTCTATGCGAAACTCCTTCAGCACCGGGCGGATGCCCTCAGGGATGATGAACCGTCCAGCATGGGGATCTCCCAGGTAGTCGGGCTCCTTGGGCTCCACATCCTCAGGCACTGATGGCTGAACAGGTGAAGCCAGGGCACACCAAGCGATGAAAGCCATTTCTACTCCATCCCATGCCCCCTCTCCCTCCCCTCTTGATCTGTGCTCACAGGCTCTGTCCCTGCAGCCTCTCTTCAGTTGAAAGCCAGATGTGGCTTTCAACAGGGAATTCTCTGGTGGGTCCCATGCAACCAGCTCTTCACCCACACAGCTCTCCCCAGAGAGCTGGCAACCATGTGCAGCTTCCTACAAGCCCCTTACCTCCAAATAGCCACTGTAATCCAGCTCAATCAGTTCAAAAGTGGCAATGAGCTCTCCCACTGCTTTGGTGCCTTTGTAGAAATCAAAGAACTGCAGGGCAGGTTTGGTGTACGGCTCATCGACCAGCTTCACCTGCGGGACAGCAAAGGCCTGGCCAAGGAACTCGGGGGAGCCCTGCAGGAAAAGGCAGAATGGGTCAAAGCATCCCTGCATTATCTCACAACCTCAGAGAAAAGACCATCACTAATTCCAGCTACTCTGGGACAGTTCAAGACCACTCTTCCACCCTTGCCATCCTCTGCTTTGATTTCTTCTGCTCGATCCAGAGCTAGCAGCAGATGAGACGTGCCTGCAGCAGCTCCTTTTAACTCCCAGTCCATCTCCACGGAGAACTGGGCAAATGGCCTGGGACCATGCACCAGAGGACATCAAAGCTAGATCAGGTTGCTCAGAGTCTCCTCCAGCCAGGGTTTGAATGTCTCCAAGGACAGAGATCCCACAAGCTCTCTGAGCTCCCAGGCCCAGCATTTGAACTCCCTCTGGGTGAAAATTGCTTCCTTACGTCAAGTTAGATTTTTTTCTTGTTCCAACTTGTGTCTGTTGCCTGTCATTCTGCCCCTGGGTACCTCCAAGAGAAGTCTGACTCCACCTTTTCTACCCTTTCCCATCAGGCAGCTGCAGACTGCAATAAGACACTGCCTTTGCCTTATCTTCTCCAGCTGAACTCAGCTGTCCACCTCTCTTCGCTCTGTCCTGTGCTCCAACCCTAATCATCTTGGTGGCCTCCTCTGGACTCACCCCAGTATGTCAGTGTCTGTCTTGTACTGGGACCCAGGAAATGGACCCAGGAAAGCTGCTGAGCTACACAGGAGAATCCGGTGTGAGTTACACCATTCCCGTGACAATAACAAAGAGGCCTCCGGAGAGAAGTGTGACTTCAAAGTACTAATTAAGAGAGAAAAGGGAGGAGTGAGGAGGATGGAGGGATGTTTAGCCTGAGATGTTTAGCCTGGGGGACAGAGGGGAAGGAACAGCCCTAAGAGCTACATCGTCTCCCCCTGGCTACGAGCCCTCTGCAATGTGAGCCTGCTGAGGAAGTGGAGTAGGCAGCTGGGAGAGGCGCAGGGCTTCTCCAAAGAGGAGAGATCCTGGATCCACCAAGCACTCGTCAGGCCCTGGCTCAGGGCACCTCTGAGCCATCTGCACGCTGCAGCCAGCAGCTTCACCCCAGCTCATAGCAGAAGTCTGCAGAAAGTCCCAGACTCAGCCACAGCTCCCAGGACTCGCCGCCACCGGCGGACCAGGATCAAGCTGAGTCATGGAAACCAGAGATGTGGCTTCTAAGTGCCCGCTCAGAGCACCCACAAAGAGCTCCTCTGCCTTCCCTGTACTAGAAACGACAGCGGGAGGGCAGCATGGCCATACTTACAAATTTATTGTGGCTGAAAAGGTTGATTATAATGATGGGAGTCTCTGTTTTCAACTCTTCTTTTTTCCCATCAATAATGAGCTGGTCAAACAGAAGTAGCTCATTCCACATCGGGCTCAGTGTCTCCTCCAGCACCTGTAGACAGAGACAGGAGGCCTGAGCATACCACAGCCAGTGGAAATAAACCACATGCACTTCGTAAAGAGAGTGAGGAAGCATGGGCTGATCCCCTCTCCATGCAGCCGCACCCAGCTGGCACGTGGCAGCAGGGGAGATGGTAAAAGCATGAAATCAACACTTGGGGCCAACTAGCACATGCCAATCAACCTTTGAGACCATGCTCAATGATATATATGTTTTGTCAAATGTTCCCTGAACATAGTCACACTGCCCAGAGCACACAAATACCTCGTGCCTGGAGTTACAAAATTTCCAGGAGGACTGCCACAGCACTGGCCTTCAACATGTCAGTGAGGACATGAAGATTTTTCTCTCCCCAAGTCCCCAAGAAGGCAGAGGCAAGAGTTTAAGTGGTCTCACCCTGGTGGTCTGGCAATGAGTCGAAAACACCACTCTCGCAAATGGATCTGAAAGGCCATTGTCATCTGCAGGGAGGATTCCTCGAGCCTGATACAGATGGGCTCGGAGCTGGAAATAGCTGAAATCTGGTAAGAAAAAGAGAAGAAAGGTCCCAGTTCCCCAGTCCAGCCCTGTGTGAGGCCAAAAGAAGAGGGCCAGCCAGGTAGGAGTGGGCACATCCTGCAAGGAATGGGTACCACTTCTAAGGGCACTCACTGTGGTTCCTAGAAGGCCAGCACATCTCAAAAGGTTTGGCCAAGCAAGACAAGCTCAGCAGGCTCCCCAGACACCTCTGGGAAGGATATGACATGTGAAATGTGCAGTGATCTGCTGTGAGCATCTGCTGTGGGGGAGCACCACCAGGCCTCAGCAAAGGGGCAGACCTCATGCCCATTGCCAGCACATTCAGTGCCTACGAAGCACCCATCCTGCCTGCTGCTCCAGCTGTGAGCGTGCAAACACGTCCTCATGAGAGCAAACAACCTGCGTGTCCCAGTCATGCTGTGGAGATGATAGGTCAGGTCCTACTCCTCGGACACTGACCCTGGGGCAGGACCTCTGACCTCTCTGCTCTCCTGCTCACGGGTAAGCCACGGAAAAGTGGCATCTGCACTCACCATCCCTGCTGAGCCGGCTGGGAGGACTGTATGCTGAGAGCTGGGCTATCTCTTGTCCGCTCTCAGAGAGGTACTTGAACTCCTCGGGCAGGTCCACCAAACAGTTCTTTGCATATTTGGTTACCCCAAGCCACAGGTAGATTTCTAGCTTGGCAAAGATCTCACCAGTGTGTAAGCCAGGGACCTGAAAGTACAGGAGGTTTAGCAGGTTTCCCATCTCAGCCATGCCCCCTTCAGTCCAAGATGATCACCATCAGCCAATGACCAACCAAATAGCACAGGAGACAGAGCACCACACTGGCAGTGGCAAAAGGTAGTGGTGGAGCAAGAGCTGTGTTTCCTTGTGAACTCCAGGATTTCAGGAAGGAGGGCCGGAAGCAAGGAGGGAGAAGCAGCATGAAGCAAGAGCACACTGTTTTGGTATAAACCGTGCCTTCATAAAAACAGTCTGGATCTTCGCACAGTCCTTGCCTTTCTCCTCTTCGACTACCGAGTAGAGGATGTTCTGTGCAGAAACTCTTGCATATGCCACACGCCTGTTGTTGCTGAGCATCCAGACGAGGACATCCGGGAGGGTGCACTGGGGCTGGAGGGAGGAAAGAGGGGAATGTCACAGCAGAGGAACAGCACATATCTTGTCCTCCCTCCACTGACACAGTGAAAGCTTTGTCTCCTCGCAGGAGGCACTGCTGGCTGCACGGCACTTTGGACATCCAGAAGCAACTGAAGGGCCTAACATTGGGCAAATGCTTCTGAGAGTCTCAGCCCTGCAATATGGCTCTGCAGGTTTCTTGGAGGGATCTGTGATCTGCCTTGTTTTTCACTGCGAACACCAGCAGGATGCACTCAACCCCATGTCATGCTGGGGAGGGGGAGACCCCACAAGACAGGAGAAGTGCCATTTTACCCCACACCTTTGACAGGAGTCCAAGTGCTGGTCCATGGGAAGGAACCACCTTAGCTGGCATCCCAGCAACATAAGTGCCCAGCATAAAGCTGCGGTTCAGGTTGAGAGCAGGACTTGCAATAAAGCAAATGCACAGATGGAAGCAATGACTTCTTTTAAACTCTAACCTAAGTTCTCTTCCCCATCTCAGTTTCCTTTCCATTAGTGTTTGCACATGTCCTTGGTACTTGTACTTGCAATTTTTCAGTACCCAAGTAGCTGAAGCGATTTATTACTGATCCAAACTAAGACCTCCAGTCTCCAAGCAGGGACTTAAAAGTGGCAAGTGTACATGCAGGGCTGACTCTGCAGAGACAGCAACGTTCCCACCCGATCGCAGGGAGCAAAATGGGAGGAGGTTCCTCTCTGTCTAGGGGATCAGCTGCAGCCAGCCTTCGAGGCTGGAGCCTGAGGACAGCTTCTCCTCCTGGTGGTGTGAGGGGTGACATCTTGTTCATGCTGAAGTCTACCCTCACATAGCTAAAGGTGTGAAAATGATTTGATTTCACTTAGTGAAAGACTTCAGACTGCAACATCTCTCCACCTAACTCCAGCAAACATTGCATTCTGGTTTACACTACACAAACGCACTGATTTTCCAGAGTTATTTAAAATAGAGCCAGTGAAACTGAAACCGGAGAGTCTCTGCTATGGATGAGAGACCTTATTTCAATGATAGTCTGAATTTGCATAAAGTGTCCAGAGTCAGTCCCTGGTGGGAGTGCAGGCAGCACAGGCAAGGCTGTTTTGCCAGGCAGACTGCCTGCAGCCCTACTGCAGGCACAGCCTCGGGCTGGCCGGGCAGAGAGGCCCGGGTGGCCTGGAGCTGGCCCAGCTTTGCCTCCAACCCACCACTGAGCTGCTTGGACCCCTGCTCTGTCACTAACAGCCCTGCAAAGCTGCCAAGCCTCATCCCTCATAAGAGCCATTACATGAAATATGGTAACTTCCAGCAGCTAGAATGTGGGATTTTACATAGCAAGGAAAGACAGCAGAGGAAAAGCCCAACTCAGGCTAGCGAGAGCCCCAGCAGCCAGTCCAGTGCCCTCTACTTGCCCATGCCCTCTCCTGCTCGGAAACGGGGTGTTCCAGGAGCAGCTGTACCTCTTTAGCCATGAAGCGTAGCTTTGCCAGGACTCTCCTTGTCTCCTTAACCTTCTCCTTGACGTTGGCTCGAGTCAGCCGCCGTCTCACACGGAGCCCTTGCTTTGCATACAGGATCTGAACAGAGAGCACGGCCATCACACTCCTGGCCGTGACCCGGGCATGACACACCGGCACCCCTCGTGGGGGCTCTGCAGAGAAGCACCCATGTGCTGATCACGTCCATCCTGCCCCATCGCCCCTGACCTCCACCACAGCTCACTCCCCAGCTGCCAAGAGCAAACCTCCAGTAATATCAACTCTGCCAATACCAGCCAGTAACAGAAGTCCATGAGCTTTTGCATCATTTGGGGCAGAAAGATGTATAAGGAATAAACATTTCAGAACCTGGTGGTCTAAGGCTCCAGATAGTGCCTGGGGCAGGCTTCGCAGAAGGAGCAACTTGGGGCCACAGAAGTACGTGAATACAAAGATGTAAGAAACTGGAAGATGGGGCTGGGCTTTCATGTCCATTAGTTGACAGTGTACACATCTGAGAAGAGACTTGGTGATGAACCAAAACTAACAATGAAATCCAGAAGAAATTCAGGGTGCAAACCCAGTATGGACTGACAAGGACAGAAAACTCATCTCTTGGGCTGGTTCTCTCTTTCAGAGAGTCTCAGACTTACCAGAGTACCTTCAGCATAGCTTAGGTGACAATGTGCAGGGAGGCAGAGGGAAGGGAGCTGGGACCCAGACATGCCTAAATTTTATTTCCTGCTGCTGTCATTGCATTTTGGTCAGCCTTTCAAAGCTTTGTAGTCTGATGAGGACTATGACTACAGCCATGCTCTGCTGTGCTGCGATGGAGGGTATGTAACTGTGCTCTCATTCAGGTAACTGGCCTTGTCTACAGGATTATGAGTGCCTAGATGTTGCCCTCTCCGGGGACAGGCAGATGGATGGCTGTTGTAGATCTGCTGGATGAGTACCCAGCCTATGGGCTGAGTCTCCAGTGGCAGTGGGTCTCAGTGAGCTCCCCCAAAACTGCCTGCAGGAAATAGCGTGCACCAAAAGGCCTCCAGCCACCTACTGAGCACCAACATGCATGTGCTCAGCCACACGTGCCCCACAGGAGAGGAAGGATGGCATCAGGGCACAGCATTTGCATAAAACTAGAGGCAGCCATGACCAGTTCCCGCCTCTGTTCCCTGTGCTGGAAGTTGTATTGCTCTGAGCAGAAGTGGGAGATGCTGCAGTGAAAGCCTATGACTGATACCATGAGGCTTAGCCCCATGTTTCCTTCTTAGTATCAATTCTAGCTGGTCCTCCAGAAGCATCCCCTAGACCAGGGATCTCACAGGCTCCCACCACGACCACCAAGCCCCACAGCTTACAATGTTGCGCATCAGGTATTTTGTCCGACATCTGTCAAGGTGGTTTGGATGTGCCATTGTTTTTCTCTCTGCTCTGAGTGAATATTGCCTGCAATGAGAAAAGCAGCACAGGCTCTGCATCCCCTGCACCCAGCAGGCAGAGTACAGCTCACACAGGAGGGGCACAAGCTCCAAATCCCTATTACTAATCCAGATGCATAAGAAAGCCCCCTCTCTGCAATGCCCTCTCTTCTGCAAGGTTTTTGATTCAGAAGGTACACTGGGGGTTGCTCAGCACCTGAGGCTCCCTCTCTACTGTCCCCATCACAAGGCTGGGGACTGACGTGCGTATCAGACCCCACCGGGCAGTCCCAGTGATTGAAACACTAGTCTCTTGTCTGTGTGATTGAAGAGAGTGAAGGAAATGTCCTAACATTTAGGAAACACCCAGGAGTCCAGGAGCATTGAGGCTGCAGTCTGTGACCCCTGTGCTTCCCAGGACTGGGGTCTCCCCTCCGAGCTTGAAGAGCTACAGGGTCCTTTCCCCAGGTCGTCCTGCTTTCCTTCCACTCAGCCGCCTCAAGAGGACAAGAGAGCAGGCTGTGCACAGCCCAGGCAGAACATGATACAGCCTCCTAACCTGAAAACGAGAAACCTTAGGAAATCAGGGACATGCTAACCTGCATCCAGCTACAAATTCCTCCAGCACCTCTCTGAGCCGCTCTTCTGCTTTAGCCTTTGGCCTTCTCATGAGCTTCTCCACGTCGTCCAGCCCCTGCTCCTGTGGGGAAAGTACAACGTTCAGGGAGCTTGCGCCTGGCTGTGGGGTGAGAGTGAAACGTTGCAAGGATGCGTTTTCCCCAAATGGCTTGTGCCCTTCTGTGGAGCTGGGAATCATGAGAGTGCTGCAGGTCAGCACTGTGCTGCCAGGGACTCTCTGGAGCCCGGGGATAACCTTAACACTGGTTGTTACACCACCTTGTGTCTCAGTCCTTGAGCAGCCACTGAAACACACTGGCAAGCTCTGCTTTCAGTTTCTAAGCCCAAAAGGGAAAGGCGAGGCCCTGAGAAGAGACTGCACCCCCCTGATGAATGACAGCCCGAAGCTGAGAGTCTGCGTGCAGCAGCATCTCCCCAGTGCACATGCAGCTCAGGACTGCCAGCAGAGGAGCTTTTTGCCACAGACGTCATGTCACTCACACCTCCAGGAGACATCCCCGGGCTGCGGCACAGCACAGGCAGTGGCTCTGCACTCACTGCCCTACCCCACACATGTAAAGGGCACATGGGGCTGAGCCCTGTGAGAGACATGGACTTGCATGGGGGGTGAGGATGTTTAAGGCAAACGTCTCGCAGAGCAACTGCATATGCTGCAAGGAAAGCACACCAGGAAGGACCATGCCACAGACAGACACCCTGAAATCGCTACCAGGCGCTCTGCCAGCTTGACAATCCAGTTGGAACTGCAGAGTCTCCAGGTGTGATCCTCCCAGTAGCTCCACACGTACACGCAGGGTTTCTCATGCATCATGGGCAGGTAGCTGTATGACCTAAGGGCAGCAGGCACAGGAGGTTACGGCTGCTGTTTGCAGAAAGCATGTGCCATGTCACAAAGCAGCGCTTGTGCACCCAAGCACAGGGAGCAGCGTCTGGGCTCTGTCCTCCTTGCAGAGAACTGGCTGTTTTGAGCCCTGCACCACGGACATGGATGCAAGCTGCTGGATCTGCCCTTTGCCATCCCAAATAGCACACAGGGTTTCTAGCAGAGAGAGCAGCACGTGCCCAGATGAATGAGGCTGAAGGGAGCATGGGATGCTGCCGAGATTTCTTGCTGCTACGGGACTGAGTAGTAGCAGGCACGGGGTTCACAGCGCGAACACCAAGACATTGCCAGGCCTGTGGGACAAACCAGGCAGCATTCCCAGAGCAAACATATCATCAGAAGAGCTTCTGCATGTGTTTCGTCTGCCCAACATAGGACAGCATGCACCGGAGTACTCCTCTCCTTCCTCCTCACTGGAATCAAGGCCTTAGGATGCTGCTTGTTAACCAGAAAAGGGACTGCTGTTATTGATGGGTCACAGTTTCCCTGGGACCCTGTCCTTGGCCACCTGCACACATCAAGCAGACACCATAGGGCCTGTAGTACTAATGGGCAATGGCAACCAGCTTAGGCCATGGCAAGCTGCAGGGTTGCAAAGAGGAGAAACACCTACACAGGAGTCTCATTGCTGAGCAGACCTCTAATAACATCTGGAATAACCAACCTGGGAAGCTGGGGCAGGACCACGACAGGTGGGAAAGAAGGATGAAGAAGACTCACCTATCATACTCCATGGGCTCTGGTCTCTGGCTCTTAGTAACCGACTTGTTCAGTGCTGCTGAAGCTGGGGCCAGGACTTCAACATCCAGCTCCCCATCTGAACCAGGATCCAGCAAAGGCTGCTTTTCTTCCTTCACTTCTCCCTTTTCCACTTTTCTCCATACTTTGGTCACAACCTCTTCAGCTTTGCCATAGTTTCCTTGAAGTTAAGCATTAAACAGGAAACAGGTAAGTGGGATCACTGTTAAACAAGTTTATTAGCTTGCAAAGTCAGAGTGCAACCATCCTGCCACGAGAATCACATGGGCATGCACTGCTTTTGGAACTAGCAGTTCAGTAGCATCCAACCTTCAGAGCATCATCACATGGACAACCAGAAGGTCTGAGAGGGAGGTGGGCAATTGCAAAGAAGTCCTTGTGTATGCCTCCAAGTTCCATCAGCTCCACCAAGTGCCTGCTAACTACCATCTACACCCCTACACTGGGGTCAGCAGCAGTTACTCAGGGAGACTTCTCAGCATCAAGCATCTCCAACCATCCAGCTTAGCAGGTGGGGGCTTCGACCTGCTCTTCTACCATTGTTTCCCCATCACCCACTGTCACAGCCCCTGAGCACTGCATAGCCAACCACAGTATCCCAGCTTCCCCTCCTTTTCTTCCCTTTCTTGCTCCCAAACCCTTCTACCTCTTCTCACCCCCACTTCCCAGGAGACCTTCAACCACTCTCCCCAAACAGGCAGTTCAGACAAATACTGCAAATCTCTAATCCCATAGGAGAGCATCCAGGCTTTTAAGGTAATTAAAGCACTGTGTGCACTCCCTGGCCTCATTCCCTATCCTTCCTGAGTTCCTGTTTCAGAGGCACGCGCTGTGCAGGGGCTGGCACCTTAGGACCGCAGTGCTGACCTGGGCTCTCAGAAGGAGATTCGCACTGTTCCCATCGTTTCTGGACATGGGGCCCTGGGAAATACCCACCTATAGAGACTTCAAAGCTGACAGGCTTGGAGCTGAGAGAGGAGTCCATCATAGTGGCTTCAAAGAAGGCAGCAAAGAGGAAGAATTCCTCCTTCCTCCCCAACGCATTCTGAGCAAAGAGACAGCAATCAGCCTGACAGCCTCATGTGCCAAAACACTGCCTCAGCAGAAATTCGGAGCACCAGGGCATGGCCAGTGCCTGCCAGCCCTCCCAAGGGACATCAGTGGGACGCTGCTGAGGTCACCACTGCTGGGCTGCCAGACATGGAAACAAGTTTTCTTGGAAATCCCAGGGGGCTGGTGCAGAGCCATGGCTTTGGCTGATGCTTGTGTGAAGCCACTGAGCAGGTTTGTAGGCTAAGGGATGGCTACTGTACCAAGACAGCTGCATCTTGCCTGCCTTCCCAGGCCAAGTGGGACCCACAGCCAGCTAACAGCTCCCTGGCTCCAGGGAGAAACAGTACATGCTCAAAGGCAGCTGTGCCCTGGGAATAACACCCACGTGAGAGTCCTCCCTGCACCACAAAGGCAATGCACGTGGGGATGCTCCAGCCTTATTGTGGGACGCTCAGCCCTTGCAGAGGCTCAGAAAGCCCTGGATGGCCCAGCGATGGGCAGGCTGGGTTTGCTTCAGCACTGTTACACCAGCAAGTGATCCCAATGCCTCTTCCCCATGAGGCCTGTGCACGCCGCAGGCTGGTGTGGGTCAGCCACGCTGGCATGGCAGGACTCACCTCAGGGAGTGGATGAAGCTCTTCCACCTCCACAGTGACCTCTCCGGGCTGCTCAGCCTCCTGAGAGCCCCTAGCCTCCTCCTCTCCCTGCAGCTGGCTCAGTTCTTTGGCTTTCTCCTTGGATTTCTTACTTTTCTTCTTCAGCTTCAGTTTGCTTAGGGCACCTTTTGTCTTGTCCCCAAGCTTCCTCTCTGCCACACTGGGGCTGCTGAAGATCTCCACTGTGATGGCCATGAGGATGCGCCCACGGTAGAAGATCCCCTCACCCATGCCCTCGTTGAGGTCCTTGTGGATGTCCTGTAGAGCTGAGTTCTGGGGGGAGCCATACAGGTTCACCCAGGCTGGGCCAAACGTGGGGTTAAAGCCTGCAGCAACAGGGACAGGGTCTAATTACACCACAGGGTGCTGCTGCAGAGAGACCTTCCCCCAGGAAGACAGCCCAGGACACAGGGATGTGAGCATGCTTCGGCCACTCCTGGCTTCCCACCTCCAGGAGACCACCATGGCCAAGCAAAGGGTGCACAGCATGGGGCTGCCCAGGATGCCCTGCCCCGGGGCAGTCATGCCAGGCCTCACCATTCCTGCCAGGGTCCGAGATCTGCTGCAGGTCAATGTAGTGTGTAGCGATGGCCACATCACCAATATTGGCATCATCCAGCACCTGGACTTTTATCTTCCTGGCCAGAGGCGGGAACATCTCGATGAAGCTGACCTGCTCATTCCACTCGGGCTCAGTGGTGTTGGTCTCCACCGATGTTTCCCCCTGCAAAGAATGTGTGAAAACCACGCAGTCCCAGCTGGCGGGCAGAGCAAGGGATGCCTCAGAGCCTCTCTGGGAATGGCATGCCCTCCTGTCCCACCTGCAGACAGTGCTGGGCAGGCTCTGGAGGTGGCAGTGTCCCTGCTCCTGCCCCCGTCCCAGCAATTGCTCTCTGTGCTTCATCAAGGGGCCCTGGCCGTTGTGCCTTGCACAGCCAAGGGAAGCACTAGAAGCAAGCAGGCAGCACCACCAGACCCAGAGGCGTTGCAGGGTCCCCTGGGAGCAGCCCTAGGCCCACCAGGCTGCCCAGGGACTGATTCTCATCTTAATGGGTATCACAGGACCTGAAATGCTGGCCTTGGGTGCAAGAAAAGGGCCATTAGCTCAGTAAACTCTCCCAAGGGTGTCAGGCTGAGTCATTTGCCACAGAGGACTTCTGCTCCAGGATTTATTTGACCCTCTCCCTACATTTAGGGATATGAAATCTCTGCCTGCACAGCCAGTAGCTCAACCAGTGGCTGTGCTCAGGGCTGGGGCTGTCCCCTGTGCAGCTCTCTGCAGAGAAAAAAAGCCTTCTCATCCAAGCACCACGCACCCAAGGCCACACAGTTCAGGCCACTGCCAAAGACAAGAAGACTTGGGGTCTCCCAGCCTGTCTCCGGTGTGGCTGCTGTGTCCCATGGAGGCTCCTGGCAGCATCAGCCCAGCACATGCTGCTGCACAGCTAAGGGAGGATCTGCCTGGTCCCATGCAGACCCCCCAGCAGACTCACCTGCTGCCCGCAGAACGAGACCTGCACGTATGGGTCAATAAAGACCTTTTTCTCCCCTATGATCTTGGAGAAACCACCCATGATGCCCGTGCTCACGCTGGGCAGGCCCTCAGCACGATACAGCTTGATGCAGAACCTGGCCCAGGGTCTCTCTGCAGGGACTCTTTTAGGCAGCAGTAGGTTCCTGAAAGACAAATTCATGTTCTGGCTCTCTCCTGGAGCCCAGGAAACACAATGCTGGGAAAGGCCCTGACTGGCAGGACGTTTGGATCCTGCCCCACCACAGGTCTCTTTCCCTGGGTCTTTCCCCATCAGAAGAGGGAAAAATGGGGCAAAAAGGTAGCATGAAGAGAGACATGACTATTTTCCCCAGGGCAAGACTGCACTGCACCTACCTTTCAATGTCCTCATCCTGGCTGCTGGAGGAGGTGGGAAGGGAGCCCACAACATCCCCACGTGCGGTGACAGAGATGTTGCACTTCACAAAGCCTTTCACGCCTGCCCGGGTGTCCATGGGGTCACTGATAACAGCCCACTTCTGGAAAAACCTGTGATCTGAGAGGGAAGGGAAGGAGTTTCCTGTGGAGAGCCCAGGTTACCATTTCACATCCCAACTACGTCTGCATAAAGACTGCCCTGACCCTGCCTCTGAAGGTGCAGGAGCTGTCACCAGCCCTCAGACAGCCAGGAGGAGAAGCAAGTGCTGGTCCTCATGTGAACTAAGTGCTTTAAAGACAGGGCCCTCACCAGACCCAGCAGAGCACAAAGGAAACATCAGTTTCAGACAAAGCCGGGGTCAGGAAGCAGGTATGCAGTGCAGTTGGTCATACCTGGCTGGCTGTACACTGTCGCAACATCCATCTTGAACGTTCCTATGCATGTTCCCAGGAATGGTATCTTCTTTGAGTGAAAAACCTGCAGACAGCACAAATCCCCCTGAGCACCAAGAGATGCGGGCAGCCAGGTGACACATCCAGACATCCCTGAGGAGGCCAGGACTGCTAGGAGATGCCCATTCCAACACACAGCTCAGGCAGCAGTTGCAAGTTCCTCATGCACATTGACCCATCTGAGTTAGCCCTGGGACAAACCCATTCCTGCCCAACCATTCCCACAAAGCCCACCAGCTCATAGCCCTCACTCAAACCTGGGCCAAGGAAAATTCATGTGCAACCAACTCGGCTTCTTCTGCCAGCCCCAGTTAAGCCAAACCCCTACAATGGACCAAGGGCAGACCTGCTTTCCTGCGGGAGTCCTATGTCCATACCCTGCTGGGTCAGGGCAGAGCCATGCCCCCACCAGGCTAGTGTCTCTCCCAAAACCCAAGCCTCGCTTGGTGCTTGCTGAACCCACACCAGCAGAAGAAAAGTGCAGCCTTTCACAGGGAAAGCGTTAGAGATCATGTGGCAAAGGAGATGCTGGCTGGGTTTAGCTATCTTCAGAAAAGCCCCATGTCTTTGGGGAAGGCCCTGCGCTTTGGAGAAGCCCCTGTGCTTTGGGCCAGGGGATTTTTGAAGACTGCTCTCTGCCTGCCTGGGCTTTTCTACAAGCACAAATCACTGCTGAGATCCCCTCACACCAGTCATTCGCCTCCACAACCTGCAGGATGAGGCTCCAGGGTAAGGGGCAGAGGGAATTGCCCCCAAAACAGCAGGGCATCAAGGCAATGGGCAAGAAACCGCCCCAGAGGCCCCACTTCAGTCACTGGATGCAGAGAAAACCTGACACGGAGGAGGTGGGAAGGCAGCACTGCCCAGCACTGGCTCAGAGCGGGGCCGGGTCTCTGCCCCACTGTGGCTGCAGGAAGGTCCTTTGGTCTCTCTGTAGTGCAGATGCCTCTGGCTGGAAAACCTGTCTGGTACTGGTACCCTTGCTTTGCCCATCACTCTCAGCGTCCACACACACAACCATCAGGCTGTACCAGTTACCAGCAGAGGGTAAAGAAGAAGACATACTTACCGAGATCTCTATGAGTTTGTGGAATAAAATGTCCCTTGGCTCATGGAATTCAAACAAAAAATACTGAAAGAGAAGAACAACACAGCTGAGCCCTGGGCTCCCAACATGGCCCCACAAGCACCTCTGCCTGAGAGCAGCTGCATCCCAAGCATCCCCTGCAAGGATGGCCCCAGCCACTTGGGACACCAGTGGGGCAAGGACAGAGCCTCTGTCCGTATCACATACTTCATTGTAGAAGGGGCAGTTTGTTGACTTCTGTGTTGCCGTGTGCCTCTTCTCCTCTCCAACCTTGACTACCACAAAGGGGTTAATGTTCACCCCCACCAGCTTCTGCGCTTCAATGATATTAATCCCAACCTGAGAAAATCATAGAACCATAACATAGTTTAGGTTGGAAGGGACCTTTTAAAGGTCACCTGCGGGAGAAAACATCCCATCTGTGGGAGAAAACCCTCGGATCAGCATTCTCCTCATTTCCAGCTGCATCTTGAGCTTGTTTCAGCAATACCAGTACGCAAATGTGCAGGACCCTCTTGCCGCAGGGGTGGACACTCAGGGCAGGCAAGAGCATGGCTCCTGAAATCTGCTATGGCCAGGACAAACCAAAATGGTATTTGAGATATTTGGTTCTTTCAGACAAGCAAGGAAATGAAGTGTTAAATCTCCAGCACCTTTGACAAGAGCGGCCTCCCCAGCGGCACTGTCCCCTGAGCAGCACTGTCCCCGTTCAGTTCCTGATCCCAAGGTGATGCAAACCCACTCCTCCCACATAGTGGGGTCCACAGACCATCTTGGACAAGATGCTCTTTGTGTCTTCTGTCTATACTTCTCTGAATCCTGCTGAGATGGACACCATGGGAAAGACTGGAATGTGACTGCCTGATTTGCTGCAACTGGTTACGGGTCTAAGACATGGCAGAAGTGTTCTCACATTTGCTCTACCTAACTAGGCAGTTGTTAAGGTGAAGAATAGTAGCTTCAAGAAAAGGATGGTAGGAAATTCCACCCCCACAAAAGCTTCCTGCTTGGTGGATAAGAGCCAGCCCTGAAAAGCAGGAGACCCAAATGTGAGTCCACGTTTACTTAGAACCAGGGAAGGATTTAAATCCATAGCCAGGCTGGGAGACCTGCCCTGAAATCTGCAGGGCAAAAGATGGGACTGAACTCCTTTTCCAAACTTCACAGTGGTTTCAAATAAACCTGATGTCAGAGCATCGGCCAGAGCCACAGCTTCATACCAGCCTCCCAGCATCTCCAAGAAAGCCCCTGCAGCAGCCCTCCACCTCCAGCCATGTCCCACAGATGTCCCTGGGGGCTCAGGCAAGGCCCTGGGCAAGCTGGCAGGCACCAGCCCTGCCTGGGTGCTCTCTGAAGCTCTGCTCAGGCAGTGTTTTGCAGTGGCGCACATGGCTGTCAGGCTGATTCCCTTCTCCTGTACATAGCTAACTACATGGCCCAAAAAGAAATTCTGCTCTAGGCTGGCTGATGTTGGAGCCAGCACTCATGGATGCAGTCTGTTCAGGGAATCTCACACCTTGCCCAGGGAAGCCACCCAAATCAAGAAGGCACCTTCGTGCTAGAGGCCTTGCAGGGGTATGTGGCAATTGGAGAAGCCCGGGCCTGCAACAAGGCAGCGAGGGACCAGCTGCGGGGCCAGAGGCAGCTGCAGGGACACACACACAACACTGCAGTACCTGGAAGCTCTGTGGGGTTGGGGTGGCAAAGAGGTCCCGTGCGGAGCAAAGTCTGGAGCGGCTGCACAGAAAAACAACCCGGGTGAGCAGGTCTCTTCATCTACGTGGACCCGAGCAAGCCCCCAGCAAGGGAAGCAACAGAAACCCTGGCAAATAATGGCTCCTTGCCCTGGGAACAAGCAAATCCCCAACAGTCCCTGTTTGGGGCCATTGGAGATTGAAGGTTTCTGACATTTTGCAGAAGCAGAATGCCAAGAGATGCAAGATTGCCCCAGAAATCACCCCATGAGCTGGCACTTTCCACCCCAGGGCCCAAGCAGGGGCAAGAGAGAAGAGCATGCCATGGACACCTCTTCACAGGGCTGAAGACAATGCTTGAGACCTCCATTTCAGACACATCATAGAAATCTTCTTCCTCCTCTTCCTCATCAGTCTCCAGGCCTTTGGCCAGCTTCCTGCCCAGTGCGGCGGCCCTCCTGTCCAGTTCGCTCGCTCTCGGCCCCTCGGCTGCCCTGCAAACCCCCCACCACGTCACGCACTGCATCATCAGCCCTGATGAGTGGGTTGTGCCCTCCTCTCCACCCAGGAGGGTGAGCTGATACACTCAAGTAGGGTGACTTACTCCAGCTCCTCAAATCCAGGATTGTGGATGATTAACTCCAAACTGTAAGAAAAGCAGATGCCTTGCTGAAAAAAAAACAGTGCATTGCGGCTGTTCACTGATGCATGTAAGTAACAGAGCCACAGCTATACTCCTGCTTGGCTCTTGGCAGGGATACGAGCGTCCTCCTAAGCGATGCTTTTCCACTGTCCACCCCGTGTGCCTTGCCGCTTTGCCTCTGGCACTCCAGAAGTGACACTCCCCAGACCTTGCTGCTGCCTGCCATCCTGTCCGCCCAGACACCCACATCTACCCTGGCTTTGGGCACCACCTGTGTGCAGGGTGCCTGGGGTTGCTACAGTCCAAAGCCATGCTCTCTGCAACTTTGCAACCACAGTATCTTGCTCCCGTCAGCCAGAAAGGCTGCAGAAATGCTCTTGAGTCCAAAAGGACTCCCAGGGTGCAGTGGGTTGTTGCAGTCACAGGCTTTTTGTGAAGACAAGGTATTTTTCTCTCCAAGAGCCCTGCTCACTTATTGCCGCTGTAGAGGAGAGATGCATCAACCTGGCCAGAGGTGAAGAGTAAATGAGGCTGGATTGCATCCCAAAGGCTGCCATTGGCAAAGGCAGCTGTACAAGCTGCCTGGAAATTTGCTCCTCCCAGGATTTCAGTACCTGTCTTTCATCTGATAGACAAAGTCCTCTTCAACCCAGGTCCCAGCTGAGCCATCTGGAGGCTGGTAGCGCAAATCCAACTCAATATAGATCTACAAACAGAAAATGAAACTGCCTGAGAGCTTGGCAGCCACAAAACAACTGCAGAAATGTCACAGAAAAGGGGAAGGGGAGCGTGGAAGGAAAAAAAAAGAAGTGAGATGCTGGTGGAAAGAAGAGGAAGGAAGGGGGTCACAACCCCACAAGAAGCCTATTTGTACCAGACTCTCCTTGCCTACCTGCATCAACAAGGTAGAGTTAACCAAACTCCCTCCCCTACAGCTTCCCAGACTCCAGGATTCACTGAATAAAAGCTGGCTCAAGTTTCCAAATCTAAAATATACCATGTAGAGGCCACTGAGAGCCATCTCAGAGCACTTTTGACAAGGAAAGTGGGGAGAGCCCTGCAGCAGAGCAAACAAACGTGCAGGAGTTTGGAGTGGTCTCTCTGTGGGAGGCATGAGACAGCTGGCAGAGCATCCCCAGGCATGACAGCTTGGTTTAAAACACCACAGAAGCCATAAGCACACCCAGAGTCTGCATCACAAGAGATATTGACTTAGTGTCAGTGATGAAGAAGGACGGCCAGAGAAGTATGGGGCATGTTTGGTATTGGCACAGCCAGCATGGGTCTGAAAACGCTTGGTCTGCAGGTGACCAGCTGATCTCAAACCAACACAAACGTACAAGAATTTCCCAGCGGAGGCCAAAATCACAGCTGCGGAGGAGGTCACTTCTCAGTAGGCTGAAAAGGATGTACAAGCTGGGTTCATAGCTCAGACCCTGGAAAACACATTTCTGGGAGGAGAAATACAGCCCAAGAAAGCAGTAGTACAGTGGCTGGGAAAGGCAGCAGCAAAGGCTGGATGGATGCAGAAGCCTGCGATAAAGCTGGGTGCATAGCTGAGGCTCTGAAAAAAACCTTTCAAACCACCAGGAGAAAAAAGGGGTGCAAATAACTCAGGTCCCAGAGAAGAACGGGACTTGGAATAGCAGGAACAGCTTTGTTTCCACTTTGCTAAAGGAGCAGCGGTTGAAACAGCCTCTCTCCCTTGGGGACGTGTCTCTTCCCAGCTGAGCTGAGGAAGAGGGTCTCAGGCTGCTCTTGGGCATCCAGTCTTGCCTGCCCTACTTCTGTCCCCTGCAGCCCTTGCGCAGCCAGGGTTATTGGGTTGGAGCGGCTCATCAGCCAACCGAATGCGGTTGGTTTTTGGTTGGAGCGGCTCATCAGCATGAGTGCTGCTGTTAGCACAAGGGAAGAGACAGTCAGGGGCAAAGGGTTGGGCTGCAGAGCAGCTCTGACCTTACAGCGGTGTAAGTGCCCCTAGCTCAGTCCACTCAACGGAGCGCCAGCATGGAGTGCTGCCGAAGGGTCGGCCTAGTCCTTGTCCCTTTGCTGGCACAAACGTTTACGCAGTGAGCTGTATAGGGCTAAAAATCATCCTGGAAATGCTCAGCTTCCACCTGGACCTGCTCCCTGACCCAGCCAGCTCAGCAACATGGGAAAGCTGTGCCTGTGCCACTCAGGCTCGTGGTCTGGTGGCCACAGAGCTGCATCCCATGTGCTACCGCGGGGGTGAGTCAGGTTGCCCGTGGGAAAGGCAAACAGGGGTGCAGCACATTGCAGGGCTGTCCGCATCCGCCTCTCCTCCTCCTGGCCCTGCCCGCAGCCCTGGCACGGAGCCCTGGTTGTCCAGCACTCGCTGAACCACGCCTGCACGCCCAGCTGGCAGGAAACAGTTCATTTTTGGGTCACATTCATTTTCCACCTGCACAAAGGGCCCAGTGAGCCCTGGCACCAGGGCACGAGGGGAGCGGGACTGACAGAGCAGAGCAGAGGGGCAGGCAGGCATCAGAGCCGCTCGTGCTGCCCTGGACCATCCAGTTAGCACTGGTGTTTAACCGCTCATACTGCCCCTGGTTAAGCCATCCGGTTAGCCCTGGTGTTTAACCCAAAAGCTCACTGGGGATCCCAAGGCACCCTGCCACCATCAGCCCCACTCGTCAGCTACCCTCTGCTTTGTACCCTGCAGCAGCCCATGCCCATGCACTGCGTGGTGCAGGAAGCAGATGAAATACCACCTCCTACATCCATCACCCAGACCCAGGAAGGTTTTACTAAGCCTCCCTCTGCTCATCCAGGCCTTCGGCAGGTCTCCAGGGCCCCCAGCCCACTCCACACACTTATGGATGCTGCTAGAACCACTTGATGGGTGTGAAGTAGCTGCACCCCTGCACAGAGAGGGCACAAAACACCACAGCACTCCCAGGCTCAAAGCAGCACCTTGGACTCCCCCTCAGCCGCAAATCCACCTGGGAAGCGCCACACAAGGCTTCCCACAAAGCCTTCCTGATTGCCGATGGCCAGGCCGCCCATGGAGGACTTACACCGGTGACTCTGTGGTTCCTGTCAACGAGGGCCTCCCGGAGGATCAGCCTCCCGGACGTCATCAGGTGCTGAAGGCTGAGGACAAGGGTACCGAGAAGTCTGGAACAAAACCAGGGGCTGCAGCAATTACTGTGTGTAGCATTAGTACCTACATCCTGGGGGAAGACAGTACCAGGATCTCCGCTCTCCTCCTCACAGCCCCTCCGAGCTGCGGTGAAGGCAGTGAACTGCGGCAGCACTTTCCATAGGGAGTCTGGCAGCCAAAATACCCAAGACCCACTGACCCTGCAGCAGGTCGTGCCTCCATCCCTGTCATGCCCAGGCAGCTGCTTGCAACCGAGCTGCCATCTACTGTTAAAGGCTTGTGCAAATCCAGTCCCACTGAGTGTGAGGGAGCTCTCCCCTTCAGCAGAGCTGGGCTTCATGGGAGCCAGTCTGTGTTTGGGCAACCGGCAGAGCTGGGGTAGCTCTTCCCAGACAAAACTGGGAAGCAGAGGCTCCACACAAGGAAATACAGAAATAGGACATAAAGCCATGGCCGCAGGAATGTTTGCAGCAAGTCAGGCCAAAATTTACCTACTCCAAAGGGGCTTCTCCCTGGAGAAGGGTCATCTGGCTCCCTGCAAGTGGCATTCAGCCACTCCTAACCCCACCTTGTGTTGCTGCTGTCTGGAGCCTGTTTGTTGGCCTCCATCTCCCCTCGGCAGCTCTGCTGGCAGCTGAGCTAAGCCCCGTGTGAAGCAGAGCTTCCTGCTGCCTGCTGGAAACCACCATCGGAGCATTTCAGTGCCCGCCCAGGACTGAGACAGGAGGAATCATTCCCCAGTCATCTCTATTTCAGCTGCGAGCTGCTGATCTCTCGTATCCCCTCTCACCTCCCTCTTCTCCAAGACACAGAGCCTGTCTAGTCTCCTACCCCCAAGGAAGGAGTCTCTCTGCTCATCCCCCTCCTCTCCAGCTTTTCCAGCTCGGTGCTGCCACCACAGAAAGGCTGCACATGCAGAAGTCCAGAAACCACAGATCAATACAGCAACATAACAAATTTTTCCCTTCTGTCCTTCCACACTCTCTTTCGTTTATTTTTGATCATCCCAGTGCGCTGACCAACTGCTTTTAAACTGTAACGTCTTGTCACCTGCCATTACTCTGCTCCCCAGCAGTGGAGGTGTGTGGATAGATGCTGCCAGTGCCAGTCCAGCCATTTCCTATTGGACTTCTTTGCTCAGTGCCATCAGGTCCTGGCGATATGTTACTGTTTCTTTTATCTATTTGTCCTATAGCCATTTCTGTTGACATTTCAGTCAGAGACAATTCGTCTGATCCAGCTCCCACAAGGAAAGTATCCAGTAAACAGTGACACTAAGTTCAACCACATTTTCTGCTCTGGCTTTATCTTTAAGTGTCTCGCATGTGCTGTACTCATCTGTTTCCTCCACACCCCCTCTGGCAGGCTTGTGATGGCTTTGAAAAAGTTTGTATTATTAGCTACCTCTAGAGAGTTGTTCCTATTGATTTCCCTTCAGTTCTTACATTTTGCTTATCAGAGCTAGCACCCTTCCCTGCATCCTCGTGTTTCACATGTCCTGGAAAGACATGCCTCTGCTCCCTTGCTTGCTGTACCACCCCTGCTCAATCTGTCACCTCTACTCTTGGGTTTCCCTGAAGTGTTTTACAACTGCTGGAATAGCTGCTGAGTTCATGTTATTGTGTCTGTACCACCTAGAAACATTTTAAATTCCAGCTGATCCTTTACCATTTAAATTGCTGTCTTTTTTTAAAGGTTGAACAACACTACCACAGGCTCACAGCTTTTCCCCGCTGATAGACATGTTGAATTTGGGTGCAGCATGGTCACAGTCACCATGTGGATCTCACCCATGGTCTCACGTGGGTGAGAGCAGGTCCCCACTCTGCTGCAAGTCCTGCCCTTGTAGCTCTATTTTTTAGGGCCCTATTTTACCTTTGTCGCACCTGGGGGTCTGATCTGGATCCTTAGGTAGTCTTTGTTACTGCTGGCACAACTAAATCATTCCCCTCACTTAACTTAATATATACAGCACTGCTGCCCCACCAGAACAAGCAGCTCCATCCCTCTTCTATAACTTGTATCCTGCTCATCTTCCTTCCATCAAATTTCCAATAAATATTTTCTACTCCCAGTAGAAAATGTAAAGCCCAGTATGTCTCCTCCCCCACCTCTGCTGGTCACTCCAACAACCAAAGGACCTACCTGTTACTGAAAACCTTGCTGCAGTTGTAAACCTTAATGGACAGCATCTCTCCCATGACAAGCTTCCCATAGTGAGGCCAGCAAAAGAGCTACAAACAAACAGAGCAGGAAGAGATGACAATTCATTCCCAGCTACACTTTCCCTTGTTTGATAGCTGGTTGGTCTCCTCTGCAAGGTGACTGAACCAACGAGCATGACAAAAAGCTGCTGCGGTGGGAAGTTACTTTCCTGCTGGCCAGGGCAGACCCAGCAGCTGAGAATGGAGGAAGGATAGGGAAGGGAGTGAGAGTCCCTCCAGCAGCACAGAGCCACAGGTCAGATGCTGAAGAAGCCAGAGCATCATCACCCTGGCAAAAGGAGGATGCTTGTGCCTGTTGAGGTCCCTGAGCTAGCAGGTTGTGGGGTGAGATGGGGCATGGGAAGGTACAGAGGTACTTGGGGAGAAGAGATCACCCAGGGCAGGGAGCCATCAGGCTCAGGCACATCACAAAGCTGCGCCCTGAGGCTGCGATTCACCTGACACCCAAACTGGCCGGCTGCCTTGCGGCTGGCAAGTAAGAATGGTCCCTCCTGCCCCCCAATCCTTCTCTCCTTTCCCCAGGCGGGGCAGAGGCATCCGGACGGGACGGTAAACGAGCGACGGGAACCACCCACCAGCCCGGTATAGCCGGGCTTTTACAGGTTTCAGGGACGTGATGGTGAAGATGGGCGCTAGGAGGAACGCTTCCCGGCCCACCCCCGTCCCTGCTTCCCCCGTTACCCCCCCTGCCCCACGAGGCATCGACCGAGACGCTGCCGTGTCCCATCCCTGTCCCATAGACGACACCTGCGGAGGAGCCCCGGTGCTCCGCACGCCCCGCCGGTTTGCCCTCACCTCCCCGAAGACGGCCTCCGGGCCGCAGCGGATCTTCCTCGTCTTCTGGGTGAAGCCTTGGGAACGAGAGGGGAGGCGTGAGGTGCCGGCGGGGCAGCACGGCCCGGACCGGCCCTGCTCACCCGCCCGCCGCGGGGAAGGCAGACCCCGACCCTCCTTCCCTCCCTCCCTCCCACCCAGCGTGGCCGGGGCCCACCTCGGAAGCTGAGCTGCACCTGCCGCTCGCCGCGGCCCGGCAGCCGGGAGAGGCGCCGGACGCCGACGCTGAGCGCCATGGAGCCGGCGGCGGGCAGCGCTGCCCCGCTCGGCCCCGCTCCGCCCGGCGTGACTCAGCCCCGACTCGCCCGCCGGTTCGGCCGCCCGCTCCCCGCCCCGGCGCCCCCGCGGAAAGACAAGGGGGAGCGGGGGGCAGCCCCGCCCGCTCCGTCTTCCTCAGCCCTGGAGCACCGGGGGATGGCCCCTGCGGGGCCACCGGCCCGAGCCCCCCCGGGGCCACGGCCCGGCCGGGCAGAGGGGAGCACTCGGCCACGGGGGGCTCAGGGAGGCTCTTCGCAGTTGTCTGTCCTGTGCCCTGCAGCGGCCAGACCCCGACGGCGTCCCGGCAGGCCCTGGGGCAGCACTGATGCTGGAGCCAGGGAGCCCAGCGGTGGGCGCTCTCCCTTTCCAGGGCTGGGGAAGGAAGGAGAAGGGAAAAGCCCCCAGCGGAGGCTGTCACGCTTCAGGGCAGGCCTGATGCCTGGGGGACAGGGGCTTCCAAAATTGGGACTACAGGATGCCGGCCTGAGCGCTGCAGTGAGTACCGGAGCCCAGCTCAGCTCTCTCCCAGCCCCGCGGCTTCTCCAGGACAAAATCACAGCTTCTGTGGTTAAAACCCTCCAAAGCAAATAGAGGGAGGGTGGGGAAGGGAAACCGGCTGGGCCGGCTTATGGCCCTCTGCTTAGGAGGGTTGGGCTCCCCTGACACGAGGAAACTGCGCTCGGAGCAGCATGTGCTCAGCAGCCCCCGCTCACCTCCCGCCTACCCCACACAGGAGCAACGAAAGGGACCAGAGGAGCCAAGTTGGTGTAGGCGGGACACCAGAGCACTTCCTGGGGACAGAGGCTGCAGCCCGGGTGCCAGCTCTCTACAGGACAGAGACAAGCATTGAAATCCATAGACGGCAAGGTAGGAGCTCCAGCTGCTACGCAGGAGCTGGCACCAGGCCCTCGCAGCAGGGAGGGTGCAGGAGGGAGACCTGGGGCACATCATGCCAGGAGCCAGCTGTGCTCACAGCTGTACTCACCGGCTTGGCCTGATCCAGCTCATTGCACCTGCACAAGAACTGGTAAACGAGAGATGCTGGAGCACTTCTGGAGCACAGATTTAGGCCAGATTAAAGTGATCGTACTATCATGAGCTCAGCAGGATTTGGAAAGCATTTCTTCCTCCCGCGGGTCTGGCGCTTTCATTCAGCGCCCAGCACCAAACATCTGCATCCACACACACCATACAGGGCTCCTTGCAACAGGCCAGGGTAGCTAATCCTGCTCTGCAAACACCAAGGAGTGAATCATGCCTGTGCAATGCCAGGCTGCTTTGAAGCAAGCCCTGCACTTATTCCCTTTATCTCCCTCTTACCCAAGAGCTTCCTGGAGCACCAGGGAAGCAGCACCTTGGCGGTGGAAACAAGCCACGGTGGGGAGGATACCACTTCACAGTGCAGCAACAAAACGTAGCAGGCTGGCACGACTTTTGTGAGGGAGCGGATCAGCTCAGGGCAGCACAGAAAGCTCAGTGCACTGACCCCACACCCAGTCATGGCTGGAGGGGGCAAGGGGGGCAATTTAGGCTGTTTAATGAGACATTCAGACCACCAAAGTGTGCTGCTGATGGGTGGACCCAGTATTTGCTAAAAAGCTGATCAAAAGCCATCATGTCCCAGTGGAGTTTGTGTGGCTTCCTCAAACACCTGGAGTGGTCTTATCACTTGCATTCATCTGAAGACGGTGCCTCAGTTTTGGTGAAACAGTCCCTGGGGGAACCAAACATTTTAGACCCCAAAATAGGGCCCTTAGCCCAACAAGCTGTCTGGGCAAAGGGGGATGGAGCATTATCTTCCATAGAGGAGGGAGCTCTGTCAGGTAGCATGGCACAGTCTGGCATGAAACGTCACCAGTATTTATTGCCAGGTGCCCTAGAAGCAAGAGGAACCCTCCCTGATGAGCTCCCACGTGCAATAGCTTTTGATTTATACAAAGCCCTGATGCTGAAATACCTTTGGGGACCGCAAGTACACGGGTGCTTGCCCAATCTCGGCCAAGGCCAGGGTAAAGAGACTTCTGGGGTGTTCCCTGTGCTTATCATGGAGATAAAGTGAGAGTGAGATCCAGGATGATGGAGAGCACGCACCGGCATCAGGAGAGAACAGCACATTCTCCTGAGGAAGAAAACCCAAGCTCAAAACCTGAGCTCTCGTCTACCTAAAGCGACAATACCTAAAGCGACAACCATGCTGTAAATCTGCATTCCAGCTACACCCAGGGCGGCACAAGGCAGGAGACATACCTCCCAGCCTCTCACCAAAGATGCCCAGCAGCCATCTCCACTGCTTCTAAAACCAGGAGCCCTGGGGGGAGTAAAGAATGAGAGAAAACAGGCAAAACTGTGCCATCGCAGTTCAGCAGCTTCCAAGCTTGACACTCCCATGACTTTTCACCTGGGCCCACACTCGTGCAGCTCTTGTTCTCAAGTGACAACCACGGGACTTGGGTCCCCTTGCTCATTCACATTTCAGCCACTTACCTGTGGGTAAACAGCATGTCCTCCAAATTCTCCTCTGCTCCCACAGGGGGAAGAACTTCCTCAGACCTGCCTCTACCACGTCTTGGCCTCTTCCTCCCCAAAACAGGGAAGGATCAGTGAGTCCAGCACCTCGCGAAACCTCAGCTAGCTGCAGAACAGTGACTCCACTCCTCATAGCCAGTGCAGAGAGACAGAGGATTCACTCTCTTCCTTTTGAGTGGGAACTGGCAGAGGTTTAAAAAGGAGAGGTGAAATGGATTTCCCATTACGCATTCTGCTGTCTCAGAGCTCATCTTCTGCCCCTCAAGGCTGAAGCAAAGGAAAGTCCCAACGTGCTTCTGAAGTCTTACCAAAGAAACCATTCACTGAAGCCAAGCACTACACACTGCCACCAGTATTTCTTGGGTCAAACAAGGGATTAGTGAGCCTTCAGAACTACTGCTGTAAATATCCTTTAAAGAACACTTTATTAAAAAGAAAAAAAAAGATACAATGCACACGCGTACACAAAAAAACAGCCTTAGGTTTGCTTGCATGCATAATACAGGGAAGGAGAGCTCTGCCCACAGGTTGTAAGCAGCTGAAAACATGAGTAAAGGATGCTCTCAACCACAGTGCAGTTTCTCAGAGAAGACTTGGCAGTTTTCCTCCCTCTCTTCCACACCTGTAACACATTAGTTTAGGCAGCTACTCAAGAAGAGAGGTTGCTTGGTTTCCTTTAAGAACCTAAATAAGTGCAAGAAAATTGGGTGCTGCAGGCTAGATGATGGAGTATTTCAGGAGAGACAGCCCAGCTTTCTGTAGAGGAAGCTGGCTGCTGCCTGTGGAACCTGGGAGAACACTTTGTGGTCAAAACTACGTTTGAATAAAAAACTAGCACAAATTCATCTTTGCTCAGCAGTGGTCCTAGACCCACAGCCCTTCAAACACAAGCTACGTACTAGTTTGTGGCAGATACCCTCCAGAACAACTAGTCTAGTTGAGGATGTAGATTCAAACCCAGGTTCTGTTTTCACACAGGTTTGTAACCTACCAGTGTCATAGCCTGAATCACCACAGCAGTATTCCAATGTATTCTCACCATTTCCTGGTTTACCTGGTAGAACAAATTCTTTCATAATTTCACAGTAAAGAAACAGCTCATCTTACTGCAGGACAGGGCTGCAGGATATACATTCAGCAGTCTAACAAATCTAATGATGATGGACAACTTGCTCTGCTTTTGCAGCTGATCACACTCAACCTAGGCTACTCAACTCAGACGCTGAATCACCACCAGGCTAGTATTGTAGCAAAGACCTTGCATAAACCAAAACATCCACACTGCTGGAAAACAAAAGGAAAAGCCCAGAAAGGAAGTAAAAGTCCAGACATGTTATCTAGGTCAAAGCAGATTATTTATTTATGAAACTGAAAGCGATGACCACTTGTAGTGCAATGACAAGCCCAAGTTCCTTTATCTCTATTTTGAGATGAACTATCAACTCGCATCTCTCAAAACAATTGTGCTTTGCTATCATGTGCTTCTTCTATAAGTCCCCAGACCACATAACACACACTTCCACACTTCTGAGGACACGGAAGCACCTCTTTGGAGTTCCACAGATAGTTACTTCTTCATTTTGTAACTTCTGTGACACAAAGAAATCACTCACAGGATCTTTATTTCAGTGTTTCCAGTTTCTGGATTTTGAAAGTCACATTAATGTGACTCATTAATCCCACACCACCCCCCAATTAATTGATGATTAATCCTCATTAATCCCCCCACAAATAAGCAAAGTGCAGTGTTCTTAAATTGCACCAATGGCTCCAAGCAAGAGGCCATCACAGAAGCAATTTTTGCTAATAGAAAAATGTGATCTAAAAGAAGTGAAGTATGGTCACTGAAATTTAAAAATAAACCTCTACATATAAAAATATACTGGCACTTTAGGAAGGCACAACAGGAACTACCTCAGGCATCCAACCAACAGACTTTGATTCCAACCAGTAGAGAAGGGTCCCCATTCCCAGGGCAGCTTGACAGAAGAAAAAAAAAAAAAAAAACAAACCTATCAAGGAACACATGATAAGTATCATTACAGTAAACAAGACTGCAGTATTTCTCCTACCAAACTCAGCATTGAAGCAGTGCGGCGTGAGCAGCTCAGTGCACATGCCCACACTGATACCAAGCAGCGGACGGGCCATATCAAGCAATGATGCATGGTATGATGTGTCACTGTTGCAAGGTGGAAAACCAACAAGGTCTATTTTTCTCTGACAAAAACTGCCAGCAGTTGTGTTTTTACTGTATTTACATTTCATCCAATTAGGAACAGGAAAGATCAAAGATACAGAGCACAAGCAGATAAGAGAATTAGTGTGAATGGTAAAATCTCAAGGCACTGAGCACCCACAGTGTGCAAGGGAGAGTGTGGGTGCAGACAACTCTCTTCACCCCAGTGACAGAGGTGGCCAGGGTCAGGCTGCAATCTACATCTTTATTTCCAGCGATTTCACAGGTGGCCATCCCTGCCATTTATAGTACGACACCAGCTGCTTAGGCACTTCAGCCAGAACCATCTGGGAAAGAGCTTCCCAGGGAGCCTGCAAGGAGAACAGGGAGAATAAATCAGAAATACTGCAGAGAAACAATTTATCAGCTCAGTGACAAACTCTCTTACAGATTCAGAGTGTAGCCCCCCACCTGCCACATCTTACTCCCTGTTTCAAGAGTTCCTTGCTGCAGTTTTAGGAGCACTTCCAGTCAGTCTCAGTAAGCACTGCTGATGAAAATCACTTGTTCCCACCCCTGCACCGCTCCCAGCTCAAGCCCAGGCTCACACAGCCTTTATATGGCCCTGATCTGGGTAGGAAACTGCCCCAGCCACTAGCAACCTCTCTTATTTGGGGTTTTCATTTTACTCCACTCCTCAACCCAATTCACTGTGCAACGTGCATGAATGCTAGTGCCAACAGTGGAAGTAGGGAGGAGCTGGGGAATGACAGGACTGCTTTCAACAGCAAGGAAGACGTATCTCATCTTAAATCACTCATGGGACCCAACATCAGAGACTGACAATATGATCTCAGTTCCTTGCCTGATGTTTGCATCCCAGGAGAGAAAACATCTCCTTTACTCCTTTAACTCTGCAATAGCCAAGAGATAGCATACTAAATCAATGATACAATGAGAGCCCTTTAAGAAAAGCTGCAAAAGAGCTGCGACAAGGCACACAGTTTTGAACACAGAAGCAAACATCTCTACTCTCACTGGGAACAAGCAGCTTGGACAGCACTTTGAGCATGCAGCTTGCTGCCTTGTCTAGATCCATGCTCATTTTTTAGATGTAGTAACTGCATATATATTAGCACCAGGACTCTTCTGAAGTTGAAGACAACTTACATTTTTTAACTGTCGGAAAGGCACAAACTGGACAATGTCTCGTGCAGCTGGCTCTCCTGTCAGGGACTTCAGGACACCATTGTCTCCATCAAGGAACTCCATTGCTTTGAAATCAGCTTCACCAACTCCAACAATAATGATGGACATCGGCAGCTTAGAGGCATTAACAATTGCTTGCCTAGTTTGGTCCAGATCAGTGATCTCTCCATCTGTGATGATCAGCAAGATAAAATATTGCTGAAAAACATTAGAAAGCACTCAGTTAGGGAGTTCAACACCAAAGCTCACATAACTGAAGGCAAATGGAGCAATTTCATACTCTAAGAAAGAAGTCACATGGTGCTGTGGATAAGACAAAACCAGAACATTAAAGAAACTTATGTTTATTCCCATTTTTTCCATATGCCTAACACCTTTCATTGTGCACTTCAGATTTCCTCTGTAGTAGAAAAAAGATAGAGGCTTAAATTCAATTTAGAAAGAACAATTACACCAATTGGCAGAAAGTACTAGAGATGAGCAAAGTACTACTGAATCAACAAAGCTCCATACAAAATTCACTGATGGGTGCTGCTTTACTCACTGACATCTCAAAAAGGCTAAAGTTTAATATTAAATACCCCTGGAGAGTAACTCAAAAAGCCTTATTTTTTAGTTACCAATAATTTAAATTATAAGTATTAGAAATCTCAAAATACAGCAGTGACAAATATCACGACACAAAGATACTCCAGAGATAACGAGGAGAAGAATACAGGAGCTTTTCTAGAAAGAAAAAAATACCTCAAACCAACACATTTAGCATGGTAAAGTGTGTAAAATTTCCTTCATTTTCCAGAGGCTAAGGTTTAGTACCTGGTTCTGAAATGAGCAAACACTGTTTTATAGCAGCTATCTATGGACTTAAAATGAAAATAAGAAATGAGACACACACAATGAAAACTGAATTTCCAATTCCAAAATCCAGTTAACACAAGTGTTACTATGGTTGTACCCCATTACTGACAGATTCTTTATTTAAATAGTTAGTTTTTCATCTGTAAGAAAAAGTAGAGATATTTAACACATACAGAGAAATAAGAAGATTCCCCCAAGTGTTGGGAAGGCTAAAAAATACCCTCAGAAATGTAAGAAATGGATCTCCCTAAACCAAGCACCTCAAAGCATGGGAAATATATTCAATGTACACACAAACATAAGTAGCACCAAAAATACTGACACAGCTAGACCATAAAGCAAGTGTCAGAGTGTACATCAAAATTCCTTCTGATTGGTCTGTCAAAATGGAATCAGTTAAATCTATCAGGAAATACAAGCCCTTCATCCTTAAGCAATAGGAATTAAGTTTAAAGAAATGAAGCTGAATTTTAACAGCAGTCGTGGCCGTGCAAGCACACAAATGAGATATGCAACACAGCTATAGAGCAGCACAGATGCTCTGCAATGCAATTAGCATACTGATTTAACAGTTCTCAGACTCCTTTGTTAATCTGGCCCTCTAGATATCGTGATTCTGCATGCCACCATGGTGGGACAGATAGTCACGCCCTCTGACGTTTTTCTTGGAGGCAGTCTTTGTGTACATTCTTGAGAGCAAAATTGTTTGGAATAAAATATATAGGGCCCTTCTATACTGTATGCATTCCTCACAGGTGATGGAGCTTGGCAAGAGAGGTTAGAGCGAGCCAACTGCTGACAGAGTCCAACTGGTCTAAAAGCCAACACAGCACCCCTGTATACTTCAACAGTAAGTACAACACCAGCAGCAGACTGTGAAAAGGAGAAATAAGTATCACCTGAGCAACAGAAACTAATGTCAATGTCTACCAAGTACAGGTTCATATCAGTATGTACCAAGAGAGTACCAACAGCCTCTCTGTAGGCTGGTAGGAGAGGACCAAATTTGGGATCCTAAGGAAGGAAGACAACATCACTTTACCATTCCATTCTATCCCATCATGAACATGGAAAACGTAAGTATCAACCCAACGCAGATCCACAGAAAGGACATGTACTCACTGAAGCAGTCCCTTGTTGTGCTGAGTGCGCTGCAAACCTTGCCACATGGTTTATAATAGGAGAGAAATTGGTTGGGCCATAGAGTCGGATCTGAGGAAGGATCTGGCGGTAGGCATCCACTATTCCTTGGATACCTGTAACACAAGGAAAGTAAGCTGCCACAAGAGCCTCACAACTTCTCCAGTAATTATTTTATAAGCATTACTAAATAGTACAGCAAAAGGATAATAATTCTTACACAGCTGTGAACTCCTAAAGGACAAATAAGCAGCACAATAACAGCAAACATACAAAGCACAGGGCTGAAACCAGTGGACATCTGCGGAGATAGGATTTGCAGATTTCTCCCCCATTGTACATTCTTCACATTACCCTTTGTGCCTCTAACATCACAAAGCTCATGGAAGTTGCAGGAAAAATAATCCAGTGAAGGCACACTGATGACTACGTTTACTTTGTTCTTTCTACCTTGTCATCCAATTTGTCTTGTTTAATTGCTTATAGACTAATTAGACAACAAGGCCAGAAGCTCTCTGGAAGAGTAACTTTTTATTTTCCTTGCGTGAAAGTTAGACAGTGATCCCTGATTCAGGATTCAAACATTTCTGTAACAGAAATAGCAATCCCTAAGGTTTTTCCTATGCAAGAAGCTTTTCTCAGGTTAACTAAACAAAATTTTTTAAGAAGTCTGATTTTAAATGGTGCATATTCTTCTGTGGATCCATCTAAATTGGCCTGCTCCTTGCTTGTATCAATGTAGCTTCATTTGCCACTGCTGCTTGCATTGTCCACCATGCACGTTTTAGTGCAGTAACTCTCAAAACTACTACAAAGGGACCCTTAAAGGGTAAAGACACAGATCCCTATGAGGCAGACAATGCTGAACTGACCGAGGAAATGCTTGGATTTTAACACTGAATCTCAGATTCCATTTTTTGTTGGCCTTAGACCAGAGAGAAAAACTGACCTGAGTTAAAAATGCTTGTTCAAGAACAATTCTGTGTCACTGCATGCTGACAGAGTTCTTAGTCCTAAAAGGTCATAATCCAGCTTAGAGAGCAGCCATTAAAAACAGCTGAAACAACCTCCACTAAAGAAGATGGCTATAAAGAAAATAAGCTTTTAAGACAACCCTTTAAAAGAAAACATTCAAACATATACGCATTGCTGATGAAGTAACCACGGTCCCTAACAGCCCTAGCAGACGGTCGCTCTGGAAGCATGACTAGCACAGGCACGCTGCTGATCTGAATCCACTGCCACCTATAACATACCAGAAGTAACCAAGTTGCAGCAACAAAAACTTCAGCACAGACTAACAATCAAATTAAATCTAGACCCCTTCACTAGAGCTTACGTAGACTGCACAGAAGTCTGCATCCACACACACCCACTCTTGTCAGCATCCAGGTGAGAGTAAACCTAGTTTGCTGCATGTCTTGGTGCTGCATCTGTTTTTCACCAGTTATGAAAGAAATACAACACTTCAAACATCTGTCCCTCTCACTGAAATATTAGTGAAGAGGTGTCCTCACCTTGACAATAAGGGTTGCTGGGGTTGAAGTTCAAAGCAAACTCATGAGATACCTAGGAAAGGGGAGATTACAAACAGTTAAGGAATGCAGACATGGACAGAGCAACTGCCCAGCATTGTGAAGGCCCTACCTGCCAGCTAGGAGGAACCTGAGCTCCAAACCCAAATGCAGGAAACAGCTTGTCCCTGGAGAGAAAGGGCAACAACAAGAAGTGAGAACGAGCAATTCTTTAGTAACTCACTATTCTGTTTCATTCCCAGAAAGCAGCTGGAGACCAAGGTTCAATTCCTGCCACAAGGAATGGGTACACCATCTAGCTCCCCATGGCCAGCCACCAGTTACCCAAGTGTTACAGGCTTAGGCTTGATAGTTTCAGAATTTCTTTCAGTGCAGCACCCCACAGGACTCTCAGATTTCGAAGTAGCAAGAGAAAAGCCAACCCAACCACAGCCTGGCTAAAGGACAGAGCTGACAAACATGTTTCCATTGAATCAAACAGGGCATTCATGTTTGAAATGCACCATCAGCAACAAGGGATTAGTAACCAGTTAAAGCAGCATTACAGAGTAGCCCAGGACCATAAAAGGGCAGACCTGGAAGGACAAATCAAGCAAATATGCCAAATTACGAAGGGCTGCCACTGCCCTCCCTGGCAGTGACAGAAGCAGGAGGAAGCAGTAGCAGCTCCTGAAGGGATCTCCCAAGGAAAGGTAGCACCTCAGTTATTCAAACACTACAGCTCTGGAACAAGCTATCAGCCTTGATCACTGACACCCACTGTGACACATTTTTGATGCGGTGGCTAGATCAGTTAAGATTATTACATACGTGTCATAATCCTGGACTATGCTTCCCACACTCCATATGGCAATCAGGTACTCATTTATCCCATCTGGGCTGATGTAGTGAAGAGAATCTGGTGACTTGGGATCTCCGTTGGAGCCAGTGAAATCTATACCCACCTGATCAGTCAAGATGATGACAGAAGTTACTGGTGCATCACCATAAGCAAATAAGAACTAACCATACCCAGAAACAGAGGGTTAGACCAGGCCCATACAGCTCACCTCCTCCCAGGCACACAGGCAGCCCTATACAGGGACAACCAAACGAGCCTGTGTAACTTTTCTCAGTGGGGTACATGCATGTTTAAGAAGTAGGAATCCTGTCCATTGATAGACTGAACCGATTTCTCAAAAGAAGCTTAAGAAACCCTAGTTCCATTAAAGTTGCTACTTGATCACAAAAAGTAAAAATATCATTTGTTTTTTGCAGTCTTCATCACTGAAATTTCACATGGTGTTTGCAGTCATTCACACTGCAAATAAAAGTACTAATCACAACTTCATTGCTCTTGTCTTGTCCTCTACAAAGATGTGCAGTGGGGAAACAACTCACTGTAAAATTAATCTGGCAGCCTCCCATGACGTAGTCCAGAAACGAATATTCTGTCTCAATCTAGAGGAACAGACAGACAGTGTTACACCTCCTCCCCATAAGAACAGATTTCATTACAATCAGAAAATAAGAAAGCCAAAACCCAACAAAAATCTTCCTACCTTGCAGGATTTTATCCTAATAATGCCTGAGTTTTTGTAGCTTTTTTTCTTTTGTTTTTTCTCAGGATGAATGCATTCAAATTCCACCTACAGAAAGCAAGCATGCAAGAAGCAAGTTCCAAAATATCTGCATTTACAGCAGGGCAAATTATTGAAACAGAATGGTGTCAGGCATCACACAATTTCAGAGTTACCCAAATATCTGGCAGAATTCTGATTTTTAAAATTAATTAAAAAGGTTTTCAACTACTTTGGCTGCTATCTGGCAAGCTAAATGGGATGCTTTTGCTACCAGCACTGGGCAGAACAGTGCTGGAAAAAAAGAAAGACCTCAGAAAAGTCTCTATCCTCATCAACATAACTGTTATTCTGTATGCAATCATGGAACGGTGTCATTGTATCAGAGGAAAAAAAAGTCGATCACAAATACGCGTGTTGCTCTTAACATAATCAGGTTCTTTTTCGGTGAAGGGAAGGGAATGCACTCAAACAGAAAACAAGGAGGCAAAATCTCGGGGTGGGGGAGGCCATAGAAGCCTAGGTCACAGGTTCCCAATGACAGTGTTTCACTGTTTTGCTTCACTCGCATTAGTTCTCATTTCACATGGGCTAGGGAAAAAGGCGAGAATCTTCCACCAGCTTTAGGATTACAACCACAGAAATCAAGTTGGCTGGCAACTGGAAGCAGTCCTAGGCTGTGTCCTGTGTGCGGATTCATCTGTCTGAATTCAGACGAGACACCTCTATGAGAATGACAGTTCAGGTTTTCACTGCAGACAACAGAGAGAAACCAGCGCCACCAGCAAATGATTCAACTTATTCTAAACTGGATGCCCAAGACAAGGCAAGAAGAGTGCCCCTTGGAAGCACTGCTGCTCTCCGTTAGCTAGAAAGGCAACCAGAATGCTCGTGAGGGTGACCAGCTCAAGCACAAATGTTATCTGAGACAAGCCCTACCTCTGCACTTGTCTGTTAAAGCATGAACAAACCCTTTTATTTCCACTTGACTCAGCAGAGGCAAAAGCAAGCTGAACTGCTGGGAAAAGTGGCTGGCGGCCAGCAGACAATGGGCTCAAGGATGTCTTTAGGAATAGGAATGGTAACAGTACCCAAGGAAAACAGAGCAATTTAATTCCCACACTAGGTTTTATTCTTCCCAGATGTTGGCTTAGGAATAGGAATGGTAACAGTACCCAAGGAAAACAGAGCAATATAATTCCCACACCAGGTTTTATTCTTCCCACACGTTGGCTTAGTAATACAAAGATACAGACAGAAAAATTCACTTTTGGAGGCAACAACTAAAAATATATCTCTGAGGTCAATATTAAAAAGGGTTTGTGAAAGACTGAATTATGGACTAAGTTAGCGGGGATTGAGAAAGCTCACCGGAGAGCCGCCACCTGCTTTCTGCAGCTGAGTCAGGTTAGTTTCAAAAGTGCCTATCAAGTCATGCGACCCATCGCTGTCGTGATCTGCACACTGTACCTGAAAGGGAAGAGAGCGCAAGCAATGGGCAAGCGTACTGCATTAGGGAGAACAGCAGCTGCTCACCACATGAACTCCTGTTTCCAAAAGCTTTGCAGCGATGCTAGCGAACTCCCCTATCACATCTGAACTGGTGGTGTCATCCATATCACTAACTGAAACCTGATAGTAAGAGAGACACCCAGAGTGAACCTCAGAAAAAGGAAGATGTTCAATTGCTCACCCATTTAAGTACACACAGTTAAAGTTTTAATTAAAAGCTTTCTCCAGTTTAAACACAAGAGATTAAAAAAAAAAACACACACACAAAAAACCCCACAAAACCCCCTAACATTTCACAGCCCGGATGTATAAATGCAAGATCATTCAGGACAAGATATGCAACTGGGGTAATGGGAAGAAGCAATTAAAAGTTTGTTATCTAAGCACTTTCTGAATATACTCTTTTCTTCTGCCCAGCAATAGCATCAATTTACAAAGAAATTGCAATTTCCACAGAGCACTAAGTCTGCCTTTTTCTGCATCTTATACCAATCAAATTATAATTAATTGATTGCTGATTAATTATTAATTAATTAATACCCAGTCATGTTTAAATCAGTATGAAAGCTTCAGAACTAAATAATGCAAAAAGAGCAATGCATTTAAAAATAATAATATGCTAATAACTATGGCTTAGAGCAAACACAGTAAGATGTATATTGTTAAGAGCTCCCCACAAAATCAACTGAGGAGCATTTATAACATGCACAATACACACGACTGCAGAACACAAGTAATTCCAGAAGCAGTCAATCAAGAAACAGTTTGTGAAGAGCTGCTTCCTCCCCCGTTGAAGTTCACATGCTACACAGGATTCAAAAGCTCTCTCTTTCCGAGATCTGCCTCTAGTAATCAAGAAACTGATGCTACTCCATTATAAACCACAGTGACGGCTTTCTCCTCAGGATGAAGCAACAAGAGGAACCCGTGGGTAACACCTCGATCAGGATGTCAAATTCAGTGGGTAGATATCTGAATTTGAGACAGGGTTCTTTTAGAACTACTTTGATCTGCTAGGGATCTGCCACTGGTATGAGTGGGAAACCTGTACAAAAAGCCCGGTAAATTATGGCCTGATCTAGGCACCTAAATGGGAAGCACCATGTCATCCTTCAGTCTCCTAATGGATAAACAAGATCACCTTAGAGACTGTGCCCCCCCTTCTCCCCCTTTATCCTTCCCAACCCACCACTTCTCCACTCCTCTCTTCTGCATACTCCACCATGAAGCAACTCCCACCCTCCTGCCCAAACTCCACTCCACCTCTCTCAACAATTCTGATGTTTAAACATCACCCAAAAGCAACTGGATTATGCCAGGGAGGCCAACGAAGGAGGCTCTCATGCAGAAGCCAGGGTGCGGACTCCCGGTGCAGGGTCTCCTTCACACCAATGCACCTGGAGAGCTGCAGAGAATTCAGCAGCTGCCGCCTCCACGCACCTCCTCTCCCCTCCTGCTTGCTCCCGCTCCCCCTCTCAGCCATGCCAATAAAATTGTATTTAGGCTTAAAACAAACCTCTTTTTGCAAGGGTTTTCTAAAACTAGCCAAGATTCACTGTATGCAGTCCAAAGAGTGGTGCTGCTGCAAACAAAATCCTGCTAGCGATACTGCAGAACACTGTATATAGTTATTTACTGACAAATTGTTTCTTCGCAAAAGAACTATCCCATATTCATTATGAGCCTTGGAATACAGTCAGCAGGTAAAATGCCCCTTTCATCTACAGGAGGAACTTTCAAAATTCACAGAAAATGGATTTGCCTTTATGTATATGCCATCAAACAGGTGCACTGGCGGTTTTAGTCCCAATACCAACACCCACAAATTTCACATTTGCTACTTCCATTTAAATAACTATGGGGAAGAGATGCTACTTTCATTTGCCCCTATTTTTAACAAAACTGTCAAGAAGATTAGGCTGTGTCACAAATCTGAGCTGTTCTTAACACAGAACAAGGAGAACATCACTCTGCATCACAATGAAGAAAGAATTACCGAAATATTAGGTAGCGTCATTAATTTGATCAAAAGATTTATGTTCACACACATATTCGGTACATAATCCTCATACATAGCTGGCAAAGCTGATGTTTAGGGGACACATCAAAATGGCTGTTTCCACTGTGCTGAAGTACAAGTTCTCCCTTCATTGACTGCTGTTATTTCATGCATAATTGTTCCTACATAAATTTTTGGAAGCCTCAAACAAGAGGTTCAGAGCAGCAAATACCAGATGAAAAATGAAACGCCAGTGCAATATTATATTCTTTAGTGCTGCTAGTGAAACTCCTGTCAGCCTGGATTCCCCTTTCTGACTGACTTCCCTAACCTGTTAAGTACAAGAACAGTATAATCCTTTTTCACAGCTGCACTGTAAAACTTAATAGATTGTTTGCACATGCATTGAGAATTTTGACTGAAAAACAAACCAGCAGCAAAAATCTATCCTTTTTAAGAAGCACATCATTCCAAAGTGAATTCCAAAGCACAGACAGCTTCTGGAAAACAAACACACACACACACACACACCCCCCCCCAACAAAACAAAAAAACAAAAGAAACCAAACAAACAGAAAACAAACACCACCTCCACCCCCCCCCACCCCCCAAAAAAAAAACCCAAACCAACCACACAAATCTTTTTGGACTATAGCAAATACAGTCTCATGTAATAGAATGCGTAAAGCATGCCACCTCATGCCAGTTTTGACAAATGATAATATGCATCTCCTTGCCATCTCCTTTCCACATTTGCTGCTCACTTTTGGACCAAGAGGACTTCTTCCTGACCTAAGACTGTTGATTCCCCAACAATAAAAGCTCATGAACACCACTCAGAACATTGCCACATATCAACAAGCCCAGCACACCTGAACATCTATTTCCAGGTTAAGAATCTCAGGAATTCTTTGGACTGCCGTGCTGCACAAATAAAAACATCAGCATGCATGCTTTTTGCTAAACCTTTCAGATCAAACTTACAGCATGAGATTTCTTCACAGACAGGATGAGGGCAGAAAATTCTGCAAATGGAAAGGGTTTAGGAGTTGGATAAGCAGAGAGAGACTATACTCACATAGAACTATCTATGGATTTAAATGCCTTTACATTATCAATGCATTGCTTAGAACAGAAATTAACAAATTAATTTGCTATCAGATTTTCTTTTGTAGAAACTTATTAAAAGATGTAATTGTTCTGCTACCACCTCCATAAACCAAGACCAGAGAGAATGAGTCATCATATACAAGACCACAAGGAATTGCAGTTCTGACTCAAAACCAAATTTCTAGTTAGAACAGCTTGAAAAAGAGTTGGGACAAGCCTGCCAGTCTCATGAACGGATGAATCTGACAGATGCATTAAGGTCCTCTCTATGTCAGTATCCTAAGGCACTAAAGCTTGTCTGACATACATGAGCTTCTCAGTTAACTTAGAAACAGTGCTAGAAAGTCACAATTTAAAAAAAAAAAAAAAAAAAAAACCAACACACAAAAACCACCACAAAACCACCCCAAGAACCAAACGACCAACCAACAGGAGCCCCTCCCTCCCCCCCGCCCCAAAACCCAACGTGAAACCCTGGCCAGAATTGTGAAAGAAATCAGTTGCAATTCTTCTTATGACTAATCATTAGAAAGTGTGTCACTTCTGCATTTCCTGACTTCTCAATTTGACAACTCATGATGTTTTAATACAGACTTCATACTTAATAGACATATAATAACTTATCTGCCACACTACTATTCTAGAAAGTCAATCTAAAAATTTAAGTATGACTAGACAACCTGATAACTCATAGTTAACATCAACAGAGATTGGATTACTTTCAACAAACAAAGAGAATTTCTGAAGGCTGTACCTTGATAGGTTTATTAAAATCTCCACCACAGAATGTCTGCAAGGGAACACTGAACTTCCTCCAGCATGGATTTAAGTTGTTCTTAATCACCTTGAAAAAAATACAGCATAATGTCATGTGAGGGATGTGGCGTGCAAGTCACTAAGAAACATAACATGAGGGTTCTGCACAGCTATCTAAGAACAGCCTCAGTCAGTTCAACCCTGACATGCATGGATGGCCAAGCAAAAGCTCTGTAAGAAACAAAAGCTTGAAGTTCAGGGTAAAGTTGAATTTTAGAGCCAAGCCAACCTAACAGCTCATCACCACTGACAGGGAGGAGAGTCCTGCCACGCTTCTCACTTCGTGCATGGTTGGACTCTTCACAGAGCCAGCTTAATCCAGTCACCTGGCAGCAAATAAACAATTTTCTGCCAGGTCAGTGAGCAGAATCCCTTTTTTAGGATACAAGACAACTTTCATCACAGAACTGTACAAAGCATGACCAGGAGTGGGACTCCCACTTTCAGTAGAAGCTGTCTGATCAACTCAAAAACATCAAATACTACCTCTGATCTGTACACCAGCTGCCACATTCCAGCATCACTTTGCTTGTAAAGCTCCAAAAATGGATCCGATTTACCTAAGAAATCCTGCAAACAAAAACCCAACAGAAGTAATCAGCCTCCTTTATTTTACTCGGATGACAGAATAGCTGGCTAATCAGTACACAATACTTCAAACAAAGCACAAAGTCAAACTATACATTTGTTTTCCCCTCTTTTGTTTTACTTTTCTCTTTTAAACTGCTGCACTTTCTAAGCCATCAGAATTTATCAGCTCTGATTCCAAGACAGCCGCTTCAGTCCATTTTTGTCACTATAAATCACGTCATTTTGCTGACTGAACAATGAGGTCACTAAATCCCTAGACTGGTCTTTGGCTTAAAATAACATCGAGGCAGCATACCTAAATTTCCACCTTTTCTTCCTTAATAACATTACAGAAAGCTCAGTTCACAGCTACAATATGCATCGGAGACAATTATGTAACTGAACTGTATTAATATACAGAATATTCCAAAGCCAAAATAATCCCCTAAAACCTAAACCTGGTGGTTGAGCTTCTGGTTTGACATTGTGGTTTTCAACATGAAATTTTATCTCCTGTTTACTTCACTGTAAGTAACGAAACACTTTGAGCCTTGTTTCATACATGGATTACCTAGCTTAGTTGAACGTCTGCAAATACAGAGAGATTCCTGGCCAAAAAGCACTAACTGTAAATATGGCAGAAGCATGTAACAATTTTTAAAAATCAATACCTTTTTGTCCAAGTTTCGGGCTTCAATTTCCAAGTACACAACCCTGGTATCTTTAATCTCCTCTGCTGAAATCTGTGCCATGAAAATTTAAAAAAAAAAAAAAAAAAAAACCAAAACAAACTAAACAAGAAAACCCACAGAGTTTTGCTCATACCTTGTCCATGAAAGAAACTGTAGTTACAAATATCTATCTTTCCTGTACACATGTAGCATTTGAAGATACACTGACAGAAAACCAGAAATGTTACTTTGTCCCAGACAACATATGAAAGAATGAAAAACCATTTCTTCCCACACAAAAACCTTATTTACCGTAATGGTGCCCTTTCCTGCTGGTTTTCCCTGCTCCAATTCCAGTGGTCGAGTAAACACCGAGCTGGACACAACCTAATGTTAAAGGACAAATAATATAAATATCAAGTTAGACAAAGAGCAAAGAATTACTCTTCAGGAGCAAAATTTTCAAACTCTCCTAAAAGATCTAAAATAATTTAAATGCATTTCCAACAGCAACAGCCATCAGAGTTTGTGCTCCTGAATGGCTGAACAGTCTGAAAATTATCTTCTCTCACTATCCACAAAACAGTACCCACTAACATGTCTCCAAACTTAACTTTAGCCTCCTATTTTTGCTACCCCTGAGACACAAGAGGCATTTTCATCACAAGTAGTCAAAAAGCTATTAAAAAACAGAAAAGACTATTTAATTTATCAAGTCTTTCTTTAATAACATGAGCATTTTTCTTCTCCTACCTAGCTATACAAACCCCTCCTCAGGAAATGAATACAGAATCTCAAATAGCCTTATTTCCCCAAATTTACTGCCTGATGATCACTTTGTGCAAAGGAAAGTCCATTAGAGCTCTCCAAGCACCATGCCTTCCTTACTCCCAGACTGCCTTTAGCGCTACAAGTGCCTCCTAAGTTAAGGCAATTAATGGCAAACTAGGTGCATTTCTAACCTTCACTTTGTGACTGACACAATGATTTTTCTAACTACGTTCAATAGTAATGCAAACTAACCTGTTCAACAAGATGTTTTCAAATTTGAATGTGTCGAAGCCTTTGATAAAGCAGTCTTTCACCCCATTTTTCATAATAAACCCAGCACTTGCTGCTACTTTGTAGATCACTTAACACGCCCCTATGTATACCTGTCCCAGCGTGCACTCAATCCCTCCAAGGTAGTCATCATCATTTAAATCAAAGGACTTGTTATCGATATCATACACGCCGAATTTCAGCTTCTGCACTTTCTCAAAGTAGTAGTCCACAACCAGTTTCTTGCAGAATTCAGGGTTTTGGCAGTTCTTGATCCTCTCTGTGCGATCTAGCTGGACAAACACAGAAACAAAGCTGTTGATGATGAGTAAGAACCACAGTTTCTCCCACACAGCTTTTAATCTGCGCTCCCGGGCCTCTGTGCTGGTCGAACACAGGCACCAGCCGGGCTACACACCCTGGACTGTCCTTCCTGCTCGGCAACAAACCAGGCCACTGCTGCCAGGCTGACCAACGAACAGCTCACCAAGAAAGGAAATTGCGTCGGATAATAAACGTTACTGTATGGAAAAATTCTGAAAATTAGGGGGAAAAAGGCTGGTGAAATGCTGTTATTCTGGACTGCATGCTCTGAGGTAAAGGAAAGAGGACAGGCCATATCGTAACAGGCAAACAAATGTCCTGATGCGACTCTAAGCAAACATATGAGCAATTAACGAAATCAATGAATGTAAAACTCCAAAGAGAGTTTGAGCGTGGGCATCGGGGGCTGCTCGTTGAATGCAAACCTGAATTAAACATATCATGCACCCGCTGGGAAAACCAACAGGACGGAAACAGGGAAAACCCCGTGTGTTTGCACCCGACGGCAAAGCAGGGGCTGACAGCCGCTCTTACCTCAGCCCACTGGCCGCCGCCCACATCCTGGAGCAAGACACAGAGGGGATCCGACCTGGAGCCCAGGTCCCTGTCGAGGAGGCTCCGGCAAGACACCGACAGCTCCACCCTGGACACGCACCCGGCCATCTGCGGGCAGAGCAGAGGGTCAGACCGCCCGCCGGGGGGGTTGGGGGGGGCGCCTCCCCCCGATGCTCCCGGCGGCGCGCGCGGCCGGGGGGGCGGGGCGGGGCCGCGCCGGCTGCCGGACGGTGCCGGGGCCCCTCGGAGCGCGCCCGCAGCGAGACGGCGGCGGGAGCGCGGCCCCTCGGCGGGAGGCCCGGCTCCCTCCCCCCCGCGGCCGCGCAGCGCCGCCGGCCCGCGGCCCGCTCGCCAGCCCCGGCAGGAGGGAGGAGCGCGGCTACCGCGCCGCCGGGCGCCGACCGCGGCCGGGCCCCGCGCTCCCGCCGCCTGTCCCTCCGCCTCTTCTAGTCACGTATTCTCATCGGGGTCTGCCCGCTGCTCCCGGCGACTCCTGCTCCCTACGGCCGGGCTGCAGGGAGGCAAGCGCCGGAGCAAAGGGCCCCTCCCTCCACCTCGGGGCACGCTTCTCCCTACCGCCCTGTTCTCCCCAAGGGGAAATGAATTTTTAAAAGCTCTCTCGCATGTTGTCACTTCATCGGGGCAGCTGTTGATTAAACAATTCCCGAAGCTCAAGGTCTGCCGGCGCAGATGCTCTCACAGCCTTTCACTTCACAGGGAAAGGAAACCCTGTCTGGACAGCGCCTGCAGGCAGCGCAGCGGAGCGGAGCAGCGGCCACCCTAAGCTGAAGAGGCTGAAATCTGCTCAACGCAGCGGAAGAGTTGTGCAGCCCCCCAGCCTCGAGACCTCCCTTCGATCCTTACACGCTCGGCCACGGGAGCTACAGAGCCCCATTTCTTTGCGGTGCTGCCTTCAGAAAAAAACTGTAACAATCTCATAACAAGGTGATAACTAATTTTTATTACATATCAAACTGCAGACACTTCTGTTCAAGGAACAGATATAATTCTCAAAACTGAATTTAGAAGATAAGCCTTCAAGCCTCAAAACATTCAAGAGATGGGACAGCTTGAGAGCTCTAGCAAGTACTTTAAACGTGAGTATTTCAGAGAAGCTCCTTCAGAGTTTGGAAAATAAGGAGATAACTGTATGCTCTTTCTAGTATCTGAGTATCCACATGGCACTCTCATACTTGCAGGATGTATGTATTTATCTCAATGAAGACATGAGCTTTATTAGACAACATTTAATCCCCGAGACTTCCCTGTCTGCCATCTACCTTGGACAGATGTTAATGACGTCACTTAATACACTATTGCACAGCACTCGGACGCTCCAGTGATGGTGGCAGGACAAAACCAGAGCTCAGTAAGAATTAGCAAGGCTTTAGGCAAAGAGGATCATGGTTCAGCTTTCTACTTAGGTTGTCATCATCATCTGCTTTAACGCCAGCATTTTCAGAGAGGCTAGTTTGAAGTAGTCTGATCAGCTGTTCAAACTACTAGTTAGAGCCATCCATCTTCCACTTCAGTTGCCTTCAACCCCAAATAAGATTCACAAAAGAAACCATTGCCTTAATAAATACGTTCCTCCTAGAATCGCAAGTCACAGGTACCAGGTTTCTTCTTTACCTACACATACCATTCCACCAGACCAGCTTACATCTCACACAGTCTCACGTCTGCACAGTCTGCACCTCTACAGACAATTGTACACATTTGTATGACACCAGTTGTCTGACAACAAGGAAGATCAGGACAGCCAGCCTTGGCTCCCGTGCCAACATTTCTCCTCCATTTTCCTCTACTGCAACAGGGATTTCTGTACCAGCAGGAGACAGAACCAGGAGCCACCTTTCCTCCCCAGTAGAGCACAAAGGATCAGGAGTAAAGTTAACCTCAAAGAAACAGCTCCCTGCAAGCTTTAGCATCCCCAAACAGTAGCAGTTCCTTTCTAGGAGGAAACCATTACTACAGGTCTCAAGCTGCATGCAGAACAAGTCCATACCTATTTATTCCATGTTACAAAGATACCGGTAAGGAAAAGTTAAAAGTTTGAGATGGGAACTGTTAAACCACACAATGAAGCCAAGAGGTGAAGTAATGCAAGTTCTCGAACCTGGCCACCTCCCATCCGCTATCTGAATCTCTTCTCCAGATCAGTACCAATGAAATTTTGGAAATACTCCACTGTTCCAAGGATTTATCTTTCAATATACTAATACCCAGAAGGCTGTCTCATCCTACTGTTTTGGATTTAGTAATGGCATAGGATTTCCCTTGAAAAACAGCTCAGGTGTTCTGCTGAACCCCTCAGAAGTTACAAACCACAAGGGATCCTTTCCCACTACATCCTCCTGCCCCATTCGGAGATCGCAGGGCACCAGCTGATGCATGTGACAATCAGGACACAACAGTGTACAGCCAGGCCAGTTGTTCAGAGCAGCTGAGCAGGAACTGTTCTTCTAACAGGCTATACTCCCTCCTTACCAACTCAGGGGACAACAAGAAAGCAGGTTTAACAACTATAGACAGAACCCTATAGAAAGAAGAGGGATAGCTCCTTAACAGATTCAGATAAAAAAATTCATGTTTAATCTGAAAACATCAGTTTGAACCTCAGCCAGCAATTGTTTATATATTGCTGCCTACAGACATCCTTGAAGAGCCCACACAGTTTTTTTTTCACTTCACAGCTTTCCAAATACACTGTATGATGTTCTCCAGTTTCAATCCATTCCTTGAATAATAGCAGCAGAAAATCCTGATCATAGACTAGTCTGGGTATCTCAGCAGCAAAAGCAAGTAGTAGGTGGTCTGCTGAGACACAGCATCCATTTCAGTCAAGCCTGAAGATCCACTTAGCCTCTAGGTAAGCACCTTCACCCAGTCATCCTGCTCACACAGTAGGGGGGAGAAGTGCAAATCTCTTGAAACCTGCCCGCATCTGAAAAGCTTAGAAAGATCAAAAGCTTAATATATTTTCATCTCCAAACACACACAAAAATACTGAATGGGAAAATAAATAAATAGTGGAGTTCCTCAGCAATTAGGAAAACGAGCCCCAAGTTCAGTTACCACCTGTTTTTAAACAGAATTTAATGATGATAAGCATAAAGCACAAATTCCAGAATTTACTTTCATTCTTCACAGTAAACTGTATTTTATGATAGTAATTGCATCTCTTTTCCTATAAAAAACTGAATTGTTTATGTGAAATGTTGACTTTCATCTCCACCTCTCTCCATAAAGGCTCTGTTCACTTCCTCAGACAGGAGTGACCATCCTGAAAGCTTTGAAAATGCCATGAATCAGCATTTGTACTTAGAACAACCCCATGCCTAACACAACCTCCCATCCTGTTTCTCTTTAAGCAGAAGCCTGCAATGCTTTCTCTTTTCTCTCAAGCCTCTGAGTTCTGAACATCCACACAACCCTGCAACATCATCTTGATATTTCATCACTTTGAAAGCTGCCCAGCTGGCACATGCCAGCTTACTCCTAAGGAGGAAGCACTGCACCGTCAGTATGGTTTTGAACAACATGGACTGAGCAGTAATGCTTCATCACTTACTAGTGCTGTAAAACAGACACATGATGAGAGAAGAAAGTTCTAGTGATTACTAAGCTCAAACAGTGCACAAAGGCTCTGATCCCAGCCTATGTATACAGTTTGGTGTAATTGAACTGAAAGAACTTGGGGTTTTATTATTTTTATTAATAGCCTTCCTTTTTTCCTTGGCATGCATTCAGAGAACACCAATCTCAGCTTGCAGATTCGAGACATTTCAAAAACAAACTGCATTTTGTTTCACTTAGTTTTCATAGAGCATACTTATATTTATAACCATTCATACACACAAAATAAATTTAGCTTTTAGACTGGCAACAATTAATCTTTACTATGACAGGTTATTTACATTTGTTGCAACACTCAAATTCTTCTATTTTCCAGCAGTTCCAGGAATTCTATAATTCATTGATTTCTTATTTTACCCCCTCACAACCACCCTTGATAACTAGTATTGATGTCTATTACTTTAAACTTCTGGTTTACAGAAGACAATGGATGTTTCCAAAGCAAAAACAGCAGCTAAAGCAAACTGCTTTCCATAAAAGTATTAAAACACATTCAATTTATAAAGAATTTATTATAGATTGATCCTTAACAGCTTGCAACGCCAACAATTTAACAAACAATCTCTCCAACTTACTCACCACTGGCAGATCAGGGTACAGCATGGTCTGGAAGTCACAAAACTATTCTAGCAGCAGAAATTCAGTTTGCCAAGTAAAAATGAACTCCAAATGTGATAATAAATTCAAACTCTATTTAAAATACATAGAACAGAGCCATTGGGTACATCCCAGCATAGGGTTCAGAAGAAAATGCAACGTAAGCAAGCCACTGGGTAAGTGCTGCTGTTAGAAATAGCCTGTAAAATCACAGCTGATGTTATGTTATACACCCACGATCAACAATTTATATTGGCAATAGCTGCACACATCTGATCCAATGCTCTCACAACTCAGGGATCTCACTGTTGAGAGGCATCGCCTGTGAAGTTTCACCTTGAGCCGAATTCCGCACATTCCTTTCTCAAGGGAAGAGTTTCCAACACACAGCTTCAGATCCATCACATACCTATATTTTTGGCCTTTAGTTAGAATTGCACATGACATAACACCACATTTTGAGGAAAAATAATATATCGCCCGTGTTACCCCTACAAACTTTAGAGCAAAATACTATCCACAGAAGTCTGTAAGATCCTAAGCACGTACTCCAGAGAAGTCTTTCACTGCTCAACCAGACATCATTCACAGATATTCAAGTAAAACACAGAATGGCTCCAAACTAAGTAAGCTCAGACAACCAAACTGAGGTCCGGTTTAAAAAGTCAAAATTATTTTTACTGTGCATACCACCTCTTCCCTGTAAAGAAGATCATGAACTCCAATAGTTGTGTAATACACACGGAAAGATAAATCCCGTATTTCCAACAAAGCTGTTCTACACTGAACTGAAGCACACCAGTAAAGAAGTTGGTCCTAAATAATCAAACCGAGACCAAAAAGATGCTACATTCTAGTAAAAATCACATAGGAGATCCATGTTACACATTCAGAAGAATAAGGAATTACCTGCTACTTTCTCAAGTTTTATATAAGCATTTCAGAACTTCCAACCCTTTTCACATCATTCTACAGAAAAATCAACTTCCTTTCATACAGAACATTCTCCAATGTAAACAAAATCAACTCCATAGACAAGTCTTATACTAATTTATAATTATTCTTCTAGTGATTCAGCTTAACCAAAGCTTAAAAGCAAATCAAATGTAAGAGAAGAAAGCACTTTACACCTATGCTTGAAGAAAGCTCCAGAACAAGAGTGCTGAAAGATTTTAACTGTCCGAATTCAGAGCTTTGGAGGGTCTCGCATTCCCCCAAAATGCCACATACAGGTGTCTGAAGCATAAACAAACTCCTCTGTACTTATCCCTCCATAGTAGGAATGCCACCATGTAATCAACTAAGGATCAAGCATTGGACCGCATAAGGTGAGAATTACTAAATTACAACATTTGTTTTTATACACTTCCACACGGAAAGCCAGAGGATCCCTTTAGGTAGGAGAGAACAGGGTGAAGAAGGGGAGCACAGGGTGAGAAGGGGGTTGTGACTCAGATCACCCCAGTATGGCAGCTCACAGAACCCACAGAGTCACCTGGAGGACAAGAAAAATCTAGTAACTTCATGGCATCAAACACCACAGCAGTATTTTTAGTAGTGCCAGGAATGATGTCTTCTGGGGAGAAAATGTTAGCGTTATCGCAGAATCCAGTCTTGTGGGTCAGCTTCGTTTCACTGCTCCATGTAAGATGGAATATAAGCAAGGATTCAGCACAAGAAAACCTGCAGTTTGTTCCTAGTTAATCACACTAATAAATTCTCATCAACTACATCATTGTCTACAGGATACCCAACACGCTCTATTTCAGTGTACACTAAACATTACACATAACCAATTTCTTAAATTTAACTCAAGATTAAGGCTTTAATACATGTGCTTAAGGACAGCTGATTTCCAATGAGCTTATTTTGTACTGGGCTGGCCATAGCTTCTGCCTTATATTCTGCCTACAAACAGAACAGAAATGCCAGCAATCCTGCCAGCAGTACGTACCAACTGCAGCTGTCGCCATCTTGGCCTCATGCTACCCAACAACTCAAGAAATACACCCAATACATGTAACAGACCATCCCAGTTAATACATCTTGCACTTCCCAACAACCTAACTCCCCTCCTTGTTCATTGCTTAGTTTAATCCCACATCTTGCAGGTACCACCCTACTTTCTTCAAAACAGCTTCTCTCTTCTCCTGCTGTGATCCCTGAATGTACAGAGCATCAGAAGCAATGCTTTCTCAGATTACTAGTTCAATTTTCAGGGGGAAGCCTGTTACGTTTTGGGTTTTGATATTACAAAGCTGATGCTGGTGCCGAAGTAGCATCAGCATCACTTTCTAAATGTATTATCAAAATAAAAATTCTAATGTGATCCTACTTTCCTGAACCCCATAAGGCTCTAAAAGACATCACATAAAGCTAGGTTTGTATCACTAGATGCACTAAAAACTACCTCTCTTTTAAGCTGATATTAAGAGAGTCTCATGAGAAAGACCACATTCCACAAGTTATTAGTAAATACAGCCTCTTTCCAGCACACCAGCTCTTCCATGGGCCACAGAGCCTCATCCCACACCCAGAAGCTCTGCAGAGAATATAAGGGGCTACAATTTTTTCTACCATTTCATTATTCCTGGGGGTTTGGAGCAGGGACAATTAAGACCAGTATTACTACAGGCAGATAATAAATCAGTATTCTCTATACTGTGTTCCAAGTTATCTGTCACCATACATTTTGACAATCAAAACTTTGTGGGAAGGAGGTTAATTAATTGTTATTACAAATTTGACATAAAACGTGAAACAAAAGGCATCTGGTAATTGTTAAAAAAGAAATAGAATATTGAATACTATTCAGAACACCCTTCTAACCAAACTGCTCTGGCAGCTTGATTCAGTGCTGGTGAGGAGCGTCCATGGTCCATCAGATAGCCTTAACTTCAGGGATGAGAGCTCCCAGGGAGGACAGACAGAACAGAAAGCTGACAAGTGTTTCCTACAGGGTGCAGCGGCAAAGCGTTGAGGCTCTGCTGACACTGAACCACTCCAAGCCACGACCAGAGGTAAGTAGTGGCACAGCCACCAGCCCAGACAAGCCTTTCTGAGCTCCAAGTTTGACTACAAGCCTTATGCAAAGAGGTTATTGACTACTGCACACCTAAGGCACTACCAGATACGCACTGAAGTTACGACCTAGTTCTACTTACTGAGTTCTCTCCACATGAACCCTGAAGCTCCAGTATCACCACGAGAATTTGATTTTTTTGTATGTGAAGGCAGCCCACGGGTACGAGTGCTGAGCGTGCGCTGTGGCAACCTGACCTCCGAGACATTCATGGAAACTGACTGAGAAAGCAGAGCTCCCATTTCTAGAATCACAGGATCATTTAGGTTGGAAAGGACATTTAAGATCATCGAGTCCAACCATTAACCTAACACTGCCAAGTCCACCACTAAACCGTGTCCCTAAGCACCACATCTATACGTTAATATCTATATGATAATATCTGTATAATATGTATCTATATGATAATAAAAATAACAAGTTTACAACAGTTTAAAAAAAGCTGAAAAAGCACAAAAATCACAAATGGCATTGTAATTTCCAGCTGAAAATGCTAACGAGAACTTCAGTCATTTCATCTTCTTTACTGCAGCTTTCCCCCCCCTCAACAAACAAGAGCCAAGTCCCAACTCTAGGCAAACAACATCATCTGCTACAAGTTCACCTTTACACTGTTCAATGTTCACCTTTAAGTTACGCACCACCAATATCCCCCCTTAATCACAACCAACAAGCTCAAAGAAAGGCCTGTGCATGCCTTTACTATCTGCCCCCCCCCCCCCCCCCCCATCTCCTCCATTTTTCTGAGAATTAAGTAAACAAACTGATAGGTCAACATTGATTCTATTTCAAATACTAGTTTGTAATACATTAAATTACAATGGGGTTCAAATCAACACTTGAACTTAAGCAAAACCTAAGTTACTTTTTCAAGCTCTTCATGCAAAAGAAAACACGTTTCAAAGGTCTTCGTAGCATTTAGTAGCAGAATATAAAAAACCATTTCCTTGAAAAACTAGCTTAAAGCAGGCTGGGGCTTTGGAGTCAATCATTCATTTGGCTTAGGTTGGAATAGTAACCACAATCCTGGAAGTGCTCACTGACTTCTCCCACCAAGAAAGATTTTCTTCATTCCTTTCATATTCTTTTATTCACCTGCTCCCCCCCGCTCCCCGTGATTCTCAAATATTTATTACTCAAATGTAAAGAACAACTTAACTGAAAAATAGACGTAAAAGCTCAAGCACACTGACCTCTGTAACAACTCCAAACATGCCATTTTACATTACAACTCTTTGCCTTTCTCAGGTAAGGCCTCATTCTTTCCCTTAAAACTCCAGCTATTGCCATCTCAGGCAAAAATAGCTAAACATTCTGTCCCATGCCTCTAAATCAAGCTGACTATGGCTCCTCCACTTCTCAGTCTGAACTCCTTAAGCTGCGATTGAAGACTACGCCATATTCCTCCTCTTTGGTTCTTCAACTACACTGCAGCTTCACCTGCAAGCACCTCAACATACCACTTCTTACTTACACACACCCACAATTTTTGAGGCAACACCTGGGCGTTCATTCTGCCAATCCCTTTAGCAACCTCTACCTTTCCCAAAGGCTGGAAATCTAAACCATTCTGTACTTACTCTAGAGCCCACATGATTTTACCCATTCCCCCAAACGTAGCCATGATATTATGCAGGTGACTTCAAGGCAGAAACTCATTAAAGTCGATCTGTTTAGACTAGTACATAGAGTATGAACAGCATGAGTTCAAAATCAGATTTTAAAAAGAAATATGCCAGCAATACATTTTAGCAGTCTTTTCTGTTTTAGCAAACAAATTGACATTACTGAAGAATTTTGGTGACCACATAGTACCAATAGCCACTTAGTTAATTAAAAGTTTGCCATATTTCTTGTTTGTATTGCACTGCTGAATGATCACCAAAAAAAGGTTAAGACACTCCAGACAAATTCTTTAAACTGTTCTCAGTTGCCCTGGAGTTATTACTGCACAGTAATAACTCTTGCCTAAAAAATGAGTAAGGACACAAAGCAGAAGCGACCTTTCAAGTTCTCACGCATTACAGAATCACACTCTCTCTCACATTATATAATTCAGGCTTTCTTCTTTATGGACTTTAATCTTGAATCTAGCTCCTCATGAAACATGATCTGGAAAAAAATCCTGTAATATTGCTTCTGCAGTGCTCGTAAGAAATTGATTTCTTCAATTTATTCATTGCAAGTTCAGCCTTTCTTATGCCAACGCTGTCTTTCAGTAGTTCTTTCTCCTTTTGAGTATATGCTTCTTTTTAAGAAAGAGATTCACACCCCCATAATACTTTTCTGCCACTTAATTATTACCATCTGTAGTATGAACATTTTCACTTTTCCATCCTAATCTGTTGCAGAATAACGCTTCAAAACAGAAAAACCTACAGAAAAGCCACCACCACAAAAACCCCATCCAGACTAACAACAGAAGTATGTAGCGGCCACAAAACACCACACTGACCTCGTGTCCCTTTTCTGTTCTCCTCCAGATCCAACTTCTCCTGCCAGCATACCTTCTCAAAAGCACAAATCCATTACGACGATGGATTCAAGCTATTCCGCTTGTCTCGGTGCCAAGCGGGCCAAAATGACAATACTATCTCCCTGCATTAAGGGGGAAGAGATTCCACAACTGCAAACAGATAGGTATTTCCTCAAGTGCTTCTTCCATGTCTGCTATCCATAGTATATATACTGCAATACTTTTCAACCTATACCCTAAAAAAGTCTGTTGTTGTTAAGTTTGAATTTACTACAAAGGTGTTATACACTTTTTAGAAAATATGCCTTTGCAAATTAAGAACCTGAAAACTCCTATAACCCAATACTGGTAAGCCTTAGATTCTCCCACAGGTGAGCATCTTTATTTTCTCAAAGTCAAATGAATAATTCCAACTTTTTTTTAATAAATATGGCCAAACTAAGGTAGAGAGAAGTGCTCTGAGCAAAAACCTCTCTGATGACAAACCTAGAGTAAATTTAACAGCTGTAAAAGCATGAAATGAATTACATTTACTCTAAGTAGACAGACTTGGAGTTATCACCATTAGGTGGAACCTGCAAACTCAGGGTACAAATTGCACGTTCTCAGGGCAGCAGAGCACTATCTGCATAGTAAGAGAACGGCTGAATAAGTGAGACAGGCAGCAGCCAGGACAAAACATCAGACAGGCTCGGCACATTAGCCGCTTGCTCATCGCAGATTCTTCACCAACAAGGCTTTTATGCATACCTAATGCAGTAGCAGAGGGATCTGAAGATCACAAAAAGATAAAAACAGTATCTGTTTTCACGTTATACGTGTAAGCAACCTTGGAGTGTGGGCTGCTCAAAAACATTCAAAACAACAGGTTCTTACAACCTTTTCAAGACTAAACAAGACAGAGGAAGGTTACATACTACAACACCACACCATGGCTGGCACAGAACTTGATTACAGGGATTCTTCTCACCTTTCACAATAACATAATTAAATGATGATACTATGGTCATATTCAGTCAAGTCACTGCACTGAAAATAGCTGATATTTCATAGAGCTATAACATTATCTGCAGACTCATATTATGATTTATATTACATTGATTTATTATTGGTTTTGTTTAAACCAAAGCATTTTTGGTTTCACAAAACACTCTTGTTTCTGCTTGAAGTTATTTTTACTGGTAAAACTAAGGACAAATTTTAACATGAAGAGTAGCACAAACCACCCAGCAGAAGGAAAACACTGTTTGCACACTCTTTCTGCTCCTGGAGTGATGAGGGTAGCCAAATACTACGTTCTCATTCAAAGAAATAGCATGACTTGGGTTGCAAGGAAGAAATGCCATTTGGATTACTGTCTTAACAAAAATACGGCATCAGTTACCCAAAGGGAGGGACGAGTGTCCAGATGACAAAAAAGGCCTTCAAAAAATCCAGGACTTTTGCGCAGTACATCATGGTGTAACTTTTCAGATATACTTGAAAGGCTTTTTTCTTTAAGAGATGCATCTAGTTTACTCAAAATGCTTTTATACACACACAGGGGTTATCACTGACTTAAGTGACAACAACTACAGTTGTCTTTAAGAAACTTAAAACAGACTTGACCATCAAAAACAATTCTGATTTACAACCTAAGAATATGTAAGACTGTGCAGGGCTCAGGTTTAACTGTTTAACAGCAAACCATTTCGATCAATTACATCTCATACATTCTGTCATTAACAACTGAATTTAAACTTCATATTAGTTTAAGAATTTAACTATCTACTCACTGTTTTATTCTGCTCTTTTTCACAGAAGCTCAGTGCTGAAGTTTCTGAAGCACAAACATTCTTCAATAGATTAGGGTGTCACTTGGTTGTTATTACTAAAGCAAAAGAGTGAAAAGCTTGGCCTCAACCTTTCAACTTCGACCCTAATGCCACTTCACTGATGTTAATGCTGATGTGCCTTCAACGCGAGGATGAAAACATTCCACCACTGGCTTGCTGGTTACTTGAACACAAATTAGCTATACACTACCACCCTGCATACACACTTACCTCACCTCCTAAAAGCATTCAAGTCCATAGATGAAAAGAGCTCTAAGTGCTATAAAAAACACTCCATTTATTAGTATGAGACTGGACCTGTAACACAGAAGAGTGGCTCTGCAGCAACACTGGAATGCAGTGGGGGGAATCCTAGGCAAGTGAATTAGTAGTATTTAATAACTCTGCCTCCCCTCCTTAAAGAAGGGGGTTTCCCCTACATTCAGTCAATGAACTGCCAGTGCCTAATTTTACTTTAATTAGCCTCTTTGCTTTTGTAGCTGGTTGCATTAGTGTTCTTCAAGAACACAGGATTTATAAATACTGCCCTTTTATTAGAAATATTTGGCTAATAATAAAATGGTACTGGCAGGCATCATTTTCACTTTCAAGTTGAGCTTTCTGTTCAAACAGGCAAGGACTTTTCACATTCCATATCCATCCTCCTGTCAAAACAAGCAGCAATGCTTTGGTTATGCTGCTGAAAACAAAAGTTTTGTAAAAAGCTCACATTATGGAGCACATTCTAGCAAATGCCACCACAGCAAGAAGGTCACTAAGCAAACAGGTGCTACACAGAGGCTCGAAATCTTAGGAAGTGACAGCAGTCCTAAGAATTTTTATGATAAAAGTCACTCAATCAAAATTACCTAAAAGGAATTTTTGAAGTAGTTTAGGCTCTGACTATATTGCTATTTTCCTCCCAAAATCTGCGTTCATTTCTAAGTGACTAGAAAGCATTTCTAAGCTTTCTACTGTCACACAGAGCAATGCTACATCCACAGTCACATTTAATGGGAAGTGGTTGAAACGAAAGTAATTGTTCAAAACTATGAAATAGCTAGCTGGAAGTTCCACCTACCTTCAGACGGTCAGAAATTGGAGCAATACCATCCTACTGATTCTTTGGTTAACAATACTGTAACTACAATATGAAGATTTCAAAGTCACCAGCATTCCAGAAGTTGCAGGTCCAAAAAGCCAGACTATGCCAACCAAGAGAGTTTTAGGCAGGATCAATTCCTGTTTCCCCTATGTAAGCCTTCCAAGTTCTAAGTTTTCAGTTTTAAATTTTACAGGGAAATTGTACTCCCTCAACCGTGTACTGTAAAGGCAACCCCCACTCTACCCCTTGAAGTTACCCTGGCTGTGATCTTTTATCAACTGAATGAGGAACTGCAGTCCAGTTCACTGGTAACTCATAACAAAAGACCTCCCAAAAGTTGGGGGAAAAAACAGTGAAGCCGGTGCAAGGGTAGTAAATAGAGTTACAAAATTGATTTTGTAGAAATCAGACTCATATTAAAAGGAAATATATTCACTGTTTCTGAAAGCTTACTTTAATGTATTTGGGAAGCAACTGGTAAGACCATTTGAATTTAAGGCTGTAGACATGAGAGCATACAAGAGAACAACAGCCACAAAGGAGTAAGCTTTGACTCCACAGAAGCAGTAAAGGAACTCAGGACAGAATTCATCTGGTTGCTTCTCTCCTAAGCTGCCATGCTGTGAATACATATATAAAACCAGAAGAATGATAACAAAGGAAACTGCATAGAAGCAAGTGCCAGTGAGTGAGAGTGTCACAAGTAAACCATCTGACACCTGCGTTCAGTCTAGAGCTATGGAAAAGGAACACTTTTAGGGCTGCTTTTCTTACATATGGTATTTATAGCCATGAGTGAAAAGCATCCAAGTAGGAAGGTGGGAAGCACCCCCTGCACCAACACCACCCAAACACTCCGTGTAGTAACAAAGCTCTGAGAAAGTTACTGACAAAGTCATCTGTATAGAAAATAAGCTACAGCATACCTACCTGATCATAAGATAGGGAAAGAGTAGCGGAGTTCAGTACACAGCCACAAACTTTAAGTTGAATGCATACTACCAACCAACAGATTTTCATTCCATGGGAAGGCCAAATCTTTCAACTACAATCACATTCTCACTGCCAAAAACAGATAGGAAGAGAACCTCTTGAGGTTACTCTTCCCGCAGAAGCATTTAACAGTTAGTTTCACTTCCTCTTCCACCAGGAAGAAGGGTCATTCGTTCTGTACCCAAACTCTAGCTCAGTTTTCCAAAACCATGAAAGAACATACAGCCACAGAACAGAAGGAAGCATCAGCAAACCTGCAAAAGGGCAAAGACGAGCAAATATATTTGGCAACACTGCTTCCAGGCCCAAGGCACTGTTTCTGAAAAACCTCTTACAGCAACAGAATTTAGCATCTTTTTTTTTTCTTTTTAAAGACCTGCACAATATCTAAAGAAGAAAACTGACATTAAACTAATTTGTGTATGTCTCTAGGCTCAAATTAAATATTTCCTAATACACCAGTCCAGTTCCAAAACTTCTTCCCTCCAACCAATTATCCTATCAAAGACAGAAACTAGTCTTTTGCTTGCACTAGAGCCTGTATTAAACAGGAATTGCAATCCCTTGATTCAGGGTCTAATGCATGTATCTGGATAATCATTGTAAACAACTGCTCTCAACAAGTGGTCCGCTGTCCAACCAGAGGCTTTAAGTGGTCCATAATATGTAGCTGTTTCAATTTTGCAGATCAGAAGGCCAACACGGTTCAGAGGCACGCACTGCTGAACCACACGCTGAGGACCGACAGCATTCACTGTGGGAAGCAGCAGCTTTGGAACCACCACAGCAGAAGACTGAGGAGGAACAAAATACAGAAACTGAAATCATTATTTACAGTTAACACACCACTGGTGTGCCTAGGTAACTGTAAAAGTATTTCTTTTCTAGAGTTTGCAGTCTTTAGTGCACTAAAATAGTCTCAGCGAAACAAGCTGCTAATTTCACACAGTATAGGAAACAACTTCTTTAAGGACAGCCTGATCCATTTAGCAGAACTGACCAGCACGTACACTCTTTAGAAGGTAGACCTTCAATGTCAACTGACACACAACTATAGTCTTCATTTTTGCATCAATCTTGCTCTCCACTCACAACAAATTCAGAGCATAGACATTCAAGGAAAACATTAAATGCTATGAAAGGAACACTACTTAGAATTAAAAAAAAAGTATCCTTCAGTTTTCTTTAAACCTATAAAGTCTCAAACCTCTCATAAATCTACATTTAGAACATGGCAACAACAATTCATCGATAAAGAACTGGCTTTAATGTCGTCCGTGATATTACAGAATTGACTTGTGTTAAAAACAAAATCCGACTGCGACATTTATGTGTAACTGCTTGAAAACTTGCTAACTTTGAAGTCAAACTTTCATCTAACCATTGCAGTTCTTCCATGTAGGTCAAATTTATCATTGAATAATTTATTATATTCATACTTTCTGTTGTGAATGGGATGACAAAAATATGCACGTTTAACAGAAATCACATCATGAATGTAACGCTTCACCACTTTTTTTTTTTTTTTTTTTTTTTTTTTACAGGCAATACTTAGACACTAACACTTAAGGAACTGCTAAAAACACCAACTTAGCCAATTATACAAAACACAAGTACCTTCTTTCCATAACTTGAAGAAATTGGGACATCAGTGTCACCAACTGTATTGTTCCAACGAGGCTAAGCAGGATGTCAGTTCCTGACACTCAAAGCATCAAGGCCAAAACAACTGCAAATTAGAGCAGGGTCCATTGGCTGATTCTTTCTGTTGCTACCTCGTTAGCAGCCAGCCTTGAAGCATATATGCAAGGGCAGTTACATACCTTCCACACTGGAGACGGGACCTCAGAGGTCCTACCCCTTATTTTTAAGGCTGTTCACGAATATAAACACATGCAAAGTAAGCAATTTTATCAAATCTAGCCATGTAGTCTGTTAATATAAGGGTATCCCTCATAATTTAGCACAACATGCAGTTTAAGGCTGCTTCTAACAGGAAAGCAAGTTGTTATAGAAAACTTCTTATATCCTCAAGTGACACTGGATAACAAACTTTTCTCTATATAAGCTGTAAAGGACCAACTGTAACTATTTGGGACAGCAGCTGTATTGTTTACAGTACATACAGAAATTCTAAATGCTACCACTTCCTATTTTTTCCAAGAGCCTACTCTTGAGGAAGAAGGGATATTTACTAACTAATTGACTACTAATTTATGCTAAAAGATATGAAGCATCAACTGCTTGGCAAGATGAAGAGCCCCTTCCCCACCCCAAATCCTCCACTTAAGCATTCCATCCACATCGATGTTCCCAACACCAATGGCTTTTTGTACTGGTTTGCACTTTTTTTTTTAGATACATATTTAAACATCTTTAGACTATACAGAAAATCAAGAATCAGAAAATGAAAGATTTCCAAAACAAACCTGCACTTTTAGAAAGTCCAAAGGAACAGGCACACAAGCATGTTTCGCAGCATATGCCGTGTCTAACACAAACACTAATAACCCTGTATCCATTACCAAGAGGATCAAAACATGAAATCAAAAGACAGTAACACAGAACTGTGTATCTAATTCCAGACACCTGTAGTTTAGTTACATTTCACAACAATGCAAGCATTGTTGTGATTCATTTGAACTTGAAAAAACAGTTATCACCACTTTCCGCAAGTCAACACACACTAATATCTTAAATCAATTCTGTGAACATTGAAGCCAAGTTTTCCTTTTCGGTAATTTTATTCTAATGTGAAACATGAAGAAACAAGCACCCAAATAACTCCAATATAGTATGAAACTTTAATAAAAGTTGTTTAAAAAACAAAGAGCAAAATTTTTAAAATAAACTGAAAGGCTTGACTCCTAATCACACATCTTTCTGACATCAGCAAGAGTACTTTCAGACTTTCAAAGGAAAAAAAAAAAAGAAACAAAGATCTGCTGTTGAAACATTACTCCCAAAGACTGTTGAAACGCATAACATGAAGCTTCAGAGACAGACAGTTTTATTAACAGGAGGCTTAATTTTAAACAGTATATACAAATCACATGACTTTTCCAAAATTGGGACCACCTAGTAATCTGTCAAAACAAAATTATGCTAATGAATTACAGAAGCATCTGTGTAATGAGACCGCCTCTTTATTGAAGTACACCTTTATACAATCCTTCCACATATTCCTGTACTGTGAAATCCTCTCAGGATGCAGCGCTGCACAGGTTTTCAAGTCTCTCCTACACACCACATGAATAAAACTGTTGCCACTTGCACCTCTCAATTTTGCCTGACCATACACTTCAGTGTTCCATGATATGCAACACCAAAAGGCACTGTTTTTCTTTGTCCAAAAACCAAAACACTTTAAAGGTTACTATGTTTAAGTACAATGATTTGCAGGGAATAGCAGGATTTTTCAGGCAATGCCCGAGTCTTAAAATTTATCATAAGCTAAGCAAGGATGAACCAAAAAAATTCTACTTTTCACTTGTGTAATTACTACCTTTCCAATTCTCTTTTTTTCCATGGTAGGTTTTACTGCACAGCAAAGAAAATGGCAACTCTTTACAGACTTTGAATACAACAGCACAACTTTATTGCAAAAATATATAGTAAACTCAGTATTTTCAAGTTTTGGAGAAAAATAAATTGTATCTCTGAATTCACCCATAGCAGTAATTCACAACAGAGTTGCTGAAGATAAAAGTTTCTTTCATATATAAACTAATTTAAAACTTTAGCTGGACTCCAGTCTTCTACTAATAATCACCACTTTGGTTCTCTTAGCAGAGACTCTATGTAAGGAGTTCAAGAGACACATGAGAAATACAACATCAATATCCAACTAGTGTCAAAGATCCTATCCCAACCGATTCATGTAATCCTAACAAATCAAGCTACTTAAACAATAATGAGTATTTTCAAGTTGTTACTTCTACTGCAAATGTTTTATAAGTGTACTATAAAACTCGTATGATGTTTGAGGTTAGCTATACTTGTGGCAAAAGTCTTATTCTGCACAGTTATAATTGCAATATATAAATAACTAAAGGTTATTCCACAAAGAACAGCTTGAATTTTACAGAACGATTCCGCTCATACTTATAGGAATTAGTTTGGTAGACACATCAGCAATGGGCATAATTCAACTGTTCATACAGTGAGAATCTTGGAAAAAATAAAGATACATACACAAAACAATTAATCTGTGTACACTGAGAATTTGTTCAGTTGCAGAGTAAAATCAGGACTTTAAACAAAGCTTTGACCTGTAAACAAAGCAAATTCAGCCAGTTTTTAACCAAATCTAGAAATAGCTATCTATTTTACAATGGCTTGCAAGAGCACCCACTGAAGAGCTTCACTGACTTCATCTATTTCCCTTATCCGAAACTACGTAAAACCAATCTAAATTCCTTGATAAGCACTGTGTCCAGTATAGTTTACCAAACTTTTATGATGAATAAGAATCTGCCTGGCTTCTCCACATATTTGTACAGGAAAATCCACTGCGCATCTATCTTTGCAGTGTTTCTTATGTAACGGCTAACCCAGTGCTCTGTCTTATCAAAACCAATCTGTTTTACAATTTAAACAATCCACAGGTTCTATCCTGGAAATACTATAAAAACCAATCCGGATGCATTTATCACAGCACTATGAATATCTATTCTACAACTACTTCATATTAACAGCTACCCTAAAACAAGTTTTACTTTCCTTGAGCCTATAGGCCTGTCATTTAAATCAACAACAGCTGCCATAGCTTCATCACGAGACTCGAATGCAACCATTGCTTCTCCAGTGGGCATGCCTTTTTCATTGTATTTTAAGCACACTGAACCAGGGATCACTTGGTAACCATAAAAGAAATCCAAAATTTCATCCACCGAAACAGTAAAGGGCATATTTTGCACTTTAATGACAGTTGGTCCTGGCTTCCCAGACCCTGTTCCAAAACCTGGGGGTCCACTAATATGTATATTTCCTGGTCCAGGTCCAAATCCTGGAGGTCCACTTAAATGTCCAAGACCACTAGCAATTCCTGGAGGACCAGCACCAAAGGCAGGGGGTCCACTTAAATTACCAGGACCATTACCAAAAGTCTGAGGACCCCCTGCAAAACCTGCTGGTCCACTCAAATTACCAGGACCACCTGCAAAACCTGGGACCTCAATACCTGCACCAGGTAAACCACTAGTTGCAACTGTAGGTATTCCTGGTCTAGAATCAGGAAAGCCACCTAGTCCAGGTGGTGGTAGAGGGGGACCAAATGTGCCAGACCCGCTGAAGTTACCAGGGAAATTAAATGGAGGACCATTGTTTGCATCTTTAGAATTTCCCCCCAAGAAGGCATGCTCATCCCCACCAGCGCCTTGTGCTCCCGGCACAGTCGCATTTCCTTGTATTGGTATTTTCAGTATCTTTTTCCCTTGAGATGGTGGGTTTCTCTCAATATCTCTCATTTCTTCTACAGTTATCAAACGCAAAACAACATCTCTTCCATTCAGTTTTTTACGGTGCAAGCGCTCTGCCTTACGAGCATCATCTTCTGCTTTAAACTGAACCAGTGCCTGTCCTAAACCTTGCCCATTATTATCAACAAGAATTTGTACAGAGTTTTCTTCTACTGCCAGTCCCTCTAGAAACTGAAGGATTTCCATTTTTGTTATATTGTATGGGATATTAGATATATGTGCACACAATTTTGGCAAGCCTGGTTCTCCCTCAGCATTCATGAGGATTTCTCTCTGGTCATAGTTGAAGTTCTGCAATCTTTTACGAATCATATCTATCTTCTCTAACATTGCCTTTTTAGTAATTGGATGAACTTGAATAAAGCGATTCCCTATGTACTGCTTATGATGACACAAAGCTGCTTTATAATCAGCTTCATTCCTGAACTCAACAAAACCCTCTCCGATTGCCTTCCCATTAGGTCCATAAGCTATATAAATGCTGTCTTCAACTATATCCAGCTTTTTAAAAAAATCTATCACATGTTTGTTCTCCGATTCAAAGGGAAGACCTTTCAAATAAACACAGAAACCCTGCTCATGGGGAGACCTCGACCGTGACCTTTTCTGTCCACTAGGAGATTTGGACCTAGAATGAGCCTGAGGAGGAGGAGGGTGTGACTGCCCAGAGGGACCCATGGTTTGCTTGAAAGTTATGTGGCCTCCAGCAGCCACCCACTGTCTCTCTGTTGCAGGACTAACTTCAACATAGCGCTGAATCATCAGCATTCTGTTTCGCTTCAGTGCTTCAAATGTATCTTGAGGAGAAAAAAACTTAACTAGTCCATTTCCATTATTTCGGCCTACATGATCCTTCAGCATATGGACTGCATCCACACGGAGCCCAAGGAAAAAGTCTTTCACATCAGATTCTGTTGCAGAAAAGGGCATTCCATGAACGCTGACATACAAATCATCTGGATTGATTGGAATTGGCTTGACACTACTTTGAGAATTCATCTGGATAGGATTTACAGGATTCATGGGACCAATAAACAATGGATTCAAGCCGCTGTTCATATTCACTGCTGCTCCAGACCCATTCATTCCAGTGGGTAAAGGTGCTACGGGTGGAGGATTCATAGGAGGCATTCCTGATATGGGAGGCATAGGTGTCATTGGAGGTACAGGGGGCACAGGGGGTATTGGAGGAACCGGAGGAACAGGAGGCAGTGTGGGTACAGGAGGTGGAACAGGTATCGGGGGAATAGAAGGCATTGGTGGCAAAGATGGCATAGCTGGGATAGGAGGGATTGGTGGAGGAGGTACTGTGTTCATTGGGGATGCTGTGCTAGGTATAGTTGAGCTAAATGTTGGGCTACCAAAGGTACTCCCAATATTTGGAGGTGCAGTCCCCATACTGGCAGTAGAAAATGTGGATATGTTTTTATTGCTTTCATGCACGGTTGTAGAAGCAGTTACTACACTAGGAGAAGGATTATTAAAGTTAGGTACAGTAGTAGGTAAGTTAACCCTTGCACTCATTCCAGAACTAGGTGGTGGCCCCGATCTGCTAGCATTTGCTGGCGGCATATCTAGATTGGCAGTTTCGAAACGCCTACGACTGAGTTCTATCATGTTCTGCATTTCAGTTTTACTGCTCAGCAACAGTGTTACTTTCGACCCTTTAATTGTACCACCTGTGCGCATCATACCAAGCCTTGCATCTTCATCAGTGGCAAAAACGATGAAAGCCTCACCCAGTTCACCCCCTACAATATGCACGCCCCCATCAGGAATGGTCAATCCAGAGAAGAAGTGGCGAATGTCCATGGTCCCCGCCACAATCGGGAGACCTTGCAAGCGGATGACCACAGCCATGCTGCGCTGAAACAACACACACCTGCAGATGAGAAAAGGCAACGGCTATGTCAGACTACTGTTTATGACACCATGCAATTACCTACAGACACCATCTACTATATTTGTTTACATACACCTAACAACATCTTGCAAAGATTAAGCATGTTTATATTCCAAGTTCCTTATTCATGTTTACTTCATACAGATTGAAGTATTAAACATTTACCAACACAATTAATATATATTTTGCACTAGAAATTCCAAAATAACTGTTAAACTAAGACCCACAAGTGTCAGTAAAAAAAAAAAACTAAGGAACAGCAAAAATCATAACTATTATATCAGTAATTGAATATTTAATGGAACATAAGCAAAATGAGTATTTTAGCCAAGCAAACAAAATTAATTTACCATACACTGATATGGTATCCTCTGTACCTGGCAAAGTGACCATGAAAAATTCTGCAAACCTATGGGAAATAAGTAGTTCTTTTTCATTTGGGGAGGGATTTTATCTCCTGCCAGGTTAAGACGACTAGGAACACAACAGTGGGTTGGTTACGAACAAAAACCTATTATGGACAACTAGCAACAGTGAGACTCGCATGACATCCTGACAGGGACCGTCTAGATTGTACTGACCCCGTTTTCCTCCTAGGAAAGGCAAGAGGTCTAGATGACCACGAAGCTAGCTAACCATTATAAACTAGCCCCAGACATTTTGTTACTATACAGACCTCACCTAAACTAGACTAACATCTATGCATATCCTAGCTACACAGTTGGCCTTTACAACTTTCAAAAACAAGGTATAATTTTTTAATAGTTGCAGATGTTCTAATATTACACCTTCCGCCTCAGGCACACGTAAATGACTTTCACCTCTGCAGCTGAGGTTAGTGGAAGCCTAAGATCAATTTTGAACAGGTAGATCTTGACAGTTACCTTGTACGCTTTATACAGAAGAGTCTGAGGTCACATCAGAAGTTCAAGATAAACAGGAAACTAGGTAATTCTCACTTATTCTTGACAAAACTTCAGGAAAGACTTGAAAGCATCATTTTAGTACCAGCACAATTCACCAGTTCAGAAGCCAGCCTCTCATCCTAAACAGTCAGCAGTAGCACCTTGTTTCACCTGAGCCACTTCATCTCTGAAACTTCTTGACTTCCTAAGTACAAGCCAGTTCAGTATCTGTATAAGGCTCCCATCAGTCACATACAAACAGTGTTAAGTAAGCATTTGAAATCAAGGATGAACCGGATTATACAATGCAACACCAGGAGGCAGTGCACCACCAAAGACTTTTGGCCGTATGCCAAAGCTATGGCCAACTATGATCAGTAACTATCTCCCAACATTTTACATTCAGCTAAGTATTGTATCCCAGCATATAGTCAAATCTTTAAGTCAGCTGCATTTGCCTGTCCAGGTCTTCCAATTGCTTCAGAGTAGACACGCCTTGAATACATCCTTAACTACTAGGTAAAGCCACTATCCAATAATTTAACCACACCAGGTAAGGCTGAATTCAGTACTTAATGAAAACAAGAGTAGCAATTCTTCTACAGGGAAAAAAAAAGAAGCAGTTCTTTTGTTTGCATGATATAACTTCAGATTACTCAAACAGGTACTTAAGTATTTTGTTTTGTTCCCCAATAAACCAGAGCTAACCCCTTCCATACACTAATGAACAAGCAACATACTGGGGTATTAAAGGGCATTGGCCCACATCCAGTTGACACCAGAAAAGTGCAGAGGACCTTTCTCCCTCAAGGAAACAGAAGACAAGCCCACTGGCACAAAGTCAGCTCCGCTGCCCTAGCAGCTGTGAATGAACATCCGATTCCTTACTACACCGTCTTGAAAGAGACTGGAACTTGCAAGACAAACATGAGAAGGTCTGAAAAAAAAAAATCTACCTGTACATACCGCTAGGAAAATCCCTACTCCACCAAGGGATGGCAGCAACAGAAAGGGGAATATATACTAAGCCTCAGGGATTATTTTTTTAAAAGCAACTTTCCCATCTCCATGGCAAGGTAACAAAAGCAACACCTTGCATTTATCTCTTATAACAACATATTTAACTTGAGAATAAAGTTCATTGCCCAATCATTTTCCAAAAGCAAAATAACTGGCCCATGTGAAAAAAAGTCAAAGTAAAAACTATCTATGCTGTGTGCACACCTAAGAAAGCATGTAAGATTTTTTGCACTGTCTTAAAACAGCAGTATTTTTCAATTATTCTGTAGTTTTGTTTTAAATTTGCCTAACATTGATAGCAGTCTCTGAAATTAAAGTTAAAATGAAAATTCTGCTGACTTTAAGGAAGCCATACTAAAGGGGATGGTAAAACTGAAGTCTACTACATTATGCTACAGGATTGCTTTTGAATTAGATGATCCTGAGGCAAAAAAGTGGTATAAAAGCATCCCTGGTTTTGCACCTATGCTTTGAAAACTAAAACAATACTAATACCAAATCTTGCTATGAGGTATAAATTTTCTCTATTACCTATTATACAGAGAAATGAGTTTCAGAAAATTTTATGCATCAGGAGTTAGACATTTGAGGTTTCTTGTGTTAAATGGGAGATTACCTTTAGTTATTTCCTTACTAATGCAAATGGGATGACAATCTGACATGGCCATTAGTTGAACAAAGGCAACTTAGGAAAGTTTTTCTGCTCAGATCTGCTGGTTTAGAACATCACATACTCTTTATCAAAAAGGATACCTGCTAGATAACTGCATTTACTAATAATTCTATGAATCTAGCCAACAAGACAAATTAACAGATAATGTCACAGAAGAATTAAGTGTTCAAGCATTTGAGCATTTACATAACTTCTGGGATAATGCAAGTCTTTCAATCTTGCACTAAATTCAAAACTTCATTATAAATGCTAAGAGATATCTTGAAGCTTTGTTACTAAGTATTCTATTTAGGTCCATTAAATCACTATCAACAAAAAAACCCAAACAGCTGCTTAAGCATATAGTTGCTAGAAAAAATAGCTGCAATGACTTCAGTGTAGTTAATTCCATGCATGATATTAAGCAAGAGCTACCAGTAGCATGGTATGAATAGAAAGAATTTTAAGGACTTTATTCCATCAAATATTTTTGGCAAAAAAATATTTTGTCAACTCAAAGCATACCTGCTTCATTTTTTTCAGGATTTCAGTGCTTTAACAAAGCATTAGTTTCCCTTCTGTGATTTAAAGAAAAATCAAAAGGACCAAATTTCACATTTCTAAGCACTCACAAGTCCGATTTTTTCCAAAATGCACTTAGGCAACAATAACCCACTCAAATTTTCCAACTAACGAAGAAGCAAAGCCTGCTCAAGTATTTCACTGTTCACTTGTAGAGATCAACATACGTGCAGAGATCACATTAACTTCAGACGCAGAACAGGCTACACGCCTGCTAAGTGTGCATTAAAGGCTTTTTGTTGGGCTGTTAGAGGTATTCTCAGGCTGCCTGCTTTTCCCCCTGTACAAAAAGGTACTTTAAAGCAAAAGTGGGTTTTGTTGTCATTTTGTGTGTTTGGTATATTTCTTGAGAGATCAGAAGCACAAAATCCTAGAGTTGTACTATGGACGAGCCATCCCCATTAGCAAGCCAAGATCAAAAACAGAGAGCAAAGGGCTGCCAACAATCAATCTGATTCAACTTATTTGATAAACCTTACCAGCATGTTTATGTGTCTTGACATTAACATCTTTAAAAATGTTGATGTTACACTGGAAAAAGGTGTACAAGATGACAATATTACTTCTTCCATCAACGTGCTAGTCAGTAAAATAAGCAGAATTTGGGTCACATGCATAAATGAATAAAAACACCAGACTAGCCTTTTAAGACATATGCATTTTTCAAATTAAGAAAAGTTTAGAAGATTCAACATAGTCCTGGGGAGTATTAAAGTATAATACCCACGTGGTACACACACACACAACATATTTGGCAATTCCTGGACAAAGACTAAGAACTGGAATAACATTGGTATTGTAGGAGGAATTTTAAGTATCCAGGGTGAGACTGTCTAGCAAAAACTAAAACTGCAGACTACAGTTTCTTTTTTTTTTTTTTTTTTAAAAAAAAGGCTAAAATCCACCTGTTGGATTAAGATAGTCATCTCTGAGCTAACTGGAACCTATCTGATACCTTTGAATGCTGCAAAACCTAATTAGAACCAATTACGGTACACTTCTAAACTCCAATAGTTAGAAACATGCAGACCTGTGACCTGCAGCAAAGTAGCTACATTTTCCAACAGTGCAAAATAACTGGGAGAGTGTTCCAGACTACCACATGCTGATGAAACAACAAAACATTAGTTTGGCAGAAAATTCTGTTTACAAGAACAACATTGCCAGAACCACCATCACCAGTGGGAGTCAAAGTAAAGAGACTAGCTATAGATTATTTGACCCAGGTGTTTTGATACCAATTCACAGCTTCCAAAAGCTTCAAGTATTTCTTAAGATATACTCAATATGCATATAAAGAAGTCTTCAATTCAAAGGCTCTTACCTGCAAAGACAGATGTTTTTTTCTTAACAAGTAGCAGAAGCCAAGCCAATCCTGTGGGCAACCAATTAAAACCAACTTTTAGACTGCAATAAAGAATAAATGGAGGCAAAAATCAATGCAGGCAACACAACAGCAGTAACAGTCCACAAAGAACTGTATATATAGAAAGTTCAAACCTGCAACCACCACAAGGCACTGCGACATACAACAACACAAGAGTAAGAGTGCATTTCCTAATATCTTATCCCTGTATGACTTGTCAGTAATTGCACTGCACAGTTTTTGCACTGTTTCAAGACATAAATATGCCTTCCACAAAGAATCTAAAAAGAACTAGAAAACATTCAAAGAATCTTTCAAATTTTCCCATCACCAATAGGTGAGCAAATCACTCTTTCAAAGGCAAAGCAAGAATTAAATACTTGAAAACCCTGAATTTTAACAAACCCTTGCTCCATCAATAATGATATTCCTTCCTCCAACTGTGCATATTCTTACTTGAACAAAGCAACATAAGCCGCACCTCAGAAAACCTCCCTATAGCTGCACATGAACCATTCTTCAGGAGTCACACAAACTAGTGAAACTAAGTGACATTTCACAGCCACCTCTACGCAGTCACCTCTACAGAGCACACAGTAAGAACTCCCCACCGAGATACTGTATTTTCAGTAGTAATCTCCCATTTCATTATCCAAATCCTGATCAAATGCCCATTTTTTTAATCCCTGTATAAAAATTGTCTTCCTGGAATTACAACTCGACAGAAGAGCCAAACATTTTAAGTGGCAACATATGTATTTTGTATTTAAAGCAGCAATGGAAAACCCTTGCTCCTTCATTGCTTAGTAGATCATCTCATACTAAAATTGTGATTCTTTGGAAAACTATCCAGGAGTGAGTCACACTAAGAACAAATAACTGCCTCCTCCTCACACAACCCAAACAAGCAGTTTTCAGTTATAAGCATTGTTACCAAAGTGAACTTAGAGAAAGAAGTACTACCAAACCATCCACAAACTCCCTAACAGAGGGAATTAAAACAAACACAGATATTCACATATCTTCCAGGACATTAACTTTCAAGTGAGAAAGATACAACTACACTCTTCAGACATATTAAAATGGCAAACGCATTTAGGAAAATAAGACTTTTTTTTAATTAGACCTTTAAGAGAAACAAGCAACCCTATATTAGAAGGATTCAACTATATACTTTCTTATCTAGCAATGTCCAACAGTACTTTACAATGCAGGAAAGAATGTAATCACCTGAAAAACAGTTTCATGCAAAAACACACCTGCTTCAAGAAGCAGATAAGTCTTTCATGCACAAGGAACTTTCCATTTGGAAGAAAAACCCAAATCATTTGATGTATTTCCAGTATAGCAACCACAGCGTTGCATATGTTCCTCTTCACAACACTGAAAACAAGCTGAAGATTTGCAGTGGACTAAGACAACATGCTATAATGTGAAACAACATAAACAAAACCAAGCATCATTCTTCAAAAAAGGGGCAAAACTCCACTCGACTGTGTTTAACCTTTCCACCAAACACCATCTACTTTTGTTTGCAAGTCTCAATTCTCTCAACTTTAAAGAAAACCATCCATCACTCTCATCGGTAAAGACATCCTTTCCAGTCAACCTGATGCGCAAGAGCATATTAGCTAAGCAAACATTGACTAGGGCACAGGTGCTCCCACTCAACGCTGACACCACAACTCTGGGACTTCATGGGAGAGACTCTCCATAACACCCTATCAGCTATACAGAAAGAACCACCATCCACTGGACACAAAATAGCCAAAGAAACAACCTTAAGAGGAGTCCACCAAGGAAACAACCCGCCGATTTTTCTGCCTAACCCAGCAGATTGAGGTGGGTAAGAAAATCACTAAGAAGAATGGATAAGTTTAAGAGTGAGTAAAACCAGAGCTAAGAGTTTTTTCAAAAGCAAGCTCCTGGTATACTTCTGGAACCCACTTCAATATTAGGTTGTCTTTGGGATTGGGGTGGGGTTTTTTGCTTTTTCTTGGTTTTTCTACAGAGCTCATTTTTAGTAGCGGAGAAGAGCGTTACGCTACTGCACGGCAAATTCGCTGGTGTTTACAGGGTAACCCCGACGAGCGGTGGCAGCGCCGCAGGCACCAGGGACCTTCTTCCCCACAAAGCGCAGAGCGTTTGCCTCGCTTCATCCCCCGGGGCCGGGCGAGGAGCAGCCGCCGGCGCCTCGCGGAGCCCCACCGGGACCGGCCCCGCGCCGCCCCCTCCCGCGCCGAAGGGACGAGGCGCCGACAACACGACCACGCCGCCGCGACCGCCGGGCGCGCAACTCCCGCCGCTCCCCCACAGTTCGGGGCCCGCCAGGCGCCGCTCCCGGCCTGCGCGACCCCCACACCGCCGCGGCGCCGCCCGCGCCCGCCCAGCCCCGGCCGCCGCCAGAGCCCCCACGCTCCGGCCGCGGCTCGGCCTCCGGGCCCGCCGCAAGGTCACTCGGCCGCCCACGCCGGCCGGGCCCTCGGCGCCTGCGCTCGGCCCGCACATACTCACCTGCCCGCGCCGGCCGCGCAGCTCCGCGGGCCGCCGGGCGCGGGCCGAGGCGCGGCGGGCGGGAAGGAGGGAACGAGCGAGCGAGGGTGAGGGCCGGCCCGCGGCCCAGGCCCCCCGGCCTCAGCGCGCCAGGCCGCGGCGCGGCGGAAGCGGGCCCCGCTCAGCGCCCCGGGCCCGCAGCGCAGCGGGCACCGCCCGGCCCGGCCCTTTGTGCGCGGGGACGCGTGCCAGCCGCGCCGCGCCCGGCCTCCCTCCCCTCGCCTCCCCTCCTCGCCTCGCCACGCCGCGGGCCCGCAGCGCGGGGCGGAGCGGGACAGGGCAGGGGGCCCGGCCTGCCCGGGCGCCGCCGCGCTCTTACCGAGGGATCTGTACGGGAAAAAGGGTTAGAACGGAGCCGAACCGCCCCGGGCCCCGCTCCGCGCCGAGCCCAGCGCCACCGACCGCGCAGCGCCACAAAATGGCCGCCTCGATGCGGCGCCGCCACCCGCCGCCAGGGAGGGGCGGGGCCTGGTCCAGGCGGCCCGAGGAAGGCGGGGCCCGCCGGGGCACACGGCGGGGGCGGGGCCGCGCGCATGGTCAGACGACGCATGCGCGGGCGGCGGGTGGTGCCTCTGCGCAGGGGCGGTTGAGGCGAGAGGCAGACGTTTTTGTCGAAAAAGCGTCTTTCGCCTCCCCTGTCAGCACACTCCTTTCTTAAGGCAACACCACAGCTGGAAGGCTGAAAAGAGCAACGTCGGACGCACAGTGTAAGATTCGTACAGTTGCCTCTGGTGTAATAGTAATACGGTGATAGTGTGACACATTTTCTGGAAATTAATGATGGTGTAACTGAGGGTTATTGCTGAGGAAACAGGGACTCGAAAGGAGGCATCGAGCTTCCAGCGAACAAAAGAACCCTGAGGGGAGTGGTTGTTTCTGACATCTTCACTTAGGACCAGGTGTCAAAACTAAAATGAAAGTCAGATTATCCTGGGTCAATGCCCTTTTGAGTGTAGCTGCCCCATGCTATATTTGTCCTTTGCTTGACTAAATACACATGTAATATAAATAACTAGTCAGTGTCCTGAGCTGAAGAACATCTAGACACCTCTCAGGAGATGCTCTGTCACTGCACTTCAGTGGACATGGGTACCGCAGCAGCATTGATTTTCAATAAAAAAACCCTGCATAGTCTGCTGCAAAAAACGAATTAAAATGAATCATTGCCTCACATTGCAAACACTTTTCCAGCAAATTTGGGAGTTCAACAATTCAGTTAACTTAGTTGTTTTTCACCACTTAACAGAAACCGGGGCCACAATATGTGATGGGTGTGTTCTCCTGAGGCAATGGAATCAGGCCTGGGGCTGCTCGGCACCACAATAACCCCCACTCTATGATTTGTTTCCCTGTATATCCCCTCTTTTTGCTCCCAAATTCTCCTTCTTTACTCCTCTCCTCTCCTCTCCTCTCAATAAACAGCCCACACTTGTTTATCTTCTCCCTATTATCCCTGGTTTCACAGATTTTGTACTCTATTTGGTATTTATGATAATGGCTGCCCTGAAAATGTATCAGTTCTCTCAAGCTAACACCTCCTTTTTGTCTTGCTAGGTGTGCCACCTGCTTACACATCACTCCTTGATTGCTGTAGGTAGTACCCAGTAATTCATCTTTTTATAGCGTTAGTGACACTAGGCAGGGTTAGCTGTCAGCATGCACCCTTCAACACAGCTGAGAGAAGCAGGAGGTTGGAGTCACCAGAGGTATCCACAGCCAGGCTTGCCCGACCCCCTGGAGAGCTGCTTGCCCAAGGTACGTGAGGGGCAGCAGGAGCACCTGCAGCGCAGGGCCTTGCTCTGCAGCACTGCAGCACTTCCCGGGCTGCACCGGCCACCCTGTAGCAGGGAGGTGGTGTAGGATAACAAAGGGCAGTGCTGGAATATCCCAGGTCAGAAGAAAATTAAGACTTTTCAGCTTTTGTGCAATGTGATGAGTCACCACGTTGCTTTTTGTTGCTGAAATAAAGTCCAGTGGAGAGACTCGTGACATTTACTGTGTGAACCAGCAAAAAAACCAGGACCAAACTACATAATCCTCAGTAGGCCTCTAGACTGTGTCTGTACCAACTCCACAAAGGCACACTGGAGAGCAAGTCCTGATGCCCTGGACAGCTGCTGCAGACCAGCACATGTCCTTGCACCTCAAGCATTCTGGTCAGCTGGAGCAAGGTCTGGAACAGATGCCTGTGACACAGATTACCTCCACAGGTCTCCAGCTGTCTTCCCAGCCATACGCAAATTTTCACGGGGAGAGAATATTTAGTTCCCTCAAGATTAACAGAAGCAGATTTGTTTGCAGAGTGGATGGGAGGGAACAAAATCCTGGACTAGGAGCATGCCAAGTGACCAAGGGTACCAAACAGGAGCTTTTCAGTACCAGTGCAGTTTGGTGCCAATAGCAGGGGGAAAAGCATCTCTGGAAAGCAAAACTGGTAGGCAGAAGCTTAAAAGACAGGGATCATTGGTAGCAATGTCCAGTATGCTCCCCTATAACATGCATGTGGTGGAAGGCAGGCAGAGAAAAATGGTGTTACAGAAGAATGGGATTTGCCTTTATTAGGTACTAGGAAGCTATTAAGAGTGCACTAACTTATGTGTCTCCTCCACCTAAACCAAAACTGAAGTAGGGTGTTAGGTACACAACTAGGGGGAAAAAAAAGTTACACAGGACATTTTTAAAGTAAAGCTTGAGAGAACCAACAAAAATGTCTTCCTCCTTGCATTATACTTTTGTTCCACCATTAGTCTGGAAACACTACCCCAAATCCGAGGCTCCTTGCTTCTCCAGCACGCTAGAGATACCATTCTGTAAACACCACCTCTGATCCTATTCCTTCATCTGTACAAGGATGTGGCTTGGATGAATGAACCCAGTTTACTAAATGATTCATCCTACTTTGTATTTTCCTTTCTGATTACTATGTGTCAACTGCAAGTTTTAATTGTTTCCAGGTCATTTTGAAGAATGTTCAACAGAAATAATCCTCACAGATGCCTCCCAGAAATACTTTCCTCATTCCTATCTATTCTTAAAATCTGTCAGTCAGCTATGATGTGCCTTATTGATCCTGTATAATTACTTCTTAAAACTAAATTAAACACCTTGTTTGTTTTACTACGCCTACTCAGCACAAAACCACTTTGCTCATTAGGATGAGCTTTTCTCCTTATAAGAGCATCTTGTACCAGCCTTTTTTATTACTCTGTTTTGGATAGATAAGAGAGACATCAGCTGTCAGAGTGCTCAGTTCTCCCAAGCACTCAGCTTGTCCATTTTAAAAACTGGCACTTGCTTTCTTCCAGTGCAGGACCTTATTCACCATCCTGAAATTTAATCAAAACTGCCTTTAGTGGAGAAGAGATCTCTTAGGCCAACTTTTTGGGACTCAACTTTGGGAAACTGTATCATTTCAAAGCATGGGGCATACATGGCGTTAGCAGAAACTATTTGACTGAAAACAGTTGGACCATGACTGAAGTCACACCAGAAAGACAGAGAACAGAAGCCAATCAATCAGGCAGATGTAAGAGGAGGTATTTTGTTGGGAGCAATAGTGGTTATGTTAATTTATCATTTAAAAAAATCCCCAATAAGTTGGCTGTGTAACATTGTCAACAAATCCGTTAACTGACCCTCTTCCTCTCTCTCTCCTCAAGTCCAGAACAGGTAACTGACTAATTCTGTATTATCCTTCCTGAAGAAATACTCAATAATTTTTGTAGTTAGGTGATATGCTCTATCAGTGTTTAGAAACACGTTTAGAATCTGCCACGGAGAATTTTTTGCTCCCCTTGTGTATTACCTAACCGTCTTGCACCACTGGAAGTTTATTTTATTCCTGTTTGTTACATCAGTTCCATTTTTATGACACTTGCAAAATGGTGACGCTAAATCCTCACCTTCCTGGTATCTTCACCTTGTATTATTAATTTAATGCCCTGCACATGGCTCCAATTAATCACCAAAACCACCCCCACAAAACCCCACAGCTCCCTCACTTCTGAGTTACAGGGAGTTCCATTTGTAAATATTCTCCTCCCAAAGAAATTTACTTCCCCATACAAAAAGCTTTAACTGCATTCAGTGGTCCACAACTAGACATTCATCCTTGGCATTACTTCTTTCTGTCATGGGGAAAAGCATCTCCACTATAAATTTTTCCTCATCTTGTCCTATAAGCATTTTCAAACAAACATTTGTTAACAGTGTGAATGAGTTGCCCAAACATTTACATGTAGAATTTATATTTTAAATCTTGGCACATAAGAGGTGCTCAGAATCTTCAAGATTTGGGGCTCCCTTTTCTCAAAATAATCACAATTTAAGCTATTTGAGTTTAAAAAAAAATAGCCCAGATCAGGCACTGAGTTTGAGAAGAATGACTCATCAAAAGTCAAATGTCAACTTGATGACAGAAAGAGCTTCTAACAGTGTTCACAGAAAACTTAGGAGTTTATCTTTCTCTGTTGTCTAACGAAAGGCTGTGAGTTGGCAACTACTGATTGTGCTGCATAGTTCAACCAGAAAGGTGGATCCGAAAAGACTAAAAGGAGCCAAGTTTAAGTCTTATCTATATTTTTTTATCATCCATGAAACACGAAGAACAATTTCATAAACATATAGTTCTAAAACATGCTGGGAAAGTGTTATCACATGCTTAATCCAGAAAACATGTATGGCCCAAGGATAAAACAGTACATACAACACCTCTAAAACCTATTTATGCATATGGTAGTTTTAAAAATGTTGTGATGAAATATATGGTGCCAGCCCTACAACATTAAAACTGCTAAAGCTAATAATTTCAAATAGAACAACTGAGGATTAGCTTTGCATTACAAACAACCAAATCTGTCCTTGGTAACCAAAAAAAAAAAAAAAAAAAGAACAAGCATCCGTAACACAATCCACCTTGTGAGATTTAGCTTCAGCTTTTACATTACATGGTTCATCCTCGAGGTAGGTACCATCCAGAACTGAAGACATACTGTCTATAGGGTATAGTAAATTCAGCATCCATCAATCAACAAACCTATTTGAGAGCTGTCTGCTTATGCAACTGAAACAAAGGCACTTCATAAAACGGGTTTGAGCTTCCTACTGGAAAGATCAACAAAGGTAAGAAAGGAGAAACACTGAAATGAATTAATCTCATCAAACCCTTTCTAACAGACACTTTCCCCCAGCATTTGCAGGGAACAGATTCCCATGTAAGTCTCTAGTCAGACAGAAGTACAGTTTGTCACGCAGAGAAAACTCCAGAGCCACATGTTCTTATCTCCAGACGAAACATGCACGCTCAGCTGGGTAAGACTCCCTGAAGGGACAGAAGCCGACAACCCATAGGCAAACTCTAAGTAACAGCGAAGGACTCATCACAAGGGGAGGGGAAAACAAAAAACAAAAAAACCACACACAACAAAAAACCCAGACTGCATTAAGACATTGCACTTCACCTGCTCGCCCCACCACCTCCACCACTTGTGTTCCAACTAAACTGGTACTGCAACTGGAGCTGACATATTCTGCCTACCCCCCTCGCCCAGTCATTCAAGTTTTCTGTCCTTAGAAAAAAATTGCATGGAAAAAACACAATGGAGGGGACAGCAAAGTGCATCATCATTGTATCATAAACTCTGTAATGCAGAAGGATGTTTTGGATTAATGCACACTGGTCTGTACAAGCATCACCCAAAAAAAGATAAAGCCAAGGAAAAAGAGCCAAAAATACTCAGTTTCAGGAAAAAAATTGTTCTTAACTGCATGTACAACTTAACTGTGAAGGCACGTAGCCACACTGAGGCGTCCTTTTCCTCTAGAAATGCCAAGCTTCTTCCAATCTGAGCATTTCTCACAGTACAATGCACTTGAGCAGCACAAAAACAGCTGCTGTTTCAGGATGCCCGTCTCAAACAGAAAAAACAGGAGGCCTGGCAATAGGTCTGTGCTGCAAACAGAACAGCTACACGGGATGTTTGACATTGAGAAGCAACAACCTCTCACCAGGATTCCACTGGCCCAGGAGTAACACACTGATTTCACTTTCTTATTAGGAAACACATTTCCAAATAAATCATGTTTTAGCATAAATTTCTGTGTGTCAATATAAATGCAATGGGTGTTATATCATCCCGCCTTTCTCTAGGATAAAGACTAGTTTCATTTTTGGCTTTTTAGACTTTGTGGTCAGACAGGGTAGTTTTCCAGTCAAATTGCAAGCGTCAAAAACCAGAAGTGCTGCATAATTTGTTCAGGAATGTACAGAAAATGCTTTTTCATCCATATCCACATCTAGTCCATGGATAGCAATGTTTTCTCAGTGCTGAGTCCATTTAATGCTTTTGAGGTCAATTCCATCCTGCACCATTTCCCAGAGGGGACTGTAAAGAAAGGAGAAAAATGAGGGCTATCCAAAATGCACATGACAATGTCAACAATAACCAAACAGACAATTTCATCGATGACACAAGAAATTAGGAGATACCTATCTACCTATCTTCCCTTTCTGGAGGTCAGTGAACTTCAGACAATCAGTCCTCAACTGTGTCCTCAGCCCAAAATACAAGAGGTGAGAGGGCAGGTGCTCCACCTCATTTCCTGCTCCCACTTTAGGCATAAAGTACTCGTGTCCCTTAAGAGGCTGAGCCCTCGCATTTGACACTGTCCAGATGAGTCAGGAGTCTTTCAGTTTCACCAAAATAAAACAACTTATCAATACATAAACTCAGTAATACCATCTCTGGCTTAGAAACTTCTAGGTACTGCCCTACGTGCTTGCCCTACCCATATTCTTTCCCTGACAAAGGCAGGATCTGGGAGAAGGTTTGTTTGTTTTTTTTTTTCCTTAAAAATTTGTCAGTACTGTTAAGATCAGGCCCACTACCCACTCTGGCAACACTGCTTGCTTATATACATAGACACCACCAGATTTTTGAAACAAACAATTACTTTCAACTAAATCCAACTCTTCAAATGATTATCATACCTAAGAAGTCTTTACATTCAATAAGAAGATGGCTCACCTCATTTCCCTCAGCCTCTTAACATGCTGTATGCACTTCTGCACTGTATAATCTACTTCTTCCTCTGTAGTGAAACGACCAATGCCAAATCTAAACCAAAAGAAAACCATTAAGGACCAGAATAACGTGCATATGGAGGGGTGGAACAAATCCACCACCTACTTTTAGCAGAAAAGAAAAATATTTGGAAGCATTAGGGAAGACCACTCCATGCACCTTATAGATGAGTGAGCCAAGTCTTCATCTGTTCCGATTGCCCGCAAAACATAGGAAGGCTCCAGAGAAGCTGACGTGCAAGCACTGGGGAAAGGGAAGGCAACCAAATTTCAAATTTTTGTTCATGTGCAGGTGCTACACTGAAGTAACACTTCACTAATCTCCTCCAACAAAGAACAGGTCACTTACAGACATTTAATATTACTATGAGTCTTTACAACAACCTATATCAGCTTCCCAGCCTCTTAGAAACCACCAGTGAATACAAGCAAGAAGAGTGGTATTTCTGCTGCTGAAGAAAAAGAATGGAAGGGGCAAGCATTAGAGGGGAACGAGGGTAATAAATTAGAAGCATGAGGTAAGAAGAGAGAACACAGATAAGAATAAACACAATGCCAAACAGAAGCAGCGGGAACGCAGACCAGGAGGTAGCTGAAGTGAAGGCCATGAAAAAAAGACAAAGGAGCCAAGACAGAACTAGCCAGAGAAGGTAACATACCAAAAGGAACACTAAAAAAGAAAAAAAGACTTCACAAGCTGCTGTTTGGCAGCAGAACAAATAAATGAAAAACAGTGCAGAGGAACCCAGAGCAAGATGATCTAGTTATAGTCATCAGTAGAGAGAACTTCCATCTTGAAGCAGTAAGCAAAACTGGTTATGTGTTGTTACGCAATTTTTACAGGTAGCAACATGCAGCACAAACTGGAGAGCTGTTTACAGCACTCTACTGCACAAAGCAGAGCCTCAGAAGAGATTTTTAAATTACAGAAGTGTTTGGCTTCAGAGACAGTCACGTGGAGACTTGTTCTTCCTGTTCATAGTGCCAACATATTTCTAATTAAGATATGCTGACCACTTTGTTCTCAAAGGTGAGGAAAGGGGGCATCTTTACACTCCATTAACTTCATCATAAGCATCAAGTTTGTCTCAGTAACAGAAACATTGCTCGTCACTCCTGTAGAGCCAACAGAGCTCCATAAAAGCATATTCAATTTTCTTTCTGCTTTTGCATTAAACATAGGCACTATGAGCTAATTTAATTCAGATATTTCTCCAGCATCACTAGATTCTAGTTACAATCTGCCACTTGTGTGAAATCCTGCTGAAGGACAGAAGCTGCTCAAATGCTGGTAACCTTTAGAATAAAAAGTGTCACCGACAGTTACAAGTCAAGGCTACTCAGATTGCAGGTAACCAGTCTGCAAGGCTGGCAGGTAGGAATTTCTAGGTTGTTTTTTCCAGTTTTGTTTGGGGTTTATTTGGGTTTTTTTTTTTTGCTTTCAGGATGAGTAAATTTGACCTTCATTTGAAATGTGCCACTTCAGAGAAACACCATCTTGGAATGCAATCAATGCCAGGCAGACTCATTAACCGAATACACAAATATGAGGCACAGAGGAGACCACTCCTTAGTTTGTACCTCCATTAGCAGAAGTTATTTTCTATCCAAAATATACTGCTATCCTTCCCACACATTCCACCTACCTTCCTGAAGACAGAGCCACGTCTTTCAGAGCCATCAGAAGACTCTCCCCTTCCACATATGCAAAAGATAAATTGATGCATCCTACATACAAATAAATGAAATAGAAAAAAACTTCCATCAACTGAAATCTAGGGCAAATCCTACCCCACATGGCAGTACTTGCACAATATGTAGCTAAAGGGCATTACTCAGTCATAGCCATTAACACTGAGGAGCCAGACAGTTCTAATGGGCTCAGGATTTTGCTGTTACCTGGATAGCGATGCTCTCTATCTCCATTCATAACCACATCAGGAACTTCACTCATTATTTTTGTAACCAGTCGTTCTGCCAGTTGTGAGATTCGCTTATGGTCATACTAGCAAAGAAACCAGAAAAGAGACCAAAGTAATAAATTGTGTACAGTTTGACTTCACTCAAACTGTTTTGTGCCACCAGCCATGAGCAGACTGAAGTAGCTGGGTTTGGTTAGACTAGGGAAAGAACACAGCTGAAACTTAAAAAGAAACTGTCAAACTTTTAAAACAGTCTCTAGAGTAGGCAAAGAGAATTACCAGTTTGGTCCTAGCTAGCTCAGCCTTCAAAAATATTCCAAACCATTCAAAAAGATCTCTATATACAAGCTGCCAAATTTGCTTTCATAAAAGCACCGAGTTCTTTGTGTTTAAAGACAAGTTAGGTAATGCATAAGATGACGCATTTTGCAGCACAAGAAAGGGCACCTATTATAGTGAGTGCCCCTTATTTCCCTAGGAGCTCTCAAACCATACCACATAAAGACATGGACTCACAAATTACTGTGAACTCAGCTTTTACAACACATAACCTATGCAATAAGAACCGCCCATGTGCAGCGTCTCATTCTAGACTAAAAAATGAGGTCACTTACACTAAAAAAGCAGTAAGGGATGGTATCAGCTCTGGTGCACAGGAACAGCCAGATGCACACAGGCAATTCACGCTTGTTTACACACTTGAAAAAGCTTTAGAAGAAAACAAGGCTATCTCAAATATTACTTGGTTTAGAAACCCCAGAACTCTGCCAGGCAAGGAAGAGAATCCAGATCTGAGGCTCGTGCAGAATTCAGGCTCTGCAGGCTCTCCAGCCTCCAACAAGGCTTCCATAACCACCCAGCTCAGATGGCAGATCTCCGCCTGTCTCCCAGGAAGAAGCTTGATGCTGTGTGTACAGGCATCTGGCTTATGCATCCCATTGGCACTATATTAAAGGATTTTTACATTCCACCTGTAAAGAATGCATTGGTGCCCACAAACAGATAGAGCAGCACACAGAGGCTTAGACACCAGACCTAGCCAATAAACTTTACTGTCCAAGCTAGGAAAAAAAAATAAGTTCTTAGTTGCAAAGCTGCAGTAAACTTAAAGTTATATACATTTAATAGGTATGATAATGGACTAGGAAGTCTTTTTTTTTTTTTTTCAAATATACATTACATAAACATGATTTATTCCATTTCAGAGATGCTGCTAATACATGTGTGCAGAATGGAGAGACAAGTACAAGCACTTAAAGCCATATTTCACTAAAACTGTCAACTGTAAACCTATTGTAGAAAACCATGATTCAAACCACTTCAAGGAAAAAAGAAACTTAAGAAAGCTGAAGATCAACTTCCAATTACCCAAAACCAGCCTTGAAGATCTCAAAACATTTACTTAATGTTACAACACAAGAATCAAATTTAATTCAGGCACATGGACACAAAAAGACCTAAGGAATCCAAGACCTAACTGGCCCTGCCATATTATTTTCTGGAATCCAGGACAAATATCTTCTCCCACATACCTCCATCTCTTGCTGTGCCACTTCACATGCTGCCCCCAGGCCCACAGCTAAAGGAGTGGGCACAGTCCCAGACCGCAGTCCTCTCTCCTGGCCTCCTCCACTTTGCAGGGGTTCTAGCCTGACGCGCGGTCGACGGCGAACATAGATAGCACCAACCCCTTGAAAACAAGGAAAGCTGTTTTAGCATACACCCACAGTTCTGAAATTATGAAAAAGGACTCCAAGGTTTGGAAATATTTGTTATTTCCACAGCAAACACATATTTGGACACCTCGCTGGAGAAAAACGTAGTGAACACATAGAGAAGGACAGTATTTTCTAGGAAATGGTGTTTGTTCCCACTGTCCATGTTCCTCTTCATTCAGTTTCCCAGAGCTTCAGCCATGGGAGAAGCTCAGTTTCTCCCAATGTGCTTCAGCCACCTAAGGACTCAGTACTTCCCTTACTTCTCACAATTCCTGTGTGTCCTGGTTTCGGCTAGGATAGAGTTAATTTTCTTCCTAGTAGCTGGTATAGTGCTGTGTTTTGGATTTTAGTAGGAGAATAATATTGATAACACGCTGATGTTTTGGCTGTTGCTAAGTGGTGTTTACGCTGGTCAAGGACTTTTCAGCTTCCCATGCTCTGCCAGGTGCACAAGACCTGGGAGGGGGCACAGCCAGGATGGTTGATCCAAACTGACCAAAGGGCTATTCCATATCATATGACGTCATGCCCAGTATATAAACTGGGGGGAGTTGGCTGGGGGGTAGGGGTCACTGCTCGGGGACTGGCTGGGCATCGGTCAGCGGGCAGTGAGCGGTTGTATCACTTTTTTTTTTCCTCCCTTGGATTTTGTTCCTCTCTCTCTCTCTTGTTGTTTTCCTTCTCATTACAATTCATTATTATTACTACTATTATTTTGTTCCAATTATTAAACTGTTCTTATCTCAACCCACAAGTTTTCTTACTTTTGCTCTTCCAATTCTCTCCCCCATTCCACCAGGGGGGAGTGAGCGAGCGGCTGCGTGGTGTTTAGTTGCCGGCTAGGCCTAAACCACAACACTGTGCACAGCTGAAGTTCATCCCTTTGCACTGAAGTTTTTATGTGCAGATATTTCATTCATCGATGTTCCCTTACTGACTTCCAACTGAAAGCTCTAGAACTCCTTTCCCTGGATTACCAGGCCAGCACCAGTCCCAGGAGTCCTCTCCCTTTCTTCTCATTAGGGAGACTCATCAGTGGCACCAATTTCTAACAGGCAGATTAGATGAGCCAGTTTTGACAAACAGCTAGTTTCACTCTCATCTCTTCACCTAGAAACTTGATTTCCATGTCTTCATTGTGCCTTGGCATACATAACAAGTGCCTGTCACCACAGGAAGAATGTTTGCAACTTCTGGTCATAAGTAGTTGTGAAAACTTATGTCTGTCACCTGCCCAAAGTTATTGGTTGAAAACTTAGTCCTTGTCCGGAGATATGCCTTCAGCTCTCAGGAGAGCTCGTACGGAAAAAGACAACATATTGAAAAAATAATAATTTTGCCTTTTGTTTCTGAACAGCACATAGAATACAGCAAACCTGATTTCTGCCTTTCTACATCCAGTGTTAGAAACTAAATGGACCGTGACAGCGATAATAGCTGAACTTTCACCATTTGGGAGTCAACTAGAAAATCCATAGCCAGATTTTAAACCCCACTCTGCAAAGAAGATGCACAAATGGAGTTGGGGGGAAGAAGCCATTGGGAGTAGAAGACAACCAAAATCACTAAGAATTTAAACTTTCCAGTTAGCTTTTGATCTCCTCATTGCAAGTTACACCTGGGTCTAAACTTTGCCCTATAACCCAGTGGTTTCACTTCAACTGTTTCGGTATCAATGCTGCCTCACCCTAAGCAAATGACTCCTGAAAAGCCACTCCTCCTAAATGCTGCCACCATTATAAGATACTGTTTCTCCCTTCAGTGAAGCCACCTCACAACCCATCAGCACTGAAGATCCACTTACTGCAGCACTATGTCTGGCAGCAGTGCCTGAACTACTCCAAAGTCAGTCCAATACCAGTCTTCAATAGTGACTGTTACTTAAACTGTAGAAAACTATGACAGACAGGTTTGACTTCATACCTTGTGTAATTACCTTCAGGTAGGCATGGAAACAATAATTCTCTAGAAAAACGCTTCAGTAAGTACCTTTAGGCCCATAAATTTTATGGGCGCTGATGCTCATGAGATCAATTTTCATGTCATTGACATCCATAGGAATTTTACCAATTGCTTGTGCAGCATCTGTGTGGAAGAAAACCTTATGCGCGCGGCAGATCTCACCTGTAATAAAAACATAAGAGCAAAAAACCCCAACGTTATCTCATCTAATCGTTATGATTCCAATGATTCCAACAACAAATCTAAAGCATCAGTTTATAGCAGGGACCAGCTCTGAGGTGACAAAGGAAGAAATGGGTGCTGTCATGTTTCTGTTACAGTAAAGTGTCTAACACTGTGTAGGAGCTATTCTAGCTGATGCCTAGCTGGGCACAGGTTTAGGCAGGTCAGCAGGTAAGACTACGGTGAATTTCTTCAGGTGAAAAAGTTAAAAAGTCTTCTGCTGTTAAGAAGTGAGATTGTTTCCAAACCCACACCTACCAAGTTTAAGTACAAATGGCTGCCCAGGACATCCAAGTTTCCCCACAGGGATGACTCCACAGCTGGACAAAATTAAAATTTTTTTTCTTGATTCTTTTTCTTCTCAACATCAGTCCAGTACAAGCCAGCCTTACTTACAAGTTTATAGTTGCCAAGTGTTTTTATGCCATTTCCTCTATTTTCCAAGTTTTGCACTACTCAGCTTCAAAAATGTTCTCAGAATTGTCACTAGTCCTCATACACACTGATTACTCCCACCTGAAGTCACTCAAGCCTGTAATCAAAATTTTTGCATCCAGAGCTAAAATACACTACAGAACAAAATAATGTAATGTTCATGGGCAGTGAAGTTAAATATTATTTATTTTTGTCATCAAAAATTCACAACTCATCTTCCACAGAATCCATACCTAGCACAGTTGCATCCCAGACCTCTCCTCTGCACAAGTTCAGCATTACCTTTCACAGGAGAAGTCCTCCTGTGGTCCAGCAAGAACGGCATTGCTATTGCTAATATCAGGCCATAGGCCTCACCCTAACAGGGCCTTAGGTTAACTCTGCAAGGCACCAGTCCTGGCCTATCAAGGTGTTATGAGAACTTACTGTGGGAACCAGAGCTTGGTACCAGGTATCTCTGGCATTTAAGCATGGGAGAACAGTAACGACCTTGACAATATAAGCACAGTAGGAAAATAGAGTCCTCAGGCCTATAAGTAACTTGCTGATGGTCAATTACTTGTCAATTAAGAAATATAACCTGAAGAGCCCTGGGGAGAATGCTGCTTTGAGCATAATACAGAAAAAAAATGCAGCAGCTAAGCAAGAGGAAAATCAGCTGCACAACAGGGTAAGATGCCTGCCACAGCCTGGGAAAACAATACCCTCCAGAACCAGGCAGTATAAACTCCAGGACAGAGGCCAAAACCTAAAAATTGTCTAAAAACTCAAACATCTTACGAAAGGACATCTTGGGGGGGGAAGTTGTCACTGTCATGGGAAATGTTACCAAGGAATCACCGTGGGATCCAGGGAGCTGTATATGTGGGCCACCCGCTCACCCTGCCTGCTCCAACAACCCTGGTTCTCCAGCTCTCCCTTCACCTGCTTTGCCAGACTGCTTTGAGGTCCCTGTCCCTCCATCTGCCTGCTCAGAGCCTGGCTCACCCTCTCCCTGCCTCCTGTTCTAGAAACCTGGCTCTTCAGCAGCCTTTTGACCTCCAAACCAATTGTTCATGACTGCATATGGCAATACTGGGGGGGAAGGGGTGTAAGTGTGGTGCTGACCATCTCCTCCTGCCCCAAATTCTGCACATTTCTCCTCTTAAACACTACAGGTGCTCAATAAACCATTACAGTATGCAAACTCAATTTCGCCAGTTATTCTGTGCAATTTTTTCATCCATTGTACAGTTCAGAATGAAACTAGAAACACTGCAGCTGATCTGTACTACAAGGCTATAATTGCTGCAATACTCACTGTAAAAGTACTGAATTTCATCCTCATTTCCCTTTTAAAATAAGTTTTTATTTGGGACAGCATTATTATTTATTCCTGAACTATATTACACCTAATCTCTTGCATCAGTAGATTTCGCTATGAAAATATTAAGTAAAATGAAGCAGAGGTGACATTAGCTGGCCTCTGGAAGCCATGGTGTACTTACCAATATCATGAATTGGCTGCTTTACTCCTATTTCATTATTCACAGTCATTACAGAAACCAAAGTTGTATCTGGCTGGAATGCAGCCTCCAATTCCTGGTGAAATATTCAAACACACAGAAGTTGTGACTAACAGCAGAAGCAAGATTCCTGTGCACACCTTCAATTTGCTAGCAAAACTTAACCACCAGCCCCCTAACTTGCGCATTACCACCAAACTCCCTGGGTTCTGACAAACAGTCCTGGTGAGAGCACTAATCCATGTGAACATTAAATTCCTGTCGGAAGAGGAGCGTGATTAAAATTGCATTTCTACATACCCTAACCCTGGTGTGCACCATGCCACCTGACTTGATTAAATGAAGTCAGAACAGGCTTTTGCTATGTCTCATACACTCGTCTGAACCATTTTCTTTAATGAATTAACCACCCACAAAACAGCTTAAGCCACACCTAGACAAAGTGCAGTTGGCTATAAAGGAACTACACTGTATACAAGAGAGCATGATGCAAAGGAGTCTGCCAGCAAAGTTCTCAGAGAACATGACTAACACTTCTGCGCCTGCAGGCCTGATCCCTCTACCCCACCACATACACACAATCTCTCTCCAAGCCAGATGACGGGGCTAGAAATAAAACTGATGCTGTCCTGCATTACAGGACACAAATGATGAAATAAGCATAAACAGCTTCTAAATCCCAGGACTGCAGCCAGTACACCCAGAAGGGTCAGTTCATGGACGGCAATCGGAAGGGAGTATTGTAATTGCTGTGTCTGATGCTGAGTAGCTCAGGTCATGAAATTTCACTACTAACTCCTGTATCAAAGCCAGCTCCATCCTAGTCATGTACTGGGCTCTCTATAGGGTATGCAACAGCTCCACCTGCGTAGGTATGAATGACAGCAGGTGAACGGTGGGATGAGAGATGGATGTTTTGGTTGAGAAAAAGTCTAGAGCACCAGACAGAACAGAAAATCCTTCTCCAGCTGTGACAGAGACTGTGACTCTCGTTCTACCTTGCGATATTTATTATCCTTTCCTCTTTATCATCAAGAGGACACAAGGTCCTCTTGAGTATCAATTTGAAGCTAAAACCTTTTCTATTTTCACTTTCTGTCAGTAAACAACCTACCTTCAAATCTATGAGCCCATTTTTTTTAACAGGTAGATACGTGACCCGAAAACCTTCTGTCTCCAAGGAACGGCAAGAATCCAACACGCACTTGTGCTCTGTTTGCGTAGTAATTATATGTTTTTTTCTGGATTTATAGAACCTTGCAACACCCTGTCAGGCACAATCCATGAACAAGAAATATGCTGTTAGACCACTGAAGAAAGCAAGCTTTACACAAAATGATCGGAAACAAGAAATTGCTATTTAGACATAATTCATTTGGATCTTCCCTGTTTGCCCCAAAGTCATGAATCTAAAAGGTACTGACATGTAATTCACACTACATATGTCCATCAGCACTCATTTTTCAAAGCATCTCACTTTTCAAAAAGCCTGTGAAAATGTTAACATACATGTAAGTTCTAGACACTATTAACAGAAATACTTTTCTGAAAACATTTACAATTGAGTCATATACAATGAGAGGTCTGAACAGCCACATACCTTTAATCACACACAAGGTTAAAGCACTACCTAGTCTTAGTCAGAAAAAAGCTTGTAATCAGCATCTCCACTATATTTCATGATAAAGATTTTAATTACGTAAGCAGAAGGATTGTATTTGGTGCATGTAAGATAAACATTATTATACTCTGTCCTCAAAACCATGTCCTGGGCACCAAAACATCCCAGTATTTGTATGTGTATGTAGCAGAATACACAAGGAGTAAACCCAGGAATGCAAATATTTGCTAACTAGGCCAACATATTAATATTTAAACTGTTGAAAGATGCATATAGTTCTTCAGAGCATAATTTTAACATAATAAGTAACTATCAGTATAAATCTTTTACCTTAATTGCCATGTTATTTGATTCTGTTGCACCACTGGTAAATATAATTTCCCTTGAATCAGCTCCTATTAAATCTGCAACTTGCTGTTTAAAAAGAAACACAAATTTGATTTGTTAATATAAAATACAATTAATTCACCATAGCAAAACACATGCAAAATGTTTTCAAGAATACCCCCTTGAGCCTCGAAAGGATTACAGCTAGTATCTAAAAAAGTTATGCTACAGGTACAATAGTCTAAATATCTGCATTAATACAAAATACATAACGAATTCATACTCATTAGCAGTAGTGGTATTAAGCATTAAGAACATAAAAGTTAAGTAGACAAAAACCCAGTACATGTTACTTCCAAAAAAAATGACGAAGACCCACACCTAAGATCAGGACAACGATAAAATACGAAGTTAGCCCAATCACTGCAGCAGCACGCTTGTGACCTCAGGAAACCAAAAATCCTGAGGCACCTTTGCCTAAAGTATTGGTTTCTGCCATTTCACTTGCTCTAATCTCATGATTTTTTCTTATAATAAATCTGCTAAAGTATTTACATACTTTAGCAAAGTATGTAAAGAGGAAGCAAAGAGGAAGCTGCTAAATCCAGCCCACAGAGAACTAACTACAACAGTTTTATCATTGCTTTTGATTTTCTTTCAACACTGAATTTCCTCGCCAGCAGGAAAACCACTATGCCTGCAGAGAGCCGAAGACTCACCCGCCTCGCCTTCTCCATAGCAGCCTCGCTCTCCCAGCCATAGGCATGGGTCCGGGAGTGAGGGTTGCCATAGTAGGCTGTCAGGTACGGGAGCATGCTGTCCAGGACTCTGGGATCCTGTGGGACACAAACCACCCAGCCTTAGAAGCAGAGAAGGAAAAGCATCTCTGTCCCCTCTACACACACACACCCTCCCTCTGCCCCAGGATTAGCAGCACTTCTGCTGCAGAGTTTATCTCAGACCAGATCTCCAGAACTTGAGATTACTGCACGTTATATACAACATTGCCTCTGGCAGATACGAGTATCCGGCAATTATGTTCTGTGCCCTCGCACATAACCTCAATCTGCATCAAGATGATCACAGAAGAACGGGATTTTCTGAGCAGAAGAAATACAGAGTCTTAAAAAGTCAGGAAAAATTACACAGGTAAGTATTTTGGTTAAATTAATTTCTTGCTGCCCCTCAAAGCAATACCCATGCCCACAGATTTCGGTGAAAGCTCTAACGCGGCTCTGCCACTGCTCCCAGCCTGCACGCACCCGCAGAACAGGAACGGAGGCACCGAGCCTCTGCCCACCGCGGGGTGCGACGAGAGGGTCGGCGGCGATGAGACCGTCGCGGCAAAGTTAAAAGGCCTTTTACAGGATGACCCAGGGCTCCTGTGCCCCAGGCAAAAGCATCCGTCGCTACAGCTAACTTCACGTGGCGCTGCTCTACCCGCGGCCACCCCGGGAGTGCGGGGAGAGCCTTAAACTCGGGAAACACGCGGGCACTCCAGAAGAAAGGGAAGGGAAACAACGTTTATTTCCCCCGTCCCCCTGTACTTTCTGTTCGTTGGGGGAAACCCCGTGGATTTGGGGGACGAGGCAGCAGCCTCAGGAGCACGGGCAGCCAGGAGGCTCCGACGCCACGACCCAAGAACGCCAGAGGCCGGGGACGGATCGCAGCCCCTGCGGGGCCCAGCCCTTACCAGCGGGGTGGTGGCCTGGACGTCCATGTAGAGCGGCCGCAGGGCGCCGCCTCCATCGCCGCTTCGCCCTGAGGGGAGAGAGGACAAGTCGCCGTCAGGCGCCGGCAGCAGCGGCGGGCCCGCGCTCCGCCGGCCGGGCCGGGCCAGCGCCTCGGGCTCTGCCGCCGCCCGCCCGGGCAGCGGCTCTGCCCCCACCGCGGCCTTACCCGGTGCCGGTGCCGGTACCTGTCCCGGTGCCGGTCGCGGCGCGGCCGCCGAGAGGCGTCGGGGGGCGGGGGCCGCCCGCAGGGCCGCCAAGCGCCGCCACAGCAGCATGGCCACGGCGCGGGGCTGGGCGGGGCGGCTGCTGCCCCTTCCGGCTACGTCACGGCGCGCGCCGGAAGCGGGGGCCGGAGCGGGCAGCGGCGGAGGGCGCGGCGCGGCTGGGGGGAGCGAGGTACGGGCGGGGCGTCGGCCCTCACGCCTCCCGAGCTGGGTCCGGGGGTCTGCGGCGGAGGTCCGGGTCTCCCGGGGGAGGGGAGGGGAGGGGAGGGGAGGGGCGGGGCGGGGCGGGGCGGGGCGCGGCCGAAGCACCCGTGAGGTAAACCGGGCACTGAGGGCCCCGGTGCGCCGGGTGCGAGGCCTTGCGCCAGGCGGGAGGCGGAGGCCGCCCCTCCCGGCGGAGCCGCTGGAGCGGTCTGCGGCGTGAGCCCCCGCCTTGGCCTTGGGCTCCTGAAGGGCAGATTCACTGCCCCGCTGCTCTGCTTCCGAGGCCGGTGGCAGCTCGGGAGGACGGGCCCGGCAGCGGAGGCTTTGCCAGGTGATGCTCCTGCGCTGCTCGTTGGGAGCTGAAGAGCTGAGAGTGAGGTCCTGAAACAGCTCCTGGAGACACAGCAGCGCTCGCGGGGGCTTGCTGAGGGCGAAACGGGCCCGTCATCGAGGCACTGGCATTCCCTCCCTGTCTTTTCCTACTTGATAGGCAAGGAAACGAGTCTGGAAGCCTGCAAAGCCTCTGGCACTACACTTACAAGAGGCTCTGAACCTGTGCGGGCCTGCTCTCCAGCCCAGTTTGGTTATAGAAGCGTTTTAGACAAAGCAGTAAATCCATATGTTTTTTTGTGCTTTCTTTTCTAGATGCCTGTGACCGTGGGCCCATACGGGCAATCGCAGCCCAGCTGCTTTGACAGAGTAAAGATGGGTTTCGTGATGGGCTTTGCAGTGGGCATGGCAGCAGGAGCGCTGTTCGGCACGTTTTCCTGCCTCAGGTATGCCGAGGAAATGGCTTCTGTGGGCAAGTCATGACAGAGCAATAGCTAAAGAGAAATGCTCCTGCTCTGGGATTGGAAAGGGAGGTACGGGTCTGGTCCTGTGTTGTCACGTAGGTGAAACTTTGCCAGTGGCTCCAAATTAGCCACAGTTCGAGAGCCTGCTGTCAGCCCCAGCCTCAGATGGGAAAATCTGGCAATGACAGGGCATCGCCTCTGGGTCAGCTGTGTACACAGAGGTCACAGTTTCGCAGACCTTTTCCTGCTGCTCATAAGGGAGGTTGCGTTGGGAAGCTGAGGCTGTGGACAATCAGCTCCAGGAGGAGCTGGGTGAATTGTCTGTGCAGATACACGTGCATCCTTCTCCTCGCTCTTAAGTTTCCTGAGGTACTCTGCAAGCTCTCAGGTACCTGCATCATGGTTGCTTTGGGTGTCCCATCCCCCTGCACGGAGGCAATTACTGTACTGACCCTGAGTCTCAACTGCAAGAGTGTAGGCAGAGCTGTGGCTGGCACTGGCACAATCCCCTTGTGAACCGGAGAGGGACGATATTCCGCGTTCCTCTGGCAGTCCCCAGCATGCCAGCACGGAAACAATGCTCGCTGCTCCAGGTTAGCTCTTGCGCCTCTCACTGACTGGTTTTGGCACACATCGTCCATGAAAAGGAATTGCTGAAATAAGCTCTTCCGTATTTTGCATAACTCTTTCTGCTTGAGGTTTCTTAATCTGTGATTAAACATGGGCGATGATTTGGTAGTGAGGAGGAAAAGGCACAAAGTCTAATCTAATAGAGATTAAAAAGTTTTCTGATCTCTCTTAGATCCTGGAGAATATTAGTAAGTGGTACAATGCTAGCAGAAAATACAGATTTAGGGTATTTAGAAGAAGCAGTGACAGTGGTTCTGTTGTACTTGAATGACACAGCTACGTTACTTCTGCTGTACCATTTTTGAGGTGAAATCTCCATGTTTTAAAAACCAAGTGCATGAAATTCCTTAGACCCCGCAGTCACCGCAGTGCTTAAAAGCCAAATACTACGAGCGCTTCCTGAGAAGGAACAATTCTTTTTGTTTCGATCTGACCTCAGGTAAGTGGGAACTGGAGAATAGAAATGCCTCTGGACACTTCAAGGCCTTTCAAGTTTCTCTCATTAAAAATATGGTGTCAGTGGTAAACAGGAAGTTCGTTTACAACATGGTTTCAAGTTGGTGGTATTAAAAATACTGCCACTGCAGCCAGGTAGGATGGTAATACAACAGCTCAGACCCTTTTTATTCTCTGGCAAGTCAAATACTTGGACAGCACAATTTTTTTCCCCAAATTAAGGGTATCTGGGGCATGAGCCAGTAAAGCTGTTCCTGCTAATGGTGTGGCAGGAGGGTACAGTGTCAGCTGGTACCACTGCGGGAAAAAATACATGTGAGCCATTGGCAAGGGTCACTCAAGTGCCCCAAAGAGAATAGCTCCATTTTTGTTTGCAGTAGCTCAGGCATGGGTCACCATGGCCTGTATCCTTGCAGAGGCAGGCGGTATCATTTTAAATTTAGACTGAAGAGCACGTGTTTGATTTGGGCACTCGGGCAACCATTAGCTGGTTGTATCAGATGTTTTCTGCTGTATGTCTGTTACCTGTCAGGCTTCAGCTTTTGTGTAATTCCTGTGTTTTTCTTTATCTCAGGATTGGCATGAGAGGACGAGAGCTGATGGGTGGAGTTGGCAAAACGATGATGCAAAGTGGTGGGACGTTTGGGACATTCATGGCTATTGGTATGGGAATCCGCTGCTAACCTGGAGCTTGGGTTTTAATCCAGAGTGCCCCCGTCCAGCCATTCGTCCTCTGTACCATAATAAAATCTTTAGATACCTGGAAGTGAAAGCTCTTCATGAAATGGTGAAGCAACATTCTCCTTGCTCTGCTAATTGTAAACATGCTTTTTACCAAATTTCTTCTTTCCTCCCATCTCCTACTCCCATGACAATGAAAACTAATAATCATTATTACTGCATTGAAGTTCCTATTTCACAGGCATAAGTACAGCGCACACATTTCTCCCTTTGGTACTTGGGCAGCTCACTTTCCCAATGTGTTGCTGCTCCATTGCATTTGTGCGTTCCTGAGTCTAGGAGAATTATTCTGTGGCTAATTCAGATCAACTATAAACTTTCTCTCCTCTTGCAAAAATAGGTGGGTTGAAGCTGGCTCCATTTCTGAGTTCCAGGTAATACAGGGCAAACCCTCACAGAGAGTGAGCGAGGGACCCCAGAAGGACTTGCTCAGGTCCTTCTGCAACTGAGGGCAAACTACAGCAGCCAGCCTGGCGGCATGTGGGTACAGGAAGCAGTCAGGGACCAGCAAAGACCAGTTACCAGTACAGCCACACTACTAGAGCTGGAAATCATTAAATTGCTGGAAAATGGAGAACAGCTCCTGTCATGTGACAGCTAAAGGTATTTTGTGATGAGTCACAAGGATGACTTCAACACCAGACATGGGAGATAACCTCCTTGTCAGGCCTTGAGCAACACCCTTCCTAAAGCTCTCCCCTCAGGACTAGCTGTGCTGCAAACTGCTGCGTTACCAGCACAGAACAGCACAGCTTGACTACTCTGCCTCTCTCACAGCTCTGAAGGGCACAGCCTTACACCCTTTGTGAGGTGAGGTGCACTCTGCTGTACAGCCCTTCCAGAGAAGGGAAGAAGCAGTGGTTGCAGCTGCCTCCAGCGACAGGAGCTTGCAGTGGCTTTTTTCATTCGCTCAGCAAGGGAAGGGGGCTTCACCTGTAGGAGCTGTGCTGCCAGAAACAGTGCTCTGTGGTAGAGTCTTCCTACAGTCTGCCTTAAGGGATCTAGAAGGTGCTTAACGCTTCCCAGGGAGCAGGGGATTACTCCCTACCCTTCACCAGCCTCTGTAGCACTGCCTGCAGCTGAACTACGAAATGATCAGCATTGCAACCTCCTGTTATTTGCCTTTTGAAACAAGGCTTATCTTTGCTCCTCTATTTCTGGTTAAGGACAGGACAGGTTAGCAGCAGCAGAACCTGAACCAGCACCTACGCAGCCTTTACGTAGTACAAGTGCCATTTCCCATTTTTAAGGGAGAAACACAAATCTGCCACTAAAAGCCTGCTCTCTGTCTGCTGTCATGCAGCTCAGCAACCTCTGAGAGAGAAACTGCCAACAACCAAGTCAAGCAACACAGCTGCTCTGGAACAGCTCAAGTTTTACTCCAGCTGACACTGGTGGATTTAATACTGGCAACTAAAAAAATAAGGTCAAGCAAAACTAGAGAGCAGCTTTGCTTGGCTTTCTTCAGCTGTGTCACATACTCTTAAGACACCCTCCTCTAGTATATTCCTGGCTCCTCCCCACATTGCCTTCATACTACCTCCAGATGCCCAGTGTCATTTCCTCCTGTGGCTCCCTCCTGGATTGCTGAAGAGAGTCTCTTGCCATACTGCAGCTTAGCCACAGCTACATACACCCTGAATGGCAGCACCTGAGAGGCTGGAGACCACGTCACCACCACCTTCCATCTCAGAGCACTGCCGGCATCCCTGCCCAGCCCATTTTCACCCACCTGGGTGGAACATACTCTCTACACCTTTGTCAGACAGCTTTTATTAGCCAGTGGTTAAAAGTGACAGGGGACTGGGAAAGGGCAATCCACTTGGACAGGCTTCCCAACAGAAACCAGACTAAAAGCCAACAAATTACTCCTACATCCCCACAGTTCACCATTTGTGAAAGACAGGGTCAGAGGGGGCAGGGGGAAGTTATCTCTGGAATGAATCTGCAGCAGGCCTGAGAAAGGGCTAGAGCTGCCCACTGCTGCGCAGTGAGAAAACCCACAGGCCCTTAACAGCTACAGCTGCAGTACACGGAGGGTTCAAAACAGCAGGAACCAGCTCCTGCATTTTCTCCTGGAGGACTGGTATTCTGCATGTCTACCACTTCAAAGCATCTATCACTCACCTCCAGTCTTCAGCACACACTGCTTAAGTCACATTAGGAGAGCAGAGAAATAAAGCTTCATAAAGGCCTTTTTAAGAGAATTTTATTTGAGTGGTTCTTACAAAGATTGTTGCAATATGAAAGTCTTTGTTTGATAGAAATATCAAGCTGTCTTGTCAAACACACTGAAGTAACCCAAAAATATATTTCAGAGCTCACAGAGCTTAAAAAGAGCAAAGATTATATGCAACCAGAACAAAACATGTTTCTGTATTTCCTACCGATTTTCAGACTCGGCTGAAATCCTTCAACTGTGCCACTGCATACACAGAAACGTATCTGGAAATGCAGAGATCGTTTTGTTTGGAAACTTAGACACACCTCACACAGTATTTACAAAGAAACTTTTACAGATACATTAATCAAAAGTTACCATCAAGAAATAAAACCCTTCAATCCTTCTATTCTTACCAATTATTCAGCACAAAGCAAGCTGAGTGGCTGTCCAGAGTCAGCTTTCAGTAGCCTTTTGAATTTTCCATTTATACAAAACACTAAATATGTCCCTTCATAAAGTCTATCTCTGATATTAACCTTTAGCAGATCACCTACGTTTAGTGAAATGTAAAATGCAATTGCTGCATTAAAAGAAAGGCTTGTGAAACATTAAAAAATGTCATTATGTCCCATCTGCCTTTTACAGAGAACTTGTTTTCTATGAGCTACTTCTCAGTTCCTACAGATCACCTTAGTAAATGTACAAGAATTACAAGGCAGAACAAGAAGTCAACAGCTTTGTATACAGTGGAAATGCTAGTTAAGGAGAATGAACACACTGCATTTCTGCTTACTTCATTTTATTTTTAAAGGTAGCAGGAAGTGTACACAAAATGACATTAAATCCTCTCCTTTAGTTTTATCTAAATAAAAGATAACTCAATCTTCCTCCAAAAAATAACTATGTACAAAACTGACTAAATCCATCTTCATCGTCGAACAGGAACCAGTAGCTGGGTTGCAGTCATAGAATCTGGGAACAGGCTATGGTACGTTGGAAGAGGTACATACGCTGCTGTAATCATTTTACCTAATCAGAAGATTAAAAAAAAATTAAAAAAAAAAATCAGTATTTGGTCATTTCTGTAATTAACAAATAAATGTAGATCTCTAAGTGAAATCCACTCACCTGCAAACCACCTCCCATGCAATGCATTTACAGCTGCAATGGCAGCAGCAATTGAAGGACATTTGACATACACGTTGCCCTGCAATACAGAGGTGTGACAGTCTGTTAGAAGCTTGAGAAACATCCCCCATCGTCTATCCTCAAGACACTTCCTTCACATGGTTGTGACGGAGGCAAACCTGCCTTGCTATGTTCCTGCTGGTGTCAACCGATAAGGCAGAATGAGCATGAGAAAATAGAGCAGTGGGCAGGTTTTTTTACTGACGTGCATTACCATACTGTAAGTTACCTTAGCATGAAACTTTTCTAAATAGGATTTTTGCAAGACAGACCAAATGCAAGCTTGATCTGAAATCAACAAGGAATGGACTGCTTACTCCCTTGAAGGGTTATCATGAGCAAGTATCTCATGGTTCCTGATTACATGTCATGCAAAACAGAAAAGCACAAGGAGTTCAGCTACCTCTACTGCACATGAGCCATCAAGTTCTGTAAATCACCAACTTCAGCCACAAATGCTTAACTAGATATGCACCTTCACAGTCTGGTTTTCAAAGGGATTAAGCACTCCCCATTTCCTGCAGCAAGAATGATGTCCAGCACTTCAAGGAAGACTGGTACTGTAAAAATTCTCCTACATGAACTTCAGCATTTGTCTGTCTTTACTTGAAGAAGGACTGAGACGAAGGGAAAAAACCCATCACAGCAGGGCAAGAAGAGCCTAAGACGATATCTAACATGAATGACAGACTGCTCTTTTAACTTTGCCAGAGATACCTGAAGTTTTCCATCTGCAAATTAAGCACTAAATCAGCCTAATCCAGAGTACTGCAATATTCACATTCAACAACTGCAAGACATACAGACACCCCCAGTAATGTGTAGGCATTTGTCTGGCTGCCTGCTTAAAAATAGACTACCAGTAATTCTTGAACCAGATCAGATTCTAGTTGAAACAGATTTTACAGGAAAAGAATGTACTAAGAAACAGAACCCAGCCTTCCCTTTAGCAGCCTTTGCCAGCCTGTACTAACTCTTCCCACTGTGATCTAACTCATTCATTCTCAGGGGGGAAACTTGAGATCAAGGGCTGACGTTTAAGGCACTAAGCAATTAACACACAGAGTTCTGTTCTCAGCCTCCCCCTGCACAGTCATCCAAGCTGCTTAAACCTTGAAATGAGATACAGCAACATAAAGCTCATTTTCCTTAACACACCACAGTGTAGATTGGTGTGGTACATGAGACCACGTGTTCAGTTGGGACTGCAATCTTTTCACCCACAACAAATGACATCTTCATGGCTGATTACTGACAGCCCTTAGCCTGGGAAGTCTGGCTGTCTGGGAAAGAGCCCTAAAAAGATGGGAGATGAAAACACTTAAAAGAGAATGTGACCAGAATCTAAGCCTGGAAAACAGAACGGCACAGTGGAAACTTATGTTCAAATACAGTATTTTTAAGTATCAGTGGGTATTTTATATCTAGGTCATCACTGTGCTACTGTGACAAAATGGATTTCATGTAACAAACAGCTAACTCATGATACAGCAGCTGGAATTTTTTCTTTTAAATCCACTTGCTAATGTGAACCAGACTGGCAGCTCTATGCACTCAGAACCTATGTGAGGTATGCTGAGGTTGTGTTTTTGGGGGTGGTGGTTTGTTGGGGGTTTGTGTGGGGTTTTTGTTGTTGTTGGTTGGGGGGGGGGGGGGGGGTGTCCATCTATCAAAGGACACTTTGTTTTCTCTAAGATAGTAATAGACTAATATACTGTGGGAAATGTTTCTACCTCCCATAAGCCCAGTAGTCAAACACAGCAGTGATCTTGAAGATTACAAAATGCTAGGAAAGATTGCATATTGTTTTATGTACTAGACTGCAGCACCATCTCTAATCTAACATCTCAATAATCCATGTGAAAGGGTTTCGGGTGACAAGAGTCGTCTGTAGAAGCAGCACAATAACAAAGGTTTGTGAGTGCCAAGTGCATTACCAGGGCAAGACAATCCCATCTAAGCAATACTGACAGAGACAGTAGTGTAGATTTCAGCCTCGCACTTTTTCTTCTCCTCCCTGTTACAACTCTAGGCACTCCTACTGCCCACTGCAAGACTTCAACATTACCAGTGAACACAATTGTTTCCAAGCATGGGATTAGGCACACATTTAACTGCACATCTCAAGTCTGCTGGAGCAGGGTCTCCTTTGTGCTAAAGCCTGTATTCTGCAGAAACAGAAGAAACTGGAAGTCCCTGGCTTTTGGGAAATGCACAGCTCAAGGGAAAAGTCAAATGCTTTTAAAATTAAAGAGGTCACTACTCTTCAGCCTGTATTTCCACAGTAACTTCAGCTCTGTAAATCTGTAAGAGCAGACTACAGCACCACAACACTGCTCTCATACGTGCATTCAAGTTACACACAATGACTCAAAACAGGAGGGAACCACCTACACTCTGCAAAAACTGCAAAGTAACTTCAAGACATGTAGGTTCAGTTTAGGAAAAAAAAAAACCCAACAACCCCAAACAGTATTTGTAATGCTCTCTCTATACACTACAAAGCAACAAAACTCCTAAAACCTGCTCAGCATCTCCTTGGAACCAGGCATACCTGAGCTGAGTTTTTGTCTACATAGATGTGGATAACTCCTCCGTGTTTGTTACATTCCTCAATCACATCATCTTTAATTTCTGTATCCCAGCCAGCTTCTTCTTCACTGTAGGGGGTGGAGGAAGAACAGGGCAGAGATGGAATTGTTATCACTCAGACAAAATCCACCCCAAAACCCATAAAAAAAAAAAAAAAACCCCACAACTCTGCAACACTGATTCCCTTCTCAGATGTTAAAGTCATCAACAAATGCCAAACAAACAGACAATGATAAAATCACTTACGTTTGAGGATTAAACATGTTGGAAAGCTGGAAGCACTGTGTTGCAAGTGGTTGTACAGAAGCAGCTGCAGCCAGAACTGTTGTAATGGAAAAAAAGTAACAAATCTAAGAACCCACTATGCATGGCTCCAATTTAAATGAGTATCTTCTACCTATCCTTTAAAATCCCAACATTCAGCAATAGCAGCAACAGTTCTAACTAAGCCAAAAATTGAAGGCAGGAAAGCAAAACTCGTAACTAGACACTATCTATGATAGGGAAATTTTAAATTGATCGATACAGAAAATAGCACAGATGAACTACCGTTGAAGCTGAAAAGTGAAAAGATAACTCTGTACATTGATTTTTGGCAGATTTTCAATTTAAACATTTAAATGCAGATACATGCATCTAAAAATTCTGCCTGAGTTGTATGCCAGAGCACTTTTAATTTTTTTCTCCTCATGGAAGCCAAGCAGCAGCTCTGGATGGAGTGGCACCACCCCATCTGACTTCATAGGAAGTGACAGACATCTTTTAGAACTCTCAACATGTGTTTTAAGCACGTTGAATTATCCTTCAAAAAAGTATAGCTGTACTTTTGTCCCTTGGAAACACATAACGTAGGAAATATGACAACTAAAATTATAAACATTTTAACTGCAGAATAGATCTATACTCTTCCCCAGTAACTATGAAATTATTACTTCTCATTTATTGTTGCTCATCACAGTACATCTTATTAAAGATAAGCACCGTCCTGTAGGCTGCCCTTTTAGCTGAAATAATGGCCACCTTCTCTCTACATACACAGACATTAAGGGTTGCACAGTCAGAGTAAGATGATGATTAATCCAGGGATAGTAACCCCAGCCTCCTGATTCTCAAATGACCCTTCCAGTCCCTGCCTCTAAGGCAGGAAAAAAAACCCACACCCAACCACACCTAAACCCACGAACAAGAAATACGAACCCACACATTTTCTAGGACTAACATATGGCTGGGGAATGTTACCAACACTGAGGGAACGCTACACAAATAAAAGGCAAAGTGTTTAACATACATTCTGTTATTTTCAGTCAATAATCACTACATAGTATGATTCCTACAGATGCTAATACAATACAATTTCTCAGGCTGTTGGCAAACTCTACACCAGAAGCATTTCACTTACAGACATCCACAACAAAACCTACTGGTGACAAGTTACATCAAATGCTAGTTTACCTTCATTCTGCTGAGATAGTCTCGTTTGCAAATCTAAAGAAAAATATACAGAAGTTAATTAGTATGCTTGCTAGCATTGTTGTATCTTTACCTGCCAGCCAGGTTGTTTAACTTGTATTTTTGCGGTTAAGAGCTTGTTCAAGTACCTCAACCCACTCTCACTGTTCCTCTCTAGTTGTGAGTAGTTTCACTAATTTCAGCTTCTCAGCTGGAATATTTTGTACTTGATAGAGATTCCATGACCACAAAGGTAAGCGTATTTCAAAGAGAAACAATACCTTAAAAGGAGAGACATCACCATGTCCTTTAATTCAATGTATCATTTCCACCTTGCCTTTGCTGTGCTTGAACTCTTTGCAAGACATATTTTGTTCCATGAGAAAATAATTACAGCAATTCTTACAGGCATTAGAAGTTTGACATCTTTACTAACAGAAAGCATTTAAGCACAGTTATCCAAATGTGACATTCTGAAAGCAGCTATGAAATTTAATTTCAAGTAGAATAGGGTGGTATTTCACCTGTTACCATTCCATATAAGTGTCATAATGACACAAGTTACTTTGGTATTTTTCAAATTCAAGATATTTTCAAGTATTCAGAACATTTAATTTGCCAAGAAAACACTAATTACTTATTTAATAACATGTAGTTGTCCCAATTTGAAGTAATGGGAATAGACAAATGCAGACTTTCTAACAATTTCCAAGTATATGACCCCAATACTCGATATCTTTAAACCAACAGAAAACTTCATAATGCAAGAAATGTAAGCATAAGCCTCTTCACTTATGTTCCAATTTAATTCACACAAACACAAGGAGTTAGCATACTACAGTTATCTGTCATCTTAATTCACTGGTTTAGAAGTGAATTGATGTGAAGTGATGGACCCCAAGCAAGCTTCCACGTGTACTTGGAAATACCTGGAGGTATCAGGTATCAACATACTTTTTTTCCTTTCTAATAAACCCTCCTCCACAACACTGGGGGATCAACAGGAGTCATTTTTTTTCGCTCTAAGTATTAGGCAGTGAGAGCACCAAAGACAAGTCTTCCTCAAGTGCCTTCCCAAGTGACTTCCACAGAAGAACACATACTGGGAACCATACTGAAAAATAAAGAGATGGAAAGAGCAAGCTCTGAAGGCTGAGCTATAACAATTATTGGCTACATTTAGCATGTTTTCCATCTGGATCTGAACACAAAGAAATCCTCAGCTCCATAGAGTGAGAAATACCGTAATGGGGAAGACTGTCTTAGCCTGTATTCTCTGCAGAAACTGCACGGATTTGGCCAAATCTATAACTAATTACCTAGTTATTTACTACCCAAACTTTTTTGTAAACAAATGCATTTAAAAAAAAATAGTAAAACCCCAAATCTCCTAACTCACTCTAGTTAGATGAGGACAGAGACTTCTCCCTCTGCAATTCTGATACAATTGCACATACACATCATGTACAGCTGAACTCACCAAATGTCGGTCAGCCTGGGGCTCTACAGACAAATGCTCGAGCCCACCTGAACCAAATGTGGCAAATCTACACAGATCAGCAGTTCAAATCCTGTCTAGGGCCGAGAGTCAAATCTGTTCTAACCACAGGAAGGTCAGCTAACAGTATCTTGTGGCAACAAGTTTCATTGGTTAATTATCTACCACCTCTGAAACATAACCCCCATCTACCAAAACTTTCAACTAACTGAATTTTCTTGTTGCTCATGATTGAAGAACGGTCCTGTCCTCTCACTTCTAAATTCACTCAGAATTTAGAAATTCATTGTCACTCTTCACTGTCAACTTTTCTTCTTCCCTACATGCAGTTTTAAATAATATGTGGAAACTAAAATTAATACGTCTGTCAAGTTAAGATCAAAGTAACTTTTTCAGTGTGTTCTGTGTAAGAGTAGCAAGTTTAGCATGACTAAGTACATGCTTAGTAGACAGAAAGCAAAAATACAGAAATATCTATCAAAGCATTTTGTGTCTTAAACCAAAATGAAGTTGCATGTTTATTTTGAAACACAGCTAGCTTTAAACAAACTAAAGCCTGCCAAGTATTCCCCAGTTTTCTAAGTAATTACTTAGAACAGAACAGCAGATCAAATAGAGGTCCTGGATGACAACACTTATTCATCCCTCTATTGCAGCAACTACCTCAATCTTTTTCATAAACAGATAGTTCCTTCCCAAAAGGAATATTTTGTCCCACAAAGCATTAGAAGAATGTTCTATAGCCTCATGGTTATTTCAAGTTTCAGGTTTTCAGACAGAATTTACTGGAGAACAGAAAGTACACAGCTACAACTGTTTAGCTTCAATTCTTTTTCCTGCTGGAATTTTCTCCATGGGAGTAATGTCCAAGTTCTCACACCTCCTGTAAAACTAATTCTTTAGCTTCCCTATTTTAGTTTGATTCAACCATCTTGAACATGGGTGGCCAGAATTGTTCACAAGTGTGTATGTTACATCTCAGATGCTCAAGTATGCTACCTCTAGGAACACAGTTGCTCTTTCAAAAATGCATCACACTGACAGTTCATATTCACTCACTGATAAACTGGAGTATTTAGATATTTTCCTCCTCCTTGGCCATCTTTCACTGCTAAGCTCCCAGGTTATCTATCTAGAATGTATTTCAATCCTTAGCAGGTGAACAATGTACAACACCCCAAGAATCCCTTATTGACAGCACCTCTGTATTTACTCACCTCACTCCTACTCTTGCTGACCATTATTATTGATGTAAATACTAAACAAGATCACCCAACACCTGAACTCTGGCTTCAACAACAGCCTCTAACCTTCCCAGCTTTCACCTAAAAAAAACCCCTTTCTTTGAGCCAGCTTCTTTATACATCTTGTACTTCCTGTACTACCCACTTCTCTAGTTTAATAACTTCCAAACAACACAAATCAGAAGTTCAGAGAGAAGAGTTCTACTACTGCTCCTCTGTCTAGGAAAGTCAGTTTTATCAAAGAGTGTTAGTCTTTAAATGCAGTTTCTCAAAGTATGCTATATTTTAATAATATTCTCCAGTTCACCCATCTTTAGTATGACCTTTGAAGGAGAGAAGTGAAGTCAGAGTAACAGGACTGGAAACCGGCCAGAATATGTTGTTCTTCCTTCCTTCCAAGTGTAGGTAATTTAGAATTAGATGTTCCAGCTATATATTGTATCACGACTTAAAATATTTATTGACAATATCAAATATCAAACCTCATATATCATGTACCTATTCCCTCACTAATTTGATGGGCGTTTTCTTACTACTCTGAACTGAGTACATTCAGCTCTTACTTTTAGCTTTGCTTCTACCCTGTGAATAATTTTCTTTTTTTTTTAATCCATATTCCTAGCTTACCTTCCTCAAATTCCAAACTTTATGACCAGTGCTCCCACTACAAAGTGAGGCAATGAGATTCTTTTGAAACATCTTGGGAGTATTTCTTCATTCAACCTCAGCCCCGCTTCCTTTTTGTTCTCTTCAAGAGTTGGTAAATCTTCATCTATGCTTTCATGTCTTTTACAAGGTCTAACTCAATCTGACTGTTGGCAGGTAATTCTCATTTTATCTATTTCCCAAACTAAAAATAGTTTTATTATTAGTCCTTTTTCCTATTCCTCACAGGCTCTGTGCTTATTCCTTATTTCTTTTGAGGTAGTTAATCACCCAGTTCGGTGTGGAGCCCATTTCTAACAGGACTGTTTCTTCTTTCTGTGGAATACAGATCCAATATAGCATTAGCAATTTGGAACTGAAGAAGCTTTTTACATCCTGCCTGTTCAAACACCCAAGTTGCTTAGACCAGATGACTTCATTGCCTTGTTTCTTCAACCACCACTTTTGAAATCAGAAGCCTTAGTTACAGACCTGTTTTGTTTATCCTTCCATTTAAACTTGAGCAACTCATGATCCCTCAAGTCAATGGTCATTTCTATTCTCATCCATAACATCTTCATTACTTACCAAATTGAGTTTAAAATAGCATCCCCTCTTCATGAGTCAGTGAGTGTTTGATGAAGAAATTTGTCGGCTATCACATCCAGGAATATCTGGGCCCCACCATTATTACTAGCAATTCTTCTCCAATCTGTATCAGGGAAGTTAAAGTCTCCCATAATGACATAATTCCTGGTAGTAATTTTCTCTAACAAGAGTAAAGAGATCTTTAATCCATAACCAAATCTCACTTTGGGGATAGCTCATGACTCTATGGTACTAAAAAGCTTTATCTTTTTCCAAAGTTACTTAAGTTGCACATGTCTGCATTACTCCTTTTGTACAATACAAGTGGAATAAACAATGCTACTCCTACCACTTTTATTTCTACAGTTACTAGACATGCACATTCTTCAAAAACCTGCATTCAGCCTTATCATTTATTCCTCCACAGCCACATTGTCTCATACTGATTCCATGCTCTCCTAACAGTTCAGCTGTGTGAGGTATTTTTGGCCATGTTCCTGATTTGAGGAGTTTGGATTTCTTTGGCTTGTTTGTTTCAAATATGGGGATGGGGAAAGGATTGGTGTTTTTTAAAAATATTTCTCTCATTTCTCATTGACTACACCTGTTTCCAAGCAAGACTGTCACACCACTGTATCACCTACACTAGAGGTGATCTAATTTTAGTGTTGTTTACCTTTCCTTCTCTTTCTGGACTAGATACACTTTTTCTTTGCCACTGTCTTTTTCATCTTTTTCTTCTCAAATAGAAAAAACCTTATTCCTCAACCCACATTCTTCTTTCACTAGGCAGTTCCTTTTCCTTCCAAGTGTATATCTACAGAAAGACTCTGTTACATTCTTTTAGCAACTGTCTACAGTTTCATAAGTACACTCTTCTCAAAACTGCACCTGAACTTCAGTAACATGATTCAGGTATATCTTAAGTCTGAATCACTTCTGTCACAAACTCTGCTGGAAGACAAACAAAACAATGCCACCTATTCTTTGTTATTTCCTGACACTTCTCACACATTCCAGCATCTAGTTATTTGTGACATTCAAGTCTTTTCTACTGCTATGACAGTGTCATGCCCTTTGTTCTTGTATTAATAAAAAAATAACAAGAAGAAGAAACTCCACTCCTAGTCTCCTGTGGGAGGTTACTCATTGCTCTAGTTCTGAAGCCCTCTTGAACAGATTGCTGTGTAGGCCAGCTATGAACTAGCAGCAGCAATCATATCCTCAGCCTCATTCCCTCTCACAACAAAATAAGTCTCAGTAACACTTCCAACATACCTACTTGCAGACCTACCTACACACAAACTATAGCCAATTCCAAGCAACACACAAATTCCCTGACATACAGGTGTCCTTCCTCACCAGGACATACACTGTATAAACCTAACAATACTGTAGTCTTAGTTGCCACGTCCCCCATAAAGTCCTAATAACCTTCTTGCCCCTGGTACAGCTCTGTTTTTTCATAAGGGTCAACCCCCTTCCAATTATGAGCCTGACATTTTTAACAGTCAACATTTACACTGCAGCAGAACATAAAAAGTCCCCATTAGTACCGGGAATAGTAAAGATAAAGAGGTGAAGGCTTGGGATGAATTAAGGGAACTGCAACAGACTTGCCAAAAATAATGCAAAGTGAATCACACCCAAAGCTGTCATATACTGTCACTGTTTATTTGCCCACAGATTTGCAACGTTTTGCAGTTTGTAAAACATGCTGTAATACTTATGTTCTCATTTTAAAAGATCACAAAATGTAGTTAAGTACCTCTTGTCTCAAAATTATAAAGCATAAAGTATTTTTGAAAAATAAATAGGTCATCATTTCTTACCTGCCACAGCTCCAAATGCCAAAGATCCACTCATCTGCAGAGCCTGCTGTGCAGCCGGAGGAATCTGCAAACCAGTACCTAGAACAGAATATGAACATACCTTGTAGCAACCACTTTTCACTCAGTTAGGGATGCAGTAACAAAAGTATCAGAAATCTTACTGTTGTCAGAAGTTTAAAAATACCATTCCTTGCATTTAGCATAATATTCTGTGGGGTGTATTAATTCAAATTCTGCAAAATTCTGTATTTTAACACACTTCCTGTTAACCAACACACATACCTTCTGCAAGTCTTGCCATCAACTGAAGGCGACCAGTTGTTCCCAAGTCAATTCCAGTCCGTTCCAACTCATCACTGTCCAAAAACGAACTAGCACTGGAAGCATCTGTGCGCTCAGTTACATGTCCAACTTTCATGGGCCTACCAGCCAGCTCAAATCCATTGAGTTGTTCCAAGGCCTTTTTGGCACACTCAGAGTCTGAGAACTGTAGATTGGAAAAATATAGATTCAGTAATAGTGCCTACAGGATTCAGCAACGCTTCTACTGTACGTAATATCCACAGTTAAATTAGTGTTTCTCACATTTATGTAAGATAAGCTAACTTAAATGAGCTCCGTATTTTCCATTTAAACCAAACATGCACATGTTTGAATATTTACTTTCTCAGATTTAGATAAGAATATATTTAAATATAAAATTTATATTTATAAATTTATAAAATTTATATAAATATATTTAAATATACATTATTGTTGAAGCTAGAGCATCTAGATATTGCAATCAACAAAAGTCATGGCTGTGGTTCTCTTTCAAGACTTTCCAAGAATGACAGTCACTTCCTTTGTAACCTTACAACTGCCATGCATTTACTGGCTATTCCTAACAGATTTTCTGCTTTATGCTGTGTAATGTCAAATTAAATACACAAAATATTTTGTCAGTGTCAAAACCGTCAAATATTAGCTATATAGTTAGTTTGGTTTCATTTGTCTCCAAGTGCCAGAGGTCCCAGACGAGACTTTTTATCCCACGACAAATTGCCAGGTCAGTCAGGAAACCCAAGTTCACAAAGTTATGTATCTGAGCATAAATAGGAAAGATGTCTTCAACTGAAAGTTTTAGCCTCTAAAATTTTATCTCCCCTAAAAAGCTCAAATTCAATCATTTTCACAGCACTGTGGAAATGCCAGTCTTGTATCTTTGCCTGCAGAAGACAGCACTGATCACCAGGCACTGATCACGAAGTATACTATTCCATTCTAAACATGTGCATTGTTCAACCACAATACTCACAGAGAACTGGCAGAAACAAAGAAAAAGGCCATTGTTGCATGTCCTGCAACATGACAATTCTAAGATTAGACTTAACAGATTGCCAAGTAAGCTGTACTACTACATGGGAAGGTTACACTCAGAAATTGTCTAAGAAGTCTGGCAATTCTAGTCATACCGTAATAAATCCATATCCTTTTGAGCGTCCAGTTTCACTATCCATCATCAGCTGAATGCTTTCAATCTAAAAATAAGAATAAAGCTACTTATTATCGGACATTTTGAAACAAGCCACAAGATATCAAAACAAAACCTGAATACAGTCCTGCCACATATTTCAATAAATATGAAACTTTTTTTTTTAAATTAGTTCCTCATTCCTTCCTCAAGTCAAAATTAGTGTACAGGCAGCTAGATAAGTACTTTGATATTAAAACAGAAGCAGGTAAACATACGGGTGATGTACAATTTATCCTTTGAGTCCAACTACAGGCAGAGGCTTGGTCCTGATGCAACATTCTATCAGACAACGAGCATGCAGACATCATCAAATCCTAACTGAAACATTATAGTCATGGCATCTCATATGCTGAGAAACTCCATTTTACAAGGTAAGAAAAGCCGTTTGCATGACTTTGACCAGGGGCTTTAAGAAAAAGGTGCATATTTTAAATTATTGGCATATGGGAACTCCTAGAAGTTTACAGTTACTGAATTTAAAACATACTAGTAAGTCATCCACAAGCCACAAAACAGTGTTGGGAAGAGACAGCAACACAGAAGTAAGAGGAAGAACTGAGTTTAAGACTGGAGCATATGGAATCAGGAGAAGGAAAAACCTTCACAACTCTACATGTAAGCCTCCTAAGCTACATTCATCCTACTACCAGACCTTGAGAGAAAAGAAAACAAAAACAGCCACATGGATTAAAATTTAATAAATTGCTGCAATTCTCCAGGCTTTTGCACAGCAGAATTAAAGGGATACACATACTGAATCTGAATAAAGCATTTGTAAAGCACTGTTACAGTATGTATGAGGCAGGGTTAATATCCAAAGATAGTATGAAAAAACACCAATGGATTTAACTTTTTTTTTCCCATTAAGCAGCATATTAAGTATATTACTTTTTCCCTATCTAATAAAGATATACCCATGATACCTTAGTTAGCACAGTAGGGCTACTATTTATTATGACTCCACTGGAAACTTCAGATTTGATCTGCTCACTTCCATAACTCTCTCTACAAAAACATATTACCATGCCACAAACTGGGGCCTAATAATCAGGAGTGAAAAGGGGCCTGTGTCAGAGCTGTACAGGACACACCACTAAGTTCATGGTAGTAACATGACCTAAACCTTAAGCAAAAATCCTCAGAAACAGATGAAAACTACTACATTCACAGTGAACAGAACTCAGACCTGATTAACCTGTCAAATGGGGACCCATTCACAATCAGGGGCGGGAGAGATTTACAAGCTGCTGAAGCAGGATATAACACAGGGATTGTCTGTTTGGTTTTTTGTTTTGTTTTGCAATTTTAGGTACTCACTGAATTCTCAGCTTTCCTTCATAAGGTCTGCCATTCAAAAGTCACTGGACCACATCACAAATCAAGGTTCTCATTTGTTCTCCAATACTAACTATGTATCTAAAGCCTTGTGGATGTTTTGCAGGTGTGAAGCTCAACTATTTCCAGAAACTGTGAGTGCTCTACAACTAATCTAGGTTTTTCAGATAAACTACCATAACACAACATGCCAAATTAAAATTTACCCTGCCAAACGGCTCAAAAATTCCTCGAAGCATATCTTCAGTTATGTTGAAGTGTAATGATCCCACATAGAGCCTCATAGGACCAGCACTGCCCTTCTGCAGATTATTTGCCATTGCTGCTGCTCTGTTTTTCTCTGCCTGAGAAAAGGAAAAAAGAAAAACTCACCTTCTGTAAGAATTTAATAAAAAACTGTAACATAAGCAGTATACATCTGCCAGATTAAAACTAGCAGATTCACAAAAAAATACAAGCTGTTCTATAATCTGCACACTATCCATCGGACTTTAACTTAAAATCTACAAAATCCAAGACCACGACTAAGTAGAGAGAGACAGCTTCCAAGAGCCTTCAAATTGAACAGCTTCACGCAGAATTCTGACTTGTATCTAGTAAATTAACACTTTACTTTTTACACAAGCTGGAAAGCAGACATAATATATACCACAATCCTGTAACACTATTACACAGTTTCATTATTACTACTTTCTTAACATTTGTATTTTCAAAACACATTTATATCACTTTGAATTGCTTTAATTTGCATGTCAACTATGGGGAAAAGTCCATTTATAATGAGCTTAAATAATCATTCTTGTTAAGGTTTTCCAAACGTTCAACACTAACCAGGTTTTTAAACAGTAAGTTTTCCAGCAAAAGAGGCATCACTCAACATGAATAAAAACAAGGTTTACAACTCCTTACCTGTGATGCTTGTACTATGATTGGTACACCCAAGACTCTCTGTCCAGTTAGTCCTATTGCCAGAGGCACTGAACTAACATCAACAAACTCTACATAAGCAATTCCCTTTGAACGCCTGGAATTTCTATCTGAAATCATTCGCACATCACGAACCTGAAAGGCAAGTATAGAAATGCTGTTGATAAAGGAAAAAAAACTAACGCAGTCCATTTCTCAGAAAGGTATTAATAACAAGACAATTATTTGCCAAGCCAATGGCTTTGTAATTATGCTGCAAATCTAGAGTAGCATAAAGCTGTCTTAACAAACATATCCCAGAGGCAAGCTAGCATTAAAAGGTGCCATTCAAAGTCAAACGTAGTATGCTACAGGAGCAGGGGCAATAGAATACTTGCAGCACTGTAATGCTTTAAGCCAGAACCTTACAGCTGATGGAACAAAAAGGTTTTCAAAATGAAAAGTTAAGCTAATTTTTAAATTACACTACAACTGGCAGACCTATCTGCAAAAGACAAACTTCTGAAAAATGAAGTTGTTTGAATCAGAATTGCATTGCCATGTTTTGCATCACATCACATGCTGAACAACGAACTCCTGATAATTTACATTTTCATGTTCAGAGACTTTAAGAATTAGTCGGTTGTCATTCATCCCCCCTTTCACCTGTATAGGAAGCTCCAGAAAGCCACTTGCTTACAATTCTGCAGAGTATCAATCCTGTGCTACGACAGCTTGAGGAAGTATTCAGCATCGTTTTAACCTTCCTATTAATTACCTTCCCTACTGTAGAGAAAAATTCTTCCAGGTCTCTCGGTCGAATTCTTGCAGCCAGCTGCATGCAGAATACTGTTCGAGCATCCCTCTCTTCAGGGGTAAGGTTATCAATAGGTTCTCTGGAAAGAGGAAAGTTCAGTTAAAAAATAATCTGAATTAAGATAACTCATCTCTGGACCATGCATGAAACTTTAAATAATCAGTACTTCAAAGTCTGATGGGGAAAAAAATGCCTGCTGTATTAAAAAAAGACAGGGTCAAGAACTGAAGGGAACACCTAATATTAATATAATAATTTTACTTCTTGAACATGACTAAACATCCTGTTTCAACTGTAAGCATTAAACATGACTGGAAAATTGTATTTTAAGTACAGAAGCCCCAACTAAACAGAGGTGCCACTTTGCTACTGTCGAGAACAGGTAACAGTACCAGTAGGGAGCTTGCAGTCAAAAAGATGAGATGAAAGGACAGGAAAACAAAGGAAAACAGGATTAATTAGCAGAGACTAGCTGTCTGAACTCTCAGACAAGTAGTACAAACTTTTTTTTGTGGCTTTGCAAACTAAAATCTTCTAAATCTTTGCAAACTAAAACCCAGTCACTTTGGAATCACTACAGCCACTGCATAAACAATACTAACATCTATACAAATGGAATTCCCAGTCCTCATTTTATAGTTTCAGCTTGTTAACCCATAAAAAAGTATGAATAGTGAATAATTACTCTCATCATTGACACCAGAAGCACTAGATTAATTTTATTTCAATATTGATCACTAGCTGAAATTAGATGCACCACTTCTAAGGTGTTAAAGCTTCAAATCTAAGAAAATCTGACCTGCACTTAAATACAGGGCAGAATTAGCATGCTGGATCCTGGACTGAGTTTCCAGTCATGTAATATGTATTTATGTTTTTATAAATATTTTAAAAATCACTGAGAATACACAAGAATAAATTTAAACTGAATTATCTCAGTAAGAGTTTGCTAAATTAAAACAACAAAGCAAGATTGGTTAAATTTAACTGCATTAATTTAGAGAATAATCTCATCAGCAGCTATCTCAATCCAATTCCCTAAACAAGAAGCCTAAGAATGGATAAGCACCTCCTGGATTTCAAAAGGTACCTGGCTTCTCTACAAACAATATAAATACATTCTGAATAGGAAAAAGATGCATTTGTACAGTACTTTTCCACTCCATAGTTAAGATTATTAAGTAAGATTTAGCAGAAAAGCTAGCTAATTTAAATCACAACCGGGAAAAGATTTGAGAATGCAGAAAGACAAAAAGCAAAGCAAGACATGTTTTGCAAACTGACATTATTTACAATTGTACACTGTTATTGAGGGGAAGAGGTAGTTTATGACATGGGGAGAACGCAATATTTTTCAATGCTCTCCTCTCACGGGCTTTCTGAATGAATTCCAGCATACTTGGTCTCCAGTTTATACTCACAAGTCATGCGTTATTTCACCATTAATTTTCCAACTTCAATTGGGGGAAAAAAAACCACCAAACCCACAACCAAACCCAAACGTGTAAAAATTCCTACCTAACAGGGCTCTTGTCTTTTCTGAAGGGACTTTTGCTTCTGGAGCGTCGTCTGCTATAAAGAGAGATCAACAAGATTATAAGAAAACCTTCAAATATACCAGTCTGATTTTAAACAAAACCTATTAATGACACAATAAAAAGTAGAGAAAACTCAGAAACCTTAATTTGATGCTGTGAGGCAGACCAATCTTCCCTCTGATGGCACTGTTGAATTTTGGACCAGAACTACGGCAAAAGCAAAGACAGACATTACTCACCAGAGTACCTGAATTCAAGATTTCCTGTCTGTACTCGCATTACATTGCAAGTGCTCACCCACCCTTGCACCTGAACTTGTAAACATTTTCCATTAGCAGCACCCATAGCATGCATAAGCTACGTGCAGCACTCCAAACCGTAAGGCACAGAATATGCTCCCTGCTCAGTTTCATCTGCATCACAAAATCCCAGAATATGCAGGACTCCAAGGAAGAACTGAATCATGATTCAGCCAGACATGGCACACTTGCCCGTGCAAAATATTCTGAGCTACAGTTACTGTTGTAATCTTCTTTACATGTTTTTTTGTCCACATGCATATTCTACCTACTGATGACTGCAAAGCAGTACCTTAATGGCCTGGAACTCGGCCTCAGAGTTTTGAGCAAAGTGGTGCTGGCAGGATGATTTGCTGAAGTGTAACATTTTAAAAGTTTCATGAAATTTAAGGTGCAAGTGGAAACCAAAGTAGCTCCCTGCAGACATCCGCAAGGGACACAGTCACTAAAGTTGCCTCAGCTCTAGCCACTTAAAAGTGCTACAAATATGTAAATGCAGCTTCCTTTAAGTAAAGTTCTTAATGGACATCAAAACACAGAACTATTTAAGCCAGCAGTTAACCTTATATAGACATGTCGTCACCACAGAAGGAATCCAATCTCTTGGCTGAATCTAATTTTAGTTCTCCAGGCTTCATAGAGGCTGTTAGAACAAATGGCAATCTGCCCATTGCTTCCATGTTAAGGACAGTCCTCTTGCTAGTTATTGTGGCACAGGGTAACAGACTGTGACATGACTAGTAAGATTCATCCTATCATGTTCTCCCTGAACTTGATCTCCTTGTAGATACAAGGCAAAGAACAACACCTGTTAACGTTCTTCCTGTATATCCACCGAACGGCAGAGGCACTGCTGCACAGACTGAATGCTAGGGGGTTTGTCTTTCCATCTGCACAGAATTGATTCTTTCTGCTGTGGCTATAAATTGATGTGAAAACACCCTGAAAGACACGGCAGTCTGAAGACATTAAGTAGGCTTTCACTAAATCCATTTAGCCAACCAATTTGTCTGATAAATGTCTTCTTGCTACTCAGTGGAGCAGTAATGCTTATAGTTAAACTCAGCATCCACAACAAGGAGGAGGATGCCCATTTTTAAACATGTCATGACACAGGTGGAAGTAGTGGGCCAAGATCCAAAACCATGCTGGCCAGGTTAAAGCAAGGGAAATATGGCCCTGTATAACACTGGAAAAAAAAATAAAGAAAAAAAGACCATTTAGAAACTACTTAAGAGAAAATAACTACTTATTAAGAGAAAATAAGACATAAAAAACAGGCACATGTGAAGATGAGATCACTACTGATCAAAAACAGACTTTTTTTTGCCTACGATAAATTACTCCATTTCCTACTCAAGTTCAGACAAATGACTGCTGAGAGCATCTATTCATGTTCTCCAATGTCTATGACACGTAATGCCAAAAGCTGCACCTGGAAATGTTGGTACTAATTCCAGAGGATGGCTTCTTATCAGAGATGGGATTGCCTTGCATCTTCACAGCTCCTGACGTAGAACATTGTGTTCTCCATTTCAATTCCAATGCATTAAGACAAACCAATTACAGTGACTCCAGAATATTAACATGCAGACCAACTAAATGGTCAATAATCAAGACCATGAGTTTTTAAGGAAACAGTGAAAGAAATGTTTTAAGTGTATGTCTAAACCTAATGAAAAAAACCTGAGAAGATACACCATACCAGTTTTCAAATACATGCACAACTTGGGGGCAGGGGGGTGGGGGGCAAATAAAACAAAAACAAACAAACAAAAAAACACCACACAACTTCAAAAATCTCTTTTCCATTTTCACTCTTGACAAATAAGTTGTATCTTATTTACATAACTACATGGGAGATATGTTAAAAAACCCCAGCAAACTAAAGCCATAACAGACCACTGGAACAGACTGAGCAGAAAGCTGCCTAGGCAAGATGATGGCCCAAGTTACCTTCTGAAGATCCTTTTTCAACAGTATTCTACGAGATGCATGTCTTTGGGTTTTTCTAAGGAGACTTGCGTGTAAAGCTGTAGATCTCAGGGGAACTTTCTTCTTTCCTCCTACTGCGTAAGAACTCTTTCTAATTGTTGCCTGGTTCTTGCTATCATGTATGGAAGTCACAAGCAATTTATCTTTATATCTAGGGGTTACCTTCTTCATAAGCCGTACGCACTAAGTCCTGTGTATAGCCAAAGCACAGCTAGGTACATGTTTTCCTAAACCTATGTGATGCCATATGGCCCAAGAACAATAGTCAGGTCAGAAGACAGCCAGTAAAAGATCAGCTTTCACCTGCTCAGTCATATCCAAGACTCCAACAAAAGTGTCTCTGACAAGGCAAGCTTTGCCTAACAAAGTTCAGGAGAACCACGATGAACTTTCAGTCCTCATGTAATAAGCCTGTCTTCCCAGCAGTTTTGCCCAAATTATTGTTTCCATAATAGCAACAGGACAGTCTAAGTGACTTCTACTTTATGTTACCAGTACCTGGGACTTGTCAGACAGATGTCTAAGCAAGAATACTTGGTCAAGTTCTTTCTCCTAAGAGACCTAATAATGTAACTGTAAAACAATTAAGGGGCAAGATATGTGAGAATCACAACATTAAAAACCCTATGAACACTAAGCAATGCAAGCCAGTCATCCAATTTTAAAAATTTAAAACATTTAAACACTGTCTCATGCTTAAAGATGACAAATTCAAAGCCCTCAGGTTCTCTGTGGCACACTCATCTCCTTTTCCTTCAGAATTACCTATACTAGACTTTCTCTTCTCACTACTGCAAAGATGCTTCCACATCACTCTCAGCAGCAAAAACATCTCAGTTTAGAGATATTAGCTTGAAAAGGGGCCTTTATAAAGCAAATAAGAAAGATCACAAGGAAGAAGAGTAAAAAATGAGAACTAAAAAAAAAAAAAAATACAGCCACAAAGCATTCTGAACTAGAAGTTGCAGTCAGCTACAACACTGCCTGCACTAACACCAACTCAGAACTGTCTGAACAGCCCCACAAGGTGAGATTCCAGATTCAAATTCTCCAGTCAGCAAGAACATGCTGGTAGTTGCTTTTGAAACGCTGAGCTGATGGCACTGCTACAGAGACGGTTTCTTCATATGGAAGCACCATTTTTGGTAGATCCAAAAGTATCTGATCCAAAGGAGGCTGGTGATGCAGGAGGCTTCACCTCCCAAACTTGTGCCTCCCTGAAAGTCAGCACCTGTTATACAGCTTTTAAAGGTGAGTCTCTGCATTCAAGAGTCCTGAACAGGAAATGAAGGGTTCTTCTCCCTCATGTCTTCCGAGGTCCTTCTCTTTCACACCTTCTGAGCCAAAAACAGAATTTTGGAATCGCATTAGCATGTGTATCACTTCAACAGTATCATCCATGGCCTACAAGGGAAAAACAGCCAACTGCTGTCTACATAACAGTCAGTACCAATGCCTCTGGGATGCACATAGTCGCCCTATACCAGGTCTTCCACTAAACTACTTTAAACACTAACATTCTACTTGGTTAAAGGAAAGCAACAATTCAGCAACTGAAGGAGAGAACACAACACCACCAAACTACTAAGCACAACCTCGTATCCTCAGGGGATACTAGATTATCTTGCCTTTTTGTTCACTGTGTCTCAATACCACAGAAATTGCCCAGAGCAGCTATGGAAGAATATCAGAACAATGAAAAAGACCCCTCACAATCATTTACCTTCCTGGCACAACATATCTTGATACATTAAAACAGACATGGGTTATTGTAGTAATGTCCATACTTTCAAACTCCACTTGGAAGAAATTATTTTGGAACACCAGAACACTGAAACTCCCAAATTTCTCCAGGTGAACCTTCCCACCCAGTGACGACAGGAAAAACAAAGAACAAAACCCTCCAACACAGCTAGGAGAATGCAGCAACTCCCAACCAAGTGATGAGATGAAGGACATCCTCTCCACACGCCACCACACTGGAGGCAAGAAGACCGGCAGGCTCCACATACGGAAGGCTGAAGATCTTGATCAAGGTCCTCTGTTTATGAGGCAGTCTGGAGCCACAACAGTGGCACTGGCACAACCCAACTAGCTACTGCAATCTTACAGGTGCCAAAGAGCTGTAGAAAACATGTCAACTGTGCACAGCTGAAATCTTCAAGGCTGAAGAAGAGAGCAGCTCTGACAGGCCTGATACTCGAGACAAAGTAAAAGCAGGGCCAATATGCTCTATGATCCCCAAGTACACAGGACTGATGGAAGCACAGGATGCCACTGCATCTTAGCAGAGCCAGGAGTTGCAGTATGTTTTCATTATGAAAACACTAACACCCAGATGACAGTGCAACATGAGACCTTGAGACCTCAGGCATTTTTTGTCTGCGTTCCAAGAGTACCTAAAAGGAATGAGTTCCCTGGATTAGGACCCAGCCACCTAAAAAAAACCATTCAAGTGCAGAAAACTGTACAAGCCTGCAATTTATCAGAAGGTAAACATTGTCTTTTCAAACATCTTGAGAGAGATTTCTCCATCGTGGATGATGTTACATGCCGCGATTAAAAAAACCAATCCTTTTCAAATGCCTGCTTCTCACATGATCTTGCATTCTGAGATCTGACAACAGTTGAGATGAGACCCAGACAAAAGCAGACACAAACAACAGCCTCAGGTAATCAATGAAAGCCAAGCATACAGCCCAGTTCTCACTGTTTTTCTGCTTCTTTGAAGGAAAAGAGGTGATGTGGAGCAAAGGGGAGGGCAGGAATACAAAATAGCAGAAACACAGAATAAATACTGAAGAAAAAATGGTTTTTGAGAAATTATTTACAGCTGTCAAGAACTACCTATAGCAGAAATTCTATCAAGCCAAAGATCTGAGCGGAACTGAAGAATTCTTCCACAGCCTCTAAAGAAGTTTGAAAAAAAGCAGGGCAAATATGCAACACATGGGCATTACTAAGACACAACACTTCCAGTTTGGATGCATAAACACAGGAAGTGTTTACGCAGTACATGTTTAAGAGCAGCAACCCAGTAAAAACTTTTAGTAATACAAGCAAAAGGTTTTATGAGCCTGTAACCAAAGCCATAGACTACAATTTATTTTTTGACAGTTAAACTGTTAGGTTCATATACTGAAGATAGTTAGGACATGTAGAAAAGTTGCTCATTATTTTAATTTTGTGATAAACTTTGTTTTCCAGTCAGTTGTACTCATTCTTTCACTTGCTTTTGCATCTTTCTGCATTCAGGTAAGAATGAAAACTAGCAGGAGGAATTGGATAGGTTACTGTCCTCCTCTTTTTCACTCCATATTTATTGACACTCTTCAACCTTAACTTCTCAGCTTCTTTTCTGAGATGATTAGTGACCAATTTAGAAAGCAGTGAAAGAGTGAAACTTTAAGCTTCCTTCCATACACTGAAGCAGCACACATGCAACTCCACATAAATAACCTACTAGGGACTTCTATAGCGGCCTCTGAATCTGCGGTCTCTACTTCTAGAACGGCTGCGTCTGCGTTCTTTGCTTCTGCTCCGTTTCCTTTCCCGGCTTCTGCTCTTTTTCCTTTCCCGATCTCGGCTCCGTTTGCGTTCCTTACTTCTGCTCCTCTTCCTGTCATGGCTTCGACTTCGGCTCTTGCTCTTTTTTCTCCTGAGAAAGAAAAATACAACTTTGGTTACACATGTAGCTAGCTCAGTGTTATTATTTACCTGTCATTGCACAGTTCCTCTAACCTGGTGTCACAGATGTTGATAGGAAAAAGTTTCTACCTGTTGGTATTTATGCAAGTTTCTTTTGTTAAATGGGTGGTTAAGCATGTCAGCAATCTTTTAAAATTTATCATGAGCAACAAAGTGCTGCAAAGCATTTTTTAATTTTAATTGCTAAAGAATGCTTCCAGGAAGAGTAAAAGGACTGAAAAAATATTTCCTGCATTAGATCTAGTACATACTAAATGCAGCACTTCATGTGTCTTTCAAACATTCTTTAAATACACCATCAAGATGCTAAGAATAAATTACACTTTCACAGCAAAGTAAAACAAAACACAAGAATAGAAAGGAAGAGGCCAGTCTGAGGGAAAGGAAGGTTGTTTTCTCTTGATACTCCTTGCCATCAGTCTTAACACACTGCCTAAGACTTTTGCTTCCTACTTGCTACTCCCAGTCATAAGCCACTTGCTTTTCTAAGTCTGCAGCTCTTACAGGTTTGGGGCAAACTGCAGATCTTCATAATTTTAACCATTTACTTAGAAAATTTAAACTTCTAAAATCTGCAAGTCAATTATACCTCATATTTGAAAACCAGTGAGCCCCTGTTCTGTTCTTGGCAGACTACTTTTGGGTTATTTGCAATTCCCCCCCCCCCTCTATCTCAGTCTCGGACCACAAAAACTTACAGTCTCCTAATTTTTAAAATATATATGTATGTATACATAAAACACATGTTAAACAGATACTCAAGCAATTACTTAAGACAGTAATTTACCTCAAACTAAAGTTTGGGAATAACCAACTTCGCTGCTAAACTTTTGAAATTCAAAACATCCTTTGCTATTGAATTTTTCTTCTCCTCCTTTTGAGCCTTCTCATTACATACACCATTGTTTTTCAAAGTGGTCACTCATACACTTAAAAACTTCGTATGCCACCACCGCCCCCCCTTTTTAAAAAAGTTCATCCCTATGACTTTCTATGGCCACATATGAACTAAGACTTCTAGTTAGTTTCAATTGCTAAAGTAAAAATCTCTCAGCTACCACATCTAAGCCTAATCATCGCTAGCAGCTTTTGCACTCCAACTCCACCTAGGAAGATCCATTACAACTATCTTCGTATTTATCTCTCAAGAGAAACATTTTGTGATTCGGTTTTAAAAACTGGAATATTTCATTTTTAATTTATTATTTAGCTACAATATCCCATCACTTTCTCTAGTATTTTTGTATGGACAGAGAAGCTGCTGCACCAAAACCCAATATTCAGAAGCTTCACAATCTCTGATGACACCACCCAGAAATCCAGAACAGTCTGCATCAACATCACTTAACCGCACTTCCTACTGTAATGCAGTTTGTGACAGACAGGCAGGCATAGTCTCTCTCCTAGGATCCATCACTCACCAATAGCTCCCTAAGTTAAAACACTCACTATCGTTATAGCTCAAAAAAATACTACCTGTAGCTCAAGGTCATATACTGACCAGTAACTAGTAACTGCAGCTAGTCTTCAGTAAAGATAGCAACTATTCACTATCCAACTGTGAGCCGAACACTCTTCGCATGCAAAGACTCCTAACAGTCAAGATCCACGTTCTGCCTTCCAATCATGATTAAACTGGACGTACAGTACAGACATCTAGTAAAATTGCAGATTCTTAATCCTTCCAATTTTCAAAACAGAAATTTAGTATGATTTGACAATTATTGAAAGCTGCACACTGAATCTAATGTTATTTTTTTAGTTGTTGATGTTTGCTATAGATTATTGTTTTCCTGACAGTTTGAATCTTCTTTCAGTATTGTCCAACTAAGTACATAAATTCTGGGACAAAAAGCTTCATACTATGAGAACTGCAGTACAAGAATAACTAACCTTCTAGCAATTGCTAACTCAAAAACTGAAATGGGGAGATACCACAGGAGCAACATTTCTGAACAGACACGAGCGTACAATTAGGAAAGCAGAAAAAGAGGTGAAACTCCACACAACAAATAACATTGCAAGACTAACAGTAGCAAACACCTTGACTTTCTTCTATTTTACAACAATATAATTTTTTTCTAAACTTAGTTTACTGTTTTTCTGAATTAGAAATACAAACTCAGAGCATACAGGTCCAACCTGAAAATGGGACCGTGGGCAGAAAGACAACAAATGTCATTGCTTTAGTCTTAGAGATGTTACAGCAACTAAGGAAATTAACTGTGTTCTAGTATTCTCATCATTCTACAATGAACCAAGGTCAGAACCAACTCCAAAATTTAAAAACCACTGCTTTCCTTTCAGATCCCAGTTTATATTTTGAGACTAGCCATCCAAACAAAAGCAGGGTTTTACATGCCATGTATATATATTTTAAAGCAATAAAAATTCAGAACTTAAAAATATTGGGAGCAGCTGCTTTTGATGGGGTTTTAGGGTCTCAGTATTTAGCATGAGAATGATGTTCACAGTATTGTTTAGAACACAGACATAAGGTATAATCAATTTTAGATTATTAGATTCCAACATAAGTCTTATGTTGGAACTGGACTTCTCATTTCCCAAATATTTATACATCTGGGAAGAAATGTTCTTTGGATCCTTCAGCATTTCATCTGTATGATTTCAGAAGATGACAACAGCATACATGCTGACTTCTTAAGTTAGCTGTATATTACAAAAACACACTGGTTACTGTTTACTCAACTATCAAATTCATCATTGTTCTTCCTACATCAACTATCTCATCACCAAATGATGCTTGTAAGGTAAGGAATTTATTTTACAGACTTAGAAACCTTCCATTTATTTGGGGTATTTAAGAAACTCTTTTACACAAGGCATTTTTCTTCAGATTTCTGATTTGATTCCAGACTGGATCATCAGCAGGTGTTCTGACCCCGGAATTATGCTTCCTGAAGAAGGTGGGCTTGTACTCTGGTTCTTTAAAAAGGTTATAGTATAATTTTATAAACTTTAGATTAGAAACAAAAAATTTAGAAATTTTCAAAGGGGGGAGGGGAATAAAGGGAGGGGATCCAACACCCTAAACCTTTTCAAGAAAGAGCCGGTGTCTTTAAATGCTTTGAACTGTTCCAAATCACCTAAAATTCTACACTAAAGTACATTTCTAAAATGCAAAATCCATTGCATTGCTAAAGCAACAAAAAAGCAATTAAATATGCTGAACCTACCAAGTCTGTATTTTTATCTGATGCTAACATTAAATGTTTCCACAACTTTGATGACATCAGTGACAAGGGCATAACTACATTTATAAACAAAAGAAAATTTCACAATTGCTGCAGTTGTAGCAATTGCAAGTATCAAGCTTTTCCATTCTATTTCCCTAAACACTACTGACATGCATTCGCAAGTTCACAAAAATCAGCAGCCTCCCCCCCAAATGTAGAGAATTGAGAAAATACTTACTTCTTGCTGCGTTCTTCATGGCCATTGGCACTGCTCAATTTGTTCTCATCCTAAGCAGGGTTGATAGAAGAACATCGTGAGGACGAAGCGGAAACATTTCAAGTGGTCAAAGGGTAATGGGAATAGGAATAAGAAAATACAAAACAAAAATTTTAATACTAAATTACTTGTTTACAGTTTAATGTGGAAAGCTTTAGAAAATTTAGGTAGGCATGTTTAACCACTTTGCTGCTTAAATTTAAGTCATACAATTACAAAATACAAGACTTACATCATTTAAGTGTATATTAAATTGTAGATACTTCCTTACATGGTTTAGAGAGCAAGTTATCCTGCAGAATTCAGCACTCAAGTGGTTAAATGTTATTTCTATAAAATGTAAGAGGAAGTTTCAGGTTTGTGTGCCCCTCTGATCAGTACCAAGGCTATATCTCTGCCTAAGCCCCAGTGGCTACGCTAGCAGCCAGCCACTATGGATTTCCTGTGACCGATGCCATTCCCGAGATCTTCGCTCATTTTCGTTGAAGGGTTGTAAGAGCTTGATGTCACCTCTGTCACACATCTCGCCCTGAAGCAAACAGGGATTCACACTGCTTTAGTAACGTCGACTCCCAAGAAAGTCATCAATAATCCACCAGTCCAGCCTAAACATTCCCTATTTCCATACCTGTTTACATGGAAAATATCCATGTTAAACCAGGACACAAGAATTTTAACATAACAATTTACAAATTTATCTTCAAGATTTTAATGTAACTGCTAAATATTACATAAACTAAATAAAATATACCACTTAAAACTTACAAATGCTCATCCAAAATTCATGACATGGTTGTAATAAAACACTGCAGAATAGACTAACAATAGCTGCTATATAATTTATATACTTGCTTTACAGTTTAATTACATCAGTTACATCAAAAGTACAATTTCTAAGCAACTTAAACTTAATATACAGTTATTGTGAAACCAGTGCTAAAGCATGCATAACGTTAACACTTCACCATCATTTGGTGAAAAACAAAAAAAGACAGTATTCATTTGCTGCTGGTTTAAGTAAAAGACATCACTACACTAATTGATAAAAATTTTGCATAAAAATTGACCTTTCCTAATTAAACAACTAGGACAGAAGAATACAAGAGCTTATTTTAGAATGACACCGCAGACTGTGATACTGTCTTTTACTTGCTAAGAACATTCTATTCAGGGATCCAAGAATTTCCGTAAATTCGTTCACTCAGCAATTGATTTCCATCTGCCCTGTTAAAAGATTAACCGCCACCAGTCTTCTGCATTAAAAGCAAGTCTCACTCTTCTTGCACTGAACAGACTGTTCAAATATTTACTTGCCATGGGACTGGTGAAAAGGTTATTCTTGGAACCCTGCTGTTTTCCCAAACCACTGCATTCACCTTGTTGCTATACCAAACTGGACCTGGCAATTTTAGGAGAGATTTTTGGTTTCTTGGGGTTTTGGGTTTTTTGGGTTTTTTTTTGTTTGTTTTGTTTTGTTTTGGTTGGTTGGTTTTGGGTGGTTTTGTTTTTGGTTTGTTTTTTTTTTTTTTTTTTAAACCTAGGGGACCACGGTACAGCGATACGTCACTCAATTACTACCTTATGATTGACAGTTCACACTGGAATCAAAGGTGAATTCATGGGAGTAGAGGTGAGATATCGTTAGGCAAGTCTACAAAGAGAGATAGATGGGCATTTATTCATCACTCTGAAGTGAAACTACTGCACAATATAATTACATTAACAGTATATATTTACTTGTAAGTTACATGTAATGCATCTCCAATAAGATAAATCATGAGGGCTCCAGGGATGTTAGTTTACAGTTCAGCAGTAGTTTCATGAATAATGCTAAATTAAGGTAAACAGGACCTCACTGGCACATTTTTCTCACCTTCTTGTAAGGAGCTTCAAGCATTGCTTCAATATCAATATCATCAGCCATTTTTCAGGACACCTGAAAGAAGAAGCAAAATCCACCTGAGACAGAAAACACCCTTGTGCTTTATATTCCAAAGGCTTTTGCTTAAGAGGCTATCACTGCATTGGCTCAAATTCACAGGACAGTGTCTCAGAAGACTTTTTCAACAAGAACTGGAATGAAGCTTTGCCCAGTGAGATGATAAAGAATGCAACACAAAGCAATTACAGCTGCGAACAACAAAATGCTATTGAACGCAATTAGCCAGTTGGAAACCCCAGAGGTATTCCACCTATTTCTTTCAAAACAAAGAGCACAGACCATTTATGATACCGAAACACAGGTCTGGTGGCCATCTTGAGACGTCCTAGAGCTTGACCAAAGAACCCGAGAGATGTAAAGAACACAGAACAAACATTCAGGCAAACCTGTTCATAGCTTCCTAGCATTTGCTACCACCACATTTATTGATCTGAAGACTTAAAGCGAACACTATGGTCCTTTAAGAAATGCGGCCTCCTGCGTAACGGGGGCCACAGAAGAAACACTTATGATTCAAGCATTAAGAGCTACTAAAGCATACACAAGATCCATCCAGTCTGCAACTTCAGGTTTCAGACAAAAAAGATCTACCATGCCATGTAACAGTAGTCACCATAAATTATTTTTTAATTGTTCCTCTTATTTTTCAACTTTAGCCCCCTAACATAATTTTGTGTTTATTATACTCTGAATCCCTTTGACACTCAATTTCCTTTTCCTACGCAGGTATGCTATTAAGAACCTCTCAAGCTCTCTGCATTAAAGTATAGAGACTCAGCTTCCTCAAATCTCTTAATAAGTTTCTCTCCTTTTTCTTTTTTAAACTGAAAAATGGCCACACCTGTAGATCCAAGTCAGACAGCCCAAGAGTGAAGATTTTCCTGCATGTGTGCCATAAAATGGATTTTTAATCGTAAAGGTTAATTCTTGCACCTTGGTTACAAGCATTGCTGCAGGAACTGTGCTGTCCAGAGACTGGGCCAGCATAATGAAATCACTCTAACATTTCAAGATCCTTTAAGCTGTTCACTCATAACCTCATAACTCAGGATATTATACCAGAGCTGCACCACATCTAAGAATCAAGTCACTCCCTCACCCACATCTGACCATCACCCATTAATACAATCAAGAATAAAGAATAATGCTTTAGCAGTATCAGAGCACTGGAAGTTCATACTCAATTACTTAACCAAGGCACACTAACCTCATTTTCAAGTTATTACCTCTTGGGCTGTAGTGCTATCACTTACAAATATGATCACCCTTAGTTTATGTGCAACAGCTCGATTTTACTTTTTACTAGCGTATTTACATTCAGCTTTTCAAGTCATCTACATACTCGTATATGATTTAGTTCACCGCTGCTCTACCAGTATTTGGTATAAACAAGTACATCAGTATGATTAAGGACTACGAAAAAGTACCAGGCCAAACCCAGAATTCTACAAGACAATTCCCACCAGTGACAACTCCCACCCACAACTACATGTTTATATGTGTAATTTAGCTAACATATCCAGCTACACCTGGGGTGGGATTCTTCATCCTGAAGAGAGGTGGCGATGGGGGCCATAATAGAGACCACCAAATCATGAGTAGCATGGAAAAGCACATAGGGAATGACTATTACTGCATTCACCCAAATAATAAGAGTGAATGTACTATCATTCGGTGGGTTCCAAACAAAGGTCCTTATTCACACAGCATTAAGACATGGAATTCACTGTTACAGAGCACTGTGGATGCTAACAAAGAAAAAAAACCACATGCAGTGTTCAAAAAACCCAAAACAAAAAAAGCACAAAAGTTTACAGAAAAAGCTTTTCATTAAACAAAGACATGCCTTGTGACCCTGAACCACAACGAGCTGACGACTAAGAGCACACAGAGAGAAGTATCACTGTACGATTGCCCTGTGTTTCTAGTCTCTCTCAGGCATTTAGGGTTGGCCACAATCACAGACAAGATCCCAAGTTACACAGACCTTTGGTCTCACCCCGTGCAATCTGTGCCCTTTGTACTCCGAACAAAACACTTTCATTGGTATAATACCACATTTTTATCAGAATACCTTCTGTTCACGTAACACAGACCTACTATTGACATTGTAATTTATATAATGACGCTATAATGATGCTACATATAAAGTTATTCTCCTTTAAAAAAATCAAATAAGAGTTAATTTCAAATTAGTAGAAAATCACGACAAATTTTCAAGTATCTTTCATTAAACACTGAAGAACCTCAAAATAATTTTCATAAAAGCCTTTCAGCTTCCTCAAAAAAAAGGTGCACATGCCTGACATCTCTGTAGAGGAAAAAAAAAGGCAAAAAAACAACAACAAAAAAAACCCCAAAACATTAAAACAAACAAGGAATGAACTACACTTGAAACTTTGTGGGTCTACAGAAAACCCAAAGGGACATGAAATTTACTGCTACTGATCTAGCCAGTATTTTGAAGGCAGGTTCCATCTCTTTTTGCTGTGTTATATTATGTAAAAGGAGTTTAAAAAGGTCCTCTCCTGGACATTATTTGCTTTGGAAATTCCAAGAAATAACAATTCCACTCTTGCTTTGCAAGAAGCCTCCTGGAAAAGCATGAGGAAAGTTTAAGGCGAACGTCGACGCTTCGGGAGGGAGCTCAACTCCCAGCAGCGCACGCACCTCTGCTCCGCAGGTTCCTACCCGCAATCCTGGGTGGGAACACACACACTCCCTATGCGATCGGAACTTAACGAGTTCGGGTTCTCAAAGGCACCGCTACGCTAGAACCAACCCGCCCCGTTCAGCCGGGGCTCCCGACCTGCTCTGAGCACCGCACCTTACCCGCACCCTTCAGAGGCCTCTGGCCCCAGCGCGCCCCGGCCGAAGCGCCACCCGCCCCGCAGGCTGCCGAGCCCCAAGAGCCGCCCGCCCGCGGCGGCCCGGCGCTCCCCCGCCTCCCGCCGTTCCCCACCCCGTCTCCCAACGTAAACAGCCCTGAAGCCGCTCCGGCTGGGCCCTGTCAGCTCCGGCCGCGACGGCGGCAGCAGAGCCACAGCCCCGCGCCGGCCAGGGCTGGTCACTCGGCACAGCGCCATCGTGGGGGGAGTCGGGGAGGGACAGCGCCGCGGCGGGCACAGCCGGAGCCGCCCGCTACGTGGCCATAGGAACAACCAAACCCCGCGCGGCCAGGCCGCGGCCTCGGGGCGGGGGCAGCCCGCCGGGCGCCCCGGCCCCAGAAAGGCGCAGGGCGGACACCGGCGGGGAGGCCAGCGGCGGCCCCCGAGAGCGAGGGACGGGGCCGCCCGGCCGGAGAGAGGCGACCATGGCGGCGGGAGAGGCGCAGGCCTCCCGGGCCGCCCGCAGGCCAGGGCCGTAGCGCTCCGCGAGCCAGGCCGCGTCTCGCGCGGCGGCGGGGTCCGGCCCCCCGCCCGGCAGTTACCTGCGCCGCGGGCGGGTGCTGTCCTCGCTCGGGCGCCCGAGGTCCGGCGGCGGCAACGGCGGCTCCCGGTTCCGGCGCTGGCTGCGCTGACGGTGGGGGATGGGCCCGACGGCTCAGGAGCCCTCTCCAGGCGTCTAAACCTCAGATGGACGGCGCCGCGCGGCCAGCCCCAGGGCGGCAGGCGGCGAGGGGCAGCGCGACCGTGGCGAGCGGTCCCCGGACCCGGGCTGGGCCCCGGCTCTGGCACCGGCGGCTGCTCCCCGAAATGGCGCCCGCCGCGTCTCGCTGCTGGCAGGCTCCGCGCACGGCACGGGGGCGCCCAACGCCCGGCTCAGGGGCTCTCGCGAGAGGCAGGGCCAGACAAGGCCCCGCGCGCCCGCGCCCGCCGCCTCTCGCGAGACATCGAGCCCGGAAGCGGCGGCTCAAACGCTCGCGAGACTTGGGCAGACGGGCGGTGCCGTCACGCGCGTCCGCGCTCTCGCGAGAGCGCGCGCGCCCGCCTGGGGCGCGGCGGAAAGGTCAAAGGTGACTCGCGGGGGGCTAACCCCCGACCCCTCCGCCGTTGCCGAGGGTAGGGCTGCCCGCTCCTCCGCCGGGGCGGCCCCCGAGCCCCTTCCCTGGCCGGGTTGGGGTGCCTCGGCCTTCATCCAGCCCGCGCCCGGCTCCCCCGGGTGCTGCCGCAGAGCTGTGCGGAGCCGCGGGCGCCACCCCGCAGCCGGAGCGGGCCGCGGGTGTGTCTCGTGTCAGAGAGTCCACCGCCATCCTGCGTGGTTGTTCAGCAGCGGGCCTCGTAGCGCCTGCCTGTGGGCTCGGCACCTCCGTTCCTTTTTCGGCTCGGGAACAGCCGCGTCCTGGGTCCTCCGGGGCGTTCCTGGGAGCGAGAGCCCCAGCACCGAGGCCCGCGTGAGGGCAGCCCCATCACCGTCTCTCGCCTCCTAGCAAACTTGTTGCAACTCTTCCTCTCCCAGGTTTTGTTCTGTCATATGCCCTAGCCTCTGTCCTGGCCATGCACAGGTGCCTTGCCCAGGTTAGGTGTATTTGCTATGGAAAGTGTTATTTTTTCCCCTTCTTGAGCACCATGTAACCATAAGTGGTTTTATGGTCTCAACTCCAAAAGCTGTGTTAGCTGTTTAAATGCTTGTTGCACTATACAGTTACTGGAATAATAACAGTGTATCCTGTGTAGACAGGCCATTTAACATCCGTGTCCAGATTTCTACCCACATCTGTTACATGAAATAACTACGCTTAGTGTAAAAGAAAACTAACTTGAGATCCCAGTTGACCTTCATGCTAACGTTTCTAGCGTAAACATGACATCTTGGGTGGCAATGCCAGGTGAGACTCATGTTGGGGATCTCATGCCAGAGGAGGAAAGCCCGCTGCCTTTTCAACAGGTGAAAAGAACTGAACTGTTGTGACAAGCACACAAGGTGTGTGAGTTGTCTCCGGGTCAGGAAGTCCCCAAGCTGCTGATGCTGGACCCTGAGAGCACGGGAGGAAGCACTGTATCTGCTTACCTTGTTGAAATACTTTGATCTTGTCTTGGGCCAAATGGATGATGGTCTGGGTAACATTAAAGATTTGCTGTTTCAAGCTTGTTATTTATTGTAGGAGAGAGGGATAGAGCAGATTAGGTCACAGATTGGGCAGGTGGGTGAAATTGTTTGTGTTCCTTCAGGACTGGTTCTTCTGACATGAGGATTTAACAGCATCTGTGGTCTGACCCTCCTCCCTTTGGCTGAGGGCTCGACAGGATTCAGTAAGTTTAAAGAGTAACATCATCTGAAGGTGTTACAGCTGTACCCTTCTGCTAGAAACCCCCCTTAATGAGCCACTACTGTCTGACAGCTTTTTAGCCACTATAGTCCCAAGTATAACTTAAATTGCAAGTGACCTGCCATTCTGGTGCAGCTTTTGGCCCAAGCCTCTGCAGATTGCTGGAGCCTTGAAGCTGAATGGTTTAACTCTGAAAGTAAGTAGTGTTTTGTGAAAATGAAACCTGCTCGTCTCATTAACAATGCTTTGTTTCCCTGGGAGCCCACAAAATGGCTCATTTGTATTTAAATTTAATAATACAGAGTAAGTTTTGGCCAATTGTTCAACATAGTGCAGATAACATTGAGCGGGTTTCCTGCTGAAGTCAGCACGAGATAAGCAATAATGGCTGGGGGTTTTAGGTTATTTATTTTTTGTCCTACAAATCTGAAACAATGTAAAGAGAAGTTCTAAAACTTTGCCTCCTGAAAGGATAATTTTGCTATTGCCTATAGAAGTACTTAAACCAATTAAGGTGTAAGAACTCAGGCCCATAGATTTGCAAATGAAAACCTGTTTTCACAAAAATCCCAGGCTACTGTGTCATTTAATGTCATTTCTAACAAAGTTCCTGAAATGTTAACGGCCTAAAAAGACCCTGAAGCTCTTGCACAGTTTCCAAGTCTTTCTAAGCTGAACTGGTCAACTTAATTGAGTTTAGGACATTTAGGAAAAATGATCTGTTTAAAAATAAAAAAAAAAAGGCATGACTATAACAGGTCTATTCCAACCTAATCATTTTTGTACAGGTTGGTTGTAAACAAAATTAATGATTTTCTCACAGACAAAATGATGTTTATTGTGGTTGTTCCTGTAGCACCGCACTGGCTGTGTGTCCCTTACCCCACTGCTGTTGCTCGCTGCTTGTTAGTGCTGCTCCCAGCCAGCCACCCGAAGGTCAGGTCTAACCAGCTCCATGTGCCTTGTTCCCTCATCATATGATTGTGACTGAAGTATGAGCTTAGGCTCATGTTGGTGGATTTCCCTAAGGGCTTTCTCTCCCATTGTTGCCTATGGAGCCAGGCTCTGGAAGGAGGCCACAGATGTGTCTTTTTTTGTCTACTGCACTAACGCACCCCTCGCCCTTGGGTGATGCCCGGGCGGTGTGGGAGGAAGGCTGAACCCAACACGCGTCAAGCTGGGTATTTACAGACCAGGTGGGGGTGGCTAATGAGGGACCTCGACTGGCACCAGCCCCATGTCCAGCCCCCGCGCCGGCCCTGGTGTGTGGCAGTGCTGCTCTGGCCGATCAAGCTGTGGATGTTCTGCTCTTGCGGGGCTGTTGGTGAGGTCGCTACGCGCTTGGCTGGATTCACCTCTGGAGCTGACGGCAGGGCCAGGGGGAAGCTCTCAGTAACACATTTCCTAACAAAGGTTTTCCTGGTTGTGGGATGGCTTGAGCCCACAACCCATCCTATGCCTTGATCCCAAGGGCTGTTATCCCTTGATCCCAAGGGCTGTTATCCCTTGATCCCTTGATCAAGGCATCCTATGCCTTGATCCCTGGGCTGTTATCCCTTGATCCCAAGGCATAGGAGAGCCTGGCTCTCGCTGCAGTGCTGTGGGGGGGAACGCCAGCCATTGCTGGTGTTTCTTCATCATCCCTGACTCTATGAGCGCCAGGGGGTTTGCTTAGCAGACGTCCCGGGGGAGTCGCAGAGGGTCTGGGGTGGGAATCGGTCGTGTTACCCCGCGCTGCGGACGGCGGAAAGGATCTCGCAGAACGAACCAATAAAAAGGGGAAAAAAATAGAGGAGAAGCAAAAAGGCTTAGCAGTTTCCCACACCGGGAGTCGAACCCGGGCCGCCTGGGTGAAAACCAGGAATCCTAACCGCTAGACCATGTGGGACCGCACGCTCGTTGTTTGCGCCGCGCCGCCCGCTGCCCGCGCCGCCCGCGCCGCCGGCCGGGGAGTGGAGGGGCGCGGGAGGGGGCGTGCGCGGGGGCGCCCGCTCGGCCTCGCCCGCTGCCCTCTGCGGGGGCCCGGGGCAGCCGCGCCCGGGGGCTGCGCCGGGCGCGCCTGGACGCGTTTCCCCGTGCAGACGCGCCCGGAGGCAGTAATCAGCCCTCGGGAGCGGGGCTGCCGGGAGGGTCTCCCAGGCGAGAGCAGGGCAGGTGGCCGGGAGCGGGTCGTGGGAACACGGGCAGGGGCTGTGAGCAAAGGAGTCGGACCGCCGACACTTCATCAAGTTACAGGAGAGTTTTTGCACTAAGTGAAGAAGACTGATGTGCAAAACCCCACAAAATTTAGGGTCATCCTTCCCTAAGTCATTAAAATTCTCTCAGTTAAAAGATCGGGATGGAGGTTGATGAAACTGAAGAAGAACGAAATGACAAATGGAAGAATGAAGAAATTAAGTCCAGCCTAAAAAGCTACAGAAACTGGGTAACAGCCACAAACGTGCCTCTGTACAAATTCTAGCAATCAAAAAATAAGGTGGAACAACTGGACTACCCAGTTTTGACCAAGAACATCCTTATCAGAAATTGGCACAAGGCAGATGATCAGTGGGATGTTGCAATAGCAGGGTGCAGACTATACAGAAAGAACCGACTAACTTGTGCTTGTGGAGGAGTGATGCTGGATGCCAAAGAAACCTCAATGTGCCTAAACGATTTTGATCTTCCAACATGTAACACTGAACCCCTATAGTTAGAAAATTCACACCTAAATAGGCAAAGGGGAGTATTAGGACTACTGTGGTGAACACTCTTCAAAACCAGCGGTGGTGACAGTGATATATTTAGGAGATGAGAGAGGCTGCCGAGGCAGAAAACATCATCATAATGAAGAGTCTCCAATCACCCCCACATTGAGTGAGTAAACGTCACATCAGCATGCAATGTAGTTGCTACATTTTAGGTACCACAAAGGCTTGATTTTTGGAGCAGCTGGTTGGAGAACATAAAAGAAGCAACTGGGTTTAGTGCTGAGATGTGTGAGGGGCTTCATTCAGAACCATGCTATTAAAAAAGCTATGTATAAGAGTAAGTATAATGTATTCGATCTGGTATCATTAAAAGAACAACAGCAACAAAGAAATTCCTCCCAAAAGAGCTTATTAAAAAATGAATAAGCCAAAAGGATAACATGCTTGTAAGAAGCATGGAGATTGCTAAAATGGCTCAGAACAGTTCATATCACCAGGAAGAAAAAGACTAAAAATAGGCTGGTATGGCTACAAAGCACAGTAAAGAAAGCTATTGAAATATTAAATTAAAAATAAAACAGCCTTCAAAATGTGAAGCTGGTGCAGACCACGTCCATATGCCAGAGAAGATCCCGAATAGGTTCCAAGGTGTCAAATGGATCTGATGGTAACTGCATAAGGTAGATCTGAGCAGATCTCGTTTCCTCATGTAGATCCCAGCTGCAGCCCACTGGCCTGCACAAAGTTGCTGTGGTCTGTGCTAAGGACATGGGGAGGGACTGGCTGCCAGTCAGATGTCCCTGCTTTTTTGGCAGGAGATGATCATAGTCCATCTCTGTGAGATGAGGGGCAATTTGCTCCCCAAGGACTTGGCACCACTGGTGGTGAGATGTGAGCTTCTCCCATGCATCAACCTGCCTGTCCTCAGCTTCTCTTCTAGTCTCAGTGCTGGACGACGCTCCTTCTCCTTCCAGAAGCTCTGGGAAGGTGTCCATAGAAGGAGCAGCAGGGCTAGCACCTCCACCTCTGCTTGACTAGGAATTGTGTATGAGGGAAGGGGGAAGGCCTCCCTTCATTGACCACTCCTGTAGGTCAGGACACTACGCGAGGCAGACCTTTGGCTTCATTTAGACTGACCACGCTCATGTTGTTATTGTAGCTGCCTGTGAAGCTGTTCTCAGGGCCCCAAGGGCGCTAACAAGCCCTTATAGCTCTGACCAGCCTCACCTGGGGCTTGCACCCCAGCCCTACCCAGGAGCCCCAATTCAGATCAGCCCTGGGCCCTCAGTCCCTATCTAATCTGTGTTGGAAGTGTGCTTGTCTGCAGTGCTCTCACCGATACGCTTGTGCCTGTGCCCGTGCCCATGGCTGTGCCCAGCCCTGGGTCTCTCTGACCCTGACCTGCAGACTGACTGCCTGGCTTGGCCTCGGCTCTGCCTTGTCACTACGGGCCTGCACGGCTGTCACTGGGCTGTGTCTGACCCTGGTCGCCATCACTGGCCTGATCCCGACCCTGACCTGCAGACTGACTTCCCAGGTTGACCTCGGACCTGCCTCACACCCACGAGCTGCCTGATAGCCTGGGCTCCAGGCTGCCCCGCAGGACTGCTCCAGCACGGTGGGGCTGACCGTGGCCTCCTACAGATGTGCTGTCATGGGGGATTACCCGGGGTTTGCATCGGGTGGTCCCCTGAGATGCTGCTCAGGTGTAAGCCCAAGTGTTTCCTCTCTCCTCTAACAACAGCTGTTCACAAAGGGTGGCCATGGAGGTACTTGGACAGAGATGCACGCGCTCAGGTTATCAGCAACCAGCCTGTGTACACAGCACTCAAAATACAAGAACCTGTTCGTTGAGTTGGTCTGCTTAGTAGATATCCAAGATGTTTAAAAAACTAGCAGAGAACAGCTTTCAAAGTGGTTTGCCTAAAGCTGAATACCTGGATGCTGAGAGGAACGGAGCTTGCCTGACAAAGTCAGTACAGCAAATGCAGACAGGGATGTTTGGCATTGCAACACTGGCAAACACAGGTTCAGAGACTTAACTTCTCCCTGCGGTTATGTGGTAGAGCAAAGAACTTGCTGCCATTCCCACTGACTTCAGCAGGAGCATGGCTGGTCCTCAAACCCTGACTGTATGAGAAACGATAAAAGATAAAGAGTAATAAACCACTTCTTGCACTCATTATAGGACTTTTTGTTATCAGTGTGTATTAGTAAGCAGGCGGTATGCAGGCAGAACTCCAGACACTATCTGAGGGCAAAAAGGATTAAGTTTAAGTTTTAAAAAATCGAATCTGTATTATTTCACTGAAAGGATACGGTGAGAAATAACAACCTGCGGATATTTTAGTTGGGGACATCTATAAACAACAAAATGGAGCAAATTTTTTGTGATAGTTAAGAAGAACAGGAATAATGGGATGAAGCTGAGAAAATGTAGGCAGATTATAATGCAAAACACCCTGACAGGACCTCAGATAGATGTCTGAATGGTTGCCCCAGGAGACAACAAGGCCAGCAAGAAACATCCCCAGAAGGGTCTCTTGCACTGGTAAGAAATGGCGTAGGTGACCTTGCGAATCCCCGTCTGTCTTTAACTCTGGAGTCCTGACTGTGGGACTTTCCTTCCAGGTTTCTCACAGAAATGGGGATTCAATTAATTTGTCAAAGCTTGTAAGAAAAAAACATCAGACTGCAGGATTAGCTTGAGGAATTACAGGTTCTGTCTGTGGCTAAAAAATAAACTCAGTTCTTGGCAAGTACCTATAACAATATTACATCATCTGGCACAAACATCAGCCACAGCAAAGCCAGACGGGTCAGGCAGCTCATGCAGCCCGGTGGGAGAGGGAGCAGGGAGTTACAGTGAGATGGGACAGCTGTGTCACCACCGCTCACATTGCTGTTTGGGTGCACGTGGCGGTGCCAGCTCAGTCTCGTGTCATCGGCCTTGGCCACCTGCCTCTCGGCAAGTGTCCTCTGCTCTGGGCAGCTGTCCCCCAGCTCAAGGCAGCTGACGGTGGGACTCGTGTAGCCGACCACACACAGTTTCATGTTTTCCAGTGTATAACATCTCCTGCGGGGGAGAGAGCACCATTGCCCAGCTCATGCATTTGGACCGATTGGTAAATCCTTAGAGGACGTAGACTGAAAGCAGCAGAGCTCTTACCAGACACAAAGAGGTGTGAGAGGCTGTGATAGAGTAGAAGTCCCTTGGGAACCTGTAACTGATGTGGTGACAGGGACATACACACCTTATTTTGGGGAGTTTTCATCCCATGGGAATTTTGAAGCAAGGCAGGCAAACCTCTGCTGTGAATATTTTCCTGACCTTCATTGCCAGCAGCCTCAGAGGTCGGTTTATAGAAAGTGACCTGAGAGCATGGACTTCCCTTCCCATGTCTGCCTGCCTTTGGGACAAGGACTACCCAGGACAGCAGATCTGATCTCCTGGTTCACAAGGGACATTCCCACCTCCACCTTCCTCCCTCCACCTTCCCACCTCCACCTTCCTCCTTCCAACCTATCCTCCCACCCCATTCTGGTGTGTGGCTCTGCTCCTGATCCTCGTCCCAATGCTCGCCTGATCATCCATCAGGCCAGTTCAGGTTACTAGCCTGGCAAAACACCACTCAATTCTGTTTTGTGCCAGTTTAATGAGCTGACGTGGTTCACCCAGGCTTAGATGAACACCAGAACCAAGGCTCAGAGCAGCAGGAGGAGCAGGACTTGATGCATGGGGGGCCCTCAGCTCACTTCAGCCATCTCACCCGCTGCACCCTTCTTTCCCCTCTAAGGGCTTGTAATTGTTGTATCTGATGCCCTTCCCCTCTTTGCAGCTCCCCTCTAAAAAGGCAGAGCTCTCCTTTGCTGTGGGGAGCAGTAACCCCTGCTAGAGCTTATCCTGTAGCTTTGTCAGCAGCCAGGGAGCCACGGGAGCAGGGAAGATGGCAGAAACCTTTCCTGTATGTTTTTAGTCACAATCTGTTTTAGAAAGCAGGAGAGGAAACAAAGAGCATTTGCTGCTCCATCTGTTTCCGCGTCCCATGCTGCTAAGGTTGGGTTACAGCCAGCTGCTGCCATTGCCAATTGGTAATGCAATAGCATGGCTGCTTACTTTGCAAGGGAGCTAAAGATGGTAAGATGGAAAAAACTGGGACAGGACGATTTTAAAAAGGCCCCATTGCAGAACATCTGGCTTGTTATATAAATTTACATCATGCCCACTATAAAAAACCCCTGCTGATTGCTGCTTAAAACCGTGTATTTTTACAAATGGTGAAATATCTCCAACTAGCTCTTTCCAAAGCACAGTCCTGGGCTATTTGATATCTCCAGTCAGCTTCAAAACACAGACAGGGTTAATTAAGAACAGGGATGTTTTTTCCTTGCCTCATACACGCTAAGACCATTTGCTGGAGAAGACTCTCACAGCACACAATCCAGAGAACCTCAACCAGCAGCTCCTGCATCCAGGTCAGCCTAGTCCCATTCAATAAGGTATTTGAGACATTTGATACAAGATGTCTGTGCCCTGAAATAATGGAGAATTCACCCTATCTGCCTGCCCAGCTCAAACCTCAAGCCCCTTGACATAGAATTACAGATGTGTGGTACCAGGTACCACTAGTAGAAGTTTTCCTCAGCCCGTGACTACCCGAGCTGTGAAAGCCTCTGAAAAAGTCACTGCAGAGGTCCCACAAAGGAAGCTTTTCTCCTAGCTGCTTAATTTTTCCCCTCTGGGATTTCTCTCCCCCTCCCTGCGTCACTGGTGTCAACACAGCTCATGTTCACCAGCACTCCCTCGCTCTCCCAAAGAGGTGGATCCTGGTCTGGCAGCTTTGCACCTGTGTGCACGTCACAGCCTCACAACCATCTATGGTGCCTGGTAATTGAACCCTCTCTCACCCAGCTTTCCTCTTCCAGCAGTGAGGATCTCTGCTCCCAGGAGTGTCCTCGGTGCCAGCAGGCATGTGACCACCCTCTGGCGGGGAGGTTCTGCCTTCATGGTGATTTTCTTGCTCGTCATTTTGATGCCCTCCTGCTGCGTGACTTTGTGCAAGACAGCACAAGGCTGCTAACCCATGGGTAGGACTGATCTGAGATGTCATCTCAGTGTGTCCTCTGTGTCCTTGAGTGCCTCCAACTCGCCTGCTTTGGCCTCAAGAGAGAGGGGATCTCTTAGCGTGCTATGTGCAGAATCATGTCCCAAGAGTTTTAGCCGCAGCAGCTAAGCAACGAAGTTACAGGTTCTCCAGCAAGCCTTCCAGAGGTGTAGGCTGAAAACAGCCTACATGTTATTATCAAGCCCTGAAATACACAAAATAAAATGAGAACATCGCAGAAAAAAAGAATACTTGTCTGGTCCCACGGGAAGCCAACTTCCCGTGTACCGCATCAGGTCACTCATTTTGGGGGGACCCTGAAACTGGGGCTCTTGCAACCTCCCACCTCCCCAGCTTCTATTTTCAGACTGTCCAAAGGCTCTTGCTAGCATAGCAATGTCACTCAGGCTGTTAAAGTTTTTACACACCAAGTTTGTATCTACAAGAGCCCTTGAACAGAGACTGTCAGGCTGCTATAAGCATTTTCCCAGTATCGCTGTTTCCCTCAGAGGACAGGTATAGCCTTTATTGGCAAAGGCGAATAATATCTGCATCACCACAAGGAAAGCTGCCAATTTAACCACGTTAGAGCTACACCAACAAACTTTTGTTTCCAATGCAGACCGGGTTTAACTCTTCCTTTCCTTCCCTGCTAGCCTATGCCTCAGTCCCCGAGCTTTGCAGCCCCGCAAAAGTCAGCCTCCCCTGCCTGCTCTCCTGCAGCACCACAGGCATCTCCGGCAGCTTCGCAGCCCGCACAGGGACCCTGCTCTCTGCCAGCCCCCGCTGCATTGACCCCCCTGGTAAGTACAACGCAGCTGCGCGTTCAGCCAGCGAGTGGAGCGGCCATGATCTCACTGTCTCTCTATTCGTTATTTAAAAGTGCAGTGGGACTTTCACGTGAATGTCTTCAGATTAAGTTACTGAAGTTCTTCGGTAGTGCCAAAACACTGTCTGCAAGAGAGCACCGCGAGTGTGGTATCGCTCTGTGCAGGGACGCTGTCCGCTGGCTCTCCCGGGGGGATTACTAAGCTGAACAGCCTCCTTTCTGACTGTAGCTGAAATTTGCTGCATGTTGTGATAGGGGCCAAAAATCACTCTGTTAGTGGCAAAACCCACCGAGCGTCTGCCAAATCTTGCACTCCAGTTAGAGGGGTCTGAGGCATCTGGGCAGGTCAACCCCCAGGATATGCCTCCGCATATTCCTGTTCTGGAATAACATGACCCTGTACAAAATTCGTTGGGAGCAGTGCCACACTGCAGCAGTCACTGAGATAACAGGGGCTCTGCCGTGCCACCGTGCCAAGTGACATACTCCAAACTGGTGGCTGACAGAAGCTGATCTAGCAGGGCTGACCTTTAGTGCACGGCTTGTTTATTCAGACTACTTATGCTGGTCGAGGAGCAGGGCTCTACCTTTTCCTGAGGCCTCTGAGTTGCTGTTTGTACACTGATGGTTGATCCGTGCATGCGCGGGGGACACCCCTGGTCTTCCTGCACAGCCTTGACCAGACTACTATGTGCTCAGGACACGGACGAACATAGAAAGTCCCCAAAATCTGCCCAGACAAAATTGCCAGGGCAAAAAAAGAGGACACATCTGGGCAAACACAGATGTGTGGCAGCCTTACAGCAGGGGCTGACCCAAGGCTCGTCATCCCACTGTGTGACCTGGCAGGGACAGCCCAGCATCCAGCACAGACGAAGACATTTTCCTCTCTCGATGCTCCAGGCTGGTTCAAGTCCCACTTGCCCAAGTCCCCGCTTTCCATCCCCGCTCTTGGAGGATGTCAGGAATAACAGAGGGCAGAGCAGAGCCGTTAAAGCACCGGGCGCTGCGGGGGGCAGCTGCCTGTTTGGACAGGGCGCAGCGGGAGGCAGCGTCGGGGACACCCATCACGGGGACAAACGAGTTACCGGGGCAGCTCTGACCCAGGAGCAAGCACAGGCTACGTCTGGGACCTGCACCAACCACAGTCCCCAGGTGGCCTTGTGCCCCTAAAGCAGGGGGGCAGGTGTGTGACCCGCCTGCGCTCCCGGGAGCCCCACACCAGCCGTGGCGGAAGGTACGGCTCCTGCCGCTAACCACGACTTTCCTCACAAACCTGGTCACGACAGCTGACCGTCGCCATTGACCCGTAGCTCAAATAATGCTGCAGCTTCTCCAAAACTGGGGGCCCAGCTCCGCTTTTTCCCTCCTCGTTTCCACCCCTCGGGCCGGGCAGGGGCAGGGGCAGGGGCAGGGCCGCGGCCGTGCAGGGGCTCCGCGTTGCCCGGGGATCAGCGGGCTCGGGAGGGCCCCGGAGCGACCGCAGCCGCCGCCAGGGGTTGCCCTCGGCCCGCCAGCCCCGCCGCTGCCGCCGGCCCCGGGCGCCGCTGCCCGCCCCGCCCCGCCCCGCCCCGCCCCTCCCGGCCCGGCCCGGCCCGGCGCGGCGCGGCGCGGCGCGGCGGCCCCCAGCAGAGGGACCCGGGGAGGGGCCGGGGGTCCCGGCGGCCGGGCCGGGCCGCGCCGCCCCCCGGGCGGGGCCGGGATCGGGTTTCACATCCTGCCCCGCTCGCGGGCAGAGCGGGCGGCGCGGCTGAGCGGGCCATGGCGGAGAGGTGAGTGCGGCCGCCGCGCACCTGTTGAGGCGGGCGGGAGGCGCCGTCGCCCCCTCGGGGCCTGCGCGGGGAGCGAGCCGGGGCCGGGAGGCATCCCCGGCCCGGGGGGGGCGGGCGAGCCGCGGGCCCCGGCGGGCAGGTGGGGGGCGGCCGGAGCCGGGCCCTGTGGCGGCGGCAGGGCCGGGCCGAGCCGGGCGGCCAACTTGTGTGAGGAGCCGCTCTGCCGCAGCCGCTCCCCGGGCCGCCTCCCTCCCGCCTGTGGTGGCCTGTCTGCGGGGGGAAGCTCCCGCACCCGCTCGGGTCCACCACATCGGCTCCCTGCAAGACTCGGCTCCCGCCGGGGCACGCCGGCCGTTGCCAGGACCGGGCTGTTCGCAGCCTCCGAGCGAGGCGGGCGGTCCCGAGTTTCACTGGTCTGAGCTGGCCTGACCCTGATCCAGAGTTCCCGGTCCTGCCTGGGCCTTGAGGGTCCGGCAGAGCGGCACCTGGCGGGGTCGCCCTCCCCGGAGACTGCAGCCGGGCTCTGCCGGGTGCCCTCGCACCGCTGAAGACGAGCAGTTAATCAGAAGCACCCGCTGATTTTGTACCCGTTTCAGACCAGGCTCGCAGGCTCCCGGGTGGGTTGCATGTGTAGGTTGCTCTCTGTTGCCTTAAAAAACGAACACAATTACAAAATGACAATGTTTTCCTGGTCAAGCGCAGGAGTGGCTGTTGCACTTGGTTTGCTGGAGAGGGGTGGCCAGGAGAGGGTTCACTCCTCACCTGGAAGCAGGTAGGGAGCCGGCATCACCTGTTGGCAGTGAAAATGGAGGGCCAGGTGGCCAGGCCAGTTTCCCAGGCTGCATCCTGCTTCCAACAAACACGGGTGGATTTTATGGCTCCTCTGAGTAACCCCATTCAGGGAGAATTCTTCCTGGTCGCTCTGTGTGTTGGGTCGTTGGCCAGAAGTGGTTGAATTAAGTTTGGCTCTGCTGGGAGGAAGGTACAGAGCCTGGCAGAAGCACTGTCCTCCCTGTGGCTGATGCCAGTTGCTGTTGCCCTGTTTTGCCAGCATTTTTTTCGTCCTAGATTAAAAGCTCGGAACGATTTAACATTCCTGCGAGCGCAGCTCTCCCCAGGGGCACCAGATTTCAGCTGGCTTCTCACATTCTCTTTGTCTGGGGGAGAGGAGGGAGGGCTGTGCTGGCATTTTGCCCGGTACCTCGGTGACGGTGCAAAGTGTTTGGAATAATTTCTTTTCTCTTGTGTTTTAAGTTGTTTTGTTTCTTTTTATTCTGTCTCTTCTGCGTCTTCTCCAGCAGAACACGGTTTGAGTTAGTCCATAAGAAGGAGCATCTTGGGAAGGGATAGCAAGTCCTCTTGAGAGTGGATGTAGAATACCAGAATTCATCCAGAGCAAAATGATTAGCACAGCAGCACGCTCTCGGTCCGCCAGCAGCAGCAACTCATAGCGGCTGCTTCTGCCTCCCTACTTGTGACAGCCAAGGGCACTTGATGCTCAGGGATCGAGGTTGCAGATTATTCACGTCAGGGGATAAACTGGAAAACCTGACAAAGCCATGTAGATTTGGGGCTATCGTTCTGCCAACCAGTGCAGAGGAGTACAGGGCTTCTTGCGCTGGATTTCAGCACAATTTTTCCAGTGTATCCCCGCTGACTGTCTCTTTGGTGCTTTTTGAGTTCGGTGTTTGCTGGGTTGATGAGACGGCTCTTTCCTAGCAGTTGGATGGAGTGATGCTGAGATCACGGATCACAGCGGATTATAGGAATGCAGATTTTGAAGCCAGGTTTTTGGTCAGATAGTTCACATGCCTTCTGTATTCACAACAGGTTTGCTTAGCTGAAACAGATCTCTTGGCCTTAGCTGGGAGCACGTAAGCTACAGGGAGATCTAAGTATACTGGCCTGGTGCGTTTTGTAACCAAGAGAATTTTATGGTCATCCTTGTGATGCAAAAGGCTGCTTTCAGCCTTACTGTTACTGGATGCGCAGCTGAAAACCTCATGAGAGACTTGCACGTTTAATGTGCCAATTCTGCCACGCAGAATCTGGGCTGCTTTAGGGGCACAAAAGGCAAATGCCTCCCATTCAACTGATTTACTTGATCTCTAGAAAAGTGTAATGTGCTGTGGTGCAAAGGTGAAAGGAGGAGAGACTTGAGACTCCTGTAAGCGAACTGCCTAATGGGTAAGAAAATCTTGCAGATTTCAATGTATTTGTGTCTGAGCTTTGAGGCATTTTTTTAATCAATCCTGCCATTCTTAATAGAATCTTCAATGGAATTGCTTCTGTAATTAAAAATAATGAAGCATAAACTGTCGTAGGATTCTGGCTTTTTGGCCCATGAGGGTCTTTTGTGTTTTTTTCCTCCTGGCAGTGCAGTTTAATAAATATTCATGAACCATTTCTTTGAAGTCACAAAAGGATGTGTCATACCTATATTTCTTGATAGGTAAATGCATTAGTAAGAATACTACTTGGTTGCCATTTTACCTATGGAGAAGAAAGCTTTTCAGTTCGGACTTGCTGTTTTAGCAGCGTGTTTTTGGCTGTTTGAATTAAACAGCCTCGGGACATGAGCGGAGGGAGATCTTCTAGCCTGTGCCAGAAGTACTGGGGATTGCTGAAGTCCCCTTAACTGGGTAGGTAGAAGGACTGGGGATGGTACTGAGTGCGCTTGTTCAGTGGGAAACCTGCTGGTCTGGCTGGCCATTTTAATTTGATTAATACAAAATATAAAGGATTCACATGCTTTATGTACTGATTACAATGAAGACTCTTACTCAAGATACTGAGATTCAGTAACAGTATTATGAGTTTGTTACATATAGTTAATTCAGATTATTTCAGGCTTTAATTTGTCTTTGCCTGAATACTAGTTTCTGTATTTTTTCAGAAGCTGTAATTTAGGGACAAGTGAAAACTTCCACATTTCATGAGCCTGCCCTGGAGCTGCTGACGGACTCCTTGTGCCTGAACTCCACCATGGCTTTGCAGCAAAGGGATCTTCTGGTTTTGGCAGGGCATCTGAACCTCCCACTGTTATTTAGCACAGAGCCCCCCCCCCCAATCCTCTGAGCTGGGTCCATGTGCCCTGTTCTGGTTTACCCTCTTCTAATTGGCTTAAATAAGGCCCTGAATAAACATCCTCTCTGTAGCTACCTGTGACCGCAGAACAAGATTCTGTTCCCAGCAGGTTGTCCCGCTCTCATCTGCTGGATGAGCCTATTCCTGGATGAGCATTGTGGTAACTGACTTGACAGTAAATGAGCTGTGGTAGTGAAGGTCTCTGTTTGCTCTCTGACATCAGTGGAGATAAGTGCAGGTGGGAGAGGTTATTGGCAGCCCAACCTCTGCCATGCACTCCTGGTGTCATCCCTGCTCCTCTGAACCTGCTGCTGGAGCTATCAGTGAGCATGCCAGGGCAGTTTCCTTGGGATGAAATGGTTTAGGGGTGAAAGACCGACTGGCTTTAAGTGAAACCAGGAGTGTGTTTTTGCTCCAGTAGCTCTGCTGGCAGAGGCAGAAGAGGGCTGATAAGCTGTGGATGACAAGGTAGTCATCTTGTCCACCATCACTGCTGTATCCTTTCTAAGCTGCTCCCATCAGCAGGCCCAGCTTGGCCTGGAGTGAGCTCCTGAGGTGGAGTTGTGCCTTCAGTTACAGTGTTTGACTCTATGCAGATAAAGCTTGGTCCTTGGGAAACGTCTTCAAACACACCAGAGTCTTCTGATGGAAACTAATCAGAAGTTCAAAGGAAAGAAGCAGCATTTCCTTCCTCCCTGTGGTCTCCTTTCCCAGTGTGTCCATTCCTGTTGTACTACCCAAATGGCTTTCTTAGTGGATGATGCAATTAGGAGGAGATGCTTGCAAGCTTTCAGCAAATAAATACGTCAGAATTTGAAATGCTCCATTTAGGCTCCATGAATCCTTCCCAGGTGGAGTGCAATTATTTGTGCCTTGTTGTGACATGTATAAGCTCATGTTTCTTTAAAAAGCCCTCTGGGCAGATTTGAATAGTGCAGTGCCTCTTATTTGTAATAAAAATAAATTCCAGAGCAGACACTGGGATTGACTTTTATCTGGATTCGTAGAGGTTTCTGAGCTCTGCTGTCATTACACATTCGATGTTAATTCCTGCCTTTGTCAAGGTGCGCAGAAAGGCAGTTCCCTCATAGGAAAGACTGCTTTAATGATCAAGCAATTTATTGTGCTTTTTAGTAGCTCAGTCATGAGTGTCCACTGAAGCAAGCTGTCTGATTGTTTTTATACTCTTCATGGGGAAGAGTAGTCTTCTGCTTTGGGCAATTTCTTAAAGCAGTCAGTTTTTGGAGTGGCAGGAAAGTATTAACTAAAGCAGCAGACGTGAGGTCCATCAGGCTCATACATCTGGAACGAGACACTGTAGTTCAAGAGAAAATTTTTTTTGCGCTTGGTCTTTGTCTCGTGGGAGAATGGAAAAAATACCATTATTTGGGATATATTCTCTCATCCTAATTGCTGTTCAAAGTGTTTGAGGTTACTGATGTAGGGAATAACAGTGGTTTATATTTCCAGTTGAATATTGACCAGTGAATTCCAGTGTAGCTGGTGTCAACCATCCTCCAGCTACTCTCCCAAGCTTTTTTCTTTGTGTGTTGTTAGCTGCTATTTTTTGGTTATGCAGTGCACAGAGCCAAAAGAGGCTTGGGAAGCTTAAAATGAGGATGCTGAAGATCCAGATTGCTTGTTTGCAATGAAGCATGGGAGATGGAAAGGACTCTATGATCCCCAGGAGGAGCGTTGATATGGCTTGTGTAGCAGCTCCAGGAGTTGGGGTGCGTCTGGCCTCCCGCAGTTATGTGCTTCAGGTGAAAAGAAGGGATCCGAGTTGGACAACATCAACTTTAGAAAATTCTCCCTGAAAAAAGCAAGCTGAAAGACCAAGGCACTGAACATGCTGAGATTTTTTTTTTCAGGCTCTTTTGTCTTTTTGGACTTAAGGTCTTGTATGAAATTCCCCTGATGGCTTTATGCTGCAGAGTGTTGGGGAAATTCTGAAATAGAGAGATCTGAATAAAATTATTCATTGGCATCTTTGTCAGCCACCAGAGGCGAATAGAAGGCTGGTTCTACATAGAGGATGTATTTTCTTACCCCTCTTGTATTCTGCTTGTGCCCAGCTCCCTGAGCCAAGCTCTCACTGTACTTTGCCTTCCTCGGTGGAAACTGCTCTCACGTGGGATGAAATGAAGATGACAGCAAGCATCCCATGCTCCCTGGGCTTGCTGCGTGTTCCTGTTTCGGCCTGGAGCAGAGCAGTGCTGGGCCCCTCTAACCCGACCTTTTTCTTAGCCACAGGGTTTATGATCTACCAAAAACAAACAAGTCAAGTGTGGGGGGAAAAAAAAACCCCAAACCTGTGCTGGGCTCATTTGTTTGTGTAACTTGGCAGATGTGGGACACTGCCATAAGGCACTTTGCTTTGGCAGATGGGGCTGTTTCCTACCTGGGCAAACAAGGTTGCTGCTTTCTGGCTGGAAACCTTTTACAGAGGCAGAAAAGACTCAGTGTAGTGGGATTTTTGTGTCATCTTGGACATCATGAACCAGTGGCCCAGGGCCAGGTGCACTGTAGCAGGGATATTTTCTTTGTTCTGTAGATCTGGTTTTTTGTTTGGTTTTGCTTGTGTTTATTTTTTTTTTCCCCAGAAGAACGACAGAGGCTTACTGTCTTCATCACCAAGTGATGGAGTGATACCAAGTGATACCAAGAAAAGCCCAGCACAGTGCTGCCCAATGAGTTGGGACCGAGCTCAGCAAATCCCCTTTAACCACATGGAGTTCAGCTGTCTTGGTTTTGGTTTTTTTTGACTCTGAGGCAGTGCAGTGTCTTGCGCGTGGCTTTTCGTGTGTTGCAGTAGCCAGGACTCAGTTTAGGAGAAGGATGAATTGATGTAAAATATTTTCAGTAACAAAGTGAAATCAGAGGAAGTTCTCATAGGAGACTTTATAGCTGAAAAATTAAATACAGACCCAAGGGATGCAATGGGTCAGCAGTGCTGCATAGTGTTGCCTGGAAAGATGCCCCTCCAGAGGCTGTGGCCAGACCAGGTGGTGGATGTTGGCTGCAGTTTTCGGTGCCTCTGTGCTGGCTGCCGGGCCCTTGGGGTGGCTGGCTCGGTTTTATTGTTGGGACCCCGACCTGCTCCAGCCAGCTGGTCCTGGCCACCCCAGCTGCTCCAGCGCCTGGTCCTCACCGCCCTGCTAATCTGCTTGCGCTCTCGTGCTCGCCCACACAGCCTTATCTACCCTGGGCTTGTCCCCCGTGTGCTTTTGGTGCTGTGTGGGAAATGGCAAGTGCAGGGTTGTTTCCAGACATGGGGTAAGCTGCGGGTGGTCACACACTGTAATCCAGGCTCTGAGTCTCCCTTGTATGCGTTTAAACAGTAACTCAAGGTCCAGCTGTTAGTTTCAACATGTTCCGTTTGTTGTAAAACTGTAAATGCCATATTTGGTCCTCTTCTGGTCCAGCAACTGTTTCCTCCTCATGTATATTGTAGTTCTTTGATAGTCCTTTGATAGCTACAAATATCCAGCTGTGTATCAGCCACACTGTCTAGCTCTTCTTTGCTCCCTAGCTACAGTAATTAGGTTTGGGATTTTTTTTTATTAGGCCTTCCAAGCATTGCTCTAAGCTATGGTGAGAAGAGAAGCTCCAAGTGTTTTAGGAATTCTTGGTGATAAATCAACATCAAATGAAGCAAAGAGAGATGGCAAAAGGTCTATGAGTTGAGGCGCAGAGCCTGGAGTGCGACTGACATAAGAAGTGCTTAATGTATGCCTAAGGACAAATGAGAAGCACGTTGTAATATGGAGGTACATTTTCTTAGCAATTTATATCATTGTAATACAATAGATAGTCTGGCTGGGATACAGCTGAGTTGTGTTTAGTCGGTACAGTAAAATGAGTGTGAAGCAAGTAGCGTTGGGTCTTGGAGGGCAGCTTTGTGCTTGGGTCGGTGCTTTGTGCTTGGGTCGGTGCTTTGTGCTTGGGTCGGTGCTTTGTGCTTGGGCTCCTGCCTGCAGTCCTGCATTAGAGCACAAATAAGAGTTGCACTTTTGGCTTGGAAACTCCTTAGAAAGCTTGCCCCTGAAATAAGCTACTTCAATTTTTGTGAAATTAGTTCTAAAATCACTGAAAATGAGGGTGAAAAGCAAGTGCCTGGTCCTTTCTGTGCTGCGGGTTTAGAAGCTGCTGAGGAAATGCCTGGTGAGTGGGTGGCAGTCTGACAGCTCAGCCTAAATTCACTAAAGCTGTAGTTTGAAATTAGTCTAAAACTTGGGTTTGAGGTTCTGGAGATGGAAGGCTTTTCCAAAGCAGAAGTCTGTTTTGGGGTGGCAATAAGCTTAAAAGATAAGAAAGACAGTGACGATCTTCTGGACGTAAAGCTGTGCACTGCCACCCTCATTTCATCTGGCCCTGGGTCCTGTCACCAGAATGGTTGAGTTCACTAAAGCAAGAGAAAACTGTCTGGTTTTTAGTTAGCAAACTGTGAATTAGCTCCATGCGGGATTTGAGGAGCTCCAGTGTCCTTGTGTGATGAGTGCTGGGGATGCACCATGGAGAAAGAGCGTGGGAGAGGGGATGTGGAGGGGACCCCCTCCTTCCAGCAGTAGCAAGTCATTGGATCTGCTCTGCTTTCAGTGTACCATGACATTATCATCCAGTTCCCTCTCCCATGGTCTGTCAGGCCAGCTTTGGACTCCATGCTGCAGGCGTGACTTTGAGTACGTTGTTGAGACTTTGGCCTTGAATGCCAAAACCATGCTGCAAGAGAGGGAGGCTGGCAGAGAGCCGCTGCGGGGCAGAGCTCCCTTTGGTGGGGGGACACTTGTTCAGGTTGCTCTTGTTGAAACAGGAAGGGCTGGATGAGTCTGGCAAAGGGGGAGATGTCAGTGATTTCAGCCTCTCTGGCTCCCCATAACTCTTTCCCAGCAAGGCGGCCTCTCAGGGTGCAATGGCAGAGTCCCTCATTGGCCACGCAGTGCTGCCTCTAACAGCTGAGCACTTGTGTGCTTAAACTTTATTTGGTCTTGGAGGGATGAAATCACTCGCTTTTGTCTCCATTTGGATAAGGAAAGCTTTTGCTGAGCTGCGAGAGCTGTCTGTGCATGGGGAAGGAGAAGTGTTTTGGTAACCCATCGTGTTTGGTGCAAGGTGTGCTTGCTGTGGGGCTAGAGGGAAACTTCATCTTGGGCTACTTTCTCTGTCCTCCCCGTTGTCTCTGGAGCATGAAGCAAAGACTGCAGGTGGAAACGGGTGGACAGCATGGTGATTCCCAAATAGCTTAGTGAAACAGCCCAGAGTTCAGCTTGAAATGTAAAAACGGGTGACTTCCAGTAGCTGATGAGCTTGTTCCTGCCTGGCCTGGATGGCTTGGGTGGTGAGCTGTGGTTGGGGCATGTTGATTTTGGGCTGCATCCTGCACCGGAGGCTCTTTGGAGAAGAGCACAGTTTCCTATTTGAGAATGTCTCCTGATGTCACGTACATCTTGTACTCTGGGCACTGAAATAAAATAGCCCCTGCAGCTGGCCGTGGCGGCTCCGTTACCATGGTCCTCGCAGTGCGTGCGGCACCTGCCCAAAGCGGAGTTCGGCCCCCAGGAACGGCACACTGTGGGCCCTTGGCGTGGGCAGGGGAGGGCATGCGTTTAATTCCTGTTACCTGGCTCAAACTTCTACCATTTGCAGCAGTAGCCGTTTCTTCAAGTGAATGTGTGGGGATGGTCAGAGAACAGACAAATTTCTCATGGGGCTGCTTGCGGTGCTGCTTTCTTGCCCTCCATGTCCCAGCTGGACCTGGGTTAAACCTGGATTTTCCGTGGACTGCAGAGAGGATTTGGGGGGCTTTATGTGAATTAACACTGTTCCCCTGAAATTACCATTTTGGGACTGTTACCTGCGGTAGGAACTTGTGCTGCTTTGCCTATAGAGCTATAGCTGTAAAACCTCCTAATGGCACGGCTCTTTCCCCTGGGAAAGGCAAATGACATCTGTGAGCATAAACAGCTTTAATGGCGAGTTGTGTCTGTACTAGAGCTTGGACTGCTCTGTTGGTCCTCGTTGAAGTGTGGCCTTTCATTAGGACAGGCAGTACGTGGGCCCGTGGACAAAGAGCAACGTCAGTGCAGCTGGCTGTGAAAATTGGGTGCTGCTGGGGTTCAGCCAGCCCCTTTCTGGGGTGCAGCCCTGTCGTGGCAGAGTTTTCTGTGCTGCTCAAGATGCAAAAGAGTATCAGGCTTTGTTTCTTTCAACCTCACACCTGCTAAGCTGTGACAGAAGATGTCAAGAAGAGTAAGGAACAGCTGGGAGATGCAAACCCTCATTTTTCTTGTGCTTCAGGCAAAAATTGATTGGTGAATTTTTTATTTTTTAAATTAAAACCTGTTGCTGACGAAACCTTTTTTGCAGTTTGTTAGCAATTGGGCCCTGCCTCTTGTCTCTGGCAGGACCTTGGCAGGAGCTGTGCAGGCCTTGACCTTGACTGCATCTCTGTGTGCTCAGCAGTGCTGAAAACAAGGGAGAAGGTCCAGGCTGTGGCTGCTCCCTGGAAGGGAGACGCTGCCAAAGGGTGCTGCTCTCCTGGGATCTTGGCTGCCCTTTGAGGTCCTGTATTCCCCCAGGAAGGAGGAACCTTGACCCCTCTGCCTCTCATCTGGTGGGTGTCTCAGGAGGTGCTTTGGTCACGTAATGTGTTTCCAGCTGGAAACACGTCAGTTTGGGCGTCTGGAAAAATATTCAGTTACCTGTGAAAACTCAGTACGTATGTGCCCAGGAAGAGTTATGATAACTCTGAGCCTGTGTTTATGATGGGCTCTTTATGACTGGCAGCATTAATAAAATTAATGAGACTTATGTCTGCCCTGCCGTAGAGCTGGCGCCTACTCCTGAGTCTGCTAAAAAGGGGCTGTCTGTTGTTGCAGTCATGTAAGAGCCCTGATATTTGTCTGCCTTGTATGGCTCTGTCCCTCTGCTAAAGAGTAGCTGATAGGACCAGAGGTGGTATGGAAGTTATTTGGTGATGACATTGGCAGCTCAGAAGGAATGGATACCTCCACCAAGAAAAGATCAAAGTCTTTTTTTTTTCTTTTTTTTTTTTTTCTTTTAAAGAAAGAAAGCAAAAGGAAATGTCCAGGGGGAAGAAGGCCGGTGGAGTTAGAAGGATGTTGGTCAAAAAGGGGAAGATGTATCCATACAAGAAGACCAAAAAAAGTATATATTTCAGCAGATTACATGTAAAATCAAAATAAGGCAGGCCAGAATAAGACTTTTGAAGAGTGAATTTGCCAGATATGATTAATTTTCAAATGCATCAGAAACCTTTTGGAGACAGGCAGCAGAAGAGATCAAGGTGTGAGAGGCACAGAAGATAAAGCCATCACAGAAAAATCTAAACCATTTTTTGGCTGTCTGGACTCCTGTGGAGGAGCTTTGTAGCTTTGCAAACTACAAGCTTGCTACAAAAGAGCTGTCTGAGAAGTTGTCTCGCATTGAATGTCAGTAGAAACAGCTTTAGAGCAAACAGAGGAACTGATAAGAAACTGTAAAGAACAGATAGTGTTTACTCAAGAGTGCTGTAGGATCTTAAATCTGAAATTGCTGAGATACTTTTGTGTGTGTCCTGTTGCTTAAGTGCCCTTGGTATCGCAGAAATTGATGGTGGCAAATGTGATGGCATTTTTTAAAAGAGGGGGATCTTGAGGAAATCGGGGAGGTACACATCAGGTGGCTCAATATCTGTGCCAGGCACACTGCTAGGGAAGGGCTGTAGAAAGGATCCTGGGGACCACAGACAGGTGGGTCTGACCTCTGTGTCTGGGCCTCTGCAATGAAGAAAAAGATCACTGAAGGCATGGCCAAGCACGGCTTCTTGGGAAAGAGTTAACCGGGCTAATGTAAAGGCAAGCCCTGCCTCACAGACCTGCTGGAGCTTGGTGAGCATGTGGGTAGCAGGACCAATAGACTTCATATATCTGGGTTTTCAAACAGCCTTTGACAATATTCTCCACCAAAGGCTTTTAAGAAACTAAGTCACCATGGGCATGGAGGAAAGGTCTCGTTATGGACCGAGAGCTGGTGAAAGCATAGGATGCAAAGGGTAGTGTTCAATGGTAGCTTTTCAGCATGGGTAAGAGTCAGCAGTGAGGCCCCAGAGACTGGTGCTGGTTTTCATCCTATGGGTGACCTCAGGCAGTGAAATCCCCAGGTTTGCAGAGGATCCTCAATTTCTTCAGGTGGTTGGATACCTCACTGAAGGTGAGGAAATCCAGAAGGACCTCACAGAACTGAGCAAGTGGACAAATATGTGGCAGATGAACTTCAGTGTAGGAAAATGTGGGGTACCCGTAGGGGAAAATTACCTATACTGGGCCTGTATGATGCTGAACCTGGAACTGGTGGTTACAGCTCAGGAAGGAGCTCAGAGTCATCATCGGCAGTTCTCTGAAATCATCAGCTCAGTGTGCAATGTTAGCCAAAAAAGCCAGTAAATTCTGGGCTCCATCAGCAAGGGAGATAATAACAAAGCAGAGGGCATAATTTTGACCCTCTGTAACACCTTGGTGCCTATCTTGGGGGCTGCATGCAGTTCTAGTTTTCTGCATCTTGGGAAGGACAGTGGTGTTGGAGAGGCCGCAGAGAAGACAATTAAAATGCCTGAGGGATGGAGCAGCTTCCTTATGAGGAGAGAGAAAAAAATTGTGACTCCTTGGTTTGGAACAGAAGTCTGGAGTAGCTTATGATCAAGGTATACAAAATCACGAAGGCACTGATTAAGTTGAATTTATCTACCAAGTCTTGTGGCACTAGAACCAGGGTCACTTGCTGAAACTATAGGAGATTGGTTTAAAGCAGGTAGAAGGAAGTACTTTTATTTTACACAATGTGTGATGAACTTCTGAATTCATTGTCCTGGGGGGGGTTGTGGATGCAAAAGGCATCAGCAGGTTCAAAAAGCATTTGGGTGAACTTACAGCAGCCAGTCTGAAACAGATACTAGGAAAAACAGCCAGGATGTGCCTTTAGCATCCATAATACAAGTGTGGATTCTGGGGGAATAAGGAAGAAGATGGAGAGAGGGTAGACCATGCTCACGTGCTCTGCCTAACAAACCTCTCCTGTTGTCCTGGCTGTAGACGGGAGGGAGGGGCAGTTGGTTTCACCCAAGATGTGTATCTTACGTTCCTGAAAGTTTCCGGAAACCAACATTAAGTAGGAACGTAGATAGATATGATCGATAGATATGTTGAGGAAGAGCCAGCATGGCTTTTGTAGACCAAAATTGAGCCACGTGACTCCATTGGTACTTGGAAGGTGTTTGCGAGCACATGGCAGGGGTGATCCAGTGGAGTGGTCTAGTGGACCTCTCTGAAAGGTTTTAGCACACAGTATCCAAGAAAAGCCCATCATGGGATGCAGGGGTGAATAAATGGTTAAAAGATAGGCTACAAAGATGAGGAGTAGACTGTCAGACTTCACAGTGGAGGGAAGTCCCTTGGGGAGCCAGGCTGGGATCTCTGCTGCTCACAGCATTTGTACGTGACCTAGAAAAAGGGATGAAAGCGATGGCTGGGGAAGAGCATGCCGCAGCCCACGTGTGCAGTGAGGGGCTCTGAGCAAATGAGGGAAGAAATCCTGAGCACTGAAATTCAGGAATGAGGTTGGGGGTAAGAGGTGTTTCTGCAAAAGTATCGGCTGGTGTTTGGCAGCGCTGCAGGAAGGGGAGAGGAGGTTGTGAACAGCAAAGAGGGGAGCAGAGGACAGAATGAAAAGTCACGACACCACTGTGGTCTGCTGTCACGTTGAATATTAAGTGAGTGTCAGGTCATTCCATCTCAGAAAAGTCCTTGCTTCTAACTGCTGGAAGTAGAGTAAGTGCCTCTGTGGTGTTTTGCTCTTATTTTTTTTATCAGTGGCAAATACTATGTACTGGAGGCAGATGAGGACTGTCTAGGTGGACATCAAATATAAAGGGGAGTTGAATGTGGTCCAGATCTTTGCCCTAATCCATCAGCTATGCTGTAAGAGAAGGACAGAGAGAGCACTGCCTGCTTTGATGTCTTTCTGGATTTGCCCCTTTTTTGCTGCCTTCCTTGCCACTGCTGAAAGTGAAAAGCTCAGTTTTGGACTGAACACAAACTAATAAATGCTTGGGGTTTTGGTGAGAGAAAACAAAAGGAACTTGTTTTGGGCACCAAATCAAAAAGTAAATTGTTCTCACACCACTGTTTGCTGTTACCATGTATAGCAATTACTGCCATGGCAACAGATATTTTCAAGATCCAGCCAAGACTGTCCAGGGCTGCAACATAACTTCTGATACTTGCTCATTGTGGAGCTATTAATAACTGTGTTTTCCCCCCCTCATAGCCAGGAAGTTTCTTCTTCCTCATGTACCAAGTGCGAGGGATAAGCTCATTTTAAATCAATTGTGGGGAGAAGTGACACTGGGGATTTCCTGGATTTTTTTTTTTTTGTTCTGGAGATCCTGTCTAGTGCTGCCAGCTCTGCAGCCACCTCCTGAGCTGAGCTATGCTGTCTCTCTTGTGCTATTTATAAGAAAGTCCAGTCTGAATTTTTTTTATTCCTTTTTTGTTTTGTTTCCCTTAAACCAGGACAAACAGATGACACATTTACTCTTCCAGCTATGCACAGAAGCTTAAGTGTTTATTTCAGGCTGACTTGGTCAAGGGGAGAACATGCTGCCAATTAAGCATGATCTGGGCCAGGCTCTGGTCTGCACAATTTCTTTCCTTATCTCCCAGTCATTTAAGCAAGATAAACCCTGTGTATTCAAATTTGCGGTTCAACTGTTCTTGGCAGTAGTTGAATGTTTAAAACCCCCAAGTGCACATCCACCTTTTACCAGCTGCATTAGCACGCCTACGTGAATCTCCTTTGAGTTGGAAGTGTGTCAGAAATACCTTTGCCAGGTCTTTTGGCACCTGATTGAGGAGCTGTGGAAAAGGTGGGACTTGGGCTTTTGCCAGCAGTTCCTCTTGAGCCTGAGCATCTGTGATGCACTGTGATGGGTGAGGACCAGGGTCATGAGTCTGTCTCCAGCACTGCTTTGGTTGTACACAGGTCACAACTGTGCAGTCATACAGTTTCATCCCTCCAGAGGAACGAGTTGTTTTGCCAGGCCAATCTCCTCTCCCCCAGGGAGTTTGCTTTTCTTCTGCAGAAGTGTAGCTATTAACTGTAGAAGCCTCCCTGCCCCCTTTCCTTGCCAACTTGAGAGTTAAAAGGAAGACACTCTATGAGCACTCTGGTTTTCCTTATTTTCCAGTGCTCTCAACTCTTGCAGCTGCTTCTGCTGTCACTGTCTTTGACATCACCCTTCCCCAGATCTCCCCGACCTGATGAATTGACAGCCTACCATCATAACTGAGAGAAAAAGATTTAGTGAGAACACAGAATCTTTTATCCTACCAACCTCCCTGGAGAAGCTCAAGAAATGAGCATATGCCCTGCAAAAAGGTTCATCCAAGGCAAGAAATAATTCAGTCACGTCTGCAGGGAGCGACTGCATCCTTCTTTTGTTGCTGCTCTCCCTGTTTCTCAGGAGGGTCGTTGAACACGGTACCACTGGAGGTGCTGCCGAGGGCTGCAGCTCCCTGGGGAGGCAGCACACGCAATGTGGGAGTTCAGCCCAGTGAGCCTGGCTGGAACGGTACCAGCTCGCACAGCCCGGCTCGTTTTTCTCCTGGATGTCTCCAAGAAACAACTGAGACCCTTTTCGAGAGCCTTTGGAGACTGACACAGTTATTCACCAATAACTGGCTTCTTGCTGATTACAAACCTCTCAGGAGGTTTAATCCCACCTTTGTTTCTATGACATGGTGAGAGCAAAGGCAGATTTTGGGCTTTAACTAATTGCACTTTGTTCCAACATGCGAGATTGCAGAGATGTTCAGTTTTAAAAAGGCTGTGACTGCGTTTTAAGGCAAAGTTGAGCGACTCAGTCTTTGTTTCTCATTAAATCAAGCCAGATCTTGTTAATGACAAAGCACCAGAACTATACATAACTAGTATTTTTATTTGGAGTTTGAAGGTGTTACTATAGTCACTGCTAATCTTACAGATGCAAGTGTGAAGCACACAAAGCAGAAGTTGAAATACAGCTCACGGGATGTGACTCCTACCCACACCGTAACGTTTTGGAGACAATCGGGAAAGGAATGTCAGGTCGGGGCAACACTTTAACACGCCTTTCCTTTGGGAGGAAGCTTTTTTTCATGGTTTATTACATCAGAATTTAAAACAATGGAAAATATCAAACATGGGCTGTGTTTTTCATCCAAAACTGCTAATGCACTCATTGATAGGTGAGCTTTTCAGAGATCGAGGTGTGCGTGAAGCAGGGAGCCGTGCACTGCTCCGTGGGGCAAGCGTGCGGGAGGGGACTGATGCTGTGCAGTCCAGTTCGTTGGCTTCGCAGCATCCTTACTCTGTCATGTCCAATGTGCTTTTCGTTCAGTCATTCCTGTAGGCAAAACAAATGTAAGAAATTAACTTCTCATGGAAAAGAGGTTTTTTTGCTTATTGTTTTATGAAAGGTTTATGAACTCTGTGGCTGAGGTTTTTGGCTATTTATTTACTGCTTCTCTTCCCTTGCTGGAGGAAATTAGGGTGCTTTGGGCTGGGGAAAATGACAGCTCTGAAGCAGCTCCTCTGCACGGAGTCCCATTGGGATGAGTTTCCTGATGGCAGCTCGGGGCGCAGGGAAGAGTTATTCATTTGCAGACTCTGTGTTTCCTATTGCCTTTGACTCGCTGCCAAATTCCTCCGCCATCCCGGCAGTGTAGCGGTTAACTTGTCACGCTTAACAAGCTTGGACAGCTAATACTTTCAAGAGCTTCTCTGCATTTGTTCCTGCTTAGTTTTTTCAACAGAGACGGCAGAGACAGCTGCAGCCCGCGAGATTTGTGGAAGAATGAAACGGCCTAAAAAAGTTGGGATGAAACACTGTAATCTTTGTTTTATACTTTCAGCCACCAGTGTCTTGTGGGCTCTACTAGCTGAGAAATAACCCGGTCCCTTGCAAACCGTGTCTGTGTTGTGCATGAGGTTTCAAGGGGCTCTGTGTTTCAGCTAATAAATGACTGGCAGCCCTTTAAATGAAGAGAGACAGAGGGCCATTATTTTGCTAATGCCACGCTTTTAGGAATGTGGCCGCTTCAGATGCGTAGCTTTGCAGACTGGTGCTTGAAAGCCTTATGCTCTGCGATCTGGCTGTTTGTAGGGAGTCAACAGCTGGCACCCTCAGTGACACCGGGCTGTTTGCGTACGGCCTTGTACACCGGGCTGTTTGCGTACGGCCTTGCCTTGCAGGGGCTCCACCCTATAATTACAACCTTGGTCTGCTCCTGCCCCTCACCGCTGCCGGCTCCTGCACCTCCTTTAGAAAAGCTGAAGTGGTGGTGGGTTTTTTATGGTCTGGTGGAGTTATTTTAGACCTGAGGTGGGTGTCTCGAGGTCCTTTCAGTCCTTGTCCCTGCATGCTGTTGCTAAGGCGGCTGCTCGGTCCTGAGGTACCAGCTGATGGGTTTCCCTTTTCTGGTTTTGTAGGTTTCTTTTTCTGTTCCTGTCTTCACTCACCAATATAATTCGGAAACCTCTGTAAATGTTTTCTCCTTGTTGCTCAGTGTTCCCTTGTGGAGCAAACGAACATCTCTGCCTGGTGTAAATGAGCTTCTGGCGCTTGGCTGTTTGCTTTCCTCTGTCGTGGCTGCTGTCAGCTCTGTCTTCCCTTCAACGAAGATGGTACAAAAATTGTTCTTTTCCCCTCCTGTATGGGGAAACTATACTCCCTGTAGCACTGCAGCATGTTTGTGGCTGTGCAACACCTCACATGGTTTCACTAAGCCCAGGATGATCTATATGTGCACAGAAATGATGAAAATCAGTCTGCTGCAGAGTCATGTTCCTCATGCAGCATGAATGATGTGGGCTGCCACCAGGGTGGTGGAGCAGTTGCTGAGTTTATGTGGTGGGGCAGCTTTTCCAGAACAGCTTCTGGTTGTAAAGCCTCCTGTTCCCAGGCTGTTCTTTGGCATCGACCAGCCGAGGCAGCAGCTTCAGGGTCCCCGGCTGCAAGGGCTTTGTGGCAATGCTGGGAGGAATCCCTGAAATCGGTAGCAGTGATATAGGAGGCCGTGAAGAGTAAATCTCAGTCCTGAAGCAGCTGGGCAGCGAGCTAGATAAATCAGGACCTTTGTCAGTAATTCCTAGAATGACAGAGAGGGCAGCGGGTGCTGCTGTGTCCTTGAAATAGCAGGGATATCATCTGTGTGATGTTACTTGCTTTGGCATAGGGAGAGCACTTGGCGCGTGCTGCTTCTCCAGGGCTCTGGGCTTTTGCCCTTCATCCTTTTGGCAGGTGCATCTTCTCTGCCTCGTTCCTGCAGCCATATCAGCATGACGCTCTTGGCCCTAGGCGCAGCCTTGTCAGCATTGGGAAACGTTGCCCTGCTTAGGTCTGATTTACCTCTGTTAGGCGGGTAGTGGGAGGTGTGGGGGACTTAGAAGTCCATGGAAACAGAAACAAGGCATGTTCAGCTTTCTGGTCACTGACCAGGGTTTCAATCAGCAGGTAGCCCTGTGGTGCTGGGGCTCATCAGGAAGGCAGGAGACTCATGTACATGTTCCAGCTCCGTCCCTTCCTCTTGCCATGTGTTCATCCCCCTGATAAAAACCCCCTGGGAACAACCCAGGCCTAATTGTAGGGTTACATTCATGCTGGGAGGCTCTTAGGTGCTTTGAGTCTCATCTTGGGCAGATCCTGTATGACTCAGCGCAAGCACGTGCTCCCAGAGGTGGATAAAGCCCTGTTCTGCTCTGGCTGGAAGCGTCTGTCTTAGCTTGGTGTGACCAAAGAAGACATAAGGAGAAAGCAGATGTGTGACCTCAGGTACCTCGCTGTGGAGATTTGCACGCCTGAAAGGATCTGGCTGGTGCAGCTGGCAATGGCCTTGCGTGAGTACCTGCTGCCCCCTTCGGCGGGGCCGTGGATGGGGGGGATGGCCGCAATGATGCTCTTCAAGCCATGCTTATGGTGTACGTGCCTGTACAAATCCTCCCTGAAGCTGGGAACATTGCCTCTGGGGGTGATGGGAAGGCAGCAGGCTGCTGTCCTGGGGCTGAGCTCGGGATGCTTCGGTGGGGCAGCACCAGGGGATGGAGGGAGGGCAGGATATGTCCCAGCTGTGGTGGTCAGTTGTTGCTGAACTTGCAAGTTGTCCCGTAATGTCTTCACCTAAGCAGCTGTGAAGTATTTCCTCTCTAGGGTATTGCTAAAATTGAGGTTTTCCCATGTAAATGCTGTTTGTTTGGGACAAAGTCTGGTTACAAGCATGTTGAGGTGGGATACAGTCACCATCAGAGTGTGGCACTGCTGGTATCTCTCCAAGTCGCGGCAGCAATGGACCTGGCAATGTGTCCTGGGATTGATGCAGCCCGTGGCTGTGCAGGCAGTAGGACAGCACCGAGCTGCACCAGGCCTCGGCTCCCCTCCAGGTCACACCGTGCCCCCTGGGCAGGGATTGTTTGGCTGGCACCGAGCTTCCCCTGCAGCTGCTGCTCCTCCAGCAGCTGGGATTTGGATGGGGCTGTGGATCCATGCAGCACGTTTTGGAAGGAGAGAGAGGGGATGAAAACTGCCAGTACTTCCCCCCACCCCCTTCTTCTGAAACTCATTCTCAAATGCTCGGCCCTTAAAAGGAAAAAGGACTCTGCTGAAGCCTTCACTGAGCTTAGGAGGTGCCACTGCGTCTGGGGCAAAGCAGAGCTTTAGGGAGGCTGTTTAAGGATTGGGGGTTTGGGCTGTGCTCTGACATGCAAAACAAAAACTCCAGCCGTGGTGGCAGGAGGGACCCACTGGATGCCATGGTGGCAGCTCGAGGGCCAGACAGGTGGATCCTGTAGCCCAAGGAAACTGGCTTACTGCTCTGTTGTGGGCTGGGGCTCAAGCTCTACAAGGGATTTTGTTCCCCAGTTGTGTAAAACCCCTGGGTCAGCTGGGACAGATACGCAGGAGGGGCTGTCCAGCTGGATCCATGTCCCTGGCCAGCTTGGGGACCCTTACAAAGAGCGGAGGGAAGCGCCTGTGACCGTTTTGATGCTGAATGCTTTTTGACATCTTATGTCTTTCACCTTCTGCTCAGGCTGCAGTGGCCACAGCTGGTCTCTGGCCGTGATGCAGTCCGAGGTGCTCACCCTCACCAACAATTTGGGGACAGAGAGAAGTGAGAGGCCCTTGGTCTTCAAGGGAGCAGCAGGTCCTGTCCCTGAGCACAGCAGCCAGCCCTGCTCTGTGCCTCCAACAGAGATGCTGTGGCAAGAGCCTGTGCTTACCCTGGCTGTGCAGGCACAGGCAGAGCTATGCCTAGTCTGCATTGTCAAGATTTTTTTAAATGGGAGTGGATTTTACTTCTCCTTCTGCCCTCAGGTGCAATTTCCTTTAGTGTTGGTCTGTGCAGTCCCCTGGTGACAGCCCTTATCTCTGGTACCTGAACTCCTCCTGCTCTGTTAGTGCCCATCCAGCAGGTGCTTCATAAAAAGCATACCCTGTCCCGAAGCGATGAAAATGGGGATGTTTCCTGCCCCTTGCTCTTCCCTCTGTCACAGAACCCCATCCTGTGGAGGAGGGATGGAGGATGGGGTGGGGGTGAGCAGCACTTCAAGTCTCTGTGTCTTCCCCTCCCTCTGGGGCACTCTGTGTGACTCCATGGCTTGCCTGGGAGTGATTTCAGGGTCTGGATTGGTCTGAGCCTGGTGCTGCCGGTGGGGCTGTGCAAGTCCTGGTGGGTCATGCTCAGTGCAGAGTGGGTGATGGAGAGTGTGAAGGTTGGTGTGGTGGGAGTTTCTGTGCTGTCCTCCCTTCTCCCAGCTGAGATACAGTGCTCTGAGATGCCTGTGCATCCATCCCACCCAAGGTTCAGGTGCTGGTGTCAGGCTGTAGGATCTTACGCCTTTGGGGCTGTTTTGGGCTTTACTTTCAGTTGTTTATCGTTGTAGTGCAACTCAGCACGGTGTCTATCTTTCCCTGGGGAGCATTCCCCTCTGCCCCCCCAGTCCTCTTGTGGAGACCCCAGGAAATCTCAGCTGTGTCCTGAATGTCCTTGTTTCTTACTACTTTTTCTCCGAGACAGAATCTTGGAGGAATCTGCTGTTAATTTTGGTGCTGCCCTGACCCGCTCCCACGGGATGAACTGCCCCATTGCCATCAGTTCTGCTGTGCAGCCGGGGTGAATTGGGAGACTCACAGCAGCAAGGTGGGAGCCGGCAGTGCTGGCATGAGGGCTGGGGGAAAGTTTGGGAACAGCTGGGGAATGAGCAAGAACCAGCAGAGTCTGAGCAACCAGAAGGCCACCAAGTTTCTCATCTGATGTCTCTATCTTTGAAAATACCACTTAGCAGAAGGCTTGGGGCTTTGGTTGAGTTTTTTTGGTTTGTTTCATTTTTAATTAAAAATACCAAAGTAGTGAGACACTTTACGTGATAGGACCTCTTCCAGGCTCCCTCCTACCTCTAACCCACCCAAGTCACGGCGCTGTGCTCTGTTCTCTCTGTAATGTGTTGCTGGGCTGGGATCTGCTTTCAGAGGACTGCCCCTGTTCTGCTCTTGCTGGAGCTGAGCATACATGCTCAGGCTTTGAGCAATTGCAGCCATTTGTTCTATATTTTCACAGTCTGGTCTGTCTCCTGTGAAGCAGAGGTTGGTTTGTTTGCACGATGCTTATTTTCAGAAACAGGAGAGTTTTAGGAACAGGCTGACATTATGTTTATTTTAGTTGCTCTATAATTTTTGTTAGAAGGATGCATGTGTATTCAAAATAAGTTTGTGTGTGTGTGTATATATATATATGGGGGCGGGGGGCAGAGGGTTGTTTTGGGTACTTTTTTTTTCTTCACCCTGAGATCTAAATTACAGCTTTTCTGGACTTGGCTGAGAGAAGGCAGTGAATAAAGCCTAAATTGACTGAGTCAGCTGGCGGAGCATCGCTGCAAGTAGCTGGTGCTAGAGACCATCTTGGAGGCCCTCTGCAGCTCCAGGATACTGATGAGTTTTACAGCCTTGTCCTGGCTTTGATGTGCAAATCTAAGCGACTTGGAGCCACCTGGGGGTTGCACTTTGTTGCTCAGTGTCTGCACTGAGCGAAGTTTTTCTAAGGAGAGCTTGTCTGACAACCCACCCAGTGTACTGGGGTGCTGTGCTGGGGTGGCTTTGCCTGTCGCACAGAAGGTGAAGGGGCAAGCATGATCCCCTTTAAAAAAAAAAAGGGGGGGGGGGGGGCAAAAAAAAAAAGCTGTGCTGATGTTGGGCTGCTCTTCAGCTCAGCCCGGGTTGCTCTTCAGCTAGCTGAGATCATGGACCTGCAGAGGAGCAGCAATGTCAGCAGCTTCGGTGCCTCTGGGATGGTACCCGCTCCCCATTCCTTAACTGGTTTGCCTTGGTCTGCTGCTTGGGGCCTCCCTTTGGAGCACTTGAAGTTGTAAACATGTCTTCATTCTCCATAAGGCTGCTCTTGCTCCCTCTCATGGGCCCCTCGTCATACAGTCTGTTAGCAGCAAATGAAGGAGGCTCTGAACTCCCTGTCTCTATAGGACAGATCATTTCAGATGCCTGTCCTCATCGCCCCAGCCGCTTGTTGCAGTGAGGAGCCCTGGACCCCATGCACGTGTCCCTGCCTCCAGCTGGTGTCACAGTGTGACTGCTCTTTGAGAGTTGTACTTCAATCTCTGTGTGTGTCTAATGGCCAAACTCTTCATTCCTTGTCCTCAAGGAGGACCACTTCATAGGCACTTAGTCTCAACCTTGACACATCCTCAGTTAGATGACCTCTGATGATGGATCTGCCTGGTCCTCGGGCCCCACCAGCTCTTGGGCCTTTGCAGAGGCTTCAGCAGCCCTGGCTTGGAGCCATAGGCAAAGAACTGCAGCTCTTTGTGCAAGGACACAGCAAGGTGGCTGCCCTGTACAGGGTGCGGTAGCAACACCTTGTCCACGCAAGGTATGGAGATGATGTAAAGGGAAGCATCAATACTCATAAAGGTCATGTTGGCCTATGGCCCCTCAAGTTCTTCAGTCTCCTGCTGTCCAGTAGGGTCCCCTGTCCCCTGAGTGCAGCCATCCTTCTGTGATATTAAATACAAGACCATACACTGCCTGCGTTCAGAATCCTATTTTCTGGAGGAAGAGCTTAATTTCCCAGTTGCTTTTCTTCATGTTGGGGCCACCTTTGAGCATGCTGCAGGCTCCCTTTGGTGCATTAGTCTTCAAAATCTCACTTGGTACGGAGTCATGTTTGGCCAAGGAGGACTTGGTACTGCCCCAGCCCTCTGCAGGGCTCATCCTGAAGAAGGGAAGTCAGGGAAGGAGGTGGGATCTTGGCTCTGAGCACAGAAGTCCAAAAATTACAGAACATGGAAGTGAAATGGGGGATCAAGCCATAAGAGCTCTCCTTGCAGCCATGCAGAGGAGTTTGGTCGCAGCCTGGTGTGAAGCTCCCCGAGGTAGGGGTTTCCCATAGCTTTCCTTGGGGCTCTCTTGCCCTCAGCAGGTAAATGGCTTCTTGAGTTGGTGCTGAGCAGTGTGCACAGGTAGTGAGCAGTGAGAAGGCTTCATGCAGAGGGCTGGGTGGTCATGTCGCACTAGTCTGAAGCTGACAGCTCCAGCTGAGAAAACATCTCTCTATCTATCTTTGGATAGCCTTGCAAAGAACTTGCAGTGTCCAGGGACTGTGCTTGGCTGCCCGGGGTGCGGTGTCACTTGGGTGATGGTGGCAAGAAAACCACTGCTCCTGTGGAGCAGTTGCAGTTCAGCTTTTTGGGGTTTCTCAGCTCTTCCTGCAAGTGACTTCTCTTTTGCTGTATCTGGTCCCTTCCATTTCTAGTCCTGCTCCCTTCTCTTTAGTTAAAACAATTTTATTCTTTCCTGGACTCGCACTAACCTTTATAGTCTTTGTGAGAAGATCTAATCAGGAGATGCTAGCAGGATGCTCTTTCAGGCTGAAATACCCTTTTAAAAAAATTATTATTTTCATTGTTAATTCCCAGGCTTTGCCAAGCAGGAGTGGCAGCCAGGAGGGACCTGGCTAAGCTGTTTTTGAAGGAGCAAAGTTTGCAAATGTCCATCTCCTCTGTCCCAGAGGCTGGCAGGATAGAGCACAGCAGCTTGGCCTCTTGCCTGCTCTGTCTATACAACAATTCATAAAAAACAAGCTGCTGGCCCGTGAGGGCTAAGCCTTCAGGTGGGAACAAACTTGTCTGCCCGTATGAGATGCAATTGTGCACAAAAAGCCCTACACTTCCTCCTGCTTTTTGCACGCCTGGTGCACCATCCCCCCGCATGGCACCCTGCTGCTTGGGGACCAAGCCCCCCCCATGGCCCTGCCACCCCTCCAAAAAATCAGCATGCCTGAGGCAAGTGACTTTGCAGTTGGGTAGGTCTCAGGGTGCTCGGGGCGAGTGGCTGGAGCCGTGGCCTATTTACAAGCTACAAGGCATCAAAAGTATTTGTGTACTTGCTCAGGACACAGAGGAAACTCCTGAAATCTCTCTGATAATACAGGAGGATGCACACTGGGAGTCTGGGTTTGTTTTTGGAAGCAAGTGGGGATTTTGTTGAAATTCCTCTGAGTTGCGGGCTCTGGTGGCTGGGTTAGTTCCCCGGTGCTGCTGTGATGCCGGTGGGCTGTGTGTCCCTACTCTCGGGCTGCAATGGGGGTTTGGTCTGGGTTTGCAAACTGGAAAGTCCTGCGCCTGGGGATGTTTTGTCCCAAGAGACAAGACTGAAACCACCGCAGCGATCCTGCTGGTGCGACCAGGCGCTGCCATGCTGGTGGGAGCGGGTGCGCGCTCCGTGGCTGCTGTGCTGCTGCGTTGCCATTATTCCAACCATTCCCAGGAAGCAACTTCTTTAACCCCGTGAAGGGGAGTTGGAATTAATTTTTTGTGTGTCCAAGTTATGGCCTTATCTTTCTGCAATCCTGGGTTTATCACGTCTTTCCAGAGTTCCTGATGTTATGTTCAAGGCTTGTGTGGCAGCCTGGGGCTGGCCTTGCTCCAGGAATGTGCTACTTGCTTTTCCTTTTCTTTCTTTACATATGAATGTGATTGTACCAAACTCTTTGGTACTTCAACATGTTCTGTGCAGATTTTTTCCCTGGTTAAACTCCACCTCAGTCATCCTCAGCCCCTCAATTTTAAGGGGAGCAAAGAGGTCACCAACCCAAGTTATCCACTTACGTGTCTTTGCACGCAAAGATAAATGTAAGCTTGTTAAAACGGAAGACTATAGTTAGCAACACATGCTTGGTTGTGGCCAAGTGCCATGAGAAGAATTTGTTATTTTCAATAGCTTGCACTTAACAGAAAATAGCTGACCTCTCCTCCCTCCCAAGGAGCAACAGCCCTGGTAGAGCGGTTGGTGTTTCAGAGCTTTGCTAATCCAGTTGCTGGCAAAACAGATCAAAACCAGTGTGCTCTTGAACATTAAAAATGTTGATCACTCAACTGTGCCTTGATCGCTCAGCTGGGTCCTGGAGGGCTTTGGTTTTTTTCCATGCCAAGCAAATACTCCTTAACTACCTCCTGTCTCTCTCCCGAGCTCGTTTGTGTGTGCATTTCTGTGTTGCTTTCGGTGGGGGGGGGTCCTGCCACGCCTGCTTTCCTCTTCCAGCCCTTCCTCTCCTGAGAGCAGTGGGCCATGCTCCCCACCTTTGGGTGAAGCCCCTGACCTTCTAGCACCAGCGGCAGCCTCTGCCCACCTGAAGCTGCCAGTGTGCCACCTGGGTCTAAGTCCCATTTTCAGTCCCCTGTGCCCTTTTTCCTATTGACTGCCTGTCCTTCTTGTGAAGACTTGTGGTGCTTTCAGAGGTCACTGCTCCTTTTGTGTCCCCTCTGACCTGTCCTTTGGACCCTCTTTGCTAGTTCCTTGTCCTACCTGTGCTTCTTTGCTGCTGTCTCCGTGGATGTGCTCATTGTGCTCTCCTCCCAGCACTGCTGAGCTCTGCTGCTGCCCTCGTTTTCCCCTCTTATGCCCTGTTTATAGATGACACATCTTTGCAGTTGATGATGCCCTTGATAACAGCAGTGACTTGCTGATTTGTTCCTGTGCCTATGGTTTGACATTGCAACTGCATGGAAATAATCAGACTGGCTCTGTGATTCCCACCCTGAGCTATGACATGAGGTGCTGGTACACTGTTCATGTTGCACCTTAAATCAAATAGGGGAACTGATCTAGTTTTGACCAAAACGTACCAAACAACAAACCAGATGTTTTCTGGAAACAGGGTTTTCCAAGTGGGATCCAATTGCAAGCACACTCTTGGCAGCACCCTGCCCTGGCAACGGTGGGAGCCCAGCAGGAATCGTTGCCATGGGGGAAGGCAGTGTGCTCTGCTCCCAGCTGCTTGTTGGGCCAGTACGAACGGTCGTGGTGGTGATAGCCTGGTGAGCTGATCTGGCTGAAAACGGACCTGCGCCACAAAAAAGTGGCTTTTACCCATATCGGCTTCCCCAGCCAACCTGCCTGAACATCTGCCCTCCATGAAGCTGTGTGGAGATCAGCATTGCATGGTAGATGTTGTGGCAGGGAGAATTGCACCTTTTCAGAGGCAGTTCAGGTTTATTTTGGGTTGAACTGACATTGTACCTATCAATTTTGCATCCTCAAAGAGTCAAGGAGCAGCCTGCTTTTTAGGGGTGCATGCCAGACTGGAATACACCTGTGGTTTTCCTAGCGGGGAGGTGTGATATGCAATTAAATCCCCTCACAGACTTGCTGGGTGGGAGGGGACACACTGACCTTCCCCAGAAAGCTGGGGCAGAGCTGAGGGCCGCGCTGCCCTGCCAGCAAACACCTCCTCTCCTGCAACCCTGCCAGCAAGGCTGAGCACTGGGAGCCCAGGCTGCCATTTCGGACACTGCAGTGCTACCACTGTCAACCCAGAGCCACATGCCAGCAGCAGAGGGTGTGCAAGAGGGATGCAACGCCACCTCCTGCTGCTGCTCCTCTGGGAATGGTGCTGCTGCCATGCCCTCACCAGGGTGAGCTCCTGAGGCACTGGGGAGGAGCGAGTTTCAAGGGTGGCACTGGACTCGTCCTTTTCATATGGCTTTTATTAGTAACAAAAATAACTTGGGTTAAATAGGATCTCCTTCCTGCAGCCTCCACTGACACAGGGCAGAGGAGGGTGGAGGGCCAGGACTTGGGGGGGTGTGAGGAAGAGCTGGGGGGCATGTGTAGGTTTTATCTCTGTTTTCAGCTGCACGCTCGAGCGTGCTGCCAGGGGTAGCATTGCTTTAGTGGCAGCACCTCTCCTGCGCAGGAGGAGACCTTGCTGCGGTTTGCACGACCTCCTTCTGTTTACCTGGGCCAGCCAAAATGGTTTTGGCTACAGCATCATGGAGTCGTCTGCTTTGCTGAGCTCCTCTGCTCTCACCCAGGCCAGCTTTTTGGGTTAGGTGGGTCAGTGTTAAAGGCTGACATGCCATGTATGAGGACTGAGCAGCCCAACACCTCTGTTGCCACAAAACCATCATGCCGATCTGCCTGAAAACCACTACAGCACTGCCCATGTTGCGCTCTCATTCAGCCCTAGGCTGGGCCAGCGTGGGTGCTGGCGAGGGACCCTGGTGCTGGAGGGGCTCCTCTGGGCAGTAGAGGGGTTACGGATCAGCAGCAGGCCATGCCTCTCCTTTGGGACACCTTACACCCAAAGGGCTACCAAGGGCTTTGTCCCATCAGCCAAGGGAGGAGGGGAAGAGCTTGTGATGGAGTTGGTATTGTCCACCAGTCACTCCCTGCATTTATCTTTTGGGCAAGCAGGTGTGGGCTTCAAGCAGGGTGACCCAGAGGTCCCCTCCAGTCCCACAGCATGTGAGCCCTGCAGGGCAGGCACTTGCATGGGCAGGCTGCCCGCATTGTCGGGAGCCAGGGGTTTGGTCTCCTGAGGTGGCATTAACAACAGGGTGCAGCTCCCAAAAGGAGCAGATCCTGCTTTGCAGATCCTCCCCGCTCTTGAGAGTGAGTTCCCCCGCGCATCTCACCAGGCGCCAGCACTCCTGTGATTGCGCCAGCCCTTGATGTAGGTTATCAGATCAGCAGCAGATGATGCTCGCCTGTCCCATGCTGCTTGTCCTGGGCTGGGATGTCGGGGCCAGGCTGGGGGGATGACCTCCCCTTCCCTGTGCCAGGGAGCTGCTGATTTGGCTTGGCCCCATCTCAAACCCTTCCCCTCATCTTCTCCTGAGCTTGTTAGATCACTAAATGGCCCCAAGCAATGCTTTGATCTGCAGCATGGCTGCCTGACCCAGAGGCAGCAGCTCTGTAGGACTGTCAGACAACCTGTTTGCCTCGAGGCTCTGGCCCAGACTAACGTGGCTCTCATGTCTCTGCAGCTCGGACTGGGTGGAGATCATCGAGCCCCGCTCCCAGGAGCGGATGTACGTGAACCTGACCACCGGCGAGTGTGGCTGGGAGCCCCCTCCCAACCTGAAGGTGCGCCAGTCAGACCAGAAGCAGTGGTGGGAGCTCTTCGACCAGAACAACAACCGATTCTACTACTACAATGCCATCACGCGGCAGACGGTGTGGCACCGACCCCAGGGCTGCGACATCGTGCCCTTGGCACAGCTCCAGGCCATGAAGCGCAGCTCCCAGCCTGACTGCCGGGGCCGGCAGCACCGGGGCAGCACCGGCAGCGATGGCAGAAGCACCCCCATCCAAATGGCCCTCCTGCAGGAGATAGAAAAGGGCAAGGGGGACTGCGCTGTAGAGAAGAGAAAAGACCTTGGCAGGTAGGAGAGTTATAGCCTTCTCTGTTTATATCTAATGAGTGGCTTCAGTTGCCAGGCAGGCGCTGGCTGTCTGGCAAACGGGCTGGGAAGCTGCACTGCCCCAAGAGGGTGCAGTGCTGGGGCAAAGTGCTGCCAGGCCAGTGAGCACCGTCATGTCCCCTCCTTTTCACAGGGTGCAGCTGTCCACTTTCACCACTGTAGTACCACTTGAACATCCCCGGTCTGGGCCAGGCCTCGTTTGTGTGGGGCACCATAAAAACACACATCAAAAGCAAATTATCGCTCCAGAGCCCTTTGTGCTAAACAGGAGAGCGGATGGGCAGGAGTGTCACACAGTGACGAGAGCTCTGTTGGATGCTCATGGCAGGGTCTGCTGGGATGGCTGAGCTGCTGTACAAGGGGTTAAGCTGCTGCAGGGTGCAGGTGAGCCTGGCTGCTCTGGCTCTTTCCCTGCCCACTTGCTTGGCTGTTTGCATGTGCTTGCAGCTTCAGCCAGGGCAGGAGGTAGGGCTGCAGGGACAGAGCTCCTGGGCACAGTTATTTGCTCACATTAAGCCCAAAATGAAAGAACAATAATGGGATGCTATTTTGTTTGGCTAAGAGATTTTCTTACACTCAGACCAGTCTGACAACAATTGGGGGGGGGGGGGTGTGTGTATTGAAACTTTGCCAGCTTCAGTTGCACAAAAGCATCCCCTCCCCAGTCTCTGCAGGGACGGCCCCTCCACCCAGGGCACTGCCTGGGGCTGCCCTGTCTCCCTCCTGCCCTGTCTGTGCATCATCCTGCCCTGGAGAATGTGGTACCAATAGCTGGGGGGGCCATGCAGTGAGCAGAGTTGAGTCACACTGAGAGGTGACTCACCCAAGGGCTAGATCAGAGCTCCAGTGAGCCTGGCACTCCTGCCAGGCTCCTTGTCTCCACTTCTGGGCAGTGCAGCAAGCCAGGCTTCTTTGACAGCTTGGTTTTTGGATCGAGGCTGCCTCTCTGTGTGCCTGCTGCTGGTGGGAGAGAAGAAAAAAGCCATGATGCTGAAAACCATGTAGGATAGCGATTCTGGAAAATATATGCTCTAGAGTGCCCTAAACTGAGGTTTATCACTTGTCTGCTGCCCCCTGCGAGGTGCTATGGTATTCATTTCATATCTGTGTGACTAAGAGACACTGGTGATGCACATAAAGTGCACCAGAAAGAGCCTAGAGCTTTACTGGTGCCTGTGATGCTTCCAGTGCCTCCTGCCCTAAAAGCAGCCCCTCTGAGCTCCAGACCCATCCAGAGGATGATCCCTGCCCTGCCAGGAGAAACCTGAACAGTAAGAAATGCCTTAAGCTGAACCCCTGTAGCTCCCAGTTTCCTCTGGTCCCCCCCCCCCCAGTGACCACAGGTGAGCCACAGGTACGTGAGATTTGCCACGAGCTGAACGGCTTCCTCTCCTTGTCCCTCTGCAGCCCAGTGCTCTGGGGCAGCCGGCACAGGCACCAAGAAACTACGTGTTTCCAGAGGAGCGAGTGCAAGAGCCTTGCACAGGGCATAAAATATCCTTAGCTCCACAGGGTCCAAAATATTTCTGACTCAAGCTCTCAGGAGGGGAAAGTGGCCTCCTCTGCCTCAGTCCAGGGAACGGCTGTGCGTCAAGGGATAAGTGATGCCAGCTCTGACCCATCCCTCAGCTCTTGGCAGGGAGGACCCCATGCAGGCCCCCTCATATAGGAGGAAGGGGAGTGATGCAATGTGGGCAGGGGTTTGCTTTACCTTTCCTTGCCAGCCAGGTTGGTGCCAGGCAGCATCTCAGGCATCACAGCCGGTTCTCCTGCAAGGAGGGGGAGTGGGAAGGGATCCTCCCTCACTCCATCCTGAGCCCAAGTTTTTGCAGCAACCATGGGGCACTTTGAGACTGCAACAAACGCCATTGAAGGGCAAGTGCTGGGAAAGGTGCGAGTGGCAGCTTGCTTGCGAGCTAACAGGCTGCCTGGACGTGCGAGGCTCTTCCAGATCCTCACACCAGTAAGCTGACAGCATTTGCCTATGGAAGCTGCTTTCTTGGAAGCAGGAGACTGAGCACTGTTTCCTTGCACATCCATCACGTGTTGTCACTGCTATTTGTGAGCAGGGGTTGCACGTCCGGTTACGGTGCAGAGAACAATTTTCCTGCCTGAGTCTGACACCCGAGGAGAGATTTCTTGCCTTTTGCTAGCTTGTAAAATGGTGAGCAAAGAGCTGAGCCCAAAGCAACTGTTCCCAGGTGGGATCTAATGCCCTTGCTGGGAAGTCTGGTCTAGTAACAGCAAAAGCAGGCCAAGCTTGTCAGCTCTGTTGTCTGCATTTTTTCTCCAAAGACAAACAAAGTGTGTCCTCTTCCTTCCCTTGGCAGGAATACAGCTGTATAAACAGAGGGCAAATACGTTGAGTGCAGCTGGTAGCATTTGACATCTTTACAGGTACCTGCGCCCAAGATGGTTTCGCTTTTGTCTCTAACAGCAGTGCAAAAGACTTGGTTTTCTTCCCTTGGTGTTTGTCATCCTGTTGATAGATGGAGAGGCCAGAAGAGACCAGCGTGGTCCCCAAGAGGGGCCTCCTGCAAGCACATGCCACAGAGAGCTGGGGGAAGGGATTTCATCCTTTTTTCAGTAATACTTTGTGGTTGAGGTTTTTTTTTTTTTCTTTTAGTAGACTGGTTTTTCCCACCCTTCCTCTCTTGTGCCTTCTATCAGCACTGCTAAACCTGCTGTGCCCGCTGCCATATCTCGGTGCTGCCAAACCCTCTGTGTGCTGTTCTTGACAGCGGAGCGGAGATGCTCCCCGGACAGGCAGGCGCTGCACCGCTGCGCTTTGCTGCCCGTTCCCTCTGTCTACGTGCCGATCCCATCCTCTCCCTTGCTGCCCCACCGCTCGCTGCTGCTCTTCCAGCTCTCTAAAGCACACCAGCTCAGGGCAGCTTTCTTTAGACACTGGCCCTTATCTTCCCTGGGTGGTACGGGGAGGTCAACCCCCCTGGGGAAATGGCAGCTGCTTGCTGAGGGGGAGACGCTGCTGCGATCCCTGGAGCCTCCTGGGGAAGCTCTTCTGCCTGTGCACGTGCTCTTGTTCCCATGTTGGTTTTCGGCTGCACTTCCTGGGGCTGCCCAGCCCAGTGCCGGCTCTGCTCCTCCCTCACTGGAGCAGTGGGCAGCACTTGCCTTACAGCTCCAGACCCCTCCCAAGCACTTGGGATCCTAGTAGGAAGGAAGATGGACTCTCTCCAGGGGAGATGGGGGACAAATGATCCTTTCATATGCTGGAAAGCTCTGCAAAGGATGGACATATTCCCTTGGGGACTGTGAGACTAGCCTGGGACTGAAAGCAGCTGGTAGCATTTTGGAAGTGTCTTGTGAGCCACTGCAGCCATGCTGGGGTTTGCTGGAGCTCCTCAGAGCTCAGGGGTGAGAAAGGGCTGGGCACAGTGGAGGGCCAAGGCCTGAAGAGGACAGTCTTGCTGGGAGCGGAGCCTGTGTGCTGGTCTGCAGCATTCAGGCACATCACTGGTCAGGGCTGCAAGTGGGCTTTGCTGTCCCCAGCCCTGCTGTCCATGCAGACCAGCCCTTTTCCTCTTCTTCCTGTGGTTCTCGCGGGGTTGGGGACTCATTTCAGAGTGGGGTTTCCAAGGTTCCCCTTGTGATAATAATGCATCTCAAAATCCTCCAGGTAGAAATCGACCGTCCCTAGGAACAACCCGTCCCCCAGGACAGGAGAGGTGTGGGTCCCTTCTGCATGGGCAGCAGGTTGTGCTGCCCATCCCCTCCTCGCCCACCTTCCCCATGACTCAGCATCCTGGGCTGGGAGGGAGAAGGGGCTTGGTGTTACCATGCCAGGAAAGGTGCACTGGAAGGGGAGTTAGAGGGGACGTATGACGTGAAGCCTGTGAAGGTGGCTATGAGGGTACCTCTGACTCTTCCAAGTCTGGTTTGCCTCATTACAGACTTACGTCTCTTGAGGCCCAGTGTAAGTAATGCCAATATTAAGTTCTTTGTAATCGGGTAAGAAACACCATCAGGTTTCCTAATTCAGGCTTGTTTCCTCCTTATGCCACTGGCTTTGGGGCAGGGTGTGCAAACCCAATGTGCTTTGCACATGTCTGCAGAGCTCTCCTCAGGGCTGTGCAGACCTGGGTTTGGGTGGGTTGCCTCCACAGGGTCTCCATCCCTGCCTCCGGTGTGGTCACTGTAGGCAGCAGCAGCAGTGCCGCTGAAATACGAATATCTCTGTTCATTTCCCTCTGTCAAAGCACCAGGAAAACGACTGCTGGAAAGGGCAGAGTTGAGTTGTGGAGCCTTTTCTCCAGGCTTCTGGGAGGGAAGAGCAAACAATGGGGCTCTGGAGCCTAGGAAGAGCTGCCGCATCTGCTGGGCCTGCTGGAGCTGGGTGCGGGCTGGGAAAGCCAGCGCTGGGCTGCCGTGTTTATATTGGAGCTACTTGAAAGCATTCCTCGAAGGGAGCCGTCTTGGGGGACTCAGCAGGGTCTCTCCTGCTAGTGGCCGAAGAGCACGGCCCAGAGGCTGCGTTGGGACGTTCCTCCACCACTGGCTTTGCTTTCTGTCAGGGCTTTCGCTGCTCAGAAGGATGAGGCTGAACCTTTTTCCATGCTGGGAAGTCAGGAAGACCCCGTTCTCCTTTGTTCGGTCTTTTCAGCAGCCTGAGGATGAGGTTGAGGGAAGCTGTATCCAGACGTGGCCCCAGTTCATGGCTGCGGACATGCTCCTTTCAAAAAAGCCTTGTCTTCTCTGCAGTGGTGCCTCTTTCCTCTAATGTCTGGTGGCTGGGGAGGCTGGAGATAGCATGTTGTGCCTGGGATGGGACTGACAGGCGAAGTGGGATACAGCACACATTTAGGGGTTTCGATTCTCCATCACGGTCACTTACAAACCTCCTGGTCGGGGGGGGGGCATGGTGGCTGTGGTCAGGCTGGGGCTTGGCTCCCTCTGCCCTCAGTGACACTGGAGTGGCACAGCTCCCCTGTCTCCTCCAGCCCTGTGAGTCCCCCCTGGGTATCCTGGTGGAGCCGTGCAAGGACACTGCCATGGCATGAAGAACATGGCCTGAGTCCCGTGCCAGCCCTGAATGCAAAGCTCCTGGGTGCAATACCTTCTCCTTGAAGTAGGAGTGCCCATGGGCACACAGAGGGCAGAGGGGCACCCCGGGAAGGTACCAATACCCAGCAGGTACCGAGGACCCCCTGGCAAATGCTTGGGTACCTGGACCAGTCCTCACATCCCCGGGCGCAGCCGGGGAGGAGCGGTGGCACAGTGGCCTTGCTCATCTTCCACCTCTGACTGCAGCTTTGCAGCCCACCGTGCTCAGCTGCCCTGCGTGGCTGCCATGCAAAAGATCCCAGTGCTGTCATCCCCTGAGAGCTGCCTGAGCGCTGCTGGGCTGTGCAGGCTCCGGGCCTTTGCAGCAGTTGGTCTGAAATGGTCTGGGATGGGCCGGGTCCCCATGTGAGCTTTCCCCCTCTGCCCGAAGGAGGGAACACAAGTCCGCGGAGCCTGTTTCTCTGGCCCTTTTGCCCGTTGGGGCGCAGACTGCGAGTGCCAGAAACCTGCTGCGGGGAGACTTGCTGCTTGCAGCAGAACCCCTTGCCTCATTGCCTTGCTGTGGCCGTCTGTCTAACCCGTCCTGCTGTCCTGCTGGTTGGTCTCGGGGTGTCCATGGAGCAGGCGCAGGGAGAGCCCTGTGCTGGTGCGGAGCTCTTGCCACTCCCCACGGTGTCCTGCCCGTGCTGAGGCCCCACCCAGGGTGGAGGTGTGGGATATCTTCCTCCTGCCCCAGTGAAGTGACTCGGGGCAGCGAGGAGCTGTCATGCTTTGGGGCACCCATCGCCCTCAGGCTGGCTCCAGGTTGCAGGTAGGCAGCTTCTCCTCTGGGGGAGGCTGCAAGCACAGCACCCCCTTTTTGTTTTCCAGATCAAATCTCTTGTTGCTCATCTGCGGGCCAAAATCTGGGCTTCGCTCTTTTTGCATGGATGCAGTGGCTGTCATCGCCAGCTGGGGTCCCACAGGACCCCAAAAATTGTAATGTCGTGCTGGGGTGGGAGCCTGTCTCCGAAGGCTGGGCTGGTGGCACTGCTCAGATGCCCAGCCCTGCACCTGAGCAGGGACAGATCTGGATGTGCCCAGTGCTGCCACGTGGGTGAGAATTGGGACAGGCACTGATAGGACTGATCGGGCAGGAGGCAGTGCCACTGCCTGCGGTGCAGGCAGGGAGAGGCTCCTCGCTGCAGCCCAGAGCTGAGTGAGGAGGTGGCAGAGCTTCGGGCCGAGTTCCTGCTGCTCCAGATTGGCAGTGGTTTAGCAAACGCTGGAGTGGCAGGCACTGGTGGGCCTGCCGATGCTGGGGGTTACCGGCACACGCTGAGCCTGCGCAGGGGGACAAGTCTGGTCGTGCTCTGCCTGATGGAGGTGGGTCTGCGAAGCCTTCGCTGAGCGGGTGGTTCAGCTGTGCACAGAACTGGCTGGAGGTGCAACGTTGTAGGTCAGGGAGAGGAATAACCTCGGGAGGTGGCTCGTGGGATGTGGGGTCCAGTGCCTTCCTGCAGAGCACAGGGTTATTTTCCAACCCTGCTACAGCTGGGGGTCTCTCAAGGCAGGGGGACATACCTGCAGCTCAGGAGCTCCAGCACTGCAAGGCTGTGGCTCTTCTCCCCCAGGACCCAACAGCTGGATAGTGCTGGTCCAGATGCGATGCTGCTCTGGCTGTAGTGTTGAGTTAAAATCACTCCCATGCGGTCACTCCTGGCCTGCCCAGGAGCCCGTGAGTGGCTCTGTCCTTCTTGTCCTTGACACGGCTCTCTGCCAGTCTCGCTTCCCTGCCATGAAATGAGCTGCTGGTACAGCCAAGCGGAGGGGTAGGTGGAGGGATGTCAGAAACACTTATTTAAAAGCCTACCAAATGTTGCTGCTCTGGTTTTTCCTGTTAGTCCAGGAGCTCTTCGAGGAACAACTGGATCTTCAGCAGCACCTGCGCTTGGGATCGGGGCTTGGCCACGTGTAGGAGGGACACACCGGTGCGAGGAGTGGTCCCTGCGGCCTCCAGGGAGGGATGCTGGGTGGGTTGCAGGGCCACGTGTCCTCACAAATGCCACCCCCATCCTGCCGTTACCGCTGACTGTTCCCTGCCCGTGTCCTCGCTTGGCACCGCCAGGAATCACCCCCCTGCTCCAGGCATTGCGCCTTTGGAACAAGCATGCAGAGGACAAGCTGCTGATAGCAAAACAGGAGTGGGAGAGCGGGGGCTGTGCTTGATGGCAGCTTGGGTAGGTGGAAGGAGGCCAATCCCAGATCCCTCAGTGTTTCCCAGGCAGCCACTCTTGGGACAGGGCTTGGATCAGTTCTAGGCTGTGATGCCTGTGAGTGGGAGGCGGTGGCTGGGGGACAGTCCTTCCTCATGGCGCTGGCATCTCCATCTTGAAGTAGTGTCAGGAGCTCCCTTAAAATAAAACACTTTGTGCCTTAGCAAGAGATGCTGGAGGAGGTCCCCGGAGCAAGGGGGACCCCAGGATGGGAAGCAGAGGACAGCGGCCCTTTCTCAAACCCTTTCCGGTCACCTGGGTAGTTGCACGAGGCAGAGTCGCGTGTCTGTCTTGGGGAAGGAGCCAGGCTGGGCAAAGGCAGCTGTGTGGCACAGGGTGGCCAGAGGGTGGCAGGGGCCTTTGGACCCTGGCCGGGAGCCAGCCACTGCGCCGTGGCAGGGCAGCACAGGCTTCACCTGTGTCTCTCCCGGCCCCACTGTGCCAAGGTGGGATTCACAGCGACCCAGTGCCGTCGGAAGCATGTTTTGCCAAAAATATGGTAAGCGGTGGATGGGGAAGGGGCATGCCACCCTTCTAGGAGTGGAATGGGAGTGGATGTGGGATATTGGGTGTGGGGCAGAAGATGGGGGCAGGTAACCGGGGGGGTGAGCAGGTGAAATAGGGCACCCACAGTGATGTGGGGCTGCTGCTGGGGGGCAGATGTGTCCTGTTGGGGTGGGGTGTGGGGAGAGCAGGGTGTGTGCAGATGCACCCTGCCGGTGGGAGAGCCACGGGGGGGAGGACAGGCAGAGCAGCCCCAGGGAAGCTGTGCTGAAGGAGGGGGCTGGGTCCCGGCAGGTGAAATGTCTCTGGAGAGCAGGAGCAGAGCGGAAGAGGGTTGGGATGTCTGGATATCTTGGGGCTTGGCGAGAAGGCACAAGCAGGGGATAACATCACCGAGAGGCAGCTCTGGGCATGCGGCGGAGGTGAGTCTGTCTGCCAGCGTGGGGACCACGCAGGACAGGTCAGCAGCGCGGGATGGGGAACAAGTATTAAGGTTCAAATAGAGCAAAATGGCTGTGAAGGTGTTAGGGGAACATCTCCTGTGGCAGACGGGGCATGTGCAGCACTCCCTCAGGTGTTACCCAGTGACAGCTGGTAGCAGATACATGGAGGGAAGGCACAAAATGGGGCCAGGTTCAAGGGGACCTTCCTGGGAACAGTGGTGCCTTTAAAGACCTGGAAGCTCAGGCTGGTTTAACAGCCTTTCCATTCCCTTTTCCTCAGAGCTCACAAAAGTAGACTAGCTATAGCCGCATCCTGACAGCAGGTTGTTATTACACTACAGAATGCGTCTTTGGGACTGCGATGTTGCAGTGGGCACGTTGGGTTGTGGTGGATCCTGAGTACCACCACAGGTCAGAGGATACTCCCAGCAGAGAAGGATTTCACAGCTGTGAGAGCTGAGCAGAGCCAGTAGGTTTGGCTAAGGGAACCAGATCTGAGGGTATCTGGACTGGGCTGGGAGGATGCTCTACCCAGAGACTTGGTGGGTTGTGTGGGAGTGTAGCACACATCCTGTGAGGCACGGATATCTGCCCCCATACACCTCCGATACACCTCATAGGTTTTTCTGCAAAATAAACATGCATTTGGAAACTTAGATCAGAAAAATAATGTGGTCTGAAAGGACTGTCATCATAGTTTGACAATCTGAAGGCAGACATTTGGGATTATTTTCTAACTCGCTGCTTGAGTGGTCCAGAATATCTTACTGGTCCTCAGCTGGTCGTTCTGGGTGCTGTGCTAGCTAATGAGCCTTGGGAAGCATAGGTTTTTTCCTGTCTCAGTGCTTCTGATACCAGACGGGTTATAGTATGATGAACTTGTTTCATCTTGTTCTGCTGTTCATAACTCAGAAATTTATCATGAGTGTAACAATGATCTGTTTCTGTTTCGGGAAGGGGGATCTCCAGGAAAAAACAACGAGGAGCTGATACAACTGGTTGGGGAATCTCCAGGCACTTTGAGACTAACAATCTGGTATTTGGGTAGAAGTAGAGGGTACCTCAGTTAATATAATTCTTAAATAATTCCCTGTATTTGTATCTTTCTTCCTTTAGGGAGACTCCTACCCACTGGCAGCCTCTGCCAGGCACAAAAGCAGCCATGTTGGTCAAAGTGAACAGTTTGAGGCAGATACAGAGCTCTTCAAACAGTTCGCTTCAGCTGCAGAGTGCTCCAGAAGCCAACAGCCAAACATCTCTTCCAAAACCAGCCATATATGCTCAGCCTCAATCCATGTCCCAGAGCCCTGGAGCCACAAAGCAAATGCCTCCAGGAGAAACAAAGCAGTCCATGCAGATCAAAAAGACAGAGAATGGTGGGTTTTGCCTAGTGCTGATGAATGGTCCAACTTCTCAAACACCTCCAAGGAGCCAGACAGGAACCCCCCAGCCTGCATCCCCCAAGTATGCCTCCCCTGCACCTATATATGATGAGCCATCTTTAGAGTCTCCAATTTATGATGAGCCACCAGTAGATATGGACACTGAAAGCGTCAGTATGAGTGGGATGTCTCCACCAAGGTCGCCAAGCAATAGCTTAAAAAAGCAGCTGGAACCAACCAAATTATTACAGCATCCAGGTATGAAACAGCAGCAAGCTGCAAAGAAGCATGCAAGAAATCCTTCCACTGAATACAGCCCAGCTGGCAGAGAGTATATAAAGCACATGGTCAACGTTGACCAGTCTTCCAAACTCTTCCACTCTTCTGCTGCAACAGCTGATGCCTCTACTAAACTGCCTGGTCAGCTTACTTCAAAGGACAGCTTCAAGCAGTCTTGGAGGATCTTGGAAGCCAACGTCCTCAAGAACATGGAAGCCCACCACAGTCGGCAGAACAGCCTGCAAACTCAGGAGTACCCAACTGGTATAAGCCATCAGGATTCTGGTTATTCGACTGGCCCTTCTCCAAGCTTGAGAAAAAGGAAAGGAAGGAGACAAGGGACAGGTCAAGGAAGACCTGGCTCTGTGGGCAGCAGCAGCGAGCTCACAGCTTTGAATGATAAGCTGATTGCTGAGATGCGTGCTGTGGTGGGCAGGTCAGCAGCTTGCAGGGGAAGCAAAGCCAGCCTCGATGCTGAAAGTCTGGAGAGTGGCATCCCAGCAGAGAGCAGCAAAGTCAGATTTCAGTCTGACCACTTGAAAAAATGCATCAGCCGGAGCTCAAGGGACGACGTCTCGGCTAGTAATAGATCTCTGTATAGACAGAGCCTAGAGAGCAGGGGCAGCTTTCCCAACGATGTGGCTGCTCCACAGGACGCAGTGAGGCAGAAGAGGACTTTTGAGAAAATAGATTCTTTAGAAAAGAATGTGACCAGCCAAACAAGTTTGGCTTCATCAGATGCAACACGCCGCTTCTCCCAGGTACCTCCCCATCTACACAGGGTTAAATCGCATGCCTTTGCTGGACTGTCGTGGTGCAGAGCCAAGTACCTGGTCTGCTCCCGGGTGGGTTTAGTGGATGTGCTGCAGGCTGGACGTGTCTGTGCCTGCAGAATAGCAAACAGGTCACAAAGCTGCACAGCTTTGCAGCTGGAGACCCCATTTCAGGCCAGTGGCATGAGAGGAGGGAGAATTGTGGAGGGGCTCATGTCCAGCAAGCCCTCAGTGCTGCAGGTAGCTCTGCTGTGTCATTTGGGTAAAGCTACTGCCTGAGCATTTTACTGGTGCTCATGTCTTCTTTGGTAGCCCTTGCCCTCACATGTCCTTTCTGCACTGGGATGGCCAGAATCGGTGGGGTACAGGATGCAGGCATCGGGATTTTCATGGTCATATGGCAGTGTTTTCTCATTTTTTCTCTCTCTTCTTTTTCTAATAGTTCCTCATATTCTGTTCTCCCTTCCGATTGTTCCTGAGCATTGAATGGAAATATTCAGAGAACGGGTGACAGTGACTCTGGCATCTTCTTGTTGGAAATAGCTATTTTACAGCCTGTTAGTGTGCCTGCACAACCGGAGTAGTTTTTCTCTAAAACACAGCACTTCTGCAGAACTTAGTTTGCCATCTTGTCTTCTATTTGGGTTTGAAGGAACCTCCTGCTTCATGGTTTTAGTTCAGATTTAGGTGCTACATAGGTAATATTATATCCTGTGCAGGTTTTGTCCTTTTTCTCTTTGCTCACTCTTCCAGTTATTTTACTCCTGCTGAACAGCCCGAGTCTCTGCATCTCTTCTCTGAGGCACAGCTGATAACAATCCTCCATTGTGAAAAGTGACTATTTATTTTAACCCTTTGTTCTGTCTTTTCTCCTGTTAACTAGTCCACGACCTTTCATGAAGAAACTTGGCAAAGCTCCTTGACCATTTCAGATTGCTCCAGTAGACCTGTGAGGTGTAACTTTTCTCTAAAAGCCATGCTGATGCCTCCTAGCTGTATCAGATTTATTGAGCGCGTTCTCCTCCTTATTGTAATTTCTGATCAATAATGCCTTGCTTTCACCTGAAACCCTTTTTAAAACTGATGTCATGTTCCTGCGTTTTCCATTTTTCAGATACAGGGCCAGTTTGAGTTTACATGACTCACATGTTACAGTTAATAGTTCAGCAGTCTCATTTCACAGCCTCTTTAGACTTGTTGGAAGACCGCTGTCTGGTCTTCAGGATGTGTTACACCTCATTGCACTGACGGGGAGAGCTGAGACTTGATGTCTTGACTATGCACAAGAGGTGGTGGGTTGGGGATAGGCTGTGAATAGCCTTGAAAATGAAGAAAAGTAATTCATGTGCGGTAGGATGGAGGAGGAGAATACAGTGGAAGAGGTAAGGAGATGGATGTTGTGGTAAAGCAGTGAGTCAATAAATAAATATTCTCTTTACAGAAATACTCTGAGATGTAAGAGTCCAAGTAAGGAGGGGAGGAGGTTGTAGAGAATATGGAAGCAAAATCGCTGCCTTGCCTGAAAATGGCAGTGTATGGCTTGAGTCACCAGCGATGTCCTGTGCTGGGCCTGTGTGATGGAGGAGAGAACTGGGAGATGAGGAAATTCATTATCTGAGGAGGGTGGGCAGAAGTTCTAGGACAGGCTGAGCAGAGGTGGATATGTACTGTTGTCAGCACAAAGATAATAGCCGGGTAGTTGTGCGAACAAGGTTTGAGAGATAAACTCTAGAGAGAGAAGAGGAGAGAATGAAGAGCCTGTTGAACCTCTAGAGAGTTTGAGGAGGTGGATCCTGAGAAGTAACATGCTGAAGGAGCAATTAGGGTGGTAGGAGGAAAATCAACCCCGGGCATGGGAGGTGGATTGAAGGAGACCGAGGATGGAGATGGCAGAGAAGAACTGCAGGCAGGGATTTTTAGGCAGCATGTTGAGTGAATTCAGAGAGTGAGGAGGTGGAGGGGTAACTCAAGGGATAAAAAACCAAAACTAAGTAGAAAAGTAGGAGAAATGATCGTGCCCCAGGCTGGCAATAAGAGGTGGAGTGTGATGCGTGCTAATCCTGTCATCGACATGTAGGTACATGTTTGGTGTAAGATAGGGAAGGGTTGGACCGCACAAGCCTCTGTCGTGAGTTCAGCAGTTCCTCCTTACTAAGAAGAAAACACTGACTTGCTCTAAATATTTAAGAACTAACGTGTATTTTGGGGTTGATTGTAGGCCAGGACCGGAATAGAGTGTGGCATGCAAGTTAAAGGTGATCTGCACAGAAGGAAGATGCATGTTTTATTTCCCTTTTTCCACTGCAAAATGAAAATTTACAGGATTTATGTTTGTCTTCCTTTAAAAACCAAAAACCTCAAGATTATCTTGTTTGGCTTTTTCCTACTTGCTGGAGATCTCCTTGGAGAACGCAGAGTGAAACATACAGCTGTTTAGTTGCTGTATGTGGGAATTTCAATTCTGACAAAAAGTCTGTTTCCTAAACAACTTGTTGGGTGTTTGAGTTCAATGTGTCCCAGGCTGCCACTTCCATCCAAACCAGAGAATTCTGGGTGGGCAAAATAAGTGTCTTACTCTCACAAGTAGTTACTACACATATTTTCTTGGGATCAGTACTACCAAAGCTCTAATTATGTAGTTATCCATAGCGATCGCTGGGGGAGAAAGATGGACGAGGGCTGCATGTAGAAACTGCATACAAAGTCTGGGAGGAAGGAAGGTCTTTGTCTCTGCTGCTTATCTCTGTAAACTTGTGATCAGTGGGCTTGTCCCTGGAGCAAATGAGTTTGATTACTGCAGACTGCGGGTGGGGAGCAGCTGTCCCTAGTTCTCTGTGAAGAAAAAACAACACAGTACTTGTGAATAATTCTGATTTAATTTGGGGAAGGTTATGCCTGTCTTGGATAGGAAAACATGGTAGGGAGCCCATCATAGAGATGTTCCCAAGTCCTGTGCAGCAGTACTCACAGAAGCGCTGGGTCTGCAGCCGCAGCCTGTATCTTCCCCGCGGACACTGAGGACCAGGACCTGTTCCGCAGGAGGTCATGTTGTGTCTCTAGGGTACGGTGAGAGCCAGTTCTGTTGGTGGTGGAAGTTGACTGACTCAGGTATCCTGTCTCCTTCACTTCTCCAACTCAAACATGATTTATTCTGCCTGGGTGACAGCCTTGCCATCAAAATAGCTGTGCCCATGCTCCACTGTGCCTCTCTTAGCTTCTCCTGTCCCATTTGTGTGTCTGGCCAGTATTTCCATTAGGAAGGTCATGGTGGAATTAAGATACATGTTTTGAATGCCTCAGTGCAGAGGCTGTCCAGGCACAGGGTGTCCAAAGCTCAGCAGCTCCTGATGGTCGCTAGCCATGTTGATTTGGTTTTGTCTTGGTTTTTTGTTTTGTTTTGGTTTGGTTTGGTTTGGGTTTTTTTGCTAGAACTTGGAAAAACAGTAAAGGCAGGAACCAGCTATGGGATTGTAGGGGCCACAAAGGATAAAGGTGAGAAGGAAATAGTGCTGTGGCTATCTAGTCTCTGCCACCTCCTGGTGTTCCCCACCCACCTCCTGGGCTCCTGTGGCTCCGCAGGAACTGAGAGGTGAAGAGTGGGGAGAAACTTGGCTCCTTGGTGTGTGCTTGGTGCCACAGAGCTGTACTGCTGCTCTCGGAGTCAGCCCAGCTTCTGCTTGGGCTGTTCCCTGGAGCTCTGGGACAACTTGGACAATCAGCCCTGTTACTCCATGTCCCAACACTTCCCTTGGGGACAGCATCAGTGTGCAGCAGGGACAGCATCAGTGTGCGGCTGTGCCAGCCAGGCACTTGCAGAACTACAGATGTCAGCCACTGACTCTGCACAAAATCATATTTTGTAGAGATTCACCACTTTGCAGTTGCTGGTAGCTTCATGACTCACTGCTGATAATTTTCCTAGCAGGCTAAAGGAGTCACCTAAGCTGCTTTTAACACATCTGTTCTCCATTGCAGCCCAGGACAATAGAGTTGGACCCCAAGCAGGAGAGTAGTGCCCAGCCTGGCAGCTGCGTAGGATATCATTTCCCTTACAATACTCTACGGAAACCCATCTCTCAGAGCAGCATGGCAGACTGGGCTTCTAAAAACCTGAACATGCACACGCAGGGCATCTTCCGCCGAAGGATCTCCATCTCCAACATGCTGTCCTGGAATGGCGGCTCTATCAAAAAGCCAATGCTCATCACTAGCAACCGCACCATCAAAAAAGAGGCGTGTGAGATGTTCAAACTGGTGCAGAGCTACATGGGAGATCGTCAGACTCGCATGGACAGGAATCACGTGGCGTTGATCGTGGTGACCAAGTGCTGGAGCATGCAAGGTTTACGGGATGAGCTCTACATACAACTGATCCGGCAGACAACAGATAATACGTGCTACCGAAGTCTGGCGTGGGGCTGGGAACTGATGGCCATCAGTCTGGCCTTTTTCTCCCCATCACCCAAATTTCAGTCTTATCTGGAAGGTTACATTTATCGGCACCTTGACAGTGATGAAAATAGTAAGTGCTTCATGTACAACCCACTCTGCCCCCAGCAGCATTCTGGTGGGTTGTGCCACGTATTCAGGGTTGTCTGGTTTTCAAAAAAACCAGGTAGTCACCAGCCAGTGCTGTGGTTTCCCTCAGTGAGAGCACCATGTGCTGGGCGAGTTCATCCTTCCTTGGTGGGATGAAGCTGCCACCAGCTTGTCTCCCTGCAATGCTCACTTGTGTCTGGTAAAGAAATGCCAGCCCTAGACTGTGCTCATCTCACCGATCAGCATGGCAAGATCAGCACTGAAAAGAGCTGATTTGGACCCGCCAAGGGCAGAGTTTCTTTGGGTTCTCTGAAGACATGATTTACTTCAAAGTTCCTTAAAGCAGGGGGGGGAAAAAAAAAAGATTAATGTTAATACAGAATTTTTTAAGGGAACCATTGCAAAAATTACGAATAGGCCTTAGCTTGGCAAATAGTCGGGGATCCTGAAGGATGCTGGCTTTTGTTGTAAATATATGCAATTTATCTGTCTTTCAGAAGCCTTGGGGACCAGCCCAGCATATATTCAGTTATTAGCCCAATTTTAAATTGCTATAGCATCCTGTGCAAAAAAAAAAAAAAAAGCCACATGCCAGCCTGGAGACTATTTATTGACTGATTTGTCACTATTTCAGCAGTGCTCGCTGTGTCTCGTCCAATCTCAGGCGAGAAACCAGAGCACCTATTTCCATTTGGGGCTTCAAACACGGGTTAAAGCCCCCACAGATCTCCAGGGCAGGTGCAGAAGTTCTGCCCCAGCACCTCTCTGCCCCCACCAGTGAGTGTGGCGGTGGAGGTGGGTCCTAGGGGCAGCAGCGGTGCAATGCCAACTTTTGCCTTTTGGTTTCATGCTTGTAGCCTTAACGTGGGATTCCTTCACTGAACTGCTGGCTGTGCAGTACTGGTTCGGGTTTTCATGAGGATCCCAGACCCTTGTCAATTCTCCCCAAAACCATTCCCTCCAGGTACGCTTGGCCCAGGAGTGAAGAATCGCCCTGCCAGCACTAGGGTCCAGGCAACAAGAAGGAGTAAGCTGAGCTATTTGAGTGGGTTGTTCCTTCTGCTGATATTTAGGCAGTAAGTTTGTTTAGGTATAAGCTTGCTGCCTGGAGCCCCTTCTCAACTATTTGGCCATTTGGAGAAGTTGAGTCATGTTCTGGGCCCCTCACTCAGATGCGTTTGGAGCTGGCTGTGGTACAGGACCTTTCCCTGAGCAGACCTCCATGCTGGAATTAGGCTGGCTACTATGTCTAAGGGCAGTTCTGGGCTTTGGTATTTTATCATTCCACATTATTAATCCATAGCCTCTTTGGAATTTTCAGTTGCCCAGCGCATCAAGGAGCTTGTGGATCTGAAAAACAAGAAGAACTCAAAATCCAGAAAAAAGAGGAAACAAAACGCCGAGGATGAAGGTAAAGGGAGGCACGGCATGCAGGGAGGGAGGACTGCACTGACCTCAGACAGGCAGGGATGGTGAGCTGCACTGGAAATCAGACCATTTCTTTAAGCGCATAGACTTAGATTCAGGAAACTTTACTGCAGATGGCTGGTGTGAGGGGTTTGACCAGAGCGTGGATCAGCAGTGTGGGTGGCAGCTGGGCAGCACGCGGGACGGGTAGCAGTGTGGCAGCAGGGGGGGACCCCTTTCATTCACAGTTGTGTGAGAAAAGGGATTTTAATTTGGATGCAGACCTGGGACTGCAATTCAACTGGTCTGTGTATGCCACAGAGTTTCCTATAGCACATTCCACTGCTAAAAGCTGTACGAACCAGCGTGTTGAAAATAACCTGTCTCAATTGTAGTAATGGGTTTTGTAAACCACCACCCAACCTGAGGACCTTCAGGAGGGACACTGGTATCTGGCAAAGAGCACTGCCTTTTTCTCTCCCGTATTGGCTTCCCCTTGTCCACACTTCCTGGACTCTACAGTCCAGGGCTTGCAGTAGCATCTCTGCCAAATGAACAAGAGCTCACACATTCCTCCAGCCTCAGGTTTTAACTGCTGGCTGCAGGATAATACTTTATCTGGCTAAAGTCTTGCTAGACAAAGTCCATTAAATTTTTTTTTATATTGCTTTCAGGAAACTTGAGCCAACCCTGTAAATTCCTATCAGGCAGCACTTTATATCGTGACCTCAGTGTTTTTAATCAGGGAGAGCTGGAGTCCAGCTTCCTGCATTGCTGAGCCCTACCTGATGCCAGCAGGCAGGCGTGTGAAACACGGACACCGCAGCTGTGCTCTCCTGTGGTGGCTTCCCTGTGTCATTGCTCCCCCAAGGCAGCTGCAAGCCTGGGAAGTGGCTGAAGAGGCCCCTTGGTCGCAGCCCCTGCAGTAAGAGCATCTATCGCTTCTCTGTCTCCGGTGGGATTCGGATCAGAGACCTGAAATTACACAGAGGGATTGTATTTCTGGTAGGGATATGTCTTTTTCCTTTCCTGTTCAGACCCAGGAGAGTTCAGCCCATTATGAGCCTTCAAAAAGTCATTTTGCTTGTGCTCAGAGGGACTTTGATATCTTTATGGGACAACTCCCCAGAGATTGCTCTGCGCATGGTGTGCTCTGTCTGTGGGCTGAGCAGGCTCTTCTGTGCAATTACTTGTCTGTGTTGCATGTGCTGGAGTTGTGCTTAGGAAGATAGAGGTAGTTTTTACCTAAAAATAAAAAATAAATTTAAAATAATTTATATTTTTATAGCCTGTATATATATTGTTATTATATTATGTGTTATATTAGTATATTACAGCCTGTAGATGATATATTATATATGGGCTGTAATATACTATATACTATATATATTATATATGGGCTGTAATATACTCTCTATATATAATATACAGCCCGTATATTATATATATAGAAAACATTTCATATATATGGGCTGTATATAATGATTTTATAATATAAAATAATTTGTTATATACAGTCCATATATATATATGTATGAAATAACATATATATATACATATGAAATGTTATGAAAAAGGCATGCCAGGATAGCTTTATAAAGTTTCCAGAATGAAGCACTTGAAAGTCAGACGTGCCTGTGTGGCCTCAGCTGGGGCTCTGATGACAGGTCACATGCTGTTCCCTTCGCTGGACCCTGTCTGCTTTCTGGCACACAGACCTGCTCTGGCAGCGCACTGGAGCTTTACAATAAATGAGCTGGTCTGCAGGCTTCTGCCGGCTTCTGCAGAGATGGCAAAGGAGGCAAGAGAGCTGGCAGGTCACTTGAACCAGCTTTTTCGCAAGTGACCGATAATGCTGAGGATTTTTTCTGGGGTCTGACCTCCGGACTGCACGTGAATTAAGGGGGGATCCTGCAGGAACACGCCAGGTGCTACCTGCTGCTGGCTGGAAAGGTCAGGCTTTTCCTCGGGACGCCTACACCTGCTCCACCGGCCCCGCTTGCTGGACGTGTGAGGGGTGGGTAGGACACAGCTCCCTGAAGTTGCAAGGCTGTTGTGAGAAGAAGTTCATTAGTAGCTCTGAAATACTTAGATGCTTATGGATGCTGTAGCAGCAATTTAGCAGAGAAATCCATAAGGAAATTAAATGTACTGTCTTCAAACAGAATGAAGAGTAGATATGTATGTAAGTCTTTCAGTGAAAAATGGAGTTAAAGCAGTGATTTCACCCACACACACACACACACACTTCCTTCAGTGCACAAGGTTGTAAGTGAACACTTGGATGAGTAAACATTTATCATCTGACATGCACCCAAAGAAATAATTTTGAGGTTTCCCATGCTTACCTCTGCAATCTTTGTCTTCTAGCGTAATTCTCTGTGAGTAAATGAAATATGAAGGTGGTGCAAGATCTTTTCATGGATCAATAACCCATTGAAAGGCAGAAGAATAACATAAATAAGTGTTTTCAGGATGAGGATTGTCTGATGATCCTGCAGGAATGCAAGCTGAGCTTTGGGTCTATACAAGGAGGCAAATAATGAGCTGGCAGCTTGGTGTTGGTACAAAATTATTCAGGATTGTAAAAACTAAAGGTGCAGAGGGATCTTGCAAGGGTGAGTAACTGAGCAACCAAGCGACAGAGAAAATTGTGTCAACAAAAGCGAAGTATTGTACGTGGGGGAGACGTCCCTAACCGCATGTGCAGCGGCAGGCTCCTACGTAGCTATTTCAAGGAGGGAAAGACATTTTGCAGCCTGCATATGAATTTCCAGAAATGTATACACAGTGCTGGGAGGCGGTCAGAAACCAAACAGAGGATCGGGAGCTTGTAGAAGAGGGACAGAGAGCAGACCAGCACTTGGCCGTAGTCATGCTGTGCCCACTCCACATGTCCTGCCTGTGGCCCCTCCAGGGCTGATGAGTGTGGCAGGGGAAGCCCCACAGGAGCTGGACCTGGGGGAGAAGGTCAGTGGGCTGAAAGAAACTGCAGATCGCCTGGGGAAAGCGAGAGGAAGAAAATTTCTCGTCATTTTTCGTAGCAGAAGAATTGGAAACTGCCTGGTTTTGCTGTTGGGCAGCAGGCTTAAGAGCACTCTGTCCTGAAGCACAAAATTAAATCATTAAGAGTCGGCAAAGCAGGGTGTTGCGTGGGTTAGGAGCATAAACAGGTTTAGGAAGAAATGGGACAAATTCAAAGAAGGGAGATCTGTTAGCTGATGGTTAATGGTCCAAGTGAAACACTGCCTCAGGGTATCCCACCTGCTGTTTTCAAATTTTCAGATTTCAGATTTTCAAAGGCGAATACTGATTTTTCAGACATCCTGTATCTGTTTCTTATCCTCCTGGTGGCAGATGCAAGCTACTGACTCATATGGCCGTTTGGGCTGACGAAGCATGGCATTTCTCATGTAGGGAATGGTGATGGAGCAGCATTGCTGGGATGCAGAAGGATGCACTGGTGGTGTGAGGAAGAAGGGCTAAAACACTGCTGTAAAATGGGTGTGCCTGGGCAGATCAAAGCCAGGAGAGCAGCACTGGTGCAAAGCCCAGCTGAGCCGTTCAGGAGGCACCTACCCCTGTGCTAAAGAGCACAGCGAGACAGGGCCCCAGTCCGAGAGCCTGCTCTGACTGTGCCAGGCTGAGGTCCATGAGAGGCTGTGGTGGATGGGAGAAATACCAAGACAACAGCTTCTGCTGTGCTCAAATATGCATCCCATGGCCAGGTTCTGAATCCACATTGTTTGCTGCATTTTTTAAGACATTTTTTGGCAGGAGAGCATTCAAGTTTGTTCCAGAAGGTATGTTTCTGTGTGTGCCCTGCCTGGATTTTAACTTGTTATAAAAGGAGAGGTTCTTTAAGAAGCTCTTCGCATGTATTTCTAGGCCAGCACATGGAAAAATATTTTCCTTTGCAAACTATTTTTCACTGTGTGGGTTGTTAGTAGTCTTCTGTTCCCGAGCTCCTGGGGCTACTGTGGTATCACAGGAAATAACAGATCAACTTGGATTTCACAGATTCATGATGTGCTCAGGGAAGTGGAATTGCCTTCAGTGTTAGCCTTTTCCAGCCCATGCAGGCAAAGCTGCCTGTCCCTGCGCCGAGGGGTGTGAGCTGGGGAGCAGAGGGAGTACCTGGCCTGCTTGTTAGGAGAACTGACCGTGCATGATGAGCGAAATGCCAGGAGCCAGTCTCTAGCTGAGCATTTTAAAAGCAGCCAGACGGTTGAGTCAGGTCGCTGGTTTAGAAGAGCAGAGGCTAACGCTAAATTCTGCTCCTCTCCCTCGTGTTTGCCTCTCCAGTTCACCGCTTGCCTCTCTGCATCTCCTTCGCCTATCTCGCTCTGCACGTGCCCCGGGAGCCGGGAGCACTCACGTTGGGGCGGATGATTTCTGCTACGTAGCAGGGAGGCTGCACGCTGCACGTTTAAGGTGTGAGTCCCTGCGGGAGCCATTCATTCTGTGCCCGCTGCGGCAGAGCGCCAGTCACCTGGTTCCTTAGGGCTCCCAGATTTTTTGGCGATTTGGGTCTGTGGGCAGTAACAGATCCAGCTTCTTGTGCATGGGGCAAGTTTAGTTTTCACTTTATTCGCTTGAAATTCGGTCGGCTCCACGAGTGGCCCCGATGCTCCCCGCTGGGTCAGAGGCTGCAGCTTGGTCATCGTTGGGAGCAGGACGTCTCACTGCAGAAAGTGCAGGATGTAGGTTTTACGCTTTTCCCAGGACTGGGGAGCTTTCTGGGAAAGTACGGAACAGGCTGCAAGCAGACATGTCTGGCTGCTGCCCACGCGTCAGCTGTGCAGGCTCTTCAAGGCAACCAGTTCCTTTGCAAACCTTGTTGAACTCTTAGGGTGATTATGGGTTTCATGGCCTAATTACAGTGTGAAAAAACATTTCCTATTATTAGTTTTGAATGTACTGCCTCCTGTGTAATTGTGATGCAGAGACACAGTCCAGTCTTTTTCCCATTCCCTCCTTTGTGAAGCAGATGACACTTTGCATCGGGGTGTGTCTGCACATTTTAACAACAGAAGCCGTAACCTGAAATAGTGAAGCATCACAAAGCACCTCATTGGTTTTGTTTTCTTTAATCCTTAGACATTTCCAGTATGCCCGGGATTAGCAGGATTTTTGCATATGGGGAGTATTTTGCTTTAGATATTCCCAAGAGAGAGAAATTCTTAAAACTGACTTTTCTTCCCTTTGCCTGCGGGAGAGGGGGATGCTGTTGTACCTCCTTCGGCATTGCTCCAGCATTATGGAGAGGCTCCGCTCCAGCTGTGACAGTCAAGCAGATTGATTGAGGCAGGGGGTACTTGTTTCGTCGTGGGGAGCCAAGGACTGTGGTTTGTCTGCTGGCTGAGAGGAGAATGGGGGGAAGTGCATCTCTCACCTTTGTGAATTGTTGTTCTGCTTGGGAAGAGCTTGTCCTCCCTCTGCATTGAGAGGCTCTGAGGAACTCCAGGCTCCTGACAAGCTTACCTAAAACCGTAGGGTGTGTGAAAGGCTCATCTGAAATACGCAGTATCTGACCAGAATGTAGATTTTAAAAGCCACAAGTATTTTGAACTCTGCTGCAAGCTTTGAGCCTGGCAGGGAATCAAATAGGGCAGATCTATTCACTGCTTTCAGCAAGAAATTTGGGGTTGACTCGAAAAAGAACAAAAGGCCAACGGTTTTGGAAAAACTCTCCCAGCAATCAGTGCTCTGTCAGTGCAAATATTTCTCTTGGTGTCACGCGGGGATTAGCTCTGTGAATCCTGGCTCCGCTCACCCTCAGAGTTCACTGAACCAAGCGCAACCAGAGCAGCCGTTCTTGTGGAGGGCTGCAGCTTTTGTGGTGAAGTTCCTAAGCTCCAGTGTGTCCGATTTTCCTCGTATTGCAGCGCACGCCCCAGCCTCGCGGTACAAGGTTGGCTTGGAGGAGGCTGCTGGCAGGAGAGTGAGGAAGCCTTCTGCAGGGCTTTGGGAAGATGAGAGAGACCCTGCCACCTTCCTGTGCCTCGCCTTGTGTCCTGATCTCACTCTTGGTACTGGTGCTGGCTGTCTGGCCCCACACACCTTTCTGTGTTGCTGCCTCTCTCACTAGCCCAGGACTGCAGTTCTTGAATCATAAACAATTTGTTTAAAACACTTTGAAATCTTTCCTAGCAGGAGCCTGGCTCTGTGTGCTCTTTGGCTGAGATCGGGCAACACATAAATACCCAGTCCTGTGCCTGTGAGCCACGTAACTCCAGCCACGCTGCCAGGAGCGAGGACTCACGCTCACATGCGTGCCCAGGCTATGAATGCTGAACGGGTGCCTTGTTGAGTCAGGTCGGGGTCAGGCTGCCTGTGCAAGAGGTGCAGATCTGCAGGAGCAGGGGTGGGAGGTGCAGAGCTATGAGCCTTGATTCAGAAGACAAATCCAAGCCCAAGCACCAACTTGCACTGACGCCGCCTGCCACGGGGCTGCAGGGCTGGGAGGCTTCGGAGTGCCCAGTGTGAGCTTTCAGCAGGCTCTCTGCCCTGCCCACACACGAGGCACAAACGGGGGGGGCTGTTTGTGCCAGAGTGAGCTGCTGCGCGGTGCTTCTGAAGGGCTCTGGTGTGGCGGGTGCACAGCGCTGTGGGCTGACCACTCGTTTCTCCCTCCTGCCAGGTCTGCCCATCAGCACCTATGCCAAATACTGCTACCGGAAACTCCAGAAAGTGGCCGTCACCGGAGGCAAAAAGGTGAGCAGCTGCCCTGGCTCCAGGGCCCGTAGGCTTCCTACGTGGCACTCTGCTTCTCAGGTCCCAGAGCAGTCGGTCCTGTGACTCTCGCAGGTCACCACTGATTCAGCAATGGGAAATGGAGATAGAGTGACCCGGGGAGGCTTGCTCAGGGCTCGTCTCCCCATGAACGTGTGTGGGAGAAGGCTGCTGCCCAGGTCCCACCATCTTCCTGGCAGACAGCAGTGTCTGCCACGCTGGCAGCCATGTGGCTGGGCGCTCGCTGGCCTTAGGGACATGGAGGACAAACCTGATGTTTACCTGTCTCCAGGGTAGGAGGAGCTGTCTGTGCAGGGGATGCCCATCGCTTGGTTTCTTCAGGTGAGGGAAGAGTCTCCCTTTGCCACTGAAAGCTTGCATGGGCCGGGTCTTGCAGCTGGTTTATTGCACAGTTGTTCATTCCCAGTTCAAAAAATCGTGCAGTGGAGATGGCTGGTGTGGAGGGGAGCCTCTGTGCTCTGCGTTATCTGGAAATCCCCCTCCTCCCTTTCCTCCATACAGTTCTGTGCAGGGCTGTGAAAGCTGGCAGGCGGCCCCAGCCTGTCCGTCCTAGGTCTTCGAGCCAGATCCAGTTGTCTTTTATTTCTGCAAATCCCTCTGGGGCTTCCCTGCCATCTGGACTCCGTGTACAGCGAGCAAATAGCTGAAATACCTCGGGAGGGGTGAAGGCTCCCAACATCCCTGCAGGGGCAGGACAGGAAACGTCCAGACATGCATCACACACAACTGCAGCCCTGGCAGCTGCTGCCCTCTGAGAGGTCGGCAGGAGCTTTCCCCGTCGCACCTCCTGCTCGGCCGCAGGGTCGCTGCCAAGTGGCCACTGCGCTGGGCAGCCTGCCGCCCCTACGACAGCGCTCTGCATTTCTCTGAATCTCTGCCAGGGGAGATTCAAAGTCCCTTTCAAGTGTCAGTGTCTTTCAGAAGCAACAGGTCCCAGTGCCCGCTTTTCAGAGAGTTTTAGCACCTCTGAGAGCAAAGCTTTCCCTGGAGTTGGACATAGCTGGAATTCCCTTTTCCAAAGGGCTGTTTTTCAGCTGTCCCATGGCCAAGCACTCACCCAGCTCTGGGCTGGTGTACGCGTGCCCTCTGCTGACCTCGCCACAGCTGGGGATGGGCTGGGCTCCATCCTTTCTCCCGCCACGCCAGCAGGTAGAGCTACAGCTAGAGCAGTCCCCCCATGTGCAAAACACAGCAACAGAATCCCTGCAAAAACAGCCCAAACTCTCCAAAGTGGTCTCCTGCCAACAGGCAGCAGCTTCTCTGCTCCTCTTGGGCCTGATGAGTTGAACCCCCCCTGATTTTAGGAGGTGGAGGCTGCAGAGCAAGAACCATGCTGCCAGGAGGCCAGCAAGGTGTCCATGTGCATGGGCAGCCCCCTCCGTCCTGGCCACTCACTGACACCATCCCCAGGTCGCTGTTTCTCTGTGGGCTGGCTGTGCCATAGCTGCACTGAGCTCTTCTCTGTCCTCAGGGCCTCCGTAAACCAACAGTGGAAGAGATAACGCATGCCAGGAATGCCATCGTGACTCCGTCGCTCTTTGGCAGCTCTCTGGAGGAAATCATGCTGCGGCAGCAGGACATGTACCCGGGTAACAAGCTGCCCTGGGTGCAGACGCAGCTATCGCAGCAGGTCCTGGCTCTGGGAGGAGAACAGACAGAGGGGATTTTCAGGTGAGCTTTTGGGGTGCTGTGTTACTTTTGAGCCACCACATGTCAGTCCTTAAAGCCAAGAAATCAAGATTGACCTCCATGTGCTTCCTCTTCCCTGAGAATAGCACTCCGCTGCGGATCACTGACCAGGTTCAGGAATCACCTCTTAAAGTGTGCTAAATGCTAATGCATTTGCATGCGTTAGCACAGAGGGGACAGCATAGATGTGACTTGAACTACTTAGGACAGCACACACCCAGGCAAGGCATTGGACTTTCATCAACTTCAACACAGGGAAGGGACGAGCTCTTGGGTTCCTTGCAGAGCAGTTCATCAAATGCAGCACATCAGCCTTGATGATGCACAAGGCATGAGGAGTCAAGAGAGACAAAGAATCTGTATGGTGAACATAGGGGATTCTGGTTTGTGTTTGGTTTTTTGTTGTTTTTGTTTGTTTGTTTTATTTAACATTTGTGTTAGTTTTTCAGTAGCTGAACTTGATTTAAGGTAGCTAGTAAAAGACTCAACTTTGCCTTGTAAGGATTTCTAGTATCTTGGTATATTTAGCCAGAGATGCTTCTTATCTTTGGACTGAACATGCTGCAGAGAGGCCCAGTTACAGAAAATAATCACTCCTGAGGACAGAACGACAGTTGATGCCTGAGCTAGCAGGAAGGAGACAAGTGTTTCTTCTACCCCACTTTAAAGCTGTGTCTAAAAACAGACAACCCATTCTCTCTGAGGAACCGCTTCTGTAGCTGCCACTGCTGCGTGCTCCCGTCTCCCTGGGGCCCTGGAAGCAGCTTCGGAGCCACGGTTTGCCGGCCAGCTGCCACGCCAGGCACGTTGCCCTGCTTGCTCTGTAAAGGTGCTTTGCTGTGTCTCTGCAGGATACCTGGTGACATAGATGAAGTCAATGCATTGAAGTTGCAGGTGGATCAGTGGAGAATCCCAAGCGGCCTCAGTGACCCCAACATCCCAGGTACGGGAATGCGGCAGGCGTGTGTGCTGCAGCCTCAGCCATGGTAGAGTGCGGAGGGGAAGGTACAGGAGCAGCCCAGGAGGTGTGCTGCAGCTTGTGGATGTGTACACAGGCTGTCATCACCAACTGGCTTTTCATTCTGTGCCTTTCCACATACTGCCCATAGTAAAACACTGGGGGCGATGGGGGAACTTCAGTCTCCAGCTGACTCCAATGGAGTGCGGCTGTGCAAGCTGGACAGTGTGCAGAGCGGCTGGGAGTCATTCAGCAGCAGCACTCCAGCTCCAAGGTCGCATTGTTCTCTCCTCAGGTGGCCCCAGAGCCGCTTCCTGGAGGAGCAGGTAGATAAAAGCCAGCATTTCCCTCTAACTGGCCAGTCTGGCTGCCTCAGAATTTCAGAGCCAAGACTGAAATAAGGTGAAACAGTGCAGAATCCCTTCTCTGCCCTCTGTTTCCTGAGGCATTCAGTCTTGCTGCCAAGTTTTCCTCTGAAGGTGGTGGGGAGGTAACTAGAGCTGTTCTCATGCACCCTGCTTTCTACCCAGCCTCTCTTCTCAAGCTGTGGTATCGGGAGCTGGAGGAGCCCGTGATCCCACAGCAGTTCTACAAAGAATGTATCAGCAACTACGAGGACCCTGATGCTGCCGTGGCTGTGGTGCAGCTTTTGCCGGAGCTCAACAGACTGGTGCTGTGTTACCTCATACACTTCCTGCAGGTAGGCAGCCCCTGCAGTCCTGCGCCGCTGCCGCCAGCCAGGAGCCTGGAGCACACAGGGCACAGTTAGTGGGACAGCTGTGGTGGGCCATCGGCAGGGTTTGAGGACCTCTCACCTGTATTTAAGGTGGGATTGATGGAGGGGGGTCTGCTGGCCTTGGCCCTTATGGGAGCAATAAACAGTGTTCCTGATCTTGCGGACCATGGGGCTGGTCCCAAAGGTTGAGATCTGCAAGATGTTCCATGTCTGCTGAGGCTCCCACGCTGTCAGCTATGTCAGAGCATAGTGGTCTTCCCCTATGAATGTGTGGCTGTTGGGGCATTGTCCTTCAGGGACGCCACATCTGTGCTGTCCTTGCACCTCTGCTTAGGCCACGTGTTTGGAGTCTCTTGCCCTTTTCCGCTGCTCTAGTTGAATGTCTTCTTACTACCTGCAGATCTTTGCTCAGCCATCAAATGTGGGCAGAACAAAGATGGATGTGAATAACCTGGCCATGGTGATGGCCCCCAACTGCCTGCGCTGCCAGTCTGACGACCCTCGCATTATCTTTGAGAACACACGCAAAGAAATGTCCTTTCTTCGCATGCTGATAGTGCACTTGGACACGAGCTTCATCAAAGGGCTGGTTTGAGCCGCTGGCCCTGGGGTCCAAGACATTGCCTTGGGGAGTCGCTGGGTGCCCGAAGTCTTCTCCCCTCCACTTAGGTTTCTTCCATTGTCCTTGCTGTTGTCACACCCTGAGCATCTCCCAGCATATGGCCTTGAGGACAAGGACTAGACAATCCTGGAAGGCTCAGGCTGTTCAGCACCAGGAAGTCCTTGGACATGCCAGGCAGATTCAGTGGTTCCTGGCCTTGCGGTGTGTGTCAGAGGGGGGCAGCCCTCCTCCTTGGAGCCACGGGACTGGTTGCTCATCAAAAGGGCTGTGACATCCATGAGAAACTGCTACCTGGGGCAGTGAGACTCTCCATCTCCCTTCTGGAAGCAGAGTTGGCTTCAGGTAGGAGGACATCACTCCTGTGTTGTGGCATGAGCTGGTCCTGGGGGAGATGCTGCCTCATTGGGGATAATTCCACTGCTATGGCGTCAGCCTGGTTCACCTCTGCAGACTGTTGATTGGAGGCGTGAGGATTGTTCTGACACCTCGCGATGCTGTTGGTAGAGGGATGCGAAGGTGCACGGGGTTTGCTGAGGCAGAGGAGTTCCTTGGACTGCCCCGGTCAGTGGAAGCATGTTGCAGCCCAGGGAGAGGAGGTGTTTGAGCCTCCACTGCTGGTGGCTGGATAGGCAGACATCACACAGCTGGGAGCCCTGGCAGGCCAGATCCACACAGCATCCACCTCACCTTCTCCTTTAGGCAGCTTCAGAGCTGCACAGCAGCATATGGTCAGCATGTGGGACCAGCCCTGTGCTGAGCTAAACCAGCACCCACCCATGCCATGAGGGCTGGGAACAAGAGGAAAGCCACGCACCTGACAACTAACATAAACCACCTCTTTGGCATCTTCCTAACGAGGGCCATATCCTCTGGAGGGGTAACCCCAGCGGCCTTGCAGCTCCTTTCTGCTATGGGCAGTGAGAGCTGACACCAGCTTTCCTGAAGAGCATCTGAGACCGTGTTCAGAGCAGCCTCCACGGCTCCAGCACCCCCCTTTCCTGGTACCAGGTCCTTCCCAGGCTGCTCTGCCAGGGACTGAATACCAGTTTTGCCCACCCTCCTGGTTCAGCCCAGGTCTAAAGAAAGCAGGGAAGGCCCCCAACAGTAAGAAGTGCTCCTGTGCTCGGATGTGCCCTCCCGAGGGCAGAGCAGCAGAGCAGCAGCATTGCCATGTGCTCGTGAAATGCTGAGTTGCCTGGAGTCAGCTGTGGCACCCGTGCTTTTCCCACCAAATTCCCACAGGAGTTGCAGGGGGGTTGGGAAGGAAGGCAAAGGGAAGAGGCAGGTCTGAGCAGCTGAGGTGTGGTGGAGCCTGCATAGGGGTGGTGTCAGGCAAGCAGCTCAGCATTCTCACTGCTGCTGTTAAAGCCCTGTGGCACAGCAAGGACAGTGTCTTCCAGAGGCAGCACATGGATTTCCCCGCAGTCTCCAGATACTGTTGCATGTTCCTTAGCAAGCAGCAGCTTCTAATTCTGTGGCATCCTGGTGTTACTCTTCTCTTCCTTTGAAGTGTTTTCCCTGCTGGAGGCAGGTCTGCTGCAAAAAGCTGCGTGTTGGGATTACTCATGCAATGCTAAGTCTGCTGGTAGCATGCAAGCTTGCATTTGCATTTCTGCATCTCCCCCCCTTTCAGGTGGGGACCTGGGATCATCCTCTCCTGATTGCAGTGGGGAGCCCTGCCAGCAGTGAGGTTTAAAGCTGATGTCTGAATCTGTACCAAAGGTTTGGGCATAAGGTGCCACATGCAGAGAGTGCCCTGAGCCTGCTGGCTGCTTGGACCTCTTGATGTGTGTGAGCAGGGTTTCCAGGGCACACGTTTGCTCAGATGAACTCTACAGCGGGAGTTCAGTTTGTGCCCAGCTGAACAAGGGTTGTGGTTCCTCTCCTTGTACCAGATGCTTCTGTCGTCCAGTGGGCCAGGAAATCTTGCTCCCATGTCAGGATTAGCTCTGTCAAACGTGCCCCCCAAAATGCCGGCATCTCCTTCACACAGCCATGCCATGCCATGCCATGCCATGCCATGCCATGCCATGCCATGCCATGCCATGCCATGCCATGCCATCCCAGTGCTTTGAAGCCGTTCAGCTCGGTTTAGCCTTCTGAAGCGCTGAACAACTTGTACTTCAGATGTGGGGCTACTTTCCCAGAAATGTAGACAGGCAGGGGGTTACCGGCTCTGCCATATTGTACTGAAATTTGAACTGTTGAACAGGCTTGGGGTGCCACGTCCTGCCCCCACCATGGGCTGGAGCAGCCATGTGGTACCTACCCCCCTCTTTGGGCATGCGCCTGTGTCGGGCTTTGCCTGCATCCAGCCACCGCGTAGGTGATCCATGTTATTCCTTGCACTTAGCTGTAGCAGGCAATCAAACCATAGGCATTTGCTGCTATTACAAATGAATGCTTCTTGCCAGGGCTGTAAAATAGGCTAATAAATGACACTGGATATTATTTTCTTTGCCAACAGATTTGTAAATACGAATCAGTAAAGCAGCCTCTCCTCTGTTATAATAATAAATACAATCTCCATGGTTGTCTCTTGTCTTTTTTGTGAATTTCTGAAGCAAGATCATGCCCACCTGGAGCTGCAGATTTCAGCCTGGATGCTGGTGTTTGTGAATAACATTTAGGAACCAGCATGACGTAAGCACTTGGAAACCAAGCTGTGGGCTGGTTCTGTTGTTCTTAACTCCCAGGCAGCTACTAAGGAACACTTGATGAAAATTGGAAGAGAACAGGTTAAAACAGATGAAGGACAATACTTCTTTATACAGGATCTTCTGGAGCCTTTCAGGGTCAAAAAGGGATTAGAGAAGTTTATGGGCAATAGCTCCACAAATGGGCAGTCAGAGGATGAGAGAGGGATGTACTGCTAAAATCCCTCATCCAGCAGCTGTGAGTGCTGCAAGTGGACTGCAGGAGGTGGCCACGCACGCGTGCTTCCCCTGCGTAGTCTCCGCTGTTGGAGATGTGGTTAGATAGGCTGTTGGGCTGACCCACCTGGGACATTCTTATGTTCAGACTGGAGGATTCTCTGATCTTTCCTCCATCGCCGCTCCAAGGAGCAGCTGGGAGCAGTCTGTGTTGGTGCTCTGGTTACACACTGCAGTGGGGCTGCAGCGCAAGTGCTGGCTGTGCTGCTTCAGCCACGCAGCGACGAGTTACTGCCCTGGGTCTGGCTGGTGCTGCTGATGCCCTAGGGGTGGTCACTGTCCTGGCAGCACTGGGAAAAGACGGTGCACTTCAGGCAAAGCTGGTAAGGGCTGCTCAGTCACTCCAGCAGTGTAAGATCACCTGTGCCAGCCAAATCACTGGGTCTTCACACCAGCCTTGCTGGCAGGAGGGACAGGCAGGTGGCCTGTAGCCTTCAGGAGAGAGGCAATGACAAGTGAGAGCAGAAGGAAGAGCAATAGCATCATAACCTCACGCAGCCCTTTCCTAGGTGGATGTCGGCAGCTGATGTCTAGGTGTTCCCAAGGCTTTGCTGTGAAATGAGCTGATAAAAAGCTCACAAACTAAGTGCTGCAGCTGAGGCTCAGGGACTTGGGCTCACTCTTGCAGTCACCTTGGCCTGCCTCCTTATCTGGATTGCTTTAACAATCAATGGCCAGAGTAGCAGCTGGGCTCATAACGAGCTTGTGGTTTGTTCTCAGCTTCCATCAGCAGCGCAGTAAGACCCTGTGCCAGAGGGTGGCTTGGGACACAGCTCACTTCTTTGGCTCCTTGTAGAGAGGAGGCACCTGCAGCTTGTCTGAGACTTGCCACCGGTCATGGAAGGGTAATGTGTCCCAAGAGGGCCAGCACCCTTGTGGTGCTGGATGCTCTTGCTGGTGCTGTTGAATTTCTGGCCAGTTTAAGTCTCCTTTTCACAGAGCCTGGCATGAGCCTTTTGCTGTCTCTGTGATCATGTCCTGGGAATCTCCAAACAAAAATGTTAAAAGCAATTCTCCCAGCTACTGATTACAGCTGATAGACACTGTGCCCTCAGGTCTGCTGTCCACGCTCCACCCCAGCTACTGAAGAGGTTGGGCAGCTGTTGGGGGATGATGGGTGGATTTTGGACCTCTCTGTAGGTTTATCTTGAGATGAAGGAAGGTAGGGCTCAGCTTTGGCAACTGCCTGGTGTGTTACAGGATGTGGTAACCACAAGGCCACCATCCTGCTCACCCACCACCCCTCCTGGTAGAGAAGCTTCCCGCAGTCTCTCCTCCCCTTGCAAATGTGAGGGGTCTCCCTCCTCCTGGCGCACCAGAGATACTCCATTCCTCCCTCAAACCAGAGGTGCCCGGAGGCTGTGCCATCTCCCCAGAAGTCCAGAGCAGTGGGAGGCCAGTGTTTAGCCTAATCCTCATGTCGAGCTTTGCACTAAATCAGCCCTGTGGAAAGACAGAGACTAGAGGAACAAGCAAGCCTGCATCAGGAGCCCTGTGGCACCAGAGGGAGGCAGAGATGGGAGGGTCCCTGTCCTGACGCTGCCCTAGTGCGGGTTTGATGTGGGCACAGCAAAGCGCCGGCGGATTCAGCAGAACCGGCTAGTGGAGACGGCACTGAGCTGGGGCTCTGCAGAGCAGGGCTCAGGCGCTGGCACACCCATAGGCTGTCTGTGGGACAACCATCAATGATAAGATGGAGAAAGCTGATTTAGCTGCTGAGCGCTGCTGCTTTTAGAGCTCCTGTTCTCCTGTAGCATTTGTCAACCATGGCAGAGAGAACTGGGTGTGGGTGCAGGCAGCTGGAGAACCATCTCAGGCATGAAAAGGGGACAGGGAAAAGCCCAGGCATTCAGAGTGAGGAGCTGCGTGCTTCCAGGTGGCTGTGCAGGAAAGCTTTTGGGACACGTGGAGTCACTCATCAGCTGGACTTTTCTTTTCAAAGCAGGGTTCATCAGCTGAAGACTGCCCAGCCCGCGAAGGTTTGAACCTGCATCTCCCAGGGGCTCCTCCTGCCCTGGCCTCCACCTGGAGCTTCCTCCATCTCACCATCAAAGCCATCCCACTTTGTCTGAAGTGCTTAGTGTTTACTGGTACTGTAAAGAGAGCTTGTGTCTGAGGACTGAGAACTGTGCAACCTCAGCTGTCGGGGCTGGGTACTGGCAGGATTCAGGGTGCAAATCCATGAAGGTATTCAGAAGCCCAAGACCGAGACTGGTCTTACAAGCTACTACTTCTCCCAAAGGAGAACTAGTAGCTTATGTCAGCTCGTCTCCACTTGCAGCCCCATTTCCTCCATCCCATCTGGTGCTTCATTCAGATCACAAGCAACAGGGGAGACCGGGTGGGTCATGGCGGGGATGTGAGGGCAGGGGGATGGAGGAGGAGCGGGGCCCTCTCTTTTGAGGGCAGTGAGCTCTTGGATTGGTTCAGCCGCGAGGTATAACTTCCCCTGAAATGACCTGGCCTTGGTGCCTCCTGGGGACAATGAAGGTGCTGCAATTGCAAACCGTACCCAAATACTGGGCTGGGGTGTCCCTGCAGTGCATGCTACCTCCCCACTCTCAGGGCAGGATAAACATTCAGAAGAGCGCAGGACAGCCAGACCCTATAGCCCCAGGGACCACAGAAGGGCCTATAGAGCAGGGTTGGTCTCTACCGACCTGTCGACCTCTCTACCGTCGGTCTGCCTGCAGGCAGACAGCCCCAAAGAGGCTGAGGAGATGAAGGGGGCTACAGTCTGCCCCCACTCCCAGTTGAATCGGGGGGGTGTCTCTAGGTGCACTGATGCAGAAGTGTCCACTTGTTTGCATCTCCCCCATGCCACTCCACAGATGGGGCTGCACCTGTCCTGAGCAAGGGCACAGGCTGAGGGTGGACATCCTTCCCTGGAGACCTGCAGCCGGTTCCCAGCCTCTCTGCATGCTCTGGCCAACAAAGAAGGGGTGAGAAAGTGATCTGAGGTATAAACTGCCCAGATGTGGAGTGCTATTGTGAGTGAGGCACACTGACTTGGTGAGTCACTCATCTCCCACCCTTACGTGCACCTTGGGACCAGGCCTGGAGGTCAGCCAGACCTGTGGGGACCTCCAGCAGCGCTCTGACAAGAGCAGGTTTGAGCAGGGTGAGGATGGTGGGGAAAGCTGGACACAGAAAACTCATCCCTGGACCACTGCACACACTTTGGTGTGGAGGGCAGGGACTATGTCCAGATGAGTCTGTAAACCCCCCTGACCCGTGCTGGCCCTCATCTAATCCCCACCAGGGCTGATGATCTGCACAACACGTCGCCTCTCTTGGCAGCAGAGCAGTCAGCTTCTGCAGTTGTGCGGACTGCAGTGACCCCGCGTGGGCTGCGCAGAGGCAGCCGAGGGCTCCCCGCCTCTGGCTGGCAGAGGCCCTTGTGCAGGCGAAGATAAACCCCCGTGGGCACAGAGCCAGCCCTTCGCAACTGCCACGCTGGCCCCTTGGGTGGCCGGTCAGGGAGGAGAAGAGAGTCTCCTGCAGGGGATTACTCCAGCCAAGTGCAGAGGGCGGCCTTGCAGACCGTTCACTGGAGCTGGTTTGGCCTCCTTTTATAGTCAATGCAAGAGGCGTTTTCTGAGCACAGTTCCTCTGGTGCCGAAGTGGAGGCAGAAGGCTGGCTGGGTGCATTGCCCTTGCCACGTGCCTGATTTTCTCTGTTGAGTTATGGGGAGGCCGGCCAACAAGCTCAGCTCTCTGTCAGGCAAGGGAAGAGCCAGCAGTGTGGTTGCCTGCACTCAAGGCCAGATCTTTGACAGCACAGCTGTAGAGCTGGCCTTGAAGGGAAAGAGCTGGAGGATGCCTCACTGGGAGCTTCCTCCCTCTTCTTCAGGAATGTTGCCTAATCGCAGACCCTCGTCCTTGGTCTCTGCATGAGCCAGGTCAGCCATTCCCGCACTGATCTGGACCCTGACCCCAGCCCATGGACTGACATCCTCCCTTGACCTCAGACCTGCCTCATCGCTGTGGGACTTGCACACTCATCTGGTCACTGTCACTGGACCTGCTCTGCTCCCATTTCCCGCTGGCCTGCACCGTGCTGGGTAGGGCAGTGCCCTGCCTGTCCCGCTGCCAGCTCAGCTCCAGCTCGCCTGTCCTGGGACAGCATCCCGCTCCTGCCGCTCCCTGACAGAGAGCCAGGTGGGGCTCATGACACCGTGCTGAGCATAAATCAAGGCTTTGCAGGTGAGACCAGAATTGCTTTCCAGAGGAGGCAGACAGACCGTTCCCAGGCTGCAAAGCTCAGTTTGTCCACAGGTGTATTTATTGGTTTCCTTGATGTGTGGGGAAACACTGGATCCCAACTGATCCAGCTGAGCTGAGCAGAAACTCTTGGAGGGGGCCGGGATCTGTCTGAGACATGGCTGAGGACAGGCAGAGGCAGCACTGGTGTTTATGGTGGCTGCCAGTGCAGGAGTGCCGTTCCCTGGGAAGGGCTGCCACTCCGTGGTCAGCCAAAATAGGCAGGTATGTCTAACATCCGAGGGGTTCCGATAACATGGCTGCTGACATCGGATACTGCAGCTGGAGTCCTGGACAGTGCAGAAGGAGAAACAGATCACAAATTGGCATAGACACATCCCTGCACTGCCAAAAGCCGTGTGCTCTCAGTGGGAACAGCAGAACAAAGGATTATTTTCCACATCTCAAAACCAGTGGGATCTAGGAAGACCCATTTCTGTGGAGAAGGAAGTGGTTTCTGACATGTGCTAAGATTCCATGTTTTTTTTAAATGATGAAAACTCCTGAATGAAATATAGTGGTCTCAAAAAACCCAATACATTAATACTATGCTTATGTTTTGGTAAAAAAATAAATACCTATCTCCCTCAAAACTTTGGAGGTTTTTTTTTAGCTGCTTTCTATTTTAATTTTCTGCATTTTTTTTCTCTTGCTTCTAGAAACCTGCAATGTTAAAACCCCATGTGAGATTTACAGGTTAAAAAATAAATCCAAACTGATAACTACATTTTCTGCCACATTTTTTTTCCTGTTGTGGTATTTTTAGCAAGCCACTCTGCTTCCACGAATTCTCAGCACACAGCTCACAGGCTCTGTCAGAGAAGCATTAACACACAAGCTGCTGTGCAGTGATGGGGGCCACTCTGCTTTAAACCATCATTTGTGCTCTCTGGGTCCTGTGCTGTTCACGGCACCGGGCTGAGGCTGATGTCATGGGAGCAGTCAGATTTGTGCAGTGACAGCATTTCCTGTGGCTATTCAGGAGGAGGAAGACAGGAGAGAAAAGCACTTGGACTCTGCCCTCCTCCCAAGCCTGGCAGCACATGCAGCCCTAGCCTTGCTTCTGCAGACACCTTGGCCGCAGCAGTTACTCTTTCGATCCTGAAACCTGGCAGGCAACAATCATCCACTTGTCTGTGGCCTCTGAGCAGAAAATGAAGGATTATCCCAGGAAAACCACCTCAACCAGAAGAGTTTATCCACCCACAGTGACAAACACTGTAATATTTGATATTAAGAACTTCAGCCTGCAAAGATTTTTGCTCTTTTGGTGTCAGTCTGGTTTTGGCTTTAACCTAGCATAAAACAAAAAAAAAAAAAAAAAAAATTATTTGCCCCTGTACAATTCTGTGTCTACAGAACATCCAGTTCTCTGGCTGTACCAAAGGGTAGCCAGCCAGTTGAGGGGTGTTAACGCTCTCCCTCCAGTTGGCACTGGTAAGGCCTCACCTGGAGTGCTGTGCCCTGAGCTCCCCAGGACATGAACGAAGGGGAGCAAGTCCAGCAGATGGCTGCTGAGATGGTCAGAGGGTTGGTGTGCAGGAGGAGCGCCCACAGCCTGGCCATCCAGGTTCACGGAGGACCAAAAGTGCCAGACTGCTTTTTTTTGCCTGTATTTCACCCTTCTACGGGCCCCCGCCACCCCGAAACGCCTCGCGCTCCTGCCCGCAGAGCGCTCCGTCTGACGCTGCGCTGTGGAATCCTGCCCGGCTTTGGGCAGGGCTCCCTGCGGCCGCGGCACGCAGGACGGAGCACCCACGGGGTGTTTTCCCCGAGAGCGCCGTTGGGGCCCGGCGTGAGAAGCTGCAGCCGCGGGAGGGGCACGGGGTCTTCCCTCTGAGGCGGCAGGAGGCTGAGCGGGCTCCGTGGGAAGGTGCCATTCCCGTGGAGGGAACAGGACGGCGCCGGGCCCGGCCGCGACCCCCTCAGCCCGCACTACCTCAGCGCCCTCGGCCCGGGGTGGTGGCTCCCGCCCCGCCCCCGCCTCAACGCCCGGCCCCGCCCCCCGTCTCGCGCCCCCAGCGCGCGCGCGACCGCCGTCGCCACGCGGGGAGAGCGCGCCCCCCGCCCACGTGCCCCGGCAGCGAGAGGGAGGGGCTCCCCCTCCCCGCCCCTCTCGCGGGGCCCCGCCCCCTGCCTGGCGGCGCCGCATCGAGGCGGCCATTTTGTGGCGCTGCGCGGTCGGTGGCGCTGGGCTCGGCGCGGAGCGGGGCCCGGGGCGGTTCGGCTCCGTTCTAACCCTTTTTCCCGTACAGATCCCTCGGTAAGAGCGCGGCGGCGCCCGGGCAGGCCGGGCCCCCTGCCCTGTCCTGCCCCGCGCTGCGGGCCCGCGGCATGGCGAGGCGAGGCGAGGCGAGGCGAGGCGAGGGGAGGGAAGGGAAGGGAAGGGAGGCCGAGCGCGGTGCGGCTGGCACGCGTCCCCGCGCACAAAGGGCCGGGCCGGGCGGTGCCCGCTGCGCTGCGGGCCCGGGGCGCTGAGCGGGGCCCGCTTCCGCCGCGTCGCGGCCTGGCGCGCTGAGGCCGGGGGGCCTGGGCCGCGGGCCGGCCCTCACCCTCGCTCGCTCGTTCCCTCCTTCCCGCCCGCCGCGCCTCGGCCCGCGCCCGGCGGCCCGCGGAGCTGCGCGGCCGGCGCGGGCAGGTGAGTATGTGCGGGCCGAGCGCAGGCGCCGAGGGCCCGGCCGGCGTGGGCGGCCGAGTGACCTTGCGGCGGGCTCGGAGGCCGAGCCGCGGCCGGAGCGCGGGGGCTCTGGCGGCGGCCGGGGCTGGGCGGGCGCGGGCGGCGCCGCGGCGGTGTGGGGGTCGCGCAGGCCGGGAGCGGCGCCTGGCGGGCCCCGAACTGCGGGGGAGCGGCGGGAGTTGCGCGCCCGGCGGTCGCGGCGGCGCGGTCGTGTTGTCGGCGCCTCGTCCCTTCGGCGCGGGAGGGGGCGGCGCGGGGCCGGTCCCGGTGGGGCTCCGCGAGGCGCCGGCGGCTGCTCCTCGCCCGGCCCCGGAGGACGAAGCGGGGAGGAACCTCGCGTGGCGCAGGTACCTGCTCCGCAAGATGTTCACCACGGCCGGGGTTGGTTTCCGTAGGCAGCACCGTCAGCTGGAGGCTTCTGGGCTTTTTGTGTCCGTGAAGTCTGGAGCACACCTCTATCCCGCTGCATTTTGTCCTTTTGAAATGTCTTTAAGGAACAGAAATAATGGTGGATCCTTGCACTAACCCGAAAGCTGCTTCATATCGTACCTGTTTAATGGATGGAATTGGGAGGTGCCATATTCTTCTTCCTGACAGGCCTGGGTTCAGATGTGGCTTACTGCTACTGAAATGGATTATTGTACCAGTTGGCTTGGCATGCACATGCAAACCGTAGCCATAGCAGGGCTTGGTTAATTGAAGCAGGTTGTCAGTACAACTTTGGGAAACAGTTATATGTCCTTTACTTATTGAAAATCTTCCTGGTACCAGCGATGTTTCTGTGATCCCAGGCTATTATTTCTCGCTTAATGCTTGAAAATAGATCAGGAGGAATATTTGAATGTTGATGAGTCCAAGCTGGATAAAATAAATAAAGCTGGATAAAACGTCTTCTTTCTGTGTACGGAATTTGGTATTGTATTCAGTAGGAGAATGAAACCAAATGGTAAATACAATGCTAATGATTTGAAGTGACCTTTTGTAGGTGTCTGTACAGAATCTTGTAACTAAGTTATCTCTGTAACAGAAACACTTTTGACCTGGGTTCATTTAATTTTCTGTAATGAGCAAGGATCCTTTCACAGGATCAGTTTCCAAAAAAAGCCAAGTGAGAAGACTTGCAACGAAGATCACTCATAGTATAATTATCTCTCAAATTTTTGTGTGACTTTTTTAATAGTTCTGGAATTGAAGGTGGTTTAGACGAATACTTATTATTTGACCTAAGTCAGCTTGTGGAATAGTTCAGTTTACATTCTTGCTGATAACTTTGTTGATGTCTTCTGAATGGAAATAAAATTTTACTTGAGCGGTCTGAGAGTAAAATCTGCTTGCCTGTAATCCAGAGTAATTAATTAAGGTCAAGTTGGGAATGAGGCTAGAATAGTAATTGCTCATAACAGTACTGCCTTGACTGAAATGTAAGAAGCATGTAATTAATTCTTACCTTTAATTGGATAAGTTCTCTGAAGCGCTTTCTTTTGCTCTTGTAGTTCCCGATAACCTAGGCAATGATATTGACCTGAATTCTCCCCCTTGGCCAGGAAAGGAGGGTTCAATCCCTAATTTAATTGTAGGGGACAATAAATTATCTGTAACAGCATATTTTATTTATAACTGTGTCTCTAGAAGCTAGGTATTGTCTGTGGCTGTAATTTGTCAGACCTTGACAGGTGCTGACACTGTTGCTGTAGGAAAGCTGTCCTGCTACTTGTCTCCTCGTTTCTGCCCATATGGCACTGTCCTGTGCAGATGTGAGCACTTGTGCAACAGTGTTGTGAGCTGAGCTAAAGAATGTAGCCGGGGGGGAGGATTTATTGTTCAGCCCTACAAGTGGTTGTCATCAGTATTTAAAATGCATTCTTGATGGTTGCCTAATTGCGTGGGTACAGTGGTTTTCTTAAATTAAAGAAAAAAGAAAAGTTACATATACTTTGGACTTAATGGTGCATCATATTGAGAAGTCTTGTAAAGTGCTTGTAATAATTCATTCAACAGTTGAACAACTCTCCTTTCTTTTTTGCGTCAATTTATTCCTTATCTTCATACTTCTGTTCCTTGCTTGCCTACAGGTTTATTTTGACTTCTTGTGCTTCATGTGGGAAAAGACACTTTTCAGGTAAGAAATAGTGACTTGGAGCTCTTGGTTTGTCCTTGCTGTCAAAATGCCAATAGCTACATGGCCTATATATTTCAAAAAACCTTTGGCTTTTCAGTTTTTTTGTGGCTGCAAGCACCAGACTTAAGTGATCATGTGCGTACGGGTGTATAATGTGTCCATGCTGACTGACTGCAGATGTGTGTTGCAGAAAATAATGCATGTTGGAATACAATTACTTCTTTTTGAGGCTTGTTAGTTTGTTGACACGCCTTTGTGTGGTTTTACTGGGCTTGAGAACTTTTGGCCAGACTTGTTTCAGTATAGCCAGCTGCAGTCTGCCTTATTTTTTTTAAGAACTCCATTTCAGGTAGGTTTATGAAATTGGTTAAAAAGAGATATAACTGTCTCCATTTGTGTCTTTAGCTGGGTAGCCTGTATTAAAAAAAAAGAGGGGAAGCACTACTGCTTAGCGTGGGGTGGTTTGGTTTCTTTTTTTCCAGTATGAAGTTAGCACCAAAGAGCTTTCCTGATCTTGTTGCTGATGTTAAAATACTAGTTTCAAAACAGACTTCTGTTTCTGGTACTTATACTCAGCACTTCTTTCCCAAGGAAATGGAGAATATCCTCCTGTTCCATAGAGTGTGTGAGTGAGGAAACTATCTTGAAACACCTCTAGTGCTCCAGATGTAGAACTGAGCATCCTTGGCCTAGACCTGTGCATCAGTGGCACAAAGAGAGTGCCAGTGATAGGGTTTGAGTTAAGGTTTTTAGTTTTAAAGCGGAAGGCTTATAGGCTTCTGGTAGTGTAGCAGAGGTTGCAAGTATACCAGACTTCAGTGGCTTCTTCACTATAATGCAAGTTGTTAATGGCTTTTTTGTTATGTGATCCCCTGTATTTATATCAGTCCTTTGCCTAGATTGCAGCTCTGTCATCTCAGTATTGCTGTCATCAGTCTTGCAAAAAGATGCACTGATTTTTCTGTTTGTTTGTTTTTTGTTTTTCCTGCTGTCCTTTCATCTCTGAGCTGTGGGAACAAGTCTACAAGCAGCCTCGAAGCGCACCCCTTTCTTTCCTTCTCTTAATAAAACAAGGGAGTCACATCCTTCTTGCAGTGTGGCACATACACAGATGATTTGTCTGCTCAATGCATTATCTTAAATGAAGACATAATTTTTCATCAAAGCTCATGGTGGTGTAACTTGCAAGATTTCCCTTTGTTTTAATGTCATGAAAATATCCTCCTCTTTATCAACAAGTAGGGTAGACTTGGTCCTGTCCGGTTGGGAAGCAATTGAATAATGAAACTGAGAATGCCGTGTCTAAGTGTCAGAACACTATATACTGACTGGCTGGAAACAGCGCCCTATGGGATTTTCAGTGGACAATATTGCAGGTGCTATAAATTATCTGTGAAAATGTTTCTCAGATTTTTTTTTTAACGGATGTTTTTACAGGTAGACTTCTAAGAGTCAGAAGTCCAAGTCCAGTTACTGCTGCAGGTACTGTTACCAGATCATTTTTGTACTTTCCTACTGGCTCCTTCCATTTTCAGTCATAATCTTTTCCTCTAATAGCTAAAATACATGTTGATACTCCCTGATAAGAAAAATCTTAGGTTCAACAGTCTGCTGTAAGTGTATAGTGTGCTGCTGGAACACCCAGAGCAACTTCAAAGCCGAGGGCAGGACATCTAGTCAAAACGGAGGAATTAATTGGTCAGCTTACTGACCAACACATAACCTTACGTATTACATTTCTATCTCAAGTGTGGACTTCCCTAGAACACCAAGGTATTGCTTTCAGAAGGGATGTAGGTGGCAATACTTCAGAGCCACTTAATACTTAAATGTTTGTACTGACTTTAAAACATTGGCATTGAGTATAAGATGGAATTAGACTCAGTAATCTCAGTGTTGTAACCAAGCAGACGCTATGTGGGCAAATGGAAGTCATGTTCTTGCACCCTGCCTGTTTCTTAAAGGTATGTTATTTTAAGAAGAAACCTGTCGTCTTTGCAAAATTGTCAGATGAGTTTTTGAGCCCACGTGTGGTTCCTTTCCTCATCTGTCATGCAAGGCCACTCTCTGACAGTTAGCACCTTGTCCAGGGTTGTTCAATAGGTTCAACCTTGGGCTGCTGCAATACCACCCTAAACCAAGTATTTAAATATAGTCCCACTGTAAGTAAGTTTATCCAAGGAGTTCTGTGGATTTTTTGTTGGTTTTGCCTCTGAGGGAGTCTAGAATGGCAATGAGAATCAGTCTACTTTTTTCCTTTTCCTGATTTCATTTTTATTTGACAAAGGCACCGTGAGCCCATAGGTACCCATTAGGCAGGGTGAAAGTGTCTTTTTGAGGACAGTTACACTTGATGCATTCAGCATCACAGAGTGGTTTTATACAGCTTCAGTTTAGGTAGAAAAACAGGAGAAATTGCATTGGGGTGCCTAATCTGCGGGCTAAATTAGGCTTCTCAGCACAATTCAAATGGCTGTAGCTTGTTTCTGCCACTCTTTCTGCACTCCAGAGAAGCCTTGCATGTATTGACATGAATTGGATTTGTGGATGAAGAAACTGTTCTGGAGAAACTCTTTTAGTTTATTTCTCGTATGACCAAAATGCAGATCCCTCTGCCGTGTGATGAACGTAGTTTATCCAACTGAGGGTGCCTTCTTTGGCAGGAGAGGACTGCACTTGGTCATCTTGGCTCGTGTTTGTTCACATGGCTGGACATGCATGGATTGATGTGGTGAACTCTCACGATTTGGAGATTTTGCTTCCATAAGAAACAATGCAGCTTGCTTGAGCTGTCTGCAGGTGGTTCAGTTGTTAAACATTTGAATTCTTAATTTCTTTGGGAGAATTCTTGCTGTCTGATATATTAATTTGCACCTTAAAATACCATTCACATTGAATTTACTCATTCTTAACTAAGAAGATCTAAAACTATAGAGATGTTTAGAGTCTTTAAGTTGCTAGAAGCTTTTTCAATGAAAGAAGTGTTTCATGTAATGTTTTTTTTCCCTGATTTGTTAGGCTGCTTTTTTCATGGCAGTTGGAATTACTTCTAAATGCAAGAAGGGTTTTTTCCCTGTCTTCCTGAATAGTTTAAAAGATATTTTTAAATCTTCAGAAAGCATTAGTCATCTAGCCATGCTCTATCTTGAAAAGCCATGCTTGTTAAATAAGAGTATATCTGTAATTTGAGCTTGTCGAAAGCTTGTATCTGACCTAGGGTTTTGGTTGGTTTTTTAAAATATCAAGTCATCTTTCAGTACAGGTTAAAGTTTGTTAACCACCATGGTATTGCAGCAGAAATCTGCCAGTATGAGCAGGCATTGTATGTTACATCAGAAGTGATGACTTCACTTGTGCAAATCCCAGTCTGCTGTAATTGTTTTTCAAAAGAATTTTGATGTACTTCCAAATCTAGAACACTCAGGCATTTTAACCCTTTGACTCAGATTTGGCAGTTTTGATTTTGTTTATGGGCTGCTTCTCATAGTTGGTATTTCAGAATTGAAGCTTTCTCTGTTTTTTAGCTACTGTCCTGAGAGTTAAAGACTGTTTGGGCGATAGGAGTATAATTGATGCAGTGATATTTGGGGGGTTTCTCAGTAGTAGTTCTCATTAAACTCCTGGGAGGAAAAGAGGGTGTTAGATTTGGGGCAGATTGGTTGCATTTAGTATCTTTGAATGTTTCAGATACATTTGCTTAACAATCTTATCTGCGAAATAGCAGTTGGTTAGAAAAGTGGGGAGAGCAGTTAAGAATTTCTGCAACTTGGAATAATGGAGAAAGGGAAAGCCAAAAAAAAAAAAAAAAAGGCAAATGAGATAAAGGAGAGTGGGGACACCCAACAGTAGGAACTCTTGTTTTCATATTTAGCAATCTGTTGGAAGAGATGGTGAACTCATTATGGTCATCTGTGCTGGATCTTTAGCCTGTCACTTCACCTAGTGTACATACATTCTCGGTGTACAAGATAAAACTGACTGTAGGCTGTAATTTCCTTTAAGTGCAACTTGGCCCATAGGGTGGATTTAACATGTCGGTGATCTATTCTTTAAATGTCTGCAGACAGTACCTTGAATTTTGTTACTTGCATGTACAAAGTTTGGTGTTACACTGTCCACTTGCTTAGTTAATGGGGTTATTCTGAAATACCTGGTGCACCAAAGTAGGAGTAATGATAAAGTTACTGGTGGCATCTGTTTGGCAAAGGGTAAATAAATGATGGAGAAATTTGATGTGGATATGCAGAGGGAGTCTCTGTGTGCCTGTAAGGATCTCTAAGTTTCTCCCCAATTTGGATCACAGCAGCCTCCTGACCCTCTGTATTGAAATATTTTCAGATTAAATTGATGTTTTAGAGGTGTTATTGTATGGCTGGGATATCGTTGGCTCTAGAGAAAATATTTTTTTGAGCTCAAAACTACTTTTAGTCTCAGAATTCACATGACATGTTTTTCCTTCCCTGTAGTTGTACAACAGCGTTTGGAATGTTTGCAGCCATATAAGCAACGAGTTTCTTCTTGGTGAGTATAAGCATGGATTCTTGGTTTGTTAATTGTAGCTTTTCTTTAAGATTTTGGTTTTGCTTTAAAATTCAGGTTTTTCTTAATTCTTGCAGAGGCACTGTGGATAATATGTCTCTAAATTAAATCCTTGTATTCTTAAAACAAAGACTGCACATTTTCAGTTGGAGGAAAAAAATGGTAATTTTGTTGAAATAGATTTTCTTGAATGTTATTTTATTTAGGAAAAACTTGCTTTATTTCATGTGACTTAAACCCTTTTCCCAAATCTTTTTGCTTGTTCAGTGTTTAAGAGTGTTTGTCTTTTACCTTTAGTGTGTTACAGGAAAAAAGAGGGGAAACCAGAACAGCTGAATGAGAGATGATCAAATGATTGAAAAGAATTCTTTTCAGTAATATTAATTTCTTTAATTGCACTTGGTAATTCAAATAGGTTTTATTATAGAAAAATATTTTTTTTCTGTTCTGTTGAATTGCCCGTGTTCATAAGTTCTGCTTCCATGTTGGTCTGTCCCAGTCTCACCACCAATTTGAATTGACAGCACAGTTAAATGGGATGTTGTTGAGAGGATGAAAATAACATTCTCGATGTCCTGTAATCTTAGGGAGAGTGTGAGGGTCTTGATCTGGGGAGGGTAACATGTTTGCTGACACCTTTTCACTTTTATCACCGAGTACTTTGAGTAAGTCTTGGTTTCTGCCTGAAGAGGAGAGCAAATGTTGGGGTTTTTTTTTCTTTTTACTGCTCTTGGCTTTGTTAGTCTACTTGTATAAACTAGAGGAAGAATAGGAGTCTGAAATAAAATACTAAGTCTTATGCTTTGAGGAAATGTTTCAGTGGTGAGGAATTAGCTGTACAGTATTCTTGTTATGGAAATTGTAGGTATCGGTTCAGGATACAATTTCAGTGTTGTGTTGCTCAGTCAAAGAGTTTGCCTGGGTAGTTGTTGATTGAATCTGGGAAACTTTTAAAACAAGGAGTGAGTGCTGGTTAAGATCTAGTTGAGGATCCTACGTGGTGCAAATGAGAAGCGCATGTAGTCCATTGTCTTGTTTGAAATGTGTCCTTTGGATAGGAAAAGGGAGGTGATGCAGTATTCCTTGGAATCTGTTGAAATGTCTAATGGTCTTTATGTGTAGTTTGACACTTTCCTGTTTCTTCTCCTGTTGCATTAAAAAAAAAAAAACTTGACTGAAGATCTGAGGCATTGTGTTTTGAAATACCAGTGCGAAGGACAACTGAAACTTCATGTTTGTGTCCTAAAACTTACTCATCTTGCTATGAAATGGTATGCATAAACAAAACATGAGGCAGGAGCATAGGGATCCTTAGATGAATAGCTAGTACAGAAACTGTTTCTGGGTTAATACTTTAACAGGTGTGGGGTTTTTTTTCTGTTTTTATATGTAGGGTAAAATACAGTGAGGCATACTTCATGGTAGCTACGCTGCTGTAGGCAAACCCTGGTAGGCAGACTTTTTTGTTTGCAGGCAATAAAAGTCTGTTGTAATCAGCTTCCCAAGTCAGTGCCAAAACTTTTAAAAGTGGTGTTTAAATGTTTGTGAGACTTGTAGTTAGTCTTCATAAGATGCCATTAGGATTGTATAATATAAATGGTGTCTGTAAATACTGTTTTATCATCTGATACAGCCATTACCTTTTCTCATCTGCAGGTGTGTGGTTTCAGCACAGCATGGCTGTGGTCATCCACTTGCAAGGTCTTCTGATTGTGGTGGGGACCATGGACTTCTCTGGATTGACCATTCCTGATGGGGGCGTGCATATTGTAGGGGGTGAACTGGGTGAGGCTTTCATCGTTTTACCACCGATGAACATGCGAGGCTTGGTATCATGTATGCAGATGGTATAAGTAAGAGGTCAAAACTAACTGTTGCAGAGCAATAAAAACCTTACGTGCAACATGTGATTGCACTTAGTCCTTGGCAGTTTCAAAATGGGCACATAGATATGCTAGCAGTTTTGGAACGCTGTCTGGTGCTGGAGTGAATGGCAGAGTCACCTTAGGCTTTGTGGAATTGACTGTAAACCTGTTTTGGCATAGAAGCTGCTTATACTGCTATACGTGAGGGAAACAAAACAAGCTTGTGTCTTGTTGCTTATGTAGGAACTGCATTTCAAATCTTGGGGCTGCCTTTAGTATCCCAGTTCAGTTACACCTGTGCTGCATCTCCAGTGAACACAGGACAATCTCTTGCTAGTTGCTTTTACTCCTTGGTTTTGCCACTGCTTTTTATTAACCCACTATGTGTCCTGCCTACCGTGTAGTCCTGCTGAATCACCAGTGATGTTGAATGCCTCATAGGAATCGGACAGCAAGCTTATCATTCAGGATAAAACTTAATACTACCTTGCATTGAAAATTTATATTTATGCAAACTGTCAAAGTTTACTGTGCTCCTTTATCAAGCCAGAGAACTATGTTTTTTTTCATGGAGTTCCTCTTTTTTTTTTTTTTTTCCTCTGTGCTCTGATGGCGGGGGGAAATCCCTGGGTTTGGCACATATACATGAAAGAATGAAGGAGATAAGAGGCTGAATTGCGGGAGTGAATTGCCTTTCTTCTGAGCTGCTTATGAAGCACTGAATTGAGACAGTACTAAGTTTGGAAGTGGGACTGATTTAAAGGCAGGTTTTTTGATGTGATAGTATGTAGGGAATGGTTTAATTGTACGTACCAGCGATTTGGAAAACAGTGTTTGCAAAGGTAGGTAAGGTTTTGAAAAAGGCTGCAGTGGTTCTGCAGTTTCCAGAGAGAAAACAGTAGAGGCTGTTATTAGTGAAAGAGAAGGTTTGCCGTAACTGCTTGGTTTTGCTCTGTATGATAATATGAAAGATTTCTCCAGTTTCCAGAGGAACCCTCTTCTGTTGGGACTTAGTGATGTGCCAAGTTTGGGGCTCAGCACTGACAGAGCGTAAAACTGAAGAGAATAAGAACGACTACAGGTGTGGGTATACAGAACCCACATTGTTAGCAGAGCAGGAAGCTAGTTTTAAAAGACAAAAATCATGATCCTTGAAGGGATCAATATTAATTTAAGTGTATTCTCCTCTGCATTGCCCTGATATAAATGTGCCTTCCTGATTGGTACCTGTAGGTATTTGAATAGTTGAATAGTCTTTAAAAGATAAATTACCTCGTGGTGGCTTTTGTGGGGAAGAAAAGGCTCTCCCTTTTAAACAACAGAAATGTGTACTTTCAGTGATGTAGGTTTAGAAGTATTTTCTGTTGGAAGTAGTGACTTGTCTAAATCCTGGAGTATTTGTTCCTGAAACAGGTCTAGTACTCATAGTGCAATAGGAAGTTTTGGAGAAAAGCTGTACAACTTTGTGGATAGGCCTAGTAACTACCCCTTGTTTTAATCGTGGTCTTGAGCACTTGAGAAAAATGGATTCCCAGAGTTAACGAAGTGAAAAGCCTACTCGTGTCTTGGTTCAGTTACCAAGTTAGTACAAATTCATTTTCTGCTGAAGAAAATTTTAGAAGAGATGTTCTGGTGAAGTGTTATTTCCAAGTCGTAGCTATGACTGTGTCTGATTAGTCTGGGATTGTTTGTTAACAGTCTGTTTTGATGTAGTTCAAGGTTTTTAAGTAGTCCTTGCAGGAGAGGACAGAGGCTGAAACACAAAATCTTGAGGCAGAGGCAGGCCCCTGTGTTCAGTGCTTTCTGAGAAACAAAGTTCTCCGTATGGTCAAGGTCATGCTGGTGAACCATGGATGGACTTTAGTGTTGCCTGTTGGCCTTGTTTGTGAAGACCTACATGATGGCTCCTGGTGAAGGTTGTATCGTATGGTTTCAATCTTGCTCTAAGGCTGTATGTTACAGGGTAAAATTGTTGAGATCCTCAGTAATTTATCTCGTGTAGTGTTCTACCAAGTATGTACTGCTTGAGGAAGCTGTTCCTGAAATTAGCTGCAAATGAAAAAGACAGCCTGCTTTGCAAGGCTTACTGAGTATAGGGACTGCTGGATCAAGTTAAATCCAGTTGTGGGATGTGAGAGAGTGCCCAAAGCAGCCCAAGTTTCATCACTTGGGAGAAGAGAGGAAGGAAGATGTTGCGGGAGGGACCAGTGACATGAGATTTTTGCCCGTACAGTTTCTCCTCTCTTTCAAGTTTCTGATGAGCTGCCTTGTAACAAGCTTGGCCGAGTTAGTGAGGTGCAATATGTTTGTGCTCTGAGAAATGCTGGTGTTGAGCTGACTGTAGCTATAAAGTGGATAGAGTTCAGATTTTTCACAGAATCTGCAACCTCTGTAAATATAGTTAAATGGCTTCTGCTGTTTTTTTCAGATTTCCCTTCAGCTGTGGTACTCATAGGTTTTTTAATATTTGACTGAAACTATTGTAAAGCCTTCCTCACCAAAACTGATGTTTATTTATAGAAGCGCTATTGTATGAGATCCTGCTACTGAAGTCAGGAGATGTGTATGTTCCTCTTCCAGCCTCATGTAGGTGGGCTGAAATGACTCCTATTCTTCAGGATTGCAGCTGTTACCAAAGGGGACCACTGCAGAGAGCTTCAGTAATGTACTTCCAGTACTTTTAGGAGTATGTTGTCTTTGTGTGTCCCTACTTGGTGAAAAGGAAAAAGAAGTTTACTAGGACAAGAGTCATCTTGCAGCTGTAATTTCTGCTACAAGTGTTAAGCAAAATGTGTGTCTGCTCCACATTTGGAGGCATGGAATTCTATTGCTATTGCAAGAAAGTGGTATTTTAATGATGTAAATCCACAGAGAAAATAGTGGATGTTTGAGGTGTGGGTGGATAAACTGCTTAAAGAAAAGGTAGCTTTGCACTTGCTTCTTGGATTTCCAGATTTTCTTTTTTTTTTTTAATTCTTACTGTTTCTTTTTCATCAGAATGTAAAACCGCAACCATCCAAACTTTTCCTTAATTTCCTTCTCCCTCTCTTCTCCCAATTAAAAGTTACGGAGTTGGTAGGTAAATCCCCTCGCCCCAACCTCTAGCCATATTAGAAGACAGTCATTCCTGGGCTGATTCAGGCCCATGCTGGGCAAACTCACACTTTGTTATCAGAGACTGTAGAAAAGTAACTTGCAATGTTTCACAGTTCCTAGGTGGCTAAAATATTTCTTCCTTTGGTGTGAATCACTATGTTGTGAATTGAGCTTACAGGCAATAGCATTTTTTTTTCCCCATACCATTGCAGGGTGCTTTAACCGTAGTGAAGATTTCCTTTAAAAGCAGTGCTTTACAGGAAGACAGCAGATCATCTTCTGGTAGAGGAGCTTCTTTGCAATGTGGTTATGATACTTGAGGTGGTGGGGGTGCCTCCATGGCCTGGTTTAAAAAGTGTGTTGATGGAGTGGCTTTTCCCTGCAATAGAAGCTTTATGACTTTACTAAAGGTCTTTGATTTCTGAACCACACTTGAACTTAGGAGTAGTTCTTCATAAAATAGTTAATCCTTTTATAGATGCAGGTCAATTGATATAATTGCTGTTTATGCATTTTGTGAACCAAAATGCTGCTGCTTATTTCTGTTGCCAGCACATGTCTCCTTGTTCTTGTAGTGTGAGACTAGAAGGTTTTTTAATTAACTTGCATCCACTTTATACATCTTTAACTGAATCTTCAAGGTATAGCCTTACTGTAAGGAGGCCAGTATTGAATAAAACTTACTTGTATTTTTGGATCTTGTGAGCTTGAAGACTACAGGAGTGGATCATAATTTGTATCTTATAATTGTGGGAAATGACTGACAAAAATTTGGGGGAAAACAGCTCCTGATCAGGTTTTCCACTAAATGTACCTTGAGAGAAACTACTTTGGCAAGATTTCTTAAACGTTTATATTATCTGTCAGAAACTTGTCTTAATGAAGACTATTTTTATTTTCTGGTTAAAATGGTGGAGGAGGGGGAAGAAAGCAATGCAAATATGCAAGCAGTATAGACAGTCTTCTAAAATTGGTTAAAGAAACTACATATCTCTAACCTCTTTGAACTCTATTGCATTGTAGTGAAGAGGTGACTTAGTGTTCTTGCGTGTTTCACTACCATGGTAGCTGTTGAAAGATTGTTATTGTGTTTGGTTTTGCCCACTTCCTGTTTATTGAATTCCTTGTTTTCATCAAAACTGGGAGGGGGAAGAGAATATCATGAAACTTGTATCTCAGTTGTGAATAAACATTGAGTTAGAGTTCTTAATTGACCTGGAGCTTGGACCAATGGACAAAGGTTGAGCTTCAATTTTTCATGGTCCAGTAGCTACCATTTTGAACACGTTTGTGGAATGATTCTGCACACTGTCACTTGGGAACCCTTGTTTAAGAGATAATTGCCCCCATTACTTTCTGCAAACAAAAAATACAGAGGTCCCTTAACTCTAGCTTTTGGGGATTATGGTGCATAAGCTTATTTTGTGTATGTCTTGATTAGTGATTGATATTTAATTGCATTTTTCAGGGGAATAAAATCAGCAGTGTTGATATTACAAAATGACAAAACATCCTCCGAATAGAAGAGGGATCAACTTTGAGGTGGGAGCCCAGTTGGAAGCCCGTGACAGATTAAAAAACTGGTATTTTTTTAAAACCATTCATATTATATTAACTCTAAGTCTTTAATATCTTAAACATTTTGTATTGGTACAATATTTAGAGTCCTGGTTTGTAGGAAAGTAGTTAATTTATGAAAGTTTATATACCAGTGTTTGAAATGGGCGATAGATGCTGATATGTTGTGCTGGCCCTTAAAAAGAAGCGTACTGGTGCTATCTGTGTCTGGGAAAGAGGACTATGCATCAGTCTAGGGGGACTTCAGACTCTGGTCCTCCTGAAATCACATTTTAAATTCTGTGCTATACACAGATTGCAGAGCAGACATTATGAAGACATAAATCCTTTGCAGTACGCAATACCCAAGGTAGTTCCTTACTAATTCTTTTCCATTGCTGTTGTGAATTCATAGGCTTTAAAGTCTGATTGAAATTGTTACGGCCTGTGCTCATGTGAGGGTGATCAGCTTTAGAATTAAAGAACTGGGTGGGGAAACACATTCCGCACTACGAAGTCTGCTCTGGAGCCTGTCTTGCAGACTTCAGTTGTGAGGAAGAACACTTTTCTTGACTAACTACTGCAATAGGAAGCAGAAAAAGGGCCTAAAGTTTCTTGGGCTAACTTTGAGCCTTCTGACTCCGTTCATTTTAGGAAGTCAGCTCAAAAATTAGTATTTAATAATGCTCAGTGAATGAAGCATACAATGAAAATTGCTGGAGACTAAGACTTCCTAAATACAGGAATTAATTGGGTTTTGTTAGTTCCTTAAGATATCTTCTCTCTCCTGAAGTCAGCTCTAGTTGACTTTTATTTAAGAGTCTGTGTGGGTTAGACGTGATTGTACTTTGGGCTCTGAACCTGCCGGCAAGGTTAAGTGTGCAGAAGTCACAGTGTTGAAAACCATCTGGACATCCCAGAAGGATGGAGCGGTGCCTTAGACACAGGACACTTGTTCCAGAACATCTTGGTTGCATGCAGAGTATTTCTGTACTTTCCAGGTACAAGGTTATTGGCATTGTGAAAATGAGTAAACATAGCTCTTTATGGAAATAACATGAAGTACAAACATTAAATCATACTTGCATGTTATGTTAGCTTTTCTGTGTAACTAAGAGTTGTGTAGGTAGGACTTGGATCTGAATCTGCATGCATCTTTTGTATTCTTGAGCTTTGTTTATACAGCAAGAAAATAGTCACGCCTACAAAAGTGAGATTTCTTAGCCTGTCTGTAACGTAGGCTTACTAAAGATGCAGTTTAGTACAGACCATGTTTGAGTAAGGCAGTAACTTGCATGCATGACTGTTATCCTTCTGACATGTTTGGACAGCAACAGTGTCTCAAAGTATGGGAGTACACAGCTCTTGCATAGGAAGACTTTGGAGGGGAAATTCAACACCTACTATACTTTCCACATATCCCTTGGCTTAAATTTTAATTTTGGAGATGCTGCATGTCCAAAACCAAGCCATGTTGTTTGGTTTTTAAAAACGCTTGATCTTAAATGACCTGTCTTATGCCCAGTGTTTTGCAACTCTTTGATCTCACAACTTAGTTATTAACTCTCCAATTCTGAAAGTTTTCTTTTGCTTGCTAAGCTTTTGAAACCTGGGTCAGAAAGTCCATGTTTCCTTGACTGGTGATCTGCATGTATTTCTGTTTTCAGGGTCTGTGAACCAAAATTTATAAGAGCTGGGGGCTTATTTTCTCTTAGCAATATCAGTGGTGACAGGCTGATACGCATCCCCAGGTGTGGATTTGTAGAGGACAGCAGACTTCTTTTTTTCCCCTGCTACCTTTACCTGCTTCTATGTGAACAGGACCACTCTGTGGTGTGGTTACAATGCACTCCTTTTATGTGGATACAAAACTTTCTGTTTGCTGATACTTGCTTCTCCCAGTGATAGACCTTCAGAGGTCCAGGTCCAGGCTTTTCTTGTGTGTACCTTTGTTGCTATGTTGGCACTTAAACATAGGCAGAAGTCTCTTGTTTGATTGGAGGGCTGGCTTTGATTTCTGTGCTTGGTACCAAATGCACCAGTCAGTTCAGGGACCAGTATTGCTTCTCAAATAGCAGTAGTGCTTTGGAAAGTATTTCATCTTGGAGCCCCATTTGCCTGCCTTTCATGGCAGTGGCTTGTGCCCTGAAATGCTAGTTCAGGACTTTCAGGGTGTGCGGGTGTGATGCCAACCCTATTGAAGGGGAAAAATATTTGTGTGTGCCAGCGGAGTAGTCAATGCAGAATCTGCTCCTTGCCAAAGTGCAAAGTGAATTTTGCATCTTTAGAGCTCTTATCGAAGATGCTTGGTTGTATCTGGAATCGTAATGTATTAGAAGTGCGCTTCAGTTCCTGATACAGTTGTCTGTCACCTCCTAGACTCGAACTCCAGGGAGTACAGTGAGTACTTTTGGTACTTGGCTTAGTTCTTAGGAGTTGGTTGATGCATCAAAGCTGTCATGAAAGGCTTGTGACAATGTCTGTTGACCTGAGGGCACTAAAGGGGGAGAGCTCTGGCTGTCAGGCAGTGCCTTCATGCGTGCTGAAAGGTCTCTTGGGTTGGTCTCTTGGTGCTGGAGTTCAGAGGATGGAGTGGTGGGACTGCTCCAGTAGTGCAGTCCTAAATGGAGAGATCCCAGAGAGGCTGTAATGATGTACGTGCACACGCTGTCCTGGCTGAATTGAGTCCTTGAAACTTTTTGCATTGCATCATTTGAACTCTTCAGTGCTGGCTAGCTGCAGACATTCTCTCTCCAAAAAGAGGATGACTGCACTGGATGCCTGCAGTAGGCAAATGATGATGCCTCTTGTGTTACCTTATTGTACTGACACCTCTTTCAAGCCCTTCTGTCTGTTGTGCAAGTAAAATGGATATGAAGAGACTTTTGATTCTGGTTGAGGCTCTTGAGTATTGAGAACAAGAATAGTATTGTTAGAGTATTGTGCCACCCTGTTAAGGTAGAAATTGTCAGTCCCGTGAGTTTAATTGCTCGTGCTGTCAGGACTTTGTCTCAGTACTGAAAAGATGAAACCCCATAGCTGTTGTCCTTCATAGTACTGGTTCTCCTAGATGCTTCCTTTCCTCTCGGCATTGCTTTGACTGCAGTAAGCTTGTCCTTTCCTAGCTCTGAGAGAGAGGGGTTTTACAGCAATTCCATTTTGGTATATAGGAAAGGAGAAGGGAGACAAAGTAGTCCAGAACTGAGAGATAGGAACTCCTTCAGTCAGCACCCTGATTCTAAATTTCTAGATATTTTACCTCTTCACAGAAGAGGATGGTTTTACACTTGTGTCTACAATAAGCCCGTTTTCATATTGTTTGCTGTGCTCTGACAGCAGTAGTCTGTAGTTGCCAGTCATTGCTAACCCTTGTCTGTTGAGTTACACTGTTTGAGCTTTTGACTGTCACTTGGGTTCTTACCAAAACTAATGCCAGCAGTTTGGGCATCTTGGAGGCCTTCCCTTACTGTTTAGCCAGTGCATAAGGCCTTGAAAGGTACAAGCTCATCATTCCTTTTGAATTGAGCTGGAAAACTACTTGTTTTGGCCTCCCAATATATTGCAAGAAGTTGTGTTTGATTTCAGCTTGTTTTTCACAGTGTGCTAGATAAATATTCACATCTGTACTGGTTGGGGATTTCCTACCCAGGATCAGTTAGCTGTGTTGAAGACCCATGGAGTCAGCTAAATGCCTCCTTTGTGGTTTGGGGGAGGATATGTTGGACATCCCTGGACACATGGCAGTTGTACTGTGGTTTGTTTCCCCCCCCCCCCCCCCCCCCGGCCTTAGCCAAGTTTCAGCTATTGGCCTTTCACTTTGTGTATCTGCCTATAGTATGTTTTCTTGATAAATGAGTATTAATTTCTTTTAAGTTACCTCTACCCCTTGGCATGTTCAGACGCTTTTTGGTACATGTATATGGATATGCTGTATTACTTCTCTTCTGTATAGATCTTTGATGGCTTGTGCCTCCTGATGTGGCATGCTTGCTCAACACTTTGAAGGCTAGGGAACAAATGTTGGATGAAGGAAGGAAGCTGTCACTGTCAATGTGTGGTGCTCAGAGCTGTTGAGAACCTACGAACCTTTCGAGCGCTGTGTTTTGCATCTGAAAGGAAGGTGGTATCAGGGAGAGGGCTGTCAAACTTTGTGGATAGATCTAGCACAGCTTCTGATAGGCTTACTGTTCCAGCCAAGAGCACTGAACATACGTTTGCTGATGTTGCTTCAGAAAAAGATGTGTTCAGACTGTGCAGCATGTTATCCAGGAGCTGGCTGAGAGCTCCAGTTCACCCATGCTGGCTCTCAATGAAGCTGAAATTTGGTCTCATAGTCAGGTATGTTTTTGCTGCTCCTGATGATAAATCGGCATCTCTTCCCCCATCAGGGAGTCTTTAGAAGGTGAGGTGGGATAGGTATAGATGATACTGGTGCGTGGTTCTGGGATGATGGCTTTTCTGGTAGAGAAGGTTCCTCTGTTATTGGGTATGAATGCTAGCTTAATGTTGAGCTAGTACTCTGTCACTTTTATCAGCTTCCCTCTTGATCTTTGAGAATCTGGAGAAGCCCTAGGCCCATTGCAGTCCTGATGGCAGAAGCGTCCTTCTGGCTAGTCTCTTGTTGAGAGGACTTGGGAATTCCTACTCCCATGTTTGCTGCACTTTGCAGGGAGCTGGACACTGATTTTTGTCATTGCCTGTACTTAATGATAGGCAGTTGTTGAGATACCTAAGAATAAACTATGTTTAATAGAACGATGTTGTTATATATGGAAAGGCTCTGAATATTCCCCCCTCATGAACCTGTGCAGGGCAGTGCTTGGGGTTACCTAAATATGAAATGTGTTGACTGTCACACGAAGGAAGTTAATTCCTTCCTAGGAAGCTGGTAACCAGTTACAGATGTCCCTGCCATAAGTATCTCCCATTTGTCTTCCTCTCCTCCACAGCCTTTGCTGCATGCGTTTTGATAATGTATTGCGATGAACTACTGGCATAGCTAGAGGCATGTGGTATCGAGTGTTAGGCAGGGCCTTAGTCTGTGGTTGCAGTGTAAGTCTCTAGCGTGGCCTGTTTGTAGCTCTTTTTGGACAAGTCGTGATTGGATGTGTCTCGGATCTCCTGAAGAATTTCAGTTGTAGGTAGCTTTTCATCTGTGTAGGATTGTAGAATGGTAGTCTGTTGCATTTAAGTCCTAATTCTGACATGTCTTGGTTTTATGTTTAGCAACAGGCTTGATCCTTTCAAGGTGCTGTTTCTTTCTGCGCCTTGCTCTATCTTTTTAAGTGTGATTTACCTGATAAAAGAATACTTGTGGATTTGGTTTTTTTTGTCTTCAACCCTTTGTTCAAGAATTCAGTGGGGCCTTGCCTTTCTTCCACAAATAACTGACAAGTGAAGATTTTCTGCTGGCACTACTATTGTGGAGGAGAAAACATCAATACTTGGGATGTTATCTTCAGTTGGGATAGTGAAATATGCTATGATTCTGAAATACTGAAGTTACAAATTACCAATGCAATTAAAGAAATGCATAGTTTATAAGGTCTTCCTGATTAGAAACAACTGGATTTGACTCTTCTCAGATTCCTGTACTTCTAATATACTGAGAGATTTTTATTTAAAAGTCCCAGGACTTTGTGGATGAAATTTAACTTCGAGAATCTAAAACTTAAATTAGGTTTACTGTGCATGCTAGACTTTTGCTGTTACACTGGGAAGAATGATTCATGGTGCCTGTTGATGGATATCGCTGAGAGAAGTGAGTGTATTGACCTCCAGGTGTTACTCTTGATAAGAGGGAGCTGAAGCTATTGTTTTTTCGTATATGTGACATTTCTAGGTGTAGGGAAGGTTTTTCTGACTTCTTGATCTCTATTTACATTTTTTTTTTTCCCCACCCCAGAATATGAACTCCTTAGTTGTCTGCTTTTCCTGCAGCCAATACTTGCCTTTGCTGTTCAGTTTTGGGATTCGTCCTGTGCTGAGCTCTTAGCCATTTTGTAGTGTCTTTATTGCTTATACAAGTACTACATCAAATTTCATAATAAGATTGTAGAAACTAAAGGTTGTCAGGTGTAGTAATGCTGCTCCCCATCACACCGGATCAAGCAGGTCTTCAGATACTTTGCTTTTGATCATGCAGAAGGCCCTATTTGTGTAATGTTTTTTACTGTAGTTGAATGTCAGAGACAGTTTACCTTACTCTTAATTGAAATACTTTAATCTACCTTTTGACTAGGTATCCAGCTCACATTGAAGAAATTGATTATGAAGAAGGAAAAGTACTTATCCATTTCAAACGCTGGAACCATAGATATGATGAATGGTTTTGTTGGGACAGTCCTTATTTGCGTCCCTTAGAGAAGATACAGTTAAGAAAAGAAGGATTACATGAGGAAGAAGGTTGTGCAGTAAGTAGAAAATAGAGGACATTTGAGTATGTAACAGTTTAATGTGCAGTTGTATGAATTATGACCATTAAAATTATTCACTGGTGCTGCGTTGCCTGCTGTATAAGTTTTATGATTTATTTTAAATATTGGAAACTAATAATTTTGATGTTTTAAGTTGTATGTTTCAGTAATTCTCAGATGAAAACACTTTTAACTACTGTCTTGTAGGGATTTCATATAAATGATCAGGTATTGGCGTGCTGGTCTGACTGTCGCTTCTATCCAGCCAAAGTTACTTCTGTTAACAAAGATGGTAAGGAGTCATTTTTGGTTTTGTCGCGCTTGTTAGTAATGCATTTCTAATTGTATTCTAACATTTTTGCTTAGGTGGAGACAGAGTACAGCAGACAGAAAACAACTGTGAAAAGTTTTATTTTCAATTATATGTTTTAGTCTGCCATCAGCTTTTTAAACATAACCTCTTACCCTTTTCATGAGATAAAAGAACTTTCTGCTGGGATATCCAGTCAGTAATTGCTTTACGTATATGTTTGGGAAAAGTTGTTTAAGTTTGTTGTCAAGAGATGCATGTAACCGCAGTAGAACTAGTGTCAGAGCTGCAAAAACCCTTTACGAATGGGGAGTGAAGCACAGCCATGCTTCTCCTTTTTGAATACCAGTAAGTAACCATAAAAGACCTGTTCCTGTGCTGTGCTTTCTTTAGATTCACAGAATCACAGAATCATACAGGTTGGAAAAGACCTTTAAGATCATCGAGTCCAACCATAAACCTAACACTGCCAAAACCACCACTACACCATGTCTCTAAGCACCTCATCCAAACGTCCTTTAAATACCTCCAGGGATGGCGACTCAACCACTTCCCTGGGCAGCCTGTTCCAATGCTTGATAACCCTCTCGGTGAAGAAAAATTTCCTAATATCCAGTCTAAACCTCCCCTGGCGCAACTTGAGGCCATTTCCTCTTGTCCTATCACTTGTTACCTGGGAGAAGAGACCGACCCCCACCTCTCTACAACCTCCTTTCAGGCAGTTGAAGAGAGCGATAAGGTCTCCCCTCAGCCTCCTTTTCTCCAGGCTAAACAGTCCTAGCTCCCTCAGCCGCTCCCCATCAGCCTTGTGCTCCAGACCCTTCACCAGCTTCGTTGCCCTTCTCTGCACACGCTCCAGTACCTCAATATCCCTCTTGTAGTGGGGGGCCCAAAACTGAACACAGTATTCGAGGTGTGGCCTCACCAGTGCCAAGTACAGGGGCACAATCACTTCCCTAGTCCTGCTGGCCACGCTATTTTTGATACAAGCCAGGATGCCATTGGCTTTCATGGCCACCTGGGCACACTGCTGGCTCATATTCAGGCGGCTGTCAACAAACACCCCCAGGTCCTTCTCTGCCAGGCAGCTTTCCAGCCACTCTTCCCCAAGCGTTGCATGGGGTTGCTGTGGCCCAAGTGCAGGACCTTGCACTTGGCCTTGTTAAACCTCATACAATTGACCTCGGCCCATCGATCCAGCCTGTCCAGGTCCCTCTGCAGAGCCTGCCTACCCTCCAGCAGATCAACACTCCCACACAACTTGGTGTCGTCTGCAAACTTACTGAGAGTACACTCGATCCCTTCGTCCAGATCATTGATAAAGATATTAAACAGGACTGGCCCCAACACCGAGCCCTGGGGAACACCGCTTGTGACCGGCTGCCAACCGGAGTAAACTCCATTCACCGCCACTCTTTGGGCCCGGCCGTCCAGCCAGTTCTTTACCCAGCCAAGAGTACACCCGTCCAAGCCATGAGCAGCCACTTTCTCCAGGAGAATGCTGTGGGAAACAGTGTCAAAGGCTTTACTGAAGTCTAGATAGACAACATCCACAGCCTTTCCCTCATCCATTAGGCGGGTCACCTTGTCATAGAAGGAGATCAGGTTGGTCAAGCAGGACCTGCCTTTCCTGAACCCATGCTGGCTGGGCTTGATCCCTTGGTTATTCTCTACATGCCGTGTGATGGCACTCAGGATGATCTGCTCCATCAGCTTCCCCGGCACCGAGGTCAGGCTGACAGGCCTGTAGTTCCCCGGGTCCTCCTTCCGGCCCTTCTTGTAGATGGGTGTCACATTTGCTGATCTCCAGTCAGCAGGGACTTCCCCAGTTAGCCAGGACTGCTGGTAAATGATGGAAAGGGGCTTGGTGAGCTCTTCTGCCAGCTCCTTCAACGCTCTCGGGTGGATCTCATCAGGCCCCATAGAGTTGTGAGTGTCTAAGTGGTGCAGCAGGTCACTCACCATTTCCTCCTGGATTATGGGTGCTCCAGTCTGGTCCCCATCCCTGTCTTCCAACTCCAGGGGCTGGGTACCCAGAGAACAGTCGGCCCTGCTAATAAAGACTGAGGCAAAGAAGGCATTAAGTACCTCAGCCTTTTCCTCATCCTTGGTCACTGTGTTTCCTCCCCCATCTACTAGGGGCTGGAGATTCTCCTTAGCTCTCCTTTTGCTGCTAATGTATTTGAAGAAGTGTTTTTTGTTGTCTTTTATAGCAGCAGCCAGACTGAGCTCTAACTCAGCTTTGGCCCTTCTAGTTTTCTCCCTGCACAACCTCGCTACACCTTTGTAGTCCTCCTGAGTTGCCCGCCCCTTCTTCCAGAGGTCATAGACTCTCCTCTTTCTCCTGAGTTCGAGCCAGAGCTCTCTAGTCAGCCAGGCCGGTCTTCTTCCCCACCGGCTCGTCTTTTGGCACCTGGGGACAGCCCGCTCTTGTGCCTTTAGGACTTCCTCCTTAAAGAATGTCCAGCCTTCCTGGACCCCTTTGCCCATAAGGGCTGCCTCCCAGGGGACTCTCTCGACCAGTCTCCTAAACAGGCCGAAGTCCGCCCTCCGGAAGTCTAAGGTGGCAGTTTTGCTGACCCCCCTCGCCGCTTCTCCACGTATCAAGAACTCTATCATTTCATGATCGCTCTGCCCAAGACAGCCTCCAACCATCACATCGCTCACAAGTCCTTCTCTGTTGGTGAACAAGAGGCCCAGCAGGGCACCTTCCCTCGTTGGCTCCCTCACCAGCTGCGTCAGGAAGTTATCTGCCACACGCTCCAGGAACCTCCTGGACTGTTTCCTTTCTGCTGTATTGTATTTCCAGCAGACATCCGGCAGGTTGAAGTCCCCCACAAGAACAAGGGCTAGCGATCGTGAGGCTTCACCCAGCTGCTTATAGAATAGTTCATCTGTCTCCTCATCCTGGTTGGGGGGTCTGTAACAGACTCCCACCACAATATCTGCCTTGTTGGCCTTCCCCCTGATTCTTACCCATAAACACTCCACCCTATCATCACCATCAGCGAGCTCTAAACTATCCAGACACTCCCTGACATACAGGGCTACCCCACCACCTCTCCTGCCTCGCCTATCCCTCCTGAAGAGTTTATAGCCATCCATCACCGCACTCCAGTTGTGCGAGTCACCCCACCACGTTTCCGTGATGGCAACCATATCATAGTTTTCATAGTTTTCATAGATTACAACATTTCATGTTGTAAGATCAAGGAGCAAAAGTCTGTGTAATGATCTCTTGGAGTATTCCACCAAAAATATTTGGGGGTTTTGTGAGGAAAGTATATATCTAAGGAGCAACTCAAGCTTAGACTTGCACCTTTATGTTTACCATAATTATTTTTGGTACCTTCACTGTTTCTCCCTTACCTGGCCGGGGATAAGACCTCTGCTGTTGAAGTTTCTAACACCACAGATATGGCAGCTTTTATCTAGAACTAAATATGCAGCTAGAGTATTGGAGCTGTTAGCAGGTGCTCTGTTAAATAACTTCTGATCTTTAAACTCTTACGTTTTATTTCCAAATTTTAGGTACATACACTGTGAAGTTTTATGATGGTGTAGTTCAGACTGTCAAAAACATTCATGTCAAAGCTTTTTCCAAAGATCAGGTAAGTATTGTGTTTGTGCTACTAGAGTACTCTAAAATTAGCAGTTCAGGTGGCTAGATTTGATGAAATATAAAATATGAAATTAATGAAACATCTCTATTGCTAACATACAATACATCTGAAATAAAATCTTAAAATGAAAAGGTTATGCAAATCTTTGTGGTATGATTTGCAAAGCTCTTAGGTTCATATGCTCGTGAATGCACCTCTTAAACTAAAGAAGTCATAGGCATATAAATAAAACAGTTTTCTAAAAATCATTGGATGATTCAGAATGTACATACTAAAGCTAGTGGTAGGTTACTGAAACACACTTTAGTTGTTTCACCTGTTTGAGATTAGTTTGAATACATGCATCTTAAAAATGAAGGGATGGGAACTATGGAGCGGACAGAAAATACTCTTTCCCAAAGTAACTACTTGATTGTCCTCAGACTTTTAAGGAAGCTGTCTAGTAATCTTTCACTTCACAACTTTGAGAAGATAAGCTTTCTTACTAAACCATGTTCTGCTTCTATGGTTTGGCTATTCTACCAACCCTTCACCTGCTCAGTGCTGTGGGTTCAACCTTCAGCTTGCGATGGAAAGTAGTAGTGAGCCATTCTAAACAAACAAACAAACAAAAACCCACAAAAAAAACCCCAAACAAACAAGCAAAACCCCCCCAAACTTTTGTCCTGCTCCTGGTGAGAAGGAAGAAGTGCTGCTTTGTACTTCAGTTTCATGTGCGGGCACTTTGTAGGAAAGGCTGACAAGTTCTAGTCCTGTGTAACTTGGTTAAAACTTCTTAAGTACCTGCTTCAGAATAATTTTCATTACAGGAATGGTGTTAAGTTTGAGATCTTGCCAGACATTCCTGTGTGGTACCTGTAGCCTGTGTTTTTAGTCATGCCTTCTGCTTTTAGTTTTCTGGAACTTTTGAGTTTGAACAAAGAAACTGAATCCCTCCCCCCAACACAAGTCTTAAATACAGATTCCAATAATGAATATTAATGGATTCAATTTAAACCTGTCACTGTTGTGAAGAGGCATACCATTCCTTGGAGGTCTCCAGGTTTGTTTATCTGCCAGGCTGGGAGGGAAAACTATTTCAGATTTACCACAAAGTGCTCTTAATAGCTTCCAAATGGTAATAATTGTGCCTGGTTAAGGGTTGCTAATACTCACAAGGGAACTACCTGAAGAATTTTCATTGCCATGAGAAATATTTCTACCATATTTAACCTTAAATACATGAAGTTGAACAATATTAGGAAATATTCTGCATAAGAAAGGCAAAATATTTTGTCTCTCCTTTCTCCTTTAGGGAGTTTCATGTTTCCCCATAGCTTTGGGTAGGTTTTGAAAGGAGTTTAAATTTTCTTCTCCCTTTAACCACTGGCTGGGAAGATTTCTGTGAAGCCAAGAGATAAGTTATGCTAGAACTTTTTTTCCTGTCCTTTAGCATAAAAAACCATAAGGGGAGGATTTCCTAGTGAGCTCTGTTTACACAATCAGAAGCAAAGTTTAAAAAAATACTTTTGAGCCACCGGAAAGCTCAAGATTAAGTTGTGAATGTAAGTTACTTAAGGTATGGATTCAGATACAGCACTAATGTAGCAGCATACTGGCAGTGGAAGGAAAGTGTCTTGTTCCTGTTCATTAGTAGGAGAGACTGTAGCTGTGAAGACACACATGGCTCATATCTTAGCTGTTCTTAAAAAAAAAAAAAAAACAAACCAAAAACACACACACACACACACCCCCCCCCAACCAAATAAACAATCCCCCCCTCGCCCAACCCCAAACATCGCCCTCCAACCAACAACAACAAAAAAAAGGAACAAAACCCCCCCACCTGATTTCTAAAGTGAGCAATGTAAGCTGGTTGTCTTTTCTTTAATGACAGTATTACTCTATCCCTGTGTAGAGGGCGCAACATGCTTTATTGAACAATGATGGTAAAATGCTAATGACCTAACGCTAATGCAATGTGGATGTACTTATGCAAGGACACACAGCTTTTAAGAGTTCAGTAACATCAAGAGGTAATTCAGACATACTGTATTTATGGTTCAGTTTCTTGAGAATAATTTGATTAAGATGGTTCACGTGTGTTCCGGTGCCACATATGTGATTCAAATTCGATGGTTCTATGAGCAGCACAACTGATGAAAGCTAATGTCTGGGGGGTTTTTTTGAGGTGGTCTTACTAATGTTTGAGTTTCCACTGAAGCTTCTCCCATAGCTGTAGCATTTAAGGAATTTACAGAAGACGGATTTTTATGATGTCTCTGGTGCTCGGACACCTAGGAAAAGTGTCAGAAAAGTGGTGCTCAGGCACCTAAGAAGGTGAAAGACTTTCTTCCCCTTTGCCTAGCTGTTCTCATGAAATATATAGCAATTTGATCTCACATTTTTTAAAAGTTATTTTTTTTATCATCTCTGTGTCAAGTATGGTTGAAATAGTATCATAGAGGGTGGAGCAGATTGTACATTCACCATTTTATTGCATCAAGATTGTTTCTTAGGACTGTGGTCTGAAAATGGCAATCTTAAAAGGTATCAGTTCATGTAAGCCACATATAGGTAGGAAGATTGGGGTGGGAGGAGGCAAGATGCAGTGTAGTACAAGGAGATGGTGAGTCCCAAGTGTATTCTCAGAATTTTGTATAACTCAAGTCAGCTGTTCTTCTTTCTTTCCCTGAAGAGCTATCAAGAGGTTTTTAGGCTTTCTTGTCCTCTGATCCTTGTTCAAAGTTTAAGCACAACATGCCTTGCTGTGGCTGGAAAGGAATATGGTTGCTCTTTAATGCTTCAAGATTTTAGGCAACAGAAAGAGGGAAATCAGTTCAACTAAAGGCAGTGTTGACACTCGACCAAATAGAAATTATTAATCCAGGCGCAAAGTTAGAAGGTTTCTGTTCATCAGAGCAGAGAATTTCTGGGACAGCCTGTAGCAGGATCATTGGAAGGGGAAAAAAACCCCCAAATCGGCATCCCCCCAGGTGGTATTAATATGAAACCTGATCACAAAAAGGGAAGGACATTGAGTAGCAGTGACCTGTTGATATAGGGGTGTTCTTCCTGGTTTGGTGTTATTATGTAAGAACTATGGGGAAATTAGATTACAGTTGAATATTGTATCGGTAGCTTGCTGGCCAGGGACTATTGAGAATTTTCATGTCCTCTCATGTTGAACACAAATTACAGAAAGACAAAGTTGAAAGTTTTGGTTTTAGATTTAAATGTGTAAATTTTAACATCGTGTGGTTCCTGATGAAGTTGGTGATTGCAGTTGCTTTAGATGACTCTTTACTTAGCATACTTCAGTAGCAGTGATAATTACAAGCTAAATACTGGTCTATTTTGAATGAGACACTTCTGTGAAAGGAGGACACGTTTTGCATCCAAGTGATTGAGCTGTTTGCCCTTTTCTGTGCTCCTGACTCCCACTCTTTCTTCAGTGTCACAAGTAGGCTTTAAGTAGTACTGCAAAAGCTAGTATGGACCTAACCTGCACACGAAGAAACAGCAAATCTCTCATGCCATTGAGTTGTGAAAAGAGTGAATCTGTTGCACTGTCCTGTTGAAGCTGCATGGGTCCTTGAACAGTTCAAGCGCCTTTAAGTTTTAATCTGTGGCTTGCAATAGAGCATATGCTTTTATCCTTTGAAAAATTGGACAAGGATCAAGTCTGCTAAATATAAAGGGGAGGACTTTCAGGTTGCAGTAAGTTAATTTTCATATGTCCTTCTCTTTTTTTTTCTAGAATATTGTGGGTAATGCGAAGCCTAAGGAAAGAGGTAATGAAATTCCGTCATCTCCTGAAAAGCGGGAGAAATTTAAAGAACAGAGGAAAGCAACAGGTAGTGCAAAGAAAGACAAGGATGAAAAGATATTAAAGACTGAGAAAACAGTTAAGCAACCTGATAAAGAAGGAAAATTGATAGTCATCTCAGAAAAAGGCAAGGTCTCAGAAAAGAATATATCTAAGAATGGAAAAGAAGATAAAGAGAATATATCAGAGAATGATATGGAATATTCAGTAGATACACAAATTGAGAAGAAGCCTGAGAATGACAATGTAAAGAGTCCACAGGAAAACACAAAAGAAACTAAACGAAAACGTGGAAGGCCGCCGATAACACCTCCAACAGGTATGTAGCTAAACTTAAATGTAAACATTTTAGTTTATATATCAGAACCCTCTTAAATTTACCTAAAGGAATGAAAAGTATCTTGTTCTTTCACAGCCTAAGTCTCTAGAAACTTAAAAAATTTTAAGCTCATCTTTGTTCAGGCTTGGTTAAGACAGCTGAGAGCGTACTTGTTAGGTTTGGAGCTTCAGTGGTTTGGTCAGAGATTAGATTTAAGCAAGTAATCTTCATGTATTATAAAACACGTCTGCAGCAGGATTAAATGCTAATATGTAGGTGTTGGAAAGCCAGGTGAAACTGTATTTATGCAAGTCCAGTATTTTAAGTTGTGAGGCTTGGGAATTTATCTTTTAAAGAGCTTTGCAGCTTTATATTCAGTCAATTTTTGTTCTCTATCTAAATATGTAGAGCCAAGTTCTCAGACACTGCAGCCCATAACTTTGGAGTTAAGACGTCGGAAAATACCTAAAGGAGGTGAAGTTCCATCAAAGCGTCCCAGGATTGAAAAAAACTTGTGTGAGTATTTTTTGGTATTCAACTCTCACGGTATTTTTACATGTAAGTTCTTGAAGCTTACGTGGAGGGGAAGAAAAACTCTGTAGTATTAACCTTGAACTGTGATATATGAAGTGGCTGAAATGCAGCACCTGTTTTTCTTAAATTGGCCATTCATATGTAGCATCTTCATGCTGAAATTCCCTCCTAAACCTTGGAAGCTGGGTTTGGGTAAAGGAGCCACAAGCTGTGAGTCTTGATGCAGAAGTTCATAGACATAGGGGAGGCAGTGATTATATTGCCTCCAATACATAGAACGTTATAAAAGCCTTTTTCTAGTTGTAGAAACTCTTCAGTTACTAGATGGAGGATCTACCACATTGCTTAGCAGAGAAACTTAAATACTAGATCAATGTTCATGTCATTGCAGTCTAATAGCTTCTACTTGATCTTGGTATACTGTGTAGTGATGTTGAAGAACTTGAGTGTGTTGATGAGGAAAGAAAATTACATTCTCTGTAGTAGTATCATGAACAAGGAGATAAAGATCTGAAGAAGGTTGTCTTTCCCTTCCTTAGGACCACAAAGTCTTAAAACTTCACTGCGCATACGTTATCTAGCTTAGGGTCAAAGTTGAATGTGTGTCTGAATTGTCTCATCTAACTTCTGGTATTACTTATGTCTGTGGGATGGTTGCTGTTTAAAGCAATGTTTTACCAGTAAGATATTGATCTGTATTCTTACTTCAAATCTGTTCCTAAAATAAAAAGTTGAGACACTTATAAGATAGGCTTTTGCTCTATTTTTATGCTTATTTATAACTGTTAATATGACTGTAGCTTTTACGGAGAGGTGTAATCACCCTTAAACAGCCCTTTTGCTTTTTGCTAAACCTCAGTCCTTAAAAAACACACTTTCAAACTGTCACTGGGATGGGAGGTCTTTAAAGTTTGCTTGCAAGCTATTTAGTAATCCTGTAACTGCATGGTACTGTTAAATTTGTCTATTCCAGCTCAGGAAAAATTGAAGAGCTCTTCAGATAACACTGAAAGAGACCAGATCAGGAGACGATCTTCAAGACTCTCATCTAGTATTAGCCATGAGATTTTAAATACAGATCATGTCACAGCTTCAACAGAAATTCAGCCTTTGAAAGATGCGATATCTAAACAGAAGGAATCTGAGAAGGGTAAGCAGCTTCCTGGTATACTCTATAGATTTGTGGTGGCGTGGCAGTCATCTAGTTGTTGCAAGCACTGTATTTTCACTTCCGTAACCTGCAGGCTGTGTATCTGCAATTAAAACCTGATTTCATCAGCAGTGCAGAGAAAACTCAAGGAAAGGGGTTTTTTTAATCTCTGCTGCCCTGATTGCCTTTTGCTTTTGATTCCATCTCCATCAGTAACCCTAGCATTTCTCTTGCGTGGTGGGAGCTTTTCCAGTAGAGGAATAACTGGCCTTGCAAAAGGAGAGCTCCATAGGTTGTAAAATAGCTTAAAGGAAATGTTACGGTTGGGGTTTTTTCTTTTTTTTTAAGGGATGCAGGTTATGCTTGTGAAGATGAGGTAGTTACAAAGTTTTAACGCTTTTAGATTGAAGAAGTGGCCCAAATGCTAAATTTACAGTTTAATCCTTTCTTTGAACACTAAAAACACCAAACGGGATGCTTTTATTCTTAGACTGGGTGGAGATAATGCTCCCTTTTTTGCCCTGTGCTTCACTGCCTTTCCCTTTCAGGGGGAGCTCTGATAATGGTTTGAGGAGACCTGTCCCATTTTAGGCTATAAAGAGTTAGCAGCCTGTGTGTTTCTAAGCAGCTCTAAATTTAGGGGGTTGCTTACAAGTAGCTGTATTGTAAAAACTTAATTTTGTGTTAATACAACAGCAAGCAGTCTGAGCATGGATGGATATTTGTCTCCACCGCAATGTGATGAACACACACATCAGTATTCTGGACTATGCTTTTGTGTGCATTTTACTCAACAAAATTTTTTTCCTCCATTCTAGTCCAGTTAGAAATTCCTGTTGAATCTGACCAAAGTTTCAGTGAACAAGGATCTCCTGGAAACACATCACATAGCACAGCACTCAGTACGGATGCCAGTTTACAGGAAGAAAAAGTTCAAGACACTGAGTCTTCCTCTGTTACTGTCAGAACTCAAGAACCTTCTGCTGCTACAGGTTCAAATTTTGATTTCATACTTAATATCGATGCATTTCTGAAGGCAGCTGATGCCAGGTGTTTCGTACTTATATGAGTGTCACTAACAAAAATTGTGTGTTCTTGCAGTGTTAACCACGGGAGGAAAATGCGTACTCTTATTCTTTACGGGCTCAGTTTTGATCTTATCTTTGGATATTGACAGCAATCTTCCAAAAAGTGGGAATCGTAATTTTTAAATGACTGGGTGTAATATTTTTAGCATGTGAATGGTGAAATTAACAAGTGCTTGTTTTCAGGTTATAATTTAATGTTTGTAATTCTGGATTAAGTTGGACTAACATCTTAAAAGTTGAGGTTCTTTTGTCATTTCTGTGCTGCAGGTACGTGGTAGCATTGATGTTTGGGAATCCTGATTGCGCGTTTCTATATCCTTATGTTTTGGCTTCTGTTATACTTAAGCCCTAGACTATTTAGAGGTTTTAGTGCAAACTTATGAAATAGTTCATACACTTCAGTGTCTCTTAATGATGTGTATATTCTATTTTGTCTTAGCTGGGGAGGGTACTTACCTTGCTTTTTCAAATTAAAATTTCCTATACAGGTAGTAGACTATGCCAAAACAGTGCTGTCCTGTGATTATTTCTCCTAACTTTAATGCTTGGACTTGCAGCCAACTGGGGAAACTTGCACTACAAATTCCCTAGTTTATGCTCTATCAAAGAAGCTTAGTTTTAAGTGGAACAGAGCATTTAGAGGGATTTACAGTTGCTCAGCATTGCTAGAGTAATCTGTACGTGCTAGCTTTCATCCTGTTTGTTGCTTATTCCAAATCTACACTCCTGTTTGCATGTGTCCTCTTTCACCCACTCTTGTATAACTGTACAAATGAAATGTCCTCTCCCTTTCCCACTGATGTCCACCTTCAGTGCAGGAAGGAATTTACCTCTTTTCCTTTGCACAGGTTTGATGTGTAAATGGTCTTTTACTGTTTAAAAATTAGAGCTCTCTTGATCTTGCTCTCCTTCCTAACCAGGCTGATGATCTATCCACCTGTATTCTAACTATGGTATATCAAGAGTCTTTTTGGTTGATGTGTGTTGGGACCATGCCTTTCCTTCCCTGCATTCTGGCAGTGAGTTCAGAAGATAGAGTGGCTGCAGATCTTTTTGCTAGTCAGGCTGCTGTGTCCTTTTCAGTCTGTAAAGTACTTTTGAGTTTAACTTTTTTTTTTAACTGATGGGTTGTAGCTTGTTTTGGCTCGTGAGCGCAAAACCACTGTTTGGTTATTGTACCTGAACAGAACATTAATCTCTCCAATACCAAGGAAATGCTGTTACTCTCTGTATTAGCTCTGAGTACAAGAGCTATTGACAGCCTGACTCCAAATCTCCGAAGCAAAGGAAGGATGTAAAAAGTGTTGCTCCTTCCAGTGGCTACAAATTTATTCCTCCCCTTCTTGTAGCAGGTGGAACCAACTTAATGTACGCTTTAAAGTTTAAGTTGAATACTTCCTCTGACAACCGTTTAGCCTTTTATTTTGTAAATTCCTGCAAATTTTTGGTTTGAAGTGTAGCATTTTTAAGATGACACTTATCTTTTGTATAATCTTTTGGAGGTACTCATTGAACTACAGATTGACAAACCACAACTTTGTTAAGGTCTGAGAATGGTAAATCTTGGCTTTTTGAAAAAACATACTGTATTAACAGTATGGAAAAACTGTGTTAATGGTTACAGATTCTTCCAAACAGTTAATGCAGTATTAAGAAGGCATATGCTGCCATCGCCTTTGTAAAATAATCCAGAAGTAGTCATGGAATATTCTCAAAAATAAAGGAGATTTTAGTTGGTACTGTAACACATAATCTCAAAGCTTTGGGGTTAGTGGTCAAATACTAGTTTAAAAAATGCCTCAAACAAGGGCATCTATTTTCTAACTTAAGTACTCGTTTAGGATGGAGAGCTCTTCAGGGTGTTTCACAAAGTCTTAGTTTCAACTAACTATGAAATCAAAGGCGTTTTGAAAATTTTTACTGGTGTACATGAACTGGGGTGTTGTCGTAGATGTATGGTCACCTTCAGAGAAGGCTTCTTTCTTTTAAAAAAAGAAATTGGGGATCTGAATCAGGGCTATAATGTAGTGAGAGCGAGTATGTGCTCAGCAGTATGTGTTAGTGATTACAGCAAACAAATCACTTCTAGTGGCTATGAAAGAACAAATACACAGCCAAGCCTGTTTTGTCTAAAAATGTTACTTCTCTATTTGTTGCTGATGGGGAAATCTCTTCTCCTTCCATGAAAAAACTTTAGGGAAATGATTGATAGATTTAAGGATTTAGGTTAAACTAAAATACCAGCAGATGTTTTTCCTCTACTTGCATACTTACAGTCTGCTTGAAATTACAGATACAGTTTACAATTGCCTTGTTTTATGCCCTTGAACTTGTATAATAAGTGTTGGGGTGAGATGCTGTGCTTTGTAAGGAAGGAAGTAGGGAGAGGAATTCACTTGTACGTTTGAAATTTCTAAGATAGTATTTCTCAATTCTGCTTTTTCAGCATTTAGGGAGCATAATTTTGGTAGCAGGTAGATGGAGCAGGACACTAGTATAATGCTGATGTGCAACCGAACCATTGGGAGTTCAAACAGCTGTGATCCCTTTGGGTATCTTTTGCCGTTAATACCACTTCACTCTGACTTCCTAATGTATATATTGCTGAGCATTTGTATTTTGGGCTTAAACTGGGGAGAATTCCAGCTGAATGTGCAATACCTACGTGTGTGGTTTCAGCCACACTGATGTTACGTGCGGGATGTGGACTTCTCCTGAGCTTGCTTAACTGGTTACAAGACACAAAGCTGTGGAACGTGACTTGGTTTACTTGCCTACCCAATGCCTCTGGTATAGCTTGTTCACTCTTGACACTGGCACTTCTGTCAGTACTTGAGTGAGCAGGATTACAGTTAATTCAGGAATATGCATTCATTGAATTCTGACCTGAAGTTCAGCACTGTGGTGGTGTCTGAAAATCCACACTTCTGAGCGTGGATTTTGTTTCATTTAATTAAAGCAGTCTCATTTAACATTAGAAGTGCCACAGATCCACCTGGGTGGACATCTAGATGTGGCAAGCAGGTGTTTTTATTGGAGAAAACTCTTAAGGATGGGGAATAAGAACTGTACAGGGTCTTTTTGAGTAAATAACTGTCATGTGAAATCCAAGTACAAAAATATACGTTTCCATACTTAACCAACTTTAAAAATGTTATTCATGAATGGTTTGTTGATAGAGTTTTAAAATTCGTAGATCCTATCGTGGATAAATCTTCTGTAGTTAAAAGTGGATATACGTTTTCCTATACATGCTTCTGTCTTACTCGTGGATCGTGTCTGTACACTCCAGTGCCGATGAGCAGCCTGATGGGGGAACAGTGAGGCTTGGGCTTTCACCTGGTAGTAACGTGTGTGTGTGTGCACAGCAGCATGACAGAGGCCCCTTGGTGTGGGATCTAAAGATGTCTCAAAATCGCCAGTGGCTTCCTGCTCTTGGGGGAGCTTGTAAAAGAGTCTGAGTATGCTGTCCTAAAAATAACTGGTGCTGAAGGCTGAAAGCTTAGTTAAGTGATTTCATGGGTAATTATCAAGGGAACAGATAGACATCTCTCTAAATACTAATAACATTATGTCAAGCAGTTATGTTCTCAGACTGCCAGGTGTATTAAAGAGATTGGGGGTTTGGAAAGGGGAGAAGTATATTCTCAGAGTAGGTGGTGCCGGTGGAAAAAAGGGGTATTTCTTCCGTACAAGATTCCCACAAGATAAAGCATGGAAGTTAAGGTCAGGGATAACTTCTCTTACTTAGAATAAGTTCATGTGCTGGTTTTGGCTGTGATGGAGTTAATTTTCTCCACAGTAGGTAGTATGGGGCTGTGTTTTGGATTTATGCTGAAAACTGTTGATAACCCAGGGCTGGTTTTGTTCCTGCTGAGCAGTCCTTACACACAGTCAAGGCCTTTTCTGCTCCTCATCCCACCCCACCAGTGAGTGGGCTGGGGGGCACAAGAAGCTGGGAGGGGACACAGCTGGGACAGCTGACCCCAACTGACCAAAGGGATATTCCACACCATATGGCACCATGCTCAGTATATAATGCTGGGGGAAGAGGAAGGAAGGGGGGCACATTCAGAGTGATGGTGTTTCTCTTCCCAAGTCACCGTTATGCGTGATGGAGCCCTGCTTCTCTGGAGATGGCTGAACACCTGCCTGCCCATGGGAAGGAGTGAAGGAATTCCTTGTTTTGCTTTGCTTGTGTGTACAGCTTTTGCTTTCCCTATTAAACTGTCTTTATCTCAACCCGCAAGTTTTCTGACTTTTACCTTTCTGATTCTCTCCCCCATCTCCCAGCAGGGAGTGAGTGAGTGGCTGGGTGGGGCTTAGTTGCTGGCTGGGGCTAAACCATGACAGTTCTACATTGTAACCCAGTACTAACTTTTTTATTTGTCTATAGGCTTTAATTCTAGTCACTTGATGGGAATTCTCTTCTTGTAGGAAAATACTACAAAACATAATAAAATTAATAACCTTCATTCTGTTCAATGTGTTGTGTTAGTGTTGTGTTGGCACGGGTGAGTGATGCACCCTGGTAGTACTACTGGTTTTAACTTGCATGATGTATAGGAAGAACATTATTTTTATAGCATTTGAATATCAGGAATTTTTAGGGACAAAAGCTCTTTTTAAAGAGTGTTTTCCCAGTCACTGGTTGGCAGATGATTCAGATTTATAGTAGTTGCAGAGATTTGTAACAGCAAATACAATTTGGAGTGTTTATATGCTTGGTATATTTTTAAAATGTATGTGTCTGTAATGTGTTCTGAAAGGGCAATATAGCGTTGCTTGTCAAAGCTTAAGTTCCTTTTTTAAAATTTTCAGCAAAATTCTGATTAGTTACATGTACTAGAGGATGAAAATCCTATTCTGCTGGTTTTTGGCTCCTCTAATGTTTAGGGACCAGAATTGGTGATTAGGATTTAGGTAAATCAAGTTGTCTTTCAAAAAACTGGGTGACAGTCTGTTGGCAAATTTTTGCAGCCTGTTTAAAGCTCTGTTTCATGTATGTGAAAACAGGCTTAGAAGCACTCTACAGCTATTCATGTGGCTTTACTCTTATGAACTGATTTGACTTTAAAGGTGAGCTGCCTTTGCTTTGCACAGTTCTGCTGTTGTGTTTGTAGTTGTACTTCCCAGAACTCTTAAGACTATTTGCATAGACATGCATCAGGGATGCCATTTGCCTTATACTTACCACATGTTTTTTCTAATTTTGTCACTTTTAGCTTTGGGTTTCAGTTAAGGAGAAGCATAATATGTTTGCATCCAGTTTGAGAGAGCAGTTGTGTATCCTGCAGCTTACCTAGGTAGGCTTTGATTCCTTCAAGGTAGTGTAAAAGTTGTCATTTTAAGCCTAACAATATAGTACATAAAGAAGTCCATCCTGCCTTGCTCGCTTAAGAAAGTTTCTTACAGCTAGACACCACGATCTGGACATAGTGGTTCAGTTACACCCCAAAGTGCAGGTAAAGCCATTTCATCTACCCAGCTGCTAGCCCCCTCTAAAGGTATGTCAAGGTTTGCACAGTAGTGCACTGCACAGTTACAAGTTTTTTTGTGCAGTATAGACCTTCCTGTTCTTATTGTTACAAATTTAGTGCCAGCACAGGGAGAAAATGGTGAGTGGAGGATCCAATGAAATACTGTCTTGAGTAGTTCTTGCCATGTCAAGTAATGTTTCAGGCTCAAAAATCAAAACTTTGTGAACATGTAAGGATCTGTGATTATTGATGCTGTATCTAGTCATTACACCACGCATCTGCTTTATGTAGTTGAGTAGATTCTGGACACGCTGGAAATGCTTGGATGCTGTCCTTACCTAAAGTAGTTTGGGAAGAGCAATTAGGCAAGATGTTCTTTGTTTCACAACTGAGATCTTGAAAGCTAGAGGTTTTTGAAAATAAAGGAAGAAACATAGTTTGGGTGCCAAAATGATGAAGAGGAACACTTTTAGTGAGCTCAAGAAAAACAACACAAGATTTCAGAAGAAATAAGACCAAAGAAATAGGTAATTTAATGAGGAAGCTAGCCCAATAGAGTGAAGAGATCCAAAGCACAGTATAAAAAGTGTCAACTGGGCTGAGTAGAAAGCTGTATTTAAAACGTGGACTGTTATGGAAATAGATGTATTCCCAAGCAAGCACTGGCTCAAAAATGTTCTTGGAATTTTGAAACTGACTGTGCTGAACTGGTTAACATTAGATCCCACAGCTCAACTTCCCATTTGTGTGAATAGATGGAAATGTGAGCGATGGTGTTTTGTCATTGCTATCCAGAATCACCTGTGCGGTTATCCCTGGGATATGTAAAATTTATGTCTGCAGTTCAAGAAAGGTAATGGTAACAAACAAAATAATCTTGAAAATAATAAAGATGGAAACACCAGAAAGCATATGTTCTAGAGAGACTTGATATGTTTATTTTAACAGCAGGTGAAGGAATAATTTGATCTTTGCTTAATATTTCTGTGGAGACCAGGAAATAGAGACTAGAAGTCTCATCAGTTTAACAGGCAATGGTGTGTGAAGATCTAAGGGCTAGAAACTGCAGCAAGGCCAGCTTTATTTGGGGGAAAATGCTAAGTGTTACGTGCACTTTTGGCTTTCTGGGATAGCTTACCAATGTGTTGCAGAAGATGTCACCGCGTGGCAGACCTTCATTGAAGATACTGTGCTGCTGCCAAACATTCCTGTCCCAGCAGGAGTCAATTTAAACAAAGAATCAGTCGTGGGGGGGGAGAAATCTCTTGTGGACTCAGAAGCTTCACATGGTGACATTTTACTGTAAACTTACTATTAAATGTGGTCTTAGCTTGAACCTTGGATAATAGTTCAATGAGAAGTGAGAGAGGTTGCTGACTTGAATGCTGAAGGTATGTGTTTTTCTCTGTAGTGAAAGTTAAAGGAGACACTGTTGTTTGACCGTGAGTCTCTGTGCTTAATATTGTAATGGCTAATTGAATGCCAGGTGAGGAGTTTTAATTTTGGTTATAAACATGGAAGAAATAGCAGATAGCAGGTCTATCATTAACTTTCCTCTGCACTCAGAGAAAACACCCACCAAGCTCCTCTGAAAAGGCAAGTGCCTGAAAATCTGAAGCTAATAGAGCAAAACTTTCTCTCCATAGAAACCAGTTTTAGTACCATGTGTTGTGAGCAAAAATTGTATATATATGTGTAAGGATGGAAGTTCCCCCCTGTAGACGTTGGTGTAATGAGTCAGCTTCAGAGCATTTGGTTGGGAGCACAGGCTCTTCAGAGGCTCTCCTGGGTGGCAGAGTTGGGCAGCAGCTTCCAGCTGTGCCCTGGCTTCAGGGAGTTCTATTGTGTTACTTGTAAAGAAGGAAAATGCCCCCAAATGTGGTAGTGATGCTAATAATTTAAACTTTGTTTCAAACTGTGGCATTGTGTGTGTTTTGTTACTCTGAATAGATTCCTTTTGCATGTGCAGTTAAGTTTTTGTTTTATTTCCTTCCCCTGTGTCTGTTACCTCTGTTTCTAAACTTCAGCTAACGTGATCCGGTGGCTAACATGATCCTGTGCTCCTCTTCTAACTTGTAGCTGATCAGTTAGAAGCTATTCCCTGTATCTTCTCAAGAATTTCTCCATCTAAATGGAGGGGAAGTGCTCTGAGCTTGGATACAGCGCCTTATGACAGTTGTGTGATGGTCTAACAGTTTCCCTTGTCATCTTTGTAATATTTTTTGGCTAAATCTTTGGACCCTATTACCCCCTTCTGCTGCAATTAACTTTTCCCATCTTCATGTTAGTTATTAAATAGAAACAAGTTCTCTTTCATTGTCCTGAATGCTGGTTTTTAGCTTTATAGTCGAGAGAACCTTTCTGCACTTGCTTTCACTAAACCTGTAGGCCATTTCACTGACCATTCCTGAAATGTTTTTCATTCTTTATGAATGCAAGTTTTGATGGTGTACAGTATATTTCAATTTTGGTATTGGCAAACTTTGTCATTCTGCAAGTGTGATCCAGTTGTCTGGCTGCTTTGCAGTCTTATTACCATAATTGCTTGAAGCAGCATCCCTGTCAGGATGTTCTTAATATGGCTATGCCAAAATGTCTTTCTCTTCCTCCTTGTCATTTACCTTTGTGAAACACCCAAAAGCAATGTCTTCATTTTTACTATTTTCTTCTCAAAATTAACTGAATATTCTTTCTTTTAACCAGTGTGATGTGCCTATGATTTCTTAATCCTTCCCTGTACATCAGCCTCCATAGTACCATTACTTGTTTTTTTTTTTTTCTCTCTATGAATGACTTCAAGTTTTGTTTCTTTGTCATAACACAGTACTTAAACTGAGTATGCTTCAGATACAGCATCTAGGATGCTTTTCTTCACTGTGACATAACCTATAAGTATGCAGCTCACCATTTTTGTTGCTACATACTAAAAATTTCTGAACAAGCTGTCCTGTGTTCTTAAACCAAAATGGTGTTGGCACTACCTTTAACACTCCCATTCTATGCGTTCCTGCATATATGCACTTGTGGAAAGTCTTACTCTTTCTGCTCTTATTCTTGTTTGTAATGTTTCTGGGTCCTTTTGTGTTCCTTGTTTTCAACTGCTTCTAATATAATGTCTTAATTTTCATTCATGTTCTGCATACCTTCAGTTTTGTGTCACTGTTGCTAGGTCTGGGTCTTAGCTTTAAACACTTCTTTGTTAATCCTCCAAGTTTGAAAATACTTGTAAATATGGAAATAATATTTTAGTACTGGCAAAACAAATGGAAAAATTATATTTGGCAGCTGTTTTGTAAAAATGACACCTCTTTTTCATTGTCTTCTCATTGGTGAGGGATTTTTTTGATGCTGTGTGTGTATTAGTGATGGATAATTGCCTGGATCTCTTTATATCTGTGTGTTTCCAAATTTCTACGTCTCCTGTGTTGTAATGGGTACAGAGACTGGTGACGGTAATCTGATTTACTCTTAGTTCAAAATGTTTCTTTTGTGTATTTCTTAGCAAAAACATGAATTAAAAGTTTCTGAAATGCTGGAGGAAGAAATAAGAATTTACCAGGTCAAGTTTAGGTATAGCCCTGGGTTGCACAGCAGCGCTCTGTAAAACAAATGCCTTAAAACGTTCTTCCGTTTGAGTCTGAAGACTTCCCTTGCTTTTTTTGAGAAACTAATTAACTATCGCTCATAGGGGACTTTTTTTTTAACAGATGCAAGCAGTTTTCCTTTTGCTTAATTTCATTCTTTCACTGCTGCTTGAAAATGGAAATAAATTTAAATTTTACTTGAAAAATGTAGTTCTGACATACTGCTTCCATTGTTCTTGGAAGTAACCAAACTTCGATGGTAGGACAAGGTATCCAGAAAGTAGGCAGCAAAACAGTTATAAGCAAAGCAGCAGAACTCTTTTCCTTGGAAAGTGCTTTCACCAAGGGTGTGAACAGTTACAAACTATTAAATAGGTACATGATAGAACATAATTTTCAGTGTTCTGACTAAAATACACAATCTCTATGTAATTCAGTCTCGTATCTATAGTAGCACTATATACAGTGATATTGGCTGTCGGGCAAGGAACTCATGGAAGCAAAAATGTTCTTCTCTGACAGCAACTCATCCATAAAAACACTGGCATTGTGACAGCCAATTTTTAAGAGCATGGTAGGGCAGAGTTTTCCCTTAAAAGCTATTGATCTTAAAGGCAGATGCAGCATTAATTTTATTTTTAGCATTTCATAGCTACTATGTTCGAATGCGTGCCCATTTCTTAACTTTTTTGTTGTTTTAAGTTTAGGAAACCATTTGATAAAAATAGCAAATGCATGGGGGAATTTATCTGTTTTGTTCTTACAGTAACAAAACCTTGTAGGAGAGCAGATTTTCTTGCATCAAAAAAAGCTGCAACTGTTGATCAAGATCACAAGTTTAGATGCAAGTTCTTGGACTGTTCAAAATCCTTCCGCAAAGCCAAGTTATTGCATTATCACATGAAATATTTGCATGGAGTGGAGAAGGCTGCAGAATCACAGCAGAACCCTGTAAAAAGAAATATTCAAACCAGAGCTTCTTTGGCTTCTGAAAAAGCTAATCAAGAAAGGTCAAAAAGAGGACGGACCACAACTGGTTCATTGTGTAAGTATATTGCTGATCTCTTCCTTTTTTTTCTTTCTTTTTTTTTTTTCTTTAAACAGCAGCAAGCAGGAAAGAGCAGAAATCTATTTTCTTTCAGGCCAAAGGAGTGTCTTTAGGGCTCCATCTTAGCATATTTCTTTGTGGAGAAGAAGCATAATATGTGTAAACACTATGTTTTAGAGAAGATAAAACTGAAGAAATTCCCTTATCTGGAAATATAGATCATGTTCTGTAGTGAACTGACTACCCAGCTCTCTTATTCCTTTGTAACAATTCACTTGAGTATTAAACCTCTGTTCTTTTTTCAAAACTACAATTCCCTGAATTTCTGATGTGTGTGGTTTGTGTTTTTTGGGGGTTTTTTTGTTGTTTGTTTGTTTGTTTTTTCCCCCTTGGCTTGACAAACATCTAAATATTATTGTTCGAAGACTTTTGTCCTTTTCTGTATTAAGGAAACAGTCTGGGTAACTCCAGTTCTCTCCTATTTCTTATTTAGTCTGACTTCAAGAGTAAAGACTATGAAATGTATACTTAGCTAGAAATCCAGTACCAGTTTCTGCAGTATTTACAGTTCTCGTTGCTGGATCTGTGGGGAAAAAAAAGTCCTAGTATTTAACAAATGCAATTGCTACAGCTGTACTTGAAAAAGATCCTCACACAATTGATGGGTAGTGGAAAGGGATAAAAACTTAATGGTTAGGAAAAAAAATCAATTCTTAAGCTATAGCTGCTTTGCAGTGTTCAGAATCACATTAACTTCTGCTTCACTGTCTCATTCTCTGAAGTGCATTCTTCCTAGTGTCTTGCATAACATCAGAGTGGCAATCTAGGTCTAGTTGTGGACTGCAGTGTTGTTGATAACCTATCCAGACTTTGTTCTTGTGGACTGACTTCTCTTTGTACTGCAGGTCCATAAAAATTGTCATCGCTTTTGTCTTCTTATTGAGTCTGTTTTATAAAATCCAGCTTTCTCTTTGCTGAATTCCCTGGTGGTTTTTGTCTTTGCATTTGATCTTTCATTTTAATTAAGGATTTCAAAGTCTTGGAAGTTGTTCACTGAGCTACAGTTCAGTACAGCAGAATATATCTAGCCTTACTTTGCTTCATGTCTGCTTTTCCTAATGTATCCAGCAAACGCTTTTTCATTTGAGGTGCTACTGCCTGTTCCTAACAAGATAAGTGTAACTTAACATACTGCTACTACATGTAAACTTCTATACCCCAAGTACTTCTGCAACTTTAAATAATGAATTTGGTTAAGTAGAGGAAGATTTTTCTTTCAATGCATTAGGATGTGCCAACTTGTGTGTATTATGCTTTGCATGCAGCTTAAATGAAAATGAAGTATGGCCTTGAGAAACACAACTGAGATGAGCGCTTTATGAAGAATAGCTGCTAACAACTGCACACTGATCAAAATAGGCTTCTTGCATGTTGTGCTCTTCCATAAACAGACTTCTGTTCTGCTTTTTGTAACTGTGTAATTATTTCGGTTTGAGAAGTTGTTTTCCTGTGATTTTCTTGAATGAACTGACTAGTGACTCAAGATCTTGACCCTTTCATTTATCCTTTCCCCCAAGTGCACACTGATGGTTTGATGTCATCATCTTGGCTGCACTGCAGGCAATTCTTTACGGTGTTGAGTTGTAACCATATCTGCTTATTTTAAGCCCCATCCCTTTCCTTCCCCATTTGTGGATGGATACTTTTAACCTGGATTGTTTCGATGATATGCTTCACAGCATATCCCTGCAAATAGCCCCTGGGTTGTGCTGACAGCTGTTGAACAGTGCATCAAGGTGGAAGGTGGACTGTAAAGTTTTCAAGTCACCTTCACTGTCAAAGCCTGCTATTGTGGAGCTACAGTAAGGTTTTTCTTGATGAAGAAAAGTCACACTTAAGTCCTTATCTCACAAGTTGGGTTTTTTGTGGTTTTTTTTTTGAGTTCTGGGACTCCTTACTGTTTCTGCTACACATTAAATTATAAATAAATAAATGGTGGGGTGGATTGTTGGCTAGATTTAAAGTGAAAATACTTATTGTACCTAAAGTTCTAGGAAGTTATGCAATATTCAGAACAGTAGGAAAACCTTTTCATTGTAGTGCTTAAAATTTAGCATTTTGACACATAGAAAAGAAGATGGATGTAATTGGTCTTCAGTGACCGTGTTGTGGGATGCAGGAAGCACCAATTTAAGTGTAACTACTTTGCAGTAAAGTGGAGAGTCAAAATTTCAACATCTGAAATGTAAATTGTGCCATTTGGCATTGGCTTCAAAACTTGAGTTAGCTGGAAAGGTTAATGTGGAACTCATCTGTCCTGTCTCTCCCTTTTCCCTAAGAAGGATCTTACCTTTGTGGTGGCAAATTTGACAGATACCTCTCTAAATTCTGTAGTGGCTCTTCATTGAACAGAGGGGAAGGAACTACCCTTGCCTAGCTTGTATTTTAGATATGCCTTACTACTCTGAACAGAATGATGCAGACTTAAATGGCTACTGAATGCATTCAGGCAATACCTCTTCTCTTTAATTTATCAGGAAATATTATGAGTTCATTATGATGAAACAACTCTTTCCCCCAGCTCCAATACTTAACCTCTGTGAGTAGTGCTGCTATTTGGTCTTTACTGAAAGAATTTTTGTCCTGATAGAGAATAAGGCAGTTGATTTTATGTCCTCCTGGAATATGGGAGATGCAGGCATTTCTGCCCTCAGCTCTTAGGTGGTGTTGCACCTCTGCAGGTGCATTATAGAGCCACCTGCAGCCATTCTGTTAAAGAGAAGAATCAAGACCTGCACTAATATGTATGTGGGTGCATAAGCTTAAACAAGCTTTTTGAGCATAGGCTGCAGATGGCTTCTCAAAGTCTGTCTTGCAGGAGAGGGTTGCTTAGGTTTTTGACAGTTCAAATTGAGGTGTTCTATCAAATTTATCACTTGGAAATTGAATTTGGTATAGTATCTGTTAAAATTTTTGGCAGCTAGTTACTTGATGATTGCTGTAATAAAAAAAGGAGTAGAACTACATTCCATGTTCATATGCATTAACCTTAAGATAAGCTTTTTTCTTTGTGATCCATTCTCTTTCTCTGCACAATCACTTTAGTTTACTGTTGAAATATGTCATCCCATCCTGTGAATTGTGCCCTACAAACACCGTAAACAATTTCCTCTGAAGGTGCCAGTTTTCTCTTTCAGATATGTCTGTCCATCCATGTTATTTTATGTGAAGTGCCTGCAAAAGGTTGTTTTTAATAAACCTAGTTTTTTTCCTGAGCTAGACCACTCCAAGGGCACGAGGCATGGAATAGCTTCATTTCATTCTTTGTACCTGCAACTCATAATTTTAACATCTGAATTGTCTCTCTTTTTTGAGTTTGAGTCTTTCTGAATTGGTGGCTTTCATTTTTTAGTAAAATCTTTTCATTTGGAGGTTCAACAAAATTCAGTTCATGTCCTTGTGTTGAACAATTTTTCTGAAATCTGAAAGTCAACTTGTACCAGGCTTTAGTGCTTGCACAGCTGACGCACCTCACATCAGACCTTGGAGATGCTCTATACTTGATAAGTACTGAAGATTTATTGGGAAACTCTATCCTCATTAGATGTGAACAACTAGGGGAGTTGATAGGCGCGTGCAAGGAAATGCCATCAAAACCTTCACTAAGCTGGCTGGTGTACTCTTAATACCCATGTAGTGCTGACAGACTTGATACTGCCCTCAGCACAACTCGTACAGGCAGGGACGTCATCTGTTGATACCCTTACACTCCCAGGACATAGTTCAGTTCACTTGAGGAGTCTTGCTCTAATGGAAGTTAAACCTGGTTTTGAGACTTGAAAAATGCCATGCAGTATTAGGCTGCAGTTTTGGTATGTGGGTATATAATGGCAGCATGAGTCTGGCAAGTTGCTGCCAGTCTTGGCTCTGCTGTTCTTGCCATGAGGAAGAAAAGAAAGCAATGGACCTACAATTTGTAGTTCAGAGACTGTAGAAAATCTGTCCCTACTGAGGAGTCCATAAAAGGTACTTCAAGAAAAAAATGTGCATTTTGTCAGTAGGTTTACATTTTTGTACGTGACTTCATTGTTAGAAAATAATGCCTACTCAAAGTTAGTTACAATATGTCATGTTAATGCACAAGTGTCTTAATGCCAGGAATACGTGTAAAGAAAAAAGGGGTCTCATCTTTACCTGTGTTACTGATGGGATCCTAACCGTGCGTGCATAGGGAACAGGTTGGCAAACTTGCTTTGACAGCTTAAACATATAAGGCATCCAGTTGTCAACTGATAGCTGTTGATGTGTGAACCTCTGGCATGTGGCTTAGGGGTTTTCAGCGTGATCCTTTGGGGGGGTTTCCTGTTTCCTCTGAATATTGGCTGATGGATGCCTCTTTGCTAGGCTGTGGAATGTGCATGGGTGACCTACAAACACAGGGTTTCTCATTAGAGTAGGTGAAGATCAGCATTAACACCCTCTGTGTTCTGCAGAATTGCCGATCAGCTTTGTGGCTTATCTTGAGATATATTGCATTTAGTTTGTGGAGGAAGGCTGTGTGAAATAGTTCAGCTGTAAGCCAAGGTGAAATATGGTATTTCAGTTCTTGAAAATACCAGTGGATATTCTCAGCAAATGATCTCTCAGCTGTGGATGGTGAATATTGTCTAATTCATAACACTTGGGAATTCAGTCTCTTTGCTTCCTGTGAAGGCTGAATTATCTTCTTAACTGAGGTCTGACATCTTTTGTGTTCCATCGGACAAAAAGCTATTGCCTTGCCTGTCACTGAGTCTTGACATACTTAGAAGTTCTCTTAAGGCTCTGTCCTTGTGGTTTCTGCATGGTTGAGGTGGTTTCATATCTCAGGTCTGTATTTGTTAGTTTCTAAGATCCTTCACTGCTTCTGGATCAGCTCTTTATATGGAAGAGGATACTTCTCCCAGGCTCAGAGAAGAGAGGCCTGAAAGAACTCTGTAGAAGAAGGCTGTGGGCAGTTAATCAGCAAGCCTCTTCATCTCCAGTTTATGAACGTATCTTCTGTTCCTGTTAGTGGTATTTAGCGTCATCTGAGCCAGAAACTAATCTGCTGGTGTTTAATTCCAACTGTTCAAGAACAGTGAAACTGTTCACTGCCCTGGATGTTAGGAGGGCTTTTGTGGTCTATTTGTAGAGAATTGTATAATTCTAATGATTAATTAGATATGTTAGGAGGGCTTTTGTGGTCTATTTGTAGAGAATTGTATAATTCTAACGATTAATTATATTCTGGATCATAGAGGTATTAAAGGGTACTAATATCTGTTTTGTTTTTTGTGTGAGTTGGGCATCATCAGGAATGTGTGGAAGTTGTAGCTTACATGCCACCTGTGTCCCACCTCAGGATTTCTCTTAAGACAAGTGCAGGTGTCTTCATGGGACCTTGATAGACAGCTTTAGGAAATGCATAGGAGTCTCTTATGCACTTCATAAAGGGAGTCTCTATGAGCATAGTCCTGCTGTTCGCTACAGACTCACAGTACACTCTTGTTGCCTGGTAGTCTCAGTAGAGTGTTTACAGGGACAAGTGACTTGCAAGAGAGGTTGTTAGTTGTAGCACTAACAAAAGTTGAAGGTTTTGTCTACGTAAATACAGTGTATTGTGTGCTCTGTGCTGGCCTTTCTTGAAACTGCAAATCGGGAGTGACTGGGAGGAGGCAGAGGAGTAGGAAGCCTTCTGGAGAGTGAAGGTTGGCTCAGGGAGTCAGGAGGATGAAAGCACATGGCACGCTCTGCAGGTAGTGCTGACACAGAAAGTCTGAGCTTGGGAAATATGCAGGTTTTAAAGGCATATACCTAAGTACAAGTTCTTGGTTGTGGTTGTTAAGGTAAGTAATTGCTCTTTGTCCTTTTGGGGGTAACTTTATAAATTGGCCTGTCTGAATTATACTTGAAAATGTTGTATTGAGAGGAAACAGGACACTAAATGTGGAAGGCTTACAAGTTTGGGTCTTCATGGCACAAGTTTTAATGTTTACTTTCCGAAAAGTTTAGGATAACTTTCCTTTTTTTTTAAATCTCATCTTCTCAAATTTAGTTGCAACTTCTAAAATATATTTCAGAGTGCTCAAAGATCTCGTAGACCCTCTAAACTTTTCTATCAATAGAACAGAAGGTGTTTCAAAACTTAACATAATTTGTTGATAACTTTGTTTGTCAGTTATTGAAGAAAATACATCTGGTGTATGATAGAGTACCCTTGAACTCCCCCAGGATAGTGTTAACTGGTGACTGAAAAATCTTACAGAAATGTATTAACCTTCCTGTGTCATAAAAGATATGACATTCTTGGCAAAAATCTCCTTAAACTTCAGTCTTGCAAATGTAAAATACATAATGGAAGCAAAATATTGTTTTGTTCCACCAAGAGTCTGTGTGCACAGATCTCGGCCCACAGGAAGCCCAGATGCCTTGTGCTCTTTGAAAGACTGGTGGGATCAAGGTGGCCATGGGGTTCTTCAGATGTTAAGTCCTGAAATTGAGTTGAGCTGTTGGGAGAGGGGAAAGTTAGGAGGCCTAAACGAAGGTTGTCTGGTTTGTATAGCTTTTTCTGTTGTAATTTTGGGGTTCCCTGAGATGGTGTTCTGTAAATATTTTTGGAACTTGATACAGAATGGTAGACAATCAGGAAAGCTCAAGAAAGGCTTGTTTACATGACTTTTCACCCTGTACTGCTACAAACAGTTTGCATTTCAGAAAGTTTGTTAGGACACTGGTGTTCCCAAACAGGTTAGGGAGTAGCTTAATCTTATTTTTCAGCTACCGTGTACCATGGAAAAAAGTTTTGTCTGTCTGAACTGATGATGTCTTGTTCAACCCACTAATCATGGAAGTCCTCAGATGAGCAAATTCTGTTAGGAAGAAGTCCTACAAAAATAGACCTGTGTTAGAAAAAACCAACCAAACAACAACCAAAAAACCCTCTTTATACTTATTGCTGCAAGAAGAGAAGTTAGTCCTGTTGAAAATGGAAGGCCATACACATACTGCAGTATCTTATCAAGGAGTATTTTCTGGTTTTGATACTTCTGCATACTGCAGAATCTTATCAAGGAGTATCTTCTGGTTTTGATAATTCTTCATGGACAAAACATGCTACTTCCTACAGTCTTGCAGTTTTTGAGGTGAATAAGCACCCAGGGAAAGGCAACAGTCAGTTGCCTGACTAGACAAAGGGTACTTCTATGAGATGATCTTGTGTGGAAATTTGGGGTTTGGTCTAACTTCTGTTTTCTGTTGTGGCTGCTCTAAAGCACTATTGGAGGTGAGTAGAAGGTAACTGTTTGGTTACAGAAATAGTTACAAAGGGCTCTTTTTCCTTTTTTCCCTTCAAGTTCTAATGCAACTTCAGAGTGAGAGGACCAGGGAAAAATTCATCTGATAGCCTTCGTATTTCTAGATCTTGGAATTTCTTTTGCCTGAAGAGATCTATTTGATTCTGAAAGTTCTATAATGATATATCTTAATGTGCCTTGTTATAGCTTCAACTTGAAATGTTGGTCAGGGCAGAGGACTTGATCCCATTTCTTCTCCTAAGTCTGTTCTCTTGGACTCTCTTCCTTCTGTTTTCAGTCACTTTCAGGTACTGCTCACAATTATTTAGTTAGAGGTGTCCAAATGAAATTCCAGCTGACATGTAAGTCTTCAGACAAGAAGGAAGTTGCCTTTCATATCCACTGAACTTTTGAGATGCTTATGATGATAGAATTGGATGTTCTTGATGAAAGTCAGCAAGCTGTCACCTTGGCTACTGCGTCTCCTTGACCAAGATACTTGATGTCATACTCCAAAATGGCAGTGTACTTGCCATGCAATGCCATGCAGCCTTAGCTTTTATCAGCTTCACTTCTCTTTTTCCATGTCCAGGGGTCTTTCAGTAGGAGTTGCTAGCTGTAGTTAGGAAAATGAGAACTATTTGACTTGACTTACATAGTAAATGGAATCTCAGATGAAGCCATGTCTGTATCTCATGATTTTTGTGAATTTGAGGTAGTGATCCTGAATTCTGGCATCTTGCTCTCAGTTGAAACACTGTTAGTTTCAGTGGTATGTATTTAAAAACTGCCCTTCCTTAGATGTGCAGAGCTTCTCTATGCCACTTCTATATGCCTCATTACAAAGCACACTTTGGAGAACTCTAATTAAATTAATGGGATCCATTTTCTTTTCTCTTAAAGAAACTAATAATAAAAATTACCTGACCCATATCTCTGCCAAACTGAACTGTTTCTCTTTCCATCTTTCTTCAAAGCCGCAGTATTTCTGGAAGAATAGAGCTTTGGGAAACGTGTGTGCATCCACTGTTTGTTTTGGGGGGAAAAAAAAACCACCACCAAACCAACAAAAGCATTACAGGTTTTGGCCTTTAAATCAGCTTCTGTTTAAAAGCTTTTCCGTGGTCAAGTTGCTAGGATTGTGAGTCGAGCAGTGTGTCTGATCAGAAATGTTCACATGGACTACCAGAGCTGCTGCTAGTGAAGTAGACTTACATTTTGAAAGTATTTAAAGCTTGGACTTCGTCTTTATTCTCTTTGTAGATGCTCCTCTGCACATAGCCCTAAGGAGTACCCCATATAGAGATGAAAAAATAGGAAAGAGAAGAACTTCAACTCCTGTAAGTGCATTAAATAGTCACCGACATTCTGTTAGAGAACAAACCAAGAACCACATAGCGAGATTGCTGCGGAAGCCTCAAGAAAAAGAAAGAGTTGAAAATGGTACGCCTTTTTAGTTTAACCTGAAAAAGTTAAACTTAGAAAAGTTCTGGAAGAGTTTTAAGCATTGTGAGGAAATGATAATGTTGACAGAAAGTATTCGGTGTACCTTCTTTTAGAGAGTTTAATTTTTCATGAATGTACCGCATGAGATGTTAAGTGGTGCTTTTTCACTGTTTCTTTGCAGTAGTTTTGAATGAAAAATAAATATAGGGAATTTGATAAGTTTTCTTGCTTATATGCATTGGGGTTTAATCTTCCCAGTCAGTGTGTAATATTTTTAAGATGTAAAAAGTACTAAAGTATTTAAGGGTGTGAAAAGATTCTTGCTTATTTTTTGCTTGTTTGATACATGTCTTAATTTTGTTAAACTCTTGGTTGTCCAAAGCATTAAATAAGTAATCCTGAACTTGAGATACTTAAACTTAATAAAGCAAAAAATAGGGGGAGGAGTGGGAGAGGGGCAGGATGACCTAGTTTGTTCTTTTGTAGGGTTTTTTAATAGCATTTGACTACTTCTGGTAGTCAACATTCCTTGCTACTAAACATCTCTGAACAACTTTACTTCATGACTTTGACTGTTCAGTGGTATAGTGTAAACCCTGATTATACTGGAATCTACTATAATATAGGTGGGTAACAGCCATACAGGGGCCGGTGTGTGTGTGTGTATACATACAGACATATATAAAAATAATATATATTTAAATATATTATTTATGTACAAAAATAATATAAAATGATTTCCATACTTCCAGATTTACTACATCACCACTTTCCTTCAGATATGTGGTGAGAATTTGAGTCACAGTGATGAGGAAAACACAAAAAAATCCGTGCTTAGAATAGTCTATCTGAAACAAGTGATCTTTGTTCTAGAGATAGTCTTGAGAAGACCACCATACTTGCCTGTCACTGTTGGTCATAGTAGTCAGTCAGTACTTACCACCTCTGTTTATTCTTGGGCATCATTTGCTGTCTTCCCGTGTACAAAGGTCTGAACGAGATCCATTAGTGTCTCTTCATTGGGCTGACTCAGTGGGGCGTTTCTTATTTGAGAGTATGGCATATAGAGATTAAAATAAATTTTCACAGTGGTGGTGGAAGAGGTGACTGAGTACTCATCGTGGTCCTGAGTAGTGTCTCTGCCATTCAAGGAAATTGAGAGGGCTTAGGTCTTTTTATGTTTTTGCCAAAAAATCCTTTTTAAAAATATGGCTGTTGCGTGATGAAGTTTTAGGATTACATAAGGCAGTTGACCTTTCTCTTTGAGCCTGTGAACCTGTGAGGATGTTCCTAAACTGGGTAGCCTCCTTATCTGGTCTTTTTTCAGTGAGAATTCATTAGACTTCAGAGTGGTTGTAAGAAACAGTTTGAGACAAAAAGATTTTTCAGTACAGGGTTTTTGGAAGGTCCCGTTTATAATACTCATTCCTTGCAGGTTGGTTTGTTTTGTGTTTTGGGGGTTTTTTTGTTTGTTTTAGGGGGGTGTTTTTTGGTGGTTTTTTTTTTTTTGGAAAAAAAAAAAAGCCCTGCATTAACTGTGTTGTGCAGTTAAGAAGATAGCTGTACACAGAAATTTGCAAATACTTGGATTTTTTCAGATTTTTTAAAAGACATACTGGCAAGCTCAAGGGGATAAAGTGTGGAACAAAATGACAAATTTTTGTTATATTTATCACAGATATGTTGATAGTAACTGAAGTAGCATACTCTGCGCTTTCAGATATCTTAAAACAAATCAGATGATCTGACCATGCAAATTTCAATTCCCAAGTGAAAAGATGCAAAATTTTCCTACCCATGTTGACCTCAGTTATTCTCTTTGCCCTTATGGAAGAATAAAATGGCAGAACTTACTTGCATCCCTGTGTACGAGCAGGGAGAAGGAAGTGGTACCCAGAGGATCCTGGCCACTGGAGGACTAGGAGATGCCGACAAAGGAAAGTAAGAAGGAAGTTGGAAGCTCTGTGCTGAGACTTAAAAGATTAACGTCTTCTCTCCCCTCTCTCTCCCCTCTCTCTCCCCTCTCTCTCCCCTCTCTCTCCCCTCTCTCTCCCCTCTCTCTCCCCTCTCTCTCCCCTCTCTCTCCCCTCTCTCTCCCCTCTCTCTCCCCTCTCTCTCCCCTCTTCTTCCCCCCCTCAACAAATGGTAATGGAGGGGGGGGATGAAGTTTGTCTTTTGTGCTGTCAGTCATATTCCCTTTGATGGGCATGTAATTGGTATGGCAGGCTGCCATCAGTGTCAGAATTTAATGTGGCTGCTGGCAATGCACAATTTTAGCAGCCATCACTAATGACATGCCAAAAGAGAAATATAAGTGGCAAAGTAGCAGGAGATGTTCAAGGACTAAGAGGATGGGGAGATACAGAGCTGAAGACTGTCATGAGGAGGAGCTAGTGAGCATGTCTCCTGCATGCTCATCACAGCTGGTAGAATGGGACCGATTTCCGGTTTCTCAGAGCGAGCTGGTTGTACCACAATTTAGATTCACAGTCTAAAGCCTTAGATTGTGAATTGGGGAGTTTACTATTAGCATGTAGGAAAGAGGTTAACATAATACACTGGTATTGCTGGTTTGCTTCATGAGCGGTTACGGACCAGCTGGGGTTCTTAAATGTTTTATGTAGGAGAAGATTTCACACAGTATAGAGTGTCTTTAGGTGCTTATTCTGATATCAATAATGAGAAATTGAAATAGGTTTCTAAATGGGATGGTGAGTGGCTTAATCAGCTAAGCACTCTGAGAGCAGAGCCCTTTTGAGATGCAGGGCATCCTTCTGTAATAGATTTTATGGTTGCACCTATAATCTCGGCTGAATCAGGATAATTTACTTAAGGAACTGTATAAGTATCTATAGAAATTCTGCTGCAGAGACCTAAATCTGAAAGACAGGAGTTGTAAACAAATGCAAGGATTGCATCTGTTTGATTCCAAATATGGAAAGCAAGGGTTTGTGCACATTACCTTGCAGCAGGGTTATACTTTATGGCAAGTGCTCTGGAAGCATGCTTTGAGGATGGACTTGATTGAAAGATATCACCCAATCATTCAAAAATTATGGTGTGTTTTTTTTTTTATTCCCATAAAAATAGGATGGAGAATAGATGGTGAGAGAATAACAGTTAAAGCCAACTGAACCAGTTGTTACTCCAGTTTCAATGAAAACAAAATATTTGACTGAAGAACTGTACTAGAGTTTGGGGAGTTGGGTTTTGTCAGACTTCTTGTTACAATGCTACTGAAATGTTCAGGCATAATTTAGAAAATGGATGTAACAAATCCCCCAGTATTTTCTTTTTTAGTAATCTCTGAAGCACGTAAGTAGTAAATGGGCACTGGTGTACAGTTGATTTCGCCCACATGCTATTGTAATTTTGTTGTGGGACAATCAAAGTAGAACTTAAAACAGACCATACCAATTATGAGAGCTGGGAATTCTTACAAATAAGTTTTCTTGTTGGTTTTTTTTGCAGTGAACTGGCCCCGATTGTCCAGAGAAACCATGGAGGTCTTTAAGAAAATTAATAAGTGTAATAGGTGTGTATATATCTTAAAAATTAAATTGAAATGTTGTCTAATTTCAGCTGTTAAAGAACATGAGAAGAACAAAGAAAGAAAATCCAAAGACTATGGAAGGTCCAAGTCAAAGAAAAAGAAAAAAAAGAAAAAGAGAACTAAGCCTGGTAAAGCTCTTTTTTCTTCTGTAGAGGAAAACAGCTTCATTACTTTGTTTTGCCTGTTACCCAGTTCCATGCTCTTGCAGATAAGACTGTTTCTTAATTAATCTGTTATTTCTGATTTTATTAAGTGGTTAATGTTCAGTTGTGATTGGCAAGATAATTTATTTCCTGGTTGAGGTGTATCATTAATGCTGGATGACAGCTTATAATAGTGCCTGTAATGGCACAGAATAAATCCAACTCCAAAATGGATATGTCAGTCTTTAAGTCTGGCTTTTCATTAGCAAGTGTACTTATATGCAAGTTTTACCCAGTTAAAGAGGGTACGGATCCCCTTGATTTGTTACCAAGTACCCCATGTACCAGATGTTCTCAGTTATATGAGTTACTTTTGGGGCTCCTGTATGAATGATGGAGTTTGGAAATGTTGATGGGCCCTCTTTTTCTGCTGTTAACCTTGCTATTTCTTACATCTTCACTTAGTATGGGATTTCAGAGGCTGTGACAATGAGCTCTGTTAAACCTGTCACATCCTAAATTTTTTTCCTAGAGAGTAAATCTCTCCTCTCCTGGAGAGATGAAGTAAAAGCCTGATTTAAAATCTATACTCATAGTGTTGTCCCTCTGCCTCGTAACATGCTGTTCTACCTACATTACTAGGGTTGTACTAGGAACATGTCTTCTCTGCTTTCCTCGGCCACTTCATACTTTGAACTTCATATGTAGGCCCAGGTGTAACTGGTGATTGGGTTCTTCACTTCTGAAAATAGCAATTTATTCTAAAAGATTTCTCTAGTGAAATGTTTGCAGATCAAACGTGGCAACTCTCTCTGCCATGATGGATGTGTAGGCTCATTAACGCAGCATGTTTCAATCTGGTATGCATAATTTGTTAAACTAGAGCTCCTTATGGGGGCGTTTCTGAGATGGGAGAGAAAATACCTTACCTTTTGTTTGCTGCCATTAAGAAGTAGGGCAAGCTGTCACGAGAGAGTAGAGGGGAGGAAAAAAACACGGGCAGACTGACTCAGAATTGTACTGAAACAAATCATTTTAGTGAGTTTCTAACTATATGATGCCCTCAAATACAATAATCTGTAAACTTATGCAATAGTTGCACAAATAATACCCACAAACTGCTTGTCCATCTATTCTTGGGTTTTAAAATGTTGCTTGCCTGTTTTTGATGTTGCCCTTGTGGTTCTCTGGTCCATTGAACTATCTACCTTCTCCAGATAACTGATTGGAGGGTACTGCTTATAATGGCAGACAGCCTCAATTTATATACAGTGCAGGACGTGACGAATAGGTGCTTCACAGAGGAATTGTTCTAGGTGTTTTCTCCACACGTTCCTAATCAGGGCTTTTCTTTTCTATCCATTCATCCTGTTCTGTACATACACTAGGAAAATAAGAGAAGAGATGCTTTCTGTCCACTTTGTAGCCTGTGAGATTAGGGAATGTGTGTAGCCCATCTGAATGATAGTGGGATGTGAGGGAGAGGTCTGCAGTCAACAGTGCTTCTGTAGAAGTGCCTGTAATCCAAAAGCATTTGTAGACATACTGACCCTGAAGAATAGTTAGGTTTAAGTAACCAGTCTTTTCAGCCTTTTTCACTTACGTCAGCAGTGAAGGAATGCTGAGCTGCATAAGACTTTTCTGGTTCAGACAATAACTTTCTTGCCTCTAGAAAGCTTGCAAATCTTTCAGCAGCATAGTGAAGTCCTAGAGTCCTAGCATATTGAAGTGGAAACTGTTGCAGTGAATTATACATGCCTGCTGTGGACATGCATGGACTGTTTTTTCTTCTGTCAACTGTTCTTGACCACAGATTTCTAATAATAATGCTTCTTACAATTTTACAGAATACTCTGGCAGTGAAGAAACCACAGATATTTCGCAGGAGCTTTCTCCTGAAAAATCGGTTGTCACAAAATGTATTTCTTCAAATAAATCATCTGCCCACCCAAGCACACTGCTACACTGCTCTGATTCTGGACAGCACAGAGGAAAATCAAAAACAAATGGTAAGATGACTCTCCTCTATGGCTTGCTGATTCTGTCTTTCATTACCGGTAAATGTGTGAGCTGCACTAATATACACAAAAGCCAGTACTCATGATGTAAATTTGGCTATTCTTACACAGGACTTTGTGCATTTCCTTTCCCCTGCCTGAAGAAGTTTAACCCAGTTCATTTGCCACAGCTTGATATTGCTGCTTTTTGCTTTGACTTTTATCTTCACAGAAGCTTTAAGACTGTTGCCCTTATTTCAGAACTCAAACTCATTTTGCACCTTTTTGCAGAACCTTATTAACTCTATAATAACAATGTTCAGACTTCAGTAATTAAATTTTTCGTATTTCCTAAGGTTTCCTCAAAGTAATAACTCATTCAGAGTTAAAAATAGATGCTATGCAAGTTTTATACAGTATGTGTGCTGTGTTCGAGAGACCACTGGATGCGGTTATGTGTAGTTGTATAGATACAGTATAACACATGGTTATAATGGCTTTCTGAGCTTCATAATGATGAGAAGCTCTTGAGTAACTATTTATTAGTGTCTTCATAGTACTTCATAAACAGAGCTCATAAAAATGTGGCTGCTTTGTTCCAGCTTTCCTAATTTTTAATATCTTAGTCCATCTTGCTATTTACTATCACAAGCTGGTACAATAAAAACGGAAGACAAACATTTTGTTCTTTTTGTTATTCTTAAAGCTCACAAATTTGAAGGAAATGGTAGATGTGTGACAGCTTGATTATGTACAGGAACCTTAAATTCCTTATTGTACAGATACACTGTTGGTGACCATTTGATTTTTTTTTTGACACAACTGTTTTATTGTTTGGTATTAGGCAAAATGTAAAAATTAAGTTCAGTTAATTCCATTATATAGGGAAAACAGGAAACGTTAAGAACTACTGAAGCGCAGGTGTAGATAATGTCTTAAAACATGTTCTGCAAGTCTGATCAGTTGCTTTTTTGGAGCATGTTGACCACAGAATGTACTCGCAGTTTAGTAACTTGGCCATCAGTTGCTCTGATTTCTTTTGATTAGTTCATAGACATTGAAAGATGTGAAAAGTATTGGAAATGGTTTTACTCCATCCTTTTCACAACTGCTTTGCTGCTTTTTGCATCTGCAGAACTTGTACTAACAATAAAAGCAGTACCTATATAAATAAGATCTGATAATAAAACCCTTGTGTAGAATCAAAGTGCAGCGTGCTTAACCTGTTGCTTCCAGAGTACTTCAGGAAAGAGTGTCGTATCTCAGAGGAGAAGTAAAACTTAAACATGAAAATTAACTAATGCATTGGCTTCTCAGCCCCTTAAATTTGAGAACAGATGTTTCTCCAAAAGATCTAGTTTATACCACAGACTTGGTTTTTTATTTCCACAGTCCTGTTTTACAGGCTGTGATCAAAATAGTTTTACCCAATATAGGTGAGAGACTACAATCTAGTTAAGAGTGAGTAAAATTTTTACCTTCCACTCTCCTCCAAATTAGAGTATTTCCCAAATAATTACAATCCTTATCGTCTCCCTCTCACTCTCCCATTCTATCCCCAAGGAAGGTGTAGATGTTGCATTAATATTATTGACGTAAGCATCTCAATTTAGCATGTTGTTCAGTAAAGATTTTCTTGGCAGTTTTGTTCAATCCACAGAGATGCATTAATGCTTTAAGTAGTGTGGGAGCATTCTTAAAGAATACCCTGGGCAGTGCACTGCCCCTGAATTGGTAGATGTGTCCTCAACAGGAGCCTAAATGAAAATAATCATTTCTGAAGCAGGATTAAATTCTGTGTTGGACTCTGAATGTTTCTGTAATGGAGATGCTACTTTGTGAGATCAAATGGTTCATAAGACAGAACCCTCTTATCTCTTTTTTTTGGGAGCTCTACACTTGCCTTAGTACCAAGTCACAGTTCTATACGAATTGCAGAAACTAGTCTGAATTCTATTTGAATTTATAAATCTGGTTTTGTTTATTATACTTACTTGTCTAAAGAGTCTTTGTGTCTTTGGTTTGAGGCACTATATGTTGAGAGCACAGCTTTAATGACAGAAGCTGTTAAGCTGGAATATTTTGAAGGAGCTATTAATGAGAATCTAAAACTTCATTATGCATATGCACAATGTAGTAACATTGTGATGTTCCTTAAATTACATGGTGAACTCATGCTTTTAGAAATGTATGTCTTGCATACTCGGGATGAAATCTTAAGAGTTACGTGACCTTTTTGTAATTACTTGGGATTTTATCCAACTACTTTTTGTACAGAGGATGACACCCTGAGTGAGTCATCTATGGATAGCTTGCTTTGGAGTGATGATGACTGCAGTCAGGATGTTGATGTAACCACGAACCCTGATGAAGAAGTTGAAGAAAGTGATTTTGAGATTGTTCGGTGTGTTTGTGAAGTAAAAGAAGAAAATGACTTCATGATTCAGGTATGAAGTGGAGGGTGAGTGCACATTTTGGTGAATACAGTGGAAAGTGTCAGTGGAAAACGTATTGTAGAAATATGCACAGGTACATTCTGTACATGAAATAAACTATTGTTGTCCTCTGAAATAATAAATTTTTTTAAGATAACCCGTCAGGGTGAGCAGCTGCTATGATAGGTGGAAAACTTTGTGGTTTTGATACAGTTTATGAAAAATCTTCAGTTTGTTTTTTTATCGAAGGAAAGTGGAGGAAGAGGGACAATTCTATACTAGCCATTAACGGTTGGCTTGTCACTTGTGGATTTGCATTTTTCTAAAAATTAGAACACTTCCTAGGTTTAGAGAATACATATTTAAAATCAGTGGCTTTCTATCTGGCTTTTTTGCTTCCCTCTAATTCCGAGCATGTTCAGAACATTGCTGTGAGATGGTGATACCCTTCTACTTCTCTGCCCTCGCAAGAAGCTTGACTTAAACGTACACTCCTCTAGATAGGATGAACAAAAAAAAAATCATGACTTGAGTGTCTTGTTTTGAAGCAGAGATGCATTTGTCCATTCTGCAGCTTCTTCTGTAGTTTGTAAATTCAGAGTTCCTAATCTGCATAAGGCCATCTGTCCGTTCTCAATATATGTACTCTTTTTAAACCAACTTTACAGAAAACTGTTTCCAGCCAGAGCAGTGTCTATTATCTCTCCCACTTAAAACTGTCAATAGAAGCCTCTTTGGAACTGTCCTGGCTGTTCACTTTTACTTTTTGAGATGTTTGTAAATTACCAGGAAACCACTCCTGACATAGCTGCTCTCAGCCATTCCACCCACTTCCTATTAATTTCAAATAGTGAAGTCAAACATATCAAATAAAAAACTTCTTCGGCATTTTTTTTGCTCTAGTTCATTTTGCCACTGCTGCTTATGTGAGCTGCATGGTCCCCTTTGGTAATTCCCCCTAAGTCTTGTAAGAAGCATATGCAGGGGCTTAAGTGTGTGATGCTCTTGAACCTAGATCACGAGCTTTTTTGTAGTTGCCCTTCTGAAGAAATGAGTTTTTTCTTTCTTTCTTTTTTTTTTTTTTGGAGGCTCCCACCCTTCCTATCTAGATAACTTTTTTGCTTGTTGTGGGACCTTAGTTCAAAGTGACAGCAGTGTAGCTTGGCAGCTGTGCTCGTTGCAAATTTTAAGGTAATTACAGCATTCTTTTGAGAAGGTTGTTTTATTTGTGAATGGATATGGCATGACACTGACTTCAGAAATATTTTTCTGGCACGCGAAGCTCACCCTCATCTGCAACTTTTGAATTCGCTTTCCCAGGCATTCTGTTGCTAATTTTTGTGAGGTTTGAATCCCACTTTATGGGACTCCTTACTGAGATAGTTGCTGGCATGTTACTGTGAACTGTGTTTCTTTTTTGCTGTTTGGAACTAGGAGGAAAGACAGAAGCAGATCTATACCTACCTCACAGCTGCTGCTGATTTTTTGGTGGACTTTATTGCTTGAATGGAGGCAGAAACCTGTTAAGGAGAAGAGGGGGTGCACTGTTTTAATTGTAGTGTGAAGAATTCTTGACTTCTGCAGCAGGACAGTAGAAACACCTTTTTTTCTCTGAACATCAACAGCCTAATTCTAAAAATTTTTAATAGGGCTAGCTAATGCAGCTAAGTTTGATTTTTGACCTCAACAGTCGAGTTTAATGGCTAACTTCACCGGGTAGTTTTCTTTGGCCTTCCATGCTATTTTATGGAGATTTGCTCTGGAAGGTATGACACTTTTTCTGTTAGTGCTGAGTTAATTTTGATGGGCACCTTTGTATTGGTGTTGGATCCTGACAATGCAGGGCAAAAGATACCTTGTGCATTAGTAGGAAAGGGTGCTGTGATGGGCAGTGGTCAAAATTAGATAAATAGCATCTGAGTATATAGGAGGAAAAGGAGTCTGACAGTTGGGAATAAAGGGGGCCGGCTGCCTTCTGAGGAGATGGTTCAATGAAAAACACAAAGCTATGGTCTGGAGTATAGTTTTCTGGCAAATGGAGGCTCAACACTAGTCTGTGATTGCAGAATGCAGAGAACTGTTAGCTAGCTCAGGACATAGTCTATGGATAGCTTTCATGTAAGGTTTCATGGGCTGCTTCAGAGATCGATTTTCCAGGTTGAACTAGTTTGGGGTCTTTTTGAGTGTATTGCAAAGTTCTAAACACTTTAGCTGTGTTGTAAAAGAATTGTCTAGGAGAGCAGGTATTCCCTCTGGAAAGGAGATGCAGATTGGCCGTGTGGTGAGTACCTGCATTCATTACAGGGATTGAAGCAATAGGAATTGGGGAGCAAGGAGCTGGTAACAAGATTTTGGGAGGGTAGGTTGCTTAAGATACCAAATGCTGTGGTCCCCACACCTTTCTGTCAGCCTGTAGTTTTTGGGAAAATGTTTTGAACAGTCTGGTCTTCTGTTGTTGATGTAGAAATGCCTGAGTTAGCTCTTTAAGTACAGAGCATTAATACAAAGCAAAGATGCTATGTTATAGAACTGTGGAATTACGACAAAGGGAACCTATCTTCAGCTTTTCAGAGGTGTAGTGCTGAGATTGACACTTCCCTTTGACTTTATAGGGTGAGAATCCTGTGTAGTTGTCATAACTTTATAAGAAGGAAAGATTTCTTCCCTATTTCCTACTCAGACTTTAATATGACACTTAGAAACTTGAATTTGGAAGTGTCTACCCTAAAGAACTTGCATTTAGACTTGCCCTCCCTTCCTGAAGATATGTAATTTTGCTCCGCGTATGGGTTTTTAGAAGACTATTGTCATTCTTTGCACTTGTCTCCATTGGGGTGTTTATTCTGCCCCTGCTTATTACTCTGACAAGATCTGACTGAAATATGCTGACGCTTGGGGTACTTGTTTGAGCACGTGCCTGTGTGCCAATCTGCCTTGACTTGGTGTCAAAATCGGGAGCCAGGGCAGTTTCCCGTGCATGTGACTGGAGGTTCATTCCTCCTAGGATATGTGTATGGTGCCCTCTTACAAGAGGGAGAATGGTAAGTCATTCTCTCTTTGAACTGCGGTCATTTCCATGAATGTGCTGAATTTAGAAATAATGAGGAAAAAAGTTAATTTTAAAAACAAGCAGCACCTTTATTTTTCCTGAAAGACTGGGGACCATTAAGGTTTAATGAAACTCTTACACAGTTAAACCGACAGTTTGTTCCATTTAGGTCTTTAAACTAATAATAAAACCCCCCAAAAATTCAGCCTAGAGATTTTGCAAAAAACTCTTCCTTTATCTTGAACTTGCCTTAAAGTAATTGTCTCAAGCAATTCGTGCATAAATACCATTCATTACACCGGGATGCAGACACAGGGTTTTGCATTTAAAGTAAGTACCTGCCTCAGTAAGTAGAAGATAAAACTGGAAAAAAGTATAAAAAATGATATATCATTGGTCAATACTGTTTCATTCCAGTCTCTATAACTTTGGAAGGAGGTTACTAGACTTCATTTATGGAGCCTGTGTAAAGCAGTAGCTTAGCATTGCCACGTGTTACTTCTGAAGGCACAGACCTCCCTTTGTAGGGTAAGGCTTGGGCCCGGAGAAGTCCAGACAAAATGTCATTGTCCCTTCCTTTTGGTTTTTATACCTAAATGTTGGTGAATTTGTGTGTGATGTAGAGAATTTTGGGGCTGGATTTGGTGACCTTGGAGGTGATGGTTGTAAATGGACTTGGGATATTTTTGTTCTGGTAGATGAAAAGCTGCTTCAAATACAATCCCATTGGGTTCGGTTGTTTCTTTCGCATTTGAACTTTGATTTAAATATTGTTGCACAACTCTGCATGTTTTTCCTCTTCAAAATCTCTTATTTGGCTTGCTCTGAATCTCCCTACTACTGCCTGGACAGGGGGTAGCTTCTGTGTAGCATGTGTCTAGAGCAGTAAGCCTGTAGCCTGGCCAGCCAAGCTGTGAAGTAGAACATGTGGATAAAAGGAAGCACCTGTGCCCTGATGAGGTGGATATTTAAATATCAGTTGAGTAAAATAAAAAAAGCTGGGATGCTTCATTAGAGTTCTAGGCAAACTTGCCTGGAAAAATCACCAAGTGTAGCTCTGTGCCATATGGCATGATTTACAGGATGCAAGTGTAACTAGGTCCAGGAGCTCCCTTTGTATTTTTAGCACACAGTCTATTTTTCTTAATCTGTTGTCTTCCTTTTAGGACACCTTTTTCTGGCTCTACTAATCATCTTTGTGAAAGGAGGATGGTGTCTCAGCCTCTTTTTGAAAACATCTCCTTATTGCTTTAGGACTGTTTACCCATTTTGTAAGGCAAAACATTGTTAGTCCCATCTTTCAGAAACTCCTTTCTCTAACCTTCTACGTTCTCCATTCCCAGTGCTTCTATTTCCTCCACACCTAGACCACTAATTTAATACAATGATGTATTCAAAAACTGGTGGTCCCTTTCTGTCTCTCATAGCTTGAGGAAAGGCAGCAGATAAGAGCAGCATTAATAAAAGTGGTATAAGTAGTGTTCAACACAGATGAGATGTTTATCAAGTCAGCATCTTTGTAGGTCAGTGAAGAGCAGCATCTAAGATTACTTGCAGTTGCTGCTTGTGTTTGTTTTAGCTCATTTTGAAAACCTTTGCCAGTATTGATGAGATCTCTGCATTAAGCTTTTGGCTTGTGCTCCAAGAAATAAAGGTTATGATCTATTGTCTCACTGCTTGTCAAAATAGTAATTCTGAGCTGACACCACAGTTTCAAATCAAAATTGACTTAATATTCTTATGTGGGGTTTTGTCCCATGTTTCAGTTGTCTTTAGGCTGTAGTTGAAGTTTTGTCTGCTTGTTAAAAGTGTGTGTGGGGGGAGGGGGAATGACTGAAACAGAACATGTGGATATAGTTTTTCCTGCTCTAAAACTGTATGACTTTAAGTACAGTGATTGTATTTTAAATAGCATAACTGTGCTAAAAAAGTAGGGCCAAGTTATATTCAGTCCTTGCCAATATGATTGCTCACACTTGGAAGGATGTCGGAAGTTTTTAAAGCTACTACAGCTGCATCTGTACTTTTATATTAGTAGAGCTACCTGTGAAATAGATAAAATGTTAGATACAAGTATCAGTAAAGCATAATATTGGCTAGTCCTATGTGACATAGGATTTTATAATTGAATGTGATTTACTGTTTGAGGGGGGAACTTTTTGATTCAGAAAACTTGATATATTTTGCTAAAGAAAGCTTGATTGCATACTGTTTTCTGTCCTGATTATGTGTGCATGCATCTTTCACAAAGATTTTCACCTCCAAAGGGAACATTTTTGCACCTTTCAGGATCTCTGCTTCCACTTGTAATTGTTGTCATTCTCCAGAAATCCATGTGAAAAGTGTGTGGGAAGGGTTCAAATTTTATTGTAGTCTGATTCTTTAATGTATTTGCTTGTAGCTGGAAGAGGGGGGTGGGTATTAATACACCTTTTTGTCTTAAAATATGTACATGATGTCTCTTAATTGAGGTAATTTATTGAGCTCCTTCTAGGCTTCATTTCTGTTGATGTGCACTTCTTGACTTTAAACAGTGTGAAGAGTGTCTATGCTGGCAGCATGGAGTCTGTATGGGTTTACTGGAAGATAATGTACCTGAGAAATATACCTGCTATATTTGTCAAGATCCTCCAGGTACAGAAATTTAAGGTTACAGAGCCTTCTTATATATGTAGTAACTTTATTAGTTTTTATATATATATATATATATATTGCAAAGATTAATTTTTTTTTTGCTCCCCTAGCTGTGTCCGTCATTATAGGTAATTGAGTTCAGTTATAGATACAGAAAGTTTAATTTGTGTGAATGTACATGAGTCAATATTGTGGAATTACAGCTGGACAGGAATGGAAATGAATGTTTTAACTGCAATGACCATCTGTCACATATTTGTCAGTAATAAGGATTGTACTGTCTGGCTATGGAACATTATTTTAGAAGCACTCGGGAAACAAGCGAAGACTCCCTCCCCATGGGCACCTCTTACAGGATATGACTGCAGCTTTCCTCCAACAAGACCAGGCTTACGCATTCTTTAAAATAAGTCAGCAAGAGGCTTGCTGGTTCTCAACAGCCGGGATGTGCTAGTGCTTGTTATGGAAAGGCACTTGCAGTCCATATATATAAATAAAAATATAAATTGTCTGGGGCAATGCAGTCAGAGCTGATTAAGCAATATGTTCTCTACTCCTAACTGTGTATTTTAAAATGTCTTAGTCCATCTTATGCAGCAGGTAAAATTACACTTATCGTGGATCTCTTCTGACTTCCTACTCTATGAATTATAAAGCCTCACTGAATGTGAAACGGATGAGGTTCGGGCTTGAGTCCATGTTCATAAATTATGAGAAAATGGGATCTCTGTTTGCCTAATCACAAGACCTTTTTGGTTTATATACATATTTGCATTGTGATCTCTGCTTTTTTTGGCTGTTTAAAACTACTAAGTCTTTGATAGCTTAACTCATTGATTTGTGTAGTTATATACTAATGTTGTTTGTACTCATAGCAAGGAAGACATGCTATGCTTACATTCAGTTATCTAAGTAGTAAAATAGTTTAACATTTGTTTAAGTTTTTTTTACAGTATCTTGTGTCCAGGATTTTAACCCTCTATTTTCAAGATATTTTGCTTTGATTTGTGTCAATTTGAGTTAGTCTTAACTAAAGTGCACATGCAAACTGAAGTTGTGCTATCACACTTGAACTATTTGTACTTAGTGAGAAACTTTATCAGAAGTTTCAGAACTTTATAATGTTTTTTGGTAAAAGCTGATTACAACTAACACTTCATTTGCTTCATTAGTTTAATCACTTTTATTAACTATTGATTTGAAGATCCTGAAATTTTATTTTATTTATTTATTTATTTGGGCTTAATTTTTACCTCTGTCTTGGAAAAGAAAAACTTATCCAACTTTTTGACTGCAAAAGTGGTTTCTCAGTTTCAGTGGATCTGCTGTCGGCTTGAAATGAGCTAAATAGGCTTTATGAATCTGCAAAGAAGTTGCTTTTAAAACTGGGCATGGCCATTCAGCAAACTCTTATTTAGGAGCCTTCCCCAGTTTAGTGCTGGGACTTGTAACAGCACCATTCATGTTATTGGAAATAAAAGCAAGTTTAATGTAATTATGCCTAAAAACTGTACCAACTGTCATTGTAGACAGTTGGGGTTTTTTTGAGTCGTGGGATTTTTAAGAGACTTGTTAACATTTACCCTTGCTTAAAGATGATCGGGATGCTTATGATGTGACAGAATCATTCAAGCCATAGAGAGCATACATTGTGGGATATCGTCTTGTGTCTTCTCTTAAGCTTATACACCTAGAAAGAGAGCACTTTTTGTCTCTGAGTACACCGCTAAGGAAACAATGCCATGGATGGGCTTCTGTTGGATAATTTCAGCGTTAAGATGACCATGGAGTTCTAAAATTCACGATTTTATTCTTGTGGACTGAACTTCATTTTGTCACAGATGGTAGCTTCTCTAACACAAAAATAAATGTGTAGGGGTTAATACAGGTATGTCAGGAATGTCTCCAAAGTGGTTCTGGCCATACCTAGAAGATCTCTTGCTTGATACAGCCTATCTGCCTGAAAAGTTGAGCTGTTATAGCCTTGAAAATTCGTTCTTCCCTGTGTGGGTTTCTGTTTGAGCGTTTTTGGAGGTCTTGCCTCAAAACATGGAGTATTGTTCTGTGCAGCCTAGTGGCTGAGTGTGCTTACAAGCTCACTCGTTTGCTTTTACTCCTTTACTGAGACAAAGCATTAGTATTGAATTTAAGTTTGAAAGTGTCCTTTATGTCCATGGATGTTCATATAGGGCATGATATAGAAACCATTTTGCTGCCATTCTATAACTACCATCCAAAACCATATGAATACCTGTGACCAAGTTCTGCTCATTTCTCAGTACGGCTTCCAAAGAGTAGTTTTGCTTCATTGTGCCAAAGTTAATAGCATGGACAGCAATGCTACTTAATATGCATGTAGTGCAATCCCTTGTTCTTACTCTGCTGCCTAGTAACTTTTTTTTTAGCTTCTCCTTAACTGCTGAAACTTCTAGTCAGTATTAACCTGCTTATATTGGAGACATTTTGTGAATATCTGAGTCTGTGCTCCAATGTTGTCTCTCGTTTTGTAGGTTCGCTGACTGGGCTGTATATAGGCCAGTGAATGATGTGGTGTTTCTCAGGGTGCTGAGCTTCTGAGAACATCTGTTGTAACAATACATTTTACAGGGTGTGTGGGGGCTTTTGTCGGGTTTTTGGCTTGGACTTTTTTGTTTGTGTTTTTGCAATTTAGCAAGCAACTGAAGTTCCACTCTTTCTTGCTAATACCATTTTGCTTGGCTTAAATTACTTTTACTGATGCATTTATCACATTTAACATAATTTCATTTCAGCTGCTGTTGATAGTCCAACCTCTTAAGCTAGAATTAGCATTATTAATAGCCTAACTTAGGTAACTTCTCCATCAGAACCTCATCATTGATGTCTTTAAAATTTACTTTTGAATGACTGTACTAATACGTGCATGATGCTTAAAAACAAGACCACTGGAGAAGGGAAGTTCACTGCCTTTTGCTGCATTTTTGTCTGCAGAGAGCTGTATTCAAACTGTAGCTTTAGTTATAACCATGGTTACTAGACAGTGTGATACCCTGCTAAAAATACACTTTCCTCTGTGCATCAGCCGCAATTACCTGTTGTGGATGTCCCTTGATGGAATTTGGGGTCTGAATGCTTTTACAGTTGGGCAGAGGTTTTTGACTGAGGTTATCATCTCACTTCCCACTTTATAAGTTCTTCATGTCTTCAGGGTTTTGTCTGCTATTATAGGATCTTTATTGGTACTGTTGATAAGAAAAACAAGCTGTTGCAAGACTTTGAGATAATAGGAATTACTACCAGTAATGTTAACATGCCATAGTTAATGCTTCATTTTAACACACTCATTACTGTTGCTTTAGGTCAGAGGTCCAGCTTAAAGTACTGGTATGAGAAGGAGTGGTTAAGTAATGGTCACATGCATGGCTTAGCATTTTTGGAAGAAAATTATTCCCACCAGAATGCCAAGAAGATAGTAGCCACTCACCAACTTCTTGGCGATGTACAGAGAGTGATAGAAGTACTGCATGGACTGCAGCTGAAGATGAGCATATTACAGTAAGCAGTATTTAAGTATCAGTCGGCATGTTCTCAACATGAATTAGATTTCAAATAGTAGAAAAATAACCAGAAATTCAGACTTATTTTTGTGCTTCTTTGTGGATATATAACTACATAGTTTGAATTGCTAACATGATCTTGGGAAAGGACTTGGCTGTTTAAAAACTATTTAAGTGTGTTGAGGAGTGTAAATTGACTATGTGTATGGAAGGGTTGGGAAAGTATGAAGGAAGGAGGGAGAAAACCAATAACAACAGCTTCTCCTAAAGCACCTGAATAGATCTAAGTAGCAAGAAGAGGATAGGCATATAACCTATGGCAGCATTCTTATAACACTTGCCTTCTCCATTCCAGTAATTCTAAATCATCACTTTTCCAGCAGAAATCAGATCTTTTTGTTTGGCGTAATGCGTTGCTCTGTTGTAGCGGGAGAGCAGTTGCACCTTCAGCAACCTGTAGCAATTCATTTCTACGCAAAGATTATTACAGATATATATGAAAAAATAACATATTCTGTAATCACTGTAGAAATCAGGTTTTCTGCATCCATTCCTGTTTAAAGTCATCCCTGGGTTCTGATGACTGAAAAAATATTTTTCTAACTCAAATCCAGCAGTTTTAAATTTATTTAATTCCATATTTATAAATTGATAAATTGTACAGCAGCAGCTATTTGGAAAGCAAAGCTTTTAGTGTTTCCAGTGTTCTTGAAAAATTTTTCCCTTCAATTTAATCTGTGGTGATGCAGTAGGGCCACTGGCAGTACCTGAAATGCTTAAACAATGGAATAATGCTTAAAGCAAAAGAGTAGCAATTTTAACATAGGGTTTTGCTTTTCCATTATGGTATCCTTTAGTCAGACCTGCAAGTAATCTCTTTCTCTTTGGAGACGGTGGAACACAAATATTGTAAGACCACTCCTTAGGCCTTTCTTAATAGCAAGACTTCAGATTGTGGCTTTCCAGTTGTAGAGTAAACTGAGATTTGCATAGCACTAAGGTGTGGAGCACTGGGCAAGTATGTGATGCTTGTTACAGACTTTGTTCCTTTTCCCTCCCATCCTGAAGTTGGTGTGATGACCTGGTTTAATTAAAGATGAGGTGTGGTCCTGTTAAGACCATCTTGTTAAAAGCTATAGCCCCTGTTTTCTTTATCATTACATAAATCAGAAGGGATTTTAAAAATTGCTGAATTAGAAGAATGATCATATTGTTGATGCAGATCTACCATCTAGGGGAGAGGAGATGATTTCACAGCTGCCTGAAGTTATTAGGAGAGTGTTGCTCAGTTTTCACGGAGGTGACAAAGGATCAGAGGTGACATTGACAGCTTCAGTGTCAATGGGAGGGAGAGCCAGTCTTCAGAAGGCAGTAATTAAAAGGTTGCTCAATTATTAAGTATTCAAATTTTCATCCTTATGTAGCTGGTGCATCATCTTTCAATTTTCTGTCTTCTGTAAAGTTATCCCTTGCTCTTTGCTGAGCAAAATAGTGCCTTTAGGTGTAGAATGTAAGTGGAGCTGGAATAGAAAGCTTTGGTAAATGAACACTTGGCTTTCCCTTTTCTAGGCGTGCCTTCAGGATTGCTCACCAAGGACGTCATAGACATGCAGTCCCTGGAGGCAGAGGCGCTTGTATAAAGCGGTCTGAGCAAGTCCTTGGCTGTTGTACTGACTGTAGTTTCCTCTGATAGACACTGAAGAAACCTTAGCTGCTGTAGAACGGATTAGAAAGCAGTTACTTTGGAAGTAAAATGGTCATGTTTTGTTGAGTGGTTTGGCTAACAGCTGGAAAAGCTGGATCAGCTTAATGGAGTAATTTCATCTGCCTTTGTTTGCAAGGAAGCACAGAATGGGGTTTTGGGGCAGACCCCCTCCTTTCCATGCAGCTGAATGCAGGTGCTTTAGGGTCAGGATTTGCTTCTGCTGCATTCTTGCAGCCTGTAGCAGATAAGCTGCCTGCCCGCCCTTTGAAGATAAGCAGATTGGTTCTGCTTTGCTCTCCTTTTTACTGCTGTTTTAATGCCTGACAGACATGTGGAAGAACAGTACCAGGTACAAATGCTCACTTGACATTTTTGTTTGTTTGTTATATCTGTGTAAGAATCTGACACCTATAGTTGTCCCTGCTGCTGGAATAAATAATGTATTAGTCAATTTGAAAACAATTAAAATAAGAATTTTTATAAGAAGCAGGTGGGGGGACTATGGCATGTTGGTGTACCAGGCTGTAGAGTTTGCTCAGCATCTTGGGATTTAAAGGAAATAATAAACCACCACCACCCCAAGTCCCCAGTTGTTGTTGTTATTAGAGGGTTATAAAAGATCAGTGGATTGAATTTTAAGGTTTATTTTGGGGAACTACAGGCTAAAGTTTGATACTGAGTGGTTTGAGGGGGTCTTTTCATTTTACTGGTGTTTAAAATTGTTAAAATCTTAGTTTAGCTTCAGTGTACTTGACTTACTTGTTTAAAATACTAAAAATATCCCAGTGAAAATGAGTTTATGCTGTTAATAAATTGCAAATATTGAAGCAAAATGCTCCTTCAAGGGCAACATTGGTGAAAAGTTGTATGTATCTATTTGAAACTTGTTCTTCATTTTTTTTCTTAATGCCAACACTTGGCTTGTATACCATGTTATAGAGATGGAAAATAGTGAACCTAACAACATTGTAGGAAGATAGGCAATTGAGGTCAGTGAAATTACATTATTTCAGAATATTTGGGTATTTTTTACTGATTACGATGACTAAAGAATATAGTAGTTCAACTATTCTTACTTAATTTCTTTATGTAATAGGATAGTTTGTTCAGTCACCTTGAAGTTTAAATTTGGTGGGTGGTTTTTTTTTTTTATGTTTGAACAGAAATAAGGAACATCCTGACCTAAAGCTTTGGTGCCATCCATGGAAGCACATTACAGTGGATGAAAAAATTCATACAAAACACATCATTCACATTGAGGAAAACTGTTGCAAAGAAGAGATGGCAAGTTATAGAACTTGGAATGGGACAGTTGAGAAACCCTCAACCATTCCTTCTGTGGAGGAATCTTACATTACAAGTGAACACTGTTACCAGAAGCCTCGGGCCTACTACCCTGCGATAGAGCAGAGATTGGTTGTGGAAACAAGAGGTTCAGCCATGGATGATGGAGTAAATAGAATAAGGGAAAATGGGGATGATGCTCTGTCAGAGAGATTTGGCTGGAATCTGGACCGAGAAATATGCAAGATGGAAAATGAATCCAAACACAGTTACTCTAAGGTATTTGTATTAAAATAACCCTCTCTGCATGGAGGATGTGTTTGCCTGGCAAAGTGCAAAACTCAACCCTTTTTAGTAGTATTTAGTTTGTTTATTTGTGTTTAGTTTTTTCCTATACTGTTAAATTTAAGTTGCCAATACGAGTTAAAATGATAGGCATGACCAGCTCCTCCATTTCAAAATAATAATTAAAAAAAAAAATCTAGGTTGAAGAGGACCTTAGATCATCTGCACAGTCTGTGGAACATGCATTATGGTCCACTGGCAGTTCATTGCTTCTTACCTTTGTGTGTTAAATGTAAAAATGAATGGGATAGAGAACAGGGCAAGCATGTATGATACTACCAAATACACTGGTGTTCCAGCTTTTAGTTATTTGCATCTTGTTCCCATGTTTCTTTTAATAGTTACATTAACTAAATTGATTCCAGCTTCTTCAGGCACCATTTCATGGTGGGGAAAAAAAAGTAGCCTGAACTGATTTTTAAGAATGATCCCATTGAACAGTCCTGTGTCTTCTTCCTACTGGAGAACTCTAGTTTTATCTTTTCAACTCTTGGTTCTCGTTTTCAGCTTTTATAAGGTCTATCAGAGGCCTTTTGTTCTACACCCCAATGCAAAAATTTTGCTTTCATTAGTTAGTGCCAAGTCATATGAAATACAGCCTGACAAATGTTAGAAAGCCTCTGGGAAATCCTGACCTCCCTTTTTTTAGACTAAAAGGTTGTTTAGGTTTTATTTCATGTATGTGTAAGCTGTAATTTATGTTCTTTCTGACTTCTCTATCAAATCAGTTGAGATTGCTTTGTGTTTCCCAGAAAGGCATGTATTTCAGTTCTTCACTCTTTTAGGAGCCTTTTTCTAAAACCTGTCATATTTCAGCTGAGTGATGAAAAAAAGTAGGGGAGTAGAATCAACACTGACAGTGTAGTCAAGTCTTATAAGTGGTGGTAATGTGTTTTTTCTCTAGCTGCTTCGATGAAAGTTTTAGTAGAATTGAGATTAGATTCCTTCAGAAGAAATCCCTTCTCACTGCAAACTCATTTGCTCTTTAGTTGATTACTGTCATGTTAAAAATGGCTTTAATATGTTTCCTAGGATGCACAGATTAAGTGCAGTATCTTCCAGCTGGAAGTTGGCAGGGAGCTAGCTACGTGTATATGTGTTATCTTTTGAAAATCAGATGCTTGTGAAGTGCAAAGAGTAGGTCTTAGCAAAATACCTATAAAAGCATGTCTGTATTTCAATCCTCTTGCCCAAATTGCCTTAATATTTGTGTATGATGTTAACTTCAGTTTTACTCTTTGTGTCTTTATCCTCCACTAGCCTAAGATTAGTTGAGCAATTATCTCGGTAACTGTAAGGACCCAGACAGTCTGGCTTACCAATTCTATTTCACTGTAATGAATATTAATGTATGTATTTCTGCTAGGTAAGAGAGTCTGTCTCTAAGAAAGTCGCTCCAGAGGAAGCCATTGAAATGAAATTGCTGGAAAAAGACAAAGAAGGAGTTGTGAACTCGCAGCTGCAGTGGCAGCTTAATCTTTTAGCTCATGTGGAATCTCTGCAAGATGAAGTCATACACAGAATGGATTTCATTGAGAAGGAGCTAGATGGTAGGTAACATTTTTCTGTTTAAAAAAATAACTGTATTTAACTGAACTACCTGTTCAAAACATGTTAATTTCAATTTTACTTCTGCAGACGTACAAAGAGGTGAGTGTTACTTTGTCAGATTTACTGCATTTACTAATAGAAAATAGACATGCTGCTGATGTTGGGGGGGGGTGCATTTTAAAACAAAGATCAAATTAAAACTGAGCAGAATTTTATAGGAAAAGTTCCAGTTAGATCACCTCTAAATACTTGCACCAGATGAGGTAGTTGGAATATCTTCCATGTCTTTTTGCTTTCAGGTTTTTGTCATTTTCCATAGCGCTTCTGTGTATCTGAACTTCCCTTTTGTTCTTCAGGAGCTTGCTGGCTGTTTCAGCCTATTCTAGGTGGCCTCTTTGGTGCACAAGGCTCTTATCTTTTCCTGTCTCTTCCAAATTCTTTACTTAAATGTCTCTTGAAATTTGTTTTCCTAGTAATGGAAAACTTCTAAACCCTTTATGTGTTACATTAAACGATCAAGGATAGTTCTTTTTCTTAACAACTTTAAGTCTGACCATTGGTTGTATAGTGGTTACAGCACCAGCTTTTCTTGCAAGGGTATTGGGAATCTAACCTTTGCCAAAGTAAGAGTCCTCTCTTTTGTAGTTTGGTGAGGTACTGAAAAGTTGAACAACTAAAGGAATATTTGAGGTAATGAAGATCAATCAGGCCTGTAATCATAATGCCTATTTCATAAATTATATCAGGTTTTTTATCTACTGCTGAGCTGGAGGGCTGCTCAGAGCATTGCTACTCTGGTCAGGAATTTTCTTATTTCAAGGCTGGATGTGTCAATAGTTGGGCAATGCCCACTAGTTCTTCAGATAGTTCAGACAGTTCTTCAGCCCTTAACCTAAGGGCAGTATCTGCTGATATTGCCCTTAGGTTAAACTAGCCTGTAATCCAGTTAGTGGCAATGGCCACTGCTGCTTCTCTTGGTAGATGTATTCTGTCTTCAAGGTTTCAGTCTTGTTCCACGATACTGCCCTGTCCCCTGAACTCATCGTAGTTCAATGTGACCACCTTTCTCATGGTCATATTACATTGTCACCTGAGTTGTCTTTGGTCAGTAGTATGTCTGGTTCTTGTTTCCTGCTGAGAAGCTTTAGAGCAGGAATTTATTTTTCTTCGTGCAGTAGCCTGCTGTTTGTGCTTTTGGATTTCATCCCCATTTTCTGTTACCCAGTTCTTTCTGTCTTGGCCAATTGTATTCTGTATTGACGACAAACTTCTTTCATTAGCATAATCCTATCCTTTTAGGATCTTCATTGAAAATACTGTGTAGTTGCATCTAATGCTAATCTTAAAGGTATTCTGATGGTATAAACTTCCTGTACCGCAGTGTCCTTGCTCTGGGATTGATACAGATCAGAGGAAGTTTAGCACCAGTTCTCACAATATCTAGTCCTGAGTGTTTTCCTTCCCTGCTTTTTTCTAGGAACACTTGCTTTTTTTCTGCAAAGATTGGTGTGAGGAGCCTGGTTTTCTGATTTCTCAAATACCACGTGTTAAAAATATTGCCCACTGCTCTCTCAAGATGCACAAAAGAATTTAAAGAATCCCTGGTTTGTGACTTAAGGTGGTCTGTTTTGCTGAGAACTGGAATAGTGACAGTTTTGTTTTTCTTTGCAGTTTTGGAGAGTTGGCTGGATTATACAGGAGAGCTGGAACCACCAGAACCGCTAGCTCGACTTCCACAACTCAAACATTGTATAAAGCAGCTTATAACGGACCTAGGCAAAGTGCAACAGATTGCACTTTGCTGCTCAACGTGAGACTAGAAAATGTTGGAGACTGTTACTGAGTGCGAAGTTGGAGCATCTGATGTGAACAGCTCTGTATATTTAAATGAAATGAGCATGCTGGTTGCATGTGATGCAGATTGACTTCAGGGATTTGTGAAGAAGTGCTGTTCAAAGAACAGCAAAAAGGTTATTTTATCTCATCGTCATTTTGGGTTTATTAGGCAATTAAAACAATATGGAAGAGGTCATACTGTTGTCTTCAGAGGTTGGGTGTTGGTTGATAAATTATACTTAAATTTTCACTCCTTACAAGTTGTTTATTGAAACGGTAGACTTTTTCACAATTAAATTGACTAAAAATTGTGCCACCGAAGAACAGAGTTCTAAGAGCCAAAAATGTTTAGTTGACAGAGGTTGTAAATAACTTCGCATAGTTTAAGTGACTTGTGTCATGTTTTATTCCTTCTGGTTTTTGCATAATAGCACACAGTATTTAATCATTAGGAAATGTTATAACAGTTTTCAGACTTAGTAAGTATGAATGTCCAGCTCTTAACTATAAACTGTTACGTGGAGGTTTGCAAGTAACAGTGGCCTAAACCCGACTTCTATTACGTTAAATAATGTAGCAGAAGGTCACAGGTGGATTGCACTTATTTTCAGAATAAATGATTGTTTTCCATGTTTATCCTGTCACTATCACATGAATTGGTACCGAGGAAACCCATGAACGTTGCGTTTGTGTGCGTTCTTAAGCTCTTTAAGTATGGCCATACTGTGCCTCCTGAAGCAGTGCTAGTGGGACACCCTTGTTGCGGCAGTATGAAATACCGCCATGAAAAGACTGGAGATATGCTCAGAGTTCCAAACTTCAACAAGGTCTGTAATGGACGTTATGTAGTTTTCTACCCATTTGTTAATAATTGCCATTCCGGTTATATTTTGAAGTGTAGACTTTTTTCAATACTCTGAACGTGTTCATTGTAAAGACTTAATCTATGAATGTGTGGTTTTGGGAATCAGTTTATTTTATATTTGTGTAAATAAAGCCTCAAGATCTATGCATGAGGTACTGTCCTCGCAGACAGTGAGTTGGGTTATTATCTTAAATGGTGTATGTTCACAAAGTCCCTTTTTATACCTTAAGTTTTAATTTTCTGGTTTGTATTACTTTGTGAGAGCAAGGTGAAAATGCTGCTTATGTTCAAGTCACATTATACAGTACCTTTTGAAACGTTGGTGTATTGTAAGTATTTGAGACGTTAAAAGTCTTTCAGCTGCAGATCATAGCTCCATAAGTAATGGCTGTGACTTTAGTTTTCCTTCCCAAACGTTGCTGAGTTAAGTTCACTGTGGAAAACGGTAAGCTGGTTTTGCAGTGAGGGGGTGTCCTTAAAAAGCTGGATTTGTTACCTTGATTTTATTGTGTGTGATAATACCACCAAAGGGTAAAATTTAAGCACAGTTGTAATTGAAAGGCCCATAACTGTACAAATTACTAATTTTGGATACGAATCTGTAATGTTTGTATACTGCAAAGAATAATTTAAACTTGAAATATCCAATATTATTGTAGGAGTTAACAGTATCTACACAGTGAATATTTTATTTCCTTCAGAAAACAAAATAATTAAGCTACTCTAGGTAGTAAGGCTTCTGTGCCAAGATTCATTTCAGGGAATAATTTGTCTCACAGTTTTATAGTACTAGTTGGTATATAGTAATACAACATATGTACAGCAGAAAAATAAACTTACTTTTCTGTAACGCAATTGGAGTAAAGCTTACATGATACTTAAGAATCACTTTGCCTCTCTGAAGATGAGACCAATGCTTATACCTTGTCTCATTCCTGTTAGTGACACCTGAATTCATGTATACTGTGTAGCTCTAGAACAGGCGGCAGTAACCAGACAACCAGAACAGCGTCAGAAGGAGCACCCCAGACAATGTGAAGGTTTTGGGGTTTTTTCAGGTGAGCTCGACCAGAAGGGTGTTCCCTGGTTGAAACCTGTAAAGCAAGCACTCCGACTGGCTGTCTCTCAAGAAGAACATAGCTGTGTTGTTAACAAGTCATCTGTGCTTACAGTTTGAGGGCCTGAAAGCAGTTAAATTCCTGAGCAGACTTTTCACTCCAGAGTGGAACTTCTTCCCAAGCAACTGTTCTTGGTGTGTTCATTGTATGTTTTTACTTTGCCAGTTTATTTTTGCTCAGGGCAGTAAGTAAGATTTGGAAGAAAAGGCGGTTCTGATGGGTGAATCAAACGGCAAATACTGGAGAATTGTTTTCCTTTAGTAGAGCTAGGAAAGCCCTTGCAGATAAAGACTGAAAATATTTATTTAAAATAGAGTAGCATTTCTCATGTTCAGGAAAGATTCTTTATTGTGCTCTGCCTGGATTCATTGTTGTCCCTGTTATTGCAAGTTTCCACATTGTTATTTCTTAGTTCTGGACCAACTGTTCGGTCTGGCAGGTCACTTTTTTTATTTCTTTAAATCACTGGTAAGTGAATGCAACGTGGAGCCTTGATGAAATGAGCAAACATTGCACTGTGGATACATAAGTATATTTGTCTTTGTTTATGCACTATTAGAACCGAGGGCGCTGTATATAGAATTTTGCTTTGGAGCAATATTTGCAAAACTTGAAAACTTCTGTATCTTGGTGTTTGGAATAAATAAATAGGTTTTTGTTGGTTAAGTCTTAGTAAAGTCTTTGTTTCAATTAATGATTATTCAATAAAATAATTTTGGACTTTTTTCTTCACATAGTTTCTTCACATAGAAATGCAGGTACTGTAGTGTGACAGGAATATAGATTGTAACTGTTCCTAAAGTATGGAAATTATTGTTTTCCAGATCTGTCTCATATAAATATTCTTAATAGGTGAACTGTTATGTATTGGTTTATGTTGGATATTGTTTTAGCGAGGAGCTCATACATTTTATTCCCAAATCCTAATACATTACATATATTAGGACCTACCAGAATTTTTGTTCCTATTTTGACAAATAGTCTCCCAGGGCTGCTGCTGAGCACTTGGCAGCGTCTGTGACAGAGGGGCAGCTGGCTCATCCCGCTGCCAATTCATTTCACAAAAGATTTGTGTTGTGGGTAGGAAGCTGCTCTAACCAGAACAGCGCAGCACTGTAGCATCTGGAAGTGTGTGTATGAGACTTCTGCGCTGGGAGACAAGTGTGAAGGCAGGATGCAGAGTGCAGAGATCTGAAGGCGTAGCTTCCCTGAACAGTTCCTAAGACCAGGTGAATTAGGACAAGTGCTGTCAGCTGTACAGTGCAAACTGCATAGAGAAAAATAGTAATTTCTAGACAATTTTCAGGTGGAAATGTCTTTTGCCCATGTAGCAGTGGGCTAGCAGTTGAGTTTCAGGTAGGTTTGGGAGGGTTGGGCTGGAAGGGAACAACATGTCAGTGCTGCACCTGTGACGTTCTCCTGAAAGCTGCTGTCGTACTTCTGAGCAGCAGCAGCAAGCTTGGTGTAGAAGCTGCGTGTTTACTGTGTAAGGGAGTGCTGCTTTAGCATTAATGCAAAGGAAAGAGCTTTTGATGTATTTGAACAATCCATACAGAGAAAATGCATAGGCACAGGGAGGCCTTCAGATGCATTTGTGGTTCCATCTCTTCCCCTCTCAGTTTTCCCAGTAGGAGAAAAACAAGTTTATTCCTGTGCCCTAACAAATCGCCCTTCCTAATTTTGTTCTCAAAACAAGATTCCTGTAAAACTCTTGGAATTTTTAAGGCAAAAGGCGGCATCATTCTGCTAGAGCCCGGCTTGTGAAGCCTGGAGAAACTTCTGCCACTAGTGGCAGATCCAGGCATGTGTTCCATGGTTCAATGAAATCATGTAGGTTTTGCTGATCACTTAAATGTCAAAATCAGGTTTTGAAGGCATGATCTGAATTTGAAATAACTTACTGAAACATGTGCTGTGGCTAGCCATGTTTCTGGGAATGTGTGCCCTCTGGTCTGAGCTTGTCCAAGCTCCCTATTTTACTTGCTTGATCCTAAGATTCTTGTCGGGGCAGACTCTCACATCAGGAGGCAGTTGCTAAGCCATCTGTCAGCCTTCATGTGGGCAGATTCACCTTGAAGTTCCTCAGCCTAAGAAATCTGACACAACTGTTCTAATAGTCTTGCTGTTGTTTGCCCAGAATATCATCTCTTCTAATTACGTGATTTACTGTTGGTCATTGTCCTCACTGTGGATCTTGTTCATGCTCGGTTTGATGCTCGAGTACCATCCCTGCTGCTGCAGCACTGACGTTTCATCAGATTGTGAAAGTGGTCCTGACTGATGATACTTGGTCTGGTTTTTGCAATGGTGGTGTTGAGCACCTCAAGGTATTACAGTTGTTTAGAAGAGTATTTCATATCTTTGTCCTAATCCTTCAGTCTTTGCATAGCAACTCTCTTGTGAAGGGAAAAAACTACATACAGCTCTTGTCTGGTTAATAGCTGCTACAGCTAACCAAAAAAAGTCCATGTTCAAATAGGCAGGTAGTTAAAAACAAAATACCATGGGTTTTTTTCCTATTGGACATACATGCAGACCACAAAACTGAGAACAAAATAACAAAAAAACTGGAATTCATCATATTGTGCCTGCAGGGTGTTTCTGCTGGTGGTGCTTGTGTGCCATCGAGGTGTTTGGTCAGCAAAGGCTGAATGATGCCACAGAGTTGTCGTGGTTAACGTTCCACAGCAAGTTTTTAAGGATGGTATGGGCCCTGTTTCCCATCGTTGAGGGCCATTGGGGCATTGGGCTCAGGAGGAGGAGAAGAGGAGTTGTGTGCACCTCCTGAGCGTTCAGCCTGTGCTGGTTTTAAGTTATGCAGATTGAGTACATACACTGTTGCAAGGGCCACCAAGGGAAGGACCTGCTCATGAAGTGGTGGGTTTCTGTACCCTTGTGTGTCAATTGGGAGTACTGGTTTGCTGAATGCCATGCTGAATCTAGGCTCCAGAAATGGCTGTCCCCTCCCTGTCCCCTCTGAATAGAGGTCCAAAGCTACTGGAGATACTTTGGCTATTTTGCAGCTTGTCCAAATACCTTCAGAAGTCCCTTTGATCCCAGCAAATGCTTGGTGGCTGCTCTTGTGAAAGAAATGCTCAGACAGTTTGGTTCCGGGTGGGTGAGGGGGCAGAGCATAGGCTTGTATGGCAAGGTTGCCCATCTGGATGTCACTATGTACTTGTCACTTCAGAGAAAGTCGGTGACAAAGCTCTCGGGAGGTCAGTGCTGCCCACTTCTGGCTGAAGCGCCCGCAGCTCTGCAAAGCCCAGTGTGCCCCAACACATGGCAGAGAGCATCCGAGAAGCTCCTCTTCCACAGAGCGTCCTGGGCACTTGGAGCACCTCTGGTGAGGACAGCCGGCAGCCCCTGTCCCTGCTGGGTCTCCACAGCCACCCACCCTGGGATGGCTGAGGCAGCTGGCAGGTCCTTTGCTGCTCTGGCACGGGTGGGTCTCCTCAGGGCTTGTTCTGTCCCTTCACAGCCTTCGGTGTCCCAGTCCTGCGCTGTCTGCGCCTGCAGCCCTTGCCTCTCTCCTCTGACCTCCCCTGTCAGAGGGAGGACAGATGGGAGGAGGTGTTGGGACCTGCTCTCTGCCTCTTCCAGCTGTTGGCATCTGGCTTTGTGCCTGTGATGTTAACTGGGGGCTGCAGTGTTTAACAGTGGGAGGCAGGGAGGGGGAACAGCAGCACCCCAGGCTGGGCACCCTGGGATCCCCCCCAGCACCCTCTGCTGCCCAGGGGGCTGTGGCCCAGGGTGCCACAGCCCTGCTGTTGGAGGCTTGTGAAGATGTTTCTCGGCATGAGTGAAGCGTGCCCAGAGAAAGGAGCTTTTGGGGCTGGGGAGGGAGCTGCTGTGGGGCTGGGAAGGAGGAGGGCTCAGAAGCTGCTGGCATTGGGAAAGGATTCAGATAGGCTTTCCAACCAGGTATTTCCTATCTTACCAGTCACCAGGATACAAATAGCAGAGAAGTGGTTTCTTGACTGTGGCTGCCTCCAGCCTGAGGTAGAACCACCGCTGTGGTGTAAAACACCCAAGAACCTGGATCCAGCTTGGAAGTGGAGGAAGGAGGCCCAAGAGCCAGTGTGGGTTAATGGCAAAAATAAAGGAAGCAAAACCCTCTGGTTTTGCCTCGGGGGCCCCAGGGATGACAGCAGTGGGCTCGGCTGGCTGTGGGGCAAGGTCAAGGCTGAGGGATAAACCCTGACCTGTGTCCTGTGCTGAAAAGACACCTGGGCTCAAGGCTGATGGCTGAGCAGCTGTGTAAAGCTCGGGGCTGCTGCATGGAAGGAAATGAGAAAGCGATGGTGGGGTTGCAACAGCAAGCTTGTCAGACATGAAAATGAAGAGGAGATTGAAGCATGTCAGAAGCAGGAAACCTGCAGATAAGGGGGTGTCCTGCCGCACCAGCCTCTGGGCATAGAGCGAAGGAAGGAAGGAAGGGATGTCGCCAAGCAACAACATTGCTTCTGCACCGGTTCTCACCGCAGAGGAAGCTTCAGGAGCTTTCCCCAGGCTGTGCTTTGCTGATAAGGGCCTGTTGAAAGCGAAGGCTCAGGTGTGTTGCTGTTCTGAGGCATTTCTGCCACCTCTAGCCTAGGGGCGTAGCTTAGATCGGGGTTGGACACCAGTATTTGCGTTCTGCCTTTTTGGATCATTGAGTCCTGGCATGGACCCATTTCTTTCTCGATTGCTTCTAGAACAGCAGTTGTGATGTTTAAAACATTTTTAAACCTTTAGGGCTCATTAATTTGCCATAAGTGAGGTGGCTGAGGATCAGACCTGGTTGGGGAAAGCTGGTGGCAGGGCTGGGGGCGATGGCTGTGGCAGGAGCAAAAACCCCCAGGCTGCGGTGGGTGGAAACCTGCCCCACAGTTGCAGCTGGCGGTTCACGATTTATTCACAAACCCTCAACTGTGAATGAGATGCCCTTTAATTAAGATATTATAAATGGTTATTGCTGCATGTCCAGCAGGATCCTGTTTTATGGACCTTAAACCCAGTACAATCCATGTGTTAAATCAGCTACTTCGGGTGCAGTAAGAGGCTGATTTCCTGCTGGCTGCTGCTCTGCTGCTCCCAACAAGCAGAGGGGTGAGTTATGGGTGGGTGAGAGCACAAGGGGCTGTGGCTGCCGCTCGCAGGCCCGGTCCTGCACGGCTTTTTTGGGGTAGGGTACCCCAAAAAAGTTTGTGCATGAGTATGAGGGGTCTGATGGGGTTGGGCTGTTCCCCCACCGGGGCCAGGCTTCGGCTTGTTGAACATTTGCATCCCATTTCCCTGCAGCTGTGGGAGCACAGATGTGGCGGGGCCCCGTTGCAGCCTGCGGGACAGGCAGAGCTCCTTCTATGTACAGCTTCTGCCTTCTCCTCCCGTGGGTACTGGGTGATGCTCGGGTTGGTCAAACATCACATCCCAAAGCACCCGGCTTTGGGGAGAATGGGCTCTTGAGCAGCCCCTTCCTCCAGCATTGGTGGCTGCCCGTCCCCACCTTGGTCTCAGCTGTCCCCTGTCCAGGCTAATGGCCCCGGGGTGCCTGGCTCCCATGGCATCAAGGAGTGATCATGGCTGAAACCAGGTGAATGCTGTAACAAGGGCCAGGTGTCCACTGTGGGGCTGTGGCCAAGTGGGTCCCTGCCCTCAGCTGCTCTTTGCCCCCTTCCCCGTGGGGCTCTCCTTGAGGGCGGCCGTCTCTGTCAGGAGGAGGTAGGAGCTGATGGCTTCCCGCAGGCCCAGGCTGATGGGAGAGTCCTCCTCCTCTGGTGGGGCCGGGGCCTCCGAGAACAGGAGGGAGCTGTGGGAGGGTGGATGGGGTGCTCAGTGGGCAGCCCCCAGACCCCTGGGTGTCCGGCATGGGTGATGAGGGGAGCCCCAGCCCCTTCCCCGGCTGTTCCTACCTGTCGATCTTGTCCCAGTTGAGTGATGGCTTCCTCACAACAGCGGGCATGGCGGGGACCGGGGCCACCCTCACCCCTTCCATGGAACAGGGCTCCCTGAGGGGGCAGCACAGCCCCTCTCCGAACTCTGGGTGGGGAGCCAGCAGCATCAGCAGGGTGACCCCACCTGCACCCCAACCCTGGGGGCACCTACACAGGTGGGGGACAGGCTGCCACCTTTCCCCCTCCCTCTCTGCAGGGCACAGGGCATCCCCCCCACACACAGATGGGGGTGCCGGGGGGCTGGCAGGGCATTACCCGAGTAGTGGTCCACCAGGTCGTGCAGGCTGGGGAAGGTGAGCCGGGGCGAGATGTAGAGCCAGCCGTTCTCCAGGCGGTGGATGCGGTAGTGTGTCACCGAGTCCCAGGAGGCGCGCTCACTGCGGCGCACCGACAGTGAGTAGCAGCCTGCCGGGATGAGGGGCACGTGGCCGGGCTACTGTGGGCACCCACGCTGCTCAGCCCTGCTGCCCTGCGCTCTCCCACATCAGGGATTTTATCACCCTATGGGGACGGCTGGCAGTACCCTTCTCCCTGTGGGGCTGCATGGGGGAGGGGGGAGTGCTGGGACATGGGATGACCTCGGGCAGCTGCCTGCCATGTCTCACGTGCCCTCAGCATCAGGTGCTGTGGCTCTGTGCCCGAGTCTCCACTTTCAGGGGCCGTGCGTGGATGGGCCATCCCCAGCCCCACGGCCCGCTCAGTGCCTGGCAGCTGCGGGGCTATGCAGCACCATGCCGGTGCATCAGCTGCGTGCACTGGGTCACCCAGCAGGATCTCCTCACGGGGTCCCCTCGGCGCCTCGTCGTGATGGGTGCCCCGTTTCATTTCAGAGGCTGAGCCTTTTTGCTTCTCTGCTTAACCAAAAGCTGCAGGAAGCCTCCTGGTGGTTTTGTTCTTTTGAGGCCCCGTGGCAGAGGCCCAGCACGAAGGGGGGAGCAGTGGCGCCAGGAAACCGCTGCGTGGGGCAGGCTGTTGCCACCAGGTGCAAGCGATGGAGCATCAGCCCCACTGGGGCCCCACTCACACCCTTGGCACCCCAGTGGGGATGGCCGGGAGGGGGTACAGGAGACGGCTCTCCCAGGGGCTCTCACCTCGTCTGGTCTGGCTCTCCCGTATCAGGAAGGACCCGCTGCAGTTGCCTGGCCGGAGCAGCAGCTCCTCTGCCTTCTGCCGGCTGACGCCCTCGTACAGCCACCTGCGCAGGCAGCGGGCACTGGCAGAGCCCCTCCTGGCTGCGCAGGGACACCCAGCGCCCCAGGGCCTGTCCTGCCCCAGCCGGGGTGGAGGGGACAGCTTGGGGTGCAGCAGCGCATGTCCTGGGGACACCCTGGCATGCCATGCTGCCTCCCCAAGCCCCAGCGCTGCTCCACAGCCCAGGGAGAGAAATGGGGCAGGACGTCCCAGCATGGTGGCTGGCGTTTGGCCTCGGGGTTGGCCAGGCTCTCTGCAGTGGGGCTATGTCCCCTGGGGCCCACCCTGGGACGGACCCTTCCCAGCATTTACCTGTGCCTGACCTTGGCCACACAGCTGCTGGGGACGTGGCACTCCTTGCCGGAGACCTCAGACGCCACCAGCCACCACTCCCCGTCCCTGCAGGGAAGGGGGACAAGCCATCCTGAGGCGCCGAGGCTGCTGTGTACAGGGACGGGACCCCCAGGATGGGTGCCACCATCATGGCCCCACGGGCTGCACACTGGTTGGGAGTGACTGCTCAGTGAGGGGACTTACTCAGAGAGGACACGGAGCTGCTCCCCCATCCTCAGGATAGCGGCCGCCCCCGTGCCGGAGGGGAAGTCGCAGAGGGCCAGGGCCAGGAAGGCACTGGGGGCTGCAGGGAAGGTGAGTGGGCTCAGACCTCCCCCGGCACCACCCAGCCCCAGCTGGGGCGGGAGGCCTGTGCACACTGGGGAATGCTGGCCAAGCTGGCAGCTGCCAGGTGCCTACCTGCCTGCATGGGCAGTGGGGGCTGCATGGTGTCGGCAACCGCTGGCAGGACGCTGAGCGGCTTCTTCCGGCTGGGCAGGCTCCCCATCCCTTGGGTTCAGCACGCACCCCTGGCCCCCAGCCTCGGCTGCTGCCAGCTGGGAGGGAAGGAGAGGCTCAGGCCCGGCGCCAGCAGCACCGTGGGCCCTGGGCAGAGGGGTTGGCCCCCAGCGGGGCCACGAGCCCTGCAGCACGGCCGTGTCAGGATGCAGGCTCGTGGGTCGCAGTCACCCGCTGTGCCCCAGGGCAGGGCATCGCCGCAGGGTGATGCCAGTGCGGCGGCTCCCGAGAAAGGCAGGGCTCTGCGCTGGGGCTGAGCTGGCGGGCAGCTCCCCAGGGAGCCCGTCGAGGAAACCAGCCCCCCGCCCCGGAGGGTGTCAGGGGACTCATGGCCACAGCTGGGGTGAGCTGGGGACCCTCTCCATCCACGTCACCATGGTGGGCAGCAACTGGCCGTGCTCACCCTCTGGATGCTGTCATCCCAGTGGGTCAGGCACCACAACCCACCCCTCCACCCCCCACCCTGGGCTGAGCCCCCCCAGACCCGCTGCTGCCCCAGACCCTCTGTGGGGGGGGCGAACCCCACTTACCTGTCTCTCGCTGCTGTCACCATTGTGCTGGAGCCGCCAGGGCCAGGCAGGTATTGGCCGGGCTCTTCCCCGCCGGGTGCTGCTCCAGCATGGTGGGTCCACAGGCCACCCAGGTTGTGCGGGGGGGTCCTTCTGGCAGGGTGGGGCTCCCTTGCAATGGGTCAACCCCCGCCCTTGCAGGACCCACTTGGTTCGCCCTCGTCCCTCTGCTCTAGGGCTGGGTGTTTTCAGGTGCCAGAGCTGGGGCTGCTCCTGGCAGTGCTGCCGGTGAGGGGTGCGAGGCGCTGGAGCTGGTGCTGTGGGCTGCCGCTGTTTCCTGTGACGTGTGCGTGCACCGGAGCGGGGTTTTTTGCTTTTCACTCAGCCAACAGGTTGCTCAGCTGTGCCCCTTGGGGGGCCTTGGCACAGGGCACAAGGCCTAAGAAAAATCCCTCAGGGCACTCAAGGCACTATGGATTTGGGGAGGGTTAAGAGGGAGGGATGGGCGGCACGTGCGAGTGGGAGCAGACTTGGGGAGTTGAAGCTGGACAAGTGCTGTCTCCAGCCAGGACAAACCATGGGGGGGTCCCAGGGCGCCGCTGCCCAGAGCTGTTCCCCGCAGCACCAGGGCCACGCGCTGGTGTGGAGGGTGGGATGCTCCATGGCCATTGCGGGTGCCTCCCCACGCTGCCGAGCCCAGTGCCTGGCCGGGTTATGTGTGGGAGCAGCCACAGCCCCAGCTTCACATCTGTCCCAGCCCCATTCTCAGTCCCAGACCCAGCCCTACACTCCCATCCTCATCCAGCACCAGCCACCACCCAGCCAAGTGCCAGCAGCTGCCGCCCTGGCGTGGGCAGTCCCTCTGCCCATTTCCCAAAAAAAATACGTGTGGCTATTCCACTTCTCAAAGCAAACATTTGGCACAGCCAACCAGGCTCAGGGCAGGACCCTCTGATGCCCACCCCGAGAAAGACCTCATATGTGCTCTCAGCAGCTTCTGTCCTGCCGTCCTGGGCTGGGACTGGCCATGCCGTGCTGGTGCTCACGCCCGGCTGTGCAGCACCGTCCCCTTGCTGTGTCCCTGCCGCGGGGCTGGCTGCTCGGCAGCCTCCTGCCCCAGGCACGCTGCTGCAGCTGAACATCCTGCTGCTATTTCTGCTGTGACCTTGAAAGTTTCTGGTCAATCAATTTTCACCACCGTGACGGTGTGAAATGCACATGAAAAAGAGCTTTTATGAAAGCAGCCACCCACTGGGGCCTCACGCCGCTCCTGGGGTTCAGGGCCCCCTCCCCAAGCCTGCTGTGAGCTCGGACACTGCTCGCTTGCAAGGGGTTGATTATTTCTGGGAGAAGATGCATTTGTTCCTGGAACTGGTGGTGAAATCCCGCTGGGGTCCCTGGGGTTGTAAGGGACGACCCTTGGTGTGCCATGACTTGTCCCAAATGTGGCTCAGCCCCCCCCAGCTCTGTGCTGCCCAGCACCTTCCTGGATTAGTGCTGGTGACTAAAATGGGGTGTCCCAGTCATCCCCTCCCCAACCTGGACAGTGGGGCTGGGCAAAGGGGCTTTATCTTTTATCGCATGCATGGGAAGGCGGCACACAGGACTAGCAAAAGCATAATCAATGGGTTTCTCTGGCCACAGGATGTCCATCCATCCGTGTCCCCCTCCCCCCCTCCCCCCTGGTCCCCTGTCCCCCCCTTGCCGGGCAGCCCCATGCCACAAGCAGGCAGGGACAGCAGTAACATACTGGCTTATGCCCCTCTGATCCAACGGAGAGGGACAAGGCTCCAAGCAAAGCGAGCCACAGCACCCATCCCTGCAGGTTGTTTCAGGAGTTAAGATCAAACAATGGAGGTTTTGGGGGGAAGGAGCCCCTGAGGTCCCAAGTCCTGCTTCATCCTCGGGGTGTGACTGACACCAGCTATACCAGCTTGGCTGTGGCTCCATCTTGAAAACCCTCCAAGGATGGACATCCCTCCCGATTGCTCATCCCACAGCTGCACCACCCTCTTGCCTTAAAAACAAGGAAAAATGCCAGTATCAGTTCTGAGGCTCCCAAACCAAAATTTTTGGCTGTTATTCCTCGCAACCGCCAGGCACCACCAAGAAGAGTTTGACTCCATCACTTTTCACCAAGGAGCACGTCCAGTTGTGAGTGCACAGTGTGCTCCAGCCCAGGCAGGGGCTGCCCGCTGGGTCAGCAGCGCGAAGCTGCCTTCTCGCAAAGACTGCGGTTTTCTGGGTAAGGTGCAGCACCTTCCAGCACAAGAGGCACTGCAGCCGAGCAGCCGCCTGGCAGAAACCTCAGCCCATGGCTGTGAGAAGTGTTTTTCCGCCAGTGACCCAGTGAAACCTTCAGCAGAGCTGAGCTCAGCCAGACAGCCTGTGCTGCTGGAGAAAAGCGTGCACACTTTTACTGACACAAAGATTTGGGAGCTTGGGCTGCGAGTGCCTCTGAATGAGCTCGTCCCAAGGTTTTGAGCAATCGGGAGCTCATTCCTAAGGGTGTGGGAGAGCTGGAAAGCGCCGGCTCCGTCCACCTGCCCACCCCCGGCTAAGTGGTGGCCAAGTCTGGTGCCAAGTCCATCCAGAAGAAAGAGGTCTTGGACACACTCCAGTATTTCACAGGGACTGACTCTACCCTCAGTGCTGCCCCTCGAGCTGTGGCAATGCAGAACCGTGTCCCCAGCCGGTGGCTGTCCTGCTCACAGCCCGGCAGCTAGCAGGACCAGCACCAGTGTGGTTCGGGATCACAGCCCAGGGAAACCTGTCCCAAGCTCAAGCTCCTCTCCTGGATTTGGTTGGCATTGCTCTTAGCACCCAAAGAAACATTTTGTCCTTTATTAAACTCATTTCTCAACTTGTATTTAGCTTTGATTTTTGTATTATTTAGCTTTGATTTTTGTATTTTTACCAGGAAAAGCATGTGCTTATGTGAAAACAGGTTTACCTTTTCCAGTTATTTTGGGGTAATAAAATACATGACAACCATCACTACCAATTTCGCCTATGAACCACCATGGCAACAAAACTCTCTTCTTAATCACCCCCCTTTTAAATTGGTAAAGTCTCATCTATTTACTCTGCTGGGTTCCTTGTCGACGGGCAGCCTGTAGCTCTGAGCTCTCCTGCTCCACATCATCATAAACAGTACTCGGCAAGCTGGCACCAACCACTGCTGTGGTGTTATTTCCTCTCATTTAATTGTCATTTTAATATTGTGTTTGCCTTTCTTTTGGTCTGTTGCTGTATTTTCATAAGGGAACTCGAGGAAGAATCGTTTCTCAGTGTAGTTAGCTGGCAATAAATCACAGTGCTGCATGTAGATCAGCTCTTCTCTTGCGTACGTTGCTTTGCATCCAGCACTTGCATTTAGCAGCAATGAACTTCACGTGGTTATCTGGTGGCCTGGTCTCTTTGATAGTCGTCTGTCTTCTGTAGACTCAAACTTATATTTTTGTTAATTTAATCACTTTGTCACTTTCACTACTCACTCATTAATACAGCCGGACAATTTCTCTCATTTCTCACCTTTCATTCAGCTTGTGATTCATGAAAACACTTTGTCTCACTTCCTGCAATGGCCTCTCCCACGCAGACCTTCCCCAAAGCAGGAGGCGGCAGGAATCCACCCCATGGGCATGACAGCAAAACCTGGACTAATCTGTGACCAACGGTTTAACCCCTCTTCAGTCCCAGCTAGCTTTCTGTGAAAGTAAGATGACAGACGTCTGAAACTTGAGAGCAAAACCTGGATCTGAAAAGCAGAAGATGAAGAAACGGTTGTGTTAACCGGCTGTTGCGTGTTGCTCCACCTGCACCTGCTGCGGCGCAGAGGGCAGATGTGTGAACAGACCTCACGCTGCCTTCCAAACTGCCCTCTGCCTTTCCGTGTCACAACAACTGCCTTGTCACAGGGTTTACAGGTTAACTTTCTGTTATGCCTGTAAAACACGCTGGTGCACAGCACTGTTCACCAGGGAAGGCGGCTCCTAGCGCTTGCCTTTGTCTGGAGGCAATTCTTGGCTGTGTGCCTGTTTTGCAGCAAACCTGTTGTTTAGCCTCCACTCTGTCAAAGCTGGAAGTTTCTTTTTGCATTTCTGCAGAAGCCAGCTCTCCAGCGCCTTAGACAGCCTCTTCCGGTGGATGCAGGGCCACCCGACCACGCTGCTCCTGCATGGCTGCCTCTTGCAAGAGGTGGCCAGTGCTACCGCTTCCACGGGGAAGAGTTTGTCTCTCACAGTAGGAGACACCAAAACTGACAAAACCAGCAGGGTGTCAGGTCCCGGCGAGAGAAACACCATGAGCACACAGGGTTAACAATGAAACTCAGTTATAGCTTTATTTAATAACTGGTACAAAGTCCACCTCAGGCAGAGCCTCCCAGTCCCATTCCCTACCTGAAATGGAGCAGAACATGAGCGTGACCCTCAGAAGAGCTGGCTCCCAGTGAGTCAGGACTGCTCAACAGTTAAGACGGGATGTTTTGCTCATCTATCGAGACCTGTAGTAGCCTGACCACTCATCCCTTTTCTCCCATTAACAGCTAGACCCTGACATGCAGCAGGCATTTGCCTCCTGCCCTCTGTGACCTGGCCAGATGTAAAAAGGCAGCAGAATTGTGAATTCCATGAAGACAGCAAATAGTACCTGCACGGAGGCATTCAGTGCTCACACTTCTGACCTGACTCACATGAAGAACGTGTGCCTACTGACAGTCGTTTACATTCACTGCTATTTCCTGAGCCTCGGTTAATACCCTGTGCAGACACCCTACCTGGGGCTGGCAGCAGTGGGAAGCAGAGCTGGCAGTGCAGGAGATTCTGGATCTCCACCTGGCAAGGGGCACTGCTGCCCATTTCACAACCTACTTGATGTTAAAGATGCACTTGTGCCAGGGTAGAATAGCGACTAGGTGTTAACTGCATCTGGCCCTTCTGCAGGAGAGGCAGAGGGTCAGCAGAGGTGGTCTGGAAGCCAGGGCTGCTGTAGTTTAATCCCTTGTACTTGGTTAACAGTGCACCTCGGTTAGTCTAAGTTTACTTATTAATTGCTTTGCCCTTTCAGGAGGCTCAGGTAAGAAATCACTCTGCTCCTTCTTAACACACATACAGAGATGAGACCAAGACAGTATTTCTGACCATTTGTTTTCCCCATGGCTGCCTGTCATGCCAAGAGTCCTGGGAACACAAAGACCTTCTGGTGGGTTCTGCACTCCAGGCACAACCCTGCCAAAGAGCACTGCCTGCTCCAGTGCCTGGAGTTTCACATCATCATGGTCTTGCTTTCCCACGTCCCACAGATGCCATACCAACTGCACCACAAGGGTCCTTTAGCAGAAGCACAACTACAAAGCAATTCTAAACCTCACAAAGCCACAGAAATTATATTTAAATGAACAGGGGAGACAATGGCTGTCATCTGGATCGATATACAGCACAGACAGGAGATGGTATCAGCATGTACAGTAACATGACTTACTAAGACCGCGGAATGTTAATGAGTTTTAAAGAGGCTCTGATGCCAAGGGCATACAGAGAGGACCAAAGTAATGCCAAGTACAGACTACCAAGGAGGTGGCAGCTCAGATGGGCATGCACAAGTTAGAACAGTTAATGCCATGTTGGATGAAATGCTAGATTCTGAGTGGGTTCAGTGGGGGCAAGTGGAGTTGTCTGAATCCAGAAGAGGGGCTCCTGCCTAACAGGATACTTCCATGGTTTGAGGTGCATCCTGGAGGTCAATTCCTTCTGGGGTTCCAGCACTTCCTTCACCATGGTTGCTGGTATGAGACCGGCTGCGGACGCTCTCCCCAGAGCCCACGCTAGAGGAGGAGTGAGTACGGGAGCGCATCAGCCTGGTCATACTAGCTGCTGGCACTGCAAGAAAGAACAAGTGTGGGACTTAGAAAAGGAGGAAGTTCCTAGAGCAAGTATCACAGTCAGGTATGTGTCACTGGGTAAGCACAAAGAGCTATACCCTCAGGAAGAAAATTCACTCGTCACTGCCAAAATTGAGTCTTTGCACGTCTAAAGCAAGATGTTTAAGGCCCAATTTCAAAAGGTCCAAGGTGAGCAAATGCCAGAAGTGTAACTGATCATTTGCAAGTGCAGTTATGGTGTCTGTGCAAACCAAGGCAGCTGTTGTACAGATGACCTTTTGAAAGTCAGTCTCGTCACTCTAGAAAACCACAGAGCTGAAGTCATGCAACAATCAACAAAATACAAATGAAAGGTGAAAAACCATAGCATACACGTTGTAACAATGGATCAGCCTAGCTTGCAGCAGGCCAGCAGGACATGCCGAGACAGAGCAATGCACCCGAAGAATCACAGACTTGGGCCAAGGCGGATGCACAGTTGAAGGTACCTGACTCAGTGCTTAGGTGGCTGAGCTGCACATAAGGGACTGGAAACAACATGAGACAAGGAAAGGGATGAATACAGGAAAGAGCCAATTAGTTGCGGTGTGTGACTAGCAGCTGTACTGCTCCTGGGATCCCCAGCTACTTTGCCTTCCACTCCCAGCTCACGCACTGCACTGAAAGCTCCCAATAGTTGTGAAAACAGCTGCTAATGAGCATCTCAGGGAGATGCCAAGCTGACTCAAAAATCCATCAGGCCACCACCTGGTGACCCTACCTCCCCACTGTACACACCACAACTGCTCAACAGAGATGTCATTTTCCTATGGTGGGGAAACTGGGGTATACTCTGTAACACCAGATATGGAACAGAAATTCATGTCTTTTCTTGAGTTGACAGCATCAGATTTCTGCTACAAGCCTCCTGCAAGGCATTACCTTCCACCTGCAGTGTCAGCACAGGTAGGTCCAACTGTTTTAGCCAATGTGCAGAAGGCACAAGAATAGCTGTTGAGGAACTGGCTTGTGCATTTCTAGAAATGGCAAGCTGCTGATTTGCTTCTCTCTTGTTCTCCCCGTGAGAGGAGGCCTTGCTGGCCAAGCTCAGTAGTGCCAACACAGTCTTGCCCACCAAAGCTAAGAAAGATTTGGGACATTCTGGGACTAGCTACTAATTCTGGAAGTAGAAAATTACCCTGTCCTTCCCCAGTGCTGCACACCTGATTTGCAAGAGATTTGACCCCCAAAGTGCTACTGAAGTCCTTGCTCTGATGACAGCACTTGCTGACTTTACTAACACCAGGAACACAAGAGATGTGAACATTGAAATGCTCTCAGGCTGTGAGGCTGAGGGAGCCTTCTCCCATGGCACCCCCCTCTGCAGGACCAGGCTTTTCTGGCCAGCCCTGGAGAACACAATTGTCCTATTACGTTCATGTCAACTACACATAGCTCTAAGGAAAAGGACAGCTTCTTCTGAGCCCTGACACCCAGGAGTTGGCAAAGAACTTCTGGTTGTGTGGAGACCATTGAGAGTGTCACAGTTGCCACGGTGGCCATGCTGGTGGTTAACCAGTCACATGAACCCACACCTCCCATAATTCCAGCTTTTGAAGGGTCATCATCCACAGAAGGGAACTCCTAGCCCTGGCCCCTGGCAGGCAAGACAGAGCTGTGCCAAGGTGCCTGCAATGGAGACAGAGTTGCTTTAGTGCACTGAGAAGCCCTTCTCCTGAAGTCCCCCCGTCTCTGGAGTACTGAGGGCAGAAGAGCTGAACAGCCATCAGCCTGACACACTCAGTACACCATGTCTTCTGCCTCCAAGCACAAGGAGGAAGCCATAGGGCAGGGCATGCACTGGATCAAAGCACAGCTCCCTCTGGGCTCTCCAGGTGCCTCAGAAGTCACCCAGCTCTCAGTTCTGCCATTAGAGGATTTCATTCTGAGATACCGCTTACCCCTGAGTCTGAGTGAGGTGAGAGTCTGAAAGAAATAGGTATGTCTGAGGAGAAAGGAAAGAGCTCTCATGTACCCGTCACAACCGTGAAGCTGTACTGCTAACTCCTTCCCCTCCGGAGAAGGTATGCACAGAAGATTTCAGAAGATTTACCATTCTTGGGAGCACGCTTTTCTGGACTGGCACAAAGACGGACTTGTAAGATTTTACTAACACCAGCAACCAAAAAGGGGTCACCACTCCAGCTGCAGTGCGGATTAAACACAGGTCAGGGAACAACATTGGTTTGCTAAGGCTTGTTAACACACTAGTTGATTTTCCAGCATGAATGGATCTCCTGGCAACCACACTAACTCACGGGTGGGAACACAGATGCCAATGGGCTCAGATGGACCAGAAAGGCTGAGTTCCCTTCACAACAACCCCGCTCCAGAACAGAAAATTTTGTTTGCCACTTACTGTAGCCCATTCCCTGCACAAAGTACTTGAAGGCTTCAGTCAGCTTGCCAGGCTGTGGAAACAGAAATTGCGGGTTTAGTGTGAGCAGAGCAAGGGGCTCTGTACAACTCAAATGCTGTGGGACAGTCGAGAGGTGTTTCTCACCTGAACCACCTGGGGCAGGCCCCCGCAGTCAGCCATCTGCAACAGGAAATGAAAGGGAGGTTGAACCATCCTTCCCACCCCAGGAGGACAACCCCAGAACTGTGCCAGCACTGCCCACCCCACCCGGGGCTGATGGCACCAGGCTGCACTGCTACATGAGGCACACTGCTACACGAAGCAAGGCCTTGTGATACTTTCTTCTGGGAGTCTGTTGCTGAAGGAACCCAGCACCTTGGAGGCTGCATTACCAAGCCATCTCAGGCCATATGCTAGAAGCCCAGGAGTAACCCTCCACTGTCCTGGCTCCTCCTGCCACTCTTCCCAAACCTGTCACTTTACACTTCTATACAGCAGCTGTCTGGCACACTGCAGAGCCATAGGTGAGGATGGGAAGGACTGGTATAAAGCTAGAAAAAGTGATGTTGTTGCTGGCAGAGAGCAGGCTGGAGGCAGGGCACCTCTGCTAACTCTCAGCAGCTCTTCCCTGATGGTTGAAGATAACAGAGAAGTGGCCATAAAGCAGGGATTCAGGGACCTCCGACGAACTCTTCTCTCCCAAGTCTGGCTCCACACAGCAGAGAACACAGCCATGAATGACTGTCCACAAAGCTCTTAAAGCTAAATGTATGGAAGGCAAAAACCTAAGTGGAGCTAGCCTCAGCAAAAATAATGTCTTTGTGCAGGCTGGAATGATTCTGGAGTGGCACTCACCTTCAGAAGGGTAGTTTTGGTTGGGTCAAGACGTGAATTGCATTCAACCTAAAATAAAAGGAGGAAAGAGGGACATGATATCACACAGAAAACTTGAAGAGTCATATGTAAAATGCAGGGCAGCTGCACCAGAGGCAGTGGCTGTCTTCAGCAATGGGAGCTTCTCTGGGGCCAAGAAGGACTAAGCAAGAAAGCAGAGAGCATGTAGGAAGAGAACAATGAATGAAAGATGCAGAGAGGAAAGGCAGGTATTCCCATCCAAGGGGACCTTGTGGTGACAGAATGTCACTGTTCTGAGAGATGGGGCTGTGACTTCAAGGGAAATCATGCCCTGGTTTTGGGGATGCACCATGAAATCCTGGAGCACCTTCTGGCTCTGACAGCAAGACTGGGAGGGAAGAAGACTTCTGTGCAGTGCAGCATGGAGGGAGATCACTCAATCCCCTGGCCAGACAAGGAGGCCATGGCCACCTCTTCTCTGTAAGGCTGCTGCAAAAAAGGGAATAGGTGGGGGCCCTATAGGAAAAGCAACCCCAGCAGGGGAGATTATTATGAACTGGGGACCTGGGCAACCAGATAGGCAAGCTAAGATCCAGAAGACCCTATCCCATCCCCCAGCTGTGGCTGGGAAGCAATGAGAATCCTCAGGAATATTATCCTAGCAAAGTCAAAACTTGGAGAATGTCTCAGACTTCCAGACCAAACAGACTGATGAAAAGGCAACAGGCCATGACCAGAAAAAGCCTTGCAGCAGTTCTCCATGGAGTTAGCTAGGTCCAAGCTACTCCTTTAGGAGACTCCTACACTCTTCCATGGTTTCCTATGACAACTTCTTTTGTTCACAAACCCCTGGTCTCCCCACAGTCACTGGCTGAAGGGGAGGAGCAACATCCACCGCAACCATGTTGCACTGCGCCATGCCCCATTTATAACTGTGCTGGGAGGGAAGTGGGTTATAGGTGTCTGCAGAGAACAACAGGAAGGAGATGTTTCTAAGTCTTGCCTTCTCTATGACACAGTGCTTTTGCAGGGCTCTATGTGACTCCACACCACAGGAGTTGGAGTCACACTGCTTATTTTTAAAACCCCACGTAGCCTCAGTACAACAGCAAGAGAACAGTAATTCATGACTTGAACTGAACTCCAGGCAGAAGCCTGGCAGACCTCGAGGAAAGATGCAAGCTCCTGAAAGGAGTCCTCTGCACCACTTGTTGAGCAAGATGCTTGGGGCACAAGGACTCTTATTCAGGTCCTGCCATCCTCACCTTAGAGCTGCCCTACAGGGCCATTAATCCTGCCGAGCCTCGGCTCTCCCACTAGTGGCTGACAGGTCTCAATACCCGGGGGACTAGAAAAGAGCTTGGGACAAAGAGCCACTTTCTGTGACTAGTTCTGGGCAAGGTGAAAGCACTGCTGGGTGAGGCAGGTTTGCTAAGTGATTTGTGGCGCTAATGTCATGAGAGGAAAGAGTTCACGTATACGTACCACTGCTTCCACAGCAGGTGAGTTGTCACCAACCACTAGCAAGGCAGGGCACCTGGTCAAAACCCAAAACAGAGAGATGTTACTCACAGTGCATCTAAGGGATTTCTGAGAAGGTTGAGCTCTGTGAACCAACAGCCTCATGAAAGGTTAACAACGCTCAGCAAAATCCCTACCTGCCACCACATCATGGCATTTTGTTGCACCAAAACATCCTCCAGGGCTTGCACACGCACCCATAGTGTCCCCTCCATGCACACCAACTACCACTACTGTTGCACACGTTACAAGATATGCCTAGGGATGGGAGAAACACAATCCCAGGCTGCAAAAGGGAGCATGCTCTGAAATGAATGTCTGTTAGGAATTTAAGAATAACCACATCCAACAGAGTTTAATGCTTCTGAGGCTAGCTATGCTCAGCACTGTATTTTGGGTTGGATTTTAGAAAGAAACACAAAAGATGTCGGGGAATATATTGAAAAATGTCACGATATCAAAGCCTCTCTTGGCAAATCTGTGCCTTCATATCCATTTTTGTATGTACTGTAATTCTAGAAGAACAATTAACATTCAATGCATAAAACATACACAGGAGGTCACTGACCAAGTGGCTGTGAATTTACACTATTCATTTACAGATCGAGGTAACAAAGGGGTGGCTACAGGTCCCACTTTTGTGTGTTGACTAGATGACAAAGATTAGGCTAGAGAGGCTGTGAGCCACAGACCTCAGAGTCAGTGGAGTACCACCTCTAAGGAGACAGAGGATCTATATGCAAGTCTACTGGCACAGAGATCCACACTTCCACAAGACATATTTTAAGGGTCTGCAGATGCCTGTGAGTCACCTGGAGGGACAGACAGTGCTCTGTGACTTACGGCTGCCTGCATGACAGAGAGCAGCACGATTGGCTTTGCCTGGAGACCAAGCAGGGAAATCCACCTCTTTTAGGTTAGCCAAGATCCAGAGGGTTTGGCTGTGGATGCCTAAAACATTCTTGGAACTGGCAGGAGCAGAAGTCTATACAATTTCCAAGGAGCGAAGAGCAGAGCCTGGGCAGCAGTTCCTGGCGCAGCCCAGGCATCCTGCCTCAGCACTGCAATTCGCAGTCTTCAGGTGTTCTACACATTGGAGATAATTTGCCCCTTTTGCCTTCTTGCTTGGAATCTGAAAATTTACTTATACCTCCCCTGTGCTGATTATCACTAGCTCTCCAGCGTCTGTCCCTTCTCAGCTGTACCCTGCACAGACTATCCCCTCCTAGATGAAAGAGTGACTGCCAAGGTGGGAAAACACTACTGCATTCTCTGCATTCAGAACCCACTGCCATCTCTGGGAGAATTGTGCAGGTAACTTTTTTTGGCAAGGTGGGGGAAGGCAGTCAGTGGCAACAAACAAAAACCTGCTTCCCTAATTTTTCATGCAAAACCACCAAACTAACAGCTCAGCAAGTACAGTGACTGCTGGGTGGACACACTTATTCCTCTGACCCTGCCTTCTGGAGAATCTCAGTGTGTTCTTAATGAAAGGGCTTCCAGACACCTCTCTGCCCCACTGAAGCCGACAGCACTGCACCAAAGCCTGGGACAATCTGAACAGTCTTCCCAGCACTTGGGCTTGTGGGGTTCTTGCTGAGAAGCACCAACAGCTTTTCTGCTGAAGGGACTGCACAGTAACTGATACAGGCTGATTCAGAACAACTTACTTTAGTGTTTTTGCAGTATTTTCATTGATGCCAAGAACTGGTCTCTCAATTTCCAGGTCTCTACGACTGAAAGGCAAACCAGAACAATTCTCCATCAAATCAGCAGAGGAAACTGGGTATTGTGGGAACATACAAAATCCAACCAGGAGCGCTGGCTCCAGCACCCAAGCAACAGGTTCCTCCCTGTGTCATGCCATGAGCAGGAGCCCCAGCAGTAACTGCCAGAAAACAGGATCCATGCTCTCATGGCAAGCTTGCTGTGTACCTAGAGAGATGATCTACTGAGGTGTGAAAGGGTCATCCAGGCATGAGGCTGAGCTTGGCTCAGGATAATGGCTGAAGACTAGGCTTAGGACAGAGGTTCATATGACAATATCCAATAGAATAATACATACGGCAGCAAATCTACTGAGCATGGAAGCTATGGGAGCAACCTAGCAGGCAAAAAGGTATCCTGTACCTGTTGTATGAGGTGAGGAACAGCTGAAGGTTATCTTGGTTAATGTCCTGTGCGATATGAAGCCTGTACGTTTGGATCAAATCTAGATTTGCCTGCAGTTCCTCCTGTACAAAAGCAGAAGAATAGAAAGGCAGGGAACATAATCTTTTTCACAAGTAAATAAATTATACTCATAAAAATACTGAAGCGTTAAACTGCCTCCATATCCATTGTTCCCCTGTGAACAATAATACAGAGGGCAGTGACTCTAGACTGCATTAGTACCTAGGCTACATTAAGTGTTTCTGTGATATGACTGTTAAGTGCCATACTTTGGTAATGTGACTACACTTTTACAAATGCCAGTGCACGTGCTGCTGCAGGAGTACAAAGGTATCCTAAGATGAGATGTTAGCTCCTGAGCCTTGGTAGTGCTTATACAGATACAAATCACTCTGTTTTAGGAAGGTCTTCCACTTATGCTCAATGTTAAAGAAGCAGAGGTTTATAGGTAAGCCCCAAGACTGGGACCAAAGGAAAATTTAATCCCAACAGCCAGTTCTATGAAGAAACTGCATTCCAATGAGAGGCAGAGAGGAAACAGAATGCAAGGAAGCACTACATATAATGAAGGGGTTTGAAAGTGGGGCGAGAACAGTGTGTGCTCTAAGCAGGAGGAATTTACATGACTCCTTCCCATGCTGATGTGTGTTGTTGCAGGAGGGCTTCAGGTCAGGGACTGATCTGCTGTGTGTCATATATAATGTGCATGAGGCACAGACCCTTTCAGTTGCCCAGTAAGCTTGCTGGTTGTGAGCCAGCAAATCCCAAACAGAAGGCATTGCTGTATGTGAAGTTTGCGGGAGGGGCTGGTTTGCCTCTGCTGAAACTGAAGGGGAAGACGAAGAGCAGAATGCAGCAGTTCAACATCTGGACACATACAATATCCCACTGTCAACTCCCAGCTGATCTGTGCTCTACCCACAGCCCAAATGCTTCCATGCTGGCTACAGAGAACCAGCTGCCAGTTGTTTCTGCAGACAGTTGCCTGGGCACCACAGAGACAGGAGTTCTAGCACTAGTGTGTGGGACGCTACTTCCTTAACATGTCTGGAGTCCGGAGACAGTTAGGGCAAGCGTGCACACTCCCCACAGTGATGTGTGATGCAAGCTTGCCACACAGAGAAGATAGTACTATCTGTGGCAACCCTTACTTGATGGACCAACGCTATTTCAGAGCAGGTGCATACAGGAGTTATAGCTCCATGCACGGGCAACATTAACACCTGCTGGGTACTTACATGGCCAAAATGATGCGCCAAGACAATATCCACTATGTTGGTTGTCCAGCCTGAAAACTGAAGAGTGACCATGAATGAGGAGGAGGGAGAGTAACTGGAAAACGCAGTTTCATTACAAATTTCAAAGTAGCTCCTCAGAGTAAAGAAAATAACAAAGAAACTATTCAAGCGATACAAGAAACAAATGCCTGAAACTTGGGATGGGTGTGCAAGGCTCCAAAGAAGCCTGTGCACACACAACACACAGCTCTCCAGAAACTTGGAACCCTGAATTTGGCAAGTGGCCAAAATAACAGAATAATTAAAAGATCCATTCAACCTCAGCCTGCAAGCATGAGTACTAAATCAGAGGAAAGCTGAGTGCCCAACAGCCACTCATCTCCAAGCAGTCTACCAGGATTTCTCATTCACCCCTGCTCCTATGGTTGAAGCTGTACTACACCCAGACTGAGAACACAGCAGGGACAGAAATGAGATTGTACAGTTTTTTCCATAAACTGACAAATTCCTGTACTCTGTCCTTTTTCCTCTTACTCTACAAACTATTCATTAAGCACTGTGGAGAGGAGATGTGCAGGGGAAGGAGAATCTCACCTTGGATGCTGCCCAGTCAATCCAGCCCTTTGCACATGGATCAACATTAATAAGAACGAGTCCCTCCACCAGGTCGGGGTGGCTGAGCTGTGGGAAGAGAGGACAGGCACACTCAGAAGGATGATTCAGCCCACATGTTGGTCAACGGCAGGTGCAGCAGCTGAAAAGCTTCTTGCAAAAGGAAGACAGAGTAAAATGAAGACTAAGCGGGGAGCTGCTTCTGTGCCAGGCAGCCAGTGGCCTTTTCAGAGCCTGGCCCAAAGCTGGCTCCCAGCCAGATCTTACTCGATTCAGTTGTTGGCACTGAGGGATTGACTGCTCACACAGCACCTGCAGGCTGAGCAGACCTCAGAAGTGTCTTCTGGTGACCCATGCATCTGGTGCAGCCACAGGTCCTGCTCAGGCTCCCGTGTATTACAGGGCTGTGAGCCCTGTAATACTCTCTCTGCTCCAATCTGGCATCTCCAGGAAGGACCTGGACAAACTCCTGTGCCCACACAGCACCTCCCTTTCACTCCTCAAGGAAGAGGCAGTCTCCCAGTGGAGATGTGGCAAAATGGCAAGATTTGGCAAATGGCACAGGAGTTGGTGCTGAGGCCCCGCAAGCACCTGCAGCCTGAGCAGAGGCCTGGGAAGCTCCAGCTGCAGGGGCACCTGGCTCACCAGAGGGCACCCCCACTGCCCCCCAGTCTGCAGACACCCCTTCCCCTTCTCCAGCCTGGCATCCCCAGCACCCTGCAGTTTACCTTGGGGGTGTGTGTGTGCAGAGCACCAGTACAAAATATTTTGAGAACTGCTTGCAAACACAAACCCAGCAATCTAACACAACCAGAGAACTTCGAGGCTGTAGGCTCACTCCACAGCTGAAATTTTACGGCAGCTCTTCTGCTCCATTGTATAGATTAGCACTGGTTAAGCAGAAGGAAACAACTCTGTACTCAGCAGGAAACTGTCTTCAATGCAGGTAGCATGGCAAGTGCTTTCTGGCACTTCACTGAGCTGAGGCCAAAGGCTTATTTTCAAGACTGAAAACTACACAAGGAACTACACTAGGAACTACACTGAAAACTACACTAGGAAGGAAAAAAGACAAGGAACAGAGCAAACACCAGTGCCTCACACTGCCCCAGGCTCAACCCTGACTGGAAGAAATGGGAAGCAGAGAACTTCTTGTAGGAGGGGCAGTTGCATGATGAAGTGGCTTTAAGAAGCAGTAAGTGCCCTAAATCATCGGCAACCCTCTGCACTCAACAACTTGAAGCAAACTTTACTGAGAATGTCAGATTTCTGGGGTTTTTTTGTAACAGTATCTCTGAAAGACTCAGGCAAATTCCTGGGCTGCTAAACTACGTCCACTGATTTCACATGCTTATAAACACTCCACTAGAGAGAAATGTAGAAGGAAGAACCAAGATAAAGCTAGCACTCTCTCGTCAAAGGCTGGAGTGCAAAATCTACTTCCTTCCAGTGAAAAAGCACATTCCTCATCAGTGCTGGTTCACAGCACATCACCGAATCAATTGTTTGGTGTCACAAATACTGGAAACAGCATACAGTAATGCAGCCAGTCTTTGTGAAGACACGAGGCTGGATATTCCTGGCAGCCAGGATGGGCTCTGCTGACTCGAAGATATCACATTACAATCTTTCCACGTTTGGCATAGCTTCAGAGTAGCCTTGGCTGCTCCACTTTAACCATCTGGATGTGAAGTAGCTCTCACATGGCTCCCTGCAGGCCTACTGTAATTACTGCTACTTTGCTGGTGCCCCACAAATGGTCTGTTTGACCAGTGGAAGACCACAGCTCATATAAGTCACAAGGAAATGAAGAGATACTTACTGCACACCTGCTGAGGACATAAGCACCAGCTCCCAGTCCAATCCCAATGAAGCTTTTCAGGCTGAAATATAGGCATTTCACAATCAGCAAGGCTAACAAGCTCACAGCTGAAGCATCCCTAGAGGCAAAGCCTTTCCCCTCTCTGCATCCAGCTGTTCACTTATGGTTCATTTTCAAAACGATCCAGCAATGATGCAGCAGCCATAAATTGTCTCACATGGCAGACAATGTTCCCACCATAAGGACCAGACAGGGTTACACAGGTTAGGAGATGCTTAGCCCTCTTGGGACAACTCAGTGAGCATATCAGATGCTGCAAGCAGAGATAGAGGTAGGTGCTGGAATGGCTGTATCCAGCTTGCTCACCCTGTTTCCTTTCAGAGACTTACTTCAGGTGCGTCAGAACAGCGGGCAGCATTTCAGCCAGTTCATCCATACTGGGATACTGGTACCTGAAAACCAAGAGAGACTGAAGTCAAAGCACCTCCAAATACAGCTTGACAGAGGTTACCTTCCAGTTCTACCCAAGGTAGGAGAGACAAGGAACATCCGACAGGCATGTGCATAGGTGATTATTTTGCAACGATACTGTATATTCCAGACAACTGCATGGATCACATCCATCAGAGCAAGACTAACACAGAGCTGTGGTTTTTTGGGCAGACTTCTGTGGGAGGATGGACAGACGGAGCAAAGAACACCAGCTAGACTGCAGTGTGATGGGTGCATGCTTAAGTCAGAAAGGTGGTACCAGCACTCAACGCTAGTGAGGGCTTTATGCCTCAGTAATAGGAGAGTTCCCTGAATGCCCATTGGGAAGCCTCCTCATCTCCTATTTCCTCTGCTCCTGAAAGCTGTCTCCCACTACGCTCAGCCTGGCAGTCCCAGTTGGCTTAAACTGGGTGCTACCTCAGTCCAGACTGCAGTCCAGACCACATCTGGAACAACAAGGGTCTCTGCAGAGCTCTTACCCAGAAGGGAATGGGGGGGCTCCTTCCTGCTGGCCTGGTGCATCCACATGGCACACAGCAAAATGCTGAGTGATCTCTTGCATATCTTCAAAGTTAAAGAATGCATTGAAACAGGATTTGTCTGCAACAACAACAAAAAGAAATGAGACATTTCCTGAAGTTTTATTGAGATCCACCCTCCAAACACCGTGGCACACACCTGCATGAGCCTACTCCCTCTGCTGAATCTGTGGGGCAGTGGATGCTGGGTGATACATGCCACTGTGCCCCGCTGACTGCAATGAGCAGCAGTGCAGTGAGTGAGCAGCAGTGAGTCCTAGCAAAGTAACTGCCACGACTGGAGGGCAGGCAGACAAACGACACCCCGGCATGCATGCCCGAGAAAATAGGGTCTTGCAGCATTTGCGTACTCACAGTACATACTGAGGAGCACCTGTGTGAACGTAACAGTACATGTTGGGTGGGAGGACATGTGGAAAGAGCAACTGAGCCCACTACAAACATTACACTACTTCTGCAGCCTTGCAGAAGGGACTTGCTCACCTGCCCAGCATCCAGGGAACGGATGCCTTGCAGCAGCTCTATCGCACAGTGCAACAAATCAGCTAGAGCGCTATAGTGTGGTGGGTCGACCTATTTTCACCTTTCCACCTTGGCCCTACTTTTCAAGGGCTGTTGGAATGGACAGGAGCGTGCCACATGCTCTCTCTCCTGCAGACTTTTATCTTTTTACCCTGGAATGACCTGTCCCATCTCAGCTCCAGGACAGTCCCGCTGGTCTCCACACTCAAAAGCAAATACCATGAACAACCACTTTTTCAGGGTCTTGGGAATGCAAGGGCTTACGGTTGAGGCCAATATCATGGTATGTGAGGATGACAGGTCTGTTCCCCTTGGGTGCGCCCCGCATGGTGACATGGACCACTCCAAAAGCTGTCTCAATGTCATGTTCCTGCAGAGAGAGAAGAAGGAGCCTCAGTGTTACGTGTGCTGCCTGCACTACAGGGAACCCTAACTGAGGGCCAGCAGCAAGGGCCTCATCCACACTTTAACATTGCTCTCCTGTCCACAGCTGGTGGCTCAGTACAGCTCTTGCAATCTAAAACCCTATCAAATCTTTCTCTCCAACTACTGCCAAAAGCAGGTTGCTTTCATACAGATGTGTGAAGGGTTTGGGGCTTTGTCTTCCTGTGACCAAGATCTCATTTCAGTGGCCTTTAGTGACGTTGCTGCACCATAGCAGAAGCCGGGTGTCATGTGTCCACCCATCTCTAGGGGTTCACGGCATCACGAATGCAGCTCCACTCCCACAGCCAAGCCCTCTGTCCCCAGCTGGCATCCCTCTCCCTCCAACCTCCCAGCCCACAAGTCTCTTCAGTGTGCCTCCAACCCACACCCCTGAGAATGTCCTGTCCGTGGGCAAAATGATGCGAGGGGACACAGCAATGTCTGAGAGGCTGGCAGCAGCCCCAGCCCCTGGGGACCATGTACCTGTGTTTTGGAAACAGCATGACAACACAGAGCAGGCAGATGGCTGGGACAGCAAAGAGACCCAAGCTCTGCAGATCCAACCACTGGCTGCCTGGGAGGTTGTACCCCTCCACAGAGAAGCGGGTGGCAGCTTTTCCCTTCAACAGCATTAAAAATGAAAGATACAGATCCACACATCTTGCTCTCCTGGGATGCCTGTCCACTGCAGACCCACCTTGGCCATTTGGCCAAGAGCCCATCAGATCCTGACCACACTGCTGCATTAATGTTTGCTGCAGCTTGGCCCACAAGCCCTGACCTGTCACCCCAGGGAAGGTTGAGCACTGTACCCTAACTGAACACTTTTTTTCCCTGCTACCAGGTTTGGTAATGTGACAGTAAAACACCCTTAGGCTCCTCCAGCAGCTGGCACAGATACAGGAGGTTACGCTGGTTTCCAGCTGGGTATCAGTGGAGCAGTTTCATGATCTCTTTGGCCAGCAAAACTATGTGCCTTTTCCCAAGCAAAATATAGAGGGCTTTTTGCACTGTGCCTTGCATAAGAGAGCAAGAGGCCTCTGGGTACCTCTCCAATACCTGCCCAGTGCAGAAACAGAAGCCACAACCTCACAATGACAAACATAGAAGTGTCCACGAAGTTGCCTGAGTTTAACTAAAATAGCTCCAAACACATTTAGACAAACACTGATCCGGGATAACTACAGACTTTGGAAACGCTGTGGAGATGGCGGTATGGCTAGGTACACAATGCCACCTGTAAGTCCTTTCTCTCACCTACAGAAATCAAAGGAGAGACATGCTCTGACTTACAGACACTGTAAAAAGCACCAATTATTTTCTTGATATTAAAAAAATATCTGCTTAGGGAATAGCCTCATGGTTCAGCCTGAAGACAGGACATTACAACCTCAAAAATATTTTTTACTAGTTTACACAAAGTATGTGAATTTTTTTTAAACAGTAATTTCCAATAACCTGAAAGTGATTAGACCAAATACAGGACAGGTGAGCGTACGTGGCTTGCAGCACATCAGAAATTCATCTTGCCTCTCCTTTCTGGGCACTCCCAAGGGCTGGCTGTGGGCCAGACTGCTTTAGTTCTTGCAGTGAAAGATCCTCCTCCCCCCAGCTGTACTTCTTTTTGGGGGCCTCAAAGCCTCTCCCCTTCTCCCAGAAGCGTGGCAACAGGAGCAAGCTGCCACAGCCAAATCAGCTGAAGCCTTCTCCAGCTTGGCTTTGAAGGATAAAAAGACACCTGTGACTGCCCTCGTCCTCAGAAAGGGGTTGGGTTTTACTTGCATGCAGCTCTTGCACTGTGCCCGTGGGGAAGCTGGAGTACCTACAAAGCAGCAGTGACCTGCCTGCACTAGATGCAGGCAAGAGAATAAGGCAGGTGAGGTTATCCAGCCTGATGCTCACCTGGCTCCCTTTTCCTTAGGAGGGGGCTGTGGGTCAAGGCATCCCACACAGGTAGGAAATGACTAGTCCATGTGTGCAAAGCGAGTCTGGGTCCATGCAGCAGGACTGCCTGCCCTTGCACCAAGGGTGCACAAGGAAGCCCAGGGTGCAGCCTCCGTCTCCTGAGCCTCTGGGAAACCACCAGGCTTTGTCCCTGCCCGTCTCCTCAGCTCTCTGAACTGCTCTGCTAAGCTGGGCAAAGTCCTGTTTTGTACTCCAGTGGGACACATTGTGCAGCCATTGCAGTGGCGGTCATTTTAGTGTTCTCCAAGTTCACAGGTGTTAACGAGTCCTTTAACAAAACTGGCAACTTTTGGACAAGGCCAAGGGTGGTGACTGGCAGTGCATGCGGCTGAAACAGCGAAGCGCAGCAAACTCATGGAAGAGTCCAGCGAGTGCCAAAGCAGCCGGAGCTTGCAACCCCCAGCTGCACTTCCCTACGGATCTGACCTAACCAAGTGGCTGACTGCCATTGAAAGCAGGTGTCTCTGCCAGCTCTGGCAGTTGTTGGTCTCCTCCATAAGCAGCTTTAACTCACTGACCTGGCGGGAAGCTATCCAGCTGCCTTTTATTTTTTTTTTTCAATCTTACTTTGTTAGATTTCTGCCAGGTCAATGAGTCAAGAAGCTCACAGAGAGGTCTGGCAAATGCTGGTTCTGGCTCAGAGCCCAAGGGGAGTGCATGGGGTGGTAGAAGAAATAACCCTGCCCTGAGCACGAGGCTGGTTAAACTGACTCACATCTCATGAAACTGCACTTCCAGAGGACTAGGGAGGGTTTTATAAGCAGCAGCAGCAAAAGGTTGACTATCAAACAGAAGCACAAAACCCAAACTGAGCCAACAGCGAGAAAAGCACAGAAATCAACAAAAGAGCTGACCATATTTAAAGAAGTCAGCAATACAGTGTCTTTTCTGGAATTACATTCAAACTTACTGCTAAGGTCACACGTGCTTCCATTAGGTAGAATACTGGACAAGGTACTGGAAACAGAAACACCCACCTCTCTTCAGAGCTTTTGTTCAAGCACCTCAATGTGCTTCATATTGTGACACCCTGCATTTTTGTTTTCTGCAGTTGAGCTTGGGTCTTAGCTCTCTAGTAGGGAAGGAAAAGAGTTTCCTTGAGCTAAAAATCAATCCTTGCTCTTCCATTTACTTTGGCTTTGCAGATTGTGTAAACTGTGATTTGGTGAAATGAGACAGTTTGTTGAGATGAGGTTTTTCATGTCACCACGGGGCACCAGCCCAATCTGAAGGGTACTCACCTTGCTACTCCTTCAATCACATTAGTGATTCAAATACAGGGAATGTCCACTGAAGATGGAAGCAACTTGAGAAATCCCATCTTTTACAAATCTCAGCAAGCAGCACTTTAAAATATTTAAGATGCTAAATCTGCAAACTTCTTACTCTGCCCTGTACAGTGACAAAGCTTTAGACTGGGAGTGCTTAATGTTATTTCTTTTTCCTCTTGCTAGTTCCCAGGCAAGGTGGAAATCCTCCTCCTGGGAAGGAGCTTCCCTCCTCTGCTTCCTCTGGTTAAAGCCTTTTACTTTTTAAAGGCTTTTTCCAAGCCCTACAAAGCAAGTAGCTGGCACTACATTCGAGATAAGGATTTTTGCATTCACTTTTTTAGCTACACATTGCAACATCATGCTGATCTCCTTTTCAAGATTACCTGGAGAGATAAGACTGAGAGTTTTACCCCTAGCTTCCCTGCAGGTACTTCTATGTCCATTTTCCCAGTGAACTTTATTTTCTCTGAAACTTTTCCCTGTAGCTTTAGGGCTTTTACCTTGACCTATGACTGCAAAGGACAAAAACATTTTCACACGTCACAGAATTACAGCACACATGACTTCCCTGTCGCCCACTTTTCTCCAAAACAGCTCTCTTCCACATATCAAAGCCAAAGGACAGCATGAGGCAGATGCTCAATACAGAGCTTGGGTATCGTGCTTAGGATGGCAACGACAGTCTCTACACTTACAAGACACAACTGCTACCTTGAATTGGCCAAAAAAAAGTTATTATTTCATTACATAATTACTGGTTTATTACTCTTCCAAACATGGAGCAAAATAACCCAGTTACAATGGGTGCCAGAGTACTCAGTGAGAGAACAGCAGCTTCACAGGCTGCACCCTCTGCCCTTACCAAACATGCTTTCTTCACATCCTCCTTGTAGATAAGCCTTCCCTCCCAGCCACCCAGTGAGATGTCCTGCCTGTGTCAAACTGCCTCCATAACCACTGCCCACCTGCAATTCTGCATATTCTCTCCTGGTATTTGCCCACTGCTCATGTAGAAATGTAGTGCTGGAAAGTTATCAGTCACCTTTATTTCTCAGACACTGGCATGCTTTATTTCAGGCCGGCTTTGACATGTTGCAGCAGCGTAGCTTGAACAGAGATTGTCTAACTCCAACTATGGTCTGAACCCTGATCTGGTCCATAGTGCAGGGAAGCAGTCACAGGAGAAAGCAGGTGGAAAAGATGTGGCCAGGAGACAGCCAGACTTTAACAAATGTGCAGTCTGCAAAATAAGGGAGATGAACGCGAGAGAAGATGATCTGCAGTTGTGTTTTGAAAAGCTTGATAAAATTTAATTTTCACTTAGGGAATGGAAACTTTATCAGAGGTTTCTCTGAAGAGATTTTATCTTTTGCCCTTATTCGTACAGTAGGTAAAAAATAAACAGCAGCTGCAGACAACCCACTGTAAATGGGAACTCAACAGCAGAGGCAGCCTCGCTCTCGGCAGCCTGCTCTCGCTGGCTGTAGGCACAGAGCTTGTGACGCACACATGCCGAACAGCAGCGTGCTGCTGGGGAGACAGAGCAGAGACACGAGTCCTATGCAGGCAGCTACTATTGATCAACTCAGATAAGCTGGGGACCATCACTTCAAAAACTAGCGGTTCCCTCGGGGCATAGATGAGAAGAGGATCAGGAGGTATGGAGACCAGCTGTAGCCGGTCACGCCAAAGGTCCAGCCTCCTGGTCTGACTTTAAGAGTGTGTGCTTGTGGAAAAATAGAATAGAGCAAGCATGTAGTGATACTTCTCAAACACTTGCATCGTGTAGCAGTTTCCCTTAATTTTCCCAACCTCCAACAATCTGTAGTTCAAAGGAGATTTCCTGAACTGGAGGCATGATCTTCACTTTGACCTTCTCTTCTGTGAACTGGGCAGTCACCCCCTGTGACCCATGCCTTTGGCATCTGCCTCACCCTGTGACCAGAAAAGCCAAAGCTTAACAACATGCGGGGTGAAGAACCACTTTGGCCCTCACCTTGTATCTGCTGGTTTTGCATGAGATCCCCCAGTCCTTGGTTTGGAAGATGGAGAACAACTGATCCCATTTCCATAACCCACAGCAGTCATGACCTAACAGCTTGTTGGAATTCCCCTTCACGTGCCCCTTTCTGGGCTGATGTGCTCTGGACTATCTGGCCAGTCCTTGTACAGCAGCTTTTTTCCAACCATACTGCTGTTCTCCAAAACTGCTCCGTTGTGCTCTGTCCTTTCTGAGACAAGGGGGCTGGCAGTACATCAAACACACATGGGCATGCTGTGGATTTACATGGTAGCACAATGAGGTTGCTTTGTTCTCTGTTCCTGATAAACAAGAATTGATTTGCTTGTTGAAAGCCATGAGCCCTGAGCTGACACTTTCACTCATCTCTCACAATGTTAAGGTCTTACGCCTCTGGGTTATCATCAGCTCTGAGCCTGCCCTTTTATATTCCACTGTAGGATGGTTTTACTCAACATGCATCCCACTTTATGTTTACACAAAGGCAGATAAAGTTTGCCATTTCACCTTCCATCACTTTTTCCAGATCATTTATGAGTAGACTTAAGCAGCACAGGTCCCAGCACGGAGCTCTGAGATCACTAGAGGAGCACCTTAAACAACTGTGAAAATAATGGCTGGTTTTTTTTTTCTTTTTTAATCAATATTTCATCCATGAAAGGACCTCTCCTCTGACCGCATGCAGACACCCGAGTCCCTTAAGACATATGTCTTAGGACCCCTTTTGTAAGGGGTCTTGTCTTTTGGAAATCTAAGTAGGCCACATCAACTGAATTGCCTTTATTTATATGGTTACTGACTCCTTCAAAGGATTCCAACAGCTCTGCAGAGCAGGACTTCTTCCCTTTACAAAAACCATGTTGACCCTTTCCCAATATTTATCTGTGTAATTCATCCACTATACTCCTTGCTAGTTTTATCAGTCTGTCTAGTACAGCAGGTCAATGAATTCCCAGAACTCCTCTGGGATCTGTTTTAAAAACTGTGTTACAGGTGAAGCACAGCACCTTCAACAGAGGAGCATAACCTCTCACTTAACAACTCAACTGTTTCATCCTTAAACTCATTTAAAACTCCTGGGTTGATACATCCAGTCCTGGCAACTTGCTATAAAAACATATATTTTAGCTTTTTACAGCCTCTGCAATAGGCACCGCAGTTTAAGGCAGGGTCTCTGCTGACTCCCCACAAAAAGCATTCCAGCATGGTAACCTCTGTGAGCTGCTCTGTGGCAAGCTTGCATGCAGAAAAAATTAAAGTAGTTTTTTGCTATATTGCATAGTTTTTTGCTATGGCTAGATATTCCCTGAGTCCTCCTTTCAGAGCCTGAAAGCACTCTCCAAATTCTCTCACATGGTTCCATTTCTGATACGTTTGAATCAGGACTATTATTTTTTTCCCCCCTTTGCAAGTCATCTCTCAAAATCCCCTTTTGCTTGCTTTGTTCTGTTCATGTATTTAATCTGCTAGAGTTTATAACCTTTTCCATTTTCTCCAGCTTTTTGAAAAATGCTTTTTTGTTTTCAATAGCCTCCATGCCCTTCTGTTTAGTCATGCTGGCTTCCCTGCACCATTTCTCATGTCTGCTGTGATAGATGGTGGGCATTTGCTCTCTGCTTAGCTTATTTTCAATAAGCTTCTCCATTTCTGTGCAGTTCTTGTTTAACTCTGAGTACAAAACCAGTGAAGTATTGCATGGTTTGGTTTTTTTATTCTTTTTCCCAAGGATGTTGACCTGGAGCACATTATGGTTCCCATCACAGAGCAGCTCTTTGAAAACACTGTTTTGAACACATTTCTCTGCCCTTCTCAGAATCACATCAATGATGGCTTCTCCTCCCTGGGGCTCCCTAATTCGTTGCTCCATAGACGTTTGCAGCTAAAATGGAGTATTGGTGTCATGTCCCACAGCCACATCTAATTGACACAGGGCAGCTGAAGCTTCCTACCCTTGTCCTGTCTCCTAGCCTTATAGCTTCTCTAATCACCATCCTGGGCACTCACACAATTACAGACAAAACATAAATTTCTTATTTAGGCCTGGGATTTCAGTTTAAGGGGAATCTAAGTTATTCACTAACATTAGTTAGAGCCAAATCAGATCAACAAGCTTCCTTTAACATCCACCTGCATCCTCCACTACCACCTGCATCTACCCTCTCCTTCCTGTACACTGTATCCAGGTATTAGTGTTCTACTGTCAGTGTCCACCAAGAGGGACCTCAACTCTCTTCTGTGATCTCACAAGAATACAATAACCATTGTCAGAAACAAAACAAAACTGAGATTTTGGGTGCAACTTCTTGACTTGATGATGAAGTGCTATCAAAAAGAGTGCTTCTCTCATCCCTTTGCCCTGCCCCATGTCCAGTGAGCTGATGGTCTCATGGAAACCTGTAATGGGAGTGGAGGGCTGGGTTTGCTGTCCCACTACATCAGGAAACCAAAGCAACTGACCCATAGGATCTCTCATTCGGATGGAAGATAAGCACTGTGAGCGCACACACGGTGGCAGAGGCACTGACTTGCCTTAGCTATACTGTTAAGACATACTCTCAGGTAGGGGTTGGGCAGAAGAACAGATAGTAGCCAGAGAAAGGCCACCAATGCTACTGACCATCTCTGAAAGCCTGTGATTTTTGCTATATGCCTTATGGTCCCAGCTCCTGAGAATCACTGCTTTTAGTCAAAGAGCCCTACACTTTAGAAAATGAGATGTGTGTGAACCATAAAGGCTCAGACACTGGAAGGTGATAAGACACAAGCCAACAGCAGCTTTAAAACATTTCAAAACACAAGCAGGAGCTGCTGGGAGGTATTCCTTGCTGGGGATTTGCAGAAGGTCAGACTAGACTGGGACATTATCCTATTTGGCCTTAACATCTTTGAATGATTCTTAAACTGAGGAGGAAAACACACACCCAGCTATGACTGCCAAAGTCTAAATTTACTGTGGGACTGATTATGGGAAGAAGTGGGCACATGCCCAGGTGGCAAAAGGTTCAAATGAGGGAATCATCTCTGACTGCCACCCTCTGTCTTTGGCCAGAAAGGGAAGCACTGACAGTGCCACTGACAAGTGCCACAGAAAATTCCCCATATTAAGAAAAAAATATTTCTGAGTGAAGGAATGAGGCATCCAACAGCAGCTCCAGAGGTGCTAATGTGTTGAGCTCCAGGGACTCCCAGGCAGCAAACAGAGCTCCCTGGGTGCCGGACTGCAGCACTTCAAATTCCAGCCACGCTCCCTCAGCTCCAGGTCAGAGTGTGATCCAGAGCTCAAGTTTTAAAAGTTATTAAAGTCTGAAGTAAACCACTTGTTTCACAGTGGGAATGATTAATGATGAGAATTCATATTACCAGTGCTTTTCACGACTAATTTATTAAGCTTCTTTTTTGGCATTACCAGTTGAGTTTTACTTCCAATGTGAAGCTGCTCAAAGTTCAAAATTAATTCCCTGGAAAAACTGAGAATTGATTTAATTTGGAGACTGACAATAAAGAACACATCTGTGAAATCCCTTCAATTTTTTTTTTTTTTTTTTTAATTCAAATCTGGCAGAACACAGAGCAGTAAGGTGTCTGTTGCTCACATTCTGCTCAAGTTTGTTGAATGTCTGTGCTAGCAGAGGGCTAGAAACATCCCCCAAGAAATTCAGCTTAAGGACACTCAGGTCCTGGTTCACCTAAGGCAAAGAAAACTGCCACCGCCACTTTGCTGTCAGGTGGAGGAGACGCAGATGACTTAGGTCAGCTTTTCCCCTTTTTCAGTGATACTGTAGCAGCAGCTATTATTTACTTTATGTCATCTTTGCCAGTTTTGGCAAAGGTGGAAAACAATTGCAGCATGCTCCTCGGGCAACCTAGCACAGCTATTAACCATGGAGAGATTAAAGTAGAGATTCCGTTGTCTTGCTCTTTGCAACAGCTGCCCTCAAATTTCTACTCATTACTAAAACAACAACACTATGCCTACAAGCTAAGAAAAAAATATTGTAAGACTGTAAAACATCACCATCTGGTAACTCTTACCATTACAGTACCACAGACCTTAATGCAGTTGGTAGGTAACTGCTTACCATGTCCTCTCTGTGCAAAATTATTTTGGAAATAGTAGAGCTGAAGGAGACGTCTGCGTGGGAAGCAAGCCTAAATGAGATTTAAAGCAACATCTTGAACCAAATTATTCATTCCCATACAGAGCAGAAATTTATTAATAGAAAACACAATACGATCTATGCAAGCAGGCAATGGTTTCTAGTACTTTGTGTAATTGGATTAAGTCTTAAATTAGAGAAATGCTGGGTGAGAATAAAGAGCAGCAGAAGAACGATGTGTGTAATCTAGTTACCCAAACACAAAAGCATCAGGAGACAAAGGTGCTCCTAGGCCATCCCCAACCTGCTGTTGTATACACAAACAAGCATTTGTGTGTCCCTGTTCCAAAGGCACATGATGCTGAAGGACAGACCTAGTGTGTATCTGTCACCCTGTCCAATGCTCTGTGTCAGCCAGAGAGAAATGGCAAGTCGCCTCCAAAACACAGATTCTGCTAGAGAACTGGCTCTGCAGCCAAATGAACCAAAGTCAAGTGACCTGCAACAGGAGTACAGCTGACAGGTTGGGTTTGTGCTCCCAAATCAGAGATCACAAACTCCTACAACCACACAATATTGAGACAGATAAGCAATTAATGACAACACCTACATGTTGGAGATGGAGCAAGATGTATTTCTGCGTCTCCTGCCCTGCCCATGTGTTACAAGAAGCAGTTAAAGCCACAAGCTTCTTGTACTTCAGTCAAGTATCCAATGTCATGAGCAAGGCATCCAGCACAGACTTAGGAATACGTGGTGCTGCTTACTCCTGCTCTGAGGGTAAATCCCCCCTTTCCCAGCTAATGTAGGAAATTGGACCTGCCTAGATCTATAATAGTTCAGGGTGAATTAAACCACTTGCAGATCAGCTCTCATCTGCACAAGTCTGGCAGTGGGTTGTTTCTTCCCAGCACTCTGCACCGCTATTTTGAGTCAGTAGAGTATCAGGTTGCAGCCTTCCCCATGGGCTGCAAACAACAGGTTGATGCCTCCAGCGCTCTTCCATCCCCTGGACAGTGGGCTCCAGGTGCCACAACCTGCAGACACACAGCCTTTGTAAACCTGAATCCTACACAAGGAAGATCTGAATATGCTAACACACAGGCAAGTCTAAAAATATTTTGTGTGACTGCTAGACCCCAGATCATCTTAACCCCTAAAGGCAACCTGGAAGATAGGCCAGGGGCCCTGTTTCCAGCCCAGGACAGTCCACCTGCTGACATGATGTGCCAAACTACATTTCAGTATCTTGCTGAAGACCATGAACATCTTAAAATCTCCTGAAGAGGAGAAAGCAGGGTCATGTTCTGTGTCTCCAAACCCTCAATGTCCCTGGGAACTAGAACAGAGTCTAACTGCATTGAATTATAACTAGTATTGCAATTACTCATTAGCTGCTCTGAAATACCATTAATGGGTGTTGCAAAACGGATGGAAACAGATCAGTCACTGTTAGTGGAAAGGCACCATTCATTTTTCTGAACGCAGGAAGGAGGCAAATACCTTTCTCAACCTAAAGCACATACACTTGCTTTGCTGGAAGAACTCACTGACAAGAGCAGAAAAAGCACAGGAACTTCAAACACCCCATCTGCATAATCAGCCTCTTTAGCACACTGTTGTCACAAGCATACAGAAAGCAAAAGTAACATTTAAGTAAATGCCGTGGAAGCATTGTGCTCATATGTTTAAAAATAAAAAGCATGTTTCAGCCCAAGTCCAGCTAGCAAAAGCTTTCCAGAACTCAACACTGCAGTTTTAAGAAAACAGAGTTTTTAGATGGAAGGCCACTGATGGGAGAAATCAGAGGAAGAGCTTCCCAAGAAAAAAGAATAATGAAAAAAAAAAAAAAAATTCCATTTTACTAATTTTTGGCTTTGCAGTATTTGTTGCTGTGATGTCAGCAGAAGTCACAACCAGTACTTTAGTGGTGACACTAGTTTTAATAAGATTAGGGGCAGCTCCTAATTTAGCAGGCATTAAAAAAACTTGCTTTCTAGATCAAAACATCTTCTGTGTGGTAATTAATTTCACTCTAGCACTTTGAACAAGAAAACAAAAGAACTCATTGTACAAATCAGAAGAACAATGGTCCTCAATATCCTAGACAAAATGTTTCAATGCTGGTGAGAACAGCTCCCCTGTTATTCATACAGAGAAAGCAAACCCTTCCTCAAAGTGCTTACATTTCATGTTATTTCGTTACAATAAACAGAAGATGCTTTAAAACATCTTGTATTCAACGCCACTGTGTAGCAATCACAAGCTGGCTTTAATGATTTCATTTAAAAGTGAACACAGTTTCAATTCAACGTCTATGACATCAGCAAATGCACATGATGGGACATTTCAATAACCTCTCAATAGCAGAATACCATCTCCTACTGCACAGCAAGCAAAAATAAAGCAAAGAGATTGGGCAAGGATAAGCAAACTTTTAAAAATGCAGATTAAAAAGCTTCAAACAAACATACTTGGGGAAGAACTTCTCCAAAATTGAATCAGTAAAAACATGGGCTTACTGAAAAGTTATACTTTCAGTGGAAAAAAGTGGCAAAAAATTCCTCATTGAGGTCTGTCATTAACTCTTCAAGCATTTTGCTGTGTTTTACTCTGAGCACAGGCAACACTGAGTAACTCTACATTTTCAATTACTTCCAGCAATGCATAGCAAGTTGTTGTACAGGGAAACTTCAATTTCTTTCCTCCATGGGTTTATGCATGACTTGTCTTTTCCGTTTCAGCTGAACTCTGCATGTCCTGGACTTAGTTATTCCCACCTCTTCCACACCTTGTGAGCTTCCTGCACATACTCTGCCAAATCCCAGACCCGTCTCCACACCCCAGGTCCTCTTCTGCATGGTGTGTGCTGGAGAGCAAAACACTTCTCTCCCTTCACGTGGGTGGGAGGCAGCAGAGGGGAAGTACTAGCTACAGATCAGATCAAATGCTAGCTTATGTCAGACTGAAACATAATGCAGAATTATTTGGACAGTTTTACAAATATATCAGCATATTCCTTCATTGGTATTTAAAGCAAATCACCTACTTCTTAAAGCAGCCTAAGAGGGTTTGCAGATAATAAAAGCACAAGCACAGCTCTATTAACTGTGTAGGTCACCACACCATCTGTCCATCTGCAACCCAGACCATTTAATCCACCATCTGCCCACAAACATTAGAAGCAGCCAAACCTAGATTTCATTAGGGTTCACATAGCTTTCAAGTAAAATGTAGGTCTCAGATTTAGCTTTATACATTTTATTTCTGAGAATAACCTAGATTCATACTGATAAAGACCCCTAAACCACCATGCTAGCTCTCCTTTTTATCTCCATTGCAAATGGTTATCAGATTATGTGGGGGTTGTTTCAACTGATGCCCAGGCAATGTGTTATTTGTCAGGGTTAATTGAGGTTGCTTGTAGATAAACAGTTTAAGAAAATCAGGGCATCTGTATCTGAAAGTCAGCTGTATCAGAAAAGCTAAAAGCTCCTTCATACTACATTAACCCAGAGTAACAAATTTCAGAAACAAGAGGATGCTTGCTCTGTTGACTTTGCCTGGATCTGATCTTGGCAAGTTATTCAAAACTAAAAACAAACACACCGGGAAATTAATAGAAATTCACAACAGCATCACCCATTTTCCCCAAAGGGGAAAATCCCCAAAGGGGAAAAAAAGATCTTACAAACCTTAAATAGGCATATAACCTTGAAAAGTAACACATGCCAAAGCTTTAGAGAAAACAGCGTACCTAGCCTGTGTGCCTGGTGCTACACAACTCTGAGTCAGCAACAGTGCTAACGACATGCTCGTGAGCTGGGATTAAACTAAACACTTCTCCCAGTCATAAGCATGGATCAACTGCAGAAAATATTTTGAAACTCCAGCTTCCAGCCAGAGGAGGTCTAGAGGTACCGCAGGATGAACAAACGCTGAGGCCGGCTGTGTTACTGCTCTGGCGATATCAAGGCAGAGCTCTGCAGGGGCATCAGTCAATCCTGGAAGGAGCTGGGATGGACTTCCAGCAAATCACCTCATGGCCGAGGGCACAGAATAACACAGGCTGAAATACAGGACTCACTCCAGTATGTCAGTGTCTTATACTGGGGAACTCAAACTGGACCTGCACTGTCAACAGGGTTGCCACCAGTGCTGACAGAGGGCGCCCCCTTCCCTCACCCTGCTGGCTGCAGCCTTGCAAGCACAGCCCAGGAAGTGGTTGGCCCCATGCAAAGCCACAGCTTTATCTCCATTTAAAACAGCTTTTTTTTGACTATTAGAAAAATAAAAAGGTCTGAAATGCAGGTCTTGCATCACTGATGCCATGTTCTCATACTGCAAACACTACACTGTATAAGATAATACAATCCATCCCACAAACCCGATAAATTTTGTCTTAAAACCCACCAGGTCACTTGCAGATGTTACTGTTATCAGAAGCTGATCGAGAACTTCACTGCACTGTAACTGGAAACCATCTTCCAGTTATCATCCTTCATGAATTTGTGGCCAGTTTGTGACTGTTCTTGTAAAATTGAGATTGTCCCCAAGGCTATTCCTCCCTGTGAAATTCTGGAAAAATTAAACCCCCACCTCAGGCTAAGTGCTTTTAAGTCTCTCTTTACACAACAGGATCTCCTTTCCTCTGAAAAGCCCTAGCAAACGTCTTCACTTCGAATTTCCCCTTTTCAAACACTGGTAAGTAAAGTCACACCAATTTCACAGAGGCCTGAATGTGGCAGCCGGACATGCTTTGCCAGATTAAAAAGCAGCAGTAATTTTTCACAGGACAGCAGAAGAGCTCAACCTCCAAGTTTAAGCACCGTTCCTGGTATTAGCAACTGAGGCAGAAAATCCAAGGACCCAATGCACCAGCTATCCTCTCTCATAGATTTCAAACACAGACTTAATCCAGCCCTTGGGGGTACTTTCCAGGTAGGATGGGGAGCGAAGCCAGGTGTGCCCTGAAACCACACCTTGTAGGGATTGATGCTGGAGGAAGGTGAGGCTGGGACAACATTTACAGTCACAAGAGACACTGTGTTAGCTTCTTGCTAAAAAAAAATAAAAAATATTCTAAATGAATTACCAAGAGGGCTCCTGGAAGGAACATCTTGTCTCCTGCCCAACTGTTGCCATGGCCACCAGCTCACTGCTGATCTAAATCAAAGCACAGAGAAGCAACAAGCACCTCCTTCCCCGGCCCAGCGCTCCCAAGAGCCCCCCTCCCTGGCTGCGGGCCGCTTGGCACCTCTTCCCGCAGGCTCAGCCCTGGGGCAGACAGGGAGCCGAGACAACAACGGCACCGGGGCATGCTGAGCACGAGTCGGTATTGTAGCAGTTTCTTGGGGGCTTGCACAGCTTCAGATTTGGAGTGTCCTTTACAGAAGGGTGCAAAGAGGCTTTGCTTGTAGAGGAAAAGCATAGAGTGAAAAGGCAGCAGTGATGCACAGCTCTGTTACAGGGACTTCTTCCTATTTTCCCACTCTGTTCTGGCTCTGAAGACCGTACCTGCTCACAGACAGGCAGGGCACAGGCGAACCCAGAGCTTTGTTGGGTCACTAGAGAATTTGCAGTGAAGGCTAATGCACTCAGACTCTCAGGCACTGCATTTATATTATTTCCAATCATGGCAGACAGGCCCCAATAGGCAGTGCCTGTACTCCCTAATGCTCTTACTCAAAAGCATTGCACCTATTTTTACCCATTCCCCGTCCAACATGGGAGCACACTGTACCTCTGGCAGAGCTGGAGAAGATGCAGAGAGACAGACGGAGACAAGATGGTACAGGGAAGTGTTTTAAACACATTATCTACCTTTAGTAGAACAGAAAAATCATTGCCTAACTGTTGTCGCTTCTAAGACTAGACACTAAAGTTACACCATGCTAAGATTAGTAATTTTTATACTTACAGGCTTTAAGATAACACTAAAACTCACAATGAATCAAGCTAAAGCAGTACAGTGACATGTGCCTGCCCAGATGGGGTGTACTTTCAGTGTCTGTTATCAAGAGATGGAAAAAATACAAACTATCTTCTTAGGACTGTATTTATTATATTCCTGTTCTGCATAGGCTTGCAGAAGGTTTTCTGGAATCATCTACATCAACAGACTTTTATTAAAAGCTATCGTGTGATGTTGACAGCTCTACCCCTTGGCCACACCACTGGTGTAATACAGGCAAGAGCCTGTCCTGTGCTAAGCAGAACACTACAGACACAGAAGCCTTCTGCAGCTGAAGAGAAACAAAAGCTGCTGGCTGCGTATCAGCATGCTGAGTGGGAAGTCAGCAAGGTAATCCGGCATGGTAAATGAGCCTGTGCTCTACAAAATGCACTGTGTAACCTCAGTGCTGTGCTCCGCCTAACAAAGAATGTGTCCTCTGTCTTGGATGCTTGTGGTGCAACCGCTCCTCTAAAAGGATTATTCCTATAGCAACCAGAGTGATCAGGCTCATCTCCGCACTATTCTGTCAGGTAAATAACCTCCCAGAAAATGACCATGGCTTTGTCATGACCCAGGCCCAGCAAAGCAGGGGTGCTGTATCTGGGGCAGCTTGGTGACTTCCATCTCCTCTCAACAGAAATAGACAGAGCATGCAGGCTCCTCCTTTCCTAGCCAGTGAACCAGATGGGATGTGACAGAGCTGCAGCTCCTCAGCATATTGCATGTCTCAAAGAAACTGCTTTTCAGGAGACCAGCCATCCTGTGAGATGTTGTGGAGCCTCAGCAGAGCAGTCCAGGTCTGCAACTCAGAGCTCAGAACAATGTGCTCTGCATGAAAGGGTGAAGGGCAATTTCTGCCAACTGGACATATTCAAGTTCTTATTGATTAAACCTTAACAGGAGTTAAAATTAAGATACAGAGCTTTTTCATCTCTCTCTCTCTCTCAGCATTACTGATGGGCCATGGGGAGCCTGCCCGCAGATCCTTGTCTCCTGCACGTGTCTTACCTGACAGTCGAAGTCCTGGAAGTTGCGAGCTGCATTCTGTTAACAAAAAACAGGAGAAAGAAAAGAAAAGAAAAGAAAAAAAAAAAGTTCAGCACAGTACCCCAGAACACCCCCAACAACATCATGAAAGTTCCCCTCAGGGACCTCTGCTTCAGCACAGTCTAGCCTGACTTAAGTCAGGACAGCAGTGAAATGTGAAGCCCATACAAGAAAACTCCATGCAAGTTCTGTCCATTACTATACAGAAGTTTGCTGGGGGCTGTCCCAAGGCTGTCAAACTAAGGAGAGTACCTGTGGACACAGCTGAGAGTTAAGAGCATTCGAGCACGGACAGATGCACATAGGAAGGACCTTGACCAAAGTCAGGCTGGCTATGAGGTTGTGTTTTGTCTGGTCATGGTGCCCATTATCAATTTGAACGCAGAAGTTTTGAAATGACTACCACTACGATCTCATGTAATGAGCGCAAGAAAACAGGCTATGCAGTCAGGTACTCTGCAGTAACTGCTGTGTGCGTGGTATCGTTCCACAGCGATCGCAGTGACCTGTAAGCTACTGAAACCAGAGTGCATGGGAACTGGGCTCAGCAATTCAGAACTGCCTTTTCCCAGAGGGTGACACCACGCATACAGGTGAGCACAATAAGTACAGCACACATTTGGCATACTGCAAGGTCTGCAGTAACTTGTCCATATGCCCACATGCTTCGTAAGACTCTGGCTCTGACCACAGAGTAGGTTACGCTACTGAGTGCTGTCAAATGTTGCAAAAGGCTGAGCAAATCATTTGAGACAGCATTCTAGCTTATGTGTTTTAGGCATAGCACCTCAGTGCTAAAATTACAACTAGGACTACGTATGCCCAACAGAAACACCCCAAACGTTTCTTCTGGCTGAGCACTCTAACTCCTCTCCATGTGTAAACAAATGGCCCTGTTTTCTTCCCCCCCAAAGCCTTGCCACATTAGCAAAACCACAGGTTGCTACCTATGTTCTTCAGTCTGAGACATTTAAGTTGAGATACTCTAAATCTGTTTTAAGAATCCCCCTAGTGTTAAGTATTGAACTGTGTCAATGTTCTGAATGTGACGTGGCACAAAGCACCAAATCCTCAGGATAGGGGAAAAGAAAATAAAAAGCAGTCCCCTCTTATTCTCAAACTAACTTCAGTTTAGTTGAGATTTCTAAGTTAGTTGAGATTTCTGACAACTCTGTCTATGCCTCTTTCCCCACCCTGTTTAAACACAGACAGTAGCCTTCTCATCTACCAGGTCGTAAAGAAGGTAAATTTAGTCATCCAATGCCACAGTGATTAAGGACTGTAAAAAAGCCTATGAAGAAATGAGAAACTTCTGTACCCAGCACTGGATTTGGATGGTGCATGCTAAGTAAAGAAAAGGCTGATCTGAATTTGTACTGAGAAAAGCAAGATTCCCCAGGTGGGGAGCAGGGAGGAAACGACACAAAGCAAAGAACAAAGGTCTGCAGCTGTGTTGCTTGTCATCAGGGTACACCACGATGCACAAGTAGCATTAGTGCTGACACGTCCTGACTCCTGGATACTTGGTTTTAACACACCAAAATCTGACTTTAAACCATTAATCTATTCATTATCTTAACTTGAGAAAGTCTAAGATTAAGGCATGTTTCTCAGTCCTCTGAAGGTGTGATGGCTGCACCTCAAAGGCAAAGAGCTAGCTGGAATGACCCAATCCAGGCTAAGGGCTGTCCATTCCATCTCCTGAATTTAATGCTGTTGCATTTCAGTATCTTTTCACTGAGGCTATATAAATAAGAGTCAAAGGTGCCAGAATATGGACCAGCCAGAATAATAAAGTGTCATTGGGATAAGTTTTCTGATCAGGTTACAGGCAGTACTCTCTTTTTTTCTCTTTCAATGAAATGGGAACATTTGCAGGTGATTTTCTTTCCCAGTATAAAGTCACTGCATTTTAGTGAGCCTGACTGAGGTGAACATGTATAATCTAATGTATTTTACTTCCCTGCACTTGCATTAGGCTTAAGTTACACACAAACATAGGATTGTTTGTATTCTTTAAAAGTCAGGCTTGTAATTTTCTGCTGACTTAGATTTGAGACAAAACAAAGCCAGGACTCAGTGGTCCCGAGTGGCACTTCCTAAAGTCGAGACAAGTGAACAAAGTATGACCCATTTCCATCTCCCAGGCAGTTCCACTGGTTTTAGAGTTTGAATATTAAGACACCGGAGCTCCTTTTCTCTCTACAGCAGCCTTTGGATATGAAGAGTTCATGAGCACTCACCCATTAGCACCTTAAGAGTTTTTCTGTACTATTTCTGGCCATTAATGCATGCTGGGTCAAACTCCAACATCTAAAGTGGGTTGGTCAGTAAAAATCTTAGTGAACTGCCAGCTCAATACTTTCTGGACTCTGATATGCTGTGCAAAACAGCACGTTATGGCACCACACCCATATGCTCCATAAACTATGTCTAAAAAGGACATGCGTATTATTTCAAGCTTGAAAGCATTAATATGGGCCAGACCTCAGAGATGGTAGCTCCCTGAGGCATTTCTTTTGTTAAAGTGTAAAAAGCAGAGCCACAGCACACTTCTCTTCCACGCAGTGCTGATGATGGTTCTGGACTCACTCTTACATATTTTTTCCTACTGACATAGTATATACTTCCTGTAACTTCAGAACTGAGTCAAGGAAACCAAGTATCACTTCATATGTGCCCTTCTGTATGCTGGTTAACACCACTGGGCTGGTTAGGTAAGCGCTCTGGATTTAAACCAGAACTGTCCCAGCTATTAGCTAAGAGACTAAGGCTGTGCAGATGACACCGTGGCAGGGACCTGATGGGACTGGTCACGCCATACTTGACAGAGAGACTGAAAACTTATAAAGTGAACGACACTTTCATACCTCCTACTTAGGTCAGCCCACTGAATCAAGGGAAATCTACCCTCTTGAACTCAAACACGGAAAATCCTAGGAGAATCATGAGCAAGAGCTGGGACCCTGCATTTAGGCAGCTTGTCTTCTGTAAACGTTTATCTCTCATTTTGAAGGCATAAACTGTTTTCAAGGCCTTTCCATACTTTTATCTGCTGATCTACACCGATTTTGTTCTTCCAAGGCTCACTCTCGCTGGAAACATTTTAAAAAGCTATGTTTAAGCTATGGTGGAAGCCTAGTAGTCAGCACTAGACTGTAAGAATAGGCAGCTGGACTGCAGATTTCAGATGAATTTTTAGATTTTACAGATACTAAACAGATATGCTAGTACACTGCAGAAATTAGCAAAAACTAAGCAGCACAGACTAAAACATAGCAGAATTGCAGAGCAGCAAAGCATTAGGAACTGCTTCACATACCATCAAACTCAGCTGTTAGGTATCGAAAGTGACCAAACCGCGTTGCTCATAATCACAATTTGCAGATGCAAGATTCTAGATCTTGTTGGGATGGCCACAAATGACTTAGGCACTCAGAGCAACAGTTCGTGGCAGAATCCAGTGAGGCTATGGCCTTCTTAAAGCCCAGATGGCTCTCCTCCAGCCCACAGAAGACAGAGTGAAAGGCTTTAACAGCTGCTGCAATACAATGATTTTCTAAAGTTTCAGTATTGCATGAATCTGGACTGCTCTAGCTAGGCTCTGCAGATATTAAAAGGAAGTGGCTCTCCATTACTAAATCCAGGGAGACAGGGTTGTTTTAGGGGTCAAAACATAAAAGGGTAATTGAAGACAAAAGATTTTAAACAAAAAAGTAAAAAAAAAGAAAATGGGATACAATCCAAGGTTTCTCTACCAAGCATGAACTTATTAGGGTTCTACAGCTTTGCCAGGTCAGGAATGGTATCACCTTTCCATTTTCTGCCCTGCCTTTGTAAATCCTTAGTTCAGGCATGACATACTGTTTGGCCGGGACTCCAAACTCACCTGAACTGTGGTGGTCTGTCTTTCCCTGAGACTTTGGAAGAGTTATGTGGTGGTGGATTATCAGAGTAGGGAAGCATTTACTATTTACTGTTTTTCAGTACTTAAGGTACTTCAAGCTGTAAACAGATTCTGGCAATCAGAGCTCCTCGCCAGACATAAAGTCAGCCAGAGTACACCTGTGAGAGCAAAGGAGCAGCTAGCATTACCTTATCATTCAGGAGTGGTTTGATCTCTGTCAACTGAACATCCTGCAGTTCATCCATGGTGCTGTAAGTGGAGCCAATTAACCCTCAGAGCAGCAAATGGGTGATTCTGAAACAAAAGCATATTGTTACAAACAGTATTACAAGAGGTGCTAGCCAAAGAAAGCTTTAAGATCTTTCATTAGACTTGTATATGCCCAAACCGAAGCCTGAAAGTCTGAAAGAAGCTGGTTCTTGGTGCAACACAAAGCACCTGTAACTGCAGAAGGCAAACAGCCATGCTTGCACTGAGTGTGTTAGTTATGTTACTCCCTACCCTGCGCATCGCCTTGCCTATTGAAAGCTGTCCCTGAAAGCTCAGGCTTTTCTACTCAGAAAGTCTGGATTAACTTCCATGCATTGCTGGTACTTCAGCCATAGTCTGCCTGGAAATGAACTGGAAATGACTGGATCAGCAGACTGAAAAACTGTGTTCAGTATGGGGGAATACAGACATCTCACTGCCATGCCTGACACACCTTAACCACAGCACCCAGCCACTAGAGACAGGGCTGTGCCTGTAACCCATGAGACATGCAGCCAACACTGCATTTGCACATGGGAGAGAGAGGTGTGGAGATCCAAGTACCTTGTTGGCAGAACATAAGAAAGGCCAGAACCCAAGGCAGCCCTTGTTTTATGAGGTGGGATATAAAAATGGCCCCCAGATAGTCCTGGTCCAGTCGAACATGTGCAGGGTAACACTGTTAATTGTGCAGCCCAAACAATCATTCTCCATCAGGTGGTGCAGAGTCATCAAAGGAAAGAAAAAAATGTAAAAAAGCATGTGAGGTTGCCATACATCTATGGGAAGTCACTGCTGCCACAGAGTCAGGGAAGAAATCTTCTAGCATAAATACAACAACGAAGATGGAGGAAAAATACGGCAGAGTTTACCAGGGATTTAATTTTTATTCTAGAGGCTCTACCTGTGTTTCTAGACAGGAGAATTTCCAGAGCAGGCAGTTGCAGCAATTTGAAGAGGGCTCTGGCAATAGGAGATGATCATGCCTGATGGTGCAGATTACTTGGTTGTTCATCTACACTATACATATTACAGTAGATGAAATAAAAGAAGTCATGGACATAAGTAGGGACAGGAATAGGCATGTGGTGGGCTTCCTGGGCGTTAGCCGGCTGTGCTAGAAAAAGACTCTCAAATACTGTCACAAATCAAATTCTTTGTCCAAGATAATATTCTGCTGCTAACCACAGAAGAAAAAAAGTGGAAAAAGGGTACTGCAACTGTGCTTCTCCAGCCACCTTAATTCCACACATACATGCACTGCCCCGGGAAGGAGGGGTTCCCCTCACCCCAAACACTGTTGCAAAGCTGCGCACTCCTGTCATCCCCCTTTGTGCCAGGACTAACATTGGTGTGGCTGAAGGCAGTCTGTCACAAAACAAATCATAATGCCTTTTCCCTCTGAAAATCAGCCATAGCAACTCCCCTCTTTTTTAGCTGCTTTGGGAAACTTGAAATTATTCTTCTTTTTCAGATTTTTTTGCTGCAAAACACATCAGTTGTGAGAGTTCCAAGAAACCAGCTAATTTACAAGTAACACCCCCCTTGCCCCATGATGAATTTTTATTCATAAGAGCGGTAAGAGTCATTATATAATGCACTGTAAGCCCCAGAGGAAGAGGTAATTACTGTAATTCTGATAAGGCGTTATGGAGACCAAAAAGTATTTTCTACTAAGCAATTACAACTTCTGTATACACTGGGACTGATTAAGAGCTCAACATCTACCAGGTTCTCTCCAAAACAGCATCCCACAAGGTTACAGACACCAAAGGAGTTTCAAACAAGCCTCACAAAGTTTATCTGCAGCAGGTGACAGACAGTACTAGAACAACCACCTTATTATCTGGAGAGCTTATTCCTCTCTTATGCTCCTTTGAAACAACACCCACTGGACCTGATGGCAGGCAGGAAGGTGATCCTTATTCTTGGGGTTACCCAAGAGACCAAGAAGTTGTCCACTCTACTCAAAGGGATTAAAAAACTATGCACACACCAGCCACTTTTCTCTGTGGGTTTTTATACACAAGGGAGAGGTAAGTTACGCTTATTTTGTGGTTCATGAGTCTTGGGCTCATAGCTAGCATTTTTGCCTAAACCAGAGTCTACAGTGAAGCAGGGTATCTAATAATCACTCTCTACCGAGCTTTGACTGACCAAAGAACAACCCAGAGCGCCAACAGCTCTGCATTACATTGCTCAAAGATACTTTTGCTAACACTTTGCAGATGTTCCTCCTAGTTTCCCCTGAGCTATACAAAGAGCAGCAACTCCCAGAGAGCCTTGGGATGCATCCTGTATAAACCTGCCTGGGGACATCGTTTGCTGCTGATACAAGCATGCCAGACCACAAAGTGTGTAAAGTCTAGAGAGAGGGAGACAGACACATTTTGTAAATCCCATGCACTACTTTTTTTATTATTCTCATATAACAAATTATTAACAACTACGTAGGTGTTCAAACCAAGGATTATCAAATGCTTTTATCTCAACCACCTTGATTTCATACTTGGTCTCTGGATGCAACTACAGTGCACACAATAAACAACGTCACTCAGAAATTAATCTGATGCTTGTCTTCCTGGTCCACTATCGCTCCAAATACTGTTTCAGGGGAAGGGGGTTCTCCAGGGGCTAAGACAACAAACTGCAACAAACTGCTGTGTTATACCTGCACTACGTGTTGCTCCTTTGTTAAAACAAGCTGGGCAGCAACAAGAAAGGCTGCTGTTTTGGATGCTGGGCTTAGAATTAGGTGAAACTTCCTTGAGAGAGAAGAGACCACCTTCCTTAACACCAACTGGGCTCATGTAGCTGGGAAAACTTCTGTAGGGGAGCATGCAGGAAGAGCAGGAAGCTCTGCAATGAATCTGCAGCACAGTCATCCTGGGAGACCTCCTTGGCTTGAAGGAGACTCTCACCCAGGCTGCAGGAGCGAGAGCAGGACCTCTGAAGGGGCCAGAGGGGACCGAATGCTGACGTGAGCCAGGAAGCCACTGAAAATTGCTGATCTGAGAGCAAAATCGGATGGAAAGATTAAGTCTGCACAGCCACAAATAGCCAGATGGTGGATTTCTTTTCTAAACCTTTTCATTCTAATCTGCTCATCCAGCAAATCTGAGTTTTTTCTGCTTTCCTAGAAACTCAAAGCTTTTTGAAGGTTTTTCGAAGGAAAAGGTACAGGGGGTCCCCATCACTGCTTGCAAGCAGCATTTTTTAGATTGTGGAACCCGCTCTTCCCAATCCACTCACTTCTGAACTCTCCAGAAAACAGCTGAGTCACAGCCTCAGGACTTCATTTGAATCCGTTCAGAGGATAGTCTGTAGGCAGATTCACGCACTTTTCTCTTCCCAAGGTCTTAGCACTCTGAATGTGATTGCCCTGGACCAAATCTGGGTAACTTGTTATTACAGCATGAGATCTGACTCACTATACATGATTATTCACCACAACTTCACCTGAGCACCCTGCTATGCTAACAGCAACATGGCTTTTGGTTTGAAACATGGCAAAGGGGCACATTTGTCTAAAAAAGGCCAAAAAATTTCTCAAAAGAGAATGCTTTGTAGTAGAGAGACCTGGTAAAGCACATCTCCAAATGCAGAGGCAAAGGGAAGGATAGGGTACTGGTGACCTGGGCCATCCTCTGCGCCAATCATGTTAAAGACTCCTTGTAAAAGATCTGCAGACACGTCTGCCCAGGAAACAATCAATTCTCTTCCTCCACTCCTCCTGTTATTTAAAGAAACAAACATGTCATTTCATAAGCTGAAAGCAAGTTTAAAATACCACAACAAAGCAGCATAAATATTCATAGCACACAGAAGAGCTCTGTAAAAGACAGGCTACAGGCAAAGCAAAAGGTTTGCCTGGAATGATCTGTGTATAAATCATACATTTTTCTATAAATGTCCCAGTACCACCTGCTTTGCAAGTATTTCTCTTGCCTCAATTTATATGTGACTATAAATACACTCAAACACCCCAATTTAAACCATCCATCCCTTTCCAAAGGCTTCCTGAAGGCTGGAGTAGACTCTATGCTCTTTGAAAACCAGTAAGACAAGAATCAAGGAAAGACATTTGGTGAATCATTAGCACAGAGACTAGAAATCAGGGTAGGACACAGAAGGCTGCAAAAAAACAAGGCAGGTGAGCTTCAGAAAGAAACCATCTACCTGTAAATAAGATCTGAAATATGTGCTCACATGCTTACTCCAAGATAAGGGTGCTCTCAATTTACATAATTTCAATAGACAAAAAAAGAAGTTGTGTTAAAGTAAGTTCAGTAAGTCAAGAGCATGAGTACTACAGACCTGCAGCCACAGAGCCAGCAGTGTAAACTGCACTGCCTGTGGGTACTTAGGCTCTGGTTTCTATTCGGTGAAATTCTAGCAGCACCGCTCCTCACAGGGTTACAAGCTGCAAGAGTTGGATCTTGAATCCAACTCTCTGGGCACCTCCTTGAATATTCTGTTTTATTACAGAGGTGCAATCACTCCATGCCGTTTAGGAACTCAGTGCAACGAAATCTTGTATTCAGAGGCTGAAAATTCTTGTTCATTCATCTCTTGACTTCTACATTAACTAGACTACAGCTTCTAATTCGTTAACTCCATAGCCCGTTATACTCCTACTTTGTATGTTAACCACATTGAGGCAAAATTACACAAGACAGTTATCAAGCTATGCTCCAGAACATGGCATTAAATGTACCTAAATATATGCTTACTTGTTTGGCAGCCTAGCAGAGGCCAGCTGAAGAAGCCTCCTCTCTAGGGACTGACTACACTTACAGTTAAGACAATCTGGGTTAGGTTTCCAAGAACTGCTCTCTGACACAGCTACCCACTTCTTACAAGATGGAAAGAAGAAATGCTGCTCCAGCGTGTGCACAGGAAGACAGGGACAAACCCAGAATTTGCAGCCAGTGCAAGAACCCACAGTCCTCAGGTTTGCAGCTCAGGCATTTATTCAGCCTTGTGTGTTGCGTAGCTTTTCACTACAGCTTTTTCCTTTCTACATAAGGGGATTCCTGCTTCCAGTGTCTCTTTTGCTTCTCTCTCTCATACACACCGGAAGACAAACTGCCTGACGAGGCTCCTCAGCCTGGTTGGGTAGACTGCAGTCTTGGCATATAGATCTTAAGTAAAATAAGTTTCATTTATGGCCTTTGAGACCCTTGGGCATTCCCATTATGTTGCCCCTCAGTCTTTTGCAAGCCTCTTGACAGCAGTGTGCTTCCTAACCACCTGCATAGGCTACTCTGTTTTCTTACCCTGAAATGCTGGCTGACATGGTAAACTTCCAGCAAAAGAGGCAAAGGGTCCAAACTCAGTTTCACAATATTTTCCTAGGTTACTCACTCTGTGTTCCAGCTTTTTTGGGAATGCACCACATGGCGCTCCACCTCCAAGACAAACTGCCAGCCTGCAGAGAGAAATTACGTTCTGCTTAACCAGCACAGTGCCAGCTACTGCACACGAGTGACAGCAGCTTCATAACACAGCATGCTTTTACCTCCTTTAAATCTGGGCTACACCCAGGACAGAAATGCCAGTTGCTAAGTATACTTTCTAAGGAGTTTAAATGAGACCTACATTTAACAATGTAAGGTAAATGTCTGTGCCTAGCTTTCCATTAATATTGGAGAAAGAATCCAATTCTAATTACAAGAAGCATCACGCTGCCATGTGCGTAACTGAGCTCAGCTAGCAGGACATCATCCTTAGTCACCATTTGAATTAACAGGCATCAACTATAGGGCTGATGAAGCCAGTATGCAAGAAAAATGCAAAAGTCTTCAAATTGTGTTGGGTTACTTGGACCACTGCCCATGAAAACACTGAACCATGCTGAGCTCCCCTGTACAGTATAGTCCAAGAAGTTTTAGAGTGGCGATATCCAGGATATAAACTGGAATGAGAAATTTCTCCTATGAAAATGATGCAAATTATTGTCTCCCAAAGAGCCTTTTCTGGTCATGGTATCTCTTTCAAATAGCTTTGCAGCACTTCCCTTGTAAGCTGTTCTCCCCACTGCAAATGAAATAAGCAGTGGCTATTATTATCAAAGCATAATCATGTTATTCACATGATTTTTCCACGACCCTTTCTTGCCCAGTGGCACCACTCTAAAGCAATACCTGCATTATGCAGTGTCAGCAGCTCACACAGCTCAAACTAAACCACAGAGCTGTTTTTATCAGTTTTATGGTGAAGGACATGCTCAAATGGTTCTGTTCAAAGATGCTTTCTCCTCTATTGAGCCACCTGCTTCCGCAACCCCCATAGTTCAGGAGGTCCCACCCAGGTATGGGTGAGGGCTCTTGAAGGCTCCAGTTGGACATTTGCCCCAACCAAAACATTCGTAGCTTTTTCATCAGCACTGTCTACCATCACTGCATTCACCACAACTTCTCCCCATGCCATCTCCTCTATCTGTCCTGCGACAACACCTTCAAGCTCTCACCCACATAGAGGCAGTATGGGTAGCTGAACTCAATTGCTCAGCATGCACACAGCCTCTGATCTGACACAAGGCAAGTGGGGAAATCGGTCTCTTCGGCAGCACCTTACTCTTAAGCAGCTTATGATTACATCTGGCTGCTTTCCACCAGATCCTTCAGGTCTCTTTGCAGTTTTATTTTCAAGCTTGTTTCTGCTTTGTTTCAACTATTCTTCCTACTAATTGACTGTGCGTTTTTACATTTTAAGTGAAAAAATTAATCAAATGTGACCGTGTATCCCATTGAGCAAAATAAAGCATTCCAGAGCAAGATGGATTGGAAAACTGTTTAAATGAGATTTTAACAATGATTTTCATCATCAAGCAGCATATTTCAATTTACTAAATTTAATGCTGATTTTGCATTTTATTTATCTTATTGAAAAATTTGCATTTTCACTGGCTACTGAACATTAAATTGCATTGATAAATATAGCCTTTACACCCAACTGAGCCTTCTTGCTGTGTGGGAGGAACCACCACTTAAGTTATGGTATAGCTAAACAAACATTTAGTCAGACCTCAGTTTTCATATTTTGTAATGCAATTGTGATTGATCTTTTTTAACTCATTTGTGTGAAGTGCTATCGGGATGGAAGAAAATATTCAGATCAAAAGCATAAGAAAAGTTTGTAGAGTCACTTTCATTTTAAAAATAAAACTACCTTAAACTCTTTGTGTTCACTCATATATATAAATTGTACAACCTAAAACTGATGTCATAAGATATATTCAGCAGTGAAGGAATTGCACCAAGTAGTTTTGGTCACATCTCTTGGCATGTGCAGTGTAATATAGTGCAGCCTGGATAAACCTAGCTTAATGTGGGTACAGAAATCATCACAGACACGTGCAAAGCTCAGGAAGAACAAATATGTTCTCCTCCTCAGCAGCTAAGACAACACAACTGCTTCTGGTATCAGCTCATTCAGGTAACTAACACTTTTTCATTGTGCTGTATATGTATATACATCTAAATCCCTTCTCCTAAGGTCTTCACAGAGCATAGCCAACCTTTTCTTCTTACTTCATTCAAACTTGAATAAATGGATTTTGGCCATCAGAGAATAGTATACTTGCAGTCAAAAGCTGATCAAACATTTCAACATCTCCAATTCCAAGTTATCCATGAGACATGGGAGAGACCTTTTAAGTTTTATCAGAGCAAATACATATTGTTTAGTATTAAATAATTATGTCTATTGAATATAAGAATACAGATGTACACAGAAGACAGATTTAACCCGCAGGATGCAGTTTCACTATTTTAATCTGCTCTAACTGCAGACTGCTTGCAAAAGGGACATTCACAGGATTGACATGAATTTTAAGAACACATACATTGTATGAAAAACAAATCGCTAAAATTAGATTTTTATTATGTGCTTTTTCCCCTTCTTCCTCATTAATTAAATGCATCTTTCCCTTACCCATGTAGCACTGCTCCTTGGAGCTTCCCAGAACAAGCTCTTTCCGTTTGGCTTGTTGCCTGTCCTGCATCATGTGAAGGACAATCTCTTCTCAAGTATCAGCATCTTTACTTCAAAACCATCACAACTGCTGTACTGCTGTCACTTCCATCATTTCCTGTCTGTGAATTAACTTCCAAGCAGAAAACATCCTTGTGTGTGTCAGGCTCAATTTTATGCCCCTTCTCAGGCAGCTGGCCAGCGCAGGAGAGGCAACTCAAATTAACATAGTTAAAGCCAGTAACGGATATAGGGCAACTCAGAATCAATTCAGGGTGTAATTTCATTATTCATTTAATATAATTGTGGGTTGTTGCCAAAAGGGATGCTCCTGTCCTCCCTCCCTATGCCAGCCAGAAATTCCTTCCTCTCCTTCCCTTGTACCAGGTTGATGATTATGCAGTAATGTGGCAAGTCAGATCTGCTTACTGCCTCCTCAATTGTTTTTTCCAGGACTAGTTTTCACTTGGATCAGTGAACTGACTGAGGAAAAGGCTCCTTCAGCTCCTTGTGTACCACCTTTTTTCTAAATCTGTCAAGTATAAAGACCTTGCTTTGAGATTTGATTGTAAGAAAGCAGGTTTTTTGGCAGTGTTAGCTCTTCAGTTGAATCACGGAGTGGATAAAGTATGTGCTCACAACACTGCCAGATGATATGCAGGGGCCTGCACTTAGCTTCAAGATATGCTAAATCTAATCAATTTAGATAAAGCATATACAGAATATAAGACAGAACTCAGTTTGCTAATCTGAATTGCCTTGTTGTAGGGTATTATTTCAGGATACAGAGGAACTAAAGTTTTACCTCACAGTCTCTGAAAAGGAACATCAGACCATCCAGCTCTCTTCTCTGCCCTGCTCCTCCATCCCCTTGCACCTGTGACCCAAACCCTCCTTACGCAGTGTCTGGGATGCCTGACTGCAACGTGAGCAGATTTAATGCCGATTTTTGCCAGGCTAGCTTTCTGCTGTTTTAGTGAACTGAATGAGCCTATCAGACTATCACATGAACATCAGGACCAGCTCACGTAATGAAGACCAGACACGTAATGAGCTCTGGAGTCAGCTCCAAATCCTGCAGTCTAAGTTGAGGATCATGTACAACATACAGAGTAGGCAAATATACAAATAGCTAACTAACTACAGTCTTCATGGTGCTCCCTGGATACAAGTAACTAGGGCTATAAATTAACATCTAGTACGCAGCAGCATGGGCATTCATGTTGTAAGTTTCTGAAGTGGATAGAAGGCCTTTGATAATACAGGTAATAATGTCTTATTTCAGAGAAGATGGAAACAGATATGGGATGCAGCAACTGACCACGTCTTTTTCCAGCCATTGTGAGCATCCTCCCTTATGAGTAAGGGGAGCAGTTTGTAAACACCTGCATGAATACAACAGAGACATAGGATGGAAAATGCCAACTGCTTCAGCCGTAAATTGAGATTGCTCAGCATGCCCGAGGCTACCAGCTCCCTGCAAGGTACATCTGCCCAGGTACTGAGACGTTAACTGCACAAAGGTCACCAGGATGTACTTGTGTCAGACCCCGACCCTTCCCTCAAGTGAGAGTGGGCACACAAGGGCTCCAAGTGACCTGTTTCTCAGAAGCAAACTGAAGCAAGGCCTGTTACAGTTGCTCTTTTAGGAAGCATTATCCTGTGGAATAGGTTACACTGGAATGATCCTTTGAAGGATACTAGTAGAAGATCTGCTTTTCAACAGGAAAATACAATTAGGCTAAATGCTGTAGTGTGACAGAAAGCCAGCAAATCTGGCTCATAGACACTCAATTTCAAGAAAAGAAACTATATAAAAATGAGGCAACTTGTCAAAACAAAATAAAAGAATAGAAAAAGCAACAAAAAGAAGGAATCCTACAAGGACCCTGGAGACTGTTAAAAGTGCTGTATGGGAAGCCCAGGTAATATGTGTGCCACTATGCAAGCACAAAGACAGAGACACCTTATATACAAACCCTGCATGACTCAATAGGAAGTTTAAGGAGGCTATCCTGGGAACAGCTGGAATTTAAAAGAAGTGGAAACTTTGTCCAGATGACCAAAACAGGAAATCCCATAAAGCACGGCAAACCAAATGCAAATGGGAAGCTAAGAGGACTAAAAGAAAGAATTTGAATGGTCCCTTGGCAAAGGATGTTCAAACCGATAGTCTGTGTTACTTGTTCACTTGCTGACTATGTTACTCAAACATGTCACAACCAGGAAGCCAGCTACAGAGCAGATGAGGTCACCCGACCACTGCGATGTACAAGGGGCACTGCGGAGTGGCAGAGCCATCACAGTCACCCAGCGAATACTTGACATCAGCCATCACTTTCAAAGCTGCCAGGAAAATCCCACACCAGCACGTTTCCCACACCAGCATGGAAAATCCCACACCAGCATCCTCTTGAAGGTGCTTTCTGCCCTGGTGAGATCTTGTCCCTCCACATCCAAGCCCCATTGGCATTTTAGGCAGGAAAGAACTTCTTCCCTTTTTCTCCATCCTTCTTCCCCTCCCTTTCCCCATTCATCCCCACACTGATTCACGTTAAAATCTGTGTGGTCAAAGTTAGAAGCCAAAGCTATCTCGTGAGTAAACTGGACTAGGTAAACAACTTCTACCAAGAAAAGAACAATTTTTACAAAGGTAGGTTGAATCTCCATAGTTTTTGCTGCAATATCTCTCAGGTAAAAGTTGTCTTTTCTTCTTTTCCTCACCCAAACTTCTCCAAACCAAAGTCCATGGTGTAGACCAACTCAGAGTTTAGTTTCCATTAAGAAACAATAGTGTAAGTTAAGGTGATTCCCATTAAGTGAAATTCCGTTTCATATACTTGGAATACAGCCAAAACATTCACAAGTTTAAGAGAGCTTCACAGCACGTATCTTAGAGTGGAAATCCATGATACTGATGACAAATGACCGAAGGAGGATTGAGAAAGAATGCAAGGAAATTATAAGGAGCGAGTAAAAGCTAATACAGCAACCCTGAAGAGTCAACATTGTAAATCTAAGATAAGGGAAGCACCTGCTAATCCACCAGTCGCTGAAGCAAACTACCCAAAAGTAACCTATCCTCATTTTAATACAATTATAATGTTAAAATACACACCCCTAGGGAAAAGAAACCTAAGTTTGGCTGCCCCCCCAAGTTAGCGAGCACGTGTAGTTGAATAAAAAGGTAATACAACTTTTAAGAGAAGTATGTAGCACAATGTATAACATTTCCTTGTTTTGTAAAAGTATATAAACGTAACTTCACAAGGAGGGTGTGCTAGATTTGTGGAGTTACCACCTAGCACCCATCTCTGCGCAGACATGAAATAAACATCTCAACTCTGTATTTTTCTGCTTCTTGCACACTGGGTAAAGAACCCAGATTTGGGACAACAATACCACGGACACTCCAGCTAGGACATGCAGTTATTGTAAACAAAGCCCTGAAAATGTTAAAACACAAAGATTTTACTTCTTTCAAAAGTAGCTGAAGATGTCAATACAAGCGATTTAGTTTCAATACTCTAGTTCTGAATGAAGCTGAATCATCACACAGGTTTCACGTTTAACCCCCCTGCATTTAGGAACACTGCGTTACAACAGAGTAATTCCTGATTTAATTCCCTAGAAACCCACGTGAGACAAGGAGGACATACCACACCAAGGCAACAGCGAAGGATAAAGCTGACTACATCAAAGTCTAACACTAATTCCTCAAGTAAGAAGTGCTAAGAGGAAGTTTCTCAGAACTCTGTCCACAGCCTCTTCTGCAGGCGAAGATGGCATGACAGAGACATTGCAAGGTTTCCATTTACGGGATCTGAATGCAATCGCAGAACAACGTAGGCTGGAAGGGATCTCTGGAGGTCATCTAGCACAACCTCCCACTCCAAGCAGGAGTACTCCAAGCTGGATCCAGGTGCTCAGAGCCTTACAGATTTGAAAATCTCTAAGGATGTAGATTCCAGCATTACACACCATGCTCATTGCAAAAATTGTTTCCTTTTATCCAATGGGAATTTCCCTTGCTGCAAGTGGAAGGTAGATGTATAAACAATGGGATTTTTAACCTGAAAATATCACAGACCAGCATAAAAAGAAAAATGAAAATCCAAAAGTAGCAACTATTACAGCCATACATCAACACTATTTAAAAATTCCCTTTCTAAAACTGTTTAATAATAAATAGGGAATCAAGTCAGATACTTCACATTAAAGGCGTAGATGGAGCAGAAATTCATCTCCCAGTAGAGTTTTCAGGGCAGACGTAAATATGTCAAAATAACAGGTTTAATATTAAATTGATCCCTGCCTCTGAAAAATATTCAATACCTTCCATAATAAGAACACATGAAGAACTGCACAGGACCCGTGTAGTGCAAGGTCTGGTCTGATACAGTTCAAGAGCAAATGCCTAGGAAACAGCAAAAGGATAGCACCTAGTGAGACTTCCTCTTTGCTTGTACATCCACATCCATACTTCAGACGAGCGTCAGTCTGTTTCAGGTCCTGTAGAAGCTTCTTCCCCAGTGCACTGAAATGCTGCTGTTCTTTCTAAACACAGAGGTTATTTATTCTCAGGCTTTGTGCTGCAGAAAAACTGGTGAGGCAGGCTTACCCATGAAATCTAGTTCGGTGCCTCTCTCTCTCCCTGATAGTCAAAAAAATTATGAACATCTTTACCTATTATACACAGAATACTCTTTCATCCCAACATGACAAAACCAAAAAATAATATTCAGTATCAAGTAACACACTCTGGAAGCTAAATCAAAGACTTAACGCTTTCCGAGAGCCCATTTCAACAGCTCTGAGCAGCCACAAACTTTCCAGAAGTCAGTGTGTGTGGTCCAGAGAAGGACCTTCCCAATGCAAGGCCCTTAGGCAAACAGCAAGTGTTAGAACACTAGCCCTGACCCTAAAAAAGCCTGTTGATAATACCTTCTCTAAAGACAGGCTAGCTTGCCAACACTCACCTGAAGAGAAATTATCAAATATTTTTACCTGGTTTTAGTATTTCCTTCCTGTTTACACACATACACATTTCTCCCATACTAACTTTTAAGCAGAATTTAGTTTAAAGACACTGCTGATGCAGTCATCTCAGAAATAAAATAAGACACCTAGTTAGTTCTGGATTGATTTTATTCACTCCAATATTACTTTTTTCCCCTCCCTCTCCAAGATTCATTGTCTTACCCTTTTGGAAAATGGCAGATATATTTACCTACCCCATGTCCAGTATTGCAATGTTACAGCCATGAATTCTAAAAAAACCCTCAAATGAGATTTAAAATGTTCTGAAGAAGGGTAGTCATACCGCAAGATGTAATTAAGTCAGGTGAACTGTGGCACTAACAGTTGCCAAACCCAATTGTAAAGAATATCATACTAGTTTAAGCCACCATCATGGAACCAAAGTATAGATTCTCTTTTGAGCCTCCTCCACAGCAATTCAAGCTAATCAGTTTTAGCTGAATGGTGGAGAGGTCTAAGAGCACCCACAGAGCATAAATTATCAGTTAAACCCCAGTAATCCAATTACTCTGGATCATACTTAACAGTTTAAAAGTAAAATGATAATAACTCACCTTACCACAGAATATTCCCTCACCATCTCAAGAGCCTGATTCAGTCTTGGGCACAGCCATACCCTGCTCAGAAGCGAGGTGTCCCCAGGCAGACATCAGCGAGGTCCCGGAGGCCACATGCTCACACTGCAGCCCAGCACATGTTACAGCGGTTACTGTGGAGGGGTTATCTAGACAACACCAACAGACCCCATCACTCCTCTCCCTACTCTTTCAACCTCCGAATAGCTCAAAGATTTGCAGATGGAGGTAATATATCTTACTTAACTAGCTGGAAATAAGCTTTTGTGACCAGAAGCCCTTCTCTAGGTCAGGAGCAGACAAACTGAAATACAACTCAAAGCACAATTCACCTGAGCAGTGTATGAGTTTAGGTGATATCTCTCTTTACAATTAAGTAAAGAAATGTTTAGCAAGGTGCTCTGAATCAGCCTAGACTGGCAAGAAATTAATTTTGTCAGTGAATATGTGAGCACAACAAACCACAGGTAATAAACCACAAATAAATAGCACATGTACATTGGAACCATGTCCAGTTTCCATGAATCCAAAACCTTCTCCTTCAGTCTGTCCTTTTCTAAATTCGTGAAGCAATCCTAAACTAACACTACTGCCACTGGTTGGTATTTTATTGTTGTATTATTTCTGTAGTAGGTGAAGCTGAAACTACCTACCACAACTGTAAGAATATGCCACCATACCAACTCACTGTCAGACCAAGAGGATACATTAGCTCTTGCTGTCACAGAAGTTTTAATACTCCAATAACAACTCCAAAATACCAGCCACAAAGCTAGGCTGTATGTTGTGATCTGTACATACAGTATTTGACTTTATTGGGTATTTCCACCAAAATACTTTGTTGACAAGTTGCACTGATTTTGCCCAATGAAAAATTATCAGAGGGGCTGTTTCAGCCTGCCAGGCGTCATATCTCTACTCCAACATTCGAAAGGATTTCTCTTACAAACAGAGCTCTAGAGCTAAGCTTTCAAAGCCCTGTGAACAGCGTTCTGATGAAGTGTTAACCGCAGAATAAAGCAGCCTAAATCCAGGGATTTGTTCCAACAGATTAAAACCTCAACGCCAAAGAGAAAGGAGGATGTCCTGCTCCCACTTTATAAATATCTCACTTTGTTTTGAGCCTGCCACCCGCTACTTTCATTTGTTGGTCTTAGTCCTTTTATCGGAAGAGACAGTGAATAATGGGTTCATATATGCTTCCATTATATCCTCTTCAAAGACAGCTTTTTGAGCCTGAAGAGTTTTGATCTAGTTATCATTCTTTACAAGGAACTAATTTCACACCTTTGATAATTCTTGTCAACCTTTTCAGGATCTCTCCCAGTTTCACTGGGTCTTTAAGAGCAATGAGACCAGTACTCATGCAGCATCCACAACACAGGTGCACTATGGGTTTACACAGCAGTATGTTTCCTAGCATGATCACTATTATTTTTCCACAAGCATCTAACCTTCAATTTCCTTTTCCAAACACTGAGATAATATTTTGATATAACTGCCTATTACAACCCCCAAGTTTCATCTATGACTGGAAAACCAATTCAGAGCTCATCACTGTATACATACAGTGGGGGCTGTTCTCCAGGTGAGTTACTTCACTACACTGAATTTAAAATGCTATTTTATGACTCAGTGCTATAGGATTTTTCCACATTTCCTCAAAGTTAACTCTTCTATTGACTATCATAAATAATGTATTTTTAATAAAACAAACATACGTTGTCACCTCTCTTCCATTTATTTTTCTAACTTTGACTTCTGTGTGCTTTTGGCCTCAGCGTGATTCGCTGGCAACAGCTAACATTGTGAAAACACGGTATAAAATAAATCTTCCTTTTGTCTGATTTACAGGTAGATTTTTACTGGATGTCCCAACAGCCCTCACACTCTCAGAAATGCCGGTTATTCTTTACTCATCTTCTGTGCCAGTCATGCTTTCATAAAGCTTTATTACTTTCTTTTGTCCTCCAAGTGGCTCCTTTCCAAGGTGCAAAGTCCTAAACTGTTTAATGTCTTCTTCTCTTTCTTCTCATTCCACACCTTTGCTCTCCCTTGTCACCTTTCTCTCTTTTTTCTAGTTCTCTTATACTCGAAGAATTTGCCAGAATAATTATGCTGATAATGAGCTCCAGTGTAGATTATGTCTAAGATTTTACTGCTCTACAGGACCATTTTTCATGCTTCCTCAGGGAGATATATCAGAGTTCCTCTTTAGAAACGTGCCTTAATACTGCCACGTACCTTCACAAACGTACAGGCAACCTTCTACATAATGCCCTGCTTCCCCCACCACTCCCAGAATTGGGAATTTTGTTAAAAATAATTTTTTATTACATTATTTTAAATCTAAGCTGCTCATATTCTTCCCTCTTGTCCTCAAGTTGACCTCAATTTTTAATTTTTTTTTAATTAGTCCTTTTATGTACATTTTCTGCATTTGTGTATGAACTACACTAGGCTAGGGCCTGGTAGCTGCAAACAAAGAGAAAAGTGTCTATCCACTACAGCAGTGGAGAAGTCCTATACTCCTCTACTTGTTCAAGAGCTTCAGTCAAAAGAAGGACGCAGTGGGAATCATTACAGGCTCAGGCATTTGTTTCTTTTCAAAACAACGTGTTGATCTGATTTAGTTTCAGTAGTTCATCCTAATCTATTTTCAGGCTATACTCTTGGTTCTCTTGGACCCTTCAGGTAATGCTTCTTATGTCGATATTATTCAACACAGCAAAGTCAGAAGAGATCAGTTTCATTCATCTGTCTGACCCTCCTGCCTAGCATAGGCTAATGGATTTCTCTATATAATTCCTTTACCAAGCCACGCATGCTGGGATTGAGCAGTGCCATTTCTCTTGGGATCTTTTGAGTCAGCACTGAGTAACTTTCCATTTAATGAACGGACCAACGCTTTCCATTGCATCCCAATACACTGGCACCTGATACTCCTCCCGTTAAATATTCACCTCAGGTAGAGTTTAAATGTTTTGGTTTTCCTTCAAATGAAGCTGTAATCAGGGGAGAAACAGGGAAAGAGGTAAGAGCTCCAAGGCCACCTCCCCTGCAATGACTCTGCAGCCCATCTGGAGTAAAACAGAGACTCTCCCCTCACCACTGCTGCCCTGCAGACAGATTGAAAGCTGTTTTCTACCTTTTATTACCAGTAATAAAACTTGTTGCTCTTCATCTAGCCACTGCACGAGAGAAAGACTGCACAGCATTGCTCGACCCATCACAGAATCACAGAATCGTATAGGTTGGAAAAGACCCTTAAGATCATCAAGTCCAACTGTAAACCTAACACTACCAAGTCCACCACTACACCATGACCCTAAGCACCTCATCCAAACAGCTTTTAAATACCTCCAGGGATGGGGACTCAACCACTTCCCTGGGCAGCCTGTTCCAATGCTTGATAACCCTCTCAGTGAAGTAAAATTTTCTAGTACCCAATCTAAACCTCCCCTGGCACAACTTGAGGCCATTTCCTCTCGTCCTGTCACTTGTTACTTGGGAGAAAAGACCGACCCCACCTCTCTACAACCTCCTTTCAGGTAGCTGTAGAGAGCGATGAGGTCTCCCCTCAGCCTCCTTTTCTCCAGGCTAAACAGTCCCAGTCCCCTCAGCCACTCCCCATCAGCCTTGTGCTCCAGACCCTTCACCAGCTTCATCGCCCTTCTTTGGACATGCTCCAGCCCCTCAATGTCTCCCTTGGAGTGAGGGGCCCAACACTGAACACAGCATTCGAGGTGCGGCCTTACCAGTGCCAACTACAGGGGCACGATCCCTGCCCTAGTCCTGCTGGCCACACTGTTCCTGACACAAGCCAGGATGCCATTGGCTTTCATGGCCACCTGGGCACACTGCTGGCTCATATTCAGGCGGCTGTCGACCAACACCCCCAGGTCCTTCTCTGCAGGGCAGCTTTCCAGCCACTCTTCCCCAAGCCTGTAGCGTTGCATGGGGTTGCTGTGGCCCAAGTGCAGGACCTTGCACTGAGCCTTGTTAAACCTCATACAGTTGGCCTTGGCCCATCGATCCAGCCTGTCCAGGTCCCTCTGCAGAGCCTTCCTCCCCTCAATCAGATCAACACTCCCACACAACTTGGTGTCATCTGCAAACTGACTGAGGGTGCACTCGACCCCTTCGTCCAGATCATTGATAAAGATATTAAACAGGACTGGCCCCAACACAGAGCCCTGGGGAACACCGCTTGTGACCGGCCGCCAACTGGAGTAAACTCCATTCCCCACCACTCTTTAGGCCCGGCCATCCAGCCAGTTCTTTACCCAGCCAAGAGTACACCCCTCCAAGCCATGAGCAGCCACTTTCTCCAGGAGAATGCTGTGGGAAACAGTGTCAAAGGCTTTACTGAAGTCAAGATAGACAACATCCACAGCCTTCCCCTCATCCATTAGGTGGGTCACCTTGTCATAGAAGGAGATCGGGTTGGTCAAGCAGGACCTGCCTTTCCTAAACCCATGCTGGCTGGGCTTGATCCCTTGGTTCACCCTCTACGTGCCGTGTGATGGCACTCAAGATCATCTGCTCCATCAGCTTCCCCAGTACCGAGGTCAGGCTGACATGCCTGTAGTTCCCCGGGTCCTCCTTCCGGCCCTTCTTGTAGATGAGTGTCACATTTGCTAATCTCCAGTCAGCAGGGACCTCCCCAGTTAGCCAGGACTGCTGGTAAATAATGGAAAGGGGCTTGGTGAGCACTTCTGCCAGTTCCTTCAGTACTCTCGGGTGGATCTCATCAGGCCCCGTAGACTTGTGAGTGTCTAAGTGGTGCAGCAGGTCACTCACCATTTCCCCCTGGATTATGGGGGCTCCATTTTGGTCCCCGTTCCTATCTTCCGACTCGGGGGGCTGGGTACCCAGAGAACAACTGGCCCTACTATTAAAGACTGAGGCAAAGAAGGCATTAAGTACCTCAGCCTTTTCCTCATCCTTTGTCACTGTGTTCCCTCCCCTGTCTACTAGAGGCTGGAGATTCTCCTTAGCTCTCCTTTTGCTGCTAATGTATTTGAGGAAGTATTTTCTGTTGTCTTTAACAGCAGCAGCCAGATTGAGCTCTAGCTCGGCTTTGGCCCTTCTAATTTTCTCCCTGCACAATCTCACTACACCTTTGTAGTCCTCTTGACTTGCCTGCCCCATCTTCCAAAGGCTGTAGACTCTCCTCTTCTTCCTGAGTTCTAGCCAAAGCTCTCTATTCAGCCAGGCCGGTCTTCTTCCCTGCCAGCTCATCTTTTGGCACCTGGGGACAGCCTGCTCTTGTGCTTTTAGGACTTCCTCCTTAAAGAATGTCCAGCCTTCCTGGACTCCTTTGCCCTTTAGGGCAGCCTCCCAGGGGACTCTGTCGACCAGTCTCCTAAATAGGCCAAAGTCTGCCCTCCGGAAGTCTAAGGTGGCAGTTCTCCTGACCTCCGCTCATCACTTCTCCAAGAATCAAAAACTTCATGATTTCATGATAACTCTGCCCAAGACAGCCTCCAACCATCATATAACTCACAAGTCCTTCTCTGTTCGTGAACAAGAGGCCCAGCAGGGCACCTTCCCTCGTTGGCTCCCTCACCAGCTGCGTCAGGAAGTTATCTGCCACACACTCGAGGAACCTCCTAGACTGTTTCCTCTCTGCTGTATTGTATTTCCAGCAGACATCCGGCAGGTTGAAGTCCCCCACAAGAACAAGGGCTAGCGATCGTGAGGCTTCTCCCAGCTGCTTATAGAACCAAGCTCCTTAATAGGCCAGTGGTGATGGTGATCACTCAATTGTGTTAACGCAGGTGCTCAGAGGAAGAGGCAGCAGCTGTCATTTTTGAGATGTAACTGCTCATCCCTTAAAAATTATGAGTATACAGGTATGCCAGTAAAAAAAAGGATGGAACTTTCTAATAGCCGCACAGAAATCACTGCGGTCCTTGTCTGTTTGGCCAGGTAAGAGAAAGAGATCCCCCTCCTGCTGCAACTACACTCAGGAACTCGGAGGCACCAGAGCTCCCGACCAGCCCCTGGGAGCACAGCACCTCCACTCCCCACACCCTGGCTTTCCCCATACCTTTTACTCACATGGATGCTTGAACCGTGCTGCAGGGATGTAGAGGCCAAGAATGCGGAACAAGTCCCTTGATTTACGGAAAAGTTGAGTGCCAGTCTTGAAAGCTAAGGCCCCAGACTACAAAAAGCAATTTGGAGTCACTACTGCTGAGAAGACCTGGGGTGCTTTTAAAAATGCAAAAGAAAATTTGAGCCTACTGATTTATGATAGGATAAAAATACTTCAAACTTCACTAAAGGAAATGTTTCAAGATCAGGATTTAAACTCTGTGAGCCTTTCCTTATTGAAAGCTTTGACCATACTAAGACTGTATTCACTTAAATAATTTTTAGGCAAACAAGGTGACTGATGATGGCTTCTACATAAGCGGTTCATTTTAATGTGGAGACATGATAAAAATAGCAGCATAAGTGCCATGTTTACAATCAGTCCACAGCCCAGAATGACGTTTGAAGGCTAGATATCTGAGAAATATTAATACATCACATCAAAGAAATCAAACTACAGAAAAGCAAGATACCTGCATTACGACACTTCTCAGTTCAGGCAATTAATGCTTAGGTCACGAATTAAGCTTTCTGGTGCACATATTTCAAGCCATTTCATTCTTTTTCCCCAACAACTACTACCTACCAATCAGACAAAGTGCAGAGATTTACATTCTGGAGACCTCCATAAAAGCTGAATAATATTTCTGCCTAAACAGTTCTTATTTTATGAAAATGAAGTACTGACAGTATTTCTCCTGCCTTCATGTAAATTCTTAAATTCTTATTCCTATTGTACTATGAATTTCTTCACAGGTTACTATAAAACACAATGAACTATATTCTATTTAATTTTTCCTTTTTATTTTTTTTTAAAGAGAGTACAAGGTTCTCTGGCTGTTTTATTGCTTTCACTGTTAAGAAACTGCTGTTTTTATTAAAGAAGAATGAAGCAATTAAAATCAAGGGGGGGGGGGAAGCAGTTATATTGTGAAAGGCCAAAGGAGAAACCTCCACTATACTTCTACTACTGACCAAAAAAAAAAAAAGTCTAATGCTCAGTGAATGCCTCCTTCATCTGCCTGAGAAATCCTGCACAACACAATTTTAAAAGCTGATGTTTGAAGGCTGTCTTGTGCTTGTTTTGCAACCTCATAAAACATTTTTTAAACAAGGAAAAAAAAAAGATTAAGTTTTTTTTTCCAGACCAAAACAGCTTCTTAGGATAGATGAGAAGAGCAGCTCTGCCTCTGTGCTGCAGCACCATTGCACACACCGTTTCTGCTGGAAGCGGAGCTGAGGATGCTGTTTGCAGCTCGGCCACAAGCGACACGAGCGCACAGCTCACTGTCCCTTCCACAAGCATCTTCTGCTCCGCCTCAAAGTGTTACAGATACCCATCCGTTCTTCACTATCCAGGTTTAAGTGTCCTCCAGGAATTCTGCTCCCTTTGGGATATCACGGTTAATGAAAAAAAGCAGGATAACAGACTTCTTAGAAGTCTTTAGGGGTCGCTGCACTGCCAAATCAGTGAGGAAATATCATTTTCTAACACCTAAAAACACCGCCAAAAACGGAATGCATTCATGTGGAACAGGCACAGGACCCCCTTCCTGAGTAACCAACTGGTGAGCTCTGCAAATTGTTTTAAAGACATTTTTATACTGGTGAGAGTGGCAGCATACATATAATTATAGTGGCCTAGGAAACACTTGGAAACACTTCATTTAGGCAATTACTACCAAGCATAACAATAAAAGCCATTTCTCACAGCATAAGCTGAATCACTATCAGAAGGGCTTGATGGTCTCATTATGCTAGTGAAGCTCCTGTAGTACACACATGACCAGACAGCTCTGGCACTGAAGCTGTTGCTTCCCAGATTTCAAAGGATTGCTGAAATACCCGCACACAGGATCTATTACGGAGTTAATAATCCTCTACAACAGCAACTGTCAGGCTACCCAAAATTTGGGAATCACTGCCAACATTTGTATGCATTTGCAAAGAATTCATGAAGACAACATGGGAGTACACATCACACAAAATGCATCCATTCATATTCAACATGCATGAACAGGAAACAAAACCAAAATAGCAAAAAGCATTTGGTAAGAAGGGTGCAAGAAGTCTCCATCACTGCCTTGGTATGACTGTCTTAGGCCGGAGAGGGGTCAGAAAGGCTGCATGCATCCACACCCAGCCAGGTCATCTTTATTTAAAAAACAATTAAAAAAAAAAAATCAAAAAAATCTTCCATTCACCACCCCAAGTGTAGTTATTTCAGAAAGGAATAATTTTTTTTTTTTTTTGGGGGGGGGGGGGGGGGGGGAAGGGAATGGTGTTTCTTATTCCCACACTTCCACCACCTATGCTTTCCAGCATGCCACCACAGAAGTTCAGAACCACCAGGATCCTATCCAAGGAAATAATGTCAGCAAAGGTCTCCGACTTCCTTGCAGGTTTAGGGTGGAAACCCGGAACACAGACTGGCTGAGTGACAGGGAGTGCTGCAGTAAAGTCAATCACTCTTAAGGCAAGTAACACCTCTGAGCAAGAATACACATCTGAGATGGCTCCCTCCGTTTGAGCACATCCACAGAAAAATTAGTCAGCAATTACTTGCACAAAGCAGTCTGGACGCAATTACTCGCACAAAGCAGTCTGGACACATACCCTCTTACCACGTGCAATACATCCAGACAAGCGTATATTCAAATACAATGGATAACCTGAGCTAAAGGACAACAAAATCAACCTGGCTTTAAGCCCCAGTAGTTCCTTTTTTAAGGAGCATTCTCCAACTGCAAGCATCACGGTCAGCAATTGCACATAAATAACCCTTTTGGGTGTAGAAACCAGGAGAAATGCTGATGGTTTACATTTTCTAAGATTTGGAACACTGCTGAAGACATCAGAGAGACAGCTTTTGCGAGCAAGAGAGATCACACAAGCACTGGGTGTTTCCTGAAGCTTGACCTGAAGCAGGACTTCAGACTGCATGTTGTTTGTGGCATTTTAGTAGAAGTTGAGAAGAACTTTGTGATCCCCTGGAATCACCGTCAAGTTGCATCAGCTCCTGCTTCACGTGGTCAGCCCCATGACCAAGTCCAGGAGCAGAACAGCCATGAGCTCCAAGACCATTTAAAAACAGTTACAAATGCAGAAATTAAGTCTCCAAAAGGTAACGAACATGCGGGTACCACCCAGCTGGTGCAGTGGTTCTGCTCAGGGTGGTCAAAATAATTTTTTAAACCTTCACTCTTTTAGGGCAAGACCCCACGTACTGCAAAGTTCCCAGGCCGGGGTACAACTGAGTCGCTACAGCACACAGACCATATGTTCACTCCTCCCTGGGGATGGAGGCCTCACTTTCTTTTTTTTTAATATGCCACTGAAAAAAAAAAAAAAAAGACACTTAACTCTCGAAAAACCCAAATTGCTTTAACTTGTTCTTGGAGGCAGAGACAATCTGAACTTCTTCATTAACTCTTTTGTACAGACAAACCTACAAACCTCTCTTACTGTGCTTTTATATTCACTCTGCTGGACAATTCCAGCCCTTTTTGCAATTTAGACATTTGGGTTGAAATCTTGATGATGATGGGTCAGTAACTGCAAAATTGCAGTTGACAGTCCTAGATTATTCTATGCTGACTCCTCAGTCATAATCATTCAATTATATGACACAGCAGTATGAATGAGTGCGGTAGCAAACACTACAAAGTGACAAATGCAGCAGTTGTAGCCAGGGAGACGACGTTACAAACCGGTATTCGCAGACTGACACAGGCAAGCACAAGGTCTCACCAAGGAGACATCTTGACAGGCAACCTTCTAAACAACCCCTCCTTCCTTTTGTTTCTTCCAACACCATAACAGCAGCTATAGCATTTGCTTTATATAGGTATTATGCTGTGTAAAATGCTGAAGGATAATTTACTGTCTTTTAAAGCAATGTCCTTGCTGCAAACCAGAAGACAGCAGACCTGGTGGTCCCACAGTTCAGCTCCCAAATCCAAGGTATTCCCAGAGTCCCCATGCACCAAGATCTCACAGCAGCAGCACAACCACACTCACCTTTGTGGCGACAGAACTGAGAGGCCATTCATTGCCAGGTGATAGGGCAAATGATTTGATTCATTAGCCGAACACGAATTGGATGGAATACTTGCTGGGTGTTCCATCCATTTACTGCTAGAAGTACCCAAAAACATTCAGGGCATATGAGCTCTCTTACTGACTTATTTTTTAAAATAATGAATGTTTCCAATTAACTATTTATCTTAAAAATGTCAGGAAAGTATAATTTTGTTCTGTGGCTGAGCTAATCCATGTGCAGGTTTTCACCAAGCCCTGTGCCTTTCTCTCTGTCAGCCCATGGATAAAGCTCAATTGCATTGTAAAATGAGAAAAAAACTTCCCTGGCTTTCCTGAGGACCATAAGAATTATATTTGGTAACCTTTTAATCCAAACTGAAGGAAAAAAGAAGTCAAATTTGTAACAAGGACCATTTATTTGATGAAAACCATGTCAGAATGAACTACATGAGCAAAATAGCAAAGGTAGAGTACTACACAAGGTTTAAAAATGCCTCTATAAACTGATGAGTGTGTGCTTGCTCAACACTCCCAACACTGTTGTATTAATTCTCCAGCCATGGCAGAGACAAACCATGCAGCACCTGAACTGGCAGCACAGAAAACCAGACTTAAACCACTCCCCAAGCCCCTGTCTTCTACCATCTGGAAAATAAAGCACAAAACCACATACAAGCCCTCCTTTTCTGGAAGGAAACACACCGATCCAAGTCATATAACCATATATTTACACAAATCAAGTTTTTCTTTTTGCCTATGCAAAGGTAGAAGCACCTACAAAAACTGAAAAAAACAGACCTTATTGGCTAAGCAAGCAATACATTTCAAATCTATGACAGCCAAAAGAAACTGTTAAAACCAGAAGCATCTAACTTCAGTTCTCCACACGAAAACAACCCAAAAACCCCCTCAGCAGAAAACTGTTATTATGTACAACAACAGAAATGGTGAATCTGGATATAAATTTTCAAGAACACACCTGAAAAGCCTGTTTAGTGAACAAAAATGTCATTAAAGACCTGTAGCATTTGTATTTAGGCAACTTAAATGTACATAAATCCCAAATAATTCTAGCATTTACAAAATAACACAAGGGCATCAGTAGCAAAATTTGTGAATTTCCAGTTACATGTTTTTGAAATATTTATGATGCAATTGTTCCTAATAAATTAGAATAAAGCCCATATATAGGATAAAAAGTAATACTAGATCCCTATTAATTCACAGAAATGCACTAAAAATCCATCCTTGTTCACTGTCTTTGTTTAAGAAATTCTAGGTATCAACCCATGGTCAGATTGTTTTTCTGCCTCAGCACAGTGAAAATGTCCAAGAAGCAGTCACAAAATCAATCGAATTAGTACCTAGGTGCGATTCATACACAAGTCATACTAACCTAACTACAGCATCAAATTCATGTCAATTTGAAATAAAAAGTGCAAGTCTGTGCACAGACACACTGCCTTGAGTCTAGACTACAGTTGAGCCTGTAAGGTCACAATTTCAATCAGCAGCAGTAAGCACAGAAATATGCACTTATCCAACTGAATTGATTCTAATTAAATCCACACATTTGTATACTATCAGTACAGCAACACTAAATCAGCATTAATTTATAATTTGTTGGGTTCATTTCCAGCCAGATCTGTTTCCAGACTGGATTCCCTGCACGGCAGCAGGACTGCTGGAGGGGAACATCAGACAGGGCTGCGAGGACAGGCAGAACCTCTTGGTTAGCAGGGGCATTCACGGCGCACGTTTATAGCAATGATGAAACCGCAACACAAGATACATTCAGATAGCTACTGAGCTTCGGCAGCTCTGCAGCTAAAGGGTAAATGGGAAAGCCCTTGCCTGGACTAATGACTAACTGAAAACAGATGACAGAGGGTAGGCATAAATGGTCAATTTTCACAGGGAGGGAGACTGCCAGGAGCCTTTTGCAGGGGTCTACTATACACTGTATTCATAAACAATCTGGAAAAGGGGCCAAGGAGTGGAGTGAAAGTCTCCTGAGTATACAAGCTATTCTGACAGTAAAGAGAAGGGCTGACTGAAGACCTGCAGAAAAAACATATGAGACTGAATAATCAGGAAATAAAATAACAGATGAAATTCACCGCAAATAAAGTAGCAGTCCAAAGAAAAATGATCCTAATTTCACATATAGAGTGATGTGCTCCAAACTGATCATTAACATTCAGAAAGTCTTGTTGGAGTCATGACAGACTGATAAAAGCATCAGCTCACAACCACTCGACATATAAAAAAAATAAACCTAACGTTAGGAAATGATTAGTAATTAAACCATCACATAAAGCTATAGAATGTCTGCAGCTTAAATCCTGGATGCAGTGCCTGTGCCTTCATTTTAAGAGGACATAATGGAAGGGGAAAATATTTTTAAAAAGGAAACAAGATTTGAAAAGATGAATAATGAAGAATAATTAATTAGGCTAGGGTTATTCTGCCTGGAAACAGACATTACTGCAGTGACATACGACAGAAGCCTATAAAATCATCAGTTGCATAGAGAAGGTAAACAGAGATCAGTTGTTCATTGTTTCCAAACAATACAAAAGCTACAAGATATGAAATGAAGCTAGCAGCTGACAAGTTCAAAACAAAACAAGCAGAGGTAGTTAGCACCTACAACATTATTTTGTGCTTTGGAAGGTCTCCCCTGGGATGCATCAGTGCTATACATTTAAATAGACTGGAGACATGGGCAAGTTCACAGAAGAAAAATACATTAACCGTTAACAAAATAAATGCAAACAACACATCTACCTCTTGACATCCTACAGCTGATGGCTATCAGACAAGGTTTACATAATTTATCCTCACCTTATGCTCTTCTCTTTTTGGTCACTGTCAGGAAAGAACAGCAGACCAGATGGTTCCACACAATTCTATGGCTGTTCTTACACTGCAAAAATGGTACTCCTCAGCCCTTCTTTGAACTCATTCAAGTTGCTTACCTGGCAAAAGTTGATCTTCTGGGGAGATGGGGACACAGAGGGACTGGATCTGTGCTCTGCTTATTTAGCAAAGTGAACTGCTTCAGGAAAACATCCAGCAAATGCTGGAGGTGGTACAAGACAGGGCAAGAATAGGACCAGCCCTTTTGCATGCCAACCGGTCATTAGATCAGTTTAAGATATAAGACGCAGCTTCACCACCAAAATACAGATGAAAAGGAAGCAGCAGATTGCCTATATCCTCTGTTCAAACACCCAGAGAAAAGCCACAGTTCCAGGGCTTGTGGGGAAAAACAAAAAAAAAAAAAAAAAGGACTAGTTGCACATTTTTAATCCATCTGGTAATTACGAAGAGTCTGGTTTATACATGACTGAATAGTAAAGGTTACTTTAAAATTAAACATCACATTTATAACCTCTACTGTATTTATACTATGTAAAGTAAAGAACACCCCTTTGGCGAACTAAAACCTGTTGTAAATACAGAAATGCATCCAAGTGTGGTAAGGACGACAGCCAAATGAAAACAAAGCTATTCCTTCCCATGCTTCCCACAGCATCAATTGGATTACTACATTAAATAGTGCTACATCAGTGACAGAAGCCAAGGGAATATGACTAGGTAGAAAAAGGTGAATGATCAATAAGAATATATTATTAAAAATCCAGCAAGTCTCATTTACAATTCAGAATTTACGAGAACAGAACTGAAGACCAAGTGAGATTATTAAAATCTCTCATCAACTCCGATTTGCACAGTAGAGGGCACAGTCACCCTGTCATTCCCATGTCAGGACCAAATCACAACTGCTTTGCTTAATAACTGACCTGATCTGGCCAGAATACTGAGAATTCCCAGGGAAAAGCAATACAGAATTTTATTATTCCTCCCAAACCACATTCATACGAAAATGAGACCACTGAGATGCATCAAGACACATATCAGGAACATTTTCTTCAACATTACACAGAGAAACAGTAGCAAAACACTCCTCTGTTCTCCTTTAACCATCACGGATTAAACCAGGCTGTAATAATTACAGACACAAATAGTCTTAAGCAGTACTGCGCAACTGTCCAACACAAGGCTTAAGAGTCGTAAGCAGCAGAGGCATATTTACATTCAAGACAGAGTTGACAGATGATGAGCACGAGATAAACCCTGATAATGGAGGGTCATGGTGTCAGCACTGCCTACAGAAATAGAACTCACTGAGTGTTTGGCTTTACCTTTTCCCAGGAAGCAACAGTGGTGGCAATCCAGCTGAGTTATTGTTTGTGAGAATGACAATTAAATAATTAAAAATTAAAATCCCTATTCTGTTACACATGAAAACTGACACCCCCCCCCCAAATTTTAAGGCTGATTCACTTTGTCCTATTAATTTTTTAAAATTTTTATGCTTAGACTATATTATGATCATAATTTTTTGAGCTTCTTACTGAAAATACCATACCTATACTTTACTACTTTGCTATAACGTTTACCTTGAGCGTGCAACAGAGGAATGTTTAAGAAAACTGTCCTAGAAGCATCTTTAAGAAAATTTCCTAGTGTTATCATTAAGGGACCAAAATACATGTTGTATGTAATAAAGCCTCTGAAATCTAAATGTACCACTACACTTATGCTTTCCAATTAAAAACATTAAAGATCCTGTCATGTATGACCAATGTGAAATATGAGCTGCAAACAGAAGCACTGGAGGATTTCTGAAGGTGATCTGAGATTAGGAAAATGCAAATTAAACAGGTTTGTTCTTTTCAATTAGTTTTTAACCTCAGATACAAAATGAGTAGCTTGGAACATAATTACAGCCTCCGATAATGCTGCTTCCAGCAGTTGTTTAATTTTCATTTTATAACATTTCCAGCTTCTACACTTGTAAACTTCTCAATACATGCTGAGTATAGCCCACACTAATTTTCTGCCCTCAAGACAGCCAGTTTCAGTGCCTCCTCTGCCACACACAAGCTAAGTTTCAAAATCCCAAACAAATAAATGAAATTGGAACAGTCATTGCAAATCCTGAGTCCTCTCTACAATCCCAGTCAAATGGCCAGTAATCCAAATGAATCATAGTGATTGCCGTGCTTCTTCAGGAGTCTACCCCCAGTTCAGTAAGAGACACACATTTGGTAAGCTTTGCTCCCCTAGTCCAAGTAAATTATTGTGCCAGAAGAGCTCCAAGCTGATTTTAAACACAGCTCTTCAACTTAACATTACCTTTTGAGTTTTCACCATAGACCAATACGCTAGAGCTAAACATGGTTTGACAGGCTCCAGGATTTGGAAGACTGTTGTCCTCTCGTTTCTATAGAAAAGGGAAGGCCGAAGCTAAAGTAATGAGCCCCCAAGTCCTCCTATCTGAACACGGGAGACTCGCAAGCGTGCCTGACACAGGAAGCAGAAGTAGATTCTTCTCTGCTTGTAACCCTCATCTTCTCATTACTTCAGTGTTCAAGCACAAAAACTCTTCTGGGCTTCCCAGATGCAACCCCCTGACACTTACCAGACTTTTCCTGTTCTACGGAGCAAAGATGCACGTGACCGAGTCGCCCCAGTTCTGCTACAAACTTTGACTGTGATTCACGTGCTGTGACCGCACTGTATCACAACTATCACGCACCAGTTCCAGACTCCTCAGACTTGAGGGGAATCAAAAAAATGTATCAGACGCCAGGCTCTCAATCGGCAATGCAACACCCCAAGGCACTGCCACTGGGCCAGCTGACAGCACTCCCAACACCTCCTGGGAAGCCAGTGACTGTTTTGTAACAGCTCAATTTCTGCACTGGACTTTATAACGATGATTTTTTTAAGATAGTAGAAACGTCTGACTTTGCTACAATGCTTTGAATTACTCCCCGTGACTTACATTAAATATAAAAAAAGAAACAGCCATTGACCCAAGTCAACAAAAAAATTTTTACAAGCTAGTCCTTTCCTATTGACACACTGACAAGACTGTACTGAACTAAAGAAAAACACCCTCTTTTCATTGTCCAAAGTAAATACAGCTGAGAATTTTGAGATCCGAATACCAGAAAGAAAAGCTACAGATGAGAGCAAGCAGGCAGCCCAGAGCATGCCAGTCTCTTATTTACATGAAAAAAAATCACCTCCGCAACAAAACCAGGGGCCGTTTCGAGGCGTTTCTCTTTTTTCCCAACGAAGCTCGGTATGACGAGGGATTATTTCCTAAACCCAGCTCCGTGAGGGAGCGGTACTTTCCCCCGCCGTCTCACAACGGCAGAGGAGAGGAGCGGAGCGCAGTCCTCCCTCAGCGGCAGCCTCTCGGCGGGGGACGCCGGCGGCAGCGACCGCCCGGGCCCCTCCGGGATGCGGCCGCCTCACCGGGCGCCGCCCGGGAACACCCCCCGCCCCCGCTCAGGTAACCCTCGCGGCGTAACCATTCACCGGCGGCGCCCCGGGGTCGGGGAGCGGCAGCAGCGGCCGCAGGGCTCGGCGGGACAGACGGTGCCCGCGGGCGCGGCCGCCGCAAGCCGCTGACCCCGGCCTGCCCGCCCGCCGCCGCACCGGCTCCCGCGGAGCCGCCGCGCGGCACTTTCTGCCGAGCGACAGCCAAGCGCCTCAGCGCCGCTGCAGCGGCACCCGGTAGCCACGGAGGACGCGCGGGGCCGGCCCCAGGGGCGTACGAAGCCGCTGCCGGGCGGCGCCCGGGCCCGCGGGCGGCGGTGGGGCTCACCTGGACGGCAGGTACCTCAGCAGCTGCGGCCGCCGCGGCATGTGGGGCACTCTGCGCCTGCGCGCTGCGCCGCGGGGACCGCACATGCGCGGGGGCCGTTCCGGGGGTCGGGACTACAAACAAGATGGCGGCCGGGCGGCGAGCCGGGGTGGGCGCCATCTTGGGGGTAGTTCCTCTCGCGTCGCCTTCCGCCCGGAGGGCTGGGCCCCGCCGGGCTGCAGAGGCCCGCCCGGGCGGGAGGTGGCGCCGCTCCCTGCGGCCGATCCCCCGTCACCGGGCGCGGCAGCGCCTCCTCAGCGGTGCCTTCCCCCCTACACCTCTGGGGCGCGACCCGCCCGGGCCCGGTTCTTCCCTGCAGCCTCCCCGCCTCGGCTCCCCTCGCTCTCACAGCGATCACTTGAAAGCTCGGGGCAGGAGAAGACTCCCCGGTCGGCTCGGCGCGCTGCCGGGCCACCGGAGCCCCGACCACACGATTGCTCACGCACCCCAGTCGTGAGCGAGGTCGGGGCAGCAGCCCGCCACAGGGAGCTGGGACCCGGGTTACCGGGGCCGGGGACAGGCGAATTACAAACCAAGGGAGCGTGCCTGCACCAATCCTTGGAGCCGCTCCAAAGCCCAAAACACCTCTTGCGTTGGTTTTGGTTTGTTTCGTGTTTTTTTTTTTTTTCCCCTCCAGAGGTAAGGCTTAGGCTAAATTCTTGGTAGGCCAAACAAATTTGCTTGTTCCTTCCCCCCCGGAGGTTCTGGCAATGTGCAAGTGTGAATGTTGGGGGAGTGCTCCCCGAGGTCACCTTTATCCCTCTGTCCCGTACCCACTACCTAACGCTGGGGCCACGCTCCTTCCACGAGGGTAGCCATCCCAAACAGTCAGCAAGCTCTGTGCAACGCCTGGCGTTTCCAGCTGCACCCCTAAGGAGCGCATGTGCTATCTTCTACCTCTTGCTGCCTTTTTTCCCTTCTTCAGGAGCATCTGGAAGTGGAAATATTTGGTTCCCAGGGTAGTGTAGCATCCCCAGTACCTCTCACCTTACCCTTGGTAGGGCCCTGCCCCGAACATTTAAAAACAGCATATTGCCCAAACTTAATCCATATTCTGGTTTCTGGTGCCACCCAGTGGTCCTACGTACTGCTTCTAACGGTTCTGAAGTAATTGAAGGCTGTTACTGAAGAGCAATGGAGGAGGGGAGGCAGAGAGCTGAGACGGTATGTAGGTAAACCATTGCCGAGTGGGTTCCCAGTAGAAGAAAGAAGAGCACTGGACCATACTGCCTCTGGGGTCATCCCGGCCCAACACAGCATCGCTGAGCGCCCAGTGCTCCCCTCCCCTTCTCTCTGAGCCTCAGCCCTTCCTCACATCACTCTCCTGAATCACCTGTGAAATCCTGCCACCTCCCTCGGCACTAGCTGCTACTTTATCATCTTTTCCCACTTACCTGCTATCTCTAGCAATTTGTCACTAGTTTCTCCCACCCTCTCCAGCTAGCTTAACATCAGGCCAGGGCCTTCTCGTTTGCCGGCAGTCCCCCCCTTTGAGGTGCTACCAGAAGAAGCTGCCTTACTGGGGAAACCTCCACTCATGCAGTTGCAAATAGGTGCAGTTTGACCTCCCGCCACTGAGACCCCAGTGAGGGCAACACAGGGAACACCCAGGGAGGCATGTTAGGTAAATAACACCCCCATAAGCAGGCAGACAAGTCCAGCTCTTTGGCCTTGTTAGCCACATGATGCTTCCCAGGTGTTGGTAGCAAGGTGGAGTACATTAGTTGTCTCTCGGGCTCCTGGTGCTCGAGTGAACCCAGTTCTTGCCTGAGCCTCAGGTCTTTGGAGACCACCCTGCAGATCTAGGTGATCCACCTCAATGGTCCACTTCATTGTAGGTCACAGTATGCAAGGCAAAGCCAAGTCTGCTTCCTGAGAGTCAGATTCAGTTCAGCACCACAGAGTTAGGCAGTGTCACACACTCAAGCCTGGAGGCAAGCAATGCTCCATTTTGCCAACTGAGAGTAGTACAACCCTCCCAACACACCCATTCATTTACAGTGCACCATTACCTGGCTTTGCCAGGGCTATATACTGAAATTCAGGGGGCCGTGGTGACTCTCTCTCCCATAAATTTCCTAGTTCAACCCAAACACCTTCCCCTTCTTTTAAGGAACTGCCAAAAAGAAACCAGGATCCAAGGTGAGTGTGTACATACCAGGGAACAGCGAGGGCTGGCCGCTCCCTGAGTGATGGGGGAGCTGGCCAGGGCAGGGGCCTTGCCAGCCAGCGCACTATCCCATCATACCCAAACAAGTTGAGCAGAACAGACCTAAAGATGGTAGCCAGGTTCTGTTGAGAGTCCAGATCATCAGGCAAGTTCATGGTGATAAGACAGGTCCAAGTCAATCTGCAGGTTGGGTCAGGTCTGGTGAGGATAACCAGGATCAGGTGCAGCCCAGTGATTGCTGGGGGCAAATCTGTGGGGATGAGGCAGGTACAAGATCAAGCTGGAAAGTCATTTTGTGGGTCAGGATCAGTTTGGGCCAGGCATAGCTGAGACAAAGCTAGAGAACAGTTCTCTCATAAAATAGCTCAGGCAGGGACTAGAGGCCTAGGTCTGAGCTTAAATGGGACTCCTGGGCCCATGGGTAGGATGTGTGTGTGGAAGCCTCAGGTGAGGCTGGTCAGGGCCATTAAGGCCTATTAGTGCACTGAGGGCCCTGACAGTACCTCCCAAAAATCTGTGTATGGGATTACCCAATGCACTGTGCATGGGTCTGATATCCACTCCCTGCTCCTCACACCCAGAACTGGCAGGTTCCCCTCTTGCACCTCCCTCCTGGGGAGCTCAGGCGCCCTTCAACAACTCTTGGAGCACTTCGGGTAGACAGTACCTGCTGTACCTCACCTACGAGGACAGTGATTTTCTTTCAGATCCCTCTTAAGATGTGAGAAGTGCGCAGTAAGCGATCACTGGGCACCAGCCAACCCCTAAACATGTTGGCTAAGATGGTCCTGTGATGGACCTGAGTGCACCGGCAGAGGCCTGAGTAGTCCTGACCTGCCTCACCTGGGACCCCCACATCCCTGCCCAGGAGCCCCATTCCAGCTCAGCCCTGGGCCCTCCCTCCCTGCCTGAGCTATGGGGTGGGGGGTGCCTGTCTCCAGCTGTGTCTCTCACCTTGGCTTCTGGCTGGACCCTGGCTGTTAAGTAGCTCATCTCTTGGACAGATCCCTTCAATGTATGTCATAGCCCACCAACCTTATCTTAATTGAGCAATTAATTTTTCTTTTTTAGTTTCGTTTATAGACACTTTTTCATATAAAAGCATTTAAAGAGTAACATGCCTGGTGCTGTCTGCCTCTTCTTGCACAGGCCCAAGCATAACTCCAGCTCTTCATGATGCCTTTGTGCTTGCCTGGGCTACCAAGAACAGGAGGGAAAGGAAGAGGGGTAAGTGTGGACCTGTGCAGGTACTATATGCAGAAACAGTCAGTACCACTGCTTAAATTTTTAGATATTATGTAAACGAGATTGGCTGTTGAACAGAGGTGGAAAGAGGGAAATTTCCTGCCACAAGACTGTACAATCATTGCAATAGTCCTCCAGCCCAGGAAGCTGTTTTTAGGCTCTCTGATGTGGCTGGTCCCTATGCTGTGCTTGCTGTTGTCAACATGGATTATTTCATCTGTGCATGTGCTGCAGCATAGCAGTCCAGGACCCTGCAAAAGGTAGCAGCATTTGCCCTAACTAGGCTAACACCACCTCCTCCCCATGTGTTTTTGGCTGACCTGTGTCTTTTTTTCTGCAATCCTCACAGAAGAGAGTGTTACTTCCTATTTTTCTCAGAGAAAACACCAATAAAAAGAACTCCTGCTGGAAATGACTTACAGAACCATATGCTGTTGTGTTGATGATCCAATGTAGTAATAACTGTGTTGTGGGCATCAGTGGCTGTAAAGGCAGTCAGGGTTGGGGTTCCTCGATGCTTTTGCAGTCATTTGGTTGCGTGTCAGCATGGGTGCCCTGTGCCCTGGCACAGTGTGGCTCTGGGCTAAGGCACCAAGGGGGATGGGGCTGCTGAGGCAGCTCTCACAGGAGCCCTGCATGGGCCAGCTGACTTAACACCAGGAGAACATGGCTGGTTGTTTATTTCTGAACAAGCAGGGTGTAACTGCAAATTTTCTCATGTCAGCCTAAATCCTTCAGAAAGCTTTGGCTGAATGTTCTTTCTTCCAAAATTTACAGCTTACACGAGTCAATCTAGGAGATCAGTAGCAATGAAGCAGCTACTCTACCCATCCAGGTCTGTAGTTCAAAATACGAAGACAGTCTTGAAGTGATATTGTATTTTAATTCAATTAATTAATTTTCAAGCTTTGTAGAAAAATGAATTTTTCACTACGAAGTTATAAAACTGTCTTAAGCCAACTTAACCCTCATCCATCACTTGTGCAATGTGCACATTTAGTGCAGTTAAATGCTTGGAGTGTTTGCATTCAGAGGAAAGTTGTATTTGGAAAATAACAGCTAGAATTCAGTCTGTCTCTGTCAACCTCTCTTCTGCCTAATCCAAGTCAGATTTTCCCAAATACTGTTGGGTTTTGTTAGTCAGAGATGTTAGAGTGTCTTCTCTGCATATTTGCATTCATCCCTCTCCAAGGAGAGGGTGTCTGCCACAGATACCAGCTTTGACAAAGCCGACTCCCCATCGAAGCATCTAATTGAGCTAGAAGGCTGCTGTGAGTGGTCTGATTCTGCAAAATCTAACATTTCTCCCTCTGATAACTTTTGTGACGGCACAGAAAGAAGCATGCAGCGTATGCAGCTGCAGTGCAAGATAAAGGGAGCCTATTCCATTATTTTTCCCACAGGAAACTCATTTGAATTGTTGAGGGCTGTCCTGGATGATGGACAGCTTGTTTTCACCAAACACCAGAAGGGACAGCAGGGATCAGGTAACAGCCTGGGAAGAGCCGGGGGCTGACCCGTAGCAGGCACCTCTGTCTTCTATTACAGTAGTCAGGGGAACAGTGGGGTACAAACGTAACTATGCCGTACACATGCCTCACTGGGTGCATTCAAATCTACTGGGCCAGTGTGATTTCCCGTGCCTTTCCAGTTGTATGCAGAGAGCAAAGCTGTCTGGATCCAGAGGGCAGAGCTGTCCCAGCAGCAGCAGCTGGAGCCTGCTCTCCTGCAGGAACAGCCTGCAGCTCTGCCTTGCCTGGATGGGGCTCTCCTGTTGGCTGCACTTTTCAAGCATCTTCCCAGGCTACAGAAGTCATGATTGCCCATCTTCAGTCACAGATGGGAAATGAAGAAGGGTGCTACACTGTGAGGCCAGAGATAGATGGAGAATGGCAAGCCCAAGAATGGCATAAGGTAAATTGTGCAAGAGGACCTGATGTAAGGGCATGTATTTCCAAAGCAGTGGACTGCTCGAGTCCAGTAAGCTCACTGCATGGTGTGCCAGCATCAAAAGGAGCTTGGCTTGGCTCAAGCCGGCTGCTCAAAGAACTCCTGCAAAAGGCTGCTCCTTCCCTGTAAGACAGAGCACCGTAACGCAATGGTCTGAGGGCAGGGTTGCAAAGTTGCTCTCCACAAACCTTGTTTCTTTTTATCAAAGCCAATGATTCACTTGTGTCTTTCTGGGGCTTTCATGAAAGCGGAAGAGTTGGAAGGAGCACTCGTCTTACTTCACTGGCATGTTGAAAAGCACTTTCCACATCATCACTGCACATCCATTGTATTGACCATTTACTGAGAAGTGGAAGTGGGGCAGCACTGATGACCCTGCAAAAAAGGGCAACACTGAGGTTGGCTGCTCTGTTTTCTCAAGGCAGAAAGCTGCCTTGTGTAGGCTAGATGGTTTATGGTCGAGGGGCACAGACCAGGAGTGAAAGGACCATATACCTGCTCAGCAGCTCCACTGAACGTGAGAGACTCTTCTGCTCATTTTCAGCACACACCCCTGTTTCTGTCCTAGCTGGACGCTGCACTGGGCACAGCACCTGGGAGTGTTGGCTCTTTGTGTGCAAATAGGGGTGGCTCCCTATCTTCCAGCCTAGAAAATAGATGGCATCAAATTCCTTTTTCTTTTATAAAATCATGCCTTTTGTTCAGTAAATGTTTACTTGTTTAGTATTTACTTTCTCTGTGTTCACTTCCTAGTAAGTATTAAGGGAAACTAAAGCAATGAATGCTAAGCATGCCTGAAAGTATAGCTATGTATTAGAGGTGTGCAGTGGAAGTAATGGGAAATGTGAGAATGTAACTGATGGACAGCATTTTTTCACATTTTTTTTTCCCAAAAAAGCTCTAAGTGGGACAACAACACTAGGGTTACAATAAAGGGTAGAAGAAAATCTGCAAAAGACAGCTGGGGTATTGTCTCAATGCAGAAGAGCAGGCTAAGGAAGTAGCCAAAATATCTAGATTAAAGCTATACATATATATGTATATGTACATCAATGAATGGTTATGATTTTAGGTATGTTATCTATGACATATATTAATGATATGTTACTTAGATACATTATATATATGATATATAGTGAACTGATGTAATATGGATATAGAATCAACTGAATGCATGATCCTGGAGACTGAGTAGTTCGGGCTGGAGCTTTGGACTGGAAATATGCTCAATGTGTGTAAAATAATTAGTGAATTAAAACATGAATGATAGAAGACAGCCTATAAGAAAATGCATGGTGCAGTGTAATAAGGAACTGATGAAATGCTTATAAAAGAGCCCTAGCTTATATTTGACCTCCTGAAGCTCAGTCACAGCACACCCCTTGCTTGTCTACAGGACACCTGCATGACAAATCTAGTGTCTAATCAAGCTGGCCAGAAGCAGTCCTGTTCCTCACAGGGTTCAGAGCTGACTCTGAAGCAGACGGCTATGGGCAGTGGTTGCTTTCTGGGCATGCCGGGTGGGATGATGCTCCCAGGATTTCTGCCCAGCTGGGTGCCAGGAGGGGGCAGGGGGACAAGCAGACTCTGGGAGGAGCAGCTGGACACAGGTGTGATGATAAACTTCTCCGTGAGGCCCAAGGTCAAGGCCCAAGGCCCCCATCTCTGTCTGTTCACTATCCAAATGCACGGAGGTTCACGGCAAGAGAAAATTTGAAAGGTTTTCAAGAAGCCAAGCTGAAGCCTTTGCATTGCTGTTTACTACAGAACAGCTTCAGGCTATTCCTGGCTAAGATTTTTCTTTATGGGGAATGAGTCAGCCAGAAAATCTGTTTCAAACTGAACTAAGTAGAAGAAATCTTAAGACAAATTGCTCATAAGAAGAAATTGCTAGCACTAGATCATACTCGCTCCTGTGTTGTAGACTAAACAAGAAATAAGTCGTCTACCTGCTTATGTAACCATAAAACAAAACGCCCTTGATATGCGAGGAATGGGACATGGCAAATGCGATTCCGCTTTTTAAAAGGGATTTGGGGAACTACAGACCATTGAGTTCAGTGTCTCTATCAGGCAAATGTATGGAAGCTATACCAAAGAATGTAATTGATAGAAATACGGAAAAAATATGGTAAAATAGTGATGAGTCATGATGATTTTATAGAGGGGAAAGCGCTTTACTGGCAAAGCAGAGAGGCTGGAGGTCTCTCACAAGTGAGGGCAGGGGTCCATCTGGGTCCCAGGAGACAGAGCAGAGCACCTGGCTGGGGAGCAGCGAGGCCAGGGCTGAGCCCCGTCCCCTCTCCCTGGCTGGGCTGCTGCTCCCTGGCTGGGCTGCTGCTCCCTGGCAGCTCTGCTCACCGCCTGCTTCGCAAGGGGGCTGGGTGGTAGCACCCTGGGGTGCCTTGGCTGTGCTGCTGGGGAGAAGCATGAGGGGGCTGAGACGGGGTGCAACGGGCCATGCCCCCTGCCTGCAGCTCTCAGTACCGAGCCACTGGATGGGGAGAAACCAGTGACTCTAGACCAAACCATCTCAGATGAGATTTGAAAATGAGCCATGAAGATTGAAAGGAGCTTTTCTGAGATAGGGTTGAAAACTGCGTTTTTACTTCCCCATTCTCAGTTGAGTTTAAGTAATATCTCATCCCAGTTACTGCTGCATACAATGGAAACCACAATAGGGCTTCTCAGAGAATGTAACTAGTAAACCACAGTTAATAGCCCAGTTAGTGGACGAATGGCATTCTCTAGCATGCAAAAAGGCCTTAAACTTAAAACAAGCCTTTTATTTTTGTTCTTTGAATGCTAATGGCCTTTCTCTGATGTTGTCCTTTCTTTGAGAGCTGTGGTTCCAAAACGTGGATGAAGACTGTTTGCTGAGTGCTGCTGTCTTCTACCTGGTCAGCCAGGCTTGTGTTTTGAAAGCACACCATAAAATCCTCACTGGCCAAAGGATAAGAGAGCACAGCTAGCACGAGCTGGTACTACAAAATGGTGATTACAAGCAGTTTTAAGCTCAACTTACAGCTGTGGACAAAGGGAACCCCCACCTGATACCGACCCCAGTTTTTTGTTTCTAATCCCCTGGCCCAGCCCTCCTCTCTCCCAGCACATGTGGTCTTTTTCTGGAATCCCTTTGGGGTTATTGTCCCTGCACACATGCTCCTGGGAATCTGGCGTTTAGTTCTAGCTTTCCATTTCTGTGGGCAGTGTGCCTGTGTTTTGCACAGCACAAACACCAAAGGCTGCCCCAGTAACAGCAGCTGGTCACCCAGCTGGCTTGGAGCCACGCGTGGGAGCCTCCTGACCAGACACAGGCTTGGTCTCTCCTTTGCATGGCTGGGGTTCGGTGGGTGCCTCTTGGTCAGCCCACAGGCCTGGCCCTGAGCCCCGGCCATGTACGGATTGTTTGCATCCCACGGGGTCGGGACTGCCCAGCAGACCTGCAAACCACAGTCCCTGAGCTTGCCTTTTCTTCTGTTTCATTTTCTTTCTGTTTGCCTTTAAACTTTAATTATTAAGGTCACCGCTTACTAAACAATCTTTTCATGCATACACTTTTATATATATTTACATTCTGCAAATAAAAAAATATATAAAAGCGCATCTGTATCTGTGTAATATATTTATACATATTTGTACAGCTTTGCATATGTAGAGATAGGTTTGTATATATAAGTATCTCTACATATAGCAGGTCATGTAACTGCCACGATGGAGCCCGCCACCCTGTAGCCTGGATGGCCATTGTCCTCTACCACCCACCTCGGGCTCGTGTTTGCTGCCCAGGTGCTTGGTACAGCCCCCAGAAGAAAGGTGCTCCAGCTCTGTGAGGAATCGATTAAAATACCCTTTACTGGAGGGAACACGAGAAGGAAAAAGAGGATAGCAGAGACAGCCTTATGCCCCTGCCATTGTGGTCTTTAGGGTCTTATGGGGTTTTCCTCGAAGTAAACAACTCCATTCATCATTTCTGCAGCTGAGCAAAAGGCTGTTTAATGAAAACACACCGCTTCAAGATGAAGACAAGGACAGGCCAGTGGCATCATCGCCAGGTGCTGAGTGGGAGCTGCCTATGGCCTTCTCCGGTGCAATTAGCTGGTGAAGCCCATCCTGCGGCCAGGGGGTGCGTGCAGCCCGGTGCTGGTCTGCTCCTGTGCAGGTCAGCCATTACATGGATCACTGACTCCTTGATGTACAATGGTCTTCTGGTTAGGACCACTACACTCCACCCCTTGATCCACATTTGGCTGACCTTTCCTAAGGATACTGTAATTTGCAGTTTACATCAGTAAGCTTTTTGGCTACTAGAAAGTCCTTATATACACAGTCATTACTACAATTAGCAATACAAGAGTAGCAACAAGTGAAAAAATTGTTGGGTGTGAGAACAGGTGTACACCAGCAGCGGCGTTGGAGCTAAACCCACAAAAGCTGTCCCACCATCAGGCAGCAACAGCACCAGCTACTCACCTTGTGGTGTGGATGAAGTGTTGATTCTGATGTAACACCTGTACTTTTAAACATCACGTTGTAGACATCTATATCAACAACAGAACATTGCTGTTCTACAACATCACATTGCTGTTCAGTTTCTATCGATGACTGTATGTTATCTTCTAAAGTTCTTGTGGACCACAGAGTGCTGTTAAGGAAACCACCTAGCTCAAGGAGGGCCCATGGTAGGGGCCCCACGGAAGGACTGCATAGCATACGCTGGGCCACGTGTGGTATGCACAATTACCAACTGCTCTCACACCAACATTATCATGACACTAGTGAACTGGAGGTGTACTACAAAACCCAGTGTGGTCTATAGGAACAACACAAAGTCAGCCATCCCAGCTGGTGAGAATTGTGACCTTATCTTACAAAGCCGTTGAGGTACATACATGTGGTGGAAGGGTTAAGAGCTCAGCCTAGACTGCCAGATAACAATTGTGAGAAGGGACACGAGCAGGGTGCCCTAAGGAGAAGATGGACCCGAAGTTCTACGGATGTAGGGTTATTAAAGTCAGCTAATCCAATACAGAGAGAAATGAAGGGAGACAAACCTCCCTCCTTAAAACAATATCCATTATCTCAGGAAGCAAGGGAAGGTATAGACCAATAATTGAAGATTTTCTGCAAAAAGGGATTTTAATTCCTTGTGAGTATCCCTGTAATACTCCTATCTTGCCGGTTCAAAAACCTAAACTAGGCCTGGATGGAAAACCAGGTTATAGATTTGTCCAAGACTTACGAGCAATGAATAAATGGGTAACTGTACCGCATTCAGTAGTTCCTGATCCTTCAACAATTATAACCATGATGCTGGCTAATGCAAAGTGGTTTACAGCAATTGATTTGTGTGCAGCTTTAGTCGTATTCTGGTGCATCTGGAATCTCAGTATATTTTTGCCTGGGAAGGGAAATAGTTAACATGGACTAGATTCCAATGTACCTGGTGGCTGTGTTATAAAATGTGTGGTCCACACAAAAGAGATTTAGAGCTATCATTACAGAGGTTCAGCTGTGCCTAATATACAGTTGTGCTTGATTATCATCCTACATCAAAGGGTTTTTTCTATGCACAGTCCAATCACTGATTACCTCCTTTCCTGCTTGGTGCAGCCTGAGCTTATTGCCCTGCACCCTTGTGAGCCGTCGAGCTCTGCTCCTAGTCACGTGCCCCACAACTTGGTGATGGTGCAAACTCCACCAAGCAGTCCTCTGTGGTCCAGCAGCCAAGGAGGAGCTTTGGAGTGGCAAGAGCGCAGGGGCATCCAGCACTTTGTAGTTGCTGATACACAGCAAACAGCAAGCAAAAGCTGTATCTGAAACCTGGGTGATGCTCCACACAGCAGTTCTGCATTAGATAAAACAAAGAAATTATTTTACATACCGCATACGTTGAAGGACATGGTGAGGGGCGTCTGCTTATTCTTCCAAGATGAAGTATGTCGCTCCTGGCCTACGTGCCACAATTTCTGCAGGGATGGGTTTTCCCCGCCAAGGGCCAGGAGACTGGGGATGGGCAGGTGGTTGGGAGAGGACACAGCCAGGACAGTTAACCCAAACTGACCAAAGGGATATTCCCTACTATATGACATCATGCTCAGCAATAAAAGCTGAAAGAAAGGAGTGGGGGGAGCCCAACAGTTGTCTGTATTGGAGGCTGAAGTGAACTTAACAGCAGACAAGTGGCACAAACAACCTATGGTGACAGGTTTGGTGGCCTTCTATGACGGCATTACAGCGTTGGTGGATAAGGGAAGAGCAACTGATGTCATCTACCTGGACTTGTGCAAAGCATGTGACACTGTCCTGCACGACATCCTTGCCTCTAAATTGGAGAAACATGGATTTGACGGATGGACCACTCGGTGGATAAGGAATTGGCAGGAAGGTCGCAGTCAAAGAGTTGCAGTCAACGGCTCGATGTCCAAGTGGAGACCAGTGATGAGTGGCGTTCCTCAGGGGTCAGTATTGGGACCGGCACTGTTTAACATCTTGTCAGCGACATGGACAGTGGGATTGAGTGCACCCTCAGCAAGTTTGCCGGCAACACCAAGCCGAGTGGTGTGGTCGACACGCTGGAGGGAAGGGATGCCATCCAGAGGGACCTTGACAGGCTGGAGAGGTGGGCCCGTGCGAACCTCATGAAGTTCAACAAGGCCAAGTGCAAGGTCCTGCACATGCGTCGGGGCAATCCCAAGCACAAATACAGGCTGGGCGGAGAAAGGATTGAGAGCAGCCCTGCGGAGAAGGACTTGGGGGTGTTGGTTGATGAGAAGCTCAACATGACCCTGCAATGTGCGCTTGCAGCCCAGAAAGCCAACCGTATCATGGGCTACATCAAAAGCAGCGTGACCAGCAGCTGAGGGAGGTGATTCTGCCCCTCTGCTCCGCTCTGGTGAGACCCTACCTGGAGTACTGCATCCAGGTCTGGGGCCCCCAACATAAGAAGGACATGGGCCTATTGGAGCAAGTCCAGAGGAGGGCCACGAAGATGATCAGGGGGCTGGAGGACCTCTCCTACAAGGACAGGCTGAGAGAGCTGGGGTTGTTCAGCCTGGAGAAGAGAAGGCTCTGGGGAGACCTTCCAGTACCTGAAGGGTCCTACAAGAAAGCTGGAGAGGGACTTTTTACAAAGGCAGGTAGCGATAGGACAAAGGGTAATGGCTTTAAACTGAAAGAGGGGAGATTTAGATTAGATATAAGGAAGAAATTCTTCACTCTGAGGGTGGTGAGGCACTGGAACAGGTTGCCCAGAGAAGCTGTGGATGTCCCATCCCTGGAAGTGTTCAAGGCCAGGCTGGATGGGGCTTTGAGCAACCTGCTCTAGTGGAAGGTGTCCCTGCCCATGGCAGGGGGCTTGGAACTAGAGGATCTTTAAGGTCCTTTCCAACCCAAACTGTTCTATGATTCTGTGATTCTATGGTGACTGGCCCAGAGGCCCCATGTATCCTTGGCATAGACTCCCTCAGGGGAGGGTACTTCAAGGACCCAAAAGGGTACTGGTGGGCCTTTGGTGTAGCTGCCATGGATACAGAGAATATTAAACAGCTGTCTACCTTGCCTGGCCTCTTGAAAGATGCCTCCATTGTGGGGTTGCTGCAGGTTGAAGAACAGCAGGTGGCAGTTGCTACCATGATGGTGGACTGGTGGCAATACTGCACCAACCGAGACTCCCTGGTTCCCATCCATGAGCTGATTCATCAGTTGGAGAGCCAGCCTTTAATAGTCCCATATAGCCAGTGTGAAATTCTGACAGAGGGTGGAGGCTAGCAGTGGACTACCGTGACCTGAACGAAGTCACATCACCACCGAGTGTTGCCAGACGTGCAACGTCTGGTAACCAGACACGTCTGGTACACGTCTGGTAACCAGACGTGGTTACCAGACCTTACACGTCTGGTAACCAGACGTGCTAGAGCTCCCGTACGAGCTGGAGTCCAAGGCAGCCAAGTGGTATGCTACAAATGATATTACCAATGCGTTTTTCTCAGTGCCTGTAGCAGCGGAGCGTACACCACGGTTTGCTTTCATGTGGAGAGGTGTCCAAGACACCTGGAATCGACTGTGTCAGGGGCGGAAGCACAGTCCTACCATTTGTCATGGACTGATCCAGACGGCACTGGAACAGGGTGATGCCCCTGAACGTCTGCAGTACATCGATTACATCATCGTTATGGATGCAGAAGAAGGGCTGAGACCACCTCTCCTCCAGATCTTGGTGGAGGGACTTCTGGTCCGAAACCACAGGAATCCAACAGTGAATGCACCGACCAGGAGTAGAGGGTCCCTGACTCTGGCTGGGCGGATGAAAGGGACAACTGGATTTACTGCACCGTGTGGAATCAATGGCCCGGCACATCGGACCCATGGACTACAGGGCTATGGGGGACACAGGTGCAGAGCGTACCCTAATGCCATCAGGGTATAAGGGGACATGCATGGTTATGGCTTTCATCTTCCCAAGGACTCATTATGTGTGCTGGTCCCTTCTTTCCAGGAAGTGGCTGGATGTCTGCTGGTTGATGGGAAGTAGTGAAAAAATCCCTTCTTTGCTTTGCTTGCACATGCAGCTTTTGCTTCACCTATTAAACTGTCTTCATCTCAATCCATGAGTCTTCTCTCTTCCCTTCTATTTTCTCCCCATCCAAGGTCATCCCACCACAGCCTGTGACTCCCCAGCCCTAGGGATGCTGAAGGAGGCATTCGCCAAATCGGCAGCACCAAGCCGGGTGCTGGCCTGGCAGGGTGACACTACCAGAGCAGCCACAGCCCCGGGTGGTGCTCACACCCGCTGGCCGATGGTCCCACTCCAGGATCCAGACGGGGCTGTAAGGAGTCGAGTGTGCTGCTCTGAGGCTACAGGCTTTGCAGGGTGTGAACCTCCATGCTACGAGCACCCAGGCCCAGATTGATCAGATCCCAAAGGGACATTTTCCCCCAGTGGTACGAAAAGTCTGTGCCACTAAGAAAACATCACCTGCGATATATTCAGGAATCTGGTAATCCACGCTTGAGCAGTAAACGGTGAAGTTTCCTGGTTGCAAAGGTTAGAAAAGTTTCTTGAGATGGATCCCTCTCCTCCCCTGGCTCCCCAGTGTGTAAATATTAATCATTTGATTCTTGGGGTAACAACATGGATTTCTGTGAATTAGGGTTACCTTGGCCCTGGCATCTACAAGATCCGTACCCAGCGCTCATTCTGCCAGCGCCAGGGGTTACAGGCAGAGCAGAGAGGTGATGGCCCCAGCCCCGGGGCTGCCCGTCCCCTATTCTTGCTTCCAGCAAAGAGGGGGACAGGCATGCACACGTGTCAGAGGAGGCAGGGCCTGTGCCCCAAGCACCCCTCCTTTGCCCCTTCCCCTTTGCTTGTTTATATAGGCCCCACAGGTAAGGCATTGGTTTGCCATCCACCCGCTGCCTGTGCATCGCTGCCTGCACTCATGCCAGGAATGTCTCCTCCCGAGTCACCGTCCTCTGCTGCTTTTGCACCTGTAATACCCTACAGCTCCTTCCCTTCCCCGCAGCCGGGCAGCCACCATGCTACCACAGTGATAAGAAGGGGGTGGGGGACGTCTTCTCCAGCGCGGGGGCTAGCAGTGCCCTCAAAGCAAATGCGGCAGCCGCTAATACCTCTTTTTTCATGCCGAGGGGGAAAGGTTCCCCGAGGGGGCTTACCGAGCTGTGTGGATATCTGCCTTGCTGTGCAGCGAGTTCCCCTACGTCCTGGCAAGCCTCGCCTATATTTTTCCAAAGCACTACTTCGTTGCCGCAATCCCAGGGTGAGGGACAGGGTCCCTGCAGCTGCTGGGCAAGCGGCAGGTTTGGTGAGGTGGCTCCTGAGCATGTTAAGTGTTGAGGGTTTGAATGGATGCTGCCTGCCCCAAGGTCCCAGGCGTGCAGCAGCCGCAGTGCCAGCCTTTCTCCCAGTGTCTCTGCCAAATTTTGCAACTTAGTTTGTCTGAAAATGGGGGTGTGCTGGGCTGCCCTCCGGGACTCCTCTGCTTTGTTAATCACTGATGGCTGGGCAGCGATGCTGCTACCATACTAATCCTCCAAGCCCTCTGCCCACTCCTCAGCACCCAAATCCCAGAGGCACTCATCTCACTGCTCACTCCTGTGGTGAGTGGCTTGGGCCTCAGCAGCTCCGCTTGCAGAGGCTCTGTGCACCCCGCCAGCCCTGCTGCCTGCTGCCGCGGGGCCCCCTGCTCCACTGCGCCTACGCTTGCCTTCACACAAGATGGAAACTCTCCCACATCCGCTGCAAGCAGGCCCGTAACCACCGCACACAACGCGACTGCGGCTGAGCCTTTTCTTTCCCTGTCCCTTCTCTTTAGAGACTAGGGAATATTTCGGTAGGGGTAGGACACATGGATAACTCCTTCTGCCAGCTTCCCAGGGAGCTCAGCCGGGCCAAAATCTGTGTGACAGCTGCCCACGGCTGCACGTGGGGCCAGCTGGGCACACCAGCGCTCTTTTCCCCACTGCCCTTTCTCCAGAAAGGCATTCCTGGCTAGGATCCTGCCATCAACACCAAATATAAAGCACAGGGGCTGCTGCTCATTAGGGATCCCAGCAAGAAAGGCACTTGGACTCTGTAAGATATTAATTAAAATACCTTTAAATTAAAAGACCTGGAGATAACAGGAGAAAGAAAAAAAAGTAGAATCTTACATCCCTTCGGATGCTGGGAACCCCAAGTTGTGCAGCATCATGTGGACCTCCAGCCAGGGCACGGCACAGAGTGCAGGGGAGAAGTTCACCAGCATCGTGGTCTTTAGGATTTTTATAGGGTTTTCCTCGAAGTAAACAACTCCATTCATCATTTCTGCAGTTGAGCAAAAGGCTGTTTAATGAAAACACACCGCTTCAAGATGAAGACAAGGACAGGCCAGTGGCATCATCGGCAGGTGCTGAGTGGGAGCTGCCTACGGCCTTCTCCGGTGCAATTAGCTGGTGAAGCCCATCCTGCGGCCAGGGGGTGCGTGCAGCCCGGTGCAGCCCTGAAGACTGGGCTCCCCCTGCGGCATGCACAGCCCGGCCAGGCCTGCACCCCTCGGGTCAGCACTTGCATGGGTCACTGGCCCCTCGATGGCCAGCAGTCTCCCGTCAGGATCAATGCGGGTGTTGGGGATGGAGATCTTCCAGCGTGCTCCAAGAGCAGTCCCGCTGTGGCCTGGCTTTGGAGAGGGAACCCTGCATGGACAGGGAAGGAAGAGACAGTGATCTTAACTTTTTTTATACATACATACAGGTAACATGACAATGGTAAAGTGCATGAACCCTGTGATAAGACGCTGAGAATCCAAGCAGAGGAAACTGCACTGAGCTGGGGAAGCAGCACATGGGCAGCAGCAGGCAGCCCTGAGGCCATTCTCCGTGGTTTTGAAAACCACACATAGTGAGCGCAAAGGAAAAGAGCAGAAAGGCGGCTCGCCACGGACTGCTGCAGATGAACTCTGAGTTCCCTTCCTCTGCTGCTGTCGAGCTTAATGTAGGAGACTGGAAGGAGTGTTTGCACCTCTGTGATATAGCAGGCAAGGGGCTGAGAGGAAGATGGGCTCAGCAAGCAGACTGTGGTTTGGGGGACGGGGAACGTGTGAGCCAGCTCTGTACGGTTTTGGTTGCATCATGTCTCTGCACGTGTGGTTGTTGGCTCTCTGAGCCTCTGCTTGTGCACTGAACTCCCTTTCCACTCAGCCTTCTCAGTCCTTGCTGCTTGTACCACCCCAGCAGCCTCAGTAACACCTCTCCAGAACACTTCTTTTTATTAGGCATCAGATTCGTGGTACTATGAAGGGTTGTGTCCTGCAGAGGCCCCCCTCTCCCCTTGGGGGCAGAACAAACAGGCAGAACAGATTTACCATGAAAGCACTGAGCAAATCTTTACTGTAAAACTCTTGCCCCTTGCCATCAGCAGCTTCCTGTGCACAGGGCGCGTAGAAGGACAGAGGTCTTGCTGCAGGACTGGGGTGCAGTTTGCACTGTGATACATGGTGTTCCTTCAATGGATAGCAATAGCAGGGGTTAAAAATCTCTCTGCAGGCTGCTGTTTGTTTGGGCTGACATTTTCCTGCTGCACTGAATAAGGAGCAGCGCAGGTGAACGCTACAGAAGGGGCCTGGAGACCCGGCCCCTGCGAAGCAGCCGCTAAGGGATCTGCAAGACTGGGCCGACCTCCCCAGCAACGCGCCCGCCGAATGGTTTGCAGAGATCAGAGAATACAGGAGATGAGGTGAAGGTGTCATGCCCCCGCGGGGGATACGCCGTGAACCGTGCGGTGCCGCTCACCGACTGCTGCAGGGAGTGACACCAAAACAACCATGCTGCGGCCCTCCGGCCCATCGCCAGCAGCTGGCAGGACCCCGAGCCCTCGCACCCTCCCTCAACCGTCTGGTTACCACCTCATGCAAAACGATGCCTGGCATGGGCGCGGGCGCTGCTCCCTGCAGAGTGCCCTGCGCTGCCTTTTCTACCGGCCGTCTTTGAACACAGGTGACTCCTAACGCTGTGGCTCAGTACTTTCAGAGCCTGCAGAGCACTTCCATCAATACCAAGGGACAGGGGAGACAGCAGACGAGAGCAGGGTGGGCATAAAGCAAGCTGGGAGGGAGAAACACGGCCCACGGCCCACAGAAAGGGGAGACGGAGCTGATGCTGCTCGTTGTTACCTCCCCCTGCTACGGCTGGCCTCGGCTGCAGCTGCTGGGGGTGTCAGCCGGCAGCGGTGCCTGAGGACAGGGTGAGGGCCGGCCTGGCCACCAGCGCACCGCTGCGACCCCCTCGGCCTCCACGGAGGCCTCAGCAGCGGCAGTTGGAAGAGGCGCCGGCTGCCGGAGGGCAGGAGGGCACGCTGCCCGCTCTCGGCCCCCGGCCCATGAGGGCTCAGGCTGGATGAGGCCCGGCTCTCTCTCGTGGGGACGGCAGCAGCTCCCAGCGCCCGGGGGCACCCGCGGGCGGACGGGCCCTGCTGCTGTGCCGAGGCTGCTGCCCCGGGCCCTGTGTGGGGTCACGGTGAGCCCTCACGGGGCCCTGCCCTGAGGCCAGGGGGAGCAGCGCCCAGAGAAGAGGGGGGAGAAGGCGAAGGCCTCCCTGGGGCTGAGGACAGCGAGGACCCGCGGGGCGGCCCAGGGCGCCGGGGGCTGCGGCCGGCGGGCGGGACTGGACGGGGCGGGCGAGGTGCGCGCGGCCCCTTTAAGAGGAAGAGCACGGCGGCGGCGACAGGGGCGGCCGCGTCCGACTCGCGCACGCGCGCAGCCTTCCCCCGCGACTTATTCGGCGCCGCCGGCGGAGGGGGCCGCGTACTTGGGTGGGGAGCCATGCTGCAGGGCGCCCGTGCGCATGCGCAGGGCGCCGCGGGGCCCGGCCGCCCGCCGTGCGCTTTGTGGCGCTGCCGGAAGCGGCCGCGGTGGAGCGGGGCCGAGCGGAGCGGGGCAGCGCGGAGCGGCGTCTCCCCTGTGTCGCCTCGGCTGCCGCGGGCACCATGGAGCCGGCGGCCTGAGGGCGGAGCGGCCGGCCCTGCCCCGACATGCCCGGCGGGCCCTTCGGCGCAGGTAAGGCGGCCCGGGCCCTCCCGCGGCGGCGCTGCCCGCGCTCGGCCCGCTCCTGCCGCCGGCGGGGCCTGTGGTGGCGGGGCGCCGCCTGGGAGCCTCCGCCGCGCTGACCTCTGCGCTAGCGGCCGCGGGGCCGGGCCTGCAGGCGCGGCGGGGCCGGGCTGGAGCGGGCGGGGAGCGCGCTTGCCCCCAGGGGCTTCCAGTCGCCTCGGGCAGCTGCCGGGGGCCCAGCCGGGGCCGGCGGGCGGCAGGGCAGGCGGGAGCGGGCCTCGGGGCATCCCCTCGCTCCGGCCCGGGGACCGGTTTTGAGCCGCGTTTCGGGTCCCCGAAACGAGCGTGAGGTGTCATCCGCGGTCGCCGAGCTCCCTTACCCCCGTGCCGGCTGCCGCGAGCAGGAGTGCGGTCGTGAGGGGGAGAAAAGTTTTTGTCGCTGTTTCCCTGCAGACTTTCTTACGAATAATCCGGTGGTGCCTTGTGTTCCTGGCTGCAGGCCTCTTGGGCTTTGCCATGATTCTGCTTTCCCTTGCTTATCTTTCGTCTCGTTTGATCGTCAGGGCCTGTGGGCAGTAGATCACGTTTCCTCTGGAAAACGGTGAGCAACAGCAAAAGCACAGCAAGGCTTGCTCCCCGGGGTAAGGGGACCAGCGGCTTCAGGAGGTCCCTTCCTGGCTGTGCAGTTTGTAGAGTTGCACAAGGAACTGGACTGAGGAAGAAGTGTGAATGTGAAATAAACAGTTGAGTACAAATTATTCTCAGTCTGGGTCAGGGAAATGCACTGTTTTGCGCTGGAGTTCCTTACATGGTTTTTGGCACAAGGGAGGGATGTGAAAACTCCTTAAATTCTCAGATGACCTGCCTGGAAGATAATTTTCTCAACCCTGCTTTTAAAGATGAGAATGATAGTGAGAAGCAAAGTAGTACTGATGTTCGAGTAATGAAGCTTGAAAGCAGAGTAGTAGCCAAAACATACAAAATTGACTGATGTTTTTGTTTTCTTATGGCTCTGTTAATCCTAAGATGTTACAGTATGCAATTTTTAGGCAGCTTTCTTCTCCGTGGCAGGTGCCCTGCTTCCTGCTTTGGGAAGGTTGGTGTCCAGTGGTGCTCTCGGGAACCAGAATGGTGGTGGAGTCTCTGAAGTCAGCAAGTAGGGAGTGCTGGGGAGAGTGAGACCCAAGCCCTGAGGCTTAAATGGCACCTTATGTTTGAGATCCAGCCTTGCCTGCGTCAGATTAATGTATTAACTTCTTCTACAGTTAGGTGATAAAATCAGACTAATTCATCTTCCCTGGGAAAGGGGAGCTGTGATTCTCTTCTCTTCTACTCAGTAGCACTGTGGCTGAATGGCCTGGGAAAGGATGACACGAGTTCCTGTTTTTTCTGTGCCTGATCTCTTCCTGCCTTGAATCTAGACTTTTATTTTTTTTCCTTTAATAGTAATCCTGATGTTCATCTCCATTTATTCTTTAACAAAATACCAACATTCTGCTAGTGTTTCTCTCAGATGAGTCTTCTGTTTGGCTCTTGCCTTTTTTATTTTTTGCCTGCTATCTGCTCTGCCTGTTGTCCTTTACACATGGTGCGTGCTTAGGGCTGAGCCTACCTGTTGGATGGGCTCCAAAGGTGAGCTGCCTGGAGGGGTCTGCGCTTCTTCAGTCCTGGTGGGCTTAATATGAGCGGTGCTGAGTTAGCCTTGGCAAGATCTAAGTCGCTCTCTCCAGCAGAAACTTGGAGGGCAGAGGGGCAGCAGCCTCAAGGTGGGACAAGTGGGCACATGGCAGTTGTCCATGCTCGGGACATCGTAGGCCTCAGCTGGCTTGAAAAATTGCTCATAAACCTCTTTGGTACGTGATCCAGGGAAGATGGGTTGTGGCAAGATGGCTTTCTGACAGTAATTGTCACCTCTAGAGAGCAGATGTCAGTACTATTGGTGTAGTAGGGGTCGTGTTAGAGAGAGGGATTACTTGTTTTCTGTGAAATACTTGTAAAGTATATCTAATATCCCAGAACTTTATGGTGTAGACCCTTCATGTTGATGCTTCTCTGGTTTACGCTCTATTAGGTCTTCAGTCTTCCTTGGGCATCTCTCTGCTGGTGGTCTTTGCATCTGCTATATTAAGAACAATTGCCTCTATTGAATTTTCAGCTCGGGCTCTGTTTTTTTTGCTTCTGATAAAACCTAAGAAGCATCCATTTTTGGGACAGCTTGTCTTTGTGCTTGAAATCCTTTTGCATTGTAGGCAAACATTTCACTTTATGAAGCTGCTGAGCACGAAGGGCTAACTGTTCATGTTTGCCTGCAACACTCCCCTCACTCAGCACATGCTTTCTGAGGAGCTGCTTTGTAGACCAATATTGGTTCCCTGACCGCTCCCCTGCACACACTCCAAAAACCCCACCTCTGCTTTAGGCTCTGAGCTCCTGTGTATTCCTTCAAAGTAATTGCAGAATGTGGGACTGTTATTTAGTTAGGTAATTCTCACTGTCTAACTCTACTGATCCAGGAGTTTAAATATTTTGGCTGCAGCTGTTCATATTAAGTCTTTGGGGACTGGAAATAGAACTTAAATATCTTTATTTTGGAGTTTTATGGGCTCATTAGTAAGTTCTTTCGTGCTCACTAGCTTCTACAGTGTTTATGAACTGAGGATCTTTAGTCTTAAATGCTGGAACATCCATTTTCAGTGGTTTATATGGTGATAGCTACTAAAATTCCTAAGCTGAAATGGATCTGGAGGGAATATATTGAAACCCAAATTATTTATCACACTAAGGAATATTGGAATTATGCTCAGTTTCATAGTAGATGGTAAATATTTTAACTTCACATCTCTCAGTTCTTCTGCCAGTGTTAATACTGACAATTTCTTTCCAGATCTGTCTGTCTGTGAGAATCTGGGGATGTTTTATTTAGTGCAGCCTCCAGGAACATTAACATGACCCCTTTCCAAACTTGAGAGTGTGTAAAACTGCTTGGTAAACTTCAGGGTTTTCTTTATTCTTCTTCCCACCCCTCCTCTTAATTAGGTTGCCTGTCATTCTGAGAGTCCTTAGTGATTTGAACCTCAATAAGACATATGTTTATGTGGAATATGAATATTCAGCTGCCTGAAACTTAGGAGATGTTATTTGGGCCAGCGAGAATGCTTTTTTTTTTTTTGAAGCTGAAATGCAGAAGCATTGCAAAAACAGAAGTAAAAATCGGGGTATGCTGTTTGCATGGTGTGACAGTCGCTTTTTTTTTTTCAATTTGCTGTTGCTGTTTAAGTAATTTGTGATAAATACAGCCTCTTCTGAGGGAGTGAATCCTGCTTCTATGAAGCATTAGGTGCCTTTTGTTTAAAGCAAGTTATAGAACTGTCAGTATATTGAATCTGTTGAAACAGAACATCGTAACAGATACAATTGTGTGGGGAGACCTACCAGCCTTTTTTAACTTATGTCCAGTTATAAGAAGCTGTATAGTAGATGAGTTTAGCTATACCCCAATCCTAACAGATGGCAGCAATTTCCAATTCAAATGGCAGTGGAAGTGGAGTCTTAAATGAAAAGTAACTTCTACTCCTTGCAAATAAAAACTTCTTACTGCTAAATGTAGGAGGCAAATAAATCAATACTGTAGGAAATCCCACCTCAAAAGGATTTTTGCATCTGAAGCAATTACTTGTTTCAGTATTCCTTATATATTGGTAAGACTAACAGAGGATTTCTTTTATGGCAAGACCAAAGGAAGTCTTGAATATCAATAAGATACAGATTTGATCATTAAATTTATGTATGAAGTTTGGGCAGCAGGCTGGGTGTATGTGGCACCAGAGGTTTTGGCTACCCTGTCCTGCTGCTAAACCTCTCTTAAATGTGGCATATTGTATCTATTGTGTATCTGTCACAAATGCTGCTCCTCTCAGAAGTGTGGAAGGGCCACCCAAGAGAGCTTTGCATCATTGCTTCAGTGTGGCAGGAAGCTGCACAAAGGCAGGTGGTTGCGTCCCCTCGTTGCCTTGCCCTGGTGCAATGAGGGTTTTCCAAAACGCAGCAGGATTTGGGAATCCTTGTCCTCTCTGACTTTTGTTTTCTAGACAAGAAAGCTCCTACATAGGCGCTGCCTAAAATTTGCTTGTACTGTGCAACAGTTCCGTGCTTCTGAGAACCCTGTTCTGGTATTGGGGCAGCCTCTCTAAGTGTGCTTGCAGTTATCAGCACGCTGATAAGGTTTGCCATGAGCTGTTAACTGCCAGTCCTTCAGCTGGAGTGTGGCAATGGAAAGTACATGCTGCTTTATCAGTTGAAATCAGCTTATTTAAACCTCAAATGGTGTTACGTGCTTCTGTAATGAGTTCAAGTGTCAAATGGGAGGGACGGAGGGTGCCTTCGCCCTTCCCTTGTGCTGAGCAGCAGGGCTGGGGGAAGGGGCACGCTGCTCTGGGGGTAGAGGCAGTGCTCTGGGCCTGAGAGGGGAAGGGGAAATCTTACAAAGTGGATGGTATTTCACTTCTGTCCTTCCTTCCACTCTAAACATAAGCTGGAGACAAAGGCAGTGTTCAGGTGGGACAGAAAGGGGAAGATGAAGAGACCCAGTGGGTATAGGATAAGAAGAAAGGGGAAAAGATAGCAGTAGGGAAACCTATATAATAAGTTAAGCAGTGACTGAAGCCATCGCTAAGGATTGTGGATCATGTTCATTTGGGGGTTTTTGTTTGTTTTTTTTTGTTTGTTTGTGGTTTTTTTGTGACTTCTCTGTGTCCCAAGAGCTAGTGTCTTGGAATTGTTGTCTTCCTCCAAGCCTAAGGGTTTTGACCACAGTGGCATGCATGTTCGCCCTGCCATGGCCCCCAGAGGAGAGAAAATGCCTAAAGGATGGAGAGGATATGCTTCCTGCAGGCTGTGGCTGCTCTGATTAATTTGCTATCAGATGAGCACACGTGATTGCTGCCTCAGACCAGGAAGGATGTAGTTTGGAAAATCAAGATCTTGCTGCCTTGCCTTCTCTCCTCCCTTGAAGGGAATCATCAGGCTTTTAACATAGGTTTTGGGTGTAAATAAACACTTGGAGTCAGCTAAATAGGCAGACCTGTTTAAATGGTGGCTTGTCCCTAGGAAGGTGTATTTCCAGGCCTGGCTTCTCATTTGGTTTTGGGCCAAGGAATGTCTAAGGGAGGCATTCAAAACATTCCCTGTATAACTAACTGGCTTCCAAAATGTCCTAGCTAAGTGTAGTTGGCGAACGGTCCTCGGGGTGCCATTTGTGACAGCTTGAGCTGATCTAAGCTGTGGCTGTTGAACACTCCTTGCTTTTCTCCTGTGCCAACCCTGTTTTCCTTGTTTCATTGTTCACATGGTCAGCTGGCTCAGATAACTGATAAAAGACTACTGGTGTTGGTGGGAGAGGAGGAAAGGGGGAGATAGAGCAGTCCCAATTCTGATGGCTTAGGCTGCTGTGGTACACCTGCCTAAGCTGCAGTTTTAATGTTGCTGTGAGTGAGGTACAAAGGCCTGCTACTGCCAGAAAGGATGCTCCTGCCACCCCTCCTGGCCATGTGTCCTCGCTGCTCCTTTGTGTTGGCACAGATGTTCATCTCACATGAGTTATATCAGATCTTGATTCAGGTAAAAACTATCTCAGCAGACAAAATGTTTGTGCCCGCTTGGCTTTCTGAATGTTTTTATGTCTAGATCAAACTGGCAGCGCATGGCACATCTCCTTGAGCTGCCCAGTGCTGCCTGGTGAGACTGGACGGCAGTCCTGTGACTAGCAGCTGGCCTTGTCGCACTGTGCCTCCCTGCTGCCTGGGGCTGCTTGCTCTGGCCAGGCTCCCAAGGTTGTTTCTGTACAGCAGGTAGGTGTTGCGTACGTGCTGATGGTGCAGCACAATCCATTGCTCTTGGAGCAGAAGGGCATACCCTGCCCTGCTTCTGGGCAAGCTCTGGCTGAGAGTGACTGTAGAAGCATAGCTTAACTTTTGCTGCTTCTAATCTTCTAAGGGAAGACACTGGCATGGCTGAGTCGAGACATGCTGGTCAAACTAAAGAGCAAGAGGGAACTGCACAGGCAGTGGAAGCAGGGATGGGTAACCTGGGAAGAGTATAGGGATGCTGCCCGTTTGTGTAGGGATGGGGTCAGGAAGGCCAAGGTGCAGCTGGAGCTGAGCTTGGCAAGGGATGCAAAGAATAACAAGAAGGGCTTCTACAGGTATATCAACCAGAAAAAGCAAGTTAAAGAAAGCGTACCTCCACTGATGAACAAGAATGGTGACCTAGTATCAACAGACGAGGAGAAGGCTGAGGTACTCAACAACTTTTTTTGCTTCAGTCTTCTCTGGCAACTGTTCTCCTTGCCCCTCCTGAGTCAATGGACAACATGTTGGGGACCAGGGGGGTAAAGCCCCTCCCACTGTAAGGGAAGATCAGGTTTGTGACCACCTGAGGAACCTGAACATATATAAGTCTATGAGACCTGATGAGATGCATTCCAGAGTCCTGAGGGAATTGGTTGATGTAGTTGCCAAGCCACTCTCCATGATATTTGAAAAGTTATGGCAGTCAGGTGAAGTCCCTGGTGACTGGAAGAAGGGAAACGTTGTGCCCATCTTTAAAAAGGGTAGAAAGGATGACCCTGGGAACTACCGACCTGTCAGCCTCACCTCTGTGCCTGGGAAGATCATGGAACAGATACTCCTAGAAGCTGTGCTAGAGTACAGGGAGGATAGGGAGGTGATTCAAGACAGCCAGCATGGCTTCACCAAGGGCAAGTCCTGCCTGACCAACCTAGTGTCTTTCTACGAGGGAGTTACCACATCAGTGGACAAGGGAAAAGCAATAGATGTCATCTATCTGGACTTCTGTAAAGCCTTTGACACGGTCCCCCACAACATCTTTCTCTCTAAATTGGAGAGATATGAATTTGATGGCTGGACTGTTCAGTGGATAAGGAATTGGTTGGATGGTCGCATCCAGAGGGTAGCGGTCAACGGCTCAATGTCCAGATGGAGATCAGTGATGAGTGGTGTCCCTCAGGGGTCCGTACTGGGACCAGTGCTGTTCAATATCTTCATCAATGACATTGACAGTGAGATTGAGTGCACCCTCAGCAAGTTTGCAGATGACACCAAGCCGAGTGGTGCAGTTGACATGCCAGAAGGACAGGATGTCATCCAGAGGGATCTGGGCAAGCTGGAGAAGGGGGCCTGTGTGAACCTCATGAGGTTCAACAAGGCCAAGCACAGGGTCCTACACCTGGGTCGGGGCAATCCTCAGTTTCAATACAGGCGGGGGGATGATGTGATCGAGGGCAGCCCTGCGGAAAAGGACTTGGGGGTACTGATGGATAAAAAGCTGGCCATGAGCCAACAACGTGCGCTCGCAGCCCAGGAGGCCAACTGGGCTGCATCAAAAGCAGCGTGGCCAGCAGGTGGAGGGAGGGGATTCTGCCCCTCTGCTCGGCTCTGGTGAGAGCCCACCTGGGGTACTGCGTCCAGCTCTGGAGCCCTCGGCACAAGAAGGGCATGGAGCTGTTGGAGCGGGTCCAGAGGAGGGCCAGGAAGATGATCCGAGGGCTGGAGCACCTCTCCTACGAGGACAGGCTGAGAGACCTGGGGTTGTTCAGCCTGGAGAAGAGAAGGCTGCGGGGAGACCTTATAGCAGCCTTCCAGTACTTCAAGGGGGCCTATAGCAAAGACAGGGCCAGACTTTTTAGCAAGGCCTGTTGTGACAGGACAAGGAGCAATGGTTTTAAACTAAGGGAGGGCAGATTTAGACTGGATTTAAGAAAGAAATTTTTTACACTGAGGGTGGTGAGGCACTGGCCCAGGTTGCCCAGAGAGGTGGTGGAGGCCCCATCCCTGGAAACATTCAAGGTCAGGTTGGACGGGGCTCTGAGTGACCTGATCTATGTAAAGCTGTCCCTGCTCTTGCAGGGGGGTTGGACTAGATGACCTGTAAAGGTCCCTTCCAGTCCAAAGCATTCTATGATTCTAATCCACCTCTCTTGCTTGTGGTTTCACAACAATGCCAAAAAAAAAAACCCCAAAACTCACCACTGCAAAAACCTGGTTAGTTCACTGTCAGCTTGGCTTCCTGAGCTGGCTCAATCTGCAATAAGGGAAAATGCACCACTGCAGTTGCATTGGGAGTGTTGTTGAAAGGAGAACTCTATGCTGCTTCTGTCTAGTTCTGAGAGTGCTATCTGGGAAACTTTTAGTGGCTTTTCTATCCTGAATCTTTGGGGCAAATGTAGCTTAGGGAGTGACTCTGTGTGTATTGACTTTACAAGGATTTGAAATGCATTAGGGCATACCTAATTAAGTTTAAGTGTCTCAAATGGGCTGCTAGTCCCTAACTGAAATTTACTGTAATATTTTTTTTTTTAAAAGAAACAAGGCTATATTAAAAAAAACATATTAAGGTTGAAAAACAGCTGTTGGAATCTCTTCTAGGTCTTCAAATGTGTGACATGGACACGTGCATCTTGAATTTTCAAGGGTCTGTATAATGGCAAACAGCCTCAGTTTTGGTAACTCATGTCATAGTTATATCTACTAATTATGTCTCTCTTTATTCCTTGCTCCCCAGGTTTTATTTGGATTGTAGCATAGAGGCACTATGTACTCAGAGTGGAGATCCTTGCATCTTGTCATTCAAAATGATCAGGGTAATACCAGTGTACTTCACAGCTATCCTGAAAACGTGGGGAGAGAAGTGGCAAATGCAGTGGTGCGTCCTCTTGGACAAGCTTTAATTACATCATCAGTTGGAAATGAGAGTTTACTAAAAACAGACAAAGAAGTAAGTGCATTTCCTTAGCATGAAGGAAACTATGATCTCTAGAGTAGCAACTTAATGATTTTCTGTAGTCTCTTTTATTTTCCTCTCTTTAATAGTCCAAATTTTATGAAGTGTGCTGTATTTGTAGGTTGGTAGTCTACATAAGGCTTCTATTAATAGTTATTTCATAGCAACAGTGTACTTCATGACCTAGTAGTAAGTGTTTGTGAACTACTGTACCATGAAGTTCAGGCTAAAGCAAAAAGGAAAAAACCAAAACCCAAAAAACAACCAAGGAATTTAGCAGTTAACACATAAAGCCTAGTTACCTTCATTTTTAAAGCAACAGTATATGACTTCTTTTAAAAGTCTTTGTATAGTACAAATATTTACTAGAATTTGAAAATCTTCCATTATATCAGGTCTTGTATGTTCTGAAGAGCTCTCTCTAGAGGTTAGACTAAAGAGATTCAGGATTTAGTGTGATTCGCCATTTATTCATAATCTTCATAATGTCATGATATACAAATTAATGACTTGGTGTTTTCATGCAGTATATGTTAGTTGCCTGTACCACAAAACTACTGTTATTTTGTTGAGTTAGAACCAATGTGCACTGACTATTGTTTACTTGCTAATATTTATTTTTAATAACTTTTACTTTGTGTTTGGTTAGGTAAAATGGACTATGGAGGTGGTTTGTTACGGACTGACCCTCCCTCTGGACGGCGATACTGTGAAATACTGTGTCGATGTATATACAGATTGGATTATGGCTCTTGTATTACCTAAGGACTCCATTCCTTTACCAGTTATTAAGGAACCAAACCTTTATGTTCAAAGCATTCTCAAACATCTCCAAAATCTCTTTGTACCGAGGTAAGTGTTAGGGCTGGGACACTCAGGAGGCTCTGGAATTCGAAGCTGTAGTCAGCAGGTAACCTGTCAAAGAGGCCTGATGAGCCATGATGAAAGTAAGACTGCTATTGTTGCAAAGTTAGGAGGAAGGTGTCTCTCCAAACCTGTTTTGTAATTTTCAGTAGCAAATTGAGTTGTTGCTGCTGTGTTTAGGTAATTAGAGTTACAGATCATTCATAGACTTGAATGTTTACTGTTCTAAGAACTTCAAGAACCATCTCTATTAGATGACTGGAGGGCAGGGGGAAAGGTTAAATAGCGTCACTGTGTGACCACGTGCTTGGTGTTGTGTAAAACTGATATAACTAAGAGCATGTCATGGCAATCCCATGCCTTGTTTACTCAACACTTGACCACATTTCTGATGTGCTGGAGGATCTTGCAGTTAAGTGGCTGCTTTGTGCCTGCATCTTGCTGCGTGTTAAATGCGCATAATTATGCTGACCGTCTTGCAGTGGTAGTTTTGAAAGAATCCTGCGGAACAGTGCTTGCTATCTGACAGCCTGGTGTTACGGGACATCCTTGGATGATAATGTTGAGATACACACACTTCTAGGTTCTAGGTCTTGGACAAAGTTATATTCTCAGAGTGCTCAAACATCATACTTTGTTTCTAGTTTATGACAAGTTTACCTGCTGCTGTTGAAAATATGTGTTGGATAAGTAAGAGGAGATTATTTAATGGTGCCCTGTGAAACAGTACTAAATATTAGCTACCTGAAATTACTTAAGATCAATGTTTAGTATATGTCTGTAAGTACCAGATGAACTGCTTTTATCATTATTAATGATGCATCACTGCAAGTGGCCTTCAAAGTGCTCTGCTGTGCTTGGATCATGTAACTTTACCTGAAGGCTTTGTTAATAAAGGGCTTTGAATAATAACTCATACAAATTGAGATGAGGAGTTCATTGCTATTTATTGATTGCTTCAAAGTCTGCCACCTAACCTTAGTTGTCATTGCTCTTAACTTGTAGTGAAAAAGGCATTTTAATTCCCATTAAAAGATGGTCAGGGCAATGGCACGAATCTGAGGAAAGCACGCTTCTGGATTAGACTTCTGCAGAAGTTGTCTCTAAGCTCTAATGCAGTTGTCTCTAATGCAGAATAGAGTCTGCTGTCTGGCAACCTTTATTCCCTTGGCATAGCAGAGAATGAATTCTTTGCTAGTCAAATTTTTACATGCGTAGTCCTTGAAATAGTGTGGTGCTGAAAAATAAGAACAGTGAAAGATGGGTGAGTCAGGTTGCTTTTCCTGTGTCTGCTGGCCTGACTAGAGAGAGGGTGCTTGCATCCTTCCCTCCAGCACTGACCTTCTGTCCACCCTGATGAAATGAACGCTTCTTTTCTTGAGGTATTTGAGCAGTCCCCACACAACCCCCAGGCTTTCTGTCTCTAACAACCCTACGATATTCAGGAAGCCTTGCAGATTACTTAAGCAGCAGTAGTAGTTACTGCTGTCAGATAAAGTTTCAGTGCCACAAACTCTTGTTGGAAGCACAGAAGGCAAATACAAGAACTCTCTCCTCCTACCTCCCTTCCCCGGAAGATTGAGGTGTAGATACCAGGGTCTTCTGTGCAACTAAAATGTCTGAAATTACTTGAGAGACTGTGGAACATGTGACTGTCCAAGTGTAGTAGACACTTTTTTGTAATGACTTCTGCTTCTCATGGGAAATCATGAGAATGGGAATGAAAAGGCCAGGCTGTGTAGAAATCTGGACATGAGTCTGCAAAATGCTGCAACCAAAGTTTGCCATTCAGTTGACTATGTGGACAAGAGGAACTCATAGATGGATGGGGACTTTAGAGTTGCTTTTACCAGATTAGCTCAGAAATATCCCATTAGTCATCTTGCACATGGAGCTCCTACATGTAAGCCCCCTTCATATAGATTCCCTAAATCATTAGGGAAACAAGTGTTGAAACGGGCTTTGAAACTTCAAGCCTGTCAAGATTAAGGATCTCTTTTGATTAAAGTATCTGCTCTGTTGTTGCTCAGGGAAAAAAATAGTGCTATAACCAAGGCAGGGCTTACTCGTCCCAGGTTTGTTGTTCTACGGAGACTGTCTGTTAGGATCTAGCGCTAGCATCAAGCAACCCACTGAAGTGCTGAACTGCGATTAAGTAGTCTGCAATTTTGCATTAGATATTATCTTGTCTCTTTGTAATCTTTTTTCCAGTACTGTAATACATTTATTCTATCAAGATAAGAGTTGATAGTATTTTTAAAGTGTGTCTGTTGATAAGTGATCTCAATGCGAGCTACTATTCTCTGAGAAAAGCAGATCTCTGTATAGTGGATCAGCATGTTCTTAAGATGCTTACCATGCAACAGGACTTGTGGGTAATACCACATTGAAAATGTTTGGTAGGAATCTGGTAATACTACTTAGTAGTCCAGTGGAAGGTAATATCTTATGATTTTTTTGGTCATCCTTTCAGTAAGTGGTAGGAGGGATGAGGAAATGGCTTACAAGTTGAAATATGGCTTGCATATATTGCATGCTCTAATTTGTAGTCTCCTCTTTCACCTCTAAACTTCTAGGCTTCCTCAGCTTTGTTTACCAGTATCCTCAGATACTGTCCAGAATGTTTCATGTTACTATTTTGTACCCGTTCTGCCTTGTCCAAACTAACTGATGGGAAGAGAGCATGCTGCTTTGTGCTGCTTCTGCAACATTTCATGTTGAGTGATTCAGCAGTGGTAGTGTGGAACTGGTTGTTACTATAGAGAAAACCTTGGTCATATCAACTTGTTCCCTGGCTTCCTTGCTTATCCCCTCTTCCTTTAGTCTGATTTTCCTATTTAATGACCCTCTTCAAAAATATTTTTTTCCCCTCCCCCCTAAATCCAAGGAATTGGGGATAAGAGTTGGATCTACATTTGGAAGTAAGAGGAGAACTAGGAAGAATTAAGATTAGTTTGCTAACTATTTTCTCCTAATTTTGCCATTTTCCTTCTGAATTATGTATGTAACAATTAGTGATGTCTCGACTACATTCTCATTGCTTGGTCTAAGATAAATTCCTTTGGGATAATGGGTTGAGTTTGCTCCAGTTAGTGTTCACTCTGCAGTGGTGAGTTCTGTCATGTAGGGAAGAATGTTACGGTACATCTTGTACTCATGAAGGCATAGTTAGGCTGCTTAGAGACAGAGTTAGGGTGTATAGAAGCATATTAGTTAATGTTCTTGGCTCTTGTTCAATAATATTGATGTTTCCTCTTGTAATTGCTCAAAGTTCAGATTATTGTACGCATCACTTTATAGTTCTTGTTTAGAGACTCAAGTACTGTTTTTTTTTTCTCTTGCAGGCCAGACCCAGGATCTAGTCAGATTAGATTGTGCTTGCAGGTTTTGAAAGCCGTTCAGAAACTGGCTCGCGAATCGACAATTATGGCAAGAGAAACCTGGGAGGTTTTGTTATTATTCCTTCTTCAGATCAATGACACTCTTCTAGCAGCTCCAACTGTGCAAGGTTCATGTTCAACTTCCATTTGGTTCAATTACTGGAAAACCTTTGGCTCTGCTTGATGTTGAGCTGCCTGGAGGGGGATGGGGAGAAACCTGATAAAAGCTCTTAGCAGCCACCAAAGCACAATAGCTCGCTCCTAATTCTTCTACGCTACTCTGAAATAAAGCATTGTCAGAAAAGACTGAATGATTTGGAGCTGTATTCTCTTAAATGTATTTTTGCAGAACTCTGTACGGGAACAGTTCATGGTGAAGGGTTTCAGATAATGTTGTGCCCTATTTGTTTCACTGAAACACCTATATGTCTTGCTGTTTGGCCTGCCTACTGGAAAATAATATTGCCAGTTTATACTTATTTAAAAAAAAAAATGAAGGCATCAATATAGGTAGAGTGCAACAGAAGACAGGCTAAGGTCAGTGAATTCCCAGTGTCCCTTAGTGACACACATATGTGACTGGGCTTTATGTTATGTTTGGTCTTGTAGAAAGGCTAATTGGCTGTAGGAAGCAATCAGGAATCACTCTTAAACAAAAAATGGTGAAAAAAATGAACTTAATCTTTACACACTTCAAATATCTCCCCATGGAGATTTCAGTTTAAGTTATTTAGATTGAATACACACTAAAGGCGTGCTTTGTTTCTGTTATAAGGTGGCATTGCTGAGAATCTGGCTGAAAAATTAATTGGCGTGTTGTTTGAGGTGTGGTTACTAGCTTGTACACGGTGCTTTCCGACACCACCTTACTGGAAAACTGCCAAAGAGATGGTGGCCAACTGGCGACATCACCCTGCAGTAGTTGAGCAGTGGAGCAAGGTCATCTGTGCCCTTACTTCCAGGTAGGAGAAATCCCATGGAAATAAACATGTGTGTATGGGGATGATCATGGTTATACATGTTTTTCTCTGGAGTTGCTTATTTGTGGAATGCACAGCAATCCAAAAGTGAACGAACAAAACAAAGTGAGAGATCTTGTTAGTATCCTTGGCTTTTACTGTTTGTGTGTGTGTCTTCATTCCGCAAGTGAAGATCTGGATCTGAATTGGATTCTCTGTTATTGTGTAATCTCAGCATCTCTCTGATATTTAGCACTTTACAGTGTGTTTATATTAATCTCCATCACTGTGACTCTTCATCATGCCCGTGAAGAATGAGTCATGAATATTAGTGTAGCATTATAGTCTGTATGTTTAATGGCAGTTACCACCAAAATTATTAGGTGCTTGTTACTACTGCATGTTGCTGTGTTTGAGGTGACTCTTGGACTCTGCCTCTCCTGCCCTGTGGAGCTGAAGCCGTGCTATAGCTGCCTGGCGCTTGTGCCCTGGCAGTAGGGATGCGACGGGCCAGAGGCAGACTGCAGGCTCTTGTCTGAGCAGTGGCACTCTTGTCCAGAGAATGTTGGAGGAGAGCTGTACCAAGCCTTGCTGGGCATGGGAACAGGGAGGCTGCAGGAGAGGTTAGGCTGTATAGAAGGCCCTGAACAGAGGGGAGTCTCAGTGCCCTTAATACTGGGGTCTTTGTGGTATGAAGTCTTTGCGGGACAAATCTCAGCCTCTTGGAGGAAAGAACTAGATTAAGTGGTGAGGAGCAGGGGTCTGAGAGCTCCTTGTAGCTCTCCTGAGACGTCCATAACCATTTCAATGAAAGTTCAAAGATGTATTAAAATTGCTGCACTGTGAAAAATTCGATAGTATGCTTTTCTGCAAGGGTTTATTTTTACTCTGAAAACTCTTGCTTTTGAATTACCTGTCAAAGTTCCAAGTGTGGATAGATTTTTCTTTTTTTGTTCTCCCCCCCCCCCCCCCCCCCCCCCCCAGGTTATGCAGCTACTTGTTAAACCTGTGGGAAATAAAGCTGCAATACAAGTTCTGCATATTTCCCACACTATTTCTTTAGCTATTTTTAGCTCATTAGATGTAGCGTTGCATAACAGAAAATATTTTATGATTCACTGATCTGAAAAGAACAGCCCTGTCTCAAAACATGCGTTGGTGTTCTGCTCCATGCACTATGCCCACGCTTTATCTTCCACTGTTGACTAGCAGTCTTAGTTCTGTTGATGCATAGTAATCTGCAGATTTTCTGTAATGTTTTAGTCTGCTGTTCAGTACTGTTGGTTTACGCCTAATACATAGAAAGCTGAACTCCTCTGAGGCTAACTCTAAATTCAGTGGTATTTTAAGCTGCACTTTTAATACTTGAATGAAGCTCCAGCGTCAAACAGTTAGTGTTGTTTTAGTAAACAGTTTTCTGAATTGGGATATTAGCAATAAGCTGAGAGTAAATGTCTCAACTTAAAACCATATGGAAAATTATATTTGGAAATCTGTACACGTACGCGGTGTTAATCTGTGTCCATGGCTATGACTTCATAGCAGGATGAAACTAGGCTCTTACTTGTGTTGCCATACCAGTAGGTGGTTCTTTTACCCATGTAGGGTGCTTTAAGTCTATTTTAACTGTCTTGGATGTGTGGATTGCAATTTATTTCTGTTTTCAGTCAATCTTGAAAATGTCCCAAACTTCAGTTAAAACTATAACTGAAACGGCCATGCTCCTTGAAAAACTGATTTCTTGCAGCTCGTAAGGGGAGAATTGTGAAGTAGTGCCGTCTACTGCAGAACAGGGATGTGAGGCATGGCTTTGCATGGGGTGTGCTCACTCTTCTGGGTTTCAGAGCTAGGTAATTCCTCAGCAGAAACCTACTATGGGGTGATGCCTTTGGGGCACTAAATGTAAATGGGTGCTGGGGCATCAGTGTGGCATACTGGAAAGCAGTTGCTGCCTGGTACAGGTGTGTGTATTTCTGGTTTGGACTTGAAGGCCTCATGTCCTAAAGCTCGCTTGCTTTTCTATCCAAGCTAGTTACTATGATAGCTTGTGATTCAAAACACACTTAGTTGTATTTTTAGTATTTTGCATTAGTTGGCTGCAAGTTACTGTAGTGCCCAGTGCTGGGGAAGGTGGAAGATGGTAATTCAGCCCATTTAACTCTTGGTTTAGGAGTTGGCCATAGACTTCTGCTCTCCTCTCATTTCTCCTAGTTGTAATGACTTTACCTCTGTAAAACTATGTCTTTATAAGTGGGCAACGATGAAATGGGACATTTGTCCATTACAAGCAACTCTTAGCTTAGAAATAAGTGCGTGAAAACTGAAGCAAGAAATGGTGCTAAAAGTGAGTTTAGCTTAGGGAAAGACAAAAACTGATTTCTGGGAGTGCTAGGATATTGAGAAGGTACAACTCAGATCTCTTCCATCCTTTTAGAGAACACCAAGATTATGTTGATCAGGGAAATTGATCTGTAAGTTTGCAAAGCTGGGGATGAAGCAGGGGTTGAACCAGACAGCAGTGGCTCAGTGAAGCTTATTGGTGACTTGTCAGGTAGTTACAGGACATCTAGAGAAAGATCTCTATTTGTCAAAACTATTACTCTCATGATACTGCATTGCTGTGAAGCCCTCTGCAGGTTTGCTCTTCACTGTTCTGCAACTCCCAGCTTCTGCAAAACATAGTGCATCTTTTCTGAAGAGCTTGCTGCTCTGTGGGTTGCAAATCCTGTGCTGCTTGTAGGATGGCATCGAGTGTTGCTCAGTGTGCTGGTGTAAATTGCAAGTCATCAGTAACTTGAAGTTTAGACCTGTAACCTAATGTGAGTTGCTGGTGTCACTGGACACTTTAGCTAAAGATCCTTGAGGATAAGGGCTTAAATTCCTCCCCCCCCCCCCCCTTATGTAACATCTTGTCAGTTATGTGTGTGCGCCTATGTTAATTGGTAACCCCCCTGCCTAAACAGATGGGAGAGCTGCTATGGGGTGTTATGCCTTAACAGCTCTTTGATTTGGTTGGACCTTTGGGCAGGCTCCAAGGCGCGTACCCTTCAAAGCTTTAAGAAGGGCTAAATGATTGTATAAAATGGGGATCTCTTGGAAAACTTGGGATGTGGTGTGTTGCTTGTGGGTCACCTGTGGACTGCTGATACCTTTGAGGCTCAAATGCACTGTTAAATTTTTGAGGAGTATTGGCTGAATGACAGATCTGTCTGACTTGCTTTCTAGACTGCTGCGTTTTACATATGGACCTTCATTTCCTCCATTTAAAATTCCTGATGAAGATGCTGGTCTGATTCCTCCTGAAATGGATAATGAGTGTGTTGCACAAACTTGGTTTCGCTTTTTACACATGCTGAGGTATTGTAATTACAGTCATCCATTGTTCATATTCTTGCATCATTTCTATAAATTTGCATGACAGGTGAAAAATTTCTCTGGAGATTGCTAAGATTAAGCACCTAATTAGAATAAAGCACGAGAGAATTGTTGTACCAGTGCCCTGCAGTAGTCCAGAGCAAGGTTTTGAGTAGGTTGTTCAACTTTGAACTCTTTGACTCTTTCAGAATGTAAACTGGTTCATATAATTAAAAAGGTTTTGGCTATTTGGCATTTTGGAGGATCTGAAAAACAAGACTTCAATACAATTTTGTTGCTCTGGAATAGCAAACAGGAAAAGCAGAACAATAGCTCAGAGACGTATACTGCTTCCATTTATTCTCCAGGGTGTTAAATTTAACCTACAAAAGATTATTTTTAAAATGGGTGTATGTTTGTTTCTATGAAGAAAGCTATACAGTTAATTTTAACATCCATGTTACTCTTCCTTAAATACACGACAGAACCAAGTGGCATGCTTGGTTTTAAAGATTCTCGGGAATGGTATGACATTAATGTTCTGAATGGCCAGAATTAAACATAATGTTTAATATAAACGTTATGTACTAATTAAAGCTAGATAAACATTGCACTGTTCAAAATCTACTTCTTGACTAACTAAAAAAAAAATCTGTTCTTTTTTTTTTTTCTTTTGTGATAGTAATGTCACAAGTACCCTACTCTTCAAATCTGGAATTGCTGTTACAGGATTTGTATCAGTCAGGAAATATTGCTCAGACTCTTACAACCTACTCCCTTTCTTGTCACTGGTTGCTGGCAATATTTAATTCATTGTTTACCTTTTGAGAATAATTCTGTCAATGTGAGGACTTCTTAAACTGAGTTCAAAAGACCTCACAAGTTATTAATATTACTGCAGCGGTGGGATTATTCTATCAAGTGTATGCTCTGGTTCATTGGATCTTAATAAAATTATTCAGTGTAATTCGGATGATGTTTGAAATTAAGACAACCAGGAAGTTAGTTGACTTCCTGTGATGGAGTAACAGCTAAAAATATATTGATATTGGATGATATTTTGTGTTGTTATTTAAATGCCTTAAACTATTGTGTCTTTAAGTATTTTAAAAACCCAAACAGCTGTTCTTAAACTGACTAAAATATATTTTGCTCTCTTTGTATGCAGTAATCCTGTGGATTTGAGTAACCCAGCCATTATTAGCTCTACCCCCAAATTTCAGGAGCAGTTTCTGAATGTGAGTGGGATGACTCAAGAACTGAATCAGTACCCCTGCCTTAAACATCTGCCTCAAATATTCTTTCGTGCCATGCGTGGGATCAGCTGTTTAGTGGATGCATTCCTAGGTAATGCTTTTGTCTTACCTGTGGATAGCTAGGAATAGTAACTGAATCATTATTTTATTCTCTTTAAATAAGGAGAATAAAATGGCTGTCTTCTCCATAAATACAGCCATAACAATTTATCATTTGCAAGTATATCCTGGAATTGATAGGGAAGGGATCTCAGGTCACTTTTAAATGACCATCTGTATACACAATAATAATATTTGAATGCATGAAGTTGTAGATGGCCTTTAGTTTCAAATACAAAACAAATAAATCTGAAGTCTAAAATAAAACCAGCTATCTCTTCCCCAAACAAGGCTTCTTTCTCTTTTTGTCTAATCAGCAATGCAAGTGCTATGCTTTTAGCATTTTGTGAGCACTGACCACTTTGTTTATAAACTTTGTGGCAACAGCTGTGTGCAGTACCTGTTTTTATAAGGTGCTGAATTTTGACTGTCATCTTCAGATCTTTATACTACAAGTGCCAGTTTCACTTAGTTTATGAGTAGTGGGTGACTAGTACTGCTGAGAAGAAAAGCTGTGTTTCGTTGTGTCTACTGGTAACTGAGTAGCTCAAATTTGACTGAAAGGTAATGTAGGTGTAAACACTGGCTGGTAAGTTTTAAGTAACACTATATAGCACCTGAAATCTGAAGCATTATTCTTGATATGCTTCAGGCTTATTAAAAATTCTTCAGAGATAATGTGCTATTGTAAATTCTGAAGAGCTGCCTGTCTCCTACTGCTTTTTTGCTTAAATGTGTGCAAACAAATGTTGTCATCTGCCAGAAGTGTGAGCTGATGTGAGACTGCAGAAGACTTGAACAGACACAAAAACTGTGTTCAGAAAAAAAAAATTGGCTGTGGAATTAGACTATCAGCTTTTACATGTTGTTTGTCTTTTGGAAAAACCTCAATGATTTAGTCCTTTTAAGCAAAGTACCTCAAGATCCTCCTGTCTCACTGAATTATAAGATCCTTTTTACTAGAAATACATTCTGTGTTTCTGTAAAAAATAATGCAAGGAAAAGGTTTATTGGTACTGTATTCCCCACTGCAAACAATTTTTTGTCACTATAGATTCCACTTTTGTAGAAATAGCTTTCTTTAAAAAGTTATTAAGTGATGTAAAAGAGCAAATGGTCATTTTTCTGAAGCTGTGATATTGAATCTTGAAACCTGTTGTGTCCACTGTGTTCTTCCGGATGTCTTGCCACTGATTTTAAGGAATTCTAATGATTGCTTTTTACTAATACCAGATATGAGATTTAAAATATTCAGTAGTCTGTCAAATAATATCACAATTTGTTAAAGGAGGATTCTATATAGGCAATATATGGCCTAACCTTATGAAAACAACCTCCTTGTTACTCTGTCAAACTCCATCTTCCTATGATAATAGGATTTGGCAGTCTGCACTGAAACAATAATTTAAAAAAAAAAGTCCAACTGAGCATTGGTAGAAGGTGTTCCTCTGAAGTGTCTTTTACTGGCTGTGTAAGCTGAATTAAAAATTTTTTTAAAAAGCTGTTAAATATAGTATGTATTGAGGGGAAAAAAATACTATATCCAAGGTTTTTGTGAAAGTGTGGTTAGTAATTAATTTTCAGTGAATAAAATAGTTTGTAATGTAAGACTCATGAGGCGGGCGTCTTGTAGTGGAGGCAGAGGAAGAAGCTGAGCAGCTTTTAGCTTTGCACAGTGCATGCACCTCTACTGGGATAGCTGTTGTAGTTAATTCCTCTTGGACCTTAAAAATAGTCTGGGGTTCTTCTCTGAGACTTTTAACCCACTAATGGTGTGGTAGTCTTTTTTTGTGTTCTGCATCTGGCTGCCTGCGACCCCATTCCCACGGGGGTGACTGACCACATACACAACTCCTTGTCTAGATGCAGTGGTGGGGGTGTGTGACAGTATCTGAGGTTGGGGTCTTCCACGCTGGCCAGCTGTGGAGCGCTGCTGTGGGCCCCTGGCAGCCCAGACTCTCCTGTAAGCACACCAGGAGCTTTGCTGTCTACATGAGCTTTTGGTAGGATGTTGAACTGGGGACTTCAGACTTCTAAAGATCTCATGTAGCAAGGTGAAACACCTAGGGTGATGATAGCCCACCTGGAGTTCAAAGAGAAAGACTGCTGACTATGATGCACTCGGGCACAGGAGAGCCTTTGGTGAAATTAAATTCAAGCTGTATGTGTGAATGTGAGAGTGTGCTCGGGCAGACTTTAGAGCTGCAGTATGGACCCCTTCAGCTAAGGCTAATGGGAGATCTCTTTGCCTTCTGCCCCAAGTGCCAAAGCGCATGGGTTTTGTCTCACCCTCGCTGATACATACTTACATGATGTGTGCACTTGGCAAAATACTGCATCCTCTTTTCCAAAAAAGTGTACCAAAACAATACATTTCATAGTGCATACTCTGCCCTCTGCATGGGGTGTAACACTAATGGTTTAGAGGAGTTAGTTGTTCTGTAATGTGTTACAAAAAGTACTTGTGTGCTTTAATTGTTCAAAAAAATCTGTGTCAAATCTTCAAGCACACTGCAATTCCACACTTAATTTTTCAAATGGGGTGTGAGGGTGGTGGTATTCATTAAAGTGGTGTTTGTTACTTCAGGTTTTGCAGAGGGCTAGCTGCTTCTGATTTTGACTGGAAAAAGTAGTTTTATACACCATGAGTATTTCCCTGAAGCTGGGTAAAGACAGTCCTGCTGCTGCCAGAAGAATTATAGCTTGCTCGGCATTCTTACCCCATCTCTTGTACTGACTTAGTATTTAACTGTTCAGCAACCTGATTCAGCTCACAAAAACAGCAGAAAACTGCACGGTGGATGGGTTTCATCTTAAGTTAGTGAGCTAAGTTGGTTTTGAAGGGTCAGAAAGCTTAGAGCTGTCTCAGAACGGGGCGTGGGAGGTATGGTTGGGAAAGAAAGGCAAAGGTGAGAGGCATCTGAATTTTGGCAGGAGTGAGCTGTTAAATTGGCTTTGGCAAATTAACTTTGCCCCTTTCGCTCTGCCTGCTCTTAGAATTGGTCCTACTGTGTGCCATTTTCCATGTTCTTAAGGTGTGGGGTTCTTTGGTGTGTTTTTTAATCATTTCTTATCTAATGCAAGCAGGGTTTTCTTTTGCTTGTGCATTTATTTCTGCTAATAGTAAAAGGGAAAAGATGTTTTTCTTAGTACTGCTGTTTTGGGGGGCAAGGGAGAAAGCTTGTCTATTTATGGAAGGTCCAGATGCTTTCTAACTGCGCTGCTGTGTATGAGCCTATGGAATTCTTGCTGAAAGCTTGCTTTATTTCTTGATCTACAGGCATTTCACGACCCCGGTCAGATAGCGCACCACCCACGCCAGTAAATAGGCTGAGCATGCCCCAGAACACTGCTATCAACACCACTCCACCCCATAACCGAAGACATCGGGCAGTGACTGTGAATAAAGCAACAATTAAAACCAGCACTGTAAGATTTCATATTCTGTATTTACGTAGCTGACCCTTTTGATGCTTTCCTCGGTTGGGGAGGAAGTAATTTCCTTCCTTCTAGGAGCTGATCTGTTCTTCTGTTCAAACAGGTAACTACTGCACACACTTCAAAAGTGCAGCACCAACCCTCCTCTACTTCTCCGCTCTCTAGCCCAAACCAGACAAGTTCTGAGCCACGGCCACTACCAGCTCCTCGCAGGCCAAAGGTTAACAGCATCTTGAACCTCTTTGGATCGTGGTTATTTGATGCAGCATTTGTTCACTGTAAACTTCATAATGGAATAAACAGAGACAGCAGCATGACTGGTAAATATTACTAAAATATATACGTACAGTTTTTTCCTTGTTTTATTGACATTTCCTACCTGCAAGATTAACATATGCATATAAAAAAAAAAATCTGAAGTGCTGTATTGTAGTTAACCCCTCCCAGCTGAGCCAGCACCTGTTATTAGCTGAGCAGATGTTTGGGGGCTTTAAAATTTAAAAAAAAAATCACTTTTTACTATTAAACACTCCCTTGCTCTAACAAGCATGGCAGTCCCAATTATGCTCGTGGGGAAAATTTTGTTAAGTGAAGGAAATAATGTGATGAAAGAGTCCACTTCCTAATTTGAAATCCGCTTGAGTAGGTCTCTGAGTAACAGCAACTTTTTATAGTGACTCTTTAATGTTTGAAAAATTGTCAAACATCACTCCAGATACTGCACAAAGTAGTACTTCTTGTTTTTTGGAGAGTGTTATGAAAACAGAAGTCCTTAAAATAGCAAGTGAAGTTGCTGCCTCTCAGTGACAGTTGTGATGTGTTTCCATATATGGCTTGATACCTTGGTTGTCTTCAGTCCTTAACTGGTAGATTTATTTTGTCTCCTATGTTTTGCTCAGCTTTAGAGGCTAGATGCTTTGAGACATGATAGCAGAATTAGTGCTCTGCTCAGAGAGGCTTTTTAGCACTCTTCTTCCTTTTGGTGGTGATATTCAGAAAAGAATAAACTTTCTCACTCCTTGCATTTTCCCCCACTCTTCAAGTAGTATTTTGAATGTCTGCTAAACTCTTCCAAGAGATCTAGCTATCAGGAGCTCACTGGCCTAAGTAAGGGAAAACAGCAGGACGAGGTTTGTAGCAAGTTGGGTTTATAGTGGGACTTGATCATCAGTTTATCTGCTGCTGTCTTCCTTGTTTGTTGTGTCACAAATCCCTGTATGGAGGCGATGGGTTTAGGATTTGGGGTCTGTTAAAGGTATTTCTGGGTATGCAGCATGTGGTTTTTGAAAGCGTTCAGTCGTGGATTTCTGTGGCAGGAGGTTCAAGTCCCTCTGTAAAAGGCCCATGACACATTGCTAGAGAAATAGCTGAGCTTAGGAAGGAGTAAGGTATGATTTGAGGGTGTGTTCAGTTGCATATGCAGCTGATGTATTTCTGAATTTAATGCTTTTCAGATTGATTGGATCATTTTAATTTTGACATAACCTGTATCTTGAGCAATTTTAATGAAGTGCTTAACATAAAAAGGATGTCAGCTGAGATGCTGCTCATGCAACAGTATCAGCTGTAAACAGAGGTATTGTGATTCTAGCAGAAGTAGTGTCATCCACAATCGAAATTATTGACTTCCTTCAAGGGGTTCCAGGGCCTTCTATTCCTATATCCAATGTCTTAAGTCACCTACCAGCAGTCAGAAAATGGTCATTGCTAGCCTTACAGAGGGACTCACTACCTTCCTGAAAACTCGAAACAACTATTTGAAAATCGCTTGATTCTGTTCCTCCTCCATGCTCTTCAGAGCTGTCCATAGTGAGACCAGTCTTTGCATGTCATGTGTTCTGCCACTTATTAGCAGCAGTGGATCTGAGAGAATTATGCTGGTGGAGACCTAGAAAACTGGCTGTGTTATGTCCCGCTTTTCTAGCGATTTGGAAGACAGAATTAACTTAAAGAATTTAGTCAAGTGTTTGCTGCCCTTCCAGGATGCCAAGAGTGTTGTTACCACTGTGTAAAGTACTGGTCACAGCAATGCCATGGCAGGCTGTTGGATGAGAGTGAACTGAAGGTGGACCCATACTGCTGAAACTTTGTAGAGAGCCACCAAAGTCGGACTGCCTGATTGATCCTTTTGGATAAATCCTCTTGCTCAGCCTCTGCTTTAGGTGGGAAAATGTAGCAAGACTTGTAAAGGGCTAGGCTCCTGCAGTTTCTGTTGACTTGAAGCATCAGTGTCTTTTAAATCAGGTTTAAGTCCAAATTGAAAAGCTTCTGTTCTGGGAGTCTAATCTGTGAAGCTTGATGCCTCCAGGTGAAGTCTTTTCCTCCTCAAACAATGTAAGACAGGAGGTGCTGTGCTGGACTGATGAGGTGGGCCTGGAGGGTTGTGCACTGTGGTCCTGCTCCATCACACAAGTGGGGCCCATCAGTAATAATCAAGATCTGCATGTTGTGCCCCTCCACCTGCCTCTGCTCATGCTACCAAATACAGATGTGGCTTGAAGAAAGAGGGCAGCAGAGAAGAGACAGTTAGCTGCCATAATCCCTACCCTTAGGAAAGAGGACAAAAATAAATCTGCTTGTTATAAGACTTCTTTTTGGCTGCAGGTTGGCTCTATACCTGTATATGGTCCATCTGCTATGCTCCGTAGCCTGGTACAGTAATGCTTTTGGCACTAGCTTGAATATTCTTAGCATGTTTGACACTGCTGTTGATAATCTTTGCACTAGCTTCAGGAAGCACTATTATTTTTATGGATGTTTTAAATATTTTATGATTGGGAAGTGTCTGCACTTAAAATCAGCTTTGCTGTGTACTATTGTCTTCTTCTGGCCCACATGCACTATTTTTCTTTTAGGTCTGGGACTGCAGCTGTACAAGATCTCAACAGCTTTAAACCCTTCTAATGTTCAGTTTGTTTCAATGCCATGCAGTTAAGAATTTCTTCTCTCATAGCTCTCTGATATGATTTCTCTGTTCATTGCTGGCTGGAGGACTGAGGACCACTTTGAAAAAGAAAGAGGTGAAATATCTTGATACAGATTGCTCCTTGGTCCTGCAGGGCGATCCCCTGCCCTGGGACACCTTTCTGGAACACTGCATTTTCTAGTGTGTGTTTCTCATTCCTCTTCTGTCATGTGACACATTCTCAATGAGAACCCATATGACATGATTTCTAAAGAGGTATTCATGAGCTAAATGTGAGTGCTGAACAAGTAACCCTGTGGATGAGCTGCAGTCTCGAGTTCTAGTTCAGAATTGAGTTCAGTTCTTTTAAACGAACCCTGCTGATTCACATGAACTAGCATGTTGTCCTTCTCCCATCTTACAACAGAAGTCTTTTTGATGAGCTTTAGGAAGTAAAGAGCAGTTGATCAAGGCTGATGTGAATGAGTACCTATCTACCCTTGCTTTTCTCCTTGTCTTGGAGCCTCACATCTTACTACTTGAACTTTTTAACCTCCAGAAAGGAAGTCAAGAAAAACAACTGTGGTGGAAAAAAATGTGCAGCTTTTTGTAGGTGGTGAGCTGAAAAAATATCTGGATGGGTGGAAGGGTAACTAAGCTTGCTCTACTTGACCCTGTTTTGGGCAGGCGGGTGGAACACTGACTATATCATCTCCAGAGGTCCCCTCCAGCCTCAACTCTTCTCTGGTTCTGTCAGTATAACAGCTGCCCCACTGCTGTTCAATTTTCTGTCATCTTCATTGGTAAACTTCTTGTACCAATCCTTGCCTGATTCAGGATAACTGTATGTATTTCATGTTTGTGGTTGCTGTGGTTTTGTCTGTCTCTCCTTGGGAAGAGAGAGAATTGTTCTCTCCCACAAGATTAGCTGGAGGTCATTTGTATATGGCTGAGTACTGGTGGAGTTTATCACCTGGAGAGCAGTCTTCCTGTTTGCTCTTTGAGCCCCGTCCTTCAAGATAGTCTTGTGTCATTGTTTGGATTCTGAAGCAAAACAGTGATCTTGCCATCATTGGTGTAATGCTTTTGTGCCCTGAATATCCTTTATCAGGTTTTAGTTTCTGCAATGAGACCTTGATGGTGAAGCTTTATGACTTTATAGCAGTCAGCTAATGAACATTACTCTGTATTGCGGTGAGAGAGGAAAGATGATCTGTTTGAAAATGCGTAGTGGGTTTGAAAGGAGCTGGATCCTGCTGGTGTAGTCTTTAGAATTAGATGGCTGCATGGTATATATTTAGCTGTTAGTGTGGCATAAATAGCTCCCTATGATTGGTACTTTAGAACTCCTTCATAAGAAATTTGCTATGAAGCCTTTATGAAGTTAACCCTGAATAGGATAGCTCTGGGGTGTGTGTACATGTGCTGAGTATAACTTCATTGGCAGGATGTTTTTTCAGTTAGACAAGCTTGGCCATATGGTGCATGCTGCTGCTAGTTGCTGTCTTTAGCAACTTGTGAGAATTGGGAAAAACTCATGAATACCTTGTGCCAGCATTTCAGCAACTGAATCTTCCAATCTGATGGGCTTGTTCTTAATCCTTGTACTGAAAGAATCAGTCACAAGCCTGCCAGCTGTGTGTTTTATAGCAGCTGAAGGAGCTTACCTAGAAGGGTTGCTGGTATCACCCAGGTGCTGTTGGCAGTGGGGGAGTCTTGGGGTATAGTTTTACCCTCATCTCTTCTGGCCCTACTGTCATTAATATTAATGTCCCAAAGAATGTTTCGGTCTAGGAGCAAACTATAAGAAGCCCTGATTAGGGACATCTTGAGTGTTGCTGAGAGGCTTGGTCACAGGTCTTGATCTGACCCTGCACGTTCAAAGAAGCAGCTCCTATGAGGTGGTGGCATTCTCTCCTGGTACCTGGCTACTGGAGTCTTTCATCTCTTCTTTCTCTGGAGATTGTTTTTGAGATGTTAATATTTCTGGTAGTGTTCTGCCTTTTATTTCTGCTTTGGAAGACTGTTGATCAAGCTGGTGGTCAGGGGAGGCGTGCCCAGGTATACTGGCTGCTGTTAACGGTTGTTAGCAACTGGGGTTAGGGAAGACCGAGCTGTAATAGGGTCAGGAACTCATGGTTTGGAAGCAGGAGTATTGCTGTGAGGAGACTCTGCAGGTAAGTAACCTTCCCCTTAGAAGTCACAGAAGCCTTAGGACAGCCTAGTGTATACTCCATATACAGTGCAACACAGGGAAATGTACTTGAGCTGGGAAGGGTTAATACATCCATTTAAAGAACTGATGTGCATTGATATGAACAGCTCTAAATCTTATTAGTATTTTGTAACTTTTTGTTCATTGTTTTGCATGGTACTTTCAAAACCATAATTTTGGACCTGAATGCCAATTTCCTATGTGTTTAACGAGCTTGCTATATCATAAAGCTTTTAATCTATTTTTTAAAAAGCTAAAAGCTTCTTAACTTATATTACGATTTCACCATCTTAAAAGTATTTTATAACTACTGCTGTCCTTTGATTTGTTTCCATTTTATTTCTATTATCTTGCAGCATCTTTTATCCAAATTCTTCTTTCTTATAAATCTTGTAAGTAGGAACCAGTAGCTTTTCCTTAATTGCGGTCATGCTTTTCTTTTTCCATAATCCCATATTTTATTTGTAAATTCATTCTCATTGTCTCTTGTAGCTTTTGCACTTTTACTTGAAAAAGACAAGTAATTTTTTTGTGTGTGTTTTTGAATGGGGAGGATTGTTGGCAAAAGCAAATTAATCTGCCTGAATCAGTCCCATCTTTTCTGTACTTTAGTCTGTGATCATGTCATGAGTTTCAGGACTTTGCACTAACCATGTTTTTTTTACTTAAAGCTTATTTTACAGACCTAGTGTTTGATTTGTATGCATTGTGCATGTAGTGTTTTTTTCCAACTACAATATATTGCTGGGTAGCTTATTTAGGACAAAAAATGGCTCATGGGAAGATGCATAAAGATTTGTGCTTATTTGCTACTTACGTCATGAAAATTTGTAAGGTAACAGTAGGTTAAACCACGAATTTAAAGACAATAAATTAAGAGTAGACAATTGTCATTAGAATGTTTCCTTTAAAAATAAAACACCACCACCACCCCCCATCTGTAAATTAACCACTATTCCAACTGTCGAAGTGTTAACGGGCCTTTTGTTTGCAAGACTGATTGGGAAACTGATGTTCCCCAGTGTCCCAGGCTTGAGATATGAGAAGTTCTCTGGTACTGGTAGAACTACATTGGTGTGATTCTGTTAGGAGCATGCATTATCTGTTGTTTGGTTTTGCAGCTTATTTATTTAAAAAAAGACAGTTTTGAAAATCAATATAGTCTTAGCTAAAAATAAGAAGGAATGTGCTCTTTCTGCCACTAATAATCAAAGAATGAAGCTGTCCAAGGAAAAAAAAAGAAAAAAGAAATCACATTGAGAGCAATATATCTTTTTTGGTTGCTATCCTGGAAGAAAGGATGAAGCCAGCAAAGCAAGTAGCCTCCTGCATCGTATGCACATGACAGTGATGTGTGAAAGGGCACCAGAAATCTGGAAAGATGTGCGTTCAGCTGGCTTGGACTGGCAGAACCGTCTTGCAGGGAGGGAGCACAAAGCTCGGCAGAACCACGTTCCGTTTAGGTAACAGCAGGCTCCCGAGAGACTTCTGTGGAGTGCATTGTGGGACAGGGAGTAGGAGAGGGCCAGCCTCCCTGGTAGCTGCTGTCTGGAGGCTGTCTAACCTCAAATTCATTTGGCAATTCGGTAGTCATGTGAGGGGAGAGGGACCAAATCAGGAAAGTGGGTTTCGGCAGATTTCTCTTTCTGATATGGGTCCTTAGAATTTTTGGATTTTTTTGATAAGTTTATACAACAAAACTGGATCAAAGCAGCTTGGTGTTCAGAGCAGCATTAGAGATCAGTTGGCCAGTTGAAAATTAAGCACTTGCTTGGAGGTCACAATAATGGCACTGTCTAAATGTTTTTTGGTATTTTAAGGCAGCAAGGCAAGGTGGTACTTCATTTTTTGGAGATGAGAACTAGATGAGGGAAGATCCTTGTCCTCCAGAGAGGGTAGGAGGCTAATATTGGATATAAGCATACTTTTCCCAGCAGAAAATTGGGATAGGCTCTAGAATATGAAGGTCAGTTATTGTCATCCTTATAAAGAAAAAAAGTCAGTTACACCCACAAATACTTTCTAAACAGAGGCACTGACTCAAATATAGCGAACTAACAGCTTCATGATAACTACTAAATTTGACTTGATCTTTGTGTCCAGGATCCCATGAGCCTATTATATATGTAACAAAAGCAGTGAAACACTGTTTTTTCTCTTCCCAGCTATAGCAGCTCAAGCTAGCGTGGAGTTTCGCCGGAAAGGATCACAAATGTCCACAGACACAATGGCTTCCAACCCCATGTTTGATGCAAGTGAATTCCCAGACAACTATGAAGCAGGAAGGGCAGAGGCATGCGGGACACTGTGTAGGATATTTTGTAGCAAGAAGACTGGGGAGGAAATATTACCAGCTTACTTATCCCGGTACTAACCTATCTTCCAGTTGCTTTATTGGTATAACTTTATGGTGCAAATTAATTCACAGTGAATAGCATTCAGTTGCTGTCTGAATCCTGTGTTGCCAATTCAAAAAAACTGGTTAGCCTTCAGATGCTGTAGGTGGGGATCCCTGGCTAAACCAAATAGTGATTTCCTTTCGTCTTCTCATGATGCTGGTTTTCATTGGGTTTTCTTCAAGTTCCAGTTGAAGGGAAGTCCCTTAAAGTGCCTCCCAGCTGGAAGGAATGTTGTCTTTTTATACTTTCTTGTCTCTTGTATTCTTGTTTTGGTTTTGGGGGGGTTTTTTGGTTGTTTTTTTTTTTTTTTAATTTGTCACTGAATATTGTTCAGGTGGAAAAAATAAGTGTGCAGACTTTGTACACTTTATTAGACCATGAAGGGTCTTATGTTGTCAAACACCACAACACTGGGGTGGAATGTGTTTGTGGGTTGTTGGGTTTTTTTTTTTTCTTTAAATACAGAAATGCACTAATACTCCATTATTTAAAACAGTTGTGTTCTGAACTACCTCTGTTTACAGTTTTGTTTCTAATAAAATAAGGCAATCCTGCCTATCATAGTGTACGTTTTTTTCAAAATTTTTGTTAAAAAGTGAGACTAGCAAAGGCTAGAGGCAGAGAATCAATTTTAAGCCATGACTCTCAAACTGTTCAGGTACATTTCTCCCAGATGGCATCAAAACTTCCTGGAAGACTGAACTATTTTATTTCTTGCATGTTGTAGTGTTTTGTGTATAGATAGTTCATGTTTCTCTTACCCAGTCAGTGAGATTCCTTTGTGTTTGCAAGCTTTTTAACAAAAGTAAAATAAAGGGGATATAAGTATTCTCTAACAAGAAACTGCAAAAGAAGCTAACTGCTTTAGGATAATGGCCAGCTAGGTTCCTGCCCCCCTGCTTTTTCATTTGAACTGGTTATGATGGGTATGTTTGGTCTCATTTTCCAAATTGCTGGTCAGTGTGTCCTGTCCTGTTCCCCCCCCAAAAAAACATTTCGCAGTATTTTCCTTTGTGTTGGGGAGTTAAAATCAAGGTCTCACTTGTGTCCTTACATGGGGAAGGGAGTAGTGGGAGGGCACATGATCCAAGCGCTGTTAGTAAACATCTGGGCTGTATTTGCACAGCTCCCAGTCCATGAGCTGCAACAAGTCAGAGGTTTCAATAAAACTGTGCTGCACTGGCTTTTCACATAAAATACATGTGATTTATGAGGGTTTTTTTAAGCTGGTTAGGTGCATTTGCCTGTGCTAAAGTAACTTGGGGGGAATGCTCATATAAATGTTTCCTAGCTTTGATTTTGAAACTTTATTTTATGTAGAAAAGATCAAATAGTGGCTGTACGTTCTTGTTCATGTGGGATGCTGATGCTTTTTATGTGCAAATAATTTAATCTTATCTTTCTTTGTCAGATTTTACATGCTTTTAATTCAGGGTTTGCAGATAGCAGATTTCGTTTGCCACCCCGTTCTTGCCAGTGTTATTTTAAACTCCCCTCCTTTGTTCTGCTGTGACCTGAAAGGGATTGATGTCGTGGTTCCTTATTTCATTTCGGCTCTTGAAACTATTTTACCTGACAGGTAAATTGCTATTTCCATATAAATCTCATCAGAAATGTGGGGAGGTGTTTATCTTTTGGGGTTTCTGTCATTCCTGAATAGTTTTCACTGAAGGAATTCTGTAATGTGGGCTCCATACTATGTATGTATTTGATAGAGCTTATGAAGTGCTGCTATTACCACTAGTTTTTAATTTTATTTAATGAAATTTTCTTTAAAGCAATAGTAGTGCTTATTTTAAATGAAATATGTGAGTTGTGTTGTTTACATATGCAGTGGTGGAAAGCAGTACCTGTAAGAATAGGGAAAAGGAGTTATTTAGCTCAAATATATTGAAAACCTACTGATTTTTAAGTAGAATTTCACAGGATATTCATTAGTGGCTGTTGCTGCAGTGAATTCATTAAGAGAGTAATCTTGCACATCATTAAATAGAAAAATTTATAATTTAGGCTGGTGAAATTGGAGTAGGTTCTTAAACCAGAAGATGATAACCTCACTTGTCAGAGCTTTATGGATTTCTGGACGTTTTGCTAAGTAATTTAAGGCACTTAATACTGCTCTGTGCATGCCTTCTTCAACATATGTTTTATGTCTTGGTACTGCATTTCATTTTTAAGTTATGCATAAAATATTATTTATCTTCTGGTCTTAAATCTGGGCCACTGCTTCTTTTGGATAGGTCTTACAAGTAGAAGAATTTGCTGGTGGCTACTGACAAAAGTTGATCTATTCGCTAAGCAGCTTGTGTTTTATGCAATATGTGCAGGGGCATGTTCTGTGGATCTCTGATGATCCTGGGTGGGTTTGAGTTGTAATAAGCCGGTAGAGGCTCATGATGGAAACTTCCTGCTTTGAAGATGCAGTATATGAATAATACTTTCCTCAGCTCATTGCTTTTATATGGGGTACAGAATCCTTAGCAAGTGATGGTTCCTGCATGAATTCATTGTGTTATTTCTGCTGTTTTAAAAAAAAAAAAAAAAAAAAAAAAATCCTGAGCCCAGAAAGAAATAGCTACACTGTATACTGCAAATTATTTAAGACCACTGGATGGCTATGTGTTTAATTTTAACTTAATTAAATTTGGCTCCAAATTCCTGTGAAAAGTTGATTAACTGTATGATGCTTTGATTTGCAGAGAACTCTCAAAGTTTAAAATCTATGTAAACCCCACAGAGCTAAGAAGAGCTTCGATTAACATCTTGCTGTCTCTGTTGCCTCTCCCTCATCACTTTGGAACCATAAAGTCTGAGGTAGTAAACTTACCACTTTGTTTTGCATTTCCATTTTTGTTTTCCTGGATGTTTTGGAGTGGGATTTGGGTGACTTGTGGGTTTTATTTGGTGTTCTATTTAGCACTGAAACTCTTATAGCAAGTGTGTAACAGTAAGACTGTGTTAGAAGTTGTCAGTAGTAGTGTGTGCTGTAGATATTGACTTTTGAAACCAATACCATGCTGGTGTGATCTCTAATTGATACTGAAATAAATGTATTTTTCCTTCAGGTTGTCCTGGAAGGGAAGTTTAGCAATGATGACAGCTCAACATATGATAAACCAGTAACCTTCCTTTCCTTGAAACTGAGGCTTGTGAATATACTTATAGGAGCTTTGCAAACGGAAACGGATCCCAACAACACTCAAATGATACTAGGTTATTTCAACCTTTCTTATTTATTAACTGTGTTATAGAAGTGTCTGTCTTAAACCATATTATTCCAGGACAGATTATTAGTCATGTGTTGCTTTGCAAGAAAAAAAGATAAAATTCCTGGCAGGTTGTCATCTATATAATCTCCTTCATACTGTGAAAAAGTCTTGAAAAGCCTCACTTTTAAAGTAATCTCCCTCTTTTTACAAATGTGGAATAGTACTTGAAAAGTAAAGGTGGAAGTAAAGCACATTCTAGCAGGAAAAGTCAGTCATAAATAGGAATGGAAATAGGAAAAAAATGTTTTAATGTTGGGAAGGATTCTTGACTAGTGGGTTACAGGGGACACTTTAGTTTTTGGCATGATTAAGCCTAGAAACAAATTGAAATACTGGGTGGCTAGTGGTCCGGCACTGGCAGAATGCAGATGACATTTGTTTAGCACTGCGTAAATCCTCAGACAAAAGCTTTGGAATAGAGTCTGGAGTTGTGTCGTAGTTTGGCAACAAACTGCTCTTTGAGGAAATGAGTGTATTAACATTATTCTGAATACTCAGAAAGTAGAAGCTGAAAACTTCAATAGTGCATAATCTGTCAAGTTAGATATTTTCAGACCAGTAAAAAATGTACTTGCCTTTTATTCTGCCCTGCCCCCCCCTTATTTTTCTCTCTTTATTTAGAAGTGCCTTTTCCCACATTATGGTGTTCTTGTCCTTCAATAATTACAATACCACTTTGCTTTTGTCTGTTCAAAAAGGAAACAGAGTTGCACTGCGGTGGGAGGTGTCTGCCTTGTTCTGGTAGACAGAGAGCCTACCTGATTAATAGGGGAGGGACAGAAAATGGCATGAGCAATGAAGTGAAGGGAAACAAACTAGTCTGCAAAGGCTTTCGGAAAGTTTGCTTGCAGTGGTTGACATAGTTCCTTTACTAGTGGAAGACTAGGGGAGAATGATTTGAAAGAATGATTTGCAGCCACTGCTGGTGAAGGGATGAGGATATTTATGGTTTCAAAGTGATCCTCCAAGCAAGACCCACAGAGCATCGGTGCACAGGGGATTGCACCACCTTGGGAACTGCAGGGTGATGCTCTGGTAAATCCTACCCTTGCGTTCCGGTACACCTCCGCTGCGAGTTGGTGCTTGCATCCAGCTAGGTAGATGCTCTGCCTCGAATGAATTTTACTATTACTACTTCCATGATAGTCCATACCAATCCCTCTCCCCTGTATTTCTGTTGTTAAACTCCTGTTTCCATATGTGAAGTTATTTCCTCTGGCTTTGGTTGGAGAGGATTGATGAATCTCCAGTTTAGCCAGAGATTCTCACATGTGCCACCGGCTTCTCAACAAAAATCAGTGTTTGTTTCCAGCTGCTCACTAAACTTTTGACAGTGAGTGGTGCATTTCCCTTCATTATAGCAAGTGGTGTTTTCCTAAACACTCATTGTTGGGGGGGGGGGGGAACATGACAGAAAATGAAAATTGATGCCACTGGGTGCATCAGTGTCAGCCTGTGTCCTTACTGCTTCTTTCCTCATTGCCTAGGGGTGATGTTGCCAAGCAGATACAGGCTGTTCATGGTAGTTGACTTAAGGCACCCTGAGTGCATTGGCAATTTTAATTTATCAGTGTTACACTTGTGTGTAGTTATCTCTTCCATCTTGGGAGAGATTAACTACCTGCTGGCTAGTTTGGATGCAGTAGGGTTGGCTACCTCTGCACTTAGAGCTTCAGCTGTTTCAATACAGTATTTTGGGCACTGATGGAAAACAAAGCACAGAAAGCAAGAGGCTGGGATGACTTCCAGGTAGAGAGAATTTCAGTATATGCCACCTCAGATGACGCACTGGCCTCCTGATTTAGGAAATAGGGTTTATATTTTAGCCAAATTTAAATGAAAGCAATTTTTAGTTTGCTCTACAAACCCACAAATTATCAAGGATGTGGTTTTTTGTGATAGTCTTGTAGTTTGTGGTTTTTTTTTTTTTTGTGGGGCAGGGGCAGAAATGTCTTTATGAATATAAAACTACTTGTGCTATGGTGGTTTGGGGGTTCATTTCACTGGTCACACATCAGTATGAGACAAGCGTGGTCCCTTGCACTGATGCCTTAAGGGTTGCTGAACGGACGAGACATTATTCACTTTATCTTCCAGCAGGTTGCTGTCTGTCCTGCTAGTTCATTAAGACTTGAAAACATGTTTTTGTTTGCCAGTCCCCAGCTGCCTTTTGGCTCCTAATGGCCAAACTGGGGAAGGGAGCCTCTTTGTGCTAGGCACAAAGAACATAGCCAAGGCCAGCACTGTATCACCCTTGAGGTGGCTTTGGACTATGCAGCTCATTTTAGCTCTCTTGGTTATCTAACAAATACTGTTATTTTATTCACAGAATCAGTAGATATCCTTAAATGTAACCTGAGTTTTTAAATGAGCACAATCTGATGGGAGACAAGGAATGATTCCAGCCCTTCTGTGAAACCACAGTCTTTCTGAACTGAGGAGTTTGAAAAACCTATGTTCAAAGCATTTTTTTAAATAGCTGAAAGCACTCTCTCAGCTCTCATCTGCTTCAAATGGCTAAGCCTGAAGCAAATCCTATGTTTTATAAAACTCTGTATAAGAGTTTTTATAAAACAGGGTGGCGATCCTGTATGTTAGACCTTCAGTGCTTCTTTGTAAATTTTAGCAGTGAATATTCTACGTGATCTTTAGTAACCTTCTTATATCTGATTCTTCAGGTGCAATGTTAAATATTGTTCAAGATTCAGCACTGTTAGAAGCCATTGGCTGTCAGATGGAAACGGTGAGTATTTTTTGTTTATGAAGTTACCACTTCAGAAAGAATGCATTACTCATTTTATCTGCTGTTGTAAGGTGCTCAGTTGGCATCTTGAGGTTTGATCATCTTTTTTTCTCCATTGTATCTGAGAGCATCCTCTGGTATAGGGAACTCTACTCAGAAAAATCTTCTCATCGCTCAAAACTGACTTTCAATTTGCAGAATGGTGGTGAAAATAACCTCTTCAAAAGCCACAGTCGTACTAACAGTGGCATTAGCACTGCAAGTGGAGGCAGTACAGAGCCCACAACACCAGATAGTGAGAGACCAGCACAAGCCCTTCTGAGGGATTATGGTAAGGATAGCTCTTTTGGAAAAAGAACTCTGTCTTTATATGTCAGGATGATGTTTTTGTGGGGTGTTTGTGGTTTTTTTTTTTCTGTTCCTAATTCTGGCTAATACATTAATGTGCATGGGTGTTTTGAACCCAGGGTGGATAGCCCCTTTGTTTATTGCCAGTTTGTGCTCATATGTGCCCTTTAGTTGGCTGGTTTTTAATCCTACTAAGGGACTCTGTGAACATTTTAAAAATAAGAATGTAAAAGCATATGAAAAAGGTGTTTGCAAACTGTTTTACTTCAGCATATGTTTTCAAGACACTTATTTATCCCATTTTTGTTCGTGAAAACTGTACACCAAGTGTAAATGAATGGCTTCATTCGTTTTGGTAGTGTTCTAAATGCTTACTGGACTTTTGCAGCACCTTTCTTAAACTGTATTTAAAGAGTATTTGGGGGACTCCTGTTTTTATAGAGCAAGTAAGCAGAATGCTTGTGATGTGTCATTTGTTATAACAAGAGAATTTCTTAATTAACATTAGTTTGCTATGTCTTGTACCATGCATTTTTGAATCTTTGTAATAAAATCTATGTTCTACTAAATCTGTGTGTAGTAAGCTGGCCGAATGTAGAGATCCTGGAATTTAACTTGCTCCTTTGGTCTTCTTCAGTTTTAACTGATGTTGACCAAATAAATGTGAGAACAGATCACCTTTATTATATTGTAGCCTAGGTTGACAACTCTGTTCTTGCCAACCAAAAATGTTTTTTTTTTTCCTCTAGTTCTATAACTAAGGAGAGGAGGGAGATTAGCAGGAAGATTTCAGTGTATTCTAGGGATTCATATAAACATGTTGGTGCTTTCCCTACAGGATTTGTTTGTTTATTTGAAATTATTAAAGTGCTAGTTTTCAGCATACCATTTGAATTGTGTGTTTAATTCATATGGGTTTTCATTGACGAGTCCTTGTAAAAAATATCCCTTTGTAAGGTTAACAAAAATTTTTTAAATATTTGACTTACTGAGTCTTTAAACCATGACATAGCTTGAAAGATATTTTTGTAATACTCATTTTATTGGATTTTTTTTTATTTCCTGTGCACAGAAGGTAAAGGTGTATGAAATTTGTGAAAAGAATTTGAAGCTGGATGCTTCAAACAAGAAAACTGAAAACAAGATGGTCCATTTTATTGGGATTATCCAAAATGTCTTTTTAAAAAAATAAAAAAAAATTCAGATAAGCTGGTCTGAATGTATTTGTATAATGTCTGGTGGTGTATATAAGGGAGTTAGGTTGTGCAAAAGTGACCAACTAAAATTCTGGGTTCTGGGTTGTATATAATTTTATGTGTGTATTGTGGCTGCTTTGGCTTGTGCCTGTGCTTTGCTTATTGTCACTAATGCTTAGTTATTTTCCCTCCCTGTGGTATGTGGTATTGGGGTTATATCCTAGCTCTTAATACAGATACAGCTGCTGGACTACTGATACGCAGTATTCACCTGGTAACCCAAAGACTCAACTCGCAGTGGAGGCAGGACATGAGTATCTCTCTGGCTGCACTGGAGCTTCTGTCTGGACTGGCAAAGGTGAGAGGTGAAGTTTTGTGTGCTCTGGCCTCTTCTCAAAGGGTGATTATAGTCCTGTTTAGGTGGAAGTCATGCCACCAACAGGTGTCTGTGTCTTGAGTTTGTCAGCAAATGTTCTGTTTGGACACGAGAAAAAACAGTACTCCTTTTGTACTTCATCTTCTAATGTAAATGCTCTGTGGCTCAAGTGATGTGTGCCCTGTAAATGCCTCTTGGCTGAAAGTGAAGCTCAGGGTGGCTTGCTCAGATACACGTGGCTCTACTGTATGATTCTGGCTGGTTTTGTTGAGCTAGCTGGATGGCTCCTAACTTTTCTCATGGATTCCCATGTGTGTCTGGCTTTGGTTTTTGTTTTGTTTTCACACTACAGGGGATGCATCATGCAACCATATTAGGTTGCACAGTTGAGCAAAAACTTGCCACTAAACTTCCAGTGGCAGTGTAAGGGCTTGGGCCATTAGTTTTCAGCCCCACTGTGAACCATTTATCATTGCTTTGCTTGGTTGGGTGGCCAGTCTGTCTGTTCACTGTCTAACCAGACTTAGAAATGAGAGATTTTATTGCTGTTAGTTGGCAGATTGCAAATATGCCAGGGTATTAAAAAACTTAATTGCCCTTTTTGTAAGTGTTATACCTGCTTTTTTTTCTTCCATATCATCTTGGAAATAGTTTTCTGAGCTTAGAAAATGATAGCATATTTCTAATACAAAGGTGTCACCTTCTTCAGAGCTTTATCTGCACACAGTTCCTTGATTCAACAACAAATAACTGAACTAAAGCTATGGGGCAGGGAGGGGCTTTTTTTGTTGAGAGGTGAAATGCCCGTTTCTGCTTGAGGGCTCTTGTCCCCAAGCTGGACTTCATGACATTTGTTAAGCAGTGTATTTACAGCAGCCGCGATGACCTCGTGCGACAGTTCAGCATTTCCTGTCATATTCCCCTGGGGAACTTGACAGATCTTTGAAATACATGTCTCAGGCATTTTTTTAGAGCATGGAGTCAGCACTGAGCCATGTTGGACTGAGCGCTTATTTTATTAGTGCAGCAGCATGAGCTGAGGGATGCATTTGAAAGTGGTTTGTAATGAATTAATGTATGGTTATTGGGGTCTTACAGAACCAGGGGTTCCTGCAGCTTGTGTGGTTAAGCCAGGGTTTGGGTCTTTTTTCTTGGCTTGCAATGAGATGGGAATGTGAAGATATATTATCTTTTCAAATGTCTACCCAGGTTAATATTAAATATTGTAATCTTTGTATCATTTTCACACAACTGAAGTAATTCTTCCTCTGGGGTTATCTTGGATATCTTTCCCCTTCGTAACAAAGAGGGTAGTGAGAGATCACCTCTTACTGCAGAACTGCAGAGTGGAGAACCAGTTCTGCTTGTGCCTTTGGAAGTAACAATTCGCAAAGCCCTTCTCAGGTTAGAGGCTGCCCTGTCTTGTGTCTGTTCAGCACCAGGTTATTAGTGGGACTTGGTAAATTCAAAAATCCTGTTTCCTGCAAGGGTGCTGGTTCACCAACCAAACCTGCTTTTCATAAGCTCCTCTTGAGGGGACTCTATTTACTGTAGATCTTGTGCTTCTGAAGGAAATGCTGCCTTCATCCTAGGGCTCTGAATTGTCACCTCCCCTGCTGTGTGGAGTACAGCTGCCCGGCTCCGGTGTTGTCACCAGCAAGACCATCCACGTTCCTGCTTGGATAAAAGCGCACCTTAATGAGTAAAGTTTTATATGGCATGGTCAAATGCTACAGAGTAGAAAAATCCAGCTTCAACTGGCACAGTTCCTGTGCCAAGTCACAGGCTGGGAAGAAAAGAGAAGAGAAGTTCAGTTCTTCAGTTTTATAACGTAGATCCTCAGTGTACTTGCCCCTTCACTAACCCTCCGGTTTGGAGCCTTGTTCCCTGAAGCCCTGAGCTGGGAGAGAAGCTGAAGGGTTTTTGCAGTGAGTTTTGGGAGAGGGGTTATGGGGTTTTTTTGCCAATCTGCTTGTCTGAGGGTGGGTTTTCTGTCCCTTTTTCACTGGTGAAAGTTACTGTGCTGACAAAATAAGCCTAGTGGAAAGTTATGTGAGCAGAATGAAACCCTGTGGAAGGGAGACTTGGCAGTGAGTGGGTTCTCAGAGATACAGAATGGGTTACTATAGCTGAAGGAGAGAGGTATTTGCTGAAAATAAGTTTCAAATGCAGATTTATTCAGCTTGCAATTAGTTTCTTATCAAACCATATTGGTACCGCTCTTGGAAACCAAGCCGTGCAATGTGGTGGCACCTCAATGCAGCATTTCTTTCCTTTAAGTTTCAATATCCATCACTGTTAAATATTTTTACCCACAGCTTTTAACCTGTAATCATAAAAGAGCTCAACTGTTTGTTCCTATTTCTTAAAACTGCATTTAAAAATGCTTTTAAAAACTATTTCTTCTCCGAAAGATTTTTGTGGAGGAATTCTCATCCTCTCCTGCTTGCTTTACACAGGTGAAAGTGGTGGTTGATTCCTCTGATCGGAAGAGAGCTATTAGTTCAGTGTGTAGCTACATAGTGTACCAGTGCAGCCGCCCAGCCCCGCTCCACTCCCGTGATCTTCACTCCATGATAGTTGCAGCTTTCCAGTGCCTCTGCGTCTGGCTCACTGAGCACCCTGACATGCTGGATGAAAAGGTAAGAGTCTCTGGTGTATATATTTTCAGTACTCTACATTGTAATGCCTTTTGTACCTGACCTGTCTGTTCTTGATACTTTAAAATAATGTGGTTTTCTTGGTTTTCAAAAGTGTATTAGGACTTTCAAAACAAGCTGCCATGCAAAAATAGTTTTGAATTTTGATTTCTGCTCTTTATTCACCAAGAATGTTTTCAGCTTTAAAGTTACCTTTCATATTTCTAAGAATGTGTTGGTCATTCTTGTTGCTTTCTGAAACTGGAAAAAGAGAGAAGAAAAGAAAACCTGAAAAAACAGAAACTGAAAAGAGAAATATGGGAAATAATGGTGTATATATAGTATAGCTACCTGCTGCAGATAAACTCCACTAAAAGCCGTGTGCCGCCTCATTTCTCAGCTCTTACCTGACTAAAGCATATTTTCATTGTTGGTCTCCTTGCAGAGACAGCTCAGTCTTTGTATATTTTTATATATATGTATATTAGTATGTGGTATATAATATTTAATGTAGATTTATATAGAACATATATTTTGTATATCTTTATATTTTGTTTATATATTCTGTAGCATATATAAAAATGAAAATTGAAAACTCACAAGCAGAACTTGAAATAAAGATGCTTTCTGCGGATACTGGTTTGGCAGTAGGTGACTAGGACAGGATGGTTTCCCTGGATGTGGCACAGTATGAGTTTATTCAGTTGCATAATGCTTTCTTTCCTTAGGTTATTTTTTTATTTTAATTATCACTGCATGTCGAGGTAGTGTTACATACTCATGTAGTACATACTGGACACTTAATAGCTCATTCCTGAGTCATGATAGTCAGATGGGAACCTTTCATTACATTTGGAAGTACTAGAATTGCAATTTTCCAGGTGCCTCACGTTTATATTTGCTTTGAATTTCACCTGCTATTTGAATTTCACCTAGCCAACACTGTAAACTCCTTCTGTAATTCTTCATGGCCAGTCTTTGGATCTTAATTAATTACTGATTAATTTTGCTCTGTCAGAAAACTTTAATCTTCCTCTTCACCTTTTTTCTACATCAGTTAGGAATATAAGGAGTGACACAGGCCAAGGCATAGAACCCTGCCTGGTCTCTGGTGGTAAAAACTGACCACTTACTTGTGTTCAGATTTTGGCTAGTTATTTATTCATGAGAACACTTTCCTTGTTATTCTATAGCTCAAGCCACGAGATTTGAACCTTTGATGTAGCAATCCAAAGATTTTCAGCAAATGATTTTGTAATGAGCAACACTTGTGAGTTATACCTACAGTTCTACTGAGTGTTGGCCTCTCCTGTAATAGATTAGTTGAAGCTTTGCTGTGTACTTTTAGAATATTGTTATTGTTCTCTTGATGAATTAGGTACCATGATATATTTTACTTATGAAATCTGTTGGCAATTGAAAGATTTGGAAAAGGATTTCTTGCAGTTTTCCAGATGAGTTAATTCTTAATGTGCTTAAAACTTAATTAGAAGTTCTGCAGAGTCTCTCAGAAATGCATTTATTATCTCTTTAAATATATTTACATTTTTCAGTTGCACTCTTAGTAGTTCTCTTGGCAATTTTGTACATATGTAATGGAATATATTGTGTGTATACATTCATTCAGAGCACTTTCTACCATTAGAATACAAACATAAGTAGACATCTGTAGATGTAGAAAATATAATACCTATAGCAAATGTGATCTTATTCCAAGACTGTCTTTTAGAATAACCTTCTGCCTTTATTTCTGAGCTCGTACTACCAGCAGTACTTTATTTTAATTGATGGTATATCACTGTTTCACTGAGGTCTTGGAGACATTTATCAGAGTGCTGCTGCTTTAAGGTGGTTCCTCTTGTGTTTTAGGATTGTTTAAAAGAGGTACTGGAGATTGTGGAGCTGGGCATTTCGGGAAGTAAATCCAAAAACAGTGAACAAGAGGTCAAGTACAAAGGAGACAAGGAGCCAAACCCCGCATCCATGAGAGTGAAGGATGCTGCTGAAGCTACGCTAACGTGGTATGTAATTTGTCAGAGCATGCTTACTGTTTAGCATTGCCTTGTCTGAGAGTGTTTTAAATTAGGAGTTCCCAGCTGGTGAGATCTCTGTGATGTAGCAAGAGCATTTGAAAAGTCAGCCAGAAGCTCCCTCTGTTTTGCCATTTGGGCAAGGTTGTCCTGTGCTCTGCCGTAGCTGTCTTTCCCTCTCCCGTTACAGGTGTTCCACAGAAAAAAGATCCCTGTGATTGCTGGGATCTTCCCCTCCTGCCTGTTATCTTCCTTGAGAGCAGAACCCAAGCCCTCCTGCAGCCCCTGGTATTCTGTTCTCAGCCAGTCCTCTCTGCAGACAGCAGTTCCCTCTATCTCCCACTTGATTCTGTCTTTCCATTCCCCCTTATCTTTATCCTCAGCCTGACAAGATATGCCATCCCCACACTCATTGGGAAACTGATAGACACTGTCTCGTGTAATGAAGCAGGGAATGGCACATGCAGCAGATGTAAGCTGGTGCAGGATGGGATGTCATTCTGCCCACAGCCTTGGGCTTGCTTAATATATTTGAGAGGTTCTGCTGGAAATGCAGTAACAGATAATGTGTAGGTTGGGGAGGGGAAGCACAGAGAGGAAAATTTAGATTCGTTCCAGATAAGTTGAAAAGCACTGTTCTACTGGATGAACAGCATGATAGTAGACAGGACAGATTGAGGATGGGTAGGATAAATATGTTTTGCAAAAGGCAATAGCTGCTTTCTTTTTTGCTCTGCTTTGCAATAAAATTGTTACTAACAGTAAAGTTTATAAAAACAACTATGTAATTTCTAAGGTAAAAACTACTCATTGGAACTTGTGGGCAAACCTTTATTGTTGCCTGAAAGTGTGTGTCTTCATTTAGAGAGATGAAACTATCTGTTCTCAGATGAAAGTGGAAAAGTGTGTGGGGAGGGCTTCAATAAACTGACTTTTGGTCTGGGAGGTGGTGTTAAGAGTAAAGTCCTGAGTTAGATCATATGATCTTCAGTCTGGCAGTCAACAACTCTCATTATTGGTTCCTGCCGTAGAAATTTTCCATTTCTAATAGTATTAGGTAGATCCTGTACAACTTCAGATTATTTAAATCGGTACTTCTAGGAGCCTCCCAAGGCCAGGGCTCCAAGGAGGTAGGCAGCATTGGACCACGCCTGGAGGCCTTCTCCCAGGGAAGGTTACCATCTATGGTAGTCATGCTTGTGTGATCCTGAGTCTTTCTTAAAGGGCTTTAACTTAATGTAATCTGTACTTGAAGAAAGTGAAGACAATCATAACTAGTGCATCTACTATGTCTGCCTTGCTTTTTGATATAAGAGTGGGCTACAGTATGGACGATTGTCTCTAATCATCCATAATCTTCTTATAAGAATGAACACTTAAAAAGCTGTGGAAGGGTACAGATTTTTGTGCTTTAAAGCTTATCTTAGTATCTTTATAACCCAAGAAACTCATTCTCTAGGCAGAGTACCCTTCTTCATAAGTTTTCATGTATGTTTTGCTGAAGTTGCTAGTTCTGTTTTAAAACAAGCTGATGGAAGAGGGCAGGCTTGCCCTGATAGGGTAACCGCTATGTCAAGATACAAATGAAGAATACGAATGAAGGTCTGTGCTTGGCTGGAACAGTTCATCGTCTTAATCTGTCATAACTCTTAACTTTTTTTCTCACTTGCAGTATTATGCAGTTACTTGGAGCATTTCCTTCTCCCAGTGGCCCTGCTTCTCCTTGTAGCTTGGTGAATGAAACCACATTAATTAAATATTCTCGTCTACCTACCATAAACAAGCATAGTTTCCGTTACTTTGTTTTGGATAATAGTGTCATCCTGGCGATGTTGGAGCAGCCTCTAGGGAATGAACAGAGTAAGTTCATACTTCCCATTTCCTTCTTCCTCTGGTTAAAACTCTCTATATGGAGCTGCAAAAAAAGGCACTTCATCAAGTGTGTCTCTCGCATTTCAGGGGCTTACCTGTTCTGTAGGGGTGCGATTGAGCGGAGTGTTCTGGGATGAAGTGGTGGGAATAACTTTAATGCCACTGGTAGTCAAACATGCACAAGCCCATCCAAATTGTTTGTGCAGTTGTCTCTGTCCTTCACCCAGTTAGATCAGATACTTGCAGCTGACTGCCATCTAAATTATTGCTGAGGGACAAAAGCAATAGCATTATATTTTGAAAACATCTTTGTTTATAAAAGAATGAAAATATAAAGAGTATAGGAGGCTTGATGGGGGTAAGTGCTCAACAAATGATTATGTGACACCTTTATGCTTGCACAGTTGCTTTTGCTTGCATTAGGTCTCCTGTTACTAAATGTTTCTGTGGGTACTTTCAGTTCAAATGGTTTTAGTTGCTTAGGAGCTATTATAACTTTCCCATGTACCATCCTGTTCTATCAGTGACACCTACTGTAAAGGAGATCTATCACAAGGTATTGGCTTTCACAGCTGAATCTAGCTTGTGTCAGCCTCATATGCTTTGAGCAGCAAGAATTAAAAAAAATCTGGTATTAAATTACATGGTGCTTTGAACTGAATAACTGCTCCCCCTGTAAGTCTTTATGTATCATGGCATTACCTAGAATAGATGAAAATTCTCTTATATGCTACCCCAGTTTAAGACTAACATATGTTAGATCTGCTGATCTGCCACAGATATATTTTCCTTCTCTGTGGACAAGATGGAGTCTAGATGCTAGTTTTGAACTTCATGAACTGGCTAAGCGAAGTTGTTATTTTGAGTTGTGGTCCAGAGTGCTCCAACCTCGTTGAGAATCACTAAATAAATCTTGCAGAAAGTGCTGATGCTGGGAGCCATTGCCACATGTCTACCCACAGTCTGTGTTTGAGCAAGCATGTTCCTGACTAGAATGGATTAGAGCACGCTAGAATGGCTGAGCAATTCTCATCCTTACTCTGCCTCTGCTAAATGCATTACTGAGGAATCCTGTAAAGATATTGGAATCTCAAATTAGATTATCTTTTCTTGCTGTGTGTAACTTGCTTACAAATCCCTTTTGAATTACAAGATTAATTGGAGTAATGCACAAGTATGTCAGGTCACTTTTGAGGCAGATCACTGAAGTGGATGACTGTGGGGAGCTGGTTTGGTTTGTCTATGTGTGCTTATGTAGCTATGCTGCACCCTGTACTTCCTATGAAATACTGGGGAAGGAATGTATATCTGCTAGTTACCTGATGGTGTCAATTTGTGGTTTACGTGCACAAAAGATAAATATAAATAATTTTAAAAAGAAAAGCTGTAGAGGTATGATGATCTCTCTTCTAAGGTGGCTAATATCAGTGGCCTTTTAAGTCTCGAAGGAAGACTGAAATCCCTGCAATGTTAAAACCATCTTTGTGCACGTTGAAAAGCACCTCAGGAATCTGCAGTCTAACCTCCTGCTCTAAGCAAGGTCAATACCGAATTCAGACCAGGACAATGCAACCTGACTGTGTCCAAGTAGGTCTTGAAAACCTATGAGGATGACTTCTCTGTGTCCCTATTCCTTGTGGCGAGAAATTTTCCACAATATGAAGTCAGAATCTTCCCCTGTCTTAGTTTGACCATTATCTCTTGTCCTTCTACTGTTCTTATTGCTGCTATTTGTGTGGAACCTTTACAGAAGGTCATGGAAGTATCATGGAAACTGTGTCTCCATATGGTTATTTGTCTTACTTAAACAGGCAGTGGCTGGACAATCTTTTTTCATTTCCTGGAGGTAATTTGGAGAGAAACAGTGATCTGCATGAATTTGGATGAAAGTTACTTTTAGCGATGAAACTGAGCTGGCAACTACTGAACGGAGCACAAAGTAGACTAGCACTTCCCTGCTGCAGAGAGGGGGATTGCTTGCTCCTCACCAGGAATTGTCTTCAGGGTCAGGGAGGAGTTAACTCTGAAAACAAAACCTCTGTCATCATGCCTGTGTTTGTTTCTGGTTAAATTGTTGCACAGTGAACGGTTTGCAATTTATGATGATGTATTATTCTCTTAACCCATGTGCTTTGCAGATGACTCTTTCCCCTCTGTCACGGTTTTGATCCGTGGGACATCTGGAAGATTTGCATGGGCCCAGCAACTCTGTCTTTTACCAAGAGGAGCTAAAGCGAATCAAAAGGTCTCTGTCAAAGCCCATAAAGAAATCTTTAACTTAGAGATGTTCAGCAGAAATTCCACTAATGTGAGACAGCCCCACAGAGCTGGTGATTATACATTAAGGCTGAGCCACGGGGCCTTTAGCTGTAGGTAATGTGACACATCTCTGGTGACTCTTTATGACTTGTCATTAACATTAAATACAGGCTGTGAAAGTGCTGTTGCCTTCTAGACTTGTTTAAGGGGAGGGGGCATTCTCCTTCTTTTTTTCTGAAAGCATCCTGTGAGGTGATGGGGCAATAGACAGTGTATTTAGTGTGTAGGCATGAGTGTTGGTTCTGATTTTAGGATGTCAGGCAAAGCCCTTGCAGCAGAGGGAACAAAGTCTGGCGGTGTAGAATGAGATGCTGCAGAGAAAACAGCTATGCAAGCTACAAAGCCCAATGTTGCAAAGATGGCTGTAAACCTGCTGTGGGGAAAAAAAAATTATCTAGATGAACTCAGGAACTGCTCTGGAGAGGAGTAGTGGAAGAGAAATACCCCAATCTCATTTTACAGTGAAATCTCTTACTGTAGTTGTCTAGTGGAGCATGTCCTTCAGTTATTAAATTTTCTGTCTGTGAACACCAAATCTTCAAACTCTTCACATGTCCCTCAATAAAATAAAGGAAATAATAATGTAGCTGAAATGCGGGCCTGTCCATCTCAGCTGTCCTGTTCACATTTAGATGAATCTGGTCTCTGCAAAGCAGCCTTTGGGGAGACCCTCCGCATGATGCCCTTGGAGCTGTGCTGTCACTGAAGCTGAGCTACTCTGCTAAGTAGTGTCAGTCCAAGTGTGCTACCTCCCCACCAAAGGAGAAGTCATGTCCTGGCTGCTTACCTCCTTACCGGTTTTAAGGGAACTTAAAGGCATTCTGTAACTTTAATGTTTTGCCCTTTTGAAGCATAACTGGTAGTAAATAAATTTATAAAGCAGCACTCAAGATACAATTAAAGGTCTTGCTTGGATCTTATGTACCTGCAAAGCTACGCCTAGGCCTTTTGTTGCTCTCATTGGTAACTTCAGGTTTTGAATTACATACTAACAGTTTAGAACATAAAGTAGTAACAGTGTCAAAATTGTATTATGATACATGATGCAAGCCCTTTTGATAATCTAGCAGTGCATCTCACTCCTGACCCACAGCATTGCTGCTGTTCTCTTCCAGGACTTCTCAGGTTGACTTATTGCAATCATCATAGTCAGCAGGGTTAAAATGGAAGCTTCGCAAACAGTTGGTAGCTTTTGCTCAACATAGTTAGAATGGGCTGAAAAGATGATGTTGCCATGTAAGCTTGCCACTTTTATTGGGATGTGCAACTGCTTAGATGGTAAGCAGGGTTCATAGGTTCCAGGAGTGCAGCCACCAAAATGGGCAGAACTGTGTGTCTTTTAAAATTTACAGCCACATTTTTAGTACAAGTCTATTAGCTTAAAATACTTACTGAATGTTTTTTTAATGTACCTCTCACTAATGGATTTGTGTACTTGGGGGGGGGGGGGGGGAGAACATTTTCCATCTATTAACATAAAGTATTGTCTAGTGGTACGATGCCTTGAATGTAAAAACTTTTCCCCTGTTTTGTCAGACTTTTGTACCAGAGCCTCGACCAGCTCCTAAAAATGATGTTGGACTGAAGTACAGTGTGAAGCACCGCCCTTTTCCTGAAGAAGTGGACAAGATCCCATTTGTGAAAGCTGATTTGAGCATTCCTGATTTACATGAAATTGTGAATGAGGAAGTAAGTAACTCTTAGTCTCTGACTTAATTTTGTTCATGGGTTTTTTGTCTGTTCACAAATCATACACTAATGTCTTACTGTAAATAGTTTTACTCTTTATGCTCGACTAATTTCATATTAATGGAATAATAACCTCTGCAAACTAATGAAATCTGCATTTCTCCAGGAAGATGACAATGCTGTGGATGTAGGTTTTTTTGGGAGGCACTGCTCAACATGTTTTAGTACAGATCCTAATATCCTGGTATTGCTAGGAAGCAATGACTTGCATTTTATTGCTGCTTCTGGGGAAATGGAAGGGGCTTTTTTGAGACCTCCTGGGGGAGGAGGGGGGTGTGCGTCTCCAAAATATTTTGAAGTTTAACAGTGCCAAATGTGTTGTAGTTTCTGTTCACTTAAAAGGGAAAAGCTGTAGCTGACACTGGATACATCAATTTGTAACAGCTCTCCCTTGCAAACAGGGTTTTTAGACATTCACTTTGTAACATTGCAAGGTCTTGTTGATAGTGCTTTAGTAAACATCCTGGTGGTGGAGTTGCAGCTGCAGCTGTATCTGTGACTTACAGCTTTCCTAAATGATGGAGCTGTTTTCTTAGTGGATCTCGGTGATCATGGTGGAATCAGCATTTCACGCAATGTTTTTTAGCTTGAAGAGCGACACGAGAAGCTGAGAAATGGCATGGCCCAGCAGATTATTTTTGAGACTTCCATAGATCAGAAAAGTGAAGAGGAGTGGCGGAAGAAGAGCTTTCCTGATCCGATCACGGAGTGTAAGCCCCCACCACCGGCACAGGAGTTCCAGACAGCGCGCCTGTTCCTCTCTCACTTCGGGTTTCTCTCACTAGAGGCATTGAAGGTGACCTGATACTTCTTAGCGTTGTGCAAATGCCCTCAGTACCCATATGGTGTGGCTTGGCAAAAGAAGAAAACTAAGTTTTGTTAGTGGAAGATCTTCTGTGTAATTCCAACTACTGTTAAGCTGTAGTCTAATCAAATAAAGTGATGGATTCCGGTCTTCCAGGATTGAGAGCAGGGTTGTGAAAGGCCATGCCTCAAGTTGAACATGCTCAGAATAGGTGGCTGTATCTTTTATTTTTGCAGTGGGTACATAAGCTATCACATTCATGTGTTCACACTTGAAATCATTCCCTCAGCTTGAATTCGGTTTTGGGGTGGTACTTTTAAGAGGTTCTGAAATATGACTGCCTTAGAAGTTCTGCTCTAGAGATGATTGTGCTGAAGTGGTTTGATCATATATAAACACTTTTGGGAGTACATATAGGTTGTAGAGCTTTCTTTTTAAAGTTAAAATAGCAACAGTTTATAGAGATGATATGTATTCTTAATTTGAAATTCTGCCTTTTACCTGTGGATTCTCCCTTTTATTTGTTGCATTTCCTTCCAGAAAACCGTCAACAAAAGTAGACAATGGAGCTTTTGCAAAAATTATGTCTAAAAGTGCTTAGTATTTTACACATTATTGGTATATAATGTGAAACTACACATGTGAGTGTATAGTTGTGATATTTTGAAAGTATCTGCTGCTTTTGTTGTGGTAGCTAGCACTCTTTTTGAGAAAAATGTTATGTCCGTTATATTGCTGGCAAAATACCGTTTTTATTTAATGAGGAGAATGCAACAAACTGTCAAACTGTTATGCTTGCTGTTACTCATTTACAGTAACAGGATTATATGGCATCAGAAATTTGTGTATGGTTTTGCTCTTAGGAGAAAAGGGAAATTGTCTTTTTATATTTTAACGGATTATTATGGAAGCCATAAAGACCTCTTCAGTTAGGAAAGATTTTTTTTTTAAGCTGTTGAACTCTGTCTATTGGATAGGAACCTGCTAACAGTCGTCTACCTCCTCACCTGATTGCACTTGACTCTGCTCTTCCTGGGTTTTTTGATGACCTTGGCTACTTGGATTTACTACCATGTCGTCCTTTTGATACTGTTTTCATTTTCTACATGAAGGCAGGCCAGAAAACAAGCCAGGAGGTAAGCGAAAGTGTAGGGTGCCAACTAGCCTATATTGTCTTGTTTCTAATAATTCTCAAGTGAATAAAGTATCACTGCTAATGACTACAGTGGAGTATCAGAACCGGGGGTTCTGGGCTTTGTGTTTATTTACGGTGTGAGCTATAACAAGTCACTGCATACTCTTCATCTGTAGGTTGAAGTACGTTACCCACATTTAGGATTGTTGTAACATCTTTTTATATATTTTTTTATATATATATATATAAACTATTAATAGTATTTTTGTTATCTGTTCTGTCCTTATTGTCCTTATTTGTAGAGTTCAAAGATTCATATCAGAAATGTATTTCAGATTTGTTGGGTCAGCTTGCAGTTTGTTCCAGCAATGTGCAATGTCCAGGTAGTTTGGTTTGATTCTAATGTTAACACACATTAAAGGAATGAAAAACTTTCTGCAAGTAAGAAAGTATTATTGCTTTGTAAGTCTTTACATTATACTATTTACATTCAAATGTGATAAGGTTAATCAGGTTAATTTGTGCAAATCAAAATTGCGACTTCTTTAGACGGTGACCTAGAAACTTACTAAGATGGCTTATGGGCTTGTTAGAAAAGGTTGTTTCTATAGTACCTTCTCCTCATTCCATTCATAATTCTCATAGTAAAGAGTAGAAGCATAGCTTCCATAATAAATTATTGTTCCATCTCCTTGTGTTACTGTGAACGTACAGTTGACAAAACACTGTAGCACCTTCTGCTTCTGCGTGGAATACACTAATTCTTGAAACCAGGATCATGCTGTTTGTGAGTTTTCCAGTTGAAGTTCAGAGTAGCCAGTACACAGTCTTTCCATCTCCAAAGTCAGCTATGAAACAAGATATACAAGGTTTGCCTTCCAGCTGAAATGTGCTCTTGCTGAGCTAGCAGACTGCTTTTTTTTTTTCCCATCTGATGCTTGTATGCTCTTATGGATTTAGACAGATGAGATTACTTAGTCCTGCAGAACTTGCTGGCCTTTAGAAACCCAATTAGCCTGGGTTTTGCCATGTAGATTTAAGAAAATCTTGTATTCGGGAGATTCTGGACATTTAGACACAGTATAAAGATGCCACTCCTGCTTCGAGATCCCCGGGCATCTTGCTGTGATTCCTAAGCCTTTCAGGTTGTGCAAAGTCGCAGTGGCAGTCAAGTTAATAACATACTTGTCTCTATGGACCTGAGCTGAGTGAGATACTGATACTGCTCCCATCTTTGAAAAGACCTGTGACTTATTTCTGTCGTGTTTCGTTTTCAATATTAATGATCAAGAGAGGAGGAGATCAAAGCCAAGTTGTGACACGGTTTCTGCTTTGAGCAGGGCTGGCTGCCTGGTCCTACTCAGCTATCTCTGTGTGTGTGAGTTCGTGCCACTTCAGCTCAGGACCTCATTCTGTTCTGAGAGGTGATCCACTGTCCTTTCACAAGGAGTGGTGTCAGCTATGTTTTATCTGATGCTGCACAGCCCAGAATAGAGGCATCTAGCCTGCTGGTTATTGCATTGGGCCCAAATATTTTTCTGTGGTGGTAGGCTTTTACAGTTGAGACAGGTCTCATAGCATTTATACATATTTATACAGGATAATGAAACTGCCCGCATACTTTTTACATCATTATACTTCACATAATTAGATGTCCTTTGAAAATATCCCCTTGTCCTTGCTTTACTGTAAATTCTTTATTTGAATGGGCTCAGATATAAAACCATATAGTTGTGTAAAGCCTGAGCTTGCCTGTTTTCTGAAATTGTCTTCTAAACTGCACTTATCTCGATTCATTCTGAAGCATAGCTATGACTTCAGTGCACTCAATAATGAGAATAATAGTAATATTTCAATGCAGTGTGTCTAGTCACCGCTGAATATTGTACGAGGCATTAGGATGGGGTGCCAGGACCATGTGGATATGAGGAGCCTCCTGTCTGGAAGCTTTCCCTCCAGTGCCTATCTCTGCCCCTGTGGTTTCTGCTCCGCTGGAGCCTGCATCCCAGTGTAATGCCCCTGCACAAACCAAAATCAAAGACGCTCCTGCGACAAAACAAATTCTCACATGGCCCAGAGAGGATGGATGCGTTGCACAGCATTGTCTGGTGCGCAAATCCTAGTGGTTCTGGTAGACCAAATCACAAATCATCCGTGTCTCCTTGCGTGCCGTTTGGTGAAGGTCTCACCTTTCGCTTGGTCACAGTGGGATAAAAATTGGCTCTGGATGTGGAAACATCCCAGATCTTTATAAGAAGTAGGATTAAGGTTTAAAGTGAACAGTGCAGTGTGATGTTTGATTAAAGTGCATGCTCAGTCCTGCTGAAAATTGTTTTGTAAAATCTGGTTCATAATGTAATGTGCATTGAGGCCTGACTTCTAAATCACTGTTTGTCATGTACAAGTAAGTAGTGATAAAATACCTTTCTCCTAAAATTTCACCTCAGTTTAGTAGTGAAAATTGCCCAGAAAATTCTCATGTTACATTTGGTGCTAATGCAGATTCTACACTGAACAGTTCTGTGGTTTATCCCTGATGAGTGGATAAAACCAAAATTGCCCTTTCCCGCAGTTTGATTAACTATGTTACAGGCTTTGGCAATGATGGCAGAAAGACAAGTTGATCAAGTAGGACGTTGCCAGGCAGGATGGGAGGATGCTGGGCAACAGGGAATAGCGTCCGCATAGAAAGCCTGGGGTTCCAGGCTTGCTGAATAGCTATATTTGGGCAAAACCACGTTGGTGACACAATTTTAATTAAAAAAGTGGGGAGGAAGAGAGCTGCTTCCTGGAGTCTCCTGTACCTACCACAGTGCTGCTGGTTGTTTCAGATCCTGAAGAACATGGAGTCTTCCAGAATTGTTCAGCCGCACTTCCTGGAGTTCTTGCTGTCTCTTGGCTGGTCTGTTGACGTGGGGAAGCACCCTGGGTGGACTGGCCATGTCTCAACAAGCTGGTCAATCAATAGCTGCAGTGATGAAGAGGGACCTGAACAAGGTGAGACACAGTAAATGGTGTAATATTAAATTAAAATGTTTAGGCTCCTTTAGGAGACAATTAATTTAAAATTTCTCGTTCCTGGATACCTATCTGAGCACTTGCGGTTTTTTTTTTTTTTTTTTTTTTTTCAGATAAATGCTGATGTTTACTAGAAAGGAATGTGTAAATATTAAATTAAGCTTCAAGTCAAAGTGAGCAAAACTAATGTCTATATGTTGTTGGGAGGAAGTAGCCTCAGCAAGAAATACCTCCGTGCTATATTTTTAGCAGACTTGATGAGTCTTTAATATATTATCCAAAACCAGCATTCAGGTGAAATCGGATACAGATTGTGCTGCATATTGGCAAATAGACTTGAAATACTGTGCAATTTTTAGTGTTCTGTGAGTAGATTAAAATGAGATGTTGACTAATAAGTTAGCCTTGTAATCATGCTTGGTAGGAAGTAATGAAAATGAACTGCTGTTTGTAGGTCACGGTGGTTGGAGCCCACACAGCTCTTATGTCCTGCTTAATTTACTCTGCTTTTTTCCACTAGAGCAACTCCTCCTCTGGGCTTGTCATATACCACCCTCTCCCCATTCTGTCAACCAAAATGATCCTCAGGGTAGTGAATTGCTATCCCAGGGTGGTGAACTGGAGTTTGGCTTAGTTTCTGCCTTGAACAATTTAATTGGAGTACCTGGGATTCTGACAGTGTCCGGGTTGGTTTCAGTGTGGTTCGTGGTCACTACTCCAAGGGCCAGGCCTTTTCTTAGTGATCTTCAGAGCCTCAGCCTTTTGCTGTGGGCCACACACAGCATTGAACAGGCTGGTCCAGCTTGTTCAGCATCTTTGATCTGGCATTTGCATCAGGTGCGACACCACTACTGCTGCAGTTGCTTAAGCAGTGCTCTGGCTCTGCTTTCCCTTCGCTGTGCCTTAGAAATGTTCTTCACCTGTAACTGGCCAACTAAAGGCTTCTGTATTCATTTGTAGATTAAAACTACAAATGATAGAAGGCTTGAAATGTTGGGGAGAGGTTAAGAGAACGGAGGTATGGCTTTCTCTGAACAAGTCAGGAGAGGTTACGAAATGGCCAGATCTTGGTTTAATTTTCCTTTGAGGACAGGGTCAGATTGTGCTTTACTCAGAGGCAGAGCCCTCTCCCTTCCCTTGCGGCTGTGTGGAAGGCAGTGCCCTAAATTAGTGAGGTAACCTGTTTTGATGTGGGCTTTTTAACTTGGATTTTTTTTCAGCCATTTGGATTAGATCAGACCACCAAATAGTTGAATTAATTCAACATATTGGGGGAAGAAGGAACAGAAAAAGCATTCAGAGGTGGGAGGGAGGGCTACTTCTAATCTCGTTCTGCTGTTGGAAAAATCCATGAGTGGAGTTGTACCTTTAGCAAGCAGTGGCTAAAAAACTGAAATGGTATATTTAAAGTAGACTTGGATCAACTTGTGAAGATTATTTGCTTTGTTTTCTCCTCCACTCTTTTCTGTGACTAAAGCTATCTATTTTGTTAAATGTATTTTCTCTTTGTGGATGGCTCTGATTTAAAAACCCATTCAGGAGTCTAGCATCCTGGCTTGTATCAGAAATAGTGTGGCCAGCAGGAGTAGGGAAGCAACTGTCCCCCTGTACTTGGCACTGGTGAGGCCGCACCTCAAATGCTGTGTTCAGTGTTGGGCCCCTCACTCCAAGGGAGACACTGAGGTGCTAGAGCGTGTCCAGAGAAGGGCAAGGAAGCTGGTGAGGGGTCTGGAGCACAAGGCTGATGGGGAGCGGCTGAGGGACCTAGGGTTGTTTAGCCTGGAGAAAAGGAGGCTGAGGGGAGACCTCATCGCTCTCTACAACTCCCTGAAAGGAGCTTGTATCGAGGTGGGTGATGGTCTCTTCTCCCAAGTAACAAGCCATAGGACAAGAGGAAACAGCCTCAAGTTGCTCCAGGGCAGGTTTAGATGGGATATTCGGAAATATTTCTTCACTGAGAGGGTTGTCAAGCGTTGGAACAGGCTGCCCAGGGAAATGGTTGAGTCACCATCCCTGGAGGTATTTAAAAGACGTTTGGATGAGGTGCTTAGGGACATGGCTTAGTGTTAGGTTTATGGTTGGACTCAATGGTCTTAAAGGTCTTTTCCAACTCTAGATGATTCTATGATTCTAGAATAGCTTCCAGTAAGACGTGAGTAAAATAAATTCACAGGCATATGCTTTGGTTTTGCTTCCCTGGACACCCCAAAAGCAAAGAATTTCTTAAACAGTTGGGTTTGGGTTGTGGTGCTGTTCCCTAGAGCTACTGACTGGAGATGCAGGAATGCTTCCCTGACGGTGAAGCATGGCTCAGAGGCTCCTGTGTGCCTCTGGCCACCTCTCTGTCAGCGTGCTGAATTTCACTGCTCCATTGGTTTTGCTGAGGCAGCTATCCCAGGAATGCTTCTGTAAACTGGATCAGAGAAATAATTCAGCTTAAAGTCCTTGCTAGTCTTTCTGGAGGTGGTATGGGGAAGGAAAAAGGGGGAATGGGGGTGTAATTTACTTACAGCATGGCTCCACCAAGGAATTGTTTTCTCTTTGTACTGTGAAGGCCTGATGTACTGGCCAACTGTTGATGGGAATAAATGGGGGCTGAGAATGAGGAGCTTTCTTGCATTGGGTTTGATGAAGATAGCCTTTTTCTAACTCTCCTTGGCAGAAGAAAAGACATAGAGGAGAGTCTGTAGAAACTGGCTTGAATTCTAGAATAGTACTAGACTGAAGTTATAAGTGTTAGAATCCTTTGGAAATTTAATGACTAACTGAATGATGTCTGTTAGCGGGAATGGTTAGAAATAGCTACTAGGTGAATTCTTGTGGCAGGTGTGCTTATTAGACTACTCAATCTGAGGGAAATAGGGTATGTAGTACAATGGAAATATGTTCAGAATAAATCTCCCAATCCAAAATACCATTTCCTTCAAGATTAGAAAAAAGTTTATCTGAGAATGGTTGTTAGCCATGAGATTTGACTGTGAAATCTTCTCATTTGAAAATGTGTGATTTCTTCTCATTGATTGCACCTTCTATTTGAAGGTCTTCTCCTGAGGCAGTGTATAAAGAAGTACAGTTTCTTTTTTACTAAACTTTCCTTTTATGTCCATTTCAGATGATCTAATTATTTCAGAAGATGTTGGGGCAAGTATCTTCAATGGGCAGAAGAAGGTGCTGTATTATGCAGATGCCCTGACAGAAATAGCTTTTGTTGTCCCATCACCAGTGGAGTCCCTAAGTAAGATCACTTTGTACATGCTGTTTACAAAAACCAAAACAACATTTTTTGTTAGAGAGCTTTTTCAGAAGCAGAACCTAAATAAGCTAACTAGTAGTGTGTCTAGCAAGATCCTTGTCAGAAAGCTACTGATGTTTAAATTACAACATCCTAATCCTTAAACTCCTTCCTAAGGTGGTACCTGTTCTGTGCCCCTCTTTCTCAGTCTAAGCCTCAGTATGTGTCCAGGTTTGCACAGCAGTATTGCTGTTACACTGGGTGCATTAGGTTGGATGTATGGTTCACCATCAACTGGTGATGCATTTTTTTTTCCCTCTCCTGTCTTGATGACATGCTCCTGCAGCACATGGAGGAGCACGTGCACAACTGGTATGTAGGTGAGCAGCAGCTTTCACAACGTCGTTTGCACACTAAAACCAGTGTGCAAAAGTTCCCTGGAATAAAAGGCCTGTGAGGAAATGATAGCCGGAGGGAGGAGGAGACTGTATTCCATAGGAAATGGATGGGGCACTTCTAAGTCCACAGTGTGCTTTAATTGCTGTCTGTTTCTGGAAAAACTGGCAGTTGTCAACTGCTGAATACTCTTCCTGCTTTTGAGTGCTATGTTGACTTGACCATAAATCTATGTATGTATAGTTTCAAAAACCTGACAAGCTTTTTTAGTTTCAAAACCTTACATATGATGACAGCTTAGGTTTTTTGGCAGAAGAAAAGACAACCCACCCTTCTTCTTCTGGCTTACAGCTGATTCACTGGAAAGCAATGTCTCTGACCAAGAAAGTGACTCCAACATGGATCTGCTGCCAGGAATATTGAAGCAGCAGCCTCTGACACTTGAACTCTTCCCCAATCATACAGACAATCTTAATCCTTCCCAGCGGGTAAGGCAAAACGTGCATTGAAAAATGGCTCCCTCCCTCCCCCAAGAAGTACGCTGGCAATGCTACAGCATTTTTTTGATAGTATATGATTTGGTTTCCTAGCATTTGGAGCTACTTGTTCCTAGCCATTAATCGTTAACATCTGCTTTGGTCCTGCCAGAATTTGCACCTGCAGTAGGAGATTGCAAGATTACATTAATGAAATATAAAACTTAAACATGCTAAGTAGTAATGCCCTGCGCACTGAAATCTTGAAATGCATGCAGGAAAAAGTTTATGCAGTATTTACAAAGTAATTCAGACTCGAATCCATGCTTGGAAACTTAGGATGGAGAGACATGAACACTTTTCATACCTACCCAGTTTAAAATAGTATGTGTCAGTTGCCTCTGAAGTATCAGATGTGAAGTTGCTTTTGTATGGTAGCAAAGCAGAAAACCATGAACTGCTGTAACAGATAGCAAAGGATTTACAACTGCTTATTTCTTGTAGAGAATTCACTTCCAAATGTATATTTAGTTACTGATTTAAGATCTTTCAGAACACTAAGAAAAACTAGAACCAGTTTTTTAAGATTGAGTATATTAATTTCTGTTGAATATAAATATTGCAGAGACCCAGATTACTGTTTCTTAGTGGGTCGTTCCACCGCAGCTGCCCCATCTCAATAGTTGGCAGAGGTTGTACCTGTCTGAGATCTGAAAGACTAAGGAGCAACTGTGGAAATGCTTGTTGGATGCGTTGCTGGACTCATGATGTTTGCAAATGCTACTCTTCCCTTGTGTTCAAAACAGCTCAGTCCTACTTCCAGATCCAAGAGGGTGCCTCAGGGCCGGACCATTCCACCAATGGGACCTGAAACCAAAGTGTATGTGGTCTGGGTGGAACGTTATGATGATATAGGTGCGTAGAAGTTTTTATTGTTTGCTAAAGTAACCACAGGGCAGGAAGCAGAGGAAAAACTCTGTTCCATTCCTGTCTAAAATGCTAAATCCTTATTAATATCTGTAACCAACACTTTTAAGATTCTAAAACAATTATTTGATATTTGAGTGGTGGTCCATGGGGTGTACATGAATCAGTGGCATGTAGGTCTGAAGATTATTTTAGATCTGGCAGTACATGTGAAATGCCATCATGCACCTTCTTCTTGAGCTTAACACGCAAGGCAAGTGTGCACCCCTGTTTTCGAGTTCCCCTCAGCTGCTGTCTCCTCAGAGTGGGTCTATTTTTCTTCCTTTAAAAAAAAAAAGACTTCTGACACCTGCTGCTTCTGTGCTGAAGGGATCATCATCCTTCTTGGTTTGATGGTACCTTTGAAACTTTCTGTTGTGTTCTCCCTTGCAGGAGGGTTCATTTATTCTGTGCTCAGGGTGCATGTTTCATGCTATGCAGTCCAGCTTCCTTTCTGCACTTTTGTTCAGGCAGGGTCCTGCTCCTCATGCAACTTAATGTTTTAGTTTGGTGTTTCCTCTCTGACTCTGGGTACTGGCTGACCTGGGAGAGACCCAGCGTTGCCCTTTCTGTTACAGCCATGGCATGGACAATGGTGGGCAGCTGGCTACTAGGCTTGAGGAGTCCTTTGTCCCCAAGAGCTTCTCGTGTGCTGGTTCTAAGCTATGGCCTGGCTTTAGCACTACGTGAGAGCCTCTCTGTACTGGCTTAGCCCAGCAGAGCCTGTACACTGGCCAGTAACCGATGCTTTATTCTATCTTTGATTTCTAATCCTGGTTCTCAGTCTGGCAGTAAGGGTGGACCTTAATTAAGCCTTTAGCTCCTCTCAGAGGAAAGCAACCAAGAGAGTGGGAACAATCAAGAGGAAGCTTCCTGTAAAGCATAGGTGTAAATTCTCAAGACCACTTTGTCTACAGCACATCCCTCAGAGCTTTACTGGGATCAGGAGGCGGGCATCAAGCTCTGCAGCATCATTTCCTTATCCAGACATTGGCCCAGAGGGTGTTCCCTTAGCTCCAAGAGTCCCTCAGATGCTTCAATACCTGGACTGGTGTCCCTGACTCACTTCTTTCTTGGGTGGCAGCGAAAGCCAGCTCACTGCAGAGACAGCAACTGTGCCACACGTGCATGTTTCTGCTTGGCTGCTTCTTTTAGCAGCCATAGGAATCTCCCAAAGCTCTGGGCCTGAAGCTGAAGAAATGAGTTTGTGAGCCTCAGTAAGCATGGCAGTTGGATTTGGGGGGAGGGTGGAGCTCATGAAAGTGGCTCCTAGCCCAGAGGCTTTGCCTTATGCTCCTTATGTTCTTGGCTCTTGCCTTATGCTTCTGGTACATATTTGAATCTGGACAGTGGAAAAGCTGTCACTTTGTAGTTTAGGCTATCGTCCCTGTGCCAACTGCCTGCCCTCCCTCTTGCTCCATCTCAAAGTATTTCCATGGCCCTCCATGCTCTCCCTCTGCTAGCTCCAGCTTTTGTGTATTCTTAGCATCCTAGCTCTGGCAAAAGGTGTCTTCGGGCTTTATACTCTTTCTGCTGGAAGAGGCATTGGCACTGTCCTGCTGTCTGAACTGTACTTCTGTGAATGACTCTCAACATCTGTCTCAGTTTCTGCCCCTAAACAAGGCAATGGGAAGTGCCACATCCCCTTCCAGGGATCCGAGTTCTTACTTCCTCCTCCTGCACCTTCGTTATCCAGTCACTTGTTACCAAGTGCATGGCAGCAGAGTTGTAGGTTATGGTGAGGATCTACAGAGCTTGGATTTGAGGAATGATACCATGTTTGTTGGAGCGGGCCTCAAGGGAACTGTAGATGTTGAGCGGTGGTATCACTTGAAATTCCCAGCACTGTTCTTAAGGTGGACTGCTTGTGGATAGGTGAAGATGCTGTTGAATAATAACTTGAAAGCTCTTTTTGTGATTGAAGTACTTCACCTCCTTCCTGCTTTCACTGTTCCTCTAGAGACTTTGATCTCTGGGATTGAGGGAATTGAGGGTTTGGGACATGTGTTACCTAATCTGTTGAATGCAGGATGGCTGAGGTGTGTCTATACACTCCATGAATGCTTAAGCTTAAAAACAAAGACAGACTTTGCATCACTAGCAGTGCAAGAACATCTCTGGTATAAATGCTTGAGGACTGCATGGTTTTGACTGATGATAAATAATCTTTCTTTCTACAAAAACAAAAAGAACCCCAAAAACTGGGGTAGATAAACTTTATTCAGTGCATCCTCTTCTTACAGAAAACTTCCCCCTCCCTGATCTGGTGTCTGAGACTAGCACTGGTGTTGAAACTACAGCCAATAGTAGCACTTCCCTAAGGTAAGACTGCTCTTATTTTCATTATTTTTCTTGATTCTTGCGGACAACAGTTTAGGCTGCACTTTAGAAGAAGTCATGACTGAGATTATTTGCATTCTTCAGCTTTCACAGGCAACCCTGAAAACTCTAGGCAGTCATATTAAAGACAGATGAGTTTCCTCAGTGGATTTTTTTTGTTGTTGAAAATATGAAAGAGCTTTTCATATCACTGCAGTTTAAACATAAATTAAGGAACAGAAAATGTGTAGTTTTTATCTTGAGTCTGTGATTAGCCTCCCTCCTGATTTACTCCCTTGTGAGGTGGTTAATGCTGTATATGTGTTGTGAGGCTTAAAGCCCTGTCTGCAGGACTCTCAAATTCTGTGGTGACAGGAGGTTATAGAAACAGTACAGTTGCTATAACCCTTCTAAAGTCCAGAGGATGCACACAGGAGTCCTGCTGGTTTAGCCACAAGACATTTTTTAACAATCTTTTAACACTGAAAGTGGTCATTTTTCATCTATTGATTAATTGAAACAGTGCTATAAAACTGATTTAACAGTTGTGGTTTTTCCCTTAAGATCTACCATTCCTGAGAAGGAAGTTCCTGTGATCTTCATCCATCCTTTAAACACTGGCTTATTCAGGATAAAACTACAAGGAGCAACTGGGAAATTCAATATGGTTATCCCATTGGTGGATGGAATGATAGTCAGTAGGAGAGCTCTTGGTAAGCTAAAGATTTTTAGGAACATTCATGTTTTGATTTTTTTTAATAATATATCTGCAAAATACATGGGCTGGAATCTTTCATTGGAAAAAGTATTGGGCATGGCAGAACAAAATAAAAACACACTTTTTGTTGCAACAGTGGTAGCAGGAACAGCAGAGGGAGCAGGTGGGTCAGCACTTAGCTGACAGCATAGCAGGGCTCTGCTGCGATTGTAGTAGGAGAGAAGTGAAGGGTTGGAACTAGTAATGGTAGAAGGAAAAGGTAAATGCCTGTTATTTAGATAAGAGAGATCAGAAACGTTACCCTAACGTTTAGCATTGAGAGCCAAGGTGCTGGTGCTAGTTGACTGCCAGAGGGTACTGCTGAATTTTTGGACTGTGCTGGCATGCCGTGTTTGTTCCTTCTGTTTTAGAAGCCAGGTAGTGATTAAAAGCCACAGCAATTGAGGATTTTCTAATGTGTTCAATAAAAATACTTAACCTACTATGCAGGCATGTGTTAACAGGGGGTCTGTGTGTGCTCTCTGCCTTTGCCTGTGTTCCTGGATGGATTAATGGATCTGTGTTGGTATCGGTGCTACTATAGAGTCAGTAACTGGAAATCTCACTCCAGTGACAGCAATTGACAAGACAGAGCAAAGTGAATAAACGAACATTGGGATACTTGTACATAGCCATAAAAATAATGTTGTAGGGGTCTGTTGGGGGTGACTTTCAGGTTCTGTTTTTTGTATGCTTAATTTAGTCATGTGGAAATAGAAGCCAGACTGGCCCTTCAAATAACACTTGTGAATTCAGCTGATGACAATGGCTTGTACTGAAAAAGAATCAGGTGTGTTTTCCTAGAGTTGGGCTGGTTTTTCAGCTGCATCAGGACTATTAATATAATGAAATTTGTCTCTTCTCTAAGTTCAGCAGATGTGGTTTGTGTGCAGTCAGGAATCAAGTCCTCTAAATAAGGAAGACACTGTGCCTGTAAGAAAGTGCTTGTGAAACAGCAGAGGGGTTAACGGACACTTGCTTCATTAGAGGCATATGAATTTCATTTCAGAATAAAATAGAATAAAGTCCACTGCTAGCTTTGACCAAATGTTACTGCTTTGGTTCCCAACCTTCTCCTCCCTGCCATGTACAGCAGTTAGGAGTTAGAGAGGTAACAACAGTGGCAAAGCAGTGAGGGGAAGAGAAACCTGTTTCCAGCCACAACCTGTCAAGTCTTTCCTCATCCCCTGTTCCAAAGGGAAGGCTCTGCAATTCCTACTGGAAAAAAAGTACTGACGGGTACTCTTTTCATCCTGAAGGCTCCCCTGGCATTACCCGGTGCAACCCACCTGAGCTCTGCATGTCCTCGTGCTGCACGGCCAGGGGCTGTAGTACTGCGATTCTTGTATTAGCTGCCCTGGATTCTTTCCCCTCTTGGTCCTGAGGGTGCTGTTGTGGGCAGTTGCTTGGCTCTGGCAAAGCAGAGAAATCTTCCTCCTCCTCCAGCCAGTTTAGGGTACCACTGACTTAGTCCCTTTCTTACTCATTTTTCACAGTAAAATGTCCTTACAGGCCCGGAGACCATGGTTATCTGTTATGAACTACTCGCTGAGAAAAGTTCTTGACTTGGTGGTGCTGAGTATCTCCCCTGGGTATCTAGATGGGACAGAAACCAAAATTGTCTTTAGCTGTGAAGCCAGCAAAGGGGCACAGGCTTGAATTTGTTTAAACTTGATTCAAATGTTGTTTCTTTTTTCAGGTTTTTTAGTGAGGCAGACGGTAATAAATATTTGTCGGAGAAAGAGGCTGGAAAGTGATTCATACAACCCCCCACATGTCCGCCGAAAACAGAAAATAGCAGACATTGTCAATAAATACCGGAACAGGCAGCTGGAGCCAGAATTTTATACCTCGCTTTTCCAGGAGGTTGGGCTCAAGAACTGCAACCCCTAGGTCATTATCCTTCCAGGACAATTAGATCAGAGCTTGGTGGCTACAGTAATCAGTTAAATAACAACAACAAATTTCCTCAGCCCTCTGGAATTCAGGAAATCATATTCTAGCACAAGTCAGCAGATACCATGTGGGAGGAATGAGAAATGAATCCAAAACATTGCAGCTGGGATATTGACTTAATTCACCTACCCTCAAAAGATTACTTAATTCCAGTCTTCCTGGATGCTAGCAACATAATCGCTTCACCCAATCATCTATTCCAGACTAATTAGGAACTGTAAGTTTCTCATTCTGTGAGAGGAAAATAATCGAAACAAAGCCATCTCTGCATATAAGGGTGGAAAACAAAATACAAACAAACCTGCCTTCAGACATCTTGCTACACCCACGTGTTAAAGGAGAAGGGAGCAGGATCTCTCCTTTGAGGAGAGTCTGTTTCAGAGCATTAACTATCCCTGCCAGAACTTTAAAGACATTTTCAGCCCCGCTTCAGAGCTCAACAGAAGATCCTTCACTGCTTGTAACCAATTCGTGTACCAAAAGCAAGAAGAGGAAAATTGCTTGGGAACATCAGGTCACAAAATTCATAGCCAAGATGCTGTATTTTACAGTTCCCTCCATGGCTGGGAGTGAGTCCATCTACATAGGAGACTTCTGTCATGCTGACAACAAACACCTGAAATTACCTGACTTTCCAACATAAGTTGTTACTAGATAAGAGCTCTTGGTTATATAAAAACAAGGTTATGACTTTCAGGTCTGTTGCAAAATGTCACATTTAATTTTAGTAGCTTGGTTTTTTTAATTTTTTTATGCAACTACTTAATTTATTTTGAATTGTCTTTATCACCTACTTACCGTTTCCATAAAAAGCCTAAACATCACTTGCTTTCCTTCCATTGGATTGAAATCTGAGATTCTGGGACTGCCTCCTGCCTGATATTTATAGCATAAGCAGTTTTCGCAGCTTCTACAACACTTTTCAGAAGCTCCTGTTAAACAGACTAAAACAATTCGAAAAGAAAATTCAAGAATTCTTCTTTTTCCCCATTAACTTGCCATTCCATGAAAGCCCCTTTGGAGTTATAATTTAAAATTGTTTTGAATCTACTGTGCTTTCTCATGCTCAGCTGCGGTGGTTCCCTTTCACCTAGGTCAGAAGTTTTCATTTTCAGACTGTGGATTTCACGTGTTCAGGACTTGAAGGATGCGCTGGGAAAAGATGTTTACAACTACAAATTTAATATTGGGAATATAAAAGCTGCAGTGGGCGCTGGCAGCCTTGGGAATGCTCTCAGGCTCCCAGCGCAATCTTAACTTGTGTTGCAGTAATGAATCATCACTGGTGCTCCCGGGTAGATGCGGTTTGTGATCACTGGCAGCAGCATGTGTCCCTTTCCTTCCAGTAAGCAGGTACTGTAAGAGTATGAGTGTGAGCAAGAATTTGGGGAGCTCCTCATGTTATTCCAAAAGTGGTTTTATTAGCTTTTTAATATGCATTGCAGTAATAGCTGTCAAGCATTTAATTTTGATATTTCAGAGTTACTTTTTGCAACAGTTCTGATCTGAAACACTCTTAATTGTTTCATTACAACTTACCTGCCAAGGACATACCCTGCTCCTGTCTTTTCATGTGGTTTTTCACAAAGAGTTAATGGAAACACAGGCCCCTAAAAATACATGTGAAAGGACTTTCAGGATGTCAACCAAAGGGGTTTAAGGTGATGTGCTTGTTGCAGGGGACAAGCACAGTAGCCTCTCAACTCAGGAGCTCTGGATTTTGATCCAGATGAATCACAAGTGGAAAAATGAAACCACATAAAGAAAACTACTGTAGAAGTAAGCACGATGGCTGGCCCGCACTTGCGTGATGCCCAGGTTGCAAATGGCAGGAGGAGCTGCAAGGCAGTGTTTGGGTGTATTGGCAAAGCTGTGAAGGGAAACCTGGACAGCTTCATTCCTCTGCCGAACTCTTGCCAGTATCAATTTAATGCACGGACACTAAATTTACCCACATTTTGTATGTACCTATTGGATCTAATTAATGGCCAAACACACTAGTCCACTGATTTAAAAGGCATGACCAATGCATGTGTAACAAATAAACATACTGAGCAATCAAATGTCTGCACATCTTCAACAACGTAACAACAAAACCCACATACCATAGCTAAGTGTATGTTAATATGTGAAGTCATTGGTTTATATAGTAATGAGCTGCAAAAGATACTTCTTTCAGGCATTCGGGTACAGTCAGTAACGTAAAGACATGCGCATTTGGGGAAACCCTGGATATTTTCCGCAAAGTCCAAGATAGCCAAATGGACTGCCTGAGAATTTAGTTGTTAACAAGGCCTGTGCTTGGCTGAAGAATAGTCTTGGGTCTGTTTCCCTGTTCATCTGAAACATGGGTATGGCACCCACTTGAGCAGTAATACCCGTGAAAGCAATGCAACTTTTCAGAAGTCTTGAAAGAAGGTACCTTTTGCGCACACTGTTGCTGCTGATCCTCCCGCCGGGGGACTAGGCATTCATAACGTGCTTAATTTGATTTGTCAAACCAGCTGGGTAACACGTTACACACTGGCCATAAGTGTTGGTTTTTGCTATCTGGAAAGGTGAACCTTCAAGAAAGTCGCAGTTTAGTATAAAAATGTTGCGATTACAGAAATGTTTTGCCATCCCACTTGGTTTGGATGCCGGTCACAGCATCCAAACCCTTGGCAGACCTGTGCCGGTGGAAGGTGTCTGCAAGGAGTGTCCCTCCTTCCCCTGCGCATGGAGAGGTCTCTGACTTAATGATAAAATGTAAAACACCAATTTGGGAATGAAATCCTTGTCCTGTCAGTGGCCAAACTCTGGCTTCAGCTAGTCCAGGGTACAGCCTTGAGTTTTTTTCCCCCAAAGGGTTAGAGCAAATGAGATTTATTTCAGTTGTGATTGCAAGAACATGTTAGTCAAGAAGACAGACTGGTTTTTTTGCATCACAAACTGCTATATTGAGTTTTCAACTTGACAGCTTGCGTGGCTTGGGTTTACGTTCCTGTTCATTGGAGGTGATGAGCATTGACCACTTGCTTTGTGCATAGCGTGATGTTAGTCTAGGCTCTGCAGGTAACATAGTGCTGCAAAAGCTGAGTTTTGCAAATGTTGCATAATAACTAAACTGAGACTTTCTCTTTTCATAAGACCTTTCTCTTTGGGTTCATAATTCTGCTTTAAATGATGGCATCCTTTAAACGGTGCAGAAAGAGGGGGGACCATTGTCACCTTGTTAAACGCAGTGTTGAAATTACAGAAATTTCAGTACCTTAATAAAGACTCTGTTTTAAAGAAAAGCGTTTTTCTTAAAGGTACTTTTAAAAAAGGCATTACAACCTTACAGCAAGCAGGAGATGGGAAGAACAGCGCCTGTGGAAATTAAGGTGTCTATGTGGATAGCAACGTGTGCACGAGGCCGTAGGGAAGAGCAGGCCCTCGCTGCTCCACTGGCTATACGTGCTGGGTTCTCCATAGGTGACTGCTTTTCTTTCCTGCGAGGTTCTGTATGCCCAGAAAGACAAGAGAACTAAATTTCAACCTAACAGACAAATCTGATGTGATTTACTGATTGTGTAATTGAGTGATGTCTTTGAAGGCAAACACAGACCTTTTCCACATGGATTTTAGCAGGAGCAATTAGAAATGAGAATGCCGGATACCATGTGCTTCAAATCATATACAATTTGTATGAATTTCTGTATGTTGCCAAGACATGATCTTTTTGTTCTTATTGTATTTTTCTGTAAATATTCCTGGCGCTAAGTTGTAAAGTAAAGGCAAAATGTAAATATGAAGATGTGAACTATGTTCTCTTGTCTCTAGTACTTTATCTCTTATTTGTTTAGGGAAGGCACACAAAGGCTTGTTTGTATTTATGCCAATTCTTTGTCCAGGAGAAACACATCAAATATTGAATGTAACACAGTTAGTCCAATAAATTTTAAAGATTCTTATCTAGTAACTTTGCAGTTGTCAATTTTTAATATTTTCCAATGCCTTTGGTTGAAATTAGCAGCCAACAGAGATGTTTCCCAGGGAAATAGCAGACGGATGTAGTAAAATTGTGCACCCTCTACTACGCAGCAGCTATGGTAACAGTGCAGCAGCTTATATTTAAGGAAATCACGTTGCATCTCGATGGTGTGGGGAATGAAAACATGGAAACACAGCTTTTAAAGGGAGACCCAATGCTCCTGCAATGCAAATGTTCTCTGGTTACTCAATGTGCTGCTTCCTCTCAGGCGTAGGTCCCCTTGTGCAGCTGGCTTTGCTGGCACCCTGCGAGTGGAACTGGGGAAGCTGCTGCGATAAAGCCGTGCAGTTAAAATGCAGCGCAGAGTCCTGTTGAGTGTTAGAGACAGCTCTTATTTCTGTGTGGAATGAGGATAAAAAATTAGACTTCTCCATTGTTTGGATTAGGAGAGGAGCTGGGCAGCAGTGCAGCGATGCACCCAGCGAGCTCTGGGGAATTGGGAAAGCTTCTGGAAACCTGTGGTCAAGGGCAGGGTTTGTCAGCACCCCTCCAGCGTCGGACCAAGAAGCCAAACCGCCCACTGCCCCTCTCCAAGCTTCCCAGGGAGGGGACGAGCTCTCGCTAACTCACTGTGGGTTCCCTGGGTCAGGGCTGCAGTGTTTGGTCTGGCAGGACCCTGCCTGTGTCTCGGCGCTTTACGGCGGAGGCACCAGGCAGTGGTTACCTGGTAGTCGCCCTGCCTTGCCTGTGGCACTTCACAGCAGCTCTTAAAGTGAGATGCTGCCTTCGGGACGTTAGCCTTTCGTGAGCTGTCTACGTCTCCTTACCTGAGGGCTGGAAGAAAAACACTGAACTAACCATTCCAGAAACCTCAAACAGGGCCATGTGAGTGTTGGTTTTCCTGCCAGCTCCCTCTGATAACTTCAGCAACTCACCACGTTGCTACCAGGGAAGGTTAAGGGCAGGTCCCACGCTGATCTCTGAAGAATCACAGAAATGAGTGATAAATAGTTAAATATCTTTCTCTGCAGTCCCAAAGTGTAGGGCCAGTAGCAGAGAGGGCTTTCCGGGGTTGGTTTTGGAGGCCCGATGCTTTCTCCTTCCCTACAAAGGAAGCAAAAGGCACTGGGCAGAGTGATCCATCCCTCTCCCCGGGGGCTGGGAAACCTTGGCTGTCCTTGCCATGCATGCTGCCCACTGCCGTGGGCTTCTCACTCACTACAGGCTTCTTCCTATTGCTTTCCCCAGTTGGGGCTTTTCCCCAATTTTCATTTTGCAGAGCACAGTTTCTGGCCATGCTTCAGCTGTGCAGGGAGCTGCTCTTCAGCCGATGTCTGCTCCTCCTCAAAAATGCTTTCCTTTGCTGTGGTTCTCATAACACAGGTTTTCAGCCCAAAGTGGACAAGCTCTTTGCCCCTGAATAAATGAATTTCCACTTGGCTGTGCTGAAGTGCAGGTAGGCTGGTGGCAGGTCAGCAATGGCCCAAACCCCCCCTGCCACGTGCTGCACCTGGGGTGCCACGGACTCATCCTGCACCAGCACTTGTCACCCCAAGCTACTGCCAGCCCCCCTCTTTTTTCCCCACTTTTATTGATAAATCTGCTGATAGCCTTGGGCTGGGCGTTAGATGCATCTCCCTGCCCTGACTGTGCCAGCGGGCGCGGGGATGCCCGTGGCTTCGGAGCCTGGCCCTGAGTTACAGCAGCCTCCAAACCCTCCTGCCGGGAGCTGCCTGCGGGTCTGCCAACGCGCTGGCCCTGGCGCTGCCGGTGGGAGTGGGATGGTACCCGTGGTTCCTCGGCCCCATCCTGCACGGCAGCCCGAGGGATGGCTTGGGGTGCCCTGGGGGAGCTCCCGGCAGGAGCAGGGGCTGGTCGGGAGGCTGAGGGCACCCTCCCAGCCCAGGGCCCTTTGGAGCAGGGGTGTTGCAAAGGGATCGGCCGCTGCTGAGCTGTGTCAGGAGGCTGGAAAGCTCAATTAAGGGCCTCGGGTTGTAAGTGCCTTTTCATCAGCAGAGCCCACAGAAATGGGAGGTGTTGGGGGGGGCTGTGTGGGCGTGTGGTGGTGACCAGACTGCAGCTTCAAGCAAACCCAGGAGCTCAAAGGCAACTCAAGTGGCTCCTTCTCTGCCCGGCTTCCTCGGGGCACGAGAGCCTGGCTGGGAGCAGCACCAAGCAGCAATTTGGGTGGCTGTTTTTTTATTAAAGCTCCTCCCATGCACTGAAGGTATTTGATGCTGAGGCAGTAAACAGAGTCATGAAACTCCTGTAGTGCACCAGGGCATCGTTTTGGAGGCACCATGCAGATGATTGCTGTAAAAGCAGGAGTAACAAACCCAGGGATGGAGGCAGGAGTGGCCGCAGTGCAGAGCAGCCCAGGGACAGTCGGCCTTGCCCTCTCCCACTGCCGGAAATTAGAATTAATTTCTAATTTGCTGTTAATTGAGGGGAGCTGATCCATGGGGCATGCACCCCACATATGTCCCGCACCCAGTGTCTGGCCCAGCCCGGGTGAGTAGAGGGGCCCAGGACCTTTGCCATGGGGAATGCAGATCAGACGTCTCGTCCCCAGCGCCCTCCGCCATCCTCTTCATCAGCTCAATTCCTATAAACTTGCTGAGTGAAAGCTGGAGAAACACTGCATGCTGACGCCCAATACACCCGTTTTTCTCACCACAGCATGGCTAGTTCTGACCACAAATGGAGCCAAATCGCATTACAAATAATTTTCCAGGGTGAAATGTAATTTAGTTACTGCTTTAAGCCAAGAAAATATTATTTGGCTGCTGGCAGTGAACATGCGTCTGTCGGGAGGGGGGGTAAGAGGCTGAAGGTGGAGCTGGGCTGAGCCGTGGCTGCAGGCATCCTCCAGCGCACCCGCTGTGGTGGTGGGTGCCCCCCCAGGTGTGGGTGGCCCCCAGGTGAGGGTGTCCCCCAGGCCAGGCAGATGCTGATGGGGTGTCCCTGGGCTGTGCCGGTGCTGCCAGAGCGTCCCTGGACCATGTTGGTGCCGCCGGAGTGTCCCTGGGCCACATCAGTGCTGCTGGGATGTCCCTGGGCTGTGCCAGTGACACTGGGGTGTCCATGGGCCACACCGGCAGGGCACCCCAGGGCTGTGGGTTGGGTCATTGCCACGACAACAGGCCCCATCACCAGCATCAAGGAGGAGGGCAGCGTGTTGCTGTGGCAACCAGGAGCATCCCGGGGGTCTCAGTCCTAGCTTTCGGCTGGGGCGACAACATGGCTTTGCATGCTGCTTTGGGGGAAACCCCTCATTCCCAGCGCTGCCCCAGAAGCTGCGGGCAGCACCCGGGGCAAGGCAGCGGCCGAGGGGAGCCGGGTGGAGGCTCACCTGGGTGCACACGAGGTTTAGACCTGCTTTCTGCTTCCTGCGAGAGCAGTGATGTTTTCTGCTTTATTACGTGCGCCGTGTCAAAAACACCTGCCCCGCACACGGGGGCCCAGCTCTGCCTTTAACCCACACGGGGGTGTGATGGGAAGAGGCAATGCACCACGGCTCTGGGGCTCACACCAGGTTTTCTTACAAAGGTTTTACTGGGAAAGGCAGAGATGGGCCAATTCATCCTGGCGGCAGAGGGAAAGGCCCGCTGGGCTGCCCTCAGAGCCAGCGCCCGTGGGACGGGAGGAGCCGCAGCGTGCGGGCACCACCACCTTCGCCAGTTCTGGGGGCAACAGGCTGCTTTCGGGCGGTAAAACCGCTCCCCCGCCCAGGGCAGAGCCCCGGCAGCAGCAGGGCTGTCGCCCGGGGCCGGGGGTACGGGGCCGGCACGGGGGTCCTCTGCTCCCTCCCCATCTTCTCTCGGCCCCAGCCCCGTACTGGGCTTTGACTCCCCCAGCACAGGCCGCCTGTGCCCACCTCCAGCGTCCCCAGGAGCATCCCCAGGGAGCTGTTGCCCATCGGCACATGCTTCTCCTCCCCCTCCTTCCTGGGGCTTCCCGCAGCCCACAGCCCTGGCCCCCCACGTGCGGGCTGCGGCGAGCCCCGGGGCTGCTCCGCGGTCAGCGAGGCAGAGGGGCCCAGGGCAGCCCCCAGCCAAGCCGGCGGGAGGGTGCTCCGCTGCGGCCCCCCTGCCTGGCCATGCTCCTGCCCGGCCCTGGAGCGCTGCAGGCAGGGCTGGGGGGGGAGGCTGGGGGGCCGGGGGGCCCAGAGCAGCCCCTCCGCGGCACCCCCGCCCCCGCATCCCGCCAGAGGCTTCCCCGAGCTGGCGCTGGGACGTGTGTCCTTTCGGGCAGGGACAAGGGCCGAGTGCCCCCACGCTCCCCCAACAGCCTGTGATGGAAGCACATTTGATGACATTATTAAATGATTCAGTGCATTTTCTGCCTCTTAAAGTACTTAATATACGTGCCTGTGTGATTCATTATTATTATTATCTAATAAAAGATTATCTGACTCACTTTCATGTTTCTTCCAATTACAAATTGAAATTGTTCCCACTATGACCTTGCAGCTGCTAGATTTTCTAAAATTAGCCATAATGATGCATTTTACCAAGATAATTAATTAGCTAAACTGAGAAAATTGAGTAGTAGAACTGCTTCACATGCTGCTAATTATCTTTTATTATGTCATCTTTACATGCAAATAAAGAAATATTGTGATTATTTTAAATACTGTTTTCATTAGCTAATATACTTGTTAGCATAGCGATGGCTTGATTCTTCCTCGGCAGCAAGAGCCCTTGGGGACTCTGCTGCTTATTGACTGCAGGACTCTTCCGTTCAGATTAAGAAAATATAGTTACGGTCCAAATTAGGTTTATTTTGTCGATTTATTTTAACGGCGGTGACGGCCAGCAAGCAGGAGGGTGTCGGAGATGGCAGGAGAGCCGGGAGCACCAAGGGCTCCAGCTGAAGGTCAGGGGGCTCCCAGGCGGGGGGAGAGGGTGGGGCAGGGGTGCTGCCCTCCCAGACTCCTCTTCCTCAGGGGCCCTCCTTGCTCAGGATGTGCCCCGTGATCCCAAGCTCCGGTTCAGCCATCCTGGAGCACCCGGAGCAGCTCCTGGCGCCTTGCAGGAGTCTGGCAGCGGTTGGGTGGGCGCAGGGCAGGCGCCGTGCACAGTGCTGTGCGAAAACCCTTCCTATCGGACACCATCCACGCGGCCACGGGCACTTCAGGGCAGCAGCATCGGTGCGGCGGGGAGCCTCACATCCCCCCGCTTCCATTGGAGGTTTCCTGCTCCAAGAGCCAGCTGGTCGGCAGAGGCTGGCGCGGGATGCTGAGAACCCCCTGCGTTGCTCCCCAGCACCTCTGTGCGGCATCTGCTGGGTTTTCTGCCCCGGTTTTATTTTGTCCCATCCCCTCTGTCACTGGCATCCCGCTGGGGTCCCCTCCCCACGGGCCCAGGCTGGGTCCTCCAGCCAACAGCTGGGAAAACGCCGCCCGCCTTTGAGAAGCAGCTTTCGGCAGAGCCACTGCTCGCCCTGGGGCTGGCAGGGTCCCACCCGTGCTGCTGCCTGCTGCTGGCTGCCGGCCTTGCCCTGGAGCGGGTTGGGCCACGGCGCTGCAGGTCGTGTCAAACCGGGTGTCGGCGGTGGGCAGGAGCCGCTGCGTTTGGGGAGCCCGGGACGTGCTCGCGTGCCCGCCGAGATGGCTCCTGGAGCTCGTTTCCAGTTCACTGCTGGCTCACGGGTGGCAGCTGCTGGGGGGTTTGGTGCTCCTGGCCTCGGCTTTGGCACCTGGGTCCCTTCCCTGGCATGGGCAGGATGGGGCAGGGGATGCATTTTACTCCCTCCAGCCTTTTGCTCATAAATAACAGCTATAATTTATACCAGCGGGGGAAAGAGCTCTCTGGGTAGGTGGCTTTTCACAGCCCTATAACAACCCAGAGGGGTGAACAGGATTCGAGAACTCGTCACAGAGATACTTCCTTCTGGCTTACTGGTCCGAATGGGTCCACGCTGGAGACGCGGTGAAGGCAGCACCGCAGAGTGCCACGGTGTCACCAGGCGGAGTGGGCCACAGTGCCCCGGCCGCTGCAGGTACAGCCCACGCCTTCGGCAGCTCTAACACAGCGTCTCGCCGGTGCGTTGTGCTGGCACTGAGTCACAGCCAGCAGCAGGGCTACGCACAGAGAAAATAAACCCTGGTAATAAACCTGCCAGGGGCTGCAAGGCACCAGGTGGGACGGGCTCGGGGCTCCACAGGGCATTCGGGGCCCTGGGGGCGGCTGGATGGAGGAGCAGGGCTGGGGCGCAGCAGGGCCGGACGCCGGGCACGGCCCCGGAATGGTTTATGCTGGAGCTCCTGGGGAGCGCAGGCACAGCCCTGGGCTCGCCTGGCGGACGGGGCAGCGGTGTGCGCCACGGGAGCGGGGAGCAGCCCGGCCCCGGCACGGCTGCTCGCTTGGTGCCCAGGAACCACGGCTTTCTGCCTGGACGTGCAGGCAGGCAGGCAGGGCCTGCTGCCCGTGTGGCCTGTGCCAAGCCCGGTGAGCCCCGCGCTCCCAGGCAGAGCTGCTCCAAAACCTCTAGTCTGAATATTTGTCCCCTTGAGCACACTCCCACAGTGGCACTGGCTCCATCCTGGGAGACGTGCAGCCCTCTCCAACTCCACGGGTGACCTTGCTTTGGCCAGGAGGGGGGACTAAGCATCTCCTGAGGCTCTGTCCGGCCCAGAGGACCTCATCACCCCATAAGCCTGAGCCCTTGAGGCCCTCGGACCCCCGTGCCGTCGCGGCACGGCACCTGCCCAGGAGACCCAGCTTCCGCCCGGAGCCAGCGCCGGTGCCGGTGCCGTGGTCGGTGTAGGAGTGGGAGGGGCTGGCGGGGACAGTGGTGCCCCCGGCAGCAGCCACTCACCCTGCCTGGGCATTCCTGGGGACAGATGCACCCAAGCGAGCGGGAGCAGATGTTGGCTGTGCCAGCCACCCCACGGGAAAACCCCTGCAGCGTGGCCGGTGAGTGCCGAGCCCGGTGGGCACAAGGGCACCACAGCCCCTGCTGCCACTGCCGCAGCTGCCGGCCTCTGCCATCACCCACTGCTACCTTCATTTCTATGCACAGCTTGAAAACTGACTTACTTGAAGCTCCCATGTGCTTCAGGAGCACCTTTTTGGGCAGAGCCCCATGTGAGCTCTATCACCTGCCTCTCGCAGTGGGCAGAGCCCTGCTCCTGCTGCCTGTGTCCGGTGGCATTGCCTGGGACAGCCAAAATGATGTGTCTATAGGTCCCTGTTCGCCATGGTCATGGTTAATAAACCCCAGATAGCTCCACACCAAGGAAAGCTCCTTATTTTCTGGTGGTAGCAGCTGGGCAGGGAGAAGGATGGCGGCTGGGATGGGCACCAGGTACTTCTCCAGCTCCTGGCCCACCCCAGACCCAGAGTTTCTGTGCTGGGACTGAGCACGTCCGAGTGGGGTCAGCCTGGCCCCGCAACCCCACACGCATCCCTCCAGCTTCGCAGGGTCCCCCTGACCGCTGGGTCACCCACATGAAGATGGACCCTGCCCGGTCCTGCTGCCATGGGACACCTCCCTGGGACAGAAAGCAAAAGAAATGAGCTGGAAGTGACAAGGGAGGTTTAATCGAAAAATTGCAGGAGAAAGCTGAGCACCTTGCTGGGAGGGGGAATCAGAGACATGGAGCAGAGTTTTTCTCAACACAGTTTGAAAGTGACCATCAGGAGCTCAGGGCTGCAGGTCCTGGGCAGGATGGGCTGGGTTTCGTCCCTTAGCTTCACTCTCCATGAGGGACAGGGAGAACGCAGCCCTCCCCACACAGCCCCTGCTCCATCCCTACCTACTGATGGCGCTTATAGAATCATAGAATCATAGAATGGTTTGGGTTGGAAGGGACCTTTCCAGGTCATCTGGTCCAGCCCCCCTGCAAGAGCAGGGACATCTCTACCTAGATCAGGTCACTCAGAGCCCCGTCCAACCTGACCTTGAATGTTTCCAGGGATGGGGCCTCCACCACCTCTCTGGGCAACCTGGGCCAGTGCCTCACCACCCTCAGTGTAAAAAATTTCTTCTTTATATCTAGTCTGAATCTGCCCTCTTTTAGTTTAAAACCATTATCCCTCGTCCTGTCGCCGCAGGCCCTATTAAAAAGTCTGTCCCCATCTTTCTTATAAGCCCCTTCTCTTCTCTAGGCTGAACAACCCCAGCTCTCAGCCTTTCTTCATAGCAGTGCTGTTCCACCCCTCTGATCATTTTTGTGGCCTCCTCTGGACCCGCTCCAACGGCTCCGTGTCTTTGCTGTGCCGAGGGCTCCAGAGCTGGACGCAGTACCCCAGGTGGGCTCTCACCAGAGCCGAGCAGAGGGGCAGAATCCCCTCCCTCCACCTGCTGGCCACGCTGCTTTTGATGCCGCCCGGGATACAGCTGGCTTTCTGGGCTGCGAGCGCACATTGCACGCCAGCAGCCTTTTTCCCTCGGGAATACTAGAGCTCTTCTGCCTTAAATTTCACATCCACCGCGGCGATGGCTGGTGCTACTGTTTCTGAAACACTGATGATAATTACAGGCTGGTTTGCCCTGGGGATGGGATTAGTTATTTGGTCCAGAGCCAACATGCGCATCCATCCCCTGCATGTTCCTGGCGAGGCTGGGGACACCGGGGACATGGGGACACCCTGGCGTGGCCGTTTGCAACCCACAGCCCCATCTTTATTCTGCAGAAACCTGTTGCAGCAAAACTGTGCTGAACTGTGTCCCGGTGCCAGCACAAACCCCGGCACGGCAGCAGCTCCCTTTCCCAGGGAGAATAATGTCATGCTGTTAGGAATTCACATCAGACCAGACCCGCTATCACTCTGAAAATAAATTTCTTCGTAATTTTGTGTAATTAAGTAGTAATTCACTCCCTAAGCAGTTGCTTAGCCGTTCAGGTTCTAAGCAATATTTATGGCTGTTGACTGCCGTGAGAGAGGAGGTCGGAGCGGAGCACTGCTGTGCTGCTGCACTCAGGGCTCTCCTGCGGTGGGGACGGCGGCGGGGGCCAGAGGGGACGCGAGGGGGTGGCTGGCTCCAGGCTGCCCCAGGACCCTGGGGATGATAACTGGTGGGTGCTCGGTCTCCCGGGGCACTGCTCCGTGCTGACCCCCGCCTCGCCGCACGGTGGGCAGGGACACCCCGACTGCCTCTGCAGACGGGGTTTGATGAAGCTGCGCGTCCCCAGCCCGGCTCTGCGACAGGCAGCCGGTGCCAAGGCCACAGGCAGCGTCAGCCTGGCCGCGGTGGGGAGGAAGGGGAGCCCCAGCCCCACTGGCAGGCAGGCAGGGAAGGACTGGCTGGGTTTTTATTTGACTTTACCCGTGACCTTTCAGCTGGAGCAAAACCTCCCCTGGAAACGCTGGGGGTCAGGCGCAGGCTGGCAGCAGGGCAGGCAGCCCAGGCAGCTCAGCACCAGGAGCTGTGACGCGCTGGGCACCCCGGCAGCACCACGGTCCCATCCTCCTCCTGCGCCGGCAGAATGCCTGGGGATGGAGGAGCGAAATGGAGAGGGAACACGAGAGGCCATGAGCTGCCCGTGCTGCCTGCGAGCAGCGGCCCCAGCTCCAGTCTCCCACAGCACAGGGCGGAGAGGACCATCCTAATTACCGCCTCTAATTACGATAGCAAGTGACTCTGCGAGGGCTGTGTGGCCACCTCTGTCCCGTGCCGCCCCCCCGCCAGGCCAGCGAGACCATGGGAGCGGGGACACCCCAGCACGGCCCCGCCGCAGGATGAGGCCCCATGCCAGGGGACATGCTGCTGCTGTTGGGCACCCCTGGAGACAGATTCGCTTTTGCTGAAGCATTTTTAGGATGTTGGGCTTCAAGGTTTCCAGCTATGAACCCCAAACTGCGGTTTTATGAATGTGGAGAGGCAGCATCGACCCGCGTGGCATTTCGTGGCAGTAAGAATGAGGGCACCGCGCTGGTGTCGGAGCAGAGGACATCTCAGAGGGGTTGGTCCAGGCTGAACCTTGGGCAGCCTGAAGGTCTCCCTGGGGGCAGGGTGCAACGCAAGGTGCAGAAGGTCACCCCAGGGTTAGCAAAGATCAGCTCGCTGCCCGATGCAGCCATCTCTGCTCCCGACCCGGGTCTTTCTCTATTAATATCTCCCCCCCAGAGAGACAGAAGGAGATCATGGGTGACGAGGAGACTGTCGTGCCAATGGCCCAGCCCAGCCCTTTGTGTTACAAACCAAGGGCTTCCCGGAGCCCCGGAGCAGGAGAGCAGAGGTGCTGCCAGTCCAGCCATGCGCCTCTCCCTGCACGGGGCTCCTCGTGGCAGCTCAGATGGCAATAAAACTGCCATGGCGCGTGGCCACCTCTGAGCTGCCATTGACCATGACCGCACAGGGATGGTGCACCTGGGGAATGGTGCTGACAGGGATGGCGCGCACTCGGATGTGCTCGTGGGGATGGTGCACATGGGGATGGTGCAAACCGGGATGGTGCTGACAGGGGTGTTGCAGGGGGAGCAGTGGCTGCAAGCTGCTGAGATGCACCAGCACGGCTGCTCTCGCGGCGGCACGAGCCCCAGCCTGCAGCCAGATGCTGGCTATAAAAGCCATCAGTGTTCGGAGGGGCGGCGGCAGCAGCTGACGAGCTAATTTTGTCTCACTGGGTGCCACACACCAGCCCCCTCCTGTACAGCTGCAGGAGCCAGGGTCACCCAGGATCGGGGGGCAAGGGAACACAGGGTCACCTTTGGTGAGCAGTGGGGCAGGGTGACGGCTGGGGACACTGCAGAGATGCAGGGGAGCGTGGCCACCTCCCTGCACGGTGTCGCAAGGTGTTCTCCTGTGTGCTGCAACCTTGGGCTGAGCTTTGGGTCCTTCAGGGTCCCTGAGCCTGAAAGGGCACCAGGGGCTCCTCAAAGCACATTCACACCCCCAGCCCCACGCCCCGTTCCCCTGGAGTTTGCCCTTGCTGGGAACTTGCTGGAGGTGGCTGCTCCTCGTGCCCCTATTCCTTCCCACCTGCCTGACCGGTCCTGCCGGAAACCCACACTTTTGCCCCAAAAATACTTGTCTGAAGTTTTTCTTGTTTGCTTTTGCCTTGCCCCGTCCCTGTTTTCCTCCTCCCCCACAACTTACCTGCTTTGGGCCCAAATAAATCCTGTCCTCCTGCCCTCCCTCCCCTGGGACGGTGCTGCCAGTGACAGCACTGCATCACTGTCCCTCCCGCAAGAGCCCCCCGACAGGGACAAAACGGGGCGAGTGAGGCCCTTCCTTCACGCCAGCACCGGGCTCAGTAATGAACCGGTGCTAACTGACACCCTCATGGCTCCGGGTTTTGTTCTCTTCAGTGGCCGGTGCTTAATGAGCCCTCGGCACAGCCGTGCTCTCCGCGTGGCTGTGCCCGTGTGCTCCCAGCACAGAGCATCGGGATGGGGCTGGCGGGGGCTCATTTTTCCAATCCTCCCACTGCAGACCCCTGTCTGGCAGGGGAGGGAGATGCTGCGGCAGCCTTGGCCCCTCGACAGGTGCGGTGGGCAGGAGGTGACGGCCTGGCCACTCCCTGACTCAGTTTCCCCATTCGTCACGCACAGCTGATGCCCCAGGGCCACGCCACGCATCTGCCGGGGCTGCACGGTGCCAGGGTGCGCGGTGCCCAAGGAGTCTTGGGGTGCCATCCCAGGGCGAGGCCCCGCACCAAGCCAGGCGTCGGTGACCACAGGTGCCAAACCAGCCCCTCGCCTGGCAGTGGGGACAGGCAGCTGCTTCAAAGGCAGCATTTAGGCAGGCAAGAGGCACGCAGCAGGGGATTTACAGCTCAACCCTCTGCCCACATGGAGAACTGGAAATACTCAGTGCCATTAATTTCTGCTAAATAATTGCGCTGGTTCGCCAGGGTTTGTAACAAAACGATAAGGAATCAAATTGCTTTAATTCCCTAAGAATTGTTATGACATCTCCAAAAGGAGTAAATTATTTCATTGCATCAAGGACAATGAAAATGAGTTTTGCTTTCAGAGAAGAAACTTCCCCATCACAGGGCACTGGGCTCCAGCACAGCATTGCTGCCCTAAAATATGAGCCCTTAAAAAACTCCCTTATTATTTTCTTCCCAGTTCGTCTTCAGCAGAGACCCTGGCTCAGAGGATCGCGGGGTCACTGACGGGACCTCTGGAGGTCTCCAGCCCCAGCCCGAGCCTCTCTCGTCCCAGCATCCACCCGTTGTCCCTTGTCCTCCCAGTGCACGGCGAAGAGCCTGGCTCTGGCTCCACTCCCGCAGCCCTGGATGCTGTCGGACCCCGTGGGCAGGCTACTCCGCTGGCTCACAGCCTGCGTGTGTCCCCCAGGACCACGGGTTAAAAAAAACACCCTGGAAAGTTGTGGAAACAGCCTGGCCCGGGGTGCTCGGGCGGCCGGGCTCCTCTCCCAGAGGGCCAGCGGGGCCCAACAGCTTTTTGCTTCTCTGCAAGGTGCTGCAGCAAAAGGGAGGTGTTGGCAGCAAGGCAGGGCAGCAAACAATCATACCGATGCAGCGGAAGGATATGAGTGCTCCTCGCATTTGCGCTGATGGCTGTTTAATGAGCTAATTTTCCTTCACACTATTGATTTCCCTGGGCTCTGCTGCGAGATGGCTTGCCTCTGGGTAATGAAAACTCGGCCGCTCTGAGCAGAGCCCTCCCTTAAATCCACAGGACACGCTGGCGCGGCACGGGCAGGGAGCACCCCACCGCTTGGGGCTGCTCCGGGCAGGGCTGGGGGGGGCTCGTTTTTCCAAACCAGTATTAATGACGAAGCACAAAGCTCTGGGAGAGGGCTCATGCCCCAGGGAAGCATGTCCAGAGCTTGGATTTATGCCAGATACTTAAAATGCCCAAGTATTGCCTTGCACCTGGAATGACCCAAACGTGGCTTTTCCCGGCTCCGATGCTGTGCCGGGAGTCTGCCGCAGACTGAGGTGGACGCTCCTGTCATGTACACACATGCGCACATGCACACAGACACACATGTGCACGCACATGCACGCACACACAGAGCCCCTTCTTGCACCATTACTGACTCCGCAGCCAGCACAAAGGGGCCTGGGGGGTCCCGTCCCTCCCGCTGGCCCCTTGCCGTGACGCCTGTGCGGGGACAGCAGTCCCCAGGCAGCATCACCCCTGCCCGACAGCTGCCTGCAGCAGTGCTGGGGGCTGCTTCACAGAGCCAGATGATGTTCAGAGCCCAGCGTGGGTGCTCGCTGCTCGCCCTCCTTCTGCTTCCCTTCCTGGCCACCCTCACTCCACCTCCTGGCATCAGTGATGGAAGCAGAAGGGGTGCCGGCCGCACCAGCCCCAGCGCTGCCCATCTCCCCCGGGACAGGCCTGGCGCTGCCTCTGGTGCACGGATGGGTTTGCAGCCCCATGTCCACAGCTCGAAGGAGCCGCAGGTGACCCCGGAGGTGGCATTTCCAGCGCAGCCCTTGGGCACAGAGGAGGACAGGGGGTCAGCCCACCGCATGCCTGCCCCACCGGCGTGCTCGGGAGGGATAAACAAATGGAGCTGGAAGTCTTAATGCGTGATCAAGATTATGATTTAATTGGCATAACAAAAGCTTGGTGGGCTCAGCCACATGACTGGAATATTAATATGGAAGGATGCAGCTTGTTCTGGAAAGACAGGCAGGGGATTAAGAAGGAATGTGTGGCTTTGTATATTAAGGCTGGATACATTTGATTTGCAATCCAGGGAGAACCTGGCTGCCATCCTGCCGCACACCGAGGGGCTTTCCGTCAGGCTCACCCAAAGCCCGGGACATCATGGTGATGGAGAATGTCCCTACCCGAGCGGCCAGTGTGGAATCAGGACAGCAGGGACAGACTGTCCAGCAAATACTCCCAAGGCATTAAAAGTGATTTTTTTCGGGAAGAGGCGAGCAGACGACAAAGGGTCTGGCTTCGCTTCTAACCTCCAGGGCGTGGATGCAGAGGGTGGGGGTAAATAAGTGGGATGAATGCAGCCGAGACATGAAGGAGCTCCTTGTCTTGTGGAGGGAAAGAACCAGAACTTGGGACTGAGAAAAGGGACCTCTGGGGATGCCTGGTCCAACATGCTGCTCCGCGCAGGGCCAGTCAGACCAGGGTGCTTGGGGCTTTGTTCAGCTACAGTTCAAATACCTTCAGAAACGGAGATCGCAAACCTCTGTGAGCCCTGGGCCAGGGGCTGACCACCCTCATGGGGAAAGTCTTGCCCTTATATCAAGTTCCCCGAGCCTGCTGGGTCTTGTCCTGCCCCTCTGCACCCCAAGCGTCCCATGCTCCAGCCCTCTCCTACCCCCCATTAGTGACCATTTCTGCTGTCCACATCTCACCAGCCTGGCTGCAAGGAGGCTGCAGGAGACCATCCCAAAGGCCACGCCAAAGGTCATGGCAAGATGGAGAGCAGCCCGTGCTCTCTCCAAACTACGAGCCTTGGACCAGTTGGGTCCAGCCTTGGACCAGTTGGCTGGGGAGCGGCTGGGAAGCAGACGGGCAGGTTTGAATGTAAATGCAGCAGCTTGGAATGCGAAATCAAGAAGGCCAAAGGGAAAAGAAAAAGGATTCAGAGAGCAAGGCAATGAGAGCATGTGGGGAGGAAGGGGACGGGCTCATGCTGCAGGGTGGGAAGGGGAAGCCCTTGACAGGGATACTGCGGTGCTGGGGGCATTCACTGCCTCAGTCCATCAGCCTGGATCAGCCGGGGTGTGCAATTAGCACCGGCGAAAGGGCAACAGCTCTGCTGGGAACGGGGCTGGGGAGCTTGGAGAGACTGAACAGTCCAGGCAGGCCAGGCCTGGCAGCCCTCTCAGCGGATGCAGGCAGAGCTGGCAGCAGGAGAGCCCGAAGCAGGAGGGGTAGAGCCGAAATCGGGGGGGCTGGAGCAGCAGAAGGGCAATGCTGTGCAGCTCTTTCTTTGAAAAGAAGAGAAAACCACAGAGTGCTCAGCGCGGCTTTGGTCCCCTGGGAAACACCAGGACAAGCAGCGAAGCAGCCTCAAGACCCCGCAGGACGGCACACGGAGGAGCAGCCGCCGACACTGACTTCTCATGGGCAAAACGTGGCAAACTCAATCTGATTTTCTCCTTTGACAGAAGAACGGGAAACACAGTGTGTCTATCTTGCTGTTTGTAAGGCTTCTGATGCGGGTTCATAAAAGAAGCTCAGAAGCAAGTTCCATATCACATTCAGCCTAACCCTGCTATAAAATGAGTGCTGGTCACAGCTCGGATAACCACCTCTGGGCTGCAGCTGCCAGGAGGTGAGATAACGGGATACAGGACTTGCAGACAAAATAGGAAGATATGAAGAGTGGGAATTATGTTGAAAGGCAGATTCCTAACCCCAAACTCTCCCTCCATGCCGCCCTCACTGACAAATTGGATAAACAGGCTTGGGGAGCAGGACACCATGCAGCACAGCCCAACGCCGGCAGCATCCCAGCACAACCAGGCCATCGTATAAACAAGAAATGGGGAGCAAGAAGCTAGTGAGTAATTTTGGAGGAAAGGACCTGACAATCTAATAAATCACAGTAGAGCAGGGGGCTAACAGCAAAAACGGGGCAAACACGATGCTGGGATGAGTAACCGGGAGGGCTTCGGAGATGCTGGAGGCGGCTCTGCCTTTCTCCACGGCACCGGGAAGTGGCGGCTGGAGAAGGCAGCCATGTCTGGACATTGCCCTTTGGGCCAGTTGGAGAGGATCCAGGGAAAGATGTCAGGCACCTGGAAAACATGACCGCCAAGAAAAACCAGCAAGACGTGGGACTGCTTAATTGGTAGGAGAGAGTGGAGGGGGCTGCGGCAGCAGTCGGCAGGAATGTAAATTATTCGTGCAATGAGGAAAGGCCTAATCTGCCTGTGCCGGGTAATGCAAGGAGAAGCAGGCTTAAATTATCACAGGGAAATTCAAGGTAGGTACCGGGAAAAATCTCCCCAGTCATGAGGGGGGAGGGGCTGGACTCTCCGTTGCCGAGGTTTCTGGGAGAGCCAGGTCCCAGGCAGCGTGGCACTAGCTGGTCCCAAAGGTTGCCTCGTTTCTAGGATTTTACCATTTCTGGGTACAAGCATATGGAAAACCCTTAAGGTGTGGGCCTGGCTGGCTTCACAGCCTGCAAAGAAGGAAAGGTAGAACAACTGGGCAAGCCCTGAGAGAACAACCCCTAGAGACCCAAAGGGATGAAAGGGTCTGTAGGGACCACGGGGGCAACACCAGCATCATCCCCCAGAGCCACACAGGGAGGTGCTGGGGGTCAGATATCAAACCAGCTTCCGCCAGGAACTGAGAGTGAAGCCAGGGCTGGAGAAGTCCCAGGAACGACCTTTTGGGGTAAAGCAAAGCAGGTGAAGCTCATGTGGGCAGCAGACCCCATGTCATGCTGGGTGCTCAACAGGAGCCTGGGGAAAGAGGAGCCTCCTGAGGAAACCTGCCTGCAAGCAAAATCAGTTGGAGTCAGTGAGAGGAAAATGTGCCGGGAGAGAAACAGTGTTTAAAGAGCTGAGGGCTGTGTAATTTGAATTTGTGAAATTATTTCTTTTGTCTCCATCCAGGGGCAGTCACAGCCAGTGGCTCTGCTTTAGTTGCACACACAGGATGAGCAGAGCTCATGGGAGGTGGGTGATGGATGTTCAGGGACCTGGCTAATGATGAGCAGCAGGTAAAGCACCTTTCACTCTTGTTAATTGGAGGAGCGATTAGAAGCACCTGTGAGCTGGCAGCTCTGAAGCAACAGGAGCCACAAAACCTGAGAGCACTGGGGAGCTGCTGCTGGAAAATCCTTCCCCTCCCAGCTACAGCTGCTGCCCGCAGGGTGGCCCTGGGGTTAGGCTTGACCAGATGAAGACAACAGCTCCCGCCACCATTGCTTGCTGCAGCAGTGCTGCATGGGGTCTGCACGGCAAGGGTTGCGGGTGCCGGTGCAGGCGTGGGGCAGAAGGATGCAGCACATCGCAGCTGCCTGCTCAGTGATTTCTTCCCAGCCTGGGACTGCACCTGCAGAAGAGCAGCACTAAAAGAAGATTAAGGCTTAGTTCTCCATAGACGTGAACTTCTGTGTGTAATTTGTGCCCCGTACGTGTCTGTGGGATAAGGTGGGCTGCGATACTGCGTCCCGGGGACAGCCTTGTGCCTTGTGGGACAGCCTCCCTCAGGGCGCGTGGGGCCCTGTGGGAAGGAGCCTCCCAGGTCCTAGCTGTGTGATCCATCACAAACTTACACCCGCACCATGAGCAGGGTGTAGTGTTGGACAGTCCACAGGTTTACAGCAACGACAAAGCAGAGGGCTCACCGCGGGGCCAGGGCAAGCGACAGCCCCGTGCACAGCAGCTCATTGTCAGGGAACCGCGATGGCGCGGGGGATTGGCCAGGAAACTCTCAATTCCTGGGAGCACCCCATCTCCTCTGCCATCAATCATCTGCAGTAGCAAAGCCCAGGAAACCGCTTAATAATCCCAAATAGTCCCACAAGAAAATTTACAACAGCAATCATGTAATTTATCTGATAGAAGCTCCTGAGGGCAGGGGAATTTCCTCAAATAACCACATCCAAGGGAACCGTCGTCCTTGAATGGGGAGTTTCCAGCTGAAGCCTGCCTTACAGACTCCTTAGACCAAGGCTGAGGAAACACCGGTCTGTGGGATCCCTGGGGTCCCCTGCGTAGGCTGGAGGTCGACTGCTCTTGCCGCAGCCCGGCACCTGGAAGCGCGGGCAGGACAACCCTGCAGGCAACAAGCAAAGCCAGGGCCGAGAGGCATCTGGGCTGGGGTGTCTCCGATCCCGCGCATGGTTTGCCCACCGCTTCAGCTGCCCACAGAGGAGCCCACCACCTCCGTGCTATCGGCTCCAGTGAAGGGCGCCTGACTTACGGCAGTTGCAACAGGGGTCAGCCCGGGGTGAGTCCTGGAGTCGGGGGGTCCTGCAGTGCCCACAGGCCTGAGCAGAGGCATCCAAGCATCTCGCCTGTGTTCAGAGCCGCTCTTCAGACCTTGCACTGGAAAGTCAGCCTACTTTAACACAACCGGCCACACTGGTCTTTAAGATGCTGAATTCTGCCTTGATGCTAACACTGGTTAATTACTCATGCATGCTTACAGGCTGCGCAGGGTCTTTAAAAGTCTGTTCCTTCCCCCTCCAGCTGCCTGCAGGCTCTGTATTTCACAGGGGCTTAGGTGTGCTTCAACAGCCTGGAAGGGAAGGACGTGTGCTGCTGCGTCAGAGTAACTCCCCCTCCTTCCTGCTGCACCAGACCGGCTGGGACCTGACCATGGCCGCAGCCAGCGGAAAGGGGGTTCCCTGGCCGCTTGCCCTGCACGCAGCCAGCAGCTTGCCGGGGCAGCTCCAGTGCCTTTCTGGTTTGCTGCCTCACCAGAGGCACTCGGCTGTTGAGCTCTGCTTCTCACCTGCTTTGCAGCATGGCAGGGGCTGGGCTGACACCCCATCTCCAGCGGGACCTGGCAGCTGGACCTGCGTGTCCCCCTTGCCCAGGCTGCTTGGGTGTCACTGCCCACCATCAAGTGCTCCCAAGCAAAATCCTCCCAAAAGACCTTTGTAAACACAACTGATGCTTTTACTGCCGGTGTGACTCTACAGCCTCCATCTCCGCTTCCTGGCTCCTGTCTCTGACATGGCCCCCGCTCCCCAGCTGCTGAAGATGACCGGTGGCTGCAGCTGATGGGCTTGTGCACAGGGAAGGGCCACCAGCACAAGCAGCAAGTATGCATCTGCTGTGGGGATGTAACAGCATCGGCAAGGAGGGCTGGTAAATCTTCCTGCGGCTTGTCTGCAGAGCCCTGGTCAAGCCTTGCTGGGTGGTGGGTCCCAGGCAGTTCTCCCTGCACCTTGCACTGGGCTGTGGTCACCAGGTGTCACTCCCCATCTCTGGTGCCAGAGCATAACTTTGGAGCACACATCCCACAGCTCCAGCCTTCGGATGCTCAGCATCAGAGAATATCCTCTTCTAGGGCATGAGATGGTTGATGCAGGCAGAGACAGGTTTAGCCCAAGCATTTCCCAAAGCAATTGATCTTTGCTTCAGGCAGCACAACACTTTGCAAAATCAAAATCACTTTTGTGACATTCCTGAATCAACTTAAGGGGGCTTGTTCTAGGGGAGAGACAGACACATTAAGTTTTGCTCTAAAAGATGTGATTTTATATGACCTCTGGCAATTGCTCCTCAGACCCCTCTCCAAACCCCAGGCCTCAAACCCTCCTCCAAAGCCCAGGCCCGAGATGGTTCTGCATGGTATCTGGTTCACAGATGCAGGGCTCACGTACTGGAGTACTTGTATAAACCCCATGGCTCGCATTAAGCCTTCTGTCAACATCTGAACCATTGGAGGCAGAAGAAGAGCAGAGGCTGAGCAGCCCACCAGCCCCATCACACTCAGCTCCGGTCTGAAGCGACAGATTGGCACTCTCTGGTCGCGCTTGTGGTGTGTATGGGGAGAGGATGCTTGAGGATGCTCGAGCTGTCCTGACTGCCAGGTGCAGCATGCCCAGGCTGGCTGTGACCCCCTGCTACGGCCAGAACATGGTCCGTTCATGCCGATGACTCCAGTGCAATAACCCTGGTGGTTTTGCCCGGGTTTGTATCAGCATGAGTAATCTGTCTTGAAATTTGCTTCTAGAGAAAAAGGATGCAGTGAAACCAGAACTGTCTGCTGATGTGCATCTGACAGGGAGTTACATATCTGAGTATAAGGTCCACATTTGGAAACAATTTTGTGCGTCCACTATAAAATCTGTGGAACAGCTTCTGGACAGCCTATAGACAAATGTGCCCCTCTGCTTTGCTTCACAAATGGATCATCAAAGAGGGATTGGAGAACTGAGGCTCCTGGTCCTCGGTTTCTGCCAACCTCCATCCAGAGAGCCTGTGCACAGGGAGCCTGGATGGAGGTCGGACAGAGCAACTTGGGGGTGATGAGAGCTGAGCTTCCCCTCCAGCCTGGACCTAGCGCTGCGTGGCCAAGCCCTTGGCATGGGAGGATGCACGGTAGAAAGGTGCTGAGGGATCCTTCACTCACCTTGTGCTGGGACGAACGTCCACAACAGCCTGGGAAGACTATTCTGAGCGTAAAAGCTCCAGAGGCCCAGCAAAGCCACCGGCTTGTAAGGGGGCCACAGGTAACCATTGGAGACACACCCAGCCTCCCCGGAACCGGGCAAGTGAAGGACCCCTCTAAGATGTGCAAATGTCCAGACAGCCACAACAAGCAAAGGGCTGCTACATCAGCGGTTGAGACTAATTTACTGTGGTGGACAAAGCCCTGCATCCTTGTACCCAAACAACCCCAAGGCTAACAGCAGTTAATTGCTCCTTTAATGGCCTCTTCAGGCTGCCTCCAAAACCTGTGGAGTGGCTGCCCTGTTCCTGGCTGAGGGCTGCCACCACGGACAAAAGTCTTTATCTCCCAGGGCTTATGTCGTGGGGTGGCACATCGGCTAGAGGGAAACCACACTCGCTCTGCCTGCCCCTGCCCGCAAGATGGGCAGAAACCTCAGCACCCCGGGCTCAGCAGCACCCAGGCAGGCACATTTCTTGCAGGCAGCACTGGAGCATCCCTCTCTGCAAGAGGACAAGTTTAGCCTGGAAACACTTGGCATTTCTTCAGCCTCAAGGGAATCCTTCCTTCCCGCTGCCAAAGCTGTCCCCACAGCAGCCAGTGCCTGTTCCTGCAGCGGCAGCATGCCCAGCACGGTGCGTGTGGCTGCCCGAGGGCTGCACAGACCTGTGGCGCGCCGGCCCGGGCACAGGCACCCGCCCAGCTGAATGTGCTGCAGCACTGAGGTGTGCCTGGGTAGTCTGTACTGCCACTGAATATTAAGCAGATATTGGAAATCTCCGGGGCTCCTGTCCAGGAGAAGCAGCGCGGTCGGTACTAGCCTGCAGGCATGGCATGGCACGGCGCTGCTGCCCAGCCTGGGCACTCCTGGGTGGGGAGGCCGCACCTTCTGCTGCAAAATCTGCGCCTTGGATAAATCAGTGACATTTGCAAGAGTGGCATGCGACGCCAGAGGTCTCCGTCCCTGGTGGCAAGCTCAGACCTTGCTGCTCTTCACACACCCAGGCACAGAGCTGCACGCAGTGGCCTGCAGGCAGTCGTGCGGTGGTGGGTGCTGGCGTGCAGCAGCTGCTAGAGCAAAGTCACTGCCCCAGTCGCACAGGCAACATGATTCAGGTCACAACCACCAACCCTGGGACACGTCCCAGGAGCCTGTGCCCAACTCCCTGCAGACCTCGGGAGTCCTCAGGACCTCTCTGTAAGCAAGCGCGCATCCTGGGTACCACCAGGTCCCAAATGATGCTTCTTCTCCTGCTTCAGGGACACTGGCCAGGAGAAAGTCACAGGCACCCAAAGAGCCGATGTCCCGGCAGGAGACTCAGCTGCAGATCAGCCTCCACCTTTCCCACTGACATTCTGTGAAAGCCAACGAAGCATATTATTTCTTTTATTTTCTCATTGCTTTCTTTTGCATTTCTCGCTGTTGCCTAGCTGAGATGCTGTGAGTAACCACCTTCATTTGCATTTTGCTTTTCCTGATTCCAGTTAACATTGGTTTCAAGGTAAGTACGTAACAGTAACACGTTTCTCCTTTGGGGTGGGGCACATCTGTAAATCAGGGCCACGGTGGATGTTCATGCATGTGGTGGACAGCACAGTAGCCTCCACCCAGCACATTGCAGGTAACGAGGCAGGTAATGATGGCCCCTCCATGCATCCTGGTGCAGAGCTGGCTGTGCTCCCCGGGACAAGGCAGGTCCCCTGTGGGCAGTGAGGTATGGGGGTATCCTGAGCCCAGAGGAGTTTGCCGAGGGAGACTGTCACAATCCCTCTTTACAGAGACCAAAACTATTATTATTATTATTATTGTTGTTGTTATTTCAAATCAGATCAGAAGGCAGTGATCCCAAAGGTTGTGCACAACGATGGCTGCAGGCAGCAAGGTTGTGTTCCAGGTGATGCTTGACTGCAGCTCTGTTCAGCTGAGCATCCTGCACTCACAGGGGTTACATCCTGCACCCAGGAGGATTTGGGAATAGCCAAGCTCAGGACTTAATCCTGCTTTCCAGAGAGGCTGGGGGGGGGGGTGTTCCAGTACTGGTGTCAAAGGGTGCTGCGGCCACCCAACAACAGAGCTCACACTGGCCTTGTGAGGGGACCAGGTGGGAATGGTCCCAGTTCGGGTGCACCACTCAGTCCTGTTTGGCTGTTGCTAACACAGTGAAATACCGACACTGGGACAGTTCTCAAATCACCTTGTCCAAAAAGACATCAATCGCACTCTGTAAATAATAAAACAGACGTGGCCTGGATTAAGACCGGATTGGTAGATGAGTTTCCATCCTAAAATCATATGTTCTGTCTCTACTGTGTCCAATTTTGGGGCCCACAAAATTGAGAAGCCAATTTTGTGGGCATCACCTGTCACTGATGCCTAGAGAGGCAGATGCCTAGAGACGCATCAGTGACAGATGACAGATGACCAAGATGGGCACAGGGCCCTTGAATACAGGAGCTGGGCCAGTTTCTTCTGGTGAAGAGGTACCTAGGAGCTGATCTAACAGCAGTGTACAAGTACTGGAAGGGCAGTTACAAAGATGATGGAGTAAAATCCTTCTTGGCGGTGCCTGGTGATACATTAAGGAGCAATAACCACAAAGTGAGTCCTGAAAGGTTCAGGTGGGATGTTAGGAAAACCCATTCTTTGGGAGGATGGTGCAGCCTTGGCACAGGTCACCAGAAAGGTGGGGGAATCTCTGGCCGTGGAGGGTGTTAAGGCTCAGGTAGGCAGAGCCATGGCTGATCTCATCTTGTGTTGGTCACAAATGTGGTGCTGGGAAGGGACCTCTGGAAATCTCTAACACAACCTCCTGTGGTCCCTTTCCACCAACACTTCTGCAATTCTGTAACAAAGGTGTTAAAATGTCTTCCTAAATGATATTTGCCAGATTAATTCTCATCCGGGAGGGGATTTGTTTGTGTCTTGCTTTACTGTTTCCTAACAGCTGGCCTGCCTATTTTGCATGTACAGCAATGAGTCACTTAACCATCCTTAGGCATTCTTTTGAGACCAACTGACCAAAAAGTGGTTAATCTGAAAGTAAGCTGCTTTGGTTTTCTGGTCATAAGTACCAGTTAATTCCACCTTTACAGGCATTCTTCATACAGAGGCCAAGGTGCTGCTCTGGAGACAGAGGGAGGCTTTAGCAAAGGATGGTCTTGGTTGACCAGTGCAGGATGAAAATGAAAAGATCAGGTACAGGCATGCCTGGTGGCTAGAGAAGGAGTAGGCAGGGCTAGGGAAAGGGGAAGGCACTGGAGAGGAATACTTCACATGTGAACCTTCTATAAACAGAAAAAGAATCTGAACCTGGGGGACAGGAGAGACAAAACCTACATCTGAGATCTCAGCAGTGTCCACCAGTGCCATCCATGGGCAAGGAGCCCGGTTGAGGGAGGAAAAAAGGGTGCAGGGTAAAGATGTGGGTTGGAGCAAGTGAGAAAGGATAAAGGGGAATGCTGCAGAGAAGGAAGCCCTGCCTCACTGGGAAGAGCACAGCGGTATACTGGTCTCTGCAGGGGATCTGGAGGAGGCATGGAACGGGGTGGGTGTATCTCCGCGACAGATCTCTGTCCCTTGGATGTGTCCTCTGTGTTTGATCCACACGTGTGCAGTGACAGGTACCTCCAGAGCACACCAGGACTGCCCAGTGGTGCTGCCTGCTCCCTGCCCAGGAGCCGTCCATGACCAACGGAAGAGCTGTACAGCCAAGAGGACAGCATCTGGGGAAAGCCAGGAGGAGTAAAGGGAATGTGCCAGCCAGACAGCACGGGACATCAGCACCAGCTGGTGCCGAACAAGCCAGGACTTCAGAGGGTGCAGCGCAGGGCTGTGCCAGCATCCCCCCGGGGCCTGGCAAGCGGGATGGCTGCATGAAGACTGCACTGCACTCGGTTAATCAGCCCTGAGTCTCAGCAGAGCTAATTAGCTCTAGCAGAGTTTTCTTTTGGTGCCGGAGCTATCTCACTCAGACCATCTATGCATCAGCTGGGAGAATGGAGTGACCCCACACTGCCAGCCCCAGTCCTCTTCCCAAGCAGGCAAGCAGCTCACGCCTTCTCAGGCAGAAAAGGCTGCCAGGCACCAAGGCTCCCGGCCACCAAGGCAAGGGTGCTGCTGGGGCCGGCTGCCGGGGTGCTGAGCCGGAGGAGGGACGGTGGCTGCGGCGCAAAGCCCCCAGGCGCTGCGTGGCCAGGAAGAGGCGCCCCGAGGAGGTCTGGTTGTGAGGAACTCCAACAGAAAAGCCGCCCCGGCAGGCCTGTCCCATCGTTAGCCGGTGCTGGACCCGGACCTTGCCGGGTTGCTCCCTGCCGAGGTTTCCCCGGGCCGGCGGCTTGCACAGCCGTGCCCTGACTGCCCCCAGCGGGCCTCCTGGAGCACCCCTCCGGGGAGCGCCGTTCCCGCCTCTCAGGCCGGCGGCCTCCCGAAGCTGCCCCCGCGCTCTCCCGGCCCCTTCTAAGCGGGGCCGCCCCCGGGCGCCTTCGCACCTCCCGAGGCCTCCGGCGGCCCTCGGCGCCAGCGGCCGGGGACAGCGAGGCGCAGGGCCGGGGACACGCACGGCCCCTCCGGCGGGCCCCGCTCAGCCCCGCGCTAGCCGGCGGGGCGGGCGGTGTCCGCTACAGGCCCCGGCGGGCCCGGCGGGCCGGTTCACATCCGGGGAACGAGCGGCGGGCGCGGACGTGGAGGGCGCGGGCGGGGCGGCGGCGGGGGGCGGGGCGCGGGGGCGGCGGCGCGGCCAATCGCCGCCGCGCTCTCATCGGTGCAAACAGGAGCACAATGGAGCGAGCGGCGGGCGCGCTGCAGCCAAGCTTGGCGCGGGCGCCGCGCGGCTGACGGCCCGGCCTGCCAATGGGCGCCGGCGCGCGGCGGCGGGCAGCCAATGGGCGCGGGGCGGGGGCGTGCCCGGGCGAGGTTAGGGTGTCCTTGCAGGGTGCTGGGCTAAACTTCACCAAATAATAGCTGTTTGTATTTGGGCGGCCGAGGAGCCATTTTAGGTAAGTTCTGCCCCGAACTTTTGGGTTCGCCCGCCCGGCGCGGCCGGGGGCGGCGGCGGCGGGGCGGGGGGGGGCGGCGGGGCCGCGCCGGGGCGGCGCTATGAATGAACTCGGCGGCGGCGGCGGCGGCGGCGGCGCGGGCCGCGGGGCGGGCGACGGGGCCGGGGCCGGGGCGGCCGCCGCCGGCCCTGTCATGGCTCCGGCGGCGGGGACGGGCCGGCCGCGGGGGAGGGGCGGCAGCGCCCCCGCCGGTTCCTCCTCGCCGCCCTCCCCCGCCCCCCGGGGCGCGGGGCCGGCGGCAGCGCGGGGAGGCTGCGGCCCCTCTCGCCGGCCCTACCTGCCGCTCGCCCCCGGCCCGCCGGGCGCGGGGAAGGCCGGGCCTAGCCGGCGCCGGGCCGGCAGCTCGAGGCCCGGCGCCCCCCGCAGCCGCGGCGGCCCCGGGGCGTGCGGGGGGCCGGGGGCGGAGGCGGGGCGGGCTCCCCCCGGCGCTGCGCGGAGGCTCCTCCCGGCCGGGAAGGGGGGAGCGCGGCCCCCGGCCCCGCAGCGAGCTGCGCGACCGCAGCGGCGGGCGGGATGCGGGGTGCCGGGAGCCTGCCCGCGGGGCGCAGCTTTCCGCCGTCATTCCGGCCGCAGTGCTCAAGAAAATCGATAATTCAGTCTTTAAACTTCGCGGGCGGGGGAGAAGCGGGTCCCTTTGCAGGCTGGAGGCCCCGGGGCACGGGTTTCCTGCTGCCCGGCCCCTGCCGAGGAAGGGCACCCGGGGCGATGGGAAGGGGGGGATTCGGTTAAAGGGCCGTTCCCTCCGCTCCGGGCGACGGCTCGTCCCTGTCATCGGCGGATCCGTCCCGCTTCGCCCGCTGTGCGCAGAGCAGACGTGGATCTGTTGTGACATTGCAGCCATGTCACAACAGAGAGGCATCACAGTCACGTTGGAGTCGCGTCTCGTTCGCGCTGCAGTCATCTCGCCGTAGTCACCCCGCGCAGCCTTGCATCCGTTGTGTTTTGGTGGTTGCGTTGTGGGATTCTCCCTGTTCTTACCAGTGACTTTTACTGGCGATTGAGGTGGATTTTAGTCTTGATCAATGAGGTTTGTAGGGTAAGCGCTGTGAGAGAAATGCACGCAACCAGAATACGGAAAGATGAAGAGAAATCATCTGGCTATATTGCTGCCTAGTGTGCACACCCGTCTTGGAGCAGCTAACGTTTTCTCTGTTTATTGATTTGCCTTCCTGACAACTACGCTAAACTCGCAGTAAAGTCAGGGGACGTGGAGGCCAGGCAGACTGCCTCGGCACAGGGAGAGCTGGTTCTGCTTGCTCTGCTGCCAGCCTTTGATGTGGTAGAGCTTTTCAGTAATTTTGCTATGAAAAGTGCTTGGTTTATTTCTTCAGTGAGTTGGGATGCTTTTAGCCAAAAGCTGAGGCTTTTTTGTTGTTTACCTCCTGCAGCAAATGCTTTTGGGGTTGGAGAATGAGGTGTGGAGATGGTTTGCTGTGGTTGTGCAAAGCGTCCTGTAGGTCTGTGCAGAAGTCTCCAGCACCTCTCTACAGTCACTGGCCTCCCTGGCAGAGGGCTCCTCGCAGGTAGATGGAGGTGGTTGTAGTTGTTAGATATTTATCCCTGACCCCTTCACTTGCAGGGCTACAGATAATTGGCAGCTGGTGCTGCCTATATCTTTTTAACTGGTGTGGGGTCTGTTGGATTAGGGTGTTGCTAGAGGAGAGGGATCACTGAGCTCTGTGAGTATTTCCCCGCTGTGAAGTGTTGCTGTTGCTTTTGGGCCCCGTTCAGGTGATGGCACAGGAATAGGTGCCACCTTACCCCTCCTCGCCCTTTGTTTACCTCATTCACACGGGAGCTCTGCTGTGCTGCTTTGCAGAGAAATTGTTGTTTTGGTCCAGCTGTTGAAGTATGAAGCAATAAGAGCATATTTTTGCTCTGGGAGTAAATTCTTCCTGGAGTAAATAGGTTATTTCTCTCGAGGCTTCTGGCCTCCAACTGGGTTGGTTTTGTTCAGGGCTGCCCCTGGGTTCCTTTCCCACTTGTTTAGTGGAAAATTGATTCCTTTTCCACTACAAAGCTTAATGTTGTTGTCTGTTTGCTTTTGGAAAGCTAATTCTGCCCATCGTCTCTGAATTGGTACGGCTGCCTAAACTTGCAGGTCCTTCAGCAGCGTTGGACATACTGCTGAGTTTCCTTCGCTGCAAAGATGGGAAGCGCACAGCAGTGATGGGGTGAAGCTGATTGAATGTTGCCCCTCCAGGGCTTCAAGCTGTAAAGCATCATAACTAGTAGAGTTATCAAGATGTCCGCGTGTACCTTGTGCAGCAGAACTGAAAGTATGTATTATTATTATTCAAATAAAAGCCAAAGTCAATGAGAGGACTTGGAGAAAGATTGATCTTGGTATGTTTTCACTTTTGTGAAGTTTGAAGCCCATCCCGTGCCTGTTTATTTCTGCCTATTGTCTCATTCCTCTAAGCAGAAACGTTGATTGCCCTGTTGCTGAGAAGGCAGTTGCAGCCCCTTGCTGCGGGCTAGTACGGATGTGTTAAAAACTAGCCTGTGTGAATCTGTGAAACGACGGCAGCTCTTGTGCTGTTTCTTAATGCTTGCGGTGTGTGAATAATGCCCATCTCTTGCGGAAGGTGTGTCAGGGTCCCTTGTTACCTTGTTCTGAGCACTGCTGTCCAGTTTGGTAGCATGTGCCTTTTTAATGGCTTGAGTTTACCTCTCTCTCTGTTGAACTGCCTGTCAGCATTAGGGGAGAGTGGCTCTAAGCTGGTGGTCTTTGAGCAGCTGGCCCTGGATATGCCAGTGTTAGCCCTGATGGTCAGTGCTGTGGGTATTTTTGGGGTCTGTTGATTTCTAGTGGCTTGGTGGAGGGGGCTTTCAGAGGAATGTCTCATTTTCCTGACTGCTTTTTGCCATATTTCTTTAACAGGAAGCAAATCTCTGCCTCCCCTCCCCCGAAGTGTAGTCTCAATAACTTTTAAGATTTAGTCTTCCTTGAGAGATCTTTAATATTTTCTCAAGAGCTTCTCCAAGGACATAAACTTTTACAGGTGGATAATATAAAGCGTTTCACTTTAATGGTTTGTGTTATTTCAAGAGGGGTTTGCACAAGCACGTGAACTTGTTTTTGCTAGACGGCAAGGCTGAGAGCTCAGCCACCAGAGCAGGCCTTTGTTTTTTGCATGAAGCTGCAGTGTCCTGGCCTGTCTCGGGTTTGCAGAGATAAGAGCTAGTATCGTGCACATCAGCGTGCAGGAGAAGCTTGCCCTTGTGAAGGAGGGGAGAGGGTTGATCAGCCTTGCACTATGAGTGAGCCCTTGGTGCAGGAATGTAGACTTGGTGTGTTGAGTCTGGAAAGCAGGCATGCGTAGAGAGGCTTCTCTGAAACTGTCTTAAAGAGACACTGGCAAGCATAGTGGTTGGATGTCTTACTGGGCTTCAGGGGAGCCGAGAGGGCTTGTTTTCACTGCTCCTGTAAGTAGCAGTGAAAGTGTTTCTCCTCTCTCATCCCCAGTTTCCCACTTGGGACAGTGGAGTCAACCTCTGGTGCTGGTGACTTCACCCTGAGGGCCAACAAGCTGTGTAAAGGGGAGAGAAGATGGTCAGGGTGAATGGTCTATAAGTAGTTGAGTAGCAATGTTTGCTGCGAGCAGAGTGTTGGTGACAGCACGCAGGGTTTGTATGGTGGGTTCTCAGCACCCTAAAAAACCTATGAAAACAGAGTTACACTTCACCCTGGGAATGGTGGCAATGTCAGTGCCTGCATTGCCAGCATGGTGGTGGTGGGACCAAAATCCTCTCGGAAAGTGCAGGGCCCCTGTGTAGCAGCGTGCTGCAAACGCTGTGCTGGGCAGTGCCTGTCCCGGTCAGCCTCCAGTGACCCTCAGGCATGAGCCCCTGGTGGAAATAACAGAGCTGGGGAAAGCTGACCAAACCGACAGCAAAAAGGGGAAAACGTGGTGCTGTGGGTGTCAGCTTGTGACACGAGGAGACTCTGATTTTGCTTTCTAGTATCTTAGGCTGGTGCAATATGTTTTCCGTGTGATAGGACAATGCCTTCAACTTTCCCTTATATGGGAAAATCTGGTATGCAGCCTAGCAATCTGCCAATATGTGGCTATTAATTTTTAGCATTGTTATGTTGGATGTGCCCAGTCAGCCTAAGAAGTAGGAAATACCTGGGGCACTGTGGCTGGGCTTTAATGTTTGAGGCAGGTCCCTGACAGATATCTGGGGAAAGGTTGTGGCTGTGCTCTGGGGAATGCCTAAGCACACTTGGCTCCTCGGGAAGTCGGCTAAAAGCTGGGAGAGTTTGGTGCCTGGGTGTAGGGCTCCTGCCCTATACTGCCCTTGGGCCCAGTGCTCAGAGAGGAGCTGGGGGCCTTGGTCGTGTTGGCACTGAGGAAGTCAGTGGAGCACTTGACCCATCCTTTGTGCAAGGACCTTCCCCCTGCAGAGGAAATGCTGCCTTGAGGTTAAGGGGTGCATGCTGTTGCCTCTAGGGGATTCCCGGCCTGTAGTGAGTATAAATCCTGCTCTAACAGGAGCAAAACACTCTTTTCAGTCCAGAAAAGAAAGTGAGAAGTGTGGGAACCAAGTCCCAGTACCTCTTTGGTTTTCACGTGAGTGCTGGAAATGCGCTTGCAGAGGTGCGTTGGGTGTGGATCAAGGAGTGCAGGTGTTATCATGACGATGAGATGTTGCCCTGGCCATGAGGTGCACATCACATTTTCCAGCCCTGGTTTCCCTGTGAGGGATACTGCTCAGTAGCAGTCTGACGGTGATATTATTAATATCTATCCTAGGAGGTACAGCATGTCTTCCGCAGTCCTGCCTTTGCCCTGACTTTATGCAGCCCTAATGTTGCACTAGTATAGGTAGTGTTACCTGGTTGGTTGTTTTGAGGTGGTTTTGGTGTTGGGGGTTTGGGTTTTTTTTTTTTTTAATTGTGTTTTAACTGGTGAGATTAAGTTTAGATCTCTTCTGGTGAAGCTTTCTGGCACTTGTCTGGCTCTTTCTGCCGTTTGGCTCAGTTGTTATGGGAAGTCTGGGTTCAAATGCAGGTAACTCATTGCTTCCTTTTGGGGTGACTGTACTGACAGCAGGGGAAAGTTACGCTTGTTAGTGTCAATTTGCAGAGCACTTGTGTTTCCTAAATATTTCCATGAAACTGTGGGATCTGTGGAGCCCTGCTTTGCATTAGAGTAAAAGGAAGCAATATCTGGGGTCAGGCTGGTGTTAATCCAGGCCTGTGAACTGGCTGCATGTCCCTACTAATGCGTATGTTATTGCAAGGGAGGGACAGCTAGGCAGTGGAGGGGCAAGGTTGTTTCGTTCAGTATCTTATGCGGTCCTAAAGCATGCGTTTAAATTGCAGCCTGGGAGCTCTCGCACAGGAACCTGGGTGGGAAGGGCATGAGCATGCTGTGAGGGACCCCAGGCCAAAAGCCTGCGCCAACGCCTGGTGGGGGAAGCGCAGTCGCGTGTCCCTGTGGCTGGCCTGCTGAAAGTGTGCCTGGGGGGAAAGGAACTGCAGCACTTACTGCCCTGAGGGTTGCTAGAACTCCCTACGATGTAAGACCCCCACCCCTTCCCACAGGAGGTATCTCATTTGCATTTCTTTGAAGGCAGAAGCAGGACTTTAGCTAATTGAATGACTTCAGCTACCAAGCCCTGCATGTTCGCAGCCACTGCTGAGAATTTCTGTCCCGCTGTATTGCACTGGAAGTAGGCATTTCTTACGTGGACATAGTTGACTTTCCTTCAAAAAAACTTACAGTTGTTAAACCTCTCTTCAGAAGTTATGAAGGTAATTAGATAACTAAGTTGTTTTATGTGCTTTCTGGTTTTCATTTTGTGCTTTAACTTATGCTCAATGGCTACCTTTGAAGGTGAATTCCAGCGTTAGCAATATGCTAGTGTGCTACACGCAGGAACAAGAGTGATGCAAAGTTATGGGGGACTTCCACTTTTTTGACGTATAGGTAGGTGAAGTATTGGTTCTTCAAGAAACATTAATGCCTTGTTATATATGTGCATTGAGGCAGAATTAAAGTTAGTCCTAGATACAAGAATAAACATTAGTGCTTTGCTGTAGATGTGCTGTGAAAGCTGCTATTTTTGTGTGAGCCGCTGCCTTGCGTTCTCTAGGTCTTATGTACAGAGCACCTTTAACCCTAAATGTTTCATCCGCTTTGATTGAACTTAAAACATACTTAAGATAAAATGAAGCTTAAGTGTTAGGTGTCTGTTAATTGAGGATCAGAGAAGAGAGCGCCATTCTCTCTTGATGACTTCTATATATGTGCATGATGCATCCTTGCTGTACCCTGTGCTTGCTTAGGCTGGGAAGGAGAGCAGTGGGGTGTGGGAATGCACAGCGTATTGTTCTTATTTGTATGCTTCTCTGCTTGTTGCTTTAGGGCAAGTAAAGCCCTGTTTCTCAGTGATCTTTCTCAGTCCCCGTAGGGTGCCCCTCACCAGGGTATCTGAGCTTTTCCCGGCATGCACTTTTGTGCATACATAAAGGCAGGTTTCTCTCCTCCACCGCAGACAGCAGAGACTGTGCTCTGTTCGCTGTGCAGTGATGTTGTGGGCAGGCTGACTGAAACAAGGCTTGCGCTTACTGTGAAGGTGCTGAGGTTTGTGGTTACCCTGATTTCTTCAGAGAAGTGGTTACAGATTTGTGGGCCAGTCTGTTCCACCTCCTTGCTCCGGAGGGTGAGAATTTCTGTCTGAGAATAACATCGCTGTTTTGGAGTTGGGCCAGTCCCACATCGTGCTTTGAGAGTGAGGACCAGGGTCCTGAATCTGGAAGGCAAAGGAAGGAGTGGGTCACTATGGGCACAGGCTCTTTGAAGCTTTAGTAGTTGTAGTTTCAACGAGAGTGGCCTTTCCAGGAGCCCTGTAGCGAGGTGTGACGCTGCAGGCTTGCAGGCCATGTGTGTTTGAATAGGTACAGCCATGTCCATATCTGACAGGGCATAGTGCACTGTGTGTGGAGATGTGGTTATCTGCAGATGCTGCTCTCTGGTTCCTAGACAGGCTCTCCGCTGGCCACTCTGCTGAGCAGAGAGTGACATTAGGGCTGACGAGTTCTGGACAGTGCTCCTAAACCCTTTCCTGGATCCAGCTTTACGTCCTGCTCTTTCTGCCACCCTGAGCAGGGAGAGGGAGATATCTGACACAGAGCAGAAGTGGATTTCTGGACCTTGTTGCATGCTAGTTCCTCCAGAGACGTCTGCTGAAGGAAAGGGTCAGCAAAGGAGTGGCTCATCCAGGTACAGAGGGAGAGGAGATGTGGAAACCATGTTGGCATGGACTTCTGACAGGTACATGCAGTAAGAGTGGGTTAGGACATGGGTCTGTGGGACCTGTGCTCTGATGTCGTGTCCAGAGTTTGCTTTCCTGGCCTTCATGTTGCTACACATCAGATGTCTGTAGACCTGCCAGGAGACTGATGTCTGTAGGCCTGCCAGGCAAGCAGGGACAAGTCTCTTGGTAGGTTGGTGCAGCTGATGCCACGTGTTTGTCTGCTGGTTAGCTGACCCCGTGAAGATGGTGCTGGTTGGCCAGGAGGGTCCCGGACATGGTGGGTGTCTTCTGTGTCTGTGCCCTGAATGAATGCAGCTTGACTCCAGGAGACACTCACGGCAGCTCTGCCTGTGCGCTGTTTGAAGGTGCTTGGTGTGCTCTGGGGTCCCAGCTCTGCTTAGAAAAAGAGAGCCTGCAAAGATGGTGCTCTGCGGTCAGCGTTAGTGATTACAGCTTGGGCGTGCTCTGACAGGAGGGGCGTGCTCCCTCCCTGTGCAAGTGTGGACCTCCAGCCTGGTGAGGCTGATGCTCTTTCCACTGCTTCCTGAGCTGGCCTCGGACTGAAGGGGTTTATGAGCTGGGACAAGAAGGGGCTACCTCTCCATATGTGGTTTTGGTAGCATTTTACTTGCAGCACATCTGGGTAGGACTTTGGGTGCTTGCTGTTTAAAAAGGCTACCCAAGTGTATTAAAGAATTGCCTGTAGCTGAGGAGGGAACCAAACCTGGCGTTGCTGAACTCCAAGCGTTTGCACATGAGGAATTGATGAATTTTGTTTTGGCACTTCTCTCTCCCTCCCATGCTGGAGTGTTTCTTGGGATGGTGTAGAAGACACAAATGCAAGGAAGCATTGAGATGATTGAGAGGAATGTCTCCTTACAGATGGCATCTGAACTCTGGAGACTGTTCTTCAAAGTAGCTTCAGCTGAGATTGTGGAGAACTTGTATCCCAGAGTTAAATTCAAAATAAACTGGAAGCCCTTGGAGATAAACATTGGGGAGTTACAGTCGTTGCAGGGCAGAGCAGTTGAAGTGGAGGTGCCTGTAAGGATGTGGACCTGAGGGCTGTGGGGTAGCGGTGCCGCTTGTGAAGGGTGCTCTTGCTCTGTGTTGCATCAGGAGAGTTTGCTACATTTTGCTTTCTCTCCCTGTTCTTTAGATGCTTGGGAAACAGGTCTGATGCTTCAGTATGCAAGTTCTCAGGCCTGGAGAACAGCAGATTTCTATCTGTTGCTATTTTGGGCCAAGATTTGCTAGTTTGTCTTAGGATGTACAGGCAGAACGGATGCCATGAGCCGTGGGACCTCACCACAGCATACAGTAAACTCTCAGGCTGTGGTTGTTTGGGATGTTGCCTTCCTGGGTGCTGAGGAGCAGCTTGGCTCCCCCAGTGCCTGGCACTGCCACAGGCAGGGGTCTTGCCAGCCAACCTTTCTGCCCTCTCCTGGGGTGGGGTGGCCTGGATTTGCAGCGCTGACAGGGCAGGTGCAGCCTTTGCATGTGCAGGAGCTCCTCTCCAACAGGGCAGCATCAAGCAAGTGACCTCTGTAAGCTGGTGATGGAGATGTCCTGTACTTGGGGAGTGACTAGTGTAGCAAAATGTCCTTTTGGTCCTGGAGATCCCTTCTACTCCCTGTCCAACCTTCACTGTGTGTGAGAGAGCACAGACCGAGCTGAGCTTCCTTTGTCACCTGGGTTTTGAGACTCCTGGGACCAGGGTGGCTGTGCTGCCTAGCCCGAAGGAGAGCTGCTCACTTGTCATGCTAAGATGTAGCTTGGGATCAGCCTTCAGTGCCTGTGCTCAAGAACTGTGGTGTGAGATGTGGCCGTGGTGGGCAAAGCAAGGCTGGCCCTGAGCTGGCTTCATGCACTGTACACCTCTCCCCGCTCTGTCACCCATACACAGACAAGGCATTTGGCAAAGCAGTGGTGCCCATCCTGCTTGCAAGGCCCTGGAAATGCTTAAAACACTGACTGTGCTCTTGTGGCCCAGCTGCTGGTGGCTTGGCCACATTTCATTCAGCTCCTGGCTTGGATGTGTTTCTTAGGACATGTTCCCATGGGGTATTCACTAGATGAAGCAGGGGCAGATTGGCAGGAGGCCACAAAGCCTGGTTCACCCTTTTCCTTTACTGTGGTTATAGCAAAAGGGCAGTAGGGAATGACTTACAGCCAGCAGGTAACAGCAGCAAACGGGGGTGTGGGGACACCAGCTGGATGGCTGGCAGGGGTAAAGGCAATCCACCATGGAGGTCTATGGCAGGGAGTTTCAACTGGAGAAGACTGACAGAAACGCCTGAAGGAATGGTTTTCAGCAGGACTGGACTCTGCAGTGGGGTCTCCATCGCCATTTGTAGCTGTGGCTGGTGTTGCTGTGCCATCCCTGCAGGAAATCTGCTCCGGATGTCAGATGTGCTCTTCATATGTGTCTACAGCCAAGTCCTGAGGTGCGTTGCAAGTGCTTGTTCATCCTCTCAGTAGCCCTGCTGTGAAGGCTGATTTTTATCCCCATTCTACAGTTGGAAAATAGAGGCACAAAGGGCTCTGATTGCCTTTGAGGAGCTGTCTGCAGTGTGGCAAAGCTGTTTTCTAACAGCTTGAGTTTGCTGTGCAGGATATTAACAACGGCAAGAGGGGAAGATCTGTGCTTTCAGGAATGCCATCTCATTTTTTGGCTGTCTGCCTTGGGATGGCTTGAGTTTGGTGCTCTTCAGTGTGTAGCTCTCAAGCAGTAACCTTATAAAAGGTTCTTTGAATTGGCCAGCTGTCAAGGTCTGCAGGTTGAGCTGGCTTTTGTACACCTTTCATACTAATAAAGGTGCTGTGGGCTAAATTATGTGCGTGGTGGCATCTTTACAGGGCTGCTGACCTTGAGGATGGACTTGGGCAGCTAAGTGAAGGTCTGAGTGCTTGTGTGTGAGAAATAAAAGGCAGCAGGAAAATGTGCAGAGTGTGCAGGGCGCTGGTTTCTGCTGAAACCTCTGTATCCCTCCTCATAGCTGGAGAGCAGCTGGGTGGTTCACCCTGTTGCAAGAAGCCTCTGAAGCAGCTGGCAGTAACCCCTGTGCTCCCATGGGCCCAGTAATTTGGGAGAGGCTTTTCTTACGCTACTGGGAAGTCTGGCTCCTCATGACCACTGGTCCAGGAAGCCAGTAGGAGCTGAGCCCATGATCCCATCTCTGCCCAGGGGTAACACCCAGGTATTTCAGGGAAGAGAGCCTGCTTCTAGCACCAAGAGTGTGTCCTCAGAGCTACTTTGCCTGTTTCCATCTAAAATGTAGCTAGGGTTGTGTTGTCACTCTGACCCAAGGCTTTGCACAGTCTCCTTGGCAGCCTTGCACATACTCCCCTTGGTACACGAGGCTCCCTGCCTTGTGGAGGAGCAGATCAGGTGTACAGTCCCAGGCTAAGGAAGAGGAGTTGCCCACCAGGCATCTTTTTTGGTTGCCAGCAAGCTGGTCCTGCAGCTGTGCTGAACTGCCATTATGAAGAGTATGCTTCTGGCTCCCGGCAGGCAACAAGAGAGGCTGCAAGCTGTCTGCCTCCTGCCCGCAGCGAGGTACCAGAGGGGTAGGAGAGCTATGCAGGAAGCTGTGGAAGTGGCAGTCTGCCATAGGCTTTATTGGCCTGCACAACTTGGGACTCTCCTGCAGCACATGGATACAGATACTGTGTTTTCCCTTATTTTAAAGTAGGAACTTAAGTGCTGGGAGCGTGATGGGAGAAGTGGGAAGGCTTTATGGCCGCTGGCACAGTCTGTTCCCTGGACACCCCATTCATGTCCTTCCTTGCTGGCTTGCTGGTCAACATGCTGGGGCTGGTGAATAAGTGGAAGGAAAACTTGGCACTGGTGATGGAGAAATGGCTTGTTAAGATTTGGCAGATAGGGCAGATAATTTGGCCTGTGTGGTGGCCTGGGTCGAATGCTATACCGGAGCTGTTTGTGTTTAATGGGGAGCAGAGGTCTGGAAAATGCCACATCAATACGATGGGCTTTGCTGATGTGGCAGGAGCTTGAGCTGGTGATGCTCTTGACAGGGCATGCGAATTGTGCTGGTGGGGTGCCACCCTGCAGGGAGCTGCTGCGGGCGCCCTGCCTGCGCAGGAGTGCTGCACACGTTTACGCACACGCCAGTGTACCCTCACCCATGAAATCCTGGCCCTTGGCACTGCTGAGGGTGGTCACAGGCCTGCTGCCCACAGGAGCCCAGCCTGATGGGTGCCACCTACAAGGGTGGGCAGGCTTGGCCTACCTCCCTTTTCTCTTCCTTGTCTGCATAGGTACTGAGCTGTAGAGATTCGTTTTATTTTTATTCTGGTTTTTGCCTTGCTGATGTTGAGGATTAAAATCCACTGCCTGGTGCTTATGAGCAACTGTTTGGAGTGAGACTCTTGGCCTGCTGATCAGAAGACAACAGACATGGGCTTGAGAAACCTGTCTCGCTCCTCACAGCTGCTGCACACCAGGGCAGCAGGGCAATAGTGTGGGAAAGGGCATGTGGCTAATGCTGGGTGCATCCCCATGGTGAAAAAGGGCATGTGGCTAATGCTGGGTGCATCCCCATGGTGAAAAAGGGCATGTGGCTAATGCTGGGTGCATCCCCATAGTGGGGAAAGGGGTGCAGCTAATGCTGGGTGCATCCCCACTCTGCAGACGGCCACCTCTCAACCTGCAGTGCCGCTTGGGAGTGGTGTGTCCCCTCATTTTGAACTGTCCATGAAGGTGATGAAAGAAATACATTCTAGGGTGAGCTCAGACCTGGTTTCCCTCTCTTCAGCAACAAGCTGGAGTTCTGTGCATGCTGCCTGGCCAGGTATGGCTTTGCCTTCCGTGATGTGCCTTTGCTGAACAAAACCAAAGGTGTTTCCAGCCGTTCTGTGGCTTTCTCTCCCCTCGTGCTGTTGGTCCCTGCTTGTTGCTGTGCTCACTGGAGTCTAAGCAAGCCCTCAGTTCTCGGCTCTGTGGCACTGTGCAGCTTTGAAATAACTGCTGAAGGTCATTGTGGTGCGGTCTTGGGTTAAGAGCTGCATTTGAAAACTCTCCAAAAAGGGGCTATTGCTGCTTTTGCCACGTGAGCTTGTCATGAGAGTCATGAAGCGCAGCTGACTGAAGCTGCGTTACCGGGGGCTGCATCCAGCCTGCGTGTGCTCTCTTGCTTGTTGGATGCCAACAGAGCATCCTCTGTGCACAGGCAGTGGCACTGTCCCAAGTGTCTCCCTGGGGTCTCTGGCGTGGCTGTCGCTTTATGGCTCAGAGCTTGCCTGGGAGGGCTTGGGAGCAGAAGTGTTGGTGCTGAGTGGGCTTTTTGGAGGGGGAACACTGTGCAGCATCTCTGTATCCCTTGTCCCATGGAGCAAGTGGCAAGGAGGTTGTGGCTGTTTCTTGCCTGCCCATCAAAGTCTTGTTGCCTGTTCTCCTGTGCGGTGATGGAGTTGGACGTCCTGGGAAGGTGCTGCATGGCTTTGCTAACAGGATTGCCATGTGCACTAGGTGTCCTTATCAGCAGATCTCTCAGCTGCCCCGGCCCCACTGAGAATACAGTTAATTCCCCCCCCCCCCCCCCCCTTATTTTTTTAAAGATTAAAATAGTTTAAGAACAGAAAATTGCTTGGAGCACAGCTGTGACTCTCCTGGGGCTAGCCGTTGGTGCAATGCTCTGCCCAGCCTGCCCTGGACATCTGCACCTGCCTGAGGGGTGTTCACTCCCTGACTTTGGATTATTTGGACCTCTTTGTACACTCCTTCCTCCCCTTGCTTCCTTCGTCCTGCTGTGAGTCCTGCTCAGGGGAGTGGGGTCTGCGTCCCCTTCCCGTTGGGGCCAGGGAGCAGTGAGGGAGTGTTAGGGCAGCTCTGAAATGAAGAGCACTTGGCTGCTCAGTGCAGTTGGGATGCTGAAGGGGTCTTACTTTCCGTAGCTGCGTGCGCAGAGCTGGGAGGCTGCCTCTCCATAGCCTCTGCTTGGGAAGGAAAAATGTATGCCGTAGCTGCCTTGCAGCAAGCTCACAGGCTCCCCAGCCCCCTGCCTCGCTGCTGCTGCTTCCCTCTTACTAAACTACTGGGTTATTTTTAACTTGGAAAAATTACAACCCAAGATTTGCATTCTCTACCCCCAGTGGAGGGCTGGAGGCAGGATGTGGGGGAGGCACTGCGGAGGGCTGGGAATGCGGCTCACCGCTCCGGCAGGCCTGTTTCCAGGGGCTCGTGCCCCCTGCAGCACTCTGCCTGCTGGGCTCCGCATGCTCGCCGAGCTGTGAGGCTGCGCAGAGGGGAAGCAGGGAGGCCGCTTCTCCGCTCGACGCGGCTGGAGTTTCAGCCTGGATTCCCATGGCGAATGCACAGAACAGCTGCAGACACATAAACAAATCCTGCTGCAGCAGGCTGTGGGGAGAGAGCTGGGCTCTGGGCTGCCAGGCTGCTTGCGTGACAGCCTGCAGACGGGTGGCTTCTGACGGGGGCTGGATACCTCCTTCAAAGAGTATCCCACAGAGACGCTCTCGGGTGATTGAGCATGTTGTGGAGGAGCAGCCGGCTGGGTTGCTGTTTTGCCCAGCGGAGGAGGCTTTGCTGGGCCACGCAGCCCTCCCTAACTCAGCTTGCTGAGAGCTGGTTGGGAGGAGCCAGGGAGAGAAGTGGCACTCTTGCGCTGTATTTCTCTTTCCCCCTCCCTTAGCTCTGCCCCTTCAGTGTTTTGCAGGCAGTTGTCTTGTCAGTGCTCGTCTGCCCTGCCTGGATCTCCCCGAGTGAGCAGGAGCACATCTCTAAATCTGGTGGCAGGGCGATGTCTCTGCAGAGCCCCTTCTCCGTGCAGCCCACAGGAATGTAGTTGCCTGAGTCCCTCTGGATTGCACCACAGATACTCAGGCTTCAAGCTCCGGTAGCTCTGCTGGCTGAGACATGTCTGTGCAGCCCTGCCTGGAAACAGGAATTGATAAGGTAGCAAGAACCAAACAGCACCAGGGGACTGCACATGTCTCTCTCTCTGCTGTTTGGTGCCTTGGAGAAGAGTGTCGGTCGAGCCAAGCAGATGAAGGACAGTGCAGGCTCTGAGTTCTGCTCTTGGTCTGTCCCAGCCAGACCTGTGGGTCCTCTCCTGCTGCTCACCTGTGGTGTGGATGCATCAGGTAGGAAGGGTGGCTGGTGCCTGAGCCATGCTTGGTTGTCCTCGGGCTTGCTTTCTGCCTTGCCAACAGCAAAGCTACTGAGGGTGGAGGGTGCTCTGGAGGCCCCCCTGATGGGCAGGTGCTGCCAGGCCCTGGGGACCTCTGCTCCAGCTTGCCTGGGAGAGCCTGCTGGAGCCCATCAGTCCTGGCTGTCATCTGCTCCATACTGCTCCTAGTGATTAGGGCAGGAGTAGCAGGGCAATGCAGCAAACCTCTTGGCAACCAATGGTCAGTACTGATTTCCCCCAGCTGTCTTCAGGCAGATGCAGGTACCCTTGCTCCTTTGGGAATGATTCGTGTTTGCTTGCCGAGGCTGGTCCCTTACTTACCCCCAGCACACTGATCCAGTTTGGCCCAACACGCTTCTTGTCAGTGTACTGATGCAAGAGGCTCTCCAGGCTGTGGGATGGGGCACACCATGAGATGCTGATGCTGTTCCTGTGCCTCTGACCAGTGCCAAGTACCAGGACCCTGGGAGTTCCTGCTGGAGCAGCAGTATTTAAGCCTCAGCTCTGCAAAGGCCTGAAAGGTTTGATGTGATGCCTGACCCTGATACAAAAATGGTGTGGCTTGGTGTCATCTCTGCATGGTAGGGAATGGCTACTGACTACTCTTCCCTTTCCTCGAGGCTGTAAGGTTTGTTGTCAGGCATGAAACACTGCTCCTCCATGTTTGAGCCGAGGGCTGCTGCCACAATGACAGCAGGTGGTGGGGAGCAGAGCAGCTCTCAGGCTGCCAGGGCTGGAGCAGCACCTCTTCCCCCCAGAAGAGCTGCTTCTGCAGCTCGTGTGAGGCAGTGGGGATGTCCCTGCCACCCCAAAATGGTGTGTACACACAAGGACAACTGCTGACACGGACCTAGGGGTTGGTGGTGTGGGGCAAAAGAGACAGTCTTCTGAAAGCCCTTGGTTGCTCCATTGCCTGATGCCCTTTGTTGCTGCCTTGTGTTTGGAAGGGCTGAGCAGGGCCCTTGTGCTGTGGTTGTGGGAGCTGCCTGCAGCTCTGTGCTGCTGGGTGCCCTGGCTCCCACTCTAGAGAGATCTGAATCTTCTCATCAGTCTGTACTTTGACCTCTGCCAGCCTTTCTCAGGGCAGGTTAGCACATCTTCTGGTACCAGAACAGCAAGGGTGTGCTGAGCCTCCCTGGCTCCACCTGAGCTAGCTGCAGTCCATGAGCCTGGCTTGCTGCTGGCCAGGCAGCCTGACTAATCTCTTTTCCTTCAAGCAGTGCCCAAACACTGACGAGATGCAGCACTTCCTGAGGCACTTCAGCAGAGCAGACCTGCTTGTCTGAAAATCAGTAATTTCATGGCATGGCTGCGCAATTCTCCTCTCTTCTTTATCTCCCTGCCTTCCTGCTTGTCCTTTGGGGCTGCATGCAAAGTGCTGTGCCTGTTTGGCATCTGTGTTTTCAAGGGATCCTTTCTGTAATCAAAACTATAGGAGGGAGAAGAAAGGCCACATGATGTTGAGGAGGTGAGCGAGGCTTGCACCCCTCATCTGGAAGGAAGTGTCACCAGAAGTCTGCTGACAGATGGAGGTTGGACACTTCTTGATGCCTCTATCTCAAAGGAGCTGCTTGCAGTGAGACCTTGTCCTTGGCACCTCCCCAGAGCCTCAGCCTGCTGTGCGGTGCCTGGGGGGGCTCCTGCGCCTGGGAAGGGGACCCTCGGGCTGCAGGGAGCATGGCTGGCAGACGGGGTCAGCCCAGAGAGGGTGCATCTCCAGTGGGCCCAATGCCAGCTAGTTTGGGGGATGAGTGAGAATGTGCAGAGCTGGGTATACTGTTCTAGAGTACTTCTCTGGTTTTTAATAAGCAGAGGGGCCTCCAACCTGAAGTGTGTGGGCTCCTATTCCCCTTGAATGTCTTTGATAAACCACAGGATGAGTTCCATCTTCCAGTTTGCCATGTAGGAAAAGCAGCTGGGAGAAATGCTAATCTCCAAATGCTGGCTTTTAGCTCCTGGTGAGGGTGGGCACCTGAGGCATGGTCCCTAACTCATGTTTTCAGAATGATTTAAGGTAGTGTTGGGAGCCTGCAGTGTCACTGTGTGCTCCCGGTTGGCAGTGTGCCGTTGCCTTGGACCAAAAGTAGTTGCTGGAGGGGCTCCTCGCCTCGGCCATGGTGCAAGGCAGACTGTGCTCCCACGGGATCTAGCTTCCTTTGCTTCAGGAGCAGGTGTCAGGGGCTCTCACTTCTAGCCTGAGACCTGAGTATCCCAGAGACCTGCTGAGAAGCAAATGCAATCTCTTTGCTGGATTTTTATCACTTCATTGAGATGTGGCATGCGTGTGCAGGGTGCTGAGTGGCTTGGTTGTGTCAGTGAATGTTTGCCACAGCTGTGGTCTGAAAATCAGAGTTTAAATGTATCATGTAGTGGCGCATGTCAACTCACAAGTGACTGTTCATGGTGCCTGTGGCTGCAACCCAAGGCTGCTGCCCGTTTCTGTTCTTTGCTGTGGCAGTTTTGGAGGGGCTTTGGTGCAGAATTCCTACTTGAAAAGTGAAAAGAAAGAGTGCAGGTTTTCTGAGTGTACTATCACCAGTGTTTCTGGCACATAGGTGGACATGCCCACATGCACCTGTGGGTGCCCCTTGTCCTTCAAGAGGTGGCTTGTGAGCACTGCTTGCTCTTTGAATCCCGGCTCCTGTTGTGCTTCGTTCTTCCCTTGGAGAAAGCCACATGCCCCTTTTGTTCATCCTTCTGAAGATGATTGACAGTCACTAAGGACCTGACGGTTGGGTGCTGATTTTTGTTTTAATTGCACACATTGTTTCCTGGCTGCAGCTTATTTCTACAGATAAAATCTGTTCTTTTTCCCCTTTGAAGAAGGAAGCCACCTGCCTCTTGCAGGCAGCTGAACATGGCACTGTACTGCAGGGATGTGCTCTAATAAAGTAAAAAAGATTCTCATCCGTGCTGCCGTGCTGAATAAGGAGCTTTCTTGGGCAAATGCCATCAGTTTCTGCAGATGCTGAGGCCTCTGCTTTGTCTGAGTTTGTAGCCCTTTTGACTGTTGGTGACAAGCCTGCGGGCACGACCTGGGGGGAACAGCCAGGACTGTGCTCATGCCTGCCCTGAGGCAGCTCCGGTGCCTTGCTGCTGCTCGCAGGCCTGGGCTGAGCTGGCCTCGGGGGAGCTTCTGAGCTGCAGCTGCAGCAGGTACAGCTGTGCGATGGGGCGGGGGGCCTGGGTGTACCGGGGGGTCAGAGAAGAGAAGAGAGGGCAGGGCTTGAAGACAGTAGCCAGGGGAACAGAGCTGGGAAGTGAAGGCAAAGCAAAAGCAGGACTGCATTCAGAGCTGCTGACTCCCACTTTCCTCACCATGCTGCAGATGTGATTTCCCTGCAGGAAATGAAAGTTGCTCTGTGGATAAAGGCTATGAATAAAACTTCTTTCTGAAGTGCTTTGGTGTGTCTGTGACTGAGGGGCTGTTGGAGCATCTGTTCCTGTTGGGATGCAGAACGCTTGAAGGGATATCGGTGAAAGTGTGCAATGGGGGAATGCCAGCCTGCACTCAGAGACTGTACTTTGTATGTCTAAAGTCATCTGTGGGGCCCGTCTTTGGTGGTGGTTGTGCGGGTATCTTGGGAGCATGTGCAGGAGTTGGGGAGAGGGAAGGGCTGAGGTAGGGCTGGATGTGTCCCCAAGGCAAACACAGGGGCAGCCCCTGACTGTGCCATGTGCCTTACTAGTTTTGGGGACTGTTCCCAATTTTTGTGAACCACAGAATCATCTAGGTTGGAAAAGACTCTTAAGATCATTGAGTCCAACTGTAAACCTAACCCTGCCAAGTCCACCAGTAAGCCATGTCCTGAAGCACCACATCTACATGTCTTTTAAATGCCTCCAGGGATGGGGACTCAACCACTTCCCTGGACAGCCTGTTCCAATGCTTGACAACCCTTTCGGTGAAGAAGTATTTCCAAATATCCAATCTAAACCTCTCCTGATGCAACTTGAGGCCATTTCCTCTTGTCCTATGGCTTGTTACTTGGGAGAAGAGACTGACACCCACCTCGCTACAACCTCCTTTCAGGTAGCTGTAGAGAGTGAGAAGGTCTCCCCTCAGCTTCTGTTTCTCTAGGCTAAAGAACTCCAGTTCCCTCAGCCGCTCCTCATCAGACTTGTGCTCTAGATCCTTCACCAGCTTTGTTGCTCTTCTTTGGATGCACTCCAGCACCTCAAAGTCTTTCTTGTAGCAAGGGGCCCGAAAGTAAACCAAAGCTTCATTCCCCTGCACCCTTCCATCAAAGTGCTTGTCCTGTTGGAACCCTGAGAACTGGCCCTGTTTGGCTGATCCTCACCTGTGTATGTTATATTACGTGGAAGATGCCTTTTTGCAGGGTATCTTGGTGATCAATGAACTTATATTAGCGCAGCCTTTTTTGGGGCATGCACTGCAAAATCAGCTGGAGTTTCAGATGTGAGAGCCCACCAGCAGAGTTTCCTAAAAGGCAAGTAGGACATCAGCTGAGAGCAACTTGGATGGTGCAGACTCATCCTGTTGTCTGCTCTTGGAATACGTAACCTGTGGGCACAGTCCTCTTCTGCTTGTTAACACATGCTGCATTTTCAGCTCGTTGGCTGTGGAGACCGTCAGACTTGTGGGCCAGTCTAATTACAGCTCGTTCCCGCAAGATACGTTTTAATGTAATTCAATCTTAGGTGGTGTTGGTGCTCTCTGTGATGAAGCTCCTCTGTGCAGTCGGAATAATCCTTGTCTAGCTCTCACTGTTTTGCAGTGCAAATCTTTGCAGTGCCTCAGGCTGGCTTTTTTGTAAGGTTTCAACAAGAACGGATGTTGTTTTTGAGGAAGAGGTTACAGAAAAAGGCAAAATTTGATCTTTTTCCTGTCCTTGTAAAAATTCAGCCAGCCTCAGCAAAGCACCAGCCTCTGAAAACAAACATTTGATTTTAAAAAATGCTGTTTGTCACTGTGCTCTATTCCCTTTGCACCTGAATGAAGGAGGGCAGAAGCCTGTTACTGCGACTGTCTTTGTGTTACTTTAAATGGAGAAGTCATCTTTCTCTCAAACCTAGTCCTCATTCTCCTGCTGAGCCTTAGACAAGGACCCCCAGGCATTGCACAGGTAAAAATTTCTCCTATCCCAAGTGTCTTGGGAGCTGCCTTCCAGCCCCACTCCAACGGCAACTCTCATCCTTTAGTCCTATCCCTAGCCTTTGTTTTCTTGGGAATGGGTAGACATGGCCCTGAAGCCATGTTGCAGGCCGGAGACTTCTCCTAGTGCAGGTCTCCTGACCGTTTCCTTTTGGCAGCCCCTTTCCAGCCCCAATCTGTCTACAGCTCCAGGCTTTCTCTCAACCTTGACTCTCCCTTTGCGGGGGAAGCTGTAGAGAAGGCTTCTGAGCCATTTTCCAGACCAAAGGTTTCTCTAAGCCCCAGTCTCTTTGCAGGCCCCCACTTTGCTTTGGCAGCCCATTTCCATCCCTGCTCCAATTGCATCTCTAGGCTTTCTCTTCCCATCAGTGTTACCCTAACCCTAATTTTATAAGCTGAACCTTTTGACAAGACCTGCTGTACAAAAGATGATTCCCAGCCAAGGTCTCTTGGCAACCTAAAATAATCTTTGGCAGCCCATTTCTAATCCTGTTCCAACTGAAACCCTAGGCTTTCACTTTCTGTCAGCCTTAACCCTAGTTCTTACTTTCCATCTGAGCCTTAGACATGGAAACCCAGATGAAAGAGTTCTCCCAGCCCAGGTCTCTTGGCAGCCCCCACTTGGCTTTGGCAGCCCCTTTCCAGCCACAGTCCAACTGCAGCTCTAGACTTTCTCTCTCAGCCCTAACCCAAACTCTGGCTCTAGGTCTCATTTTCCCACAGAACAACAGAAAAGGCCCCACAGCCATTGCCCAGATGAAAACTTTGACCCAGCCCAACTCTCTTGGTAGCCCCTGCTTGGCTGTTGAAGCCCCAGCCCAGGCTCAGTTGTAAGCTCTCTCTTTCATTCAACCCTCTTATTTTTTGTGAAGAACTGTAGGGAAGACCCCCTAACCCATTGTCACACCAAAGTTTTCTCTCAGCCCAGGACTCTTGATAGCCCTTGCTTACCTTTGACAGCACCTTTCCAGCTTTGCTCCAGCAATAACACCAGGCTTTCTGCTTCTCAAACCGAACCCTCGTTTGCCTGCTGGGCTGTAAGGAAGGGCCCCCCAACCATTTCTCAGCAAAAGGTGTCTCCCACCCCAGGTCTCTTGGCAGCCCATTTCCAGTCCCACCCCAGCTGCGAGTGTAACCTTTCCTTTCAGTCCAGACCCTGACTTAGGAGCTATTTTCCAGCTGAGCTGTAGGGAAGGCCTCCGAGCCATTTCCCAGCCCAGACCTCTTGGCAGCCCCTCTTCCTTTTGGCAGTCCCTTTCCAGCCCCATGCGAGCTCTAGGCATTCTCTGAACCCCTAACCCTAGTGTTCCAGCTGAGCCTTAGTCAAGGCCCCCAGACATTTCCCTGATGAAGGCTTTCTCCCAGGTGAGGCTTCTTGCAGCCCCCGCTTTGCTCGGGCGAGCCTCCCTTGTCCCGCTGCTGCTGTGCCTCTGGGTTTTCTTTTTCTTAGCCATAATCCTGATTTTCCTGGGAAGCCGTAGAGAAGTCTCCTGCTGATTACCTGGACTGGTGATTTCTCCCAGCCCAGGTCTCTTGGCAGCTGCCAGGTACTTTTGCAGCCCCTTTCCAGCCCCGCTCCAGCTGCAGCTCTGGACTTCATTTATCTCAACATTATCCCAACCCTAATCTTACGCCTGAACATTGGACAAGGTCATCCTTGTGAAAGGTTTCTGCAAACCCAAGTCTTTCAGCAGCCCCCACTTTCTTGTAGTGAGCCCTTTCCAGCCCCTCTCGAACTGGGGCTTTTGTCTTTGTCTCAAGCCTAACTTGAATTTTACATCTGAACCCCAGACAAGGGCTGCCAGATGAGTCTTCTCCCAGGCCAGGTGTTTTGGCAGCTCCCACTTTGCTTTGGCAGTGCTTTTACAGACCCACTCCCCCTGGCTGGCTTGTGCACCCGGTGGTCCCATTCCCCAGGCTTGCCGGTAACGCAGAGTAGGGTTGAGTTTAGCTGGGGTTCCTTTCCTGGTACCTTAAAATTTTATGTGCAAATTTCTGGATTTTTTTTTTTTTTTTTAAGTCAGAAAACTGCTATTTCAAAGTCGAGCGGTCAGACAGTGTTTGCACAACATTAACTCACTTCCCTTTTTCTCCTTCCTTCACATTCGCTCTCGGGGGATGGCACAGCAGCCGTGCCTTCTCCTGTCTGCAGGGCTGATGAAGGATGCAGATGCTAGCACAGACAAGCTGCTCCTTCCCAGTTTTGGATCCAAGCTTTGGATTTGGATTCTGGCGTTGCTGCTAGCATGCAGCCGCCTACAGAAGTTCAATTAATAGCACTTGTGCAACCTTCATTGTAGCATTTTCAGGCTTGTGAGTGCTTCCATCGATGTCCTTTAAATATCCTCTTGAGATGTGAGGTGGTGTGGTTGACATGCAGCCAAGGCCCGTGATCACCCCAGACCCCAGGCTCCTGTGGGGTGGGGAGTAGATGCTCCTGCTGCTGCCCAGGCGTGGAAGCAGTAGTGCTCCACAGCTGGCATCGCACACTGCTGTAAAGAACGTCTTTATGGGCACAACTAATTTTGCAGCCTGTAAAGTAGTTTTAGGGCTCTCATGTGGCTTTTAAAGGTGACCTGCAAAGATTTCACAGAAAAGGAGGCAACAGCAGGTTGCTGAGTGCCCGTGACGAGGGAGACGAGCGCTGAGGCTGGCTCTGACCCAGACTGCCCTCTCGGAGCGTGGTCAGCAGTGCTGCGTGCCCCTCGTGCCAGGGCTGGCGTGCAGCGGCTTGGGGATGAGCCACTCTCTGCTGCCCTGGGAGGGCGGGTGGGAGATGTCAGGATTGTGCCTCTGGTGGAAAATCTGCATGTTTTATATTTTCCTGGTGTGAAACTGCAGCCTCTGAGTCTGGAAAATTGTTTAAAAAAAGCAAGCCTGAGGTTTAAACCCTCTTTGAAACCCTTTCCTTTTCCTGGGAAAAACAAGACCTTGAAAGAGTGTAACAAGCTGCAAGCTCTTCCTCCTGCCAGGCTGGGTGGCTAGCACTCTGCCTCCCCCGCCATTGCTCTCCCCTAGCCCAGCAGTGCTCCCGGAAAGCTGAAAACAGTTGGTGCTTCCCATCCCTGGGGCAATTATTTGATCCTCTGCAGCTGATCTGAGCTATTCTCGGCGCTAACAGCTGGCCCGGGCAGGGTCCCGGGCTGGGGGCTGCACACCCCCGGAACCCGGGCTGGGTTCTGGAAGGAGCACACAGTAGCCTGGACTGTGAGCTGTCGCCTGGCGAGCTGCCCGCTCCAGTGGCGCCCTGTTAACAGCCCTCGGTGCTGGGCTTCCCATGGCGGGGCCCGCTCCTGCGGCGCACGTTCCCACATGCGCAGGCTCGTCCATGCTGCCTGAAGACCTGCAGTTCCCAAAATGAGCTGGATGTATGAGCGAACTTCATGGCAGAGCTTGCTGTGATGAGTATTAGAAATTATTTATTCTTCTGCGGTAATATTAAACACTGTCAGTCTTGGAAGCAAGGTTACGGGGACTGACACATGGTTAGTATCTGTCTGGGAGTTTCGTGCACCCCTAGCCGCGGCATCAGGATTTCCCTCCTGGTTGCTTTTAGCCTGAAGGCTACGAGGTGTGTGTTGCAGCAAGCGTCTTCCCAGGCAGACTGAAGCATCAGAACAATGCTGCTTGCTGTGGTTACAGACCACTAGCTACGCAGTGTAAATGAAATTAATATTAGAGAACATTGTTTGAGACTTTGTTGTCTTTAAAGTTTCAAAACCTGGCCAAAAACGTGCTTATCCCATTAAATTGGGGGACTTCTTTGGGTCGTGACTTTGAGACTGCTATGGGATATGTCTGAGGTTCTCTCAGATCTATTTGGTGGATAAAGGGGGACCCTGAAGAGCTGCTTGTTTTAATGCTGTTTACCAGTTGCAGGCAAGCTAGCATTGTAACTATTTTTGCAAACCACATACTAGGAATTCTTTGGTGTCCTGTGGCAGTTTGTCTTCTGGATTTCCTGCTCCCAGCACTGTGACTTGCAACATTTCTTATACCCTCGCGGTCGCAGCGGTGTTGCAGGGTTTCTCTACGGCCCTCACATGCCATTGCAATGGCTGTGTGGGAGCACTGCGGGCGAGTGCCCGTGGGGCCACTGGGGCACTCTTGGAGGGTTCTGCCACAGATGCCTGTCACCCAGCCCTGCCGTTGGCCCGAGGACTTCTCAGATTGGAGGGTAACAGTGATATTTAGGACGTGTTCAGCTCTTTGGGCAGATGTGGGCCTGAGAACAAAGTCTGCCGGGTCAGCCTGACCTTGCAGTAATTCCTCTGGGTAGGTCAGACTTGCAGAGGGGCTGTGAAATGTTCTCCTGGGCTGGCCCCTGCTCTAGGCAGGCAGGACGGCCGGGGATGCACTTCCAGAGGCTTAGCAAAAGAGCCAGGGATACTTTCTCTCTGGGGGATGGCTCAGCACCGTTAGAGAAAAAAGGCTGGAAGCTGTTCTTGGTGGGGCTCACTGCTGGGGACTGGCTGGGGACCTCCTCTGGGCCATGTGCTTTGAAGCAAGGTGTGGTGGCACGCTAGGCAGGGTCCCAGTGTCCCCTGTGCTGGACAGACAGATCTGGAGAGGAGCTCTTCCTTGCCGACTGTCTAGCACAGACTTCTCCGAGCCTTCCCCAAGCTCCTGAATTTGCCCCATTTGCTCTCAGTCATGCCAGCTCTTGCAAGCGTTGGATGTGCCGTGAAATTGCTGGCCACCCCAAGGAAAGTTTTGTCTTGGATTTTCCTGGGGGTTGAGTGCAGAAAGGGCGAGTACCGTATTATTTTCAGCTTCAGTCCTCTCTGACTTCAGGCTGACCTTCCTCAAAGCACAGCCCCAGGCATGCAGAGCAGCGGCAGAGAGCCGGGGTCTAGCCGCGTGTGGCATTCCTCCTGGTTTTGCAGTGTGGGGCTGCCTGCCTGCTCTTTTTAGCACCCTATACAGGACATAAATATAATGTAAAATAACAGGAAGAGAGAAGCAAGATAGGTACATAAAGCCAAGCTTCCCGTTCCAGCGCTGGCCCTCATGGGAGCTCGGGGGAGAGCTGCAAGAGGAGGCTCTCCAAAGCACAGAGGAGCAGGGACATGCTGTGTGACATATGGATGGCCCTGACAGGAGCTTTGATGTTGAACGGTGCTGTAGCTTGGCTGTTGGAAGATGTCTGGGGAGAGGGAATGCACACCCAGGCTGGAAAGTCAGCTGGGCAGCGAATTTCAAAGGAACATGGTGGTTTAAAACAATGGAGGAAGGTGTGGGGAGAACTGCAGTCCATGTGAACTTGCCTCTCCGAGGTGGTTTGATCCTGTCAAGGTATTGTCTGAGCACCTACCACTTCATTTCCATGCTTCAGAGCTTTTTACGAGCCAGGAAGGATGTGCTGCCTGTGTAGCTGTAAAATCCTTGCCTGGCATGTGGGAGACTGCGCAGAGGGTGCCCTGAACACCCTTGGCTCGCCATTGTGTTTGCAGAAGTGCACTCTACCCCGGGGTGCTGGGAGGGACCTGTGGGGCACCAAGAAAGGTAATAGGAAGGTACTGCAGGCAGCTGGGCAGAGTGGGACCCTGAGGAGCTGGTGTGGCTGCTTCTCTTGAGCCAACTAGTCCTACTAGCCATGAGTCCTGCTTGCCAGGATCCTGCGCTTGGGGTTTGCATTAGTACCTTTTCTGCTGTTCTCAGGGATGAATCTACTCCCTGAGTAGCTACTCCCTGAGTGCTGTACACTTGGTACCTGCTCCCACCAGGTACAGAAGGGCGTACTTCCTGCTCCAGAACATCTGGCTCTGCTTTGTCCAGGTGCTTCTCATTCTCCTTGGTGGCTCTCTGCAGGCCAGGTGCAGGAGTGTGTGTTTCCTAGTTTAATGGTGGTGTAGCAGCTGCATGTACAAATGGATTCCTCGGTGCTCTGCTTATGTTGCCCAGCTTGTGCATCAGTCATGGACTGCACTTGAGGGTGAGTGCACAAGTGTGCATTTTGTTTGCTCGGAGCTAGATTTTCAGCAGATGGCGTTGAGAAGCAAGAAACTGGATGTTCTGGTGTGGAGACATGTTGTACAGTGGAAAGTTTGGAAAGGTGCTTTGGCTTTTGTGCCAGGACCCTCCTCTCCTTCTGACATGCAACAGGACAGTCTGTCAGGCAACGGCAGTCTGTCTTTCCATCAGGTACGATCTTGAAAAGCATCCTCAGTGGCGGCCCATCTGTGATGGCTTTGTCCTAGGCAGTCCCTGGGGCTGCTGTCTGTGACAGTGCTGGAAGGCAGCCCCAGCACACAGCCTCTCCCAACTGCTGTGGTCTCAAAATGTGGGTTTCCTTTGTCTCGGCTAACATGAACGAGTTAACATGCTACGTGGGTACTTGGCAGCACACCACAGCCAAGGCTCTACACTTCATAGCCTTGGATCCCCTGCAAGCGCTGTGGCTAATGCAGGCCAAGACAGACTAGCTCACACATGCCTTTGGGTGTATCCCTGTTACCGCTGTAGAGCTTTATTCCTTTTCCTTAATATGTTGACCTCATCCCCTGAACTTGGCTAGCATGTTTCTGAAACACGTGTTAGAAGTCCTCCTCTAGCCCTGGAGAAGATCTGTCTCTTTACAGGTTGACTAGTCAGGGCCACTGCAGCTTCTCCTTGCCTTTGCTTTAAGCTCATTTTCAATGCCCCTTTTCCTCCTTCACCTGAAGATCATCTTGAGAAGGTCTCCCATTTTTGAGGGAACACAGAGGTGAACCGCTCCGCGGAGATGTGCACTGATGGAGCTGTGTGTACAAATGGGATAGGTGATCGCTCCCAGCAATGAGCTGTGGTTGCTTTCACAGAGTGCTTGTGTGTATTTGTGCTTGCAGGACTGGTGTTCAGGGCTGTGTGGCAGGAGTGCTGTGTGTGTCCTCAGGACTGTGGGAGCACATGAGCTGCATGTTAGCGAGCCTCAGCCTCTGAATTGGGAAAATCAATCCTCCAGCTGCAGAGGAGAGCTTGGCCACTCTTGTGGGAAGGCTGGTAGAAGGGGAAGAGCACATGGTCACTGCTTTGTCTTGGGTTGGTGTTGGTTCAGATGTGGAATTTCTGATAATGTTTTTGGCTTGTGCACAGATGCTGCAATCCCTGGAGAAGCCCAGGCAGGAGTGACAGGAAATACTGGTGTGATGTGGACTCGGTCTGGTGTAGGGATGGCTTGCGCTTTCAGGACAATAAAAATAAATCCAAGAGAAGAGGATAGTAACCTGATGTGCCCCAAATTGTGTAACTGAAAATGTCATTGCTAGCAGCAGATGCTTTGTAGAGGCCGTAGTTGGTCTGCTTGTGTAGAGGGACAAAATACAGCTTTCAGCGCTGCTTTGCTTGTCTCTTGAAATGCAACAAGACAGCTCCCGAGTGCATGGTCAGCCTGCCAGCGCGGTGTGCCATGTTGGTGCACTCACCGCTTGTGTGCGGTGCCTGGTGCCGGGGGCTTGCAGAGGGGGTACTACCACGACCTCGTGAAGGAGGACTTGCCTTTGGCTGTGGCAGCCGAAAGCACTGGTGACTGCCTGGTGCTGGGAGTGTTGCAGGCTGGCAGCACTGGTGTGGGACGTGCATCAATTATCTTGAGTTAAAAAGGTATAAAAACTTGAGCATGGAGAATAAAAACTCCCCACTTGTGACAGTGGCAATAAAGCTGAATCTAGCAGCCTGGAGCGCTTGCATGATGTGCTAGTGAGAACATGTTGGTCTCCATATGAAAACCATAAGCTCATTTAGAAAATCGGGCTGTCTCATTTGAGATTAGAGTTTCTCTTTAATCTGCAAATACTTAATTAGCATGGAAATGGCTAGTTAAATGGGGTTCTCAATGTATATATCCACATGCCAGTGTGGTGGTGCTCCCTAGCAGGTGGCGTGTTTCCCTTCAGGATGCTGGACAAGTTCCTGGCTCTGAGGCCAGGCGAGATGCTCTGGATGCAGCAGGCAAAAGCAGGCCACAGCACTGTGCAGACATGAATGTGTCCCTTTCTTCCTCTCCAGCTTGTCCCCTAAGAGGTGATGGCAGAACATGCTTGCTCCACAGGATTATGAACAATATGATGTGTTAAATGCCCCAGGTTCCCTGGTGTCTGGATTCACAACTGGCCACAGTGACTCTGGTCCCTGGCCAGCACAGAGTTTAACGCAGCCTTCCACAAACCAGGATGGCACGTCATGCCGGGAGCTGCGGCAGGGCCCCGTGAGGACCTGGGGTGGTACCATCCTCACCGAGTGGCCTCACTGTGGCTAGCTCTGTGTGCAGACAGGAGACCAAGCGCTCTCCTGACACCTGCAGTGACTTTGCTGGGCATCTCCTTGCACTCGAATGACTTTGCACATGGTCAGGGTAGGTATCTCTGTTAAACCGTCTCCTCTGGGTCTAACTGGTATCCCAGCCTTGTTTTATCAAGACAGATGCACATACTGGCTTCAGTGCTATGGAAGTACATGGGTGTACGGTGGGGGTGATACTGTTGTGTGCCTGTCGCCAGCTGGAACGAGAGGATGGAGCATACAGAAGACCTGTCTGCTGGTGGTTTGGGACTGCTGCTGAGCATGGGACTGCCCTGCCTTGGGGCTGGCCTGGCCCTGGCGCTGCTTGCTGTGCTAAGCAGCTGGGCTCTGCCAGCAATGGGACGTGAACAGAGCGGGTGATGCCTGCGTAGAGCTTGGCACATTCGAGCTTCCGTATGTGGGGACAGACAGAAGAAGGAAGACCTGTAGATGTTTCCTCCTGGCTCTTTGGGAGGGAGCTGGGTGAGAGGAGCGTCTGCTGGCTCCATTCCTACCTGTCCCTTGGCGGCTGTGGCCTGTGCCGAGCGCTTTCAGGGCACAGTCTGTCCTGGGCTGTTGTGGCCTGCGGTGAGGACTCCTGGGCGCTTTCCCTGCGAAGGGCCAGAGCAGCTCCATTGCAGCTGTGGGCAGCCCTTGCTGCCTAGAAGAGGGGGGACATGGCCCTTTGCTGCCTCCTGCCAGTAACAGAGCGGGTGCTGTGCAAGACACCTCCCCGGGTTTGGCTGTGGTCTCCCACAGTTCACCCGTGGGTGTGAATCTGAGTAGAAACAAAGGTGTGTGCTGAGAAGTGACCGCTCTGCTTCGGTCACAGAGAAACCTTCTCTCATGCTCTGCTCTCCCAATGTCCTTTCTTGAACCTGTGCCCTTGTCCCTTCTCATCCTGGTGCTCATTCAGAGCATGCCAGAGGGCTGGCCAAGAGCTCCTTCTCCATTGCTATGTGCCAGTGCTGCTGGCTATGGCTTGGCTAGCCCAGCGGCTGGGCTTCTGCCATGCCTCTTGCAAACCCCTAAAGCCAGGGGTGGTCTGTAGCGTGCTGCGCTCAGGGAACTGTGAAAGTCCTTCCCTGATACTAACTTTAACCTGGTAAAAGTTGTTCATGAGCCATGTGTATGCAGGTGAGTCCTTGTGCGCTCCCTGGGAAAAACGGTTATTAGGAATGGGCAGCCTACCCTGCCCCAGCCTGGTCCAAAGGTGCCCCGGGAAGGAGAACAGCAGGCTGCAGGCAGAGGGCTGCTTTGGCAGCAGGATCCTGGCTCTCCTTTCTGCTTGGGAGCCCAGGAACATCCCTGGCTCTGTACCCTGCTCCTGGGAGCACTGGACCTGCAGCATACACCAGCTGCCTGCTCACTGTCCTGGTGAAGAGCCTGTTTCTGGCTTCCTGCTGCTAGAGATGAGGCTCGTGAAGCAAGGCATAGCTGGTCTAAAGCTCATTCCCTTGTGCGGCTTGCTCATAGCACTGGCTGCCCTTCCCTGCCTGCAGGCGTCGTCCTGCTGGCCCAGTGTCACGTGCTCTGAATCCTACCCTGGCCTGAGAATTGGGTGCCTGGGAAGTAACAGGCAGGGTGGTGCCAAAACAGCAGCTGATGGGAGCAGAGGCCAGGGCTGTGGGACTGAGCCACCAAGGCTGATGGCAGCAGGGTCCAGCAGCCCTTGCCTGGGCTCTGGAGAGGCGGCAGGGTTGGGCTGCTTGCTTGCTGCGGCACCAAACTTCCTGGCATCCTTCGGTCCTCTTGTTCAGCTGCTGGCAGCTGCCTGTGTTACCACTGTACAGAAGGTAGTGAGCATGCTGGGACCTAGGCCACTAAATGTGTGTGATCCACAATGCATGATGTTTGTTTTATTTTAACGAAAAAAAAGCCCTGAAAACCCAGAGCCGAGTGATAGGAGCAAGCTCTTGTAGGCCATGCAATAAGAGACTTCCAGCCTGGGCTAGCCAGTGCTGAGGAACGTGTAGCAAGGTACTTATCTTGCCTTTTGCTTGCCAGAAGTGGTGCTGAACTGCTGCCTTGCAGACAACGTCTGAGCCTCTCTCCTTCCCTGACATCTCTTGGGTCTCAGTGAAACCGCCTGCATGCTCCACTGTGGGGCCCTGCCTCTGCTGGGGTGGGGGCAGAGGGCTACAGATGCCCTCGTAGTCTCTCTGTGGGCTGGCTTTGGCCCTGCCCTGGGCTCTGGAGGTGGCCAGAGCCGCACTGGTGAGATGCAGTGGCTCCTGGAGGGGTGCGGATGAAAGCTGCCAACGTCCTGTTCTCCTGCTGTGGGAGAAGACAATGCTGGTGGATCCCATCCTGGTGCTATCCCTGCAGCTGTGTTGGCAGGAGGCTGCCGGAGACACGCACAGGCACCTTAGTGCTGTAATGCCAGGCGCCAGGGCTCAGCCTGCAGGCCTGAGAGTTGTTTGCGTTGTGTGAGCTCTGTTCTGGGGCTAGCCTGCAAAAACCCTCAGTATCTGCCAAGTGACAAGCAGGGCACTTAGTTAAGTGTCAGGGACATCGGGGTGAGGGGGTGCCGGGGAGAGCTCCCGGAGCATGGAGGGGACCCCATGGCTTGCCAGGGTTCTGGGGAAGGGACAGCTTGAGGGAGCTCACAGCCTTTTGACTATGGAAAGAAAACAGAGAGCAGGAAGAGAGTGTTAGTGCCCACAAGGACTGCAGGGCCCAGGATCCATCTTCGGGGTTACTCCAGAAGAAAATCTGTGAGTGAAAGGCTGGGAAGCAGAGCCAGGGCAAGGGCACCTCCCTGCCCTGGGAGCCGAGAGGGACTGGATGGGCCCTGGCAGGACCTGCTGGGAGCAGGCTGGGGCTGGTGGGTGAAGGCGAGCACGCTCGTGTGCTGCTGGTGAGGAGGTGTAAGCTGACCACCTTGGAGTCTCCTGCAGCCCAGAGGCCTCTGTGAAAGCTGAACCAAACCCAGATCTCCAACGCTTCTGGCTCTGAGCAAACCCTTGGGATGGGGCTACTCTCTGCTGGAGCCTGGCAGGATTGTTCTGAGCAGCAGCTCAGTCTGAAATTTCCCCCCGGTCCTTCCTGGAGAGCACCACTGCTGCAGCTGCACAAATCTTCCAGCCTGGCTTAGCCCCTTGTCCTCTGGGCCCTTCTGGGGCACGTTTGGAGGAGTACAGGAGGGGCTGCCAGGCTTAGTCATGAGAAAGAAGTTCTGTGTCATCCTGTCCACAGATGCCATCAAACTCCTCCCCACTCAGCTGGTGGCACTGGGTGCCTTGCCTTACTGCCTCCAGGCTTGACTTATATGTGGGATGTGCTGGCCTGGCCCGTGACATGTAGCTGGGATCAGAGTTAGAAGCCTTTGCCTCTTCTTGGTGTGGTGGGCGTGAGCCATGGACCAGCATCAGCATGCAGAATTGGTCCCCCCTTGCGCTGGCCTGAGCACTGCCCACCTGTAGGACCCATTGGGCTCTCCCCTGTGGGAAGAGAGGTGCTGGGTCAGGAGGAGAAATGGCTTCGGTAAGGTCTGGGCCGAGCACGGTGCTCCTGCTGGGGAGGGAAGACATGATGGGGGGGTGCTGGGGGGCCGCTGGGCCTTGCCTGCAGACTGGCGGCAGTGCAAGCTGTGCCCTTCTGCCAAGCGAGTCTGACAGCTACAGTGGCAAGGGGGGCTCTTGTGTCACTGTTGCCTGTGGAGTGGGGTTTGCATGGTATGGGAAGGAAACGAGAGGCAGGTGTTTGTGGGATTTGTGTCTAAAACACTTGTCAAATACTTCTGAGCTCTTTGACACCTGTTGCTGGCACTGCAGGAGCAGACAGCTGCTGATGGTCAGCTCCCCAAAAAGCATCTACTGCCTGGAGCAGGGGGCTCTGGGCAAACCCCAACAACTCTGTCGAGTGTACTGTGGCTGGGGCTGCTGTGGGGAAGGCACAGGGCTGTAACCTCACCGTGTCCCCTTGACTGTCACAGCTAGTGAGCATGTTCGTCCTGGAGAGCTGCAGCAGTGCCCCGTCCATCTGGGATCAGAGCTGTTTGCGATGCTGACCTCGTGCGTGGTGGGGCTGCTCCTGACCTTTCTACTGACATAGCACCGGCAGGAGGGAAGCAGTGAGCCCGGCTTTCTCCTGCATCTGGTGGTGTCCAACCTACACCCAATGCCCAGAGAAATCAGGCCTGGGCAGGTGTGTGTCTGCTCGCCAGCCGGCCCCATCCTGAGGGTGCGTGGCAGCCCGTGGAGGGTGTCCTGGGTGTTGTGTCTCTGCGTTTGGGTGCAGCTGCTCAGGCAGTGCCTGCAGGGAGCTGTGGCCATCCAGGAGAGACCAGCTAAAAGGTGCCACTGGCCGAGCTGGACCACAGCCACTGGGTGCGGGGTGCTGAGCCATGGTGCAGGGAGCCTGGGGGAACAGTCTTCGCCCCAGAGAGCTGTTGGGGTGCCGCATCACCACAGATCCCTCATCGGTCCCCTCCTCTGGTGGGGGACAGTGTGGGGACCTGGTCAGACAGGCAGTTCTGCCTCAGGCACTAAAGTGCTGCTAAGAGCTGGACTTGCAACTGCAGCCCCTCCGGCCAGGCCTGGTGTGGGGGGGTGGCTTGCAAATCACCTCTGCCTGCAGCCCCCGCTCCTCCTGTGGGCTGCAAGGTGGGTGCCACTCATGCAGCATCCTCCTGCGCTGCGGGGGCACAGGCCTGAGGAGGCAGCCAGCCCGCTGGCCCTGCCCCAGTGCTGCTCCGAGGGCTGCTGCAGCTCGCTGGGGAGATGGGGTCTGCCAGCATGGCTCTTCCCCCTCCTTGCTTGCACCGTCCTCGTCGCCCTAGCAGCTACTTCCTTGGTAGTAGGGCTCGCAGCCCACCTCAAGCTCCTGCATCCTCTCCACGTCTCTTACTGCTGTCATCACTGCTTGGCACAGGCTGGTTTGTTTACTGCTTCTCTCTGCTGCTGCAGGGTTGGCAGCATCCGACACATCTCTCAGGGGTGCCTGGGGTGGGTTTGGGGCTCTGGGGGGGGCGGATTGCATCTCCGCTAGCCCTGGGTGTGCAACTTCATGCTGGGACTGCGACTGCGAGGTTGGCCTTGCCTGGCAGGGTTCAGGTAGCACTGAGCTGCAGGGAGGTGTGTGGTTGGGCTCCTTGCCATGGCTCAGCAGAGCAGATGTCCCCAAGCTTGTCCCTGAGAGTGTTTCACTCCTGCAGCTTTGTTGCTTTGAGCGGCACTGGGGTTGGCTTGGCCTCTTGGAGGGATGATGTGGAAGGATGGAGTACCTCAGGTTCACCAGTCTCTTTATTGTGATTTTTTTTTTGTGTTGTGTCTTGCAGAAATAACATTCATCCCAGATTTGATGATAATGAAAATACAGAAAAAAGAAAAGCAGGTTTGTGACCCTCTCTCCTTCTCCCAACTCAGCTGGCAAGGCCTGGGGACCATGTCCTGTGTGTGAATTGTTGCAGTGGATGTGTGGTGGGAAGGGGGCAGGGGGTGCCTTGCATTTCCAGACAGGGCTGCAGCTCAGCACATCAAAATTTGACCTAAGCTGCAGCCTAGAGCAGATGAGTCTGATGTGGGCAATTGAACAAGGTGGGGTTTATCTTCAATAATGGAAATGCTCTTGATTTGGTTCTGTTCCCTGTGGAGAAGCAACCCTTCTTTTCCCTCAAAGTCCCTAGTATTGGTTGTTATTTGAATCTCATCACATATATATTACAAAACTGCATGTTTATTGTGATTACTGCTAATAACATGATGCTCCAGGACTAGCACTGGGGGGAGGTTGGGGAAGATCACATCTGTGGGGCTGTGAGAGCTTGGCCAGGGAATCTTCCCTTGCTCAGAAATAATCCCATCCCACCAAGCTGCCATTTCTGAATTGCCGCATCGGATCATAACTACCTGCTGCTCCCAGAGGAGATTTATGAGCCAGTGGTCTTTGTGTATTAACTGTGTGCAGAGGAAGAACCTGACCATTGGTGCTCTGATAAGGGGAAAGGACCTGTTACGTGCATGGAGACTTGCTCTGCCTGCCAGGGTTGAAATATGGCTGGAGGTATAAAACAAACCGGTCCACCCTGAGCTGATTTGTGTCTGTGCTGCTTTTAATGGGAAACCATTAAATTGAACACTGAGCTAAGGGATAAATCTGTTGGCGAGCACGAGCTGGTACCATTTCTAGCCAGCTCTGAAGCAGCATCTTTGTGCTGCTCAGGGTAGCTGCAGATCGTGCCGTCATGGCAGGTTAATGGGGAGGAGGAAGGGAGGGAAGGGTTTGGAAAAGGCGAATGTGCTGTTATGAGCTTGCAGCAAGCCAAACGCTGCGGATATAGGAAGGTGTGTGTACAGAGCACTGATACTGTAGGAAGTAGTGAGTTTATCAGTGTGTCCTAAAGATGCTGTGAAGAAGCAGAGCCAGCCTCAAGGTGAGGAGGAGGGGAGCACGGCAGGTCTTGCATACCAGCGCTGCTGGATCACTCCTGCTGGAGCAGGGGGAAGGCCTGGAGGAGAGCAGGGTGCTTTGGGGCACGGGTGAGTGATCTCTCTCCTCTGGTAGTGAAACCCAGGTAAGAAATTCCCACCACTCCATTGGACTAATACAGCAGGTTTGGCTGTTCTGGAAATGGGATTGCTGAAATGATGTGGGTTTTAAGCAGAGCAAAACCGTCCTCCCCCAGAATTTGGAGATTTTAGAAGGCTCAGCTGCCAAAGTGTTTTGTGTAACTGCCCCTGCAGATAAAGTCTGGGAGGGAGATAAAGGCATGCCAGTGTGAGAAAGGAGGGGTAGGGGTCGAGCTGCTCATCTCCTGAGCTCTCTGAACTGGCAGCAGTGTAGGACGATCCTTGCAGCACGTCATGGAGTGGGCTGCAGCGTTCCCGGGGTCACCAGCTCTGCAAGGGCTCTGCTGGGGTGTCCCCCAGAAGGGTCTGGCAGCAGTCAGAAATGCTGCTGTGAGTTCAGTGTTTGGAAGAAAGCCTGGCCAAGCAGGGCTCCTGGGGGTACTCTCTGGGTTCCTGATTGATGTGGAGAAGGGGGTGGCCACTCCCCAAGGTGGGTGGCTCCGTGCCATGCTCTGCAAAGTCTGCTGAGAGGCGTTGGAGGCAAAACTAGCAAGAGGTGCCATTCCACATCCCCCTGGACGTCTGAGCCCAGGAACTCCCACACCTTGTAAACAGACTCTTCATGGCACCAAGGAGGGCTGTTGCCTTCAGAAGTCCATTGGGCAGTCTCTCTGGAGAAGATGAGATGCTTGTGTGCTTCCCAGTGCTCTCAAGGGCCATACGTTTCTGTACGTGACTCCCTGCCAGCCTCTCACCTGCAGAAGCTCCATCTTGGTCATCATGTAGGGTGTAGGTTCAGGCCTATGGGTACAAAGGCTGGCAAAATACTGGCACCCTTCATATTGGTGAGGGATGGCAGGAGAGCTGTCAGCTTCCTTTGGGAACGAGTTATGGATGTGCTCTCTCCTTTCCAAAGTCCATGGCTGCCCTGAGCAAGTGCCTTGTTCTGCCATTCCACCGCCAGTGGATTACGAAGCCTGGGCTGGAGAGCTGGGGTCTCGCAGCAGGCTGTCCTGGGAGGAGCTCCTCTCTGTGCCCCCTTGGTGCACCCCGCAGCAGTGCCACCCTTCCTGCACAGATGGGGATGGCTTGGCATGCACGGCCATCAGATGCACCAGATGAGGGGCTGTTGTTAGTGCAGGCAGGGTCTGTGTTTGCACGACTCATCTTCCTTAGTAATGCATGAAAATCTGGTGGATTTGTCACCAAGCTGTGACTAACTCGTGAAACCTGTCACTTCCCTCGTGACTTAGGAGGCTTCATGCCAGGGTGCCTTGTCTGCTGGTGGGGGTGGGACAGGGGTGCCTTGCTACCCCAGGGAGCAATGATAAGCAATGGATTTTCTTTGAGGGCTTCAGCGGCACCATCGTTCCCTGGGCTGCTTCTCCTGTCTGTGTCCTGCTCCTCCCTGGGCACTGAAGGGTCTTCTACTCCTGCTTATTTCTGCCAAGCTCTGACTTGTTGAATAACCCGAGAAATATTGAACTAAAATAAATGCAGTTATCCCACAGTGCCTGTAAATCTCTTTATTCTACAGCCATGGAAATGCTCCCATCCTGCACAGACTGTAAGAGCAGAGCAGCATTGCTTGCCTCTTGGAGAGGGAGGGGATGGGAAGCCCTGTGACCCCTTAGCTCCTGCCTTCTCCTGGAGGGCTCTTCTGACTTTTCAGCCTGGGCTTGGAGGCAGTGGGAATGGCCCAATCCACAGCGGTGAGTGGCTGGTGGCGTGGGGAGGCAGCAGGGAACAGCCTGGGGCTGTGGGCACCGCATGGCTGGTCAGCCCTCACAGCAGGGACGCGTCAGGGTGTGCAGGCCCCCAGGAGTATCTGTGGGAGCTCTGCTTGCCTTTGCTTCAAGCACTCACTGCATAAAATGAAGGTTTTCCTGAATTTTCTGGGTCTGTTTTACTGAAACGTGAGCTTTGATGTCTCACGTACTGCAAATGCTGCTGAGGGCTGCTGAGCTCCCCAGGGCTAGAGCAGAGTCCTGAAAGCAGTGGGAGCCAGTGCAGGGGAAAGGGGGCTCCCCAGCCTGAGGGCACTTGTGGCTCTGTCCCAGGCTGTGTCCATGGGCTCCTGGCCCATCTTGGGCTTTTTTCGTTGTGATGAGACTGTTGGGTGTGATGACCCTCAGTGCTGGGTGCACGGAGGAGTTTTGCTCTGCCGAGCAGCCTGTGGGCACCCGCTCTGGTAAGGATGAAGGGCAGAGTGAGCGTTGAGCTGCCAGGGTGTCCTGCTCCTCCACACACAGCCAGGAGCGCTGCTGCTGGTCCCCCCCCATGGTCCCGAGGGCTCCTGGCCCTGTTGCCGCTTGTGGCAGCACGCTGTTGCACAGGCCCTCCTCTTTCCATGCTCTTTCCGTGCCTTCCTTCCCACCCTGCCAGAGAGGACTAAGCAGGGAGGACAGCCTGGCCAGCCCAGGGCAGCAGCATTGCCCTCTGCCTCCGCCGTGCCCTGCGCCAGGGCGGTGGGGACACGCGTGCTCGCTGCCAATGCTGGCTTGGTCATGAGATGGAGCTTCCCGGCTGTAGTTGTTGAGGGCTGTGTCTTGGTGGAGTGTCTCGGGAACGGAGCCAGGCCCCACCTCCGTCACGCACATCCCATGGCGACTGCAGAGCCTGCTCGGAGACATGACGGAGGGTGGCACTTGTGTATTTTTAGCTTCTGCTGCATTGCATTAAGAGCTGGAAACGAGGGGTGTGGACACCCAGTGACTGGAATACAACAGCCCATGCTGTGCATGCCGCTGGTGGGGATTGCAGCTGCTGGAGAGGGTGGCTCAACAGTCTGCTAAAACGCTGTGTATGGAAGAAGCTGTCTTTTCTGCTCCTGTCGTGGGGCTCTGCAACTGACTGCACAGATAGACTGGGCCAGCGGCTGCCAGTGTGACCATCCTGGGGAGGCAGAGCTGTGTGATGGTGCCCATCTCGGGCTGCCAGCGTGGCGGCAGCCTGGCTGGTGGCTTCGGTCAGTGCCATGGGGGGAAGCTGAGCGGCTGGGGTGCTGGGCGGCCCCCGGACATTGGCCTCTGTCTAAAGAGCATGGAAACCTTTGATGACCCCTGCAGTCAGGGTCCCTGTGGACACTCCACATATAGGGCAGATCTCTGTGGGGTTTGAGCCGTGCCCTAGACCCAAATGCAGGGCTTCTGCGGAGGCGTCCTGCTTCTCCTGGGGGGCTGCAGGAAGGCCTGGCCCAGCCTGCAGTGAACAGGGGTTGAATGGTGCTGGCACTTGCATGCAAGATGGCATGTGGCATGGCCACTGCTGCTGGCTCTGGTCACGCTGCCCAGCAAGAGTGTGTTGTGTGGATGTCATCTGAGTCTGGTAGCCAGGGGAGCTGGCTTTGCTCTTAGCGATGACCGTGAGAAGGGCTCAGCTGTGGCCTCCTCGCAGGATGAAGCTGCCATTCAGACCCTGAGGCTGTGGCAGAGCTTTGCCCGGCTGGGAACGCTGTGCCCTTGGGGGGGGGGGGGAAGCCTGCAGGGCTAAGGGCAGGGCCCTGAGGTGCAGGATGGGTAGCAGGGTGGACATCAGGCTGTTGCTTCTTTCCCCTTCCCACCCCCAAACTTGTGTGGTACTGCAGGGTTTGTGTATGGATCAGGAGTGATGCTGGCTGGCGAGGAGGCTCCAACACCCAGCAGTGCCAATGCAATGTCCGCTTCATCCCCATCGGACCTTCCAGCAGTGGTGGCCTGTGACTTCTGCCACTTGGGTCCAGAGGAGCCGCTCTCTGCACCCACCTTTCTGGGTATCGCATGGCAAGCGCGTAAGCTGTATAATTGGTGCCACCTTTACGGGGCAGAAGAGGATGCTGGGCTTCCCAGCCATGGGATGGGAGCCCAGGAGCGCTGGAGGCAGGGAAGGTGATGTGGTCTCACAGGCTGTGGAGGGAGCGGGGCTCTGGGTGTGTTACGGTTCCCTCCTGGCTGGGCACAAGGTGCAGGATCTTCTGCCCCATCCAGCCAAGCCTGACCTCTTCTGCTGCACCTGTCCCAGGTGCTTGGGCCCAGTTTTCTCTTGTCTTCACTCAAAGCTGCCTGCTGTTCTCCATTCTCACTTGCTCCTTAGGACTCGCATCCCATAACATCCTAGTGTCATCCTGGCCCCCTGTCCTAGCTGCCCTTTCCCTGTCCCCAGTTTCCTCCCTCTTCCCCTCCACACCTTCTCTTTGCAGTTGCTGTTCCCCCTCGTTCCTCGTCTCCACTGTTGCCTTTGCAGGTACCTGGCATAAGCAGGGTGAGGGTGAGGGGTTCGGACCCAGCTCAGACGGCAGGCAGTCCCGCTGGCCCCGGGATGGTGCATGCCCTGGGCAGTCGTGGGGAAAATGCTGCTGAACTTCACTGCTCCTAAGCTCCCCACACATGTGCCAAGTGGAGTTTTTAAACTGTTCCTTCAGGTTCCTGTGAACCCAGCTCCACTCTTTGCTGGAGGGCTTGGAGAGGGTCAGGGGTGCTGCGTGACCCTCACGGGCCGGGGCGGCTGGTGCCTCTTGCAGGCTCAGCAGTGTGGGAGAGGGAAGGGAGCCCTTCAAGGACCAGGGGCAGGAGCCACTTTGCCTCCCATCTCCTAGTGGTGTTTTCCCCTAAGTCCTGAATAAAAACTGGGAAATCGAGTCAAATTGGGACTATGAATGAAATGAAACAATTTTAAGTTAAGGAAACACACCATTAAGGCCCACCCTAACCTTGGCTTTGCCCTCTAGTGGGGTCATGCAATAAGTGCTGTCTGTTAGCCTTCGCGGCTCTCTGGGGAGGTTTTAAACATCTTTTTTTCCCCTGACCTTCTCTTTGGCAGTAGTTAAACGCATGGGACAAGACTTTGTGCTCCAGCTGCTGCTGAGGGACTTGCTTTCCTGTATGAAATGTAATTTATAGAAGATTCCTCTGGGAATAAAAAAATGTGCAAAAGTTACATAAAAGTGTATTCTGAAAATGTAAAATCGTTACAATCATCACCAAAAAAATGCCAGTTGAGAGACAATGCAAAGGCACAGCTCTAAGGATAAAAAGCCTACGGGGCGTATGGAGGCTGCTTGGGTATGGTGCCAGAGGTTCAGAGGTGGGCATCACCTACCAAAACCTGGAAGTCGTTGCCTTTACTCACCACCACCCCACCATCCCCCCCCCCAAATACCCCAGAAACAACAAACCTGCATGGTTAGACAGGCATGTAAGAAGACATGTAGAAGAGGCTGTTCAATGTAAAATGATATTTTTCTTTAGTTAAAAAAAGTTGTAGTAAGAAAAAGGACACATATTCTAGGAATTTAAAAGTAAACCTGTAACAAGGCAGGACTAAAAAGATTTTTAGGAACCACTTGCTAAAGACACGGAGTCTAATAATAAATTTTTTTCCAAATATCTCAAGACTAAAAAGCCTTTAAGACGAGTCACAGGGTAAATAAGCGATGGAGGTGTCAAGTGAGTGCTCATGGAAACAGGGTGTTGGCAGAACAGCTCGGTCAGTAAGACTCCCAACCCAGAGCCATCCCCGATGCCAGATGCATCGGAGAGTTGCCCTTAAATTAAAGGGTTTGATAAGGACATTTTTGAGCAAAGCAACACAAGCCACCAGGCTTTGATGGTATTTACTCTAGAACTGTAAAGGAGCCTGATGAGATGTTGGGAATCACAAATAGTGTTACGGGCCATCGCCCATCAGGGCCATGTCCATGGAAGGGGAGGTGTAGCAAATGTGAAATTAAAGGCCAATAGGTTTACTTGGGTATTGGGTAAATCGTTAGGAACTATAATAAACACTTTATCTATGAAAATACTACACTGGTGAATAGTCAGCATGGCTTTTGTAAAGCAAAGTTAGTCCTTGCAATCTGCCACGGATTTTAAAGATAGCCAGATCACAGGGGTCTGGGCTGGTCTGGGTCTGGATCATTGCTCTGGCCTGGTACAGTGCTCATGGGCTCCCAAACAACTGTGGAGAAAGTTTCTCACTGAATGCTTTTAAAGAAGTTAAGCATTGTCCTTATAACAGGTCTTTCTGCAAATTAGTGACTGATTAAACAATAGGAAGCAAAGTACAGGAAAAATGTCTCTGCTTTCATGGCACAGAGCAGGGGAGAAGGTGCCAGCTGATTCCTGCAATCATCTGAGATGTTGAAATGGAAACGGAGTCTGAAGAGTTGAAGAAAAGTCTCAAAATATGCCAAGTAATGCATACGGGGGAACCAGCCATGTGCGTATCTTTACTTTAGCGCTCCTGGAGGAGACTGTAAAACACTGGCAGAGAGTTTCGCACCTGCCTGCAGGTTGTCCCAGAGACGCGTTCAGCGGTTCGGAAAGGGAGAAGGCACAGAGCAGAAACCCTCCTGCTGCTATGTGCTACCTCTCTGATAACGGCGTGCTCTCCTAGTGCCACCCCAAAGCTGATAGGGTTAGAAGAGGTGCAGAGAAAGATGAGGCAGATGGTCTGAGAGCTGGCCCAGCCCGCCTGCAAGGAGAGGGTGACTCGTCACCTGACCTTAGCTGGGCCAAGAGAGCTCTGCAGGGGAAGGATGTGATGGAGAATGGCAAAACAGTGAATGGGACAGAGCGGGTGACAAGGAAATCCTCCTTTGTACTCTCACACCTTGAGAACTAGAAGCCACTTCGGAGAGCAGCACGATTTAAACAAAATCAGTGGGTTTTTCCCACACCTTATCAGTTTGTAGTACTGAATGCCACCGGGTGCTTTGGTGCCCGTGGTTACAGGTGGGTTCATGCAGCTGTTAGCTACCATGATCTGGATGCAGTCCTGCCGCTGGAGCTCCTGAGCCGCAGTCAGCCTGGGCAGACGGGGAGGTAGAGCACGCTGCCTGCCCTGACCCACTCCTGTCCCCCTTGGGGTCAGAGCACTGGCCTAGAGCAGCCCTTGGCTGGTCCAGAGCAGCCACGGGGAGCCTGCCTTGTGTGCCTGCTGCAGCAAGCATCCTGGGGCTACGATTTGCCACATTTAGGCTCCTGAAGCTAGATGTGTTTCTCCCCTGTGAAGGGAATCTGAACGTGGTAGTGTGTCACTGCCAGCTGTTGCTGCAGACACAGTGGCCAGTAGCCCAGGCAAAGCCGTGGGCAGCCTGATGGCTCATGGAGATGTGTGTCTCAGGCCACTCAGCCTGGAGGTTGCTGCTGCAGCAGAGCTCCCTGCCGTGCTGTGTCCCCATCGGTGTGACACGGGCCCTTAAGCTCCTCTCTGCTTGGAAGCAGAGGTGGTGGTTCCCTGCGGCACAGGGGCAGCAGCTGATGCTCTGGCACCGGCTGCACAGGGACAGCGTGCTCCTGCCTGCCGCAAAGGACTGGCCTGGCTGCCGCAGGCAAGCTGCGAGTGTGCTTTGAAGCCATGCAGGAGCACAGATAACGCTGGCACTGCTTTCTCAGGCTTTTCCTGTTGACGAGAAGCCAGGATAAACTGAACCTCATCAAGGGGAAGTAGGAGAAGCCTATTCCCTGGCTCGCAGCAGTGTGCCGAGCTCTGACTGCAGATTTGTACTGAGCAGCACAGTCCTATGTGGATGGCAGGAGCTTGCTATGGACTTGTAGGAGCACGACATGCAGACTTTTCCCCTCAAGACAAACCAAGCAGCCTTGGGTCCAGAAGGGTTTCTGGGGCTGGCCCTTGTCGGTGTGGAGGAGCCTGGTTTCCCTGCCCATCTGTGCTTCTGCTGCCTGTGCAAGCCCTGACCATGAGCTGCTCGGTCCCTCAGGCTAGTGTTTGATGGCCCTTTCAAGGCAGGGCCTGCACCAGAAGCTTCTGGCTGCTGGTTAGTGCTGCTAACTGGTACCAACACTGCTTCCTGGACACAGCAGGCTGTGACGTCTGATGCCCACAGGGCATCCCATGGCAAAGAGCTGGCACTGCTGAATCTGGGGGTCTGCAGCGCTGCCTGGGAGGTGTGCTGAGGTGGACATGTCTGTGTTCCCACCATGATGGGCTTGCCTAGAGGCTGGAGGAGCTGTTGGCAGCCAAGAGGTGATGCAGGAGAAGCAGAAGGATTGCTTGCATTTTCACAAACCTTCTAACAGCTCATGGTTGTTTCTGTAAAGCATTCAACTTTCTATTGCAGCAGGGTTTGTGGCAGGCTGGGATGTCTTCGTCGGTAATCACCGAAATGCCATTTCCGATTTGCCTGAGCAGCACAATGCAAGCACGAGGCAGACCCCACAAAGTAGGTCATGGTTTGAGGCCTGCTCTCCTGACAGCTTTATCAGCCTGTCTCTTGCGGTGGGGCCTGAGGCTCCTGCTGGGCGGTGGATGTGCCAGTGGCGAGCGGGATCTGCCTGGACCTGCCTGGGCTCCATAGCCTGGGTTGGAGCTGCAGGTGCAGACAGCAGGTGGGGTACTGGGGAAGCTTTGGACCACTTGGCTGGTGTGCGGTGGTGGAAATAATGAGCTGGTTTCGGCACTCCCTAATCCATGCTGGTTTGCTGGGAATTGCTGATGCACACAATGAGAGGGACCCACATCTCCGTGCCTGGCCATTGTGGCTCAGCTCCCCCAGGCACAGGCTGTCGGGGACGGAGCTGCTCCAGGCACTCAGCACCACTCCCAGCCCAGTCCTGGTCCAGTCCTGTGGGTGAGCCAAGGAACCCCTCTCCGGCAAGGCAGGTGACATCGTCTGCTCTTGGACGGCACCGGAATTGCAGTATCCAGACCTGTTGCTTGTTGGGTGGTCTGCCTGGAAGTGGGCAGCCCTTTGCGAGACTCAGGGCTACAAGCTGTGGCTGGGAAGGAGTAGTTCACCCTCCTGCTGTGCAAGGATGCTGAAGATTTGCTTTCTGTCTGGTATCTGCACTTGGCTGCTGTTCAGCACAGAAGCAAAAGGAGATCCAGGCTCTTGGGGGTCTGTGAGCTTTGTAGCTAATCCAGTAAATTGTTCCAGCTGATCCCCAGCTTGCAAGATCTGAGGAATGCAAAGGCTGGGACTGATCTTGTTGCTCAGCCTGTGGGCTCAGAGGCAGCATCTATAGTGCTGATTTTCTCCCTGCCCAGAATAGGTTCCCCTTAATTGCTTGCGTGCACTTTGATGGCTTGTCCGTGTGGTGGGACGGCTGCTCTCCCCCGTCCCAGGTCGCTGGAGCAGACCGGCAGCAGGGGCCAGGGCAGAACACTGGAGGTGGCCACGTGCAGGCAGAGATGCTGGTGCAGCCCGCCCGGCTGATGCCAGACGTGCCAGCAGCCCCACTCGCGGGTGGCCGCAGGGGCAGTGGGGTTCTTTTCCCCTTTGCAGCCTGTTCATTTAATGCTTCCATCTAATCCAAATCCGAAATCTGAGCGTACAGGGTGCCCTGTGCCTAGACCACCCCAAATGGGCTCCAGTCCTCAGCCCATAGGATGTAAATATTTACATTCTCTCCCACAGCTCTGGGGTATCTGAAGAGCCGGATGGCGCTGGGGATCCACAAGGCCAGGGCATTGCTGTCAGAAGCACTGGCACCTCAGTACCAGGGAAGTGGCTCGTGAAGGAACCAGCACCCCTGGCCCGGGGTAGCTGTGGGCACAAGGTGCCGGGGCGAGCATCGCCACCGTCCCCGCAGGCGCGCCGCTGCCCAGCACCTTCCAGGCTACTCACCAGCTGCCCCACAGCTTCCCTCTGAGGGGGTGGCACCTCCAGGCTGGCAGGACAGGCTTGGCAGAGGCTCAGCCCCGCAGCTTGTCTCATGGGACAGCCACCAAACACCTGTCTGCAGGACCTGCTTTCTGGACCCGGTCGCGCCGCTGGGCTTGGTCTGGTGCTGATCTGCCAGCCCCGTGGCGGTGAGCCAAGCCAGGGATGGCCACAGCTTTCCTCTGGTCACGGCTGAGCCGTGCATTAAAAGGAGGAGTTAATCAGGTGGTTGTGGGTGAAAGGTTTGCCATCTCCTCCAAAGGCTGTGGGGTTTGCTCTCCCGCCGTGGGGCCGGAGGAGCAGCTCGGACTGCCCGTGCTGCCGGGGCAGTGGGCAGAGACCTGCCTGGGTGCCCAGCAGCGGCAGGCTCTCAGCAGTACCATGAGGGATCCGTGCTGGCTGTGGCCCCAGCTGCTCTCTGGTGGCCACCTGATCACAGGCAGAGAGGAGAGGGTGCAGTGGGCTGGCTGAGTGTGCAGGCAGGGCCAGGCGCTGCCTGTGCCAGGGCGCTGGGGATGGGAACTACCTGGCAGAGCTGCTGAAGCGGAGCCCAACGTGTTACTTTCCCCATCCTTGCTGCACACAGCTATGCTTCTGCCCAGCCCTTTGTGCATCCCTTGCTCTCTCCCCCTCTGGCAGGTGCTGCAGGGGATGTTTCTGGTCCCCATTACAAATCGTCACCCACATCTCTCTTCCTCAGGCTGTCCCCTGCCAGCCCCACCAGCCCGGGCTGCTCTCGAGGAGCAGGGGTCGCTGCTCACAAGCTTGGGCTCCTTATCGCAGACACTCCTGCTGCTGCTTGAGCAGAGCTGGCCCTTTTCATGCTGTTTTCTGGTTGGGCCTGCAGCAACGGAGCATGCCAGGGAGGCAGCTGAATTCCTTTCAGTGCTCAGTGCTGGAAAGTTCTCAGGACGTGAAGGAAGAGCCGGAGCAGGAAGAGCGGCTCCGCTCTCCTGGGCTGGAGGGAGCCCCAGCGCCCAGCAGCTCCCGGGAAAGGTGCCAGTCTAACCCCCCTCTTCTGCCCCGAGCTCTGCCCTGAACAGACCTGTGGGCCTACTTCTTGTTGCCAGAGGCTGCAAGGCATCCTTAATTCCCTCTCCCTGCTCTGCCAGGACAATCCCTGGCTCTGGGCGACAGGCAGGAGGTGGCCTTGGCACGTGGGTCGCTCTGGGTCTCAGCAGAGTGGGGTGTAGACTGTGTGATCAAAGGCAGGACTGTGCTTGGGGGCACAGCAAAGGGGCCGGCTGCCTCCACTCTGGACCTACGTGGGCTGGTGGGGAACCAAAAGGCCTCTCTAACCTGTCAGCCTCTGTCGGGCAGGGAAGGGGGGTCCTCCCCTTTGAGCTGCGTCTGCGTGTGGTGGCCATTAGCCGTAGTCCCCTGTATGTCGAGGGACGTTGCTTGTGCTGCACCCGGGTGATGAGAGCCTCGCTGGGGCTGCAGTTCCCCCTAGAGCACCTGCTATTTCTGTATGTGGCATTTGCTTCACACGCCACCTTTCTGTTCTCTCTGCAGCCGCCAAGCTTAAAAGCACTGAGCCGCTCCCCAATGTCGGATGCCTGGGAGTGCAAGGCACAGGACCCCTTTGCCAGCAGCGAGGATCAGGACGAGGTGCCCCACCAGGTGACGGTGACGGCCACGGACACAGGCAGCCAGTGCCAGTGCCCGGAGGAGGAGCCTGACGGGGCTCCCCAGAAGCGGACGAGCACCCAGAATGGGATGCAGGACAGTGGGGGCGGGGGCATGGGGGTGAAGAAGAAACGGAAGAAAAAGGATCTGGGAGAGCAGGAAGGGGGAGAAAAAGCAGCTGTGGAGGTAAAACCAAAGAGGAGGAGAGAGCCTAAAGAACCAAAAGAGCCTAAAAAGGCTAAGGAGCCCAAGAAGCCGAAGGAGCCCAAGCAGAGGGAGGTGGCCAAGAAGCCCCGGAAGCCTCGGGAACCCAAAGCCCCCAAGGAGCCTAAAGACAAGAAGAGCGGCTCTGAGCCTGCCCCCAGAGCAAGACCCAAGAAGAGCAGGTGGGTGGTGGTATGACCTTGTCTCTGTGCCTGGTGTGGATGAGGCTGTGGGCTCACAGGAGCTTCGGCCGAGAGAGCCGTGCTGGACCACCATGTTGCAAGGTGCACGGGCTCCTTGTGATGAAGGCTGGCCATGCCGGTCGGGACGCCAGGATGAGCTCTCTGGCCACGCAGAGGCAGGACAGGCAGGTGCCCTTCTGGGGATGAGGCCCTGTGAGACCACAGGTCCAGAAGAGGACCAAAGAGTCTTGGCCTCTCCTTGGCCTGGCCTTTGTGCCGAGTGTCCTGGGGGAAGAGGGACCTTAGGGAGGTGTCTCACCAGGACAGCGAGGTGCTGTGTGGCAGGGGGCCTGCCATACCTGTTTTGGGGCCCAGGCAGAGGGTATGTGAGTGAGATGAGCCTGACCCTGGGCTGTCTGGCTGTCTGTCCCCACACCCCGGGGGCTGGCAGCCTGCTTTCCCTCGGCTCAGGTGTGTGAGGATGGTGGAGCACATACCATCTCCTCTTCCTCTCCTGGGCAGCAGGACCCGTCCCTCCCTTGCAGCTGTGGAGCTGTGCCGGCAGCCAAGGCCGGCAGTGGGGGGAGGCCTGAGGACTCCCTTGTACCGCACAGCCCAACGCCACCACCTCCGGTAATTCCTCATGCTTTTAATTAACAGGCTGATTGGCCAGAAGCTCTGATTTCTTAGCTCTGATTTCTTTTTAATTGGGAATGTGTGCAGATAGCAGAGCAGGTCTCAACAGCACCAGCGTCATTTGGTTTACTGTCATGGACTGGCAAGAATAAGTGTTTTTGAAGAGTCCTGTACAAAGCAGGCCTATCAATTGGAGCTGGGCCCTCCTCATGTACTGTAAATAATCCATAGGATTAATATATTTCTACTGTAAACAGGATTAGTACACGAGCCAGCTGGGAGTATTTCAGCAAAACCTTTCTGTGTTAGAAAACACCAGTTTGATAGAGCTTCTCTAGGGCACTTTCCTGGAAATGGTCACCAGAATGGGCATCCCAGTGCCTGTGGGGTCTGCCCACCTCCCTCCCGCCATGGTTGCCCACAGGACACGTGTGGAGGGCAAGGACCGAGCCCCGGGTCTTCCACAGCCCTGCTCCTTCAGAGCTCGCTGACGGCCGGATCCTGGAGAGGCCAGGGCCATGGAGCCGGCGCCAGGGCAGCCGTTAGTGCCATGGGCGTTAGTGGTGTGGGCTGGTGGTGAACAGAAGAGGGTGTGGGGCAGCAAAGCTCCCACGCCAGGCTGGCGGGGAGAGAGCTGGGCGCCGTGTCCCCAGCGGGTCCCTGAGCTGTGCAGCGCTGTCACTTCTGGTCTTCCTCGATGGGGAAGCCAAGCCCCCGCATTGTCGCGAGCTGGTGAGCAGATGGGGATGGACAGATCAAGCGGACAGTGCCAGAAGGGTGAGGGAAGGGCTCCTCAAGGCCCCGAGGAGGGCTGCAGTGGAGGGGCTGGAGGTGGAGAGGGAAGGAGAGGGGCTGTAGGCGAGGAAGGGAAGGAGGAAGCCCAGGTAAAGGCAGCACTGGGCACCGAGGAGGATCCTAGGATGAGGGATGCAGCTAGCAGCTTCTCCTAATGACACCTCTGCTCCACCAGTAAGAAACTGCCATATGGGCAGTTCACAGAGGTCCACCCCTGCGGTGGGACCTTTGGGACCAGACCAAAGCAGGGGAAACCTGGGGAAGAGCAGACTGTGGAGGCTTGGGCTCCTGGACACACTCATAACTCTTGTCCAGGAGCTTGTTGCCACCCTGGCAGGTCCCTTGGCTGTCAGCAGTGCATTCGCAGGGCACTAAGAGCAGCCCATGACAGTGTAACCTGCCATGGGTAGCTGGTGGGCAGGTCACTGGGCTAGACATGGGGATTGTGGCAGGGTAACCCCAGCTGCAGAGCTGGAGACCCTGGTCCCCCTTGCAAAGGCACAGCACGGTCTGGGGGTATCAGGAGGGGGGCTGAGGGGGGATCCGCTTGCTGTTCTGGGGGCCAGTGTGCAGAGCCCTGGTGAAGAAGTCACTTCATGCAAAAAAGACCAATTAATATAACTCCGTAACACATCATGCAGCCAGAAGAAACCGTATAGGAGTCTGGGAGTGCCACAAAGCTCTGTGCTTTCCTGATGCCCTGTCCCAGTGGAGCCTGAGCCCGTGGTGCTTCCTCCCACTCACCTGCACCTTCCAGGGGGACCTAGGTCCACCCCTGCTGCTTGGAAAGTTTAGCCCATGGGTCCTCCTTGCAGCTTCCACCCCTCTGCAGCCCCTCTTAGAGCCTCTTAGATTGTTGCCTCGGCATCTGGGTCAGCCACCAGCAAACCCACACACAAGAGGAATGGCCGCTGGGTGGGGGCACCCGTGGGTGTCAAGCTGGAAGCTCTGCAGGGAACAGGGCTGTGTGTCCCCCTGTGCCCACTGCCTGGGACAGAGACGGAGAGGTGGGCTGGCGGCCCCTGGCAGCGCAGGGAGGGCGAGACGAGCGGCAGGCAGGGTAAGCACTCCGTGCGAATGAAATGATTGCTGGGAGTCCTCTAAGTGGCAGATAATGGTGGCATAATTTCTTCTAAATTATTTCTAATCATAGCCAACTACTGGTTCATGAATGAAGCAGTTGTTAATTGTGACTTACAAATCAATATCTTGGGAGTTATTGCTCGGGTGGAAGCAGCGCTCGCAGTGCATTTTCAGGGCCTCTAATTGAAGCGCGGGTGCATGGCCAGGGCATTTTTGGTCTGAACAGCAGATTTTTAGCTGCTTGGGTTTTGTCAGTCCCAGGCAAGCAGTCATTTTTCTCATGAAACAGGGGTAAAACCTTGACACAGCTTTGAAACTAACCATTCCTCTGCCGCTGTGCAGGTCTGGGATGGGGAGGGGACGGGTGGCGGGGCTGTGAGTGAGGAAGGGGACGTTGCTCAGCCCAGGGACAGGCACTAGCTCTTTGAAATATTCCCTTAACAGTGTTCCTTGCAGAGAGTAAGGATGGACGGGCACGTTGCGAGCAGTTGTTTCTTACCTGGGTGCTTCCTGGGCACATTCCCTTGCACAGGCAGGTTGTGGTGGGTGCTGGGTGCCATGGGGGGCCGGGTGGCCCTGACCCCGAGAGCGTGCCATGGGGCTGGGCTGCGTCTTCACATGTTTTGTGTTTGCAGGCAGGTGGTGGGATTCACCGGGAGCAGGGCCCAAATTCCCTCTGTGACTTGAGCACAGGGGACAGTTGCCTGGTGTGACAGAGCCTCCCGGCAGGCCCTTGGAGGCGGTGGTGACCGCCATGGTGGGCCATTGCACCGGTGGGAGTCTGGGACCTGCATCCTCCCCGTGTTTGTGGCGATCATGGGGCTTAACTCCCTCCGGCTGAAGGCACAGGCTAGTGTCGGCTCAGCTGCCGTCTCAGGAGGGGACTCAGTGCTGTGGCTCAGGGAAGACAAACCACGAGCTGGAGCAGCTTCTGCCTCAACGCTGCTGTAGAGGTTTACCGGGGTCTGGCAGGGCTCTGCGGCACATGCAGGAGGTGGCTGGCAGGATGGCTGGTCCTTCTCAGAGTGGGCTAGAAAGTTTGTCTCCGGAGTGCCAGGACAAGGGTTGCCTCTGGAGCTGCTGAACTGTATTCCTGACTTTTGTCAGCACAGGATGTGTTTGTGAGTGCTCCGCTCAGAGCAGGCACCTCGTTGCCCTGGCCTGCTGGAGTTGGCGGTGGGGAGATCTTCCTTGGTCCTGCGCTGGACATAGGTCCCTGTCTTGGTCTCCCAGCTGGGGCAAAGACTGCCGCGCTCTGGTTCAGGACCTGCCTTCACCATGGAGACTTCATGGTCCAAGGAAGGGGTCACCCTGCCTGGAGGGGAGAGGCTGGCCTGGTTCCTCCCAGCTCATTGCCACTCCTGAGCCACTATGCAGAGCGTCCTGACCTCACGCATCTGGGCTCCCCATGCTGAAGGAGCAGTGAGGGCTGGCCACAAGCTGAACCCCATCTCCTACAGCCCTTGTGGGGCTGTTCCCCTGGCTGGTGGGAGCCCCCAGCCCCCTTCTGCCCCACACCAGGCCAGGGCAGGTAGACCTTTTCATCCCAGCGTACTGGAATTGGATGGAGAAACGCTTGATGGTGATTAATGAGCATCACCAGCTGGGGCTCCCCAATGCTGGGGGAGGCCCCAGGAGCCTTGAGATGCCTTTGGGTGATCCAGTGGGAGCAGAGACCTGTGTGGGTGCCTGCTGGCTCTACCCCGGGATCCCTAGGACAAGATCTAACTGTCAGTCTGTCTTGGCAGCAAGGACACCCCTGTGGAGAAGAAGAAGAAAGGGAAGAGGAAAAATGAGATACCAGTGGACAGTTTGGATTTGGACCAGGATCTCCTGAGCGCATCAGTGCAGAGCCCAGAGGAGTCTGCGGAGTCGGCTGACAGCCAGGTATGTCCGAAACCCTCGCTGGCTGCTGGTGGGGGAAATCCCGGCTGCCTCTGAGTGGGAGAAGAGCTGGGCCCCGGGGCACAGTGATCAGAGAGCACTTTCAGCAGTGTGGCTGGTAAGCCCTGGCCCTGGAGGGGAGCCACCGCTCTTCTCTGGGGCCGGGGTCTACCAGCCAAACTGCTGAAAGTCAGCTGGTCGGTCCTGGGTTGGGTGCATGCTGCTGCCCTGGGTGCTGCACATCCTTCAGCCTTGAGTTTCCCTCTCCTCCATGGCTCCTGGCAGCTCCCCTTTCCCAGCACAGCACAGCGCAGGGAGGCAGGTTGGCCCTGCAGGGCTGGGGAGCTGTGCATGTCTCCGCAGTGCTCCTCTGCTTCAGGTCTTGGGGGCTGATGGGGCTGTGTGGGTCAGGCTTTGACTGAGACCTCGGCACTGCGGTGATGGGTTTACCTCCAAGGACTACCTGTTCTTCCTACCACCTCCATCCCACTGGGGCAAGGGGGTGTGCTGGAGATCAGGCAGCCCTGCGGCTTTCTCTCCTCTCCTCAAGCAAGGAGGAGGTACTTGATCTGCCCATCTCTCCCATGGCTGCCTTTTTCATCCCATACACAGAAACGCCGCTCAGGACGGCAAGTGAAGAGGAGGAAGTACAACGAGGACCTGGATTTCAAGGTGGTGGATGATGACGGCGAGACAATAGCCGTGCTGGGAGCTGGGCGAACCTCTGCGCTCTCTGCCTCTACTCTTGCGTGGCAGGCAGAGGTAGGGCTGGATGTGGGACTGGGGTGACGGGGCCTCCTGCCTCCCACGGAGTGTCCCAAGGGTGTGAATGCCGAGGTTCGAGGAAGTGGGGGGTCCCAGCACAAGGGTGGGGTGGCAGTGTGCCTGTCTGGGAGGGTGCAGGCTGGCTTTGCAGGAACTGTGAGTGCACAAAGGGGTGGGCAAGAGGCATGCAGGTCCAGCTGTCCCCCTCCTGCTTGGAGACTAAGGCCTCTGGAACATGATGTCATGGAGCTGGACGTGTCCCTGAAGGCATGACCTACCCATTGCCCACGCCCACCTTTGGCTCCTGTCTCTGTAGCTCCTGTCCATGAGGCTAGTCTATTATTTTGGCTCTGCCAGCCAAGCACTTTGTAGGTGCCAGGTCATTGTTTTCTGCCCACATTGCTGCTCTCCATCAGTGCCTTGGAGTGTAGAGGTGCCCAGCCTGACACCTGCCAGCCGAGCTGATCTGCTGGGCAGTGAGGTAGGGATCTCGGCAGCGTGGCAGGGACCAGCCAGTGTCACTGCAGTTTGGGCCTCGCTGCCTTGCCTCCTCTGCTCACTGGTTCAGCACTAGTTCCTGGTGGGTGCTGGCAGCTCCTTCCTGCTGGTCTGTGTGTTGGATCCTGCAGCTCGTTCCCTCTCTCTGGTTACTAGCGAAGCTGCCAGATATTAATAGTGATCACTAGTTGTTTTCATAGTGTTCTAGTGTCCCTCTCTACTCCCCTCTTCACAAGGCTTTGGTGTGGGTATTAGTCGGCTCTGTTGTTAAGCCAATAAGACCTGGCCTGATGCTCCCTGCCTCGCCCAGAGGGCTGCCGCACACCCACGGAAGGTGCTGCCAGTGCTGCTTCAGCTGCTGCCTGGGGCCTTATCCCAGCTGGGCTCCTGGCAGTGATCTCTCCAAGTGAGATTTTCAAAACAGCAGGTGGGAATGGGTTGCCTTTGGCATATGTCCATGCTGCCACCCTGCTCTCCTCTTAGTCCTGGAGTTCCACCTCAATTTGTCCTGCTTCAGCTGAACTATTAAGGCTGGTGTCTGACGGCAGCAAGACTCTCTGCTGAGTGGCTGCTCTGGGCTCCTGCCAGCAGGCTTGGGCAGGCCTGGCCTTGGCTGCTCCCAGGGTCGGGACTGACCCGGCAGGGCAAGATGGGAGTGCCGAGGCCTCAGGCCTGCTCTCCCCATGGCCTAGACTTGCAGCTTTCCCCCCTGGATCCTGGCCATGTTCCTCAGCAGCTCTCTGGGGCGGTGCAGGGCTCCTCCAGCAGCCCACAGGCTGCCAGTGATGAGCCATGGACCTGTGTAAGCCGGCTGGGCTGCAGGTCAGTGTGGGAGCTCCCAGCCATGGGGTGCTGGAGGCGGCTGCGATGGCAGCGCTGTGCCCCTGGCCGTGTTCACACAAACCCTTTGTGGCCAGGGTCAAGCTGGAGCCCAGCAGCGCCAGGGTGGATGCCTGGGCGTGGGGAAACGAGCAGTACAGAGTGGCTGCAGCAGGAGCATCTCTGCGTGCTCCCCTCGGTCGTGTTACCCTGGCGTAGGGCAGAGCTCCCCAAACAGGGCGGAAATCCCCCTCTGGGCCACAGGACTGCAGCTGAGGGGCCCAGACAGAGCTGCTGTTACCCTGCTCACTGTGTGGCAGTGCTGGGTCCAGCATCCTGCCCCACACCACAGGTGGGGTGCTGAGGCAGCAGGTCAGCTGAGGGCTGGGGCGTGGAGGGGTTGCTGCAGCCCTGGGCACCGTCTTGGCTTTCCCAGACCCTTTTGGGTGGGTGGTGTGGGATACCCCGGCTGTCTGTCCCTCCCCAGCATGGCCCGTGTCTTTCTTGGAGGAGTCTTTCTAGTCTGCAAAGGGACATCTTAGGGCTGCTTTGCCTTGTACCAGGCTCTGCCTCCATCTGAAGGAGATGAACAGAGTCCTTCTCCTTTCTCCTCTGCGCTTTGCTCTTCCTCCTGCTGCTGTACCATCTGCCAGCCAGGGCAGAATTGATATTTCTAATGCTCAAGCAAGCTCCACATTTTTGCTGTCTGTCCTCTCCCCTTAATCTTTCCATGCCTCTCCTGCTACAGCGCAGACAGGCACAAGCCTGGCTCTCTTGTCCCTTGGCATTTGGTGGGGCTGGTCCTGCCACAGCACGCAGCGGGGAGAGCCTTGACCTCCCACTTGCCCTGTGGCTGCCGTCTCGGAGCTGGAAGCAGGACAATGTTAGGGCCGGTTCCAGCAAAGCTCATGTGCTCAGCATGAGGGAGTGGGGTGGGAGCCCATGGGTGGCCAGCGGAAGGTCTCTGCGGCCTCATGGGGTGATTTCCTCATGGCAGAGTCAAAGCCTGTGGAGGCAAGGAGGCAGCGCTTTGAGCCTGCTGGGAAGAGCTGCATGGACAGCAGTGGGGCTGAGGTGCTGTTGCCCGTGTCCTTTGGCCATGGGCAGGTGGCAGCAACAGAGGATGCCTGTGGCAGGGCCCGACAGCCCTGCTCCCTGCTCTGCTGGAGCCCTTGGGGCCATCCAGTACTGTAGGGTTGTATAAATGCCAAGGCAAGTCAGAGATCTGGCATGGAGAGTGGCTGGGAGCAGGAGATGTGCACATTTTGGCATATTTCCTTCCTTGAGTCTCGGGGCAGAAGCACCCAAGCTCCCTCCTCTTTTCTGGGAGACTTGCCACCCTCTCTGGCTGCCCTGGTCTAGCTGGAAGGACCTGCACAGCTAAGGTTCCTGGTCAGCTAAGGACCCGGGGAGCACAGGCAGAGGGTGAGGGAAGCTGGGCTGGCAGCACCTGCACCCTTGCACCCAGCAAGGGTTCCCCAAGCACCGCCGTCCCAGCTCCCACTGTGCCGGCTCTGCCTGCCCAGCTGGTGGGCTGGGAGAGGAGCAAGCAGCCATTATGTGCTGGGACGGTGCCAGAGGCCAAGCCACACAATGAACCGGGAAAACAGCGCTTTGCTCTCCTGTTCCCAGGAGCCTCCCGAGGATGATGCCAACATCATTGAGAAGATCCTTGCCTCCAGGATGGTGCAGAAGGAGGTGAGTGGCAAAGATCTCAGTGGGGCTGGAGGTCCCTGGGCAGAGGAGAGATGGGACCTGGCTGCCTTGTGCAGCAGGGACATGAGACGTAGCAGCAGTCGGTGCTGCCGTGCCATTCCTTGCACTTGCTCTTTGCAGGGTGCTGCTGGGGTATGCCCAGACTGGTATCTTTCTGGGTTGGGGATCAATGTGGTGCCTCTCCTGCCCTGGGCACCAGAAAGCCTCTGGAGAGGAGTCAGGCCTGGGCTGATGCCCAGGAGGTGTTTGAGTCCTCTGTGCTCAAGGGTGGTCTCACACCACGTTTCCCAGGGCCACTGAGCCTCCAGGGCAGGCAGCACACCGAGTGCCTGGCTGTCCTTGCCGTCTGTGGGGCTCAGCCTGCCCGGAGCCTGTGGCTGGGCAGGGGACACCTGTCTGTGCCCAGGCCACAGAGGATGCCCCCAGTTTCCGCACAGGCTCTGACTGTCACTAACTCTCCTTCCCTTGGTTTCAGGCTCATCCCGGAGGCCTGGCATTTGAGATGGAGGAGTTCTACGTAAAGTACAGGAACTTGTACGTGCGGTGTTGTTCTCTGTGCCACAGCAGTGGGCCCTGTGCATGCAGGAGCGAGGGCTCTGTGCTCCCACCTCCGTCCCATCCCCAGCTGCAGCCCCAGCATCCCTGTCTCACTGCCCCCGTCCTTCTGAGCCAGCCCCGGCGGTGGGAAGCAGGAAAGCTGCTGCAGCCGCAGTGCTCAGTCTTGGCCTGGACCTGGGCCATGGCTTCCTCCAGTTTGGGGTTTCACTATGGCAAGGCATAGGCTGAGTATTCTCGGGGTCGCTGGGAGATCCCTGCTGGTCTGCATGGTGGACGTGATTGGGCCCAAAGGCCTCTTTGGTCACATTTTGTTGATTTTTTTTTTCCTTTGCAGCTCCTACCTCCACTGTAAGTGGGCAACTCTGGAGGAGCTGGAGAAGGACCCCAGGATCTCCCAGAAGATAAAGCGCTTCCGGAACAAGCAGGCTCAGATGAAGCATATTTTTACAGAGGTGAGAGCTGAGAGTGGCAAGCAGCTGTGCCCAACCCCAGCACACGTGGGCCCGGTGCAGTGGCTGAGCGGGCCAAGAGCTGAGTGCTGCCTCTGGCACCTCCCTGCCCAGGCGAGACCAGCTCCAAGGCCAAAATTCAGGGCTGGGAGTGGGCAGGCAGGGCTCCCTGTGCAGCTGTGCCTGCCCTGCCTGAGCTCTGCCGTAGCTCAGTGATCCCGGGGTCCTGCCCAGAGCCCTGCCTGTGCCCCCTCGCTGACACCGTGGCAATGCCCAGGCAGCAGTGTGGCACCTCGAGCTTCCAAGCTGGTTTGAACCAGGGCACGGGCACAAGAGGGTGAGTGTGTGGGGATGCTGGAGCCAAAGGGTCATGACAGTGCCCTGAACACCCATGCTGTCACTGACAGAGGTATGGACAGGGTGACAAATGTCACTTTCCAGGCGCTGCCAACCCTGGAAGTGTTGCTCAATGGGAGGGAGGGCAGTGTGCAGTGCTGAAGGTGCTTTCATGGTGGAGCAGAGATGCTATGGGAGAGAGGGAGCTATAAATACTTGGGCTTAGGGCAGCTCCTGCCTGCTGTGCTCTATAAGCAGATTAATCTTGTTTAATATGAAAGGTGTTTTATAATTTATCTTGCTGCTCCAGAGATAGTTGTTGGATCTCCTCAAACTGCCCCTTACAAGTGTAAATCAGGCCAGTAGGCTATGAAGATTTCTCCATGGATGTAGTTGGAAAGCTGGGGGTGTGTGTCAAATTTCTCACTCCCGAGTTGGTTTGGGGTCTTTCCCAGGATGCAAAGAAAAAGCATGTGTAGGAATGCACTGTACCACTAACAATTTAGCAAGGAGCAAATGCTCTTTCCTGTGAATAACTGGGGCTTGGGGAGCTGTGAACATAGAAGCCTGTTTTTTCTCCTTCCCAATCCCTAGACAATGTTTCTCTCTGACAACCACTTCTCATCTAAAGCCCACTCCTCCCCAGGTGTTCCTGGCAGGAGGATGAGCCCTTGCCTCACGAGCGGTTGCTGCTGGTGGTTGCTGAGCTGAAGGTGGGGAGGGAGAGAGGCAGAGACAGAGAACAAGGTGTCATCCCTTGCAGAGGAGTGGAGTTCATCGGGTGCTATGTGTGGCTCTGTGCTGTGGCAGTCATAGCTCTGGATGCTGCATGTAAGCTGTAGCGTACAGCTTAGGGCTGTGTACCTTGGGGCCAGATGGGCTGGAGAGGACGTTCCTGCCTCCCAGCAAGGGCAACATGGAGCCTGCGGCCGCTCTAAAGCAAGAGCTTTGCCTTCTGCAAGGCTCCTGCATCCTCCCTGCCCAGAGACAGATGTCATGTACCTGCGTCCAGGGCACTTGGTGTGCTGCGCACAGCTAGCAGCATCCTGGGGACAGATGTCCCGCAGCTGTTTACTTGTGCCTGCCATCTGTTTAACCCTGGAATCACCTTGAACTTGCCTCTCTTTTTACTCTTTGCTGTCACAGCCTGATGAGGACTTGTTCAACCCAGACTATGTGGAGGTAGATCGAATTCTGGAGGTGGCTCATACGAAGGACCCTGACACCGGGGAGGTGAGTGGCTGCATCACTTGTTTGCCCTGCGGAGGGAGGGAGGGAGGCTTGGCAGGAGGCCCAGACCCACGATGTGCATCGCTTGTCATCTCTGAGCACCCTGAGGCCTTCCCAGCCTGAGCCCTGTCCCCAGGGACCCCTTGGTACACGGGTAAATGGAGGGCCGCTGACTGTCCCTGTGACTCGCTCCCAGTCGCAGTCTGTGCCCGCATGCTGGGACTGAGCGTCCATGAGCCCTGCGCTGTCTCTGAGCCTGTCTCTCTGCGCTGCAGGAGGTGACTCACTACCTGGTGAAGTGGTGCTCGCTGCCCTATGAGGAGAGCACCTGGGAGTTGGAGGAGGATGTCGACCCAGGGAAGATTAAAGAGTTTGAAGCCCTCCAAATCCCTCCAGAAATCAAGCACATGGTAACGTACCCAGAGGTAACGTACCCGGCTGGCAGCTCGCTGCCCTGGGCAGGCAAGGACTGTCTGTGTCTTGCCAAGGTCCAGCAGTGCTGACCTTCTTGTCCTTGCTGCTGCAGTGCAAGCCCCATATCCTCCCCTCCAGATGGGTTAGTTAGCAGGATCCAAGGGTGGGGACCTTGCTGTGAATCAGCTGTCAGTGACTGTTCTGAAGTGTTATCCTGATGTGCAGCCCCAGAAGCGGGGTCTGGCCTTGCTGAGCATTAGCCTCTTCCTCTCCATGGACCTTGCTCCTGCTCTCTTCTCCTAGGAGCGCCCAGCATCTGAGTCCTGGCAGAAACTGGAGAAGTCCCGGGAGTATAAGAACAGCAACCAGCTGCGGGAGTATCAGCTGGAGGGAATGAACTGGCTGCTCTTTAACTGGTATAACAGGTGAGGAGGGGCTGCAGCCCTGTGCTCCCACCAGGAGTCCTGCTGGCAGTGGGGCCCCGGTGTGTGCAGTCACAGGAGCAGCAGAGCTGGGGGAGCAGAGCTGACAAACAGGGGCCTGACAGAGCAGCCGCTGAGACCTTCCAGTGCTGGAGCTGGCAGGCAGCTGCCAGAAAAATTTTGTTTTAGCTTTGCAATTGAGTCTTTAGGAATGTTTCTCCCTGGTAAATGCTGGTAAGTCTTGGAGATAGTAGGGCTTAGCTATGGGTCTAAGATACACCTGATTTTTGGTATTGGCCGGGCTACCGGTGACCCAGTCCTGTGGCAGGAGTGCAGGAATATGCATATTCTCAGCTGCAGCAAGCCATCAGATGCATCTTTCACTGGCTAGCGTGCACCCAAAGGACAGTATCTTTCACACTAACTTTGAGTCCATCATCTTGCCAGAAATTCGATGGTCTGGCTTACCCAGACCGGTTTGGGCCACTGTACCAATGTCCCCTCACCCTTCACGCTGCAGGGTCAGAGAGGTGTGGGTGGAGGTGATGTGCCTGACATCCCATCGAGGAGTTGGCGATAGGGTGGTTCCTGCCCCTGAGAGCCACATTCACCTGCCCCTATCCGTCTCTGCAGGAAGAACTGCATCCTGGCTGATGAGATGGGGCTGGGGAAGACAATCCAGTCAATCACCTTCCTCTCAGAAATATTCCTGATGGGCATCCATGGCCCCTTCCTCATCATCGCACCTCTCTCCACCATCACCAACTGGGAGAGGGAGTTCCGCACCTGGACAGAGATGAATGCCATCGTGTACCACGGCAGCCAGATCAGCCGGCAGATGATCCAGCAATATGAGATGGTGTACAGGGACACACAGGTGAATGACGCACACAGCACTCCCAGGGTGCGTCCCCCAGCCTTGGATTCCTTTACCTGGGAACCACTGAGCTGCATGTGGAGCTTGTGGTTCATCTGGAGAGGGAAAGGTGATCTTTTTAAGACCCCTTTGCTGGCATGGGCTCAGGGTGCACTGTGTATGGGTGAAGAACAGGCCCAACTCATGCAGAAAGGGGAAAATGCAGCAGAGCCCCAGCCACGGTTCTTGTCCAGGCCTGTTTGTCTGCCCTGAAGCAGTGTCTGGTTTGGAGAGACGCAGCCTGCGGTCAGTGAGGAGGCTTGCAGGAACCTCCCCACTGCTTGAGAGAGATGAATCTGGGGAAATCCCAGCTAGGACCCAGATGCTAACACTGATATGTTGACAGCATGTCTGAGTGTCCTGCCGCCCTGCAGGAGTCAAGCGCTGCATGTGGTTTATGTCTCCCTAGGGTAACCCTCTCCCTGGGATCTTCAAGTTCCAGGTGGTTATCACCACCTTTGAGATGATCCTTGCTGACTGCCCAGAGCTGAAGAAGATCCAGTGGCGCTGCGTGGTCATTGATGAGGCACATCGCCTGAAGAACAGGAACTGCAAACTCCTGGAGGGGCTGAAGCTCATGGCCCTGGTGAGCATGTCCTGCCCAGGTTCATGTGAGAGCAGTGTGGGCCAGAGATGGCCATGCCTAGCAGTCAGATGCCACTGCCAGCTGCTCAGGCCCAGTGCCAGGGCTGAGAGCTCACTGTCAGAGGGAAAACCATCCAGGACCCTTCAGGTCACTGAAGCAGTGCCAGTGATGGGGGGCCCTTTGATGGATGGGGCACTGGTGCTCTGCAGCCATCACAAACTCCTTTTTGCTGAAGTGGAATATTAACCCTCAGCAGGCCAAGTCCGCCCATGCCTTCCCTTGTGTGTGCACTCCCTGGCAGAGCACTGTCTGGCCTTCCAGCGCAGCTTAGGCTGCTGCGGCACACGGAGGCAGTTGCTGACCAGCCATGCACAGCATCCTCTGGCCATGGTGTGCCTTGCACCCTGTGGTGAGCAGAGCTGCAGTATTCAAGCTGGTTTCTTACTGCTCTGCAAATATGGGACCAAGTCTGTGCCAGGGATGGGGGTGCAGGACTGTGCGTGGTGAAAAAGGGATCAGTGAGCTGCTCTGAGAAACGAATTTGGATGTCCAGCTCCTTTCCAGCCCTGGGAAAGGCAGCACTGCTGTTTGCTGGACCGAGGGCCATCAGGCATATTGGATGTCCCAGCCCTACCCAGCTTCCATCACGCTCCACTGTAGCTGGGCCAGGCCTCCAAAAATTATAAGTCTGATGTCTCCAGTACCCAAAGACCCTGCTGTTTCCCTGTGACCTTGTGTCTTGTGCAGGTCCCTGCTGGGTTGTGAGTAGCCTGGGGCAAAGCGGGATTGCTGCTGGCCCCGCTTTGTAACCATCACTTTCCTTTGTACAAGTCCTGTGGAAGCCTCCCACCTTACAATTGCCTTTCTTTCATAGCTGGTGACTCTTGGGGATGTTCCCTGCATTAGGTTGGTCGGGAGGATTAGCCTGAGCAGTGAGTGGGTGCCCAAGTCTCTGGCAGTGCTGGGACAAAGTGGCTGGTGCGCCCCGGGAGGCAGCACCTGGTGGTGCCTGAACCAGAGCCTGTGCTGTCAGCGCATGGAAGGGAGTGCGTTCCCCTTGAGGGGCCATCCGCTCCTCACACCCCAGGTCTTGGGGCGTTGTCTGGACCCCTGCCTTCTTTTATTGCACATGTACCTAGATGGTGAACCTCTAATAAAAGCTCCTCCTTGTTCCCAGTGCACACTTGACACAGTCATACATGCCCCTGCTGATTTTGGAGCACGCTGCTCACGCTGGCCCTAGCAGGCAGGTCCCTGATGCCTCTCGGTATCACATGGCTCTGGGCTATGTTTCCTCTTGTTCTACCTGAGCCCTGAAGAGGGACATCCTGCCCCCAGGTGCAAGGAGGCTTGGGCTCTGTCAGCGTCCCCGTCCAGTGCCAGCACAGCCTTGCCCGAGGGTCTTGTGCCAGGGCAGGGCTGAAGCCTGGGGGCAGTGTGGAATTCTGGGTTTTGGCTGTTGTTGCTGCAAAGAGCTGGACTGCGACATGTCCAGGGGAGCGTCCAGGGGGAGCGTCCTCGGAGCCACAAGACAGTGTTGCGTGGCAGTGGCTGCATCAGGGCTGGCACCATGGCCAGGGAGCCTTTCAGGGTGCATGTGTGCCCCCAGGCCACCCAGAGTGCTCCTGAGGCTGGAAGACAAGGACCATTGCGCTCTTGGGACCCCTTGGACCGAGCCAGTGGGTCTGAGCCCTTAACCTGTTTTCTGTGTATACGCAGGAGCACAAGGTGCTGCTGACAGGGACCCCCCTGCAGAACTCGGTGGAGGAGCTCTTCAGCCTCCTGAATTTCCTGGAGCCACAGCAGTTCCCCTCAGAGACAGCCTTCCTGGAGGAGTTTGGAGACCTGAAGACAGAGGAGCAGGTACCTACAAGAGTGACGCTGGTGACTGTTAGCACAGGCCACTGGGACACATGGTCACCAAGCCAGGCATGCACTCAGACACGTGCTTCATGGAAGTGAACAGGCCTCCTCATGCTGGGAAAAGCAAAGTTGTGACAGAGCCCACAATGTTGCTTTGGAGAGAGGAGACCAGCCTGTGCCAAGGCAGTGGTCTGCTCCCCACCTAGCTCCCTACTGCCCTTTGCATGCCTGGGCAGCACAGCTCACCCGGCTTTCCTACCTGGTCTGTCCCTGAGACCAATAGGAGTGTAGGGGGAGTGAGGAGATCAGTAAGTCCATGTGTCAGTCGCCCTTGTCAGGTTGCCCTGGGGAGCAGGGGTCATGGAAAGCAGCTCAGTCCCCTGGGCTGTCTTGCTGCCATTTGAATGTCTGGCTGAAGTGGAGATACTGCACAAAGATCATCATTCTGAGGGAGCAGGCACGGGCACACGGAGCAACCAGCATCTCAGCTGCTATCAAAGTTCTCAGCTGCTATCAAAGTTCTCGGCTCTCCTCCTACAGCAGACACATTTACCCAAGGCTGCTGGCAGCAGAAGCGTGTGGAGTTGATGGTCCAGGGCTGGTCACTCACATGCCTGCCCCAAGGAAGCCAGACCCTGAAGCTGTCCTGGCTGTCAGCAGAGCAGCTGCTTCAGGGTCATTTGTAGTGGGTTTCCAGCCTGGGGAGCCTCTAGCGTTGCAGGCCCCTCTGCTGTTGTCACTGTGTGCTTGCCATGCAGGGAGGGCAGTGAATCTCTGCACTTGCTCTGGCAGGTGAAGAAGCTGCAGTCCATCCTGAAGCCCATGATGTTGCGACGGCTGAAGGATGATGTAGAGAAGAATCTGGCACCCAAGCAGGAGACCATCATTGAGGTGGAGCTGACCAATATCCAGAAGAAATACTACCGGGCCATCCTGGAGAAGAACTTCTCCTTCCTCTCCAAGGGTGCCAACCAGCACAATATGCCCAACCTCATCAACACTATGATGGAGCTGCGGAAGTGCTGCAATCACCCGTATCTCATCAATGGTGAGGGCTGTGCACAGGAGGGGTCGGGGGGATGGATATCACTGCAACATTTACTGGTCACTACCTGCAGAGCTCACCCAGCTTGGGAGCCTCGTGCCATCTGCTGCTGGTGTGGTTGTGCATCCAGGCCCAGCACAGGATGCAGTGATCTGCCTTGTTGCCCTCACGGGATGGGCAGCCCAGCTCCCCGCAAGTGCTGCTTGCTGGCGGGCACCTCAGGGTCTTGTGAGGCTTGCTATGTTTGGGGGTGTTCTGGCGCAGAACCCTCTCCAACATCCCAGCCTGGCTTGTTCTGCCAAGAGCTGGTGCAAGCCCTGAAGAAGGAGTAGAGTCACAGGATCTGGAGGTCTCTAGCCAACCTCCCTAGGTCTGATCGACTGCATGGGTTCTGTTCCTCGCGTGGTGGCTTGCTGTTGCCCTGGATGGGAGGCTGGGGGCAGCTGCACTACCAGCCTCACCAAGAGCTCACGTCCCTTCTCACCTGGCAGGAGCAGAGGAGAAGATCCTGGAAGATTTCCGTAAAACACACAGCCCAGAGGCACCGGACTTCCAGCTGCAGGCGATGATCCAGGCGGCTGGGAAGCTGGTGCTCATTGATAAGCTGCTTCCCAAGCTGATTGCTGGTGGGCACAAGGTGCTCATCTTCTCCCAGATGGTGCGCTGCCTTGACATCCTGGAAGACTATCTCATTCAGAGGCGGTTAGTACAGGCTTCAGCATTCACCACAGCTCCTCCACATCACCTCCATCCTGCACTGTAGATACAGAGTGGAAAACAGCCCGGGGTGGGGATTTGGCCATTCTGTGCCCACGTGCCAAAGGATCCGAGTTACTGGCTACTGCTGGTGGGTGCAGAGACCCCAAAGCTGGGTAGCTCTGACCTGTCCATTCTGCGTTGCCCAGGGCTAGTCCTAGGAGTGACCAAATGGAAATAGGGCCTTCCCCTGGTCCTGGTTCCCACGAGCCCCATATCCATGCACCGTGTGTGGGGTCGTGACAATTTTGCCATCATAGGAGGAATGACTTTTGGGAACAGCCACAGTGCACACAAGCTGATGGGGCCTGAGTCTCCACCTGTGCACAGGTCCTGCCAGTAAGTTCTGGCTGCCTGCGTGCCCACACACAGCCCAGGGGAAGGAGCAAGAAGGGGTTTGTAAGCCACAGCCAGTTCAGGCCCTGCTGTGACCCTGCTCTCGCCTCTTCCCCTCTCGGAGCAGGTACACCTATGAGCGCATTGATGGGCGGGTGCGTGGGAACCTGCGCCAAGCTGCCATCGACCGCTTCTGCAAGCCCGACTCGGATCGCTTCGTCTTTCTCCTGTGCACACGGGCAGGCGGGCTGGGCATCAACCTGACCGCTGCTGACACCTGCATCATCTTTGATTCGGACTGGAACCCACAGAATGACCTCCAGGTAATGGGCTGGGCCAGGACAGGCTGCTGGGACGTCCTGCAGCACGGCTCCCGTCACTCATGCCAGCCAGAGGGGGAAGGGCAGCAGCACCTGGCTGTACTGGGCATGGGGTGCCGTGCTGGGAGAGCTGGCAGGAGTGCAGGCAGAGGGGACATGTCATGGGGGAGATCATGGTGTGGCTCTAAAAGCACGGGTCGGCCACAGACCAGGCCACACTTTGTCAATACCTGGTGTTGGAGGGGGTGAAGTATTGGGTGCTCCCTGTCTGCAGAGAGCCAAGGCTCCAGCCTGAGCCCTGTGTCCCTTGCCCGAGGGTGCAGGGGTCTCGGATTCCTGCTCCACAACTGTGCAGGCCTGGCGCTAACCGGCACCTGCTGACAGAGCCCTGCCAGGTCAGCCACAGGCACTAGATGAGGGTGCTCTGGTGGGTGGGAGCTGACTGCGGCTCAGGTGGGTGAGTGGTGGGTGCTGGTGCAGGGTGCCACAAGCCACACAGTCCCCGTCCTGCTGGCCTCACTGTGCTTGATGCTGTGCCCTCTGCACTCCCAGGCTCAAGCTCGCTGCCACCGGATCGGGCAGAGCAAGGCGGTGAAAGTCTATCGCCTCATCACCAGGAACTCCTATGAGCGGGAGATGTTCGACAAGGCCAGCCTGAAGCTGGGCCTGGATAAGGCTGTGCTGCAGGACATCAACCGCAAGGGCAGCACCAACGGGGTAGGTCGGCTGTCAGAGTGGGGCTAGGTGGGAGGCACTGCGGGAGAGCTCTCCTCCTTCCCCTGCCAGCTTGGAGCAGAGACCTGGGCAGGCTTCTGGGGAGGGAGAGCCCAGTCCCACACACTCACATTGCTGCTGTTTGGCCTGGCAGGCTGTCCCTGCAGTGCCACGGCACTGGGGGACACGTGGTGCTGTGTCTGGGTGACAAGGACTGAAATTTCTGACAGTCACTCAGGCAGCATTTTGAAGTGACCTCTTTGCTGTAGTGGCAGGAGGGCTGGGTTGGCTTGGGGCATCTCTGCCCTCCCTCCTGGGGCAGAGCGAAGAGCTTCTCCTGTTGTGCAGTGCCCAGGGTGGCTGGCCAGGTTGGTGATGCCCCTGTGTTATGGGCAGGTTCAGCAGCTCTCAAAGATGGAGGTGGAGGACCTGCTGCGGAAGGGTGCCTACGGCGCTCTCATGGACGAGGAAGACGAAGGATCAAAGTTCTGCGAGGAAGACATTGATCAGATCCTCCAGCGCAGGACACAGACCATCACGATCCAGTCTGAGGGGAAGGGCTCCACCTTCGCCAAGGTGTGCTGTGCTCCATCAGAGAGAAGGGGGACTCCCTCCGGGGTGGTGGGGGACACTCTGGGAGTGTGCAGGGCAGTACTGGTGGACTGACCTCTTACCTGTGTGTTGAGATACGTCCGCATGGAGGCCAAGCTCTCCTGCCTGTCCCACTGCGCCCAGGAGTGAGACCTTGCTGGGGCATGGCAGCAGTGCGGTCTCCTGTCTCACTGGTGGTCAGCAGAGCATTGAGGAGGGGGCCACCAGCCAGGGTGGGTGATGTGAGGCTGCCTGGGAGGGTTCAGCTTGCCAGCTTCCACTTTCCCTTTAAGGCCAGCTCAGGCTGGTGAGAAGGCAGAGCAGTGGCTGTCCTCCAGGTGCCGGGCAGTGCCAGGGTGTGCTCTGTCACAGGGCTGGCAGTGTGGACAGATGCAGAGCTGCTCTTGCGTCGCAGTCGGGGCACTGTGGGGTGGAGGGCTTGCTCTTATGATGGGCTGAGGACTCCTTGCCATGGCAGCAGGCCATGCCCAGAGCTAGACCCTCTGCCCAGGGCTGTTGTGGGCAGGTTCAGGCCTCTCCCTGGGGAGGATGGATGAGTTCAAAGGCTGGGTGAGATCAAGTCCCTGAGCTGGGTTGATCTTCTACTCATGGGCTGAGCTTATTTGATCTGGAGTCTGTCACCTCCCCTGCCCTTCCAGACACCGCTGCTGCCTCAGTGTGGTGCTTTGCCGAGCAAGAAAGGCAGGTGGAGACCTGCGCTGCTGGTGGCATGGAAAGGAGTTGTGGTACCTTCAGCACAGCCCTCCTACAGCGCAGCCCATCTCTGTCTCCTGCCTCGCTCTTCTGCTGCCGTGGGACCTGGCTCTGCAGGGAGACCCCCAGGGTGGTGGCAGGAGCTGGCTGCTGGCCTGCATGATGCCCGAAGCTGGGTCCTGCTGTGCCATGGGAAGCTGTGCGCCGTGGGGCCCTGACATCCCCACAGGAGAGAGCCCAAGGAGCCAGCTCTGTGCCACGCTTGTGGCTGGTGTCTGCTGGCGGCACCAAGGGCCATCTGTCCTTCCTCCTCTTGCGGGTGGCACAGGCCAGGCTCCGTTTCCAACGGGTCAGGCAGGACTGCAGAAGAGAGGGGTTTAGCTCCCTTAAGCAAACAAAGAACACTCTGGCATGTGTCAACGTGGGGGGTAACCACCCCATGGCAGCGAAACTGTGTGCTGCAGACAGATGTGCATGGGGGAAGGCACATCTGGATGGTGGGTTGCACCCTGTTCACTCCTCTTCTTTCACTCCCAGGCCAGCTTCGTAGCATCAGGAAACAGAACTGACATTTCCTTAGATGACCCCAACTTCTGGCAAAAGTGGGCCAAGATAGCAGAGCTCGATACAGACGCCAAGAATGAAAAGGTAGGATCCAGCTCGTGGCCTGTGTGCCCCACAACTGATCTGACACCACGTGGTGCGGTCTCCAGGCAGGAGCTGTGTGCTTCTGCTGGGCTCGGGAAGTAATACATGTTAGGCATCAGGAATTACTTCAAGGGAAGACTGATCCGTGAGTGCTGGCTAAAGTCCCAATTACTGTAGCCACATGTTGGGCTGTGTCTACCTGGTATTTCAGGGTGCTCAGTGCTCAGTCTGTGCTCCCAGCTACTCCCAAGCCTAGCGTGTGATGGGAGGAGAGGATGAAACAGCCAGTGCAATGGCATGCCTGTGAACCCAGCAGACTGGTGTGACTGCCTGTGCGTGAGCTGGAGCTGTGCCAGAGTTCCCAGGCATGAGTGCCTCCCGCTGCCAGCCAGGTTGGGTGCTGGCAGCCTGGGCAGCTGGGGCTGGGGCTCCAGCGTGGAGCAGTACCAAGATGCTCCCATGCTGCCCTCCAGGTGCCAGCTCTGATCTCCCGGCTCCCTGGCTGTCTCACCAAGCCCAGAGACCTTTGTTAGCTTGAGGCACACCAGGGCCAAGCTGCCGTGTGCCCTGGCAGGGCACAAAGGGTCCCAAGTGCTAGCTCTTGCTGTGGCTGGGGATTGGTGGGGTGAGCAAGGCTCTTCCCATGCTCAGGACAAGCTGCATAACCATTCCCCAGCCCAAACCCAAGTCCACGTGAGCCTTGGCACCCTGGGCAGAGGGGAACATTTGGCCTCGCAGCTCTGGAGGAGGCCTGGCGAGCTGACATGAGTTTGTATACTCCAGCCCTTCGAGCCCTGGAGCTCGCAGCGCCGGGCACATTCGTTTCACTGCAGCCCCCCGGCTCCCACCACCCCAGGTCTCAATGGCCAAGGAGGTGACACCATGGTATCATGGTGAAGCTCAGCAGGGCGCCCCGGCTCTCCTGGCAGCGGGCAGAGAGGAAGCCGTGCTGTGTGCGACTGCGCCTGCTGGGCCGGGCTCCCTCTCCTCTCCCCAGGTGGCCCTCCAGGCCCTTTGCAGGGCCACGGCACCCATGGGCCAGTTCAGGGAGCCTTCAACCCAGCAGCAAGTCCAGCCATTTAGTGACCTAGAAGCAAAGTGGACTTGCAATTAGTTGAGGCTGGTGGGGAGCAGGTAACATCAGAGCAGGCAGGTCCCTGTAATCGGTCGTGCATCATGTGGTCCTGTTTAATGCCAAGGTAATAACCGTAACAACCACGCTTCTCTGTTGTGATTTATTCATAATGTTTAACATGTGGGCTCCAGCAGCAGCACGGAAGGATTTTGAGGAGCTGCAGTGGCATGACAGTGCTGAGACACTGCTGGTCAAGAGGCTTGTGTCAGGCACACTGGCACCCTCAGGTCCCTGCCTCTCACTGGCTTCGTGGCTATGAGGGCACCTCTGGAACTGGGGACCCTCGCTGAGCAAGCACTGGGCTGTGGTGCTGTAGTGGGAGCAGTATACTGGCTGGGCTGGAGCAGGCAGTGGGTGCTGGTTAGAAGGCAGCACCTCTTTGCAGAAGAAATGTCTCTTTCTGGTGAATGCACCAATGCTGTGAGGGCTGTGAGATGCCGTGGTGCTTCCCCACCTTGTTTGCGCTCACAGACGAAGGCAGGTTGCAGGGAGGTTGAATATCATGGCTGTGGCACTGGATTTGTCAGAGCATTACTCTGTGTGGATGCTTGGTCTGGTTTGGGTCTCAGAGCTCTGTCCTAGGTTAGAGCAGGCTGGGGAAGGGGCTGGCAGGGTCTCAGTGCCTCAGGGGATGGACACAGCCCTGCATGGTGTCTGGAAATGCTCCCTCTTGCTCAGCTTCTCATCTTCTCTGAGCAGGAGGGTGCAAGCGAGGTCACCCAGGCCAGCTGGGTTTGGCCCTGACAGCGCAAGGGGTGTCGCGAGAGGAGCTATGGCTTGGACAACTCCTCTGGTACTTCCCCCTGCTCTTACGGTATCGAGTACTCCCCCGTGCTGCCTGTTGGATATTTTCTATATCCAACTGAATACTAGCCACGTTCACCTGAGCCCGGGGGGTTGTTTGAAGACCGTGCGGGTCAGGCTCAATATCCAGGCGTTGCTTTAGAAACAGATCTCTCTAAAAGCTGAACGTGAATAGGGATGAAGGGAGCTCCCAGGGCTCCTCCTGGCCTGATGGAGCAAGTGGGGACAGGTTTGGATTGTGCCACTCCTTCCTCCGTCAGTGTTTGCAGCCCTGCTGTCCTGCTTTCAGGGATGGGAACAAGGAGTAAAGCCAAGTGGATCTGGCAGGCCTGTCACCATGTCTGGGTAAGGGGGTTGCGGACTGTAAATGGATGCTCCCGGAGTCTTGCCTCTTGCCCTCACTGGCAAAATGGCTCCTTCCCAGCAGCAGCCATGGGCAAATGTGGCAGGTGGAGCTCCAGCAAGCCGGTGCTTGGCTTCTCCTGGCCTGGTAGCAGAGCTGCCAGACGTTCCCCACGTGCCTCTGAGGAGCATCTCTCAGGGGCAGCATCCTTGTTCTCGGCCCCTGCCTGCTCTGCCCGTGGGAGCAGGAGCTCTGTAGCTGAGCGCTGAGATGGAGCTGGGAGGGTTGGTGACTCTGCCTGTCAGGAGGCAGGAGTGGACAGATGGGGTCCCATCTCTCTGCTGGCCCTGCTGAACTCGTGGGCTTGGCTGCCCCCCGGGCCTCTCCTCCCAGCTCCTCTGTCGAGCGCAGGGCACTGCAGCTGGCTTCAGCGCGGCCCCAGGGCCTGACGAAATTCCAGCTAAGGCAGCAGCGCCATAGAGATGGTGTTAGAGAGCAGCAAGAGGGAGGCCCCACAGCTCTGCAGAGCTCACTGCTCTAGCAGGGAGAACTGGGGGGGGGTGTCCCACAGGCTTGAAATCCAGGCAGATTTAGATGACATGGATTCATTCAACAGGGTGGGGGGAAGGAGAAGAGGCAGGTACATGCTATTTAATTTCATATCGCTCCCTCCTGCACCTTCTTGGAAGCTGCCTTTCCTCTTCCAGCCCACCTATCCCCCCCGACACAGAAATTACACCGCCTCCAGCACAGTGCTCGGTGCAGGCAGTGCTGGGAGGGCCAGGACTATGATTCAGAGCTGAATCAGCTGCTGGTTGTCAACAGTTTGAACCCAGAGGTCCTGATTTTCAGCCTGCCATTGTTCAGGCTGAATTTTGTGCTGGCCAGGAATTGTCTTGTGTGTGTGGGCAGAGCTGCACACAGGTAATTTGGAGCTGTGTGCTCCAGTGGGGAGCAAAAATCCCAGTGGGAAGGTGATAGCTAGCCACGGGGCTGGCGAGCCAGGAACCAGAGGCATGAGCAGAGCAGGGTGGCAGTGTGGAGAAGAGGACATACTGTGGAAGGCAGGTGTTTCTGCCCGTACCTGAGCGCATTCTCTCTCTGTCCCTCGTAGGAGAGCCTGGTCATTGACAGGCCCCGGGTGCGGAAGCAAACCAAACACTACAACTCCTTCGAAGAGGATGAGCTGATGGAGTTCTCCGAGCTGGACAGTGACTCGGACGAGCGACCCACACGCTCGCGGCGCTTCAACGAGAAGACGCGGCGGTACCTGCGGGCTGAGTGCTTCCGTGTGGAGAAGAACCTGCTCATATTTGGGTGAGTCTCGCCCCCTCCCAGAGAGCACAGCCACAGCCTCCAGCTGCCCCAGTGCGCACATGGGCCACTGGCTGCCCCAGCCACTTTCTGTCCGTCCTGCTTGCAGTGTCCCCTCCTTCCAGCAGTGACCTCCCTGCTGGGACCTGGGCTCTAAGCGAACATTTGGGATGGAAGGAGAGTTAGAGGTCAAAGCATAAGCTGGCAGTTGGTGCTTCCAGAGTCTGCTCCTGCCTCTGCCCTGTTCAGTCCTGGGCAAACCTCTCCCCCGCTGTGCTCCTGTAATGTGGAGGCAGAACACCCCTATCCAGGGGAGCTGGCAGGGCCGTGCCCCTGAGCGAGCTCCTGGAGGGAGGTGCCGGTGAGGTCTCTAGTTGCACAGGAGTGTTTACTCTGCCTGTGTTCCTGCTGTTCTAGCTGGGGACGCTGGAAAGATATCCTGACCCATGGGCGGTTCAAGTGGCACCTGAATGAGAAGGACATGGAGATGATTTGTCGGGCCTTGCTGGTCTATTGTGTCAAACACTACAAGGGGGATGAGAAGATTAAGAGTTTTATCTGGGATCTCATCACACCGACAAAGGATGGCCAGAACCAGGCTCTACAGAATCACTCAGGTATTGCGTGTTCTCTCTGCCATTGCACCTGTACCCATTGCTGCTGTGCCAGCCTACGGGACTGAGGCTGTAGAAGTCAAAGCAGAGCTGATTGAAACAGCCAGCAAGCAGTTGTGCTTGAGCACCACGATGCTCTCTGCACAGAGAACGTGGCTGCCATGGGACTGACCTCCACACTGACCCTCAGAACCAGTGGCAGGGGCTGGCTGGGTGGGGGAGGCTGATTTCCTGGCTCCCAGTGCCATGGCTGGTGCAGGGAGAGCCTTGTGGTGGGAGCAGAGATGCCATCCTACTCTCAAGTGGGCACTGCTAAGTTTTCTCTGGCCTGTGAATACTGTCAGGGTTCCCCCACGCAGGGAGACACCAGGCAGTGAGCTCGTGGGGCGCTGGTGACTGTATGAACACATTGGGTGTGATAGGTGTGAGGGTGCTTATTCTACTCGGAGCGTAGACATGCCTGGCTGTTCCTCAGGGCATCGCAGGACGCGGCGTGGATTGTTGTGCAGGGACCCTACCTGTGCCCGTGGGCAGCCCCGGCCCAAGCGCCAACAGCTGAGACCACCAGGCGCGGCACTTGCAGCTGTGCCGGGGAAGCTGGTGGTGCAGTCTGTGCAGCCACCTCACCCCAGGTCGCCAGCTTGTGTCTCCTCTCATCACGGTTCTTGTCCCAAACATACTGGTCTGCAGTGCCTGCCCTGACGGGTAGAGGTGCAGCATTGGTTTGTCCCGAGACCTCTGCAGTGCAGACTCCTACCCAGGTGATGCTGCCTTCTCTCAGTCCATCTAGCAGGACCCTTTATCTCAGGTTGGGCTGTGCCGTCCCTGTTCAGAGGACTCGTACGCTTATTTTCCAGTGCGTGTGAGGTCCACATATCACACCACATATCCAGTTTGTAATTGCATCTGCATTCTGTTGGGTGGAGGTTTCCAGTGTATCCTCAGCTTCAGACAGAGGCCATCCAGAGCCTTCCCCAGCCCTGCTCTCCCGCTGTCTCTGACTCTGCCTGGGCAGTGGGGCACTGCAGATTCGCCCCCCTGCCTGCAGTGCAGTGTCTGCTCTCTGTAGACGTCCCTTGGGGCTGGAGCAGCACAGCAAATAGAGCCCACCATGCAAGCAGCGTCGTGCAGCCACAGCGGCTTTTGTCTTTAATGATATGAAGACAGAGCTGGTGCTGGCTCCTTGGATCAGCTGGAGGGTTGTGGCCTGGGACACGTGGTCACTGCCCGTTCTGTGGCAGAGGAGTCTGCACTGACCTAGCAGCACAGTGCCTGCATCCAGTGGCTTTCAGGACAGGTGAGTTGGGCTGGGAGGGCAGGCTGGGGGAGGCCACGGCACTCCCTCGGGGTGGTCAGAGCCCCACGGCTGCATGCTGCTTGTTGTGCACTTGTGATCTGTGGCACAAGGTGAGTAGCAAGGAGGCTGGGACTCTCCAGCCTGCTTTTGGCACCAGGGAGCCAGGCTGAAACCTGGGGCTCCTGTTTCGAGGTGGTGGAGCACAGGGAAGGCTGTTCTGGAGTGGTGCTGTTGCTGAGCCCCGAGAGCGTGCTGCATGTTACTTGGTGCTTAAAACCCAGCATCACCATTTCCTTCTGTCTGGAAATGTCCGACTGGCTTTACAGTGTGAGGTCCAAGCACATGGCCTTCAGTGGCTTCCTTAAGTTACTCCAATAACCTCCTACAACGTGAGCTGCTCTAGCAGTGCTGCCTCCTGCCCTTGCCACACAGCCCTGCCCAGAGCAGCGCTGGGACTGGTCTCGAGAGCCCTGTGGGGAGCAGAGCAAGTGTAAGAAACAAATTGGCTGATACGAATGGGCTTGATTTAGATAACGCCAAGTAACGAACAAGCCGCGTTTTCAGGGGAGGGTCAGGAATGCTTTAGTGCAAGAGCAGCACTAAAATTGGATATTTAGCAGAGGGAAGCAACAAGGAGCTTCTCCGTCAGCTCTTCAGAATGGCTTTTCCCACCTGTGAAACCTCCATGTGGTGTGGTCTTGGCCAGAGGAACAACGAAACCATCTAGCCTAACCTCAGGAGCTGGAGGAGGGCAGAACCCTTCAGTGTGGAGCAGCCACGCAGCGGGCACTGCTGTGGCTTGCCAAGGAGCCTGAGGTACCACTCATGTTTGCAGAGACCTGACCAGGCCCATGCTCCAGGCCTCCCTGATGTGCAGAAAGCATCAGCCACCTCCAGCCCTTGCTAGTGCATCCTGGGGCTGTTCCTTCTCAATCCTGTATCCGCATGACTACAAGGGGTGAGCACAGCAGACGGGCAGCCCAGCTCAGAGCTCTGCTCTGATCCAGCCCCGTCCTGCCTTCCATCCTGGAAGAGGCCAAGCTGCTGAGGAAGCAGCATTTGCCCAGAGTTCATCCGGCCAGTTTGGTGCTGGGGACAGGAGCCCTAGTGCCCACTGCAGGCTTCCAGCAGCCACCTGGGCTGGAGCCCTTGTCCTGTCGCGGAGCTGCAAACTTTATGCAGGTGTTGAGGACACGGCGATGCTCTCTCTTATTCCCTGGTGTCGCAAGACCAGACGGGTGGGACGGGACTGCTGAGGCACTTCTTTCCCCTTTGCACACATAGGCAGGAGAGGACACCTGCAGGACCCTGCCTCAGAAGCGGCTGCCCAGGGAGGCAGCTCATCCCTCTTGGAAAACTCCAAACAGTAGTGACCCCACCAGGAGTTTTCTCCATGTTCTGCTGTGAACTCGCATCTTATTTCAAGGTTGAAAATGTGTTTAATTGAGCCACTGGATCTCATTTTATCTTTGTCAGCCAGATGGGACTGCGTTCCTTTTCCCTTCGTTATCTTTGCCAAGCGTAAATGCCCCCTGCAGTGATCTGGTTCCCACACAGCCCTCCTCCTGTTGCACGGAATAGGAAACAGCCCTTACAGATCAGATCATCACGATTGTCTTCTGGTCTTTGATCATTTGGGAGCCTCTTGTTTAAACTCTCATGCCAAATCCCTGTGTTGTCCCTGTAGGGTGAACTTCAGAGCTGGCTGTAGTGTCCAAGTAAGGCTCTAAGACCCATGCCCAGGACCAAGGTCCCTTCCGTGCTTCTACGTGATATTTTTATACATCAAGGGGGCGTGTTATCCTTAGGGCTCAACATTGCACTGAGAACTCACAGCAATTCCGTTTCTGTGGTGATCCCCAAGTTTTTCTTGGAGACGGAGCCTCCCATGCTCTGCATTTACCCCGTGCATTTCCCCGACCCTGGCTCGCCAACCTGCAGCCAGGAGCTTTGCACAGCCTCCAGCTCCCCTGCTCTGCTGCCCTGCCTGGGCAGCCCAGTGCCACAGATGCCTCGCAGCAGTGCCTGGCCTGGCCCACAGTGCCCACGGTGCTCACTGGCTGCCACTTGCTGTTACAGGCTTGTCAGCACCGGTGCCCAGAGGAAGGAAGGGGAAGAAGACGAAGAACCAGATGCTGCTTCCCGAGATAAAGAATGCAGACTGGCTCGCCACCTGCAACCCCGAGGTCGTCCTGCATGATGACAGCTACAAGAAGCACCTCAAACAGCACTGCAACAAGTGAGTGTGGGAGCCCACACCGGCTCGTGGAGACCGTGGGCTGAAGGCCTTTAGCGTGGGGAGAGTGGGAGGGAGCTGCGAAGGCCTCACAGCCCACGCAGGATCACCGTGCTGCGGCTGCTGGACCATGCTCGGATGCTCCTCCAGCTAACGGGAGCCGTGTCCTGAGCAGCAAATCTCCAGCTGCAGGGCCCCAGCAGATCACAGGGCTGGGCACTGTGGCGTGACACCACATGGCCGGTGCCCGTCCTGCTTTGAGAAAGTGGGTCCTCCCACGTGGGGAAACACAGTGTCGAGCAGGTTTCCCTGGCCTTGCTGACCCTCAGAGCGTCCCCCTGCAAACACTCTGGTGAGGGCCGTTGGGCCAGGCCCTAGGCTGGCAACCTGCATGCTAGCGTGCGTTCCTCTCTGCTGCCCCGGGACAGGGTTCTGCTGCGGGTGCGAATGCTCTACTACCTGAAGGCTGAAGTGCTGGGCGAGGCCGCGGACAAAGCCTTCGAGGGTACCCCCGCCAGGTAGGGACCTTACGGTCAGCCCCTGCGATGCTTCTCAGGGAGGTGGTGGCAGCGCTTGAGCACTGCCACAGCCATCCAGCCCAGCCACATCTGTGCTCACCGCGGCTCCGAGCAAGTCAGACCCTGTGGTCAAATCCTCAGGTCTTGCTCAGGCAAAACTTCATCCTTAGACAGCAGCTCTGCCTGAGCAGGGACCGCGGCCGTGGCAGCCCTGTTGAGGCAGCTCTGAGGCCCCAGTGCCAGCCTGGGGGGTGATGAGGACACTCGGGGACACCCTGCAGGCTGCAGGAAAATGCCTCCACGTGCTGCCTGACAAATTGGCCTCTAATCCAAAGTGGGAGCCTACAGAGGCTGTGCCCGGTTCCCAGGGCTAGGCATCGGAGCATGCTCCATCACTGGGGCCTGCAGTCCCTTCCCAGCACTGAGGACAAGGGGGCCGACAGGCTCTTTTAATGCCACTGAGCCTGCAGCCTGCCAGCTCCTGACCTTCCTGCAAAGACTCAGCTCTCGGTGCTTCAGAGAGAAGTGTGATATGCTGAGCTTAATTTCCTAGAGCAGGGGCTGCTGCCTTCCCCAGCCCAGCTCCATCAGCATGAGTCTGTGCAGAGGGCATGTTGCAGCCCACCCCACCAGATGTGCTATTCTTTTGTGGCTGGTAGGTTTGAAGTGGTTTCCCCCAGGAGATGCTGTTCAGATCAGACAGGATCTCCAGTCCTTTGGTGTTGCTTGGGTGGGAGGGGAGAGGGGCTGTGCAGCCTCCCCATCTCTGGAAAAAGAGGATGGGGAAGGCAGTGGGTTGCGGTGGAGCCAAGGCTCCAGCTCTCTGACCCCAGGGAGACGTGCACGCCAGGCTATGGCAGGGCCCCAGGCCAGCCTTGCATTCATTAGCTGTCCCCAAGCCAGCGAGCGATGGCTCCTGTCTCCCCCCGCCCCTGCCCAGCAGTGCCCAGTGCACTCCAGTGTCTGGTGAGGCTGGGAGAGGGGCTTGCATACCTTGTCTGCCACAGGGAGCTGGACGTGCTGCTGCCAGACATTGACTACGTGGAGATCCCGGTGGACTGGTGGAATGCTGAAGCCGATAAATCACTGCTCATCGGCGTCTTCAAGCACGGTGTGTACCCAGCTTGTCTGATGGGTGCCGGTGCGTGAGAGGGACCCAAGTGGAGCACCTGGCCAGAGCTCTGGTACCTGGAGGGGATGTCACGTCAGTGCGAGGGGGCAGAGCCACGGCCATGCACCATAGCCACACAGGGCCAAGGCAGCTCTCCCCAGGCGCTGGCAGCTGCGGCACTGCCAGCTCATTCGGGTGGTGGGGCAGGCGCACTGCGGTGCCCAGGGTGGCCGTGCCCAGTCTCGTGGCAGACTCCTCTGGTTGGCCAGGAGCAGCATGCAGTTGCCACGTGAGGGTGAGGAGGAAGGCACAGAGCCCCTCCTGGCATCCCCAGCCTTGTCATGAAGTCCCCCTGTGGCTTCCAGGGGCCACGGAGCTGTTTGCTCCCAGCTGCAACCTGCCGTGGGTGCTGTGCACAGCTCTCCAGGCACTGCGCTGCCTACCAGACAGGGCTGCCTGGTGGGAAGGAAAGGCTGACCTTTCTCTTTGCCTGCTGCCCGGGGGCTGCAGAGCAATTAGCAGCTTTTGGGAAAGTGTTCTGAATTTCTGGGGGTGAGAATTCCTCTCACAGCAGCACAGACAGAGAGTGAGAGCCGAGTGGGGAGCTGTGTCCCACGGAGCAGGAGGTTCGCCTGAACCAGGCTCAGGCCTGGCTTTGTGCCGTCTTTCTCCTTTTTGATGGCCTGTGATGATTGGCAGGTTACGAGAGGTACAATGCCATGCGGGCGGACCCGGCGCTGTGCTTTCTGGAGAAGGTGGGCATGCCAGACGAGAAGCTGCTCTCTGCGGAGCAGGGCGTCAGCGATGGGGCCCAGGATGCTGCCGAAAGGTGGGCAGGGGATGGAGCCAAGCTCTCGGGGGCTGTCTGGCTCACTCCTGGGGGCCACATTAGCAGCGGGGCAGAGCTGTGGGATGAGCTGTGCGCAGGGAGGAGGAAGGAAGCAGAGCATGCATCTGAGCACAGTGTGCAGGGGGGAAGGCAGGGGGGAGCCAGCTCCCCAGTACGAGGCAGAGGGAAGGCATGAGCCCCAGTTCTCCGCTCCCTCCCTCCTGCTGATGACTGGCACAGCCAAGGGGGCTCTGCTGCTGCTACCAGGGACTAATTCACTCTCTTATCCAGGGGCAGCATGGAAAAGGAAGAGAGTGGTGGAGAAAAGCTGGAGGGGCTGCCAAAGCAGGAGGTGAGTGGGATTGACAGTGATTGATGCACATCTGCTGCTGCCAGGCCTGCCCTCCCACCCTGTGCTGCAGGCTTGGCTCTGTCACCTCTGCTGTGGGGCATGAGGGAACCAGCGCTGCTGGTGACCCTGCTGTGTGCCGGCTTTGCCGTGCCATGCACGGGCTCTGTTCCATGCTGTCTGCGTCGTCTCTGCTCGCTGGAACACAGCTTCTGCTGTTGCCTATGTGTGTTTCCTGCAGACCCGGGCAGCATCCACCTCGTGGGGAGCTGAGGGGGACTGAGGGCTGGGGACGGCCAGGGGTGCTGGCTCTCGCACTCGGCTTCAGGAGCCACGTGGGGCCCTGGCAAAGGAGTCGGGGGAGTCCCAAAAGAAATGGCCCAGGGGGAGAGGAAGAGCAGTGAACGAGGCAGCACGGGAGGGTGCAGGGTTCATTTGAGGAGTGGAGGCTGTCGCACTGCTACTGTCCTGGGTGGTGGCACTACAGCCTGTGTCACTGTGGTGGACCTCTCCTCCAGGCCCAAAATGGACAGCACTGCCCCTCTGCGCTGTCACCTCCCCTGTCTGTGCTGCTCTGATCCCGTGTGCTGAGGGCAGCCAGCAACTGCAGCCGGAGGGCACAGGACACGCAGCCCTGCCTGTCCTGCCACGCTGTACCCTGCCAGGGCCAGGTGGGCTGCGGGTATGGGGGGTTCTGTGCGGGGCTGGAGAGCCCTCTCTGATAGTTTCCTTCTGCAGGACATTGTGGCTGCTGGGGTGGGCGAAGCCAGTGAGAAGCGGGACGAGCCAGCGGCAGGTGAGGCCGTATCTCCCGCAGCATGGCGCGTGGCTTCCCAGGGGCTGGCACGGCACAGCCGGAGCCGGAGCGCTGAGGCAGGCTCTGCGGGGTGGGAGGGACAGGCTGCTGGGCTGGGGGGATGCACCGCTCTGTGTCAGTGGGTGAGGTAGCTTAACCTAGGCAGGCTCCTGTCAGGGGCCCTCCCATGCAGAGTTACGTGTGACCCAGGGATGGGCCCTGTGGCAGGGCAGCCAGGGTCCTGAAAAAGAGTGTTTCCAACTGAAGCCAGCCAGGGGTGACTAGAAGCCATTAGCCTGCCCTCGTCCATGCAGTTGCCTGCATGAGATGGATGTGCAGGGTCTCTGCAGTGGGCGGTGCTGGCAGATGCCATGGGCTGGCTGGTCCCGCTGCTGAGCAGGGAGCTGCAGTCCTCTCCCATGCATGGCCTGGCCCGGAGCCATCATTCCCACCCCGATCTCTGCCTCTGGGCTCTCTCTGAAGGAACCTCAGACATGGTGAGGCTGTGAGCCAGCAGCTTTTGGGGTGCAGAGGCTCAGGGATGGTCACCACAGCCCCCCACTCGTGACTGTGATCCCTGGTGTCCCCCATGGGAGGGGAAAGGCGGGAGGGAGCTCTCGGAGCCAGCCAGAGGGATGCGGGAACCTGTGGCTTTGAGCGTGCGTTAAATACTAATGTCCTTGCTGATGTTTGAAGCCCAGGATGGCTCCGACTCAGACAGATCCTGCTGGCCTGTCTCATCTGCCCTCACAGCCAGACTGCGGAGGCTCGTCACCGTCTACCAGCGGTGCAACCGCAAAGAGCTGCCTCCCCGTGCCGAGATGCTGGTGCCCGGTAACCATGGATACTGGCTGCAGGACGAGATGTTCAGGAGAGCCTCTGAGATGGACTCGGTGAACAAAGAAATGCAGAAAAGGTAACGCAGCAGAGGGTCCTTTCCAAAGCTGACTTAGGCCAGTTGAAATCCTTGCCCCCCTGGATTTATCCAGGTAAATGTCACCACAGCTCTCGATGCAGCCACCTGCCCGTGTGACGGAGGCGCATGGGTCCTTGCTGGGCAGGGAATGCTGCTCCCAGCTGCGAGGGAGCCTTGTGGCTCTGACAGCCAGCCCGGCTGGGGAGCAGCCTCCACTGTAGTTTGCGGGTAGCAGTTAGTGACATGGTGAAAGGAAGAAAGGGGACAGCTCTTCAGGGTCAAATCCAGCGTCTGCTGGGCCCGGGATCACCCCCCGGCCCCAGCAGAGTGGGTGCTGCTGAGCAGTGTTGTGCACTTGGGACAAACTGTGGATGGGGGTGACGGATGAGTGCTGTCGCAGCCCAGGTGCGTAGCCTTTCTGACCCTCATGGCTCTCATGCCGCTGCATTAGCCTCCTGCTCATGGCCTCGGGAGCCCAATGGTTGCATATCCTGGTTGCAGTGTGCTCCCATTTTGTTTGTGTCCCAGTAAGTGGAAGAATGGTGGGACCATCCTGGCACTCTGAGCGGCTTTCTGCAGAAACCAGGGAGGGTGTGCGGCAGGGCCATGCTGCCTCCATCGCTGCCAGTCCCCAGTGTGCAGCCCTGGGACTTCCTGAACTGCAGGGGCTCTCTGTGGTCAACAGTCCTTGATGGCTTTGTCTCCTGTGAACCTGTCCCCGTTGCAGGAACCCACGTAACCTCTTGGTATCTGTGTTGCCCTGTGCTCTCTGTTCACAGCCTCCTTGTATGGAAGCTGCTCCAGCCCACTGACCTTCTCTCTCCCCTTCCTTTGGACCTCTTCTAGTTGTACCGTCCCCTCTTCAAGGTGGGGCATCAGTGCTTGTGCTGTGGACACCACAGCAGTCTAGTATTTCCTGCTCTTTAATTCTGTGGGCTTTTTTTGGGGGGGGTCACCTTACAGGAGTGTCCTAGGCACCTTCCCACCAGCCTTTAATTTGAGGCCTTTCAACAAACTCCCCATTGGGCTCCTTGATTTGGATCACTGATTTTTTAATTAACTTTCTTCTTGTTATTCTCCTTTTTGGAATGAAATATCACTGCAGAGGGCTGACGACCTCTGGGAGCAGGGGTGGAAGTGCTGGTCTAGGTGTATTTTGGTCAGCTGGGGAGTGCTGTGGGTGCAGTCACCCTGTCTGCTCTCTCTTGACATGTCCCAGCTGCCTGCTGGTGCTGGCTCAGAGCTGGAATTCAGAGGAGCTGAGATTTGACTTTGAGCTTTCTTCAGGCCACAGCACTCACCTTTCTCTGCCATGACCTGCTCCTGCGCTTGCCCTGCAGTTTGCACCCTGGTCTGTTCTCTGTGGCCTGTTTCTCTGCACTCTGTTTGCCCAGGGCTGTATTTGCCCAGGACGCTCTTCCCCATCTCTCTGCTGGATCATTCCTTTGAGTGAACCCCACGAGGTGAAAGCTCAGAGGGTCCAAGCCAGAGTGAAAGTTGTGCTCTAACAGTGCTGTAACTGAAACCCCTCGTTCACCACGGCTGCTCACCTTCAGTGGGGAGGAGGTGACAACCCATCCCTGGCACCCAGGAGTCCACAGGAGTGAGCAGGGTGGATGATGTTTGTTACTGGGACCCTTACGGCAACAGACCCCAGTCCCAGTTTCCCTCTGGAAGAGGCTGGATGAGAGCTGTATCTGCAGGACCTTCCTTTCTAATTCCTGGTACAGAGAGCTGGCCTTTCCATGGAGGTGATGAGACAATTCGATGTGGCAGGAAGTGAGTTTGTGCCTCCACAGAAGCTGCTGGAGCCTGCGTCCCATCGGCAGCGCAGCCAGGAGCTGCACTTAGTGTTTTTTCAAACAGCCGAGAGTGTTTTTTCAACAGTGAGCTGACAGCCAGAGGGCCTGTGGCCTTCGCTCCTCCTCACTATGCGCCATAAGGCAGAGGATCTCAGGTTGTGGTGTTCTCCCCAGTGTGCTTCTCCTGGCAGCTCCCCCAGAACTGGTGGGCAGTAACTAGATAGTCCTCTCTGAGCCTCTCTCCCTGGTGCCTTGCCCATGCTGGGACCAGAACATGTCTCAGTGGTGTTCATGTCTCCTCCCTGCCCCACAGGTGGACCAGGAGGGAGCAGACAGATTTCTACCGCACTGTCTCCTCCTTTGGGGTTATCTATGACCAGGAGAAAAAGATCTTTGACTGGGCCCAGTTCCGAGCCATCTCTCGACTGGAGAAGAAGACAGATGAGAGCCTGGAGAAGTACTTCTACAGCTTTGTGGCCATGTGCAAGAATGTCTGTGGTCTCCCACTGTGGAAAGAGGATGGTGAGTGGAAATTGCATGGCCTGTGGGGGAGTAACAGTACGTCCATGTAGCCATAGGTCAGAAATGGTCCCACTGCTCTCGTGGAGCAGGAGAGCAAGGGAGGAGTTTCAGGGACAGTTGGAGGCAGCGAGATGCCAGGCAGGCTGTGGGCTTGCAGAAGCCACGTGCATTTCTGGCTGCCTTGTCACCACCGTGTACCACCTCCCCAGCGCAATGGGAAGGTAGGGCAGCCCTGTGGGCTCCAGCCCCTGCTCTCACAGGTCTTACAGAGCTCTCCCATGAAATCACAACCAATTTCATCCAAGACAGCAACCTCTAGATGTGAGGGAGGAGAAGTAGAGAAGCAGCAGATCACATCTCCTCCACACTGGAGCTGGGGATTGTTTGGGCGATCTGTATTGCTGCTTTCTTTCTGAGCATCTCTCTGCTGGCACTGGACAGAGTCTGCACAGTGCCCATGCTGTGGCATAGCTGACTAGAGAGCTCTGCTACAGGGTAAAGGGAGTCTGAACCCACTGCAGGAGGCTTGGGAAGCCTGGCCAACACACAGGGCATCTGTTTTCTCAGAGTGCCCTGCAGAGCCCGAGTGCATTGGCAGCATGCAGGACATGGCAGATGAAAAGCTGCTTGGGGGCTATTTAAGCACAAAGCGATTTGCTTCTAACAGCAGCAGAAAGGATTTTGTCTCAGACCTGTCAGGAGGTCTGGTCTCAGGTGCAGTTCCTTGGATGTGTGTGTTAATGGCTTAGGTAGGTGTTCCTCATCAAAATAGCTGCACGACTTGAGGGACTCCCTTCCCTGAGAACCTGCTGAAGGGCTTCCAGAGGCTCAGACCCCAGGGAGCTGCTCCGCTGGCAGGTCCAGGCACCTCCAGCACTGCTGGCACTGATGGAGCAGAGCTCAGACAAGACTCTGAAATCCTCTGCAGCCGAGTGCTGCTCTTGGTCCAGCTGCTAAAGTCAAGGGAGTTTACTCCCCTGTGTCCATTTGATGGCAAATGAATGGAAGGTGGTGAGACTGGGAAAAGAAGCCTCAATGGTGGCTACAAGCACTCCCCCCACCTCACCTGCAGTCTGAGTGAGAGTTAAAACTCACCTTGCTCATCGCTGCGTCTGAGTAACTCTCATCAACCTGTATAATGGGGCCTTGGCTTTTCTATCCCTGCTGTAGGTCCCCCAGACCCTGACATCTACGTGGAGCCCATTACGGAGGAACGTGCTGCCAGAACCCTCTACCGTATTGAGCTTCTGCGAAAGGTGCGCGAGCAGGTGCTCAAGTGTCCGCAGCTCCACGAGCGGCTCAAGCTGTGCCGGCCGAGCCTCTACCTGCCGGTGTGGTGGGAGTGTGGCAAACATGATCGGGACCTACTGATCGGCACCGCCAAGCATGGCCTGAATCGCACTGACTACTACATCATGAATGACCCCCAGCTGTCTTTTTTAGATGCTTACAGGAACTATGCCCAGCATAAAAGAACGGGGCTCCCAGGCCCAGAAACCCTGTGCTGCCTTTACCAGACTAACTCCAAACTCTACAGTTCCCCTCTGTACAGCCAGGTGGACCAGACTTGTGAATCCCTGGAGAATGAAGTCGAGAGTCAGATCAAGCTAGACACCGTAGACAACGCTATGTCCCAGGCTGGGGGCAGTCCACCTGATGCAAACTGTGAAACGTTCATGTCTAAAGTCCGGGACATCATTTCCAGTAACTATGACGAGAGCTCTCTGCCAGACTCGTTGGTGTGCATGATGTATGATGAGAAGGCCTGTAACAGCGAGCAAAGCTCCCTTGCCCGAGACAGCCCAAGTTGCACGGATGTTGGAAGCAGCGTTGCTAAACTCTCTGAGGGCAAGCTAGAGGGGGACGAAGATCCATCCAGCTGCGATGCAGACGCCATGAGAGAGACTCCCTTCCTAGAGAGTTTGCAGGTGGGCTGTGACCAAATGGACAGTCAGAACGAGGAAGCTGAGCCTTCACCTTCTACCCCCAAAAGCAACCCTTCGCAAAGCGTCCCAGCAGAGCTCTGCAAAGCCTTGCAGCAGAAGGGAGACCTCACCAGCCCTGCGCCAGTGCTGCCTGAGCATGGTGCCATGGAAGGGGTCATAAGCGTGGGGCTCTACAGTCCCAGTCTTCATAACTATGAAATAAAGGTTCCTCCTGAGCAAAGGTTCATCAATCTGCTGCAGGAGAAAGGAATGGAAGCAAAGTCAGGGCCAAGTCAGAGCCACAGCGAGGAAGATGAGGAGGAAGAAGAGGATGATGATAACTCTGAGGCAGCAGCAGATGTTGTGGAAGGCTTGAGTGGTCCCAGGACCAGAGCTGGTTGTGACCCTGAGGCTAATGAACTGGGGGGAGAGGAGCAGAGCTCTGGCCTCCCCACACCCGAGGACACTTCCCCAGAAGACATGAATGGCGAGAGAGAGTCCCTGGGGCTGGGGACACCCGAAGGGCTGGGGGAGCCTGGGCCGGAGGGCAGGGAGGACCGTGGCCTGGATGAGGAGAGCACCCTGCAGCACTCACCGGGCCAGGCTCAGAGCCAGGCTTTCAGCCTGCCTGCACCTCTGCTGGGGGCCCCAGGGGCAGAGCCCCCCTGTGCTGGGGGGGAGGCCTGGGGCCGAGGGGCTGAGGGGCAGGGAGGCTGCAGAGAGGCCCTGCACCCCGAGCCCCAGGGGGTGAAGCAAGAAGAGTGTGAGAACAGAGATGAGGGGGAGAAAGCCAGCAGCAGCCAGAGTCAAGGTACAGTCCTGAGAGCTCCCTCTGGTTGACAGTCATGTCTGGCTGGCGTGGGAGGGACCTGCTGTCCTCCCTGCAGAGCCAAAGCCTTGGGGCTGCCAAGCCCTCGGAGCGGGCTCCCCTCTGCAGGAGTTGGGGACCCTCTAGCTGATGGGATCGGGGAACGAAGAGTTGGTGGCTGCGTTTGCCAGCAGGGCTGGCCAGAACCCCCCACCCTGAGCCCCAGCAGCCCTTCTGCCATGAGCATCCCGTGGAATGCAGGACACCCTTCCCTTCCTGGCACAGAGCACTGCTGGGCAACCAGCTCCTTCTGGAAAGGCATGTGCCCTCCTCCTCACCCGCCCAGGGTATGGGGATGGTCAGGGATGGAAGCCACTGTAATGCAAGCCCCCCCAGACTCAGCCCAGGGGAGTGCTGGCCCTTCCTGAGGGCTGGCCCTTCCTGTGGGCTGCCTGCCGTGACCCAGGGCTGCTGCGTTTCTTGGTGGCTGGTTGGGGAATGGGACCCTTGTGAAGCCAGCTGGGCGCTGGGGTGGGAAGGTGTGAGGAGTTGCTCCTGCTTCGAGACGGCGAGAGAGGCAGGGTGGTGATGGGCTCTGTTCTCTGTCGCTTTCTCAGATGGTCCAGAGAAGTACTTGGAGGAAGAGAGCAAGAGTTCTGCTTCTGTCCTGCCTGGGGAGATCGATGAGCTTCAGGATACCCGGGCACCAACCATAGCCCAGCTGCTGCAGGAGAAGACGCTTTACTCCTTCTCTGAGTGGCCTAAGGTGAGTTTAAAATTAACAGTTTGTATTGCAAGTGTTACTGCGTAGTCCTGACCAGCAGCGGCTCATGCAGCCCCAGCTCTGCCTCCTGGTCCTCTGCTGCCTGGTACATGGCTCCCCACGGATGCTCTAACTGGAGTGCTCTTCCCAAGCACCCGTGCCGTGGATATGCCTGCCCCAAAGCAGTTCCCCGCCAAGCTGAGGTCACCGGGGCTGGGTTTGTCTTTAATCCCGAGATGACATACATGAGTCAGTCATTCGAGTCCCAGCCTGCCACCGTCCAATTCTGTTTGCAGGACCGCGTGATCATCAACCGCATTGACAACATCTGCCATGCCATCCTGAAGGGCAAGTGGCCTTCCTCCAGCCAGCAGTTTGAGACGCAAAGCCTGCTGACGGCTCCAGTGGTAGCCAGCAATGCCGGCAGCAGGAACAGCTTTGCCGAGTCAGAAGCCCCCGATCCCAGCTTCAGTAACGGAGTGTTAATCTCACAGGTACAAAAGGTGAGGGGGGCCCTCGGGCAGGGACAGGCTTGGGACTCGGGTGAAGCATTGCCCAGAAGTGCTCAGGAGTTTCCCAAGCGGGGCCTGGGTTTTCACTGCCTCTTGGTGCCACTTGTGGTGTATAACACATGGCTTAAGCCACTTGGTCCCCTCCACTGAGGGCTCCTGGTGACCTCCCCGTGCTCTCAGCCCTCCGCCAGCCCTGCTCCCCTCCTGGGAAGGCAGCTGTTCTGCAGCAGCTCCGCAGCTCCTGCGGCTGTAGAGGTGCTTCCAGAGTCAGCGGCGGAGTCAGCGCTGCTTTCACCCCAGCGTGGTCAGGGGGAAAAGGGGACACTGCCCTGGTGTCCCAAAGGAAAGGGTGCAGGAGAGGGCACTGCCCCATCAGTCACCAGCTCGCTGTCATCTCCTCTTGCTGTTGGACACAGCACAGAGACAGAAGCTGCTGGCCTGCGACCCCAGCCCAGCTGCCCAGCAGGTGGCGGAGCACCCACGGTTATAGCACCTTGGGAGATCGAAGTGTGTGTGAGGGTGCTCCTGTACCATCCGCACACAGGGAAAGAGAGGTGTGATGTGCCCAGGGAAAAGGTGTCCTTCAGGGCTCCTGCGGAGAGGCAGAAGAGCTCAGCGTTGGTTTGAAGAGCTGTGGTCCCTGGGCAGTGCACGAGCAGCCGTAACCCTCTCTGTGGCTTTGATACACACAGGAAGGTTTCCTGACCCCTGTCTTTGCAAAGGACGAGCGGAAGCACAGGAGGCCCTATGAATTCGAGATGGAGAGAGATGCCAAACAGAGGAGCTTGGAGCAGCTAGCAGCAACCCACGTTCATCCACCCATTGTGCTGAACGGCTGGCGCGACACAGCGGTGGACTTGTCCAGAGCCTCTGATGCATCCCCGGGGAACTCCTCTCCTTTCCCCCTGAACACAAACATGCCCAAACTGGGGACCGTGAACACCCTCCAGGGCTCCCTGGGCATGGACTTGTCTGGCATCCTCCAGGCAGGGTTAATCCATCCTGTCACAGGACAAATTGTAAACGGCAGCCTCCGAAGAGACGATGCTGCCATGAGGAGGAGACGGGGCAGGAGAAAAAATGTAGAAGGGATGGACCTCATCTTCTTGAAGGAGAGGCCTCTTCCAACCAGGCTGCAGGTGGGTTGATGCTCCCCCCTTTCACATGACCCCAGTGGAGTCAGCACGATTTGTCTCATGGTCCAGCTCTCCCCTACAAGCTCTGCTGCCCATGACAATGCGGGACCTCCTCCAGGACAGCTCGGCTTGTGCTGGAGCAGGCGGGAGCAGATACTACTCCAGGGAGGAAGGGAAGTTTTCCCTCTGGCTTGCAGCACTCTGCCTGGAGTGTTTGAGTCCTGCTAAGCGTTATCAAAAGCAGCTGTCCCACCTCAGGGGGTGTCTAGGGTTAGAGAACATGAGGAAAGGTCCTTGACTGTATTGGAGCTGTGGCCAAGAGCCTGCTGCACCCTTTCTCCTCCTACCCTGGGTCCCACTCAAAGAAGACTGGGGCTCTGGGAGCAAGACCAGTCCCTCTAGACCACTTTTAGGAGTGATCTGGGGGGAAGTTGGTCCTCCTGGTGATTAGGGTGTTTTCAGGTGAGTTCAGAAGCATCTCCCAGCTCTGTCTGCCCTCCATGCCACCAGTGCTGGGGACTGAGTGGAATTGTAATGCAGTGGTGGGGGGTGGTTTAAGGAACAGGCACTGGGAATATGTGTATTAATCTGTGTGATGGGAGAAGATGACCTGTTTTGGGAGCTCTGCTTATCTGGGTGCGCATGCATCACCACGTGCTGCTGATGGGCTCTCCCTGCTCCTCCCTCCACGTCAGGATGTTCAGGAAGACCAGCCGCAGCCCCCCCAGAACAGTCCCCTCCCCGATGGGCCGGTTGCTGCTACCTCAACTCCACAGCCAGTCCCAGCTGCAGGCAGCCAAGCAGAGAAGGCTGTCCCGAATAAGAGTCTCCTCGACTGGCTCCGTCAGCAGTCCGACTACACACTCGATGTTCCCGGCTTTGGCACAGTAAGGGTGGCCTTCGGTGGCATGTGTGTGTGTGTCCGCCTTGTGTGTTGCCGTTTGTGTTAGGTTTTCGGTTGCTCTTGAGTTCAGGGCTTCCACAAAGTGTCTCAAAATGCAGCCTTTTTCCCTGTACCATGGCTTGTGGTGTTCATCAGGGCTGTTTGGGAGGTTCATCACATGTCTGGGAGGTGGGCACGGTTCCCTGTACAGCAGTGAAAGGCACTTGCTGAGCTGCGTCCTCCTGCCCAAAGGTCTGTTCTGCAGCTCCAGTGCATCCGTCTGCCCAATGCACAATTAGTCCAATGTCTTCCAGAAGTGCCAGGGTTGGGGAGAGAAATGGGAAAAGGGATTTGGGATGCTCAAGGTCTTTCTGTGTTGCTCCCTTTCACCTGGGGTCATTTTAGGCAGTGCTGTTGTATTAAATAAGGTTCCCAGACACGAGGAAAGCTCCTCACTTTAAAAACTGGACTGCAGTGGCTGTGTTGCAGGCTGCAAAGGCTGCAGTTGCATGGCCGCGGGCACCGTCAGAAAGCAGAGTGGCAGAGAGTGGGGTGCAAAGTCTGTCTGATTCTTCTTGCCGTCTCATAAGCATCCACCTCTTAGTTTCACAGGTCGGTTTGCTCCAGGTTTCAGCTTGTTTAGCCTATTAGACCATGTGGTAGGCAGAGCACAGGCTGTAAAAGAGTAGGAAGAAATGTGGTGGTGGTAATACATAAAAGACTGTGCATCTTGGTCCTGGAGGATTGTGTGCCTGAGGCAGGAATTCCATGGAGCGTAGAGTACAGGCAAGCCGTTAGTGTGTTGGAGCTCGTTAGAGATGAGAGATGAGGAGCCCAGCATTTGCTCAGGCAGAATGGCCCTTGCTTTTCAAAGTCCAGAGGTAAATGCAGCTCTGTGCCCAAGGCCAGACTCCCAGGAGCACTGCAAGAAGCAGTCAGATGGTGGAGCAGGCGTGGAGGTGCCTTCCCACTCCTTTCCATCGCTCTTGCCTTCCGTGGGGGCTTACTGGAGCTCGCCCAGTCTGGCCATGTCGCAGGTGAACCTCTTGCTCCTAGCAAGCCCCCAATGCCCTGGGCCAGCCCTGCAGGATCTCCCCTGTCAGGGCAGGTGTCCTCTCTCCAGGTAGCATGGGTTGAAAGCTGCTTTGGCGTACTGCAGCAGCTCAGCTGGTTGAAGGACAGACCAAGCTCAGGGTCTTTGACTCTCAGGAATCAGAGCCTGCAGTGGTTCATTGTAATGGTACATCCCTGCAGGCACATCGACACCGGGACTCGGTGCACACAGTGGGTGTGCAACAACGTGGCTGTAAATCTGTAGGTTGTGGTCCTGAAGGGCTCTGATCCCCAAGAAACATGGTGCAGCAGCTCTGCAGTGGGAACAGCTGAAATAGGAGTGAAACAAAGCACAGATGAGCTGGCAAGAAGCGGGTAGCTGTATCAGACTGACACGAGATGGCACACACAGACCTGTTGCCTCTTTCTTTCCCAGCACCCCGTTTACAGATGCACATATACAAATTGGCAGGAGGTTGCAGTTTTAGGATTGGAGGGGAATTAGAAAGGGCTGGAGCAGTCTGAGTGGGGTACACTGAAAACCCCTTTATATGTACAAAAATCAACTGTGCTCATTTGAGACCTGGCCCTGTGGCAGAGACCAGCTTGTGCCGCTCACGCTGCTCCCACCCAAGTCTGCAGGGACCCTCTGTCCCTCGGGAGCTCATCTGTGCCACTCTCCTGCAGGGCTTATAGCCGTCCAGGCTCATTAAGCCATCTAGTCTCATTAACATTGTCTTGTTTGCGCTCCAGAATTTTTCAGACAAGCCCAAGCAGAGGAGGCAACGCTGCAAGGACCCCAGCAAATTGGACATTAACTCACTCACGGGAGAGGAGCGGGTGCCTGTGGTACATAAGGGTACCGGACGGCGGGTAAGCGAAGGCCTGTTCTGTGCTCTGCCCTTGGTGTCTTGAAATGCTTAGCAGACCCCGAGCTCACCTGGGGGGAGATTTAATCCAGAGAAGCCTATGGATGGGACAAAAGTCTGGAACACGTCACTGATCTACACTATCCTGTGACACGTGTGTGCCCGAGGGGATACAGACCTGCGAAATAAGTGACTTTCTGTGTGAAGTAAGGAATGTCTGAGTGTTCACCCTTGCCACGGTACACAGCCCCCACAATGGCAAAGGGATTCAGGCTTTGGCTTTAAAGCCACCATCAGCACAGCCCTGGCTGGTGCTTCACATTCCGGATTTGATTGTTCCCCTTGAATTCACTGCAATATGCCACAAATTGTAATATTGCCATGCAAACATCTTTGGTTTGTTCCTCCTTATGAGGCGCAGGCAGAGCATACCAATACCCATCCAAGTGCTGGGCGTGCGGGAAGTGGAGGGTTTGAAGGGCTTCTTCTTGCTTACTGAGCAAGGAGCATGGAGATTGTCTGCAGTTTAATCTCCAGTGCACTGATGTTCACCGCTCTGAATGAGAAGGGACGTTCAGGGATACTTTCCACCCAGATTCAGTTCTTAAACACACCCAGGACTGCACTAGGTCAGAAGGTGATGTGACATTAATCACATCTAAAACCAAAACTAAAGAGTGAGGCAGAAAGAGGCTGTTTCAGCCACATCTGTGTTTCCCTCTGTTACACCCATGATGGCCGTTGGAGACCTGGATGAATTGGTGGGTTTGTCCGGTTCTGAGCATGGCTTTTATAGAAGCTCTATCCCTATCGCTTGTTCATGGGGAGAGCGATGGGACGGGCCACAGCGGCTGAACTTGCCTTTCCTCCCTGAACTGCGTGTCTGGAGGCAGCAGGCGCATACCGAGTCCTGCAAAGATGTGTAGCAAGGGGAGAGTCTCTGCCCCAGCCAAACTGCAGCCCAAAGCAAGGAGCTAGGGGAAGTGTAATCGTATTTCTTGTATTATTTTACATAACTCTTTCTGCAATAGAGGTCATCCTTCTGCTGTGTTTTATAGTTAGGGGGAGCCACAGCACCAGCATTGAAGGAATTGCCAAGGTGGCTTGATGCAAACTTGGAGTATGCTGTTGCAGCTGACTGGGCTGACATTGTTAAGCTTTCAGTAAGTTAGAGCTTTTGGAGAAATCTGTATCATGTCATCTTTTCTTTCCCCTCCCCATCCCCACAACCTTTCTCCAGTGAGGATCCGGGAGCTGCGAGGCAGGACCTCAGCTGCACACATGGGAGGGAATAGCTGCAGGGCTGGCAGCACTGGGAGCACTCGTGTGGCAGAGAGGGAGGTTGGGTGCGTGCCACAGCTCCTCAGAACGGCCAGGGGAAGGAAAGAAGGGGGTCAGCGCCCTGGGAGCAGGGCTCAGCAGCTCAGTGTGACTGTCCAGAAAGCCTCGGGATGCTTAGAGATAGCAGGGGCAAGAGAAACACCCTAGGAGCAGTAATCCACCTCGGGTGCTGGACAGCAGGGAGTGCACAAAACACATTCTCGCGGGTCAAATTTTCAAAAATACCCTCAGCTGAGGCTTTTCATCAGCTCCTGCAAACTCTGCCTGTGCAGCCCTGGGCCCGCTAAAGGCCCCGCAGGTCCCCAGGCCTGAAGGCTCAGACACTGGCAGGGAGAGGGGCAGGGCAGAGCCAAGCCTCGCTGCATTCATTCACCCTGTCCCTCGCACCAGTCCCTGCCCCGGTGCGTGGCAGAGCCTGCAGAGGAGGAGCGCTCTCCCCTCCGGCACACAGGCACTGCCAGATCGCCCTTCTCCACCCTGCGGGCTGGCTTTATCCAGACTTCTCCCTATGGTCCCTCTCGCCTGCTCCCTGTTTTTGTGGCTGCAGTGGTTTGTGTGACGCCCTCGCAGGTGGCTGGAGTTTGTACTGCTCTTAAATTTGCTTTTAATTAGCGCTGGAGACTTGGCATGGTCTGTCCCACTCCCCGGGAAACAGCTCCACGTCCAGGCTGGCATCAGTGCCCCGTCTGGGCGGCCAGCACCCGTGCGAGCTGGCAGCTCTTCCTTACCTTCGTTTGCAGGGGACAGTCTCTTTGCCCACAGGAATAGCTGTGTGCCTGGCCGCTGCCCCAGGCACCCCCTCCTGCGCCCTGGTCCGGCAGCTGCATGTCCGTTAGCATTCGCACCCCCGAGCCCCATCAGCACTTTGCTTTTGGCGAGTGCGCATCTGTCCTGGCACGTGCATGCGGAGGGGCATCTGGCTGCTCCGGGCGCTTGGGCAGGCGGGAGCGTGGGGTCAGCTGCCCTGCAGAGCCCAGGCACGGCCATGGTCCCATGCAGGTTTTCCCCCGTGCCAGTGGGAGCAGAGCAGAAGATTCTCCCTCTTTGGGCAGTAGCTGTGCTGTGCAGACTGCCAGGGTCATTTGATTCAAGTTTCTGCACTGCAGGTGTCAACGGGAAATACTTTTCCTACCTAAATCTGTTACTGGAAATGGTTCAAAGAGCGGCGATATTGAAACTCAAGGGAGCCACATAGGGAAATGTTTAAATATCTGTGATGAATGGATGCTGAAAAATGGAGTTTTAAACTGCGCTGTGGATCCCCCCGCACTGCTCTGTGTAACTGGACAGTCTCGCCCAGTTGTGGCCGCTGGGTTTTGGTCCCGTATCTCAGAACCTTCCTGGCGTCTCAGCGAAGCTCTAACCGGGAGCTCCTCAGACAGCGTGTCCACTCTCTGTGTGTCATCCCATGCAGCTTTGCTGTCCCGCAGAGCATTGAAAATTTGGCCCTTCACATCTAAAAGACATGATTTTTCAACTGTTGCTGAAGCCACGATTAAAGCTGGGGAGGGAGCTAGGTTGGCATCTGAGACAGAGCTGCCCTGGTGCTTCTCATGTTGTGAACAGCCGATGCTGAGGGCTCAGGTGAAAATGCGGGGTAAAAACGTGCTTCCTCCTTTCCTCCCTGTGCACTTCGATGCTGCAGTATCATGCCAGGGCAGAGCGAGGGTGTTTTGCATTTGGCAGCATCCCTTGGGGAAAAGTTGTGCGTACCTCTCAAATTCCATATCATGTAGGCAAATATTTCTGTGCTGACACCATCTGGGATGCAGATGCAAGCACAGAAAAGCCAGATTTCCTTTGATGTAGTAATAACTGTCAGGTGTTTCCTGTTGTGTGTGTTTCGTTTTCAGGGCTACTTACCAGAAAGCAAATTCAATCGCATCCTAACGGAGCCTGTGCTCCGAGACACGGGGCCCCGCCGGAGGGGGAGAAGGCCCCGAAGCGAACTCATTAAAGGCCCCGGTGTTGTGGCAGATTCTTCTTCTGGAATGGGACCATTGTTCATGAACGGACTGATTGCTGGGATGGACCTAGTAGGACTTCAGAACATGAGAAACATGCAAGGGATCCCTCTGACGGGGCTGGTTGGGTTTCCTGCTGGATTTGCAGCAGTGCCCGCCGGCGAGGATGTGAAAAGCACCCTGAGTATGTTGCCCATGATGCTGCCGGGCATGGCTACCGTACCACAGATGTTTGGCGTTGGAGGACTTCTCAACCCCCCCATGACAACTACTTGTACTGCGACTGCTCCGACTTCGTTAACAAGCACAACGAAAAGCGGTACGGCCAACGCAGAGAAAGCTACTGAGGATAAACAGAGTAGCCAGGATGTGAAAAAAGAAACTCTCTCAGAAGATAAGCCTGGTCCTAGTTCGTTTTCTAATCAGACAGAATCCGCAATAACTACCAGTAGTCCTGTAGCTTTTAACCCGTTTCTTATCCCAGGGATGTCTCCTGGACTGATCTATCCCTCAATGTTTCTTTCCCCTGGCATCGGCATGGCGCTGCCCGGCATACAGCAAACCAGACACTCAGAGGCAGCGAACCTGGAAAGCCAGAAGCGGAAGAGAAAGAAAGCGAAAGGGGAATCGGCAAACCCAGAGCCAGAAACTGTCTCACTGCCAGAGAAAGAAGCTGCGAACAGTCAAAACTGTACAGAGCAAACACCGCCTTTGTCAGCAGAGAAAGAGCAGGACGGACCAGCAGAGGAGGAGCGCGAAGCGGCTCGCGATACCAATTAGAACTTTTGTTTCGTTGAAAAAAAAACACAAAAAGATTGTGGCTTGTGAATTTCTTATCCCATAAACTCTTTGTTACTTACCCTCCCGCCCCGTTCCGCCTTCATAAACCTGTGTTTCCATGAGTAATATTATCTACCTAATTCCCTGTCAGAAAAAACTCTGGTGACATACTACATGTTAATAGTTGCAGGGTCTTGCCACTTTATTAGATAAACAGTGTTGTCTAGCTAGTATGGGAGGCACCGAATTCTCGTTCTGTTTTTCCAGTCGTTCATCCCAGCCCACAACAGCAAATCCAGTACTCGGTCACCCCCCCAAATTGCTCACTCCTTTGAGAAGAAAAAGCAGCAAAAAACCAAGAGCAAAAGAAAAGTCTTCACCTCTTGGTCTACACGCAGACAAGGGTATTTCTGTCTACAGTGACACTGAATGAAAAAGCCTGTATTTGGGGGTAAAAAGCACAGCTATAGTAAGTGCTAATGTGTATTTTTGATTTAAAGTATTTCCCTATTTTATCATGGTTACTAGAATAGTAGTATAGACAGAAGTATATAACTAATGATTGAAAATGCATATATTCATTTCTTTGAAAGGAAAAAGCATAACTGGTAGTGATATAATTTCTTTATCACCCCCACCTCAAAGGTTTGGAGACAAACTGCAGCGAGTTAAAATACAACGTAGACATTTTGTATTTTTTAAAACCAAAGTTTGGTTTTACGTTACGTGGAGTTTAGTTGCCCTTCCCTCGATAGTTACAAGAACTTTTCAGCTTGAGCTGGAAAGGTTTTGCACATCTTGCATGACTTTTTTGGGATTACTGTACTTGTAGCTACCAGTTTCTTCATCATTCTGCTAGTCTTCAGTTCTCCTCTATGGCGTTAGTTCTCATCTATGGCATTAGAAGTGCTGTAAAGGTATTTTTTTCCAGCCGTGAACAGGCCACACTGATTTTAATGCTCTTATATGAACACTGAGGCTTTTTTGAGTTTTTATAATTTCCACTCCTTACCCCAGAAGCAACGTCCTTTCAGCAAACAAGGAAAAGGCCGTAGGCCAGCTTTCCTGTTTGGGGAGTCCTCTAAGAAGGACCGTTGAGACTTTCAGAGCTTGAGTTTCTTCTTTTCTAGCGTTAGACTGTGAAGAGATGACCTTGGCTTCTTCTTTCCATTCCGTTTGCTGTTGAACAGTATTTCCGAGTCCCACCCCCGTTGGCAAATGATTTCGACATCTGCATGTCAAATGGACGGGTTTTAATGCCGTCAGCCCCCCGCAGCTCTGGGTACTGAGACACCTCCACAGGCAACTCTTCTTACTTCTCCTTCCCCTCACTCCTTGTTTAATTTTTCTTTCACTTGGGCTTGTTCTTATTTGCAGCTCATGGTTTGAGACTTGAAATAAACCCACGGTGGTGCAGCAGAGAGGTAAAGGCAGGCTGGTGAGGGAGTTGGGAGTGTGCTAGTAATCGGTTTCACGTTTGGTTGTCACAATTTACTGTATTTTTTACTTATTTTCTGTTACAGTTTTGCTAATTTATCAGATGGTCCAAATGTTTTGACATAACTATTTCAGTTTGCATTATTTATTTATGATGCTTTTTGTCATTGTCTTTTATACATTTGGGATTATAAATTATGTACATGTTAAAATTAGCATCTCAAAGAAGTCTGTTACCCATGGTCTAAAAAGCATTTGGTTTATATTTTCACGGAATTTATTCCCAGTTTACTGGATTGGATGATTTTTTTTTAAGTATGTAACCAATCATAATGCAACCCCACCCCCCAATAATTAAATGTGTTCTATTTAATAACATCCTTGTAGCATAGATACTGTATCACTATCGACAGATTTCTTAGAAATGCTGCTATCTCTATTTAACTAACATTTTGTTCAGTTTTGCCTCCAGTGGAAGCAGAAAGGGTTTTTTCAGCTGTTAAATCCAAAATCAATATAATTTATTTATGTAAAAAAAAATCACGATTGATATATTTTTGAACCTTTTAAGTACTAACTTTCTTTTTATTCAGTAGAAGAACATGTACTTGCCCTAAATCCTTAAAATACAAATGCTATAAAACTTCATATATCTTCAAAGCCTTACTGTGAATGGATACAGAAATCTCTTCAGAGTCCATTTCTTGTTACGGGATGGTTTTTCCAGGGTTACACACATAAGGAACAGGGTTTAAAGTGAAATTTATTTAATTAGCCAGCATGCTCTGTACCTTGTTCTTCCTTATCAGACATGTATGCTACGTCTCTGGGTGTTTAGGCTTCTCTTGGACTGCTACTTTGTGACCCTTTTGCAACCCGATATACTCTGTGGATTATTTAGATTGTAAGGCGTAAGTGGCTTCTTATTTTCCATCATATCCAAAACAAATGCCAAACTTTCACCGGTTTTCATGGCTACTCACACAAACATACATTCTTCACCAAATGTGCTAACAAAATAAACTGTCTGTGCTCTTGAACATGGATAAAAAGAAAAAGATTTAAAAGTCAGATTTTTATTTTTTTAATTTAGTGACTAGATGATGCTTATCTTTCAAACTTGGCAGAGCCTTGCTACAGATGTATATAATTTTTTTCAGCAAATATATGTGAATGTTTAATTCACCTGACTCAGTGATAAACATTACTTGCCTTTTTCTCAGCACGAATCTGTTGAGAAGCTGTCGAACCCAGCGGACTTCTCCCTTCTTAGGGTTGCTTTGTGCACCGTGAGATGTGCATTACTCTGGGGAAGGGCTGCTGGCAGCTGGCTCGCCAGCTTTTCCTGCCACGGAAGGAGGTTACCGGGCTAAACCCCCCCGCTGCGGCCAGCAGCTCTTTCACCCAGCGCCGTGTGGGTTAACTCGCCGTGCCATGTAGGTTAACTTGCCATCCCGCCTGGGTTGCAAGATCACTGGAGCAGCCCAAGCTCCACGGCCAGTTTAACCACACGACCCGCTTCATCCAGAGGATGGGTAGAAGCCCAGAGACCAGTCATGAGATCCCCCGTACCAGTTAGAGTCCTTCTGCACTCCCAGCAGAAAGAGGTGTTCGGTTCCTCTTACTGAGATAATAAGCGCCTCCATCTAAGCCTTGTAAAATGCTAATAGGTGCCAAATAAATGCTTGTCATAAATCTCAATGTAAGGATCTCATGCTTTAGAAAAGTAGGTATTAATTCAGGTTTTCAGATGAATAAACAGATGCACAGGAAAAGCTAAATAATTTCTTTAAGGTCCAGGAAAAAAGGCACAGAGTAAACCAAGAGTTTTTGCTTGCTCCACCTGCCCTTCCATACCAATGCCCAACCTTGCCCTGGCATTTTGTTGCTGTGTTTATTTGGGGGGAGAAACAGGAAAGCAGCGGGCAGAAGAGGCATCAGATCGCTTGGACAGGGGCAGAGGAGGCAAAACCGTGGTGTGAGCTCTGAACTTCCAGTTCCCGAATCTCCCTTTAAATGCTGACTCCGCACACTGCAGCCTTCCACCCCGGCATTGTTAATGCAGAATATTTGCTCGAAGGATCTGCAGAAACCAGGCAGCCCCTTGGTACACGGAGAAGCATTCGTGCTGGCACGTACACGGTGAAGTCGGTGGCGGCCGCGGCATGCTCTGCCCCATCGGAGGAGGTGTGTTATTCACCTTCTGGTAAGAAGTGAGTGGAGGTGGTTGCGGAGGTCGGGGCACAGGCGGGCACAGCTCTCTTTGGGTTTTGTTTTGCAGGGTACAGGTGCCCTTTCGCGGAGTCTGAGGGAGTAAAACACCCTGCAGCTGCTCATCTCTGCACTCCTGTCCCTGCCTGATTTTTATCTGATCGGACACAGAATAGAAAAGTATCGCTGCACATTTAGACAGGATCTTTCATTCTCTGTATGTCACAAAAAGGTTGTTAACAATTTCCCTCAGCACTGAACTAGGGCTGGGTGAGTGTTACCTGCCCTAAGGGCAGACATCACAGCTCTGGTGTCTTGACAGTTACAAGCAAGGATTTCGGGTCTGAAATCTCAGCTGGCAGCGAGCAGAGGGCAATTCCTCTGATGACATTTGGTTTGTATCGAATAAAACTTGAGCTTTTCGGTGCATTTGTATTTTCCACCTCTTCAGGAGCCACTTCAGCTCCAGGGCTGTGGAGCACGGGCTGAGTCACAAGAGACCACTAATTCCCATCACTTTTTACAACCTTAAAGCAGTATCGAGCACTTTGCCAAACAGGTAAAAGCACCATTCGTGGTCCCCGAGTGCTACGCACCACGTGTGCCAGCGCACAGCAGCCCATGGTCACTGGCCAGCCGGGACGGCAGGGTGCTCGGCTGCGGGCACCGGGCAGTGCTGCCAGGCAAGGAGCTGACCCAGCAGCCAGCAGAGCAGCAGCTCCGGAAAATTAGTGGTAAATCCAGCTTCTCTCTCATTTCCCTTCCCAGCTGTCTGCATAACGTGCCCTTTACAGCTTGCGTAGCTGGCCTGGGAGCATCGTCCTCGGCCTCCTGCTGTGGCTTTTGGGGCATTTGCGGTTTCAGGGTGCACCCAAGGTGGCTCGAGGCCATCAGTGCAGTGCCGAGGCAGCACTAATTCCTGGAGAATCCAGATTTCACCTCAAAAGGCATAAAACAATGCAAGATCTCCACCCCAGTAGAAAATCAGTCCCACTCCCCTGTCTCGCCTCGTTAGCCTCCAGGGTGATTTTAAGTAGAGGAACGGCTCCGTTCGGCACTGTGACCTGGCTCCCGTTTGCCAGTGGTCGGGATGGGGATGTGACGTTACTGGTTTAGCCTGGAATTCAATCCCAGTCTCGCTGAACGCATCAGTTCGTGCAACACCAGCACCAGCCCTCGGGGGGTTTCAAGGACTAGCAGCCACGGATGAGCAAACAAGGGGAGCAGGAGTTGTAGCAGAGGCTCTGCAGCACCTGCTCCTCTCTCTTGGCTCCTGCCAAGCGTTTGGCTGTTACATTTTTCAGCTGGATTATGTTGTAGCAAAAGCGGACATTTTACAGGCATAGCCTGTACCATTTAGAAAGACAAAATAAATTTTTAAAGGAAAACCCCACAGTGGCTGACTTCCCCAACCCCCCCCCCGCCCCCCCCCCGAAATGGGGCAGAGGTTTCTGATAGAGGAACAGATGCACAAAAAGCAAAGCTCAGGCCCCTCCAAGGAAGGCACATCTTTTTTCCTGAAGGAATAAATACGACTGTAGGACTCCGACTGTGTAGCCTAATTATCAGCAATTAAATGCATTGCCTGGATTTTCACGGCAGTCAGTTTTCCTTCCTCTTACAGCAAATCTTTTTACAAGCACGTTTAGGTGTTGGACTAAAGGTGGCCTTCAGGGGAAGTAACGTTGTGGAAGGCACCGAGCTGAGCTGATTCTCGGTGAGGGACCGGCTCCACCAGCCCGTGGCTTCCCCCTAAACGATCCCGAGGCTTCGCAAAAGAACACTGCAAGAGAAATTGAACCCAGCACGCGCAGGACCAGACCTTGGGGCAGGTCAGAAGCTGCTGCAGGAGCGCGCGAGGCCGGGGCTGTGCTCCCACCGCTGCCCTGAGCTCACCCTGAGCACCGCCGTGTGCAAGGCACCCATGAGCGGGGGGTTCACCCCCCAGCTCGAAAGCCGGGCTTGCTCGGGGCTCGCTCCGCGTTTTTTTCTCTCTGTGCCACAGCCTTCCAGCAGCTCAGGCAAGGCACGACACCTGCAGCAGCAGCAGCAGCAGCCGACTCAAAGCGAGCCCCAAGATGGTGGTGGCGGTAGCCTCCGCTATCACGTGGGTTTGAAACCGTACCCCCATCTCTGCACCGGGCTGCAGGCTCCGGGTCGCCGAACCCCTCCCAGGGCCGCAGGGGCTGCCCCTGCCCGCGGCGCCGGCGGCCGCTGGGCGCTCGCAGAAGCGCCCCGGCCGCCAGCGCGGGGCTGACGCCCGCCGGCCGCGCCCGCCCGGCGCAGTCGGCCATCTTGCGCTGCCGCCGGCTGTGCCCGCCGGCCACGCCGCGGGGGGAGGGGGGGGCCGGGCCACGGGCGCGGGTGCGCGCCACGGACCGCGGCGGCCGCGGAGCAGCGGAGCCTCGGCACTCGCCTCGCTTCAGAGGCGGGGTCACCCCGCCAAGACAACGATCGCCTCTTCCTGCCCCCGCGGGGGTGGGTGCAAGCGGCCCGCGGCCAGAGGCGGCCGAGGAGGTGCTCCCCCCACACGTGTTACACGGCGCTGCGGGATGGCGGGGCGGGGGGGGAGCCGCTCCCGCCGCGGTCCGGACTCGGACTCGCCGGGGCCGTGCGTGGGGAGGCGGCCGCCCACACCCGCAAGCACGTGCGCCGCACCCCCGTGCCCCGCCTACAGACGTGTGCGCCAGCGCGTGCCTGCGCGCGGCCACCCCACGCGTGCGGGCGCACGCACACGTATGTGTGCGCGCAAACCCCCGGGGGCGCGTGCAGCCCGGCACACCCCGTGTACTCACGGCACTGACCCCGCGCGCGCACCCCCGCGGCGCCGCACGCCGGCCCCCACGCGCGGAGGCACCGTGCCTCACGCCCCGCCCCGCTCCCCGCGGCCCCGCCCCCGCCGCGCGCGGCGGAAGGCGCCGCTCCCTTCCGGCGGAGGCGTTTTGGCGCGCGGAGCGGCAGGGCCGGGCCGGGCCGGCCATGTCCCGCCCGGAGCCGCCGCCGGCCGAGCCCGGCGCCGCCATCGAGCGGCTCTGCCAGGAGCTCAACCTGGACGCGGCCAGCGCTGCCGAGGCGCTGCGCGACTTCACGGCGCTGCGGGGCACCTACAGCCTAGAGGTGAGGGCGGCCGGGCGGGGCGGCGGCCGCTCGGCCCTGTCAGGGGCGGGGGGGGCCGGGCCCTGTCAGGGGCGGAGCGGGCCGGGCCCTGTCAGGGGCGGAGCGGGGCGAGCTCCCGCCGCGGGAGGGGCCGGGGGCGGGGGAAGGGGGGGGGGGCCTGGCGAGGGTCCGCCCGCACCCGGGGCGGCCTCGGCCCGCAGCTGACGCTGCCCGTCGGTACGTGCACGTGCGCGAACGCGCGCACGCAGGCAGGTGCCGGTCGCGGCCGGGCCCCGGCGCCCCCGCAGCTCGCCCCTTCCCGTGCCCCGGCAGGGCGAGGCGCTGCACTGGCTGGCCTGCGCCCTCTACGTCGCCTGCCGCAAGAGCCTGGTGCCCACCGTGGGGAGCGGCCTGATGGAGGGGAACGGCGTGTCGCTGACCAGGATCCTGCGCTCCGCCAGGCTCAGGTGAGCTCTCCCGCGCTGCTCGCTGCCGCGGCGGGTGCCGGCGGCCCCGGCACACCGCCTGCTAACGCACTGCTCCGCTAAAGCTGCTAATTCCGGTACCCGCTGCTTTTCTCACAGCTCCAGGCGCTGCAAAACGCATGTCCCGAGGTAATGGTGTAAAAGCAATAAATCCTCTTTTGTTAAAAGTGGAAATAAGATGCAAATACATAACTTTCAACTTCAAGCCTTTGAAAAACCACCCACGTCGGACCAAGAATTGTTCCGCCCACGCCAGTTATTTCCTTTTCTTTTCGTAGCTAATTGAAACACAGACAAGGCCTCTGAATGTTCTGTTAGCAGTCCGGATAAGACTCGTGTCTGACTCGGGATCTAGGCCGGGTCGCTAGGTGTAGTGCTGACAGCTGCGTCCTACGGTGTTCTGCGAACACGGAGCTGTGCGATCAAATAAATATTCACGTACCGCGGGGGCAGCTCCACTTGCTCTGACCCGAGATGACAGAACTCGGAACGTTTCTCGCTCCGCTTAAAGACCTGTTCTTAGCTGAACTGCTGGGGGGGGTTGCCAGTGTAATTACACCTACAGTTAACGGGTTTGGTCTCGGTAGCTTTGATAGGCACAGGCTCTTGTTGGTGGTTTTGGTGCCTCTCCTGCCTCCCCCTGGACACGTGCAGAGCTATGTGTGCGCGTGGAAGACTTCCTACCCCTCCCCTAGCTGACACAGCTGTGCTGGCAGCCTTTAAATAAAATTAGCGTTTCCATGCCTGTACCTTAAAGAGAGTCAAGGCAAAAAACCAAAGTGATAAAAGGCAAAAAGCTGACAATATATGCAGTTTGGGAATCTATCAAAATAAATGGTAAACCTACGTATGAATCAAATGAGTTGTTAAGGAGTACATATGTTGCATTTTGGCTTTTTTAAAAGTTGAGAATAAAGGAAGCTAGTTAAAGCTCAAAGTAAAGCAGACTTTTCTTTTTTCTTTTAAGTTTAATTCAGTTTTTTAGCAAAATGAAGAAGTGGATGGACATGTCAAATCTGCCACAGGAATTCCGAGAGCGAGTGGAGAGGCTGGAGAGAAATTTTGAAGTGTCAACTGTGATTTTCAAAAAGTTTGAACCAATATTTTTGGATATATTTCAAAACCCTTACGAAGAAACTTCTAAACCACAGCGAAGCAGGAAACAGAGGTATTTTTGAGGTTTAATGTGCATTTTCCCTGGAAAGGGCTATACCCAATATAGATTTATGAAAATTAAGATTGTTATTTGTGCTTTCAAAAGTTATGTAAAGTTCCGAAGTGATAGGGCCTCTTCATGGCCTCGATTCTGAAATGCAGCGAATACAGAAACATCCCTAATCTTGATGGGGTACAGCTCGTATCAGCAGAGCTTTGCAGCCGGTGGCTGTTTACGCAGTTCGCTGTAACATGCAGAAACTGGCCCGAGGTGAGAATGTCTGTGTGTGGTGGGGAGAGGTACAGTGAGAGGGATTAACTTGAGATACAGCGAGACTGACGCTTCAAACATTCGGCAGAAATAACTTAAGTAGCACAGGGATATTTTGTCTTGGCAAGGTACTGGCCGAGGTGGTTGGTATCGTGGCATAATCCCTCCGGACAAAGCAGCGTTACATCCGCAGTGACCTCCGCACTACTGGATTTTTAGCGTGATTCCCAGATGAGTGGTAACACACAAATGGAAGAAAGCTACGGCTGATGCACTCATTTTTATGACAAACTTAGTAACTGCTGGTGTCGTCTTCCAGACGCACGCAGAACTTCTGCCTTAATTAAAGGAGCTTGTCCGTATTCCCTGCTGACTGCATGGCCATCTCTGTGATAGCTTTATGGTGAGAGTGTAACCTGAATGATGAGGGAGCCGAGCTGGGTCTGTGCGAGGTATTTTTGCCAGCTCACGTCATCCTCTGGACGTGAGGGGGGATAATTGTTCAGGTAAAATGCTCCAGCGTAGCTCCACGTCTACAGGTAGAAAGGATACTTCTGCTGCTACAGCCCTTCACGTACGGCAGGTAGGTTTGTGGGCATCGCTGCGTATTGGGAGAAATTTTGTCGGTATGCTCTGTTACTGTTCCTTCGTTGGAGCAGTGGTCATTAGTGTCACCGCAGCTGTAGCTTCTCTGTGGGCTGTCTTGAGTAATGTCTTCCCTGGTCTTCTAGCTTTGTGGTTTTGGATAATCTCTACTCCAAACACAATTCAGTAGATGAGCTGTAATACAAGCTGTAGTTGCGTATTTTGAAGGGATGACTGATGCTTTAGTGAAATATTTAGGAAAAACTGTCACTGGAAGGTATATAGCCCTTGGCATCTCACTGCCTGCAGCTGCGGGAGGATTCTTTTAGAGATGTGACACCAGCAAAATAGCGTGGCCAGGGTCACAGGCCAAAGGCAGCCGTTAGCTCAAAAAAGGGTCAGAAGGTCGGGGATGCTTTGCAAAACAGTCCGTGGAGCGAGGTAGGACACTGTCGGTTAGTGAAAGCTGAAATAAGGACATGTAGCTTAGATTGTGCCTTAGTGTGAAAATAACATACGTGACAGCTCTGACTGTTATTTTGAGCAAGGAAACAGAATGAAATTCTTACTGTAAAACAAGCTTCAGCTTCCTGGAACTGAAGACTGACTTCTCCCCCCTTTTCCTCATTGATAGACGGGTGCCATGCAGTGTTAAAGATCTCTTCAACTTCTGCTGGACTCTCTTTGTGTACACTAAGGGTAGGCTCGCCTTTTTTTTTTAGCTGCATGGTGTGTATACGTTCTGAGTTACGAACTTCTTTTGTTTTGCTTGACGTGATATGCTGTCTCTTAAAGGTAATTTCCGTATGATTGGAGATGATTTAGTAAATTCCTATCATTTGCTTCTGTGCTGCTTGGACCTGATTTTTGCAAATGCCCTTTTGTGTCCAAATAGAAGAGATTTGCTAAATCCATCGTTTAAAGGTATGGTGGGGACAGATTATTTAAAATCAAATATGCTTTGTTCTCTTGTTTCTTTTTAAATGAAGCTGAAGGTTGGTTGTCTTCCTCCTTGTTCTCAGGCTTACCAGCGGACTTCCACACGACAGAGATCAAAGCCTCTGAAGATCCTCCTTGCATCATTGCCACACTATGTGAGCTGCATGACGGGCTTTTAGTAGAAGCAAAAGGAATAAAGGAACACTACTTTAAACCATACATTTCAAAACTATTTGATAGGAAGGTACATCTTACTAGTTTTAAGAATGCATGGTAGTGCTCAGATGAATGATCTCAAGACCATTTAAATCCTGCAGGTTCTGCAGGAAAGTGTACTAGTAGGCAAATGAACTTGGGCTGGGTCAGGTTTTCTTTATATGTGTTTTAGCAGGAGCAGAATTTACTCTTGCTTTTAGTGATGTGTGCTGTAAGGTCCCCTGCGTTTTGGCTTTTTATGTCGGTGGAGAATCTTTGGTTTCCTTTCTCGGCAGTGTGAGACTGAATTATGGATGGTAATGTTTTCTTCAGGCAAAAAAGTAATCTCATTGTGAAATAATTTTATGGGATAACTGTCACAATAGCATGAGTCCTACTGCTGGTCTTGGAGTTGAGCAAAAGGCTTTGGAAGGAAGAGGTTGAGGTTGCAGGTGTACAAATTGTTCTGTCTGGTTTTGATCCTGGAAATTTTTTCCAAGCTCTGTGGAAGTTTCTGTTTAGTTGTTCATCAGGTCGGTCCCTAACCCGCCAATGGAACAGATATTAAATAGCAGTACTCTTTCTAAAGAGTGAGTTTATCTAGAGCTTGGATAGAGTTGTGCTTTGTCCTCACCTGTTTGTCTTGCTAATGGCATTGTAGTCCTTCGGTCTGGGCAAAAAAAGTCCAGTTACACTCCTAAATCTAATTTCCTTTTTAGCTAAAACCATCATGCCCTCACGCTGTTAGAGTTGGAACAGTTTTGATTTTATTATGTAAGATATTTCTGCTTTTTATTCTTAGATTTTAAAAGGAGAATGTCTGTTGGATCTCTGCAATTTTACAGAAAATAAGTAAGTTACAGCTTATGTTCTTAATCATGGGGTTTGGTTTCCTTTCTAAAATACAGGCCTTTGAATGCTAAATCTCAGGTTTTCCTGTTCCTTTATCTTACCATAACTAATGTTTTTTAATTATTTGACATTTTAATAATTAATGTAATTATTTTTAATTAAAGCTGCTATCTGGCTGAAATGCTTTCTGGATCCGAGATGTGTCAAATGTCAGGGAGTCAGCTGCAGAGTTTCTTCCTTGATGTCAGGTTTTATGGTGCTTGCCCTTATTTTCTTGCAACTGTAACCTTTGAGTAATCTAATGCAAATCAAAACCTTGACTCTGAAGTTCATGGATGTGTTTCTATACGCACCTCAAATATTATACGCGAGTAGAGAAGTCTTTAGATTCATTTGTCAGTCTCCAATTGAGTGTACAAATCTCTGAATATAACAGAAGTACTCGAAAGGAAAAGAAGCAACAATTGCAAAACGACAACAAAGAGGTAGAGCGTTTCTCTGGGAGGCAAGTATAATCGTTTCAGAAACTCTTTAAAATTCACTTCTGAAGGCTAATTTAAATGCAAAATGTGAACAGCAGCTGCTTTGTTCTGGATCCCTTAAAGGATTTTTTTTTTTTTTTACCTTTTCCAAAAATACCTAATAATTTGTTTTTGCAAGGTGAGTTTTTAACTTGTTGGTTTGCTTTGAGAATTTTGAGCAAAGACTCAATTGTTTTAACAATGTAGATAACACTCAAATTTAGATATAAAATGGTGTTGCTGTGATCCATTTGAAGCCATGAACTTCTCTTAGTATTTCTACTTAAAAATTAATAGTATTACTTTAATAATACTGTCATGTAGAATGATACAGTATTCCCTGCTCTTTTGTAAGTAGCTTGACATCTAAAGGAAACATGGAAGCCTCTCTGTTTCTTTGTCCAAACTTTTCATAGACTTTTACTTTTTCTGAAGGATGGGACAGGTGAACCTGTGATACAGTAAAGTTTCGTGTGGGATCACAGAATCACTTGCATCCTGAATATGTTGTTATGTTCCGTTAATATACATGCTTCAGTGGTAGCTTGAATTGCTAAGACACTTCGCAGGCAAAAGATACTTCGTACAGCATTCGTGTATCATGAAAAATGTGCAGGCAGGATTTATTGATGTGAGCTGTTTGTGATTTTTATCCAAAAGTTTCATTCTGCTTCCCAAGTATAAGTTTAAAGCTTTGCAACCTTCATGGGACTAAACGTTCCTGTTTTACAGTTGGGTTAGCTGGAATAAAGAAAATTGAAGATTTGTTTGGTATCATATGTCAGTGGTGATTTTAGAAATTGAATCCAGGAGGCTAGCTCTTAAATTTCCCTTCCTCTGTGCCATTATGAAAATTACAGGCTACGAAGTGGCAAAAGTAGAAATCAAATGTGGCTGGTTTAATGCAACTACTGTTAATGTGCTGCATGTATCAAAGATTTAACCTCTGATCAGCTGAGTAATTCTGAACTGTTTTATTTCCAACTGGGATGGAAGCAAAGTTGTTTTTTCCTCTTCTTACCTAGAGCCAAATGTTGGTGGTAACTTAGGAGGAAGAGTGGTCCCTGCAGCGGATCATCGAGGGAACAGGGGAGGTTTTAAGTATGAAGGAAGGCAGGGACGACCGCAGACAGATTGCTTGGGGTAGTGAAGTTTTGTTTACAAGCAGCACTGCTGCTTTGAAAGCATTAAACGCTTTGAACGTATGCTGGTTTCAGTTTTGTACCTTAGCTCCACTGGCATCTTTTTTGTTTCTTCAGCAGTTCAACCTTTGATATAAAACCTGAGCTTCTTTTTCAGCAAAGCACTGAATAAAGAGTATGAAGAGTACGTTCTGACAGAGGGTGACTTTGACGAGAGAGTTTTCCTAGGAGCTGATGCTGAAGAAGAAATTGGCACTCCTCGAAAATTTCCTGCAGACGTGCCAGTAGGGAAAACACCAGCAAGAGCACATGTGGAGTGTCATCTTCAGCAGCATTTTGAAAAGGTGATTCATTTAACATGTTGATCTCACTTGAAGTACTCCTTCAAGTTTTTCCATCCTTGTATGCTATTTGAATCACTGAGGTGACGTTGAATTTCTTGAACTTCTTCCGGAGAGGAAGATGATGAATCCCATTTGCAGGCTTCGGTGGATGCTGTCTTGCTAAGGAGAAATGGTGATGTCTTCTTTCCTGTGGAATTTAGTAAATAACTATTCCTTAAACACAATGAGAGCACTTTCATGTGTGCAGTCTGTTTTTGTCTAAGAAAAATCAATAAGTAGTTAAGACCTAAATATATAGCTCTTAAGGTTTTGTTCAAACTTCATATATACCCCATAAGAATACCGTGAAACCTTTATGCTGGATTGATTTATTTGTTTTCCTGATATTTCCTTTTTTAGGACAGGGAAAGTCAACTTGTGTACTACCCTATGGAAAATAACATTCAAGACATAAAACCCACCAAAGTCTAATTCTTCATTACAAAAAGTAGCCTATAAACAGAGTTAATGTTTCGCTATGTTTAAAAATGTAAAATGTATTTAATGAAGTTGGCTTTTAAACTTTGGTAAGGGAGAAAAATGGTGCTGGCTGTGTGAAAGAACCACATGCTGTTTGATTTACATGTCAATTAAAAAATAAGAATACTTGTTACAAGATGCTAGTGCTGGTATAAATGAATCATATGGCTTACCTTTTTCTCCCAAATATAACTGTATTTCATATTCAGGCAAATTAAAGACAGGGGTTTGGAATGAGTTTATCAATTTTGAACTTCAGTTTCTGTAGTATAATAATGACCTCATTGCTATTTATGCATGCTGACTGCAGGCTTAACCTTTCCTCATTATTTGCCTTGTATCTTCAAAATGTAGTCTGTTCTAATAATTCAAACCCAAATACTTTATTGCATCACTTCCAGAAAGCAGGATACAAACAGGGAAGTGCAGTCAACACAACTCCATCTGCTTAGTGCTACATCGTTCGTTGCGTGAGGGGAGGCTCTAGGTCCACCAGGACAGCGTTTCCCAAAGAACATTTTCCTGTGACCCTCTCCTAGGCAGCTCTGCCACATGCTCCTTGTGTCACCCAACTAACGCAGGCAGGGACTGTGAATGGAAGCATATGCTTTCTCTTTTTTTGCCCTGTATTTTTCAGTGTTCAGGTGAGCTTAAAAATGTACGGGCTTTAAGATTTAAAGTCTCATTTTCCAATATCTTATTTTTAAAAAAACCTTTGAGTTAATTTTAGTCTGCCTGAAAATTTGTTATATTTTGTATTTATGGAGTCCTGGGAAAACTTTAATAATTTTGAGTCAGTTCTGAGATCACAGGTTCGATGGTAGCCTTCAGGTAGCGTACTAGTGGTGTCATTTTAATCTTTGGAGTGATTTTGCAGGAGATGCTCATTTGAAAGGTTTTTGAAACAGTTGTGTTGACTGATTTTATTTGTTATTTTTCTCGTCTGACAGAAAAGGTCATTTGCACCTTCAACTCCACTGACTGGAAGAAGATACCTACGAGAAAAGGAAGCTATCATCACTCCTGTTGCTTCAGCAACACAAAGCGTGAGCCGGTTGCAGAACATTGTGGCTGGATTGAAAAATGCACCGAGTGAGCAACTTATAACTATTTTTGAGTAAGTACGTCCACTGCAGCTGCTCTCGTACAAACGGAAAGTCATCTTTTCACGCTTGTGACTGCGTTCTTGCTCAAATTTTACTTTTTTTGTTTGGTGCAGAATATTTTTGTCTGCATTTCTGTATTATTTCTAGTTGAAAGATCTTCTGTTTTCTAGATGATCTCATCTTCTGGAGAAGGATAGCTGAACACACACACCCCCTCTGAGTGTCACCACCATTGTATTAATGTAGTTTTTGCTAATGTTAATTTAGCTGTTTGCTTGAAAGCCAAATACTATTTTTGTTTGTTTAAAATTTTAAACAAGTATGGCTTAATTAAAAGATATGGTAACTATGTTGGTAGAGGTTTTGGGTGTCCTGGTTTTGGCTGGGATAGAGTTAATTTCCTTCCTAGTAGCTGGTAAAGTCCTGTGTTTTGGATTTAGTATGAGGATAATGTGATAACACACTGATGTTTTGGCTGTTGCTAAGTGGTGTTTCCACTGGTCAAGGACTTTTCAGCTCCCCATGCTCTGCCAGGCGCACAAGAAGCTGGGAGGGGGCACAGCCAGGACAGCTGACCCAAGCTGGCCAAAGGGCTATTCCACCCTGTAGGGCATCCTGCTCAGTACAGAAACTGGGGGGAGTTGGCCAGGGAGCAGCGATCGCTGCGTGGGGACAGGCTGGGCACTGGTCAGTGGGTGGTGAGTGGTTGTATCACTTTTTTTTGGTTGTTGTTTTTCATTGGGTTTTGTTCCTCTGTGTGTGTGTCTCATTGTTTTCCTTTTCATTACAATTTTTTATTATTATTATTTTATTTTATTTCAGTTATTAAACTGTTCTTATCTCAGCCCACGAGGTTTCTTACTTGTGCTCTTCAGATTCTCTTCCCCATCCCACCAGGGGTGGGGAGGGTGAGCGAGCGGCTGGGTGGTGCTTAGTTGCCAACTGGGGTTAAACCACGACATTGGGGGAGCAGGGAAATGTTAGGGTCAACAAGCTGTAATCTTCGCCTTAAAGAGCTGGGAAGATAAGACTAAAAGCAGCCTAAAGGCTCCCCATTTCTCCTTCATACTACTTCAGGATATCTTAATCTAACTTTATAGCATATATATCAGCCTAGCAGTGACCCTAATTATTGTTGATGCTGATCTCTTGTATAGCAGCAGCCGTGTTTTCCACTTGTCTAGTTCTGGTGGCCGTTCCCTGAGCGTGCTTCAGCTTTTCGGTTTCCTCCCTGAACCACAATGTCTGTCCTAGGGCTGGCATCCTAGCAGGAGTTAGAGCATTCCTAGTCAAGAGCCTCTCGCTCAGCCCTTATAGCTGCTGTATGGTACTGGGAAACCGTAATAAGTGACTACTGAACACAATCCCCATCTTTCAGGATCACCATTTCTAGGACAGAGTCCCGGTTTTATAAATCACCCTATATTTTTGGCTCCTGGACGCATGACTGCGTGCTGGCTGTAGTGAAATGCACATGAAAATGTTGGTGCATAAGCAGATGAGTATAAATAAAATTGTTTATCAGTAAAAGGTAGATCAGTGTTCCTTCATAGCTCATAAAAAGCCATAATTTAGTAGTAAATACCTGTAAAGCTGTTGGGTGTTTGCCTAACATCCATGCAAATTAAGGCCTTGCTGTAGTATGGTGTAAGGTCTCCAGATATTTATTTTATTAATCAGAATGGACATTTAGTATTAGCACTTAATATTTGAAGTGCAAAAGTAATGTTTTTTTTAAAGCAACCTTCATAAATAGGTGAAAAATATTACTTTTAGTTCTCACTTTTGGAGTTACATATATTTTGAAAGTTTTCCTAGCATTTGTTCTTAAAAGTTTGCAAATGCTCAGCAAGATGCATTTCTATTTTGAATGTTTCTTTGATGGTTTGTTTGGTTTTTTTTTTTAAGGACTGTTTGATATTATTTATATTACACAATTAAAACATTAACGTGTCTGCAATCTCTTATGAAAAATGTGTTTGTTCAAGTAAGAAACCAGTCTGTAAATATTAAAACAGGGAAAATAATTGACTAAACCTCTGACAAGAAATGTTGAGTACTTTGCTCATCTTGGATGCGAGTTCAGCAAGCACGAGGATATGTACTGTCTGATTAGGAGAAATGGAAAGAACTGTGTTTTGGACTATGTGTAATATTCTATGCTTTTGAATATTTTCTTTCAAATTAAAATTCCTTGGAAACATAACTTTGAAGTTAATTAAAAGACTTTGTTCAATGAAACCTTAGTTTATTTCAATGCTAGCTTTTCAAAATAGTTTAGTGTCTTAATTTGACACTAGTCACAAGCCACTGTCCTCTAATACAGAATTGCTGGAAAATCTGGAAGCATTCAGAAAGAGCATCTCCAGACAGAGATTCTCTGGTCCCTTTTTATGATAGTGACTGTGTGGAGTTCATCAGTTCCTCTCTGCCTTGCTAGTAAATAAGGTATTTTTGGAAAGATGCTGACTCTTTGAAAGCTTTCCTGTACTCCCTCAAACAGTGCCTGGTTTGTGCAGTCTCGTGGATGCGTTTGGTTGGTTGCCTGTTGTAGCATTCTTCCTACTACCTTGCTCCTAGCAGATTATTTTTCTCCTGGGTGTGCTACCCTAGCTCTTGCTTTCTCCTGCATTTGTTCCAAAATCTACATAGCCTCTCTTAACTTTGTTAGGAAAGGAAAAAAGGAAACAATATTTTGGTATGTTTTGTGTTTTCCTCTGTTCTCTATGGTAATACAGGTTATAGCCTGAGGAGGAAAGCTCAGTATAACTGGCTTCTCTTCTTTTTATTTGGGTGGTATTTTGTTTTGTTTTGTTTTTTGAGTATTTTTTGAAACTGGATATTTATTTATACAAACAAGGCTTTCTCTTTGCGTTCTGCTTCAGGTCTTGTGCACGCAGCCCTATGGAAAGCATTACGAGCAGAGTGAAAGAAATAGGTGAGACATTCTGTCGCAGCTACACTCAGTCAACAGATGAACAGCCAGGATCTCATATAGGTATGGACGTGAAATGCATGGGATGTTTCAAAATATTAAACCAAGGCAAATGAAATGCATACATATACTGTCGTCTAAGTATTTAATACAGTGGAACTGTTAACCCTGAACATATCCGAACAGAAAACTGTTGCCGCCAAGCAGAACGCTGTAAAGAATAAAACTTTGTTACAGAGTAAAACCAAGGTTGCAGTTCACAATGGGATAACCAAGAGAGCATTGAAACTGTAGCAGCTCTTAACAAAAATTGTAAACTTGCATTCTTCTTAGATTTAAAATTTAAAGGAAACGGAATACAAACAGGAAAATTATTATTGCAGCTGTCTACGAAATTACATCACTAGAAATATTAAAATACATAATCTTTTAAAACATTTCTAGAATTTCATGCTATTTTCGTGACTAGTGGATTTCTGAACATACTCTTTTGATTTGCAAAGTCTATGCATATGCACTATTTTCTTAGAGAAGGACAAGTACTGGTCAATTTAGTCTTAAGACCATTTGTGCAAATGGCATTGGGCTTCATCTCTGTTGGTTTTAAATTTCAGATTTTGCTGTAAACAGATTAAAACTGGCAGAGATCTTGTACTATAAAATCTTGGAGACTATAATGGTGCAAGAAACACGAAGACTACATGGGAAGGATCTGACTGTAAGTAAAGAACTGGCCAAAGAGAATGCTTTTTGTCACCCCCTCTAGGGGTTTATCTTCAGACAGTTCCAGACCAGAGCAGTCTGCAGTTAAGCAGTCTGTGTATATTGTAAATATTAAAAAAGGGGAAATATATGGGAGCTGCCTAAAAGTAGTTGTTACTGCTATTAAAAATGGTATAATTCTGACATAACTAACCATCTTAATTTGTATTGCCTTCTAGAATCACACCTTTATGGACAGATAACTTTTATTCTCTTCTTTATCCAATTAACAATATCAGTACTTCATGTTAGAGAGCAATGCATTTGCTCTGCTTTGTGATTCACAGTAAGGAGGCCAATTCATTTGGCCATAGTATGAAAAATGTGATGGTTTTGGTGCTGTTAGTCTGCTTCTATTCTTTACCATTCTAAACTTCCCTGTAAAAAGAGGAGATTGTGGAATGTAGAAAAAAGCAGTAGCTCTTCCTTCCAGCAATAAGCTATGTAGTATTAGTTCCACAAAATTCAAACTTTGTTTCCCAAACCTCAGATTGTTGACATTTTCTCTTGGATCATTGACAGGCTCTCTTGGAACAAGATGTCTTTCACCGCTCTCTCATGGCATGCTGCTTGGAGATCGTGCTTTTCGCATATAGCTCACCTCGTACCTTTCCCTGGATCATTGAAGTTCTTGACCTCAGGCCGTTCTATTTCTATAAGGTAAATAAATACTGTCTTAGGACTGGATCTGTATTAAAAATGGCACGTTACTGGATTGACAGTCTTAGAGGATGATGCTCTTCCTTACTAGGCAATCAAGTGGGAGAAGGACTGATGTTAACATGTAATATGCCTCTTCTAAATTCTGGCTGTCCTTAAATATATATTACCTGGAATGTGTAATGCCAGAGTTGAAGCTGAAATTTAAAGCAAGAAAACCATTTTGTAAACAGTACTTAACTGTAATGTGGTGTTGATCAACTTTTAGTTCTTAATATAGATATGCTTTTTAGTCAACTAAGGCATTCAAACGTATTTTGATGATATTCATATTTATTCACTGCAAGCTATAGTTCTGCTTATTAGTGATAAAATAGCAATAAAGCAAAAATTGTTGCCTTTGGCTACTACTACTTATCACAGGCTTGCTTTGTTAAATTTTATTTTTCTCTGTTTTATTTTATATAACAGAACATAAAATCTCTTTTTCTGGGTGTTCTCTATTTTTGCTTTTTTTATTTAACCTCATTCCCCTCTGCCTCCAGTGTCATTTCTGTTCTTTGACTTGTTTGATCCTTTTATCATCTATCCGTATGCCTCTTATTTTTACCAGATACCTAACAGCTTACTCCAGTTAGTCCTGAATAAATCAGAAGTAGTTCTGCTTAGATGATAACAACCAAAAAAATTGAACCCTTTGGGAAAGCTGTTTTATATTCTGTTCTCCCTTCTTCCTTCTTTAATCCTCAGATGTAGGGCAGTAGTGAAACTGAAACAAATCTGTCAATATTGCTGTGGCTGTTGGTAGCCTACATCAATACCAGATGCACTGGTGCAGATCCAACTTTGTGGAACAGATTTACATTTGATTTGAATTTTCTTTGCTATTCAGTGTACGTTCTTGCGGCACTCTTTCTTGAAAAAAATTGCCATCACAAAGGCTTCACACGAGAGAAGTCTTCTCACGTACCCAGCCTAAGCGGATATACCTGCTTGCATCTTCCTAGGTATGCTGCATGTGCTGGATGAGCACTGCGTGTGCTTAGTGCTTTCATTCTGTACATGCTTAGCAATGGTGAGAGAGAGCCTTAAAAAAAAAAAAACCAAAACAAAAACCTGGGAGTGGGTGGTTCTGCATTGATGGGACATCTACTGTCCATTTCCAACTCCTGGATTGCCTTTGGGAAAGGGGGTCTAAAAAAGGAGGGATCAGAAGACAGTTGGGGAAGATGTGAGGAGGAGGCTGGAGCATTCTACATTGAAGAGAAGTTTTGAACAGGATCCTGAAACAAGCAATGACTTGATAATGTTAAGCATGAGAGATACGACTTTGCTTTTGTGTGTGTGTCTTGTTTACCATTAGGTAATTGAAGTACTGATTCGGTCTGAGGAAGGACTTTCCAGAGACATGGTGAAGCACCTCAACAGCATTGAGGAACAAATTCTCGAGAGTCTCGCCTGGACTCGGGACTCGGCACTCTGGAGTGCCCTCCAGGCCTCAGAAAACAAGGTCCCAACCTGTGAAGAAGTATGTTACCTGTTTTCCTTTTATTAGGAAATTCATGTTCTTTTTCTTACTGTTGCTTTATACAGAAAACAGTTCAAATGAGACAAGTGCTGCAGAAAAACTTCTATTAATAGATTGGCACAAAGAAGGGAAATCTTATTTGTTATCTTACACTGATATTTCTTATTTCTCAGGTAATATTTCCCAGTAATTTTGAAGCAAGCAATGGAGGAAGTGGGCTTGGGCATTTGCCTATGATGCCAATATCTCCTATAATTCATCCTCGAGTAAAAGAGGTTCGGACAGATCTTGGTGGGAGTTTAAGACGGGGTACGTTCAAGGTTTCTGATATGATTTGAATGTCTGAATTTGGGGAGAGGGGGTTTGGACTTCTTTATAATTGCAAAAAGCAATCTTGAATCTGAATTAAGCATTCAGAATTGTGAAGCCTCTTATTTGATCAAGGGAAAGTCTAGACCACAGAATCATATAGGTTGGGAAAGTCCTTTATGATAGAGTCCAACCATAAACCCAACACTACCAAGTCCACCACTACACCATGTCCCTAAGCACCTCATCCAAAAGTCTTTTAAATACCTCCAGGGATGGGGACTCAACCACTTCCCTGGGCAGCCTGTTCCAATGCTTGATAACCCTCTCAGTGAAGTAAAATTTTCTAGTACCCAATCTAAACCTCCCCTGGCACAACTTGAGGCCATTTCCTCTCATCCTATCACTTGTTACCTGGGAGAAGAGACCACCACCCACCTCCCTACACCCTCCTTTCAGGTAGCTGTAGAGAGCGATGAGATCTCCCCTCAGCCTCCTTTTCTCCAGGCTGAACAACCCCAGTCCCCTCAGCCGCTCCCCATCAGCCTTGTGCTCCAGACCCTTCACCAGCTTCATCGCCCTTCTCTGGACACGCTCCAGCCCCTCAATGTCTCCCTTGGAGTGAGGGGCCCAACACTGAACACAGCATTCGAGGTGCAGCCTCATCAGTGCCAACTACAGGGGCACAATCCCTGCCCTAGTCCTGCTGGCCACACTGTTCCTGACACAAGCCAGGATGCCATTGGCTTTCATGGCCACCTGGGCACACTGCTGGCTCATATTCAGGCGGCTGTCAACCAACACCCCCAGGTCCTTCTCTGCAGGGCAGCTTTCCAGCCACTCTTCCCCAAGCCTGTAGCGTTGCATGGGGTTGCTGTGGCCCAAGTGCAGGACCTTGCACTTGGCCTTGTTAAACCTCATACAGTTGGCCTTGGCCCATCGATCCAGCCTGTCCAGGTCCCTCTGCAGAGCCTTCCTCCCCTCAATCAGATCAACACTCCCGCACAACTTGGTGTCGTCTGCAAACTGACTGAGGGTGCACTCGACCCCTTCGTCCAGATCATTGATAAAGATGTTAAACAGGACTGGCCCCAACACAGAGCCCTGGGGAACACCGCTTGTGACTGGCTGCCAACTGGAGTAAACTCCATTCACCACCACTCTTTAGGCCCAGCCATCCAGCCAGTTCTTTACCCAGCCAAGAGTACACCCGTCCAAGCCATGAGCAGCCACTTTCTCCAGGAGAATGCTGTGGGAAACAGTGTCAAAGGCTTTACTGAAGTCTAGATAGACAACATCCACAGCCTTCCCCTCATCCATTAGGTGGGTCACCTTGTCATAGAAGGAGATCGGGTTGGTCAAGCAGGACCTGCCTTTCCTAAACCCATGCTGGCTGGGCTTGATCCCTTGGTTTATCCTCTACGTGCCATGTGATGGCACTCAAGATCATCTGCTCCATCAGCTTCCCCAGTACCAAGGTCAGGCTGACAGGCCTGTAGTTCCCCGGGTCCTCCTTCCAGCCCTTCTTGTAGATGGGTGTTCCATTTGCTATTCTAGTCAAACCATTGTCATTTGCTAATCTAGTCAAACCAAGATGCATCCAGTCAAACCATTGTTGTGTCTTACTGGCAGCAGACCAGTGATAATGCTTCGCTTCTTAACTGGAGCAGGTTTTGCTGCTGTTTTGATGCAAGGGTTACCTTACTCTCAGGTGGGTTGTCATCTGATGGCTTATTGTCCTTTGCTGTTCAGATTTTTCCAGTGGTGGAGGGGTTTTTTTGTTGTTGTGGGGTTTTTTGGTGGGTTTTATTTTGTGTATTTTTTTGTTGTTGTTCTTAGTGCGTTTGACTGGATTTTAGGTGACTTTTTAAAATGGAATGACAGAGCTGCATTTATTTCTCCTTCCTACAGAACTTTTTTTGCAAGGAGGGAGGGCAATGCTTTGTCTGCAGTATTCTTTCTTCTGAAGAAGTGCCTTGCTCTTTGCAGATTCCTAGGTATCACCCAGAACTGTCTCTTGACAGTGAGGGTGAAGAGGCAGTGGCAGCACTGTTGTTGCTTCAAATTCCCTTCGAAGTACGAATTCCCTCATTACGCATTGCTGCTTTCGTTGTATCCCAGACAATAGTCTACAGGTTCTTGCTGATGCACTATGGACTGATTGGTGTTGTGATGTTGTCTCCTTTTGTGTTTGTCTGGCAAATTGCATTACAAGACCGTTTTTGGGTTTTGTTTTTTAAATACTCATTAGGAAAGAGATGTATAAGCAGTTGCTGTAGATATTATGGTTAGTTGTTGGGTAGAAGGGAAAGCACCTTGGAGGTCGTGTGTTACATATGGGTAGGGCTGTGTGAGACTTCATCTCGTATGTGAGAATCTGGTACCAACGGCTCCTCCTAACTTCAAATGGAAAATGGTGGGGACTGGAAATGTTTATTTGTCCCTAGTACCAAGAAAACCATCCTGGCAGAGTTAGAAGTAAGGTCTCCAATCAGTCTTACCTGGCCAGTTATCCAGAAGGTTTCTGCTTCATGGGCAGTGGGGAACTGCTGTCACTGGTATCCTCCAAATGGCTAGCAGACTTCAGCAAAAATGCAAAAAGCCAGAGGAACAGAAGCCTGTAAATTAGTGTTGTGTGCTTCAGTCTTACTACTGGAGCAAATGTTCGAAAGCAACAGAAAAGCCTGAGAGGAACTGGGGGTGGATGAGGGTGGAGGCTTCTGACTGGGGTTAGTTTAGAGAGCGTTTAAAAGCCAGATCGTACAGAAGACAGCATATCCAGGTCAGTGTTCCTGTAGAGGAATGTGTTCGGAGGAATAGCATTTGCAATTATTACTAATCTGCTAAACAGACTGGAGTAAGTATCTGTAATCCTGCATGATCCTGGGTCTCTGCAAATTAGCTTGGTTACTTTTGTCTTCCGTGTGGTACCTGGTTGTGAAACTGAGCTGTCTGGGATGACTACAAAACAAGAGGAGGCAGTTAGACTATAGGTCTTGTTCATATTGCCTAGGAACTGTGAACTGTGAGATTAGTTCTTAACTAGAAGTGATTTCTTGTACTCCGGTTTTGTAGTTTGAAGTTAGCCTTTTCCCCTCCTGCGGAGAAGTATTCCTATTAAGCTGCTTCTCTTCAGGTTTTTTTTTTTTCTTTCTCCTTTGCATACTAGACATGCAGCCATTGTCACCAATCTCTGTTCACGAGCGCTACAGTTCTCCTACAGCTGGAAGTGCTAAGAGAAGGCTTTTTGGAGATGACAGCCCCAAAGAAATGCAAATGGAAAAAATTTTAACCGAAGGTACTAAGTTGACAATTGCTCCAGCGTCAAGCATTGCTGCTGAAAATGTGTCGGTTTCTCCTGGCCAAACAGTACTGACCATGACAACAGCTGCAGCACCGGGAAAAACAGGACAGAAGGTTACTATCCCACTGCACGGTACGAATTCTTCCCATTTTTCTCCTCTACTAGATGTTTTGCTTGTTCTTAAGATCTGCTTAGACTGACCATGCATCTTGAACATGTATCGCTTTTTCTTTTTTAAAAGAACCTGTATCACTTTATCAAAAAAAAAAAAAAAGCTTAAGTTTACATCGACATCTCCTTCCATGGAGACATCTGATATCTGACAAACATCCTGAGGATTCCTCCTTGCAAACAAAGTTGTGGAGTTCTTGCTTCTTCCAGTTACACCTCACCACAGATTAAACGATGCTTTGGTTCTCAGCTCCAATAATGATTTACTACTGTTTGTCTTAACTTTGGTCTATTATAATCTTAAAAGGGTCTGGAATTTCTAGGTATTAATGTTAGCAAAATAGTGGGGGGATTTTTGTTATGTTGAAGTTGGGGGGTGCTTGAATATTTCTGAAAATGATACATGATAAATGAGTTTTATAGCCTTTTCTAATTTAAAAACTGGGTGTATACATAAAGATGAAAAAACCAAAAATCTCCACTTTTCATGTTTAAGGAGATTTGTCAGCAAGAGAATTTGACTACTAAGGAAACTAATGAGGACTGTATATGATGTGCTGTCAGGTTTGCAGAATAATAAAAAAAAAAAAGGGGGAATCCCCTTTGCCCACCTCCCCCAAAAGTGGAACACTGACTACAGAAGTTGTGACTTCTTGTAAACTTTGTACTTTCAGATGGTTTTAGAAATGGTCATTCACATTCGTGTTCTTCCTTTAAGCATTACCAGAAATGTAATTTTTAATGATTTCTGAAGACTGAGGGACAAAGAGTCTTTTTAGCATCCAGTACAGATGGATGAGATGTCTTTAATTCACAAACATTTCATACTAATGTAGGATTTGCAATTTAACTCTGCAGCATGAGGAGAGCAAACGGTTTATTTCTGGATGTGTGTATCATCTCCAGGTATTGCAAATGAAATGGGTGGGATCACATTGATACCCATTTCGATGAATTTAGGTCAGCCGTGTAAAATGGAGGCTCAGGCTCCCTGCCACCCTCAGGTGAATCAAGCACAAGAAGTGCATCTGTCATCAGCAAGCAAACCAAAGAAAACAGGATCCTTGGCACTGTTTTACAGAAAAGTAAGTGTCTTTATTAGGAAGTCATGCTTTACTTCTGTTCGTGGCCATGCTGAAGCTTGCTTCCTTGTGCAGTTTTCATTACCTTTCAGTCTTCTCGTACCTTTCCTTTGGCATGAGCAGTTCTTACATACCTGGGAGGAGAAGGGAAAAGATGTTGTCAAGTGTTGCAGAGAATCCAATTTTCCCACTTCCCCTCCCCATGAGATGTTTCGTGGTTTTTTTCTTTTAATTAGCAGCTTCTATAAATAACTACCTAAGAAATATCAGTAGTTTCTACTTCTCTTGCTTATTTTTACTGCCTCCCACATTTGCAAGGGTTAGACATACCAGAAATGAGATTATTCTCCTGTGTCTTGCTCACTCAAAACTGCACTGTTTCGGATCTGCGTCTGGAGAGTCTCATTTGCGGTTTTCTGAGGTCTACCCAGTAGTGCTGATCTTGCTGGTAGGGAGCCTCAGAAAGCAGTGATGAATAACATGCTATCCAAAAGTTTCTAGAAAGAAGGAATTTCTTGAAATAATGAGGGATTTAAGGGGCAAGGTAAGAACTGGGTGTGCTTCAGAGAAACTTCAGGTTACTTGTTTCTAGTTGCTTTCATTTCCAATGTGGAGTGTGTGGGTGGTCTTTGGAGGAGGCAGGGGTAACTTGCCTAAATTAATCTCTCAAAAACATTAGAAGATTTTTTTGCTCTTTTTCTTACTTGAGGAGTTATTTTCAGAGGTTTTCCCCTTTTAAGGTATGGGTATTGTAAACCTAGAGAATTCTACATTGAACAATCTTTAAGGTAAATCTTAATACAGAAACTAACTCCTGGAAACGCTTGTAAGCCACATCCTGTGTCTGAACTATTGGTTCTTTAATTTTGATAGTGACAGTCTGTCTCTGAGAATGGATTAAGAATTGATTAGCCAGCTGCCAGGCGTGAACTTGGACTGCATTTTGGAAGCTTCACTCTCAGTTGGGGAATACTTTGGCTGTAGCCATGTATTTGACAAACCATGTGGTAGGCAGCATATTCCTCTTAGTTGCGAAGGAGAACTAAAATCTTCACTTAAATTTGTCTTTAAATTTTGACCTTCTATTTACAGTGATCATCATATTCAAAATAATAGTTTTTCCCTACTTTCCTTTCTTGTTCCTGTTCAGTAGAGCAACTGAAAATGAAATTAACTCTTTCTGTTTTCCAACATAAAGAGTGTGCCTAATTACTACCCATGAAGGGAGAACTTTTGAAATAAATGAAAGAAGGCTAATGTTGCACTTGATAGTTATTTCTAGTTTTGAGACAGATTTTTGGTAATCAAGAGGAAAAAAAAAATCTGATATCTTGCTAATCTAAGATTATAGTTAATCTAATGAAAGTACATCCCTTCTTTGTGCTTGTTGGAAGTGTCCCATTATAGTGAGTGAGTGATATGGCATAGAAGCTATAGTCATAATGTTTTTAAGCAGATTTCCTATAAGCATGAGAGATCCAACATCTGAACATAGTTGACAACTTAGTCTTTGAAGACATTGTCTTGGGCAGAGGGGGCAAATTTTGCAGAAACGAACTATTCAAACATAGAACAGCTCCACTTTGAGGACTTCCATTTTTGCAGACTAGGTTAAGCTTGTTTGGCTTGACTCTTTACTGTGTGTCTTTTTCTTCCAGGTTTATCATCTGGCAAGTGTGCGCTTGCGTGATCTGTGCTTAAAATTGGATGTTTCCAATGACTTGCGCAGGAAGATATGGACATGCTTTGAATTCACATTGGTTCATTGTGCTGATCTAATGAAGGACAGACATTTGGACCAGCTCCTCCTCTGTGCCTTTTATATCATGGCAAAGGTAACGTGTAGTTCTAAGAAATTCAGGGAATTTTATGTCAATTGAAAATGTAAATTGTGTTCACAGTTTACAATTTGATTGCTTTATTCATGTCATATTACTGGATAGAAGGGAAAAGTCCTTCGAAGAACTGGGTGAAGTCCCAGTTTATTTTTTCCTTGTTTTGCATAATCTTAAGAGTTCCCATCAACCAGCCAGCTGGTTAAGAGAGGATTTTTTTTCTCTTCTGAGCGCATTCACAATGACCACTGGTCAGCATAGACAAAGCAGTGTGTGGTCTCATTGCCCCATGTTTGTGTTTTCTATCCTGTTCGTCGTCATCGTGATCTATGTCGTCTGAACTAAAAATGCCATTGCAGTTACAGAATTATACAGGTGCAAAAATCTGCAGGCACTCACAACCTTATGTATAGATGAAAAGTTCCTATTCCACAAAAATCCTCTTAGCTTTTGAAAATTCAGATTGAGGAATTGAGCTGGTTGCCTGTTACTTGTACTTCTTCATTTCTTATTCAATTTGCCAGCATTGATTTAAGGTGTTATTAAGTTGGATTATGAAACTGGAATATTGGTTTGACTCAAACTTGAGAGCTGATGGTTACAGTGGCCATCAAGTCTGATTCAGACACAGATTCAGGGAAGTGAAACTAAGCCCAGGCTCCTCTAAAACATTGGGGATGGATTACCTTTTTTCTTGAGGAAGACAAATTAAGAGGATCACTATCTCTGGAGGGAAACTGATGTTCAAATTATAACTACCTGTGTTCTTAATAACTGTAGTGTAGCTTAGGCTCATTTGACATTGATACTGATAGCTGTAGAAAAGCAAAACCATTAAATAGTCAGTGCTCTGTATTTTATCATGTAGTTTCAGTTGTTTGTTTTTGTTTTTTAAATACAGTCTTCTGAGTGCTGTCTCCAGTGCAGTGTGAGCTGACAATTTAGCCAGAGACCTTGATATGTTCTCTCCTGGCTCTTACGACAAACATTGTTGCTCATCTGCTATTAAAATTACAGATGCATGGCTGAAAAACAAAATCCTTTAACAAATGAGCTATTTTGAAGTATGAAAGAAAGCTGAAATTGCATCTATGTATACACCTGCCTAGTGTTTTGTTCAGGATTTCCTCACTTTCTGTTTAGAGAAGTTAAGGGGTCCAGTTTTCAAATTTACAAATACATTTTTGACTTAATATTTCCCTTCTTTAATTTTTAGTGCCACTAGAAGAAAAGTTGGAAAAGGAATAATTCCTAAGCATCATCAGCAACAAAAGGCTTTAGTAGCTAAGAAACAAGGAATGCCTGAACAAGAAAAATGCTTGTTTTTTCATATTCTCATCACCAGAACTAAGTTTTAGAATTATGTATTGTCCTGGTTTCAGCTGGGATAGTTAATTTTCTTCCTAGTAGCTGGTATAGTGCTGTGTTTTGGATTTAGTATGAGAATAATGTGAAAACACACTGACGTTTTGGCTGTTGCTAAGCCGTGCTTACACTGGTCAAGGACTTTTCAGCTTCCCATGCTTTGCCAGGCGCACAAGAAGCTGGGAGGGGGCACAGCCAAGCTGGCCAAAGGGCTGTTCCATACCATACGGCGTCATGCTCAGTATAGAAACCAGGGGGAGTGGCCGGGGGGGCAGCGATCGCTGCCTGGGGACAGGCTGGGCATTGGTCAGCGGGTCGTGAGCAATAGCATTGTGCATCACTTGTTTTGTATATCATTATCATCATCATTTTCTCTTCCTCTGCTGTCCTATTAAATTGTCTTTATCTCAACCCATGGGGGTTTACTTCCCCCCCCCCCAATTTTCTCCCCTGTCCCACTGGGGGTGGGGAGGGGAGGGTGAGCGAGCAGCTGTGTGGTGCTTAGTTGCTGACTGGGGTTAAACCATAACATGTGTTCATAGTAATACTCACAAAAAGGCTGTAGAGAGGGAAGCTAGCGGAATAGGCTGGACCTGAGCAGCCCAGCCTTGCTGCTTACACTTGGTCTTCAATAGCCTTTTCTTTTCCAGGTAACCAAAGAGGAAAGAACTTTTCAGGACATCATGAAAAGTTACAGAAATCAGCCACAAGCAAACAGCCATGTGAGTAAATAGTATTGCCTTTCCTTTTTCTAAATCTTAGATAGAGGTGGCTTTTCAAGTGTTTATGCTGATAAGGGAAGAGTCAAATCCTCTTTGGAGTTACATTTGTTCTTACTCAGATGGATTTCATCTAGTCTTCTGACTTCCTTGTTTTCCTTGACAAGAGTGTTTTTCCTGTGTCCTGTAGGTTTATAGGAGTGTCTTGTTGAGAAATATTTCTGCCGATGTCCTGTTGGACAAAAATGCAAACCAAGATGTGGAGATGACAGAAGGTAAGTATAGCAAAGTAATCTGCTGTTTTTAAAAATGTACTTGTGGGCTTTGAAAGAACTGAACCGTCAAGTAATAAGGAGAAGTGAAGCAAGTTTTACAGTTTTAAATGTATTAAAGAAAAATAAATGTACCGTTGAAAAAGAAACCATCTTGTCAGTAGCCCTCCTGTGTGTTAGATATGGAAAATATGCTTTCTAGTTGGAAAAAATGTTTAATTTTGTTTCCTGTAGTTCTTCTTGGACAGGAACACTGGTTAACAAAGATGAATGGTACCTGGAATATTATGGCAGGTTTTTTCTTAATATCACCTGTCCTGAAGACTTAAATAGGGAGAACTTGTTTCAGAAAATAAAAATGGTGATTCTCCAAGACCACCATTTTCTTGTATTCAGGTTTCTTTTAAATAGTTGATATTTTCTTTGCTCTGGGTTAGGGGATAAAAGGGGTAAGAGTAGTATTTGAGAGAAGCATGAAAATTGTGCCATGCCCATTTTTAGTGATGTGTCAGGAAGCTGAGATCGCAAGCCTATGTGCGTACCTATAAGCAGAGCAGATCTGCAGCCAGGATGCACGCAGAAATTTAGAAGACTGTTCTGTATGGTAATTTCCCACTGTGGGTGGGATTCAACTGCTTGAATGAGTATTAGAGGCATTTTTAAACGCCTTGTGAGGATTCCACCAGGGTCCAGGAAAGTGCTGATCTCCTGTAGGTTCAGCATCCTGTCTAGCAGCTCCACAGTTCTTGGATGTTGTAGAGCATCTGAAGTGGCACTGGACTCCGGTGTTTTGTCAAACAAATGTACTTGGTTACAAAGCTCTTCAGTTGCTTTTCCTGACAGACTTTTTCTTCAGTTAATAGACTCATGTCTCCTTTATCTAGTATTAACTCCTGCTCTTTTGACACCAGCTTACAGGAACGTATGCTCGTGTTGTGACACAAGGCAGACACACTAAGGAGTTACACTTACGGGTATCAGCTAAAGCTTTTGACGTTTGTCTCATAGTGCACTGATTGCAACAGGCTTTATTCTGCGTTGCCCTGTTTTTGCTTGGCAGTAAACAGTAGAGAGGATGAAACATAGAAGGTTGTATTCAGTAGCAGTCCGGCTTAATTAGGGGAGAGAGAACATTAACAGAAATACACTTGCTGTGTGGCTGCAGCTTTTTCCACTGGACAGCTGTTTCGTAATGTGCCCAAACAAATAGTGTCATGGCTTCCTTGCAGCAGACACGAGTTGAGTACGAAGCTATTCTTTGCCAGCTGATCACTAGAAATCACAGAAGCTAAAAGCTAGGAGTTGTCAGACTGCTTAAAACTTAATTTTAAGAGCAACAAAGTGGCTTTGTACTGCTCCCCAACATAGGCATAGGAAAAGGGATCAATTGTGCTACAGTTTTTTGCTACAGCTATTTCCAGATTTGGAATAAAGATTTATGTTGGCCTTTTTAGCCATAATCCACTAGCCTGCTAGCAGTGATTTGTAGCTCCTCCTAATGTTCATAACCATCTACAGCACACCCTGCTCCTGTCTGAAGCACATTTTTTTTAACTCATCTCACTAACTAGTCAATTTATGGATGAGTTCTTGTTGGTTGATATTGTAAGTCTGAATCTGAAGCGTCCAGTTTGCTGATACTTTGTTTCTGAAATCTGAAGCTCTCTCTTATTGTTAGACTCATCTGTGAAAACTGGCAGTTCCTCAGGACGATCCGCAGCAGAGAGCTCCAGTGAGTCGGGAACAGAGGAGAGAGGAGATCTTATTAAATTTTACAATGCAGTCTATGTAGGAAGAGTAAAATCATTTGTACTGAAGTACGATATCACAAACCAGGATCATGTAGTAAGTAAAGTATTTTGGAATTTTGCTCTATCTGATAACCAGACAGAGTCGTTTTTCCTGACAGTTAAACATATGTCAACAATTGTGTTCTGTTACTCACCTGGTGTGGTTACAGAAGTCAAATAGTTGTAGGTAATGGTATGAGGACTTGCTTTAACAGCGTTTCAAGGGGACAAATGCAGATGCAGTTCAGTTTACAACCCCGGTTTCAGCTTCTTTATATCGATGCAACACCCATTTGCTCAAATGTCTGTGGACCATCTGTGTAATGTGTCTGGAAAATAAATTTTTTCCTGTTGTTTGGTGGATAGTTGATCTGTTGTTTAACTGTTACAGGATAAAATCTTCTAAAGAAGACCTGGAATTAATCTTTCCTTCTGAGCAGTTACTGCTCTTAAATATCTTCTGATTCAGCTCCTATCCAAATTTGTTCTCTCTTGCAGATGGAAGCCCCTCCCTTGTCTCCATTCCCCAGCATTAAGCAACAGCCAGTGTCTCCTCGACGGATCTCTCAGCAGCACTCTGTTTACGTTTCGCCTCACAAGAATGGTGCCTGCTTGACACCTCGAACTGCACTACTGTATAAATTTAATGGCAGCCCTTCCAAGGTAGAAAGCAAAAAGGTTGAAAGGGGTCAATTTGAGAGAGGGTTAATTAATCTAATTAGGATGTGCTCTAATGCAGTGAGGTTTCATTGAACTAGTCTCTCAGTTTGCGGTGAAGGGTAGAATTCTTTACGTGGAATCCATCACTCGCTCAGCAAAGAGGTTCAGAATAATGTTTTGTTCGCAGATAATTGAAAACCAGAGCAAGTTTGAAATGGAGTCGTAGTAACTCATGATTTTTTATCTTGATCGCAGAGTTTGAAGGATATCAACAATATGATAAAACAAGGTGAACACAGGAGTAAGAAACGAGCAATAACAATTGATAGTGACACTGAATCCCCTACGAAGCGACTCTGCCAGGAAAATGATGACGTTCTACTTAAACGTCTCCAGGATGTTGTCAGTGAAAGAGCAAATCATTAAAACTGCTGGTTTTCTGTGGGATCTAAAAGCTATGGAGTTGGATACAGCTGGTGCGCTATTTATTTCTTGCTTTTGTATACAGACAACTGCCAAGTTTCTTTTAACATTGAACTTCACCTGACTTCCACAGGATGCAAAAAGCAAGGGTTAAGTAGTAAATGCCAGAGAATGAGAGCTGGTGGTGATCTTCATTCCCAAAGGCCATGCTGTGCTATAAGTTACTCTGTTTGAGCTGTTTTAGCAAAAGAGTGATCTGTAGAAAGCCATATTGGATGTTCTCAGGCCTCATTTAGAGCATCGTGAGTTCTGAGTGTAACTCAGCTTATAGTAATACTGGTTTTATTTTTGGAATAAGAATGATAAGGAAATGAGTGAAGTCAGTTAAGCTTCCTCAAGCTTTTGGTATTTGGGGAAGAAACTTTAAAAGTGCCTTATTTTAAAAGAATGTGGAATTTTATGCATTATTGTGGAATAACTGGAGTGAAGAACATATTGATCATTTAGCCTCAGGAAGAGCTGAGCAGTTTTGAACTGTATGATTTGTGCTGTGCTCCATCTCCTGACAGAACTTCAGTAAAAGTGTACGTTATGATGTGGATCAGACAGCTTTTGCAATAACAAAGGCAATAATAAAAAAGTACGAAGAGCAGTGACTTAAATTGGACACTGACATCTGATAAAGCACTGAGATACAGTTCAGTGAGTCTGAATTACCTTTCTCTCAAGCCAGTGAATGCTGCCACGGGTGCTGCTCCTTTCCCGTTGGAAGCCTGATAGCAACCCTGCTGTAGAAGCTGTTCATCCATATTGCAGCTTACCCATGAAGAAGTACAAGCTGGTTACAGTTGAAAAACAGCTGGGGCTTTGGCCCTCTTAACAGCTGTTCAAATGCACAAATTCATTTAACTAATTGTATCTCTTCATTTTATTTTTTCCTGAAGATCTTAGCCTCTTGTGTAGTATCTACACTGAATGTAAGCCCATCAGATAAGGCATGTTTGTATATATGGGGATTTTATAGCTATTAAAGGCTTGGATTCATTGGAAAAGTGTAAATTCCAGCATGCAGTTCTTGTAACTAAGTTTTTAACACTGAGGGATTTGGTAGGGTTTATTTTGCCAAAATGGAGAAAAGTTAAGGTTTATTCATTACTGTAAATCAGTAGCTTGATCTTATTTCATAATTGCATTTAAGATTAGAGCCATAGAGAAACTTCTCAACACTGTATTTTTCAGTCTATGTGTATACTGAACTGAAAAAAAATTGACCGATTACATAGGACTTGTTTAAGGAGCTCCGTTCACTTCATTGTCGGGTTTGTTTAGTATATGCTGCAAGATCTGCTGTACCACAGTTCCAGGGAAGAACACTGCAGTGATTTCAAGCAGTCTCAGCTAATGAATCTGGCCAGCAATGAGGGAGGAAAAAAGTATTTTAAAGTGTACGTGTGCAGGGACCCTATTCAGCAGTGAGCAGAAAGCTTACAAACTCTGTAATTTGTTTTTGAATTAACTACTTAAATATTTGATTTTTTTACTTTCCAAAAAAGGTGCTTATTTCTGAAAGGTTTGACCATAGAGAGCTGCGGTGTGAGGAAATGGCCACGCAGTGGACTAGGTTTCATGTAGATTCTTCTGTTCAGTTCCTTTAATTTTATTCAATTCTTAATATTTGTCTTCAGATCTTGAGTTAAAAAGTATAAGAGAAATAACCTTTCTGTCTTCATCTGGTCCTCAGTGCTGTTACAACTATAACTGTTCAATGTATATACTCCAGTCCCTAAAAGCTTCCTGTGTTGGGGGGGAAATGGGGAATCTCGATTTAGCTTTCAGCAAGTCTGCTTTATTTGCATGGAGGATTGCAGCCTTTTTGGATTTCCCATCCCATGCACAATCAGCCTTAACAGCGTAAGTCCTTCAGCAGTATTGTATGATGAGAATTTAGTTGATTTGGTTTTAATTCAACATCGTGTGCAGATCTACCCTCATGTATCTGCTCACCATACTTACTGTATTCTCTGAAACTGTAGAAGACTGATGGTGCTAAAACCCTTAGTAGTTGTCATTAGGTGTAGTGTTTTTTCATTAGAAAAATGAATGTACTACAACTGGATGCAGTTCAGATTTTTTCACCTTTTAGGTGATGATAGAAAAAAATATTTTTAGACTTGTTGAACAGCTAAAACAATAGCTTATGAAAATTTTGTAACGGTTTCAAGTGCCTTCACGTGTAAATATGTATTTTATAATAAACAATTAAAAAGTATTTTAACCTGTGTTGCTGTATTTCCTCTGGTCTTTTGTGGTAATTCATTAAACAATGCCTTCTGTCTGCATTTTCTGTCATGTCAAAGACCTTAATCATGTTTATGCTCCCTCAAATTTCTTTGGGATGTTTTCAGTTTAAATTCATCGTCTTTCATGTGATCTGTCTGAAGCTTCCTCCTGAGGTTTCTGTACTGTTTGCGCTTCAGTCAGATGTGGTTTCTGGGAGAAGGTGAGTAATACGTTACCTGAAGTAACCGAAAAACACTGAAAAGGAGAAAATCCTGCAGTGACAGGTGACATGCCCACAGAGGGAGGGGTGACTCCCACACAGGTGAGCTCTTGGACTCGCCGTGGGCTCCCAGTTCCTGACCTCCCAGCACTGCTGCCAGGAGCTGCAGCGTGCTGGGCCTGGCTGCCTTCCTCCCAGATGTGCAAGTGTATCACAAAGAGCTTTGGACAAGTCCAGATTTGTACCAGCTGGCCTCATGCCACGTATCTACATATCCATACCTACAGATAAGCACAAAGCTGGCAGGAACTCGGAGCTTTTTAAATAGCTCTTGTGCATCTGCTCTAGGGGAAAAAAAAGTAGGCTGATTTGTGCAGGTTCAGTTGTAATGACTTTTTTTGACACCAGCGCTTTCGTCTTAAAAGACTGTTAAACTGTAGTTACCAACCCAAAGGGGTGTTGAGAGGCGTAACTGTGAAAATGTGGCTGGCTTTTCTCTTAGTAAACTTCCGCTTGCAGATCAGAGTGCCAGTGAGGGGAAAGCGTCACGGGCAGCACGAAGCGAGAAATGAGGCTGCTGCATCCACGTGTTGCAAACTGCATCCGATCTGCTGGGATCAGTGGTTTTCCTGAGCCAGATGGATTTTCACTAATTCTCCACCTGAAAATATCGCCTCCTTAACACTGCTTGAAGTGGATTCAGAGCTTCCATGTTTACTACAGGTCAGCTTTCCAGAGAGTCAAAGCTAAAAGGTTATCACCACCACTGCAGGGAGTACCATAAATCTGCTATCACTTTACATATAAGCAGTATGTTAATGTTAGGTTGCCACATCCTAAGTGTTGTACTAAGATGTGGCCTCAAGAAAATCTGTGGTTAGAGTGCAATTAGGCAGCGTGGGGAATTGAAACTGATTTTCTAGTTTGTTTCCTGTTAGGAAATACTCATCTTTTATGTTCCCACCCTGTGACTCATGCAGGGGTTTTTTGTTATTTGATACCTGAGGAGCAGTAAGAACTGAAACTGGGGACACAAAAGGAGGTGCTACGAAAGAACTGCAAGCGTATAAGAAGTGCTGGGACCTCGGATGAAGGAAGTTGAACGTGTCGTAATCTGTCTCAAGGCCAAAGAAACTGCTGTAATCTCCAAAGTTTACAATAAGCATGTAACTCATCACCCAAGTAGCAGTTCTTGAAAAACAAGCGCCAGATGAATATGATGCCAAACTCATAAAACTTTTCTACTTCTTCGAGTGACCAGAAGTGTATTAGACGGGAGGTGAGTCAGAGGTGGATTACGCTTGCGGTTCCCAACCTGCCTGCAGCCAGGGTTCACAGCTGCCCTGCTCCATCTGAGCTAGAAAGCTGGGCAGAGCTGATGGGTGTGGGGCTCATGTGGTGCCTTGTCTTGAAGGTTAATACACCTGAGTAACGGGGAAGCTTTGGTTTAAGGGAGCCCAGTTTACCCCGTGCATGCGCTCCACGGCAGCGCTGCCCAAATCAGGTGCTGCCTCTCAGCTCAGGCACAGTGAACTTAAGCTGCAGTAGCTTTACTGCAAGGATCCTCTCTGCCTTCTCTTACGTGTCGTCCATCGTGGTTCCCAGTAACAGAAAAACAGCTTTGCAAGAGTTCAGTCACAAGAATTTCAGCTAGTTAACGTGTAAATACGGGGCTCAAGCAGATGAGGTTGTAGAAGGAACTGGTGCCAAGTCACGGATGGCTCTGCTGTGAACTTTCAGTTCCTCGGCAGTGCTACCTTCCAGCGGTGCGTTTGTAGCGCTGCTTCACGGAGTCTGGCGAAACCAGGAAAGTGCTACTAGAAACGTGTAAAGTGAAAAGAAAATAAAATGAGACCCTACGCAGGAATAATCCCTCTTCATCCTGACTTTTAACGTGTGCCTTGCTTTTTGTTTGTCATCCCAGGGGCTTCTGTTGGATTCATTTTGGGTTTCTGCACCAAGCTGCATGTCTAGAGCTAGACCAGGGTTTCCAGTGCGTGCCACAGCGGGAGGGGCTGGGAGGGTGTTCAGGCTGCCTCTGGTGCACACAAACAAGTGCGAAGCTGAACACGTGCTTTTTCCTTCCTTCCCCTTTTTTACATGCTTTGTTTGGTTGCCGGGGACTTTGTGCTGCTCAGAACAACGCCCTGCCTAGTGTAGTATTGTATTTTCTTTTTCTTCCTACTAGTGAGGGTGAAACCGGTAACCCTCCACCCTGTCTGTCTGGTATTGTAATAGCAGTTTTTGCACTGATCCAAGAAGAACATCCTGCCATTTCAGGGTATTCCTCCCTTGCTGGTTTTAGGCCACAAATGCAATGAGATCCCTCTTGAATTTTTAAATTTTTTTTGTTTGGATGAGTACTCCAGATGTATTGGGCCTGTGGATAGGATGCATCTCCTTCAACTCGGTCCCCTCCCCCAAAAAGCTCTTTAGGTATGATCTGGGTGTTGAGCTATACAGGGCAGTTTTTGACACTGTCAGAGGCACGGAATGGACAGGTGATTAATTATTTCTTAAAAGGACAAGCACCAGTGACATCTGTGTGTCACTTGTGTGGGAGAGGGGGAATGGAGAAGGTGTGAGGCTATTTTATACAGTCATGTTCCTTAATGGATCTGGCCTGTTCTTGTCTCCTAAGGCTCCTTCCAAGAAGAGGAGTGTTTCCTCTAAATGGGTGGGACTAGCTCTCAGCCAGGCAGTTTCATTTCCGAGGGTGAGGGCACAGCGTTGATGGAAATCTCGGCAAGACTCAGAGGGGATGGAGAAAGACTCTCAGCCAAATGAAAAACAGGCAGCAAGCATTAAGTGCACTTTCCTAACAAGAGCTGAGAAGTGAGAAAGCACAATATTCACTTACAAAAGCAAATTGCTGTAGCATGACAGTAGCATATTGCTCCATATGGACACCTCAAGAAAAAACTAGAAAGGGCTTTTTGTTATCAAGATGATGATTTTTTTTTTCTTTTTTTTTTTCTTTTCTAAACATCTGAACTGTGGTGGGGAAGTTGTGACGAGACCACAGCAATTCCCAGAAATGTGTTGTGGTGGGTTGACCGTGGCTGGCTGCCAGGTGCCCACCCAGCCGCACTCTCACTCCCCCTCCTCAGCAGGACAGGGGGAGAAAACATGACGAGAAAGCTCAGGGGTTGAGATAAGGACAGGGAGATTGCTCACCAGCTACCGTCATGGGCAAAAGACTGGAACTGGAGAAGATTAATTTAATTTATTGCCACTTAAGAGAGTAGGATAATAAGACACAAAACTAAAACCACCTTCCCCCCCCACCCTCCCCTTCTTCCTAGGCTCAACTTTACGCTTGACTTTTCTACCTCCTCTCTCTGCAAGCGGCGCAGGGGGACGGGGAATGGGGGTTGGGGTCAGTTTGTAACCCTTCCTCTCTGCTGCTCCTTCCTCCTCACACTCTGCCCCTGCTCCAGCGTGGGGTCCCCACCGTGGGCCTTCCTGCCAGGAGCCTGCTCCTGTGTGGGCTCTCCATGGGCCGCAGCTTCCTTAAGGGCATCTCCACCTGCTCTGGTGTGGGGTCCTCCGTGGGCTGGAGGGGGACAGCCTGCTTCACCGCAGGCTTCTGCACGGGCTGCAGGGGAATCTCTGCTCTGGTGCCTGGAGTGCCTCCTCCGCCTCCTTCTTCTGTGACCTTGGTGCCCGCAGGGCTGTTTCACAGATTTTCTCATTCCTCCCTCTCCCAGCTGCAGCTGTCCCGCAGTGGGTTTGTCTTGGAGCTGGCTCTGCCCAACATGGGGGCAGCTTCTGGTGTCTTCTCACAGAGGCCACCCCTGCAGCCCCCCTGCTACCTTGCCATGTAAACCCAACACGTGTGTGCATACTGCTGAGGGATAACGTGTAACCTTCCCCCCGGGGAGCCCCTGCAGCATCGCAGTAAGTGCAGCTTGTGCCGGGCATTGCAGAACTGCTGAAGCATGGGGGGAGCTCAGAGGTGTGTGGGGGTTTGGATCTCCTGGGACATCCCTGTTGGTGCTGGTGACAGCAGCGGAGCAGCAGGCTGTCTGCAAGGAGGAGGTGCCTGGCACAACTGCAGTCCATGGGGTCGCTGGGAACAGCGAGCGGGCTCAAGCTGTGCTGGTGCAAATATCCAGTCCATCAGGGGCACCGAGGTGTGCGCTTCACGTGCGGCAGGTGCATCTCTGAGAAGACTGTCAGGGATGGCGGCGGGGATTTTGCCAGCTGCACTCTGTGGGGTCTGTATTTGGGAGCCAAAGTCTTTGTGGCACACAGAACCTTTCGCAGCAGAGCTGTTTTCAGGGATGTTGGGATGTTACTTGGACACGATATCTGGAAATCAGCACGCGTGTCTCTGTGTTGGCCGTGGTGCCCGGTTGTCATGGCTGTGAGCAACTGAGAGTCTGGCAGCTGGGGTGCATCTGGTTTCATGGCCTGTGATGTCTTGGGAACGAGATGTTGAAAAAGTTGGGTTTGGGTGTCTTCGGTAGCATTGTTCGAGGGCAATAGTGTTGTGGCATCATGTCTTTTGGGAGCACCCTCGTGGAGGCTGACGTTTGTGACCGAGCTGGGATTTGGGATGATGAACGGGCCTTGCTGGTGCTGGTTTCCAGGTATTTACGTCTGAATCCCTCACAGTAACCTGCCCTTGTGGGGAGCATCGCTCATCTTGCTCCAGCAGCCCTGCCCGTTCCATGGCTCCCTTGGCACGATCTACGCTTTTGTGTGAAAAATGGCTTGTGGCAGAAAGCAGCCTCCTACGTGGGACGCGCGAGAGATGGCAACAACAGGTCACTGCGAGCTACTTGACCTTTTCAGCGTTCATAATCTGCGGGTGCTCCAGTGCCGCAGGGTGCCAGGGAACGGGTACGGGGAAGGGCCGCGGCAGCGCGGCGAGGAGGCTGCCGGCTGTCAGCATCGGCGGCGCCGGCGCCTCGGGCAGCGCCTGTGACGGCGGTGCCAGGGAGGCCGGGCGCGCGGCCGCGGGGCGCGGGCCGGAGGGCGCCGGTGCCTGGGGCCGTTCTGCCCGCGGTTTGCTCTCCAGCCCCCCCGAGTCAGCACCGCCGCCTCCGCCCGCGGCTCGCAACCCAGCGCCACCGGCAAACGCCCCCACGGGCGGGGCCGTGCGCCGCGCCGGGGGCCCGGCCCGCACCGAGCCCTGCAGCCCGCGTCCACCCCCGCCGCGCGAGGGGCGAGGCGGGCGCTGAGGGCCCGCGGACGCTGCCCGGCTCCGCTCCGGGGGCCGCTGGGAGCGGCGGCGGCGGCTCGCGCCCGCCGGCGCAGGGCGGGGGGCAGCGCTGGCCGCTGACGTCACCGCGGCGCCGGTCCCCCCGCCGAGCGGAGCGGGCGCTGCGCCTGCGCGGCGGCGGGATGGGGAGCCCGGCGGCGGCGGCGGCGTGGGGAGCGGCTCCCGCCAAGCGGGCGCGGCGCGAGGGCTCCCCTGAGGGGCCCCGCAGCCCCGCGGCGGAGAGCGACCGCTGCGACCCGCGGCTGTGGGACACGGAGCGGCTCTGCCAGCACCTCTCGCGCTGCGGCGTGGGCGATCCCAGCCTGCTGCGCCGCTTCCGAGGTAACGGCGGGCCGGGGCCGGGGCCGGGGCCGGGGCCGGGCAGCCCCTCGGGGCGGCTGGGCCCCGCCGCTGACGCTGTGCTTGCCCCCGCAGAGAGCGGAGTCACCGGGAGCATGCTGCTGGACCTGCCGGCCTGCGCCCTCGAGGTCACCCGCATCTGGTGAGAGCCGCCCCCGCGGGCCCGGGCCGCGGCAGGCCTCGGGGTGGAAGGGCGGTGGAAGGCAGCCCCGGCTCTCAGCCCCCCGAGGCGGCCCGCGCCCTGTCTGGGTGAGCCCCCGGATCCTCCGGTGCTGACCCGGCGCTGGCCGGTGTGACCGGCCCTTGGGGGCGTCCCTACCGCCCTCGGGAACGGTTTCCCCTTCAAAACGGGAGGAGGACCTTTAGCGAGGGGCTTCACCGCGGTGAGGTCCCTGCAGGGCGTGCGAGTCGCGGGAGCTGCTGCCGGAGGGTCCCTGCCTCTCCAGGCCCCGTCTGCAAGAGCGAACGCTGGGAGAAAGACATTTCCTGACCTACCAGGATGGCTTTGCCCCGTTTCCACCCCAAATGCCCAAGAGCTTGGATGTTAGCACAGTCAGAGTGGGTGTACGTGATGGAACGGGCTCTGTGTGGTTGGTCTCAGCTCTTCCAGAACAGTTCACCAGGTCTGCTGCTGATCCCAGCACAGCCAGTGCCGTCCAGAGCATACAAGCTAGTTGCCCAGTAACCATGAGAAGCAAAAAGATCCATTTGAAAAGCTTTAATGAAAATACCACCAGTAGCACAATAACCTTTTAAGTGTTAATGGGAACACCAGTGTAAACTCCAGCGGTTTTGATGAGAACTTTCTTCTCAGCCTAAAGTTAATGCTGCTCTGATTCTGGTAACAATTTTTAAAATAGCGAGTTAGGCACTGCTTTGTGGAGGCTGGGTTTCACCCATCTCCCTGAGACAAATCCCAGGCTTTGAAATTTTGATCTTGCAGTAGTTGCTGGGACTTGTTGCGCCTGCTACAATAGGGTGGACTGTTAGGGAAAAAGAGATTTTGTTGTGTCTCCTGACAGAATACGGGCCTGTGGGCGAGTGGTGGAGTTCAGTGGCTGCTGTGAGCTGCCACAGCACTTGGCTGTGGGGAGCGGGCAGTCTGGCAAAGTCTTACTCCCAGCTCAGTAGCAGTCACCTGCCACGAGTACAGGAAAGCTGAATGCTGTCTTAAAGCATGTAAAGGATTGTTCCTAGCAGTGAGGGAAATGACTGGTCCCAAAAATGCTGTAATTTTTCTGGTGATGAATATATTTTCTTGCTCTTCTGAAACAGAAGAGAGTATAAACGTATCCTGTCATCCTACGTGTCTGAAGGGCCCCCGCTGCCCCTTCTCTGCCCCACTGGGGTCAGTCCTGCTCACCTCTCCTGGGATGTGGGCCTGCTTGCTCACCACATACTTCCTGGTGCTTTTTAATCTTTGATTGTCTTTTCTTTACTCCTTTGCTAATCTTGTTTATGCTGTTTCCTCCAAATTTCTCTCAAAACCCAACTGTTCCACTCAAGCTATTTGCTAATGTTGTGGTTAGCGGACCTAAGGCAGTTTGGAGTGTGGTTATCTGGCAGGCGTACACGAGTGCAGAGCTGTGCTTGTCTGCTGGGAATTTTGAGTACTTTGGTGTGCAGGTTGGCTCCTTGGCTGAAAGCTTGTCAGAGCTAACACCATGCTGAGGATGAAGGGCTCCATCTCTATTATATCAAGACATCCCGGCTGCGCTTGCAACTTGCGAAGGGTGAGTGGGAAGAGTGCGTGTCTGGGTGTGGCCATCAGTAGAGAAAGAAGAGCTGGTGTGACTCAAGATGACAAGGGAGAAGGGGTGCGATTTGGAGTAGGTAAGATGTTGGCAGGATTCATTAAGTTATTTTTGGTTTTTTTGGAAGAAGGGTTTTAACTGCAGCTGTTTGAAGTGTGCAGATAGAAATGGTGTGATATCATGAGGAAGGCGGCTAGAGGCTTTATTGGTTTCTGAAGCATAAGGTAGTTGTCTGATTGAAATAACAAGCGGCTGTATAGTTTCTGTTTAGAGACTACCAGGAGGCTGGTTGCTTTTAGTACGTCGCTGGCTGTCTGAGCATCAAGCGCCCATACAGATGCTTGGACACACCGGACACCTGCAGGCTGCTCTGCGGGTCGTCAGGCTCTGTTAGTGCTGAATGTTGGCAGGCAGGATGGGGTGGCGAGGAAGTCCTCTAAGTGTGTGGTACAGGTGGTGGATTCAAACGTCTGTGAAGAGCTCTCAGTTGATATGGAGAGTGGATGGTGCTGGGGGTATGGAATGACATGCTTGTGGGCTTTCTTTTATAAGGTGTTTCCTTCGATGAGATCTGACATCTTGTTTCTGTTAAGCGGAAAATGTGAGTTGGAAGAGAAATTGCTAGAGCCTTCTGCTTTTTTAAAACATCTCAACTTTGCGCTAAATAATGGTCCCTTTGCATGCATCTTTCCACTGCACGCTGTGTCCTACAGTAACTTCCATCATTTCTCTGTGACAGGACGGTAATGAATGCATATGTTTAGTTCCTTGCCATTCCTGGACATTCAGTGGGGAGAGCTCAGGATGACAGGGGCCTGGAGGCAGTGCTGTGGGTTTCCCATGCGTTCTCATGTTCCTGGAAGTGGATGTTTTGTGTGGCGTATGGCATGCTGCATGTTAAATAAGGATGATGAGTCTGTCTGTCTGACCTCTCTGGGGTGGTTAAGTTCCTAATGGGTATGGGGAAAGGGGTTTTCTCATCCTTGTCACCTGCGGCATGAGGGATGGTGTGAGCAAAGCAGGGAGGGGTGGAGGGGAGTGGATGGGGAAGTGTCAGTTCTCACCCTTTCAAAGACAGCCAGCAGTATTGCTGCTTTGGCTGTTGGAGGAACTATGCCTGCAGAGCCCTGGAAAACCACAGTACGAACACATGATTTGTGTGTAATCTCTTGGTTGAGGTGGTCTTCCCATGGTGGTTTCACCACCAACACCAGGTGAAAAATCCCCTGCTGTTGTTTCCTATCTGAAGAAGGATAGACAGCTCTCTCTGGTGCAACATTCAGGTGATAGGTCATGCCAGGACTGTGTTGACAGTGTGCTTTGTCATCTGGGCCAAACCCAAAACGAGGGTTAGTGTTCCTGGAGGCAGGGCCAGATGACAAGATGTGCTGGGCACTGATGTGGTAGGTCAGGTGGGGACTTAGCCTCCCTGCTCGGGCCTATTCCTTTTGCCGCTCTCTCGCCCGTGTGCAGCACCGATCTGTCCCGGGGTGACTCCAGCAGATGTATCATACAGTGCAGAGAGCTGTGTTAGCACCGTTTAATTCAGCCCTGCTGGAGGTGAGTTTCTGGAGCAAAGCAGCACATTAGGCTATGCTCTTTGTGGACACTGTTTGCATAGGTAGTTGTATGTACTGTCTGTACTGTCACTAGTACAGAGCTGTCCTTTCTCTGCTGTTCCTGTAGTTGTAGTCATTGGCAATTTCTCAAGATGGTAGGCGCCCACACGCCTTCCTCCTTATGCCCATGGCTATTTTCCAGTTAATTTTCTCCTCACTCCTGAATTTTTGTGGCATTTAAAAGTACAATCGAGTGCTTCAAACCCACAGGCTGTGCCCTGTACTCAGCAGTGCTGTCCCTCACTTAACGCTGGGTGCTGCTTTGCACTGCCTCACCTTCTCAAAAATGTCACAAAGTCCTACCTTGTGTACTTTGCGTGACCCAGAGTATCTTTTTGGGCAATTTTTACCTGAGGTCTATTGCGTGACTATATGGTGGTGCTACTGTACCTCTTGCAGCATTACAGCTCATTCAAAAACATGCCTGTGATGTTTGATCTCTATTATTAGCGTACTTTGAAGAGATATCCACTGAAGACCTCAGTTGTAATTAAGAACATGGGGGTCATCTCTCTACATCAAGTTTGGGTGTTAATTTTTCAAGTCTGCTGGAGCAAAGATGCTCTAGTCTAGGTGTGGTTCTGCACGTTAGGTAAGTGACTTGAGAGAGAACTTCTCCACAGAAGTAAAATGAATGTAGATGGCTAGAAGCAGATTGCTTCTGACTTTGCTGTCCCTGAACTGTTTTTGAGGGTGGTGATGGAGGTGCTTGCTTACCAGCCTAAGCTCTAGTCCTGCCTGAGGTAGCCATAAGTATGGTCAGAAAGGTTACACGTTTCTTATAAGCAGCAGTTGATATTCTTGGTCCCATTTTCAGGACAGACCTCAAAGAGCAGTTGCAGTTGCTTTTCCTGGGAGTGTCAGGATAGGTGTGTACAAGCTTCTGGTTTGCTGGCCGCAGAAGGGTTCCTTGGCTCTTCCACCATGCCAAAGTTCATCGTCTCTTAGCAGAGAGCAAAAAGGATGGGCAGATGCAGGTGGTCCTCCTCTTGTCCTCAGTGGTAGCTGCTTTCTGTTGCCCTGTAAATCATGGGCTCTTTCAGGAACTCCCTTGTAAGTATCTGGGGGTTTGTGACTCCCTACAGACTGAGCTGCTTGGGATGTGAAGTAACAGGCTGGTCTGAGCATCACCACTGGTGCTTTTCATCTTGCTTGCAAGTGGGAGCAGCTAAAGACTTGTGACAGTCTGTGAGCAGCAGAGGCTGCAGCCCAAGAGCTCCCTGTTAGGGACAGGGATACTCACCAGCAGCTCAGACATCATATGCGTTTAATGTTTTGTGGATTGTGAATTGTTAAATGACTCAGATGAAAAGGTGTAGTACATCAAGCAGTATTTTTTGCTAATAGTTGACATTTTATAGTACTGCTTTCTGTTAAAGTTTAAATTGAAAGACTGATGTAAAACTGATCTCAGGGTGATTGACTGCTGAAGAGTGTAAAGGGCAGCAAATGGTACTTTCTCGTGATAAAGTGTTTGCTGTCGTACTGAGGCTGAAACCATTTTGCTCAAGGACAAGGCTTGCAGACAGAGTTAATAAAAGTGGGTGTAATAGAGTGTGTTATCTCTCCCTCCAGACTTGTCTTGCCTGTGCTCTTAGACTACCGTGGCTACAACAGAGTACTTGCATTGAAAGTTTACATGTGTATTGTGAAGGAGACCTTTAATAATTTATTAGAAATGACAGCAAAATATCTTTAGGAAATAGAAGAATCAGTTCTCAACAAAATTAGAACATCTTTTAAACTCCAGAGGTTCTGCTGTTGGAATTGAAATTAATTTATGTAAAATTCAAGTTAATTTGGCAAAATTAAACTTCTTTTAATACAGAGTTGACTGAAAGAAATTTTTATACAAATGGTTGTCCTGGTTTTGGCTGGGATAGAGTTAATTTTCTTCCTAGTAGCTAGTATAGTGCTGTTTTGGATTTAGTATGAGAATAATGTTGATAACACACTGATGTTTTAGTTGTTGCTAAGTAGTGCTTGCACTAGTCAAGGACTTTTCAGCTTCTCATGCTCTGCTGACTGAGAAGGCTGGGGGTGCACAAGAAGCTGGGAGGGGGCACAGCCAGGACAGCTGACCCAAACTGGCCAAAGGGCTACTCCACACCCTATGACGTTATGCGCAGCATATAAACCAGGGGAAAGCTGGCTGGGACGCCGCTGCTGGGGGACAGGCTGGGTATCGGTCGGTTGGTGGTGAGCAACTGTTTTTCATTTGCATCACTTGTCTTTCTTGGGGTTTATTTCTCTCTCTTTTTGTTATATTCCTTTTCATTTAGATGAAAAAATTGTGTATTTCCTGATGTTTCTATTTCTTGGTTCTGTATAAGTGGGAGAAGCACTTAGACTGCTTTACAGCCAACTTCTGTAGCTATTTTTTCTCTTCCTTCTACACTTGACTTTAGAAGGATAAATGCTTTCAATATTTTTCTGAAAAAGCTGCAGAAATGTGTATTTCCATAGAATAGTCAATGAATATCAGAGTAATATGGACTTGCGCAAGTAATTTCATGTGTACTGCTAATTGTAAAGGGAAGTGCATTGCAAACTCTGCTCTCAGTGTCTTTCTTTCCTTTCTAGCCTCCCAGCCGAGAGACTGGCAGTGCTGGCCTGCCTGAACACACTGCGACAGCAGCACGTGGACGTAATGAAGGTAGCCCCAGCGCCGCATTGGGAGGACACGGCTTCCAGGGCCCCGCCGGCACTTGCAGCACTGTCTCTCTGCTTCCCCTCCTTTTGGCTTGGTGATGCCAGCTGGTGCCTTGCCTTTGCAGAGCAGCAAACTCTGAGCCCTTCTCCTTGATAGTGGGTGGTCTTTGAAAAACCACATTAACCAGAATAGTTGTTAAAATCGTAAGCTAAGAGGTTGATGTGGGCACCTGGCGGTTGTGAGAGACTGAATGAGCAGATGAGCTGTTTGAAATGTGTTGAGAAGCTCCCCTTTCACATCTCTTTGTGTAGAGCCTCCCCTTGTTGTTTTTTTTTATTAGTTTAGCCCCAGGCCTTGGTTAACAGACTCCTTCTCACTTCCACTGTTTTCCATGTCCAACAGTTTCTCACAGTGGTGTATGTTGGTTTAACTTGGGCCAGGGCTGCACACATTCCTTAGTAGTCTGTACATCTGCTAGAGCCCTGTCAGCTCAGTGACCGAGAGTAGAGGCAACACAGGAAAACCTTATTTGCCTCAGTATTTTACCAAGATATATGTGATGAAATGGTTTTATCTGCTGTTTTGAGGCATGGATTAAATGTGTGTGTTTACCTTCTCTAGTAAGTCACTGTAGTTACTCAGATGTTTCTTAAAACGCGTGCTTAGGGATGATCAGGGAGTACTTCTTTCATATTTCAGTTATCTTGGGTTTTGCATTTTGTTTTATGAAAAAGGTAAGAATCCTAATCTCCACTGTGCAAACGTTTCACTTGATTTTTAAAAAGCATGAACAATGTCAAACCAAATACTTCTTATTGGATATCTCAGATATGTATTGTAGTATTCTGCTTTAACTGGAATAGCAGATTAATAAAGACAGCGGTTTTCTCAAGTGTTAAGTTTTGGAATTACACAGGCGCAGATAACATTTTCAGAGATTTTGACTTGAATTCCCTTGCCCTCTGAAATATGCAGCTTTGTCTTTTTTGATGTCATGCTTAAGTAGTTCTCCAATATAAATCTTGATATAGGGTAGGCAGGATGTGGCTGTTTTACAGGAGAAAACAAAAACAATCACCCTCTCCCACCAAAACCTGACCATTCTAGATATCCTTTACCTTGGTGCCCGTTTCTTTTCAAAGTCAAATTTTAAATGTTAATTACACTATTGTTTGGCTTTTGTAGGTTTTTAACGATCCAATTCATGGGCACATTGAAATACATCCCCTTCTTGTTCGTATCATCGACACACCTCAGTTTCAGCGCCTCCGATACATTAAGCAGCTGGGTGGCACTTACTTTGTTTTTCCAGGAGCCTCTCACAACCGCTTTGAACACTCTATAGGGTAAGGTGATGTTGTCTTGCATGCGCATCTCTTGCATTTGGATTTCCCCGAGTTTGGTTCCACTAACATGGAGTGCCAGCCGAGGGGCATTGCTGTCTTTGAGCATTGGTGAAAACTGCTATGGTGGCACTTTTGGTTTCACAAATGTTCCTGGATATCCTGTGTGATTATGGGCTGTTCCCTTGAACGTCATTTAATAAAGACAGATAAAGAAACCTACAGGATGGATCAATGTTAGATTTCTTCCCCCACCCCTTCTTCTTCTAAGAAAGATGTTAATTAAAGACTGCGAGTGCTTTATGTTCTCCCTGGTCAAAATTTGAGTTTTAAAGCATAAACCTGGGAAGGGTACCAGGGCTGCTATAAATGACTTGCCAGACAGTTGTAATCCCCTTATATTGTCCAGCACAGCTAAAACCCATTTTATCTGTAATGTTTTTGCATTTGTAGTTATGTGTGCTTTACGTGATTGATGGTAGATTGTCAGGCTGTTAGCTGTAATGTAAGTTAAACAGAAAGAGATGATGGACACGATTCCCAAAATGTTGCTGGGTCATTCACACTCCACAGAGAAGCTGATTAATGACAAAGTTAAGCTTGTTTTAAAGGTATATCCCAAGGTGCAGAGAAATTAAACTAGTCAATGTTTTTTGTTCAGGTGATCTGCCCAGCCTAAAGTTGCTTTTGTTAGTGCTGAAATATTGTGGAGTAAGTCTGGCTTCTGCCCCTGCTCTGTGACACTAACAAGATGCAACTGACTATTGCAAAAGGGTCAAATCAGTGAGGCAAGCTGGAATTGATTGCATCTGGTAAACCTGAAAAGGCAAAAATATGAAGGATATAAACAAAGCTTTCACAACAGGAGTCTGAAAACTCCAGTGGTATCAACAACCTTTTCTTTTAAACAGTTCAATTAATCTCTATAGTTAAATTTAGGACAGTTGTTCTCAACTTGTATATAATTTTGAAGATTTCTACAGTGTTAAAATGGAAGTGAGCTTTGTGTGCTTATTGGTCTAGTAAAAAACCACCAAACAGTAAAATTTGGTCTAATAAAAGATACTACCTTGTCATATAAAACCTTGTCTTGCTTTAAGATGTTCTGCAAGGGGGACTGTTGAGGCAAGTAGAAAAGGAAGTTGGTGTAGAGTTTATAAACAGTTTATAGGAGGACGTGCCATATGTTCGTTTCTGCTGTTTTTGTGTAATGAGGACAGAGGGTCCCATTCAGTGACATTAAATGTCAAATCTAAAATGAATGAAATGAAGAGAAATAATTGTCATAAGCTATTGTTGAAATAGCGATTTGGAAGAACAAAATGCTTTGGTGACTGTTGTGGACCTTTGCAGTTGCACTGACTGGAAGTCAAAGGATGATTCAGTTACTCCGTGGCTGTGCATTATGAAATACTGCAGGATGCCGTTGTCTCCATGTTTTGGGCACAGTATCTCATGCTTTTTTGCTTTCAAATGTGTTACTGATGACTAAAACTCTACTACAGGAAATAGTTTGTCTGCGACTCTCTTGCAGGTCAGGGTTTGAGTATTTGTTGTGTGCTACTTCTCAGACAAGGGCTGTGACCTAATGGAGCAAAATAGAATAGTTGAGCTGCTCTTTATCTGTTCAGCCTAAAACACTACTATATTCACTTTCTTTTTTATTTATTTTTTCTTTTTTTCTTTTTTTTTTTTTTTCCTCCTGCAACAGGGTGGGCTACCTTGCAGGATGTCTGGTTCGTGCCCTGAAGGAGAGACAACCAGAACTGGATATAACCCAGCGAGATATCCTCTGTGTAGAAATTGCTGGGCTTTGTCATGATTTGGGTAAGCAACACTTGAGATGGCTTGTTGCTCTTTGAAAGCTACCCTGGATGAAAAGCTGGCCGTGAGATCAGAACGTGAGAGCTGTTTTGGGCTGCTCGGTGCATGGCCGTATTCCGAGACAGGATTTATCCTGTTTGGTCCGGAGTACAGCTGCGGAGGCAACTCCACTTGGTGAACCTGTAGCCACCCTTAGCCATTCTTTTGTCTTGTTTCCCTATGGTGTTTAGAGTTCTGACCTCAGTGGCTGAAGTGTCTGCTTCCTTCTGTGATGTACTCAGGTCTCTTAAAACATTTGAGAGTGAAAATTAGTGGCCCTTTCAAAAATTGTTACGATTATTTTAAAACTACTTATTTTCTTCAGAGCTGGCGCAGAGTAATTAATGTTCTTGGTGTTACTGCATGCTTGCCTGTGGTGTAGGTAATGGAACTGGCTATGTTAAGTGCAGTAGTACTTAAGGTGTCTCAGGCAAGTGTACTCGCTACAGCTGAATCTTCCTCATAGATGATGTCAAGATCAATTCAAATACAAGAGAATCCAGATCCTTAGATTGCTCAAAATATTTTTACTGACAACCGTGTCTCAGATTAAACCTGTGTAATGTTTATTTTTAAGGTCATGGGCCATTTTCACACATGTTTGATGGAAGATTTATTCCACTCACTCGTCCAGATTTGAAGTGGAAGGTAGGCTTTTCACTCTTAAAGTAAAAATAGAAAACTGAAATTTTTAAAGGGAGAATAATTAATCTTTAACAACTGCCAGTGTTTGTGAGAATATAGTGATCACCTAGCCTTTTCTTATTGCATCATTTTGATGGCATAATTAAAAACCAGAATGTTGTCTTCTAATCTTGTGATGATTTCCTTGTTGTTCTCTTTAACTGTTTGTTTGGGGAACATCAGCCCCCTCAGCATGGCCAATGGCAGATGGAGCCTTACTAGCAAAGCAGAAAGAGGTGTGGGGAGAAGTAAGTGAGGGCAGATATTTGTGACCAGTATCTCTTCCCTGAAAGTACAAATGCCCTTGAACTCCTGTGTACTTTCATGACATCTGTTTGTGTACGCATGTCCTCTTCCTGCGGGTGTCATGCTGGGTGACACAGAGGAGAAACGAAATGTCTCGGTCTTGTCAGTGCCCGTAGTGTGACTCTGAAGAGACAGAATTTGTTAGGACTGCACGGATCATTTTAAGGCAGCATTGCGCCTTAAAATGTGTATTGCGAGCTTTCTTCAGAATATGTTTTACAGATGCAAAATACCAACTGGGAGCTTCCTTTCCAGTTTAAGATTGTAGTTCAAGGCCAGGATATTTAATACAGTGTTTAGAATTCAAACTTTCAGAAACTTTGAACAGTTTCAAGGGTTGTTTGCTGTGAATTAAATGTAACAGTCCTTTCAGGCCCCTCTCTGCTTGTAATTACTAAGCAAAATCAGCAGAGTAAATTTGTTAACCAATTCTGCTTTGCAGAAGATGATTATTTTGTCTTTTAGCATTGTAACTGTCTTACTGCTGTTTGTTAAAATACAAAATTAACAGCTCTCTGCTGAAGAGTGTGTTTCTGGACTCTGTAGACCAGGTGATTTCCTTTTTGGTTACATACAAAATGAACAGAAAATCACCTAAGTGCTGCTAGGTTAGGAGAAAGCTGTGACACTGCAGGAAAGATGCTTAAACTTTGTAATGCAACATTTAAGTGTGTGGGGTTTTGGTTTTGTTTTTTTCACAGCATGAAAATGCTTCTGTTGAAATGTTTGAGCACCTGATCACCTCCAATAAACTAGAAGAAGTCATGAAGTCATATGGTCTTGTCCTGGAAGAAGATATGAACTTCATCAAGGAACAAATAGGAGGGCCTATAGATGAAACCGCTTGTGAGGAATCGGTGAGTTAGTGTACTGGTCCTGTGGTTATCCCAATAGGTGTCTTTAATTTTACTGAAAGAGTAGGTAATTTTTGCTTGTGCTATGTTTTCTGCTATGTTTTATTATTTATTTTCAGCCCCATGAAATTCTGAGAATCCTGGCACAAGAGATGCTAGAGAAGTGTAGTGTTTATTTCTCACAGTCCTGGCAGGAGGTGGTAACTTCACTACATTACATGCTTACATCTTCCTGAGAAGTTCTTACCATAAAGTCTTCAGATTAGAGGAAAGCTTAAGAATGTCATTTGTATTTTGTGAACCTAATTCACTGTAACTAGATTGGTAGAACTGAATTTTTAATGGCAACCTTAAATGACCAGGTTAGGATAACAGCCTGTTTACTGGATGCCTGAAGATGGTGGTGATGGGACGTCGTGTTTTCAGGTGGCTGTATGAAGAAAACATGGAGATAGTTTAGGGTAACAAGCTGATAATGGATAACAAAACTGAGAAATGGCAGAGATGAGGCAATGAGCAATGCAAAGCGTGGCCCAAGTGCCAGAGCCCCATCAGCTTTGATGACAGTAGCAAAATGCTTGGATTTATTGCAGTAACAAACATGGAGGCAGGGATAAGACTTGAAGAAATGTGTTGCCCCAAGAGGCAAGGAAGAAGAGATCATGATTAATAATCATTGCAACTCTATGAAAGAATTAAGTCCTCTCTCCTCAGTTTACACTTTACAGCTCTTGTCATCTCTTCAAGGACACCCATTCAGTTGCTACCAGCATTAAGAACCTGTCAGTGGGAGATCTGTCATGACAATCTGGTCCTAATCAGAATTTGTATGTTGTCCCAAATAAATCGCCCACAAATGTTAGCACTTACCCATTATTTTCTGCTGTAGTAGTGTGTAGTTCTCCCATGTGTACTCCAGCACTCTGATGACAAACATAGGGAACTTAGCATAATAAAGTTCAGTCTGAGATCTTATAGGAAGGGGTTATTAATTTACAAAGTCTGCAAATTGATTTTTACCCACTTGCACTCATTTGCATACAAATCTTGCTGCCTGCCGCTGCCGTTGATCTTGTGCCAGGTTCTTACCCAATGCCCTTTTTCCCTTGTTTGGATTCTATGCCTCTTTTCCAGCAGGATAACAGGAAAAGGAGTGTCATACATGATAACGTGGCAACCTTCTTGCCACCCTCCTGGTGTTAGGCTGCAGGATCTTCCACTGGCAGTCATTTGTACTGTGGTGGTCTTGCCAGAGTACAGGCTTCTCTGCTGATGAGGCATCTGGGCTGTGATGCTATCGCATTGCAGGCCTTCTGGTCCTGACCTGAACAACGGGTGGTTTATGCATTGAACATAAATGGTGTCCTGAACATTGTCCCAGTAGCAGAGCTCTTTGTGATCAGCACAGGGTATTTTTATCTATGATGTGCTCTCTTCCCACTGCTTATGCACTTCTCTGTTCTTATTCCTATCAGTTTTAATATTTCTGTAATGCAGATAAAATGAAAGCCATTTATCTGTTTGTATACAGTGTTTTTCCACCTTCAGAATTTCAAGGCCACTTTATGGCATTTTTTTGTTTAGCTGAAGAATGATTAAATTTTCAAGAAAATAATGTTTATGTGCAACTTGTATCTTATTGTTTTGGCGTTCATTTCCTGTTTGCCTCATGGCTGAATTATCCCTTGTTGGTTAGGAGTTTAAGTAGCTGGCTGTTTAAACAATTTTTGTTTAAAACATCTAAATAATTGTTTTAAAACTCTGTTCTGTAAAGTTGTGTAGTTCATTGCAGAAGACTGCAAGACAGTGACATGTTTGTGGGTTTAACTAATTCCCTGACGATTAAATGATTCCAACCTTTTACCCTCTTTGTTGCTATGCTTTTTTTTTTTTGGCATTTCAAAAGCTGCAGGCTTTGCTTTAGTAGAATGGGAAATGAGATACTTGTGTACATAGTTTTTATTCTTCCTGATATTCTGGAAAGTCAGCTGCTTAAGCCCTAGTTCTGGATTTCTAATGTCCGACAGCTTCTGAAAGCTCTTTTCTTGTCTTTGTGGTCTTTGTTACCTCAGTGTTGGATATTTATCACAGGCAAAATCAAAGTGTATTCCCATTGTCTTTAAAAAATTGTTCTGGCATTGTTGGTACACTTTAATTTCTTATTGTTTCTGATTTTTTTTTTTTTTTTTCTTCTCGGCTTCCCTGTTATTAGTGGCCCTACCGTGGTCGACAAAAGGAGAAAAGTTTCCTATATGAGGTAGTAGCTAACAAAAAAAATGGCATTGACGTTGACAAATGGGATTATTTTGCAAGGTACAAATTTTATGGTTTTTGTTTTTATTATGAATTCCTACTGAAACAGTGCTACTGTATGTACAAGTATGATCTCATTGTTAAACACTCTCTGTGGAATATTTTTAGGGATTGCCATCACCTAGGAATCCGGAATAATTTTGATTATAACCGATTACTTAAATTCACTCGGGTCTGTGAAGTAAAAAACCAGAAGCATATCTGTACCCGTGACAAGGTAAGCAGCGTGTGTGAACCGAGGGAATGCTCAGCAGCAAAGTGCGGGCAAGGGACAGCAGCATCCTGAGAACATGGGGCATGGCAAAGCCTGCCTCGGGCAGCACTCTGGATTGCAGGGGGATGCTGGGGTTGCCTGCTGGATGCTTTTTCAGCCCAAGAGAGGAAGAAGTAGTTGCTGTTCTCAGAAGCAACTGGTTTAAGGAAGGGAAGGACAGAGAAAGCCTCTGTTTGAAAGGGCTTCTGGCGGGTCCTTCCAGGGGAGACTCTACAAAACCATCAGCTGTGTGTGATCCTGCTACACGTCTTCTGAGCAAGAGGTGAATGTGGCTTTGGTGAAGGGCTGCAAAAGGAGCAAGAGGTCCTCTTCTCTGCCCAGGCTGCCTGGGGTCGCTGTCAGGTCTCTGCTCTCCCATGGCAGCTTGAGTCTGTTTCAAAATTTGTAATTTGTGAAAAATAACTGTTCTGTTCAATGCTGCAGATGGAAGGAGACAACTCATTTGATTCCTTGTTTTAGTTTTCCAATTAAGACAATGTCAAAAGTAAAAGATGATTGGGTTTTTTTTGATTCAGGAAGTTGGAAATTTGTATGATATGTTCCACACACGGAATTGCCTGCACCGGCGAGCATACCAGCATAAGATTGGCAACATCATTGAAATAATGCAAGTATTATACTTTACTTTTCTTGCATTCCATTTATTTTTAAATTCTTGAAACTGTATATCCGTTTGGAATATTCAGGTAATCAATACGGTGTGACATAGAATAAAAGTCACTGGGCTATGTAACCCAATTCTTGTGGCAAGGCTCAGTGCTTAGAGTATCATGGAGGCTGTGATTAAAAAAAAAATGAGAGGAGGACAACAACATCCTTCCACATGAAATTCAATTAGAGGAAAATTACTAAAGCCCTGAGGAAGCATAGGACGGGGGTGTGCTTATGCTTTTTTAACTGCTGACAGTTGAAGTCAAATCTTTATCTACAAGTTAGAGACCGCTTAGCTCAAACTGGCTGGTTAATAGAGCAAGGATACTAACAGAGTAAAGTAATGAGCAAGCTTACGGTAGCTGAGCTGAGGCCTGGCTTTGCGTTTATGTAATGCCACAGCAGGAATTGTTCAGCACCAACTCAGCTGGCTACCTGCATTTGTACCTCTCTTGTTGATGTCTATAGAAGTTCCCCTATAGCATTATTCTTTTTACTTTTCTTGAAAAGCAGAAATACTAGTATCCCCAAATATTTTTTCATTAGGATTTTGGCTGCCAAGTAACCATCTACTGAGTTTGGAAAAAAGGAATGCAGAGGATTACACAGTACAAGAGTGATTCGTGACTGCTTTCATTTCATAAACTTCAGCTCCTGGTTTAGTGATCCTCTAAAACTCAGACTAAAAATGCTAAGGTTTGACAGTACCTATGTGTGAGGAATAAAACAGCCAAGAAATTTAGTTGTTGGCTTACCATAATTATAGCAGCCTGTCCAAATGAACGTATGAGCTGGAAATGACAACAAGGTACAGAGAACTCTGTAAGAACTTGATCTTTAGAACATCAGTTTTTCCCACCTGAAAATATGACATGTTCATGATGCTCTGCCTTCACAACACTTTGTATTCTCTCAGTTAACTCCCGGAGCAATGAGTCTGTAAAAGTATATGGTCATGTGTGAGGCAGCCTCATTGCAGCCGAGTGACCATGTCACTGTCTTGCAGGGTTCTGCAATTGTCCAAGCAATGTTAAACTCGTAGTCTGAAGCAGAACAAAGTAGACTTGCTTATTCATTGAAGGAAGGTTAAGGTCTGATCTGAACCTGTTTTCAGTAAATGGAAAGACTCTGTTGAAATGTGCAATGACAGCATGGAGATAGGACATATTGCGGTGCCATCAGGGTCTGCTGTGTGCTTGGGATGCAGTTTCATCTATTGTCTTCTATTTATAACATACTAATGCATTTCTTTTTTGACTCTTGACCAATAATGTGTTTCAAAATGGTGCTATCCTTAAGTCTTCACTTTGTCTCAAACTAGGATTACAGAAGCCTTTCAAAAAGCAGACAAATTTTTTAAAATAGAAGGCTCTGGAGGAAAACTGTACCAGATTTCTACAGCAATGGAGGACATGGAAGCCTACACTAAGCTAACTGGTATGAGCTCTCAGAATTTTTTTTTAAAGTAAAAGAACGTGACTACCTGTTAAAATGCTGGTTTTACAGCTGTTGGCACGGTGGGCCCTTGCCCATGACTAGGACTCTCAAGTACTGCTTTTGTGCACAGATGGTGGGGGGCAGACCTGGACCATCCGATCTCTGTGCTCTCATATCTTGTTGGGAGAGCAAAACCTAGTTTAAATTACTTTTATGTTGAGAGAGAGAGAGAAGCACCAACTTCTTATGTTCCACATGGATTCAAATTCAGATTATTGCAAGCAGTGCTGTCAGGAGGTCCTGCCTGTGCCCTGAGTTTGTTGCGCTTGTCGCAAGTGGGATGTAGGTCAGCTCTGAGCGATAGCACAGCTAGCTACTTCAGGTAGAGAAGTCCTGTATGTGTGTTGCAGTGTGAAACTAATCCCAAGGCAGGTTTCAAAGGGCTCTGATGGGGTCTGATTTGATTTGCTTGAGACATTGCTGCCCTGCTTGCAAATACAACAGAAGAAAACAGAATATATGAACAACTTAGTTTATTGCTGAAAGTTTCTGGTTGCTCAGATAAGAGCTTGTGAGAATGGTTCTCATAGGGTAAGTACATGGAGCAGTAACCTGCTTGAAGACATGCGGGGGAACTCCAGCGTGATTACAGAGTGAAGCAAACAAGAGCTGAGACTTGTGATGTTTTCCCATTTCTCAAGGTCTGGCTCAGTGCTGTGAAGAGGAAACACAGAGAAATTACTGAATTCATGGAAACTGGCTTGAGTTGTGTTGTGTCCTCTGTTACATAGTTCCATGGCTTCCCACCACCGTGGCGTCTTGGTTTTGTCTGCCCCTCCTGGTGTTTGCTGTGAGGCACACCAGCATTCCTCTGTTTGTTGTTCAGTGCTGCCGTATGCCCTTACCATCTTCGTGCCTCATGGGGGATGGAGGCCAGTGTGGGTAAGGCAGGCCCTGCTGCACTGAGGGGTGTGTGGTTGGGTGACTGCAGGGCAGAGGATGCTGCAGACCCTGCTGAAGAGTGCTCCCAAGTACTGGCAACTCTTGCAGCAACCTGTGAGCTACAGCTCATGAGGACTCCCAAGGCATCTTTCCTGAGTGGCAGGGCAACTTTCCCAAGTTTCCATCACCAAGCCTGGGCTGGCCAACAGAGAGACTCAAGAACTTCTACCTTTTGGTCCATGGACAAGGTGACAGAGGCTGAGGGCACTGTTGCAGAGGATTCTGTGTGCCTTAGCCTGTGTCATGCTAAAGGCCTTCTGCTGGAAACCCTTCATCTGCTACAGCCACGTTCAGCCTGACCATAGACCTGCTGCATTGAGTGGGCAAAGGGGCTGCACAGAGTGCTGAGATGAGGAGCTGCCTGGCTCCCCTGACACCGCATGCCTCTGCCCCAGGGGTGGAGAAGGGGCTGGCTTTGAGGGGCAGTAGCTATTGGAGAGCATGAATTGGTGTTGGGCTGTAGAAGGCTGGGCAGAAAGGCAAGAACTGAGATTAAGTTCTTAATAGGCTAGGATCTGTTCCCTGGGGGCTGTCTGGTCTGTAAGATCAGCAGTGCTAGCAAGTTAGCACCAGGGTCCTGTTGTAGTTGCCCGCCGATGGGCGGTACCTGGTGAGGAGCGCGGCTCAGGGCAAGGAGACCAGGACTGTCCTCTGCCTCTTACAGTCTGCGGCAGCAAGGAGCTGCTTGCCGGGGTTGTCCTGTTCAACAAGGAGAGCTGAACAGCAAGGAGAGTGATGTGAGGAATATGCCAACATCAGATGTAACAGTGGACCATGAAGGATGAGTATGTTCTCCTCTTAAACCAAGGCACTTCCTTCCCTGCCTCCAGTGGTTGCAACCTGGGGGCTTCTGAGGGGACAATAGGCTTGTTTTCAGTAGTCCATGACAAGTGAAACTTCTGTGAAACTGTCCAATTGCCTCTTGGATCTTTGCAAATGATAAACCTCTGTGAAGTTCTGCAGCAGAAAGTTCTGTAGCTTTCTTCCATGATGGGTGAAGAACCACCGTTAGTTTTTAATTTGTTGCCTCCTGATTTGACAGCAAATCCTAGTTTTTAGTAAAGGATGAGACAGCAAACCGTTCCTTGTCACTACTTCTTTTGCACAATGGATGTGTTCATGGTCGTCTTATTTCCCCTGCATTATCTCTTCTCTCAATCTGAAGAGACCTAGCCTATTCCTGACTTTGATCAACCTTGTCCATAAAAACAACCCTCAGTTAAAGGTGTTTTGGTACATGGCTCAGCTTGCTTCTGGAGTGTGTTGGGAGCCAGTTGTGGTCCTAGACGGGGCATTGCAGAGCTGTGCTTGCAGCACATGTCAAAGCTGCCTAGCTATTTCTGGCCAGGGAATGCGAATAGACATGGAGTGCAGCTGTGTTGGTTGTGACAGGTGAGCAGCATCCTGACAGCAGCAGTCTCTTCAGGACAGCCAAAAATAACCTTTCTGCTCCGAAGCCACATCAAAAGAAACTTGTGTCTTACTGCTCGTATTGATGGTGGGAAACACACTGTGTACTTCACTGTCCTGTGGAGACGGGGGGGGGGAACTTTGATGCTAGCATCCAAAGCCTGAGAAATTCTGAAGGTTTAACAGAAGTACTTTATTCTTTTACAAGATAGAGCACCCTTGTCCCTGAGCCAGTTAGTGCTGGGGTTTAGGATATTCTGCTGAACAAGATCGGCTAAATAAGAAGAGGAAGCAACTTCCAGGGAAATAATAAAACTTGTTGCAAGGGTGAGAATTGAGCTAGTTTTTTCTGTCAACAAGTGTTACGAATCTGATGATAATCAAGCTGATATTGTAAGTGACTTCTCAGTTGTCAGTATGTTCAGTCGTTCTCTGAAAGTTAGTGTCTGTCTCTAACCTTTGTCCCTGTACATGCATTTTGCTGTGACACTGGATTGTGACATACTTAACAAAAATCAATGCAACTTTGGCAGATAATATCTACCTGGAAATTCTGCACTCAAGTTGTCCAGAACTGAAGGAGGCACGAGAAATTTTGCATAAAATAGAACGACGTGAATTATACAAGTTTTTAGGAGAGACACAACCTGAAACAAAGAGGGAGATTGTAAAGGTAATGTCCATTGGTGGAAGAGTCTGAATTCTGTCCCTGTAAAAATGTTCTCTAAGTTGCTGACCATCTTTTTTTCTCTATCTCCATGTGTTTTTTGTTTGTTTTGGGGTTTTTTTGCTTAACTGCTATTCAAAAAACAGAGTCAAAAGTTCTTCTCCTGTCTTTATGTAGCTGAGCCATGAAACATATTATAGGAAACTGGGAAGAGTTTTATCTACAAACAGCCAGAACAATGGCAAGAGGTGGAAATTCAGAAGTTGATTATTGCAGAAATATTTTCAGAAAAAACCTGTTTTCTGAAAAATACATAATTGCATAAAAAGCTGTTATAGTCCAGTGATTGAGAAGGTTATTACTATCATCTTGTGTTCATTAAAATTTCAAAATAATAAGGAACACATTTGCTTTGAATTGTAATTTGTGTGCTTTACTTTGAGAACAAACATCAAACTGAATAATAACTTCCGAATTTCTTGGTATTAAATTCTATACTTAGCATTAGCATGCATGTATTTTTTCCAGTGTTTCCTTTTCAAAGCACTCATCAGACATTGGTTTAACCGCTGTTGTCTTATTTCAAAATAACGTTGTATTAGAGCTGATGTTATTTCAGATGACTCGGCTTTTCTTGTCATGTGCTATACCATGTTATCAAATCATCAGTTAATTATCTGTAAACTTCAGCCATGATCCTTAAAATTTTCCATGCCAAATTTCCAGAAGTGGCTGACTGTATCTAGAAAGCCTTAATAAAAATAATTCAGCTCTTTTAAAGAATAAGGTTAGAGATGTCTTACTGCTCTGTTCATCTTTCTGTTTGAAGAGAAGGTTTGCTTGTGTTCTTTGTCTAAGAAAAAGTAGTGTTAAGAGATTCTGTATTAAAAAAGCAGGAGGAAGGAAAACATGAAATGTTTGTGCATTGATTGTCAAGTTTCTGCCCTTCTGAGGAGGAGTTCAGGATAGATAGCCTAACAAATAAGGAGATGGGCAGGAGAGTGAATTGCATGAGTTCCACCTCAACACAAAGGTGGAACAGTTCCTTTTAGAAGCTTGGTTAACGAAAGGAAAAACATTCACTTGGAAAATCCAGCCAGAGGCGCTGAGTCTTGGGATATCGAGTGTGTTGTTTTGAAGGGAGACTGGATCACTGTTGGTGCCATAATTATGTCCAGCCAATGCTTTGCAGCTTCTGATGCTCAGCTGAGGGATTGGGGGAGAATTTTTCCTCCTGTGGTGCAGGAGTTGCCTGTCGCAGGAGTGTTGGAGGCTCAACTTCCTTGGAAGTGCTGGAGGTGAGCAGTGGCTAGACAAGACATAGCTGTGTCTGTTCTGCTCCTTAAGAGACCACAGTGCCGTTATGTTTAGAATCATAGAATGGTTTGGGTTGGAAGGGACCTTTAAAGGTCATCTGGTCCAACCCCCCTGCAATGAGCAGGGACATCTTCAATTAGATCAGGTTGCTCAGAGCCCTGTCCAGTTTTGTGATCCTCAAGCTGGCCAGAGCCAGGGGAACATCCCAAATAGCTACAGAGTTCTTAAATTCAAAGCTAGGTTTCCAGTTAATACAAACTGGAAGAGGTAACTTAAAAAAAAAAAAAAAAAGGCAAGCAGACAATGACAAAGAAAAGGAGAAAGTTAGCATACTTACATTCTAATACAGAATAGAAATAGAATGGCTTATAAACAGGCTGCCTCCTGCCAGTTGCCTCCTGGCAATTCTTTCCTCTAGGTTTGCTCTCAGTCTAAACCTTTCCTTGGCTTCTTGAGTCACAACAAACCACATGTATGCCTCAGCTTGGCAATGTGTGCGATTCCCTGCTCTTCTTAGCAGTCTCCCTGTCTTTGCAATGGACAAATCAGCAGCAAAAAAAATCCTGCTAGTTGAATTCTGTCCCTTCTGGACCTGTCTCCTGGATGCTCTGTGCTGCACTTGAAGCTGTTCTCCCGTGAGTCTCAGTTGCTCCCAGGAAATCTTGCTTCATCAAATCTTGCATCTTCCCCAGAACATAGCAGCCCTGGGCAAAGGTAAACAGGCAACCTTCTCTCTCCTGCCCAGCCACAGCCTTTTAATGAGAACTTATGCATTTCTGTGAACAACTACTCTCCAACACACCGTGCTCCTCTGCTCGGCTTTAGCCTAGCTATCAGCAGGGAGTATTCTCTCAGGTCCAAAACCAGACAAAACCCCCTTGGGGGTTTCAGCTTTTGAAGTAGGTCACCATCCCCTCCAAAGTTTGCCTAGGAGTTTGCTGCTTCTGTTGTGTTTTGGTTTGTTCGTTTGGTTTTTTTTATAGTGATCAATGACATTACTGATCTTGTCTGTCTTTTGGGGTTTTTCTATATGTTTCAATGTATAGGTATAAAAACTTTATTAGAGGGTGAGATCCTGTAGCCCTTCATTAATGAAAAAAAGTTCAGAAAAAACTTTTAGTATTCAGCTTTGGGGAACTTAATTGCAAAACATTTGTATTGGTAAAACAGTTGCTTGAAGGTACTTATTTTCTGCTTTCGTGGAGAATTCAACATGCTGGATGGACTGACGCTCGCTCTCTCTCACTCTCTCGCGCCCTCTCTCTTCTTCCTGTCATCAGTTGTAAAACTCTTCCTCCACGGGCTGGCAGTATTTGGGTCTTGTCAATTATATGAGCTTGTTTTGTTTCTAAAAATTGGTAGAAAACTTCTGGCTAAGGTATACAACCAGATTCAAACAACCAGATTGCTGCAAGAAGAGTCTGTCAAGCTATGAAGAAATGAAAGCTTTAGTTTAGTGATACGTTCTGTCATGCATTTTGTTGCCTTGGTCTAGACCTGAGAGTGCATAAATGTAATCTGAGTTGCTGTCTTTTTTCAGAATAGCGGCCTGGCAGAAAGCATTGCTAATTCCAAGCCAGAAAAGAATCCTCCAGATGTGGAGCTAAAGGCTGAAGATTTCATAATTGATGTAAATATCTCTCGGAGCGGGTTCAGAGTGAAAATTTCTCAATCATAGAGGGCCTTGTATACCGCAGTGAAAATTGGAGATGTGTTTCAATACACTTGCAAAGTCAAAAACAAAAACCACAGGGTTGCCTCATAAATGCTGTCCTAGCTGTTCAGCTCAAGGCTCTCAGAGCAACAAGCTTCCCCCTTGGGAGGTCTGCTGTGGTTGGGAGGGCCTGGGGGCAGAGGCTTCAGGCAGCTTCACTGGGCTATCGTTTGGGCACTTCTGCTCCCGGTGATGAATGTGTTCTCCCAGGACTGTCCTCACTCTAAAAAGGAGCAGTAGGGCAACCTTTGGGTTTTAGCATGTGGGTGTTAAAGTCAGCAGTCTAGGAGCCACTGCTGCAGGTTATGAAGGCAAGTAAACCACAGGCCTCAGTGGGAGGATAAGAGGCACAGTGACTTCCAGGCTTCTAGTGTTGCATGCCTGATGCATGGCAGCCACTCCTGAGTTTTGTCTTCTGCATAAAGCACCTTGCTGCCACAGCTCAGTCTCCAGCCGGCACTGGTGGGAAGGAGAACCTGAGGCAGAGGAGAGACCTTGAGCAGTCTGCAAGTATCAAATAGCTTAATCCCTGTTCTTGGTTGATTCTGGGAAGAGCTAACGAATGGCTTTCCATAGAGTGCATCACAAATCACTTCTGAAGCTCGCTTGCATTGAAGATTCACTTCAGGCTGGGTAAAATTGTAGCAGTTTACTTAGCTTTAAAGTAGTTGACTCTGCTTTCCTTGTCCCGCAAACTGAAGTCATGGGGAAGTGGGCTTCTCCCTGCTGACCACAAAACTGTTGGTGTACCAAGCAGATGTAAATAGTGTTGTCTAAACCTCATGTTTAAAATTGTAAGCTCTGCTGCTGCCTCTGTAGGTTGTGTGTTTTGGGGAGGCACAGACTGGCAAGGGACCAGCATGGTTCCACTGTTTGGAGCATTTCAGAGCGCGACTGGGAGCTGGTTGGTGTAAATGTGAATATCCACCTGGCAGCTTCAGAGCAAAAGGTGGTGGTTGTTAATTATTGTTCTATTTGATTAGTGTCGTTTACAGAAGTATAGTGCGTGTCCTTTTGTATTTATTGTGAGAAAACTAAAGACAAACATTAACAAATGCCATTTTTTTTGTTTTACATACAAGGTTATCAATATGGATTATGGAATGAAAGAACAGAATCCCATTGATAAGGTTCTCTTCTATTGCAAGGCTGATCCTTCCAAAGCAGTCAAGATCAGTAAGGAACAGGTAGTCTTTTATTTTTCTCAGCTGGCTTTGGAAGGGCATCTTCTTCACAGCTTGCAATGGAAGTGATTACAGTCCTTCATGGTAGCTCTTGCGGGAGTTCTGGAGAGGTTGTGGAATCCATGTCCTTGCAGGTCTTCAGTGTGTGTTGTACTATGACAATCTGGAATCCTGACAGCCTTTGCATATGAACAGTATTTAACTTGAATACACTAGGAGTCTGAGAAAAATACAGTTGATTTGGATAAAGCTCATGGATTGTAGTGGGATGTTTTTTACTGCTTTCCATTTGTATTCAAATGAAAAAATTGAAGTTCACTGGACTCTAAATTCCAAGAAATACTAAACCTTATTTCTTTGTTATTCCAAAGGTTTCAAAGCTTTTACCCATGACGTTTGCAGAGCAGGTTATCCGGGTTTATTGCAAAAGTCAGGATCCAAATATCGTTTCAGCTGCAAAACAGTATTTTATTCAGTGGTGTATAGAGAAGGATTTCACCAAACCACAGGTAACAAATTCATGTTATTTTTCTTGTCCTTAGAGCTCTTCACCTTTGTCCATAAGCTTGGTCTTTCATTAAAAAACTTGGCATTCAGGCCTTGTCTTTGTGGCAGAGCCACTCCTCACTAACCTAGCTTCTGGTTTTATTGTGGCTTGCATCTGGGTGTGCTTTGGTTTCACTGAAATAGTGATGGATTTGCATTGATTTAACTTACGTGATTTGAAGTGTCATGTTTTTATAACAAAGTTGGTATCCACACACTCACTAGTTCATGGATGCAGGTTGCGTCGTACAAAGGCTTAAAACAGCACTGAGAGATTAAAAGATCTAGGGAAGAGGTCAGCTCAGTTCTTCTGTTGCTTTCCCTCTTTTTCTTCATTGTTCACCAGCTGTTAAACTCATTCCTCCCTGAGGAGATTCACGGTCAGTCCATTTGCTCCGAGTTAGAGTGGAAGATATCTGCGGGAACAAGATTGCAAACCTCTGCTCTCTGGGCAACTAGTCTGTAGTCTGAGTTGCCTGCAAGGCCTTATCTGTGCTCTGTGTTTCCCTTTTCTGTCAACTCTCAGAACATACAAGTGTTTCCAGCTGTCAGGAAAGAAGAGGGTGTGTTACAGCTCATCTGACGTTTTGTTTTGTGTTGGGAACTGCATCAGAGCTGCCCTGGCAAGTAAAATGGAGACTCTAAAGCAGACCCTGAGTCCATACATCTTGCTTTGTATTCTTCCTGCCAAAGGTGGTGAAGAAGCCTGTAACAATCGTGGCTGTAAACTACTGATGTGTGATACAGCATCCCCATCACATCCCCCTTGCAGGAAGGTGGGCGCCTTCATCTAAGAAAATTGCTATGTGCTGATACTTCCAGTATATCCATTGCTGTAGGGAAGCAGTTATGGTTGTATCAAGTTTTTCTTAGTAGAAAATGCTAATGGAGCCACTCTGCTACATGCATGATCTGTGAAGTTTTTAGGCTGGAAGTGTCAGTAGGTTTGATAGATGTGCTGGTAAATCTGCTGTTACATTTCTCCCCTAATGGTTGGCTTTTACTTTTGTTTGTCTGATCGTCATACCAGGGAGAGGAATAGCTTGCTTCAGTTCCATGCACTTTTTCAGGTATCTTCCACTATCTGGAATCAAACCTTAAAGTAAAATAAATGCTTATATTAAAATCTTCAAGTTGCTTAAGAAATGCAGTGTGAACAGTTTGTTCTGTGAACCATGTATTTTTTTCCTTTTCATCAAGTATGTTACTATCCCTGACTTTGCATCTAATTTGCTAGAGACACCTGCAAGTCTCATTCAGGGGAAGAGCTACATCCTCTGAAATGAAAGACCACCCAGTAGATGAGTGCTCTTATGCACTGGAGCTACAGCTATAGGCACAAACAACTTGTTTTAAGGCTTGTTCTTATGTCATACTTCTGGCATCCGTCTTTTGAGAGCAGTTAATTTCAGAAGGGCTTTTTACAAATGGATCAAGCAACAAGCTTTGTCTGCTTGTAGCTTGTAGAGTATGGTTGCATCCTATAAGCATATTCTTCTAGTTCAGGCATATCCATCTCGCAGGCCCTGCAGAACATAGCAACATGCCTCACCAGCTTATTTCTAAGCTTAGAGAGCTTATTGCTCTCTTGTCTGTATTTGCAGTGCCTGAGCACTAAATTAACATGTATATCTGACAAGGATGAGCACCACTGCCTTAGACCATACCAGTTGCTGTACCAACATTACATACTTTAAGACAGTGAAAGGCAAATCCAAGCACCTACCGCTGGTCAATTGCATCAGTTTTAAATGAGATACTGTGGCGAAGTCAGAGCAAACACGTATAATAATGTTTCCAGTTCATATACCAATGCCCAAAATACAAGCCTGCTGATCTTCCTAGATTTGCTGGTAATAATTTAGGAAGAGGTCAACTGCCAGGGGTGAAGGCTTCTCAGATATGTGGGGGATTTTTTTTCTCCCCACCAGATGCTACCGCTACTTACAGCAGTTTCCATCTCTGGGATGCGCAGTCTTCAATGTTGTTGATTTACAATGCTGCTAGGACCTTGGATTTATTTTTTCTATTAAGTCTGATACTGAGGTTCTTTTCCCCTGCTTTAGGATAGAAAACAAAAGTGAATATACTATCATTAATGTTTTCTGACTTTTAATAATAGGATAGCGATGTGGTTGCCCCTCATCTAACTCCAATGAAGAAAAGCTGGAATAACACGAGAGATGATGAACACCAGACAGCTTCAGAACCCAGCTGCAAACAAAGGCTTCCTTTTGATAAGTAACACTTTTCCTTTTGGCACTATTCAGTCTGCTTCTTCAGAAGATGAGTAAACCTGAGCAGCAACTCTTTTAAAAGCCAGTTGGATGAACTGTAAGAATTTATGGAACAATGCAGAAATGCATTTTACAATACAGTATGTTTTAATGTGGGTACTTAAAGTGCATATTCCAAATGGCCTTTTAAAAAACTAACAACCTATTACAGCAGAGCAAACTCAATTCTCACTTATTTTTGAATGTATTGGCACTGTGTAGCAAGAGTAACTTTAAAAATTGCAATTAATCGTTATTACAAAAAGTGCTGAAGACACGTTACTGTTTCTTCTAGTCCTGATTCCTTCTTCAGATGATTGTGATATTGTGTAAGCTAGCAGAAAAACTTCCAGCTCAGGTTTGGTTTTGGTTTTTATTTTGGGGGGGGGGGAGGTCGTTTCTTTTTTGGGGTTGGTTTTTTTTTTTTCAGTCCCTGGGGAAGAGAGGAGTAAGTATGCTTCTGAAAATGCAGTGAGGTAATAGAACTTCGAAATAACCATGGAGGGCATCTTGAAGAATAGCAAAATTAATTTCATGTAAAAAAATAAAAGGAGGGGAGAGGGGAATCTTTTAATAACCAAAGATTACTTTTCTGGTATTCAAAAAGCTGAAGATGCTGGCCTCTTGCTTACAAGTGTGACCACAATTTTTATTGAAGTAACAATGCATTGCAGCGACATGCAGCCTTTTATTGTTTTATAATGTATTTTTGATACGTTGAATGTTATATTTTTACTCTTACACTGAACTGCAAAAACTGCTCCAAACATCCATTGTTTGGAGTGCTTGCAGGAAAGCAGAGCTACCTGAATGTTTGTCAAGGCAGGTGGACGTGCGCACTGTTCTTGGCACGGTTAGCGAGTCCCAGCAGGATGCTGCACTGTCTCTGCTCTTCCTTGCACCAAGTGCACCTTGTTTCTGCATTACACTGTACTAGGTAGACAGACTCTTCAGGAATTCTTCCATTCTTGTGTCCCTTCCCTGTTTCTCCCGGGTTTCTTCCTGATTGCTGTTCCTGTGTAATTTTTCTCTCCCTTGTAGAACTATAAAGGTTCTTACATCTTTCCCTTACTGGCAGTACTAATGTGAGTGCTGCTAAATGTCTGTCCAGTTGAAAAAGTGAATGAGGAAGATCTTTTTCCTCACATCTTTTACTCAGGTCTAAGAGGAAGGCTGCTTTCATTAAATAAAACCTAAAAGCTTGAAAAAGCCCACCCTCAAAACTAAAAATGCAAAGCAAAAGGTTCAGTAATGCTCAGAAATTGGAACGAGCTTTGGATTTTTATATCTGAAATGGGGAAAGAAAAGTTCAGCATTGAGTTTTGACAGCCAAGCGTGGGTAACTAGATTAGTTTCTGAAAACTAACACAATGGGAAGTCACTGTGAGAGAACTGCAGAACTCTCTTCATATCTGATTATGTTTCCTTTGCCCTCTTTATCACAGGAACTGATAGCTGTTAGGCAGAGGGAAGGAGAATGAGTATTCATGTACTTACTCAGATTTCATTTGTTGAAATAACCAGAAGTCGTTTTGCGCTCTGCTGCTTTCTTATGTACTTGTGCTCGTGTATCTGAAGGTGATGCAGTGCAACCTCTGCTGTTCATGTCTTTAATGGTATTTCAGATCTGCAGGTGTACCAGATAACTATTAGAAGGGGTTGTGACCCCTTTAAAAGCTTTTAGAGAACTTCTTATTATGCTTCAAGAAACAATATCTTAGAGTAAGGCCTTTATCTCCCTTATCAGCATAAAATCAAGTATTGTTCAGAATAATGTAATTCTGTTATTGTTGCTTGGGTTTGTTTTGAATCTGTTATAAAAGGTGCACTTTATACTTGGAAAGTATCTTTTGCTTATGCTTAAGCAAAAATTCGTACTTAATGTTAAGTTCTGAGACAGAGCATTTCTTTTTCTCAAACATGTTAATCTGAGCCTCTCTGGACTAAGAATAAATTTATAAACAATGATTTTACTATTCTTTTAAGGAATTGCAGTGTGTGAACTTTATTAAAAACGGTCTTACTGCACATGTATAAACAGCCAAATGTATTTCTAAAGGACAAATGCTGCTCTGTGGAAGTGCAGATCTTCCAGCTTGAGGACATGGTTTCTTAATTTATGGTTACTCAAGGGCGGTGTGAATGGTAACTACAGTGGAGCCAGCTCAGCTGTAAGGGACTGTGGGGCTGGGGCGGGGAGGGACGCTCATAGAGGCTGTGCCAAGATGGAGGATCCAACCTCTCCTCGTGCCGTCCGGTGGAACTGCAGCCACATGGCTGTTGGCATGGCTGGGCAGAGCAGGCAGGCCCCTGACTTCAGCATCCTTACAGTGGCCAGGCTGGCTTTAGGCGCTGCTCCAACTGTTGTGTAGGGGAAACGGGAAAAGTGCAGTCGTGCTTGACCAACCTGATCACCTTCTGCAATGAAATGAGTGGCCTGGTAGCTGAGAGGAGAGCAGTGGATATTGTCTACTTCAACAAGCTGTTGAAGTACGGTCTGGATGAACAGACAACGAGGTGGACTGAGGCAGGGCCCCCAGGGTGGTTGATCAGTGGCACAAAATCTAGTTGGAGGGCAGTAACTAGTGGTGTACCCCAAGGGTCACTACTGGGTCCAGTCCCAGTAGTCTTCATTACTGATCTGGATGATGGGACAGGGTCCACCCTCAGCAAGTTTGCAGATGACAGTGACCAGGGAGGAGTGGCTGAAACACCAGAGGGTCGTGCTGCCATCCAGGGGGACCTTGCCAGGCTGGAGAAATGGGCTGATGGGAACCTCATGAAGTTCAACAAGAAGGGCAAAGTCCTGCACCTGGGGAAGGTCAGCCTCATTCACCAGTATGTGCTGGGAATGCACCTGGAATGCTGCTTCCACCTGGGAAGCAGCTTGGCCAAAAAGGATCTAGGGGTCCTGGTGGACACACGAGTTGACCATGAGCCAACACTGTGCTCTTGCAGCAAAGTATGCCAATGGTGGCCTGGGCTGCATTAGGCAAAGTATTGCCAGTAGGTGGAGGATCCTTCCCCTCTGCTCAGCACTGCTGAGGCCACCCCTGGAGTGCTGGGTCCAGTGCTGGGCTCCCCAGTACAAGAGAGACAGGGACAGACTGGAGAGAGTTGTCTTCTCCCTGTTGTCGTCTTAAATCCCTTCTTAACTACTTCTCCATTTATGTCAGCCTGCGTGGATGCGTGCTGCAAGGACTGGGTGCCAGCCGCTGGAGAGATGGGCAGGGGTGGCTTTGGGGCCAGCAGCTGGAGTCAGACCGGGGCTGTAGGCACCCCTGGCCTGCGGTGTCAGCTCCTGGAGCGGGTGAGTCCCAGTGCCAGCTGCTGGCGGGGCGAGTGGCTGTATCGTCCCCAAACCGCGTGTCTGTGGGGGAGGTGTGTGTCATTTGCAGGCAAACTTTAAGCTGGACCATCTGGCGCGTATGGGGCTGTGGTGGGGGTCAGAGGGCCGGGATGTGGGCAGGGGGCCGGGCAGATTGAGGCAGACGTGTCCCTTGGGTAGACACTGGGCTCCAGCAGCCGGGCTGGGGTGGCTGGAGGAGGTGGCAGCTCCTGACGTCCTTCAGCGCCCGGCTACCCAGCGGTGCCGTGCTGGGTGCCATGTCCAGGGCACTTGCTGCCTTGGAGGGGGGAGCGGGCAGGGAGGCTTGGGCAGGAGGGAGCATCTTTGGGGGGAGGCTGAGCGAGTGGGATGCAGGAGGACAACAGGGTCAGCTGCTGCAATGGAGGGTCATCGCTGGGGCTGCTCACCAGCTCACTAAATGACTTTGGAAAGGGGATGAGTAGTCAAATAACATAAGGAGAGAGAAGCCGGCCATGGAGCATCTCTGAAGGGCCCTGTGAGACGGAGTCAGCAGGGAAATGGCTGGTGAGGTTCAACGCAGGTGCGCGTAGGGTGGGGTGGGTGTGTGTAAAGTTAACGCAGCCCGGGGCTCGATGGGATCCAGGCTTCACAAAATTGTAGGTTTAGGGTAGGAGCTGACAACGGCTGAGGTCATGGGATGATGCTTCAGCTCAGTGCCCAGCCACGCTCCCAAAATAAATAATCAAATGTGGTCAAACCAGGCAGGCCCTTGTCCTCCTGTGGAAACCCCTGGGCCTCCCCTGCCTTGAATCCCACCTGTGGGGCTGGTCCTGCTGCTCGGATAGGGACGGCAGGATGATGGAGGAGGAGGAGAGCTGGCCCAGCGTCCAGGAATGAGAGGTCAGGCCACATCGGCCAGGCAAGAGGCAGCAGGTCCTGGAGCTGCGGGTGGGAAGGGGCCAGGGGAGGGCTCTTGTTGTCCCCTCCCCGTTGGGAGCAGGTCAGGGCAAGATGCCCAGTGTAGCCTGGACACCCCTGAGGAGGAAGCCCTGGTCCTCAGGAGGTGAGGGGGTGGACAGAGAGTGTGGACTCTGCCGGACAGGGGACGGGACCCCGCTGACCCTCAGAGCAGTGCCCTGGGCCGGGCATACAGCCCCAGGCTGGGACAGGGCACGGCTGGCGTGCTCATGGCTCCCAGCCCACTCCCCACTGGTTGCTTTGCACAACTTCACAGCGCCATTCGTTGCTTCCACGGCAAGGGCAGGGCTGGGAGCGCAGCTCTGCCTGTTTATTGATGAGTGGTCGCTGCACTGCCTGCCGGCCCTGGCAGCACCATCCCTGGGGGCCGCGGCTGGGGGGGCAGGGGCTGCCTAGGCTTCCTCAGTCCTGCTGCCATCGTGCTGCTCTGGAAGCTCGCTCCTCCATCTGGGGACCCTGTGGTGCTTGGTCCTGCCATGTGCCCTCCTCCCGGGGCAGCTCTGTGTCATCTCAGCCAGGCAGGGTGCTCGGTGCTGTGGTGGGGGCCGGTCCTGCAGCCACCCCAGGGACCCCAGCATGGTGGCAGCAGCACTGCGGGGGACTGAGATCCCACTGCAGCCTGTCCCCATCGTGCTGCCCCCACCAGCTGTTGGCACGTGAAACGGGGGCGTTGGTGGGGACAGGGTGGAGGGAGGTAGGAGCGAGGCTGTGCACTGTCCCGGCAGGCTCAGCGGGTGCTAGCAGGGAACAGCTGTGCACAAGACATTGGTCCCAAAGCCCCAGCGCCACCTTTGTCCCCAGGTGGGCATGGTGGGGTCAGGCCAGGCCCCACACTTCCAGGTCCTGGATGCAGAACTCCTCCTGGGACGAGAGGGTCTCATTGTCGAAGGTCTCGCAGGGGTGGCTGCCCCCATGGTGCAGGTCTCCATCCAGCCACAGCCCAAATCTACCGCTAGGAAGGTGCCAATGGCACGGTTGGCTGGGGGTCCCCTCTCCTGCCTCCTCCGTGCCTGGAGACCTCCCCAGCCACCTCCCAGGGGACCAGCCACCTCCCTGTCCCCACTTCCTCCGTGCTGTCCTGCTGAGGATGCCAGGCACAAGGGACAGGCAAAACAGGGACAAGACAGGACGAGCAGCCACCCCTGGGGCTGCCACCCTGCCCGCAGGCAGGGAGCAGGCAGGCCTGCCTGCAGCAGGGTCAGGGGGATGAAAGGGCCAGTGCTGCTGGACAACCTCCACTGGTGGTTTTGGGTTCAAACCACCGGTGTGTGCCTGGACCTGGCTCCGCAGGGCAGCGGGGGCTCAGATCGTCAGATGGCCATCAGGGCTGGGGACCCCATGGGCTGCTGAAGCTGCTGGCACGGCTCCTACCTGCCCCCGCCGACCATCAGCAGGTCCGCATCCCCCTTCATGAAGAAGTTGTTCCTGCCTGTCCACCTGAACACCTGGGTGGGGACAGCAGACAGCTGGGACCGTGGGCTGGGGCGCAGTGTCCCTGTCCCCATCCTTGTCGCCGTCCTGCGAGGGACAGCTGGGGGCTGCTGAGCAAAGCTGGCTCTACCTGTCCCCACCGTGTCCTGCTTCTCCAGAGGAAGACCTGGCTGAGCCTGTGGGCACCATCCTGGTGCTGGCCTGTCCCCGCCAGCAGCCCTGGGAGCCCCCCCCGGGGGATGGCTGCCACCCACTGATGCCACCAGCAGCATCACTCACTGATGCCACCAGCCCTGTCACACACACAGACGGCCGCTGGCGCAGGCAGACGTGGCTGAGCTGCCTCCACGTCCCGCTGACGCTGAGCTGCGACTGCCCTCGCGTGCGGAGGGTCCCCGGTGCAGCCCGGCTGGGCAGGGCCCCCCTCCCTGGGCCCCCCTCCCTGGGCTCCCCTCTGCGCGTCTGGCTGGGATTTGCCTTCTCCCCCAGCCCTGGACAAACCCAGGGCGCTACAGCCGGCACGGCCCCCGCTGCTTCACCCACGGCCGGCCAAGTGCAGTCGCGTCAGCCCAGGCCCCCGCCCAGCACCCCGGGCACCCCCCGGCGTGGCCGGGTCCCAGGGGCATCGCCGGCCTCCCACGCCCCGGGGTGCCCCGCAGCTGGCGGCCTGCAGCCCCCACCTTCAGCTCCGGGGAGAAGGAGAAGAGGAAAGCCTCCCCCGTCCCATAGAAGCCGGCGCTGCGGCGAATGGCGCTGGCAGAGAAGGCGCCGAAGGCCTGGGGGAACAGAGCGGGGGGTGCGGCGCGGCGGCGCTCGGCGGGGCTCCCCCGAGCCGGAACGCACCCCCATCCTGCCGGCAGCAGCGAGGCTGTGGTTAGGCCCCCGGCGACGCCGGGTTGGCGGCCCCCAGTGCCGCGGGCAGCCGGGCTGGGAGGGCTCAGCCCTACCTGCGCCTCCGTGTCCCTGATGAGCAGCAGCGCGGGGCCGCCCGGCCGGCCCCCGCGCCGGTACAGGGTGCGCAGGCTGAAGCCGTCCCGCCCGGTGCAGTACAGCAGGCGCCAGGGCTGCTGGGTCAGCCGGGGGGGCAGCTGGGGGCCCAGCTGGGGCGGAGCGGGCTCAGCCGGGGCTGGCAGGCCGCTCCTCGGCATCCTTCCCCCGCCGCCCCGAGCACCGTCCCAAGAGGTCGCCCCGGGCATCCTCCTCTTCCCTCCCCCCCAGCGTCCCCCCAGGAGGTTCCCCAAGCACCCTCCCCACCCCCGCATCCTCCCAGGATGTCTCCCCAAACATCCTTCCTCCAAGCACCCTCCTGAGAGGTCTCCCCAAGCACCCTCCCCCTCCAAGCATCCTCTCAAGAGACCTCCTCCCACCTGAGCATCCTCCCAGAAGGTGTCCCCAAGCATCCTCCCCCTAAGCATGCTCCCAAGGGGTCTCCTCAAGCTCCCAGCCCAGCCAGCAGGTTCCCAGGATGCTTCCCTCAAGCATCCGCACCCTGAGAACCCTTCTGAGATGTCTCCCCGAGCATCATCCCCCCCCGGCACCCCCCCAAGAGGCGCTGCTGAGGTGGCTGTCCCCGGGGACAGGAGGATGGCATCCATCGGGCCTAGCACTGGACCAGTTCCTGGCAGGACAGTGGCCACGGCTGCACGGCGTGGGGGAGGTGAGTGTGAGGGTGGGGGTCCGCATGCTGGCGGGAGGGTCCCTCACCTCTTGGATCTCACCGTCCCGCAGGATGCTGCTTGGCGTGCTCAGCACCAGCCTGCACGGCTCCTCCGGGGCTGGGGCTGCTGCTGGGGCTCCCTCCCAGCCCGGCTGCCCCTCTCCAGCCGGCTCCCCGCAGCCCACAGGCTGCTCCTCGTCCTGGTCGGGCTGGGGGCAGGTGGAGGTGACCATCCCTGCGGGCCCCAAGGGAGCAGCGGCCCCGAACCCACCCTGCATGGGATGTCTCCCATCCAGTGTCCAGGGGCTGGGTGAAGGGGCCCAAAGGCTGCAGGGATGGGCGCTTGGCTGAGCCTCCAGCCCAGCTTCTGGCTGCCTGCTGCTCCCAACAGCCCTGCTGTGCCGTGCCGTGCCATGCCGTGCCGTGCCGTGCTGTGGCCTGGCACGCTGCCAGGCCGTGCCACCACTGCACACGGAAGTTCAAGGGTGTGGGGCTGCCCAAGGAGGAGGAGGGGAGGAAGAAGAGGAGGAGATCGGGGGAGGTGCCCACAACTTCAATCCAACCTCAGCCCCAGCAGAAGGGGTGAAGCCTGGCCGCTCCCCTCCTTGCCCACGGCCGGGCTGACCCTGCAGCGCGCGTGGGGGTCAGGGATGTGCCTTGGTCCTGGTGGCAGCTGGTGACAAGTGTCTCAGTGTGGGTGCAGCCCCGGCCCGAGGGCGGGTGGGCAGCGGTTTCCTGCTGCCGGTGGGGGACGGGCAGAAAACACCCCGAGGGGACAAGAGGGAAGAGGGAGGGCAGCCCCACTCGGCAGGAGAGCTCCTGCCCCCAGGGTGCTGGGATCCTTGAGGGGCAGCGGGGCTAAAGGAGCAGGTCCCGAGCGTGCCCACCAGCCTTCGCACCTCCCCAGCCCCTCACTCTCCCCAGGGCAGCCCCCATCTCTCTGGCTGGCCACGCACCCAGCCTGGCTGGTGCCTCCCGGCGCTGGCCCAAAGCTCATTCCCAGTGCCCACGCTGCCACGTGGGACCCCCCCCACAGGACCTACCAGGCGGTGGTAGCGGGCACGGAGCCCCCTCATCACGGGCATGCAGGTGCCGCTGGGGTGCTGGGAGCCGCGCTGCTGGGGAGCCCTTGACACCACCCTGGGTTAATGTTCAACCACGCTGGCCCCTCCCCAGCCACCCGGCGCGTGACACGGGTGGGTGGGGATGACGGCAGCCTGCCCTGGCTCATGGGGGTCCAGGATGTGTCCCCCTGCAGAGCCAGGTCCTGCATGGTGCTGGGACGGGTGGGCAGGCATCCTCCTCCAGCCAGGCACTGGGTGACCGGTGGCTGTCACCTCCTTTGCACCCCGGCTGCTGCCTGGTCCAGGCTCTGGATCGCCAAGCAGGGAGCCCCGAGGCCACGGGGGAGCCCTTGTTTTGGGATCAACAGGCAGGTCATGCCTGTGTTGCTCTGTGCAACACGACTGTTGCAATGATTGTAGCAACTGCCAACACCTGCCCGGCGGACGTGGTGGCACGTGCCCCTCGCTCTGGGCTGATGTCCTGCATCAGGTGAGCCGGGGCCCTGGGAGAGCCAGGGCTTGGCGGGGCTCAGCAGCAGCAGGAGGAGTGAGCCCCTGGCCAAGGCATCCCCCTGGCTCAGGCACCGCTGGAGAAGCTCCTGCAAATCAGGGAGGGGCTGCGGTGCCCCGGTGTGTCCCCTTCCCACTGATGCCCACCCCCCCACACCCCCCCCAACCAGCCAGCAGGGCCATGAGCCTGTGGGCCCAACCATAACAACGGCCCATTTATGCCAATACAGGAGTTTGTGCATGCCCTGCATGGTGGCACAACGGCCACAATGGCCTATCCCAGGCCCTGGCCCCCCTGCAGGTTTTTCTGGGGTTGCTCCTCGCCTCCACGGCAGGGACCATTGCAGCCCTGCCGGTCCTGGCTGCCCCGGTGGGTGGGTCCCAGCTCTGCTGTCCCCACCAGGCTTTGATGGCAGCGGTGGCCTCAGGATTGCAGCCGGAGACTGGGGGTTCTTGGTGCCCAGCATGGCTGGCACTCGGCCACTGGCAGGGCCCTGGGTGGGCCAGGAGGTCCCGGTGGCCCCAAAAGCCCCCCGGGGCCACCCCCTGCTCAGGAGCCAGGACGGGGCACCCAGTCCCTGTCTGAGCGGCCATCCCTACCCCTCTCCCTATCCCTGCCCCTGCCCAGTTCCTGTCCCTGTCCCTTGCCCCCGACCCCGTCCCTGCTCCTGCCTCTGCACTTGCTTCTGCCCCATCCCTGCCCCTGCCCGTGCCTCAGCATCTGTCCCTGCCCTTTCCACACCCTGCCCATGCCACTGCTTCTGTCCTTTACCCAGCCCCTCTCCCTGCCCCCGTACCTGCCCTGCCCTTGACCCCGCTCCTGCCCTGCCCCTTCCGTACCCTGCCCCCGATTCTGTCCCTGCCCTTGTCACTGCGCCTGCCACCGCACTGTCCCTGCAGTGCTCCTGCCCTTGACCCTGCCCTGTTCCTTTCTTCATCCCTTCACTGCCCCTACCCCTGCACTGCCCCTGCCCCTGCCCCGTTCCTGTCCCTGCCGTTGCCCCTGCCCTTCCCTTCTCCCTGTCCCTGCCCATGCACTTGCCCATTGCCCTGTCCCTATCCCTGCCTCTGCCCTTGCCCTTTTTCCCTGCCCTTGCTCCTGCCCCTTGCTCCTTCCCCTGCACTGTCCTTGTCCCTGCCCCTGCCCTTCTCTTGCCCCTGCCTCATCCCCTGCCCCTGCTCCTGCCCTTGCCCCTCTCCCTGTTCATGCCAGTGCCTGTGCCCCTGCCCCTTGCTCTTCCTCTGCCCCCACTGCTCACACCGTCGCCTCTTCTCAGGACCACTTCTGCATCCAACTTTGGGACCTGCTCCCCTGGAGACCCAGAGGGACCCAGCCTGGGGGGGCAGTGGGGGGCCAGGAGTGGGGCTCTGGGCACAGGCACAGGAACAAATTCAGCTGCTGGAGACGGGACGGAGCTGCTGCCTGTGGCCCCTGGGCTCAGTCCTGTTACCTCCCATCAGCATCGTCTCCCTCCTGATGGGTGAAGTATTTTCTACTTTGTGGGAAGAAGGGGGGCTGTAAAATGGATCAGATAGCCCCAGCTGTTCACCGTTTTACTAAGTTTTCTTTTACACTGCCGTTGGGCTGAACTGTGCACAGCTGGCATTTCCTAAAACCAGAGTGGGTTTCACCACACCCCAGTGATGTCCATTTGCTTTTCGGCGTGCCCCAGGGCCACTTGTTTTCCCTCCCGACACCTGCGTTTGCTTTCAAGCCCCCTGACAACCCCTCCACGCGCCTCTTGGTGCCTCCCAGAGCCCCCACTCACCGCCCCATCCTCACCCCCCTCCCAAACACAGAGCACACAAGAGGTGTTTAAAACTTGCACCGTTTATTTAGGCTCCTTGACATGCCACACAGCCGGCAGCCCAGAGCAGCCCTGCCTCCACGTGTCCCCGCCGTGGCCGGAGGCGCAGGGCTGCTGCAGGGCCTGCCCCGGCCCGAGGGGCTGAGCTGGGCTCGGATTAACAAGCCCCCACCAAAGCACTAACAGCAGTGCAGTAAGGCAAAAGTTTTAATTGTCCTGAAGGAAAGAAGAGCTGTTTATACAACTGCCTGGGCACATCGGCTTCTCAGTTGCTCTGTACCAGGTGCAGTTTGGTTTCCATGTTGTCACATTCCCAGCCCTTTGGATTTTTCTTGGGATGAGTGGGGAAGCTGGCTGCCTGCTGCCCCAACACCAGGGAGAAGGCTTTCACACTGTGGTTACCGCTTCTCAGTGCCACCACGCAACCAGCAGAGCAAGAAGCCAGCCTGGTGGATTCACCCAGGTGGGTCACATTCATGGGGTCAGCAGTGGCAGCAGCTCTGAAGTGAGCAGGTCTGGGCACAGCCAGAGAGGAGCCACGGGGGAACCAAGGGGTAGTGCTTTAATGGAATCCGTGCACAGCCACAACATACCATCACTGTACTTGCAAGGGGGTAACATGGGGAAGGGCATGCCCCGTAGCGTTAAGCGGCTGTGGAACACTTGGAGCCCAACAACTCCGCAACAGTGGTGGCTGAGGCTCCTTCCGGCTTTGGTCTGGGGCCTTAAAGGGGAGATTTTGACACCTCCTGGTCCCCAGCCCAGGCAGGCAGCTTGCTCGTTCCATGTCCAGGCTGCTGCCCCAAGTCATCACAACGGTACAGTGTGAGCCCTGCCCTGCCAAGCTTTGTTACCCTACAGAAACAAGGAGCGGTGGGAGTCCATCTCCACAGTAGCGTTCCTTCCTCTGAGACCCTGTAATGCCTTTGCATTTGCCAAAGCTCCCGCCATGACAGTGTCTGTGTTGCTTCAATGGGACACAGCAGTTACCTGGTACCCGCCCTGCTCCTGCTCTCACCCCCATTCCAGTTCTTACTGGTGTTTGAGCGCCAAGATTATTACCCGCGGCAGCAGCTTCAGCTGTCTTCCTTCCGCCAGGTCATTCATCCTTGGTCACCCATTTGTTTTACAAGCACCCACTGTGCCTGAGCACACGTGATTTTTCCAGATCCCACAACACTAGGAGAACCAAGAAATGGCATCTGCAGCCAGGGCTTAGGCACCAGGTACCCAGAGGTTGCCTTGTGCCAAGCAGGAGCATTACTGGTCAAAGCAGTGAAGGGGAAATTTCCAGGAGAAGCAAACACCTCCAAGAAGCAGCGATAGTAAACAGTTTATGGTCTGAGCTCTTGCTGGACTGCCCAGAGTTGATGGCTGAGGTCGCAGTGAAAAGCACAGCTGAGGGAAGAAGGGAGATGCTCCAAGGGAGGCACTGCAGCTCCTACTTACAGCTCTTACAGTCTCTGCACTGAGCCCACAGCTCAGTGTATTCAGGGTATTCCCAGAAGAACCTCAGCCCTTTCTTTCAGTAGGTGTCATTCCCAAAGCCAGACCTCATTCAGGGAACCTTCCCCACCCACCCGACATACCCCGAGCTTTGCGTGTTCCTTAGAGTGGTCCATGTCCCAGGGAATGGTGGGCGTAATCCCTATTTCAAAACAAGCATGGCCTCTGTCCCATCTTGCCTTGTCAAATGGAGTCCGTGAGTGAGGTAGTACTCCCGCCGGAGGAAGGCATAGAAATAGTCCGAGATGAGCAGGATCTGCAGAAGTGAGATGTTCAGACACATCAGTGATGCTTCAGAACAAGGAATAAAAAGGGACATGTGTTTGTGATGGACTCTGAAGGAGTTTAAGAAGTTCTTACGCTGTTCATCACGCTTTGCGAGAGGAGACACTGCGGTCCTGCGAACACTCCTTGTCCATTGCCTTGCAGCATTAAGCCAAGCGAGACTTAAACTAATCTATTTGTTGCGCTATCAGTGTGTTCTCACAGACATCTCCGCTAAGGAGACAGTAGCTACATAAACTGGCCAAAATATATGACAATGGCAGGTCCATCTCTGCCACAGCTTTACAGGCTATCTCAGCCTCACCCACAAGACTCCTTCCACGCAAGCACTGTCATGCGGTTCAACCCAAATGCTGAGAGTCTCCTGCTGCTGACTGCTATTAAGCACTTTCCAACTGTGATTGTTGTTCAACTGCCACTTCTACTCAGAAAGGGTAAGAAGCTTGCAGGCAGCAGAAGGAATACCACAGCTCTCCAGGTCAGCCTCAGCAAACAGAAGCTTTAGCAGTTTAACAAAATAATACTTACCAGGCTAAGGGGTGAAGAGAAGAGCTGAAATGTCAAGCTGTGGCTTCACAGTACAGTGTCCAGGAGCAAGAGCAGATAGAAGCACTTCTTCCACCCCCATCAATTCTGCATCTCCTTCCTGCCCCTGTGCTGTCAAGCCCTCTCTGTGGGGCAGCCAACCCTGTGTATACGTTTGCATGCTGTCTCCCTTTAAGTGGTGAACAGAGCTGGCTATCCCCCAGATTTTCCCCTGATCCAGGTCAGAGCATGCTGCCACACACACGGATGTTGGCACTGTCCCGTGTGGCTCGGGAGATGGGCGTACCTTAGGCTGGTACTGCCACCGGCCGCGTTGTAGTGTGAAATCACAACCGAAGTGCCTTGCAGAGAACCGCAGTGAACATGGAAACCTGATGGGGAAATCACAAGGTCCCTCCCCTCCTCAGCCCCACTTTGGTTGTACTGCGTCACCACAGCGTGACCGCTCCCTTGCCTAAAAGCACTGAGAATGCACGAGTGGGTCTCAGTGTTTTTTCTAAGGCAGCCAGTGTTTTTTCTCGGGCAAGCCGTCTCGGCAGGGGCAGGCTGGGCGCTGTAAGCGCAGGCAGGGACCTGCTGGCTCAGTAGTGCCTTTTGTCACTTAGCCTCTCGTAGTGCGACCCTTCCCCAGGAATGCTGACCTCCTCCATCTGGAAACACCACCACATAACTAGAGTGGAAAATCTTTTCAGTGCCAGACCAAGCTAGTAGTTATTGCCCTAATGTCCAGACGCCACTTAACGCACCGCTTTGGCACAATGTGTTCATCCATTTCCCTGGGGAATTCACCCCAGGGAGAGCCTCACCTTAAGTATGCTGCAGTGCTAAGGGGACGGAGGGAGGGAGAGTCAGGCTGCCAGCCAGAGTCTGCTTGGGTTACTGTTAAATACAGCGGCTGTGGAGAAGGCTCAGTGGCAGGATGGGAGGATACGGAGGACTGGGTGGAAACCGAGAGAAAGAGAAACAGGGCTGCAGACTGCTGAGGTCAGAGGAGAAAGTGCAAAGGAGAACAGATGGAGAAGGGTAGAGGTGGGCAGGGAGAGTGAAAACAGCCATGCTTATTCTGTCTGCTTGTTTTGCTGAACACCATGGCTGACTACTGACACACTATATCAATATGGTTGATGTTGCTTTTAACTAAACTTCTCTGCAGATGTCTTAGTGGGAAAAGGAAGAGCTGAGGTTAGTGGGGATGAGGGCTAGTTCTTTCTCTCAAGGAAACCAGAAAGCAGATTCTTGCTCTGTCTGCATTTACACAGAGCACAAGACCTTGCAGGATTTGCTATGACCTTCTCAGGTAGGAAATAAAATCCTCTTAGAATACCAACACTGTCCATCTCTAATTAAAGTTTTACTATTCCTTTCATTCCATAGCAAGACATGTAGTTAAAGAGGTACTGAACCACTCCCAATTTCCTATAAGCCCTTCTTAGTAGTACTCCCGCTCACCCCACTCACTGCATGGAGTCTCTTTTTGCTTTTACAGAATGGGTGTTTGTCCCCATTTATCAAGGGGCTGGGGGATGTACAAGCAAGTGATTTTCAGCCCCTGGCAAAACTGCTCCTCTAGTTTTAGGAGAAGCAGACAAACATGAAATGACTGAGGCACATTCAAAACGAAGGCAACTTTAACATGAACTGAACATTCTACTCACCCACATGTGAAACTGTCCCAGGGCTTAGGGACATAAGATATAGCACAGAGAAGAGGAAGGACTTAGAAAAGGTTGTAGCAACTGCGTACTTTGAATCCCATCCCCCAGGGGTGCTAAGCTCCGTTTTCCCTAAGGCTAGTGAAAGTCATGTATCTAGAATGGCCATGAGAGAAGCAGGGAGAGCAAGCCCTGGCGTGACTGGGACCCTGCACATGCCCACAACCCTACGTTTCAGTGAGGTATAATGCTCAGAAAAATTGGTGCCATGTCCCCGTGTGTGACCAGTTCTCATTTGCCTGTTGTTAGGCCCCACTGCTGCTGCCCCATGGTTTTTCCATTTCCCCTCTTAGCTCACCTTCTCCTTCTCCATTCACGTGTGCTCTTAGTCCTGCCATACCGAGATGCTTTTCCTTTGCTATCATGTAACAGACCATGTAACTTGCAGTACAGCCTAGTTGCATTGTTAAGCTATAGCTCAAATACTACAAGAACTCTTGTAGTTAGTGTGCCAGAAGGTGAGGACTAGGCAGATTTCAGCTGGAGCAAGGAAGCTGCTATGCAGGACTACACAGGATGCAAAGAGCCAGACACACCCTGCAGAATTCACTGTTGCTGACAGGACATGCGATCCAGTGACCTACCCCAAGTGCAGCCTTGTTTGCCTTGCTCTACTAACCTGCCCTATGTTGAAAGTCAACGTGATGGCATAGTAAAAATTGGAGTTGGCACTTCCTGCATAAATCCATAGATGCCACAGAACAGGGAACAGGAGGGAGCAGACAATGATCACACATGACAGGATGAAGATGTTCCGGAGGACTGCAAAAGAAAACCAAGCTGTTAAAATGATGCATTATTGAGCAGCCATGCTCACGCACCCAGCAACGGTATTTAGGGTATGTGCAGTGGGGGACAGGCACTTGCCAACACACACTTCTCTCCAATAATCTTTCATATTTTGCTTTAATAATTTCCTGGTTAGCTTTTATAAGAAATCCACTATATTTCCCTTTAAAATAAATACTTCTGCCTTTGCTTGAGTCTAAAATCCTCATTTGTAGCTCTTTCCTTCTAGGTCCTGCTTCCAAATGCTCTTCCTCAGAGTACTTTGGCTTTTTGGTGTCTACACTACAGTAACCAGCAGTTTTGAGAAGGGCCTTTCCACCAGCATCACGATTCAGAGAGCAGAACACACCATTCCCTAGCCTCGTCAAGCTGACGACAAAGGAAAAAAATGAACCTGTGGGCCATAGGAAAAGAGATACTTTCTCGGGAGGTGGTGAGGAAATGAAAGCACCATAAAAGGAGGAAACTCATATAGGCCAAATGCATTGACAAACACACGACCTCAGGAGGTGCAAGTGTGGCCAGAATCCATTAGTCTGCGTGAGTGTGTGTCAGATGGACAAAAGCCAAGCACAACTTTGTCTAAAAGAGCTAGGAACTACTAGGCCAAAAGAGATTTTGTTTTCTGTGAACTATTTATGCCTGTCCTTTGGCAGCAGTATTATAATTCATCCCAGCACTTGTGTTGCTGTGCTTGGCTATAGCTCAGCCAATGTCCCTGAAGGTAACGGAAACACTCCCAATCATTCTGCGGCTGAAGGCAGCTATCTGACATTTTAAGAGCATTGTCACATCCAAACATGTTCGCACCTACCTTTTAAACTTCTTGTTCAGTAGGTCTATTCACTCACTGTGGGGTGGGAGCATGTGACAGACGACTGTCCCTCTCACTGGTCACAGTCCCCTTATCTGCATGCTTGGAACGTGCAACTGAACTACGCTGAATCAGGATTTCTCAGAAGTACATCACCTGCTATGGCTGCGACATGCTCAGGGCTAGCCTGGGGCTTCCTGCCCTGTTTTATCACAGCTGCTTTGGCCTTAGCTTTCCTTAGTCTGAAACTAATAGAGCAGATGGTCTCCAAGTCTCTTGACTCCTGATTATGTCTCCTGACATCAGGCAGGCTAGCTGTCCATAAACACACTTGGCCTGGGTTAGAGAAGACTGCAGTACAAGGCACGGACAACCTGGCAGGGTTGGTCAAAGAATTGGTTTAAACAAGAAACTCCAGGAAAAACACAGCGCTTCCAAATCTCCCCAGTGTAGCAGGTTCTAGAGACTGAGTTTGAAAATCATCAGGAAGCTCTCTGGTGATTTAAAGAGCTGAAGCATTTCAGAAAAACTGGGCAATTGCTTGGAGTAAGTAATTCAGTTACTTTCACTCTAAGCAAACAAGCAGATGCAAAAGCAAAGAACCACTGCGAGGTGCAGGATTTTAAGGCTGGGGGACTCACCAATTGCAGGAGCAGTGTTCAAATTACAAATGGGAGTGAAGCATTTGAAGGATGGATGTACTTTAAATAAGCCACACCCCTTGTGCAGGACTGTAAAAGGTTCTTACAAAAACCTTAATCTTCAGAACAACTTGGAGAGAGGGGGAAGATAAGGCACAAGTGAAAATGCCCTCCTCGACCAATTTCAACCCTAGTCCTGAAGACACGTTAGAGTCTGTATCTCCAGAAAAATCAAGACTCCGTCCAGACATCCCAAGGAGGCCACAAGAGCCTGTGGACATGGGCCTGGTTTGGTTTAGTGGTGACAATTATTGGACAGGCCCTTTCCCATTCCAGATAAGGAACAATCAAACACAAAGAACTTACATCTGTAAAGGTGGCTCCAGACTGGAAGGAAGGCCATGTACAGTGCGATGTCTCCCACAGTGGGATAGGACTTGAAGATAGAAATGATTGCAATCTGGACAAACATGAAGAACACAGGGTGTTCCCTAGAAGGGATAAGACACAAAGGATAAGAGGATGCAGTAGGATCTCTGGAAACTGGAAATAAATATCAGCAAGGGCACAAATGTACTGTGGGATAGGGTCAAAGAGGCTCTCGTACCCCTGTTCTCTCCAAACAAGCCTCTGAGTGCTGGGTGGGGTAGACTGAGCTGCTTATATACTGCAGAGAAACAGTATAAGGGGATGCACATCTGCTCACTGCCCTCACACAGAAACTCTGTGCCTCCACTCAACATACATTTATACAGTTGGTCATCTGGGCTGCTCTTCCCCAGCTCTGTCTTATTCACCAAAAAGCAATCAGCACCTCCTCTCTGAAGGTTATCTGGAGAAGCCCATAGTTATCCCTCTGATATGTCATGATGTCTGTATCCATTCCAAGTCAACAGGATAAGCTCGCTGAGAATCCAGGTGTGTTAATGGGTTTTTTTAGTCAGAAAGAAGGGTAACGTCAGCGCAGTCCGCTAGGAATGTCCCCAAGTTTTCCCTTTATTTCTGACAATAAAGAACTTGAAGTTCCGGCCAAGAGTTCTTGCTTTCTGACTACACTGGCTTATGCTGGCAGGGAGCAGGCACCTCTGTAGCCTAAATTTCTGCTCTCTCTTTTGATGCCTGTAACACGCCTGTTGCAAGCAGAGCCCAACTCACTCTATTTAAGAGGAATAAAGATTGAAACTTTGGGAAATGAGGAGGACAGGCCCTGTTTTTCAGGCTTGTAGATCCAGACATCTGATGCCAGCCATACAAGCTTCCACTGGACAACTGAGAGTAAAAAAACTAGCAGAGAAACATACTTACTTTAGCTTTATTGCCAAGGGAATGGTGTAGAAGAACACGTTGATTTGAAACACGCACACGAAGAAAAGACTAAAGTGTTCAAACATCTCTGCAAAGAAGTACCAGAAAAGGCCAATATTGGGTGTCAGATCTGGAACGGAAAGGCTGAAATTTGAAAAGAAAAGTCAAGGTAACATTTTTAAATGGTTGTTTTTCACTGTCCTGCTTCTGTTACATTAATTAATCATTGTGTGCTACTGGATGGAGGACCTATATTTTAAATCCATGGAAGAGAAACCAAAGGGATGAAAATCTGGAGAGAAAAGGGACTAATCCTTCCCTAATGCCCCAGCAGGATTTAAACTGTTCCCAAGCAGACATTTCTCCAGAGACGAAAATTTCACATCCATGGTAGCTCAACGATCAAATCCATTTCCAATCAACTCAGTAGAAAACACCTCCTGTCTTCCCTAATTCTTGCTGTTACTTAATTAACAGAAGTTGGCTAATGCCTGTTCTCTACCACACACTCTTTCTTTTCTTGCATTGCCAGTAAAATCAGAGATCACACACTCCTTAGAAGAGGGAGTGGGGCACCTGTGTGTGATGCACAAGAAACAACATGGGGGGGGGGGCTAGACAGAAAAAGCAGTAAGAATCCTCATACTTACATAAACCCGTAAACAGATGGGATAAAATCCCAGGAGTTGAGGAGGAAGAAGGAGAGGCAGATGATCACCACCAGGCTGCACAGGTACAGGGCTGCATACTGCATGGTGTAGAGCCAGAAGCTTTTACTTTTCAGTTTTATTGGTATGAACTGACGCTGAAAATGAAATACAAGCAGGCAGATATCCTCATCAGGTGGAAAGCCACAAGAAAGCCTGAGTGTTCAGAACATCATTTTAAACTGATGAAAGAGAGCATCGAACACTGGCACCATGGCACTAGAAGGAGCAGCTCTCAAGCACAATTTGCTGGATGTTCTTCACTCTGGCCAATTAAGTCATACACATTGCACATATTTCCAGAACTGTGCTTGAAAATACAGTAGCTAAGCTGGTCATTTCTGCTTGCAGCAAGTCAAGTCTCATGCACTCAATGTAAGATTTACACACACCTCCTCACAGCTACACTTGTATCTTAGATGTTTGCAATAGTGTACTGCTGCCTGCCTTCTACTGCACGAACCCACATCAACTGGATGACTGAGAGCCCTGCTCCACGACCCACCACCCCGTGACACCAGGTCTCCACCACACGGACTGGCACTCATGCTCTGCTGAAACCAGGGAAAAAGGACATCCAGTGAGTTCCTAAGCACAACAGAGCCCCTCTAAAAGGTTGCCTCCTCAGACAAAGACAACTGCTGCAGTCCTGCTACTGCCACATGTCCTGATAGGTCAACCACAAGCCCTTGCCACATAACATGACATGTGGGTATCTCACTCCAAGAGGTCCCCTGACTGCATTTGTAAAGACAAATATACACACAGCAGCAAACGCCTTTGGGAATTGCTCAGAGTTCTGCAGCTCCAAGTCAGTGATGCAGCTTTTCCATTCGGTACTAGGGTTTACACTGGCAGGAGATGTACAGAGAGCCAGCTCTAACCGATGTGGGCTCTGTGTAAAGCATGCTCTGTTTTCTCAGTCATAGGGTGTTTAACGCCACTTGCTGGAACAATGTAAGCAAGTTTACCAAGGATTTTTGGCAGGACAGATTGGAAAGAGCTGGAGAAAAGCTATTTAATTCTGTACAAATAATGCAGGAAAGTTCATTTACAAATCTGGATAAAAGAACACACACTAGCATGCTCCCCTTTAAAAGTTGCAAATTAGGCATTCACATATCAAAGCACTTGTTGCTTGTGGGCACAATGCTTGTACTTTACTGCCACTTTACTTTGACTAAAGTTAAGAGAACAAATGAGACCAAAATATAAAATGTATAAAGTAAATGCTCCTAAAAATTATCAAACTGAAAAAGTAACACGGACTCTGCAGAAATTCTTGTCTTGCAAAGAGTAATAATAATAAAATTTCTGAAAAAAATTAAGAGACATTCATGTCAGACAGTCAGGGAAAGAAAATGGCCTAGAACTGACTCTCCATTCTCTTTTGAAGCTCAGAGATTTGAGAATAAGCTGTAATGAACCTGTAGTTAAGATTAGCTATAAAAATCATGAGGGAGACAGGACAGAAGCAAGCAAGAAAGACTGGTGAAATACTCAACAGCAGGACTTTCAGAATGGCAAAAATAATAAAAGCGATCACCAAGTGATCTGTGAATTGAGACAAGAGTCGTCTGCTAGCGGTCACAGCCTCACCTTGCTCCCATATCAGAACAAGACTAGCAAATGATCAGTTTTCATTAAGTGCATTATAATTTGGACTCTCAGTTAAGTCATTGTTTACAGTGTCAGCACAAGAGCTAAGAGAGAGACCAGCGGGAAGCATGCAGGCAAACCGGTGATGAATCCACTCACTAGCAAAGAGCTGCCTCAGCTTTAAACCCTACCCCTGCCTGCAGATGTGCCTACAGCCTACTGCTGGGTTAGTTTTGCCTGGAGCAGTGTCTGTCTGTTGAGGCACTCTGGACCCATGAACAATCAAGGTCAGCCCTGCTGGAATCCAGGGGTCCTGGATTAATGGGGAGGGAGAAAGGACAAGGGCAACCAGCCACTTTCACAAGCACATGCCTTTTGCCATTAAACTCCAACTCAGCATTTCCGAGTTTGAGTGATTCAAACATACAGCTCCTCATTCCTCCTCTCCAGGTCTAAAATCCTCATTGCTATTCACACAACACAAAGAATACCACTTATTTCAGGCAAGCTGAACACCAGCCAGTTCTGTAGATGACTTTCTGCTCCCTTCTCTCTATGCACAGGCATCCCCGTTAAGGCTTCAAACTTCCCATGGCTTGAGGAGAGTCACTTTTTCTGAAACTCAGGACTTGCCTGACTCCCCTTCTCAATAGCTAAGGACTGTCCCTGCACAGCTACAAGAAGACAACAGGTACCAACAGTTAGAAACCATCTACCTGTAGAAGGTAAAGGAGTGCTGGAGCAAACAATGTGAGAGGGTAGAGTGACTGGTATGTTGCTAAGGCCAGGAACACAGCACTGAGGAAGGCACTACCTGCAAAGAAAAAGAGTATGTTCATTGTAAGGAACAGCCTTACAGCCTTACAGCCATTTAAACAGCCTTACAGACAGGAAGTCCAAATGGGAAGAAATGCATAGCCTTCTGCAGGGGCTTTACAAATATCAGAACACCATTTAAAGGCATTTTTAGAAGAATGTGTCCTGGAGAGTGTCCTTTTCTTAACTACATTTTGAATGGAGAATGACTCATACCAAGGTGATTCTCCCACAAGAAAGAACTGCTGACTGGTTTATATCTCCTATCATTCACATACAGAAAGACATTCATGTAATTCAGTCTATATATAGACCATGCTGGCTGCTATTTATGCGTGGGAATCAATTCACTTAAGTCATATCCGCATGAAACAGCTGTTATACTCATACTGGGCATGCTGTATAACCTCGTCACCAGGATGTGTCAGGGCCCTCAGCAAAGCTCTGTGAAAGACAGCAAGCGAAAGTCTGCAGCTGAAGGAACAAAGTGGCATTAGTCCTACTTTACAGATACCAAAACTGAGGCATAGAAAGGATTAGCACAGCTTTTCCAAGTGGACTTAAAAATATGAATGCCTTCATTGAGGAAGCTTTATTTGAGGTGTCTCAGGTTGGGTTAAGTGCTGAGTACTCACATTGTCCAACTACCAACACCAGAAATCAAGTCCAAAAGGTCCCAGGTTAAACAATAAAAATACAAGCACCCAGTGCAGTAGCCTGGTTATAGCTTCCAGTCTTATGTCACTTGATGGAAGTCATCTGTAAAAATACAGCTTAGACAGCAAGAATCCTGACTCAGTGCACTGGTCTAATTGTCAGCCTACTGACATCAAACACTCGGTAAGCTTCTCTCTGCTGTCACCTTTTGAAAGAGAAAATACAGGGTTACCTGGTGATGAGCCTTCTCCATTCTTCAACTACACTCTCCTAGACAGAAACCTCCCTATCCTTCTGCACAGATCTAAAGAATTGGTACCCAGATATCATAGTCATAATCTGGTACCCTCTCTTTGCCCACTTTAAAACCTTGAGGCTGCCACACTCCCAATCAGGGAGAAAACACAGCCACTACAGTTTTGTCTATGACTGAACCATTCATCTTATGGTATCAGTGAACAGTTAAAAATCAGTTTAACTAAACGGACCCCACTCATTTGCTTTTGCAAATGCTTTTATATCAAAACCCCTCCTGCCTCCATTAGTCAATAATTGGAGGAAAACTTCCTTTTGGAAACCCTAATAAAGACAATCTATATCAGCTTTCTTCGCAATGTCTGGGTCTGGACACTGCTGGAGACAAGAGATCAGACTGACCTTGCCTCTGATCCAGCACAGAACTCCTAAAACTTATGTGACGAGTACAAATCCCATATGCTAAAAGACTTTAGCACTGGGGAGTCATAAAAGAAACAGAAACCTGGCATTATGCGCAAAATGAATGAAACAGCTATTCTGTCATAGTCTATTTAACTGTGCCGGTATGGGTCTTTGGTTACTGCTTCTGCTTCCCCAAAGCTCAATTAGCTAATTTCAAACCAAGGTTACAACTGTGAGTGAAAGCGAAATAATAGCTGCAGGCAACTGCTTGCTTTTGAATAAAAGTTCAAAGATAAACTTTGAAAATAAATTGTATACAATGCTTTAAGTGCATATTCATGTACAAAAGAAAGAGCAGCACAGCTTTATGTCCTCCAATGCACAGACACACATTTCTTCATAAACAGAAAACTATTCAAAGTCATCCACGAAAAGGAGTCAGTTTTTAGAGATTAAACTCCTATGCACACTAAGATGAAAGCAAGTTTTGACTTGACTATAAAGTCTCTTGATCTCTTGTGATTTCAGGTAGAACTTTGACCTTGTTCCAGTCCCTGTTTCTGATGTGTTTCACCGAGATCTTTGTAGCAATCATATTTGTAAAGTTCAACCTTGATTTAATTTCTGCTAATTTTCTAATCTTTATAGAAAGACATAATGAACCATTTTTTCTTCGTTGCATTACCTTTTATTGTAGCTAAAATGAAGAATGCAATGACAGTATTGTTGATGGCACAGGTGGACTTCGCCACACAAGACATCACAGTGTAGGGGTTTAATAGATAGCTGAAAAAGAGCAAAGCTCGAGTTACATTCATGCCATTCAAAGGAGATACCATCTAATTAAAGAGACGTTCAAAGGAAAAACAGATGCAATTTGCCATTTCTTTTTGTTTGTTTACATTTGATGGGATCCTCTCATCATCAAATTAATTCAGTTGAACAGGTTCTTTAGTCTGGAGCAAAAACCAGATCCTTGGATTGTAGCCTTGGACACAGTGGCCACAGGGAGCACACTGGAGAAAAGGAGACAGCTGGGAAGGTGTCTAAAATGCAAGTTCTGTCCTAGAAAACGAATACCAAAAATGTTCCTTGCTTTGCAGAAACATTGCGCCTTTATTCAGTCAGACCTAGGAATACTGGGTCCAAAGTAAACACTTTCTGCGACTCACATCTACTGACTCTGAGAAAGTAATAAAAATAAGAAGATAGCAAGACAGAAACAAATCCTGAGACATTAGCAGAGTTTCCCCCAACCCAACTGCACCTGCACACTCCTGCTATGGTAGAGCAATCATTTCTGTTCACCACGACATGCTCTGAGCACAAAACCTGCCAGCTATGAAAATCTGGCATATTTTAACTGGAATTATGGAAAGACAGCAAACTCTGAACACCTTTACCTTCCAGAATGCAGCTACACTTTGGTTAGTAAGGATGCCAGCTCCTTTTGGAAATGAGAATTACAATAACCTCAAAAGCACAGAAAAATGTTTGGAAGGATTACCAATACAATAAGCAAGATAATGTATCAATCAGCCTTGCTAATAACTAAATCAATCATCAGAGTAGACAGGGCTGATTATTTCCTAATTATCTCTTTACATAAACATTTTTCCTACTTCTCTGAGTCCCAGCCTGGCTTTTTTCTGTAGAGAGACAGCCTACAGCAGGGTAGGCACAACTTAATGCCAACTCTGCTGTGGTAATGTGCAACAATGTTAAATACAAAGCAGTGTGCAATTTACAGACTCTACCTTTCTCGCCCTGGGGAATTTACCGTTTTACAAAATTCATACAAAAATAAGAAAAAACAACAACTTATCTAATGGAAAACTCTCTCTGACACAGAATAATTCAGATAATAAATTATTCACGTCAAAACCCCAATTAAAAAATAATTCTTTGACATTAAGTACCTTGCTTGTACATTATTTTAGTTGAAGCTTTCTGAAATAAAAAAGTTTAGTATACAGAGGAACACCAACACATGACATTATTAAGATGACAACCTGAAAATATCTTTGAATTATTATAAGCAATTCTGAAATACTCAAGTTGTGATATTCAGCAATCATTTTGTTCGACTGCTCAAAAATTCTCCTGACTTTTCTGAAAAGACATCTGAGACATTTTGGAGGCATACAATCAGTTTTGATGACATTAGCGTACAGGCAAAATAAACGGGAATGTGATCTGTGCAGACACAACATTCTTGCTACCAAATGAATGACCTTATGCAGTTGAGCCTGTCTTAGAGGGCTTGAGTGAATGTACTTGTTGGCAACAAACATTTGGAAAAGCATCTGCTTTTCACTTTCAAATCAAGTATTCAGAGCTGGGGGGATTTTTATGTATAATAGGAAGTTCAGAATTTGGGGGGGGGGGAGGGGGAGTGGAAATCTTCAACAAATGTTGAAGTCCCAAATCAGACAAATAAAACCCAAAGGGAGCTGAGGAACCAAAGCAGCCTACAAGAAGCAATACTTACAATAGTGCTACCTTGAGGGGGATGTAGTGCATTTCCATGGGCGTCCGGATGAGTTCAGCCGCATCTGGTGCATATTTATCCAGTTCTATTAGGAGCTTTTGCTTTTTAAACTGAAGAAGGGAGAATGACCAAAAACTGTCAGATGAGGAAAGTCATTATTTCTTATTACTCAGGATTTCCATTACTGTGGAACAGTACATATGAGGTCCAGGTGTGAGCCAAAACTCATGTTATGTGAGGTGTTGTACAAACAGGACAAAACCCCCCTCTCTTTTCCCAAATACTTAACAACTGAAGTGAAAGTCATGAGAAAGCAGATAATCTCTACTTATTTGAACTTCCTTAACTACCTGTGTCTAACCCTTGACACAGCTGACAGTGAATTCACCACACTAGAGTTGAATACTTTCAATCTTCCTAAAGCTTTTCTGGATCTCCAATGAAAAGTTGACTTTCTAAATTCACTGTTCAACATACAAGCCCCTAAGAAAACAAGTCACAGAAGTATGCGGTCTTTGTTACTTTGAAGATGCCAAAGGAAGATACCTCTATGCCAAATCTCCTTTAGGGACCAAAATCTCTCTCTTTAATCTATCTTGTTCTATGATGCTCTCTGTGGAGACAAAAGAGAAATCTTGGACAAATCTAGAGACAAATCTTCTGTCTCTATGGAGACAAGAGAGAATTATGAACCTACTGAACTATGTCATAGTGAGAACAGAAGGAGAGAGATATTGGCAATAAATTCTCAACGAGCAAAGTAACTCACATGCAGGATTTTTACAGGTCTGCAGTTCTATCATGAGTTACTGCTTCAACCTCAAAGTCAGAGGACGAGGAGCAAGTATGTAGCTGGATGGGAGACCACACAGATGCTGTAGAAAATGCAACCTCCCTGTTCATGGTGATACTGATCACTGCCCCTCTAGGATTGCAGAGAGCACAGCACTGCTTACACAAAATGTTCTTTGAGCTACTTATGAGAGAGAGCTGGGAAGAATCACTCACTTCAAAATACACATACTTATAATTTGAAGGGAACAAGTAATATTTGGTGTCAGACTTTCACCTTGCTCAGCAGAATTTTTTATGTCACCTCAGCATCCTTGGAAGGCTTATTCCTTCCTTTACACATCACCAGTCTGTGTATTAACTCATGCTGTGTGCAAACACAAACCATGTTCAGGGTAAAACATTCCAGGCTCTAGCTACAAAATGTACAGAAGATTGTAGCAGGAGCAGAGGTGAGGAAAGGGAGTGCTCAAGTCTTGCCAAAAGCCTTGCCAAATCCATAGTCCAGTAATTAAATTCTGCATACTCAAATTCTGCATACTCAAACTGCCACAACTGAAGGTGGGTTTTCAGTACACGTTTTAAAATCTCACACCCATCTTGTGTACCATGACCGTAGACTTGTCTGCGTTTCATTGGCTATTGCAACCTCACAAATTTCTCAAATTCCTTATACTTCTTTTGGATTAAAGAATCTATACTGCTGTGATCATCATTCAACTGCAGCGTGGTAGCTACAGACACTAATTTGTTTCTGACTGTAATACTGCCACAACAAAACTTAAAATACCTCTGCTGTTTACCACATTCAGTTCCCATGTTTACTGATCATACAGATACAATCAGATTTACTGCAATGAGGACTGGTTGATACTGCATCCTCTGGCATGTGTTTTCTTTGGTATAAGATATTTATACCTGCTAGGAGAAGACTATCAGCAACACTGGCAAGTCAGCTTACCACAACTTTGTTGAAGTCCTGAATGGCCAAGTAAAGGGCAACTGCAGTTAGCACATCAGTTATCTAAAAAAGCAAGGCATAGACAGACTGACTGTAAGCAAAACAAACAAATGGAAAAAAAGATATTGGACAGTACTGCAATGCTGAATAAGGACTCCGATCTGACTCAGCTCACGAGAAGAAAAAACAAGCTTTAAAAACACTAGATTGCCGATTTGTGCACTGTGCTCACACACCACCGCTTAACCCTGAAGCCATGAGCTGTATCACAGATATTAATATTTACAAAACAAAAGAATGGGGAATTAAGGGGAAAGAAGTATGCGAGGGTAATAGAATCACTGGCTAATTAGAGCACAGGCAACACTGGGGCAGTGCCCAGCTGGCTAAACCCACCTGTCCATTAATCCAGCATGACAGTGCCTTGGGCTGTCCCAAACTTACCAGGCAGGACTACGGTCACCTGAACAATCAGCACAAGCACAACGCAGATGGCTGTTAGCTCTGCATGAGACCTGCCCAGCAGGGATCTAGGGAGAGAGGTTCCACCAGGTGGCATGTGCAGCCAGCTATATGATTTCTGTCCTACTGAATTATGCAGAGCTCAGAGAACAGTTTATAAGAGACATTTGGAGGACTAACCTGTTTGTGCTCTCTTTGCAGGCCTGGGGTTTGGCAGTGGGTTTTAGTGAGAAACACTGCAGTGTAGGGATTAGGCTAGGGGGACAAAATATTCTGACCTTTAAGAGGTAACCTTTGAATTTGAAACCAAATGCTGACTTTTTGTCCCTTTGCGGGAATACTTATCTAACCAAGAACTTACAAAAAAGAAAGAATACGTACAAGGGAAAAGCCCGAACGTGGGTTTGTACAGGCACAGCTGCCTTTCTAATTAAACTGTGAGCTCAGCAGGAATCTGAACTACAGGGAGGCTGAAGGTCCCTGATTCTTGCAGCAGTAAAAGGAAAGTCACACTCAGCATTTCACAGAATGGGACCTTTCAAGCGGAGCTTTCCCAGAGCACTTACCATGAACACCAATTCAGCGTATTCAATCAGGAAGTGGAAGAGATATATTATCAGCGGGGTCTAAAAGAGAGCAGAAGGGAAACCCACGTCAAATACTGTCCAGATAAAACAACTGGCAATTTGATGAGAAAAATGGAGTAGTACTATGAGAGACTGCGAAAGGCAATTTCCCTTAGCTTCTTCTACAACGTTGTTACTTCAGAGTAAAGTGATTAAACAAAGCACACTTACTGGTCTTTTTCCTTGCAAAGTTCTCAATACACTTCATAGAAGACACCATCAACTTTGAAAATTATATTCTATTCCAACTTTTCAATTCTACTAGTATAGTGGTAGAGTTACAATAGAAAGCATATAAAGAACAGCTTTAGAAAATAATTTTTTCTAGAGAAGCTATGTTTTCAGGTTGTTTGCAGGTACTTTTGAAAGTATTTCCTACATAGCTGGCTTCATTGTTTAGCCTGTTGTTTAGATGAGTCTTTTACAAAGCAAAAAGAAGAAAGCATGTTAAAAGCATAAAGCAGGAGGACTACAGTACTATCATCCTCTTACTCCCACAGCTTTTCCCTTCTAGGGTAAGAGGAAGAGCATGTTTCTGAATTATTCCTTTGACAGAAAAGCTTAATTTGGAAGTACTACATTTACGTGGTGTAAATTGAGACTTCACTGTGAGAAAATGTAATTCTTTTGAAATACTTTTAAAATAACGTGATGGTATAAATAAGCATGGGAAAATATTTCACAGTCTGGGAGAAAATTGCATTTAAAGGAGAACTTATTGAAGAGAAACAAGTTTTCAGAGGTATACAAAGTATCTGCCTCATCCCTATGTGACACTATGTATGAGTGTACCTTCATATCAGTAAGACCACTCGAGGGCACAAAAACTCCACAGATGCTTAAGTCTTTGGAGGAACAAGATGTTTTCAAGATGAGGAATAAATGTACTGCATGCTTGTGCTAACATTCATATTTCTGCAAATGCAGAAACTCAAGATGCAGTAAAATTGTGTTCAGACTCACAAGGACACTGCCTCTCCCTGCTCCAGCCTCTGCTGACAGAAATAGCTGGATGTGAACAGAGTATTTTACTTATTACTGATTTCCCCTATTTCAGACTCTCCTTATGCAGTAATAAATATTACGATGTCTATTATCTGCACAGCAACAAGTTATTCCATGACGAACTGCATTTCCTCATTGGTCACTACATATACAACTGTTGCAGAGACAACTACACGACTCCAAGTTCTCTGAAGTCTTTGGGACAAGACAGGTCCCCAGCCTTTGCCAGTCCGTGAGCAGTAAAACTAAGAAACGTGCCACTTGAATATCACGTTTAAAATGAAGCATGTGTACCAACCTCATGAAAAATCGCTCCAGAATACGGCGAGACCCCTAAATCCAGCAGAGCTAATCCTTCGACCACTGAAACATACAAAATGCCTGCATTAGAATCCTGTAATGTGGAAAGAGAAAAATCTCATTATGGTAAAACTATAGTTTTTAAAACACCCATGCTCATAAGAAGCTCACATTGAATTGCCATCTGAATGGGTGACAGAAAATCTCACAAAGACAACAAACAGCTAGAATTGATTGTTTTCTTATTTCTGCCATGCAAATTTCTTTAGTAACTGAATGGTCAGTTGTAATCTATTTATTTGTTTCAGCTAAAAATGTTATAGCTGAAATGTTTTGCACTTAAATATATATAAATCACATGTATGATATCTACGGATTTTAAGTCACCTGTTATGTGATATGTGGTATCTACACTGGAGAAATACTTAATTCTAAGAGGACAAATCATGATATAATATACAATTTGAACTATTTCGCTTAATTAGATGTAGAGAGACCTGAAACGTCCAAAACCACAATAAAAGAGCAGAAATGAATACCTATTACCAGGCAAAGCTAAAAGCTTTATCTGTTGTTGAAACTTCCTGACATTTTGCAGCCTTAATTCAGATCCTTTCCAATCATGTAATTACAGCTTGCACTGCAATGCATGCACATGTTTTTCCATAGGATCTCCACTTTACTGCGCGCAAAGGTTCCCCGGGGATTGAGCAGCGTATGCAGTGAAAGAAGCTACGGGAAATAGGTCCATTTGTTGAGAGGGAAATGAGGCAGGAGACTGCAGGAAGCATCAACAGGTTCAGTGATATGCTGGAGAAGTAGATTCTGTCTCTGCCACGAAGTTCCTGTATGATGACAGCCCCGACTTTTCAAGGTGATCCTAATTGTGCTCCTTACTCTCTAGATGCCTACCTTGAGTCTCTAAGGTAAGACTTAGAAAGTATCCATTGCTGCAAGGGAATTTTGGGGAGCTGTATTTTGAAACCATGAAGTGTGAAGTGCTACACACTGTGGAGCAGAGGCCTTAAGTCACCAAATGCATTCATGCTTTTGACCTTTATTACTCCGTGCCACTGTTTTCCACCCCAAAGCTGTAAATAATTTTACCTGCATAATAACCGGGTATTATTTTCCCAAAGGGCTGTCTTTAAAATAAATTAAGGTTCCTAACAGGCTTAGATGCTATAGAGATGAATGCCACCAAAAAGCCTTGATTAAACTGTACTTCAGTCTTCAGAAGAGAATTTGTATCATGTTGGTAACAACGTGTGGGGCCACAAACGGAACAAGGAAAGCGAAACGGTGAATAGCTCTGCACAAGCTGGGAACCATGCAGTCGTCTTCACACCATGAGACAGCGCTTGTGCCGTTAAAGCGTAACGAAAGCAACTCAATCACGGCTGCTGAAGCTACATCTTCAGTGCCAGATTTTGTCATTCTTCCATTTTACATACATCTGTGACACAACCAGTTTGTACAAGTGCAACCAAGCCAGCTGCACACAATGGCTAAACCCCATCCTCCTGCCTTCGGTCCCGTGTCCCTCCCGACCCCTTGCAGCTGCCGAGCACTCGCTCTTCCCGCGGGGCCAACTGCCACGCACCGTTTCATGCAGCCTTCGGTCGGGCCCGGGAGAGGAGGGGCCCCTCCCCAGCGCCGGGACTGCAGCCCGGCCCTCTCCCCGCGGGGCCGTGCCCCAGCCTGCCGCCGGGCCGGGACAGGCCCCCGCCCGCCTGCAGCTGCGCTCCCGGCCCCTGGGGATCCCCAGCCCCGGGCGGCCGCCGCCCCCTCGCCGCCACCCCCGCGGGCCTCGGCCCATTCAGCCGCGCCGGGGGAGCGGTGCCCCGGCCCGGGCTCGCCGGGCCTCACCTCGCTTCCAGGCGTTTAAGGGGGACGCCACCTCGACCCGCTCGGAGATGAAAGCGGCGAGGCTGGAGCGGTAGAGCACGGCCCGGACCGTCACGGCCACCAGGACCACCAGCACCAAGGGAGCCGCCATCCTCGCGGGCAGACACCGCGAGGTGCCGCTGCCTGTAGTTCCCGGGCGGCGCCGGAGAACGCGGCGCCAATGCACCGGCCCGGCCGGGAAGACTACATATCCCAGGAGGCCCCGCGCCGCGCCGCCCTACCGCTTCCCGACACCACTTGAGAGCTACGGCGAGCGCAGTGAGGCGAACTTAGCCGGAGTGCGAAGGCGTTGGGCTGCTTTCCTTGGCCCGTCTGGCGAGGGCGAGGGCGAGGGCGAGGGCGGGGGCGGGAGCGGCTGGGCCGGCGGCAGGGGCTGGGGCCGCCCGCTCTGCCGGCGCTGCGGGGCGGCCGGGCCCGGGGCGGGTGTCCCGCTTTCCACCCGCCGAGCTGCCCCTTTCCGGGCAGCTTTGCTGTCTTTCGCCGGCTGGTGCCGCCTGCGCGGCAGGGCCTGGCCGTGGGGCCTGCTCCAGCGCCTCGCGGGGCCGGGCCTCTCCGTGGGTCTGGTCAGGGCCCTCCGCTCCTCACTTTGCACATGGCCTCTCGTCCTCCCGCCTCTGTGGAGGGCCTGGCTCCCTCTCCTCGCCTGTAGGGCTGGGCTGCCCTACGAAGTCGTCTCGTGTCCTGCACGGAGCCGGCCCCGGTGCCTCGGAGCCTGGGAGCCCGTGCGCCAGCACCTGGGCGCTGTGGCGGCCCTGCGCCGAGCTCGGGCAGGACTGCTACAAGGGGCTCCTCTGCAGCGGCTGGACACTGCCCGCGCCCTTGTTGCGTTTCCTCAGGCTCCTCTTGGCCCACTTCGTTGTCTCACGGAGGGAGTTTGTTACGCGTGTGCAGCATCCAATATCACACGCAGAGCCCAGATACCAGTTTATTCCAAGTTTTGCGCAAGATCGGGTGCTAGGTGGTAACTCCACAAAGCTAGCGCACCGATTGTTGGAACAGGTACAATATTTATGCAGGTTGCTTATACATACGCATAAGCAGTTACATAAAACAGTTTCTTATTGGTCGACATTTCCGTACCTTACTCATGAAGCCACAGTACCACTTTAACATTCTGCGCACGCTCAGGGGTGAGGGGTCTCTACTTGGGCCGCGGTCTCCGGCTGAAGGGCTGTGATTTTTAGTATTATAATGAGGATAGTTCCCATAAGGGTGCTTCTTACCACACTTCTACTAATGAAGCCAGATTATTGTCACAATGTTTCACTCAGCTCACATATTTCTTCGGGATATGTTTCACTCCCAAGGACGGTAATTCTTGATTAGATATTCCACATTCCAGTATGAATCCCCCTTATCAGCTTTGTGTGTGCCTCGGCCTTCCACCTGCTCTAGTGTACTTCTCACATCTGAATCTTCCCACATAGCTGTATAATACTGAATTTTAATTGACTATGTTTAATTGGCTACAACTTCTCCAGCCTGTGGAGGTGCCTCTGGATCGCATCTCTACCCCCGAGGATGAGCCGCTCACACATCCCATTCACTTCTTCACTCACTAGGTTGCCCGGCTGGAGCAGAGGCTGGCAGGCTGAGCCCAGCTGTACACTCAGAAGTGGAGGATCAGTGGCTTCTGGGCAGGTGTTTGGAAAGTCCCTCAGACTGTTCTTTATTTCATCAGGTATAGATACCCCTGTAGTCTTTGCCTGCACGTAGCTGCCACCACCCTTTTGGCTATGGTCAGAGTTACACAGCTGCTGTCGATGGCAGTGGGCGCTGGTGGCCTGGTACGGTTTCAGCAGGCTCTTGGTGAACTGAGATTGTCAGTCCATGTAGTTTCAACAGGACCATCCGTCTCCAGAGCTTACGAGTTCTTGGAAGACACACTACCTTCCCAGCACATGCTTTCCTGCTGTTTTCCAATAACTGTTTCTCCATCCACATCCCTAGGTACCTGTACAGCCCATTCACACAAACTCTCACAAAAACGGCCTTTACAACACTTCCTTTGGAGTGGAGACAAATGGAAGGAAGACCCAGTAGTATCTTAAAAAATTGAGGGACAGAATGCAAACATGCACTTCATATCATGGTATGTGAAGACAACACTTATTTTCATGTAAGAAGCCGACAAGATTTGTTGACAGTACTGGGGTTGCCATTTAAAAGAGCTGGATAATGTCCAGGTCACAACATTTACATTGGATTTATGCACCTTCAGAGCCACAGTGTAGACTTACACCCACCTGCAGGAATGGGGCATGGTCCCCAAAGGCCCAGATGGCACAGCATATACTCTCCCCAGGACTGGAGAGACTGGTGGATTTAGCTGGTAAATCATATGCACTTTCTGGACCAAGACCGTAGCTACTTAGAACAGCATTAATCCCGTCATGCTACAAAACAAGCTTCAGATGGTCCAAGGAGCGTTTCCTGCTGTGCTCACTCTCTTGCCAGGGTGAGGCAGCACATCTGTTCAGCTGCTGCCTTTGCAGGGGATTCCTCAAATGTGGTCCTATCTACTGCCTCAGGACAACAAATCTGGTCCTGAAGCAATAAGGGGAGCTTCAGTGTTCAGTCCGTCATGGGGCAACTCTTCTGCTCTCAGGCCGCTGGCATGAAGGCGCTGGTTGCGGTGGTAAAGCTGATTTCCTATTAGCATGGGCACTAGCTGGCCGTGGGACTCGATGGCCCCAGGACTGACTGGGCTTGGCACATCCTCTGACTAATCAGAGTGGATTTGTTCAAGTAGATTTATTTGTGCAGACATCTGTAAATAAGAAGCCAGAAATGCTGATTCTTCTTCTTCACAGCTGTTAACAATGCTCTCTTGAGTTTTCTGATCAGAAATGCTTTTTTTTCCAGCACTGATTGCTCTCCAAGTGACAGTTCTGATCCAATGTAATTGACAGCAGTTGCCTGAGAGTGCGTAATTGGGGTACAGTTGTGTGGTTAAAGCTGCACTGCTCCGAGATGCTGATTTTGCTGGTCTGATCTGTGCCATATGCTTTCCAGCACCATCTGATGCAGCACAGGGAAATGGAAGCCCTGGGGAAATTCACAGAACCTCTGAAAGCACCAGGAATCAGATGTGATTCCATTACAGTTGGAATGTAATGACATTCCATGCCATTACAGTTGTTCTGTGTCTAATTGGAGTGCAAAAGCCAACTGAAAAGAAAGGTCAAAAGAATAATTTATGACAAATGCAGCAATTATTGCTGGAGCATAGGTTTGCTCAAATGTTTCTTCAGTAGGAGATCCTGGGGCTAGCAACGGAGTCAAGTTCATAAGCTAAGCTCACATGTTCAGCCCCCTCAAAGTAGCAAATATATAAGGCAAATATGAGTGGGTTAAGTGCTAGAGCCTTGGTATCTGTCTCCAGACTGACACGAATTTGGGGGGTTAGACCTGGGTCTTTGAGGAGTTGCGGTAAGCACGCACACACTGTGTGGCGCTGCCTTTTGTCTGGCAGTAACTTTTGAACCCATTTTCAGCCAAACGAGACAGAGGAGCAGACATCTAAAACCTTGGCGTTCCTACAAGCTTTGTGAAAATCAGGAAGAGGTTAAAGAGACCCAAACCGGTGGGGGTTTGGGAAAGGCGATAGTCTGAGATCACCTGTGCAGCCAAGCAGTGTTGTGTAGCTCAAAGCCAGCACAGCATAGACGGCCGCTTTCCCAGGCAGCGGTGAAGAGGCAGGGAGGGATGATCGCGGAAGCGATAGAGAAGAGGCCTCAGGGGCTATCAGAGAGTTGACCTGGGACTTGCAGCAAAGCGCTGTAAGGATACAAACCAGAAAACTCTGAGAAATAAGGGCTTGCTTGGTCCATGCAACAATTTGTTTTTTTTCAGCAGAGGCATAAACCTGATCTCCTGTGTCATGGTGTTTACCCCAGGCTGATGGTAGTTTTTGCAGCATCGGGGGTTTTACGTGCTATCCTTTCTTCCTGACATTCCTTGCTATGCAAGTGAGCTGGTACCAACACGCACAGAGGGCTTGTTACTTGTACTGAAGCAAGGGAGCAGTTTAACCATCTGAAGTTTGATGTGGTACCTACTGTGGTACCCCCAGTAGTACTGCAGTGGGACGGTGAAGTGATTGTCGGTCCACACAGGTAGCGGCAAATGCAGCTCTGAAGGGGACTTACTCTCACTGCCTGCCCTGAAGCCTCCAGCTTTTGTTGCCTAACAAAAAAAGTGCAGATCTAGATGGAGTCAAAAAGGCAAACGAGAGCTGCTGTTGGAAGCTTCTTAACTTCATTGATTGCATTGCCTACATGGGGCACCCACGCTGCTAATTTAGGTGATGAATACAACCTGGTGATGTTGCATCACAGAACTTTCATAAAACACTCTGTTTAAGACTGAGCTAATTCAGGGATGATTCATCTTTGTTCCTGCGAAGAGATGCTGGTTTGGGCACTTTTTGTGTGCCCTGTTGGAATTACACAATGATGACATTTTTCTTGGTAAACAAGCCACTCCTTTTCTAGCCTCACTGTATAGAATAGGTGTTCTGATTCCTTAGGCACCCTACAGTCCTTCCTGGCAGCTCTTCCAATCTAGTTCAATCTTTTTGCACTTGGGAGACTACAACTATATGCATTATTCTAACTGAGATCTCATCAGGGCCCTGTGCAATGGCGTTCATAGTTCCGAGATGCTTCCTCTTCCTGTGGGATCTATTCCACCCCATCCCCATGTCCCAGAGGGATAATTTTCACCCACCATTTATTTTGGCCAAGCTATTGTGTTTTATTTCCTTACAGTCAACCACTTCAGTGCTACACCACGTTCTCTTTTTCTGCCTTTCCTACCACAGACCTTACACAGCAATAGTTGCAATGTAGTCATTACTGTCCTCAGTGGTTTTGGTTTTCCTGTGAAGTCCACTTTTACATACCCTACCTCACCTACCAGGACCCTTTATTGATAAAACACTTCAGTTGCTTTTGCCTTCTTTTCCAAGTTGTCTCCTGTTGGAGTTTATTGGCTAGAAGAGCTGCCAGCTTTTGGGTTTGCCAGTGAAAAAATACCCACCTCCCAATTCATATGCATTTAATTTGTGTGGGCTACATGAGTTCTCATTACTTTTCTTTGGGATTCTTGGGTAAAAACTGCTGTTAAATCGAAGGGTATTGCTGTTGTTATAAATCGCTGGGAGAAAGGTGCTTGCGTTTTATTTACTAGCGTGGAAAACAACAGATTTTCCTAGCAGGCTGGAATAGCAGTACTGTAGGTATCTTCCAGTCTTTCTGCTGCGGATTGGCAGAAGACAGCACGAGCTCTATGGTCTTTTATGGAGGTTAGCAGCAGCCTGTATCAAAAATGGAGCCCAAGTGATCAGCTCTTCTTCTTTGGCTTCAGAGAGAAGAGTGAATAAATTGCACTTCAGATTTCTCTGAGTGGCTTCATATGCCAGGAGCTTCCTTTATTTGAGAGACAGATCTCTTTGTAAGAAAGGAAATCAGCTTTTCTCAGCCCCCAGAAAGATTATATTTCTGGTGCCACACTGAACATTTTCCAGAGTGAGTTTTAAATGGCAATGTTAAAAAGACAAAAATACCCAAAGAGGAAAGCTGTAATCCCTGCCAGCTAACTTAAGCCAACTCACCATCTAGTGGAAGCTTGTCATCTACATGAGGGAGAGATGGGCTTGTCCAGAGAGCTAAAAACTTACTTCAGACATCTCTCCTAGTTGGGGAAGGGCCAAGCTGATTATGTGAACTGAACACTGAAGCTCTGGTCAGCTGAAGTTAGACGAGATGAATCTAAAGGGTCTGCCAAACAGCACTGTTCAGCTTTTGGGCTTTGTCTAAACAGAGCACTACAAACTACTCACCTTGACAGCAGCATCTTAAAAAATGGGCTGTCTCATCAGCTGGTGTTGACTTTGCCATCATTCCACTCAGCCTACTCAGGGCTGCACCACCTGGGCGTGCGATCAGCTCCCAATAATAACATCGTGACGGACCTGGCACCTTTCTTCTGGGACGGTCCCTGGTTAAAATCCCTTGCTGGGTTGCAGTGGTGGTTGTTCATATCAGACTTGTGAAGGTTTATGGATTTGGTTGTTGGTTTCACTTCTCATCCTGGTAGCTGCCTGACAGAGTCATCTGCTTTGCACCTTTCTTGGCAAATCTGAGGAAAGACCAGAGGTTAATACGGTCTTGCAGACCAGTGGGTGTTTTAGGTCTTTTTTAATATGATGAGAAGCACTTCAGGTGTGATGAGTTCATAGGTCACCAGTTTAACAGTTCAGAGTACTTCTGTACCAGCATTTCAGCAGTGCTTTACTTTTCCACGGCATTGCTCGTTCAGAGGGTTTGAGAACGGTCTGCAACACCCACTGGCAGAGCAGCTAAGGGCTACGTACGGTTTGTTACAATCTGTGTTATGATCTGTTACACGTACTGTGCTTACCGCGGCCACAGACCCACGTGCAGAGACCCCCACTCTCGTGGACGTGCATCCTCCAGCTGGGCTAAAGGAAAGGAGAAGCAGAAAGGAGGAGAGGAGGGAACATACGGGATGTGTGCGCTGCCAAGTTGACAATACAGATTTCCAGATCAACATGATTTTCTTCATTTGTGAGGAACTCAGTGAAAGAATTGAAGCCAACAGGGTGTGATGGATGGAAAAGCAGTTGTTAAAACTAGATGTTCTTTTTCCTTTGCCTTGTTCACTCAGCTTGAGGAATGGGAACAGGCAGACGAGGGAACTCGGAGAACGTGCTGTGCATCTGGAAGCTTGTCAGCTTTTCCCAGTTAGATCTAACCCAACTTGTTTACCTCCATCTGGGATCTGCCATACAGTCAGATGGGAAAGAAGTGAAAAGGGATATATCTGTGCATTACCAAGGCTCTTTGCAAACCAGCCCTTGCCCAGGTTGCTGTCCTCCGCCCTCCTCTGTGTTTGTCTTCTGTTCTCACTTGATCATTTCTGGGGTGCGTTGCTAGTTGCAGGAGCAGTGTCTTTTCCCCTACCAGGCCTGTGCCACGGTACCCAGTTCACCTTTTCCAACTGCAGTGATACACTGGAGCACAAACATCCCCACTGCAACGGGGAATCACAGGTGGGGTGTTTGCTGCTGTCAGCAAGGTTTGGATGAATTATTTGTAGTTGTTCTGTCTCTTTTCAGCTTTGGGAACAGTCCAGCCAGAAGGAAATCGTTAAGTGTTAGGAAAGAGAATGCAAGTGTTTAAAATTTGGCTGTCGGCTGCAATGGGCTGACTGCAACATTAACTGGTGAGGCTGGCAGCTCCTGCCAGGGACACTGGAGGTCTGCCTTCCTCGAGAGGTGTTTTCGTGGAAAGCTGCCAGAGACCCATGTACTTCAGCAGTGACCTGTCACAGAGGCAGGGGACAGCATGTGAGCCGTTACAGAAAGCAATGCGCTGGAGGGAGTCCAGAGCAGCTGGCGCTCTGCTCCCAGGCTGCGTGTCTGGAGCAGCGTCACATCCTCTGTTTTGTGCAGAGCCATCCAAGGCCTTGAGCAATACGTAATACACCGGACTGCCCTGGTATAGATACAGTCTATATGACTGCTGCTCCAGAGGTCGTGTGACCACGAAGGGGAGGCATTCAAACAATTACATTTGCACAGAAATCCCAGGAATTAAAGATTTGCTTTTACAAAACCAGTGTAAAAGTGCTGAGCCCACAGACCTCACCTCTTTTGTCTCCCTAGCTAGCAAAGATCTTGCTGTGCGGGGCCCCATTTTACATAGCACCTCTCAAATCCTTCATTTAACCTCTGCCTCAATCTTGACGTCTAGGTGAAGGTAACAGGGGCAGACCAGGGCTCCTAAAACAGCAATGGGGATACTGAGCATTCCCCATTGAACCTTGCGGTTCAGGGAAAAAAATGGATACTTCTCTAGTGGGGAATTTCAGTGGGCCAAGATATTGCAGTACCAAGAGGTTCACACTGTCCAGGCTGGGGGAGTATGGTTAGCAGTGAGAAACCCATCTGTGAAATGGAATGATTTCTGTCTCCCCTCCCTCTGTTGACTAAGAAGTCAATAAAGGTGGTACAAAGCTTTTCCACCACCAGCTGCCCACCAGTTACTGACGTAAGTCCAGGTCATCTACTCACTGGTCAACAGATCAGAACTACGCAACCACCTTCACTGATTACTCCTTCAGAGTCTCGCTGTTGACAGCAACCAAACTGAAGGGCTCAGACTCCCAAATTCTTAGACTGCAGCCAAGAATAAAAGCAACATAGATTTAGCGATCCAGACTCGACAAAGCTGTATTTGGAACAAGGCTTGGTTAATATGTCATTGCGATAATAACAACCTGGAGCTGAGACCAACTGAAGCACTCAGGATAGAGGGATTAGTCCAAACACAACCGCTACATGTCATCAGGAGCCCCAGATGCAGAGAGAATCTAGCCAAGGACAGCTCAAACCCTTTCTTTCAAGGCTTAAGACAAATTCTGGCCAGAACTGCCCATTCAGAGAGGACTGAGGAGCTGAGCTGCCTGAAGATACACAGCATCTTGTTGCAGTTTAAAAAAAAAGAAGAAAAACAAATTAAGGAATAAAAGGAGTATGACTGCTGTGGATGTAGGTGACTGTGGGAGCCAGCAGTGAGGCTGTTGGAAAAGCTCTTCAGCAAAGCAGGGGGTCAGTGCAATCCCTGCCCCTCTTCCATCACCAGGCGTCCCTTGCTCTCGTAGCTAGAAGTGACTGAGCCAATCCTGATTAGAAAGTGACCTTTCGAGAGCTCTCTGGGGTTCACAAATTTCTTGATTAACTGTCACTTCAACATTTTTTTAGGTTGCTGCTCTAACTGTTGTATTTAGATAAGCCCTGAAGCTGTTAATGCTTTCCCAGACAATGGGATCACACACTTGGACGCAACATCGGTTGCATCCTGGTGGCAGATTAACCTGGCTAACAAAACAGTAATGAAAAACGTTGCTATCGATTCCCTCCTCTCTCCTTGCTGAGGGCAATCACTTTGTCTTTGCTCTGTTAAGCGCATTCAGCACTTTGACTTCTGCATATCTCTCCGATTTTAATACATCAAAGAGCCTAATAGTAATTTTAATGTGGCAGCAAATTTACAGCCAGATCTGCAGTATTCTAGACAATATTTGCAACTGAATATACTTTTGGATCCTCTAGATTCACTCATTTATAACAAACACATGGGGGTTGTTCTGATCAAGTAGAATATTGGCTTTCAAGTCCTTTATAGCAAAAGGTGGGGTCAGAGCCAGGATCCTGAGGACGCAGCTGGAGCATTCACAGCCGGCAGCCCCGTTTCCTTCCTCCTTTTCAAGCGAAAGAAAACCAGGCAGGTCTGTAACAGCTGGAGCAAGGAAAGACTGGAAAGGCAAAGCGGGTTATGAAAAGCCGCTCTGTGTATCACACTCTCTTTTATTGTCCGTGTTTTCCTCTATGGGAGGCCAGTGGGACAACGCGGTCTCGAAGGAAAACAGATCTGTGAGTTCAGCTTGGGTGTGCCTCACCCGCCTTTGCAAAGAGCAGCGAGGGGGTACATTACCCAGCTCAGCATTGTCCCGGCTGAGGAGGACCCGCTGGTGAGAGCAGGTCGAGAAAAGCAGAGAAAAACAAAGCACACGCTTCCTCAAGCGGGCTCCTTCCAACCACCCAGGAACTGCTGGTCACCCCCTGCCTTTGGGAGCAGGACTGTGGGTGCAGGAGATGCTGCGGCTCGGCACCGTGCCTTCCCCGGGCACCTCCCGCGCCCCTCTCCTGCCCTTCCACAATTCTTGCCAGCAGGCAGCTACAGTGGTAGCACACAGTGTTGTTTTGACACACATAGCTCGTTCCTTTTGCATCAGCCTTTGCTGCCAGTGTGATAAAGCAGTCAGTCGGTATGGCGGATGCTCCCTCTCCTTGTGTGGTTACACAGGAGTGTTAGCGTGTTTCAAGAAAACGAAGCTGAGTTTTGGCAGTCAGGTGCTGAACTGTACCATGTCTTTGTGTGCTGCGGGGACTGCTAGAGCAGAGCGTGTTTTTCTCAGCCATTTCATTAGATTTATATTTTTGCAAGGCAAGTGTGCGTTTTCAGGCAAAAAGCAGATGCAGAGAAGCCCTGTGAGCAGCCCTGCTCTGCCCCAGGCACTGGGAACCCATTTCCACTCCATCCCTGAGCATCCCCACCCTGCACCCGCTTCACCACTCACGCACTGTTCCTGGACTAAACTTTCTCCAGGTTCAGGGACCAGCTCTTGCACACCAAAGTTTCCAGTCGAGGGGTGGAAAAAACAACCTGTGACCCCCCCAGCCAACTGGGACCTCAGGGGGGTTTTGTGTGGAGGGGCGTGTATGGGTGCTATAGAGCACCCGAGCAGCCCTTCCCGGCTGCTGAGCTTTCCCGGAGCATCAGGTCCACCTGCAGACCTGTCCTCTCCTGGCATCAGCCTCTCATGCCCCATCCAGCCCCAGGACACCGCAGGGGGGGTGTCTGAGGGTTTGTCCAGTCTTTCCCCTTATCTTTCACCAGGAACGTGGAAAAAAGGCACGTGGCGTTGTATAGTGCCACACGCTATAGATGCCACAGAGGTTTCCTATTAGGTGGGCTGTTGCAGACGGTGGAGGTGGCTGCAGGGCCATGGGCAGTAGAGTGGCAGAGCCTGTAGGCACTCGTGTGTCAAATCTTGCCAGTCTTTTTGCATTGTAGAAGCTCAGTGTTGTTTTAAACCACTGAAGTATGAATTTAGATTCTGTATTCCTTGGAAATAAAGGCAGCAGGAATACAGAATCCACCTTGTTGTGTGCAGTTTTAGTTACAGTGAACATCTTTCTTGGTTTGAAGTAATGGAATTGCAACTTCATCCTGTGACAAGTTTTCTGTCTGTCCCTGCTGTGTAACAGAAGAGAGCAGCGCTGTCCTTAGAGCAGGGAGCAGCCCTCACTTGGAAAGCCAGTGCTAAGCTCAAACCAGGTAAGAGTCTGGGTCAATATTTTTCCAGCTAATGCTCAGAAGGGACGGGAAGGAACAGGCTAAGTGACGACATAAAAGATTTAAACTCCGGTGAGTTGCAACCTCCTCCACAAAACATCGAACCAAACTTGTGGGCAGCTTGATCCTAGTCCAAACCAATGCAGCAAAACCAGCACCAGCCCCAGGAAGTGCAAGCTTGTCACTTCTGTCATTTGGCAACCCTGGATGACATCTGGAAGTACTCCTCTTCCCACTCCATTAATTCTGTGGATATTCATTTGTATCGAAGAAACACTGTTAGTTCCTGGGAGTTCCCCACAGAAAGTCAATTTAAGGGCTGATGGCTGGAAAGTGTCACGTTGCCACCTGGGGTTTCAGCTGCAATTGCAGGGATAAAGAGGGCAATGTGTAAAACCAGATTAAAGGAAAATTAAAGCACAGCTTACTCTGCAGTTGTATTTCCATGTCCACACTGGGTTGAACTGTTGGAGGGGCTTGTAAGGCTGTGGAACAACCTTGTAACTGTGGCAGAGGGGGCAGGGGGATGTGTGTGGCAGGGCGCTTGGGACCGGTCGTCTGTGAGTTGGAGGTGGGACAGGCAGGGGTGGGATGGGAAGGCCCCACGCGCCTCTGTGCTGGTCGCGCCTGCACTGCACGGGGGAGCGAGGGCCGAACGTCCACCTGCCCTCTGCTCCTCTGTCAGCTCCGCAGTGCAGAGGACACTTCACGCATGCAAAGAGAAGGCTGCAGGGAAGGGACTTCTCTTGTTGCAAAAAGGATTTTGTTATCTCGAGGGTGGTGAGACACTGGACCATGTTGTCCAGAGAAGCTGTGGATGCCCCGTCATTGGAAGTGTGCAAGGTCAGGTTGGATGGGGCTTTGAGCAACCTGCTCTAGTGAAAGATGTTCCTGCCCACAGCACGGGGGTGGGAACTAGAGGATCTTCAAAGTTCTTTCTCACCTAAACCATTCGGTGAGTCTATGATTCTCTCTGGAAGGAGGCACTGGGGAATGACATGCCCTTCCTAGCCAAATCTTACAAGTGAAGTTAACCCAAATGTCCTACTAATGTCATTCCCCCTCAGTGGGCACTACGGGGTCTGAGCCAGCATTTTGTACAGTTTTTGTTTGTCCTGGTTTCGGCTGGGATAGAGTTAATTTTCTTCCTAGTTGCTGGTATAGTGCTGTGCTTTGGATTTAGCATGAGAATAATGTGATAACACGCTGACGGTTTAGTTGTTGCTAAGCCGTGTTTTTACTAAGTCAGCTTCTCATACTCTGCCAGCAATGAGATGCACAAGACCTGGGAGGGGGCACAGCCAGGACAGCTGACCCCAACTGGCCAAAGGGCTATTCCATACCATAGGGCGTCATGCGCAGTATAGAAACTGGGGGAGTTGGCCAGGGAGCAGCGATCGCTGCTTGGGGATGGGCTGGGCATCGGTTGCTGGGTGGTGAGTGGTTGCATTGCTTGTTTTTCCTGGGTTTTCTCCCCCCGTCCCCTTGTTTTTCCATTATTATTATTATTATTATTATTATTATTATTATTATTATATTTTATTTCGATTATTAAACTGTTCTTATCTCAACCTGCAAGTTTTCTTACTTTTGCTCTTCAGCTTCTCTCCCCCATCCCACCGAGGGGGGAGGATGAGCGAGCAGCTGCGTGGTGCTTGGTTGCCGACTGGGGTTAAACCACGACGTTGTTACATTTTGAATATAGTCATTTTTAGCACTATTGGGGGCTGCACTAACACACTCCCTGTTGAAACAGGTAAGAGGAAGGGTCTGTTTTTCTTTCCCAAATGGGAAACCAAAGTAGAGGGAGGTGAAGCCGCTTGCCCCACATCAGCTGGGAGCGAATCTTCAGACCCTGAGCCCAGCTCCACAGCCCTAATCCCCTGGTTCCCTCTGCTTGAGACCCAGTAATTAAAAACAAGTGTCATTTTCTGGGAGGCTGGAGAGACGAGTGGAAGATTGTCATAGAAAAGGAAAGGCCACCAAGCCAAAACAGGGTGACTGAGTCATGCCTGTTACTGGAAGATGAGAGCCCTGAGCCCTGCCAGCAGCTCTTGGTGCACCCAGCACGGAGCAACCTGTGCCTCGCAGGGGAGCCTGAGTTGGAGAAAGAAAGGAAAGCGTGCGGACTGCAGGGACAGCAAATGTCCTCCCCGCACGGTGCCATCCCCTCCTCATCCCCAGGGTTGCGGCCGTGGCGGCTCCTCGCGGCACAGCTTTCCCTCCCGATGCGAAGTGGGAGGACGTGCCCAGAGCAAAGGGTGTCTTGAGCCCCGCACAAGAAAGACATCATGCTTGTACGGACAATGAGCGTATCCACCGTTACAGGAGATAAAGGACTTCTCTTGGCGCCCAAGGACAGACAGCAGGCAGGGTGCCGATCCCACCGGTTGCCAAGCCCCGCTGACTCAGACAGGACACTGCAGAGCGACAGCGGCTGCAGCGGGCAGGCTGCCCTCAAGGGACAGTTTCCAAAATTATAACGGGGGTTACAGAAGCTCGGTTTCGGTCCATCAGCTGGCAGGCGGTGTGGACAGACACTGCCGGGTAGCGACCACCTGCTCTAACACCTTCTTTTTGGTCGTGTCCCTCCTTCTGAGCAGCCACAGGAAAGCTACTGATGTTACTCTGGGGAAACCCCTGCATTTGCCCAGAAAAACCGTGCTGTTTCCACCTGCTTCCTCACGTCAGGTGAGGTTTAGAGCAAACCCAAATCCCTGGTGGTTCTCCGTCCTGGCAGACATCACTCTGCCGTAGGAGAAACCAGATCAAGGAGAGACGTCGGAGACCTCTCACGGAGTTGCATCTCTGCCTAACCATCAAACAGCTTGTTTTCAACATTAAACTTTTTGATTTATGGATTTATTTAGCTTTAAAGATGCATGCCTCTTTTTTCCCAGACTTGAAGAAGACTCAGGGTGCCCAAAGCCTGGTTTTTTTCCACTTCAGCAAAGGCACTACCTCTCTCTACAAACCCCACCACTCCTGCTTTCATATGGATTTGCCGAAATTCCTAGTGGTTACGTGCCTGTCACAACACTTAATACATCTTATTTTGTGGGCTAAGATGGACTTTACATCTCTCCCATATATTGAAGTTATTCATTCTATATATTCTACATATTCATTCTATATATTCTATATATTCATTCTGAAGCCCAAGTACACCTGTGTCCTACTAGCAGACATTTTAGGTTGGACCTTTTGAACCACTAATTGGTTTTTATTTGCATACCTATTACTGTGAAAAGCCTGGCTATAGAAAACACTGCCAGGTGTGAGGGATTTGGGAGCCCAAGCCCAGTCAGCTCTTGACCCCGTGCTTTCTGTGACCACTGGGCTTTGGGGGACAAAAGCCAGGCTAAAATAGGGGTTTCTTCTTGCTCTCTTGTGACCTGAAGTACAACAGTGCTTTCTGCGCAGGATGCGCCATGCTGCCGAGGATGCTGAGGAGGGGATGGGGACAGGCTCGTCCCCCCCGGCTGGGGCCGGAGCTCGCTCCCCCACGGTGACGCCTTCTTGCGGGTGCGGCTTTGCCCCTGCCAGGCTGCGCACCGAACGTTCGCTTTATGTTTGAATTAATTTGTTCCTCTTGATGCTAAAGCTGGAGTTTGCAGGGAGTTGAGCGGGGACTGAGAGCTGCCGCCGCGCTGGGGGTGCAGCAGCCTGACCCGCAGCGTGGGCACTCTGCTGTGACCCCGCGTGGGTGCAGGTTGTCCAGCGTCTTACTGTGACCGTCGGCTGGGGCACCGCATGGATGCACGGACCCCTGAGCTGCTCAGGCTCTTTGAGACCCCCCAGGCACGGCCATCCTGCCGAGAACCTGCACGAAAGCACTGCTGCCCACAGCAGTTCTGTTTCTGTTCTCTCTGGGGACGAGGAGCAAAGGAGTCTCCCCAAAACCACGTTCCCACCTAAACGGTCCTTTGCTGGAGACTTTTCCCTAGCCCACGCTGCCTCCTCCCTCCTGGAGAAGGGGCTGCCCCCGGCTTGAAAATATGCTGAATTTTTTAATTAGAAAAGTTTGCAGGTCAGGGTACGGCTGGGACGGTCCCTCCCTCTGGCCACGGCACCCTGATGTGTCAGAGCCCCCTGTGGCCCCAGCCCCTCCAGGTGATGGGCGGTGCCGGGGGCGTTGGGACCGGGGGCTGTGCAGTGCTCCTGGGCTGTGAGGAGCTCCCTTCCCGCTGGCGTGGGTTGCATCAGCAGGGCTTCCCCGGGTGACCACACAACCTCGGGGGTGGCAAACATCCATCTCGCATGACAAACCCCACCGGACGCCGTGGGGCAGGGCCAGAGCCACATGCTCGTGTTTTCTTCTCAGGCAGCAGACGCAGCTCAGGGCGTTCCCGCCTCACCCCAAGGCCTCCTCCAGATGCTCCCAGGCTTTTAGGGTTAAAAACCCCATCTCTGCCCTGCTCCAGCCCTGGTGCGAGGTAGTGGCCGCGAGCAAGCCAGCGCAGGGAAGCCCCTGGCATTGCTTTGCCCGGCGCGGCCCGTCCTGCCGGCTGCGCTGGGGCGGGAGGTGCCAGCAGCACTGCGTCTCGTGCCAGCCCTGCCGCGGCTGCGTGGCCTGCGGGGACGCGGGTGGGCTGGGACGCGGAGGCCGCGGCTGCGTGGCCTGCGGGGACGCGGGTGGGCTGGGACGCGGAGGCAGCAGCGCGGGTGAGGTGGGCGCTCCGAGCGGAGGGCTGCCAGCTCCCTCTCCTGGTGCCAGGCCAGCACTGAGGGCTGGCTCCTTGCAGGGCTGAGGGTGGTCCTGCCCGGGCACGGGCGCCCCCCGACCTGAGCGCTCCCGGAGGTCTGCCCATGGCACCAGCGCGGTGGGGATGGAGCCTCCCGTCACTGGCGGGGGGTGGCAGGACGAAAGGAAGGGGACAGGCATTCCCGGGGGAGGGCAGAAGTTCGGTCAAGGTGGGATGGTGCTGGCAGGAGGCGTTGGGCAATGCTTTGGGGAGCGGGGCTGGAGGCGAGCCGGTGGCTGGTGCTGAGGAGCACGGTGCTCGGACCTGCCGGTGACTCAGCCGGTGACCTCTGGTCCTCCTGCCTCCCCAGGCCTGAACCTGGGGCCATTCGCCGTCATGCATGAAGCTTTCGTGATGCGTAAGTTGCCTGGCCATGACTCTGTGACCGCTCCTGGTGATCAGCATGGCTGCTGGGTGCTCAGCCTTGTGACCGGCTCTCCTGGAGGAGTCACCCCCGGCTGTTTTTTCCTGTGGGACCTGGCTCTTTGAAGTCCACACCCAGCCTGTCCTGTGGTGCGTGACTCGGCTGCCAGCCACCCCGGGGACCCTTCCCTCGTGCCCGTCACGCGTTGCCTGAGCTGCCGACCACAGCCCCATGCTCTCCCCACCCCGTGGCCGGGCGGTGGGTGCAGTGCACCTGGGGAGCTCAGCAAGGCAGAAGGTTTTGCTGCTGCCTCTCAAGAGGAGGTTGATGACCCTGAGGGCAAGCTCCTGCCATTGCGTGCTGGGTAAAGGGAGTGTTGGGGTCTCTGACCACACCGGGGGCTCCCCGCCCCTGAGCTGTGAGCTCTGGGGAAGCAATGGGGCGTTTCTGGCCAACATTTGGAAAACCGTGTCCTCCCCATCACCACCACCGCCACCGGAGCATCCCTGCACCCAGAGCTGCCGTGCCCCAGCGCTGCCCTGCACCCCCACCCTGCCCCAGCCACCCCCTCCCCCTCCATGTCCTGCCTGGTGAAGGACGAGAGCACTGGGACGGACCCTGTCCCGCTGGGGTGCACCCTGTGCAATCGGGGTGCACCCACTGCCCACCTCTACCTGTGATGGCTATTCCTGTCCTCACGGGGAGGGGTCCCAGGGCACAGGGGGGAGCGGAGCATCAGCCCCCGCGCGGCCGGGGCTCACAGCCCTCCCCGGGTTGGGGGGGTGTTCCAGGCTGTGTCGGTGCCACCCCGGCACCTCTGCTACCTGCGTGCCGGGCATGCTGTGCCATGCTCCAGAGATCGCCGGCATGTCTGCCACAGTAACCACCGTGGTTTGTGGGGGGGCCAAGGGAGGGCGAGTGCAAGCTGGGCACTGTCCCTACCAGCCTGACACCCGTGTGTCCTCCTGCCCGCACGCCGACAGACTCTTCCCACCTGCTGCAAACAGCAGGTCAGGGCTGTGCTGGGCGACATGGTAAGGAGGACAGACGGACAGACCCAGAGGAGAGGGTCCCCCACTCTGCTCCCCCCACCACTGCACCTCTTGCTTTGCTGCAGGGCACTGGTGGGTTCAATGGCCATGGTGGGGATGCACGTCCAGGCGATGTGGCCTCAGAGGGACCGGCCCAGGCTGCGCGGGGTGTTTGGAGGAAGCTCTGAGGAGGTGCTGTCCCTCTCCAAACCTGTCTCTCCAGCTCATCGCCACCCCTGGCTCTACTCGCCCAGCCAGATTGCTCAGGCCGGCTCTCCCCAGTTGTTGTCCCCAGGGTGATCCCTGGTGTTTTGGCCAGTGCCCGCTCTGGCTCGGCTGCCTGCACTCACGGCAGGAGGCAGCGGCAAGGTCTGCTGGGCACGCTCCTCGCTGCACGTGGCTCCCGGCGCAGCCCCAGCCGTGCCGTGCCGGTGCCACCCTGCCATGCCCACAGTGGGTGGGCGTGGAGGGGATCCTGACTTGGGTGCTGACCTGCTTGCTGACCTCCGCTGCTGCTAGACCTCAGGGAAGCAGGGCAGGGGGTCCACCGCCCTCCTTGGGGTGTCGGTCAAATTAATTCATCTTCATTACGCTCCAGCTTTATTTCTTCAGATCGCTGATGGAAAGAGGTGGCGATGAAAACACCACCTTTAGCTTCCTGGTTACAGGGCGGCACAGGAGCAGGTGGAGTCCCACTGACTTCGGAATTATTTTCCTAAAGAGGAGCACGTCCCTGAGTGCTCCTCTATAATGGCAACCTCTTGAACCGGCCCCACTGATGCCAGCCCCAATGGTGGAATTACAACATTCTGGCTCCATCCCTATTGCAGTGTTTGGGATGCTGAACCAGGCACATCTAAAATACTTTATTGCAACCGAAAGCATGGTTTCTGTCCTCTCTAGTGCTTTTCCACCTCCTCCCCCCACCACAGGGGAGGTCAGGCCTGGCAGTTGGCTCTGTCTCCAGGTTTACCTTCACACCAGTTCAGTAAATCCCCCCTTGCACAACACCCTGAGTACCCGGGACAGGAGCGCAGAGCTGGCACCAGTGCCTGTGCCTACCCCAGCTGCAATCGCAGCCGGCTCTTGCATCACCTCGCCGGCAGCCTTCAGAAGAGCAGGAAGTAAAAAGGGGTTTTTTTAATAACCCGAGTTACACGCACACACAAATTATCCAACTGGGGCAAAATGGGGTTTGCAGGAGAAACAGTTCACAGGAGCCTTTCATCTAAGTGTGTGATGGTTCAGAGGTGAAGAGGTTTGTAGCCAGAAAAGCAGTAGCACCCCTAAACATGCTCTTTCTGCTGCTGCCCTCGTGTCATTGCTGTCATTCGGATGAGACCAGGGAAAGAGCTTATTGAAATAAAATTCCCGTCTATGGGTTGCCTGGCAAGGGGTGCTGCGGAGCTGCCTAGGGGGCTGTTGCAGGGACTTGGGGTTGTTTGATGCAGGGACAGGAGCTGGGGTGAAGGGTATAGGGGTGATTTTTCCCACTGGACCCATGCTTTGGTCCTCCTCGTTGTGGATCAGCCCCTAACAACCTCACTGGTGTCCGTCCTTGCTCAGGAGAGGATTTGCCTAAGGTTAACCTCTCCCTGGGCACAGGGGCACGATCCCGCACTAGGTGCTGCTGCCCAGGAGGCAGTGCAGGAGAGGCGGCGTGTTGGGGGGGGTTATTCCCAGTGCTGCCTGGCTTCAACCCAGCTGGCTCCGAACGCCAGCCGTGCATGTGCTTTGCTGGATGAGGGTCACGGTGTCCTCAGTAAGGCAGAATCGCGGCCCATAACTTTGAGAAGCGGACGGCTCAAGGAGGAGGAGGCAGAGCTCTGGTCCCTGGTCCCTCTGCCTGCCCAGGTCACAGCTAGCAGGCAGGGTGGGCAGAGCTGTCCGTGCCCGCTGAAGCACTGCCAGCTCTGCCCCTGAATCCCACAAAGTGCCGTTTCTCCTTGGTCCATCTCCGGCTGCACTTCCAGCCAGGGGTGACCCCGCTCCCAGGGGAGGAGGAGAAGGCTCGCAGGGGCCATGAGCCCCCGGGTTACTGACTTGAGTGACTGCAGCAGTTCCCCATCCCGTTCCTCCTCCATGCTGTGGGTTTTCCTTAGCCACCAGCCAGCAACCTGCCCCGCACGCCCGCAGGGCGATTCCCTGCGCTGACCTCGCCTCTCCAGCCCCTTCCTGGTCTCAGCTATAATGACGGGGTGTCACGGTCCCGTGAAGGACAGGTGAGGATGGGAACGCCTGACACTGTTTGTGAGAGCTTATCTGTACCATACCATGACACAGTTTTTATGAAAGAAGTCATTAAGAAGGTCTGGGGCATCGGGGAAGGTCTGGTGACAGATCTTGGAGGCGTATTTGTGTTTCTGATGTTGCAAAACCAGCTTCCTCAGTGGCCGAAACCGGGCTGCTGCGGCGGGAGGTCAGGAAGGGCTGATGTGAGTTGGGAGCAGAAATGCCGGGAAATGCACCTTAGCTCCTGAGGGCAACGCCGTGGGGAGCAGCGCCTCTTCCCGCGCCCCGTGCGCTGAGCCGGCTGCGTCAGACGTGCCTGGCAAAGTGTGTATTTGCCTAAAAATCCACGAATACAGTGCATCTGCCAGCATCAGCTGATGAAGCCAGCCTCATGCTCCAGGTGTGACTTTGTTCCCAAAAGAGACCTCGCTGCCGCAGGCGAGGCTGTTTCTTGGCAGCGTGGATCTGCTGCCGGCACCGGCGGAGGAAGGTGTGGGGCTGCCAGGGCTCGCTCAGGCTGCAGTTAATGAGCCATAAGGACTTCAAAGGATCTTGGACCTTCTTTGAGGAGACTTTCCTATCTCATTTCAAAAAGATAGCAAGGCTTGGCCCTATCAGACACATTTTATGAGCTTCCTTCTGCCTTTGTCTCAGTCCTCATGCTCAGGGGAGGGTTTTTTTAGTCCCAGGAGCTGGTGACCAAAAATCACTGAATCTCAGAAACGTGCAGAGCTGCTGGATCCGCTTTGGTGCCCGCCCAGAGCTCTGGAGGTCTTCTCCTGGGACAGCAGTCCTCTGGTGTCTGGGGACCACCTGCACGCGTGAAATTCCCTTCCTCCCCTCCTTCTGCCCACGGGTGTTCACCTCTGCTCCCCCCTGGCCATGCTTGTCCTCCTTGGCAGCTTCTGTGCCCGAACGGCGCGGTCACTCCTGCACCTCTATTGGCCCGGAGGTGGGGAAGCGGTGTCTTTGTCAGGCCAAGATGTCGGCAGGGGTCTGGCAGGCTGCAGGAGGAAAAAGCACCCCCCGGACCTGGCTTTAAAGCCCCAGCCTGGGCAAGCAGAGGCCTCTGGGGCCAACTCAACTGCAAAGTGCTGAAGGCAGCAGTGCCTGCTCGGACTGATGGACGCTGCTGGGCTCAGGGCTGCCTGGACCCCCCTGCCCCGAAAGCTTTTTGCAGCAGTTGCCGTTTCACCCCGTGCAGGGCGGAGGGCAGGGGTTTATTTTACAGGGCTGTAAAGTGCCGGAAAGCTGGAAGGTTTCCCACTCTGTGCTGTAAACAGAGCTGAATGACCTGCCTCAGATGAAAGGAGCCCCTGCCTGCACCTTCCCCTCTGGGTTAAACCAACAGCAAAGCCATTTCTGAAGTTCAGGTTGATTTGGGCAACCTGGTGGCCAGGGGAGATGATTCTGGTGCAAATTGCTGTCACGCTGCAGTGGCAGCAGCGGAGCCCGGCTGCTATCCCTCCCAGCAGGCTCACCTAGCCCCTATGCCTTCAAAAAGCCAGCGCGGATCCGCCATGGAAATCTCTCGCACAGGGGACGTGTTGCCCTGTGACTGGGGTTGTACAGATCCCGGGCTCCCTGCCTCTCCTCCGCAGGCGGGATGCTGACCCTGGGAACATCTGCAGGGATGATAATGTTGGCCGCCCCCTTTCTGAGTGCCCTGGGAGCTGTGGCAGAGTGACGTGGGGTTGCATCCAACCGAGGTATGACATGAACCCACTCTGAGCACATCAGCTGGGACGGATGTGGACCTTTAAAAAGCTTGTCTGTCTGCAAGTGACACTTAGCTGTGCGCCGGGCTGGCCAGTGCTGCAGCTGGGGGCCAAAACTTTTTTGTCTATATTTAGTGCATTTTTCAGATAACCCTCTTGTTCTATTTTTGGGCCGTGTGCTGACTTAGAGCCCCTTTCTGCTCTTGCGCTCAGCTGTATCACAGGTTCAAAGCCTTTCCGGTTTTGGGATCCTCAGATACCCAAATGTTTGGAAGGGGTTTGAGGAGAAGGCAGGCAAATGGACTTTTTGGCTTCTTTATTAATATTCCACAAAAGGTGAGAAAATTGGGTTTGTAAGCATTTTGATGGAGCAGCTAATCCTGGAAACTGAAAGGCCTTTGCCACCTCTCCCTCCTTCAAACGAGACCTTCAGAGGAACAGAAACATGGGCTTCACATGTGAGAGAAGGGGAGGAGGTGCTGGGGGCATCTTCTGCCTTGGGTGGGTTTTGAAGGTTTCATCTCCCTGTGCATCACGGGGAGAGCAGAGGGGTCCAAGAGCAGTTTCAGTGATGGGTCCTTATAAGGCTGCTGTGGCTGGGCTTAGCGAGAGCCCCCCGCCCGGTGGGAGAGCTTGGCTGGCAGGACCAGGGTGCCTGCCAAGACCCAATGTAAACGCCCGAGAGCAGAAACCTTCAAAGCAGCCTGTGTTTTGCTCTTTTTAAGGTCAGCTCCTTGGAAAGCGCCGTGCTTAGGCAGGCCACCACCCGAGGAGCAAACTGACAGGCACACGTGTCCCCGCGCAGCCCGTGCCAGTGCAACGGGCCCCCGTGCCTGCTCCTGTGGCAGGCCAGAGCAGCGTGTCGACCCAAGTGCCGGGGGAGCTTCACCCCCTCAAAAGCTTGCTGAGCTCTCTAAGGTTTCAAAACGCAGCTATGGCTCCTGAGGTCATGGGGAGCGGAGCCACCACGCTTTGATGTGGGGTTGGGCGCAGCCAGTGCAGTGCTCCTGCAAGTCAAACCAGACCAGTCCCACCACCGTGCCCAATCCAGGAAGGGTGAACGCTGCAGAGCCGTGTATTGCTGCGTCTCCCACCACGCTCTGCGCTTGATCTGCAACCAGGACTCAGACGGTGTGACCCAGAGGCACGGGGTGACCCAGAGGCACGGGGTGACCAGGGATTGTATGTATTTTAAAACTCCTGTATGTGTCAAAGGTCTTGGGATGGTGCCCAAAGAGCAAAGGAAAAACTTTCCCCTTGTCCTCTCCTCAAATTTGGAGTCCCATCTCCAATGTCACTGCGATCCTACCTCCTCTCACGGCTCCTGGGGAGGGTGACACGGTCCTTCAGCGAGGTGCCAGGGTAGACACGGCGAGACTCTGCCTTGCAGCCGTCATCTGGGGGAGGATTTTCAAAATGCCACAGAGTCCTTGAAGGCTTTCAGTCCTCTGTCACCGAGCTCTGCAGCGTTTATCGCCGCCCCAGCCTGCGTGCGGTGAGACTGGCTGCACACAGCCAAGGTCAGCCCAGGGCTCATGGAAGGGCAGAGCCGCCGTCTCTCGCCTGGCTTGGGGGTGACCTCGGTTCCAGCCTCCAGCACCCAACCAGCACTGGCAGAGCCCAGCTCACCCAGCACCCAACCGCGGCAGGACCCCCCTCCTGGTCCCCGTGCTGGGCTGCCAGAGGGTGCCCTGCCAGCACAGCCAGATGCTTGGCAGCACCTGGAGCAAACTTGGCCATTAACACTGCCCATCCATGACTGCGGGCAAGTGGAGGTGGCTTGTCCTCAGGCTTTTAGGAGTCTGCTGCTCACGAGGCACAGCCCCGTGCGGAGGGGCTCGCTCCCGGCCATGCAGGAGGCAGGATGGCTGCAAGGCGGTGGTGGTTTGGTGCCTGGGCACAGCCCAATGGTGGGAGAGGTGCAGCAGGAGGAGAACCAGAGCCACAGCCAGAGCCAGGACGAGACCAGGACTCAGCCTTTCTGCTGGCTCTGAATGTCCTTCACTTGCCCCAGTTCATCCGGGACCTATAGGCACCACAGCCCAATGCCTATCAACTCATCTCATGTCAGGCATCAGATGCACAGCAGTGGGGTGGGAAGTTTCTCCACGAAGGCCCTAATGTGGCTGTGCACCGAGGTGCTGCCTCCCCCGGTGCCGTGCACATGGCCGTAGCTCATGTTCCCATGCACGTGGCCGTAGCTCAGCCCAGGGGACTAACCAGAAACCCTGAACGTCCCCAGGGGCACGGAAAATGGAGCACGGACGTTTGCAGCCGGGTTCGCAGCCCCTCTCTCCAGATGCCCATCCCATGCCCGGCTGTATGGAGCCATGGCCCCAAATTTCACACCGCTCCCGTGTGGGAGCTGTGCTCCTTCCCTGGGCTGGGGCCTCGGCCGTGGCTCAGCCAGCCGTGCCGCTGGTGTTGCCGCCAAGCAGTGTTGCTGGCCTGGCTGAAAATAACCCAAAGCTAATTTTAACCTCGGCGGTGTTACATTTTTCAGGTCATTGGGGTGGGTGGTGGGGAGGACAGGGCGGGGGCGTGCTAGGGGCATGGTGTGTGCGGGGATGTGCGCACACGGGCGTCTGCACAGACATTAACGCTCGGGAGAGGCACCCTGGGTATGATAACAGGGGATCTGTTCCTATCGTCTCAGCACAAAACCAGACTGCGGATTAAGAGAAGACTTTAGTGTTCCCTTCCTCCCCTCAATATAGCAAAACCTGCACAGGGCAGGACATTTATAGCTGCCCTCCCTTATCGGGAGCTCTCTTGGGTTTCACTCCTGGGTGACACCCGGGATCATGCTCTGCTGCTGCTGTAGGCAGCTGAGAGGCGGTTGCGGAGTCTTCCTGCCCTGCACATGCTGCACGGCCCCCCGGGTCCCTGCGGTCTGGAGCCGGCGTTGTGCAAAGTGGGGCGTAGCCGTGATGCCAGGCACCTGCAGCGCCCAGCTCACGCTCCTTGGAGCCAACCCATTTCTCTGCGAGCAGCAGGCAGGGGAGATCACGCTGGGCGTGGGATCACGCTGCTTCTATTGGTATCTGTGCCGTAAGACTCCAAAGACTTTGCTCGGTGCTACCATAGCCTTTACTGCAGCCACAGGAGCTCGACAAGGAGGAAAATCTCTCCTTTGGAGAGATGCCATGTGCATATTGGTGAACTTGCTCCAGGCTCTCCATCAGCTCCCTGGGTCCCTCCTCTCCTTTTTTCACACCTGGCTTTACAATCTTGCTTCAAGAAGGAGATAAAGAGTGGCTCAACAGGGTCCCGAGAGCAAGGCACTCTCCTGGGAGAGAGTCTGAGCCAAAGTGCCAAATGGGCAGGGGGATCCCAGGGTGGACAGGAACCCTCCCAGCATCGTGGACCAGCTCACGGGCAGTACTTGGGAAAAACTGCAGGCAGCTAGTCCCTGTCCCCCAGGGAGAGCCAGGCCAGGGCTCGGGGCTGCAGCAGCAGCGAGGTCCCTTCTTGCCCCGGGGCAGAGAGCAGGTCCCCTCCTGGCTGCCTGGGGACCCCCTGGGGACAAGGAGTCGGGGGCTGAGACACTGTGGTGGGAGCTGCCCTCTCTCCTGGCCGGCACATCCTAGTCTGAAGACACCATAAAAAGAGTCGAGGTGACTCACCGCAAGGACAGCCATCAACACAGCTGAGACACTGCCTGGAACAGATCCTCCAAGACTGTTATTTAAGGCTGACGGTCACACTGAGTGCTGGATAAACCCGTCCTTGTCCCAGGGATCCTACTCCAGCACGAACTCCTTAGATTGCAGAAAACTCCCTAATGAGGAAAGAGAAAGTAGAGCAGAGTTGGTGCTGGTGACCTGGCCAGGGCAGCTGAGTGCAGCGTGACCATCCCGAAGCTGCTCCTGCCAGCCGCTGCCAGCACGAGGCCGCCGGCCACTTCCCGGGATCCTCTGGGGAGACCTTTCTCTCCACATGAGGACAGAACCAAACTGCAGGACAGAAATCTCCTCTGTAGGGGGTGATGAGTTCACTTTTCCCCACTTTACTTGGACCTTCTGGGATGAGGATGCCTGTGATGAGCCTTTGACCACACAGTTTGGATGGGAGCATGGGTGTCCGGAGGAAAGCCCGAGGGAGTAGCTTTGTCTTTGTGCCAGAACCAGACCATGTCACCATGTCACCATGTCACTATGTCACCATGGTAATGGCCAGAAGCAGTGTCCCCTGTGGACACCAGCTCCTGGGGAAGGTGTGGTGTGACCCTGTATCGTGAGGTACAGGGGCCAAAGGGAATCACAGAATCACAGAATCGTATAGGTTGGAAAAGACCCTTAAGATCATCAAGTCCAACTGTAAACCTGACACTGCCAAGCCCACCACTACACCATGTCCCTAAGCACCTCATCCAAACGGCTTTTAGATACCTCCAGGGATGGGGACTCCACCACTTCCCTGGGCAGCCTGTTCCAACGCTTGATAACCCTCTCAGTGAAGTAAAATTTCCTAGTACCCAATCTAAACCTCCCCTGGCACAACTTGAGGCCATTTCCTCTCGTCCTGTCACTTGTTACCTGGGAGAAGAGACCGACCCCACCTCTCTACACCCTCCTTTCAGGTAGCTGTAGAGAGCGATGAGGTCTCCCCTCAGCCTCCTTTTCTCCAGGCTGAACAACCCCAGTTCCCTCAGCCGCTCCCCATCAGCCTTGTGCTCCAGACCCTTCACCAGCTTCCTTGCCCTTCTCTGGACACGCTCCAGCCCCTCAATGTCTCTCTTGGAGTGAGGGGCCCAACACTGAACACAGCATTCGAGGTGCAGCCTCATCAGTGCCAAGTACAGGGGCACGATCCCTGCCCTAGTCCTGCTGGCCACACTGTTCCTGACACAAGCCAGGATGCCATTGGCTTTCATGGCCACCTGGGCACACTGCTGGCTCATATTCAGGCGGCTGTCGACCAACACCCCCAGGTCCTTCTCTGCAGGGCAGCTTTCCAGCCACTCTTCCCCAAGCCTGTAGCGTTGCATGGGGTTGCTGTGGCCCAAGTGCAGGACCTTGCACTGAGCCTTGTTAAACCTCATACAGTTGGCCTTGGCCCATCGATCCAGCCTGTCCAGGTCCCTCTGCAGAGCCTTCCTCCCCTCAATCAGATCAACGCTCCCGCACAACTTGGTGTCATCTGCAAACTGACTGAGGGTGCACTCGACCCCTTCGTCCAGATCATTGATAAAGATATTAAACAGGACTGGCCCCAACACAGAGCCCTGGGGGACACCTGGGGGAAGGGGCATGTCTGGACAGCACCAGCAAAGTGCGGGAGAACTGGTCCGCCTGGGACACACCGCTCTGACCACTCTCCGAAAAACAGCCGAGCAAGGAAGGCTAAGCACCCATGGAAGAGTGATTTTCCCCCCTATAATTTTCCCATCCCCTGAAATGGAAGACCCAGGCTTCATCTTATTTGCTTATAATTGTCCTGGATTTAATTTGAGTGTAGGAAGTTCCTGCCTCTTGTCCTAGGGAGCGATTTAAAATAAATTGATACAAATAAATGGGACCGTGCGAAGATGAAGCTGACCCAGGGTAAAGGCCAGCATGCTGCCAGTGCCCACCGTGGGCTGTAAGCATGCGAGGGGGCTGCTGCCGTGCTACGTCCTCCATGGTCACTGCTGCTGTGTGCCTCAGCCCAGCTGGGGTTCACGTTTAAGTGTGTATATTCCCAGGGCTCCAGCTCGAACAGGCAAGTAATAAGCAAATCTATACTGAACCGTGGGGCAGCCTGGCCAGGCGATCCAGGGGTTGCTCTTTTATTCAGGTGCAGCCCAGCATAATTTTTCACCCTTGCCGTGGGAGGGCTGAGCCTCCCCTGTCTGGATGGATCCCCGGTGCTCAGCGCCATTCTCCAGCAGGACTGGCAGCCAAGACCTCATCTTGCACAAGACAAATATGTGGCAGGAGTCAAAAGAGCCAAAAACCCGCTTGTGCGAGAGCTGACAGCTTACAGGTTGCTAGATTCACCCAGCCTGGACACGCACGGAGCCCCAGCAGCATCCCGGCATGACCTGCCCTGACCTAGCAGGCTGCAGCACCTCTGGTGACCAAGGCATGGCCAGGCCTGAACTTCCACTGGCCCAGGGTCAGCTTAGGCAGGATTTAACCCTGACCTTAGAGAGGTCCTGAATGCTGATTCAAATGCTTATCCTCCTTTTGGGACACATGGCTGAGCTTGAGGACTTGAGGGCAACCCTGGGAGCACCCTTGAGTAAAGCATCACTGGGCAGAGTACTGGCCACTTCAGGACACCTGTCTGGAGGGGGGTCACTTCCAACCCTGGAGCAGGCAGAAAGGCCAAGAGACATGCATGATCCAAGCCCTGGAAAATCAAACTGCCCTGATTTATAAAAGCTGCAAGCCTGTGGTCATTGCTGAAGCCACTCAGGGGGTGTCAGAGGTCTGGGGCGACTCTATAGTCCCGAGGCACCCAAGGGCCCCAGGAGCCTTGCCCAGACTGATTGGAGTCAGTAGGACTGTAGGAAGAGCAAGCCTTGAGCTGGGGTCCATTCCTCACCTCCGCACCACAATGTGCCCTCTGCAGCACCGGCCGCTGGTGCACACTCACCCTATGGAGCACACGCTCCCCTCTATGGAGAACACCCCCCCCATGGAGAACACACCACCCCCTATGGAGCACACCCCTGTGGAGCACACCCCACCTCTATGGAGCACATCCCACCCGCTGTGGAGAATACACCACCGCCTGTGGAGCACACCCCTATGGAGCACATCCCACCCTTATGGAGAACACACCACCCCCTATGGAGCACACCCCACCCCTGTGGAGAACGCACCACCCCCTATGGAGCATACTCCATGCCTATGGAGAATACACCACGCCCTACAGCGCACACTTGTGGCATGTGGCATGAGCCCTTTGGGGGTGAGGCCGGGGGGCCTGGGAAGTAACCGCTGCTGCTGGAAACCACGCGTGGAGGGGGGGCACGGGGCAGCAGGGTGGGCAGGCTCCTTCTCTTGGCGCCATGGTGAAGGTGGAAGCTGGGCATCAGCCACGTTGGAGGGGACTCGTCACCAAGATACCACTAAGGCTGAGATGACCCGTGGCCAGTGGCTGCTGATGGGGCAGCAGCTGGGTTCCCCCCTCCCTTTTTCTGCAGCGCCGGCAGGGAGAGGGCAAGCCCTTGCCTGCTCTCCTTGCTAGCGAAAGCTGCCTGCTCCCTCCGGGCTCCGGCAGAGGTGCTGAGGCTGCCGGGGAGGTGGCAGTGGCAGGGGGTGACGGGGCGCTGCCGTGCCTGGTCCCGCGCCAGTCCCTCGCTGCACGGGCGGTGACGCTGGCTGCCTGCACCCAGGCTGGCAAGGTTACTCCACGCTGAGACACACACCCCAAAATCGCCCTGGGTCAAATGACTGGGCTCATCTCACCAGCTGCTATTTCCTTCTGTCCCAAAGCCAAGCGAGAAACTTGTAGAAAACAAGAACGTGTCAGTCAAACAGCACACTGAGTCAGAGAGCTCCTGGGCTCGGGTCACGCGGGGCTGCTGGTAGCAAGGAGCTCTCTGCAGCGTCCCCAGCTGGGAGGGACACCCCACCCTGGCCGGGTGCTGCTGCGGGAGGCGGCCAACTTCTCCCCTGATGACTCCCCCAAAGCATCTGCCTCCCTGGGCAGCCTTCCCAACGGGACACCGCTGCCTGGCCGAAAGCCAGTTTGCAACCCTGGTTTCAAAAGATGTTTTGGTGTCTCCTGGCAGAAAGCTGCTGGTGACCCAAATTCTAAATATAGAAGCAAGTCCATTTTTTTGTAACGAATGCAAAACATCCGTGCCACGTTCATCTTTGGGAAACAGGTCTTTTTGTCAGAGAAGGTTTGCCAGATTTCTTTCAAGTGAGGTCACCTCCTGACTGTGGTCATTCTCAGAGTGCTCTCACGCTTATTTGCTCTAGGTAAACTCCTCCATGCTCCCTCACTGCTGGAAAGGCATGCTCAGAGCCTCCGGCAAATCCCGGGCCTGGGGCTGCAGCTCTTCATGTGACGGACCATCCCCATCTCAGGCCATGGGCAGTTCCTCCGGGACGAATGTGTGGTGTGAAGCCTGCCTGCTGCTCGCTCCTTGGGCAGAGCAGCTGGGGAAGGCTGGCGAGCCAGGGCCCTGTCTCTCCCTGCGCCCCTGGGTGCCACGCAGGCTGTGGGCATCTTTTGGTGGCACAAGGCGGTTTCTTGGGGCTGGAGGGCTGCGGTTGCCCCATAGGCATGATCGGCATCCATCCCCTCTGCACCTTGTGCAGGCTGGCATCTCTTGTCCAGCCCCAGCAGCACAGAGCAGCTCCTGCCCACTGCGGAGCGCATCGCCGTCCCTGTCCCACAGCCATACGGGGTGCCCCAAGGAAGGATCTGTCCCCAGCCTTGAAATAATCACAGGTTCCCTGAGTGCTCGGCCCCTCACAGAGCCCAAGGAGCCTCACAGCTCTTCTCCAGCGTGGGCTGGGCAGGCGGGCACCTGCCCGCTGAGGGCTGGGAGCCGATGCTGGCAGCAGAACAAGGGACTGCAAAGCCCCATGCTGGGAGGAGTGGGGTCCCGGCCACCAGGCAGCAAGTGACCAAAGGTCGTAACAACTCCAATTTAACGAGCACCTGAGCTACACTGTGTCCACACAGTCCTGGCTCCGGCAGAGACTGAATCGAACCCTTCGCCTCTGTGTGTGTCTGGCCAAGCATGGTTGGGTTTCCCTGCCAGCGTCCCTTTGATGCCAGTGTCCCTTTGATGCCAGCGCAGAGAAGGGAAGAGGGAGGAGACGCTGCTGTGGAGCCCTGTGGACCTGGGCCGGAGCCCACCTGGGCCAGCCAGGGCACCTCTGGGGGAGCAGGGTGGTGGGAGAGACCATGCTGGGCCCATTACTGATGGATCTTCCTCTGGCCACTAAACCCCAGCAAGACTCCACTGAGATTTCTCAGGGCCTGGTAGTTTTGCGCAGTTTAAGTCAATTTTGAGAAAGTGAGTAGAGGCAGGGCTGACGCCCACAGGCACCCCTCCTGTCACCAGTGCCACTGCTCAAGGCGCCAGAGCTGCTCACAAGGAGAGCAATGAGGCTTTTTAATGATGTAAAACAGTGTATGCTGCCTTTTCTTGATCTAGGACACAGAAAACCAACTTTGGGCAGGAGCTCCCAGGCAAATCCATCCCAAGGGGCAGGCAGCATGAAAATCGCAGCCTGAGGAGCTGAAGCGTGGTGAACACCAGGACACCGGAGATGTGGGTTGTTGGTGGCACCTCCCAGTCTGCTTCACTGGGGCTGGATGGGTGTCAGGGTTTCTGGGCACATCCCAGGCCTCTGGAGTTGGCGCCCTGAGGGCTCGCAGTGGAATGGGGGTGGCCGGGACAGGGTGTCCTTCTGGGAAGGAGAAAGAGCAGCTTCTGCTCATTTCATTTTCCCGTTCTCTATTGTTTCACACAGAGAGTGTGTTTAAGGACTGTCTCTGTACATCGCACACGTACGTCTTCATTAACTGCTCTTCCCAGCCCCAACTGATGAGCACACAGCTCACAAAATGGCAGCAAGCCACATGGCTCAAATGGATTGTGGCCTGCAGGCACCTGGGAGCTGTGAGGACTTCAGCCTGCCGTTGACCCATACCCCCAGGACATACAGGGCCACGGTCGTGAAATGCTTCTTTATGGTGCTCAGCAGTTACCTGTGTGACCCTAGCATCACCAGGAGAAATGACTGGGGCAGTGCTCCCTGGGCTTGGGGAAAAACGCATGCCAGGGATGCCAGGACCAGCACCTGCTTGGGATGCAGCGAGGTAGCCCCAGGGACCTGCAGGGAAACAGGAGCAGACAGCTGGGGCTGGAGGGACGCCCTGGGACACCCTTGCTCAGTCCATCCCGAATGCTGGAGACGTGTTCTTGGAGGCCTTGCAAAGATCCAGTCATACTATTATTTCCTGATCTCTTATTTTTTTAGAAGTTTTGGGTAGCTGGACCCAGCATCCTTTTTTTTTTTAATAAAGGACGGGTAAATAATGAGAGCCCTGACTGATTTGCATGCCATTTGTTGGGTGAAACGAAGCACGTGCGTTACATGCTGGCCCTGCACCTTGCCAGGAGCTATCAGCGCCGCTTCCCAAAACCTCCTGGGTGAAGCAGAAGCCAACGTGATCACCATCCTATTTTCAACAGTCACCCAAATACACAGAGTGCCGCTGGTTATGCATCTGAGCAGCAGAGCCCAAGGCGCCTGCTGGTGCAGACTCATGCTGTGGCATGCCAAGGCTGCAGCTGCCTCTCCATTACCTGCGGGCAGGTGATGTGCAGTCAGCTGCCTGCTCACCCTCTCCAGGCACGGCCATCTTGGGCCCCGCAGGTCAACTCACTGCAGCGTGACTTTCCTCAGCGACCTGATGGCCAGGACCACGTGGGAACCAAAGCCAGGTCATCCCCTTTGCTAGAGTGGGTGTCCCTGCATCACTGGGACAAGTCACTGGTTTTCTTTCCCTTATTCAGCGTCAACAGACACCGCTGTCCCTGGGGACCGAAGAGAGGGCCACTCCAACACCCGCAGGCTCTCCCTGCTAGCCCGGTAGCATAGCCAGAAGGCAGAATGACGTGGACCCCAGCTCAGGGTGGCAGCTCGGTCACCGCAGGCTCGTAGGCACATGAGGGCTGGGCAACCACAGCTTCCTGACTGCTGTTCCCTGCGCTGGTGAGATTAAAGTCACCATTTCCCGCTGCCATATAGGCACGGCTCTCAACTATCGCTTGAGCCCACCGACCGCAGCGCTAAGGGCCAGGCCCAGCAACTACCGGCAACCTCTGCTGATTGCCCCAGGCTGGTGCAAAGCTCGCTCCTCTGCTGTATTGCGTTTGCAGCAGCTTCCCCCCAGCAATAAATCACTGTGGCTAATAGCTGCCCTGGGAGGGGGGCTGCCTCCCTTTTTTTGCAGTAAAGGACCAGGGTAGGGTGCAGCAGAGACTGAAGCATTTCCCATCCCAGTGGGGAGAGAGGGTCATGCCATTAAACCAACCCTTCCGGGGACATGCCAGGGTGAATGGGACAATTTACCCTGGGGTAAGCTTAACCCTAGTAAGATTTGTTCCGATGCATTTACCTTCATCCACTCCTGTACAGCAGCAGCATTAAAGGTTAATTTCTGCACTCTTGCTGCAGCCAGCAAGAGCCATGTTGTAATCATTGGGCGAAACAAGTACTAATAAAAGCAGCAAAATGAAACCCCACCAGCAGCACGAGCCGTGGGGTTGAGTCTTCAAGCAGGGGCCAGCTTGAATTACGCCGTAATTTCTGGGTGTCTCCTGCAGATGCCTGCGCCGCTACGCCCAGCGGTGCCGAGCACCTCCAGCTCTTTGTGGCATTAATTGAAACTGCTGCTGCCAGCTGGAAGTGCCCCCTCGGGACATCCCAAATGAGTGGATTTTCTGCTCAGAAAGGTTTCAAGCTTCACGGGCCTCTGCTCCCCTCCCTGCAAAGGGGGGTAAGAGCTCTGCCAGGTGGCAGCTCTCCTCCCGAGATGGTTTACACCCTCCTGCAAGAAGACTAAATGTTATTTAATTTGTGACTGCGAGTTGAATAAGACTCAATTAATTTCTGCCTCTTGTGAATTTGCGATGGGGAATTCTCACCTGTGATGCCAGATGAGTCCTAACTGTACCATGCATGACTCAAGACACTTAAACTGCTCTATTAATGAGTGTTTTAATAAATGTTCTATCTTTGTACGGACAATTTCCTGCCGTGTGACAAGCTTGGCACGATGGCCATCCAAACCTTGGTCCCATGGTCAGCCCGTGCTGAGGACGAAGGCGACCCTGGTGCCGCCGAGCGTCCTGGGGGCTGCAGCACTCGCGGGATGGGCCCGGTTACGGCCCGCAGGTACCGGCCGGCCCTCCGAGCCCCCGCTCGTTTTGAAGCCGGGGGCAAGGCTGGGTGCCACGGCCGGGGGCCGCCAGCCGCGCCCCTACCTCCGCCCGCTCGTCTGCGGCCCCTCCAGGTTCCGCCGGGATCGAGGCCTCGGCGGCGCAGCAGGGCGAAGGCAGCGGGGCTGCGGCTGAGGCCGGGGCCGCTCCCGGGAGGCCCCAGGCCGCGGTGCTCGCCCCGCCGCCCTCCCCGTCCCGTGGCCGGCGGCCCCGCGCCTCTCCTCCCCGCTCCCTCCCTGCCCCCCGCTTCCGCGGGGCGCCGGGCGCCCGAGGGCGGCGGGGCCGCAGCGGGACGGGTTCGTCGCTTCAGCTCTTCCTTTGTCGCTCAGGGGCTTCCTCCCTCCCTCCCTCCGCTCCCGCTCCCGGCTCCGGAGCTCGCCTTTCCCCCAGCCTCTCGCCGCCCTCCCTTTGCTGCGGCCCTGCCCTGCCCTGCCCTTCCCCGCCGCGGGCACCCGTGGCCCCGCAGGACCGGCCTCCCAGCCCGCCGGCTGGCACGGAGCGAGGCCCCCGGCACGGAGCCGCTCCGCTGCCCGCCCCTCCGGGGCCCGGTGCCGCCGCCCCGGCTGCAGGGCTGCGTTCCCCGCGGGAGCCGCCGCCGCCACCCCGAGCCCCCCCCCGCGGGACCCCGCGCTCACGTGGGCGGCGCCCTGCCCCGCACCGACCCCGCCCTCCCGCCGCCGCCTCCTATTGGCCGCCTACCGGTCGGCGGGCGGGCCGCTTTGTGACGTCACGATCAGCTGTCGGAAGGTCCCGATTTGTGCGGGGGAGCGGCGGGCGCTCGGCAGAACCGCGCGATCGGCACCGGCACCCGCACCCGCACTACCTCAGCGCCTCCCCGCCGCTCCCTCCCGCCGCTCCCCGCCGCGGTGCCGTTACGGGCAAGGTGAGTCTCCCGCCGACCGGGGTCTGCGCGCTGCCGGGGGTCGGGACGGCCGGGGGCGGGCAGGGCTCGGGCGGAGCGGGCTCTCACCGCCTCCGTCTCCTCCCGCGGGGGGGGGGGGGGGGGGGGGCAGGCGGCGGGGGTCCGGGGCCCCCCCGCCGCCGCCCCCCCCCCCCCCCCCCCCCCCGCGCCTGTTGTTTGTTTCTTCATCACCGGATTAAGATTCGAGGTTGGTCTCCGCTCCCATTGGCTCCGCTATAGTGACGTCGGCCTCATTTGCGTATGACATTGAGACGTCATGAGGCCGGGCCCCCCTCGGTCCCCCCCGCGTTCCGGGCGCGCTTGTCCTGCCGTGACCCGGCGGAGCGCAGCCTCCTCCGGCTGCCGTGCCCGGGGTGCCCGGGGGGGTTTTGGGGGTGCGTGGGGCTTAACGATAGTGGCAGCGCGTGGGCGTCCCTCCCGTGTCCCTGCAGCTGCTCGGCCGGTATCGCCCCGCGAGTCGCTGCCGTGGGTTTCCCCAGGCAAGTTGCAGAGGTGGACGCGTCTCCCAGTTTTTATTAGAGGCTGTTTGGGTGAAAGCGTGGCTTTTGAAAAGGGAACGCGAGTGGGTAATACAGACATTTACGTAACATCGAAATAGCTCCATCTGTATTCTCCGCTCAGCTGACTGCTTTCCAGCAGATGCTTGACGCTTTCGAACACCTCCGTCTTTAGATCTCGATTTACTTTGTCAGTCCCAGCGGTCTTAATGAGATTTGGGCCCGTGCTTAGATATTTTTATTGAGTTTAACTGCGATGCCCGGGCAGGAGCCGTGGGGCCACGCGTAGCGGGTGAAGGATGCTGGCGGTGCCAGGCTGAGGCGCGTGCCCTGGCGTCCCGCGGTGCCACCGGCGCGGCACCGCCGTGTGCCAGGATGCTGAGCTCACGAGTAGGTCGGGTACCGCACGTAGCGGCTACTGTTGTTATGACTGCTCTAAGAGCACCTGCTTTGGGACAGCTCAAAAATGTCATCGGTCCTAAAAGGTCAACTCAGGCCTCTCGCCTGGGACTGCAGCAGCTGGGCTGAGCCTGGGAGGCCCTGGGCACTAAACCTGCTCCCATCGGAGGGGCTCATCTGCTGAAAAACTTGGACTCTGTGGAGTGTCACTGTAGAAACGTGCTAAAAAAGGCGTTATTGCTTTTGTAGTTTTTTTATACATATATCTATACATTTATGTCTCTTGTGTGCAGGGGAGCTACAGCCCTGCTTAGAGAGCCTGAGCAAAGGCACTGGCACCCTGGGGTCCCAAGCTGCTGGCTTAAAGTGCCGCTCCTGGGACCAGCACCACCCACTGCTGACAGGGCTGAGCTGGGTGGGCGCCCAGTGCTGTCGCTAGTTTGGCCGAGGCTTTGCTGGGGTAGGAAACCATCCCAGAAACAGGTGTTGGGCTCCAGTACAGGACTGGGCTGTACCTTCTTTCCCACCGGGCTTAGTCTACAAAGTGCCAGGAACAACTTTTTTTGCTCTAAAATAAATCTTTCCTCTCCTTTTATATTGCCCCCCCCAGAGGAAAAAAAAAAAAATAAAAAGAAAATACAAAAGCTTTCTGCTGGAGCCCACTGTCACCATTAGGAACCCGTTGCATCAAATTGGTGCTTATCTGGCCGAACACGAAAGGAAAAACATAATGGAAGTTTTTCCCCTTGAGAATAAACCGGTATCACCTGCTCATAGCAAGACTGGAAAAACCTGAGACATGAACTCTTATCTAAGAGCTTTTTAGTGCGAATTGCACAGCGAGCCCTGCGCAGGCAAGCCTCACCCCAGCCCACTCGTGGCCCCGGGCGGGCTCAGGACAGAGCTGGCGGGGAGCTCAGGGCTCCTGCGGTATCGAAGTCCAGCCTGCCAGTTAGTGTTCAGCCTCCTGCGCTTTACGGAGGGTGTGACGCTGGGGCTGCTCCCCTCTCAACGCGCACCCTCCTAGGGATGTTTCACCTAGCACGTCCCAGAGAGGAAACTTCTAAAATTTCATAAGGACAGCTCATGGCAAATCTAAAAATTTCTTGCTTGCTCAGATCATGCTGGCCACTGACAGATTTTCCAGGGCTCTGTGCGATGACATCAAATAGCAGAAGGTCGGGTTTGTCCTTGGGGCAAGGACCTTTCCTGCAGCAGTTACACAAGGGAGCCGGTGCAGATGGGGACACCAGCTCCAAGAAAAACACCCCCCTTTCTGCAACCCCAAGTTCCCCTCCTTCAGGTGGGATCTGGAGGAGCACGTGGGGACTCCTGTCCACACTGAGCTCCTGGGCTGGCTGAGGAAAGCGCTTCCAGGTGCTGGCTTGGTCTGCCATTAATAATAAGAGTCTCAGGACAAAGCGTTTTTTGGGGAATTTTTCTAACTACTCTGCCTTCTCCCCCCTCCACTTCCCTGCTCTGCAGTGGAAGAGGCTCTGGCTGTGAATCAGCCTCTGGGTTGCTGGAGTCAGTCTGTCCGTGCCGGCGGCAGCCTCGGGGTCCAGCTCTGCCTGTGTGGCCAGAGCTCCCCAGGGGAACCCCATAAACGAGGCTGCTGGCAAAGCAAAGGGATCAGCAGGAGCTGTAGCACAGTTGTTGAGTGAGCAAATGCATTAATCCAGCCCTGCCAAACTGTCCCGTGCAAGCCCCTGCCAGCTCTGGTCCCTTCCTCAATCGGGAGGGATAGAGGAGAGCGCAGGGATGCTTCACTTGTCATTTTTTGGGGTGATGAGCAGGGCCCCCCCAAGCTACCCAGCTGCCAGACCCCCTTCTCCTCCACTTTGTGTTTCCATGCTAGGTTTAGGATTTTGGTACATACAGCACGGCGAGAGCAGCCTGTGAAACGCTTGTCTAATTTAGGTAAAATGAGTTGAAAATAACATTTCCCAAGTGGGTTGGAGGAAGGCACCTGATTTATACCTCCAACGCCTGCCGTGATGACTGCACGGGGTATTCTTAGCTCTGCCGAGGAAGGACCGCTTCTGCCGCTTGTCAGCAGCATCCCTCCTGCCACCGAGTATTTATGGAAAGTTTCAGGGAGCCTGTTGCCATTTCCAAGTGGAGTTGCTGTTGTTCTTGCAGCCTGTGACTTTTGGGAGCTGCCAGCCCTGCAAAGCTGCGGCTCCTGCCCCGGCAAGCTCCTGGCACATCCCAGGGCTTTACTGCCAATCCTTGTGCCTGTTCTTGGCTCCTGGGGTTATTTGCAGCGATGGTGACGCAGAAAACTAATTACTGTGTCGAGGTTTCTGAAGGGGGAAAAAAAAACCCTCAGTGCATTACGGTTTCCTTACTCCTACTTTAACTGTTAATATTTAATACCCTCTGGCTGGCTTTAAAAGGACTTTCTGGGAGGATTCTGATAAACTTCAGTCATTAAGAAACTCATCTGTCCCCAAGTGAGCATCAGCTGTGGGCTGTCCCCTTGTGCTGGCAGTGGCCTGGGATGGGGTTGACAGGCGGAGTAAGGGAGCCTGGGAAGGGTGGCAGCAGCTTGTGCCCCAGCGCTGGCCATACCCCCTCCGCAGATGCGGGACATCACGCAGTAATGATACGGGTGGGCTGAAAGAAGGCACCAGAGCTCTGAGCAGCCCTGGCCACCGCACGGGCAGAGGAGCCTCCTCCTGCTCCAAACTGCTTCTGTGGGCACCGCCTCTGCCCGGCGACAAGGCGCTGCTTGGGCAGCCGTGCCTTAAACCCCCTCGCAGGGACACACGCGGGTCCCTCCTGCGCTGCAGTTCCCGTGGGGCTGCCAGCCCCAGTTCCTCTGGTGTAAATGGGGCAAACGTTTGCTGCAGGGAAAGCGGAGGCTTTCCAAAAACCTGGAGAACTTTGGAGCTTGATCTGCCAATGGCTGTGGGCTGTCCCAGCCAGAAAAGGGCTTGGTGGAAACTGCAGGGACTGAGGTGGCGTGTGGCCATCTCGCTGTCTGGGTGCTGTTGGTAGCAGCTGGCCAAGGAGCCTTTTGTCATGTGAAGGGCCAAGAGAGTCACCCCCAGCCCTCCATGATGGTGACACTGAGGAGCTGATGTTCTCGGTGGCTTGTGGGGAGGGTCTGGAGTGACTCAGGGATGATGCACTGATCACATTGGCCAGGAGCTGCTCCCTTCTAGGGTGGATGGGAGATCATAGACTCACAGACGCACAGAATGGTTTGGGTTGGAAGGGACCTTCAAAGACCATCTAGTCCAACCCCTCTGCCGTGGGCAGGGACATCTTCAACTACATCAGGTTGCTCAGAGCCCCGTCCAACCTGACCTTGAACACTTCCAGGGATGGGGCATCCACAGCTTCTCTGGACAACCTGGGCCACTGTCTCACCACCCTCACTGTGAAACATTTCTTCCTTGTGTCCAATCTGACCCTACCCTCTTTCAGTTTAGAACCACTGCCCCTTGTCCTGTCACTACTGGCCCTGGTAAAAAGTCTTTCTCCGTCTTTCTTATCAGCCCCCTTTAAGTATTGAAAGGCTGCAAGAAGGGTGCCTGGGGCCTTCTCTTCTCCAGGCTGAAAAATTCCAACTCTCTCAGCCTTTCTTCACAGCAGAGGTGCTCCAGCCCTCTGACCATTTCCGTGGCCTCCTCTGGACCCGCTCCAACAGGTCCATGCCTGTCTTGCACTGGGGACCCCAGAGCTGGACGCGGTGCTCCTGGTGGGGCCTCACACGGGTGGAGCAGAGGGGGAGAATCCCCTCCCTCGACCTGCTGGCCACGCCGCCTGTGATGCCGCCCAGGATACGCTTGACTTTCTGGGCTGCGAGAGCACGTTGCCGGCTCATATCCAATTTGTCACCCACCAGTGTCCCCGAGTCCTTCTCCGCAGGGCTGCTCTCAACCCATCCGCCCCCCAGTCTGTGCCGGTGCTGGGGATTGCCCCAACCCAGGTGCAGGACCCTGCACTCGCCCTTGTTGAACTTCATGAGGTTCCCATGAGCCCACTCCCCCAGCCTGCCAAGGTCCCTCTGGACGGCATCCCTTCCCTCCGGTGAATCCACTGCTCCACTCAGCTTGGTGCCATCCACAAAGCTGCTGAGGGTGCATCTCGGAGATAAAGAGCCTGATCCTGCCTCTTTAACACAGCGTTGCCGAGGATTTCAGAGCAGACAGGATAAAGCGAGGGTGACGATTAAAGCTCATTTTGGTCCTTGCTTGTCAGGATCTAGCTTCTGTCTCCAGCCCACAGGTTTGGTCCCGAAGGCTTTGCCAGCTGCGCTGGCAGGAGCTCCCCCGCAGCTCCCCGAGCACCGCCGGGACCGGCCCTGGTAGGGCTGCTCTGACGCTCGGGAAGCCTTTGCTCTCTTCCCACGAGGCCCGTCTGATCACGCTGACTGTCCCTCTGCCCAGCTCCTGCTCCGGCCAGGACCGGCAGCCAAGGCACAGTCTGGCCAACCATCCCCAGGCAGCCCTTCCGTGAGGATCACGGCACGGTGCAGCACCCTGGCGCTGCCGGCTCCGTCCGCGCTGCTGCCAACCCATGGTTGCTCTCGCAGGTTTTACCGGCGAACTGACCTCCCCAAGGTCCTGTTTAGGATTTTGGTGTCCCCAGGCAGCGGGAGCTTGTGGGGCGAGGCAGGCTTGCTTTATCCAAGGGGCTGATCCTGCAAGCTCTGCCCTGCCTGCGTAGCCCCGTGCACCACGGTACAGCCTGGACCCCTCACACCGGCGGGTGGTTGAGGGCCACCCCACACCCCCTGGCACGGAGAGGCGGGTAGCTGGTGATTTATTTAAATTCTTTGGGGAATGATCCTTTAAAATGATCCATCTCAACTTTTGCTCTTGGGGGAGCTTTTAACTCTTTCCTGCTGCCCCGGAGCTATCGCAGCTGCCTGCGAGCCCCTTTGCCCAGCCCTCCCAGTGTGCCATGGCTTTGCTCTGGAGCAGGACGACCCTGACAGCCCGTGATCACGGGGGTGGCTGTGCGTGATGGCAGCGTGGTTATCCCAGGGCCTTTAATTACAGAGACAAAGAAAATGAAGTTAAGTTTGGGAGAGGGAGCAATTGAAACTAATAGTATCTGCTGTGTCTTGTGTCTTCAGGACAGGAAAGTTATCTTCGGCTTAGGGTGGGCACCCGTGGAGTCCAGACACTTCAGCTCCTGGCTTTCCCGTTGATGCACCCTGTGATTTTTTGGGGGACTAGTTTCTAAGCAGGTGGGTGCTGGGGGAATGAGTGCAGCTCCCGGGGGGGCTGGAGGGGGAGACTGGCTTTGCTGCTGTCCAGTGAAAGCTGCTGTCAAGTTTTAACAAAATAAAAATCAGAGGTTTTCTGCTCTCTGTTTTGACTGTGTAATTTATCATTTGGCTTTGAACTTGCTCAAGGATGAACTCCTTACTGGGGGCTCTCCAAGCCGAGCCTGCAGAGCGGAGGGGAGCGCTCTCGTGCCGTCTGGGCAAGGAGTTTCGGCAGGGCTGTGTGTGCGAGCCAGCCCGCGGTCCAGCAGCAAGCTCTTTCTAGGATGGCTTTGCTGAGGCAACGGGGAGGATCTCTGCCTGGCTCAGACCTTGGCCTGCGGTAGCTGCTTGGGTGCCTTTCTGGGTGACCTTCCCCTCGCAGCTGGGCTGGGGCCACCGGCCTCCTCCCGTCCCCTGTGTGCCAGCTCTCATCCCCAGCCCTCTGCTGTTGTGTGGCATGCGCATCTGGGGGGGAAAGACTGACATTTGCACGTAGGTCACTGGCCAAGGCAGGCCGAGAGCATTTCCAGCGTCCTCCCCAGCGAGGCAGGCTCAGGGTGCAGCACAGGGGACCCCGCTGTCCCCAGCCCCCTTCAGCCCTGGTGCGTCACCCTGAGAAGCTGCACGGTGACGCTGGGGTCAGCCTTGGCTCAGCACTTCTGCCACAGCCTGGGAATGCCGCAGGCAGAGCTGCTCCAGCTCAAAAAGCGCATGAACCTGCTCCTGGCCTTGCACCGGGGCAGGGCTGTGGTGGTCTCGGGGGCTCGGAGCCCCCCGTGCCTGCCGGGGGCTGCTGGGTGCTTCCTGCCCCTCTCCCTCCTGCCTGGGGACCTGGGGAAGGGCAAACAGTGGGAAGCCCTGAGACATCACCAGCAGGTACCTGGGAGCGATGGGGTTTCTGCCACAGTTAGATATGTAATAAATTTATTAAATAAATAATACTAACATAATATTAAAAGATACTTAATAAATAGGCAAGTGCTCCAGGCAGCTGCCAGATTTCAGATTGCAGGCAGGGAGAACTGGCATGTGATGAAGCCATGGCTGTGTCCCGCGGCCTTCAGGGCTGTCCTGGGTGCCCTTTGCCAGCCTGGCCCGGGGGAGGCTGGATGCGCACGTGGGTCCCAGGGGAGGGAAATCCCCACCCTGCTCAGCACGGAGCACACGAGAGCCCGGTGGGCCAGCTGCCATTCATTGCCCAGCTGGATAGCAGCCCCTCTTCGTGTTGTTTCCCTAACTTATATTATTATGCTTTAATGCTCCAGGAAGGGGGGTGTCTGGATAATTTAATCGTGGGCGCACTGGAGGATAACAGAAAGGCTGTGGCTTTGCTACGGTCGTGGTGATGGGGGCTGGGAGGGGAGAGCTGCCTTAGCTGTACCTGCAGCTCTCACTGCAGGCAGAGGAAATGACTCCGTCATGTCTCAGTGCCCCAAAACCCCCCGCTCGGCATTTCCAGGGGAAGCCAGGAACCCTCTTAGGACACAGAGTGGGGAATCCTCGCTGACCCCTGATTCATCGTGGCGAGAGGCTCCTTGAGTCTCAGCCAAGTCTGTTTTGAATGCTCCATCCCAGCCGGGACCCAGCTCACTCACCTGCAGCTGCTCCCCGCGGATGGATCTGGGCGCAGGGTGCGAGTGGAAGGGATGGACCACGGCAGTGGGGGGCTGCCCTCCCGAGGGAGTGGGAAGCGCGTGGCGCTGGCAGGGGCTGGACCCCTGAGCACTGGGGTCTGGAGCTGGGCGCGGTTGTAGCCGCATGGTCTGCCCTGCACCTGGGGAGCAACTAAAGTCACCTGGGGCTTGAGACCTCCTCGAGGGGACAGGTAGCGTCACGCTGCTGCCCCGGCCGTGCCAGGGAGGGAGAGCTGGGTGTTGTGGGGCTGCTTCGTGCTCCAGCCCTCCCTTCTGCATCCCGGGGTGGCAGAGATGCAGGATGAGCCCCCAAAGCCCAGGGGATCCCACCCATGGGGAAAGGCTCCCCTTGGTTTTTCATTTGCTGCCTGTGGAGCAGATGTACCTCCGGAGGCACCTAAGAGAAGGCAAAAGGCACAGTGATCCCACAGTGGATAATGCAAGCGTGCCTGAGCCCCAGAACCGCAGTAAGCGCCCAGGCCAGCCGCCCTTCCCAGCAGCGCTGAGGCTGGAGAGGCTGCTTCGCTGGGGGGGTCTGAGCTAGAACTTGAGCTGTTGACGAACTGGCACGTGTACGGACCGAGGCTCGGACGCATCGTGCCTCCCTGCGCCCTTCTCATTCCACGTTGCCCAGAGCAGATGGGGCTTGACCGGGGTCCGTGACCATTTGCAGGCTCTACGCCACCTTGGTCAAACGGGGGGTTTGCCCTCTAAATGCACCCACGGCAACGTGCCAAGCGAGGCAGCACACAGCTGTCCCCTCTCCCCGCATCTAGCTCTTGATGGCATTTTAATGCCCTTTAATGTCTCTGGACCAAAAAACATTTTATCCACACAAATATCACTCTGCACCTTGTGGCTGCCAATCTGTCTGCGCCTGTCCAAGAGCTTTGCAGTCGTTAATAAAATTAGCGAGCCCTAACCTTGCCCTGAACTGCGGGGAATGTGTTTCCCCAGGGGTAAACCAGTGATGAGCGTAGATGGCGCAGAGACTCGCCCAGGGCCGGGATGACGCCGTCCTCGCCCTGCCCCGCTGCGAGGGGGACAGCGCGCTCGCTACCGCTCGCTCCTGCACACTGATGTCTGTGCGCTCGGGGCCAAGACACAACCCATAGCCAAGTGCTTTGTCCCGTGGCTCTTTCTAAGGTCCTTGTAAAGGAGCAGTGATGCCACATGTGACAGTGTCATCTTTTGGGGCTGGAGGGTGGCAGTGGAATGCAGCTGCATGAGAAGAGCATCCCTGCAGATATACACACACACGGAGCGACGATAACAGTAATGGCTCAAAATAAACCAACCTCAAGCAGGCATGGGCACAGGCAGGGCCTGAGCAAAGGGCTAGCAGGGCTTCTCGGGACCCAGCTCGAGGAGGGGAGGGTGCCACGCTGGCGTGGCTGTCAGTGGGTCGGTGGTGGGTTTCAGGGATGGCTCGTGCCATCGTCCTCAGATAGGGCAGCACTATCGCACCCTTTGCCCTGCCCTTCCAGCAAAGCTTCGTACCACCAGCCCCGCTCGATGCCTGTTCAGTGCCGGGGCGGCAGGTCCCCCCCGACTTTGGGACAGTGCTCGGCTCTGCCCCTGCCAGCTCCGGCGGATGGGTCCCCAGGACACGCTGCCCGTGAGGAAGGGGACGCGATGTGGGGCTCAGTGCAGGCGGGGGGCTGCAGGGTGCAGGCACCCAGCCCTTCAGTGCTGCTTTCAGATGCTGTGTGTGATGCCCTTGGAGATGCCAGCAGCTGGGACAGCCCACAGCACAGATCAGTGCCAGATCCACCTTTTCACCGTCGTGTCCGGCCATCTGAGCCCCGGGGATGCAGGAGGGCCATGCTGCCAACCAGTCCAAATGCATTATTCCTTTTTCATTCCCTTTTACAGGCCTTTGCACTGAAGCCAAGTGAAGAACCTCAGAATTGCACTACACGCCATTTAACTCAGCTACAATTTTGCTAGCAGCAAAGCATCTCCGCCACCACCGAGACCTCGAGTGCTGTTTTTCCCCCTCCCTGCCCATCGCTCCCGTCTCCGCGCCTGAAAGCCAGTGCTCAGCAGTAGCTCTAACTCACCGCCCATCCTGCTGGACTGCCCCCCGCCATGTTTCAGCGTCTCACCAGCCTCTTCTTCAGCGACAGCAACACGCCGGAAGGCCTGGAGGAGCCCAAACCCTTTGTCGAGGAGGAGGAGGAGGAGGATGGCTGGCTCATAATTGATCTTGCAGGTGAGAAAAGCAGGGGGGACTGGTTTCCCACAGCCTCTGCTGCACCTTGTCTCTCCGGAGCTGGGCAAACCCCTTGAGGTGACAGCAGATGAGCTTCCACCACTAATGGTCAGCTCTGCCCTTCATCCCTCCTCCCCTGGTCCCCCCGCCCTGCCTGTGGTGCCCAGCCCTGTGGTCAGGGCGGCACCCCCGACCTGATCCTCCTTTTTCCCTTTCCTCTCCTGGTGGTGGTTCCCGACGTTCCGCCAGTGTGGGAGCAGCAGCAGCGTCCCCGGCCAGGGCTGCTGCTGCCCGGGAGCCTCCGGGTGCCTCTGTGCCAGGACTGGACCCTGGCACAGCACCGGCCCGGGGAGGTCACCCAGGGTTTCGGTGCGGTCCTGCCCGCAGGGGGCTTGGTGGGGGACGCCAGCCCACGTGGGCCGTCTGCCTGCGAGCTGTGGCAGTGCCGTGGCCTCGGCTAAGCTGTGCCGTGGGCGGCACTTTGCCCAGAGGAGCTGGGCTCGGCCGCTCCCCGCGACGCCCCTGAGGAAGCAAACCGGGAGCCTGTTCCCCTGGGGAAACCCCAATCCCCGGGTGCTGGTGGAGGGGGCCGGGGTTTTCCCCATGCGAGGGCAGGCAGCGGTGGTGCCTGCCTGTCCCAGCTGGGGACGTGCCACCCACGCTCTGGCCATGTTTGGGTCATTTGAGTCCGTCAGGGGAGCAAGTCTCCACTCCAAAGGGCTTATCTTCCCAAATCACTGCCAGTGCCCATGCCAGCAGCGCTCAGACGAGGCATGTTTGCTGCAAGGTCCCCATACCTAGAGATCCCTCGAGGGTTCCCTGTTCCCAGGGACAGTGACAACCGTGGGGAGCCCCATTTGACACCAGCCAGGTCAAATTCCGTGTGTGCAGAGAGCTCCTCCAGCTCCATTAAGACCTTGGCGTTGCTATTGTAGGGTCGATGACTCAACCGATTGTAATGATAATTTTATGACCTTTTGCTTGCAAATTGAGCAGCGAACTTAGACAAACAAGCCTGCCTGTGCAGGAGCTCCTCCGTGGCCACGCTCTGCTTTTGCAGCCTCTAGTGGTGCCCCAGCCCAGGGGTTCACGAATGTATCCTGCAGGTTTCGGAGGAGGGTTTCGTCCTCCCTCTGGCAGGCATCTGTCCTCCGAGGAGATGCTCCCTGCCTGTCCCCTGTGCACCGAGCAGAGCTCGGTTTTGTGATGCGAGTCATTTGTGAGGGTTTTTCCCCCATGCGGTGAGCTGGAGAGGGGACCGGAGCATGGACAAGCCTGGGACGGGGGACAGGGACAGCCCCATGCCTGGTGGGAGCACTATGGAGAACTGGTGGAGGTGGATGGGTGGCGTGGGCACGGGCAGCCATGGAGGATTCCCTGTCCTCTGGGCTCTCTGGTGACTGTCGCGGAGGGTGTCACAGCAGTGACACGGGAGGGGCTGGTTGCAAGGAGGTCTCTGGAGCAATGGGCACGCAGCCGCCACGTGTCGGGGCCAGCTGGCAACGGCTGCAGCATGCCCAAAGCATGCCAGAAGGAGCCAGGAGTTCCCCAGGCAGAGAAACGCTGGGCTGTGCCCTGATCCCCTGGGTCCGAGACTGGAGCCGGCTCAGCAGGGACCCAGGGATGACCTTGGTACAAAAGGCTCCCATTTTTTTTCCAATCAAGTGGCCAGGCTGCGGTGCAGAGCCGGCTTTCAGCAGTGTGTCTACCTGAGAACTGCCACCCCACTGCTAATCACCACCGGCACCGCTGCCGCCTTTTCCCGTAGCATTCCCTGGCCAGTGAGGGACTGATTTATTTCAGCCCTATTTCTGAGGCTGGAGTTATGCAAAGGACTTTAAAAACTAAACCCGCTGTCTCCAGCCCCCATCCTTCACCTTCAAGTCATGGTGGCCAGAAAGCATCTCACAGCCTGGCTCCCTCCCAGCAGCACGGCAGCCTAACAAGCCTCCGAATTCGTTCCCTCTCAGCTAGGTCTTTGACCCACAGGTTGCAAAACGCATCCGAATTAACCAGATCTCCCAGGAGCGTTTCAGTTGCCCCTCTCACCCCATCAGCCAGCCTGGCTCTGCTCAGCACCCAGGGAGGGGGCAAAGAGCATTTCCTGGTGCTTAGCGATACAGCTGCAAGTCACCCAGGGATTTGGGGACCCCAAAATATTCCTTGTGACATTAAAACCCACCTTGGCAAAGGATGGGGACAGGTAGCCATGGACGGCTGGGGCAGGGTTCAGCCACGCTGGGTCCCCTGCTCCCTGTGCCCACAGCCCCCCCGTTGCGGGAGCGCTGCCGGACCAGGAACGCTCCAGCCAGGCTCAGCGGCTGTCTCCAGGCTGACAAATAATCTCCAGCCCGGCATGTCAACAACTATTAATAGCTTGATATCCACTGACCTGAAGAAAGACGCTCTCGTGTTCACAAGGCTAATTGTGGCCTGCCCTAAGCCCCGGGCTGGGGCATCGTCTGCGGGTGGGGCCGGGGACATGCTGGGTGGCAAATGCCGGCCCCATGCTTCATGTGCTGTATTTCTCCACCGCAAGAACACATTCACCTCTGGTTTCTCCTGCACCCTCGCCCAGCTGCAGGGTCACATGTGTCCATATAGATACTGCACCGCATCCCCCCCGAGACCAGTTCCCTCGAATCCCCCTGATGAGGCCGGGAACGGGTCTGGGTATCCCGATGAGCCCAACATTAGGCGCAAGCACCCTTCCCATAACACAACCAGTAATTCTGAGCACAGGCAGAAAAGCACCAGCCCAAGTGCTTTTGCCAGGCAGAGGTGAGGAAGGGAAGGCGAGGAAGGGAAGGCGAGGAAGGCTGGGGTGTGGGGGGCAGCTGCTGGCTCAACCACACAAAACTCGGCCGCTAATGGACTGAAGCTGAAGGCGCAGCGAAAACCCTTGCTGAAGAATTTATTCCCCTGGTTTCTTCCAGAAAAAAGGTGTGAACTGTTTTTTTTCCTGTGTGTGTGCTTGGTTTCAATGTTTGCAAAGTGCCGGGCGGCGTTTGCAAGCGCAGGCGGGCCAGCGCTCCTCCAGAGCGGCACGGCACGGCTCAGGTGCCGTAAGAACAGGCAAAAGCAGTGTTTCTTGCTGGCTGAATTTCTTCCTTCGTTTTGAGAAGGAAAAAAAATTGCTGCGGTAAACCCTGCTGGTTTCCTCAACTTTTTGGTTAACTACCAAACTAGGACCATTTCCATTGCTTGCTGGCTTAGCAAAGCCGGACCACGCAGCACCGGCAGCGGCCCCGGTGCGGAGGCTGCTGGTTGGGGTGCGATGCGGGGCACTGCTGGCGTCTCCCTCCCCACGAGGTCCCATCGACGCCGTGCCCGACTCCAGCGATGGTGATGGTGGGGGGGTGTCTCTTGCACTAACGATGCCCCTTTCTCTCCCCCTCCCCTCCCCACTGTACATGGTGTGTGTGTGTCCCCGCTGCACCCTGCATGGCTCTGCACCCCCGCCACCCCCAGGCAGCCGTGCCCGCCCCGGCGCAGCCCGGCGAGTGGGTGCTGGCGGTACCGGGCGCTCGGCACGATCCCGCCCGGCACCCCCGAGTCCACCGCCGCTGCCGGCCGCTTCCCCGGCTCCGGCCGGTCCCTGCTTGATGGACGAGAGTTGGTTTGTCACCCCTCCCCCCTGTTTTACTGCAGAGGGGCCCAGCCCCGGCGGCGTGGGGAGCAACCCCATGGAGGACCTGCTCATCGAGCACCCCAGCATGTCCGTCTATGTCACCAGCACCCTCGAGGTGGACGGGGAGGGCCCCGAGGACGATGCTGCCGGGTGAGTGCGGCTTGGGAGTGCTCGCTGGGGGCTGCCGGCCGCAGCACTCGCTGGGGAACTGGGGTGGGGGGTCAGTCCCGGCATCCCCAATCACCGCGTACGCCTGGGAGCATTTTGCCCGCACTGCCCAGGGAAAGAGTGGGGCTGTGAGGGACCTCGGTGTCCCCACATCCCACCTCGGGGAGCACCCCCACACCTGGCAGGGTGCCCTGGCCGGCACTGTGCAAGGGTGGCAGACTCCGTGGCCCAAAATACTCTGCTAAGGGGATCTCGACGCCATGTTGAAATGGCCGTGGGTGCGGGACTGTGAGCGTGCCGCCGGGCTGCGGCGGGAGAGGGCTGCATCCCCCTCCCCTGCCCCAAGCAGGGTCTCCTGGCGCGGCCGCCCATGCCGATGCCGCCTGTCACCCCAGTGCCCGTCCAGGGGGGTTTGCCAGGCTGGGCTTAAACACGGGGTTTTGCACAGGTATGGCACAAGCAAAGCAAACCCAACAGGACAAGGTGGCCCTTTGGGCACACTGGTCCCCCCAAGATGCCTGGGTCCCCCAGGCAGGAGGGTGCTGCAGCCCCCCCCGATCCCCCTCCTGGCTCCGTACTGGCCCGGCACAGGGGTGTCCCACAGCCGCGGGGGATGCCATCAGCCATGGATGTAGATGTTTGTCTCTGCCCCAAAGTCCAGCTTAGCGGGGGGGAGGTTAAACAGAAGTGCCCCAAATGGCCCCACTGCCCTCTCCTCCCCCAGGAGCTGTGGGATGGAGCCCCCCCACCTCCTTCCCCAGGGCCACAGCCTCGCTGCAGCCCCCGGGGAGCTCTGCCCTCTCCCCGTGGCTGCCCTCCGCTGCCCCGTGGCACCGGGAACGCCCTGACCATGCACACGCTCAGCCCTGCTGCTGCTGGCCGAGCCCGGGGTCCCCCTGTGCCGCGGGGTCCCTGCTGCCCCCGGTCCCAGCCCTCCAGCGTCTCCCCGGGATGCCCTCACCGGGGCGGGGAGGAGGAAGCACCTCCCCTGTGCCACAGCGTGGTTGATTACCCACCGCACAAGGCTTTGGGGTGAACCTCCGCCCAGGCCAGGGGACACTGTTCCTCCAGGACTTCTCTCTTTGCAACGTCTCCCTGAGGCCACAGATTGATCTCAAGAGCTTCAGAGGAACCTCATCCCTGGAGGGTGTAGAGAGAGGGCCAAAGGGAGCTAGCAGCGGGCCAGAAGACCAAACGGGTCACAAGCGGGATGGAAATGGGGCAGGGCTTGGCTTCCCTCCACTGTGCTCAAGGGACTTAGCCACTGGGGGGGACCGTAGAGATGCCCCGTTCCTGCTGGTGTCTGAATTTATCCTGGGTGTCCTAGAGGCCACCTATGCCGGAGCGTCCCCACCCTCGGCAGGCTGCTGGGGTGGAAGGGGGCCGGGTCCGTCCGGGGGGCGTGGCGTGACGGGGCGGAGAGGTTTGGAGACCCCGCTCCCCTTCTTGCTGGGGTGGGCGAGAGCCAGGGGCCAGAGGCCGCTGACGGCCCCTTTCTCTGCAGGGAGGTGCCAGAGCCCCGGCTGGAGCGGCACGTGCCGCACCACAGCAGGTCCCTCTCGGTGAAGGCTGCCATCTTGGAGAAGGTCGGGCAGGTGCGGCGGGTGCAGCGAGCCAAGCAGCTGGCGGAGAAGCACCGGCTCAGCCAGAAGGCGCTGCAGCGGCAGAACCGGGCCTGCCAGCGCCCGCTGCGCCGGGCCAGGCAGCACGCTGGGACCTTCGTCCACCAGCCCTGCCAGCGCCACTGCAACTACTGACGTCGCCGGGACGCCCGCGCCGCTGCTGCCCCCCGGCGCGGGGAGACTTCACCCCCCGCCCCGACACCAGCCGCCCTGGGGAGCACCGGCCCCGACGAACACCGGTGACACCGGGCTGCGGTTTCACTCCAACTCCCCACGCACACCTGCACGCCCGGTCCCCCACTCCTCGTCTTCCTCCCCCCGCCCTCCGCTGCTTCCCCCGCCCTTCGCCCCCAACACTGGCCGGGCCAGCAGCCCCCAGCCTTCCCCCCTCCACCCTCACGGCCATGCCAGCCTTCACGCGGGAAATCGGTATTCCTGGTGAAATCACCCGTTTCCGAAATCCACGGTGAAGCCTGTTTGTCCTGACGAGCCTGTGACATCAGTGCCTTTCTTCATGACGTCATGACTCCACGTATAGCCAGACTGGGATGTCACAAGCAGAGACACCAAGCGGAAGTGAAAAGAGCAATGAAGCAACAAGATTTGGGATTTTTAGGAAAATCTCATCAATGACTCTAAATAATGCTTCCTCCCCGCCCCAAACAGCAAATACCCCCTTCCCTCCTTGATTTCTTAATTACATTTTTACCATGATAAAACAAAAACCCCAGTGCCCGTCCCGCAAGGGCTTGTCATGGGGAAGAGCTGGTGGAAACCTTCATGGCAGGGTCAGCTGGGCGGCTCGTGGTGCCTCGTGGTGTGTTTTTTAAAGACAACCTTAAAAGCAATCTCAGGAAACCAAGCACCGTCCCAGCACCTCGCCGGAGCCCTTGGCCGCCGCGCCAGGAGGGGGTGTCCAGCCCGGGGCCAGCAGTAGCATCACCGTGACTGGTGGTCCCACCGAGCTGCTGGCTGCTTCATCTGAGCAAGCCCCCTCCTCCTGGAGCCACCCATCTGCGCAGCCGCACCTATATACGTGCATATATACGTGTGTGTATGTATGTCTCTATATACCTATATACTTGGAAGAGGCACCGTTTAAGCCAAGGAATGTCGGCTGCCCGGCGTTAACCCCTGGGAGGGGAGTGGAGGCAGAGACCTGCGCAGCTTCCCCGAGGTGGCAAAAGCACGTTGAAGCTGGTGGTGAAGGGATGCCGAAGAGGAGGCCAGAGGGAAGAGGCTGAAGTAAGGGCACAGCTGGACCTGGGAGCGGCTGCAGAGGGACAGCGTGGGGCAGGCCCGGGCAGCGGGGCCGGGCGAGAGGGTCGCTGCAGTGGAGCCGTAGTGGGAACGCCTCCTTCCCCCGCTAAAAATTGCATCGTTTCCCACGAAGGGCCAAATTCTGTCGTGGGCAATGCTGATTTTTAATGCAAATCCCTCCCCTCCCCATGACGGAAGTCTTCACTCTGTCTTTCAAAGGATTCGGTCCAGACTTTTCACCAGCTCCAGCACCAGCTGAGATGGCTCCAAACCCAGCAGGAATTTGCTGACCCCCCCAGCTCCCTCCCTTTAGGGACTGGTTTTGCACCCCATGCTCCAGGGAAGGCCTGGCCATCATGTCCTGCTCATGGCCAGCTCACGGCCTGGATTCCCTCCCTCTGAGACAAGAAATGCCCCTATGCCCCTGCAAAAAATGCTAATTTCACAAGAGTTTTTTCCATTCACCGTGTTACATCCCTTAATATCAGCTTGGGACCTGAGTTGAAGGAATCATGGTAAGCCCAACCTCAGACAGCTGATATTTATTAATTTTTCAAATGAGATTAAAAACAAAACGAACCCTCTTACGAGCACCAGCCCCCAGCTCTGGCCTGGGAGCCTGGACGGCGGGGGGGCCGGCCGGTGACGCTTACCTGCAGTGTTTATCTTTTGCTCCAATGACGCGGTGTTCCCAAAAGCATAGGAAGAACGAAAAACCAATTTCAAATATCTGTTTTCAGCCTTTCCCTTTCAATTCTTCCAGGCCAGTTTCTTGTTTCAAGTCCTCCCGAGAGCCGGCACCCTCATCACATGAGCGATGTGATGCCTCCTGCCCCTCCGGCTGCAGCCGCCGGTGCCCACCGGGCAAGCGCGGCGCTGGCTGCTGTGCCGGCAGAGGCACTGGGCCATACTGGTTTGGTCCGCTTTTTCAGCCTTTCTAGTAAGCGTGGCAGCACCAGAGCTGATTTTTCACAGCCAGTGGTTATCAGCAGAAAAAGGGCGGGCTGGGGAACCCAGCGTTTCCCCCCAGCCCTCGGCATCACCCGCCGCTCCTTGGACCTCGCTGCGATCACCGTCCCTCGCCACCGAACCCAAGACCACGCTGGACATCGCCGTGTTTCGTCTATGGTGTCTTCTCGGCAAAGAGACTGACAACTCCTTGACTCGAGGGGAACGTTTACATCCTTTGGCTTCCTGGGCTTCACATTAAATGCCTTTTTTTTCCCCCTGAAATGTTGCCTGTTACAAACTGGGAGCATGGCATTTGTAGGGGTGCTGGCACAGGTGCTTGTGAAGACAAGCAGGGGCTGAGCCCGAGCTCTCGCGTGTCCGATGGATGTCTGATGGGTGCTGCCTTCCCCACGCCTCTCTGTCCCGTGTCGCTGGATGATGGGCTCTGTGGCTACTGGGCAACAGCGTTAGAGGAAGCACTTTTTTCTCTAGCCCAAATATACATCAAGAAGTGGACAAGCCAGGGAATGTCCTGCCTCCCAGCCCGTTCCCCATTGCAAATTCTCCTCCTGCGCAACCGAGATGGCACCAGTCCCTCCAGAGCGCTCCCGAAATCAGAGGCTGGCTGTGACCCTGTCACCCCATCTGCAGCTCCCAGGGGAAGACGGGCTGGGGGGCAGCAAGGCTGGCCGGGAACAGCATCCCCGGGGCGGATCCTGCCACGTCTCACCTACCAGACCTTCCCATGCCCACCAGTGCGGTGGCAAATGGTACTCCAGCAGAAGAAACCCCTCATCAAAATCCTCCTCTGCGTCCCGCTCCTCCATCGTGAGCCAGCAGCCTGTGGCCGTGCTCCTGCGGGGCTCAGCGCAGTCGTGGCTGCCGACCACCGGCTCCCAGCACCCTTTGCAAACAGCTGATGCTGTTACTCCGTCCTGGTTGTCGGAAGCGAATGCAAACTGTTTTCTTTTCCTTTCTTCTTTCCGTGCCAGTCTGAGACATCTTCCATCACGCTGTGCCCAGCCAGCACAGGACATGAAGCAGAACTCTTGTCACACTTTATAGCAAGAGTATGTTTATAAAGGGTTAATAAATTATTAATAACGTTTTCATGAAGAGATTAATCCAGAGTCCTAGCATCCCACAGGTCGACGGACTGCGCTTACCACAGCACATATGGGCTCCTGCAATCCCCCCTCCGTTTGCACACTTGCTCATGCATTAACACCTGATAATCACCTCTTAACCCCCTGCCAAGTGACTGTCGATCCGCCAGCGTGACCAACCCTTCTTATGCTGCCGCAAAGGTGTGTTCAGACTGCGCTTTGCAGAAGCCCTGCAAGGCTCCTTTCCTGCCTGACAGTGAGCACAAGACCTGGCCTGATACCAAATCTCCTGCCCAGTGTTGCCAGAGCAAGAAAACCCCTTAACGCTGAGGGTATGAGTCTCCTCAAATCTTAAAACAAATGAAAGGTGCTTACAAACTGAGAACTTTTCCTGTGTGTGCACACGTGTGCATGTGTAGATATTCCACAACACGGTATGGGTGTTCGGTAGGTTGTTTCAGGGTGCAGGTTTTAGTTTTTTAGGGGTTTGGTTGGTTTTTTTTTTTGCACCCAGTATTTTCAATTTGTGACTAGCTGTGTGATGCTCCGATGGGAAGGTGAAGCAAACACGGCGCTGGCTGGCAGGGAGGCCCTGGGGCTGGTGTCCTGCTTGAACGGCTCGGATGAGTCTCGCTTTCTTTTCTTTACTTGTGTAGGGGGAAACTACAGCATGGACTCAGGGACAAACAAATATGCTGGGGTCTCTAAAAATGTGGTTTTTCCGGGCTTCTCTGTTCAGATGTAGGGTTTGTTTCTGTCTGTGAGGCCCTTGGTTGCGTGGTCCTGAAGGATGCTGCAGGGACGTGGCCAAAGCCTTTGGCAGCACGTGCCGGCGAGAGGCTGCACCGGCTGCTGCGCGTTGGACGAGCTGCAGGGTTTGACGCTCCGCCATCGCGCCTGCATGGAAAAGGAGCTGTGGCCGCTTGTGGTGAAACCCCCCCTGCGCAGCAGCCCCTCTTCGTTTGCCCATCTCCTGAAATTCACCTTACAGCTGCTGGAACGCGGCTGGTCCCTCCTTGCGCTTGTTTGTGAACGACCGGGCACGGATTTTAAGCAATGAGCCCCCAAGAATTTGGGAAGAGAAGCGGCGCTGTGCTTTCTGTGCCGGCCACAGCTGGCCTGGCTCCCACCGCGTCCCTGGGATCAGAAGGCAGCCGGGATGGGGGAAGCCGTCAGAGCAATCAGGTGGAGAAATGCTGATGCAGGTGACAGGCAGATTTGTGGGAGGAAATTTTTGTATTTCTTGCAATGAAAGCGTAAAAAAAAAAGGGAAAATTCCCCAGTGGAGAGACCGGGGCAAATCTCTGTTCAGTAAATGCCAGCTTTGCCTGGGCAGCACGGCAGTGCCGCAGCCGTGGCCGCCGGGGCTCTGATGGGCGAGCTGGCTCTGGCCCCGGCAGCAGCTTACCAGCCCCGCGCTGGTATTGCAGCAAGGAGCAGGCATGGGCAGGCGGGCGTGGGGCACCAGGACCCTTCGGGCGGGCTGGGGCCGTGCTGGCAGCACGGCCTGGAGCTTGTGGAGGAGCAGACCCCTATGGTGGAAAGATCCTTTCCACCACTCAACGTCACTGTGGTGTAGGGGATCTTCTCCGAGCAAGGCATGAGAGATTTGCATCTCAGTTGCCTTCTTTTGGTACGGGGCAGGGCAGCCCATCTCCATACCAGTGCGATGGATGAACCCCCCGAAGCGAGTGGCGAGGCTCCCCCAGCCATCAGGACGAGACCGGGAGAGGCAGTGGAGCAGTGCCACCTCTCGAGATTAAAACCAGATCACGCCAGGACACGTCTAAACCTGCGTACCCCCACGCGCCCACCTCCCAGGGCAGCTCCCCACATGGCTCTGCTTGCCGCACCGTGCAAAGGCAGGCTAGTGGCCACGGCACGGCCACGGCACGCGCAGGACACCTCGCCGGCAGCCACGTCAGCTGCAACAAAGTCCTTTCACTGAATTTTGGCTCTCGCCTGCGCTGCAAGGCCGGGGGGAGCTACCAGGGGACGTGAGGCAAAAGTCTTCGTCACCCAATGCTCTGAAACTTCACTCACAAATGCACTTTCCAAAAAACCCTACTGTAAAAGCTCGATCTGGAAGGAAAACAATTCTTTCCGTGGGAGTCAGCATTTCTTTTTCATCATGGATAACATAAACGCATGGCTCATCCCAAAGATCACCGCTGTGGGAATCTTCACTCTTCCTTTAGGCATGTTTCTAATCAATAGATAATTTTACATTTACATCTTACTGATACCTTTTCCTCTTCCATCCAGCCCCACTGGGGAGAAAAAAACCCCACTGGATGTCTTGTCATACCAGTCAGCACAAAAAAAAAAAGATGAAAAAAATACTCCAGTGAGGTTCTAGACCTGAATCGCACAGCTTTGCAATTGCTCCTGTGGAGGATAAATATCAGTTCCAGTGCCCTGCATAAAGGGGAAATTAAATTTCAGGTGAATTTATTGAAAAACAAGTGAGTGCCCAAAGATTAAACCATATAATAGTTAGAAAACAGCCAGTAAAAAGCGATAGGACACCTCAAGTCAAGAAAAACAGTTCTCAGCATCTTCCTGTTGCTGCCTGCCAGAAGGCAGCGCCGCGCCCTGCTCCCCTGTGCTGGGGATGGGGTGACGGCAGTCCCCGAGTCTTCCCCGAGTGTCCGGGTTTAAAACAAGAGGCCACCCATGTCCAGCTGGTGCCACGGTGACTCTCTAGCCACCGGGGATTGTCAATAGCCACTGTTTCCACAGGTGGCCACAGCTGTGCCTCCAGTTTGCTGCACCTCCTTTGCTGTCTGCGCCCAGAAATAGCTGCTGGTGGCGAGAGGGAAGCACCAGCACCCCAGCATCCCCCCCCAGTCCTCAGAGCTTCCCCCCGAGTCCTTCTCCACCATAGGACTGTGTCTGGTGACCTCCTCAGCACAGCTGCTGGCAGGGACCAGAGGCCAGGGACGGACACCCACCACACTCGCAGCCTCTCCATCCCAGTGGCAGCCTCTCCATCCCAGGGGACTCCCACCGTCAGACCAGCTGGGGACTTAGGGCCTTAAATGGGGTTGATTGCCTCAGGGCTTGTGTTCTTCAAGGTGGAGCTTTCCATCTCCGCCCATTTCTCTCAGATCTGCTCAATACAATGTCAAAGTCATGAATAATTTCCTGGCGTCCTCAAGGGCTCAGTCCTCATCCCATTAACACAACCAGAGCGGCTGTCACGGGTCGCATGAACGTGGCCGCAGAAGCTGGATGAAGCAGTGGGAGAGGCTCTGCGTGGTTGGCAAATCCCTCTTCCTGCAAGAGGTGTCCTCAAACCTATCAGAGATGCTGTCTTCTCCTCCGCTTGACTCCAGGATGCCAGCGGTGGGAGCAGTCATCAGCCGCGGGCTCTGGACAACCGGACACAGCTTGGGCAGGAGGTCTCTCCACGGCCTCCCGTTTCATGCCATTTATCGATGCATCATCAAACAGCCTTTCTTTTTGCTTCTTAAAAGAGATCTGTGTCATTACTAAACCCACAACTCTTTCCTTGAAAGGATGAGGATGACAAAGAAGAGCAGCTCCATTTAATAACAAAGACGGCTCTTACGTGTAGTCCTTTTTAAAATTATTTTTTACAGAGAGGTGACACACCGGTGTCCCCCCATTACCCTCACTCTGAGCTGATACCTCCCGGGCTGGCTGGGGGCTCTGTTGGGGGGATGCTACCGCATGCCCCAGTGCATGAAAACACTGCCGCGAAGCTGTGGCTCCGTTACAGCTAACCACGAAAACCCCTCTGCCTTCCTCTCTGATCGTATTTTATCACCGGGGGGGGGGAGATTTTATCCCTTGCAAATGGAGGGAGAAACAAGCACAGTAAATTGTAAGTGTAGCTTAAAAATGGGCTGCACAGGGGAGGCCAAAGTTTCCCCACTCTTTCACGTTCACCTTGCCTATCCACATCAGGGAAGCCAGGAGCAGCTATGCCCAAGTCTAACCGAAATCTTATCCTCAGCTTTGTATCGACACAATTATGCTTCAGGAAATCTAGGGATGAGGGAACAGCACAAGGCATAACAGTAAAATAGTAATATTTTCTCTTGTATCATAAATATATCCGTACAGAGCCAGTGAGCACTGCAATATTTTATTTGTATGTATCAACCCTAGGTATTCTGCTTGTAGAACTCATCCACGCGCGTTATCCATCTCCATGCTGGACTGACTGTACATGTGCCTTTCACCCTTTTTCATGGTTTGTCATCTTTTTTTGACACAACTGCAGAACTTGAATAAATCAGTGAGCTATAGTTCAAAGTCCTATGCAAGAGATGACTGGGGAGTCAGTTTTCAATATTTCTGTGTTTCTATGTTGTTTTAGAAGTAGACACTGGGATTTTCAGAGAAGCCTAACAGAATTAACGCCCTAAAAAGCATTTAGCTTTTTTTTTTTAGCTAAAAAGCATTTAGCATTTCGGATGCTAAATCTCTTAGGCGGCTTTGAAAAGCTCAGCCTAAACCCCAGTTCCTTGCCGGTTTGTGCGTGGAGAGCGAGCGGTAGCGGCAGAATGAGCACCAGCGCTTCGCCAGGACAGGCGGCCTGTTCAATAGCCGGTGTTTCCTTTCAAGAGAAAGGAGAAGAAAGTGCTATTTGTCGGAAAAGGTTGCCTTAAGCTTTCCCGAAAATGCATCGGAGAACGTTATCGTCCCCGGCTGCCAGCCCTGCGCCCACCACCGCCCCGGGGCAGAGCAGCCTCGCGGTTGACCTGGCTGGGGTGTTGCAGAGGACCCACGCCATCAAGCAGATGCCCACGCAGCAGTTCTCTATCAGCCGTGCTCTGCTGAATGCCTTACAACAGGGGGACAACTTCCACACCGGGATTTTGAGAAGAGTTAAAAAAAAGCCCCACATTTTTCTACATCACCTATGCTGTAGGACTGAAACCTCGTCCGAAACTCGAAGCTAACAAGATACGTCCATTTTTTGTGTGTTACATGTTAAATAGGTGTAAGCAAGGTTAATAGAGAAAGGGTGTCTACTTCTCGTAGGACGTTGTTTAAACATTTGCCGTGTGTCAACAGACTGAAGGACACGACTGCCTGGAATACGTTATGTAGTGTGCCTGTGTGTATGTAACCTGGTTTTGGTTGTTAGGTTGTAATGCTGTCTTTTGACTGAAAAAAAAAATCTAATATAAAGAAAAACCACAACAAATAAAAAAATATATTTAAACTCTATTTTATGTGTATTCCTCTAAAGCCTGCAAGTAAACCTGTTTGCAAAAAGCTCTGGTTTTTAAAATAAGCTTTTAAAAGTCAATGCCGTAACTATCAGAGAGAAGTCAATAGAAAAAAAAAAATCCCCTTGGAAGCCAAGGATGCACAGGGGAGGGGATGGTACCGGCTGAGTCGTTTGAGGGGATTTTTTTCCCTCCCCATTACCAAATCCTAAAACTCAGTAGATGATTGCAAGGGCTAAAGCAGCTGCTGATTGCCCTGAGGAAGACAAGTCCCACATCAGCCGGTCTCTACAGCATCAGCCGTTTCTCCAAGCACGTACAGAACAGCCTGATCCGCTCCTACCACCCACCGTAGAACCGAGAGGCAGAGAGATGCCTCTAAGATGATTAAGGGCTTGGAGCACCCCGCAGATGAGGAGAGGCCGAGAGCTGGGACTGCTCAGCCTGGAGGAGAAGGCTCAGGGGGATCCCATCCAGGGGTGCAAGGCTCAGGGGGATCCCATCCAGGGGTGCAAATGCCTGATGGGGGGAGTACAGAAGGCAGAGCTGGACTCTTCTCAGCCCAGGGGCAGGATGAGAGGCACAAACTGAAGTAAAACAGAAGAGGAATTCCACTTAAACATAAGAAAATGCTTTTTTTACTGCAAGGGTGGTTGGCCACAGGAGCAGGTTGTCCAGTAGGTTGAGGGGTCTCTATCCTTGGAGATACCCAAAATGAGAGTGGACACAGCCGTGAGCAACCTGCTTTGGGCAGGGGTGGGACGGGGCTTTCCGAGCCCAGTGCCTGCACCAGCTCCTCCAGCAGAGCAAAGCCAAGGGGTGCTGCGGGTGTTACACCTGCGATCCCCCAGCTGCTGGGAGAAGCACTTCAAGGGATTGTTAGGTTAGATATCGGGAACGAAAAAATAGGCAAGAGCGAGCTTTGATAAACCAAATTTGGCAGCAGGAGACAAAGCACAGGGTCATTCTGGCTGGGGTGGACCTCGGGAGGTCTTCAGTCCAACCTCCTGCTCACAGCAGGGTAAATAACTAATTCAGACCACGTTGTACAGGGCTTTGTCCAGCCAATTCTTGAAAATCTCCAGAGAGAGATCCCAGAACCTCTCTGAGCCCTGGTCCAGTACCCAGATGTCCCCAGGGAGAATTTTTTGTTCCATTTATTCTAGTGGTGTTCCCTCCTCCCAGCACCCACCTCCATAAGAGCCTGGCTCCATCTTCTCCGGTACCTGAAAGGGTGGTGAAGGCCATCTCCCTCCATCTCTCCTCTTTGGCCCAGTGTTCCCAGCCCCTGGCCATCTTGGTAGCCCTCTATTGTGTCCCCTCTACATTAACAACATCTTTCGGGGGGGGGGTGGGGGGGTGGAGTGGTGGAAACCAGGGGATAATATTCCAGACATGGTCTAACAAGGGCCAAGAAAAGGGGGATGATCACTTCCCTTACCCACTGGCTACACTCTGCGAGCACAGCCCGGTACAGCAGCCCTCCTGGCTGCGCTAAGCCAGGCTTGGCACGCTCTCCTCGAGGGCTCTGACTGCAGAGCTGCTCCCTGGCCAGCCACTGCCAAGAGCATCAGTGGGCACCCGTACAAGGGTCCCTGGCTCCTTCCAGGTGTAGGATCTTGCGTTTGTCCTTTCCCAAGGTCCACGTCCCTGTAAGCGGTGACCCTCAAGCTCACCTGCTTCCCCCAGCGCGGCGTTTTCCACAAACCTGAGCGCGTCCCCTCTCTGCCCCCAGTTTATGAGACCTCGCCTGTGACGACGGCCTTCCGGTTCTGTGGAATTTGTTGAGCTCCTCATTCTCCAGAACTTCCCAGCTGACCTGACCAGCAACAGCAGCGGCGAGGCCAAGCACGGAGCAGGCTGAACGCCAGGTTACCTGCACGCTCGCCCCTCGCGTTTTGGGCGGACTCGGTGGGTAGGACATCAAACAGCAACACCACAACGGGGCCTCTCCCACCCCACCAAAGACTTCTGAGAGCCTGGGGCAATCCTGTCTTGTCCTTAGCACAAGCTGACATGGGGAATAAAAGCCATTTTGTGAACTGGCCAACTAAAGATGAGGGTTAAGAAGCACAACGTGGAGGATGGCCGTAGTAAAAACGGGCCATTTCAGAAACTGCTTCCTATTGACTGTACTCATGTGCATGTGAGTGCATATAGAAATACATCCATGCATATATAAATGTATATGCATGGATCTACAACCCTACATGCATCTATAAATGTGTACGCGTAGATCTATAATCCTAAAGGAGCAGATACTTTTTGCGGAAACCAACTTCATTCCACCCCCCCGTAAAGTATGAGAAGCGTGAGCAGCTGGGGGAGAGCCGGCGTTTCGGGAACAGGGGCTCGCGGGGCGCGGGGGGAGGCCGCGCTCCTCTACCAACAGCTGACTTTTCCCAGGCGAAAGACACAGAGCACCCAAAGTGCGACAGCGAGGACCCGAGACGCTAGCCTCGCTCAGTGTCTGGCACCTTGTGCACAAATAGGTAATTTCTGTCATTATAAAAGGCAAGGATTTGTGTTTAATGACAATTTATATTTAACCAGCCTTCTGATATACATAAATATATTTTTAAAATTCCGTAAGAAAAGAAAGAAGGTAAAAGTATCTATTTGTGCACAAAGCAACAAGCAATCTGAAAAGACCGGCTTCTCGGTTCTCACCGTGAGCGCTTCCCGGAACAAAGCGGCTGACCTACTTTCCACGGCAGTACACGCAGCCCAGCCACCACCGACGGCACTACAGTTACCCAGATAAAGAGACTGCAGGCTACTGCATTTCAGGAAGTCCTCAAACCATTTAGTACGGCATTTTCCTCTGCCACGTTTTCCTGCCGAGAGGCTTTATTTGTGGGGAGCGCTGTCTTCTGGGTCTCCTCGCTATGTATTCACTGCACGTATCCCGTGGCCTTTGCGTTTTTTTTCTTGCTTTGCAAGAACAGCTGCATCAGTCAATTCGTTTGTGGTTAAACAAATTCCTTTCTAAAGCTCCATATAAGGAGCTTGCAGGCCTAGAGCTCTAAATAATCCCTTCAGTCTTCCTGTTTGGAATGATGCTGTTGCTGCTGCTAATAATAATAATACAACCCGACTTATAGGACAATAACATTTATTTAGAGCATGAGGGATTCCACATTATACAAACCCTTAAATTTATTTTTTTGTTTCACTGGTCCATTTCTACAACAAATACATCAGATCTACTATATAATAAAATTATTTACATTTCCAAACAAGATCGGGTTTGTTTATAAACCCTCTTACTGCTATTCACATACAGTACTTAAAACAACAGCACAATACATTATTTTAATACCTAAAAATGACAACCCTGTATTCTAATTTGTTTATGAAAAGTGGAAACAAATAAATTTACAATTGTCTTCCCCTCCCCTTCCATTTCATACAAACACATTAACCTGATGTGCTAACCCTGGACTTCACTTTGTAAATCCAGGGGGTTTTAGGAGAACCCAGTTTTTATATCTATTTATCTGTTTTTTAGAAAAAAAATCATTTACTGGGAACAGTATAATATTAAAATGACTTACTGTACAGAATTTTATTTAAAAAAGAAAAATCACAGCTCAAAATTGCTATTGGTAAATTCACACTCATTTACAAGTTTCATGTTTCCATGCAGTAATTTACTTGGATTTTCTTCTTTTTGACTGCATTGCACTGGCACTCGTTTCTGAAATTAAGAGAAGAAAAAAAGCATGGATACGAAGTCGGTAAGCCATTCACCAGAGGTGCACAGATTGTCCTTTTATTTTTCCAAAATCACACCAGAGTGGAAACCTCTGAAGACCAGGATTTCCACAGAACCGGGACTGACTCTTCACAAGACGTAACACAAATGGACCCTCTACCCTGGCGACAGCTGTCGGCAGCGATACAACCCAAAGTTCCCCCTAGCTCCTGGAGGACACTATTTCCGAGTGTTGTGAGGTTAACATTTATGAAGTCCTAATATAACGGCCTTAAAAGTAAGAGTCGTCTATTTTTAACTGTTCTTCAACTTTAGTTCCCCACATGCCACAACTTGCTCAGCCATACCACAGAAGGAAGTCTCCGTGAAACAGCAGTACAGCGTTGGGCACGAACTGCGTCAATCAGACCCAAGCATCATGCAGATGGCGTTATTAAAAAAACTTAGGAAGATATTTTGAAGCCTGCCACGCAAGTTAAGAATCTAGTTGTTTGAGTCCTTGGAAAGTCAGGTCATTAGAAAACAAGTCTCTTCGGCGTACATTATGATTCACAGAAAAACAGCTTATGCAGAAAGATACAAAATATAATAGAGCACTGCAGCAGAACAACCAGAAGCACTTGCAGAAGCTAGAGAAAGCAGATGACATTTTCAGTGCACTTACCAAGGCACTAAGTTTCCATTTCACAACAAAAGAAGAAAAGAGTAAGGACCAAGGGTATTTGCATCTTTAGATTTTTTTAAAATGTGATTTTAAATGTTGGCAATGTATCTTTGGCTCTTTACAATATTTTCCAAAAGCTGTGTGTATTTTAGGAGTCAAGAGGGAAGAAATTTCCAAGACATCTAAAACTAGAAAAGCAACGGTGCAACTCCATGGCTGTTAAATGGTGTATTTAAAAAACAAAACCAAAAAAACCCAAACCACCACATTTCAAAATTTAACCAACTCAAAGCTACAGTAGATGCTGAAACAGCCCTTGCTGGAAAGGTACTCCAAAAAGTGAAAATGCCAATACAGTACCAGTTTTCAGAAGTGAAACATCTTAACAGGCACGACTTCCAGTCACCGCCGCTCCCTCCAAGCAGCAATGCTACTTTTGAGTAGCTTGGCCAGCAGCAGCACTCGCTGTAGCCATCCCTGCTGCTGCTGAAGTCTCCGTGTTTGGGAGAAGGAACGGGTCAGCGGTCAGCGGCGTTCCGTACCTGTCCCTGTCCCTTGTGAGCATCCCCAGCACCTTGTGACTATCCCCAGCACCTCCCTCACCTGCTTCTACCCAAAACCTGCACACCGAAGCGTGCCGTGTACATACGGACGAGGGCTGGCTTTCAGCGTGTCCTCTTCTCTTACAGTTATAGTTATCCTTCTGCCTCCTCCTTCCTGATGCTTAGCAAGGGAATTCCTACAGGAACTGGTCAAAGTCCACTTCTCTCTCCCTGCTATTTAAGTTTTTCCTAATTGCCATTTTTCTAATGACCTTAATCAGCCTCTATTTCAAAAGGTAACTTCTCCCAGCCCCGCATTCTCTTTGACGTGGATTAGCGAGTTTCTCAGGACACAGATAATGTAACTGTAGATGTCTAGGAGGAGGCCAGGAGCGTACAAAACAAATGTGCTTTCTTAAGCTATGATTCACTAATAAAAATGTAGAACAGAGTAGGCACAAGTGGCAAACCTCGTTACACTTCTTCAGCTACCTCACTAATCCTCCAGCCTGTCCTCTTCCACAAGAGAGCCTTGTTTTGCTCCTTTTCTCTACAACTTGGAAGTAGGCAGTTGCTTGCATGGAGAGAAGGGAATTGAAGCCCACGGTACTACACGGTAAGCTGGACCTATGTTTTCAAGCAAAACCCTTAGATACTGCGGCAGTTTCAGATGCATGTTTTAGAAACAATGATTTTACTTACAGAGGTAAACGAATAATACAGTCAGTACAAAACCCCTACGTGAGTTCTGGTATTATTTAAATGTCATGTACTTCACATTCCCACATTTTCAGAATTTGACGTGCCACCGGTTGTCATCTTTAGGTTTATTCATTACAGTGTGTGGGGCAGGCCATACGCTTCAGATCCCCTCAAACTCAGGAAGGTATCACCAAATCGATTTTACATTGGCTTCACATTTTTCAAACTTTTTTTCACAATCACGAAAGATAATTTATTTTTACAATACAGCCTTAGATTCTTCTGCACAATCCTGCCACAAGAAGTAAATTTAATTAAATTCAGCAGCCACAAAAGTGCAGAACATATAGGTCCCTCCGTGTAATCTTTGAGAGCCATTGCACAATTACATATAGCTGGAAGTCTTCTCTGAAACTCTTAAAATGCAAATACTCTTACCATCAAACTTTAGCATCTTCAGTATGGAAAATGGTTGCTGAATTCAACTTGACTTCCTTTTATAATTATTTTATATTAATACCTAAATAAATTATATTTATATTAATTTTGTCCATCAGAATTTTTCCGACCCTTAAACATAAGGAGCTGACACAGTTAGCTTCAGAAATGCAGAATGGCACCATGGACCGTGCATTCCCGCAATGACTGTGCGTATCACACAAACGCTGCATACTTTGTTAAAGATTGTAACCTGTGTAGAAATAAGGCACGTCAGCAACTGCTAATGCCATGGGTTAATATCCGTAACTTTAGGATTTCACATGTTCTTGGAAAGAACAGCTGAGGCCCTGCGCGCTAGCACACAGCGCTCCTCGATGCTCCAGGCTGCCATCCAGGCAGCGTTCTGAGCGTGCCTGAACCACAGCATTTGGCTTCGCAAGAGCTGACCGTGCACTTGGGAAGACTTAAGCATTTGTCTTGTGTCTTTCAGGCTTCAGGAAAAAAAAAATGTCACTTTTTTACTTGAGTACAGTCCTTTTAATAGCAACACATTTCTGCCAAGAGAATTCAACTTCAACTAGGCAAGCTTGCTGAACACTACGTTGATGAGTACTGTAGAAAACGAGTTCCACAAATTTAACAATGGGAAATTCATACAAGATTTACTGCCAGTACAGATGTCAGTAAATACTTCAACACCAACCTGTGTCTAAGTCACTGAAACTAGAGTTAAAAGCACACAACGTTTACAAGCTGTAAACCATCGTTATGAGCCAGTTATTGAGAGGGTTATTACTTGGGGAAGTACGTTACTTCCTGCCCTCTCCAGAGAAATGATGGCTGTGCATTTTACCTTTTGCAGTGCTGGATGCAGACGCTGGTCTGGAGGACCTCTTGCGCTGTCCATTCTCTACAGTTTCCTGTGAAGCGGTAGAATCCTCTGTTCTTGAATTTCTTCTATTTGGAGTTTTAGACTTTTCACAATTCTCTTTTGTCTCATTACTAATAAAGTGGGACAAAATATTTCTGATGAAGTGTAAGAAGAATTACGTTTTTCTATGCAACTCAGACAAGCTGGAGGATGGACCGACACAGGTACCAGTTCCGGACTATTAGCACTGAAGATATGAAATGCTAGAGATACCAGAAGTTTTATCAGATGAAGAATGACCTGAGTAAGCCAGAGTATAGTCCATTTCTATTAAAAATTATCAGAGGATACAGAATTGAGAAGTCCTCAAAGAGAATATTTTCAACATTAGAAGACCAAGAAATTAGATGCATTATAAATTGTCTGCTCTGTTTTCCACAGGTGCCACCATTACTGAAGTCTAGGAAAAGCAAACAAGTTACATTAGAGACTGCTACGATATGGGAGTACAGAGTTGAAATTGCAGATGAACATAAGGAGGAATTAGGAACTCTTCAGTGAGTATGCCAGCTTTCGTTTTTACTAAAAAGACTCACTCCATTGATCCAAGTGATTTCTTCACGCATTAAAAAGCTTAAGGTTTATTTAAAACTTTCTTCAGGCTTTAAAGCTTGAAGTTAAAATCTTTTTTTTATAACAGAAAGCTTTTTCTTTTATTACTCTTAACCCTGTAAACTCATCCTGAGGTTTGCGTGTTTTCCCCTTAATCCATTAATGCCAGACAATTTCTGATGACTAAGTGGTTTCTGAAGATTAAGCTAAACTTATCTCCTGTGAATTCAAAGGTAAGTAATTAATCAAATTATTCTGCTGATAATGGAAAAGGAGGAAGAAAACTCATTTCATGCCCTTTGGGTGATACTTGCAAGATCTCAAGAAAGGCTGCCGTAATCAGAGACCTGACTGAAAACACCCAGAGCAGACCTGTGTGTTACAGAGGTTCCACCACAGTGTCACTGTTTCAGAGGAAGTCCTGCTTTGAGAGGAAAAACTACTAGAAATGCTTGTAGTTTTAAGTAACAGATATCTGAAATAAAAGTTTGTCAATGAAAGGAGAGACAAACATTCTCAAGCAAGGAAACACACAGTAGAGGAGAATATGGAAGCACGTGGATTGCCTCAGATACAAAAATAAATATGGAGATCTATTTCCCCCTAAGTCAGTGTTATGGGCAATCTATAGGAGTCCCCCAACCAGGTCACAAACTGGTCTTCTGCTAAGTAACCTGGGCAGCTGAAACAACAGCCAGATACCTTCAGCAGATACCTGGAGGTAAGCAAACAGGCACCATCAGCCGAAGCTCAGTTATTACAGACAGTTTTCTAGTGACTAATCCTCAGCTTGGATTGTCTCATAGGAACCAATACATCGCTTCTCTCCTTTTATAAGGAGGAAATCAAGTTGGCCCAAGTAAAAATATTTCTAGTGCTTTGTAGGTTGCAAGGTTCCTCTAAGGTTTGTACCGTATGGCGTTTAACTCCAGCTCAAAGCTGACTGCTGTGAGTATCAGCCATCACTAGATTCACAGTTTGCCTGAAAACTTTCCTTCTCTTCCGGTCTTGCTCAGAAAAGCACAAGTCCAGAAAAATCCAAACAGAAATGCACCTGCCGTAATGTGATGTGCTGAATGAGTTTGGAGAATGGTCATGCAAGGACACTTCATTTGGAGAATCCGCTCATCTGCCAAGTGTCGCACCTTCAGCCTTTTAGAAAAATTCTACCGTAAAAACACTCGTTGTGAAATTTCAGTTTGTCTTTGATACAACTAGAAAGATCCCAAACCATGTGAAGGTAAATATAGTTACATATTCAATTTGGAGTCACTCCTGATCTGAGAAAGTGTATTGCGTTACCTCCCTTACAAAGGAGACACTGCCTTGTTTCCTGATGAACCGAGTGAGCGAATTGCACCTCTTGCCCTGGCTTAGGGGATCACTCCACTGACGAGGGCAGCGTCAAAAACCCGGCCAGTTGTGCCAGCACAGTTATCTAAAAACGTTACGAAGGTCTGCCATTACAGCTGCCTAGACTGAGTTTGAGAGCCTGGTAGGTTTAGAATCTAAAGAAATAGATCTTGGAAACTGTATTTTCTTCTGACAGAACACAACCATTTGAAATTTGATCTTTTAATTACTGAATGTCATAATCGGGACAGGATGAAGTTTCTACCTGGCTTTCCTATCAGGCTTTGGCAAAGTGTCAACAAGCAAACACAGAGGAAATCTGGAGAAAACAGTCACGAAGGCAGAAGAACAAACTTTAGAAAGACTTACTTTCAGAAAACAAAAATTCACATGACAGCTAAACTGCAGGCTTTGGGGGTTTTAGTTTTGATTTGTTTTCAGAAAATATTGAACAGTGGAACCACCAAGACCCTTCCAGGACATGAAACACGCAGGCCTGAAGGGATAAGAGGAAACACTGCCCAAAGCACAAAGACAGACTCGGGAAAAAGTTATCTTACATTCTGCATTTCAGCAATGTTTTGAAACATTCAACTAGCCCAATTCTTAGCAGGACAGAAAGGGGATGGACAAGAAAATGAAAAGCAGTAGCAGAAGTTGTGCAATTGAAGCAAAGAGAAAGGGACTTCCTCCCATGAAAGCTATATCTATGCTGAATCTACACAAACTATCTCCTTACCTTTGACCAGCAACTACTGGAGCATTTGTTTCAAGTTCTACAAGAGAAAAAGATAATTTTAAAGACTGCTGTAGAAGTACATACCCCTTGACAAGGCATGACTATCTCACATTTTTCTCATTATGTATTAGGTCTGAAGAATAAGCTTCTCTCATCTACCGTTTCTCTCAAAGCAAAGCAAGCGAACATATCAGAGTACCACATCAGCCAAGCGCTCTTTCTGATTATGGCCTGCACCAGCTAAGACAGAGAAAAGTTAAAAGGAACCCTGCAGAAGAAAACTGTAGAGAAACTTCCTGACAAGGGCTACAGTCCTCTCCCTTTTTTAACTTCCATTTTAGACAGTTTATTACTTCTAAAAATTCTAGGTTTTATTAGTTTTAAACCTTAAAAATACTAATCTCAATCTAATGCATGTAAAATTTTGCCTTAACCCAACCACCTCTCACAGCAGTATCTTCTAATGCAAAGGAAGACCATTTTCTGAAGCCCAGTTATACTTCTACTGAATGGGAAAAAAAATCTCTTGGGAGATGATGTAAAGAGAAGTCTGACCTGCCTTCTTTCTTTTTCTCTCTCTCATAGTGATTTTATACACACAGATCAGGTTTCCTTTTGAGTCTTCACCACAATAAACAGCTCTCCTTTTCATCATGTAAGATTTCTAATCTTTTTATTGTCCATCTTTTAATTCTCCCCATATCCACCAGATACTTTGTTGAGCGGGAGCATCTAAACACATCTAAAGCATACCTAAACACAGCACCTCGTGTGAGAAGCTGCCACTGGTGTAGGGATTACCATTACAGTGTAATGTATTAACTCACTGTTCATTTGTCCCATTGCCTGTAGCGTACGCCATCTCACCCTTAAACACCCTACAATCTTTGGGATAGTGGTGCACAAAACTGTGGCTTTGCCTTTAAGATCAATTTAGGACCCAAAGTTTGCTAGAGTGTGCACAAGGAATAAAGGTGTAAAAAAAGTAAGAAAACAGATAATATCTGTCCCCTTATGGTAAATACCCCTTACAATTTGTATTGTTGGAACATCAGACTCTTCAGTGTAAGTGTATATAGCACTGTCTGGAAAAAAAAGATGTCTTGGTAACAAAAGAAAAATAGCCTAAGCAACATAAGGAAAGAGTTACTCTTATTCCTACCCAAAATTTGAAGAGGGAGAATATCCAGTAGTAAAAATTGATAACGTCAGTGCTTCCCCTCTGGCAGGAACTCCCTAATACAGCCACATCAGCGCTGGGGCAATGAGTTGGATGTAAATTGACAGGGTGCATGAATGTCTTTAAGTGGAAGTTCAAGGAAAGCAATTTAGTACAATTTCTGCTTTCTGAAAGCTCTACTTCTAATCACATTAGAGATGGCAAATTGATGGAGAGTGGCACTTCACGTGCCCAGGTCCACATCTATCCATTTTCTCTACTCATCTTGGAAATTACTTTTTAAAAACACCATAGAATTGATGGTGAAACACCATGATAATAGATGGCGACAACAAAAAGTCATCTGCCAGGGCTTCATCCTTCAAACACTGCCGAGGGTTCATTAAAAGCTGAACAGAAAAAAAAAAGGATTACAACTCAAACTCCAGCATGGCTTTTGAAAATATTTTCAGAAGTGTCCCATATAAAAGAAAAACTCCTATTGGCTCTTAACAAAACTTCAAAACTCCAACACAGCATATCATTACAAATCTAGTCCCTCCAACTTATGACTGAGTATCTAAAAACTGCCTTGGTGATTTTTTCCACTTGTTTTACTTGATCCCATACGGAATCTCCAACAAGGCTTTGGAGACTTCTGAAGCACAATGTATCTAACAGAAGAAAAGCAATTCCAAAAGCACAAAAATAAAAAAAACCCACCCCAACCCCCAAACTACCAAGCATATTAGTGACCATTAAATATGCATTAAAATAAATGCATTTTCAGTTACAAACATAAAGAATTTAGTTCACCTATATTCTGCTTTTCCAAAGTAAGATTTACCTGTTCTTTGAACAGTACTTTCTGATGTTGCAACTGAACTTTTTTTCTGTGTTAAATGTTGAGAGGATGCTAGAATAAAAGTGGAGGGAAAAAGCATTATTTTCAAAGGGAGTCACAAGAATTTTCTGTTGTGCGATTGGGCTGCTTTTACAAAATGCTGTATCTTCCAGCTTACTGCATTTTTTCATTCATGGATGCAGTTTTTTTAACCTACCCTCTACTTTCCCCCCACCACACACATCTCCCCAGTTTAAAAAAAAACGAACAAACTTCAGCAAAACTATCCCAAGCAAGTTTTCTCAAACTAGAATAAGTGATGAAATTAAGTATCATAAACCACATTTTTAAAGGTAACAGTTTTCCACCAGACTGGGAAATTAAAGAAAGTCCTAGAAATTAGAGAGTTTAGTCTCTCTGTTTAATACTCATTTCAACAGAAGTTCTGGGGAAAAATAGCATCTTTGTTAATCAATCAATGCTCTCACTCTTTCAATTAAATTGCAAGAGTGCAAAATACGCTCCAGAGGCTCCCGTGAAGTTCTTTGGCAATAAGATGATGTGACTTAACATTTCATAGGTTGCCAAGTTAAAAAATAAGATGGGAAAACAATTCTTGTTGGGCTAATGCTTTCTAGTCTTCTCTTATATGTGATAATGAACTTACGAAGAATATGAACGTTCCTGTTTAAATAAAGAATATCCACTTCCATTTTTCTCCTAACAAACCCAAATTCCTTCTCTGAAGCTTGAAGTAAACATTTCCATTTTCTAGTGGCGTACAGCTACAACACATGTCAAATAGCCACAGGGAAAGTCACATTCAAGCTGAAGTTCTCAGTTCCACTGACTTCTGTGGGTTTTATCTTCCATTATTTTATCTTCTGTGTCTAAATTCATGACGTAAAGCACAATGGATATTCAGACAGCTTACTTCAAGGGTGATGGTTTATTTCCACACCATTTTCAATAGATTAAAAATGGCATCAAGAAATAGCAGCAATGTCATAAATAAAGTCTGCCAGATGCTCAAATTAAAATAGTAAAGGAGAAAACAGTTCAGATGTGGAGGTATTTTATGTTTTTGAATTGGGTGCAATTCACTTATAATCACTTTTTCAAGTATTTCTCTGAAATGAGCATTTTAATTTTTCCCTCGACATAAGGGGTTTTGGTGGGGTTTTTTTTTCTTCTGGAGGTTTTTCAGCTATTTCCCTAGAAGGTTAAGGTTATTCAAAGAGGGAACTAGTATTATTAGGATTAACTCAAAATATCATAACTAAGTGAGTAAATTGAAATAAGTTACAAAAATAAAAAGTCTCTGGCAAGACTGAAGCAGAATACCGGTATATCTACCAGTGTAAAAGGCACCTTAAGCATTACTTCTGTCATTACTGATACATCTACTTTTTTTCCCCCACTTCTAACAGTTACGTGAAGTCACTCCTCTGTTATTGCACGTGTTCATGACAAATACCCCATTTAAGCAGTAAATGAAAACCGAAATAAAACATCTGGAATGTGACTCTTTAGTGAAATACAAGCCTATGTATCACTCAGCTATTAGAAACAAAAAAGCAGTTGTCAGCCTCTGCTGCAGTGTCTAGATTTGATTATGTTCATGGAAAAAAGCACCTAGAAAGTTTACAAAAGCAATCTCATTTCTTCCATTTACGCAGGGTAGCACTGGACTTACCTGCACTTTGTAGCAGTTCCTGATGTGCTCCTGCTTTTTCCTCCACCACACCGACCCCGGTTTGCTCAGCTGGTAAACCGCCGTGGCTACCACCATTAGTGCTTGGTGCTGCAGGTGCGAGGTCTGGGACTGCGGGAGTGGTTACAACCGACAGTACGCTCGTAGGAGGAGTGCTTGTTGGTACGCTTGGAGACGCGGAGGCAGGAGCAGCAGCCACAGTGCTGACACTCGAATTGCCAGGCCCAGAAGTGCTCTGTTTTATAAGACTGGGTGCTGGAGGTGTCACAGTTTTATTATCTAGTTCTGCTGGTGATTGCTCTGTTCCCAAACTATTTGGGACCGACGTTTCTAGTCCCTGACCTTCTGCTTCTCCATCCAAAGCATATTGCTCTTCCCCCTTCTCAAGGGAGCCAGTGACTTTTTTGCATGCTTTAGTCAGCAAGAGTTGGCCAATCTTGTCTACTTTTCCCTTTCCCTTACTCGATGAAACAGGACTGCGTCTGTTCCCAGATCCTGGACTACTCGTAAGAAGAGGTGAAACAACAGGTCCAGACTGCGTAGCTGTAACAGAGCACTGGTCACTCGACCCACCACTTTGAGAAGAAGTCTCCTCTGGGCTGAAGTCTTTGACTTGCTGAGCAGGAAGATGTGAAGGAACACTGGAAGAAGTTGTAGCGGGAGAAGGCAGCTGAATAGGAGGTGCCAAGGGATTAAAAACCAGTGGCCTGCTGGTGGGAATACTAGAAACAGGACTGCTGGATGACGTGCTGGGAGGGGCAGGCCCGGAGAATTTTATATTCTGCGGTATATGCAAAGGACCCACGACCGCGACCGATTGAGGCATTAGATTAGAGTTAGAAGTCATCGGGGCTGCTGGAATCGTACTTGATTGAGAGCCCTTCATAACCTGAATTATTGACGATGAGTTTATAAAAACGGGTGTAATAAACTGTGGCCGGGCATTAGACTGAACTGCTGACTGTCCCTCAGAAACCATAACTTTGTTCCCTACATTGGGCATTGTGACAACAGTCGACACTAACGCAGGTTGCAAGTGAGATGGCAACGGTGCTGATGTATTAGCAGATGATGTAATAGGGTTTGAAGTTACAAAAACTGTTATCTGGTTGGGGGGTAAAGGACCTGAAATAGAAGAAGAGCTGACAGGCCTTTGCATTACTGGAGGAACACTCTGTGCAACGTTTGAGTTTATTTCTCCCAGTTCCTGGTGCCCTGGATTTGAACAGGGTTCGTTATTTTGAGGCAAGCTAAGTGAATTAGATGGCTCTTTGCTCGAGGATGAATCTTGCAGTGGAGGAATGACAGCTATCTTCTTTAGCTCCTCACCAGTGGTGACTATTGGTGCCATTTCAAGACAAGTCAGTCCAGGGGGCTTAATGGTTACATTAGGAGCTCCAGAATTATCAAGAAGTTGACTTAAGGAAGTTGGTGCCTCCCTCATAGCTGGAGATACCATGGTTTTACTTTCCTCCAAGACTGGAAGCTTACTGGTGTCTAAGCCTTGCCCATCTTTTTTTGACTGTTCATCTGGAACCAACATTTTCATTTCTGGAGTAGGGATACCTTTTAGTTCAATACTGGGCTGGTCTTTGTTACCTTGGATACCTTGTGCACTTTGACACTCATTATCTTGAGGCACACTAAGGCTCTCTTTATTGTCTTCAGGAATGCCAGTCATAGCAGGTACAGAAATTGCAGGATTCTGATTACTTAGCATGTTATTATTTTGAAAACTGGTAGTCACAGGTGTTGGCAAAGAAGAGGGACCAGCCATCATATTTCTTTGTAATTCCATGTTCTGCAAGAGAGATGGATTCTGCTGAGTTGTCAATGATAATTTAGCTGCTTTCGAATTCTGTCTACCAGGGCTTGGTGTAGTTTTCCTGCTGGATCCAGGACTGGACCTTCGACTATTGCTTGGACTTGCTCTCTTTGTTCCTCCAGTGTTGGTTTGTTTTCCTGAATTAATGACCATGCCTTCCAATTTGTGTGACTGTGGAGCAGCAAAACTAGACTGATTGTTAACTGTGAGATTTGATGGGGCTTGTCCAATGGCCTTCAAAGTAGTGGGATTAAGACCCTGCTGATCAAATCCTCTATTGAGACTAGGCCTGGGAGGTAAAGGAATATTAATTTGGGGAGGGAACAGACCAGCTATAGAAGCATTGAGTCTCTCTGGCGACAAGCTTATTTCTGACGGTTCTGTGCTAGGTGGACGGTTATTAGGAGTCTGAGGATAGTACGGCCTTGGGCTTGCTCTGTTTGGTGTTTTAGGCCTTGAAGTTTGTGACGGGGTGGCAACATTTGGAAAATGGTGTGTAAGAGCGCTAGGCAGAGAATTAGACTGCTGCTGGGGACTTGCACCTTGGGCAGTTGAAAGTGGGGATGGTCCAGGTTTGGGTCCCGGCATCATTAATTGGTTCTGTGAAACTACTAAATGAGACGTCAAATTATTCTGAGCTCCTGATGCTGGGGGGCCTTCAGCTCCACCTCCTTCTGGAAGGGAGGATACTGATGAAACCTCTCCGAGGGGTGAGCTGGAAGGATTCTGTACATTATCTTGATAAACCATTTTTCTTGCATTATTTCCCAGAGGAGGATTGCCTGGCAAGGAAATTCTTTGTTTATCAGGAGATGGAGGCACTGATCCAGGACCTTGGAGGTTAACCATTACTGGCATGTTACCACTCTGCTGCACTGGCATTCGTTGAGCATCTGGATTCAGAGGCCCTCTAGGTGGGTGAACTCCTTGTGGTACAGGAAGCCTGACTGATTTGGGATCCTGCTGCATCATAAGCATCATCATCATCTGCTGCTGCTGCTGTGGTGTTTGTGGTGGTGCCTGGGCTTGCTGTGGTGGTGGCTGTGGTGGCTGCTGCTGCTGCTGCGGCTGCTGCTGCTGCGTATGTGGCATGAGTTGAGGTGGCATCTGCTGAAGTGGTCTTTGTTCCACTGGCTGAGATGGATAACCTAAGATGACAAGATGATATATTCATTAAAACCAAACAAAGATCAGAGAAAGCAGAATTTCTGTAACGAACAGCATCAGATAGAAAGTATATCCAGGAACCTGTTTATCTTATGCGAGAGCCACATTAATGAAACAGGCTTTACAAATAAGGACAAAGATTTTACTCAATACTTAATAATATTTTTACTTAATGTATGACATGACATTTAATGCATGACATTTAATCAGAGATCTCCTAGTGTATTGTATCAGCTACTAGCTATTACTGCAGATTCATGCCACCTGAAAAGTCTGCAGCTGTCCATGGACTTGCTTTCACTTACAAATGCAGAGTTGGACTTTCACTAACTAATACCCCTTAAAACAAACTGAAGAGTTTGACAGGCCCTGTGGGACATGGACTAGCATTCCTGCTACAGATCTGACATTTTCTAGTGTATAAGGTAGACTCTGTCATGTATTACTTGGCCAAAAATGGTGCTAAGAACCACCTGTGTGGCTTATAATATAAATTCCTTTGCGAACTTGGGATTTAATTCTCCCTACGTGCAAAGGATAATTCCAACTGAAACCTCTATTTCTTAATTCTGAAAAATCAGCTATTAGTTAATGCTAAATTTTTAAGGCATCAGTCTGTGCTACAGCTAGAAATACAGAATTTTTATCAGTTAGGTTATTGCTGAATAACTCTACAGTATTCAATATGATACCTGCACGATGATACGTGAGAATGTGGCCACCTCTTCATTTTGAGCTAATTCAAAGAAAACACATAAACAATGGTACCAATTAGTTACTAGGAGGAAAAAAAAAGCTTTGGACTTGAATGTGTGATAACAAAAATAAAACAACTGTCACAAAGATCGGTTAAAAGCTCTCCTATAGTTATTACATTCAGATAATCCACAGAAAAATCCTGCTACCTGGTGGCCTACTTGCAAACTCTGAAAGTTTAGGGCCTGAATTATCTAAATTCATTCCTTGTTCTCCAGATGTTGACGACTGATCACTCTCCTCCAGGCCAGCTGCACGTGGTTCTGAAGAACTGAAAGAAAAATAATTGCAATTAAGATCCATCCCTCGCATGTGTTTGACTTCTGTTTCCATAACTAAGTACTCAAGTAATTAATTCCTAGCACTTTTCACAGACCTGCAAGTAACTCACTAAAATGCACCACTACCTCTGGTATAACGTGACAAACCTGAACACAGAGCGCAGGTCTGCTGACAGTCACTCCTGTGCCTTAAATACTACTGAAAAGGAAACAAGTTGCCTGGTGCTCTATTGATCTTAAACATTTCTTTCCTTTGTTTCTACCTTAAATCTGAGTTTTATAACTAAGAGAATGCCAATGGATATTCCAAATGATATAGATATATCTATATCTATTCAAACTAAATAGGCTTCTCTCTAATACTGCTGTAACATCTGTATAGGTAAGCATCATGATACTTAGATGCATAGAAATTTATTTTAATGGTACCACCATTTCTTCCAGTACTGTACTCAGAAGTGACTAGCTCAGGGTATCAGAGACCTCTGTTAACATCACAGCAAAAATGCACTGATGTATTACACGCTGTAAGCCACCTGCCAGAGCATAGGCCTTTGCAGGATACCGAGGCTCTGTAAATGATCATAGAATGGCTGGGATTGGAAGGGACCTTAAAGATCCTCTGGTTCCAAGCCCCCTGCCACGGGCAGGGACACCTTCCACTAGAGCAGGTTGCTCAAAATCCAACCTGGCCTTGAATGCTTCCAGGGATGGGGCATCCACAGCTTCTCTGGGCAACCTGTGCCAGTGCCTCACCACCCTCATTGTAAAACATTTCTTCCTAATGCCTAACGTAAATCTCCCCTCTTTCAGTTTAAAGCCATTACCCCTTGTCCTATCACTACACTCCCTGATAAAGAGTCCCTCCTCATCTTTCCTGTAAGCCCCCCTGAAGTACTGGAAGGCCACTAAAAGGTCTCCCTGGAGCCTTCTCTTCTCCAGGCTGAACAACCCCAACTCTCTCAGCCTGACTTCATAGGAGAGGTGCTCCAGCCCTCGGATCATCTTCTGGACCCTCCTCTGGACCTGCCCCAACAGGTCCGTGTCTGTCTTGCACTGGGGACCCCAGAGCTGGACGCAGTGCTCCAGGTGAGGTCTCACCAGAGCGGAGCAGAGGGGAGAATCCCCTCCCTCGACCTGCTGGCCACACCGCCTGTGATGCCACCCAGGATACGGCTGGCTTTCTGGGCTGCGAGCGCACACTGCCAGCTCATATTCAGTTTTTCATCCACCACCAGTACCCCCGAGTCTTTCTCCAGGAGTACTTGATGCTCTTTTAAAATTGTTCAGATTCAATGCCCAATATTCCACTGAATCAAGACAGCTTTTGCAGACTTAGAAAAAAACCAAGTTTCTATAGCTATCAGTATATATGGTCAGAGGATGTAAGATAAAGAGAGATGAAGAGTAAAAGACCTTAACAATTTATTGGCTTCATGAATATATGAAGGCTGTAGGGAGATGTACATAATAAAAGCTCGGAGTTAAAATTAAAGACATAAAAATAAGCCCGCTGTCAACAAAGAGAGGCAGAATCATGCAGAAATGCCAAGGACAAAAGACATTTTCAGCAAAACAGGAATTTGAAGTATATAAAGGCAGAGGGATCAATCTTATTTAATTTTACTTGAGAGTAACAGTTTCTGGCATCTGTACAGCTGACATGGAGACACCCAGGCCTGTCCTGATGTCCTATGAACTACCTAGCCAACGTTCAAAAAGCAGTGTGTGACTTGAAAGTCCCTGAACTTTCACAGGTCAAAACCGGGGAGAACATAAACCAAGAGAGAAGAAAGGTAAGAAATGGGGCAAACACAGAACCATTCCGAGCACTGCTGCTGAGCAGGCAAGTATTGCCTCGGAAAGTATTTGGAGTTAAACCTTTTGTCTAATCCAGCACACCACCAATTTGTGTGATGCAGTTGTTGCAGGCTTACATGCCTCCAGCAATAAATTTTATGAAAATTGGCAAAATGCGTACACATGCCCCAGAAGCATTATATTAGCAGCCACAAATGAACAAAAATTCTGGCAGCAAAATCAGACCAGAGGAGCTGCAGCCTTTGATGTAGGTGCCACCAACGTGAACTGGAATAACTGCCTAAAATTGCAAATACAATCTTAAATTTGTAATTTTGCCATTTATGATTTCTTTATAATGGTGGGACATTAAAAATACTGCAGTTAAAGATTAGATAAAAAGCCAATGCAGAGCATCACTGCACAAACAAGTTTAACCTAGAAAACAATCGTGGTACAAAATTGATTCTTAGAAAACATCCCTGCCAGATGGGTCTAATCGGGCAAGCTGTACAAACCTTGCAAAACAGACATGAGTTTTGTTTGCTAGCAAAGAAGAGCAGTTGTTGTAGGAAAGGCTGCTACTGTAATTGCTGGAAAATTTAAAGACAACTTGAATTTTGAAAGTAGCTGAAATTCACTGGGCATATTTAGCAATCACCACTCAGCAAAATACCCAAATTCTGAATACAAATAACAAGCAAGATGAGAAGTTTGTGTGAGCAGGGCAAATATTCCATATTTGTTGTTCTTTCCTATTGCTCTGGATGTAAAAAAAAAACAAACAACTGCACATTAGGTACAGTATGGATTGTCATAAGTGAACCCTTTGCTCCACCAGCTGCATTCTCAAGCACAACCTTCAGATACAAAATCCCTTGTCAGAGTGGAGAGCAAAATCCAGAAGACAAAAAAAAAACCAACACAAAAACCCAACCCCAAAAAGGGCTGCAGATGCTGAAATAAGGTGTGCAAAAATAAAATTACAGTACAGATGCAAGCAGAACCAGCACTGCCAACACGATACAATGCTCTGCAACAACTTTTGCTTTTATAGAAAGGCACTTGTCCTCTGATGCTAAATGAGTTTCATTTCCCACGTGTACAGGGGGACTGTCACCTCCAGACCTACGGATAAAAGCTCTCTGAATCTGGTTGAGAAAAAGTTCTTTGTCCTGCAGTGCTGTTCACCATCTGCACATCACACTTCACACTGGGTACTGCAAATCTGAATGCCAGCAGGGATTTTACGGAGTGTATTACTTCAGTTCTACCTGTACACATGATATTTGTGGTCTGTGCACAGGGGAACATAAAACAACTATTTGCTTGTGCACGTATTTAATAGAATTAACTAACACGTTTTCTCTAGAATCACATTTCATCTAGCATCTTTTTCCTCAGTTTACATCCCATTACCTACAGTCTTCAGGTTCAGAAACCAGATGCAATCACTTTTTTTAAACAACCTACTTTTCCAAAATGTCTTGGTTTTCATTCCAATGCTGAGTTGCTCAATTAAGCAAACCCTTAAAACTATTTTAGACTCAGCTGAATAAACTCTTTCAATAGCTCACTTATTCTATTTACATTCCAATATGGCTCAGTCTACAAATGATATTACTAATGGTACTTTTGTTACTATATTATTACATCTCAGAAATGATTTCTAAGAAAAAAAACAGAGTAATTTTTAGCGTGTCTATCAAATTAGCTGCATTTCCACACAAGGTTTGCTGCTGTGAATTATAAAATTTCTGAGGAAGAACGACAGAGAAGAAGCCGAGATGAAAAGCATCCTATTTGCTTCTGACATAAAAGAAAGTGATCCAAATCAGATTTAAAAGAATCAGCAATTCCAAGACAGGAAAATGCTGAGCTTGCCTAATGATGCTAGGGAAGCTGAGAGCAAATGAGGCAGGAAGGTATTGCAGCCAGCTTTCAGTGTAGTTGCTCTCCTTTTGCTGGAGAATAATCTCAAAAACATTTATAAGGATAGCTCCCTTCTTAATGCTCCTGCAAGGATAAAGTGATTAATATATAGCCCATTATGAAACAAAATGCTAATCCATATCAGGTGCCAAAACAGCATTCTGCAGGTAGCAATGGCAAGAGAACATTCACTGATAATTTATGTGGTAGAATAAGTACAAAGTGGTATTTCCTTTGTTAAGGACACTGAAATCTGATTAAAAGCCTTATTTAAGAGCTAGGAATTATTTTGAGTTGTCATAGCTCAATAGAAAAGCTGTAATTTAGGCTTCTTTTATTGTGAAAACTTTTTAACAAGTAAATAGTCTTGTGGGGCTTTTTGTAAGCTCAGAGGAGAGCTTTACATATCTGTTTATTGATATTCCCAGGCCACACTGGAGCTGGGGGATCATCAATAAGACCAATGAAAACAAAATCCTAACAAGGCTTTTCTTTAACGATTAACAGATTTTCTTTTCAGAAGAGAGTGCCAACTCATCTGCTCCCTCTGAATCCTTTGTCATTTCCATGGCAAGAGAGCTCACTACAGTAGTGGTTACTATTACTTTATTGGAATCTATTTAGAATTGAAGCTTTTTTGGTTGGTTGGTTGTTGTGGTTTTGTTTTTGTGGGGGTTTTTTTGGGTTTTTTTTTTTGCCTTTTTTTTTTTTTTAAACACATAGCACCAGATCTTTCCTACCTAGAAATACAAGGCCATTTTTGTCTTTGATTTGAGGCAAAAAAACCCCAAACAACTTTCCATGAAAGATGCAGATGACTAATAGTGACACAAGGTTTGCATATTTTACTTTGCTGCAAATTATCAGCAGTGCCTACCGGTACTATACAACTCGCTGTTGGGTAGTGGTTATGCAACAGGAATGTTTTTGATACAAAGAAAAATAAGACATTGTTATTGTTTGAAAGACGTCTGGATAGTTTTGAATGTCGAACATTCAAACGAACAACAAACAGGAAAATATCTGCTTGCTATTTATTTGAGACTGTCTGCAGGATCTAATGTATCAAAAGCAGGAAGATGCACGTCCCACTGTTCTGTTACTACTATTCTTTACAACTGGACCACATGACACTACCTTGTGCAATATACTGTTACAACCCGCTCTTGCCAAATTATTTGCACTTAAAATTTCTGGAATGGCAAAATGAAGAGACCTACATGCCTTCATATACCTCCCTTCCAGTTAGCCAAAGACTCATCAAAGCTAGAAAGCTCGGCACACCGTCACCTACGGCCTTCCCTACAGGCCTGCCCTGCTCCTTGCGGAGCACTGCAGCAGGATGGATCGTGGCTGTCCGCGACCGCCCACCTGGGCGCGAAGGAGCCCTGTTCTACACATTTCAGAAGCTGACGAGGCGTAACGAGTTAGGCGCTGGTATCTCAGTTACGGTTTCCAAGTCACCCCAAAGTTGGAGTCTACCCACACGCTGGCCACTTGGCTCTAGCTGAGTTACTTTAACCAGGTTTTCACAGCTGGCCATAGACTGTACACTCCTTCGGATTTAACCTGAAATCACATGGCCTGTTTTACAGCAGTGTTGACCTGATAGGCCATACCGTGACCATATATAATTATATAGCAGGTATTTGAAAGACCTTTTTCAAGGCCTACTAAATTAGCATGCTTTGCTTTACCTTTGCTATGCAGCGTTTCTGCACCTGTAAAATGCAGGTAACAGCTCCTGCATTTTATTTTAATACTAGTTAAGCCAATTAACGATTGGCACAAAAGATCACTTGCTAAAGATTATGCGAATCGTTTCAGTCCAGAACTAAAATGTCCATGAGAAAATTAATTACGTCTTCACGAAGGAATCTTGACATTGTGCAGAAAACGCAGGTTGGGGCTACGCACTGAATAACCAAGGGAAAAAATAAAATATTGAGCAGTTGCTTAGTACTTGAATGCCATCCAACTCTTTGCACTGAACTGGACATCTGTCTCTGGAAAAGGTAGCATAAACTTCAGGTTAAAGACTTATAATGATTATTCAAAGGAGTGGGACTGGTGGAACCAGATCCACACCACTAGCTTAATCTGCCATTGCTACCTGTTTGTTTGTTTGTTTTTAAGAGTTTAACTTTGAAATTTGGATGTTCCTGTGTTACAGTTTTCTGTGTAAAGTTTTTCCATTTTTTTTCTAAAGCAAACTGGAAACAACCCCCAGAAGTTCCATCAGGTGGATTCCTGTCAACGCCCCTGTGGCTCATCTGCAGCATTAGAATAATTAGATATAGCATATCTGCCTTTACCATTTTAGCTGAATAATGGTGCAGCAGCAGTAGTCTACCACCCTGTGCTGGCAATAGTAGACTGCCAACAGCAAAAGGTTACAGGACAGCTGGCCAATGAAGAATATGCTGGCCAAAGAGGAATGAAGAGATTCAGCAATCTCCTGTTTCCACTGAACAGGTACATTCATTTGTTATCTCTCAATATTATTCATTTGCCTCTTCCCTCTCAAGAGTTGTGGGTTTTTTTCCTTCCTCATCTGCCCTAGGCCAGGAAGACCAGCACTGCTTGCGCTTGTTATCCTGATATCCAGGAAGTACCAGATTCCTCCCTCTAAATCCTAGCTGCAGCTTCAACTTAAGAGAGAAGTCCAGCTCAATTCCAGGCAGAAACATGGCAGGATATACATATAATTCAGGAAACAACCCCCCAAAAATCTACTGCACATGTTATATGGAGGCTTCTAATACGTCTGAAAGTACTTCCCAACCTTTGATTGTGGCTGTCAGACTGCTTAAAAAGGCAGCCTCCTCTTCCGAGGGCTGCGGCACCGCATGCCACAGTCTACACTTCCTTTACCCAGTAAATGTAAGGAACAGCGCTGTTATAATTGTGTTTATAATGGAGCTGGGATGTTTGCATGTTTTTTTTTTAATCTTGAACGAACCTTCCAGTGGCAGGCTTGCCAGTTGGTTATCATTTAACTCGAGAGAAATTGCTAGAATATGAAAAAATACAGGTCCTTTCTCACCCCATACTTGCTGAAAAAATACTGACATGTTGCCTGTGGAGCTTCCCCATGCCCCTTATAAAAACAATGTAATATTAAACTTACGTTGTTTGTTCTAGTTGTTGATTATTTTTCTTCTTCCTTGGAGGCTTCTTCTTCTTCGGCTTGTTGGCATTCTGATTATTTTGTTTGTTGTTCACACCAAAGTGTCCTGCTGATATATCGCTTTGTAGAAGGTTAACCAAGAGCGGACTTGTGAGTGTAACATCTTTATTAACAGGAAAAACAGGATTCTGCCCACAGGAAATCTGATTCCCATTTGGCGTTCCACTAAACCCTGTATTGAAAGGCAGCCCATGGCCAGAGAAATGACTCCCTGAAGCATTGTTGTTTCCTTGCATTGCTTGCATATGAGAAGGCACCATGTTTGGCTGCTGCACAGGAACATCAGGTAACATCTGTGTCAAGTTCACATCATTATTTGTTGTAGTAGTATCCCCAAGTTGCTGAGATATGTGAGGACCAGGTCCAGTGGGTCTTAAAACTTGCCCTTGAATTCCCATAACCTGAGAAGGATTACCATTCACAGGGCCTTGCTGCGCCATCATCTGCCCAGTGAACTGCACCATGTTTCCTTGCATGTTTGGGGTTGGTCCTCTCATCAGTTGAGCTGGCCCCGTCATAACATTGGACTGGTTTTGAGTACTAAAAGGCTGTTTATTTCCTTGCATCTGAGTGGTCATCATCTGTTCCATCATCGAGTTTTGCTGCAACAAGACCTGGCTCTGAGGTCCCATCATCTGATTGTGTGTAGACATCATCTGTTGTCCCTGCTGGGGAATCATCTGTTTGGGTGGGGTCATCCTTTGGGGAGAAGGACCAAGATTTTGGTTTTGTGGTGTCACCATCATTTGGCCTTGTGGCATGAGCTGAGTTCGAGAAAGTATCATCTGGTTTTGAGGGTTCAGCGATCCCTGAGCCTGAATGTTTACCATCTGTCCTTGAGAGGATACAATTTGCTGATGCATTCCCATAAGCTGAGACTGTGGTCCTTGCTGAGGCTGTCCCTGTATGTTGCCCATGTTAACTTGTGGCACCCCACTAGCACCAGCCTGCTGGTTGTTCATATTTCCATGAAGTCCCATTAGATTGGTCTGCATCATATTTGGTGGGCCATGTGGTGCTTGCATCTGATTTTGAGGAGGTCCAGATCCTTGGCCACCTTAAAAATAAAAAAAATTGCCAGTAAGAAACTGGAGTGGTAGAAGAGTTTTCACAACTTTTGATGTTAAGTACTCCAAAATTGTTTTCCTCCCTTTTCCAATGAACTGGAATATCCAACATATTTGCAGCCCTGTGATGCAATGTTTGATGCTACAGAGACATGTTAATTGTTGAAACAGAACATCATACCTCTCAAAATAAACCCTCAGTCTGGTACTTACTGTGTACCCCACTGCAGAAGACATCTCAGAAATTTAACTTCAGTTGTTACCTGTATGTAAGTTTGAAAATCTTCCCCTAACATAATATGTTAATTCTTCCCCATAAATCTTCCCCTAATGATAATATCACCTAACTCAACAGAATAATTCCTAACCAAAATAAGCTTCAACCTTGAGGTTATTTTATAATGTGTTAAAAAATAAATACACACGGAGTACTGATGAAATGACATTATCAGGGTATCCATAATCCAGACAAAAGACTAATAATTGAATTGTTAAATGGAACCATTTGTGAGCTAAAGATTTAATTTTTACAGGACTGTCTGTAAGTAGACTTCCAAAGTTTTCAAAGGAACTAATAATCTTTTCAAAGCAGAACAAGATTATTTTGTTGTTCTGCTTCTAAGATAATAACAGTCTTTTTTTTCTGGACAAGAAGTTCCTTTTGTGTTGTATCTTTATTACCTCTAGCTTCCAAATTTCAGTGCTACTTCCATTCAATTTCTTAACAGATACTTCTGGATCCTAGTACCACAGTCCTAATCAGTAATAGTTGGGTTGTTTGAAAAACATGAGCAGTCTCCTGTTTTTCTTCTCCTCGTTCAGGAATACCCACAGAACGCCCCTGCAGCCTCAGGTAGCTAACTCGCTATTAATGACAGGAGTTTAATGTTTTGGTATCTGTGTTACACAAGTAAAGGCATAATCTTCTACAAAAAAGGAAAAACTGAGGAACACCACATTCCACACAGACCTGTGTGCTGCACGTTTTGGCTAGTTTGCAGCTGTGGCGCTCCGCTGTTCACCGGTGTTCCTGGAGCTGTGGAAGGCACCTGACCTTGCATGAAGTTCTGGTTAGCCTGGCCTGCAGGGAACCCCGGGGGGAGGCGCTTGGGCATTCCTGAACACAAGAAATTTCTTATTAGTAAGTATGGAAAACAGGAGGGAAAAAAAAAAAAGAGAAAATCTATGATCGGAGTATGATAGGAAGAATACCTTTGAGTCTGTACTGTCACATTACATGTTTAGGCAGAAAGTGTTTTTTGCCAATATACGAACCCACAAAGACATTTATAGTTCTTATCTGTGCAATAATTCTGCCTAACAAGCTACTGTGACTCAGTCCAAACTGTAATTTAAGAACAAAACTTACCCCTCAGAGAAGGTGAAAAGTCCATGTTTGACTTTTTAGAAACTAGAAATTAAAGTAACTAGTTTGCTGTTTTCTTCTCTAGTGCATCTCAACTCTAATCAGGCCCTTAACTTATTCCATGGATGCAAACACAAATAACTTGGATTTTTGTTACAGTGATGTGCTCCTCTCAACAACTCTCACAACATACCACGTACACACTCCTTAGTGCTCCTTTGCACCGCCGCTGTGTGTACGCACCTCTCAACGTAACTTCTCAGCCCAGGCTGGGCTGAGGAACCTCATGAGACAACATGTCCAGAGTCCAGAACGGCTGCTCATTCAAGTAACCCTGCTATTCCTACTGCAAGAGAAAGTAATTCTATCAGGCCCCTATCTGGCACAACGCCCACACTTTGACATACCAAAACATCACCACTGCCCTGGGACAGAGAGCAAAACCTTCCCTCTACCTACCAACGTGAGCAGCAGCGTAAATGGATTTAACAGAACCTGCTTTTTAATTCACCATCAAATAGACGATGCCAAGACCTAGAAGCAACCCTGTCCTCCCTTATTTTTCTGACCCACGATACACAGCCAGAATTTTACTTTGGTTCCTTCTACAGTTACTGCTTTCTTGCACACTTAATTGTATTTGTTTGTGTTGATTAATCTGGTCTTAGGTTTGTCATTAGTATTTCAAGATAATCAAGTTTACAGGTCAAACAATAAGACACATCTGAAAATATGGAACATACACTTCTTGAAACACCACATCACTGGACTCTAGTTTTAGTTCTGCTAAACTTTTAGGAAAGTTTTGCATGTAGGAATGCTTGAACTGACAAAAAAGAAGTGTTAACTTGGCCTATTCCAAATCTAATAGAAATTCTGATTTGCTAAATTAACTAGGTGAAATGGAAAGCGTTTGAATATATTCATTTACACCAAACCTTCAAATGCAAGATGGCTTAAAAATGGAAAAATCTGTAATTACAACTTAATTAATATATAAATTGCAGCAAGGAATGAGCATGCACAGAAGCCAGGCAAAAATCTCAGCAAGTGGAAGCAACACAGTTTTGCTGAAACCAACGGAATCCTGTCTTTTTAAATCAGCTGAGGATATAGCTCACAGCAGGATTACTGATTTTAGCACTAAGGTCTACAGCGAGTCCAAATAACGTATTTTGATAGTTTATTTCGGGTGTCATTTTTAACTCAAAAAGGTAGGGTTTTGTTTGTAGTAGGTTTACTTAGAAAGGAAGGAGAATACAGAGGTTATACTATCTAGAGGTCATGGCTATGCTACCTAGAGGAAATGATTCCTGGATGGGGACATATGTCTGGTGAGGCAAAACTGTAGGGAAATGTGACTATAATAAATAATGAATAACGGCTTCCAGATGAACACAAGATAAGATATACCAAGTATAGGGCACTGGCAGATCCTAAGAACAGTCTGGAAGAGGAAAACCTTGAAACTGAGACAATTCATCTAAATCAAATTAATCTGAATTCAAATGAGACCCATGGTACAAACAGTGAAAACAAGAAGCTTGCCCAGATCAGCAGACCAAGAAACGGGTATTCCTTACAGCTTTTTGGACAGATTTCAGATGTACAATGTGAGAATGCAAGAAACTAGGAAATATATATATGCGTGTGTAGGTGGACAAAGAATATGGCTCATATTTTATAAGTACAGAAAGAATTTCAAAGGCTTAAGCAAGAGTTTGTGTATGGGTATCCGAGAGCAGCCATTCAAGAGAAAGATGAACAAATGAGTGAGCATAGAGAAGTGCTACAAGTCTGGCACAGAACCACAAAAGGCTCAAGGGGAAAAAACCACCAAGGACACAAAAGAGATCTTGGGATTGACAAGTGAAATTCCTTCACTGTTAGAGAATTCTAAGGAGTAGTAAGTAAAAGATGTGGGTGTGGAGGTCTGAGGAGAAAACTAAAGACAACACAGCCAAAGGGGAAGTTAAAACATCCCTTGACCTCTTAATTTTAGAATAGGGAGTACTTAGAAAGTACTTAGAAAGGAAGATGCAAAATAATGCCTCACTTCTGTAGTAGAAAGTGTAAATGGTGACAGAGGAAGCTGAAAAGAGAAAGAAAATGTTCATTTGTTCTTATTACACTCTCTCTCTCTCAAAAAAAATCCACATGCACTCCCCCCCCCCCAAAGAACAACCTCAAACCAAAACAAAAAACCCACACCATCTCTGAATATCCTGAACTTGCTTAAAGGCAAGAGAAGAATTGTCAAGAGGATGACTGGCAGTCATAACAAGCAACTGCATACAGCAATTTCTTCTGCAGTGGCCCAGAGTCTACCCTTAGGTTATCACTGTGACACTGCAAGACAGAGACAGGTAGCAGAAATGAAGTGATGCTGATGCTAATTCACGCATACCCACTTTATACTCGATCTCTGTCTTTATTCTGTCTTTTAAAGGATCTTTTCAAAACTAACAGCAACATTCGTTCTAGCCATTTTATGTTTCTTTTCTTTTTAAAATAAAAGAAGGTCTCAGTACTTCTTACCTCCTAAACCAGGGTGTAAACCTTGTGGACCTTGGTTTTGCTGCTGCATCACCATGAAGTTGGGGGGTACGTTCCCCTGTTGCACCATAGGATTACGACTAGGAGAACTGACAGGCTGCTGAAATCCCTGGGGAAGCGTGCTACTCTGGGGAGGCCTTGGTCCCATCTGCTGCTGCGTCTGGTTAACTGTTGGAGATGATGCAGGAGATCCCTGCTGGAAGGAGGAGGGAGAGGAAGCAGGAGACTTGCTGGTCAGGTGGGGTTGTTGTAGTGGCGTAGGAACCCGTGAGGGCCCTCCCTGAAGACTTTTCATTTGAGGAGCAGTAAACTGGCCAGGATTGCTCATTTGGGGAAAGTTTGAGTGAGCCTGGGAAGCTTGCTGGCTTCCAAAAGGATATGGAGGTGGAGGATGAGTAGGAGTTTGTACTGTTGCTAGAGATGGTCTTGCTTGAAGTTGCTGTTGCATTTGTCCAGGCAATGGGGCCTTTTTCCAACCCTGGTTTACTGTCAATGTACCCAATGCTCCCTGGGTTGGAGGAGGCTGAAGTGCTCCAGAAGGAAGCTGGTTCCAGCCAGGGGGAACTGGAACCTGTGCTGGTGAAGTAAATGAAGGTCGAATACCCTGCTGTGGCTGCTGATGTGGCTGGGGAGGACGTGTCTGCAACTGCGTCTGCTGCTGTAGCTGCTGAAAGTTGGCTGAGTTCATCTGCCTGTTTACAGGAACTGACTGCATTGAATGGAGCTGGGGAGCTAAAGATCCAGATGGATGATTTTGCTGCTGGATATTTAGCCCAGACAAGAGTGGGTCCATTGCATCTATTAAAATAGCAAAGAAAAGTAAAAAAAATAACCTACTGTAGACAAAACCCACCCCAAAACAAGAAAGGGTAAATTGCTTGCTTGCATTTGCTTACTCTGCATAAAAATTCATGCTCCAGTGTTCCAGTGTCTCCAACAGACCGAACAGGCAATGCTCTCAAAATTTTCAAAATGTTTGGGAATCCTGAGAAGTCAGGTCTTACCAATTTATAACCTCTACAATAAAGCATGATAGCTCCACAGCGCTTGTTGCCACAGACTAACATAAGCCTTCTACACACTTAGAATTGTAGAATCGCAGAGTATCTCCAGTTGGAAGGGGCCCATAAGGATCATCGAGTCCAACTCCCTGCTCCTCGCAGCACTACCTAAAACTAAACCATATGACTAAGAGCGTCGTCCAGACACTCCTTGAACTCTGACAGGCTTGGTGCCGTGACCGCTTCCCTGGGGAGCCTGTTCCAGTGACCGACCACCCTCTCAGTGAAGAACCTTTTCCTAATGTCCAATCTGAACTTCCCCTGACGCAGCTTCACTCCATTCCCTCGTGTCCTATCGCTGGTCACCAGAGAGAGGAGATCAGCACCTCCCCCTCCGCTGCCCCCCTTGAGGAAGTTGTAGACTGCGATGAGGGCACCCCTCAGCCTTCTCTTCTCCAAGCTGAACAAGCCAAGTGACCTCAGCCGCTCCTCGTAAGTCTTGCCCTCGAGACCTTTCACCATCTTGGTCGCCCTCCTCTGGACACGCTCTAAGAGTTTGATGTCCTTCCTATGTTGAGGTCCCCAAAACTGCACACAGTCAGTCCTCGAGGTGGGGCCGCACCAGTGCAGTGTAGAGCGGGACAATCACCCCCCTCGACCGGCTCGCTATGCTGTGCTCGATGCACCCCAGGACACGGCTGGCCCTTTTGGCTGCCAGGGCGCCCTGTTGACTCATATTCAACTTGCCATCAACCCAAACCCCCAGATCTCTTTCCGCGGGGCTGCTCTCCAGCCTCTCGTCCTCCAGTTTGTATGTATAACCCACTTGTTGGGGCTATTATCCCTATCAGTTAAAAAAACTGGCATAATGAGGAATTAATTCCCATTAATGAAGCATTTATGAAAAATGCTCTCTGTAAGAATAAATACTGCAGAGATCTACAGAAGTTAGCAAGTACTGCCACCATTTTATGGAGACACAAGTAATAACCCCCTCTCTTTTTCTGTAGTCCCACAATGCAAGTAACTCATACTGGCAGAATTGTGAAGAACAAACTGTAAACATTTCACGCCTCCCAGATCCCCAAGCCTTAAACTTCCAGTCTACCTACCCCTCCTGAAAAGCACTTGTGCTCAGTCTGGTGCATTTGCTTCCTAACGGAGACATCTGCCTCATTCAACCAATCCTTCTCTTACTGTTATCTAGACAAAAAGCTCAGTCACAACAGTTCTACTGCAAAAATACCACTGCCGCTGCTCAATGCATTTGAACAAAATACCAAGCAAGCTGGTGACTTCTTAGGCACCCAAATTATTTGAAAAGTTTTACCAGATTAATGGGGGCAGGGAGGGTTCCACAGAAAGAGTAACTCCCAAAAAGGGCAAGGGAAATACTCCAGGACAATTCTGGAGTACTTTTATGAGTACAGGCTCAAGCTTGTGTGCTGAAGAATAAGAATTCAAGAACATTTTCAGGTCAGTACTGTGACTAAATTTTACCACCTGGCTGTGAAGAAGGCCGAGGTGTTCTTGGCTGCAGCTCAGCACTAGCACCACTTGCCACCATAGAGGAGGGCACATTTCCGCTCTGGGACATCATGACAGCTGCAGCATTGCTCATTCTTATTAAACCTTAAAAAATAAAAATAAAAATAATCAAGTCTTGCAGTTTGTACATAGAGAAGAACTTTAGATTTTTTTTAACAGAAAGAATTATATCTGTTAATAAAACATGTCTTTGGACTTTAAGAATTGTTTGTCTGAAATAACCTGAGGACAGGTATCTCTGTCTGAAAGCTTAGATTCCCTGGTATAAAACAAACAAGTGAAGGTCATGCTGAAGCTTTTTCTTTAGCACCAAACCTTTAAAAAGGCCATAGAAGGAAACGCTACCGACTCAGGAATTATTTAAGCCTGACTTGCCACTGAAGTCACCAAGCGTCAAGATTGTATCAAAGTTATACACTACTAAGGTTTTTGCAAAATCCGATACTAGAAAGTAACTGAGGTGTTGTAAGAGAAAAATTTCAATGTTTCACTTCCACAGGCTGCTATTTTGTAACATGGTTCATATTGTTGACCTGTTGGTTACATTGTTGTTATATTTATACTGTTTACATTTACACTGTTGACCTGCAGGCAGCAAATGAAGCTCATGATTATCACAGTGAAGATTAGAGCAGCCGCTTTCATAGTAAACCTTTCTTTAAATGTTTTACATTCCCTGTTAAGCGCAGTGATTTAACTACTGTTTAATCAGGTTTCTACAGAGGTGAAATGTTCTTTCCATTCCTTCTCATCAACAGCCACACATGCATCTTACATTAACTCTGACATAAAACACTCCCAGATTTTTAATTGCTTTAAATCCTATTTACTAAGATACTAATAATTTTGTTTTGCCTTGATTCAGCTATTAAAATAAATTACATAGTAGCTTTCTTTTAACTCTTCATAAAATCTGACTTTTGTAGTTAAAAATTACTTATCATGCATACACAATGCTCTAAAATGTAGAGTTTAATAAAACTACACCTCTCCATGAAAATTAATTCTCTATGCTCAGATCTCTAAAGTTTATCAGAAAATAAAAAGAGAGACTAACAATGACAGTGTCCTGTCCTTCCCATAATTACAATGGATTTAATCTAAAATAGTTTTATTATTTATAGTAAATAAATTGAAAAAAAGGCTTATGCTCATTTTCATAACGGTAGTCAAAAGACGACTGTGATAATTTGTCCACATTTCAAAGTGAATTCACTATACGAGACTCACCTGCTTTAACAGTCTTTATGTAAAAAAAAACCAAAACCCAACCAAAAACCAAAACACTAAAACCAAAACAAAAACCCAAACCACCGAACCCTCAAAAAAACCCCCAAAACAAAGCAATCTGCCCTACCCAAATCACTCCAATGTTTGTGGGACAAAATGCAGCCAACTATTTAGTTTACATAATGTGGGACATGGTTTGACAGTAGAGAAACAAGAACACACATCAATTAAAATGGCAATTACAATTCTGCAAACAATAGTTGCTATAATCAGTGAAATTTTATGATTAGCTTAGTAACAAATTTTAAAGTTTATGAAGCTAAACAAATAAAAACCAAAGGAATTTACCTTGTCCCCCCTGCATGGGAAACCCTGTTTCCATTCGCACTGAGTTGCTTGCTCCCAGGGGCCCATTGATTCGGACATCTTGGCTTCTGTTTTGAGCTAAAGCTAAATTGATAGCACCTTCCCCTAAAAGTGATGCACAATTTGGGTGAACTCAATGATATACAGAAAAGCAGAATACAGACATTTTCAAAAGGATATTTAAAAGATGTCAAGGAAGGAAGAATAAACTTTACCTATAATGTGCACTTCAGAAGGATAGTTATGCATCATACTACCCTTATCTTCTGGATTTCAATTTTAAGAAAAACAAACACCATGACAAGCATTAAATGCCCTGAGTGTGCTCTTGGACAATTGTCCAGAATGGATATTTTAATTGTGAAATCCACTGAAAACTTGTTTTTAAGAAAGCCTCATATGAAACAATTAGGGGAAAAAAAAATAGGGTGCATTTTGCTAGCTAACACTCAAAAACATTTTTCAGGAGGTTTCCTGATGCTCAGAGGATTTTCAGCTACCATTTTTATTATTAAACCTATCCTTGAAAGAATAAAAGTCTTGAGCTACCTTTTCACTGAAGTCATTCTCCAAATTACTAAATCAGAAGTTTTGCAACATTAACCAAGTACACAAAATCTCTTGTTGAGTATACTTAAATTTTAGCTTAATGCCTTTGGAAGCAAATTAGGTGTGAAATACCTTCAATTTGAACTGAGAGAATTCCCAGGTCACGAAGCTGTTGGTTATTATTCTGAGCCAGAATTCGCAGCCGCTCAGCAGCTTCACGGGGTATATTAAAGGTAACGCGGACACTGTTCCAAGGCTCTATCTTCTGTAGTTTTAACTTGTTGGATTCTTAAAAGAGAAACGGTCAGACTCAGTGCAAAGGCAGTTTTCAAACCCGTATGATGAAATAACTTGGTAATAAAGAGCACAGCTGAAAAAACAGAAACAATTATTTGGCTTTGAAAATTATCACTGGTTAGTCTCAGGTACAGGAGATTTCTCCAGCACAGGCGTACAGTGACCGATACTGCCAAACCACTTCAGGTATTTTCCAAAAGTTAGCAACATAAAAACTACCCAATTGATAACCAACGCAGTAGCCAACACAATGACTTGACAATATTACTCAAAAATTGATATATTCTGTGGATAAACTACTTTGGAAAGATATGAACATATCTTATAAAACAGATTTAGTATATCTGTTAGTGAACGAGATGGATGTGTGAAAAAACTGACTACAAGAACGAAACCCTCATTCTTGAAATATTTGCTCTACAAATGCTTGTGAAACCACCTTTTTATTTTTTTAGAAGGCCAGTACCAACAGAGTCCTAGCAGTATTTCATTAATTTCTACCATATTATTTAGTTTTTCTGAATAGGTATGTTCAATCCACTGCAAAAAAGCATATTAAAGTCATGCAAAATATTTAGTTGCAGGTTTTCTGAAAACCCATTCTACATGAGTGTTTCTATGTAGGTCAGTTGTTTTCGAAATAACAGGTGAGAATTAGCAAAAAGGTAGGGCAGTCGCGTTGGATATATTTATCTGAAGTGGTACCCAACTAAGTAATTGCTACAAAATGCATTTAAGGATAATTAAAAACATATTCCTAATACAGGTTTATAAGCTTCCAGTTTCTAGCTTTCTGAAAAGGAAGTCCCTTTGAAAAACAGTAAACACTGGCCCAAATTTTAATCAGCCAGTTCTTCCACTGTAACATCAGATTTACTAAAAGTTTACTAACTTTCTGATTCTCAAGAACACGTCATTTAAGAATGCCAATAACTCATTCCTATTTAGGAATCTCATGCCCTTAACTAATTCACCAAGTCCCTTCTGCTGCTATGGTAACGGTATTCTTAAATTCATCCTCTTTCTACCTATAAACACATTTTTGGCTAGAAACATGACAGGAGTAGTTTTAAAACCTCCTTTTGTGGAGGTTTGAACAGTCCTATATTTACTGTTATTAATGTTTCAATATTTTACATATAAAAATTGCACTATCAGTTTCAGTATTTCTAGATACTAGTACCCAAGTTTCTCATTTTTAAACATTGCATCTGCTAAGTCTAAACCAATGTTATTTACTAACTTGACATTCTGAATATCCCATTTTGCTCTGAATCCATTTAAATAACTTGTTGTATGGATAATTTTCAAATTAATTTGACATTGATTTTAAAAACTCGCTTTCTGCTTTCTCAGCTGAGGTCTGAATCATGTTTATTAATCCTGCCATTAATATTTGTAACAAACCCAGCGTGCAGATGCCTCTGTATTACAAAGGCAACTCCATAAAACTACAGATTGAATTTGTTTCCATTCAAAAACTATGCAATTCATCTACAGTATCAACACATATTCTTTTACACCAGTAACTATCTGTTAGTTTTTTGTCTACTTCCAACTGTTTATAAGATACAGCTGAAAAGAGTGGTATTTCTTCATAGTATTTTGTCTTATCTCAGCTTTTTTATCTTCCCGAGAGATAATGAAAAGGACCCCAACAACTGCTGCCAGACCCAACTGACTACAACTGGACAAAATGGAAAGAAAAGAACAACGTGACAAAGAAATTCAGTTTTGTTATGCAGAAGTCATAGGTTATTTTTCTAAAAAGGTATTTTACATTACTGAAAAAACTAACTATGCAATGAACATTTTAAAACCTAATCTAGAAAATTAGTTTTGTTTAAACACGAAGACTGCCTGCCTGAAGAAGGATTCTTCATGGTACGGTATGATTTCAAAAGACCACACAACAGAAGAGCAGCATGCTGGGATGGCAACCTATAGTTATCAGGAAAAGCTTGGTTCACAAACAGCAGAAAGAGGGGGAGAGAGAGTACAGGCAATTACGTGGCTTTTAGACTGCAGTTATATGACATCATGCCAAGTCACATCAGCGCTGCTGTGGTCCCAGTCTCCAAGGCTCTTCTGGTTATGTGTTCCTGCCACCGCACTTCAGGCAACCCGCCCGGCTTGATCTGTTTCTATAGCAAACTATACTAATGGCAAGAAATTAAGCCGTTAACCTGACCGTTCCAGTAATATCAGATGAGGGGCACTGCTGGGGAAACTGGCGGTGGGGAGGGAGCATGTCCTTGATCCCAGCACACTGACCCAAACCATCACAACGCTGCACCCTTACCAAGGGAGGGCCTTCTATTAAGAAAGATTGTACTTGTCCAAGCAAGACTACATAACCGAGCAGCTCTAAGTAATCATCATAAGACCCGTTGCAAAGATGCTCCGACAGTGGACAGATGTCTTTTTCCAGTTCTAGATGTGCTGGTAAAAGATGTTATTGTCCCAAAAGCCTGTTATCACTCACTAGCCACATAGCTGTCCCCACACCTCAGTGGGCAACAGGGGTACGTGAGAGCACTCCACGTCCCCCATCAGGAGGAAAAAAGTAAAAAAAAAAAAAAAAATCACATAGTGTAGGTCAATGTAACAACAAAGGGGCAATAATGTCTTGACTGACACAGTTACTCAAAAGTGAACCTATTCTCAGATGAACTGCAGTGGTTTAAATTGGATGGTTTTGGTAGTAAAAAACATCTCCTGTGTAGCTAAGCCTGGTTTCACTTTCATATAACACAGCAATGTGTAATGGAGGGAAATGAAAGAGAAAAAAAATCAAGTAAAACATGGGAACTGAATAGGAATAAATGAACTCACTAATGAAATCAGTTTTAAACGATAGAACAACTGCAGGAACTTGTACTCTGTGTCTCCAAAAAGAACAGCTCCCAAATTCACTAAGAATAACCCCAACAAATCTTACTACAAACTAACTGGAAAACAATCTAATCTATTCATTTGTACAAGCACCCTGACTACATAAATAAATATTTTAAGGACAGTTGAAAAACAACAATAAGGTACATTACCCATGTGTAAAAGGCCAGGCACATTCTCCAATATGACATCTAGTTTCTGCTCAAAGTCTCTGTCACCTATGTTTCCTTTAAAAGCTACAAAGATCGTGGAATCCTCAGGAGCAGCCTCCTGCTTCAGTTCATCTTCCTCCAGTCCTGAATCAAAATCCACCTCTAAGACTTCCATGGCTGAGGAGTACAAGGAGGCATATGTATCTTTTAAGTTAGGTAGATCATCCAAAACCATTGTTTCCAACAATGGGAGCCTGTCAGACGTTAAGATGATGCTTGGAAGGGAAAAAAAGAATTATAATAAGTATAATAATAAGTGGTAAAGACATTAACAACCGCTTTCAATGGCACATAGGATCACTGACAGAAAAACCTACCAGGTGACCCAATGGTAGGGTCTGCGAGACAAACTGTGCGACTTTGAAAACGGTGGCCATTGCAGTATCCAAGCTGTTCGTCCACTAGAACAAACAGAAGTGGTTTCCTGACAGAATCCTGCTGCACCTGACTTGAGAAGTATTCCAGTTGACCTAAATGACAGTCAGGTAGAAAGGAAGGTAGAGGGGAAAAAAAAAAACAAGAAGAAAATCAATTACATTAATTTCCGTATCATACAGAGAACAAGCAAGCACCCAGTACCAATTCTGCAGTGCCTGATTGCCAGGAAATTGTTAAGACTCACAGCAATACTTTAATTATAGAAAGACAGGAAAAACCCACCAAATTGGGGTTGCGATGCAACAGGCACTCCTTTGTCCAGCAAAGCAGTAGCAAAGCCATAGCACATTTTCACCAGGAGAAATTCAGCGTTTGACAAATATTTTGCTCACATCCAGGGAAATCTCAGGCATACTATGCCTTCTTTCTAAAAGTCTGCACAGATGTAGGTGTTTTCAGCTGCTTATGCAGATTTCACAACCTGAAATCTGCTCCCCCTGTTCTAGCCCACAATTCCCCCCATGCCCCTACTGAGCTTGGATAAGAATGAATTCAGTAAATCAAGTCACACCCCTGATCTTTTTTACTGTATAAAATGTCTAGACTTTGCAGTAAATTTTACTTGACATCATGATAGTAATCTAAGCTGTTATGTGTACAGAAGTACAACCTACGATAAAAGTTATCCCTGCATCTACGGTGAACATCCAATGTTTAGTTAAGATACATATTTTTCCACTCTAACACAAGCTGTTACAAGGGCTAGAGCACTAACTCCTCCAGGCGAGACCTCTATTCTCACACTCAACGCTTTGCAAGTATTGCTGAAAGATTAAAACCATGTACACCAGCAGCCAAAGCTGATGTCAAAACCGAAAAAGGGACCTGTTCCTGACCGCTGCTGTCAAAAACAAATCAATTCAACAGCCAGGACTGTCAAGACTTCATAACTCCAAAGCTGTCAGTATTCAGCACAACCTACCCAAAACATTGAGTTCGGGATGACATACCCTTGAATAGGATACAGACTGGGTTTTTGGCAGAGGTTCAAGTTCCCAACACAAATTAAAACCACAACTCAGATTAAAGGTGAGCTAGCTACAGATACTGTCCAGAAAACAGTCTTTTTTAATAAAAAAAATAACTATGTTAGACAAGCTTAGATTCAGTACTACGTTGTTTGCACACTTGCATAATGTTGCTGAAGGGACAATATTACAAATGAAAAAACAAGGACTCGGAAGTCACAAAATACCCTCAGCTTTTGGTCAGGTCTCTACGCACACACTTACTGCGATTTTACAAAATACATTTTTTTTTCCTCCCTTGCACCACACTAGGCAGGCTAAATGGCATTAATAAATAATCACCTATTTTACATATAGTTACTCTCTTTATACTGCAGCACCAGGCCTTCATTCTCAAACACGATTCAAATCTTGGATTAAAAACAATGCTAATTTGTCTCACAAGCTCTTCTGCAGTCCTGCAACAGAAAGTAAGTAAAAATGTTTCACAGTCACTGATCTATTTCCATAGTGCTTTCATAAGTGACTTAGTATTACCATGGAAATTTTAAAGATGGGGAATAGAGACAAAAATTTTTAAAATTCATTACCACGTGAACATGGAGACAATTGAATCTTCTCCCCCCCCCCCCCCAACTCCTTGCTGCTCAGCTCTGCATCTAAATTACAGGTCTGAGTGTTTGACATCTCCATTAAGTTAAACTACTCAGTTTCACGTCAGGTGCCAGAAAATGAGAATGACAATTAATAAGCATCTGTGAAAAGCTGCTTTAATTGATTTTCACACATAATTTCTTGGATAGGGAACTTCCTTACCAGGCCTGGCTTTACACCAACCAGGAGAGAATTCCTTCTCCTTCTGCATTCCTACATCATTCATTACACATACACTGAGTTCAGGAAGAAAGGAGCTGGGAGTCCTACACAAATAATCTTTTTAATGACCAAGCACAGTCATTCTGTGCACTGAATGAGGCAAGCATCCTGTGAAATATAAGCACTATATTTTGAAGAAAATTACATTAAAAATTATTTATCTGAAAATCTTGAGTAAGTTTTTCAGGGAGAGAAATCTCAGCTCAATGTACAGGCTTTTATGTGTTGAAAAAGCACAATTACTTGGGGGGGATAGGGAGTTCCACCTGCAGCAAGAAACATGAGTACTTCTGACAATCCCTGACACCAAAGAAATACAAATTCCTCTGTAAGAACACAAACATTTCAAATCTTTTTTTTTTAATGGAAGTGTCTGAAGCATCCATCTTCTCTGTGAAAGAGCAGAAGACTCCCAGACTGCTTAAAACATGGCTTTAAAGACTTCATGAAAATGCTGCAGCTTAGAGCAGATTCCACCGACCTCGCCTCAATGTGCCAAAATCTGACAGGATTTGTTGACATTATGGCCCTTCACGAACACTATTAAAATACAGTTTGCTACATTCCGAAGGACCATAGGCCTTGTTTCATTTGACTCAGAAAATCATAGGGCTGCAAGGAAAGCTTGAGTTAAGAAAAAAGAAAAAAACCCCAAGATTGAGCTTTAAATTTTACTTTCTGGATAAGACACGTAGCTACAGCTCCCTCCGCATTTTTTTTCCACATTACGCTCCTCAAGGATCTCTGCTATATCCATCTCTCTCCCTCTCAAACGCATGCAGTTTAGTCCGTTCCTATATTCAGGTATAATTTATCTCAAGTGTGACAGGAGGAAGTAATGATTTGCGAAATCTTCCTCTTCAGGCAGAGCACAGCACGCCGTCCATCTCAAACCAAATGAATCCCAGCTGCATCCCTCGTCCTAACAAATTCTGTAATCTCCTGGTTATAGGGTTGACTTCCATAAATCACAAGCCAGCACGTGACCATAATTAGCGTGTACCTTTGCTCACCGCTCTTCCACATAAACACAAAAAGCCTTTAGCATAAGCACACACAGGTAAAACTGGTCATTCAACACTTCCTGTAACCTAGACGAACTCCCAGTGGCCTATAGAGTACTTCCGATGAGTAAGAACCATACCTGAATTGATCTGCATAACCGCAGCACATTTCATGAACTGGAGCATCCATGCTCACGTGGCAGCACAAAAAGGTCTCCAAATATCATCCTCCGTTCAAAGACCACGAATGGCCTCCTTCCTGCCCCTGCACCCTGTTGTTTTAGAGTTTCCAATTTATTATTTCCCATTACACAATTGTTTCTGGAAACTCAGAGCAAGTCCAGTGCTACCACGTGGCAACCATCTACCCATGAACCTGGCCTGGGATGGCCTACAGCAGCATAAAAAGTGTTATGCCTGTTTATTATAAAGTTGGTCTTATTCAGTATCGTCTAATTATTAAAAATATCTAACTGAAGTAAGAGAGGCAGGAATAAATAGCCAGATAACGGACTAATAACCAAAAGGCACCTGCAGTACCGTGTGGGGGTAGGGGGTGGCAGGTGACAGCCCATGAAGACCAGAGTGTCCAAACTGAAGGAAATGAGGCATACCCCGGGCTGCTGGAGGCTGGGGCTCCCGGGTACACTTAGCATATGGATAAAACAATTGACCGACTAAAATGTGCACGACAGACTCTCCAAAGGAAGAATTCATGTAGGATACAGCCATGCCATGGTCTAGATCTGGGCTGACGGACAGCTGGGTCCCACTGCATGCCATGGGGAACCCAGAAGGCAGTTTGTCATGCCATGTGTCGTTCCCCCCCCACCAGCCCTGATAGTAAAAGGAAGCCTGCACGACAAACCCAGTGCCGTGTGACTGGGCAACACTTAGAAAATCCTGTCCAGTCCCTGGGAGAGATGGGATTAGAGCAAAATCTGAAACAGCCAGTTGTCACTAACTGGGGAGCAGCTGAACACTGGAAAGCCAGCAGGCCCTGCAGTGCCAGCACTGCCAGATGGAAGGGCTGGTCTCTGGGGTTAAAAAAAACAAAGAAAAAAACCCCAAAACCTGGTATCTAGGTATCCTCATCCCAAGATCTGCTCAACTGATCCAAACTTAAGGTTATGTCAATTTGTTTCTTAAACAGAACTTGAAACCTCTTGTGTTGCTCTCTTCTAACTACACAAAGTGAGTAAACCAAAACAAGGCTTTGTCTAATAACTTGTCCGAGGTCTTCTGCGACACAGTCCACTGATTTACAGGCTGTTTACACATTTCTGGAACTTGGAATAAACACCTTCACAACTGATGTCACACCAGAACATGCACCCTCTCAAAACAAATATGCACGGAGCCCAATTAAATAAAAAATACTAAAATCCTGCTCTACACCTGAAAAAGTACTCTTCCAAATTACACAAAAGATTGGAAAGGGTGAGAGCAGAAGGAAGGATAGACTGATGTCCTTCACTAGCAGATGGCAGAAGTTAGCACTGAGCAGGGTCCTCATCCTCACACTGACCATTATTTAAAGCTGCGTCAGGGAAGAGGAAGAAAAATCAGTCCAGAAATGAGACTACAATCAAGTCCTTTGGGGAATCCAGAACTGAGATTGAGGAGAAAAAGTCTTTGATAGCAGCAGCAACGTGATTTCCGAAGGATACAGAACCCTCCTTGCTTCCGCCTTCATTGAAAAATGGTTTTCAAGCAACTTAATATGGGGGGGGGGAAAAAAAAAAAAAGGAAATCAGAAAAAAAGCATGTCTTGAATAATACACTTGAAAGTTTTCTTGTTTCCTTTGGTTTAGGTGCCAGTGAGAAAACATGTCAAGGTATTTATAAAGTTTTTCAGGAGGGGGACAGTGGAGGTTCAGCATTGCCAGAATACTGTTGAGAAGATGGCTTTCTTTTAATACATAACATGTACACACATGCACCCACACAGGCATACTTTTAAACCGTGCCACCTATAAAACCCAGAAACACTGATCATAACACTGTTTTTATTGCAAATTTGTTAACAGTGTATTATCCTCCTACAACTGTTTCAACCGTTTTGTTTCCTAGCATAACGATCTTGGAACTCGTTAAATCTGACCAATGAATAAAACTCTATACACACACCACCATTCTATGATACAAAGATTAAAATGACGTAATTGTTTTTGGCAAAAGTACACAAAAAAGAGTTTTAAACTAATTCTAGACAAGTGTCATATTGTTACACAAGATTAAGTAAGGCTACGAATCACTGTTATAATACGGAAGAATACCTAAAGATAAACTTAAACACGCAGTAAAATCTCCTCTGAAACAACTTAGCTAGGGGCAGTTCCAGTAATTTGGAACTTCAAACTTTGGCATTAAAGAGGGATAACACCACAAAAGTGTCTCAACTGTCCTCTTTGGGAGGAAGGTCTGAGAACAGCTACAAACCTGATGGCAAATGCCCATAACCCTCTATGGCAGACTGAAAAGTCAGCTCTGGAGACAGCCCAGCCCTTCAAACACACACAAATATTAGAGGCGAGGACCTATTGGACAGTTAGGAGGAGAATATATAAGAACAAGAGATATTCAAATGCATCATATGCTTATTTTACCTACCAAAACTTCAGTATTTTGTGGCATGCAACAGGTCTTCAGGTAATTCCGGACTGGCAAACATGGTTAAACAGCAACTCCCAAAAATGTAATCCTGAAAGAAAACCATCATGTTTCATCAGACAACAATGCAAAATAACAAAATTGCTGACTGTAACAGTGAATACATTGATTTTTAATACACAACTTTTGCACCAAATCCAACTCTCTCCTTAGTAATGTAAAAAGCACGTGTTACTATATTCAGCAAAAACTGAGGATCTGGAAAAATCAACCTTTCATTATAGGCAAAAAACTGAATACTCCCTTTGGCTGGAAATAACATTTTATTCTTCTAAGCAAGGTGAGTTTGATCTAGAATAATGTATTTATATAAGTCTTAAGATAAACTCTTCTAGACCAAATTTATCTTCAGAAAAGAGAAACTGGCACAACTAGGATGCACTTCAGCTCATCCTCAGCAGGCGCCTAAAGCGGCTCAGGTTAAGCTCATTCCAGAAACACGTTACGAGCCCACATGACCACCTCAGACAGACATTTTTATTGCAGGTGGCCAACAAAGCGAGGTGAATCCATCCCCAGAACCTGCTCCTGTTCACGGTCTCATCAAGTTGCACTCAAACCTCTCAGGGTAATGAAAACGCAGCAGTAAAGCTAATGGCTTCAGCAAAAACAAAACACCACCCCTCAAATCAAGATGATTTATATTAACATCCCAGTTGTGTTTTTCAAGCAAATTCTCTGCTTACGTGCCATACTGCTCATCAGTGGGGAAGGGAACTACCCAAAAACAAGCTGGGGAAGCAGAAGAGGGAAGAAGACTCAGAAAGACAAAGTGGAAATTTGCTATCTTCTATCTAGACGACAAAGTAAAATCGCTTTAGAAGCCTTAGTATTGTGCCACAGCCTTTGCACTTCTGCCAGCCCAGCAACTCGAAGGGAAGGAAAGAGTATTCACATTAAATCAGATCATATATGCTTTGTAGCACTTTTAATAGTCATGTAACACTTTTCAGCCTCTGGTATCTTCTTGTATTTTTAAATAAGCATTGTAATTCAAGAAGCGGTACAGTACCAAGTAGAAGACCTGAGTGGCCAAATTATAAGCAGTAACTTAGCTGTTTCCAGCCGTTGCAAACCTGCCTAAATACCATGAGCGGACACCAAGCTGACAAGCAAAACCAGAATCTGAAATATGAAATTTTAATATAATTTATTAAGTGTAAGCCAAAGCTACAAAAGCTTTCCACATTCTATAGCAGATACTGCATTAGTTCTATTCCTTCACCCTTTTTACAAAAGGATGTTCCACAGACTATTTTAGACAGCCTAAAATTGAATCATGTAACAAACTGGCTGGTTATCTCCAAAGCCGTGCTAAGAGTTCATGTGAAAGGACAGTCCTTACTTGCCCAGTAAAAGCTGTTTTTAAAGAGGCCTCAAAGCTGACAGAAGTGAGCCCCCATTCAAACTGTCCGTGCCTTGGCAAGACAGGGGTAAGAGTCGACATTTGGCTGAAGGTGGTGAACTGGAGGGAAAATCATCTGAACTGCTTGGTGCAAGGAACCCAGGGGCTTTCTGTTCCTTCAATTCTCCCTTCCGAGGGGAAGGGTGACCCTCCCTCACCACGGGTGGAGGGTATGAGATGGTCTGCGGGCACCCAACTGCTCCAGAGAGGACTGGGAAAGACGGGCTGCCCTGGCAAGCTCCAGGAAGAAACTGAGGATGGTCAGCCCGGGCTATGGGAAGAAGAACAATTAACTGCTGCTGTCTCCATTCCCATTGTACACGAGACAACGCCGAATTTGGTTAAGGAAAATAACTCACCAACATTGGTTCATTAACTCCAACTTTCATTACAGTAAGTTATCTGATAGAGACCTTGGAAATGCCTCGAGACTGAACGCATACCTTAGCAGACACCAAGGAATCCATAAAAACATCCCTGTGAAGCGTTCCATCTACAGAAAGAGTTTTGTTTAGAGCTTATGCTCTCCCAAATGTCAAGAAAACAAAACAAGTAAGTCTACAGGAAGGCAGGCTTCATTCACTCATCCTGATACAGAACTACTCACCACTCTTCATACTGTTCTGCTGCACTCCCATAGCCCTCACGCATAAAACACCTAAAACCAAGTGTTTCCGACAAGGAGAAAGTTACAGCTTGTTATAACGCATATGACCTTTTGCAGTGATACCCTGATGTATTTTGGCAGCAGCTTTAGCGGAACATTGGTTTGTTAAACTTTCATAAAGTTTGTTGAAACCCCACAACTCATGCCAAGCTGCAATGGACACGTCTAAACTGAGCCATTAATTTTTATTTCAACAGAATTTGACTGACAATATCATCAGGATTGTGTTAAAAAGCAAGATGATAACTCCAGAACGAGTTTCAACTGCAGCTAAGTTAACCACATAGAAATTCCCACTTTTGGCAGCTGAGATACGAACACAAGAAGGCCGCCAGTCTTCTTCCTAAGTCACAAGTTCGCTCGGAATCAGCAATTTTCTTGGAAGCTGTAGTCTACACAGTGTAATACTTGATCAACCAGTTCCCATTAGTTCAATTATTAATTTCACATTAAGGATATTTCCATTTGGAAGAAATACACCATAGCCTGTAACAGATGAATACTATGACAGAGCTTTGCAGTATGTAACTTTTCACAACGATCCATCAATGCAATCAGCAAACAAGTAAAATGAGACGCTATTAAAATCTCATGCATCTTGACAAGAAACTGTATTTTATCTTGCTTTCCAAAGGCTACAAGAAAACTTTTCAAGTAGCAATCTATTCATTGCTTGTGTTGCGACAAGCTTTTTATTTAAAGTTGAATTTAACTGCTGCCAAACCTTTCTGGGCTGACATGCCCCACAGGTACTCCTTTACCACCAAATTCTCACTGAGCTTCACAAATGCCGTTATAACCAGTCCAGGTGTTCTTGTGATTACCAGTCCTGAACTAAGGTTTGACTGAAAACTGTACCTCTTGTTTATTGCAATATTCTTTCTTCTTACGTGTAATAAAAGTCTAGGAAATTTCACTAAAGTTTTTAAAATTCTGAAATGTTATAAAGCATGAATAAAAGATTTAAGCTAAAACAAACAGCTTAAAATAATTCCTTTGATATGAGGAACTCAATAATAAAGGAGACTGTTTTCCGTGACCAAAAAAAACCCCTAATCTTCATATAACAGAAGTAGGTATAGCTTTTGTTAAAATCCAGATCGTTCTGAGAGTTTCCTGAGAGTATAAAAAATTGCAGCTTATTTTGTGCTGCTCTGGGCTTTCGGAAGAATCAAATTTCTGAAGTGTTATTTATTGCCGCTACTGCTATTAAGAACCACGTAATCACTGGTCAGCTTTGCACCTTCTGGTAAAACTAGGACGCAACAGAACTAGGCAGCAATGCATTCTTGCAGGGAGGGGAAGAGCACTCCAAAAAACCCTTAGAAGGAGCACCTTCCCATGCTGCAACCAAAAGATGAGGCACTATTTCTTCTCCAGTATTATTCCTAACTGAGCCTCACTAAAAACCACCTGCTAACGTTTTTGCCTTGGGAGGTTCAGCTCCTGCAGCCATAGTCCCAAGACTGCAACTGCCATCTCCTCGACTGCTCTGGGAAAGAGACCCATCAGAATTGCCAATACGAGCCTTGTATCTCATCTCTCACAGGCTCTCCACTCACTGCTGGGAAAAACGATGTTACTACAGACACCAAAACTTCCAATTTATCAGGAAGCAAGGCAGAAACAACTCCTCACATTTTCCTTGTACCATCCAGCAAGGAGGGAGGCTTGTGAGAGCGTGCCTGCCCACACGTATGCACAACAGTCTTACACCTAGTTCAGTCTCTGCAAGTACTAGCTAGAAACCACGATGAGAAACGCAATTTCATACCAGCTGCGCAGTCTTGGTAGGTCATTTGATTTTTAAAAGAATAAAAATTATAACATTAAAAAGATAGGCATAGGACTTGGAAAATTTAATAGCGTGCATCTTTTGGTGGGAATAACTAGATCATTCGCTTTCATACATGAAACCTAATGCTCAGGCTCCCCCATATGCAACTCAGTATGAGCAACTTCCTGTCCCAAATTATTGGTTTACATGAAGACAAATTAATTTAGGCAAGGCATCATTCATCTCCCGTACTTTTCAATTTTCATACAAATCTGATCCAAACCCCTGTGTAGGGCTATGCTTCAAGACTACTCATTCAAGCTGGAGGAGGCGGCAACTGTCCTCTCAGTTCCAAAAAGATGATGGCTCTCACGAGCTGTGGAGTCCCCTGCACGCCTCCCTCCTTCACCCCAGCTCCCAAACCAGCTACACTGTGACACGCACTGGTCGCCTTTCTTTCTTCCCAAATACGTAAAGAAGGGTGGTTTACTGCAACACAACCTCAAGGCCGCAATATACACCTGACAGAATTCATTTCTTGTTTCTATTTTTAATTATGACAATAGCCATTTTTGATGTGCTATTCAGAGTGCAGGCAGGATACTGTTAATAGCATCAACTAATGACAGAAGACACACTGAACAGAAAATGACTCCCAATGCCCAATGGACTGAGAAAAATCCCCAGGCTCCTGGACCTCTGGAAAACTTCCACTACCGTCCTTCTGTGTAATTCAAAGTTTAGATGAACTTTCAACTCCAGCATCATCCCTGAAAAGGCTTTTTCCTTCCTTCTAATTAGCCAGGACACCGGACAATCTGAGTTTCATACACTATCTTGAGCCAAACCTTCAGCTATCAACGCATACAAACTAAGGAACACGCTGACTACGTGGCTGAAATGCTCAGTTATCTGCAACAGGTAGTTCCTGCTGAAGAACATCCGCAATCTGCTCTGGAGGGGACAGCAGATTTCCTAACAGTTTCAAGAAAAAAACACAAAATATCCATGGCTTCAGTAAAGCAAAGGTGAGCTGGTCGTCTGGCTAACAAATGGAAAATACCTCACCTGGAGTTTGACAACGCATCTTCCCTGCCTCAGGTCCGTCTCATCTAGGGTTACTTCTCCTTCCACTTCTGCCCCTTAACTTTCCCAGCCCCATGCATTCTCTCCCATTACTTCTGCTCTAGCCCAGCGTTAAGGAACAAGTTTACACTTGAACACAGTTTTTGCGGTACACGGGGTTAAGTCTTGCTGTTCAATGGTCTACACGCTAACAGGCGTCCCGCTCACTCCTATTCTCTCTACGCCACAGCGTTTGTATTTCTCAACAGAGACCACATGATTTTGAAACAGACACCACCATCACGCCTTCTGCCCTCCAGAGGTACACCAGTGACCTACAAAATTTCACTATTCCCAATGCAATCAAACTGTTAGAGCCACGTTAACTCTTTGGTATCTTCAGTAGCAAACCCTTTGCCACTGCAAAGCTATTAAATGTAGTATGTCTGTGTAACTCAGTTGTAACTCCAGCTTCCATCCAAAAGCAATCAAAATCGTATTAGAAAATAAAAATATACTGTAAATCTGTTTAACGGTTATCAGTTTGAAATATTTAACATCTCCTACAAAGGCATGCCATCTTTGACAGTATCATACTTAAACAGAACAAAGAGCGGCATTACGATCGTTCAGCAGAATTTACCTCTACACCCCCATATTTTCAAGTATTTAAGCCACTGAAAAATGAAAACACTAACACTCAGCCTAGAGATGCACGGGAGGGCCTGGATTGCTCAGGTTTCCCCACATACAGTTGTCTTCTATTTTAAGGAAGCACCTATTTTTTTACTAGAATAGTGTAAAATTATGGCATCAGTTGGAAGCCTGTTATAAACAACTCCCCCTCCAAGTCCTATAGCAGAACAGGCTTTCCAGAGAGAACGGCTGGAGAGCGCTGCTGGGCGTTTTTCCAGCCAAAATCCGAAGCCTAACGGAACACCCTTCTGTAGGTTTAAATTATTAAGATTCTTTCTCAACAGAAGACCAGGTCTGTGTGCAGCCTCCCCCGTTCTGATTTTGGTTTTTTTCCACAGGAGGGTCAGGATATAGTATTACTGTGAAAAATTTCAAGGTGAAGCCAGTTAACTTCCAAAGGAAGCCACAAGGCCCAGTGAATATTTGAAGAGCGTACGAATTTCTAGCAAACACCTTGATGTCTTGCTGCAGGTAGCGCGTTGAGTCCAGAGGCTCGTCGACCTGGCCATTCTGGATACATGCCTTGAGACCTTTGTTTCTCTCTCCACAAGATGCATAGAAAAGCTGGGAACACTTCCTATAACCGTAAAAGAGCTGCTAAATCCAAAAGTTGTGGTTATTACGCTTGGCGACCTGTTTTGCAAACGCCAAATTTGTTCTCTGTGGTTGTTTTCTCATACGGGAAATACTGAAAGATTCTTTAGCTACAGAACCAGCCAGAGAGACTACAATGCACAATAATTATAAATACCAACAAGAGGCACTGTCCTTCCTCTAATAAAATTCAAATGAGAAAGGTTTTGCTACAGTTTTCAGTTAGGGGAACGAGCACAAATGTCTGTGTCCGGAAGCTGAGGGGTTATGAAGAGACAAAGCTGACAAAGCTCCAATTTGCAGCCGGCTTTCAGAACCACGCCGAGGTGAGCGACAGGAAAGCTCTCTACTTCCCATTCCCCGAAGAAGAAGCCTGAAGGAATCAGAACCCCCAGTTTTCTGAGATGTTCTAAAAGTAGACGAAATTTAGAGAAACGCAGAAATCAAACCGAAGGAATAAGTTAAGAAGCCTTTTTCTGACTATTTTAAAGAGTTACCGAGGAACTCAAACGAAAGCTTGGGTTCAAAAGAAACATCAACGCATCCTCGCTGACATCTTACAAAGACGTCAACGCCCGCATGAGGTCAGGGCTGAGAAACCAGAATCAGAAACAACGTCCTAAGTCGAAAAGAAGCTCCTGTGGCTGACAGCACCCTGGCTGCTTCCCACCTCGGGTCAGGAACGCCGTCCTCCCCCGGGACACACACGCCTGCCCTCGGCACGGCGTGGCAGAGCCGGGCGACCGCCTCTTAGTCTCGGGCCGCGGCCGAGGGCTGCTTTCAGGGTTTAACAGGTCGCGGCGAACGGCCGAGATCGGAGCGCCGGGAGGAACGGGGCCGGTCCAACAGCCACCCCGGCCGGGGGGGCGGCCCCGGCCCGGCGCGGCAGGGCGGGCTGCAGGCCGCGGCCGAGCGGGTTCACCGGCGCTGGGGCCCCAGGCCGCGGCCCCCCGCAGCACGCTGACAGGCTCCTGCCCAGGAGCCCCGCGGGGCCCGGCAGCCCCCGGCACCCCGCGGCCTGGGCATCCCGGCCCGCCCCCGCGGGGCGCTCCGCTCCGCCGACGGCGGGCCGGGCCCGCGCCCCGCTCCGCGCCCCGCCAGGCCCCGCCGCCCCTTCCCGCCGCCCGCGGCCCGCGCCCGCCGCACCGCGCCGCGGGCCCGGCCTGCTCCCTGCCCGGGCCGCCGCCGGCCCTGACACCGCCGGGGCGCCGCTTCCGCCCCGCCGCCTCTGTCACGCCCGCCGCCGCCGGGTCCCCGCGCCCCCGCGCCCCCGCGGGCGGCGGCGAAGGCCCCGCCGAGAGCCCGCCCCGCCCTCACCTGGCGCCGCCGCCGCTGGTGGCGGCCGCGGTGGCGCCGCCGCTGCCGCCGCCGCCTCCGCCACCGCCGCCGCGCCCGCGCCGCGAGCGCGCGCAGGAGGGCGGGGGCCGCCTCGGCGAGCGGGGGCGCGCGCGGGGCCCGCGGGGGCGGGGGCGGACGGGCGCGGGGCGGGGGTCGCGCGCGGCCCGGGGACGCCCGGGACACCCAGCGCAGGCCGGCGCCGCTCCGCCTCCGCCTCCCTCCGCCGCCGCGGCACGTGACCCGGCCCGCCCCGCGCCGCCCGCGCGCGCCTGCGTCCGAGCGCGCGGAGCCGGGCGGGGGGGGCTGCGCCCCCGCGCGTGGTGCCGGTGCGCGGGCGGAGCGGAGCGGAGCGCGTGCCCCGCCGAGGGGCCGGGACCCCCCCCCCGGAGCGGAGCGGAGCGGAGCGGAGAGGGGAGGCGAGGGGCGGCTCCGGGTCCGCGGCGGCGGCCTCCCTCGTGGGAGGTGGGCCTGGTCCCGGGGGGAAGCCGGGGACCCGTCCCTGCGCGGAGCGGGCAGGGCCGTGCCCCGAGCCCCAAAGCAGGAGTCCCGCCCGCGGGGACTTCTTGGCTCCTCCGCGCTGCCCGGCCCGCGGGAAGAGCCCTTCCCGCCGGGGAGAGCGGGCACCGGCTTCTTCGGGGGCTCCCCGCAGGGAGGGGGGTCCCCGTCGCGGGGAGGGGGGTCCCCGTCGCGGGGAGGGCCCGGGGCGGCCCCGGGGAGAGGCACCCGCGGGCCCCGGGGAGCCTCCTTCACCGGTGCGAGCAGCTCTGCGGCGGGGCGGGCTGTCGGGGCAGGTCCTCCCGCCGGGGGAGCGGGCCTGCGCGTCGCCTCCGCGAGGGTGCCGGCCGTGGAGGCCGTGGGTTGGCAGCCGCGTCTGTAAAGGAATAACAAGTACTTCCCGGATGAAGCTGAAGAAAAAATAATAATGAAGGGAATCACTGCGAGAGGCGGCTGGTGATCCGGAGGAGCCTTCCATCGGGAGGTTTCGGGTTCATCGGTGGCTTACGCTCCGTTTAATTTTACCACTGGGGAGACGGGAAAGGAGCCAGAGAGTGACCTGGTACGGATTCAGCAAAGGCCGCAGTGCTGAATTTTAATTAGAAGTCTGGTTCTCTGGTGCATGAACAGCCCCGCAGTCCCCAGCGGGCGATGCTCGCTCCCTAAAAAGGCACCTCAGCGCCCGGGGGGGCTTCCCAGCGGAGGTGATCCCCACAGAACAGCTCGCAGGACACAGCCCTCCAGTTTGTCTCTTCCCCCAAACCTTTATTAATATGAGAAATGATGCATCAATATAAAAAGGCAGGGGCACTGCAGAAGCGCCCGTTTTTCTTCCTGCCCGTCACTGCTTGAAGCAGAAAGCTATTACCTGGCGGTGGTAAAGAAAAGAAACGCGTGGCAATTACTATTTCAGGCTAGCAAAGTAATCGAAAGTCCTTTGTGGGAAAAATAAAGACTTTGGTCCTGCAAAAATGCGTATGATTGACGTTAGTAACTCGAGTAGGTTCTGCTGGCTTCAGGGGGGTGCAGGCCCGCGGGGCTGCGCAGCTGGAGCCGGCCCTCGCAGCCCCTCGCCGCTGGCTTTATGCAGATTACCGCCAGATAAATGACGTGAAAAGGGGAAAACGTTCTTTTATTTTGCAAACCCTTTTGAATACAATAATCCCACATCTCATTTGTCACCATAGCTCGCAACCCAGAAAAAAATATTTTTTTTAAATTGAAATATAAATGCATTCCATAAAAAAAAAAAAATTAACATCATGGTTCATTATGAGTTATCTTAATAATGAAATATTGTTGGTGTGTGGAAAGCTGCAAGCAGATTGCTTGTTCCCTTCCCGTTTGTAGCTCTAAAGCTCCCTGTCGGCAGACAAGCACTGAGTAATTCTTCACTAAAGGATTGTTCTGTTCATGCCTTTTTCTGTGTAAGTCTTCTCCAGTTTCTGGGACAGGGACCCCAGCTCCAGCACCTCTCCAGTGTGCTTCGGACAAGGGAACAGCCCTTCCCCAAGCCCCGGGACACCCTCAGAGGTGCCAGAAGAGGAGACGGGGCGTCAGTCACAGTCACAGGGCAACGTTCATTACGTCTGATTGTCTGCCAGGGACTTTCTGTTCGCGTTAGCGTGGATGTTTCCCCTGCTTTGCCCTACTCTGCTCCTGTCTTTTGAGACAGGCTGGAAACACGAGGAAGCTGAGAGAAGACTTCTTCAGTACCCGAGAATTACCTTTCTTCCCAACTTGTCTTCATGCTTTCCTCTCTTTCAGGAGACACTTCTTAACCCAGCTACATTTAACATCTTCCTCCTCCAGCCTGATCTTCCCCAAAAGGCTCACGCATGTCTTGCTCTGGCGCAGCTAGATCAGAGTGCCGCTTCCAAAAAATCCCCGTGTTTCCCACCGCTGCTGCTGTGCTTGTCTTGCCAGATTGTCCTTCGGGGTTTTTTGTATGCTTGGTTTTGTGTGTATTATCTACATTAATACTGGGCACATCTCGTATACCACAGCAAACAAGAACAAGTAGAACGCTATTTTTCAAAACCCGAGTTTTCTGGAAGCACAATACTGAGGTATCTCACTAAGATCTGCTCGACCCATCTAACTGCTGTGACTTTCTGATCTGGGCGGGAGAGGTCCCACGCGGATAACTTTCCTGTGCCTAATCACACATGGAGTTTGCAAGCAAGCCCGCCCTTCATTAGCAGCTCGGTGCCTCGCACATCCACTCAGCACTTTGTAGCACGCTGCTTCTGATGGCTTTTCCTTATGTTTCTGCTTACTGTTGGGAAAGACCAGAACTCCGCAGGATTAAAATTAATCCCCATTCTCTCAAAATAGCTTTGCCACAAGTGTAAGGAAGTAAAGGGAAGGTAGAGCTGAAGGGACACCAGGGTGACAGGACACGACTGAGGACCCTTCTGAGGCATCTCTGCGTAAGACCGCCAGCTGGAGGAACCCGAAGTGGGTTTGCCATCCTGCATGTTGCAGCTAGCAAAAGGCATGCAGCTTACTGGCCGCCGACGTGCGCGGCAGGAGACCGACAGGCACCTGGCAGCGGTGCGAAGGGAATAACGTGATGTGGAGGACTGCGAGGGGGAAGAAATACGGGACAGATCAAGCGCTACCACCCCGGTGTCCTGCTGCCCGCACGCGCAGGCGCGTCTCTGCGGCGAGGTGCACTGTAGGCAGATCTCCGGAGCTGAGGTTATTGCACAGCCTGGATCCACGCTGTGTAGCTTAAACGTTTCTAGATCTCGCCTGGCCTCTGTACACCCTAACCAGGACAGGAGACTTTTTTGGGCTAGATCTGTCCCATCATCCTGTGTTTGTGGAGTCCCTCCGTGAGCAGACCCTCATTTTGGTTTGCATTCTGAAGCTTTGCTGCAAAACAAATGATACATGCTAATACAACGTCACCTGCAGAGGAGGGCTACGTACAGCACAGAGAGACAGCTGTTTGAGCTGCTTCATCGTCCACAAACAGAACAGAGAAATGCATTTGAGATCATGACAATCAAAACTGTGGTTACATTTACATGCATTTTCATATGACAGTATTTTCAAAGGAAAGGCACTATACAGAAAAAGTAGGTAGGCTCATGACCAGCTTTAGATTTTTCCGAACGTAAATATTATACAATAACTTGACCAAAATAATTTCTCCTCTAATACCGGTACGATGCTCACTCAGAGAGAAGGAAGGGAGACCTGTTGCATTGCAGTCACAATCCCTTCTGTTCTGGGGTTTTGTTACACTGTGAATGTGGTGAGAAGGAGGGAGGTGGGCAATTGGCTACAGACGTGGGAGACAGGGTGGGGTACACAGGAGGCACCCTCTCCTTCTCGGCTCCGAGGAGACGGAATGGCGAGGGCTGCAGGGTGGGAGCCCCGGCCGTGCTGGGGGCAGTCCCGGTGGATGGAGATGGGAGACGGGGTGGATGGAGACGGGATGTTCCCCCAGGCAGCAGGGTCAGCTCGGCGAGGACAGTCTGCATCTAAAAATGCTGTGGCCGCTGGAGGGCCCTTCTTGGGCAGCGTGTTTCGGTGCTCAAGTGCTCTACTCCATAGGCTCTGCTGCCCTCCGCACAGACGTGTTTCATTTTTAGGTAGTGCCCTGGCTCTCCGAAAACCAGCTCAGCCTGTCAGAGCTGTCCTTTCCCTGTGCAAATGTCCATCACTGAAGTATGGGAGCTCTTTCCAAAACCGCTGTGATGAAAATACCTGGGTGCTACAGGAGCTCTTCCTGCTCCACCTGATTCTTTGCAAAACCTTACAAAATGTTCAGTGGTTTTGATGTGTTCATGAAAGAGATGCAGGTTTCATCTCATGGTGTTTACTGAGACCTGACTCCCCTTTCTCTCCAACAAGTCAGTCTCTGGGATCAGTCCATGGAAGCCTGTCGAGGTGTGCAGCGGGTGGAAGGAGGCTCTGAGATGGTCCAGCCAGAGGGACCCAGCGGCCACTGGGAGGGTCCAGCCCCCCTGGCAGCCAGCTGACCGGCTGACGCTGAACAGGCGCTTTCGGACTCGCCGCCCCAGCTGAGGGACCCCTCGGAGAGAGGCTGGCAGAGCTGTGGCAGAGCTGTAGGACACCAGTCATCAGCCCTGGAGACCGGGGACCTGAACCCCAGCTACGGTGGCAGCGGCTGCTCTCTGCCCTCACCTGCCCCTGGCAGCCCCCGGTCCCCCGAGGCACGGAGGTCCCCCCCACGCTGCCGGAGCTGCTTGCTGGAGTGCAGAAACACCCGGTGTGCTCTCACACCCGTGCCCAGGGGCAGCAGGGGACCCCCGGCCCTTCCCGCGCCTGTGCTGGGTGCTGTGCCAAGCCGCGCCGGCAGCGTGGCTCTAACCACCCCGACAAGCCCAGCAGCATCTGCCCCCATCCAGCAGGTAGGAGCAAGTCAGGCTCCAGCCCCCTCAGTGTCTGGGCGCTGAACGGGACAGTGATGGGAACGAAATGGCACAGCCGAGGGGCCGGAGCATCCTCGTCCCCCCAGCTGCAGGATGACGGCGCCGACTTCTGCCTTTAGGCTTTTATACGCAGCGATCAGTGCTCGATGCACACAGGCGAACAGCGGTATCCAAAGCTAGTGAAGCACTGCTTGTTATCTGTGCTCATGAATGGCATCGAGCCTTTGTGAGAAATACTGATAAACTGAGCTAACACGTAGCAGCAGAGCCTGTCTCCAGCTTATCCCGATGTAAAAAACCAGTATACGTCGATGGGGAGCAATGCAAACGTGGGCAGAGACAAGCTGATTGCATTCCAGATCATAATAGTCACATTTGGCAAAGGCATCTTTTTTTTTCTTTAGTTTGTTTGGGTTTATTTTGTTCCTTTAAAAATTTTCTTTATTGTTTTTCTCAGCCACTTTATATTTTGTATTTTGTGTTCTGAGCTCCTCACTGACACTTTCATGTAAAAGTTTCAGGACAAATTCTGCTTCAGAGCTGTCAGACGTCTGCAATAGCCAGGCTGAAATCAATGCAGTTACTCTGCACACACATGTCTCCAGAATATGGCCCTTTATTTCACAACGTCCGTCTCACCTGTACAGAAGGAAACATCGGGTATTTCTTGGTACCTCACATTAAATTCATTAGATCTCATCACAACAGATGGACTCAAAGTATCAGAGACACTGGGCCAATTAACAGATTAAAGGCTTCTGTATCGAATATATCTGTGCCATAGTGATGCCATTTTTAAAGAGAGACAATGGGAAATAATTCAAAATATCTTTACTTCTCTTAGCTATGACCTGGGGGCCTAAGTCCTATCTTCCAATTATTTTAAATTTTCTCCTTTCTGCAACATAGTCCATGATCCAGCAGAGCACCTAGGAACAGGCTTTATTTTAAGATTCTGAATAATTGCTGTCAAATTGTACCTTGAGGCGTGTAAGTGCCCTTTTGAATCAAGACCAGAGTCTTTAACTTCCAAATGAACACACAGTTTCCAGCATCAGAAGTGAGTTGGTGAATTCAGTTAATAAAGAGGAACTTCACCTTTCAAAGTGTTTTGTGGTATTCCATGCAAAGTACTGAAGCGACGAGGACTTGACCACTTATTTTGCAGCTGTGCACAGTAAGCCTCCGTGCCCGAGGGATAGCCCACTGCTGTACTGTACCAGAAAACCCCCAAATTTCCACCAGTGAAATTCAATGCACAAAACTGCATCCTTCCCTTCCCGTGAAACCTGAAGAGGTCTGCTCTAAGACACGTGAAGTTCCATGAACGCTTTGACTTCGGGCAGTGACCAACTCTAGTGCTCATGACAGAAAAATAAATAAACAGATTTGATGTCCCTATGGTGAGGAAAGTCTCTTCTTGCCCTGCGGGCAGTGTGGTGGCACAGAAGACAACTTCCCAAAGACAACGTTGAACTTCCCCTGTCTCTCAGCTGAGGCCATTGACGCATTTGTAACAGAAAATACCACCGATGTTCCCATCTGCTAGGTAGCTGCTGTGCTCTTCTCATGGGTGGCTGCGCTTCAGTGGAGCATAAAAGCATCTCTGCCCTTCCTCAGCACAACGTGCAAGGCTTCGCGTAAGATGCTTTGAGATCCTCAGCTGGCAGGTGGCAGGAACGAGTAGTTCGATTATCTGCCGTAGCGCCCTGACCGCCCCAAAACGACCTGCATACTCCCCGTGTCAAATGGCAGCGAGCGTGAGAAGGCGTGTGACAGACAGACGGGTGTCGCGGGGTCCCTCAGGAGGGGGGTTGGGGGTGACTGGTGTAATCATCAAATGAAAGACCAAGACAACCATAAGCAGACACACATATATAATATGTACAGTGGCCACAGATGCATTTGCACCATAAAGGAAATCATCAAATTTTAGACCGCAGAACATGATCAAATTCCAGCATTTTTTAGTGCCAGGTGTCTCTGTCTAACTGGCTAGTAGAAAGAGAAGGAAATGTCCAATGTGGGTTGAATGAAGTGGTGCAGCTGTCAGACGTGGTATTATTTCTTCACTCTATTTCAGACAAGAAATGCAGAAGTATTCTTGTATTTTGCACTACGTGCTGCAGACAGAAAATTATCTCAGTAGTGTTTGGTTTCGTTTGTACCTTTTCTCTCACTCTCTTCAGCTTTTCCAATAGAGCCACCTGTATCGAAATATGGAGCTGAAGTACAGGCATGAATTTAGGAAGCAGAAAATCCCGAGCCTCTCTATAGGGATTACACGATTCAGGCTTTCAGAGCAGACTGAGATAAGGCAGTGTTAGGAAAGCCCTGAATCTACCTAAACGCTCTGCATGTGGTTTTCAGTCCGTGGTCTGTGGATTTTTACAAGTCTGGATTTTTACAAGTCTGTGGAGTACTGCTAAGATATCTCCAAAACGTATCTAAGAAAATTAAGCCCATTACCACTAAGCTTAAATTCACCATGGAGGAGGCTGAACATCTGTAAGAAAACTATTGGGGCTCCACAAGTTGTTAGAAGTTGAAAACCATTGCTCTGGTTACAAAATCAGACTGCCAGTGAGTCTGTGCAGCAACTTGATTCGAAATATTTTCTCCCAAAATTCAAGGTATGTAGCAATGTGAGAAAAAGAACTAACACAGGAGGCTGCACGCTGGTAAAAATCAGCTGGCCCATACGGAGTATTAAAGGACTCCCCGATATTCCCGCTACAGGCACCTACAAACACTGCGTTAGGCTGTATTAATTATTGACTTACACAAGAGGCAACGAATGAACTTGGGAAAGACAGGGAGACGAAGATGACAGTATCATCATCAGCTGTTTTTTTCCTTTGCTAATGTTCCTGCTCACTAAAATTAAGATGCTGGCTAGAATTGGGCTTTTGAAAAGACTGAAATTATTAGCAAGGCTCTGCCGAAAGAAAAGCGTGCTCCCTGCACTCCTGTAACAAGGACTGGGCTGCTTGCAATTCAAATAATTTAAAAATAAAAGAAAAAAATCAGAGATCTGTACATTGGTGCTGCTAACCCCTCTGGTGTCATCCTGGGTGGGGAATGCAGAAAGTCTGTTCAGCAGTGTGTATGCAGGGCTCCCGCTCTGGGGTTGGAGAAGGGGCCATTTCAGAACATGCACGTCACGTGGGTTGATTTGTCTAAGCCTCGTTCAGCGAACACGTCATCCGGGAGGTGCTACGATATTGTGGCTCCGGCAGCATCCACGCTCCTGGGGTCCTTCAGGCCAATGATGAAACTGTTGGTTCTCCTGGCCCCGTGAACTAGGGACACCACTTTGACTTTATCCACCTGATGGCCCCTGGCTACAAGGAATTCAATATCTTCTTCAGGAAACTCACCTGTAGGGATTTTAAAAGAGGAGTTTGTAACTGAAACCACTGTTGCCTTTGATGCAAAATTCTGTTCTAACCCTGTTGGGATCTGCAGTGTGAAGGAAACTGCCTGCAGCCTCTTCAGAAGGTGTCCAGCTAGGGCGAGCCAAGCGGCCGAGGAGGACCAGCACTCACCGCTCCGAGGAGCCGTCTTCCAGCTCTCAGCAGCAAAAGCTGTTCAGAGCTGGGCAGTGCTGTGCGGTGGGGGAAATGAGAGGATCCAGAAGACCATTTAAAGATGCGGAAGGTCCTCCTCTTTGGAAAAAGGGGAAAATACGTTGTTGGCACCTATTGTAGTTATCCTTCTTACAGAACACGAGGCAGTCCCCGCTCTTAAGAGCTTAGTTACAAATAATAGTATTAACAGTTATTAGTCAAAATAAGATGCCAGTCAGCTCAAAACAACTGATAGGAAAACAAGTTGCCAAATGACAAACTTTGTGATAAGCCTTCCCCTTCACGTAGTTCTTAATCTTCTGGCCATCTACCTTAGGTTGCTTGCTCTTCTGCTTTTATTTTGTTTATTTGATGTTTTGTAATTTCTGTATGAATAGAAGTGCCTGAGGATACAAAGCTGGGGATGCAGCTGGACAAACCGAGCAGGCACACAGAAACCCCACAGTTATTTAAGCTATATACATTGCAGATGTGTCTTAACACCTATCTTGTTGATGCCAAATGTCCAAACCCACAAATTAGACCTTTTGAAGTTTTGGATTTGTTTCAATTACATTCTAGTTTCCAAGTCTGCAGGTCACACTCGACAGACATTTTTAGATTTTCCTCTGAAACGGGAAGGCCTAGAAACTTTGGCTATTTTGTGTGAAATGAGAACCAAATTTCACTTATGGTTCACTCTGGTAAGGTATGGGGCTTTCTGAAAAACTCCAAATAGACCAAGACTTGTAATAACAAGGACAAAAGCTGGCAGTACAGTCTCCAGAGTGTCAGCATTGATGCTGCATTTCCAGCACTGTCAAGCTACAAGCCTCGCCATAAGCCTTGTCTTCTCCCCAGCCGGTGGAGTTAAGGGACATGGACTGGAAAGTGAAAGAATATCATTTATGGCAGTGGTAATAAAATGTAGGAAGATCTGCTAGCTTTCAGGACCTGTCTGGGTGAAGCTGTGGTTGCAGTCTTGTTTATTTGGATATCCTCAATGGCATCAGATCACCAAAAGGTTTTAAGGACAGGACAAGGCTGCTACCAGGAGGTGAGCTGGGACAGGGGGAGGGCTGGGGAGAAGCACCTGACCGAGTCTGGACAGGTGGTGTTGGAGGGGCCAGAGAGCATTCCCAAGACGAGAAGGAGAGGGCATGGCTCAGCAAGGGCTCCAAGCTTTGAAGAAGCTAGGTTGCTGCTTTTTGTCTTCCCCAAAACCCTCCGCACCCACTGGGGACCTAGAACACGGTGAGCTGTGCGCTGGGCTGTCACACTTCCACAGCAGCGTGCTAAGAAAATCCTGCTCCTTTTCGAAACACGCCAGATTTGTAGGCTGCGCCACACCCAGTGTCCATACTCACTGTCAACCTGCAAGGTGTTGGACTGAAGCTGCGGGTGAAGCCGACCGAGTGACAAACTTTCACTCAGATTCTTGTTAAATGTTAAAACATTTACCAAAACCTGCAAGAGAATAAAAGATCCTCAATAATAAAAAAAAGTAATGAGAATAGGAGAAGCCAACTTCCCGAGCATCCCCCTAATTGGTGGCTCCAACATCTGCAGATGCAGCAAGCAAAGAAGATTTTGCATGAACTAATGCAGGGTTTTGGACATACAAAGAGGCCCTTGAAATATGGCCTGTATATTGTTGGTGGAAAAGCAGTACCTTTTCAGGATTGCAGGGGCTTTTTGTCACATAGTTCCTGCTAAATTAGGAAAGCTGTGTGTCTGGGACGTGATGTAATCTCTAAATACGTGTTTGTTGGCCAAAAGCTCAGCACGTGACTTCTCCAAACAAAGCATTAGAAACCGAGGGTTGGCTTCAGTTTTGCTCTGAATCATGCCTTCCAAAAGGTAAGGAAAATGGGAGCCATTCTTGTTGTGCCTTTCTCTGTAGCGATCCATTGCTGTTGTGCATGCAACCAAGCTATTGGCAAGTACTTCACCTCATTACAAATCATAAATTAGGAGGAGCTGCCCGATTTATAGCAAGTGCTGAGCGGGGAGGAATTCAGTCGAGAATGCCCTAAAAGGAGCTTTTCATAGGGAAAAGGGCTAACGGGCTGCCAGTCTCCTGCAATTCTCTGAATACAAAATGCTCCATTATTTTCCTAATGATCCTTAAGATGAGCTTTGAACAGGTATTAGAATGACACAAAACCATTACAGATTTTGCCAAGGTGCTTCTCCTCTACAATTATGAGTGGTGCCACCAAAAGATGCAAGAGAAGTAAACCGGTAGCTCTTAGAGATTTGAAAAACCACATGTGTGGAACTGGTGACATCAAAGACTGAACTGGTAATCCTGTGGCCACCAGTTTCAACACCGCCTGGGACATTAGGAAGGGGAAGCCTGTACTGCAGGAGGGGACCCTACTCAGCGTTGAGCCCAACAGCTGCTCCGAGAGGGCGGGTGCCCGGACACAGCACTGACCTGAACGATGCTGCTCAAGGCTTTGTCCCCGTTGTTAGCTCCCAGACATAGGTAGGTCCCGCACATCCCCTCGGACGGTCTCACGATGGTGGGCAACAGGAAAGACAGGGGCCGCTTCCGAGGCTGAATGAGATTTTGCTGCAGTTGAAGAAAAGACACACCAAAAAATTTCAACAAGCCGACTAAAGCTTTGCTGGTGCTCAAGTTGCGCAGGTTAACTTCTTACTCTTTATGCTTCAGCCAGCAATTGCACTTGTGTAGTTTCACAAGGCTGACATCCTCGCTGCTATGATGATGCTCTCTGATGTTAACAGGATCCATCCCGTTTCATGCCGTGGCTCTTTTACAGAAGGTATACGGAGCCATTCACCCACTTCTAAAGTACCAACCCAGCAAAGTGGGATGGTTTTACAATACATGGCAAGAAGAAACAACAAGGCAGCACTGGAAGCCACCAGTACTGGTCTGTAATTGTTTCTTTCCAAGACCTGAAGATTTTTTTTCTGCTATCTGTTACTTTTAAACCTGCAGAGCAGCAATTCATAAAGAGAGTCCTCAGTTCAAGCCCACAGTTGCTTTAAAGTGCATCTGGACTGCAGGGAAAATAAGTAGCTGAGATGTGCAGCGTCGCTTGATAAAACTGCATTATAATGATAACTGATACACATGAAGCCTTCCGTTTACTCTGTTTCAGTGGTTCATATAATGGAAAAATAGGAGCTTTCTACAGACTGTTGTCTCTCAGTTATTAATAAGGCATTAAATAGCCTCCCTGTTGTGGAGATGAGAATAAAATTGAAAAAAATGGTACAGACAGCTCAAATAAAGAATTTGTCATGTCATTCATTACCGGCCTGGGAATGGAGTGGTTCATTGTTTTATTTTGCCAGAAGTCCAACATCTGGCTGTTCAGGAGGACTCCAGAGGGTGTTATTATTCCACTGCCAAAGGGATGATTCAAAGAACTGAAAAGAAACATGAAGAAATCTCACAAAAATCCTCCCAGAGATTTTTGTACACCTCGAGGCTTTCAGGGCTCCAAGTTTCTGTCCCATCTTGGCTTGATGGAGACTCTTTGGTAGTTCTTTAGGGCTGGTTAGATGTGAGGAGTGAAAGTCTCCATGTACTCAGGAGCAGGGACCATGTGGGCGACAGCAGCTCTGTCCCTCCCTGTGGTTACGGATTCCCCTCTAGGTGATGGATCTGTCTCCATCCCCCCATCAGTCCCCAAATTTGGCCATCACTTCTTCTCCAGGGAGCAGATTTGGGCCAATCCAGACATGTTTCACTGTGAGAGGGCTGTAGGATTACACAGGGCAGAGCAGCACCAGCTCACACATCTCCACCCCGTCTTCCCCATTTCTCCTGTGGCAGGGCTAGCTGGGACAGAGCAGCCCAGCTGCTCCAGGTCTGGTCCCATCCTGTCCTGTTGAACCTGCTTTCTCCTCTCTGCTCCCACCCTCTGAGTACATTACAGAGGGAAGAAGTAAATCCCTTACCTTACAACCGCAACAATGAAGTCATCAGGTCCCATGACAAGGACCTGGCTAGCAGCGGATCCGCTCTCCATGGAGAAGTGAGGCATGCGGAGATCAGATGAGAAGGGCTGGGAGTCATTAATCAGCTGGCGCAGGGAATTAGCTTCTGATTTACTTCAGCAATGAGGGAGGGAAAGAGGAAGGAAAGCCATGAGCCTAGGAAGCTGAACATCTCTTGGTCTCTGTGGGGATACATCTACACAGCTACTGGTGGTGTCTCCCTGAGGGGGCCGGCTCTGAGGACAGGGAGCTCCTTCGGTTCACCCGATGGAAGGCGACAAGATGGCTCAGTCTGCACAGAGAGGCAACGCCGTGGACCTCCCAGGCTCTGTCTACAGTGGTAAACTCACCCCCGATGGACAAGGGGTGGCACCGCCCGGCTGAATGCCGGTTCTCCAGGAGGGGGGCAAGTCAGGTCCAGCTCTGGCCACCAACCATGGCTAAACCTGGCTCTGAGGTGGGAGGCTGGGCTGAAACCCCAGGCCTGGCCTCTCCCGCACGTCTGGGCGTACTGCAAAGGCACCGAGCCCCACAGTGGGGAAGGGAGAGCCAGAAACTGCATGTGTGGTCATGACCATGTGGATGGTCATTTGTCCGACCTGCTGAGAAGGAATATTTAGAGGGGTGAGAAAGTGGGAGGAACTCTCAAGATCAAGCTGGCTCCAGGAAACCTCTGTGTGAGGACATCCCAGGACCCATCCCCAGAGCCCCGTGGTATCAGCTGTGATCCTTGTGGAAGAGTGAGCCCTAGGAGGACACTCAAGGACTGACCTTTCCTCAGTAAAACAGAGGTAGCAAAACCTCAGGTTTCCCTGTGCACTGAAAAGAGCAAATACAGGAATGATATCCAAACCAGACATCTTGCAACTGTCATCGTGCCTGTCAGCCTCAGACCTACCTCACCATGCCTTCTGCAGCGTGAGTGACGGACACATCATCAGATGGGTCTCCCAGGTTGCTAGCTAGACTCAGGGCTATTTTTAATGTCTAAATTGAACACAGAAAGAAAGAAAGAAAGAAAGAAAGAAAGAAAGAAAGAAAGAAAGAAGGAAAAACATTTAGGTGGCCCTGGAAATACAACTTTTGATACTCCAAACAGAAAGAGGTATCTGGTCTCCTGGCATGTTGGCTAAAGCCTATGAAGAAAAATGCCTAAAGCCTGGTTCTGGGAATACCTCAGTGCAAAGGGCTGCCACATGTGGGTATGGGGACCAAAGGACATCAGTTTGGCATGGCAAACTGTGTGCTGGGGAAGCCGAGCTTATCCAGCAGTGTTTGTACAAGGTGGAACATGCCCGGCAGGAGCTGACCAGCTGGCTCAGCCCAGCTCAGTGGTTCAGCTGCATTGCCAGCTGGCAGACAGGGTCACCAGGATGCCACTTACTTTCTATTTCCATTCCTGAGTGGTCACCACAACAGTAGAGATCACAGTGAATCCCACTGGGACAGTGGGGCCTGGGCTCACCGCTGCCTCTGCACGGCAGCTCCACTGGCACAGCACCACTGCCGAGCAGAAATGAGCTATTCTGCTCACCAGCTGCTACCCATGTTCCTAGCTGTAAGTCATCCAAAGTGTTTGAACAGAAAGCGTCAGTCCCAGCACACTAAAGGGAATGATGGTGTAAAAAGGGGAAGGGATCTGGTTTCTCATACATGCAGAATCCTGCCTAAGCCATCCATTAAAAATGGGAAGATGCAATTTCAAAAGACACGGTTTATCCAGCCCTGGTTTTACAGTGCATAGCCAGAGGACAGCCACAGGGAGAGATGTGCTCTTCAAGCAAGCCAGCTTGTGCTTAGCAGAAATGGACGAGACTTTCAGCTTGCAGGTCATGCCATTTTCATTCAAGATTCAAGACAGTACATTACCCTGCAGGTGGATAGCTAGATGTGACTTCTGTTTTGGTATGTGCCACACATCAACAACTTCTCCTGAAGTGTCACCATTTATCTTCTGATGTACAGTGTAGAACATGATTAACTTCTGGAGAAGGTGGCATTTCCATGAAACAGTCTCCTGACCACCATACCATGTGGAGGATGTACAAGAGGCTTGGTGGCCAAGGAGGAGCTCCACTGAAACAAACAGACCATGTCCACCCCACAGGCACAGGTTAAGGACATCTTGGTCATGGCTGTCCCAGGACTGGAATATCTGGTGCTGACCTAGCACTGAATCTTAGCCATGTGTTCAGCAGTGTGATCCCAAGTAATCAGGGTTACACATCTTCTGAAGTGACTGCCCTTTATCTGGAGGTTGCTGTTCCTCAGCCAGGACATGATAACCAGTGGGTGAAACTCTTGGCCTGGTGTAAATGCAAAGCAAATAGATTCATCCAAAGCTTCCTGAAGAGAGCTCAAAAATAACTTAGGTGAGTCAACCTCCTCTGCACAGGCCTAGCAGCGTGTAATACCTCCAGTTGTTGAGGTTTTGCTGAGAGGCAATAGCTTCCAAGCACCCACTGTCCTGTCTGCTACAAGGATCTGGTTACATCCATGCTTAAAATTCCCAGCTCGTAAAACCCAGCTGTGGATCTGTTAGGCATCCAAGAACATAATTCTGCTTACAGAGCAGGTAACGGAGCACTTGCTTGACTTCCTAGGAAGCTGCAATGTTTTGCTAGGGCTGACAGCCCTAAATACTGGAAAAATCATGTTCTGGACCACTGAGATCAGGAGGTGGGCTAAAATGTAAAGATTTAAAAAAAATATACAGCGTTGGGTCAGTTTTCCTTGCCATTGCCACATATAGGTTTTTGCTTGCAGCATCACGTCGCTGACTCTCCTTGCAGTGCCCTAGCAGTGCTCTGGTATGGCCAGGGCCACTGGAGCATAAGAGGTGGAGGAAACAGGGACCACCCTCAGCTGCTGTGGGGTCATTCTGAAGAGATGATCACATACAAGAAACGGGCAAAAGCCACAGTTTGTTCTTCTGAAAAAGCTCTGTCTAAGCAAGAAAGAGCTCAGCTGAGCAGGAGGCTCCAGCATCTGCACCTACCTGTGGCAGCAGCACAGCTCAGATTTACACCTTAGCGGTCTATTTGCTCATTCTCCTCTGGGAATTACCTACAAACGTTTTTGTACAACCAAGGAATAAATAATTATTCTCTAGCAGTACAAGAAATTCAGCCAAATGTTGAACCTCTTCTTACCTCTGCCATCCAGTGCAAGATATTCCCCCTGGATACTTGACTTGTGATGTTAAAGCCCTCAAGGATGTTCAGTGCTGTGATCAGTGCAGGACCTGCGTGTGGAGGTGGGGGACTGAAAACAAGATGACCTGTGAAGGGAAGAAGAGAGGAATGAAGCTGCTTTTGTCAGATACTGTCCGGTTATAATACTTTCCCATAAGCTAGTGTCCTTGAGGACAGGGAAACCTTTCCAGATTTGAGGGGAAATAATGGAAAGCAACATGATTTGAAAAGGATTTCTCAAAACATTCCTGTGGTATCTTTCTGTTTCTTTATGGTGGATGAAGGAAGCCCAAATAGGGATGCTTTTTTTACATCTGAAATTCAGTTCTTGTTGGTTGGCTGGTTGGTTTCCGGACTGCAGTATGGAATAACAGAGATAAAATGGGTTTGCAACATTACAGCTATAAGGAGAGTAAATACAGGGATTTCTAGAAAAGAATGACATTTGAGAAACTTTTGGCATAAGGTAAGTTTTCCTCCCTTGTAGATAAACTTTGGGAACTGTCTTCAGACGTAGGCGCTAGTCTATGGTCCAGCTTCTATCTAGACATTGCATCAATATGTGACTACGTTGCATCTTTACACTCTAACGCTATCAAAATACCATTGGTCACTACCAAGGAAAAAACAGGCCCATTTCAAAGTGCTGAAAACCTCCTGAACTGCCTACGATGCATCCGTGTAGGTAGGCAATGGCAGGAAACTCCCTGGAGGGCTTTTCTCCAGATGCTTCAGCACAGCTTTGACTTCAACTCTTGTTAAATACTGTCGCCACCTCCTGCCAGGTGAAGCAAACTTTTAACTGGAGTTGCATGGCAATGGGTCAGGCGTTTACCTCGATAGACTGTGTGGATGGGATTCTCCACTCTGACACTGTAATTGCTGAAATCTTCCTCCACCAAGACTCCTCCGTAGTTGTGGACCTGCATAGGAGAGCAAAGCAGCGCACACTGAGGTCAAGGCTTTCTGTGTTCCTCGTGCTGGCCCAGGTGAACACACACCACACTGTCAAACAAATACAATTGAGATTCCTGAGCCAAGTGCCAGGTTCCTCAGGGTACCCTGAAAATCTGTGCTTTCATGGCCTTGGTAGCCTGGCTCACCATTCACCACCGCTGGAAGGCTCTGCCGCTCACCTCCAAAAGCTCACCCACCCCACGGGTGCTCTGAAGATGTTCTGCCTCCCCGGGAGGATGGGGACTGGCACTGCCTTGCAGCCTTCTCTCCCCAGGCATGTATGTTAAAGGTTATGAAGCATTTGAATACTGCTAGGATAAAAGATATATGTGGATCCAGGAGAGAAGGAACCTGGGCGTAGCAGGTCACCATCACTAGAAATCTTTAGCATACAATTGCCATCTTATTTTTAATTATTTGTGGTGACAGTGGGTCTGCTGTACGCTTGGTCTTTCTGTAAGACTCTCCTAGAGGTACAGTTTACTGGGGTTAGTAATTTTCATGAACACAGAAAAGATGGGTAATTCCTCCTACTGCAGGACTTCTGTGGTTGAGTCATGATGGAGGTGAGGTAAGACCATCATCACTGCACTCTGCTGATCTTAAAATCCCCTAAAGTAGGTAATACTCTCAGTCAGCGTAGAGGTGCTACTGTGCTCATGGGCCAACTCTTTCCTTCCACCCAGGAGAAGCCACACAACCTGCTGGGGTGAGTTGCTGCTACGAGTCCTCTGGATTTCCATCCAAAAATGGGCAAGAACAAATAACCTGTGCATGCACTGATTTCTAAACTAGCCACCTAACTTGGCAAGAAAACTCCTTCTCTGGCAGAAATGGATGAATGACTGGAGCAGGAAAGCTAATGCAGGGCACGTTGTGGGGGGCAGCATGTCAAACCACCCCAAAGCTGCAAAAGAAGCTGTATCCCCTACTTGGGACCCCTGCCCCCTTCCCAAAGCAGTCCCAGAGAACAGGCCAGGTTGAACCCAACGGCTGAGATGAGCCGGCAGTGCCTGTGCCAGGAGCTGGCTCCCTGGAGCTCGGCCAGCGGAAAGCCCGGGCGAAGCAGCGGGGAGTGGGGCAGGAGGAGCCTGATGGCGCAGAAAGGGGAGAACCCTGGTCAGCCACACGCTGCAGGCACCATCTCAAATTCCCCAGAGAGCACTTTTTTGCACCTGTGCCTTCCCGCCATGGGATGCAAACAAAGGGTAGGGTGTTTTGGAGCTTTACTTGATTTCACCACATTGATGCCCTCCCTTTGCTGGAACAATAAACACTGTGGGAAGCCAGCACTTTGCTCTGCTCTGCAATCAAAGCTGGAATGGGACACTTGATCCCAGAGCTTGCCAGGGTCTTTGGTGTTGCAACCCTGGGCCTTGCTCCTCCATAGAGAGTTTGTGCTTCCCTGTGGCAGCCCTCAGGTCAGGGGAACGGGGTGATAAAGCAGGGTTTAGCTGTGGAGATGCACCACAAGCTTGGGACTTTTCCTGTTCCTTGTTCTCCACCTCTGCTGTGGTCCAGGTGAACCGTAGGAGAAGATTTCCAAACACAGAGCTCACAAATGTCTAAGGCTTGAGCTGAATGAACCCATTCCAGATTACTGACATGTCGAAGGGGCATCACCTGAACCACGGTGGTAGGGAAAAATGGTGCCAGCAACCACCCTGTCTGCAGCTACACAGGTATAAAAGTTGTTTGGGTTTTGTTTTTTTTTACCAGAATAATTACTTTGTTCTTGCTATTTTTTCCAGAGCACCTCTAACAACAGGAGTTAAACTAGGGCAACCCTAAGTGGGACCAAGCCTGTCTGATCCTCTGCTCAGAAGGCTCACAGTTTTATTTTAAAACCATCTTCCTGGAGTCTATATCTTACAGTTCCATTAACAAAAAAAATTTGCTTCTCAACAGTGGGGCACCTCTGTTATGGGGAAAAAGGGATTGTCACTAATACTAACACAGCGCAGAGCGGGTCTTGAAATTGAGAATTTTTTTCCTTTGAAAAAACAGTCTGTCCTGGTTATAGAGGAAATGGAGGTTTCACTTCTGTAGGCTGTGGAAGCGACCTGTGTCACGCCACTGCAGTGACAGGGACAGGAAAGAAAAAGGAGGCTCCACACATTTGTCCCCATCATTGTGCTAACACGTGGCTATGGCTTATCTCCAGGTTGTCACCTTAAGCAGGTGACATGGCAGGTGGCACCCCCAGCCCAGGCTGTGCCATGCGGTCTGGGGCAGAGACAGGGACAGACATGGCTCACCTCAGAAATTATCTCCTGGGTCAAGTTTCCGCTGTAGAAAGCTGACACCCCTTCTGCGCCCACCAGCTCCAGGACGGCCGCAAGGTCCAGGCGCCTGACGAACATGCCAGGCAGCAAGGGCTGGCCGTCCGGCAGGAAGATCTCCCGAAATTTGTCGGAGTAGTTCAGGTCCTTCAGTTCACTTACGGCTTTGGCTGCGGGCGAGAAGGGGAGGGACATCCAGACAAGCCAGGGTGCAGGAGCACGCAGGGGACCCGGACTCACTCTGCGCCTGATGGAGATGTTGGAGACCTGCTGCTGCCTCTTGCCCTATTTCAAAACTAGAGGGAGGCTGGATCATGCATCCATTAGAGCTGGGAAGGAAACGCAAAGAAACCCCAGCGCCCTTCCCTGCCTGGCCCTGGGTGGCTGCCCCGCCTGGGCTGCTCTGACCTGTCCCTGACCAGCCCTGGGAGAGGGCTCCAGTTTTGCAGCCACCACGCTCTCCCCTTGCGGACCGTGGCTCACGCGCTGCTCAGCTCCCAACACCATCCATCTCCCGGTCCAAAGAGCCTTAATTTCCCATGAGTCTACATCCCCAGCCGCCTTGCACCCCAGCGCAGTGGCCAGTGTGCTCCTCCGTGCTGAGCAGGCACCCTTGGCTCCTCATCAGGTACTCACCCAAATCGTGTGTGACATTAAACCCATCCTGAGCGACACCAGCCGCGAGGCCCAGCAGCTCGGACCACAGGAGTCTGCCAAAGGAGAAAGGACAAGGAGAAACATGCCTTGGAGGGGTGCAGCAGGGCAGGGTGGTGGGGAGCAAGCACAGGGCTCAGCTCTGCGGTCAAGGGGCTCCTGAAAGACCAGACTGTGGGGCCAGTGGTGGCCAAAAGGAGCACTGGGCTTTCAGTGGGTTGTTTCTTTTTAGCAGGATCATCTCAGTGCTCCACAATGTGCACTGAAGAGGAATGTCAGTGCAAGGACAGGCGAAGGGGCATCTCTGAGCCAAAATCTCAAGCCAGGCCCCGGCCCTGAGCAAGTCATTCAGATCCCTCCCTCCCTGTCCCAACAGGGCATCAAGGACAGCAATACTTCCTAGGGTCCAGCTAAAGAGAGAATGAAAATACACAGGAATGCATGAAAATGTCTTGCACCTATTTCTAAGAGAACATTTATTGTCCATCTTGTTAGCCAAAGTTCCACTTTGCAGAAAACCTGACCAAGCTGAATTCCTTCTTTTGTTAAATGAAGTACCAAAAAATGAACGTATTTTTCAACACAAGCCTCCAAGTGCCCCTTAGCTAGTGGTTTTGACTGGTGGCTGAGAACGTGGTCTGATGGCAAGGGCTCTTGTGCTCCCAGCTCCCCTGCGGGGACCCCAGGGCACAGCCTGTGCAGCACGAGGACAGCCCGCCCGCGCCAGCCTCGTGTCCTACCTTCCGTGTAACTGGTGTGCCCGGTGCATTCCTTGTATCATGCCTGGCACCCCCACAAGCAGGCCTGGCTGTAAAATAGGAAGGACAAAAAGGAAGAGTAGTCTCTTTCCTGTGAGGACATGGGACATGGTCCCCGATTGCAAGTCAAGGAGATGCAAGTCATATTCACATGGGAAGTGTCTGTATGGTCTTTAGGAGAGGGGAAGAGGTCTGTAGCAACACACTCAATTAGGGAATAAAAGTTTTTGGAAGGAAAGAGGCAAATTCAATCCTGGTCTCAACCCAGTTTGGTCAGGAGAAATAACTCAGCAGAACAACACAGGATTGTGCTCCTTCCTGGGACTCTTGTTCTCCCGGCTCCCCACTGCCGGAGGGACACGCCTCTTTACTCCCCAAGCCCTGCAGGCTCCAGGTGTTTTGGGGCTGTCAAAGAAGTATTTTCCCTGGACTCCCCATGTCTGTAAGGCCTGGGATCTCCCATGGCAGGAGAGGCCTCCTGTCCCTTCCCTGGGCATCTCCCCCTCAGCCCGAGAGCTGCGGGGAGAGGAGAGCTGGAGACATCAGCCAGCTACAGCCCTGGAGGGGTTGGCCATGGGACACTGGTCCTCACCTTGGTGTCCTTCTGCAGGTCCCCCTCCAGTGGGATGCCCAGGGGAGCCACCTCACGGAAGTCGATCACCCAGCTCCTGTTCTTCCGGATGTCGTGGACCAGCATCACCCCACCCCTGCAGAGAGACGGGGCTCACGGCACAGCACCGGCTGTCCCTGCAGCAGCTGCTGCCACAAAGCCAAAATGAAGATCGCGGATGCCATTGGGGCCGGGGCCAGTCCCAGCGTGACGGGGCCATCACAGCAGGTCACCACCCTCAGCAGTAACCCAGGGCTGGCCAGCGGTGCAGGGGAACACTGCTGCCCTTCCCCAGAGTGCAGTTCAGGACAACCGAGCCAGGGCCGGTGCGGGATGCAGGCAGCCCCCGTGCTGAGCCTGCAGCGAGGCTGGATCAGTCCCTGCCAGCCTGGCCAGAGGGCCACTGGCTCTGTTCCACTGCCAGGCTGGGACTATCCGGGATTTTCTTTCTAATCCGAGCAGTTTTGCAACAAAACAGGGTTTTTGCTTACAACAGCAATCCGTGGCGCAGCCTGGAGAAGCTATCAGGTGGCAGTGTTTTATGCAACGCTCCCGAGAGCTCCTGCAGAGCCGAGGGCAGCAGGCTCACACAGATGCCACCCTGGGGATGAGGGCTGGGAGGAGGCCACCCCTCGCCACCGTGCCTCCCATGGCTGCTGTCTGGAGCCAGGCTCAGACCTCAGCCTCCTGCTGCAGCAGAGCAGAGCTTATGGAGGGAAGCAGTCGGTCTCTGAAAGCGTTGGGACTGAGCCCAGGGTGTTGCAAGCTCCTGGCACACTCGCAGAGAGACTCGGCAGCCTGTGGCCACTTATTCAACCCTGCCGAGCCTGAGGCTTGGACTTCCCTGGCAGCCACTATGACAGACGCAGCTTTTCCCTCCCTGGGGGTATCTGTCCCTCGCTGTCAGCTCGGTGCACAGGAAGGGTCCCTGTCCCTGTGCAGATGTGGACACGTCCACCGCCTGATGTCAGAGACCTGGTACCACGTGCTGCGATTCGGGCTACAAGCTGGTGGGGAAACCACCTACCTGAGGACAACCGCAGACAACAGCACGAGGGTGAGTGATCAACACTTACCCGCCGATCCCCGATGTGTGGGGGTTGACAATTCCCGCACAGAGGGCCGAGGCGATGGCCGCATCTACTGAGGAGCCCCGCTTGTTGAGCACCTCTATGCCCAGCGCTGTGCAGCGGGCAGCGTCCGTGACCACGGCGCCGCGGTGGAAGATCTGCCAGAAGAGGAGAGTGGTTGTGCCCGGGGAGGGGTGCTGGGGCCGCCCAGATCTTCGCCCAGCTCTGTGGGAACTAAAGCCTGAGGCCAGTGCCAAGGCTGTGGCTGATCTGCATTTTCAGGTGCCTGCAAATGCCGGTGGGAGTCATATGTCCCTTGGCACATCCCTGCACCAGGGCAGCTGTGGCCGCTCTGCATGTAGCCGTGGCCATCAGCTCAGCCGGCTTTCAACAGCAGACAGGCTAAGCTGGTGGGCGACGTCTCACCCTGTCCTCCACAACCCCAGAGCAGGGTCGGACTAATCCTCAAGAGCAACGGGCAACGGCGTGCTGTCACTGTGCTGCAGCAATGCGGTCACTGGAAATGGGAATACAGCTGCAAAGAATGCGGCATCCCCCCAGTACCACGGCTTGTTCTCATCCTTCCCTGGTGCCAGTGCCAGTGCTAATGCAGTCACAGGGAGTTTTAAAGGGTTCATTTTAACCCTATGGTACAAATTGCAGCATGTCAGCATGAGCCAGAGTGGCCTTGGGAAGTGCAAAGACGGAAGGGCCACGGCAGGCTGGCGGGCAGGACCGGCCCTTCCAGCAGTGCAGCGACAGGGGCTGCGCTGCCCAGCCTCCCCCCGGCGCTGCACCCCAGCCAGCCGCGGGGCCAAGCCGCTCCACTCCCAACGGCTGCATTTTGCATGCTAGTGAGAGAGCAATAAATTAAAAAAAAGCAAATCTCTTTCACGTTCGTGGACTTGCAGGCAGCTCTGCCCTGCTGGGCGGCATACGGAGAAGATGATGGTGACTACTGGCTGCCCCTCGGCCCTTCTCAAGATGCAGTACTTGGCAGGAGATGTTCTGCAGGAAGGTATGACCCCACAGCCATCCTGCCTTTGCACTGCAATTTTGCTATGGTCTGTGGGACAGATTAGCAGGAGGTTCAGCTCTGTTTTCAGCCATTCCCCTGCTTGGTCCTGGATGGATCCTTCCAGAGGTGAGCCTGGGCATACAGATCCATAAAACTCTCCCCAAGTGGAGATGTGTGAAAGATGCCTACTGCTTAACTAAGGATTGCTTTCTGAAAGCATTCACGTCTGGCTCAGGCCACAGCTGGAGACATAGCAGCAGGGCTGCCTGTTTCCCCCCGGCAGCACCCCCAAACCTGCCAGGCACAGCCACCCACGCCCCGGCCGTGGGGCAGGCACCGAGAGCCCAGCTCCCGCCTTCGAGCACAACCCCCAGCCGCAGCAAAAAGCTTTCGAGACAATTTGGGGGGGAATCACAGAGAGAGACTCAGCACCCAGGGTCTCACTGACACTGGCCGGGGCTCACCAGCACTTACCCCGCTAAACTGCTGGCAAGGAAGAAAGTTAGGGAGCTTCTCCTATTTTCAGAGCCAAAGCCCAACTGCAAAGCCACTGTTTCGTCTTACCTGAGGGTCCCCAAAATAGATCTGCATGATCAGGGCCACTGTGACCCCCGTGGCGAAGGTCAGGCAGGCGGTGATGATGACAGTCAGCCCATCCTGCCGGCAGCTGCAGTCTCCAGAAAAAGGGTCCTTGCTGGTCTCCTGGAGAGGGGACACGTCCTGGCTTCCCATCTCTGATGAGGACGAGGGCAGGCGCTGGAGACGCGCAGACTTCAGGAAGGAGTCTGGGTCTTTGTGGGCAGCAGGGAGAAAACAAGTGTTAGTTGTTGAGCAACACGGGGCTCTTATTGCAGAGTTTACCCAGTGCTAATATTACACCGTGCCCCTTCCAGCAAGGCTATTACCTTCCCTATTGATCCCAGCTCTCAAGAGACTTTCTGGCTCAGATGCTGCTTTAGGTCATTTTACTGATCCCTTCCTTTACCTCTAGTTATTCCAAACTGACTTCCCTGGAGATTAAGAGGGGCAAAAACCCCTGAATTTTGCTCCATTTTAGTCCATTCATCAGTCTTCAGTGATGGGCCCACAGTTACTGCTCCGTTTGGAAGGGTTCTTAACACAGCACTGACTTGCAAACAGGTCTCTGAAATGCAACAGGACTGAAGAAGAGGAAATTAAGATATAAAAAAAAAAATCCAGCAGCCTTATTTGGAGCTATGCTTGAGCTCAAGCACCTGAGCAAAACAGAGGCGAAGCAAAACACGAGGCCTGGGCACAGGAAAAGCCTGTAGACAGAAGCATGGCAAAGTGAGGGCGGAGAGGAGCAAACCTGCAAACCGGAGGGCCTCGGGGCGTCCACCCGCTCTGACAGCAGCAAAGGCTCTCCTTTAATTTCTTGCTTCCTCCAGCTGACGAGGCCCACTGTGAAATCAAGCTGCTCGCCGAACGCCCAGCTCTGACATGGCAAATGCAATGGGGCAGGGTTTTGCTGGGCATCCGTCGCCCGGCAAACAACGCTCAGCAGGATGAAAAAGTCTCTCTTTTGCCATGAAAGATGCCTTGAATCTCTGCTTGCGTCAGCTGCTGCCTTTGCAGCGGCGAGGACACCGGCCGAGCGTGCCCTGCCTGTGCACGGGTGCTGCCGGGCACACAGAGCTGCTGGTGCAGCTGCGGGGACATGCCTGTCCCTGCCGGGCACCGAACGGGACCAAGCAGCTCAGGGCATCATCCAGGGCTGGATGATTTTTTTCGGGGGCTGCCGAGAGCCAGTGGGGGCTGCAGTGCCCCACGCATCCATGGTGGGAAGAAGAGGAGTACCGAGTGGAAAACACAAGATGAGAAGCTTGTCCCTCCACACAGGGGACATTTCGCAGGTTCGGGGTAAGGGAGAAGGAAACCCCGCGTCCCCCATCACCCCGCCATGCCTCTCCGCCTGCTCTGGCAGGCAGCATCCCCCTGGGGACTGCCAGCCCTGTCCTTGCCATGACAATAAAAAGACCTTCTGGGTGCAGCTCTCCGGGGGCCAGGCGGGGAGTTAGTTTTAATTTCAGTGATGCTGCAGCCAGGGAATCCCCTTAGGGCAAATTTAATCTCATTCATGCTGCGGTGATTTAGGAGCGTGACTGGGAAAGGCTCAGCTTTCCCAGCCTGTGCCTCTGAGCACACACAGAGCCCCTCACCGGCACGTCTGCTCCGAGTGAGCTGGCCCGCAGCATGCGGGTAGAGTGGGAGGCCTGGCTCGGGGGGGCGATGGGCTGGGGTGCCTCCGGTGGGAGCCATGACCGGCCTGGCGGGGGATGCCATTGGGGAGGGAAGTCACATGCAGCCCCTGGCCCCCCCCAGCGGGGCACCAGCCCCACCAGTGGGGAAACAATGAGGAGTGAGCTGGGCTCCTCTGCCCGACCCCTCCAGGACGCTGTCCCTCTGCTCTGCTCCTGTAGCGCTGGTGACAGGCCAGCCCAGCACGAGGGGACATGAACAGCCCAGGGAGCGACCGTGGGAGAGGGCAGGCCACGGCCCTCCAGGGTGCCCTCTCCCACCCACAAAGAAGTCCCTTCGTTCTCCGCCAGACGTCCCGCATGGCCTTGGGCAAGTCACTTAGTTTCTGCAACCATTGGTGCTGCATGGGGACAGCAGGGCCGTGGTTTGGGGATGGGAGTGGCTGGAAGGGGTCAGTGGGGAGCACAAAGGGCAAGGAGCAGCCTATGAGGCCGACGCACAGGTGCCTGCCCCACCACCGATGTCCATGCTTGAAAGAGATCCACCAAACCCTACTTGGCTTCCATGGGGGCTGTGAAGGAGACGTGACTTCACGGGGGAACCAGCACTTTGGGGAACCAGGGCCACCTCAGCTCTGGAGACGCTTCAGAGGGGACAGCAGAGACTGGAGCCGCTCGTGGGCTCTGGCAGGCACTGCGATACAGGACCATTCGGTCCTTTGCGGGGGTCTGTCCCCAGCACCACCAGCACAACAGGGGCTTCCTCCTTTTAATGAGATCTTCTGGGCAGTAGAAACCAGGGCTCTGGGTTCCCTCCCTGCCAGTCCGGCAGATAACATGGCATGGAGAACCACAGCCGGCTTTTGCAACACGCACGCAGTTGGATGAGCGCGAGTTTCCACGTGGCAGGAGAGCAGCAGCTCCTCCGGCCTCCCCATGTGCGGACACCTGGGGAGACTGAGACCCCGTGCCCGGCAGGGCGCTGGCACAGCCAAAACCGCACCAAACTCTGCTCGTGCTCCACGTGTGAGACAAGAGGCCTCGTGCTTTCGGAAGAGCTGCTCCCGCAACCCTGCACGCGGCAGCTTTGCCCCGACAGGGCAGGATGGCGAGGGACGAGAAGGGGCAATGGGATCTTCACCCGGCGGTCGCAGCGGGACAGGGCAGAGGACAAGGGGCACGTGGGGCCTGCTCAAACATGGGCCTCAGGGTTTTGGGGTCGACGGGGCAGAGACCTGCCCGCAGGCTACGAAGCAGCCCCGGGGGTGAAGGGCAACGTTGCTTGGAGAAACGTGACACAGGGAGGAAAAAATATTTCTCTGAACTATTGAGAAGGAAGCAATCAATTAAAAACAGGCAAAGGGTTTTCTCAAGGATCAAAGGACCACCTGACTTTATTACAGCCGCGCACCTGGCCAGAGGGATCGCTAGCTCCGTGCCAAACCCCTGGGATCTCTGGCTATCTTCCGTGCCCGCGGCTCCCGGCACGTCCCCGCAAGGTGAACGAGGGGCCGGGGAACACGAGGACGTGGGAGCCCGGCGAGGCCCCGCTCCCGCTGTGGGGGCCAGGGAGAGGGAGCCCCTCGGCCCGGCCGAGGGCGAGCAGCGCCGGGGAGGGCGGTGTGGAGGGCGACGGGGGCCGCGGTTTGAGGGGATCCGCGGGCCTGCCCTGCTGGAGGCCGCGGGCGGGCTCGGGGCCGCGGGCGGAGCGGGGGCCCGAGGGGGGCCGGGGTCGGCGGGGGCCGGGGACATGCGGGGCCGCGGGCGGGCCCGGCCGCCGCCCCTCACCCGTGTCCTGCTCGCCCAGGAACGCGTCCTCCTCCTTCCGGGCGCGGAGGCCGCCCTCGGCCGCGCCGCCCGCCTCCTCCTCGGGCAGCCGGGGGAAGCTGGTGATGCTCATGTAGTCCACGGGCGAGCCGGCGGCCAGGGCTCGCTGCCGGCCTCCCCCCGCCTCCGCCGGCACCGCCATCGCCGCCGCCGCCGCCGCACCCGAGCCGCCGGAAGGGGCCGGGCCGGGCCGGGCTGGGCCGGCCGGGGCGGCCTCGCGGCTCCTCCCCGCGGCGGGGCGCTGAGCGGGAGCGGCCGGTGGCGGGCGCTCGGGGCTGGGGGGCCGCTGAGGGGCGACGCCGGGGCCCCAGCGGGGCCCGCGCAGGCAGGAGGCCAAGGCTAGCCCGGCTGCGCAGCCCTGCGCTCGCTCGCCTCCGCGCTGCCCGGCGGGCCCTGTCCCGGTGGCGGGCGCCTCCCCACAGCCCGAGCGCTGGAGGGGGGCAGCCGGGAACGGGGAGCCTGGGGGGACCGTGGCGGGGTGAGGCGCAGCGTGGCTCGGGGCGGAGGAGAAGGGCCCAGCTGGCCGGGGCTGCAGCCGGGTGAGGCTCTGCGGGTCTGAGCTCCCCCTCGCCCCCTGCTCCACACGCTGGGTCAGAGCCAGTGGAGGGGATGGGAGGGATCAGCCCTGGGCCCCCTCAGACCAAGGGCGTCTGCTTTCCGGGCCAAGTCTCCAGGGTAGCCGGACTGGAGATTTCCTAGTCTCCAGAAGGCTGGAAGAGTTTTCCAAGGGACGTGCCCATACTTTGTGTCGTCACTTATTCAAGCCAGCCTCTAGCCGGGAGGCTCACACACCGCCGTTTCACCCATTACCACGGCGGCAAGGGGGTCCAGCACCCAGTGGGACACCATCAGCAAGGGACACCATGACATTGCCACAGAGCAGCCTGGTGTGTCTTCTCTCACAGCCAGCTTGGCCTTCCAACACGGACCTCTCATGCATGGCCATCTGGAGATGAGAGCTGAAGATCGTGGTTCTCCCCGCAGCACAACAGGTTTCGGTTGGTGTTTGCAGGTGAAGCTGTCCAGGCTCAGCCCTGGCAGCAGCGGCTCTCGCTGCTGCTGGCTCCAGCAGCACCAGCACATGTGTCAGGACGGGCTGAGGCTGTCAGGCAGTGCAGCCGGCCAGCATGGAGCCAGGTGGGTGCAGGCAGAGCCCAAACTGGGGCCACAGAACCAGCCATGCCTGGGGCAAACCTGAGCTATGGTGACCAACAGCTCCCATTTGGCAAAGAGTTTTGATTGAAATATGTACAGCAGCGGAGACCTGGTTTGCATGGACATTTCTGAAATCAAACCGGCTGAAACATTTCATTTTTTCCCCCTACGCTTCTTTCAGAGGTTGACCTAAAAAACACCAGTAAAATAACTGGAAGATGGAGGAGGTTGTTTCTTTCTGGGCTGAACAAAATGCTTCAGGTTTGTGCAAATTACTTCCCCCCGCAAGGACACCGGCCTCTCCCTCTCAGCTTGGCACATGCGCTTGGCTGTTCTGCTGCCAGATCTGAAATATCCATCTTCTGATCCATCCTGGACATCTGTTGTTCTGGGAGATGGAGCGTGTTGAGTTCTGGGCTGTTTGGCTCTGGGGAAGTCACCTGAGAGGTATGTGTCCTACTTTCTCATCCTCCAACGAGCCAGCTAATGCCCCCTGCTCTTCCCTGCATGAGCAGCTCCACTAGCTCACTCAGTGCTCCTTAACGCAGGGAGATGTAAACCTTCCTTTGCTGTGGCACTGGCAAGGTTTTGCTAGTGCCTTCCAGCAGCCTGAGGGCATAACGGGCGCTGCCAGTTATTAACTAAATGTATGAGCAGTCTCAGCCTGCTCCATTTTCAGACATCTCTCCAGCCTTCCATCCCCAGCAGTTGGAGGTGGTCCCTTCCCCACCAAAGCAGCTCCTCCAAGGCCAGGAGCTTTGTGCATACTGCATCCTCCTCCACCCATTTGCCTGGCGGAATATTAACAGACATCCTGGAAATGAAACACCCTAGGAAGCGTGGGCAGGGACACTGCTGTCCCAGAAGGTCTCAGTAAACACTATCCCCAGTTGTCAGATATATATGTGACTTAACAGCGCTTGAAGACAAAGCTCTGCTTCTTGGGTTTTCGAGACCCTGCTTGCCCCAGCCCAGCCCAGCCTCCTCTGCTTTTGTGTTTCTGACAAACCAAAACCAACCAGCTATCACCTGTGGGCAGCTGAACCCCTGCAACTGTGAGCACAGCCTTTGCAAGCTTGGAAATCAAGCTGGGGAAATGCAGAGATGACGACACCTCCACAGAGGGGACAGAGGCTCCTCAGTGGTGTGCTCTCAGCCCCAACAGGCACCACTTGCTTTAAGGACAGCCCAAGCACTGTTAAAGACAAGTAACATCAGCAACATTCCCTTGCTGGACCAAAACTACAGGTAACAAATTTACATCATGCTGCAGAGCTCAGCCACCACCGCTGCAGAGCTACCCTGTGGCGGGCAGCAGCTGTTTTAGCTGGGGTCTGACAGCTGGTGTTGCCAAGACACAAGATGCCCAGCCACACAGCCACCTCTCAACACCTGCTAGCATATCTTTGCACCCACACCGTTTTTCCCTTTAACACCAAAAATAACCTGCATTAAAGTTTTAACAGATATTATGCTTGAAGCCCAAGGAAGACGACAAGAAATTTCTCTGCCAGTTCCATACCAGCACACACTTGCTTCTCTCCTCACAACGAGGTTAGGCCAGGGAATATCTCACTCTCCTTCCTGCCAGGGACTGGCTTCTTTTTGCTGAAAGCCAAAGTGATGTTCCTCCAGGTCTGCAGCTAGCAGTGAGCTTCACAGAGCCTGCAGACGGTACAGCCTCTTCTCTGCACCACCATGTAGACCCCATAAGGATGCAGCCTCCTGGTGGAGCCATATCCCAACAGCTGTGGCTCCCACAGCTCAGCTCTCCAGCACAGTAAAGACCTTTTTCTCCCTGAGTCGCTGCTCCACAGTAGCACAGACCTCCCACCAGCCATTGGTTTAGTCTCAAGGAGAAGAGAGTGCAGAGCAAGCATGCTCATTGTGCCAATACCAAAACTGCTGAGGACAAGAGGTGCTGCCCAAGCCCCTGTTCCCCCCACTGCAGTCCCTACTCCTGTCAGCTGCTGCTCTTCTGTCCTCCTAGCACTCAACTTCATGCTCTCTGCGGGACCATCCCTGTATCAGTCTCTCAAGTCTCTGCAAACCCCCCTTGTTTTTACAGTGCTCATCATTGTAAGATGCTCAGCTCCATTCTACAGGCTGCCACATCCCCTTGGGCTTCTTAAAATTAACATCATTTCTTCAGGGGCAGATGCCATAGCTTTAGTTCTCCTGGTGATCAGCACTGGGGATACCTGTTTCTAGCCATTGAGGCACCCCTTAAAACAGAAACCTTAAGAGATTAAAAGCTTGCAGCTGAGCAACTGCAATCACTAACTTATTTACCAGGATCCTTGAGGAGATCCAGAGACCAATGTCTTTTCCACATGGTCATGATCCTCCCCAACAGAGGATCCTCCTCAACTCAGGTTCTGCCTCAGCTTCCAGCCACTAGAACTGTAGACAACTGCAAAGACCAAGAAACGCAGCTGGTGGGACTGCAGGCAAGCAAGGAATAAAGCAAAGGGGCAGGTAAGCAACTCTCCATCTCTGCACATTTTACAGCAGACCTTGAAGTCCTGCTCTGACTTCAAGTGCCCAAGAGACTTGGGCACTCTGCAACGCAGGAGTAGCTCTGCCATGATTGCGTGTCACGGGGCAGGGACAGCTGCTGAAGGAGCAGAACAGCTTACATGGAGGCAATACTTGGCTTAACCTGCTTCATCACCCGTTAAAGCATGGATCTAAGCACTACTTCCACTACAAATGCTTCCAGACCCTTCTGGAAGTGCAGGACTCAAGCCTGCAGCACAAGAGACCTGAGAATCCCAAAGAGCTGTTGGCTTAGCTATTTACCAAAAATCAAACTCTTAAAGGAATCCCACACTCCCACCATTTTACAAAACTTCAAAGACCAGAGGATACAGAAGCTGCACAGTGGATTATCCAGGCAACATTTATTAGAGCATTTCAAGTATACAATGATTTTACTGATGGCTGTGAGCAGCTAAGATGCAAACAGATGCCAGTAGGAAAGGGTGACCTAGAACTAGCAGGCTATGCAATTCTTGTGGAAAATTAATGCTTTCAGCTGAAAGAAGAGGAAAAGAAAGTATCAGACTAAAAGACTGAGCAAGTTTGGGGATGGGAAGGAGAAAAATATAGAAATTTTTATTTGAGATCACTTAAATTGGCAACTCACAAGTAGCAGAAGCTGTCTGCTATTGCACTCTTCCCTTGGCATCCCAAGGACCTGAAATAGCCAGGTGTGTTTTTTCCACCAAGAACAGGCAGCATTTTCCCTGGTAAGAATGGAGGCCTGCACCGGGGGGCGATTCTGGAGCCCTAGCTCAGCACTTAGAGATTTAGATCCCTGGCTTTGCATACTCACATGTGAGAACCAGGCTGTTGGACTTCCATCAGCGAGGAAGCAATGCAGACTTTCAGCAAGAGCACACTAAAACTATCAACTCCTCACTATAAGGCAGCTTTAGGGCAGGACTCTTTTTGGGTGCCTGAGCTGTTGTTTAGAAAAGCTAGGACCACATGGCAACAAGACTACAAGGTCCTCTGACAATAACAAGGACTGTGCGTGTTTCCCAAGAACTATTTCTGAAAGACACGTCCTTAAAAATATCTTAAAGCAGAGACTCCCCTACCGATGCACAAAAAGGGCATGACTAGGGAGGAACCGAGCTATGAAGTGATCAACTCATAAAATGCACCTCACGAACCGGAGGCTATGTACTTTGCCTGATTTGCAAGTTAGTAATTCTGCATTTAAGATAATAGCTGCCTCATTTGTGTCTTAGTCTCCTGCATTTATTAACAAGGAGCAGTTGAATTCAAGAGCTTAAAAAAAAAAAAAGAATTTAAATGCTTAACATTTAAAAGGGTATCTCCAGAATGACTGTCCTTCAAGACTACTAAGCTCTGAGGTATGCGATGGCAACTTAGTAGCCAGGCTAACAGAATGCAGTGGAGTTTCTAAGCCTCCTGAATACCCCTTCGTTAACCAAATGAATCACAATTCTTTCTAGTAAAATTGCTTAAAAATTTGTCTTCGGCAAAGACCATTTAAAAATTCTGGCCGACAACTGATTTACAAGTAAAACAAAAAATATTAGAAATGGTAACAACACAGTCTGTTTAATCAAATCAGATCTGGTTACTACAAAAACATGCTAAGGACAGCCACTCAACTCATATGGATGCTGCAGTGCCTTCCTCCCATGTACCCTACAACTGCTTTTTTAAAACTGTCTAAAGGACAACAATGGAAGACAAGTCAGGATTTAATGACAGATTTCAAACAGAAGGGCACACATACATTAAATTAACAGATTCAACCTTCAGCACACAGGATTTTGATAGAGTTACTGGCTAGAGTCACAGAAAGTTCCAAATTTGAACAGTCTTGAACCACTTCCAAAAATTCCAATGGCTTTTTAATAGTTCCAACAATTAACGGGTATATAAAACGGAGACGGACTTCTCCAGCAGAAGAGTTGGGGCTCTTCTAGGCTAATCAGACCACTGGTACAGAAGGGAGTTGATTTGACTTCCCCAGCCTTCCCACCAGTCCACTAAAGACTATGATTTATTAAAACCTTCTCCATTTACTGACGACTGATTTAACAGGCAAAAGCTGCAGACCATGTCAATCATAGTGGATGGCAGTATAGAAGATTATCCAAACAACCTGTGGAGAGGAAAGGAAGTGAAGGTTATTTTGATGCCTCTGGAGAGGGTTCAGGCACAGAAAACAAGCCTCACGCCTTGCTCTCAATAGAGGACTGGGGACTGAATTCCAGCTTTCAGATGGTCTCAGAGAGATGTTAGGATCACCACGTGCCACAAACGGTGGCATTCAACTTGCTTGCCTTCTGGGGTGACTAGCCTCTCCACATTAAAATCCCACCACAGTCCCTCTAGGGATTTAGAAACACCACCAAATCAAGTGCTGAGCGTATTCAGAGACTTGGGGGAGGGGAGTAAGGGAAAAACAAAGACACCAGTTTGGGTGTAATTAGCTCTAGATGAAACTCCACCAGGATATCTGGGACAGAGGACGGGAAAACATAAAAGTTAAGTGGTAGATGCAGAAGTATAGCTGCCTGTTCCTACATCCTTTCCTACAGAGAAATCCCAGGCATTAATACTGTATTTCATGGTCAGTAGCCATCAGATTTTGGGATTTTCTTTCCCAATCAACTCCACTTATCAGATGACGTTAACACATCTCTCTTCTATCAGTGCACCACCTCACCTGCTTTTCTTCCAGGTCTTTTCCCTCAGAAAGTGTACCAACACAATTCACTAATCAACTTAAAGAAAGCAAGAGGCATTACCAGAAACAGTGCAAAAGATGTCATGAATCCTTCTTTTGTTAGCTCCCACGTCCCCCCATACTCCTCCTCATCTATCTGCTGGAAGCTGCTGAAGTAGAGGTACAGAACACCAGCATTGATCAGACAGAATCTGGAAGAAAGAGATTAGGAACTGTCATTTCGGCGATACAGGGTGCAGGTATCCAACATGCCGTACAGCTGTGTAGCAGTGAAACGTCTTTCATCCGCAGTAGAGAGGAAGCAAAGAGGAACACTGTTCCTGCAGCACTTCCCAGGCAGCTCAGTCACTTCCTTAAGAGAGCACCTCCAGGTCAGCTTGCCATAGCATGCTAGGTTTGGATGAAGTTCACCTCACAAGGCACAACCGACTCCTAGTAAGGCTCAACAGACAGGAGTCAAAAGCTGGAAGTATCAGCAGATCTGCAAACCCTGCACGTCTTCCTATCCTGCAGATCAACAGCAGTCCTGCTCCCACACAGAATCCAATTTCCTTGTGTGTGCTACTTGATTTTGAGGCTGCTAAGAGGGCAGACTGTTAGACTCTATGCTCAGTGTTAGATTCCTGTTAACGTCCCATGACCAAACACAGTGAACTTAGAGATAAGAGCCAGAGAAGACTCGATAGCACCCTCAGAGCCATAGCATTAGGGTTCAACTTGAGACAACTCTGAGCGCTCTCTAGTCTGTGCCAACAGTTACCCTGCAATAGAGAGAAAAAACGTGACCTCCTGTTTGTCCTTAGACAAGTTTGGCTTTACACCACCTCAGCGTAGGTGAGCGACAGGTACATTTCCTGGAAAGAACCCTGTGTAGGAAGGGCAATACGGGAAGACATACACGCAAGTTCAGTGACTGGCAGCAAGCTGTGAGCAGCTGTACAACTGCATACCACAGAAAAACCACACGCACAGTTCTAGAAGCTTTTAGTCTTTCCACTGTACACCAAATCACTTTTATTTCTTATTACACATTTAGCACAGGAATTGGCTTAGGTGCCTGAAGGTGCCTTGTGAATTAATGGGTGACTAAGAAAGAACAATGCTTCTCAGCTACTCCACACCTGTTACTGGGAGCACTTTAGATTTAACTGTTTGCATGTAGCTATCGAGCTCCTGTTGGAGCATCACTGCTTTACAGCCCCTTTTCCCTAATTTTTTTTTTTTTTTTCTTAGAGAGACTTGCTGCTACTCCCTCCACTTTCTTGCCACAGCCAGGACACTCAGGAGGAGGGACAAGATGACAAGTCACTTTTGCCTAAGAAAAGCTGTGAGGTTGTGAGCTTGACTAGGAGACCTTGACTAGGCAGAGATATTTGCAAACAGAAACTCCCCAGAGCAGACACAGCATCTTCCCACACCCGGCGTTCAGAGAGCAGGGCTGTGTTTCCCATCTCTCGTGTCCCTCCAGAGGCTTTCAGGCACATGCCAGGGCCAAACAAATTTTCATTTCATACCTGAGAGTGCTCACTGCAGCCTTTGGACACCTGCTGGGAGGTGACCATGTCTCGGTGGGGATCCAACGCGTACATACCCTTCTAGGCACTGCCTTCCCCCCACACCATGGCTGAAAGAACACCTTCAGCAAGCTGGGAGCGCTGCAGGAGCACTGCCAATGGTGCCGCTTTGCCTGCTTGTTACCTACAGTCTTTGGTGTTTTGAAGAAACCTTTTCTTTTTCAAAGAGAATCTGCCCCTCTTGTCTACTAACAGAACCTCCTCTCTGAGGAGGGCTCCTGACTCAGAGAAGGACTACCACACCTTCCCCACTATGGGCCTTACTTCTTAGGTGGCCACGCTAGGCACCGTACTCATAGCCCCTGCAGGGGGCTATGACATGCAGGGGCAGGCCACTTCACACGTGCAGGGGCAGGCCACTTCACAAGTCAATTGAACCTCTCATTCCCTTCTTCTACCCCTGCCCCCTTTAATAATAATAAAATAAATAATACTTTAAAAAAGCATTAATCAGGCTGAGGAGAGAGAAAGAGGCCGATGAAGACATGTTATGATTTGTATGAATTTCATGCAAATAACAGTCTGGAATGCAATGCTGGCTTTAAGATGCACTGTAGACAGAGACTGCATTTGGCCAGCCCATTGTTTATAGCACAACTTTAAACCAGACACCAAGTAAAGTCCAAATGTGGGAAAGTACATGAGACAGAAAAGGAAATAAACCTTACACTGCTATTCCCACGAATCCCTTCAGTGGAACTACTCCCCAGATGATTCCCAAAATAACTGCAATGATCTGCCGGAACCAGTAGATCACATCTAAAAACTCGTCCTGAGGAGATAAAGCACAAGAAAGATTTTGGCATTTACTATGTTTCCTTTTTTAAAAGCATCATACAATTAACAGGTGAAAATTTAAGACACTGAAGACTTAGTTTTCCATTCAAAGGATAAGGTATTGTACTCAAAGCAGATGAAAGCAGCTTCTGGCATCATGCACCCTGGACTTCTCTGCTTCCGAATTAAATACACGCCTTTGTCCTCCAATAGGCTAACTGCAGAGGCAAACAAGTATCTAGTCCCCTTGTTTACTAAAGCTTCAATTCTATAAGGATTCACTGGAATAAAAGTTTAAAGAATTTTTTATGCTTTAAGACTGCTATAGCCACTGTCAGTGCCCCAGGCCCTCCCCTACCCAGAAACAAGCGCTACCAGTAGCCAGTACTCACGCCAACTCCAAACCACAAACCGAATCTCACACATACTACGAGTGCATCTGCATTCTTTCAGCGCAGCAGTGAAGCGGTCATTCCTGTTCGTCCATAGGGCCAATGCAACTGTAAGTATTGCAGCTGGACAATGCTGACTCATGCTTTAAATAAAATTCACTTCTGCTTGCCTCTTTTTTCTAGCCTCCCCAAAGATGGGATTGCCCCAGCATACCCCCAAACACCAATGGCCTTCGTGATTTTACTGTAGAATGTGCAAAGTTGTTTGGTTCCACGTGGAAGACTAGAATCCATGTCAGAGATGGTTGTTTCTCTCAGTCACTACGCTTCTCAGTCATTTTAGCCTTCAGTTCATATCCTCTTGCATCAAAACATTGGCACAGCCTGCCATTGCTCCCCTCGCTAACTCTGAAATCCCTCCCCAATTTGTCAGAGGGGGATGAGGTCGAGTACAGGAGAGCCCCACCAGTTCTGTGAGCAACAGCAACTGGTAAGAAAAAAGCCACACAGATTCAGGTCTGTCCCCCAAGGAAAAGCAGGACAGAGTCCACACCTTCTCCACGCCGAAAGGCAAAGGCAGCCAACTGGGGAGCAGACATCCCGCTCCATCCACGTGGCCGTGTGCCCAGGCCGTGCTAGGGATACGGCAGGACCTGGGACGCTGCAGGAGCTCAGAGCACCTTGTGGGTGTGCTGCTGGCGGGCAGCAGCAGGAGGAGGCATTGACCAGGAGCGTTACAGCACACGGGAGATATGCACAGGAAAAAAGGCTTCACTAGCGCTAAAAACATTGGGAAGTCTATGGCTGACGTGTTTTCACTCACACTTGGAAGGTTTGCAGACAAACACGAGCAAAACATGCAAGTTGAGCACAGACGTGAAATTTTGGAGAAACCAAATCTCTTTTTGCACATGAGATGGCGAGGCTAGGAACAGCAAAGCAGACTGCAAATGGCTAAGCCACCACCATGATGTTACTCTGCTGTGAGAACATACCCGTGCTGTGACACAGTAACAGAGAAACTCTGACAAGCCTGTTCTTGGTGCTGCCCTTTCCCTTCAGACCTGACAGGTCAGCTGGACTTGCAAATATATTTTCCCCCAACTTCTTAAAGTAGATTATATTTCTATTTTTCTTTTAATTACACAAAGCAAATTTTTATTTAATCCTAGAAGAGTTTAGTCCAGAGGCCAAATTTAACTGAGATATCTTAATATAATTGCAGCTAGTGTCTTCTTTGGCTCCATGCCCAAGTAGCAGAGAAGAATGAGGTCTGCTGTAGGCTACGGTACGGCAGACGTGCCACCTCTGCCTTCAGGAAGTGCTTGGAGGGCAAGCTGGGTAAGAAAGGACACAAAACCACTGTGCAGCGGCTGTCCGGTGTGGAAGTCACAGCTGGATTTAAACAGGAGCGCTGTATTTACCCGGGGTGTCTGCCAGACGACACCCCGAGCCTCACCCGAGCCAGCAGCTCGGCGCACCCAGCCGGCACAGCCCGCCCGATGTGCGGGAGCGGGGGGAAACGCACGCAGGCTGCAGCACGGCGAGGCACCCGCCTCTCCTGCGAAAGGGCCTTCAACAAGCTCGGAAGACGCCTGCCCGGCGTCCGCGGGGAGGCCCTCCCGCACCTCCCCGCAGCCCCACACGTAGCTCCACAGCCGCCGCGCCGGGCGCTGCCGTGCCTGCTGCGGCCTCAGCCCGCCCTCAGACGCGCCCCTCGCCGCAGCAGCTCCGGCTCTGCCCAGCGCTGCCGAGCCCCGAGCCCGGCCCGCGGCGGCAGGCCGCTGCTGTCCCCTTCCAGCGGAGCCTCCCCCCGCCACAAAGGCCGGGCCGGGCGACAAGCGGGTGAGGGCCCGGGGCCGGGCGGGCAGGTCGCGGCCGCTCCGGCCGGGCCACCGGCACCAGCGCCCGGCCCCGGTACCGCCAGGCGAGAGCAGCCCCCTCCCTCCCTCCCGCCGGCCCGCCAGCGGGGCGGGGGCTGACGGCGGAGACACCCCCGGCCCCCCCCGCGCCCGCAGCTCACGGCAGACCCCCGGGCCCCCCCGGGCCCGCCGCGGCCCCACCTTGTCGTGCCAGGCGGAGTCGCTGCGCAGCGCCTTGCCCCACACGGAGCCGCGCCCGGCCGCGCCGCCGTTGGCCACCGCGTGCTGCTGCGCGTGCGGCGGCTCCTCCCTGCGCCGCGCGCCGCTCATCGTCCGTCCGTCCTTCCCGTCCGCCCCGCTCCGGCTCCGGCTCCGGCCCTGCCGCCGGCCCGGAAGCGGCCGCCGCGCACCGTCACCCGCCCGCGCCCCCGCTCCACCAATCGCGGCAGCGTCTCGCGTCACACGTGACAAAGGCGAGCGCCGCGCCCCCTACGGCAGGGGAGAGGGGCCAGGCTGAAGCGCGGCGCTCGCTGGCCTCGGGGGGCGGAGCCTGGGCTCGCGGGGGGAGGGCTCCCGCCCACCTCCCCCCGCCGCCCCCCCGACCCCCGCCGCCTCCGCAGCCCCGCGAGCCCCGGCCCCGCCGCTGCTCTGCTCACGGAGGGGGCCCGCGGCCGGGGGAGGCCGAGGAGGGAGCCCCGCTGTGTGGGGCGGACCCCGGCCGGGCTCCCTCCGCCATGGGCAGCGCTGGGCCGGGGCCCGGCCGGCCGCTGGGCCCGGGCGGAGGGGGCGTGTGGCCCAGCCGGGGCCGTGTCCGGCGTGAGGGCATCGCCTGGGCTGGCGGGGGCCGTGAGGTGAAACAGGCCCGTGTCGGCAGCGGCCGCCTCGGGCACCGCTGTCTGAAGGTGCCGCGCCCGGGGACACGCCGGGGAAGGGGAAGGGGAAGGGCAGGGGAAGGGGAAGGGCAGGGGAGGGGAGGAGATGGGGAAGGGGAAGGGGAAGGGGAAGGCCTCGCAGGGCCGCTCCTCAGCGGAAGGGCAGGACAACAGCCCCCGTGTTGTCCTTGCACGTTGGGCGGGAGAGCAGACAGCCCATGGACCACCACACGCGCACGCGGCAAGGCGTCGTGCTGAGCCGCGCAACCACAACCGCCACGCGGCGATCCGGGGCTCCCTGGGGACAGCGTCCCCTCCGCGCTGGGCGTTTTGACCGCATGTCTCCATCGTGCTACGCTGTCTGCTCGAGAGGCGTAGCCATGCTTTTGAGGCTCTCCGTAGTCCCCTCCTGGAGAGGGGCTGCAGGACGGAGGCGTTGGGAGCAGGATGGCCTTTAAAATAAAACACGGTTGTGCAGGGTGCTACAGCTTGTTATCTCTGTTTATTCGAGCAGACATTACAGCAGCCAAACATATGCCGCCTGCAGAAATTACGCTCTTGGAAGTGTATGCAAATAAAATAATCACATGTGGAGTCCTAAAGGTTTGACTATGTTTTATATTCTTGCCTTACAAGAGCAATGGTATTCAACTTAAAACGGTTGCATTCTTCATAAAAAAACATGTTGGGAATTACTTCTGCAGCATGGGGTGGGCAGAGCGTTCGGTTGGGACTGATTCACTATTGCCCCCCTCGGGCTGCGCTGATGGGGGCAGGTGGGCAGAGGAGGGCCCGGGTTTGTGACAACAAATGATTGAATTTCCTGCGTACGCGTGGCTGTGGTCTCGGTACCTCCTTCTGGTGGGCAGCGTGTCGAGCAGTGCAGCTCAGCGGTGCTGCGGCCACTCAAGGCGTTGCTGGAAGACCTTCATGGTGCAATGAACCTTTGCAGGCCCGAGTCCTGCAAAGATACCTCGTATGGAGCCATTCCTTCCTCGCTTGCCCGTGCACATCCCCACTGGTGCTGACACACGATGAGGTTCACTGTTTCATTTCCCCATTAACAAAGCCCAGGCCCAAGGTCCTGCATTTCTTTCTGCGGCACAAACTAGCAAACGCGTGACGTGCTGAGCATCTCAGGAGCCTGACTGCTCCCTGTTCGCAGCGCGAAATACTTCGGTAGCAACCACCTTGCTGTTGATTTCAGCAGGACCTGGGAACCTTCCGGGGCAGACCAGACCTACCTGAGCTGTGTGCGGTTATCACAGAGGGCAGCAGGCAGATGAGTCCTCATCCCAGGCCTCCGATCGCTTCCAGCCAAGGCCATGTAATTTAAATACAGATTATGCAAGATACTTTTGGACTTCAAAAGTGTCTTGCCCTGCTCCAGCTATCAGACCCCTGAGCACATGTCCAACCCCTTGGGCATTTGCCACAAGCCAAAGGCTGGTCCAAGTCAGTGGACCCATGTTGCATTAGCAGGAAGGGGACACGCAGTGGGGGGGCCATCGCTGTATCTCCAGCAGGACCTTTGCCTCTGACACCCCCACCATGACAGGGCCCTTTGCTGAGGGGCCAGGTCTCACATGCCCCGGCTCCAGCCTCGCTCCTGGGGTGCTCCTCAGGAGCTTGGGGCATGGCAGCCCCCCTCTGCTCCGCGCCCTCCACTCTGTGACGGACACGGTCACTGAGTGCAGGGGGAGGTGACAGCTGCGGGACCCCAGGGCTGATCTCTTCCAGGACTTCAGGCTGTGTCCTAGGCACGTGAGGAGTCTCGCTGTCCCCAGCTCTGTGCTCCTGCCCCAGGCCACTTTGCAGGGGTGGAAGCGCTTGCACGGTGATGAGACACCTGGATCAGGGAACTGGTCTTAAAATTCAAGTGCTAAAAAAAAAACTGGCTTGTTTTACTCCATCTCCATTGACTGATCCACTGCCCAGAGAGAAAAGCAAATTAAATCGGGGCTTGAAAGAACAGGGAGGAGGCAGGAGAGGTGCCAGAGGATGTCACGGGGGTACAAACAGGCCCCCAGTAAGGGATGCGTGTTGGCAGGCGCCTGGAAGGAGGGGAGAAGGATTACATGGGCAGCCCTGGGCACAGGCAGGGGAAGGTGGGCAGGGCTGGATGGGGCTCCAGGGAGAGCCCGAGGGCCGCACAAGGTGGCCCAGCAGCAGCCCCTTACGTGCACGCAGCTTCAGAGGCTGCAAAACGTGTGAGGAGCTGCCACGTCCATACTGCCCCTCTTCACCAGTTCCCCCCTCGGGGCCCGGCCTGACATGTGCCCAGTGGCGAGGAACCGGGACTCGGTGAGGGACAGCAAGCACCCCAGAGGGGCTGGAGGGGAGTCCTGCCTCCTGCCAGGCTCCCAGGGACCACCTGGACACGGCTGAGGCCGGGCCTTTCCTCCAGCACAGAAAAACCTGGGACCAGCTACGGGGTGGCAGCTCAGGCTGTCTCACTCCTGGGATTTGTTCTTTTTTTCTTTCTTTTTTCTCTTTCCATGTATTTTTATTAAAAGGCAAACCTTCTTGGGACCCCCTGGCCAGATCATGGGCACGGCAAAGGCTCTGCACTCTCCCTGGCTCGCCTCTGCCCTGGCACGGCACTCGGTGGCCTTTCCCACCCCATCTCCGCATTTGGCCAGCTCCGGATTCCTCCCCAGCACAGCCTGTCCTTCGGAGGGGACGCAGGCAGGACACCTGCCTCCAACGAAGGCTGAATGACCTCCGTGGCTGCCCCGCTCCCCGGGGGAGGCAATGTCCTGGCAGATTTCATCCAAGCAGCATGAGGACATGGTTAGGATGTCCCCAAGTCTGGCAGGCTGTTGGCAGAGCAGGTCACTGGTCTTCTGAGCCAGCAGGAGCAAAATCCATACCCTGGGCAGGGCTTGGCCGTTGCTTTTGCATCAGTGATGAAACAGGGGTTTTTTGGCTTTTTAACTGTTGTTTGTAGTGATGCCCCACAGGAGAATGGCAGCTGAAGATTAATTTCATAGAATCATAGAATTATAGAATGGTTTGGGTTGGAAGGGACCTTTACAGGTCATCTGGTCCAGCCCCCCTGCAAGAGCAGGGACATCTTTACCTAGATCAGGTCACTCAGAGCCCCGTCCAACCTGACCTTGAATGTTTCCAGGGATGGGGCCTCCACCACCTCTCTGGGCAACCTGGGCCAGTGCCTCACCACCCTCAGTGTAAAAAATTTCTTTCTTAAATCCAGTCTAAATCTGCCCTCCCTTAGTTTAAAACCATTGCTCCTTGTCCTGTCACAACAGGCCTTGCTAAAAAGTCTGTCCCCGTCTTTGCTATAGGCCCCCTTGAAGTACTGGCAGGCTGCTATAAGGTCTCCCTGCAGCCTTCTCTTCTCCAGGCTGAACAACCCCAGGTCTCTCAGACTGTCCTCGTAGGAGAGGTGCTCCAGCCCTCGGATCATCTTCCTGGCCCTCCTCTGGACCCGCTCCAACAGCTCCATGCCCTTCTTGTGCCAAGTGCTCCAGAGCTGGACACAGTACCCCAGGTGGGCTCTCACCAGAGCCGAGCAGAGGGGCAGAATCCCCTCCCTCCACCTGCTGGCCACACTGCTTTTGATGCAGCCCGGTTGGCCTCCTGGGCTGCGAGCGCACGTTGTTGGCTCATGGCCAGCTTTTCGTCCATCAGTACCCCCAAGTCCTTTTCCGCAGGGCTGCCCTCGATCACATCATCCCCCCGCCTGTATTGAAACCGAGGATTGCCCCGACCCAGGTGTAGGACCCTGCGCTTGGCCTTGTTGAACCTCATGAGGTTCACACAGGCCCCCTTCTCCAGCTTGCCCAGGTCCCTCTGGATGACGTCCCGTCCTTCTGGCATGTCAACTGCACCACTCGGCTTGGTGTCATCTGCAAACTTGCTGAGGGTGCACTCTGAATTTGTGTCACTGCTCATTTCTGCTCTTCACCTGAGTTGCTGTGAGTGCAGCCCGTGTGCTCCACGCTGTCCCCTTGGCATGGCTCTGCCATGCTGGGAAGTGCCCAGGGGTGATGGCAGGGTATGGTCCTTGTCCTCGAGCTCCCACCTCTCCATGGGCAGTGACGGAGCCGCTGGCAGTGCCCGGGCAGAGCAGCCCTGCTCCGGCTGCCTGCTCCAGGGTTGGGTGAATCCCTTTCAGAAACGCTCCTGGTATCTCCCTCTCCCACTTGCCTGCTCCTCTGCAGGGTGAATTCCGGCCCCAGAGTTGTGGGGTCCTGCAAACCAAAGACACCCCCGCCCCCCCCAGGATGATGTCTGGGGGGGGCATCACCCTCCCGAGGGGGAGCCCGCAGGACCGGGAGCTCCTCTTGGTGACTGCAGGACTGGGATGCGGCGCAGGGTTGCTGATGGGAAGGAAAGGTGAGCAAGACCTGCTGCCGTGGAGAGGTGTCCCAGGACCCGTGCCTGTCCTGCCTCGGGTGAAGGGCAGGAGCTCCTCATCCCTGCGCCTCCGGGCTCCAGACCCCAGCTTGGGAATGGGGTGAGCCCCCGGCTTCTCCAGTCCAGGCCACTTTTCAGAGGAGCTTCGAGGGGCTGTTTAACTGGGTCCTTCTGGGGGCTCACAGCCCGGGGCAGAGGCAGGGCTCACTGGCGGGTCCTTCTGGCCACCGTTCCCTTTGCAGGGTGGTCCCGGCGGACCATAACAGAGGCTTTCAGCCAGCCTCGGTGCAGCCTTCCGATGCCCTCAGGGCCTCTCCACGTAACCCAAGTGGAGTCCACAGGCAACTGGTCCACAGGCAGCCCCGTGCCTGCTGGCAGGGACCTGCCTGGGCCGCGCTGCCGCAGCCAGAGCTGCTCCAGGAAGCCCGGGGTGAATCGCCACCCGTGGGCCCCTGGCTGGTGTCCTCCGTGGGTGCCCACGGCTCCACAGAGCACGGCGTCCCCCCGTGTCACCAGGCTGGGAGGCGCAGGGACGCCCATGGCGACGCCGGTTCCCAGCCCCCGGGGCGCCGCCCCGAGCTGCCCATCTCCCGCGGGAAAGCGACACGCGTGGGCCGCTCCCGCCGCCCTTTCGTCTATATAAGGCCGGGAGCGCCGTCCCGCCGCCCCGGCCCCGCGGCCCCGGCCCCGCCACATTCTTCTGCCTTGTATGGGCCGAGCCGGGCCGGGCCGGGCCGGGACGGGGCGGGCGGCACCGCCCCGGGGCCCCGCTGCCCGCCCCTAGGGCCGCGCCGCGGGCCGGGCCCCGGCAGAGCAGCGCCGGCGGCTCCGCGGCTCCCCCGCTCCGGTCCAGGTGAGGCGGCTCCGCCGGGTCCCGGCCCCGCCGCTCCCCGCTCCGCCGGACGGGACGGGAGCCGAGCGGCCACGGGGAGCGGCCGGCACGGGAGGGAGCGGGGCAGCCCCGGCGGGGCGGGAGGGCCCGTCCGGGATGGGGTGGGGTGGGGTGGAGCGGGCGGGATGGAGCCGGGGCAGCCGCGGTGGGGTGGGACGGACGGAGCCGGGGCAGCCCCGGCGGAGCGGGCGGGATGGAGCCGGGGGCGGCTCGGAGGGGAAGCGGCAGGGCGGGAGGGGGCGGCTGCCCCGGGGAGAGCGGGAGGGAGCAGCCCCCGACCCCCCCCCGCCCCCCCCGCTGCTGGGGAGCTGGGGCCGGGGTCAGCCCTGGGGAGCGGGCGACGCCCGGTGCGTCCCTGCCAGGCAGCCCTCTGCCGGGGAGAGCCTCTGCCCGGGGCCCGGCAGGGGTGTCCCAGCTAGGGGGGTGAGGATCGGACTTGAGCAAAGCTCTCGGTAACTGTCCGCAATGACTTGGAGCCGGGACACCCCGGCTTCCCCGGGATGGCAGCGCTGCAAGAGCAGATCCTACCGCCCGTGGCTTCACCCGCCTCCTGGTTTGCGAGAGCTGTTCCTGTCTGGAACATCTGCTTTTCCACCCAAGTCTTTTTGCTGATGGTCAGAGCCAAGATGCAGATGCATGCGTGATGCTCCGGAGATCTCCCCAGTGACCTATGAGCAACTTCAGGCAATAAACTGTTGTAAGGCAGAAAAGCTTTATTTAGCTCATTTCCCTCAGTCTTAAGCACAGAGGAACGTTGTGTTTTGTTTAGCCTTGCCCATGAAACCTTGAGGTCCTCTTGGCTTCCCTCCCTGCATGCCCTTTTGGTACAAAATGTTACGACTGTGATAAAAGCCAGGGAGGCTCTAAAACATGGATGTGTAGGAGAAGGCGGCGGCCGAAGCAGCATTCTTTGGAGCGGAACATTCCCAAGTGTCAACAACCACCGCCACTGACCAAAGATGGTTGGGTTTCTTCAGTCACTTGAATTTTTTTCCTCTCGTCACTGGCAGGCTCTGTGCGGCTGTAGGAGGAGTTTGTGGTCACCTCCCCCTCTGAGGCGCTGCGGCCAGATTCCCCTGCCAAGGTGAGCCCCTTAATTCTCCTGGGAAAATATCAAACCCAGTCCAGGGCATATTATGCTGGTGGCCTGATGCCATTAGGACCTTCTGCCCCATGGTCCCGTTTCCCAGCCTCCCTGGGCATCAGAAGGATGCTGGGTGATGGGTCTTTTGCGTGGTGATGGTGTCTGTGCATGGTCTTCTCATGGTGGCCCCAAAAGTTGCACTTTGGAAGGGTTTGCGTGTGCCACATGGGCACGGTGAGGTCCTGGTCCCCTAAAGCTGGTGGGAAGGAGCTAGCCCAGAAACTGTCTGCAAACTTGCAGCCAAGCCCCACAGCTGCGCGTGGGCCCGGCCGGGTCCCCCATGTGCGGCGGGAGCTGAGGGAGGGCTGGCATGAACTCTCCCTCTCAGGGGTCTCTGCACACCGAGCTCTGGCTCCGTGATGCTGCCCTGCTCCTTCTCACCCGCACATGAAGCCTGCTCGCCGGCTTCAGTGCTGGTGGCGGTGGCTGGTCTGGGGACACAGCCCAGGGCTCGCGTTCTGCTTTCCCCTCGCCTCCAGACTCCCTTTCTCACATCCGTCTCTAATAAGGCCGAACCAGGAGCAGAACGGCAGCCTGCCTCCGTTCTTGCAGAGCCGAGCGGGATGGGGGCTCTTCCCGCAGCACCGATGCCTCTGGCCGGCAGTGCGGCTCCCCCGGCACCAGCACCCCTCGGCGGCAGGGACGGAGCTGAGCAATGCCACATCCCAAGGGCACCCTGAGCAAGGCTGTGCTGGAGGAAAGGGATGGTTTAACGACAAATTGGGCAGGGAAGATGAGCTGCTCCCTGCTCACTCCTCCAGCATATGACAACCTGGTCCGTGTGTCCCACTGACTCCAGAGGTGGGATGTCCGCTCCTGGGCAGTCCTGGTGCTGGGAGAGGTGCCTGGCAGATGGCAAAGCTTTACGGGTGGCAGGATGCCCTGGCTGCAGCGCTGCCCTGCAGTCTCCTGTGCCAGTGTGGGATGCTGCAAGGCATCACCCGCGCTGGCCCTCGTGCTGGACCACACCCCCTGCGGTGCTGTAATGTGTCGAGGGGTGGCTGGCCAGGCGTCGTGGAGGGCCAGTGCTTGCCCGTTAGTAAACACAGCTGTGTTGTGGCTCGTTGGTACTAGGGACTAATTTTGGGAAGAGCCATTGGGCAGAGATTTAACCACAGTCCCTCCAAGGGGCCATCGTTCACCCTGCAGGGGTGTCCTCTGGGACAGTCCAGGCTGTTTGAATCGCTCTTTCCCTACCCTGACCAAAAGCATCCAGCAGACGCACATCATGCATCTCGCTGCCGGGATCTCGTGGTGGAGAGGAGCTTGCTACAAGCAGGAGATGATGTCCCTCTCTGGCTGTGCTGGAGACGGCAGGGCAGCCCCACGCTGTGCCGGAGCCTCCTCAGCACTTTGAGAGGTGGCTCCGGCAGTTGCATGGCCAGCTTTGGGGGAGCCACCCTTGGGAAACCCTTAGCAGCACATCCCGGTTGTAGCTTCCGAATACATGGGAACACCCCGGCTCCACTGCAAGGGGAGCTGCCCTGTCCCCTTTCCTGCCCGGGCACCCTTCCTTCATGCCAGCCAGACCTGCCACAAGCCCGCTCAGCCCGCTGGCCCAGCACCAGCGTCCCGCTGTTTTATTTTTCCGCTGGGATAGTGAGCTGGAGCAGCAGAGGAGAAGATGCCAGGTAGGGAAGGGTGGAAGCGGGCAGGAGGGAGGAGGATGGGGATGGGACAGGGCCCGCCTGCCCTGGCAGCACTGTGATGCCCCCTTGGCTTATCCCACCCTCCCCAGCATGGTCAGGAAGCAGCACCAGGATGGAGTTGCTCATTTGGTTTTTACCAAGGAGGAAACACATGGCGGTTTATTTTCTGGTAACTGTGGGTCTTTGCTCTTTCTCTTTAAAACGAAACTGTTTTCTTTACTAACTTACAAACTTTTAAAGCCAGCCCCGTGGCCCCTTGAGTCTGACTCTCGGGTGGGGAAGGCACAAGCCCGGTGGTGCAGGAGGCAGGGAGATCGTCTTGGCAGGAGTGGTGGCAGAAGGTCGAGGGAATAAGGGCAGTCGGTGACGGGGCGAGTGTGGTGATCAGATCGGCGCATCGCTTTCATGCCAGGCTGGCTGGGCTCTCACCCCAGCACTAACCTCCTTGGCTCTGCTGCCCGAGATCAGCAGCTCCTGGGCCGGAGCAGCGCTGGGATGGGGTGGCAGGAGGTGGGGGGGGGTGGCAGGAGCAGGACCAGTCTCTGTGGGTTTCCTTCTTGCCGAGGAGGAAGCCGGAGGTTTGGTGGCTGCACCGATTGGCTCAGCCGAGTCCACCCCAGCGTGCAGGGCATCATGGCCGGGCTTTCCCTGAAACAGTCTAGGCATCGGGGGGTTGGGAATCCCAGAGAGCATGGGCTTGAAGACCAAGGGAGGGTGGCCGTTGAGCCCTCATGCAGAGCATGGATTGACTCTGTCAAATCAGGCTTCGCTGCAAATCACTTCTCTCTCATGCAAGAGGCACCTTCCCCTTCCCCGCACTTACCCAAAAAAGTCTCTTCCCAAGTCCCAGCCAGCCCAGGGAGGTCTGCTAGCAGCAGAAATAGAATGATTAGGAGATGACCAGGCCGAGCTGGACCTTGAGACCGAGCATCTTTCCAGGGCATATTTTGGATCAAACAGCAAAACCATGTGCTGTCAAAATCGCACTTAATCCCCCTAACGAGAACCATCTCTCTGGAGAGGGTGCCAAGCCGCGCTTCTGCTACTGGTCACAGCCGGGGCAGGGTAAATATTTGGATAATATTAATTCATGTGGTGAGAGCAAAACTCCTGCTTATTTCTCTAGTCTTCTGCTAATAATTCTGCTAATAATTCAGCATGTTTTGAAAGCTGAGCCCAGTGCCATGGGCCAGTGGCAGAGCTTTTATTGCTGGCTCTGGCCCAGCACAGTGAAGTTGTGGTCAGCTGAGCTTCCCCACGCCGCTGCCTGGGGGATGGTTACAGGCCGGCAGCGCACGCTGGTGCCTGGCAGGGCACGCAGAAAGAGGCTGTCCTGTTGCAAAGAGCTTTACGGTGCAGCAGTGCTGGAGGAAGCAGCGGGCAAGCGATGGGCTGCGAGGGGTGAGATCTCCTGCCCACCCAGCCGTGGGCATGGCTGGGCTCTCCTCAGCTGGCTGGTGACAAATGTCTCTTTCCTGGTGGGCACTGGGAAAGGACCAAGCGTTTGGGGGATGGCAGGGTGATTTGATGACTGCTGTTAGGCACTGGGTGCCGGCCAGGGCAGCTCAGGGCAGCACAAGGGAGGCCGCTGAGGGCAGCGCGGTTTCCATCCCAGTGCCTCCAGCCACTGGGGCTCATGGGGGACAAAGGGCGAACGGTCTCCCGGGGGACATGGAGCATGTTCCCTGCAGGTGAAGGGCCTAGCTTGGGCTCGGCGGCTGCTGCCAGGCTCTCTGGCTTGGTGCACCGCTCCCACAGTGGGATGGGAGTGGGTGTTGGGGTGGGGGGAGAGTCCCCAGCCCCCTCTGAGCTTGTCTGGGCACCGTGGTGCTGGGCAGCCCTGCCAGCACTGACACCGTAGCTGGGATGTGGCACTTACCGCAGCCCCCAGGATGTCCTCCCCAGCCTAGGGGAGCCTGGGGACTGCAACAGGATGGGGACCAGGGTGGTGGCTGCTCTAGCCCCCACCTCTGCAACCCCTTGAAAGAGGGATAGCAGGAGGGGAGGGAAAGAGCTGGAAAGCAGGTACAGTCTGGGGAGGGCTGGCAGGAGCTGTGTGGGTGCAGGAGAAGGCTGCTTGCTCTGCCCTAGTCCGTGCCAGCGCTGGGGTCCCGCTGGGACGGACGTTCCCCAAGGCCCTGCGGTCCCCCTGGGTGTGTCAGCATTAAGGACCCAGCTGGGAAGCGGATCGTGGAGCAGCACACCCAGGGTGGCCAGACCAGCCGGGCACGGTTGCTGGCACGCAACTTGCTGGTGGTGTTGCTTTGTGCTGCTTCATGCCACATCAGGTGGCTCCTTAACTGCTCCGTGTCCCCTGCCAGAGAAGGCAGAAACCCAGGCAGCCCGGCTGCCCAGCACGGCATGGGGCACACAGCAGAGCGGAATAGTAATACTCCGCTCTTCCCCCATGCAATTCCTTCATAATCCATTCATTTAACATTGCCCCCTCAGCTGCTCCCCATGCCAGATGCTGACTCAGATGGGGAAACTGAGGCATGGGGCTGCGTGTGAGGGAGAAATGGCTGTGGTGGAAACATGAGGGCTCTGAGCAGCGTCCCTCCCTCGGGCTGACCTCGCCCCAGGCTTTCTCGCAGGGCCGTGCTGAGCTGGCAGCCGACTCCGTCCCTCTGCCAGGCTGGTCTTTGCTGGCATCTTGCTGAGTTACGCGTGGCAGGATTCGACTGAGAGAGGTCTGAGCATCCTCCTCTCAGGCAACATCGGTGGTCGCTGGGGGTGCTGAGCACGCCATACAGATCCCGTTCGGGTCCCCAGCAGCCGTGGCGCAGGGTGTCTCAAATACTGACTGCATCCCTCAGCCTGGCAGCGTGGGGGGATATCACCAAACCCCTGCTCGGAGGCTGTGAAGGAGCTTGGGCACCATCTCGGTGTGGGAATGGGCTCTGGGCCGCAGCCCGGCTCTGCGAGGCGCTCGCCAGCACGGGCTGGGGGCAGGCCCCCCCCTTGGAAAGACCAGGCCTTCCTGCCGCGGTCCTGCCTCGGTGGTGCTCGGGGTCCGCACGGTCCCTTTGCCATGCCCCATGGGACACGCATTGCCCCAGCTGTGTCCCCGGAGGTCTGTCCGTCCCACTGCTGCCCCCGGGCCGCGCCCTTCGCCTGGCGTTCGTTACCTGTAACGGCAGCGCCAGTCCTCAGCACCCCGCGGGCCCGACCGCGCTCGGCCGCTCTCCCCCTGCCCCGCAGGGGCTCTGCAGCCCCCCAGAGACCCCCCCAGCCCTCTCTCCCCTCCACTTCGGGGCCCTGCCCGTGGGCTCCCCGGGCGGGGCGCGGGGCGGGGAGGGGAGGGCGGCGGCGGGCGGCCTTCGGCCCGGCGGTGGCGGGAGGTGGGCTGGATGGAGCGCAGGGTGGAGGGGGAAGGGAGGCGGTGGTATGTGAGGAATGTGCCCGCAGCAGATAACCCCTTCCCGCCGGGCGCCGGGCGCTGGCCAGCCCACCTCCCGGGACGGGGCTGCGGGCCGCTTTGGCGCAGCGAGGTGGAGGGTGCCGGGGAGACCCGTGGCCCGGGAGCGGGGCTGGGGAGGGCTGGGGAGAGCCCTGCCAGAGGAGGAGGGGAGGCCTGGGCGCACGGCTAAGCTCTGCCCAAAATGCCGAGGCACCCGGCCCCAGGGCCGCCCCGGGACTGACGGCAGCGGGGGGATGCTGGGTGCTGGGCTTGGCGTCTCTCCCTGTGCCTGGGACGCAGAGGGGACAGGCGGCAAGCGGGTTCGGGGGTTTGGGGGCCGAGGGTGCTGGCCGGGAGCCCTGCCTGCAGCCCGTGGGGACAGCCCTGGGGAAGGGGTGCCGGTGAGCGCGGCTCTTGTGGCTTCCCAGGGGACTCGTTAGAGCCTGAGCCTCACCCGTCCCCATGTCCGGCCCTGCGACTGCCTTACCTCACTGTATGACAGCCAGGGAAACTGAGGCACGGGACTGGAGGTGCCAGGAGTTGTATGTCCCTGCCTCTGCTCTGGCCACCCGGGCTCTGCCTGTCTCCAGCCCTCCTGATGTTCCTGCCTGCTGCCCTGCCCCTAGGTACCACCCCAGCTGCCAAGATGTCCAGCAAACGTGCCAAAGCCAAGACCACCAAGAAGCGCCCCCAGCGCGCCACCTCCAACGTCTTCGCCATGTTCGACCAGTCGCAGATCCAGGAGTTCAAGGAAGCCTTCAACATGATCGACCAGAACCGCGATGGCTTCATTGACAAGGAGGATCTGCACGACATGCTGGCTTCCCTCGGTGAGGAGATCCTTCCCTCGTGCCTCCACGTGTCCCTCAGCCCCTCTGCCCTCAACGCCTCCTCAGCAAGTGGGGAGAGCTGCTGGGTGACCTAGTGCCTCACACCCAGCGCTGAAGACGGGCTTTGGTGGGATGCCGTTGAGGCACAGCCCTCCTGCTTTGGGCCAGCCCGATGCTGGCTGAAAGATCTGGGAGGGGGGATTTCTCTGCTGGCACCAGTTGACCGTAGAAGGTGCGTTTGTGGAGGCACTCAAGGGCAGCAGCTTGGCGTGTTGCTCTTACAGCCATGCTCACTAGAAGGGAAGAGGCCCTTGGGGTGGAGAAGCTCTGCCCTAGGAGCAACCACCAGCCGTAGCCATTGAGTATTTGAGTAGCCTCACCCCCGAATATTGCCTGGGGTCATCTCCTGCAGGACAAAGCCCTCCCATTGCTCTCAGCCTGGGTGACAGAAAGAGGCCAGTCCCTGCACCAGCATGATACCTCCTCCGGTTGAGACTTGCAGGTCTGGCCACGCTCCCCACCCAGAGCCCGTTCTCTTTGGCTGCAGGCCACAGCTCCCACCTCCTGCTCCCTGCGGTACCTCCACCGCGCTTTGGGAGGTCTGTCAATGATTGACCTGGCAGCCAAACCTGTTCTGGAGGTCCTGCCTGGCCATGGGAGGGACCTCCCTCCTCCCCCTGAGCCGTAGCTCTGGGAGCAGAGAGGGGCCAGGCGTTGGGGGCACACGGACCTCAGCAGAGGAGGTTAAACCATCCCTGGTGCATCTGTGGTAGGAGCAGTGCTAGGGACATCAGCAGCATGAGGCTTGTGTGGGGACACTGCTGCCCCTCTCCTCAGGTGGTGCTGGGTGTCAGCTGCCAGGGGAATAGGGAAAAGCCGTGGGTTTAGTTCCCAGTAACCCCCAGATGAATTCCTGCATCTCCCTCGAGGCTGAGCCTGGCAGAGCTTGATTCCAGGTGGCCTCCAGCATGGATTAAAGCATGGGGAGAGATGCCGAGGGGGGAGCACCGGGCACTGCGGAAGCCCCCTTCCCTTGTTTGTGGGGTGGGAGAACACGTGCCAGCAAATTCATTTGCAATGAAAAAAAAAAACCAGCCGTCTGGGTGCATGGGCTGGCCTTGGGGATGGGTGCTGGGGGGGGGAAACAGGGCCCTGCACCCACACCCCTGCCTGGGTCCGGCAGGGAAGAACCCCACCGACGAGTACCTGGAGGGCATGATGAGCGAGGCGCCGGGGCCCATCAACTTCACCATGTTCCTCACCATGTTTGGGGAGAAGCTGAACGGCACCGACCCAGAAGATGTCATCCGCAACGCCTTCGCCTGCTTCGACGAGGAGGCGTCAGGTACGGGCACTGCCTGCACAGCCCCACGCTGCCTGCCTGGGCGCTTTGGCCCTCGGGCACGCAGCCAGGACGAGGGCTGGGGCCAAATCCCTGGGGACAGTCCCCAGGCAGCTCCGGAGTGGGAGAGCTGGGCAGGGGTGTCTTCGGGAGAGGTGGGGAAGGTCCTGCCACTCAGCCCTCCCGCAGTGTCCCCTGCTAACGCCACCCCCTGCCGTCCCTGCAGGCTTCATTCACGAGGACCATCTGCGTGAGCTGCTGACCACCATGGGGGACAGGTTCACCGATGAGGAGGTGGATGAGATGTACCGGGAGGCGCCCATCGACAAGAAGGGCAACTTCAACTACGTGGAGTTCACCCGCATCCTGAAGCATGGGGCCAAGGACAAGGACGATTAGAGCCCGGGGCCACTCACCGCCTCTGCCTCCTCCTGCGCACGCCCCCTGCCCCTCAGCCCCCGTTGCTGCCCCACAGCAGGCTCCCCCCATGGGAAACACCTCCCAGGACCAGCACCCCGCATCGGGTCACGCTTGAAGGGGAAGCGCTCCCATCACTGCTGCTGTGTGCCCACCCATCAGCCCCAGGCCTCCCCTCCCATCGCCTCTCCCATCCACGGGCTCAGCCCCGCTGGGACCCCCAGCTGGGACCAAGCAGCCGTTGACCCCCTCAAAGCCACCGTGCCGCTGGTCCCTGGGGCTGGGGTGAGCACCCCAGGTGAGCGCTGGCCTGCAGGGATTTTTGGCTGGCTCGATCCCGAGCAATCCCCGTCTCAGGGCCGTAGCACAGAGAGAAAGCATCTCTCCCCTCTCCTCCACACTCCCTTCCTTCATGAAAGAAAACCCATGTTGTTTCCTCCTCCCTGGCTGTTTTATGGCTTTAAAGCCTGTGATCTGAGGGATTCGGGAAGCCGAAGCCGTGTATAAAACCCGATGGGTGTGATATGGAGACGTGCTGTGTGTGGCTCCCTCGTGGACCGGTGCCGTGCCGTGCCGCACTGCCCGCCTGCCTGGAGGGTTTGGGGAGCTGGTTTGGGCACCACATCTCCCCGCCTCGCTGCCGTTACGGGCCAGGGCCCCTTGCAGCGGGGCGGCCTGTTTTCAAAGCCAAATCGCTCCCAACCCGCGTAAAAGCAGCTTGAGCTGCACCTTTTGCTGATGGGTTGCTCTGCTCGGCCCCTGCGTCAGGACAGGCAGACGGGTGGGGGGAGATGCACTTGGCAAGGTGCCGGCCACACTCCCCCCATCCGCTGGTTTGGGGTCCCAGGGGCTCGGCCACCCTTTTGTGTCACCCCGAGAGGGCAGGGGTGGGGTTAAGGGACAGGGAGGGTAAGAAATAGGGAGGGGGGTTCTCCCCTTGCTTTGGTTATTTATCAGCACCCTGACAAGAGTGTGGGAGTGCAGGGGGCTCCTGCCTTGCAAAGCTACTGTCTTAAGTGCTGCTCGAAGTCAGCCCATCTCCCTGCCCTGGAAGGATGAGTTTTCTGTATTTCTTTATTTAAAATGGGGGAAAATGTGATGACAAACTCACAGAACCTGGCAAAGGCACACTGCCTGCTGGAGGTGCTCCCAGTGCACTGGGAAAGCTTGGATGGGGTCTGCGGGAGCTCCCTGGGTGCATGCTGCTGGGATCAGAGGGGTCAGCAGCCCCATCTGCCAGGCCCCAGGCAATGCTCTCACCTGGGAGATGGCCCACAGTTGAAAAGCCTCTCCTTGGTTCTCGGTGCCAACACAAGGAAAGATGAACTGCATTATCAGGGACACAGAGATGTGGAAGGCTGAACACGTGCTCTCCCGGGAAGCTTCCCCAGGGTCATGGCTCGTGCTCTGCAGCAACAGCCCCAAACCAGCCCACCTCCAGGCTCATAGATGCCAAGCTCCTTCCCTAACTCCCTGCTGTACCAGAGGAAAACCTACAGTTCTCCCACTTCCAGGGCAAAGTCCCAGGCCTGAAGGCTGCTGGAGGGCAGGATGCTTTTTAATAAGCCCCCTTTGGACACACACCAAAGTGAACATCTCACAGACGTCACTTTGGGGCGGATGGGCTGATGCTGGAGATAAACTGAGTGGCATGGGAAAGGGCCTCCAGCTTCTGCAAGGTCTCTGCCACGCTGCGGGCAAATTGTCTTCTGGAGGCAGCTGCATCCAGGAGCGATGTTCAGCCCCACTGACCCCAAAGGACCAGCCCAGGTTTCCCAGTGTCCCGAGTGGGATGGTCTCGGTGGCTGGTCACCACCAGCTGCAGGCACTGCTGGCCCCCAGCGTGGGGCTTTCGGAAGCGCTGTCTCAAGCTGTACTAAAGCTGCCGTGTCTGAGCTGCCGCCTTCACTGGCACGGCCGTGGTTACACTGCCGGACTCTCAGGAGAGGGCATCCTTCAACCCTGACGCCAGCAAAGTAGAGGAACTTTGTTAGTGGACACTGGGGTACATACGGGAAGAGTAAATATGGCCCTTGCAAAAGGGAGTCCTGCCTCCCCCACCTCCTGGAGCTCTTTGCAGGTGGATCAAGCAGTTATTTGGGTAACAAAGATGGGGCTGTCTTGCAGGACTTCAGAGGCTGAGTGAGAATCACCGAAACGCAGGTGCAGTCGTAGGTGGGTTGATGGAAAGTGAAGCACGTGGGGAAGGTCAACCCTGACTTCACAGGTGAGACAACAGGCTCCAAGTGCCCCGACACATCCCCAAGAAAAGGTCAGAGCTCAGCAGCTGTCAAAATCAAGAAAAAAGGAGAAAGAAAATCCCATGCTAGGAATTACTAGGAAAAGACAGGAGATTAAAAGTGAGACCACTGTTTAGCCATTGCCTAGGTCCTTTTATCACCCACACCTTGAATATAAAAAAGAGACAGAGCCCGAGTGGAAGCATCCTGAGAAGGGCAACTGGGAGGTCTGGCAGCACGGACCAGCCTCCACCCAGGGAGGCCCCAGGCAGGCTGAACTCTCTGGCCTGGCAAGGAGATGTGGGAGCGGGGTGGCAGCGTGGGGATGGTGCTGCTTCCCACCCTCTTTGGGCTGTGCGTGGGCATCACCGGACACGCAGAAGCCACGTCTGGCTCAGGGTGTCTGTGGCCTGGAGCATCTCTCCCTCGGGCTCTGTTCTCACCCTCTTTCAGCACCTGCTTCTAGCCACAGTGGGAGACAGGACCCCAGGAGACATGCCGGTTCGTCCAGCAATGCCCTTTCTACGCTTTGTTATTTTTTCTCAGTCCTGGTACTAACTGAGCCCCTTCCCCTGGTTTTGCTCAGCTGTTGGCTTCCTGGTTTTTCCAGCGGTGCACAGGCTGGAGGCCAGCCTTTCTGATCATCTCGGCTCACATCGTCCATCAGCTGATGCTCTTGGGAGGCCCCTGGTGCCACCAACACGAGCAGATGGGGCAGTTCTCCTGTGCTGTCAATGGTGCGTTCCCCAAAAACACTTCATCCACTTTGGTCAACCACTTCATCCAAAGAGGGAGAAAGAAACTTTAGCAAACCCCCAAACTATTTGGGCCCATGTGAACCTCATGAAGTTCAACCAGGCCAAGTGCAAGGACCTGCACCTGGGTTGGGGCAATCCCCAGTACCAGCACAGACTGGGGGATGGATGGGTTGGGGGCAGCGCTGCGGAGAAGGATGTGGGGACACTGGTGGGTGACAAATTGGATATGAGCCAGCGATGTGCTCCTGCAGCCCAGAAAGCCAACCGTACCCTGGGCTGCATCACAAGAACCATGGCCAGCAGGTCGACCTGACCTGACTCAGTCATTTCAAAGGTATTAAATAGCACCAAAATAAAACTAGGCATTTAATTTCAGCAGTGTTTGCTTGGGGCAGGAGGGCACCAAGTTAAGAAAATAACCATCCTTTTGGATCAATCTAAAAGAGCTGCTCACAGTGGAAAAGTGTTTCCTGATGTTCAGAGGGACCCCCCCGTGCTCCAGTTTGTGCCCATGGCCGCTGGTCCTGTCCCTGGGCACCACTGAGAAGAGCCTGGCTCCGTCCTCTCCGCACCCTCCCTCCAGGTATTTACACACACGGATGAGATCCGCCTGAGCCTGCTCTGCTCCAGGCTGAACAGTTCCAGCTCTCAGCCTCTCCTCATAGCAGAGATGCTCCAGGCCCTTCATCTCCTTCACGGCCCTTTGCCGGACTCTCTCCAGTCTGTCCCTGTCTCTCTTGTACTGGGGAGCCCAGCACTGGACCCAGCACTGCAGGGGTGGCCTCAGCAGTGCTGAGCAGAGGGGAAGGATCACCTCCCTCCACCTGCTGGGACACTTTCCTAGGATACTGTTGGCCATCTTTCCGCAAGGGCACGTTGCTGGCTCGCGGTCAACCTGGTGTGCACCAGGACCCCCAGGGCCTTTCCTGCCAAGCGGCTTTCCAGCTGGGCAGGCCCCAGCACATCCTGGTGCCTGGGGTTGTTCCTCCCCAGTTGCAGGACTTTGCAGTTCTCCTTGTTGAACTTCATGAACTCCTGTTGGCCCATTTCTTCAGCTCTTGCTCCTGCTCTTACACGCAGCCCAGCCAGGGGCCCAGGAGCAGCCCTGGGTGCTCTGGGTGGCAGCTCCTGTTGTCTCAGCTCTCCCCATGGGAGTTATTCCCTCCTTTAGCCTGAACAGGAGCTGTCTATGCAGCCCAGGGGGGCTTCCTCCAAACCCTGACCCAAGAGTGTCGTTCTCCAGCGCTGCAAGCTCCATCCTGACGTCCCCAGAGCACCACGGCTCCTCTTTCCATGTCCAGTGATGCAGGTTACGGGAATATCAGAAAGGCAAAGGATATGGCAGTACCCGCTGAGAGAGGGTCTGTCCTGCCCGATGGTCTCCGGGAAGGGCAATAGGAATGGAAGAGCTGCCCCACAGGAAGGGGCAGGAGGAGATGGAGGGGCCGCGGCGCCCAAGCGTGGGGCTCCAGCGCTGGAGCCAGGCAGAGCCACGCGGCGCTGGAGGTGGTGAAGCAGCTCGTGCCACAGCTGACTTGGGCTGCGCCCTGGACCGCAGGGCTGTGGCACGAACAGTCGGACACTGGGTGTTTTCACGGCGCTGCCTGTTCCCGGTTGGTGCCCAGCCGGCACGCACCGGCCCTTATCGGCACTCTAACACAACTGTCGGTCTCCTCGCCGAGCAGGCGGCGATCGCTTTTAAACCTTTAAACCTGCTGTTAAAGCTCTCCCGGAGGTGGGTGAAGGAGCAGAGCAGCCTGAGGCTCCCACTCCATCCCTGAGCAGGGGAAGGAAGAACCCAGCTACCGTTTCCCTCCTAATTAACACCACCAGGACTCCAGCCCAAGGCCATCGAGCCTCGGCTTTGGCAGAGCGAAGGCAGGCTGTGAACCCGTAAAAAAGCCCTGTTAACACTGCTCCCAGGACCAGTCCTACTGGGGGAATCCCGGCCTGCGGGGAGTCCGGTGGCCCTGAGCGGGGAGCAGGACCCTCGCTGCTGGAGAGCCAGAGCTGGGCCCCAAGGGCAGGGCTGTAGCCAACAGCCAGCACAGCCGACCACGAATCCAATTTTCCTTGCCAAAAATCCAGATTAAATATCAGAGGGTGGGCAAAGGGTGGAGGGAGTCCTGCCTGGGACAGGTCAACACCCTCGGAGGCTGCCTGGGGTTTCCAGCATCCCCCTTCGGGCTTTTGCCGGCTGATTGTTTTTCAAATTGCTGACGTTTAATAGTATTATCATGTCAATGGGCCTGGCCAGACTTTGCAGGGCCGGCTGCCCGGGGAATCAGCCTGGCCAAGCCCTTAGCGAGAACAGGCGGGAGATGCCCCATAGCCCCTGCCCTGGCCCCTCGCCCCACAAAGCTCCTAATTCCCCATCAGCTGGGATCTCCCTGGCTCCTGCTCCAGGCTGGGTTTGCCCAGGGATTTAGGCTCCCCAGATGCTGCGCTCAGGCACCCAGTGGGATTTTTCCAAAGCTGCTTCCACGCTACCTGTATCTGCAGCCCAGGGAGCGCGGGAGGGTCTCACGGCCCAGCCCTGGGCAGGTATTTGAGCCCAGGGACCATTTCCCGGTTGTCTCAATTAGGCAGACGACTAATACAGAATACAGCCTTCCTCAAAGGGGGAGCAAAAGCAGACTGCTTGGAAGGAGGGTCCTGCCCGGGCACAGCGGCTGACACAGCCCCCGGGGGGCGGCCGGGGGGGCCCTGCGGTGTCACCCACCAGGAGCAGGCCGGGCGCCCGGGCAGGGAGCAGAGCGGGCGGGATGAGCGCACCCCGCCTGGGAAGGGCCCTGGTTTGCAGGCAGGAGCGAGCCTCGCGTGAGAGGGCTGGCTGGGGCCGGGCACGCACCGCGCGCTGGTGCACGCTTGCAGCAGAGGGGATTTGCACCCGGGGCTGGCCCCACACCTCGCCTGTGGTTCACCAGCCCCTACTGCGTTTGCATTAATGGAGCAATAGCAATTTGGGGGTCGCTCAGGACAGTGAAGATTTAGCAGCAATTAAACAAATGCTTTAAGGAATTCTCCTTTTTTTGCTATTTAATCCTTTATTGCACCACGCAATCTGCTTTGCATGGACCAAAACCCTACCATAAAATAAGGTTTCTTGCAGCCTTTCTCAATACCCAAACGGGTCCCCATCTTTTTCCCTGCAGGCAGAAAAGAGGGGAGGGAGGGAAGCTGCAGCACAGCCTGCCAACGTGGTGGAGAGTGGGAGGGGAGAGCTGCCCCAAGGCCGGCTCCTGCACCAGGGTGCCATCAAACACCCGCTGCAAACAAGCTCTGCCTGGAGAAAGATGGTGCAGGACCCGCTGACCCTTGGGGCTGCTGTGCCCCACGAGCACACAGGTCCCTGGGGGGATGCACGCACGCGTGCTGTGCTTGGCTTGGCAAGGATGACCGCGGACATCCCCAAGAGGGGGGATGGACAACCCAAAGAGGACATCCCCAGGAAGGGGGTCTCTCTGCTGGCACCCCTCTGGGCTGGCCGCTGGACAAGGTCATCTTGGCTTCCTGTGGCAGCACCTTCTCCATCGCAGGAGCTGGAAGGGATCAGTCTGTGTTTCTCACCGTGTCGTCCATACAGCCCAGAAGGTGCCTGACCCACAGGATGTGGCACCACTGCTCAGAGCAGCTCTTCTCTCTGTGGTTCCCACCGATGAAGGGTGGACATGATGGACATGTCCCCTTCTGGGCTCGGCACAGCTCCCCTGTCCTGAGCATCTGGCAGAGGGTGAAGGTTTGACCCAGCCTCACATCACAGAAGGGCATGGAGCACGTGGTGGGGAAATCCTGCAGGAGCCACATCCCGGACCAGCAGCGTGCTTGCGCGTAAATGGAGCGATTTGGTCTCGAAAACTCAACAGGTCACCTTGGGCTCTGCTATTGCAGTGGAGAGGCGCAGGGAGAGCAGTGGCAGCCCCGTAAGGCCTCCAAAGACCTCGCCCGGCCCGTTTGGCAATGGACACGGTGCCTCCTCGATCACCACCCTTGCTTTGAAACACTTTCCACTTTCATGGGAGCGGTGATGTGCCAAGCTTCTGATTTCCCATTTAGTAAGTCAAAAAGCCACCAAATGAAGCACCGGTGGTGCCTCAGGGTGGTCTGAGGTCCCCGGGGCTGTCACCCACACCCGCCCCAGCAGCTCCTGTCCCCAGGCCTGGCCCTGCAACCAGTGCCTGCCTGTTCCCTGCCCACAGGCACCAGTAACCTCTCCGTGCTCAGTTACAGGATTCAGCCTTAACGTGGCCGGGGGGAAGGAGCTTGTGCAGTGCCTTGTGGGGGTGCCCGTGGGTGGGTGCCCGTGGGTGGGTGTCCCTGCGTGAGAGTCCCTGTGTGGGTGCCCCTGGGTGGGAGACCCTGTGCGGGTGTCCCTGTGCGGGTGTCCCTGTGTGGGTGCCCGTGGGTGGGTGCCCGTGGGTGGGTGTCCCTGTGCGGGTGCCGGGGTGCAGCTCCGCGCGGGGGGGGGGTTACCGTGGCATTTCTGCAGCCCGCGGGGCCGGGCGGGTGCGGGGGCTCCCTCCCGCCGGGCACCGTGTCCGGGAGCGGGGGCAGAGCCCCATCCCCGCCGCGGGGCCGCTCCGGGCGGGGGTTGCCGCCGCCGCCGCCGCCAGGTACCGGCCCGGGGCTCGGCGGGGCGGGGGCTCGGGTGCCCGCTGCCCGGTGCCGCGGCGGTGACAGCCGGGGGCGGGCGGGCCGGGGCCGGGGGCGGGGGGCCCGGCCGAGTTCCTGCCTCCTCGGAAACAAAGGGAACTCTGTCTCGGCATCTGTCACCGCCGCCCACCCAAAACTTTTCGCTGCGCCTCGGCCGCCCGCCCCGCCGCCGCGGGAGGGTCCCGCCGCACCCCCGGCACCGGAGCGGCGGCGGCGGCGCGACCCCGGCGCGGCCCATGCAAGGGCCGAGGCGGCGGCGGCGGCGGCCCGGGGGTAAGAGCGCAGCCGGGGCGGGCGGCAAACATGGAGTCCCGGCCGGGCTGCGGGCTGCGGGCGCGGCGGGCCGGGCCGGGCCGGGCCGGGGAGCGCGGGGCGGCGCGGAGGGGAGCGCGGCCCCGCCGCCTTTGTGCGGGCCGGGCCGGGCCGGGCCGGGAGCCGCCCCCGGCGTGAAAAGTTTGCGGGAGTGGCGGGTGGGCGCGCTCGGGGGGTTTTGTTCCCTTTCCGCGTCGTTTCTAACTTGGCCGATGTTGTTTGTGTGGTCGGGGCTATTTTTGGGCCGGTTTCTGCCGTTCGCGGGGGTGCGGGTTTTGGGGCCGCGGGCGAGTTTCCAGCTTCTCTTTCTTTCCCCTTCGCCTCCCCGGGCGGCGGCGGCGGGGGGGGGGGGGGGGGTCGGGGCTCGCCGCTTCCCCCGGCTTTGTGTCCGCGGCGGGCAGGGGCCCCGGCGCCGCGCTACCTGTTGCGGCCGGAGGGGCGGCGGGGGGCGGCGGGGCCCGGCCCGGTCCGCGGCGCCGAGCCGAGCCCCCGGCCCGCCCGGGCCGTGACAGCGGCGCGGGGAAGTCGCCCCCGCCGCCCCCCGCCTCCATCCCCGCCGCACAATGACCCCGCGTGGTTCCTGCTCCCCGAAGCGACTCCGGCTTCCCAGCCCCGGCCCCCTTCTCCCGCTGGGAGTTTTTGCAGTTCCTTCCCCCAGACGCTTGATCTCCTCTTGCCCGCTGCGAGTGGCTCCCCCTGAACCCCGCTTGCGTGCGCCGGGCTCACGCCTGTGCCGTCTCCGCAGACCTCCAGGGGCTCTGTTTAGGCAAGGCGAAGTGCCGCGGGTGGGCTGTTGTCTCCGCCGGTGCCCGTGGCTTCTCCGCCCCCCGGCGGGGCCCCTGCCTCTGGATTGCCCCCCCCGGCCGGTGGGGAGGGGGTGAGCCGCCCTCCGCCCCCGGGGCGGCGCGGGGTCTCTGGCCGCGTCCCCCCCTCCCCGGCCGGGACGCCGCCTGACGCCCGCTCTTCGGTTTCCACCTTGCCAGGCTTTAACCAGGAGAGATCTGCGGGCAGCTCCACCATGTCGGATAGCGACCTCGGGGAGGACGACTGCGCCACATCCCTGGACACCTCGCAGTCCAACAAGAGGAAGAGAAGGGGCAACCTCCCCAAGGAGTCCGTGAAGATCCTCCGGGACTGGCTGTACGAGCACCGCTTCAATGCCTACCCCTCCGAGCAGGAGAAGCTCAGCCTCTCGGGGCAGACCAGCCTCTCTGTGCTGCAGGTAGGAGCCCGTCCCCCACACGCTGGGGACGCCGCTGGGCCCTCTGCCACAGTGCTTGGGACGGGCCAGACCGGGAGAACCCCACCGAAGACCCCAAGGGACTTGGCACGCTGGAACCACTTGTCTCCGAAGGGCAGCGAGGAGGCAAGGGAGGGAACGGCAGGGAAGCAAAGCCACCTGCCTGTGGGCAGCCTCTTTTTAGAAGAGGTCTGAGCCCCGGGCACCAGTTTGATGGCAGTGCTGGAGCAGAGCTTTTTGGCCAGCCAGAAGACGGAGGGACCGGGACGGGGACAAACTAAGCAATACCCCGTTGTTAGTAAAAGCCACCCTGGGGGCTGCTGGGTTTCAGGGGGGTGCTGCTTTTTTTTTCCCTGTTCCCCTGGGAACCCCCCAGCAAGGGGCCCAGGGCTACCACCCCCCGCACAGAGGGCTGGGCAGGGGACAGCCGTCCTGGGAGAGAGCGGCTGGGCTGGGCTCTGGGTGGCCGTTAGCAGCACTAAGTACTGGCTGGCCCCAGTTACACCAGTTGCAAGAAGGGGAGCCCAGCCCAGCTGAGGGCTCCTGGGCAGTCCCCCTGGAGTCCCCCTGCGCCGCTCCTGGTTGCGGGCTGATGTTCTTGTGATGCTGTGATGGGTGCCCAGCCAGGAGCCCTGGCTAGCAGTGGGGGTGAGCGGTGCTTTTCCTTCCGGCTTTGGCTTTCACCCTGCCTGCAGGTGCCTGGCCCTTTGATCCACGTGAAGGCCAGCAGCCTTCAGGCAGGGAGACCCCTGTGTGCCCAGGGCCCCATCCTCCGTCTCCCAGCCTGGCAGGGTGGGAGATGAACGGGGGCTTTGCTCCGTTCTCTGGTTCTGGGGGCACAGCCGGGTGGGAAACGGCTCTTCTGTGCAGGGGAGTGGGCAAGGGCCAGCAGGTTTGCAGCTGAGCTCCCCTCCTCGGGGCTTCCTCTGCACCTCTGGCCCCTTTCCCTGCGGCTCAGTGCAGTCCTGGCCAGCCGTCCCGGCCGCGGCCCAGACACCGGTGTGTGGGCAGTGGCTGTCTGGTTTCCCTCTTCCTGGCCGGTAAGGCGAACTTTCTTTTTCATTGTAATGTATTTCTTTAAATGCTGGCTGTGCATGAGCTTTGTGTCTGGGCAGCTGCTCCGAGGGGAGGCTGGTGGGCCTGGGAGGACTTGAGTCAGGTTGGTGGGGGAAGCAGCAACGTGTTTGGGGCTGTGGGAGCCTGGGCTTGTCCTGGACCGGAGTTGGCACGGCAGTGCCTGGCACACAGGGGTTTACCCCAGGGCTTGCGGCAGTGGGACCGGCAGGCGCCCGGCTGTCTGTGCCCCGAGCTCTTTGGGACCAAGGAGGGTGTCGGCAGGCACGTGGGCTTGTGTCGAGGTGTGGCCTTGCCGTGCGCTGGCTGTTGTCTGCCCCGTGGGACCCCCTGCAGCCAGCGTGTGCCTGGTGAGGAGGCTGCCCCTGTATCCCCAGGCAGGGGGTCCCAGCCCGGTGGCGTTTCCCAGGGCCAGCTGAGGGCTGTCACTGGGATTGCTGTCAGTCTGAGCTGGTGCAACAGGACGCCGTGGCGGCTGCTCCATCTGATGAGTAGAAGCCTATTGGGGTGGAGGTGTGGGACACCCTACAGCAAGGCTGGAGTGGCTGCGGGGTTTGATCCGTCAGTGCCGATCCGACCCCTCCAGGAGCCTCTCGAGCGCAGGGCTCTGCTGCAGCCGCTGGCCAAGCACCCCCCAGGTGTTTATTTGTGCATCCCCCTGCCCGGTCCAGTGGCCTGGGGAGCTGAAGCCAGGCGCTGGCGGCCAGGGATCAGGAGCGCAGCAACCTCGGGTCTCCAGGGAGACCGGGAAGCCATGTGCCTCCCTTGCAGAAAGTTGGGAGGTAAGAAAGCGGTGCCTGGTGCTGGTGAGGCTTCCCAGGGAACAGCAGGTTTCCAAGCCCGTGCCTTTCTGTGGGGATGGGCTTTTCCTCCCTGCAGAAGGGATGCCGCTCTCACGGCAGTGGTGGGGACAGACGCTGCCCAAAGCGATGGGCCAGTGTGTGCTGGTGGTGGGGCTGAGCGATGGCCATGTTTAAAAAAAAAAAAAAAAAAAAAAGCTGCTTGCTTCAAAGCCGAGGCATATCCCAGCTCCCCGGTCGGGTGATGCCATGCGGCGTCACCGGTGGTTGTGTGTGCCTGCCTGCATGCCGCATTCTCCAAAGGGAGTTGAATGCTGGAAGGAGCATGGCAGGGGGGACCGGCAGGACTCTTTGGGGGCTTCTCAGCACTGTGGAGTTGGTCGGGCTTTTTGTTGGGAGTCCAGCCCTCTGGCTGGGGATTACAGCGGTTGATGGCCATGGGATCACAAGATCGCATCAAGGGGACCCGGCTAAGGCTTGCAAGGGAGGGTGTTTGGAAGGGAAAAGGGGGTGAGACTGGTGTATTTGAGGGTGTTAAATGCCAAATATTGTCTTAAAGACAAAAAAAACACAACTGAGATCTTGCTGCGATCAAAGTTGTGGTAAGTTCTATTTTATGTAGCTGTTGATTTAGGAAAGGTCAGTCATTTTATTCCCTTGATTTATTCTCTTCTAATTGTTTTCTAGGAAAAGGCAGTTATTTTAATGTAGCATTTAATATAAAGGTGCTGAAGCAATACATGGCCAAGACAGACTGAATACATGGCCGCTGCGTTTCTGAAGGGACTGCCAGAGGTGTAGCCTCAGAGCTCTGCCTCTTTGGCGTGCAGATGTTTGGAAGAGCCTTTAGAGTTAGCTGTAACCCCCTCGTTGGCAGGAGGCATGGGAAGGTGTCGATGTACTGCTGCAATCCCTGCTGCCCCGTTAGGGGATGGGGGGCTGCAGCTCTGCACGCTGATGGTTTTTAGGATTTTCCATCCATGCTGCTGTCCTGCTGTCTGTCTGCTCCGGGCAGCCTCAGTGCTCCCATCCAGGCTGGCAGCACGTTGGCACCGGCATCAGCGTGTGAAGCGTGGCGGGGCACACCGACCTCCGGGGTGGGTCGCCTGGAGAAGGGAAAACTCCCCCCAGACCGGGGACCTGGTGGAGGCCGTTGGGCTCTGAGCTGGCTCTGGGCAACACCACAGCCTCTGGCTGGGGGGGTGGCAGGAGCCCCCGGGAGGGTGCTGGGAGCTGCACCCCGCTTTACCTGCGTGCAGCTGGGCACAGTCAGTTGCCAGGGCTTTGGGGCTGTGGTGGGGAGACAGCGCTGAGCCCATCCTCATCCAGGGAGTGGGCAGCTCTCTTTGAGAGCCACTGCAGCTCCAGTGGCTCTGTGCAGCCTTGCTCTGGCTTGTGGAGCGGCTCGGCCCCAAAGCTGCCCAGGCTCTGCTTGTTCAGTGTGCTGGCATGGGGAGCAGGTGCCGGCGGTGCCGTGGGGGGCTGGCACCCATGCACAGTCCCCGCCAGGGAGAGCCGGCAGGGTGGGCTGGCAGGGCTGAGCGGGAGCGTTGCACCGGGGCAGCCGGGACAGGGGTGCAGGGAGGAAGGGGCTGCCCCGGGCAGGCGATGCCAGGCAGGAAGCAGCCGGCGCTGGGGTTTCCGTGGGTGGCTGGGCAACTCCTGCCAGGAGTAGCTCTGCCTCCCCGGAGCCCCATGGGAAGGAGGTGCGGGGCGGGCGGGGGGAGACCCGTGGTAGCTGGGGCATGCGGGAGCTGCTTGCTGGGTCCAGGGGGGCTTCTGCTGGCTTGGCTTTGGGCTGCTGCCCCCTGGCCAGCGCGGTGTGTGCACGGCAGCCCTGGCTGACAGCACTGCGGCCCTCTCTCCTCCCAGATCTGCAACTGGTTCATCAATGCCAGGAGGCGGCTGCTCCCCGACATGCTGCGCAAGGACGGGAAGGACCCCAACCAGTTCACCATCTCCCGCCGAGGGGGCAAAGCTGGTGACGTGGCCCTGCCACGGGGGGCTGCTGCCGGCTCCGGGGTGCTGGTGGTACCCCCTGTGACGGCTGCAGGGGCCTCCAAGGTGCTGTCGATGTCCGTGTGCCCGCAGGTACTGTGCCACCCCGCCCAGGCACTGGGCAGCAACCTGACGGTGGTGAGCGCCCGCAGCCCCGAGCGGGAGAAGCCCCCTGGCCCGCAGCGAGCGGAGCCGGACCCTGCTCCCAAAGCGCCGCTGGGTGCTGCCGGCAGCACCATGACCTTGCTGGCGCGGGCCGAGGCGGCCAGCCCCACCAGCGGACTCTTCAACACGCCGCCCCCCACGCCCCCCGAGCTCTTCGGCGACGACTTCAGCAGCTTCCAGCTGCTGGTGGAGGTGGCGCTGCAGAAGGCGGCCGAGCTGGAGTCGCAGCGGCAGGGCGGGCAGCTGCCCCTCTCGCCCCAGACTGAGCCCCCGGGAGCCTCCGTCTCCAAATAACCCCCTGGGCCAGGTCCCGCAGGGTGCCCTTCCTTGGGGGGTGCCTGACCCTCCCGGCCTCGTGCCACTCGTCTGCGTGCACCCCCCGACCAGCTCATCTCAGAAGCGGACTCCTGCCTTCCGGGGGTTCCGGTCTCTGTCAGCCAAGGGGGGAGAGGAAGGACTGTCCCATCCCGCCATCCTCTCGCTGGGGAGATGCCCCTGCCTGCTGCCCTTGCCGCCGAGGATGGTGCCCCGGGCGTGCGGGAGGATGCGGCCGCTGCAGTCTGGCTGTCGTGAAAAGACCTTTGCAGCTTTACTGACCTCTCCCGACTGACGGTTACTGTGGAGCTCCCTTTGGAAAACCTGCTGACTTCTTTTTCTCTCTCCTGTAAACAAGGGCCCAGCCAACACCGTTTCTTCAGGGAGAGAAAGAGAGAATTTATTTTTTTTTAAGTTGGTGTCTGTTTTAAGGACTACGGATGAAAAGCTTTTTCTCCGAAATCTCTGATCTTTCCCCCCCCTCCCTTTTTTTTTTTTCCTTTTGTTTGTGGAGGGCCTTTCTGGTACCTTGTGCTGGCCAGGAGCCCTGCCTTGCCCAGGGAAGGGCAAAGGACAGATGAACTGGAAACCTGAAGTCTGTGGCATTTTTTCACACAGAAAACATGGGACCCTCCTCTTCTGCCTTAGGGTGTTACGGATGCTGCCAGTAGAAACCTCTATGGTGCTGTTTAGCAATTTTTTGTTGAAACATTTTCCCTTTAATTGTGATTTATTATATGATTTTTTTTTCTTCTATAAGCATTTCCAAACTTCCCCGTGTTTCTCTTGAGTTCCTGCTGAGTATGTGCACGTTGTGTCCCGGAACAGAGAGCGCGTTGCAGAGCCTGCGAGACGCTGACAGCCGGCTGCTGCTGGGGGTGGACGCAAAGCTGAGACTGTGAAATTTTGTATCCAACTTCTTTATTTTCTATTTTTTTTTTTTAAACATTTGGAAAGAGGTGTGTTGCAGGCATGGGCATGTGTGTTCTGCAAGTGCAGCACTCACAGCCTGCAGACCACGGTTCCTGGAAAGCAGAGTTGTCTCATCAGCCAAGTGCTGATGAACTGCTCTGGGAACGCGGAGGGATCGAGTCCTGTTGCTCCCCTGTCCCCTCCCTCCTGCTCTTGCTCTCCAGGGCTGAGCGTGGCTGTGCCCGCCTGTGCGGTGCTGGTGACCTCTAGTGACAAGCTGGTGTCTGCGGGGAGCTGGCTGGGCCCCCCAGCCTGGCCTGGTGGTGCTTTTCGGGCTCCGGGGCAGTTCCTGGCCGGGCATCGCTTGCTGTCACTGAGCGGGAGCCTGGGTGCTGCGCTGGTCCTGGGACTGAGATATTGCTGTTTCACTGTAAAATGTAAGTTAAATAGCGATACGTACGCACCTATGTTATCTATCCTGAGAAACACTAATCCTAGGTAATTAGCCTGATTATTAAGTTGCATGACTAGAGATAATAACGTCCACAGGATCTGGTGCTCTGCAGTGGCTGGAGCCAGCGGTGCTGGGGGAGCAGCACGCTGCAGGATGATGGGGCCTGGAAGGGAAAAGCACTGATTTTGGGGACTGGTGTTTTCCACCCATCGCCCCCCCCCCCCTTTTCTTCAGAGAGAAGGTGACAGGGAAAAGGAGGTCCGGAGCGCTAGCGGGGAGCTGCAGGAAGGCTTGCCAATAGTGTGTCGTGTTGGCCAGGTGCCCCCATGCAGCGCAGGGACGGCTCCAGCTCCGGCACTACCCGGCTGGGCAGAGGGCACCACTTCGGGTGGATGCTCATCATGCGGCTGTGAACATCCCCTTCCTCCTCTCCCCCAGCTCCACTTTATGTCCGGCCTTTGCCCTCTGCCTCCTTTCTGGAGAAAGCCCTGAATTTTAGGACTCCCTCCCTTATTTCTAGGTAGCCCTTCCCCGTCACCCCCCTGCAGTTCTGTTTCCTCCCCCAGGGGAGGGAGAGGCTTTTTAGTCTCCTCCCTTTATTTTGCCCCAGTCAAACCAAAGTGGTTTCCTCCCCCAGGGCAGGAGAGCTACAGCTGTGCCTGTGCCATGGTGCTGCCCTGGGGATGGACCAGACAGAGTGGGGAGGGCAGGGATTATTGGAATGAAATTTATGGAGCAAGAAACTACTGTAAATATCTTTTTGTTTGTTCTTCTGTTGTCAAATAAAAGTTTTTTAGTTTTGGTTTGGTTTTTTTTTTTTTTTTTTTTTTAAATATGAGCTGTGTGTCAGACTGGACTATGTCATCTGTGGGTGGCTCACTTGCTCCTCCCTCACCACCCCCCTCCCCACCTCCTGACACTCAGCCAAAGCAGCTTAAGAGGTCTAAGGAGCATTGCTGGGTGTGGAAAAAAAGGGGCCAGTGCCTGGCACGGGCCTGCACCTACGCCACCATCGTTTGCCCTGACAGCTGTTACGTGCTCGCTTCCCACAGTATTTGATCCCAGTGTCTGGGAGCCAGAAAGCATTTGGCAGCAGCACAGGGCTGATGCATTTGTGTCTTCCCTCCTCCTGGGCAGCATCAGAAAAGTGAGACAGCATCACTGCTAGCCCCTCGGCAAAGGAAAAAAGAAACCATTTCAGCGGGGCTCTGCTGCACAGAATTTCCTGGGTCAAGAACCCTCTGAGGTGGTCAGGGGTCTTGCGAGCTGCTCCTGGAGCAGCAGCCCCAGCCAGCCTTGCTCCACCACAGAGGGCAGGGGCACGGACCCAAAGGCTGCTGCGCTGGCAGCACGGACGCTGGCAGCACTGGCCCTGCAGCAAGGCTGGGCTCTGGGCTGCTGTGCCTGCTCCTGGGCTGCCCCGGGGGGGCTCGGCCAGCCACTTGCACGCACTAGGAGCGTGCACACCGGTATTTCATCTGCTAGCATCTTCCACGCACATCAGCAGCGCAGGGCTGCAGTCTCTGTGTCAGCTTGACGCCCTGCCTCCCTTGAGATGGATACCTGCTCTCTACCATAGCAGGGGCCCGGAGTGGGGGCTAGCACCAGTTCAAGGCCTTTGCAGCCCCTCACCCCCAGCTTCCTGTGCCGGAGGGTGACGCCAGGGGCTCTGCACCCTCCGGCACTGGGCAGGGGCTGTTGAAGGATGGAGGCACCCGGCCTCCAGGCAGGCCTCACTCATGCAGCTCCAGGGAAACCCCTGGGCAGCTCTGGTCACAGGAATAGCAACAGGGTGTCCCCACACCCTGCACGGGCTGCTGGCGCTTTGTGCCCGTGGTGAGGAATGCGGGCTGGGGCACCCGGGGCGCTGGGGTGCCCTGGGGGCTGGAGTGCCTGGGGGGGTTGGAGCCAGGGCAGCAGACTGCTAGCTTAACTCGGGGGTGGTGGTCTGCACAGCAACAGGGGTCACGGCTGGGTAAAATACATCCCGTGCCCCCCAGCTCTGCCTGCCCCTCCTGCGGCCTCAAGTAGCACCTCAGTGTTCCTGAGCTGCACAGAGGTGCCTTTGCCCTGGCCAGGCCCTGGGGACCCCCAGGCAGGTCAGGCAGAGCCTCAGGGACCTGCACGCACCTCCAGGGCCCGGCCACTGGCCCCCAGCGGGGCTCAGGCACGCCCCGCCACGGGGTGATGGGCAGACATTTCCCGCAGGCACAAGGAGAGTGCTGTGGGGACAGCCGGCGTCCTCGCCCTCCAGCACAGCGCTGAGCCTCGTTACTGGGGAGGAGGCACGGCTCTGCTGGGACTTGCGCTCCCGGGAGGGGTCCTGCCCACTGACCACCACCAGCCCTGTCCCAGCCCTGCAGCCCCCCTCTCCGGCCTGTGCTCTGCCCTGGGCACGCTCAGACATTGCATTGAGTGTAGCAAAGCCGCGTTAACATAACGCTTTCATACTTCTCACGACACAACCAACACTGCCCCGAAAATACCTACATGGGAGTAAGGCTTCAGGAGAGCCTCCCTGGCAGCTGCATCCCCCATCGCCGCAGCGAGGAGGCAGTGCAGGGAGTCACGCTGTGCCCCAAAACTGTGCAACCGGAAGGCAGAGTTATGCGTTGCAAGGGCCGCCGAGGCCCCAGGGACGTGTGGTCAGCAGCAGCGCAAACCATCCCCCTCCTGCTTCCTGCTGTGCTCCTCCTACCTGGATAACGCAGGGAGATGCTCCCCTGGCACTGCTTCCCAGGGCATGCACCAGCCCGGCTGCACGGTCCCCCCGGCTTCAGTGCTGCCCGGATGCTGGACTTGAGCAAAGGGTGCGAGCTGGTGTCACAGGAGTCCCACAGGCAGTCAGCCGGCACTCATAGCATTCACAGGAAAATCGTGCCGCAGCGCAGGCGGCTGTTCCCAGAGAAGCCCGGGGAAGCACAGCTGGCACGGCAGCGGCTCTCATTCAGCTGGGGAGCCTCCGCCTGCCGCAGCCCTCAGGCCAGGGCACACACACCGCGCGCAAAGACCCAGCCTGGGTACCAGGGGTTTTCTGCCCGGCTGGGGCCCGGCCTAATGATGGCCAGGCCACGGGGCAGGCTCAGCCCGTCGTGTCAGCCGCTACTGCCTGAGGAGAACCTCAGGGGCCAGAGGCGCGAGGCATGGGTGACCCCGTCCCCCCCAGCGCAGGCCGGCGCTGAGGAGAAGCTTGGCCTGGGGGCTGCCCTCCCCTTCCCCAGGCCCAGAGCGGGCAGAGGGAGCCCCCCGGGCCCAGCTGCGCCCACGGCCGCGGGCAGGGTCCACGCGCCCCAGCCCCTGCCCGCCTGGGGACAGCGCTGCCACCCCGCCCTCACACCGCCCAGGGCTGCAGGGGCGGGGCCGGCACCTGCCCCGCCTGCTGCTGCCACCAGAAGTCCCACCCCCTCCCAGCAGCCTCAGCGGCCATTTGCCCCAGAAGTCAGACAGTCTGTTGTGATTGGCTGGGAGGACCAGCCACCCCGCCTACTGGTTTACCCGGAAGTACATTTGACACAGAAGGCCCACCCCCTGTGTACACAGGGGGCGGCCATTTTGTTTCACCCACCATTTTCTGGCAGGGAGCAGCCATTTTGTTAAATGTCATACAGCTCCGTGATTGGCTGACAGGCATTCCTGGACACCATCACACCCACGTGTTCTCAGGCAGCCCCATGATTGGCTGCCCGCTTCCTTTGGACCCAGAAGTGCTCAGACGTAAAAATACATACATTTATATACATTATATACAATGTATGTATAGAATTATTTATATAAAGGTGCGTATAAATATGTATAATACATATGTTTCAGATATATACTTCTATATTTGTATACATTTGTATACATTTTAATATATATATGTACATCTATAAAGCTGTAGAGATTAAATAGATACAGCCATAAAACCACAGGTATAAAATAGATAAAAAGTAGGGGAAGGGCCCTCAGGCCTGATCTACTTCCAGGTAAACCACTGGGGGACGGGGGGTAGCGCTGCCAGCCAATCACCCCAGACCACGTGACCAGAAGAGGGTGTGCCTTCCTGGGCAAGCGGCCTATGAGGCTGCAGGAGGAGGTGGGACTTCCACCAGAAGCACCTGTCCCCGCCCCGCCCCCCCACGGCCCTCCAAGGTGTCGGCCATCTTGCCGGAGGCGCCAGCGGCTGAAGGCCGGCACCGCTCCGTGGAACAGCCTCGAGTGCCGCCCCGGCTGCTGGGACACAGCCCGTTGCAAAACAGTCCTGGATACCACTGCTGCGAATAAAGAGGGAGAGAGACTGCAGGCAGCTATAAATTCAGACTGCATTTGTTTATTATTTGTTTACGGTGTCAGCCAGCTGTCCTTGCTGCTGTAAGTTCTTCTCCTCCGAGGTGGCAGGAAACAAAACGGGAGTCGGGCAGGCCCACGCGCTCACCTCCGCTACCCAGCCTCACCCTGGAGACCCCCATTTAGCTCTCGCTCCAGAGGCCCTCAGCGAGGGCTAAACGTGCATGTATTAAAATACATACATGCAGAACGGCCGGCATCAACACCCCACTTCATCTGTCCTGGCTGCAGCCCACAACACGCACGCTGAGGGCCTGGTGCGACTGACCGAGGACAAAGAGGGATCTCAGCCCCGGGGATTGAAGATCATTTGACAACTCAGTGGGACGGGCTGCTGCTCACAGACTGCCAGCCTGCGAAAAGCAGCTTTCCAGGCCAGCTCCCCAGCAGCAGCAGCCTCAGCCACTTTTGGAAGAGTAAATTAAAAAAAAAAAAAAAAACAAAACCAAACACCAAAAAAACCCAACCAACCATCTTTCCCTGGTGTTCTAAATTTCAACGCTAGAGATCTCTAAAACTGCATCTTCACAATCCTCCCCAAAAACCTGACAGTGCAACCCAACAAGTCAGTGTCTCTACCCCCAGTGCTGAATTTGAGTTACATTACGGCCAAGCTTTGATGGGAATCTCATTCCATGTTTGAGTTTATGGTAGATGGGCAGAAATCTCTAAGAGCACCTACGCATGGACAATACTGGACAGTATACAATGGTCACTCAGACATCATTCAGGATTTCACTTTTATTTATTTTTTGCCTTCTGGATCACCAACACCCTCACTGAAACTTCTTTGGGATTCTACCCTCATCCCCATGAAAGTAACACACAATCTCCCAACTCATTCAAGCAAGTGAAGAAAAAAAAAAAATCCCCAGCAAGATCACTCAGCATGGGGCCAAATGCTTATTTTGAGGGGGTGGCAAAGAATTCAGTGGTGGCAGTCAAGAAGCCAGACTGAAAAGGAGACCTACAAAGGGGAAAATGGGCTAAAAAATATTTAGCAATCCTTCCTCTACCCAGAGAGCAGGGAGGATAAGGAAAAAATAGTCATCTGATTACACACAGAGTATATATTTTTACACACACTTTTACACACATCTAGATATAGTACATGTAAAAATATATGCTATACATATGCCCATTCTCACCAAGGTGCTTTTAGTACACTGTCTGCACTGTGTGTATGGGCATGTATACGTGTGTATGAATTAAATGTACAGGTACTACTAAGTGTATATGTGCATATGTACACATACATACAGGCAGGCAGCCTACCACCAGCTACCTGTGCCTTCCTCTTTGTACAAAACCCAGTCCTCCCACCCTGAAATACCATTACGCTCTCCCCAGCCCTCCCCTTCCCCAGCCCACTTTGAAACAGGTCCCCCAGTGTAGCAGCTTCTTTCTCAACAAGCAATTCAAGGAAAATAATTTTGTAAAGGGAAGAGGAGAAAAATCAAAGTGAAGCATGTGTGGATCATGCCCGTAAGTTGCTCTGTGGTCCTTCAGCTCCCCTCCTGTGCCTGGAGTAGGGTACTGCTCTCTCGGGATCAGCCAGCCAAGCACTGTCCCTTCCCCCTTTGCCAGCTTATTGCACATTTGCTCCTGGGCTGCGTTTTAACAACTCTGCATTACATTCCACAGACCCTGTCCTCTCACTTCAATAAAACAGAGGAATACAAACCCGCTGCCCTGTCCCTGCCCACCCATCCTCCCCCCTCCCCCCCAATATCCCCATCAAAAGGAAAACAAAAAACCCCAAGAAAGGCTGCTTGCTAGCAGAGTGCAACAGTAGTACACACTGAATGGATGTTCTCTTCGGGAGCTCTGTGGAAGAGAGGTTATTTCTAACACGGTAAACAAAGCCATGCAAAAGGTGGGGTAAAGGGAGCAGAAGGAGGAAAAAATAAAGGATGAGAAAGAAGAACAGAACTGAGGAGGAGAACACAGCATGGCAAGTGCTCAAGGCTTCATGTTTTCTTGTCCTCTTCTTGTAAACAAGCTAATAATTCTCATAGATAGAACAAGTAAAAAGACTGAAGTTCCAAGTCGAGGGGCTGGAGTTTCCAGGAGTCTGTTCAGTCCATTCAGCAACACCACAGCCAGTGAGAAAAAGAGGGGTATTTTTTTCTTTTTTTTTTGTTTGGTTGTTGTTTTTTTTTTTTTTTTTTTTTTTTTTTTTTAAAATCTTCATTACTTAAAGCTGAGAGAAAAAAGCCAACTCAGGAGCCCTTTTCAAGGATGGCTCATTGTCTCTAGACTGAATAAATCACACTAGTTTAGAGAGAACCTTTTTTTTCCTTTTTAATGACTTATAAAAACCACGCGGTTCCTTCCTCTGCCCCTTTGCTCAAAGGCGGGTCTGTGCCTCGGGTACGTAGATCTCGATGCTATCTGCGCTCTCTGTGGCCGAGTTCTGCCGGACAGAGGCAGCCCGCTTGGCTGCCATTAGACGCTTGCGAGCTTCCTGGCGCTGCTTGTCTGAATCAGAGGCTTTGTCCCGGTTCAGTTGGGATTTGGACTTGGCTGGCTTCTTTGGCACTGGAGGGGGTGGTTTCTTCTCTTCCTTTAGGGAGACAGTAAGGAAAAACCCAAACATAAAATAAAAATGCACATACAGAAGCTTGCTCTCTGATATGGTGGGGACTCTTATGGTGTGAGGGACTAAGCGGTGAGATTGACTGTCAGGTCAAAGAAGCAGGAGCAGTTCTTGAGCAAGACACTCAAAGTCAGCTTCCCCAATTTCTAGAAATGTGCCATTTTGCATTTCATGGTACAGAGGCCTTCTGTGAAGTGGACTAGAGTTTGCAGACTATGTCTGGCCCAGCTATAGGCCAGAGCACAGCACAGGCAGCATGAAGACTGAACTTGATCTGGAACTGCAAAATTTTAATATGCCACCCTGCCCAGAGCCATAGTCCTCTTTCCTACCCTCATGTCTAGTCAGGAAGCCTGGCCCAGGGACACAGCCTGTGCTGCATTTTCAAAAGGTTCCAGTAGGTGTTTTTTATACAGCTCGGACACCAAGAATAGTTAAAACCTATTCATACAGTGCTTGTAACACTAGGGGCCTCTGCGTCACTGCTTTAAGCATACACCACTCATCGCTCTGGTCTCTCTGCATCATAACACTTTTTCCCCTTGTACAAAATTGTTTCCACTATTACTCAAGAGGAATGGTCTCAGTGCATTGCAAGGCTGTGAGATTACGCTGCACAAGTGCAATATGGTAAAAGCCCTAGAGATCTTCTGTTTGCAGACAGAAACAGACCTCAGCTACCTAAAATGTCTGTGAGGTGCTCTGGCCACTCTCAACTGCCCCACACTCACCTTTCTCTCCGGTGTCTCTGCCAGTTGCCAGCTGTTCGCTTTCAGGTGGTACAGCTCATCAAACTTCATGCTGATGTCTTCAATGGACAACTGCAGGAGATCCCAAAATCCAGCTAGGTCCTGGGCTGTGGGTCTGGGATTGGCATTAGGGTTCTAGAAGGGAAAGCATAAAAAACCCCCAACCCTTTCAGAAAGAATATACCCTCCTGACAAGCAGAGCAGTCTGCACAGCTTACATATTCACCCCTTATAAGTCTACCTGCCTGTCAACTGAAACATCAAGAACCCACAGGAGACACCAGCCCTAAATATGCAGAGACACAATGCCATCACTTACAGTCAAAACTATTTCTGCAAAGATCAGGCAGCAGAGCTGCTGACTGTATTTCTCCTATAGGAGCCTGAAGAAGAATCCTGAAAAAGACACTCTCTGTAGCAGAAAGCAATAGCTCCATTCTCCGCAAAGCTTCCCCAGCTAGTGCTAATCCCACAGCAGTAACCTCCAACTGAAGGTCCCCAGCACATGATTCAGAGCTAGAACACTGGTTTCTTACACAGAGGTCCTGATTTCAGGGTGGGTAATCATGGAAATGGACACAACACGATGCAAAGCACAGCTCTGACACCTGGAGAACTTGCATGCCGGTGTACGGCAATCCAAAGAAGCCAATATAGCTTTCACGAGCAAAATTACTTTGCTACATTCCCCCACAAAACAATCTGAAAGTATCAGTATTTCTCAGGCTAGGTTGAAAAATTTTAAGTATCTTAAGTTTCTCCCAAGAACATGATTTTCCCAGTTCTGAGACATCTGAACTGTCATCATAGGCCTGGATTGTCTCAGAAAAGCATGGGAACAGATCTGCGCAACTCAGCACAAAGCATCAAAGGGAGACCTCAGCACAAAGCTCTGTTTTAAAGCCTGGCAGCTAGTGGTGTTGCTGCTAATCTCTCAGCCATGATCAGCCAGATCAGCAAGCAGATGCTCAGCACTTCACCCCCTCCTCCTCCCTGAGTTTCTCTAAGTATTTTTTGCAAGTAAAGGGGAATTCACCTCTGAGAAATTCTGCAAAATCCATACAACGATAAAGCCTGAGGGGAAAAACAAAACACAGATTCCCACCCATCCCCACGTTAGCCCTGTTCAGCTGTCAGCAAGGGGAAACCCTTGCATTACATTTGAAGAGATCCGATTCAAACAGTGCTTTGTGACCAATGAGGGACAATCCTGTTGGGACAGTTTTACCATCCACATAATCTACATGCAAAGGAAGCATGTTTGGAGAAGAACAGTAGACTTTTCAAACGTTTCCCCCTATTTGCCAAAACCTCGGTGGTTCACCTCAAAAAGCCCTTTAGAAGTAACAAGAAAGAGGCAGTTTCCAGGACACACAGCAGTATGGCTGGTTGACAGTTCAGACCCACAGAGACTCAGTGTATTCAGCACACCCTGATCAGCAGTTCAAGAAAATTCCCCTGTGCTCACGTAAGCACCAAAAGGAATTGCAAACACTCATCCCTGAGCAGAGCACAGCCCAAGAACTGCCTATTCAGAAGAGAGGTTGAGGCGATCAGCCTCCCACTGCTCAGCTGCTGTTTTAAATCAGCATTCATCCATGGTATGGTGGTGAGGTTGTAGGCTACAGCTGCCTTGGCTTTGCTTTTAGAGTGACAGTAGCCTGTTAATACCTGATCATGTGCCTGTAGTGTTGCTGAAACAGATACATGCCCCCCCCCCCCCCCCGCCAAACCAGGAGAAATAGATGCAGACTCACCAAGTTTTGTTCACAGAGGCCATGGAATTGCTGGAACTTCTGTGACATTAGTAACTGTGCACTGCCCACTGCACTCAGGACTTTTCCTAAGACTATGGGGGCGAGAAAAAGAAAAAGACCCCAGCTGAACAGACTATTAAATGCAGCAATGAACTCAAGTGATTCTGGAGCAAAGAAACACTCTTGATTCAATAGAAAAGGAGTTTCAGGGATCCCCAGGGAAGTAACTACTTTCAGGGAAAGATGATGTATTGAAACTATACTCTACATCTGTCTTTGCCATCTATTATTGCTCCTTCTAGAGCAGGTCAAAAGCAGGCCAGACTCAGAACATTACATCAGAGTTTGCAGAAAGTACCTTAAACTGCCTTCAGCCCATCAGACAAGCCACCAGCACAATCTCAGTGAGCAGATCTGCTGGCACCTGCTTGCAGATCACAACCTGCTCTTCCACTCATGCAGGCGGTGAAGGTGGCAAGGGGCAGGAGAACTGTCTCCAACCTCCATTTACCAGAAGGGATTAAAATACTGGTAGGCTAGGGCTTTTAATACCCAGGACTTTATGCTGCTCTCAGTGGGTTTTCCAAGAAGCTTCTGGGTACAGCAACATTCCTCTGCTTATTAATGGAAAAACACTGTATGGGCTTTTCCCTTCCAAAGGCAGGGTTGAGATCCACAGTGCATGCAACTGCACCATGAACAGGGATGAACTGATTGTCCTTCTCCTCCCTGGTCTGCTGCTGCACCTACTGAATCAGTTCTGAATGTTTATAGATCTTGGTGGGACAAGGGTAAGCTGGGCTCTCTCTATACCCACCAAGTTCTCAGTTACAGAATCTACTAGGAGATTGCTCTTGGAGGTCACAGACATAATGTCATACTGGTCTTGGTATCTTTTCTTGCCAGAACACTCTTGCCATAGGCAAAACGAGGGCATCCCCTGAGGCAGGGAGAGCCCTGGCACTGCCTGTCCAGCCTGGCAGCCAGTGCAGCATCTTAGTGCAATAGGATTAGAGATTAGCTCTCCCAAGCCCTAGCAGTAACAGTGAGCTATAACTGAGTCTCACCATTATTTCACCTCAGTTATCAAAAAAATAAAAATCAACCAGAATCAAAACAAAGATCCTGCCCTCTGCAGCCTAGTCACCCACTTCTGTCACTCTGTAGTCACCACTTCAGTCACTCTGACAGACCATAGGCATGATTTTCACTGCAAGAAGCACAGGTTTTGCCAACTCATTTGAAAATAATGAAACAAACCCAATTAGGACCGAACCCAATAAAATCAAGTGGCCTTGTGCTCCCTGTGCATGTGCTTTTGGTGTATTTAGTACAAATTCAGTGAAGCTTTCCCATGTGAAGAAACCCCCTCTTTGCTGTAAAGACAAGTCCACCAATTCAACAGCTCAATCTCAGAAGTCATGTTCATTCTGCCCCACTGCCAACTAAACTTTCACCTGCCCGCTTGAGTACAATGGGTTGGGCAGGGAGAAAGATCCCACAGCCTCCCCGAAAGCAAGCCATTTAAGCTTTTAGCAGTTTTGAATAGTCAGAAGCTGCACCATCCCCTGAAAGTCTTTTATGCTGCATCACAGTATTATTTCTTACCCCATCTGCTAGAGGAAGTTACTTTATCCTTTCCAAAGAAAAAAAGTTCCTTGTCCCATACTCATCTCCATGTTCTACCCTTACTCTGTGGGCTATCAGCAATTTAACTGCAGAAAGCTGATCCAATACTCAGTTACAACTCCTTCTCGAGGGAGGAGCTGCTAGGCTGCTCCAGTCTAGTGTCCAGAGGCTGACACCTACCTTCTTCAGAGAGATTGTTCTCTTTGGTCTCCTGGTCCATCTGGCGGCACCAGCCTTCTAACCGCTCTGTTTCTGCCTGCAGCAGCTTCAGAAACCAGTACCCATCCCGCCGGCAGGCTCCTGGCTGCATGGGTTCTGATGGCGAGGTGGAGGACGTCTCAAGCCAGGGGTCAGGAGGAGGGAGAGAGGAAGGCTCCAGGGCTGGGTCATTGTTTTCTCCATAGGAGAGGTTTCTCTTAATCTGTGAGGGCTTGGCTGGTTGCCTGGTAGTGGCATCAACACCAACAGAGTTGTTGTGTTGGGGGCACTCAGCAAGGCTTCTCTCAGATGATTTACAGCTAGAGTTATTAAGTTCCTGTGTGTCAGAGTCTGTGTCCTGTTTGGAGGACATGCTGCGAGAGTGGCTGTTTCTAGAGAGATCAAAAGCAAACATTAAATAGCAGAACTCAACCTGGCTGGCCTCACACGCTGACAGTGGAAATGCATTTGTTTATTATGCCTGCAGCTGAGCCTCACCCTGCCCGCCCTGCCCCTCCTCACACACAAACACACACCACACATTCAGACAGACAAAATTATAAGGTTGCCTGCTTACTGCAATAGGCCATTCAGACGAGAGGACTGACGCACATCTATAATTACATCTTGTACTTTTTTTTTTTTTTGAATTTCAAACTCCCATTGATTTGGCTGTTTACAGAACAAGTGCTTTTTGCAGCGGGTGTGTGCTGTGGAGGAAGAGCTCTCCGTGTGCCCCCATTCAACACCACTCATATTGGAACAAAGAAGGGGAGAAGGTCTAAGCAGAAGTAGGGGAAGTGCAATTTAAAAGAAAGGAAACTACAAAAGCTTGCGTCTTTCACTTACCGCCACTCGTCCTCTACCTGTACCCCGATGGACTGGAATTTGGTGGCTGGTGGAGGAGGCTCCTCTTTTGCCACTGGCTGAAGGCAGTCAACCTTATTAAACAAAAAAAATACAGACAAAACCAGACACAAGAACTTGCTGCTGGAATTCACATTAGTAGACCAGGAGGGCTGCACACACACACACAAGATGCTGACACCACATGCCAACTGGAGGGTTGTCTTAGGAGAGGCACAAGGCTACCACTCAGGTCTGCCTCCACTTGAGCATCAGGACTGTATCCTGCCGCGCATCTGCTCTAAGAGCACTCAGCTCTGCCATCCACTGCTGTTTGCATGGTTGTGGCACGCTGGGGAAGGGCTGTGTCCCCTGAAGGAGCAGCTGCATGTGTGGCATCCGACATGGGCAAAGGCCAAGAGATTCAAGAGGGGGCAGTGATCTGATTAAGACTGACAGCAAAGCCCAGCTTCCTCTCTCCCAGGGACGGATACCCCCCATAGCTCTGGATAAGAGTTAGAAGGTTTTAGGAAGGAAATCCAGGCTGTGGGGCAGGTGGCTTGGGAACCAGCTCAGAAAAGAGGAGAGGAAGGCAGTCGGCCTCTCCAATGCAAGTTCTCTTGCCTTGCTGCCCTTTCAGCATGTGTTTTGCCCCACTAGCCCTGCAGAAAAGCCTTCACTATCACAGGTACCTAACCTGCCAGATAGCCTTACTTATTGAATAAAGCCAACTTATTCAGCACGCACACACGTGGTGGCTCAAAGCCCAGATCCTGCATTTGGACTTGCCCAAGTGCTCAAGTTCCTATCTGCAGGTAACAGCCTGCAGCACTGAACCAGCACTTTGGGACAGAACAAGTGCTCGGAGCAGTCAGCCATCTGTAACTGGGAAATCTGTCCACAAGAAGAGTGTACAATTGCAGATTAATTAAGTTTTGCTGAATACAGCATGGATTTATGCTACTCAATGGGTTCTCATTTGACTATATAATCAACAGCTCATTTCCATCGATTTCCACAGAGTTAAATGCTTCCAGCAAGAGAAGCAGCAACCTGCTGGGAACAGTGGACAATGAGAAATTGCTCCCTCCTGCCTGCAGCCCTGGGACCATTTTGCACTGCAGCAGCCCATACTACATGGATGTCAAGTAGAATGGCCCACCTCGCAGAAGAAAGCTGTCCCTAGAACCATGATGGACAAGGAGCAGATTGATGTTAAGTAATACACAGTACAGAGCACAGGCTCAGCACAGGCATACTAGCAGCAAAAGGCCTCTTTAGAGGGACTCACCCAGTTAACACGGTCCCAACTGCTTTATGAAACATTTTAATTTTCTACTAAAAGAACTTAGTCCTTTCTGGTCTGTTATGGAAAGCTTCTGCTGTATTTCACCCCTGGGAACACAGGAAGTTAGTTTGACAAGGCAGTTAGTTTCTCCTGCTATTCTAAGTGAGTTCAGATGCACACCTGGTCACACAAAATGCACACGCTAAATGGATGGGTTAAGGACATTCCTTAGGACAAAGGAGAACAAACTATTCCATACTTGTATTCCTATAGACGACAGCTTTCTTTTGGGGATATTCTCCACTTTAGGCTCTTCGCTAGTCAGCGTCCCTTTGTCACTTTTCAAAGTTGCATTCTTCTGGGGTAACTCTGGAGTCTCTCTTGCTGGAGTCACGACACTTCCCCTCGTCACACTGGGTGTCCTAGTGCTGTCCAAGCTGTCCGAAGAATTGCTGAGTCCTGACTGGCTGGTCACCTCGCTCTTGTGGTCCTGGCTGTCCAGGTAGGTGTCCTGCGCCGATTCAGTGCTGCTCTGCACAGTGACAGAGATGAACGGCTTTGATGTGGTCCGAGGTGGGACAGGAGGTGGAGTCTTTTTATATGCCACTAGGCATGATGAACCTGCAGTAATGGAGGTGGGAAGAATGGAGAATGCAAAAGACAGATTGGGGGAGAGAGAGAGAGATACAGTAAAAGAGAAAGAAAAAGCAGGTCAGTCACAACATCCAAGAGGAGCCTCCAAGTAGAAGCTGGAGGCAGAAATGCAGAAACAGCCTACAGCCAGCAGCTCACACTGGGTAACCCAAACCAAAGCATAAGGGGAAGCAGAAGGCAGAGCCAGAGCTAGCTTGCAAAAGAAGTCAAAAGGAATACCATGATGTGTGAAAGGCTGGAAATGGAGAAGAGGTATAGAAAAGCCTCCCAAGAATGCTACAGGGTTTGGCAGGTGTAAGCCTCCACGTGGGGGAAATTTTCTTTGGCTAGACCCTATGCTTTAGTGTCCTAGTACAGCCAAGTGTCTCAGATCTTTGTCCCATCAGTTGACAAGTTTCAGTGTCTGGACCAGGGTGGTGTTTTTTCCTATAAAAATGGAAAGAAGCCATAAAGTTTGTTAGAAGCTGATGGTAGGAACAAACGTTTGTGAAGTACCTTAAAAACCTAGCTGCTATGCATTAGAGGAAAATACATCATCTGGGTACAACAGCCCAAGAGTGGCGAGGCGGCTGCTGCTCCACGTCCCCAGATCCAACCAGTAATGAGGCTGAAGATGTGTTCCCAACAGGCAGAGCACACATATCCACTACCTGTACGTATATATACGTGGCTGGCCACACAGACCACAGAAGAGCACCTACATGAACACAGACAGCAGCAACGGCCTCACCTTGCTCCTGTCTCTGGCTTGACAGGATGGAAATCAATTAGTGAAAATATTTGTACAAGGTGGATCCTGCAGCAGCTGCGCTTAGGCACTCAGGTCTGCCCAGGTCCTAGACATACGAGTCCCCGAGGCCGAAGTCCTACTCCAGCTGCTGTCCAGACAGCACAGACTGCGCTGGGCAGGGCACGGCCAGACAAATGCACTGACCTGCCACCTACCTACATGCAGCTCACCCCTTTTATCCTCTTACCGCTGTATTCCCCACTCTTGTTCCTCCCCAAATCACCAAAAACCCTTTCTTGTTCCACCTTTGGTTCCTCCCCTAAATATCGCATTAAGTCCTCTGCAATCCCAAACTGCTTCTCCCCTGCACCCCATAATGTGTCCCAGCCCTTGGCAGCAACCTCCTTAGTCCAAAAGGTGATTTGGAGAGCTGCTCCCCATGGCTCACGGTGATGGGTGTCATGCCTGGACACCAGGGCTGAGGCTCTGCTGGAACAACCCCAGGAGGGGCCTGAATAGGGTGTTCAGTGCTCAAGGGTCCTTGGCTTGGGTCCCACCTGCCGTTGTGTGTCCCTGCTCTGGGCCCGTGCAGATGGGCCTGTGATGGGCTGATGGCCTCTGGGATGGACCTGGGAGTAGCCCAGCAGGGTATGATTTGGGCTCCTGCTATTGTCTCTGAGCCCCTTAATGGGTGTGCAGAGGAGCTTTATCACACATTACACTGCCCCGCTCCAAGGCACAACCAGAGAAGCTCACGCCATCCTCTCCTTGCACAGCACTGCCCAGCCACCCATTTCACCTCCTGGGAGGGCCACGCTCCTGGAGAGGGAAACCTAGTGCTGCTGCCAGGTTCCTCCCAAGGGGCTTGTAGGTCTGTGGGGCTGCAGTGTGCTGAGCCCTACAGTCCCACTCCCCTGGAAAGGAGCTGCAGGATCAGGGCTGCTGAAGGTTCCAGGGTAACCTTGTGCTGTCCGGGCCGTGCCTGCAGGGCCCTTCTCTTGCCTCGGTGTCTCAGTGGTGGTGCACAGCTGTGCTTTGGTCCTGCAGGCTGGGTAGGGAGCTTTGCTGCCCCAGGCTGTGAGCAGATCAGCTCCATCACCACCCTGGATCCTGGAGGGCCAGGTCAGCCTGCCCGAATTGTTCCTTACGTATTAAAAGGAAACGGCTCCCTGCTCCTGGAGTTGGTGAGTTAGCATGTTACTGAGGCATGTTTACAGGGCAGTCCCTTTCCCACATCATCAATGACAAATCAAGCATCCCTGTGTAAGTCACTACAGCACAATGGTGTGGGAAGCTCCGGTGGTGGCAGGGCTGCCACTCTCCTAGGTTCCTGCTCCAACCATAGTCCTTGGTCTCCAGCAAAGGGGTTCTGTCCTTCAAATTGAAACCCCATGCACCATCCTGTTCCATGCACACCTTTCCCCTAGCCCTTGACATGCAGATGTTGACAGGTATCAGCACAGACCCATACACCTCCCAGATCACCCAACCAACAACAGATGGGCTGTACAACCCCAACCCCAGTTTCTAAGTGTTTTCCTAGTACAGCTCTGATAACCGCAGGGGCTGTCATTCCCTCGGGTTCCCTGCTCCAACCCCTATTCCCTGATCTCAGTAAAGTTTTGTACCTCAAATTGGAAGCTCCTACCTCCCACTCCGCTGCCCAGTCCCATACATAACCTCCCCAAAACCTGCTGACAGTGGTAGATATATATGCAGATATAGACACAGACCATTTTCATTAAACAATAGAGATAGACTGTTAACTTCACCATTTCCATCCCCAAAGCAGCCACCAGCATATTAACAAATTTAGCACCAGATTAGAGAGCAGTCCTCTCTGTCCAGAATCCTTTGAATACTTGGGGACCATGAGGGCAGGCAGAGGTACCTGCTGCTTCTCAACATTACCTTCCACCCCCAAACTGCACTGCCTGCATGCCCTGGGGAGCTCACAACAGGGCACTTGACAGATGTTTTGATCTTTCAGGGCAATTGGACACAACCAATTCTGGCTGAGCACATCACAGGGTGCCTTCTGTTCCCTGCATAACTTTAGCACAATTAACTGAGAAGTATCAAGTGAACTGATCCAAATTGATTACAGGTATGGGAAGGGGTGTTTCAGGTGACATAAGCCTCCCGGTAGCTCCTTTTCCTCCCCAGACGCGTCCCTCTGCCTGCAGCAGAGGTTGACCACGCTCATGGGGCACCCAGGAGGGGTGTCCCAGCTGCCTCAGCCTCCAATGGGGTCAGAGCTGGTCCCGAGCATCCCTGGGAGCCCAGCCATATTCCCTGCGTGGAAATCGCACAGCTACACCATATGCCTTATGGAGAGTATTTACACATGCCTATATTTACACATCCCAGTATTTACCACATTAACAGCTGAAGTTCCACTTCAAAGAAGGAACTAAAAGGGAGGGGTTACAGAGAAGGAGGAGGTCTGTTTCCAAAAGCATTTATATGCCCAAAGATGCCAGGAAGCACTGTAACGGTGCTGCCGCTACAGGAGAACTAAGGAGCCTACAACAGGGTTGCCAACCAAGCTGCCTTTCAGTATGAACCTGGACAGGAGCTCAGGAAGGGACAAAACCCATACCAGTTCCCCCCAGCACACCAAGTCCAGCACAAATTGAGCAGTGTCCTGATGGCTCCAAGAGCGGGACCTATCCTGACTGCTCACCCCAGCCCTTACACCACCTTTTGACACATGGCCTGCAGGGCTGCAAGAGGGACTTGCAGTAGGGAACCACATAGCTGAAAAATAACTGGGGCAGGCTACTATGTCAGGGGGCTGGGTTATTTTTCAGCTTGATCAGTCCCCAGCGCTGGCACGTGCCATGTAAACCACTTAGGGCAGCTTGAGCCCACAGCTGCCCTGTCTCCAGCCAGGACAGGAACTTATTATGCACTTTAAAATCCACCTACAATAATTTCCTAAAAGGTCACATGCAAGTGCTTCAACTCGTCAAATTTACATGCCAAAACACAGCTACACACATCCTTTAGCCGATACTTATTTGGTCATGTAAATAGCGTGGAACTGCACTGCAAGTTCATCACTAACGGGTGACTAAAAGGGCACCGGCATTCGCTTCCTACCCGGCAGTCTCACTTCATCCCCTTTCCCACGCAGAGTGGAAGCCCCTACGCTCGGGGCAGCAGCAGGACCTGCTGCAGATGCTCGACCAGCACCAGCCCAGAAGTGTTTAACATCTCCAACCAAGCCAAGCTCGCCACTGGGATGCCTCTCTCAGAGGTACCAGGTTAGATGGCACCACTCGTGCAAGCACAGGTTGAACTGCACCCCAGAGCTGACCTTCACCCACGGGTGTTGCTTCACAGGATCTGGTTCATTGTACAAATGTATGAACTGCCACCACAGCAGGAGGCACGGAGGTGCTAAAGCAACAGCCACTGCACGATCGCTCCCTCTCTTTCCCCATGTTCTCTGCTGGACACCCCCAAAACCTCCTTAAGTGTACTGCAGACCTGATCAAGTTACAACTTGCCTTGTTACAGCTGTTTACCTGCAGAAATCTTGACTACACCTACCCGACACAGAACACAGCATATGCTACACAGGTAAATCATTCCTCATGTGAGCACAGCTATGAGAGCTTTGCCCCATCACAGAAAACTCCTCTGGTTGTACAGCTGAACGGCCTCTTGGGTGCGTGCTGAAATAGTTCATCTGCCACCAACACCTGCTCGTGCAGGGTACCACTGCTGAAGGCGGAGGAAAAAGTTCAACCCTAGACATGCACTAGAGAGCACAACAGCAGCCCACGTCTTTGGCTGCTCAGGCACTTGTCACTGCCCTCGGGAGCGAAGCTGCACAGGCACACGGTGCCAGAGGTGCAGGCGGCCAGAGCCCTGCCAGCCACAGAGGAGGAAGCTACTGAGCACCCCACGGATGAGGAGTGCCCACACACTGCCAGGGCTGCCTGACCAGAGAGCACCGTCTTACATAGCTGCAGCAATTTCTAGACCGAGTCTTATGCCTGGTCTTGTACAGCCCATCCCAACAGACCAGCGTAGGAGCAGCCTGAAGAGAGCAATTGCAGAAGTCCCCCTTGATAAGCTGTGGCTACACCACCAAAACACAGGACGCTCATGCTGCCTTGCGTTACTGAACCAGGGGGCTACAGCAGCTATTATCTAGGACAAGCAAGAGCCACCCAAATTGGCAGTGGAGAAGGTCTGTCCGTACGGCCCTCCAATTAAATACCTTGTCTCCCCACTCCCCGTGGCCTCTGTTCTTCCCCAGGAAGAGTCCCCAGCCCCGGCACACCAACTGCCCGGGGTCCCCTGCCACCTAACAGCGAGTCTGTGACACCGTCCTGCTTGGAGCTGAACCGATGGGAGGGGCAGGGCGGTTTTGCTGGCGTGTTTACCAGGAGCACAGCTCAAGTTTCCCAGCTGCTGTTTACACCCACAGGGATGTAATGTAATTGGGGAAAGTAAATCAATTGCTATCTGATATCGAACACTGAAGCCAGGCAAAACAAGGGGAGGGCAGCACATCAGCACGGAAAGGCAGTAGAGTTTCCTGGGGAAGATCAGTGGTGTTGAGGGTCACTAAGCTAGACTCAAATTCATCCTTCCAGCTACCAACAGAAAGTACAAATACTGTTTGTTCTGCTCTATAGACGGGGGAAACTGCAGCATCCCCTTGTCTTGTTCGTCAGGATCCCTTCATGCCGTCTGGCTCAGCTGAAGAGCACCACAGATTTTGCTAGAAGGCTATCAACAAAAAAATGCCCCTGTTAATGTACATGTGGCCAAAGGGTTGACTACCTGAGCTATAAAAACAGGTTTATGGCTCTAAGAAACATTGCAAATGAAAGAAACACAAAAAGATCAGGAGCCTTGAAGAACTGGGGATGCTTCGATTAGTGCAATTGCAAATTAACCCCGCTGAAGCCCTCTGCAACCATAAAACAGGGACTTTTGACTGTGCAGCAAACCCAGAAACCACACCTTACCTAAAACAGGTTTTGAAAGCAAAAGTCAGAGTAAGCCCATCCAGAACAGTCTGCCCTTCTCCCTCATTACAACTCCGAACTAAGTTCCAGCATTTCTTGCATCTGTGGGAAGAGACAAGATACTGAGGAAGCCAAAAGCATCCCGATATTTCTGCAGGCATGCCCTCGTGGCTCAGAGGTCAGTCCCACCAGTTCAGAGTGTTCCAGTTGCTGACTTACCCCCTCCAGAGGGCTACAGCTCAACAGGGTATGAATCCATTCTTGAGTTGCTGCAGGTCATAGCTTATTATATTTTAAAATCAGCTTGTGCTATAATGTGGAACTACAATCCATGCGGGCACTGGAGCAGGTACACATCTTATTCTGCAGCACCATCAACTAAGTTTTCTTGTGAACATCAGCCACACTCCAAAAAGGTGTGGAAGAACAAGAAAATGTGGAAATTTTGCTTAAGCTTCCAGCTTTGCGGCGCTAGACTCTTCCTGCTCATAGGATCTTCTCAGGCTTATTTAAGCAAGCTGTTAGAATTCACAACTGTGCTGTGGATGATTGATTTTTGGGGGGAGGGCTGTCTGTTTACAGTCTTCCTTGCACAATTATTTTTAGAAAGCATCATGTTTCCCAATTAGCATCTTCCACATGACATTACCTGCTGCTCTCGTGGACTTGGGCAATGCCCACTGATGTAGCTCCGGGCAGAAGAGCTGTGTTTTCAGAGCCTTAGCCTGGGGAGCCCTCCTGACCCCCAAACCAGTTGGGCACACTGTGATCCTCTCCCTCTCCTTCCAGAGAACCAGGCGTTTGCTGCTTGAAAGACTAAACATAAGAGTCATAGAAGAACATTAAATCCAGCACTGCCTTAAGAGGCCCCTGTTCAAACACCAGGCTGTGCTTACCTGCTCAGTACCTGGCAGCACCGCCAAGATCATAGCCAAGGTTTTAGATTTAAATATCATAACTGCCCTCAAGGGTGCATCTAGCATGAAGTGCCCAGTTATTTTGTTGCTATTGCTGATTCAGTACAGCCTGGTGATATTTCTAATCGTTCCAGTGACTTCAAGAACCTATTCAAGCCATCCACATTTTTGTTAAATTACCTCAAAGGCTCCAAGCCACAGCCAGTTGTGAAGGCAAGTCAGACTGCCCTCAAACATATTAGCAGGGCTCAGACTTTCCTGCTCATCACTTTCCTGCTCCATGCATCCCCCCTTTCTCCATGGGAAGATCTGAAGAAGTGACCTCATTTCCTCGTGCATAAAGCAACATGCCCTCAAATAATTTCTCCTACTACAAGACTAGCTCATTTGTCTTTTAAATGAAACAACCCAATAATCTTGCAGCAAACGAGAACCACCATCAGTTGCATTATCCCCTCGGAGATTTTGGTCACATGTCTTCAGGCTTGTGTTTGCCACAGGGTCTCACAGATGGAAGGAGCTGCATTTAGAGGCAGTATTCAATAGCAAAGGGAACTGGAACGGCTGCATTCCAAGCAGCCTGACCTCTGATTTTCATCAGCGTGCAGAACACTTCAAGGTTGAAACTATAATGAACTGCAGGATGTTTTATTTGTAGAGAGTCCAAATAAAAACGATCCCCAGTTACAATTGCTACTGAAGACAATACAGATCTTTATTGATTTTATGGTTCACAGCAATCACTTCAGACCTTATTTTTCTGCTAAAACAAAATGTTTCATAGCCTTTTCGGCCATGGCCACCGCATGCAGGCCTCCTGTATTTGGCCTATATAGAAGCTGTTTGAGTATTCTGCAGATTGAAGGTCAAGATACCTGCATTGGTTAGAGGCACAGATGAGAAACCTACCCAAATTTTATTAGTCAACAGGAAAATACTTCCAGCTAGACAAGATGGGGAATCCATGTGAAGACACCATCTCTTGCTCTGAACAAATGACTTGTCTTTAGAGTGCTGGAGAAATTTTAAGAGAAGTCTTACACTGGTTAAACAAAACCACACTCCTGGAAAGCAAAGTGAAGTGACTGCATTTGTTTAAAGAGATTGTTCATGGTAGCTATAAATACCTACTCCCTCCGTGTTTTCCCTTTGTAAATCTTAGTAGTATTGATCTTTGAAAAAATGAAAAATCTCACCTCGATACTACATAGAGGAAAACAGGCACCTGACAGGGAAATGTGTTGCTGACCATGACTAAGCTGGGGAGTCAGGGACAGGCTGTGGACCCTCCTGCCACAGTCCTCACTCCACCAAGCTGCAGCCTAAACCCCCAACAGCAGTGGCATCCCGGAGCGAGCAGCTTGCCCACCTTACCATCCAACCTGTGTGCCGCCTCCATGGAGTCTGAACATGCCCATAGAGACCTACAGAGTGACCAGCCCAGCAAAGCCCTTCTGAAACTTTCAGATAATCAAGAGGAGCATTGGTAGCACCTCACCAGCTCCCCACAGCCCTCAGAGCTTTGCTTACTGTACCTGCTATTTCCTTATAATCACAGAGCTGATACACAAGCCAGGCTGTGCTTGTAAGTCAGATGACAGAGTATGCTCCAGGTGCTCCTGCCCAGCGGCAGCACCAGGGGAAAAGCACTGCCACCTCTGCATTACAGCCCTGCCTAAACCCAGCCACACAACAGCCCGGCTCCTGCTCCAGACATCCAGATCACCTCGAGTATTTCTGAAGGAGGTCGGTGAGGAAATTCAAGCTTACGTTCTCCTTGTTATTGTCCTACTCATCCTCAGCTCTTGGCCCTGGCACAGCTCAGTAGGTAGAGCAGCAAGCCCCGCAGCCTGCTTGGGCATGGCTGGAGCGACAGCTGGGACAAGGGGACCACTACCACACTGCTGCCTGTGGGCTGCTGCTTCTCCCACCATACAACCAGCTGAAGACAGACGCTTGTTTCCAGGATGGACAACAAAACCTTGGGCTCTCTGCCCCCATACCTTTCCACAGGCAATGGGGCACCCCCTCACACCAGCCCCCTGGACTCCCAGCCAGAAGCGAGAGCATCACAGCAACATTGGAGTACACCAAAGAGGCCACACTGAGGGAAGGTGGGTCTGCAGCAGAGACCAAGGAGAGATGAGGGGCAGCAGGCTCATCTCTCCCACTGAAGCAGCTTGGTGTCATACCCTGAAACCCCACCAAGCTGCAGCTGTTCCTACCAGCAGCTATGGAAGATGACCAGACCTCACTTGGAGTTGTACCCAAGTCACTTTTCCTGACCCAAACAGCTATGGGAAGTGGCTATTTCCACTTGAAGTGAACAGCATCAACTCACCTGTGAGATAAGCACAGAGGGGAGATGCCCTTACCAATGAGTACCATCCTCCCCACACAGGCACACTGGCTTCCTCTGGGAGCACCCACCATCCAACCCACAAACATGCTTGACCCATATTCCAGCTCCCTGTTGGTACAGCCTCTACCAGGTTTGCAGACTACATTTCAGCTATCTGGCATTTCATTGCAGAAAGAAGAAAAGAAGTAACTTCTTAGCTTTAAGAGAAACACCTACTTCCCTAAAGCCCCACCACAATCCAGCCAGAGAAGCTAACACAGCTGCCGCCTCCTCACCACCGAGCAGCAAGTGCTTCCATATTTGCAAGGGCTGCAGTATTAAACAAAGGCCTGTGCAAATAAGTCTTGGCTTCCCAGCTGGGAAACCACTTGCAAGTGCTGGTCAAGCAAGCACAGAGCTGTTAAAGGTTTGTCACCTCTTGCTCCTGTTCAGGTTCAGTACCCACCCTGCTCACAGCACTCTTGCAGATCTCTAAGGCTATGTTGGCAGGATAGTATTTATCACCTATGTATTCATCTACTACCTGTTGTTAAGAAACAAGGGACTGCCCTGCACTTGCTTGACCACCGCCAAGTACAGTAAGTTCCTGCATATTATTGCAGCAAAAGAACTGGACATATCTGCAGGAAGAGCCTCAAACTCAAGGGAGCATCTCAAATGTTACAGTCAAAGAGCCCCCCCAGTGCAAATACAGAAGCAAAGGGCTCTCCTTGAATATAATCTGTGTGTTTTTAGACTAACAGTACAGCTTTCATCCAGAAATACACCACAAAATACTGTGTACAACCATTTGTGTTCTCTGGTGACCCATGACTGAGATGCCTTCAGGGTGAACTGTGGCATTAGTTAGCAGCATTGAGCAGCTCTGCTGGGTGGACCAGGGACTGCACAGGGCAGCAAGAGGGCGAGGGTGGCAGTACTCCGCCACTCGGGACTGCACAAGATTTAGCAGCCACTTCTGATTAGAGACCTAGTCCCTGTACTTGGGGGGGGGGGGGGGGAGCAGAAACATTTAACCAGAGAAGGAAAGGCTAAGAGGGCTGTGATCTCTTTACATCAGGGACTTTGGATTTTTCAATGTACCAGAAGTTTGAGCTTCTTGGAGAAGCTCCAATTTGGAATTCGTAGCAATGTTTGAGCAGAGAAATTATAATAAGCAGTTATACACTGAAAACTATTACACTGGGAAGGCAAGGCAGTCGCCTTTTTTTTTTTTAAAAAGCCACTTGTAGAAGGTCACAAATTTGTGAGGCATGAAGATGACATCACCCAAGAACACTGGGGTTTAAAAATACAGTATCTTGCACTGCTGGCCTTCTGACTGATTTGGTCATCTCCCCCTTTCAGCACAGACTGCTACAGCAGAGTTCGCCTTTCTGTAAGGACACAACAGATGCTACAGAGAACGCCAGTCACAGACACTCCCAAACCCATCTGCAGCAACTATTACTGGGGCTTCTATTTGTATTAGAAGAGACATTGTACTTTCTCCCTACTCTCCCCAAAGTAGTATTCAGCACAGGTTTTAAAGCAAGGTGGAGCAGTGATAGGCAACTCCACCCTGCTCCACAGATACACATCCAACAAGCTGTCCATCTGTCCTGTGGAACTCAGGCATGTCTCCAATCCAGCTAGCACAGGGCAGTAGCTTAAGGGAGCATCACCCTCCTCTCCTCGCCCAAGATGTTAATTCGTTAACAAGAACCAAGATCCCAAAACCTGACCATCCTGCCTCAAGAACGGCAGGAGAAGAGAAAAGCCATGAGCATAGTCTCAGGAGAAGCAGAACTACAGCTCTGGCAGGGTGGGGGTGCCCGATCCCCAGGGACAGGGCCCCTTGCTTCTCACCTGCTAGCTCATTGCCCATTCAGTGGTAGCACACATTTTTCCACAAAGGGGATGCAGTGAAGGGAATGGTCCATCAGTTCAGTGTGCCTTTGCTCTGTACTGGGAGTCAGCTTGTGCTTATCCCCCCGCAACACCCTCACTAATGAGGGCTAATGCTTAATGAGCTTAATAAATCAAGAGATGTGAAGCAGCACAGCTAAAGGGAACCCAAGCCCAGAGCCCCCGGATCTCTGCTCATCATCCATGCTCCTGCAGCCTCCACCAAGACTAGGCTCTGAGGCCTGGGCCCTGCTCCAGGAATTCAACCATCGCAGCAGCAGAGTCCCCAGTGTGCCTCAGCACGCTCCTGGGCAGCAGCACATGGGCTACCGGCACCTGTCCTGCCAGCTTGTCTTACACAGGTTGGGCAGTGACAGAGACACCAACAGATTCCTTCTGTCACTGGATCTTGCCTTGGCCCCAGCAGACCCTGTTGACATGGCTGCACCAGCACAACCAGGGCTGCAGAGCCGCCAGACCAGCCAAGTCTGCTTCCATGAGCCTACGCAGGCAGGCTTGAAGACAGAGCTGCCTCCTCCCCATGGCCATGCGCAACCACTCCCCAGCCACCCAGCACCTCTGCAGCCCAGAACAGTGAGCAGAGCAGGCAGCAGCAGCTATCAGAGAAGTGCCAGCATAATCCTAGCCCCATGGCAGGTTTTTACAAGTGTGGAGAGCTCTCAATGACAGGAGTCCAGCTTGGCTTTAAAGCCACACTCAGATATGCCATTTCTTCCTGTTTGCCTTTGCCCAGGGGACGCAGAAATAGCAGGTGAGCAAACCCAAGTGGGGGTATCAGTGGTGCCGAGGAGCCCCCGAACCATGCTAACGGCAGACCCAGCAGGACCTGTATCACCCAGCAGCCTGTTTACATGGCTGCACAGACAGGTCCCCCGAGCCCCCTCCTCGCCTTGGGATCCTTTCATTCACACACCACCATGCTGGCTCTGACCCACGCATCTGTCATGGCGGGCACAGGGGGAGGAAGAGAGTCCCTGGCTGCAGCAGAGCGAGGATCCCTGGGAGGGGGCTGGCTGGGAGGAAGGTGAAGCCTTTCTGTGCATACAGCAAACAGTCATGGGGAGCCTTTGCTGCTCCTTTTCCTGCCCCTGGAGAAGGCAGGGAAGCCCTGCTGATACCCTGCCTACACACCTGGGCCACACGGCAGCTAGTCCTCTGCAGAGGGTCATCAGGAAGGGGCTGAGCTCTGAACCATCCGTGCCACAGAGGCAGAGGATTTCTAGACAGCAGACATTTCCATCAGACCCTGCCATCGGGACAGGCCACATGGACTTCCCTGCAACCAGTGCCAGATCTCAGATCTGATAAGACAAAGTGAGACTCAACAGACTGGAGCACATGCTGCCTCACAGAGCCCACCCAGGGCACAGCCTCTCCCTCCAGCACAGCTGGGGCAGCAGAGCAGGTCTGCAGCTCAGCATGCCACCTCTCACAGGGCTCCAGGAAATATGAGGACCATTTCAGTAGTATATGGACCACAGCTTAGCGACTACATATCAGCCAAAAGCTCCTCAGACAGTGAGATAAGCTGCACTGAAAGATGCTGCCACAACAGGAGAGCAACAACCCTTTCTGCTAATGCTGATGCACCAAAGCATCACGCACTTCATCCTCCCGATCCAGAGAGCTGTGCCTGCAGCAGTCTCACCCAGGTGTGGCAAATAAAGCTCACCTGGCAGCAGCAGCCGTCCCAGCACAAGGGATTGTCTACTGGACTTTGACCATGCAGTGGTTGTCAGCGCAGCAGCACAAACACGCAGTGCTCACGGTAGCTCTAACACCATCAGCCAGGAGATTAAAGAGACAAGACTGATCTGCTATCAGAACAGGACAGAGAAAAAGCAACTGAAGACATCTAGATATCTGCATTCCAGAGTATTTTTCAGGTATAGCACTTATGGCAGGCCCCATTCCTCCTTGCTTTTAAATACATGCTATGACAGTCTTGAAATAACAACTCCTTCACTAAGGGGCTGGGGAGTCTGCTACTGCCAACTGCACACTGAAGCTTTTTGTCCAGGCCAGTTTCAGCTCTGTAGCCCTGAGTGTCTGTATTAGAAAGGCCTTGTGAACCACGCAGGACATCCAAGACCACGGGTAACATGCAGAGAGGCAGTGAAGGGAGCACTGGTCTGAACTGGCTGCCACAGTATTACTGTCACACAATAGTGACCAGTCTCTGTACTCCTCTCCCTGTTTAATGCCACCCTTTCTGCAAGTTTTGCTTAGGATTACGGCAGCGCACACATGAATTTAGAGCATAAGTGTGAACCAGACATGAATTAGCCCAAGCCACTGGGTCACAGGCTGCTTTCCCTTTCCCTTTCCCTTCCCCACCAGGGGATGTTAACCTGCTGCTGCTCTGCAAAGTGGCAAACTGCGTGGACCAGGGTTCGGTGCTTAGAGGAGACACTAATATAGGGAATCACTGAGAATCCTCCATTTATCCACTACTATAGCCACTTCTAAGGGCACTCAGGGTATTAGCGTTAATCTTCAAAGTGTTTAGGAAAGCTAGTTTAATTAGGCAGGTCTTACTAGTTTTTCTCCAAGCTAGCAGTTTCTAGAATATCCTGCAGAAGTAAGTTCCACCAGCTAATTATGCATTGCGTGAAGAATCCTTTCCCTTTGCCATCGCTTCACTTTATGCAATGCCACATCACTCAGAGGATGGCATATGTAGATGCTTTTAACTCACTTCTCTGCCACTGTAGAAAGTCCAGGGAATCTTAACACACCTCCTCAAAGTCGCACCCAGTCAAAAAACATATGGCTAGAAACCATGCAGCACTGCTTGGTAAACCAAGTCTGTTCTTGTCTATGTCAAAGCTCAACAACTCAAACTTACTATTTTAGGATATGCTGACCGCTAAAGCACAAAATCAAGTCATTCCCAAGCATTTGTTCACGTGTCAAAGGAGACACATTGCAAGCTTTCAATGTACAGGCAATAAGCTGCATCCTGAGCACAAAATAAGTGCAACAACCCAACCGTTTGCCCTCTCAGAAAGGGGAATTTGTCCATCCAGCATGGTACAAACAGCACAGTTATTCTGCAGTACTTCCCCACATACCTCCCTTTCAGCTCAGCAACCATCCTCTAAGCCCACCAGTAACCCATCTCACTTTTTGTCCAGGACCTTTTTACATTTGCAGGAACACGAAGAGCTCCCGTATAGCAGAATCACACCTAAAGCTTTTGGGCAACCAAGCCCACTGACACTAGTTTGGGTCCAGGGTGCTCAGGGAACAGCAGGAAGGTTTTGCAAAAACTGCACAGTTGCTGAGGCAATATTGGCATGGTCCCACCAACAGACAGTCATGGAAGCAGTGTGGATGGGTTACCATTATTTTAAGTGTACCATTTAAACACTGTTCACAGAAGAGCTGGCCAAGAGGGTGCTGAAAACACTGATGGCAGCCAGCAACTTGTCAACGCAGACTGTGATAACAGGAACAGGGCTGCACTGGTGTCAGCAACAGCCGAGTTCCCCCTAGTATAAAGGGGCTCCTAGGGGATTGCTTCATCCCTAAGAACAGAAGCAGCCAGCAATTCTCTAGCCTACCTAGAAGATCTAGAAATTGCCACCATTGCTGCCAGAAAACCTCAAGGCAAGAGAAGAATTGATTTCTCCATCGCTTTATTCAGCATCAAGATTTTCACCACAGTTTTCAGTTACCGTATCCCAAATTTTACCTGATCCACACAGCAAATTTCTGGCATCTGCTATTCTCACTTGCTCACAGGATGAGATTCCAGCTGTTTTAGGTAAGAGCAAGCATTCAGCAATGCCACCAGGAACAGCAGAGGTGGTTTTGCCAGAACATTATGAAAAACCCTCCCCACACCCAGATGACTAGAAATTCTTTGTAAGCTAAAAACAAACCACACCCTGTACCCACAGGGCCAGAGAAAGCACATGTGTCAGCAGAGGAGACAACAATGCAACACAGCCTCTGCGCAAGGGAGATGGGGAAGGCATCCGGCTGAACATACATCTCCCAGCGCTTACCCAGCCTGTGAAAAAAATCTAACCCTTAGTCAAGGCTGTCTTTCCACTTGGACATTTGCTGTCAGGCAGCCAGCACCCAAGATTTACATCTTCAAAGCTACAATCATCAAGAGGTTTTAACAGATTCAATTGAAACTATTTCCTCCCTTAAGTATGTACAAACCAAGATGTGGCAACATTATGCTAATACTGAAGAATCAAAGTCAAAATTGCTGGGAAACTTCTGTTCACTGAGACACAGGACAAGCTTTGCATGTTAGAGAAAGCTATTCCATATTCTAATTCACAGTTTAACATGGCATTAGTTATAAGATTAAAAAATATCACATGAACAAACACAGAAAAGGCTGTAGCAGGTTGCTCCCTCTCTTCATTAGCATTAAATTTGACAGTGGTTAGCTGTTGCACCAACCAGAACAGGCAACGCTGCAAACCTCTCGGCTGATCTGAAGGAGGAAGGTAAGTCCTTAGAGTCAGAGCAGGCAATTAAGCAAATATTCCAACCTTCTAATCCTTTTGGGTAGGGTACTAGACAGCTTTTGAAAGCATAGCTGTTATTACTGCTTGGATTTCTGAATGCTCCTATATGAACTAACCTATGTATACAGCAAAGCCAAGCTGACTTTCTTCTTTCTCACTAGTTAGGCAGAGAGATACGTAGAGAAACGGCAGCATACATCCCCAGTGACGCTGCTCACACTGTTCACCCAGAGGCCGAGAGTCTCCCAGCTCTGATTTCTTAAGAATTTCAAATATCACAAGCACTTCCAGAACAATGGTCCCTTCTCCCACCCTCCCAAAGGAGGGGGTATCCGGAGCAAAGCTGGCACTTTCTGGAATACCTCATTTTGGGAATCAAGCAGACCATTTGACAAAGGAGCCACTGTGAAATGAAAGCACAACAAATCAAAACGTGAACTCAGAGTCTTCTCCAAGCACATCTGAGGCTCTAATATCTGTGACCTAAATAGCTTCAAGCCACCAACAAGTCTTCATCTTTACAGCTCAGTTTGCTTTTACTAGAGGCTCCAAAAGACCAAATTCCTGGTTCACAGTCCTGAAGAGTCCCTGTAATCTTTCAAGTTGAGAGCCCAGACCACCACTTTTCAGCCACAAATATGGGTAGCAGAATGTCTGGATTCATGTGTGCAGTACCCGTTTGCCCACACCCATGTTCATCAGGTCCTCTAGCTTGCAGAACCTGCCATAAAGGTACTTTGAAGATCTAAGACTGTTAACTAGAACAGGGACACAAGGGAGAGGCTAGTGAAGAGCCCTACCACATCCATTTAACAGATTCAGTTTCTAGGCAACAAAACTAAAGGCACTGTCTTAGTTATGCTGTTCTCATGCCATTTTGTCTGCCATGGCACTCTCAGGACCTAATCCTTTCTGTCCAGCTGTCTTGAATTCGGTATTTGACATGACAAGTCCCTGGCCTTCCAAGGAGGGTTAACAGTAAAACCCAGTCTCCAACAAAAGTATTAAATGTCACTGAACATCCCCTGCTGCTTTCAGGAACCTGCTCAACTGCAGAACAGACTATTTTCCTGCCTTGAAAGCCACGTGCTAGAAGACTTCTTGGCTTTGTTTCCCACTTGCTTATATTTATTCCTGTTTCCAAATGAGCGATGTCCTCTCCCTCCACTCCTTTCAACTTAGCAGTTGTGTAGCTCCAGCTACAAAATAAACACCATCCAAATCAAACTCAGAAATCCTAGGGTTGTTCTGCAGGATGTTCAAAAAAGCTTCCTCCCAGGACTCCACCTGTAAACACTAAATACCGACGAGCAGATGAAGCAGAGCTTTCAGCACTGGCACTTTTGCTTTTCCTGATCTGTTGCACAACACTAAATGGAAGAGGTTAGTCTGACAGGGTGGGAAGGAGATAATTTAGAGTGGCTTGAGGAAGGTGATGAGAATGATCTTGAGTCAGACTGTTTCGAAGTTATTCCCGCAAGAGACAGTTTACCAGAGGTGCTTCTGGAAGAAGCCACTCCTTGCTGAAGCACAGCTATCTGACCTTCCTGAAAAACAGTGTTCACTTGATCTCCCAGAGCTGGATGAGCCTCCAGGAGACACTGCTGAAAGACACCACCCCAGCTTTGGACTAAAGAATTGTAAGCATGTGTCATGAACAGGCTTTCCATGGTGGCTTGTTTAGCAGCAGAGAACGGCCTTGAAAGAAGCCTATCCACAATGCTGCCTCTTCCCATTCATCTTCAGCTTTCCCTCCTAGCACATACAGCAGTTTCACAGGGCTGTCTCGGGCATCTGCGCTCATAGCAGGCAGCACAAAGATCAGTGGGGTTTTTTTTGATTGCAAAGCCCCTGCTCCAAACAAGCACAGAAACCTTTTGTCAGTTATAGAGTAACCTAAACAGTAACTGAAGTGGTGCCATGGAAAAAATGCAGGGTCTGCTGGACTCTTAGTTTGACAGAAAACATCAGTCAAGTACCAAAAGTAATGCAACAGCTACAGTGGGAACAGCCCTGCTTCTTGTATCAGAAGCTTACCAAGTCTAAAGTTTTGGAAAGGAAATTATGGGGCTTTTTGCTGGAGGTCTCAGTCACAATCCTACCAAACAGCTGTGCTACCAATCCTTTGGAGAACATGATCAGAGGTTTCAGCAAGCAGGTGTTGGGACTGTTGCTAACCACGTCCTCCCCTATCTCTTCCCTTTTCCCCCCACCCCCTGCCCAGAGTCCGAGCATTCAGGCAGCTGTTACAGCACAGAAGTAAAGACAACTCTAAAGCATACAGATCAAGAAGTTCCTCCTGCAAGGGCAGGATGGAGTGAACAAGTTAAACTGCTCCTTGCAGAGACTTCCTCACACAACCAAGGATGAAATGGTTTTGGAGAGAACCAGCTCAGACTTTCCAAATAGCTCCTGGGAATAAGGAGCTGAGCTCGCAGCAGTGTTCGGAGGTGGCCTGATCTCGCTCCCATGCATACACCAAGGCAAGTACACTTTCATCAGCTCAGTGAAAAAATCCCACCTCTACATTTCTCTGAAAATTCCAGCCAAACTAGACACTTTGAAGATTGCCCAGTGCTGGAGTTATTTCTCCACTTGGCCGTCTCTCCACACTTGGCCAGGGAACAATTTTGGGCTTGGAACAAATTACTGCATTCAAGCCGCCACTCCTTGTCATGCCAGTTGTCCAACACCAAGACCGGCTGTAGGATGAAATTCATAGTAACAGCAGCTTATCCTTCCCAATGAAATGCCAATCTTTCGATGCAGTGCTTTCCAGGGCAGTCACAGCTCAGCCTTTGCCGTGTTTAGCTCAAAGGGATTGCTGAGAACATAGCTACACTGGCTACCCTGTACAGACTGACACCATGTCAGCTACTTGGGGGTTGGTCAAGCAAGTGCTTTTACCTTAAGTGGCCTTGCAAAACAAGAACCACCAGACAAAAATAACCAAACTGTGATCACGTAGACACAAACCTAGAGCAGCATTTAATTTTGGGGGCACAGTAAGTTTGGGGTCAAGGAGAGCTTATGCAGCAGCAGGTCTCCAGCTATCTGCTCCAGGGGTTCATTTGCCAGAAGGACCCTCCATCAGTTAGAGGAAGAGTATGCCAAGATACACCAGGAAACAGTGCCTCCAAGAAAGGGACACCGCTGGGAGGGAGACTGCTCTGCCCTTGTCACTTCAGTCTGAACCGCAGAACTGCACCCAAGCACAGACCCTCAGCACACGCACACTGCAGTGGTCCCAGCATCGCCTGTAAGGGGACAGTGAACTTGAGTGACTCAGGGTCAACTCCTGATGTCTGTGACACCAGACTGGGAAACAAAACAATCCAATCCCTTCTACATTTTCCTAGAAAGCACTTTCAAGAAAACATGCAGGTTGTTTATGTACCAGAGCCACACTTTCAGAGGAAAAGATACCCCAAGTCAAGTTTCTTGGATCTAGGCCATGCCAGAAGAGTTTGGACAGACATCCTAGATACTGAAGATACTTCATAATCATAGTAAGCAACTAAACACCATGGAGGTCCATCCCTCAGGAGAAGAAAGCTACTCTGAAGTCTTAGCCAGGGTTTAGATGAAGGTCAGGGGAATGGGATGACTCTACCAGAGATCTCCTCTGTACGGCTTCTGGCAGCCAGGCAGGAAAAACATTGTGAACTTGCTGTCAGCAAGAGAATGATACAGCAGGGAGAAGTGCTGTCAAGAAGCTGAAAAAAGGGAGTGCTGAAACTGCTCCCATTACGGCACAGGTTAATGGAGACCTAGAGTGCACACTGCAGAAATTATTTTTCCTCCTCAATATACCTAAAGAAACGACTATGTTCTCAGCTCTGTCACTATATGACAGTGAGAGAAAAATCTCCTTTTATCCCCTAACAGCCTTTCAAAGGCCAAAAACAACCAGAAGTGCTTCTGAAGATAAATTAATGGTCCTGTGGCAAGTGAAGAGGTGGGACACCACCACATAGCTGCCTTTAATTTTCAAGTGTCTGGTTTCTATTGTCTTCCAATCACACGAACCTCAGGAGCTGGAAGCTCTCCTGCTTGCTCCAGCTCTGACTGTGCATTATCCCCCAGTATGTTCCCAGAAATGAGCGGGGCCCAAACGGCTGCTGCCTTGCAGCAACCCACACGCGGGGCTGCCTCAGGGCCCGCTCCCCCCCACGCTGCCTGCGGGGCTGCTGCTCCGCCTGCTCCAATGAGCACCTCAACACCCGGCTGGAGGCGGCCAGCTGCACAAGGATTATCCTCTTGCTGACTTCCAGAGAGGCAAGCAAAGAGTGGCTAGGACAGCCCTTCCTACACAAGCGACCGTTCCCCACTTGCCAGGGCTAGCGTCTTCAGCATGATAATCAGACCAAGAATGAATGCAATCTTCAGACAGGGATGTAAAGCTGCTCTGTTTCTATTACTGTCCCAGACATCCAGAGGACATGGGATGCCTATGAGATGACAGCGGACAAGCTTCATACCAGCAAGCCTAAGTCCTGAGATGGTGAAAACAACTTTGTGTTAAAGCAGCGCAAAAAAAGTCCAACTCCCTTTCAGCAACAGATTCAGTTCTTCTATTCTTCTAGCTGTAACCAAGATGCACAGTACAGCTGAGGAAATAAAACAGTAACAAGTTATTTTGGATACTGTTTTGTAAACAGATGTGTGGCCAGTTATCTAACCGTGGGAACATTAATACGAGTCTGAGAGGGAGCAGCAGAGCACTTGTAGGGTTATTTAACTGCAAGCTTTGAGCAGCTTGCATCATCTCCATCAGTAAATTTCCATGAGTCTGCAATGTCCGCAGCTTATGCTGCAAGACACCTAGAAGAATTTGTGAACTGCCATCTCCCTTGGGTACCACAGGACTGTCCCCTCCTACTCTAGCCACTAACAGACACAACCATGAGGACAGTTAGAGGAGGTATTTCTACAGCTAACTGTTAATTACATTAATTGACAAGAGATCTGACTCAGCTGCTATAGAGCCTGGTGCAAGCTGGGCTTCCTACTCCCTGTAGTGGGAATGCCTTATCCTTGGGGAAAGGGTGTAACAACAGAAGTGAGTCACCTTACACACACAGCAGGCCATCATTTTGACATAATTTATGCCAGGACAGTGTACTGATTTCAGTGTGATCTGTCTACTCTGGCAGGCTTCATACCAGGGAGTACTTTTAAGTGCTTTAAAAAGCTGCCTACAGCTCACTCAGGCACCAAAAAGCAAGACGTGAAAACAAGGAATTTGAGCAACATAAAAGGCACGGTCTTCTGCACAAGTTAACATAGCAAGCATTAGTGTGTATGAGATCCATGGACAGAAGACCACGATCGACACTTGGGAGATCAAAAGAAACACTGAATATAGAAGCACAGTATTAGATGGGCAGCACAACAGATAATATTAACTCAGCCAAACTGCTCACGCTCCCCACTGCAACACGAGTGTTACAGCAACGGAGCCAAGGGACAGCAGCAGAGCTCAGAGATGGGAACATAAAAAGCAGGCCTACAGAAGCAGGCCAGAGAGTAAAAGCCCTTCTCCTTCCACCTTCACCTTACAGTGGTTCACCGTTCCCCACCACACTCAGTGCTGAACACCCTGCAACTCCAGCTATTGCCTGTGACCACGTGCCGGGTGGTCACACAGCCATGCCACAGCAGCGCGAGGTGCAGGGAGCTGCGGGATCTGAGGTTTGTTAACATTCAACTAATGAAGTAGAGGACAGAAGATCCATAATTTGTGGTTTCCCTAGGTCAGGAAACCAAGCATGTGGCAATTTGCAGTACAAATATTAGTATTCTGTTAAATTAAGTACCACCTTTCCTGAGAGCCAGGATCCTATCTAACTGAAATACAACACACCCCCCAAAATTGCTGTCCGACAGGATACACATGTCTCTGGGACAGCACAGTCTCTCCCCTCCGACTATTCAGTTTGAGTGACAGTTTTAGAAGTGCTCCCTGTTCAAAGTTAAGGGAAAGGATTCATATGCTGTGGCAGTGCAGAAGGAAATGCCCAGATACAACCATTTCAGGTGTTTTGAACGAGCTGGTAAATTTTGCACAAAAGCATCACTACACCTAAGTTCTGCAGACACTTAGATGTGTATGCACACACACAATTTCAGGAAGTAGTCAAGAAAGCATTGGGAAGTTGAGTACCACCAAACTAAAACAACCCTTCAATTTATTGTCTTAGAGGGCTCCAGCCTGATCTTTCTCTTTGCTTGCTTCTGCAGTGATCGTGAAGTATGAGCATGATTTAAGGGAAATTTTAACACAGTATGAATTCATACAATCACTGGAAGCCTCGCTGTACCAGACTGCTACTTTTTTCATCAGGAAGTTCAATTCTAGGATGTTCTGTCCTTTGCCTGTCCAGCTAGATTCCAGTAGTAGCCCTCGTCATTACTACATGTAGCACTCTGAACACAGAGAAAAGCACAACAGCATTTAAAGCTAGAGACGGGTTCTGGTAAGCAAGTGGTCTTGCAGTTCCCAAGTCCAGGATGTGACCAGAGAATGCTCTCAGGAATCTGACTAATGAGAGAACTGCTTTACGGTTTAATTCAGCAGCCCCTGCCAGAATGAACAAATTTACCTTAGGCTTTGGTTCTTGCACATTAGATGCAAGAAGCTTCAAAACATTTAAGTTATTTGACACTTCCTTTAGATTTCACATATACAACGTATATCCTCCGTGCATCAGAACAGTCATTAGTTTCTATTAGGTACGTAAGTGTGAGAGCAATACAGTGCAAAGAACAATGGCATGGAATAATAATTGCTTCTGAAGTTTTAAAGCTATCAGTCTGGTTGTGGTAGGCGCTAAGTCAGACTCCATCCTGCGATGTCCCACTGTCATTTTGAGTGTTCAGCCCCTTAACAGAGAGGGAGGCTGGCCTGATGGCTCCCTGAAGGTGCCAGGGAATAAGATGACAAGCTGAACCCAAGAGCAAAACAGAAGGCACAGCCCAAAACTCTGGAGGGAGATTACACTTCAAAAAACACCCAAACCACAACTACGCATAAGTTACCCTACATTAAGACAACCCAGCTGTCCCCCTTCCCATCCCTGTTCCACTTACTGCTAGTGAGCGCTGCAGATGACTCCGTGCAGCCTAACAAGGTGAGCAACAAGCACTTGCTGCCTCTCAAGGCCAGAAATACAACCACAACCTCAACACACAGTTAAGCAACTGTGTTCCAAGGAGCATGTGCAGAGCTGGAATCACAGCACTTGAACGTAGTCATTTCCAATACCTTTGAGAACAGCGGCCCAGCTTTTCACGCCCTGGTACCTAACAGGCAACCAAGTACCAATTCAGAAGTGTATTAAGCATCCTGCTTTCTGGAAGTATTTACCAATACTAGAAAAATTAGACCTCCTATTCAGAGACTCCTTACTAAGGAAATTCACTCACTTGTTTTATCAATGAGACTCCACCATAAAGTCAGCTAAGAAAGTTATTCATAAATCTCACCCATAAGAGGAAAAAGGAACTCTTTATCTTTAGGTTTTTGGATACTGGAACATGCAGAAACTGTACAGAGTTCCCATATGCACAAGTTCCACTGCAGAACATGCAAAGTTCCCCCTTCAGCAGATACTGCTGGACAATTTCCTTCCTACATTTATGATTGTAGCTATGTGAAAACCCTAGTTCTGATCTTTACCACTTAGAGATGCAGGAAAACAGCAACCAAAGGACCAGCCTACAGAGCCGAGAGCTGCAGTCAGTACTTCCCAGCAAGAGACACTTCGCTGGCAGCCTACCGACCCTGTTCGCTGGACCTCGACGCATGACGTAAGACAAACTCCCAGTCAACGCAGCCGTAAGCAGCCACAATCAAGAGCTGTGCTGAGTTTGGCACGAATCAGCTGCGGTACGGATGAACAGGCTCAGAGAGCCTCAGTACAGGAGGCCAACTGAACAGCATCCAACTGTCCCTTCAAATAAGAAAGGCCGTTAGTAACTTGAACCCAACTGCGTGGAGAGAGTAGACAGAATACATGACCATAGGTCTGCGCATGTCACAGCACGGTGTGCACAGGTATTTCCTAAACCAGCACAGACCAGCTTCCTCCTGCATACACTCACTCTCCACGAAAACCTCAAAGGACTTGGAAAACCTGGGCAAGGGCTTAAGCATGAGTTGCGGCTTTGGGGACTTACTGCAGGAGGTTACGCTGCCTCTGTGGCCAGGTGTGCAGATTTTCAAACCTACTAGCTCTCTGCAAGCTTCTTGCAATCCTGCAAACACGATTAAGCACCAGCCAGTCTTAACACTGTTGAAGTTAAACTGACAGTTCAGCTTTCAGCACCAGTAGTTCAGATCAAGAAATGCATCTGACCGTATTATCCAGCTATGTTTCCCTTCCATCTTCGAAGTTTCTCAGTGTTGCACAAACCACAGTGCAGCAAGTCTGCCCATATCATGCAAATACTACTGACACAGAAGTGATTCACATCCTTGAAGTGTGTCACTACTGGCTAGACAAGGAGATCTTTAAGACTGAAAACAGCCAAGTGCCGCCCTTGTCCGCCTTGTGTTTGCCCTCCATATGACACCCATTAGTAAGCAGTGCTCAACCTGAGTGGAAAGAGCCCAGGCAAGCGCAGACCTTGGGTCACTAAGGTATCTTCCTTCTGCTGAGGGGTTAGAAAAGAACGGACAAGACTTAAAAAAGCAAATGCATTTTTCTTTAAAGGAAAGGGAAGGAGTCCATTATCTTTTGCCACTCACTGACCAGCAGTTACTAAGAGGTCAAGAGACACCAAGAAAAGAGTCCTACTCTATCATTCTGAAGCATGGCAGCTTAGCTAGATGGGAACCTGAGGCTTCCAGACATTCTTAAGTAACTTCACTTTTAGTCATCTACTTAAGAGCACCTGACAGCTCTGCATCATCTACTTTTCTCTGTAACGGTTTGCTTTGAGCACAAATCCGTATCTTGTTAACCTCCATCTCTGGGTGATGTTTGCAGGAGCTCTGTTTACCTTTGAACAAGTATACATGGCCATTGCTGCTACAGGATCAGGCAGCTCTAGTTTCGAAGTCTTTATCAGAGATCACACAAGACAACCTGATTTTCAGCTCCAGGTCCCATCTTGCAGCATGCAATCTGTTGACTTACGATCTGAACAAGCACTTGGTGTCACAACCCTTAACTGCTGTTGAAAGAATGCCTGAAACTTCAGTGCTGGAAAGATGCCCAAACTTGTAGCAATTTTCACTACCTTATTTTTCAGGCAGGAATGCCATTTCCCTTAATATCTCAGATACATTTTGCAGAGTTATTCTGCAAAAATTGTCAGTGCCCACTCACTCTTCCCTTTTAAGTTTGGATACTGCTTACCATCCTGTAGGTGACCATCTTCTACAAAGATATCTTTTAAAACTTGTTTGAATGACAGGTATGTGCCCTTACGTCTAAATTTCAGAGAACTCAGTAGAAGAACACATTAATATGCAGGATATTAGGATTTATGTTTCTGTTCCCATCCTCAAGTACTCAGCCTGCCTTGGCTAGCACCTCAGTTTTTCCTCCTGCAAGTGCATCAATTGTTATAGATGCCAGCCAAGCCAGCCTGAGGGATTCAAGAAACCTGCAAGTACTGACGAAGGGGTTTGGTGTGGGGGAAGAAGATATCATACAATGCAATTGCAAGGTTAAAGCATCTGCACTGAAGTCCAAGGCGGTCAGCGTAGCCCTGCCGGTGGAAGCAGGCAAGAGGCTGCAGACCAGGAGCAAGGAAACCTGGTGCACTGGCATTTGCATAGCTGCGACAGAGGAGGGGGTCTCTGCCTCTCCTGCTGACCTCTTGCTCCCCAAAGCAGCACACCACTGATCTGGTTTTCCTTTGGCTTTGTAACAGCAGCCATGGAAGAACCAAGCAGAAAGCAGGCAATGCCCAGAGATTTGTCGCTCATGAGAGCCGCTCCTGTTCAGCCCATTCCAGAGCTGGATGATCCCATTCCTCACCAGCAAGAGTTACCTGCTAGAAGCAACAGGGAAAGGAGAAGAGCTTCCAAGCTCCCGCACGGAGGACCATTAATTCAGTCAGGTTCTTCATATTTTTGAAAGACAGGGGTACAAAAGCAGCCTACACAGCATCTTCTAACAAACTCACTATATATAATATAGTGAGTCTTCTAACAAACTCACTATATATATATATATATAATTCAGAACCTAGCAGTGGAGATTATATGGTGGTCAGATTATCTGATGTATACTCGGCATTCAAGTCTGCCAAAAGTCATCACTGGCATAAGAACAGAGCAACTGAGAATATCAGATCATGGACGAATCCACAGAATTATCCCCAGTTAGCCTCCTAGGGCACAAACAAGTTTGGGGCATAAGGAACTCCGTGCAGAGTCATATTCTGAAAGAATAAGCCATTTCACAGCAACTTGCTCACGTAGTAAAGGAATTTGTTGGGGTTAACTGTGTTTAGACAAGCCCATGAGTAAGGACAGAAGGACTAGTTTCCTTCTAGGAAGCAATCTATTCATAGCCTTTAATGGAAATCTCCAAATACTTTGGAATTAGCTGTTTTGCTGTATTAAGGGAAACTTCATCTTACCCTTCCCATAGATGAGGTAGTTTTCTACACACACTGAAAAATGAAAGCATGCTAAAATTACAGCCAAACTTTACAAAGCATGCATAATTTGTAGATGAGCTTTTAATTCTTTTCCTGAATGACATCTGTCTGCAAACTGTAGTCCTAAACAATTTCAATCTTAGACCTTTATGCGTTCATTTTCTCCTCTCTAGCAACTATAGTGCTAGAATTCTTAGAGTCAGGTGGCCTTGGTGTGGATGGCTCCACAGCCCTTGTAGCAATCAGGACAGATGCAACCCATATCAGGAGAGAACTAAAGCATTTCCCACCCTCTACAGTTTTTAACCAGTGTTGGTTAAAAAGCAGGTTTTAGCATCTTTGGCCAGACAGCTAGCTATTTTAAGATCAACAGCACTACAAATTAACATGATTCAAATGCAACTGGTCTTCCAGTCACATTTTCCTCCTAAACAGGACACTAATCAAAGATTCCAAGGGAAGAGACAAGGTGAAAAACACTTTGTCTTCATGCTATGAGCTGCTCTGGCCTTTCATCTTAAAACCCCAGCAATTCAGAAAATAAATTAGAAAAAGAAGAGGAGTCTGTCAGCAGAACTGCTGGAAAAGTTTTGATCCTTTCAGGAAAGCAGCCAGAAATTTTGCACACTGAAAAAGTCAACTTGTTTCAGCTTCCACGTTACATGAAATTTTATTCCTTTTGTCTGAATACAAGGCTGCTTGGAGCACAAGGGAGAAGACGTACTATTGCGCTTGCCAAGCAAGTGCCAGCCCCGACAGATTACAACCCAGAGCAGCCCAAGCCAAGCCGTGCGGGTTCAGTGCCCAGGGTCCCTGCTGAGCAGCAGGGGCTAGCACCCAGCAGTACGAGAGCACCCCAAACTCACCCCCGAGCTCCAGATATACCCCACATACAGGCAAAGTCTGATATTAGGGAGCGGGCATGCAGATTAATACAAACAGAACAGTTACAGATAACATGCTTCTGTGATAATGATGACAAAGCCCCTTTATCAAAAATGACAGATAATTGGAAAGCATTAGCTACCTGCTTGACAGGTCAGGCACTGAAGACCATCCTGCCTCACATTAATCAGCAGGAGATTAGCTAATATTTGAGTAGGCTGTTACAGCTCAAGACACAGTATCAAGTACACTGTGCCATGCTCTCAACCAGACTCCTCACACAAGAAAATAGATAAAGCTGAGGTCAAATGCATGGAAGAGATCGTACAGAGCAGAACACATCCTCACACACAGTCTTTGCGGTGATAAGTCATGGCATTTCAGGAAATAAGAAAGTTCCCAGCGTTTTAGCAAAGAGCAGAATTAAGCCATGAAAGACGACCAGTTCTCTGCTACGTTACCATCTCCACTGAGCTCATACATGAGGGCATACAAGTCAAATCCTGTTGGCTGTCATGATCTCATCGCATAGCTCTCAGCAGCCCAGCTACCCCATTATGTGCTTAAGTATTCCCACAGCGGTGTTGGAAAGTCTCAGAAGTGTTGGAAAGGCAAGAGACCCCAAAAAGTTCCTTGAACTGCCACCCTGGTGATACAACAGCTTTTTTGGCTGATGCCAGAGCTAGCTAGGCAAGCTCAGTATACCTGCTACCCAGCCGCAAGCAGCACCAAGCCCATCACGCTGTGACTGGAATGCAGCCTAGTGGGTCCTTGGGTTTTTAGCGTCACAAATGTTTGTTAACAGGGCTCAAGTGAAGCAGCGCAGCAATAGCTGGAGATTTTGGGCTTCCTGCCATTTATTTATTTTAAGTAAGTGAGCTCAACAACAGACACGGCAATGAAGATAGATAGTTTCAAGAAAGCGGTTATATTACACCTCTTCCGCCATCGCTACTGAAGCAACAGCCTTAAAATCGCAGCTGTAATTCAGGCTCATTTAAAAGCTCTGTATCTTCCCTGAAACCTATTGAGCTGTTCTGCTTTCTCCTCCCAGCTATTGATTACTGGGGTGAGGGCGAATATTAACAACGGCCTCCCAGCAACTTTTTCAGTGATGCCATAGCTTGTGACATCACGATTGTCTCCATGGCGACACAGCAACACAACTGAACCCAAACAGGAGGAGGCTAATTAGAACAAGAAAGCTCTTTTGTGGTTGGAACCATAGTAATTGACAGAAATAAGAGAAGCTGTTATAGAAAGTACATCATTCCAACAATAAAAACCTTGCTTTTAGTTTGCCAGGTGAACCTAAAACCCCCAAACCATGGCTAAGTATAAAAAAGGCCTTCTAGACTGGAAAACCCACAATATCATTAGCTTCCCTCCCAGCTCTGAAGAACACTGAGCACAGCCTGGATCAGAGAGATCATTTTTCCTCTCCCCTCACGTCAAGTTCTCCTTTCCATTGTAGCCTGCCCACATGCTTAGGAGGCTTCTCAGCCCAACAAGCTCAAGCAACGCCTCCCAAATGCCTTTCAACTTGCTACAATTAGCATGCACGTGCGTGTGTGGGGGGAACACACAAAAGAAACCAACCCAAGGCCACCAATCCATAGTGACTCATGCCAGCTAAGACTCCACCTTCAAGGATGAAGCACGCTCAGGACTTGAAATAGATGATACGAACAAGATCCGGACACTCTAGGTATCTACATCGTGTTGTTTTCAACCTCCAAATCAATGAGGCATACAGGAGCAATCCCTGCTAGCGTAAGTTAAATCGTTACAGTGCTGTTGGGGGCATGTTAAGCCAAATCTGACTCCCTGACTGATCTCCACTCTCCACCCTACAGTGCATGTTAATCAGGAAGCACTTGCTGCAGTCCAGGAGATAAGGCGGCAACTGCTGTATTGCTCCAGGGTGGCCAGGAGCAACACAAAGCTCGTAGGAAGTCCCCAGGGCAGAGCAGCTGTTTAGGGTGTACCACAATCAGTCTTTAAGCCTTAGGCACCTCTACTTTGTCTACAGATTCAGCCCATTAAATACTAGCTACATTCAGGAGTACATTTACAGCATTTTTCTTTTCTCAAGCAAGCCTGAATGCTGCAGCAGGCCATGAATAAGCTTAGGGTATACTTTCCAAGAAAGCAAGCTTGAAGGTGTAAGCCACAGCATGAAGTCAGCCCACGTGGAGTGAGGAGAGCTGCACCCCGCACAGCAGCTCGAGCGGAGCGATACTGAAGACGCCCATGACTGGTGGTTAAATCTTCAAGGGTAACGCTGCTTCCCATAGCTGCAGCGAGCAGACCTACTCTGTTCCTCTCCTGCGATTTGATGGGAAAGAGAGGCACGTCACCCTTGGCAGGGGAAACGGAGCACACGGGTCCCTAGGACTGGCAAGCTCATGGCATGTGGAGGCTGGGCAGTAATCAGGTTGGCAGCTGTTTTGTGATAAGGGGCACAGCTGGGTAAAACTCTAATTGAGCCAGCTTAAAAAAAAAGTGATGCTGAAAAGCATCACACCTTAAGAATTAGCATAAAGTAGATTTAACAGGTACCCTGAACAACAACTGCAGCAAAAGCAGTTCTCAGTCATAATCCATCCAAGTGAGAGTCTTTGTACACAACGCTTTTGCTAGCTGCTGCCTCAGCCTGGTAAAGTTATTTCACGTGCAACAGCAGAACTTGAGTTAAGGCATTAACAGTGACCAGGGTTCCTGCTAGGATTCACCCAGCCGTTAAAACGAGCCATCCTGTGGCACGCTTCTGAGAAACAGGACAATGGAACTTCCTCAAGCCACTGTCACCTGTGAACACAGTTGGTTCAAGCAGCAGATGCACACATTCCTGCACACTTGCTTCTGCAGGACAGCACCTGAGTGGCTCCGGTTTTCACAAGCTATAGTTCTACCCTTCGGAAAGGTTTTGGTTCATTCTGGCCTCAGTGTTCCTGGAACTCCTGCACCCAGAACTGCAATCACATCCACCTGCTGTCTGAGCACATACCATCACCCATACCCAAAGCATGTTTGCTAACTGAGCAAGAACTAGAAGAGAGCAGAAAACATGATGAAGTATGAACCAGGCCTTGCAGCACTGGAGAAAGACAGAAGGGAAAGAAACCTGAGAGAAGCAGAAATAATGACTTCGGAAATAACCAGCCTCTGAAGTTATTTTTAGAGCTGCCTCCCCCAGCACCCAAGATATTCAGAGCCCTTGAAAAAAATAAATCAAAGGTAAGCACACAAATAGCAGTGCCAGAAGAAAGCAGACAGTGCTTCAAAGTTTACTGCTGTCACAACACCAGCAGCCTAAAAGGCTGGCCCAGTTCTGTCCTTTGATTCGAGAAGGCCTCATTAGTCTGAGCTCCGCTTTGCTCCACCACAGCAAGCTCACAGGAACTTCACCAGCTCCACTGGCGTCGTGCCACACGTGTGCTGGGGGAAATAACGAGCGCTGCTCTGTGCCTGGGGCCCGCAGCAGGACGGCTGTCAATCTGCTGTCGGGGAGGACCGAGCACAGCACTTTAAAGAGGGAAAACGCCAGACAGGCACTTTCATCCTTGCTTTTTAAAGCCTGCTGTTACTTAACACCCAAGATGAGGGGTCAGGCAGAGGTTCCTCTGCGTGCTCGACAGCCCTCTCCCCTTCCAGCTCAGCCACCCCTCAGACAGGGCCGGCAGAGGAGGGCCGCGCACCCCACCGCACCTGACCCGGGGCAGCTCACCGGAGCGCCGGCACGGCTCCCGCGCCAGCGGGGCTGGCCTCACCGCCGCGGAGGCTCAAAGCGCAGCGCGGGGCCGGCGCCCGTCGGGGCGTCCCCCCCTCACACCGCCCCCGCTCCGGCCCGGAGGGGCTGCGGGGGCAGCGCCAGCCGCTCGCAGCTCCTTCTCAGGAACCGGAAAAAACGGCGAAGGCCGGAGCGTCTCTGGATCGGCGCTCCCCGCCGCCCGGGGGCAGGCGGCCCCGGCACGGCCCCGCGGCGGCAGCGGCCACCCGGGAGCAGGCCCGGCACTCGCCCGGCCCGGCCGCTTACCTCGCCCTACGGCCTGCTGCAAAGAGCGGCGGCCGGAAAGCGCGGGCGGCGCGAGGGGAGCGGCGCGGGCCGGGTCGGGCCCCGGGGGCTGCGGCCGCCGCCTCCCTCCCGCCGGGCACGGCCCGCGGCGCTCCGCGGGGGAGGAGCGGCCCCGCGGCGGGGCCCGGCACCACACCCGCCCTGCAGGGCCCGCTGCCCCGCACGGCCCGGGCCAGGGCCAGGGCAGGGCCCCCGGGCAGAGCCAGCGGCGCCGGAGCCGCGCAGCAGCAGCAGCCCCACCAAGCCATCCCACGGGCTTCCGCAGAGACCGCGGAGCGGGGCAGCCCGGCTCTGATGTATGCAGCCGTGAGAAACCCGCCCTGAGGCACTTCACGCAAGCCCTGGGCATCTCCCAGCCTCAGCCCGCGGCTGCTGGGGAGCCTGGAGGCTGCCGCGCTGCTGTCCGTGCTCCCCCTGCTCCGAGCGAGCTCGTACTGCAAACGCGCTGCCTCCCTTTTTATTTCTTAAGCTTGCAGGTTTCTTCAGTCCTGATGCCACATTGACATCGTCCCCCTGAAGCACTATGGAAAGGAATTAAAGCATCACACAGATGAACGGCCAAAAGTCAGGGATACCTCCCAGCGAATTGATGCCCACACAGCGACCAAGCGGGTCAGATGAGACACAGGCCCGTCACAGTGGAAAGCACACAACTGTGTGCAGGACTCGCACAGCTGCCAGGGAACAGCATTTGCACCAGCAGCTTTACACAGGCAAGAGGACTGATGACAGGTAGCCATACAAGCTTTTTGTTTCCCTTCCCCCAAAGAGCCGATTTTCCCCAATCAGCCCGATTCAGTATTTGACTTGAGCAGGAACGACTCCTGTGAGAGAGCAGGGCTGTAAGAGCCTGCCTTGGCAGCCTCCCCTTAGCAACCCGGAGCATTTTGCAGCACTCATCTCCAGTAAGCACATTAACAGAGCAGCGATAAAAGCTAATGTGTGGCATAATACCACTATTAGCAGCGGCAGCCTCCAGAATGCCCTAGAAGATTGCAGGGTGACAGTGAGATGCAGACATTGGAGCCCAGTGCCAAGTGCAAAGGCCAACAGCAGCAGCGCTGTGGCCAAGGCAACAGGCTGCTGGTGAGCAGCCCTCTGCTTCCCGGCATCCAGGATTTCCCTGCTCAAGGCCTTGCTCTTGGCACACTGCAAACTTGAGGGTCACTGAAACTCAATGCTTTCGAATCAAAGTAGCTACTTTGTCCAGGACCAGAGCTCAGGAGGTGCAAGCACTGTCCAAGACCCTTTTTCTTCCAAGGGATCAGAATAAGCAGCTGTTCAGGCACTGGGAAAAGTTCTCCAGCTCTATTCTACTTGTACCCATCTCCCCAAACCCACCTTCTCTCCTGGAAAGCCCCAGTCCATGCTGTGTACAAGGCTGGGCATTACTCCAGCTCCACATTGCCGGGGAGCTTGCTTTGCTCAGAGTAGCAGCGCTAAGAGGCCAAAATTCCCAGTCTGGGACTGCTGCTGGAATGGCAGGTCAGTCAAGAAAGTGCTGGTAGCCATTCAATAGAGCGTACCAAAGCCTGGAAGAATTCCTGGATAGAAGTGTCATGATTCAGGACCTCATGTTTGGGCCAAGCTGAGAGACTGAGAAAAGTCTCAGGCTTCAACCAAGGAAGAGAAGGCTTCCCAACAAAACAGTTACTCAAGTGACCTTACAAGAGGCCAGGGAGACCAGCTCTACAATAGCGTGCTGGCTCACGAGCTGCCCTGACACATGCTGTTCTCCACAAGAGCAGCACTGACTAATCTGGCAGCTGAGTGGGCAGCGGCACGGCTTCTAACAAGGGCCTTCAGAAGAGGGTCCAGGAACCCCCTTGGGGACAACCCCACAGTAGCCTCTGGGACACCTTCCCTATCTTCAGACACAGATAGTTGTCTTATGGATAAGGCCTAAGAGGGATGTAATATCCATGCTTTAACTTCCCAATTTTAACTTTCAATGTAATGCAGCTGTAGATATGCACTACCCAGGTAGGAAGTTTTAAGCTTGGAGATACCTCTTGAGCACAGCAAATGCCCTGCTGGCGCTCCGTTCAGTTAGGTCCTAAACCACTCCCAGAATATAAAAAATAAGACAAATAATTCTCTTAGAAGTTTGACTAATCTTATGACAACAACTGGCAATAAAAATTCCCTTTTATCAACTTAAACACCTTTCAGCTTTCATCAAATATCACCTTGCACTAAGACAGTGCATCAGCAGAAAGGCATATGCAACTTCTAATCTTTGCTTTAATTCCAGCTCTGACAGACTCGCACCACAAGTAAGAATTTACCTTTGAAACATTCACCACTCAAGTTTCTTGGTCAACTTCAAACTGGAGAGACAACACAGTAGCTTAAGCTTTGATCTCTTAGAACTAGGTTCAGAAGAAGAGATCATTGCAGTGAAACCTGGATGTCTTAATGAAGAGCGCACAGACTGATAGTCAACGTGTCCTTGATGCAAATACTAGTGCTAACATTTAAAATTTATGCATCCTTACACTGTTCCCCTTTTGAGCACTGCTGTCTGACGCAGCAAGCTACAGCCTCTCTCAGGTGAGTCCCTTTTAAAGAGACTGGTTTCACTTCCTTGGTGTTGCCAGAAGAGCTGACAAACTTAACCCCCAGAGACCCTGTACAGCAGCACGGATAACCAAGTTCCTGTGTGCGCCGTCTGCTAAGACGAAGCAGCAGCAGGCAGGCTGCAGTACTCACGCAGGTATCGGACATCCTTCCTGCATCCCAGTATGTGCACGTGCCCCTCTGTGCCTTTACTGGCAATTTCACAGTGCAAGACCAACCCCGCCACCAAGAACCCCAGGGGAAGTAGGAGAGAATCAGAACTCGGCTGTCTTCCTTCACAGTATTTAAATGCTACAAGGAAATTTGGGAAGAGGCCTGGCAGCGCACAATCCACAGCCCTGTCCTCTACAGATGTCAAACAGAATCTCGAGTCCTGGGGGACCATTACTTCCCCCAGGACGGCTTGTCACCTATCCTTAATAGCAGACTAGCAGCTCACATTGTGGTATGTAGACACTGGTACTGCCCTACGTTATGTTGCCCATAAAATTAGAGACCGGACTTGTGCAGGCAGATGTATCTGAGCAGCTACCTCACTGTTTTCAGTGCAAATTGCAAATGCTTTTGAAATGGTGCCTTTTGGATGTACAAGCCAGACCCTGGCAGAGCCATGAAGCACAGGGCTAAGGGCCAGGTCAGGACTCCGGCTGTGGGGCTGTTGTTCCCCTGGCCCACTGCTTCTCCAGGGGACAGAAGGCTGACTTAGTGTGCCCATCTGCACCAAAGGGCCAGCAATTCATTAATTTTGCAAGACAAATTGAAGTGGACAGAATTCCCACTCTCCTCATTAACTAGCCCATCTGCAAATAGTTTAACTTCCACTTGCTTAAAGGCAGCTTGTGTCAAACACCCTGGTGTCATTCTGTCCCCCGCTTCTCCCTTTCTCCAGGTGGCAGGCTGGGATGGAGACCAGGAGAGAAGGGAAGGATAAACTCATTCTTTTATGAGCTCTTCAGAGGTACCCAAGTTCACCATTCTCATCCCCAAGCCCCAACTACAGCCTTCACAGAACTTTATCCGACAGCCTGAACTCTAATCGCCTTTCAAAGCAAACAGCAATCATACTTAGTACTTCTCCCCTTTTAAAATCTGCTCTGATAGGAAACAGACTGACAACTTTTCACTGTAGAAATTAAAGTGGATTTTTTCTTGAACAAGGCTATTCGCCTGCACAGCCTTAATCCTTCCAGCTCACATATGTTACTGTAACTTGCACTGCACTGAATCCAATTATGCCACCTCAATCCATTACAAAATAGTTGAGGCTGTTGCACAGAGCAAAAGTATCAGCTGAGAAGACAAAAACAAGCCCTGCCGCAGCACGCCTTTGCAGCCTTACTTCGGCAGGCAGGCATGTAGTGCATTATTAGGAAAACTAAGTGTCACAGAGTGACTTTTACAGGGTCCGGTGAACAGTTCACTATTTGAGGCTGGACTCAAACAACAGGAAAATCTATACGGGAGACAAGAACTGACATACAGTTATTTGTAAGTGCCTGGCAGTTATTAGTTATCCATTAAAAGCTTTTGAAATTATATTGCTCTGGCAACATGCACAGCTAAGAATGAGCTCACAGAACAGCAGGTCTCCCATGCATTACACATTAGGCTGGAGCAGCAGATGAATAACCTTGAGCTAAGTAGTCAGAAGTGTCCACAAATCTAAACTGCATGCACAGATTAAGCAACTGAGTATCCAACTACTGACTCACACACAGCTGCAAAGCGAAATGCAAGCTCTCCCCAGCAGCTGACAATGTTTGCCCCGCCAGCTACAGGGCTGGGACACCAGCTACAGCCGATCAAGTTCCACAAAGGTACCTGTTGGCCTCGGAGTGCTCCGTGGTTTACCAAATCCCATCGCATTCTCAGTATTCTCCAGATAGTCAATCCACATACAACAGAAATCAAGTTCTTCCATTATCACCTTTGCTGACAAGGATCTGGCAGGGGCTGCACAGGGTCTTCTTGTCCTTTCAAAACGGGCACACTGCATAGTAGTTACGCCCCAGCACTTCAAGGGCCAAGTTACAGATCCCAGGGCCTTCAGCTACACCAAAACCTCTTATAGGGCCACTACAGAAGTGGAACAGAAGTAGCAAGCTATAGATGCAAAAATAGCATATAGCAGTTTAGCACTTGCACCTTAAAGACAAGCTTTTAGGTTTTCCACAACTGCAACATGTCAGCCAAATTCTGCAGATAACCTTCTTCCAAATATCTGGGTACCACTGCAGAGTACGCACACATAAATTATCTTAATCTGAAAGACAAGCAGGCTAGATGCGTTCACTAGTTAGGCTTACTTTTCTCCACACGTTCAAGAATGTGTAACTTCATAGCACCAAATTCCTGTTGGAAGAGCAATTACCAGCTAAGTAATTTGGACCCTCTGGAGTCAAGTCTGCCAATTTACACGAGTTGGCAATCTGGCTTGTTATCATCCCACATGATTGGAATTTATTTCAGGATCCAATGCCACATGCTGTGGGTGGTTTTTTTTTTTTCTTTTCTTCTTTTCCTCCCCCAAGTGGCAAGTTACAGCCCAGGAGTTAGAGATCCTAATTCCATTCCAGTCTCAAACACACGTTTCCTGCACAACCTGGGGGTCAAGGTCTGTACCTTTGCAGAATAAGTAATATTAGTCCTACCAACAGCATCCTGGAAACAACCCTCCTTTTTGAGCCTCCTAATGAAGACTGGGGTAGAAATTAAGAGCTATATTTACTTACTGCTCAAAACCAAGCATAACATGCCCACCCTCCAACACGGCACACCGATACCCGAGCTACACCTGCAGTTAACTTCAGAGGCATTCAGCCTAAACCCTTAGACAGGGCAGGGCGGCTCAACACCGGGGTGCAACACCAGGCAGCCTCAGCCAGGACCTGTTCTCCCAGGCTAAAAAAGAGACTTTTCAAAGCCTGCTCTGGCCAGGAGGTGCCAGCTCGCTGCGCTGCTAAATGTCAGCCTTCAGCTGCGACGGGCGCTGAAGCTTCAGCATTCGTGCCTCGCTCAGACAATACCCTTTTCTTCTCGAGGGGAGGAAGAATCTAAACACCACCTCAAAAAAAGGGTCAGCGTCCCCTGGGGGAGAACGCACTTAGCGAAGCACCATTTCATTTCCTCCAGCACCTAGAGACCCCTTAAAGGCCTTAAGCACCGGCCTGGGCACCCAGCCTGACCCGCCACGACCCCGCTTCGCTTCGGAGGGACGGGGCCAGCGGCTGCAAGCAAGCGGGGCCGCTGCTCCCCCGCTGCGGGCAGCTCCCGGGGGCAGGCGGGGGGACAAGCAGCTCCGCGGCAAGGCTCACCTCCGCCCTCCCCGCGGCCGCGCCACCCGCGCGGGGCCCGGCTCTCCCCGCGGGGACGCGGCCCCCCCGCGGCGAAGGCGGCATGCGTGGGAGGAGGGGGCAGCACCCCCCCGGCCCGGAGGCAGCAGGAACCCTCCCGCCACGGCCACGCAGCTGCCCCCACGGAGGGACGGGACGCGCGTGGGAAGCGGAAGCGCCACCTGCGATCCCGGCGGGGCGGCAGGCCCGGCAAGCGGCGGCGGCAGCAGCAGGCAGGCAGGCAGGGCGCGGCACCCCCGCCGCGGAGCCATGCAGGGCCCGGCCCGGCCCGGCCCCCCGCCCGCCGCGCCCCGGGCAGTCACTCACATTGCTTGAGGAGCTCCAGACACAAAGCCATGGGAGACACAAAGGAGGGGCGGAGGGGACCGGAGAGACGGGGGGGGGGGCGCGGGGCGGGGGCGCTCGGCCCGGCCTGGGTCCCGCGGAGGGGAGGACGTGCCGTGCCCGGCGGGAGGAGGACGGGCCTCGGGCTCGGGCCGCGCCGGCTGCTCCTGCGGCCGCGGCCGGGAGGAGGGAGGAGACGCGCGGAGCCGCCGCTGCCGCCGCCACCGCACTCACCGCGCCCGCCCGCCGCTCCGGCTGCGCGCCGCGGGCGGGGCCGCGCCTTAAACCCCGGCCCCGCCCCGCCCCGCCCCGCGCGTCACCGCCCCGCCCCGCCCCGCGCAGGCGCGGCCCCGCCCCGCCCACCCCCGCCGCGGGGCGCTCCCACGGCCGGGCGCGGTCGCGCGCCTCCCTCCCGCCGGGCCCGGGCGGGCGCGCCCCGTCCCGCGCCCCCGTCGCTCGCCGGGAACACGGCGCCCGCGCGCGTCTCCAGCGGTGACCGGGAACCCGCGTCCCGTCCGCTGCAGGCGCGGCGGGGGGGGGGCGACGGGAACAGAGGCGGCGGCTGCCGTTCCCGCACCGGAGCTGCTGCGGGTGGCGGCCCCGTGCGCGGCGGGAGCGGGGGAGCCAAACGCTGCTGAGCCGAGCGGGCGCCGCTCCCTCCCCCACGCGGGAGCTTTGTCTCCTTGTCATGGCCGCGGGAGCCACGGTGACATTTTCCCCAGCACGGCCCCGTCTCACCCCCACACAAAAGCGGGTTTGGCTGCAAGACCCCCCCTCCCCTCCCCTCCCGCCCCTCCCCGCCCCGTCACGCTCCAGCCGCTCCCGCCCCCGGCACCGTGCGCCGGTGGGACCCCGAGCTGGGCGGTGGGGTGCGAGTGCTGCAGGCGGTGCTCCCGCGGCGCCCCGGCCCAGGGCAGCAGCGCTGCTGCCGCGGACCCGCCGCAGGATTGCTCCAGCCAGAGCGCGGTGTTAGCGGGAGGAGTCTCCAGCGCGGAGACAAATAAATGGAAAAGCAAACGGGGGGACGTGCGTGTTTCCCTGGGTGGGTGTTTCCTGCTGGTCACAGATTTGCCAGCTGAGCTCCGTCCTGATGGGCACGGGGAGAGGGAACTGAACTGAGCCTCGCTTCACCAGGTCCTGTTGCTGCGCTTGGTGCCTGTGCTTTGTGGCTCCCCGTTAGGCTGCCTGCGCAGGAACGAGGGAAGAAGGACGTGCGGAGGGGAGCAGGGTCGGTACAGCTCGCGGGCTGCGGGGAGAGCCTGCCCGGGCAGAGCCAGGCACCCTGAGCACGGGCGTGTTGGGTGCTGGAGCAGCGTCTGGCTCCATCCCGCTGATCCTGTGTTGAGACATGCGGAGCTGAGCGTGAGGCTCACCCAGACTGCGGGGCCGGGGGAGACCGCTGCGAGGCCAGAGCCATGCCGCGCGGCGGTCTGACGTGAGACAGGGCAGCGGGTGCCCGCAGGCCCAGCGTGGCGTGGACACTGCCCAAGAGTGCTGCCCGCAGGGTGCTTGGCCTCGGGCAGGGCTTGTGGCTTTGCGGGTAGCGGTGCTGCCGCGTGGCTCCTGCCAGGAGCACGTGTGCCGCCCCAACTCCTCGCTGTTGCCATCAGTCCTTGGATGCTCTGATTTATTTATGACTCGCTGGGTTGACGGTGCTCAGCGGAGAAGGGCTGGTCTGCAGCAAGGAGAGATCAAAGCGCCTTGGGGAAACACCGCACTGAGCTCACGCTCTGCCAGCTCCAGCAGGCAGGGCTGAGCTACCGCCGCCCTCGCCGTTCAGCGATGGAATCGCTGTGGATGTGCTGCTTCTGCTCTCGGAAACAGAGCAGCAAAGTGGGGCCAAAGGAGGATCTCACCAGAAAGTCAGCCCTGAGACTTGGGACCTGCAGCCCAGGGCCTCTCCCCTCCACTGCCTACCAAGGAAAACAAGAAAACTTGTTTTCTGTTCAACTGCTTCCAGGCTTGGGAGTGGTGAGCAGCTCTGGACTGAGAGCTGCTCATCCACATGGGGTGAGTGGCTCTGCGAAGCTCTGAGCCAATCTCTTCCTGAATCCTCAGAAATACCCACATCATGGCTCAGTAGAAGGAAAAAGTAACGGAAAAGCATGAAGGAGAGGAAAAGCAACCCAGAACAAGAGAAACACGCGCAAAGAAATCCTCATTTGCCTATGCTGTCTGAAATCCTGCAGATGCTTAGGCCTGGGTGCACGGCCTTACTAAACCTCATCCAGTCTCAATGTCCTGGCACATGTGTGCGTCTTAGCTCTAAGACCATCGTCGGTCGCTGCTGGGCGGCTCCAGCAACGGCATGAGCCCCGTGGCCACGGAGGGAGATGCAGAGAGGTGCTGAGCATTGCCGACAGCAGGGGCAAAGTGGCACCTGTGATTACCTGGCACCAGGGCAGCTCTGCGCCCACCCAGTTCACACGGACGGCAGCAGCGCCAGTGTGCCGGGATGCTACCAGGCCCGTCAGCCCAAGAAGAGACCTTAGGTGTCTGCCATACCTGGCACATTGCTCTCCAACCAGCACGGCCTCGTGAGCAGAGCACTACACCATGCATGGGCTCCCTGCTGCTGCTCTCCCAGAGGCTCTGAGCAAGCTGAGGCACCCCTTGGTGCTTCGGTTTCTCCTCTCCCACGAGGACAGCACTACTGACTCCCTTTCCTGCCACCAAGGCTGATAAAAGCAAGCAACAAGAAGGACTTGGCTTTCTGACCATATTACCAAAGGAAAATGCTGGCAGCTGCCTTTCTTTCTATTCCTTTGTAGATGGCCCCTGCTGGGAGAAGATAGGCTTGGCCAGGACCTTGGAGCTGTGCTCACTTGCCAGTATATTCCCAGCGTTGGTAGATAAAGGAAGAGCAACTGATGTCATCTACCTAGACTTGTGCAAAGCATGTGACACTGTCCCGCACGACATCCTTGCCTCTAAATTGGAGAGACATGGATTTGACGGATGGACCACTCGGTGGATAAGGAATTGGCAGGAAGGTCGCAGTCAAAGAGTTGCAGTCAACGGCTCGATGTCCAAGTGGAGACCAGTGATGAGTGGCGTTCCTCAGGGGTCGGTATTGGGACCGGCACTGTTTAACATCTTGTCAGCGACATGGACAGTGGGATTGAGTGCACCCTCAGCAAGTTTGCCGGCAACACCAAGCTGAGTGGTGTGGTCGACACGCTGGAGGGAAGGGATGCCATCCAGAGGGACCTTGACAGGCTGGAGAGGTGGGCCCGTGCAAACCTCATGAAGTTCAACAAGGCCAAGTGCAAGGTCCTGCACATGCGTCGGGGCAATCCCAAGCACAAATACAGGCTGGGCGGAGAAAGGATTGAGAGCAGCCCTGCGGAGAAGGACTTGGGGGTGTTGGTTGATGAGAAGCTCAACATGACCCTGCAATGTGCGCTTGCAGCCCAGAAAGCCAACCGTATCGTGGGCTGCATCAAAAGCAGCGTGACCAGCAGCCGAGGGAGGTGATTCTGCCCCTCTGCTCCGCTCTGGTGAGACCCTACCTGGAGTACTGCATCCAGGTCTGGGGCCCCCAACATAAGAAGGACATGGGCCTGTTGGAGCCAGTGATTCTATGATTCTGCTAAGTCTATGGGCAGCTTCCACCTCCCCTGCATCTGCTTGTGTCGGCACAGCATCACGTGTGGGCTGCAGCTCTCCGCTTCCTGGGGATCTGGACAAGTGACATTTCTGCGGGGTTCAAACCCACTGCAGCCACCCCTGGGTGCCAGAGAGACACGTGCACGCAGCAGGCAGCAGAAAGAGAGCTTGCTGTGCTGGGTGCTGCCTGTAGTAGAGCTGAAACCTCACAGCAAAGAGCACCAAGTGCAGCTTTGCTGAGGCAGAAGGACAGAGATACTTTGGTTTTGGTGGAGGAGTTGGAGAGCAGGGTTGTAGCCACGGTACAGGCTTCCTCGGGAAAAGGGAGCGCTGTCTGGGCGCAGGGCTTGGTAGTGGAGTTTCCATAATAACAAGGAAAAGATTAGAGGTGAAAAATGAACAGGTAAGTGTGCAGAGAAACAGTTGTCATAAATTTCCGTGTGTCCTACAGACTTATGAATAGATCATGGAACGTGTCTGTGTACCCTTTTTTCCCCTTACAAACACTGATGGAGCATGCAACAGAAATCTTTTCCTGGTGTGCACGCACACTCTCTCTCTCTCTCTCTCTCTAATCCCTTGCATGCTGGTATGTCGGAGAAAGCTATTTCTGGAACGTGAAATCTAGGTCAAAAAGAAGGAGAAAATCTGAAGGGAATGATAACAGTCTCTCTCCTCAAAGGCCGTATGGGGTCAGCGCTGGCTGATACGATTAGCGAAGGGGCCGCAGTGGTGCTTTACTCCTCAGCTGCGGCCGCTCACGCACAGGCTGAACAACGTGTCCTGCCTGGTTTGGTTTTTCTTTTGCCTTCACACCACTCCTTTTTCCCCACAAAGAAGAGAAGGCCATGAAAGCCAAGAGAGGAGAGGAGCAGAACTTGCCTTCCTACCCAGAGACCAGGTAATCACCGTGCACGGAGGAGGAGGAGGAGGAGGGGAGGAGGAGGGGAGGAAGGGTGTCTGTACCCATCCCTCAGAAGCCAGCGCTACGTGACTTTCCCAGAAGCTGTGGAAACTCGTCCCACAGTGAGCCAGCCCTTGGGGGTCTGGTCAGCACGATGCTGCTCTGTGCTGTGACGCCGCACGGAGGTGCGCAGGCATTTTGTCTTTCCTCCACCAAGCACAACCACGCTCCCCCTGCAAGAGCCCCAGGGCCAGGGGACCGGGCTGGGATCTGCCTTCTGCGGGGCAGGGGAGGGTTCCCAGCACAGGCAGGGCAGGGTCACACAGCAATGGTCCTGGGAGCCGTCTCTCTAATTTAGTGATGGAAAGAAACAAAAAGCAATACAAATAAGACAGAAAGCAGGTTGGAGGCAGAAGGGTGGCTATTCTGTCATGACTTTGGGGAGTATCTCTCCTAGGTAGTGCTCTCGTGCCCCGCCTGGGCTTGGCAAAGCCCTGGCAGTTGTTTATGGGAGCGCTGGCGGCTCTCAGGGATGAGCCTCATGCCTGGCTCTGGTTGGGGTCAAGGTTAGGCTGGCCTGAAGGGCTAGACTTTCTCGAGCTCCTTCTGCTCCAGGTGCTGTGGTTCCCGTGCTGGGGGCCTGCAGCCAGAGCTGCCATCACGGGGTCAGCAGAAGGAGAGAACTGGAGGGCCACTGCCCTCCAGAGCTCACACTCTCAGGGACATCTTAACCATTGGTAAGAGAGGTCAACAGAGACAGCCCAGCCCTGGAGGAGGAGGCAAAGCGGGATTCCCTGGCCTCCCTGGAAGGGATCTGGGCACAGGACAAGGAGCCAGGCACCTGGGCTTTCTGGGAACAGGCTGCTGAATCCCGGGGCAGGATGCTCTGAGCAAGGGTGACGTTACCAGATGGCATAGGGAGGACTGGGAAGAGCTCAAATAGGAACTGGCTCGGCGTGAGCTTTCCCTGCCGTCACTGGTGTATTGGGTGGAGGCTGGGCTGGGGTCTCCGCACTGGGGCTTCTCACCTCCTTTTGCTGTGCTTTGCTCACCTCTGCTGTCCTGTTTCCCATGGACATCAAACATTCAGCTCTGTATTGCAAGCAGTCTATTAAGCAAGCAATTCCCAGTGCTGCCTCTAATAAGAAGGAGCTGGGGCTGGGGAGCCCTTTGTAATGCTCAGGAGCCAGCGTGGCTGTCGGCGGAGTGCCTGGCAATTAGATGAATAGGTTTCACTGGGGCTTTTGAGTCTCCGGCTTTGCAAGGCACAAAGCTTTGTTTAAGGTTGATCAAGGGCAGCTCATCACCTGTCTCGCTGGCTGTCAAATGGGAGCTAATTGCCTTGTAATGCGCCAGTGGCACAGGCGTCTGGGGGAGGATCTGGCTTGTCAGAGGGGTGACAGCTGTCAGGGCTCTCCCACCCGGCCGTGCTCCCCACACAGACCCCGAGACTGGCAGCCCTCCATGAAACGGAGCTCCTTGCACCTCCTCATGCCCTCAGCTGGTGGCCGAATCCCTTTGCTTTACGATTCAACCCCCATGCTGTCCTCAAAGAATGAGAAGCCTGTGTCAGCCACAGCACTGCCGCTGCTGGTGCCTCGTCAGGATGCGTCCCTACGGAGAAGAAACCCAATCCCCCTCTCAGGGACCGGGCACGTGATGGGAACAGTTCCTCTGGGCTGGTCCATGGGTGCTGGTGCAGGAGGGCGTCCGTGGGAAGGGAACGGGCGAGGGCTCTCAGTTGTTTCACCCCAGAGCCCTGCGTGGAGCGGAGGCCATGAGCGACCGTTAGACCTGCAGATGACGGTGCACCCACTTCTCTCTATTGGTCCAGACTGATACCGTCAAGCTGAGAGGTTCCAATCTGCTGCTCGGGAGGCCCCTCTCGTACCACACCAACCAATTAAAGCCTCAGTGATGCACATTTGCAGGGGGAACTGAGCCCGGGTTGCTGATTAAAGGTGTGACTGCCATCCAGATATGCCTCCCGCCTTCCCCATCACGCACACGCACAAACACAGATGCTCCTCTCTGCTCCCCACCCCCTCCATCAAAAACATTTCCCTCCCCAAGCCCCAGCAGCCAATGCAAAGAGCTGGAGGATGTTCTGGAAATCAGCAGATCTCTGCTGGGTCACGTCAGAGAGAGGTGGCAACCAGTCATTTTGAAAGCCCCCTCCTGTGCTATGCTAGCTGTTGCTTCCTGGTGTTAGCCTGGATCTGCAGCAGCGCGAGCTCAGCATGGGCCGTGCTGCCAGCAAGGAGCAGGGGTGGGCTTGCGGGGAGTGGGGTGAGCCAGGGTGGGAAGAGCGTGGGACAGAAGCAGAGCAGAGAGGGTGGTAGGAAGGAGGGATGGGGCTGAGCAAGCAGCCCGTCCCTCCCAGGGGATCTCTTCCAGTCCCTGCCTCATCCTGTGGGCTTTGACCGTGATGACTCCAGAGGACAGACCACTGAAGGGGAGACGCCAGGGCACAGGCAAGTCTCTGGGTGGGAAGGCCTGGAGCCAGGCACGAAGGCTGCCAGTGCTCCCCTTCCCGCTCCCCCCTCTGCCCCCTCCTGAGACGGGGCTCTGACCTGGCTCCCACCAACAGCCCACTCCTGCGCTCCAGCAGCTTTGCCCATGGCAGATATGTCGAGGCTGTGCTGAAACCCGCCCGTAGCTCTGTGGTTGAGTGCCAGAGCTCATGCCGAGAGCAGCCTGCCCCGCTGGACCTGACCCCGGCGTCCCCGTGAGGGACAGGGCTTGCTGTCTGCCTCCACACTGCCAGCAGCACTGCACAAGCCTGCTGAGATGCTGAACTCCTCCTGCCCGCTCTGGTGTCTGCCTGGCACGATGTCCAGGCACCACCATGTCTGGGAACACCAAGGCATCACCTTTTCTAACCAGTTCCCAAAACTGTTCCCGGGATGGGACCCCTCAGCTCCTTGCGCCCTGTGTTACGGCCAAACCTCACCCAGAGCACCGGGGCCGTCCAGGCGCCGAGAGGGACACAGGCTGCCTTGAAGAAAACGATGCAAAAGTGTTGCGGATCAAGTGACTTGAAGCATCATGGAAAGGTAACAGGTTTCTCTTCTGGCAAGAGCCTGCCAACCCTCCAGAGCCTGCTCCCACGCTGCGGTGCCCCGGGAGGGCCTCGCACCAGCCGAAATGCTGCAGTGAGAGCAGAGCTGCTCCCCACACTGCAGCTTCGCACAGCGGAAACTGTTGGCTCTGCTCAGGCCTTCAGGAGCCGTTTGCAGAAGCAGCATCTCCAGAGCAATGCTCCTCCCTGCCACCCGCAGCCCTCGCACGTGTCTTCCAGGAGAGGCATGGACCACTGGGGAGTGAAGCCACTGCTGCAGATCGTGCTTTGGTAAAGGCAGCCCCAGGTGGAGCCTGGCTGCACCAAACATGTCCCTGGGCCAGGGCGGTGCCGGTCTCTGCAGCAGGGAGCCAGCACCAGCTCATTTTTGATGAGGCAGAAAACCAGCTCTTGCATCTCTTTCCTGCTGGGCCTTCCCAGTGCTGCGAGGTCTGAGCAGCCCTTGCCGTTCCCTGCTGTCCTGAGCCAGTGACCCCCGCATCCTGGCAAAATTACAGCCTGGGGCAAAGCACTCGCCTTCCTTGCTTCCCGCTCGGGTGCTGAATGCGCGGGGCATTCGCAGGAGCCTCCTCTGGCAGCACTGCAGGTGGGCACGGCGGTCCTGCCGGGGAGCGTGGGCAGCCCCCGCTCATCCCAGAGGTGCTGGGTGCTCCGGCCATTGGGGAGGGGAGGGTGGCACGTGGGAGAGCCAGCTCCGGCCAGACGTTGGGCGAAGCGACCCGCGCTGCTGCGATGCTGGGAGCTGCCTCCTGGGAGAGAGGGCCCGGCTGGTGAGAAACGCCGGCTGAACAGGGCTGCCGGCAGCCTCACCCCTCCTCCGGGGCATGGAGTCAGTCCTGACTCACATCTGAGGGAGCGGCCAGGCTCTTGTCCAGTACAGTAATTACTAATCAAAAGAGAAGGGCCTGGGATGAATAATGCCCGCATCCAGCGCCAGGCGGGGAGTCTGGAGCTGGGTATAACGCTGCCGATGGCTCCGTGCACTCCTCGAGGCTGCAGGGTGCTGGGCTCTGGGGCTCGGGAACGCTCGTTAGTGCCTTGAAACTCAGAGCAAGACCTGTTTTTACCCCACACCAGGGATGCTGGGGTCTCTAGTCTATGTGCACCTGATGGAGAGGGGCAAACAGGACTCGATGCGTTAGACACCTCCATGGCTGCTGCAATTCTGTCTCTGGGAGAGAAAGCAGTTGGAGCCAGCCCAGCCAAAGGATGAACTCCCAGCATCTCGCTGTCAGAAGATTTTGAAAGACTGGTCTCTAGGCAGCAGCCCGAGGGCTGGGTGCACCAGGGAGACGCTGTCTGCCCGTTACCTCTTCTGCCCTGCCCGCAGGGGAAGGGACCAGGCTGCAAGCGCTGTGAGCCCAACGCACAGCACCGCTCCGCCTCTGCACGGAGCTGGGCTGTCGCCTGGATGGCACAGGAGCCACGCTGGCGAGCTCCACGTTCGGCACGCCGCTGCCTGGGCTGCGCTGCTCAGGTCCAGGCTGGCCGGGGTCCTGCCCTCACTGGCCACGGCTCAGGCCCCTGGCTGGGCAGGGTCAGACCTCTGCTGGGCAAAATCACAAACCCCGTGGATCTGGATGGGGCAAATTCGCACCGTTCGCCTTTTCCCCCAGATCCGATTCCCCAGACCTGTTTCCAGGAGTTCTGCCCTGTGTGGGAACCTGCAGAGAAGTTCATGGTGAACCCCAAAGCCTTGCCACACCTCCATCACTGAGGGACGGAGGCGGATGCCTCCTGCCCTCCCTCCTGTCAGCCCCAATTTCTGCCTCTGGCTGAAGGGGCTGCAGAGATCAGGATGTGCTCAGACCCTGGGGAAAGTGGTGCAGAGTCCCTGATAGACATTTTTGTTCCTGAGAGTTTCAGAGAGAGGTCAAACCTGTCAACTGTAGCCTGGGTTGGGGTAATAAGAGATGCACGGAGGAGGGGAGGAAGATGGAAGCTATTGATAGTGTAGGGCAGCAGGGCTGCTTGCCTGTGCTGCAGGTTCCTGCTGCACCCGCAGCCCTGCAGGACTGCAGGCAGAGAGGGCAGCGGGTGTTCCTGGGCAGCGTGGGCATCCCGCGGCGTGCTCCCGGCCGCAGCACTCAGGCCCGGGCTCGGCTTGACTGAGTGAAGACTTCGAGCTCTCCCAGACCTCTGCAGGCCGCATCAGCAGCGCTGGCCAGATCCCAGCGACCAGAGCCTGTCTGCCATTTTAGCGCCTGCATCCGGACACCCAGCCCCAGCCATCCTAGCAGCATGCCTGGCTGCTGGCCTCCCTCTCCGGCACAGAGCAAGCCCCCATAAGCCCACAAAAGTCTTGGACAACCGTGGCTGGAGATACAGGTATCCGAGCCCAGCGCCTCGCATGCTCGACACCTCCCAGGCGGTCAGCAGCGGTACCCCCTGTCCCCGCTGGCCTCGCGCCCCTTCCCCTCCTCCTCCCCGCCGCACGCCGCTGGCACTCACTGCTGTTGGTGGGCAGGGTCCTGCTGCCGCTGAGGCTGCCCGCCGGCGGGGGGGAGATGGAGCGGACGGAGCCCGTGTCCTCTTCCTGGGAGCAGCCCGCCTGGATGGCTCGGAGGTAGCTGTGGCTCCGGGAGCGGAAGTAGCTGGGCAGAGGCAGGTCCAGCACCTCCGTGGCGGCCGACTCGGCCTCGCTGTAGGTAGAGTCGCAGACCGCCTCGTACTGCTCCCCCAGCTCCGGCTCTGGCGCCTGCACGGGAAGAGGGGCAGAGCCAGTCAGCCCCTGCCTGCCGGCAGCCCTCTCCTTCCCCTCCTGCTCCTCTCCCCGCAGCCGCCCTGCCGCCGCTCCTGTGTGGTCCCGCTTATGGCAGAGGAGACCGGGAGGTGCAGTGGTCGGTGCTGGTGGGGTGCAGGATGCCTGGGCTCTCTGCCAAGAGAGAGGGAAGAGGGGACCCTCCTTGGAGGCCAGAGGGTCCCTGCTTGTGGAGTAGGAGAGACTTACCACCACAGTGCCTGCGAAACACCCCCCAGTCGCTGATGGAGAGGCTGAGAGCGCATGAGGCTCAAATCCCTGTCCAGCCTCTGACAGGTCCCCCTGCCCCACCAGCACAGCTGGGAGACCCCAGCCTCAGCCGCGAGACCCTGCCGGGGCAGGCGTGCTCCTCGGTGGGGGGAGATGGCCTGGCCCTACAGCGGGGCGCGGCGCGGAGAGAGAAGGTGGGAAGGTGTGGGCTAAGGGGACGGCCTCCATGCTTGACCAGGGACAGGTTCCCCGGACTGGTTCTGGGTGGCACCATCGGGAACCCATCCTAGCCCCGACCGCAGCGGGCGACCAGGGAGGGCTCAGCGGCAGGCCGCAGTGAGGTGTGAGCCGAGCAGGGGCAGCTTTGCTCCCTGCTTCTCCTGCTGCCCCCACCTCCCTCCCACCCATGCCCCCGGCCCTGCCCTGCTCTCCAGTAGCAGCGGCTGGTCAAACTTGGACTCAGGAGAGGCTCACCGGGGCTGAACCAGAGCCAGCCTAAAGCAGACCGTTCTGAAATATGGATGAGAGATGCTGAGATTGGCCCTGTTGCCCACTTCCATCTCTCCTTGCCCTTTCTTTGGCCTCAAGGACAGTATTTCTGCCCAGAATTGGCATCTGAGCTCCACAACGTTTGGCTCAAAAAGTTCATCTACTTTCCCCCTAAAACTGATGGTCCCTAACCCCCTGCCCGGGTCCGGAGCACTGCCTCCTCCTCCTCCTCCTCCTCCTTTTCCTGCCACTGGCCCCAGGCGTGGGCTCACCCCACAGCCTGCCTCGCACCCTGCTGCGGGTGTCCAGGCTGACCCGAGAAAGCTCTGTGAGGAAGGAAGAGGGAAACGCCAGCGGGATGGTACCTGCTCTCCATGGGTAAATATCTGAGGGATAAGTGAGGGGGGTCCAAAGATCTGGAAGAAAGAGTTGGAGAAGGTTAAAGGCCAAGAACGGGTGAGCCCCTCACACAGACAGCCATTGCACAGGGACCGAGGACGAGGGGAGCGGACGGTCCGTCCCCCGGGGCCACCGCTGCTGACACTTCAGTACAAACTTCAGAGCTCATAAGATGCCAAGCAAGATGCCGCACAGGCCCCTCAGACAGCGGCACAAACACGGCATGGCAAAGCTCCACAGGACGCCTCCCAGACGGAGAGGAGCTGCTGATGCGTTCAGCCTGTTGTATGCACCATATATCAATATATATACACAGGGCACACTTGGGACACACAATGCTGGGACACCCCTTGGCACACGTGGGTTGCCTGTGGCTGCTGGACAAGGGCTGGTGTGGCTCCCCGTTAGCACCTCTGCAAAGCCCCCAGCGTTGGCCAGCACCTCGCAACGTGGCCAGGAGCAGCGATGGGCCCCCACAGCCCGCAGAGCCGGGGTGGATGGGCAGTCTGAGCGCTCCACATCGGGGAAGATGTCCTTCACCCTGATGGGGTCGGGCCGGCCACCTTGCTGCTCTCTCCTTTGTCCCCGCACCAGGAAGAAGCCACATGGAAGTGATACTGCCTTCTCTCCACAGCAAAGCCACGGCACACACTCGGCATAAGGACAGACGCCCAACAGACACTGCGCTGCCTGTGGGGAGGAATGCCTTCTCCTCCTCTCCATCCCTGGTCTGCAGAGCACATCCACCCTACGAGCTCTGCCCTGCGCCAGCTGCTCAAGATGACCCATCGTGGGAAGAATCCAGGTTCAAAATATACCCAAGGGCTTGGCTCTGGGGTCTGGGTCCGGCCCTTCTACACAGGGCACAGCTCAAAGTGTGGATAAGCAGTGTTGGGGGTCACCAGCTGGCTCTCGCTGGCCACTGGTTCCCCTGGTGTGACAGGGGGATGCTGACATGCACACCCGGTGAACCCCGGACTTCCAGAGGTTTGCAAGGTGGACGTCAGTTGGGACAAAACCACGCGGAGTGGACTTGTCTTTCAGAGCTGGGGATGCTTCTGTGTGGGAGGACACTAGGGTCTTGCTGGACACACAAGGAAGGTGTTGGAGGTCACACAAAAGTGAGGGCCACGGAGGAACTGCCTCTGGCACGGGATGAAAGGGCAGGTCAGACCTGCTAGAGGATCAGACCAGCACACACTGGTGGCTGTACCAGCTCTATCCTGATCAACAGATATGCAATTTGTGGGAGGCCTCTAAATCCCAACCCAGCTGCATCTGAACTCTCGCTGATTTGGAGGGAAGCGGGCAGAGTGCACGTGATGACACCCACGCTTGAGCGCGTGCTGTGGCAGTCGGCATGCCCACAGCATCCCAGCACTACCAGTCTGGGTTTGGGGCGTTTGCCTGGGCAGCTCCTGGCACATCGTGGGCTGCTCAGACCCTCCAGCTCCAAGACCCTTCTGATGTCTTCATGGAGGTGCTGCACTCAGCTGCTAAATGGCAGCTTTAGACAGGGAGAGAGTCCAGACTCAGCCCATCTGTTGTCTTCTTGCAGAGACCTGGCTTCAGACATGGATTTACACGCAAAGGACAGGAAAGCGACGGTCCTGACCCCTTCGCTGTGCAATGAGACACCCAGCACATTGCTGTTGATGTACAAGGAACGAGACTGACCACAAGTAACAAGTACGCCTGCGAGAAATGCCCTGTGCCCTTCCCCAAAGCTCTCCACCAAGGGATCCAACCGCTCTGTGACAGCAGGAGAAACCAGCCATGGGGCTGGAGGAGGGCTCACTGCCCCACAGACCTGGAGGGAAATGTCTCTCCGCCGGCACATGTCTCTCACCCTCCTCCATGCTGTGGTTTGTGATGCCCATCCTGCTGCTTTAACCCCTGCCTCGCGCTGCTGCCCTTGATCATTGTGCACAGACAGAGCAGAGCAGCACAGAAGGGGCACGTGTGTGCACGTGTTCCCATGCAGACACGCGTGAACAGAGATGGGACACGACAGAGGCTCAGGGCAACAGCGAAACAGCTGGGCAAGCTTGTGGAGCCATTGCTGCCCCGGAGACCTCCACCTGCGTGCCGAAAGGATGGGCCCCGGGGGCTGAGATAAACACACGGGACCTCTGCAGAGGCCTTATCCTGGTATGGGTTATTTCCTGGCCTGTGAGGCAGCTGGCTTATAGCCACCCAAGCCCTGAGCTGGCCTAGAGTAATCCCAAGGGGAGGCATAGTGTGGGACAGGGAGTTAAACCCAGTTTGCACCCACTGCATCCCCGAGGCTGGGGTCAGGGCATGAGCCCACCCTGTGGCAAGGGGTTTGCCAGCCACCATCAGCACCTCACTGGCATCCTTGGCTTTGCCTTTCCCATGGGGACCAGGAATATCCAAAAGAGACATCCCCGGTTAGCGGGCAGGACAGTCTCCTGAATTACAGGCACCTTGTTCCTGGGTCCAGTCTGCTGCACAAGGGACAAGGTCCTCAGCTAAGCAGGGTTACTGTCCCTGGTGACCCGCTGCAGGGTCCCAGGCTGGATGCCACCTTCTGCACTGGTGAGGTTGGCCGGGGCTCTGTACCCACCCCTGTGGGCGTGAGGAGCTTGCAGCAGGGGCGAGCAGCCTTGCAGGTGGCTTCTGGGTGGTGACATGGTGGGATCCTGTGCTCAGAGAAGCCCTGAGCTTCACCCATCGCTGTGAAGCATCGCTCTGGGCTACCATACCTGTGGCCATGGCAGAGTGACTTCAGCTGCACCAGCAGTGCTGAGAGGAGGCAAAGCTAGAGGAAGGGGACTCTACTAGGAATCAGAATTAAGGAGCTGGCCTTTATACTTTGGTAAAGCTGCCATGGAATAGCGTGTGCAATTCCTGGAGCGCAGCCAGCGCCTTATTTTGAAGGGGGAAAAGGATGTTCCTTCACCCCCTCAGCCGGCCTCCTTTCTCACTGGGGTGTGCCGGTGCCGCAGGGCTCAGCGCTCCAGCGTCTCACCTGGTTGATGCAACTGGACTCATTGACGCTGTCGGAGATCTGGTTGTATTCTTCCTCCCAGGTTGGGAACTTCGGAGGTAGGAGGATCTCGACAGAGTCCAGGCGGTCCAGACTCCTGCCAGCAGAGAGAGAGGGTGTGAGGGGTGTCCCCATGGCGGGGGCGGCGCTGTGGCTGTGCCGGAGCTGCCACCCTGCCCGGAGAGCCAGACCACCCCTGCCCACAGCACCCGCTGCCAGGCACAGGCACACATGGCAGCACGGAGATGGTGCTGGGCACCGAGTCCACCGCTCGGCCCCTCTTGCAGCTCCTGGAGTAGAAGGAAGCACTTTCTCACCTTGCTGGGCCCTGGCTTGAGCTATCGAGTCTGGCACAGGGGTGAAGGTTTGTGGGGTACAGGGGAAGGAGAGGGGACAAGACCTCGGGTCCCGCTGCCCCTGGGAATGCACTGCAGATGCCAGGTTAGTCCAGCCAAACCCCAGGGAGCGCATGGGATCCGTGCCAGCCCCAGAGTCCCAGCCCTGGTGACAGACCGGCTCTCGCACAGGCTGATGCTGGGGGCCGGGGTCAGGGAAGACCGACTGGGGGTCTTCCCAGTCGGAAGAGACCGACTGGGGGCCGGTCTCTTCCCTGCCTGGACTGGTGGGAAGGGGGTGAGAGGTGGGGTGAGAAATGACTTCTAAATGGTATTTTGTGGACTTTGCAATTGGAAACATCTGCAGGATTTTTTTTTTTTTTTGTGTAGAGGAACTCAAAAGATTATCTGGAAGAAATTCCAGGGGAGCCAAGCCTGAACGTCAGTGCTGCAGGAGCAGGGGTGGTCGGTATTTCCAGAGCAGCTTTTGCTTCAGGCTCTGGGAGAAGCACTGTCCCCATGCCCCAGGACTCAGCAGCAGCCTCTGCAGCAGGAGAAGAGCAGGCTGTCACTGAGCCCGACCCAGCCAAGACCACAGCTATGGTCTCTGCTGAGACCCAGGCACGCGGGGGCTGGGAGGGATGTGGAAGGATGGGAGGGATGTGGGAGGAAGAGTAGGGATGTGGGAAGGATGGGCCTCCCCCGTTCTTCTGTTCAACCACGAGACCCCGTGGGAAGGAGTCCTTGTCACAGAGCAGGTGGGGCGCGGTGGAGGACGTGGTTAGCCACGCCAGCCTGGGCGAGCTGTGGGGAGTCTCCCTCTTGATCGCCCATGGTCCTACAGAGGACCCTCAGGGTGCCGCTTCCCCTGCGTCTGGCAGGGCCACGGGTGCAGAGTTCTGTCCTTCACCAGCCCAGGGGACAGCAAAGCTGAGGGCAGGGTGCGTCCCAGCCGGGCACGAGCCCTGTGCAGTGCGTGGACCTCCAGGAAGGACCGTGGCACCTCCTGAGTCTCCATCCTGGGGTGTGATGAGCGCGGGGAGTAGTCTCTTCTGCCAGGGGTGATGGAGGAGACACCCAGCCCCCAGGGGACCCACTGCTGAGCGGCCAAGGGCAACGTGGCGCCCCAAGCCCGTTTATGGCCTTGTTTCCTTCAGCCTGAGAGGGTTTTGTCCGTGAGCTCACCACGCGCCTGTGGTGTGAGTCAGTTGTGTCCTGGGGCAGGCAGCGTCCCTGCCAGCCTCCCTGCGCCCATCCCATTGGGCTTGATCCTGACCCACCCTCGAGGGCAGCCTGCCCGTGGGGAAACCGAGTCACAGAGCAGGCAACAGACTTTTGAAGGGCAGAGACCCCCTCACAGGGACGGATCGTGCCTCACTCCTCTGCGCCTCATCCCGGCTAAGGCTGCAGCTGGCCTTCTCCCTGCAGTCCCTCTTGTCCCCGGCCACAGGCCCCTCGCTGGGGGAGCCCGGAGATGGCCCCAGCAGCTCTGGGCGAGGAGACCGAGGATCTTAGTGAGGGCTGGCATGGGGCTGTGCCAGGGCACGGTGCCCCCGCTGCCGTCCCAGGGGTGGGCCAGGCTGGCGAGGGACCCCAGCCAGGCCCTGCAGCGGCGACCGCAGCGGCCAAAAAGCTGCGTGCTGGGGCGAGGCGCGGGGCGGTCGGCAGATGGCAGCCGTGCTCCCGCGCCCGCGCAGCCGGGGCAGCGGGACGGCGGAGCGGGGCGGCGGAGCGGGGCGGCGTGGCCCTCCCGGCAGCCCGGCGCCCAGAGCTGCCCGGCCCCCGCCTTCCCAGGCCCCAGCCCTCCCTGCAGCAAGTCTCCCGTCGGGGACCGGGCGCTGGCAGCAACGGCCGCGCCCGGCCCAGCCCTGCCGCGCCCCGAGCCTCCTCTCCGGGGGGCTGCGCCCGCGGCTCGGCCGGCGCTGCCCCTCCCGCTCCAACGCGCCTGCCCTGACTTCGCCCCTTCCTCAGAGCTGCCTGTCCGTGGGCTCTGGCTGGACCCCAGCAGCCCAGGTGAGGCCGTACCCTGATGGACAAGGCCTCAGTGGACAATGACCCCAAGACAGGAAGAACCTCAGTCCCTCAGCTTGGGTACTTTGCATCAGAGATCCCTGGACCCAACTCTGCTCCCCCTGAAGTGGAGGTGAAGGCAGGGAACAGGGATGGATTCACAGCAGGCATTTCCAGGGCTCCTCGCAGTAAATCTCAGCATCTCTCAGCAGAAAGCAGCATCTGGTCTGCGACGTGAAGCCACCATGAGGGGGTCTCCACACTGCCTGCTGCACCCTCCCTTCCTCCTGGCTCTGTCTGCTGAACACCAGCAGCTCATCCGCAGTGGCTCCTGCCTCCTCCTGCCCCTCTGTGCTGCTCACACCCTCCCGAGCCGCAGCATCTGAAGCACTGACAGCCTGCTACAGCCCCTGGGTGCCTCGTCCCGGGAAGCGAAGCAGCTGGTGAGGACGCTGCACAGCATCACCTCCGGTCAGGTGGTCCACACAGCCCCTGTCCTGCAAGGACCAGCCTCTTGCCCAGCAAGCTTTTGCTGTGTTCCCCTTGCTCTGCTGTCTATTTTGCTCAAGCCACTGTGGGTCTTCCTCCCTCAATACCTGGTCGCAGACCTCTTAGCTCATCTCTCCTGGCCTCAGGATATTACCCAGCCTAGTGTGCCAACAGAGGACTTTCTGGCTGGTCCCAGAGTCCCTGGGACACCTGTGGAGCAAAGCAGATGGCACAGTCCCAGCAGCTTGTGGGCTGTGTGCCAAGTGTCCTCAGCCATGCTGGCTGAGCATCTTCCACGTCTAAATAGCATCATGGAGTTGGGATCTCTGCACTCCCTCGGAGGAGCAGATGCTTAGAGAGGAAGTCCACACAGCTCCATCAAAGGATTGCCCTCCCCATCACTGAGGGGACAGGGATCTGGAGCAGGCTCCTAACACCAGGGCTACTTGGAGCCACCAGGATGGAAAGCTCTCTCCGTTCCTCTGCCACATCTTCCCCTGTCTTGCTTGTCTCCTCATCTGCCTGCCTCGTGGGCAGTCTGAGCTGGCGTGCAGGAGCCCTGCTGGGCTCTGATCCCAACGTGGGGTCTCCATGTGGGTGCTGCTGGCTAGACCCCAAGGACTGCTTCTGGGGTGGCCCCTGGAGACCTGTGCAGAGCTTCCAGAGGAGCTCCAGTGTTACCTTTGGGTGGTGCTCTGCTCACTCAGGGACTGTTGGGTGGCCTTGAGGTAACTCTGCCTCCGAGCTGCAGTTTTCGGGGATGGTTTGGGGCTGGTTTCTGAGTCTTCACTATCGTCATCCCCCATGGCTTTGATGTAACTCCCGCTCCGCATGCGCCGGCACGGGATCTCACTGTCTTTGTCCCGAGACAGCGTGTTGTTCCACTCCCCCTGAGGCACCTGCAAGAGTAAGGGGAGCATGAGCAGATGTGAGGGACGGCAGCTCTGGGACCAGCGGGATCATGGGGACTTGGGGGGATTGGTGGCAAGGACAACTGTTGGACGCTCAGCTGGAGTGTGGTGGGAATGGGCAATGCAATTCCTTTCCGACCCTCCCTTACCAGTTCATGCCAGGCAGCCTTATGTTTGATTGCCTCTGTTTTAGCACATCTACCCACAGCCATTCATCCCACCGCCACTGCAGACCACCTTCACGCTGGACCATGCTTACACAGTTGATACAAGCTGCACAATGCCAGACATAATGGGGAGGGAAGAGTCCCACCAGATTTGCGCTGGGCGTTGGGACAGGAATGGCACACGCTTTTTCAACACAAAGCCCACGCTCATTTAACGTAAAGTGCACATACTGTTCAGGCCAAGGCAATCAAGAGCTGTTGTAGACCAGGACCTGTGGGTCAGAGCCCAGACCTTCACTAGGTCCAACACCCTTTAAGGTTTCTGAGTTGAATGTGACCGTTAGTGGCTGAAATTAATTTCTGAAGCCAAGCCGGGCCCTCACAAGTGCCTCTAGAGCAGCTCGGGCACATAGACCTTGTGCTGGCCTCTCTGCACAGAGATGAGTAGTACTTTGTGCAAGAAAAGCATTTCTAACTTCACTGAGAAGACGACTCTGCAATTAATGTAAGGCAGATGCGGTCTCTTGTTCCCTCATTAGAGATGGGCGAGCTGATGTTTCCACTAGAGGCCTGAAGCACTGAGCCACTGAAGTAACCAACACCATTGCCTGCCTGTCCCGTGAAGGGTTTGTGCAGGTGATCGGAGGCACAGCCAAGGTGCTCGGCCAGCAGCAGAGCCACATGCCAGCCCAGGACTGATCAGGACAAGAGCCACACGTGGTGTGGGACAGGCCAGGAGAAAGATGGGGCAACCTGAGTTGCCAGGAGCAAGCCTTGGTTTCGTGGCTAACTTGGTTTGTAGCTGGCCTTTGACCCGCCCTTGAGCTGAGGAGACGTGGTCAAGGAGAAGCAAGGGAAGATGTGAGGAACGCAGCGATGTGCAAACCCTGCAGACACCGGGACAGGCCGAGGCCCCCCAGCCTGCTGTGGGAAGCAGCTGGTTGGGGAGCGCCACGGGGAGCAGCAAAGGGTCTTGCGCTGAGCGCAGCTTGTGCTGCCGAGAGCGTCCATGGTGACTCTGCTGGACGGAGCTGCTGGATTTGCCCAGCTCCCTGGGGGCTGTGGGGTTAATCCGCCAGTGTTTATAGAGTGCTTCGGGGATGCAGAGCTGTGTTGCAGCCAACTGCGATGAGCCAGAGCCACTAAGGGCAGCGTGGTTCCTGTTCCCCTCCTCGTTCACAGCAGGTATGTTCTGTGGGAGCCAGAGCCGGCTTGAGGGTGCCGTCTGCTGCTGCTGGAGTGCAAGAGCTTCAGATGAGCAGGTACTGGCTTCTCGTTCTCCTGAGAGGGCCCGGGGTGTGCCAGACGCAGGCTCAACCCACGCGCAACAGCTTAGCTCACTCCGAGGGCTTTCTCCTGCCCAAAGGAGCCAGGGGTTCAGCCCACGTCCTGCCAGCCTGCTGCTTGCGGTGTGTGTTCAGGAGAAGGCAAGGAGTGACCCCAGCACTGTGCGGAGCAGGACCCAAACAGCCTGTGGGACCGCTTTGGTGATGGGGCTCCCGCTACGATGTGCGCCCATGAGCCAGGAACCGTATTATCGGGGGACGTGGAACGGAGAGCCAGAGGCATCGTGTTGCCTGCGTGCGAGATCCAGGTGGGTGACCGACATGGAGCGAGTCTCACACGTGAGACATAAACCTGGCCAGGCCTCCCTGGCCCCACTGCTGCTGCAGGTTCTCCCGGCTCTTTCCACTCTGCCTCCTGCAAGCTTTGTGCTTGGCAATGGCTTCTGGGCTGGCTGCTTGCAAGGCTGCCCAGCTCAGGAGCTACTGGGCGTTATCTGGCAGGTTCCTACAAGAGTAAGAGCAGAGAGCCCTTTCTCTCCTGGGTGTGAATGCTCCCTCTGCCCCAGCCCAGCTGCCTGCACTGGGTGGCCCTGAGGCCAGCCAGGAGGGACCCTGCTGGCTCCAGCTGAGTCCTGCCATGGGAGAGATCCCACAGGTCACTGAGGTGGCCGGGTCTGACCTTTCCTAAAGGAGACAGGAGCCCTGAGAAGCACTTTTATACCCATTGCCTTGGCATCAGGTCTGACTTGAGACTGCATTTTGCTGCCTGCCTTCTCCTTGGGATGAGTCGCAGCCTCCTGCCTGCGAGGGTCCTGGGCCAGCAAGGGGCTGGGGCGAGGGGGCAGACAAGGGCTGGAGGCTGCAGCCCCTGGCTAAGAAGGTGAGCTTGGCAGCAGCCGGGCGTGCCAAGCAGGGGCCAGCAGACCACACAGCCACCCCTATGCAGAGGCAAATGCTGTATTTTGTGAGGCAGTGAGAGGTGCCGGGCTCAGCAGCGGCATGAAGATCCCAGGCTCTTGCGGCCGCTCTGATGCTGCTGTTTGAGGGCAGGGTCTGCGTGTTGCTCAGCTCCACCTGGGCTTGTGCATCGGCCTCCTGGCCTTGGGCACTCTCAGCTCGAGGCAAAGCAACACAAAGACAGTGTTTTTAGTATGTCTCTGCTGGTGCAGCTTGTCTACAGCAGCGTGAGCCAAGCATCCCACAGCACCGCCTGCCCCGTATGGACCCTGTCCCTCTCCTAGGGACAGCCTCCACCAGCTCCTGTCACATTGTGACAGCCCGCTGGTCCTAACTGAGCTGCCTTATTTCTCCTTTCGCTTGCCTCTCCTCTATTTTGTGCCTCTATTTTGAGCAGAAACAAAGCTGCTCTCAAGGTGCTCTACATTCCAGTTTAGCAGCATCAAGGGGAAGGAAGACGCTTGGCAGGACACCCTGTGAATCTGGTGCCCCAGTTTGGAGCACGTCCTGCCTCTGTCTGCACGCAGAGCGCACAGGGACTCCCACAGCTCTTGCTCCCACGGGACAGAGCGCAGGGCAAGTGTTTCAAAAGTGCCGCACCTGAAAAGACAAGTAGGTGCCCTTGGGGATCTTTGAAAGCAGCGCAGGTACTTGAGGTGCTGTTCAGGATCCTGCAGGGTGCTTCTCTGCACCTTCAGGCACCGGAGGATGTGAGGAGCCTGTCCCACAGTCTCTGAAGCTCTGCGATGGGGGTGAAGAGCCCAGAGCACCTCCTCTTGTCAAGGGACGGACCTCGATGGTGGCCAGTGCAGCACCTCAATGGCAGCAACCTTCCTGGCAGCTGAGAGCCTGGGCTCTGAACACAGCCCGTGTATTACAGAAAGGACAAAGTGGAAATGAGGGCTGCTGTGCGTTGCACCTAGGCCTGGCCCAGAGAAGCTCAGGAGGCTCCTCACAGGCTGTGGGAGCCTTGCTGCTCTTCATGCTGCTCTCCCAGATGTAGGCTTGGTTCTGCCCATGGTGGTTTGGTTGGTGCGAAAGGGGTGGGAGCAAGAGGATGCCCAGGACGAGAGCCCTTGTAGGTCGCTGCTGGCACAGAGGGCTTGGGGATCCACCCTGCCTAGTGGCTGCCCAGGAGGGAAGGAGTGGGCAGCAGAGATGCTCTGCCAGGCTTCAGGATGCAGATCCTCCTTTCTGCCCAGTCTTGGTCCTGTGGTGCGCACATGTGGGACCCAGGCACGTGCCCGTCCCTGGGAGCTGGCTCCACTGGCACCATCCTGCCACAATACTGCATGTTGCAACGCAGCGGGGCATTCTGGCTTGTCTGCTCTCCGTGTCATAAGCTGAGCGTGGAGGGAAAAGGAAAGAAGGGGCCACACAGAGGTTTCCCCCTACCTTAATTCTGCCTGGGGCATTCCCCAGTCACCTGGAGCACTAACAGAGGGGAGAGAGGAGGGAAGGGGAAAACTCCAATCCTGGGTGCTGGGCAGGGGCGAAAGAGCTGCACTGCTCCCATGGCTTCGGTGAGGTCTGAGGGAAGAGAGACTCACAGAGCAAACAGTGTTTCCATTCGCACGTGTGCCAGCTCTGACATGCACCCAGCCCCGGCACACACAGACATGCACCACACATGAACGCGCCGCCGAGGCACACGCGGGGCCGGACGCAGCGTGCAGGGATGCACGTGCCATGCAGTCAGGCTCCGATGCAAAGAGACCGAGCCCGATGCGGGTACACCACCGCTCCCTCCAGGGCCGGATCCCTCGTGGTGGCCCGAGGGCTACGTGTGGTCTCAGGCACATCCTCAAGAAAGCAAGCTGGAGCCCAGGCTGCCCATGTGGGTCAGCTGTCCTTTTGGCAGGGCACCTTCTGGGAAGGACCTGGGCTGGGTTTCCTGCCCCATGGGCAGCCCCATGGGGCTGCTGTGAGGGCAGCCAGCATCTGCGGAGTGGCTGGCACTGAACGGGCCGCCCACTCTGGATTACGAATTTATTTTGGGGGCTGCTGGGGGTTAAGGAAACTTCAGTGCGGTCTGACTGTAAGTGGGGTTGGGGAGGCCAATCTGGATGACGCATCAGGCTAATGGTGCCTGTGGTACGACTCTGTCCCCTGGGAGCCCCGACACTGCCCATCCCTTCCATGTGGTCTTGGCATCCACAGACATGGGTCCGAGTCTGTGTCTGGGGCAGAAATGCTGCTCAGCCCTGCCTGCTCCTGTTCACCCCCTGCCTGGGGCATCTCTCACTGCAAGGAGCTTCTTGGCCATTGGGATCCTGACCACTCAGCCTCTTCCCTTGCACCGCCAGCCGCACGTGGGGCCCATGGGGAGGGGAGAACAGGGGATGGGGAGCACAGCCTCCCTCCCTGGGGACTGCTCTAAGGACAGTACTGCGTCACCTTGGGGACTGCTCCCGAGAAACCCCCACCCTGACGGGACAGGGCTGGACCTGGACCTGGGTGATCACCCACTCTCAGCTCCAACATCTGGGTCTGGGGATGGGCCTGGAAACATCACATGGACCCCCAATAGTCCCCAGTGAGCCCCAAGACTACCCAGGGCCTGCAAATGGGGCACGGGAGGTAAATATCCTTGGGGGCTTACCCCCGCCTGGAGGCTGGGGGGTCCTGTTTGTCCCCATCCCACTCCTCCTGCCCTCCCTCATGTCACAGGGGCACTTCTCCACCTCTGGGATCCACCGGACATTTCTGCCTTGCAGCAGCCCCGTCTGCAGCAGGGCAGGGCCCCCGTGCTCCCCAAGCCCCGGGCTCTGAGGGCAGGCAGATGCACGTGGTCCCCCACCACGGCCCAAGCAGCGAGCGGGCTTGTCCTGCTCCAGGGAGGAGCAGGTGGCAGGGGACATGTGGCCTTGCAAAAGGACGTTTCCCACACACCGGGCTCCAGAGGTGACTTCTCCATCGCCAGCTTAGTCGCCTTCCCGTGCCGGGGAGGGATCTGGATACAATCGCCCCATCCTACCCCGAGGGCCCCGAGCCCTGTGCCCTGCCCCCGGGGCTCACACCGGGCATGTGGGGGCAAGGTCAGCCTGAGAATCCGTGACCTGTCGGCTTGCAGGGGCACCGAACATCATGTTTTCTGGACTGGGTGCCCGGGGTCTTGGCTTTGCTGGTGAGATGCTGCCGGCTGCGGGGGCTGCCCCAGGCGCTCGGGATGCTGGTGACAGCCCGGCGTCCCCCAGTGCCCCTCCAGCCCTGCCGACAGCAGCTGCCGGCTGCTCCCTACCCAGGCTGCTCCCGCTCCGAGCCTGGTGGTGCAGGCTGCTGACCCCGTTCGATGGTCCCAGGAGGGTCAGGGCGGGGAGGGAGCTGGGCAAAAGCTTCCCCTCAAAACAAGATCCCTACCTGGCCGCTGCCTGCGTCGGTTGGCCCAGGGCTGAGGGGCTGGTCCCACCTCCGCGGGGGCTCGCTCGGCTGCAGCGGGGCGGCACCCGTGTCCTCCCAGCCGAGCGGTGGGGCTGCCCAGCTGCTGGCCGGGCTCACGCCACCCAGCTGTGCCCACAGCCCTCCGTCAGGCTGTCGAGAAACGGAGGCTCATTACATGGGTGGGGAATAACGAGCAGGGCAGTCTCGTACCCCCGGCCGTGGCCAAACCCCGGGAGGCGAGGGGCTGTGGGGGTCGCATTCGGCGCCGGGGCTGCCTGCGCTGGGCTCTGCGGCCGCACCCGGAGCGGGAACAGTGCCGGCGGATATTTTGTCTGCAGATCTTTAACCTCCTAATGCTAACTGAAAGGAGGGGGGCAAAGAAAAAGAAACCAGGCCGAGAACATTTTTTCTGATGACGTTCCTGATGCAATAAGTCCCTCTGAAATTTGATTTGCAGCCGTGGCCAGCAAGGTATTGGAAGCAGAGTGTGCTTCAATACTTCATTGCTCTTTAAAGTCTCTAAGCCCGCTGGCCACAGCCAGGGGAGCCCATGACACCTTTGCATTAAAAAGGATGCTGGAGATTTACGTACATAGACTAGTCCCCTCCTCCCCCCATCCAGGCCTGGCTTATTTATCTTCATTCCTCTCTCTAGGGCACAACCAGGTTTATGTTCTTCAAGCGCCGCTTTTTGAAACCGCCACAGTGACCTAGCGCTCTTGGTGATGGGGGGTTCCAACCAGCATTAGCCATGCAGGCTTCTGCCATGCAAGCGGGGCAGCTGGCACTGCCCTCCTGGCCCCACAGCCCTGCCCCGCGGGCAGGCGAGCAGCAAAGGCAGCCATGCCCTGCGGAGCTGCAGGTCCTACCAGCGCTCCGGGGAAGCTCTGTAGAGCGGGGCTTACTGGGCACGCCGGCACATCCTTGTGACGCATGGATACAAGGGGTTAAGCATCAGTTATTACTGGTGACCTTCAGACCATGGGATGGCGGCGGTGCTTGGCCAGAGGCCGGGGGGCTGTGTCCGGGTGGGATATGAGCCGCGACCCCTTGGCACGCCCAGCTGCCTCGGCACTGAGTGGAAACAGCTACGTGGGGGCAGCTACGTGCCCGGCTGCCCGAGAGCCTACGAGCCCACTCCCACAGCATCTGCAGGGTCTGGGTGGGCAGTGGGGGCGTGCGGGGGTCCTGCAGCAAATGGGGATCACAGCAGAGGGTGCCGAGGCTGCAGCGTGGGCACATCAGCTCCTCCCCACGCTGCCACGGTCCAGCACAGGGGCTGGGGGGTCCTGGGGCAGCGCTGCAGCTGGGGGAGCTGGACCCCATCAGCACCAGTGTCCCCGCAGGAGGTGTGGCGGTCTGTCCCCGGGGCCTTGGTGAATTTAACCCCCCCAGCCCTCTCCTGGCAATGTGACTTGAGGTGGCAGCTGAACCGTCTGGAGCTGTTTGATAAGGTCTACCGGGCAATAGGGCGCCTACCGAGAGGGTGTCCCCTCTCTTCCTGCACTCTCCCTGCATGGAGCAAGCCGTAACCCCTCTGCACCCACCTGCAGGTAGTGGTAGGCCAAGTCTTGATGGCAGGACTTGGATTTCAGCAAGGCTTTGTCGATCGTGGCAGAGGCCTTCTGGCACACTTCCCGGGCATGGCTGAGCGTCAGCGTGGACCAGGAGCCCCTCTTAATGTAGTTGGAGTCATTGTTGATGGGGATATTGGTGCAAGGGGTGACCTTGAGGTCGTTATTGCTCTTGGAGGATTTCAGCATGTGCTCGCTGATGGTATTGTAAGCGTGCATGAAATACTTCGGCTGGCTGTGGTCCGGCTGCCGGCCCAGTGTCATGAGGCCCATTGGGTTGCGGTAGCTGCAGGTATCACTGTCTAAGTTGTCATCTGAGCTCCACCAGCCTGATATGTTGGATCTGGTCCTGCGCTTGGGCTCGGAGGTCTTCGCTCGGTCTTTGCTCTTGCTCCTCCGGTTTTGCTTGGGGTCATCCGCCCCCTTCTTGCCGTTCACGTTGCCTTTGGTGGGGCCCTCCAGAGACTGGGACTTGGCGAATAGCTTCTGGACAGAGTGGACAAGGTGCCGGATGCGCCCAGGGCTCTCGCTCCGGTGCTTCGCATCGCTCCTCTGAAATTGGAGGGTGCTGAAGCCATCTCTGTGGATGGGCAGCTGCTTCTCAAACTGGTCGAGGAGGTTTGCAGGCAGGCGGTTGATTTTAGTGGCTTGGGCGTGGCTTGGAAAAGGGTTGTCATCTGGGACCTCAAAGTGGGAGTTGTAATGGATGCGGGGGAAAGTGCTGCTGTTGGAGATCTGGTTGTTGAGTGGAAGGAGACAGTCGCCATGGAGGGTATTCTGGGCTGGGAATCGGGGGTCCATGGTGAAGGAGTCGGTGGGGCTGAGGAGATAAGGGTTCCTGTCCTGGGGGGCATAAAGAGAGTCTTGAGGGGAGTCCAGGTTATCAGAGAGGTGGCGGCTTCTGTTATCTCCTAAGCCCTTCATGGTCCCAGTGTTTCCTAGAGCATCGCTCGGGGATGGTGCGGCAGAGCCCTTGCAGGAGCGCTGACCCTGCTCCCCCGCAGACTTCCCTGCACCTGGAGGAAGAGGAGAGATGCTCAGAGCATGCAGAGAACCTCTTTGGCAGCCCACTCCTCACCGGGACGTCCTTGCGAGGGCTGTCCCAGCTCTAAAAGCAAATGCCCCCAAGGTTAAGGGATGAAGGAGAGAAGCAGGATGGGAGAGACATGACATGGCAGGAGGGGAGGAGCAGGGGCATGAGACCAGGGGCTGGAAAGAACAGGGTACCAGAGAGGAGGAGGGGAGGGATTCATTGTTTCTAGCTGCAGTTTAAGCGCTTGTGGGTCCCAGTGTTCAACCACAGGCTGCTTAAATAATGCTGCTGCTATTTTTCTGGTCGCTGCACATGTTTATTTAATAGAGTCCCTTCCCCAGCCAGCATAACAAAGGCTAGCAGGGGCGCTGCCAGCAAATCACTGCTCCTGTCCCATTTGTTCAGGGGGCTGGAGAAAAACCTGCTGTCAAACACTGCGCACGGGCCTTGCCTGAGCCAAGGGAAGTCTGGAGCCGAGCATCCCATCTTCTGCATTATGCTTTGTGTTTCTGTGGTTACTGGATCTTGGAAGGGGGCTGGCAGCCCTGCTCTGTGTGTTGCGTGCAGCTGGGCTAATGCAATATGATGTCAAACGTCTCCTCTCCAACAAGCGCCCTGGCTTATGGCCTGTTTTACCCTGGAGGAAATTGTTTCAGTAGCTACGATAAGAGCAGAGGTGTTTCTGAACACTCAGAGCCTGACCTGAGAAGCTGTTTGCTGCTCAGTTGATCTTTCCTGCCTTGCTGCATCGCTCCTGGGGGAGCTGTGTCACCCTCCGAGCCTGGCGTCTGTCCCTCGCTGTGGTCCTCCTCTGCCACAGCAAGGGGCGGAGGTTGGCCGTCTGCGGCCCCGAGGCATCCCTGCGGGGTGGCGGCGGGGGGCAGCCAGGCTCAGAGGGTCCCCTTAGGGCAGGGGTGCTCCTCACTGAAGGTTTCTGCTCGGCTCAGAGGGATCCTCATCTGCACTGGGTTATACAGGGAAAAAAAGACAGACTTTTTGGGGCCGCTTAAAGAAAGCCAATGAACATATAGATCGGTTAAGCTGACCAATCAATGTGTTGATTTTCCATACTTAAAACCTATTTGAAATCATGTAGCGTATAACTAATTCTTATTTCCTTTTACCTTTTAGTTTAAGTTTCCTATTTAATTTCAGTTTGAGTGCAGCTTGAAGGCAGCTAGCAACCACTGAAGCATCCTACAGGTGTAAAAATCTGGAGAACCGGGATCCTAGACTACTTTTGGAAAATCCAGGGCCCCAAAACACGTACACGTAGCTGAACGGCTGCTCCTTGGTAAGACGAAGGGGCTGCTCTGGGAGCTGGGACGACAGGGGTCGGTGCAGAAGAGCCATTTTCCAACCCTAGGATGATCCCGTGTTCCCCAACATGCACCTGGAAGGGTGCCTGGACCCTCAGAGCCTCCAGTGAGTTTGTGAGAAAGAAAACCATTATTTGCTTATTCCTAGAGAACAAGTAGGATAATGGTGTGTCCCTGGGAGAAGGGACCATCAGCCCAGCTGCTAGTCTGGGCTCCTGGGTTCTCCCTGTTCAGCCACCAATTTGACTCCGGTCTCCCCAGGGAGCCTGTCCTCTTGCACGCGGTCCGGTCAGCAAAAGCAGCTAGGACCGAACTGGTGCGGGGAGCAGAGTCAGCAGTCACTGAAGGATGACAGGAATTGACAGACTTGGTTTCCTTCCTCACATGGGGAAAAATGTATTAATAATGAAAAACAGCTAGGGCTTTATAATTGTTTGGAAGCACAACAAAAAGAAGTTGACAGTTTTAAAAAGTCTCCATCTAACCCTGCCGCTCCCAGCGGGTTGGCAAAGCACAGCCGCTTTTTAAAGCAGTGGTTTGCACACAGCAGGCGAGCGCAGCCTGGGCTCTCTGCCCTGCTCCGACACGGAGACCCTCACTCCCCTCCCACGAATCCTGCTCCCGGGGGGTCCTGCCGGACACCCCGCGGTGAACTCAGCCGAGTGCCCTTCTGGGCATTGCCAGCCGCCCCCCAGCACGCACGCGGACCTGCACAGCTCTCGTCCCCAGGGGATGCTGTGGCCCCACACAAGGATGTCCCTCTGTCCTGTTCCACCTCTCCTGACACCCACCTGGAGAAGCTGTACGGCCCCTTGGGGTGGGTCCTCTTGAACTGCTGCTGACCTGGGCCCTGCAGCTGGTCCGTCTGCCTTCACCTACAGCCTGGTGCCCTGCCACGCGGGCTGGGCTTTGGTGGCATAGGAGAGACGATTTGGCCCTCAGGCCTCTCCACCACACGGACAGTGCCCATTTTGGGGATGAGGACATGGCTGTTATCCTGGCCTGAGCTGGGGGAGCTTTGATACCAAACCTGTCCTTCTTGCCAAAATACCCAATGCAACATTAGCCGTGACTGGTGTCCAGCTCCTCGTGGTCTCTGTGGGTGCCATCTTTTCCCGTTGTGCTCGTCAGCAGCTAGGTGCATCAGCCTCTCCGGAGTCCCTTGCCCCGTCATGGGACAGCACCCATGGGAGCTGGTGGGGCAGCAGTGGGTGCTGGCTGGAGAAGTGCCACAGAAGAGAGACCCATGGATGTGCCAGGCAGCCCTGCTCCTGCCTTGTGCAAGCTGGCATCAGCGCGGTGGTTAAAGAGTGGTAACAAAAAGGCCCAGGACATGTTCTCAAAGGAAACCCTCTGGACAGAGGAGAAGGCCGGGGTGTAGGAGGACAGGCTCCAGACTGAGCCATCCGTCTGGTCGTTAAAATTCCAGATGGCCATGAATGGGCAAGCTCAACCCTGCCCAACTTGGAGGGGAAGCTCTGCAGGTAGCGGGGAGCCCACATCCTCCCCGAACACCACCCTGATCTGCCCAGGCTCAGCTCTGCCCACTGTGGCCTCTTTCTCCCTTCCTTTCGTGCCCCAACTCCGGACGCCCAGCAGGGTCCTTCGCTCGGGCTTGGCTGCCCGAGGCTATCCCGGCCCTAATGGACGCTGTGCTTCTCCCGTCACATTACGCTACAGGAGTCAGACAGTCCCTAAGGAGACAAAACAGCGCTGATTTGATTATAATGGGATGTCTCTGGATATTGATAGTAAATACGTCTTTGCCTACAAAGGGCAATCAATATTTGAAACAGAAATCTCCAGGCACTCCTGAGAGAGAGAGACTTCAGCCCCATGACTGCTTCGCCATAAAGCACATCAGCATCACTGCTTTTGTGTTCACTGGGCTCCGGAATAAAGTAAAACTGCCTTAGGACTCAAAATAAATAGGGAAATGAAATAAAATTAAATAAATGAAATGAAAATAAGTGAAATGCAATGAAAGCCTGGCTTGGCAGGGAACAGTGGAGCTGGGGGCCAGACTGGCTCAGGATGGCTCAAGAAGCGGAGGGGCAGGGAGGAGTGACTGAGGGGCTGGGGGACAAGCGGGAAGGCAGAAAAGTGAGGTTTGTAGGGAGGGCTGGAGGGACGGGAGCAGAAGGGATGGGAAGGCGGGGAGCAGGGGAGGGCAGGGAGCTGCCTCTCTCCCAGGCTGGTGTGCTCTCGCCAAGGTTGGACGCTCGCTTCTATATGGCAGATAGTTTATTGCTCCCTTTTCCTCCGGTGGGGCCTTGCAGGGCTGCCAACAGGTCCCGATCCTCCTGCCTGTCCTGCTTGCCCTGGCATCCCTTCACGTGATGGCCAGCCGCAGTGTGGGGCACCGGCCTTGCTGCCGGGCATGTGCCGGGCCGGGGCCGGTGGGGCAGTCAGGGCTCCCCCAGCCCCTGGTGCCCGCCACGCTGTGTTTGCTGCATCCTCTGTGGTTTCCCTTTAAGACAGATTAAACTGTTTTCATTACATTTCAATTACTCTCCGCAATCCTTGGCACTTTCTTGAGAAGGGTCAGGGAAGGGAAAAACCCAACAAGCCTCTTCCCTGCCATCTTTTTAATTTGGAAGGATGAAAAAGCTTGAAATTAAATCTCCCGAACCCATGATCCTGCAGCTCGCAAACTGGGCAAGGGCTGTCTCCCAGGGCAGCTGCCTGGAGCCCCTGCTGTGTCCCCCTGCCCCGAGCCAGGCACCACGGCGAGGAGGTGGACGGCCCCCGACCACAGAGAGGGCACCCAGAGTGGTCGGCAGGAGAAGACCCTGGTTAGCAGGTGGTCATAGCAGGGGCTGCCAGGGTGTGGAGAGGACGCATCCCTGAGCCCAGCGGAAGGGGCTGGTTTTGCTGCACGGCCCATTACCTTCCTTCCCCTCAGCCTGTGTTTTTTTGGGGCTGCCCTTCCTCTTCCCAGTGGCTTTGCTGATGCTCAGAGGTCTCTGAGGTGCAGTGGATGACCTGACCTGATTTATGGCAGTTTTGTGTGTCCCAAACCACTCTGAACCCCAGCTGGACTCGGCTTCCTCTCAGGCACGGTGTACAACAGCAGCCCTGGCGCTGCCTGTTTGCGGGCTCAGACCAGCTGCGCTGAATTCACTTACAGCAGCACCTCCTGAAAAATACATCTGCAGCTCCAGACACCGAGCAGCGTATGAAATCTCAAATCATGCAGGAGACGATAGCCTTGCCTGAAGAAGCTTCCTGCTCGGCAGAGGCTCCTCTCCTCCCCTGGCTGAGCACTGCCAATGCCTCCCTGCTGTAGGACCCACAGCTGCTGCACTCCTCGACTGTGAGTGGGAGAGGGGGCCGGTCCAGGGGCTGCTGAAGCTGGTGGGAGATGGTTCACTCCACTTCAGGAAGACTGAATCACATCTTCGTTGTGAGCTGAAAAGCCTCTGTTATTGTAAGAGATACTTCAATGACTGCAAATATTTGCTTTTCTCTCTCTTTTTAACAGCAAAGACATTAGGCTGGCCCGAGCTCTGGGCAGAGCAGGAGGTAACCAAAAAGAACTGGATGGAGAAGAGGAGACAGCTGCAATGCAGTGTAGATACTAGCAAAGCAATGACTTCCTAGCTATCTGTCCTGTCCTCACTCTTACGTGCCTGGCCAGCTTACGGCTGTCCATCCAGCCAGTCGCCCAGCCGGGCGGTGTCTGGTGAGCCCTTGAAATTATGGTTTGTAACTCCTGGCAGAAAGTGTGAGCGAGAAGTCTGTCAAAATGTCACCCAGGGCAGCGCCAGGGCAGAAGTCCAATGAGCTGGGCTGGAGATGTCTGTCTGTCTTTGCAATCCTATAAAGCTCTGAAGTTTCTACTATCCATCCGGGATCTCGCTGGTGGCAGCTCCAGCCTGTGATGTCTTGTCCTGTCCACGCTGCACATGGAGAACAGATCTCCTTCCTCCTTTCCACCCTTGGAGACTACCTCCGCGTCCCCTTGGAGGTGCTCTACCAGGCTATGCTCTGCGTCCTCGAGAGGATGGCTGCCCAGGAGACACGGGCCACAGGTCCGTCCCCATCTCCCCACAGGAATTCCTCCCCCGTTGCTGTGACATGGTGAGGGCAGCAGCCAGAGGACCACTGCTCCTCAGGGGCTGCTCCCTGCCTGCTCTGAACAGGACCGAGCCCCAAGGCACAAAACAATGAATCCTGGGAGGCCCCTGTGCTTGTGAGAGAGCAGAGCACCTCCTGCAAGCCAACCACGTTAGGGACCACCGGCTTTGATCAGCTTCTGTGCTGGGGCTCTGCACCACAAGGGACTTGGGCAAACCAGCTGCCACTGCCCACCATGCCTCCCATTTTAACTTTTGGGGCAGAGGTGGGTTTCCAGGAGAAACTACCCTTTTTCTCATGTCTCTGTGTTCCCGCGGGCCAAATTCCTGACTTAAATTCTGCAAACCCGCCTTAAAACAGCTTATACCGAGGACATGGAGAAGACAGGGCAGAGGACAGGGCGAACCCTCTGCCCTCTCTCAGCGAGGAGGGGACAGGAGGAGGAAATGCAGTCCCTTACCCTGCCAGCCTCGCCTCGCCTCGCTGCTTTCTGCTCCAGTCCATCTCCAGGATTTCACTCTGCAATTAGCTGGTGTTTGCACACCAACGTGCAGCGCGCAGCACAGGCAGCCGGTGCTGGGGTCACCGGGCAGGGCTCGCTCCTTCTCACCAAGCCTGGGAGGGCACAGGGAGCTCTGAGAGCACCCTGACGTTCACCTGGATTTCTGCGCCTTGTGCGTGCGTGTTGGGCCTGCAGCACGAGGGCGAACTCGTCTGTGTGGCTGTGGATTGCGTGTGAGTTCGTGTGCATGGTGGAGACCCAGGTGTGGGGATCGGGCTTGCCCTGCCAGGCGCTGGAGGTGGCCAAGAGGGAGGTCAGACCTGCCTCTGCAGCTTTCACGGCGTGAGGGACTGCGGTCTGCACGTGGGTGCATTTCTGCTCCTGTAGAAACTAGGGAGCTGCAAGCACTGGCCCAGTGGCTGCATTTCACCTCCCATGGCCAGCAGCGGGTGCAGGCTTTGTGCTGCCTCCCTCCCTTTTACCATGCCCTTGGCGCACATCTTCCATGCAAGAAGCCCATGTCCCCTCCCTGGCTGCCCTCCTCTGCAAACACAGACACGGCTGCCCTGACTGAGCAGTGCCGTGATCCAGAAATAGGCACTTAAAGAGCTCTTTTTTCTCCCCAAAATCACAGCCGAAAGCATCATTCGTCCCTTCCCTTGCTTCCCTCTCCTCTCTGCCTCCCCCTCACAGCTTAGCCATAGATTTCCTGCCATTCCCACCAGCAGAGCTTTCCAACAGCTTCTAAGTTTGTTCCCTGTGGAAACACCAAAGCTGCTGCCCCCATGCTGCATGCCAGCCTAGGGGCCTTCATCCTTGCTAAATGGAGGGAGGAACCTACCACCTCCCGGTAGAGCTCGGCTCTCTCATCCTAACCTCTGTCGTGTCCCATCTAAAGAACATAACGCACCACAAAATCACTGAACCTGTGCAGAACACCAGGCACCAGACATACAGCCAGACCTTGGTCCAGGTGGTGCCAGCAAGAAGCCAGAGACCCTCTTGCCAGGCTTCTCGGCTGGCATTTATATAACAATCACAGACTTGTTTGGGTTGGAAGACATCTCTTGAGATCATAACCTTTGAAGCAGGGTTCGCCTGAACAGGACTGGTTGGGGAGGGACATGTACTACTGAGGCAGGTCTGGCCACGAAGGGCCAGGACAGTGGCCAGGAGGCCATTCAGGTGCTGCTCAGGAGAGGCAGGTAGATGCATCAGGAGAAGCAGCAGCCTGTAAAATGGGACTGCTCAGGGCACAAGTCCTCCAGAAGGAAGAAGTCCCTGTCGTGACGGGGCTGCAGGCACCCTTTGGAGTCAACTAGTCCTGCCCTCTGCTGATCAGCTCTTCCAGGGCTCCACGTACCATCATCTCCCACGTAAACCTCAGCCCAGCCATCCAAGCTGGCTGCAAACACATGGGTGGCTTTTATATATAGAAACCTAGCAGCGTGCTAATAACTAGCTAGATAAGGAATAAATGATTTGCAACCTGCAGAAGAAAAATGACTCCCCTCACCCTGCCGCAAGAAGCTTAAAAAATTGTATACTGTGGTGTAGGTGACGTCGGTCTGCCTACACACATGAATTCAAATGTTCCCTGAATTAGCAGGAACACTTCATGTGGCATTCAGCGAGGGGGGCCGCCAGCTTCCAGGGCGTTGCATTAATGATGATTCAAAGAGTTCAGAATCTAATCGCAGGGAATAAAAATAGCTGGCTTCTACTTAGAACAATTCATTATACAACAGACCTTCCTCCAGCCTCCTTCTGCTGCTTGCTTCTCCCTGGGAAGTTTCCCACTGCTCCGGGGAGCTTCATCCCAGGGACAGAGCAGGTACCGAGGTCTGAGCAGCAGGCAACACTGCCCGTCCTGGGCTGCTGAGAAGAGCTGAAGCCAGGGTCTCCTGAGGAGCACCCGTGGGGTTAATGTCACCTGGACTTTCCCACTGAGACATGTGACAGCATCACTGGGAGAACTGAGGCACATCCACCCTTTCCCCCTCACTCTCCCTACAGCAAGGGAGGGGAGACAGGGTCTTCCAGCGAGTCATGTGTCTCATCTACCTGGGATACCTCCTCAGGAGATGGTGAATTGCTTTACGAGGGCCAGTCTGTGCTGGTGCCCGAAGGTGTCCCAGTGGGCTCGCCCAGCCCATCTACGAATTGAGTTTCCAGGCACCTAACGCTAGATGAAGCAAATCCCAGCATAGGCTACATTGGCGTATAAGCTCAAGAAATTGTGCAGCACTGATTTCTCAATGCTGCTGAGTCCCATGTCACTGGTGGAAGGATCTCCTCACATCTCACTTCATGTGTGAATAAGTGGTTTGTGCCTTTTTAATGAGGAATTTGCATACAGCTCCCAAGGCCTCATGGCAGCTGGACAGTGCCCCGCAGCCCTGGGAGCCTCGGTGCATGCCTGTAGTCCCCTGCTTGTTCTTCAGGCAAAGGGATATCTCTGCTGAGACTGCCAGCTGATGCCCACTGGGGCGATGGGGAGGGACGAGGTCTGACTGGAGCCATCCCAAAACAGACAAAGAATAATTTTTCTTCCTTATATGCTCTTGATACGACTTCTTCTTCTTTTTTTTTTTTTTTGGTAGCAGCACAACCAAATGCTGTGAAAATCGATGGCTGCAATATGACAAAGATTTTTGACTTCAGGTGCTGACTAAGCTGGAGGAGCAGATGAACTCTTGAGAGAGACAGAGAACTTATTTTCATGCAAATGTCACTGGTAATATAATCAGCTCTCAAGGGAACACAACCCCAGAAACTTTACAACCTATTTGTCTGTCCCTAAATAGAAGTTTCTGAAAGTTCTCCAGAAGATGTGATCTGCTCTGAAGAATGAAATGCAAAGCATTAAGTAGGTCAAATAAGACAAATGAAGGCAAGATAAGAAAGGGAGAGTTTTCAGGAAGAAGCAGGAGAGCTGATGCGATGGCATGGGAGGACCAGGGCAGTGAGCAAGGGTCACTGTCTTTTGAAACCTACCTGCAATCTCTGCTCTCTTAGAGGGCACTCGGGGCACATGCTGGTGACACCACGGTGCATGTTGCAGCTTGTCTGCAAGAGCAGCTAATGAGACCGTCTGGGACCAAAACTGATTTGTTGTGGTCAGTGCTGTTCAAGAGGCCTGGAGTGTGTGTGTTTGCAGAGACCTCCACGGAGCAAGCAGGGGATGAAAAGCACTTAACGTGGCTGCCCTCGACCTTACTTACGCTGTGACTCCCAGGGATGGAGGTTGTCCACACTTGCACTGAAAACTTGTGACACAGAAGAAGGCAGGCCACTCTGCTTGGCCTTCTGGGCTACCACCCTGCCCCAAACCGCCAGCCGGATCCTCTGTCTCACTGTGCTACCAGAGCGAGCAGCAGCTCCAGGACCGGGGTACCAAGGACTAAGCAGATGAGTAGGAGGTGGGGATAGCTGGGAGAGCAGGGACAGGCTCCTGGCCCTAGATGTTTGTGGCACAGCAGTAGCAGGGTGCTCTGAACGGCGATGGCTGTTGCTGCTGCGCCACCAGGTCTCTGCAGCTTTGTAAGGACGTTGCTTTGCTCCACAGCAGATGTTCCCATTGCCTAAATGTCCAGATGCAGCTAGGTGGGGCCCTGCCTGCAGCTGGGATGCAGGACGGAGGTGCTCTCCGGCAGTGGATTTGCTCAGTGCCTGAGACAAAGCAGCTCATGTTGCCGGAGGGTCCTGGGGCACAGCGAAGCAGGTGGGGAAAAACCAGCAGCTCCCTCTGCCACCCCTTCCAGAGAACAGACTGAGACTCGTCTGCAGCCTCCTGTGTGCTCAAAGCTGCGGGAGCACTTCCTTTGTCTCAAACTAGGTCAGCGCGGAGGCGTGACGTTACTATAGCAATCAGTATTAGATTTCATAACTTTATTTTAGTGATGGGCACGTTGCAGGATTCACTACGAGATGGAGGGAGGGCTGTCATTGAAACACCCTCTCCAGCTCCCTTCCCCAGCCCCCCCCCGCTCTGCTGCCCCTCGTACCACAAGCACACAGCTGCGTCTGTCCGTCCTGACCCCCCCTCGGCTGTTTCAGAAGAGACCCAAAGTCATCCCTGGGCCATACCGTACCTCTCTCAGCTTGCTGGGCTTGGGGACTAGGCCAGATTCAGCATCCTGTGCACCTTGTGTCCCTCTGGGCTCCAGAGCTGTCCCTCATGAAGACCTGCCAGGCAGAGAGAAAAGGGAAAAAGTCCTCAGGTCACAAAGAGCAGAGCGGTGTCTTCCTGCCAAATGTCCCAGGCCATAACCCTGATGCTGTAAAGACACAACAACTCTGACACCCAGGTTGTCTTCGTTAAGTCCTGGCAAAGGCACAAGGCAGACGCGAGGAAGCAGCCTATGTAAAGAGGCAGGGGCAACACCCATGGGAGGGGGGGAGATGCGAAGTGGGTCCCGTGCCCCTCTGTGTTGCACGTGGACTGAAAGGATGGGCTGGAATCAGCTAGGTGGGGAGGAGAACATGCAAAACGCCCGGCTTCTTGCGTGGGGGCACAGGGCTGGGGCGAGCCCCGTTGCGGGAAAGGGCTCTGACTTCCCTTCCCTTGTTTCTTTGTCATGAACTAATCCCTCAGGGAATCCCCTTGCTGCCCATGGCTGTATCTTTGTTTCTCGGCCATGCCAGGAGCTTACTGTCCTGAGCAGGGCTGGTTCTGTAACCCTCTGTGCCTCATCTTCTGGGCTGGCCACTTTGCTGTGAGCCCTGGGAGAACAGAGCCTGGTAAGGCAGGAAGGACAATCCCGGGGATGAACCCCCTGAGCGGGGTGGCAGACGGCAGCCAGCCACCTTTGGTGTGTCCCAGCTGTACACCTGCCAAAACCTGCGTCTGACTCTCACCTACCAATGCTGCTCATTAAACTTTTGTCTGAGCAGCTCACACTGTAAATCTCTTCCGTCTGGTCACTAGGTGCTACTGTGTTGCAGCTAAAACATCGTGCTTCTTTCTTCGTTGTCATTCACCAGCAGCTACGCTGCAAACAACTGAAAAAAATGCTCCCTGTATGAAAGGTAAAGTAAATAAATATGGGGGAAAAACCCGATGTTTCTTAATGTCCTCAAAAACCTATGCATCACAACAGAGAACACAGCCTGAATTATTTTATCAGTGATATTAAATATTATTTGGGGTTTACGTCAATTAATTTCCAAGGTAGGCCTGCGTGTGCGCGTGCATGTTTTCTCTTCTGCACTGAGAAGATGCAGGCATGGCGCTGGGACAATCCGGGGAGCTCAGCCTTTCACTGCTGAGAAGCAAGGGATAGGAATGGCATGGTAACGCAAAGCGGGGAGCCAGCCTTCCTATGACAGTATTATTTTTCATTCCTAATTGGACAGAGGTGGCCATCTGGGTCTTGAGAAGGCCTGCCTAGAGCTCAAGGGGGCTTTAAAATAGGCGAACGCAGTTTCTTGACTGGGAGGAGGTATGGAAGGCCGGGACAAGGATACAAACCTCAGCAATTTTTCTAGGAAAGCTGGATCTGAGTGGTGGGTTTGACTCCCTCGCTGGTTAAGCAGAGGAAGACCAAACCGGTGCCCCAGTGCCAGTGATAAGACAGCAGCTCTTTGTCCCCAGAAAGGAGAGACGGGCACTGCAGTGCCCACGAGACCCTGCTCTCTCACCCTGCCACCACCCAGCAGGAGGGGTTTTCTCCCCAGGTTCACTCATATCCCAGGTGCAATGTATGCCTGGGTTATGGCAGAGGCACCTTGTTTCCTTCCAAACATGCTCAACAGCCCTCCTTATAATCTGTCCCAAGGAAGCAAAGACTAGATAGATGGACAGATACAGTGCAGGTAGAGAATAAGAGGACTTGGTGTTCAAGAGGCGTTTGGAGCCTCTCACAGTGGATATCCCAACAGACAGAAGAATGGAAAACCTGGAAAGATCAGAAGGCTGCCCTCCTAAATCTGGTACAAACCCTCTTCACCTTCCCGCTAGCTCTGTACCACTCGAACCCCAACAATGCAGAGGAAATGGTTAAAGGAAAGGCATATGCCCTGGGAAAGCCAAGCAGGAGACAGCTGTTGTTTCGACAGGGCAGTCACATATGTCCCCAGAGCTCGCCCGTCTTCTACGCCAAAACACTTGTTTTTTGAGTTTCTTGCTGCTGATGGGAACTCAGCTGTGAAAACCAGAGCAGACGCTCTATCCAGGAGCTAGAGCAAACATGCTTCCACCTAACCAAGGACGCCTCTGTTTTGGAGGCACCAGCTCTTGAAGACAAGGGACAATTCCACATCCCAAACTCAGACACTCCTGAGCTCAGAGATGTCAACGAGGCTGCAGGTTGCTGCCAATAGGCCACTGCTCCCAGCACTAAATATAACATTAATAATAGATGAGGTATGATGAGTCTGGGTGCTGTAGATGGCCATGGAGCAATAATTGCATTGACACCATCCAACCCTTTCACAGCCCTCTCCACGTGAAAAGTGAATTCCAGTGAGTTAAGTTTGAGCCAGTAATCCAGACATGTAGAGCCTGCAACAGCCATTAGCACAGCCAGTATCCATGGCTTGTGGTACCTACAGCCATCCACAGCATCAGCATCCATCTGCCCAGTATCCAGCAGCAAAGCTATTGCTCTCCTGCTCTAATGCCACCAGTACTGTTATGAAGGGTAACACTATGTGTCACTAGAGCCACTAATGTCCATCGTTAAAGTCATCAGCATCTGCTAGCAATGCTCTCAGCACCCCTCCTGGGTGCACAAGTATCCACCACTAGTGCCCAGCATCCTGCATCACCACCAGTGCGCTGGAAGTATCTGTTCAGTGCTGCCATCACCCATCGTGTTTGTGTCTGTCACCAGCACTCTCAGGGTACCCTGGAGTACCTCTAGGAGCGGCGCCGATCCTGGGACCCCTTGGCACAGAGTGACCCTGATGGATGGGAGGAGCGCTGCCTGGGCTCCAGGCCTCCACTCACCCAGCAGATTTCTCAAAATAAAAGATGCCATTGAAGTGCTGGAGGAAGAAACATTTTTGTCCATAATACTGCTTTTGTCTTTGCATGCTACTGTTGCACTGAGAAAGCAGTGCTATAATTACCTTTAATTAATATCAGCATCAACGCCCCAAGGAAATGCAAATGAACAATTGTGCCACCAGGAACAATTACATTACGTTAACTACCAGTGATCCACCTCCATCATCCCCCTCTTTCTCCCATTCTCAGGAGCGGCTAGCTCACGTCATGGCTGCTGCGTGGAGGGGGTGGGACTGAAGGTGACGTGTGGAAGGACACACACTGCTATGAGAGGTGGCTTGCAGACCAAGGGGAATGGTGGGGAGCAGAGGGCAAGCTGGGGTCCCTGAGCTTCCAGGCAATGAAGGGACAGGATGCCAGAGGAAGCTGCCAAGGGTCCTTCCAGGGCGGTCTGCATGCTCCCATGCTGTTGTTTGCTCAGGGCTGTCCTGCTGATGCACTGATGTCCCTTCCCCACATGATTCAAGACACTTTTGGCCTCAGATGCTCTGCAGCCAAACCTCACTGCAGAATCAGCTCCTGATTATTGTTCCTCCGAGCCTTGGTCTCGGAGAGGAGGGCCACCACCTGCCCTTCTGTAGCCCATGTGGTTCTGTTGGACTTGAAGTGTGACTGGAGGAAACCTCAAAGAGACTGACCTGGCATTTATGATCCCTGGTATTGCCACCTCAGAAATGACTGCAGCTAAGTGACAGAAAAAGGCAACTCTGAGTAAAGGATCCTATTGCCTGTTGGGGTCTCCAGACGAAGTTGAGGGTTTCAGTCATGACTGAGCAATGGAAAGCACAGCCTGCTCGCGTGGCAGGACAACGTGAAGGGCAGGATGGTCTTTCCCTTCCAGCCAGCCACTCCTGGGGCCACACTGGTGTGGCCACAACCTGAGCAGGGCAAGGCAAGCAGAGCACTCGTGGTAGGTGTTCCTGGAAAGGTGCAGGTGGTGCTGGGATTTAATTTTAGTGAAAATACCGTGAAATGTTACAAACTCAGAAAGCGGCATCTGGAGCTGGGTCTGTGTGAGAAAGGGAGGTCCTGCCCTGGCCGGTCCCTCAGCACCCACTGCAGGGACTTTCTGCTTCTCTTCCAAACTTGAAAGAGCCTCAGCAAACTGCCCATGTCTGCTTCTTGTTAAACCTGAGAAGAAATGAAGTCCTCGTGTCAGGGAGCCAGCAAAGTGATGTGCCTGGGCTTCTCAGTTTCGCAGCCGGCCCCATGTCAGATCCAGAGCTCTGGTACAGGAGAGGGCTGTGAGCCTGAGTGAAGGTCCTGCGAGCACAGTAGGGATGTCCGCAGGGACGGAGGCGATGAGCAGCTCCAGCACAGGGGCAGTAAGAAATGGGTGAAGAGCACAGCCAGGCATGCGGGCTCCCAGTGATGGCAAGCGCTATTGAATGCCACGTTCCCCTCCTCCTGCTATCAACCCTAACTTGAGTTCCTTCTACTACTTAGATTTAGAGACTGTAAGTTCAGGTATAGTCACTACAAACCTCTGGCCTGCTCTCCTTTATGAAATAGGCCATAGCATCATTCTGTGCAAACCAACCAACAGAAATAATGAAAATAAATACACGTGTGTTCTTGTACCTCTAATCTCATAACCGTTTCTCTGGATAAAACAAATACATTGAGCTCCTTTGGGTCTCCCACAAAGAATTAAATTTTGTATGAAGGATGCTTGGGGCCTGATTTGAGACCTATCACTGCCTCACACTTAAGAAAGGAATAAAGGATGCTGTGGAGAGAGTGGAGAGCACAGATGAGATATGGCTGTTCATAAGTGAAGAGATTTGTAGCCAGTATTAAGATTCTTCTGAAGGAGGTATGAATGGAAAAATATGTGTGTGAAAGCACCAGAGGAAACAATTGAGCAAAGGTGGGAAGAGTGGCAAAGTCCTGCTGAACTGTGAGGAACATGTTCCTCTCTCCAAGCCCAGAAGGCTGGTGCTCTGCAAAGGTCCCCGCACAGATGAGTTGTCAGCAGAAGAGTTGCACTGGGGTCATGGGAGGAGGGAAACAAGGTTACAGCACATTGCTGTTCCTCTTCCTGCTCTCCCAACAGGAAGGTACTCTGAACACAAAGACAATGCACACTAATCTTGCCTAAGATTTATGGAAGTTGAAGTAAGCAACAGGCTGAGGCAAAAGATCCACCCATCGTGACCGTTGACTTGTAGAGGGTGCAAAAGACCGATCCAAAACCCACATCGTCAATCAAGAGGAACCTCAGAGACATAGTGGGGACCCAACAGCAGCGCGCCTCTTCTTTAATTTTGTACACAGGTGAACCTGGGAAGACCTCCTGGACGTAAGCCTTGGAGCTTGCCCGTGCATGAAGGAGAAAGACTTCGGAGAGAATGAGTTTGAGTGACTGAAATCTGTTTCATTTGAAAGAAATACCACCCTCCCTTCCGGTAAGATCTTATATTAAATTTTGTTTCATTAATTTACTAAATAAACACAGAGACAACTAGGGTCTGCTCTGCCTGACTAGAGATTGAGGCTTGGGGAGGCCAGCAGCGCCAGAGAGAAGAGAAGGGGACATAATTCCCTGTGGGCGTAGGTTACCAACTCTTAGCAGGCGAACAGCAGAAAACAGCTCTGAGGTTCCCGGTGGAGGAACGGGAGATGGAGCTGGGTGGAGCAGAACTGAGCCCCTCCGGTCCATGCGGTGATGCAATCACGCCTGCAGTGACACCCAGCAGGGAAGACGGATGCCACTGACCAGTGGGGTGGCACATTCCTCCCCCAGGGCCCAGGTACACTGGGTGTCCACAAGGCTGGGTAGCCTCTAATCGCTGAGGAGGGCTTCACTAATCCGCACTAACGATGCATGTCACAGGCAAGAGCTCCTGGGCGTGGAGAGGGCAGTGGTGGGGCAGGGCATGCTGGAGGCTCTGCTGGGTTATCGGCGTGCCTCTGCAAGAAGAAGGCTCCTGTGGCAGTGCCCAGCTGGCAGTGTGAGGGTGTGAGCTGGCACGGTCCAGTGTGGTGCAGCGGTCCAGGAGATGCCGTTCCTGATGGAAGACCTTCCTCTGAGGGCATGGGGAGCAAGGAGGGTATGGGACAGACCCGGCAGGATATGAAACAATGAAGGAGAAGGGCAAGTAGGAGGGACTGAGGAGTCTTCATTAGCATGACATCATGATGTTGAGAATAAAATTGGTCCAGACAGCAAGGGACTTGAAGAGAAGAAATCCTTTAATTGCCTTCACACCGATGCCAGGGAGCCTGGATAATACACTCTGCTCACGTATGGACACGAATTTGACCTAGTTGTGCTCCCGAAATCTGGCTAGGAGTGTCACATAATTGGACTGTTAAAATCAGCGAATGTTAAAATCAACACCTTTAGGGAGGAATGAGGGCGCAAAGAGGGACATTGAATGTCATGGCGGGCAAGGTCAGCTTTTTGAGTCATATCTACTTGTAAAGCTTACAGATCTGTGTCCTAGCAGAGGAAGCAGGAGATGGAGAATGTATGGGGCCTTCCACAACTCACCAGCTCATCCCGGTGAGCCTAACAGCCTGCTCTGCAAGCATGTTTGTGATGTGCATGGAAAAGAGGTTGCCTTGTTGTGAGGAACTTAAAGGGAGAGACTCGTGCCAAGAACTGTATCCTTGGACTTGTGTCAAGTCCTGTGACCCCAAAATGGACTTGAGGGACATGGTGGCTAAACAGCTCGACATAAGACATCCGTACAAAATGATGGGTAAAATGAGACTCTGCCTTGATCAGTGAAGGACACTGCAGAAGAAGCAGGGCCTGTGTGTGGCACAGACAATATCTTACTAGAAAAGAGGTCCTTTTCTGGCAGCTCGGTATCTGGGAGGATGCTGATAAACTGGAGATGGTTTAAAGAAGAGCCACAAGGACTGCTCACAGCGGGAGACACCAGGAACACAAGCAACTTAACTGCAGACCACCAGTCCTTAAAAGGCTGACAACAGGGGGCTCTCAGCGCTGCAGCCAGGACCCCATGTGCATCCAGGGGCAGGCAGCTGAAGATGGTTCAGTCTAGACCACAAGCAAAGAAAGGTTTTATTTTTAACAAACAAGAGCAATCGGCCATTAAAAGGACTACGCTCCGCTGAGCGTAGCAGTACATTCTCCATCATAGGCAAAAGTTCAAGTCACTTGGGAAGTTTTTCCCAAGACGTTTAGTTCAAGTGCAGTTCTGAGACCTGAAGGACAAACAAATTCAGGGATTTCTTCCTCGGTTGCTATTACCTTTCCAAAAGTGACTGTACTTCTGGTTTGGGGCACTGTGATAAATGGGACACTTGCACGTGTTCAGGCCCCCTGCTTTCGTGCTTACATCTTCCAGGAGACAGACCAAATTTATGGCATTGCTTTTCTTAAAAATAACACTGGGAGCACCACAGACACAGAACAGCATCAGATGGACAAGTCATCCCGGTACTGCTCAGTCCCATGGACAGGAAGGGGCAAATGCCAGACCCTCTGTTGGGCCGGGCAGGGCAGTGGGAGCTCCCCTGCTCCAGCTGGGTGTTGCGGAGAGGTGTGGGATCCCCCTGCGCACTGGTCCTGGGGTGGCCTCCCTGCTTTGAGATGCAGCCAGCAGCATGGGAGAAAGTCTGTGAAGGGCTGGGAAATGCACGGAAGCAGGTCCAGCTCGGCTCAGGGAGTGGGAGGAGAAACACCAGCTGCACTTGCCCAGCCTGTTGGCTCTCTCCTGGGAACCTGGCATGGGCCACAGACAGACCACTGCCCCAGGTGACCCCTGCTGACCTGTCCGTCCTGCAGACAGCACCTCAATGCCAGTGGGAGGCCCTCAGCCTTTCTCATGTGGTGAATGCTTTCCCATGATAATTTCCACCCTTCCTGCAGGTTTTTTCCTTCCCTAAAGCCTGAGCTGAGGCCAGGGGAGAGAGTGTCTGGCCCAGCGGGAGAACATTACTGGTGATGCTCTGGCATCTGGACATCACCGCTTCCAAGAAACTCCACGTTCCTTCCAAGCTACCACCTGACTGACCTAGAAGGAAGGTGTGAACGCTGCCAGCAGTAACACCACGCATGCAAGGAAAACAGACGGCTGCCTCCAGCCTCTTGCTGATGGACCAGGCTGGGAAAGGGATCTGCACTAGCTGCTCACCAGTGCAGCAGGACCAGGCTTGAGCCAGGGGAGTGAGGATGAGGTGAAACCCCTCTGGGGGCTGCAGGGCAGGCCTAGGGCACCAAAGACTTGTTGGCTACAGCCCAAGCCTAGGCAGGACACGGGCTGCAGTGGTGCCTGTGCACCTGGAAGAGGTTTCCCAAGAAGGTTATGCATGACTGTGGAAAAGGACGGAAGCACATTGACCCAAAGCCAAAGAAGAGCAGATTCCTCTGTGCCTACAGCTGCACTTACATTCAGCCATGGATTGGCACATGCTCACTGTCTCTGCTGGCTCTTATTTTAACCTTCGGCCAACCACGCAAAGCCAGAGGACGCAGAGTTTGATTGCACAGGTGAGATAGGCAGCCAGAGCTGAAATGTGGCTACAGAGTACAGAGAAGGCCAGAGGAGCTGGCTTGGAGCCACCTCCTCTGCTGCCCAGCCTGTTCCCAGCCTGGGGCTCTGCAGTGTCTGTTCTCACTGCTCTCCTCACCCAGGGAACCGAGGAGCCTGTTCCTGGTTGGGGTCTGAAGGGGTTTCCTGCTGCAAAGCGCCCATGTCCTGACCACGCTCACTGAGCCCCACAGGAGGAAGACCTACTCTCCCATGGCAGAGAAGACCTGAACGGTCTGTCCTTGCCACTGCTCCTTGCTCTCCCTCCCTGATACCGCTTGTCTGCTTAGGCCAACAAGAGATAAAGAGCAGCATCTCTCTCTGGGGGCTGAACGCAACCTGATATGGCCGCTCAAAATCTCCGCAAAAAATCCAGGGTCTGCCACACAACCACTCATGTCAGAAATCCCCACGCTTGCGTAGCTCCCGCTGAAAAGCCCTTAGTCTTGTCCCTTCATGGGCTCTGACGACCCGCTGTGCTATGGAGTGCTCCAGCAAAGCTCCTGGCATGACAACTGGGATAGCCTGCATCACCTAACTGGGTGCCACTGGGGCAGAAACACTTGGACCTTCCTGGGGCAGGTCTCTGCTCTGTGCTCCTCTCCTGAGCCCTGCTCCGACGTGGCCACCGCCTGCATCTTTGCAAGGGATGGAGAAGATGAAGCACATGGAGAAGCCGTCTGTGGCAAACCCAAGTAAGGGCAGACCACGCTGGTGCTAGAAGAGAACAGCCAGCCCAGAAAGAGAGGGGGCACGTGTGCGTGCATACACCCCGCTGCGTGCGCTGCTGCTCGGGTCGCGTGGCTGGGAGTCGGTCGTGCTGTGTTTGACCGGCCTGGCCCACGGCACTCGCTGTTTTGCAGCGCGCTGTGCTGCGCTGTGCTGCCTGCTGTCATACCGACAGCCACCGACTGCCACTGCCTTGCGGTGGATCAATTTGCTGCGGCTCCTCGGGATGCGCTGGGCTTGTGGCTGCGGGTTTGTGCTGGATGGGAGGACGTGCTACGCTGATCAGGGCTGCTTCACGCGCCCACCACTGCTGAGCAGCGGTGTCCTCTCTGTGGTACAGAGGATGCTGTCGCTCTGATAGCAAGAAGAGCTCTGCAGGTGCCTGCCTTTAACAAGATGAGTAATTCCCTTTCAGTCCTTTAATCAGTCACTTTTAATTAGTGTGCCAATTGTTTTTTCCTTAGCAAACAGCTCTTTCAAGAAGGGTTTTTGCTGCATCTGCTAGGTTGGGAAAACACTGTTCCCAGAAGCGGCTGTGTCTTAGTTCTTCGGCAGGAGGTTCCTCCCATGGAGGTTGTAGGGCTGGGCTCATGTGCGGAGCATGGCATAGGTCCTGCTCGTCCCTGGCCCACACCAGGGACGAGCACCCAGCAGAGAAGCCACTAGCTGCTCTCAGACTTTTGGGTGGCTGTAAAATAGGTGGTCACCCCAACCCAGGATGACTCCAGTAGTGTTTAGCCACAACTGGCCGTTGCCTTGCTGAAGCTGTGCATCTTCCTGCACATTGAAATTGGAGAAGAAGGTGTGCCTTTCATCGGTGGCTCCTGCCTGGCTTCTTTGCAATACAACGGTACGACTTTCACACTGCTCTGAGCAGCATGCAGAGGTAACGGAGAACCTCGCAAGCCCAAGAAGGGATTATGTGAACACTGCCGGGATGGAGGCATTCCTGGAGGTGCCCCCATGCTGGTGGTATCCTGGACATTGCATTTTCCACAGGACCCAAAGACTGGTTTTCCCTTCCTGCAGGCAGAGACATTCTCCTTATCCACATCCCTTTCAGCCTTTTTTTTCTCTTTTGAAACTACCTTAGCTTTGTGCTTCTGATATCTCACGGCAGTGAGTTCCACAGGTGAATTTTGCTTGTGGAAGAAGGATCCCGCCTTGATCACTTCCTGTGATGCTTTGTCCTTGTGTTAGGGAGCAGAGTAACCAAAGCAGCAGATCCCTGCTTTGGGGCATGCGCTGTTTCCCAGATCTCAGCCCCGTGAGTCCCTCTTCATTTCTTCCCATGTGAATTTTTTGGGCCAGGACAAAGTGCTGCTGCTCAGCCGTGAGCCTCCTGACGCTGTGCAGCTGCCCTGGGCGAGGTGGCTGAGCACCGTCCCACACCGCAGGGCAGGACCAGCTGCAGACACTCCTGCCTCTAGCACTGACACCCCCCCGCCACCTACACGCTCTCTGAATGCTGCTGCTTGGTGGGAAGTGATCGTCCATCAGCCCCTTGCAATAAAACCAGTGCTGCTCTCCTAGAAGTCACTAAATTCTCCACCTACAGTTCCCTGCACACGTTTATTAAGGTGGCTGTGTCACCTCTGCTCTGGCCTAATATCCTGCAACCTCTGCCCCAGGGGAGCGATGGAACTGGGAAACACGATGCTCAGATACGAGGTCTGGTTCCAAGCAATAACAATTCGTTGGGTGAAGGGAATGAATCATGCACTGCCAAACACTGCGAGAGAGTCACTCACTTGCCACTGCCATCTCAGGCTAAGCCAAAACCCTGTGTCCAAACACGTCCTGGCGGGCAGGCGTTTTGGGGCACACAGAGGTATAGGATCCGGCCGACAGCAAGGGAGGGTATAATGCTACCTAGGTAAAACTATGGAAAAATAAAATCGGAGTGGCAGTGAAATATATGTTCCCTGCGGGGGAAGAACAGAAGAGTTTGTGGTGAGCGTGGCACCACGGCTTGGCATAGGGTTTATGGGAGGGTAGGGCCAAGTCTCGTCCTGTCAGAAAGAAGGAGTTGAGTTGGGGACATAGTGATGAGGGACGCTGCGTCCCAGGCCGCGCTCCTTTGCTGTGCCCTGGGTGCCTGGGGCAGGGGCACGGATCAGGCAGCTTAGGGACGGGGCAGCAGCCAGCAGAAGAGAAAGCTGCCCTGGACGAGGCTGTTTCCCCGCAGCTCTGCCGCGGTCCGGCACAAGGGGTGTGACGTGGCACAACCAGGAACTTCCCCGTGCAAACCTCTGTGCCACGGGCTCCACGCACCCGTGTGGACCGGGATGAGGCTCCAGCCCTGGCCTCATAGCTCGGGCACAGCCGAGCTGGGTGCGAGGTCTGCCTCGCACACAGCCTCTTTGGAGGAGCACGTGGGACAGGTCCTTCCCTTCTCTGGTGAGTGCCACCTCATCCACAGGAGCTTTGAGAAGGGAAGGTCACACTGCGGACGGGACGGCGCCCAGAGACCAGGGTGGGGGAGCTGCATACACAGAAGTTTTTCCGTTTCTGGCTAAACTTAGGAAAGAATTGCTTCTTTCAGGCTTTCCTGCAATTAATTTTTTGTTTGGTTTTTTCCCAAGGAATTGGCATAAGAAAATTGTTTTGGGATCAGCATGACCATTTTTTTTTGGGTCTATAATAAAATAATTTTTTGGGTTGGTTTGGGTTTTTTAAACTGTTCAATCTTTTTGTTGTAAAATATGACTCTTTCTCTAAAATATATCAAACCAGCATTTTAGATTAAAAACTGAAATGTTTTTGCTTAGCAGGCACCAAAATAGAAATGGAGGCTCCAAAAACTCCCCTCTTGTTTGCCTGAGGTTTTGAGACCTCCCCAACCACTTATCTACCCAAAAGGTCACACATCGCCGTTGTGTGGTCCCTCTCACGGAGACACAGTGGTGTCCTCAGCTGTAGAGGCTTGTTCCCTCCGTGGTTCAAGAGCGGGTATTCCCACAGTGCTTTGGACACAAGCTGCGTGCTTGGCTGCTGGCGGCTGTAGGTCATTCAACCCCAGGTTCAATGCAAATACCCAGGTGCTCCTTCCCCACCTCATCTCCATATCATTGAACTCCTCCTGAGATCATCCTACATCCATATTCCACCCAGCTACTGGGGCAGACGCTGCCAGCCCTGAACCAGAAGTTTTGCTTTCATTTTCATTTGAGTAATGAAGACGTGCAAACCTCGGCCTGCACCTCCTTCAGGTGGGCTTTTCCCTCTCCCCTCGGAGGACCCCTGTCCCTTGCTCCCTTCCCCTCCGGAGGGAGGGGAAGCTCTGTCTCTCCGAGGGGTCCCAGCCACTTTCCTTTTCCTGGCCCAGGGTGGGCTGGCCAGGCTGGCCCGGCTTCCCGTGAGTCACCAGCAAATCTCAGCTTCCTTCTGCAGGGCCCTGGAACCAGAGCCCTAATTGCAGGGCAAGACTAGCGGAAACAAGCTTATTATTTACAAGGCTAATGAAAATTAATCATGCCTCCCCCTCCCTTTCTAGTGGGAACAGTCATCTTAAAGAAAGCGGATTATAAAAGCATTACAGGCGACTGCTGTGCTGGCTTTTGGCACTAACCGGGAGGTTGTGTGTGGGCCGTGGGCTTTGTTTGCAGGTCACCTGAAACTCAAGGGTTAAGAGTGCCTAAAAGCGAGGGGCCGCTTGTTCTCCCCCCTCCTCATGCAGGCCTCCCCTCTGCTGCGGGCCAAGGCTGCTGGCTGAGGCAGGGAGCAGATGGAGCCTGGAGCCCCAGCGCTAAGCCAGACAGGCTGTAGAGCCCTTTAGTGCTTTTCCAGGCAGCCGCCGCCTCTCCCCAAGCCTGGACCCCTTTGGCATCTTCTGTCCTCTCGCAAACGGGGAGCAGTGAGGGGCGCGGGGCTGGTCCCGCCCCAGGGGCTCACAGCCCACCCAGCCCAGGAGACAGGGGGCTTCCCCAGGGTGGCCCAGCGGAGCCCAGTTAGCTCCACGCCCGCAAGCAGGTCTCAAGAGTCCAGTGGCTCCACGCTCCAGCCTGCTGCGCAATGCACGGATAGAGAGTGAGACTGTGTGCAGAGCCAGATGGAGGAAAACACGTCAAGGAGTAGTTCATGCTGCACAGGTCCGGAAAAATGGAGCATCCTGTACCAACTGGAGCCACTGGTTCTGGAGTGAGTGCTGTCAGCCCCTTCTGCAGCAAAAGGAAGAACCCTGTTAAGTGCAAAAACCGCCACTCTCACTCAAACCATCACCGTCACTCAGAGGAAACTGAGGCATAGGATAGGGAAGGTCAGTCACGGAGACAGGGAGAGACCTCCGGTCTTTTGAACTCTGCCCAGCGCCAGCTCCTGTGGTCCCCGCTGTGGAAAGAGCTCCCAGGGAGGTAGTGCTGCATGCCCTGAGTGCTGAGCTGAGCCCAGAGCTGCCCTATCTGCCCCGTGCTGACCACATCCCCCCTTTCCAGGCTTAAAGACCTCCACACGCGTGAGCAGCCTCCCTCTCCCCGGGGCTGCGTGGGCTGGGAGTGGGAGAAAGGCAAGGAAGGGGCACTGGGAGACCACCCCCGGCCACCCCCAGCCAGCTTCGGGGCTGATCGCCTGGATCAGGATCTGGGATGGAGGGAGACGAGGACCAGGCTCCAGAGCCAGGCTGAAGAGATGCTTCCTGCCAGGCCTGTCTGGGCGGCCCCGAGGGAGCGCTGTGTGGAGGAGCCTACCCCATAACTTCTGCAGGCTACCACAATAATTAACTGTTGCTTTGGAGAAGACGGGAAATGAGCAGAAGGTCAATTTTCAATTTCCCAGATGTGTATAACCAGTTTCTAGCAGGCAGCCTGAAAATAAATCTCCATCAGTCTAGTTACCGCTTAATTAACATCACTAGCTACAACATGTATTCCCCAGCCCAGACAAAGCCGGAGCTCATCCACTATTGATGTACAATGAGACGGAGCCGGGGCTGGGGCATGGCTGGTGGGAATTCTCTAGCCTGAAATTTCAGTCCTGCTGCTCAACATGCTGGACTTGTCCTGCTCAGGCAGGGAAGCTCTGCCTCAGCGTCCCTTGTACCGCACCGGGACGGGGATAGCTGCTGTGATCCTCCCCAGAGCTGGCTGCTTTTGGGGGCAGTTGGCATGGATGACTGAAAGAAATCTGATGAAACAACTGGAGCTTCCCTTTCGCATAGTTTGGAATAAAGAAGAAAAGAGGGCCCTGTGGGTGAAACGCTCTCCTGCGCTACCACTCTGCACAAGAAAATCTCATTCTTTCCATGAGAAAAATCATGCTCAGTTTTCCGTAAGAAAGTGTAGTTTTGGTAAGTGAAGAGCATTGGCCATTCCAGAGAGAGATTTTGGTAAAAATGACAATAGGCGTGCTGGAACTGTCATGGGAAATGGCCGCCGTGTCCAAAAGCACACAGTTTTAACAAGACCCAGCCACCAAATCTCAGCTACCAAAGCCTCACCGCCCGACGAATATTGGCCAGTGAAGCAGGGCTGCAAGCACGTGGGTGCTGGGGTCCGGGTGCTGCAGTCTGCTGGTACCTGGGGCCTCCCCTTCCCCAGTGCGGTGGAGGTGCCGTCCCAGTTGTCCAGGTTTGGGGCAGCTGCTGGCTGCCCAGCGCAGACCCGGGCTGCCCCGCACCAGCCCTGGGCTCGCAGGGGCAGCAGCGTGGTCAGCCCAGCCGCTCTGAGCACAGGCTCAGGACTCCCTCTCCCCAGCACCTGCACCTACGTGGCATGCAGAAAATCAAGTGCTGTTCTTGCATGGCTCCTGTCCTCAGGGTGGTTTAGGGTCTGGGTGCAGCCGAGATGGGGGAAGGAGGAGTGAAGGTGGGAGCGTGCCCCAGCAACCCGGGCGCAGTGGGGCTCAGCTGCAGCGCTGCCCGGCAGTCTCTGGAGCAGGTCACACCGTGAAGGGAGTACGAGCATCATGTTGTCCTACTGTGCTCGGGAAATGTCTGTCCCAGCAGTGTCCTCCACTCTTATTCCAGCCCTCCTTGCCACTGTATCAGACCCAAACCACCCCCTTAGGAGTGGGAGCCCAGAGAATAGCGTTGTCCTACATTTTGGGCATGTCTTATCTCTACCTCCTGGGAAGGGGCCCACTTGGCAGAAATACCTTGGACCAGCTCTGCTGATGTGCCAGTCAAAAAATGTGGGGTCACGTCTCCCACTCAGCCCCTTGTTCTCGTCTTTGCTACATGGGTTTTGTGAGAAAGGTAGGCTTAAAGCAAAAACAAACCTCTTGAGCTGGAGAGCCAAGGAAAGGAGTCAGGAGACCAGACTGACCAGTAGAGCGGGGAGGCTGGGATGTGGAAACCCATCCCGGCTGGTGGTAAGACCCACAACGACAGAGAAGACGTCTTGGATGGGACATTCATGATGGGACAAGAATGGCCTGTTCCCTGATGGGAATGACGCTGGGAGGTTCCCTTGGTTTTTCGAGAATTAGAGCCATGTGAGGCCTCACACCAGCCTATCTACAGTAAGACATCAACCCCTTGCCTGCCTGAGAAATGTCAAATGCCCTTCTGGCCTGAGCCATCCAGGGAGGACTTCTCTATGGAGGACTTCTGCCTCTCCTTCCGTATGAAAAGGGTAGATGTCTCCACTGAGGTGGTTGGTGGCAAATTTGCTGGCAGTCAAGGAGCCGGGCTCCGTATCAGGGGGCAGTGCTGCAATCTCCCTTCCCACCCAAGCCAGAGAGATCCCAGGCACAGTTCATACCCAGTGAGCTAGCCTAAGCCGGTGGCAACCTCCCAGGGCTTTGGCACGCAACTGTGTGCCCAAACCCCACCGGTGCTGAACCCTGCTGCTTTCTTCAGCTGGCCACCTTCTCTCTGCTTTTTTATTTACTCCCCATTGGTGATTTCTGCTCACACGCTATCTCCTCACCCTGGTTTGCAACGAGAGGCAACACTATCCCCACCAGATGACCTGGCGAAGGAAGAGCACAGTGGCTGTTAGCATTAGCCCAAGTGAAAAAAAGGAGACAAGATGAAAGAATCCATTTCTACTCCTATCATCATCCCGCTTGGCACTTATCTTCAAAGCACTGTACAAACATTAACTAATTAATCCTCCCAACACTCCTGGGAGGAAGAGACATATTAACATGACTCTTATTTTAGACGCCTGATAAACACCAAGGATGGCTGGGCCAGGAGGTACCAGCCAGGCAAGAGGGGCAGGCTATGCCAGTTACTCCGTTCTTCCTGTCCCATATTGCAGGGTCTGTGAGTCAGTGGATGTGTCCCAGGCAATTAGCCTCCCTCACCAGTTGGAGGGTGGACAGAAGCGGAGGAGGTGGAGCGAGGGCAGAACACGGAGTGTTGCAGAAATACATGAGAGAGTAAAACTAGAGCAGGAGGGGAGGGAGAAGATGAGCCCTGTTGTCTGCACGGACAGAGAGCCAGACTGCCGTAAAGGCAAGTGCTGCAGGGTGGGGAGCTCAGCAGCTCCCCTGGGAGAAGAGGCAGGCGAGAAAGGGACCTGCAGGAGCACGTGCAAGGGACATCCCTGAGAGCCGCCCTGGAGAGGAGCGAGGTGGAAGCCGAGGTTGATGCTTTGTCACCAAAAGACCCTCCCTCCTCAGTCTGCGCTGCCTGACCTTCAGAGATCATCCAGCGGCTTCTCTCCTCCCCTGCAAAAAGGCACTACCAAAGCAGACAGATGCTGGTGTTTGCTGAAGCACGCCGGGACGGCGCTGCACAGCAGCGAGCGCGGGGTCTCCTTTGGCTGTTCACTGGGAAGACCCCCTCACCCGGGGAGCTCGCCCCAGGGATGGCTGGCACCCCCGGCAGCTCTTCCTGCAGTGGGAGGCGTCAGGGGAGCAGGTGCACAGCCAGAAACCAGGAAAAAATAATTTTGAGCTGAGCAGCACTAAAATTAACATTTTTTTAAAGTAACTTGGAAAGTCAAAACAATTTTATTTGGGCCCAAGCAAGAGCTTTCAATTCCAGCTTTGATGACATTTTATAAATATCATAAAATTAGACTAAAATGGAAGGAAACTGTGACACTGCTGCTGAGGAATCCTGGAGGAAAGTACCGAGATAAAGCATTTTGACTTAAAAAAAAAATGGATTTTGACCCGCTCAGTTTGGCAGGTGAGTTCCCCAGAAGATATAAAAACCCAAAAGGTGGGGTTTTTTCCCACTTAAAAAAAGATTTTGGCTGAAAAATTCCGCTTCTCGCAGCTCTCCTGCTTGGTGCAACACCGGGGCATCCTTCAGTCCCTGCCTGAATCGTACGGTGACAGCGAGGGCTGCCTGAAGCCCAGGCACCCTCCGCCACCACCACGCGCAGAGGTGAGAGCCCTCGGGCTGGCGATGCCCGTGCCAGTGCTGATGAAGAGCGAAGGGACGGGCGACAGGGTCAGAGGCGCTCAGCAGCCGGCTGCACCCGGCCCGGGGCTGGCACCCTGGCACGCCCAAGCCAAGGCGAGGGGAGCCCATTCCCACGCTCCGCTGCCGGCAGGGGACAGGCAGCCAGCTCTTGCCAACGCAGCGTGGCGGAACCGGTGAGCAAACGTTGCAGGAGCCGCTGCTGGCTGGGCCAGTGGGGACTGGGGCTGGCAAACCCCGGGCCACCCGCTGCTCCGCAGCCCCTGTGGGCAGACAGGCTGGTGTCAGGTCTTTGGGCTCAGACGAAGAGATGCAGCATTGCTCCCTGGGGCCGGCAGCAAGGGCTGGGAGAGGAGACAGTCACCAGCAGGCGACAGGACAGGGAAGCATGGCAGGGCCTCTCCAACATCTACGGCAGATTGGTGTTTGGCACATCTTGGAGAACCTGCCAAGCCCTCAAGCCCTCTCCGTGGCTGATGAATGCTGAGGTGAACCTCCTGGTCCTTCTAGTCCCTTCTGTCATGTGTGGCTTCAAGAGTGAACCCACCCATGCCGTCAGCACTGCCTCTTCTGCCGTTTTGTGTCAAACATCCTAACTACAGCACAGTAGTAGTTCTTATAGCAATTATCTCTCCTTACTGCTGCAATTTATTATTGCTGGAGCATGATCATCCTGGCACTTTGAATTCATGGAGCAATAACACAACGTGGCCTCCGTGTCCAAGGTCTGAAGACCTAATGGGAGCAGAGGGACCATTTCTGCTCCCACACCTGGTCCCGTGGGACCTGGGCTGGAGGATGCCACCCATCTGCACCTGCAATAAAGCCACAGCCTGGGCTGGGCCAGGATGTTATATGAAGAAGCCATCGCACCCCTAGCTATGGCCATGCTTAGCCTCACCTCCTAACCCCCACCCCCTGGCAGTCCTCTGCAATGCTCCTGAGCCATGTGGACCAAATATCTTGTCAGTGTGCTGGTTCTTGTAATTTCTGACTATGACACCCTTTATCCTGCCTGGAACGTAATAAATAGATCAAGCATCTTAGTTCTCGCTCTGGAAGGCAACTTCTGTCTGCAATTTCTTAGTGTCCCATCTGAAACACGGAGCCCGGAAAGCAATGCAGCTGATTTAGCGGTACTTTTGAGAGGCCTGGTATGGGCAGGGAGCCATCTCTCCATTCCTGTTACACATTGCAGGGGAGAGATGTAAGGAGCCCCTGGGCATAACAGCCCTGATCTCCCTGCAGCACCTCCCCGCAGCGCTGATTTGTGCTTTTGTCTGAATTTCCAGCTTGAACATCCCCAAACATTGCACCACTTCTTGCGTCCTTTAGCTGAACTCTTGTCTTTCTTCCCTACTCTGGTGTTTACCCAGTAACGCATCAACAGACAGCTGTCGCATCCTCTTTCTTTCAACAGTCCAAACAAGCCTGGTATCCTCGGGATTTGCAGGTTGGCTCTACTCCCTTAGGATTGGCCTCGCTGGGATCTTGCATTTAACGCTTCCTCTACCTTCATCCCTAAATCCTTTTCGAGATCCCTGCATGCCAGGATCCCCCTCCCTGGTCCTGTAAAGTCTGACCTGCATTCAGCGCTCCTTGCAGCCGGCTGTTAGAAAGGACTTTGGCTGCAATGAAACCTTCGTGCCAAGCGATGCGGATCCATCTGTGGAACTGCGCCGTGTCTGCCACTGGGGCTGGCGGGGGACCGGGCCCCCTGCTGACAGCCGGTGTTGCTCCCTGTTCTCTGTGTCTGGCCTCCTGGGCTTCTCCAACCGAACTATTTCAGGGCATCCCCAGGGGCCTGGGATCTCCAAAGTCAAGCCAAGGTCCTGCTGTTTTCTCGGGAGTTGAGTTCAGTTGGACCCGTCCAATCGCATCATGGAGAGACTTGCCTGCTGTGCCTGAAATTATAGCTGCTAAATTTTTAAACACAGCAGCATATGAAGGCCAAAAACAGAGATCAGAGGCTCTTCCCACTCGTCTGCCCACGGGTCTGGAAAGACACAGTCCATCTGCATAAAATCTTACAGCCTCTTCACGGAGTTTTTCTGGAGATGGCTGGAGAAAACCTGCCACAGAGCAGGCTGTGCTTCTGGGGTAGACCTGGACCCATCTCATACAGACACAGATGCACTTGGTAGAAGAATATGTTTTTCTGGTCCCTCTGCCTACAGAGACAGATTCCAGTATAATTAGTTCCTGTTCCTCCAAGGGGCCCCGCACCAATCAAGCACTAATTGAAGGTTTCAGGTCAGCCGCCACTAGCCCAGAGACACCTTGCTATTTCTTCTGCTGTCTTTCCTACAACAGCCCCAGATCTGATCGCCTCCAGCTCTCCCTGCCCGGAGAGCTCTGCCCCATCGGGGGACGGTACAAACGTTCAGCTATGGAGAGGAGACCCGTGGGCGCGGGACCCCAACGCCCCCTCGTGCCGTTGCCTCTGCTGAGCCACTGACAGAGATTAGCTCCCTGCCCCTCCGACTCAGAGAGGCCAGAGGACGAGAAAGGGAGGGAAGCCGCTGAATTTATGGGGTAGACTGCATTCTGCAAGCTGAGCTGACTGCTCTCCCTGCTCCAGGCAGAGCTGACCCAAAGTTCAAGAACCAAAGTGAGTCACAAGGACTCTGTTCACCTGGGATGGGCAGGGAGCTTGAGGAAATCTGAGAGGTCCTGGAAGTCACTTTTGGGGTTGGAAATCTCCAGGTGGGGATCTCCAGGTTGGAGAGTTGGACCAAATGTGTCATTTGGGGATGACACCAGAACCCCTGTCAGGAAACTCCCCATGGTCAGGGTACCCCGGCTGAGGTTTTGGGTCTCTGGGGGCTTGCTGTGTCTGATGAATGTCCCACATAGGAGCATCTGCAGGGCCCAGGGAAAGGCAAGTCCTATTATGTCCCCCAGACAGTGGGACGAAGCATCAACCAGCAGTGTAGGGGCCCTCCTGGTAGAAATGCTGGCCAGATATCCAACAGCCCCAGAGCAGCACTGGGTGACGGCTTACCACCTCTTTACACCCTTCATCCTCGATCAGTCCACCTTGGCTCCACGGGGCTTTTCCTGCAAGGAGGCAGAGGCACAGGGGCAGGGAAAGGGGGTGAGCTGGCTCAGCCCTGCTCTGCCACCAGATCCGTGCCCGGAGCTGCCTCGTGCCTGCGGGAGCCTGCTGCATCTTAACTCCTTCTCCCACCGCCTGCGGGGGGATCGCCCCCAGCTATGCTTTCTCCCCGTGTCCTCTGGCACCCGCGCGCTCTGGCTGTGATTCTCCAAGTGCCTGATTTGCACGCTGTATTCATGTGAATGCCGTTTGTTGTTACAGAAAAAGAAGCAGCATTTCTGGCCATGACGACTACTGCAGGGGCCTGCGCACTGTCTGCCTCAGAGGCACATCGGCAGCCCATGTCGTGCAAGCTGCAGCTCTCGCTCCAGCTCTCGCTCCAGCTCTCCATGCACGTTTAGCTGGCTGTGGCACACGACGGGGCAGCCTGAGCCCGCAGCCCCGCGCAGGAACACGCCTGCGCTCCGCAGGCACGGCAGTGCTGTCAGGGACGGAGAAAGAAGAGCGGCAGTGGCAGAAAGGGTGGGAACCGCAGACCTAATGAAGAGGCACCTCCTATAGCGAATCTTTGGGGGATGCTATAGGGCAATAGTACGCCCCGGTGCAAGCAGCAGCAAGAGTCTCTGTCCCGTGCGTGAGCCTTGTGCTCTGCAGAGGGGCACAAAGTTCCCCATGGTTTACCTGGCTATGTCCCCACCATCCCCATGCTACAAGCCAGCCCTGAACCTCAGTCAGACGTTGGTGCCCACCCCCCTGCTCCCAGGGAGGGGAACGGCCTCAGCTCAAGAGATGCACCCACCCATGGACACGGTGTGGAGGGGATGTGTGCAGGGAGGGTTTTGGAGAGGTGGGGGGAACACCAAAAGGCTGAGCTTAAATTACAGCGGTGGAGTGCACCGGTCTGCATTCAAAAGGTGCAGGCACTGCTCAGACAAAGGGGAGGCAACCAGGAGTGCAATGCGGCTTAAAATAGGCTGGCAGTAAAAAAAAGGAACAATAAGGGCAGAGGCAAGTCATGGAGACGTTCGCTCTGTGACTCACATGCAACCGAAAAACCAAGATGGGCCAAGGGCGGAGGAGGACCAGCCCCGAAGGGACATGCCTTGGCGAGCACCAGGCAGGGAGCTCCCATGCACTGGGGCTCGGGCTTGACAGGCTGCTGGGAGAGCTGGTCCGCGGGCGCTGGCTTTCCTTGCTGAGGGGCGGCTGGATGAGACCCCACTGGGGCCAGGCGCTGACGCCACCAGTCAGTACAGCGGGTGACCTGGCCTTGGCGGAGCTGAGGGAAGGACGAGGGAAGGAGGTCCTCGGAGGAAGCTCCAGCAGCCCGGTGCCTGCTCCGCCGGGCAGGCTGGCCAGGCCACGGGCATGCCTGGGGGACACCAGCCAGAGCCCCCACCAGCACCACTACCCGCCCTCTGCCGCCCGAGCGATGGCCGGGAGCCAGCAGCCCCCGCGCACGCCGCTCCCCGCTCCCGGCCACCCCACGCGCCCGTGGGGCGAGCTGCCGCCCAGCCCAGTGCCCGCGCTTGGCCCCATAGCTGCCTCAGTGCCCCCGGGGCCAGACGGAGGATGCTGGCAGGAGCCGTCCAGCATCCGGCAACAGACACCGCCCGGCCAGAGCCACACGTACCTGGGGGGGTCCGCCAAGGCCTCCCGCTCTTCCTCCTCCCCGGCCGCAGCCCACCCGCTCCCGCTCCCCTCGGCGGCTCGGCGGTTGCTACGGAAGGATCGTTGCCAGGAGATGAGGCGCTGGATCCGCCGGTTCCCCGCGGCGGGCATCCCGCCCAGCCCCGCCGGCCGGTGGCAGCGGGGACAGGGCTGGCAGCCGCCCCCGTGCTGCCCCGGCGGCAGCCGGCTCGCAGGCATCAGGCGAGCGCGGCAGCACCGGCCGGTCTGGCAGGAGCTGGCGGCAGCGAGTGCCGTCCTGCGCGGGGCCCCCGAACGCACGCTGGCAGCACCCGGAGGGAGATGGAATCACAGAATCACAGAATCATAGAATGCTTCGGATTGGAAGGGACCTTTACAGGTCATCTGGTCCAACCCCCCTGCAAGAGCAGGGACAGCTTTACCTAGATCAGGCTGCTCAGATGGGAGACGGAGATGGGAGCGACCTGCCGCAGGGCAGGCACGATGCCCAGGGCTCGCCACCCCCCCGCAGCATCATCCCCTGGAGGTCAGGAAAACACTACGGCCAACTCGGCGGCGGTCACACATGCAGCTGCGTGACACCTTCCTTGCCAAAACCAGACCGGGTCTCACAGCAGCCTTGTAAGGCTGTGCTTTGCAAAGGCAGGTGTCCATCATCCTGCCAAACCTCTGTCTTAACTCATTGATGCCAGAGCTGCCGTGCAGCCCCTCTCCAGGAAAGCACGCTCCTTGCTCTGACCAGGTGCCAGGTCTGGGTTGCACTTCTGCTTGCTTGAAGATGGGCTGCCCTTGTTGGATGGCCTTGGGAAAATCCCCAATACAAGTAATGGAAGGAGCCCAAGGAGAGAGAAGAAAACTTGATCCTGGCTGATCCCCCAGGGAGCTGGTCTGGGACCCAGATTACCAGAAAGTGCTGGTTTTTTCCCCATGAGGTTAGATCTTAGCTCTCTGGTCTGGTGCAGCACGGGAATGCCCCAGTGGGGACTAAGAGGGGAAAGAGAAGCATAAAAATGCGCAGGGGTGGCAGGACAGCCCTTTGCACAGGCAGCTAGCTGCCAGGTGATAAACACCGTGCCCTAATCTGGCAGCCCAAGAAGTTCCTCGCCAAAGCAGAGTGTGATGAAACCTGAAATCCTGACTGTTTCTAAAGAAAAATCCAAGCAGAAAGGACATCTAACGCTGACTGCAAGCAAACAGGTTCCAGGCACCCAGGGCCCTTTCGAGGGAGCTGTGGGCCTTCCTTTCTCTCTAACAGGTCACTTTTTAGCAGCTTGATCCCATTCTTGCCATTTCCTAATACGAAGCACACACATCTCCAACGGTGAGCGGGGCGTGCTGCAGCCACGGTCCCCAGCCGCCCCAGCCCCAGTCTCATGCCAGCTGTGTCCCATCTGGAAGGGGATGCAGGAAAATGAGTGCCTTTCCTAGCGTGGCCTGTGATTCAGAGGTCTCCATCAAGGACTTTGGGTGGCTAAAGTCACCCATTTAACCTGCTCGGCTCAGTATGCTGCCCTGCTGCCTGGCTGGCAGCAATGCCTCATGCAAACAGCTGAGAACAACCATCTCCTCTTCACAGAGGGGAAGCTGAGGCCCAGCAGCACACCCAGACACACTTTGCAGGGCTGCAACTAGGTGTCCGACTTTCCGGCTCTCTCACTGCCCCTGTCTGGTTGCACAATTCAGCTGTTGCCCCAGGAAGCCAGAAAACTCTGCATCAGTCTGTTGTATGGCAAGAAACAGGAAAAAACAAGTCTACCAGAACACTGATCCAACATGCAGTTGTGGGGTCCACCAACACTGGGTTCGTGAGCCCTCTTGTTGGGTTCCCAGCGGACCCTGGAGAGCCATGCGTGTCTGCAGTTCACGGTGGAGCAGAGACGAGAACAAATCTGGGAGGCTGAGGAAATCCCAGGGTTCTGCAACAGAAAAGGATCTGAGCGCTACCTACGCCAGGAGAGCAACGTGGAGAGGGGATACCAGCAGACGTCTGCAGACTGTGGACCCCTCCGTGCTTTGGGGACACCACACCCTGGGATGGGCACCGGTCCCCAGCCCCGGCATGGCAGCCCCATGCTCTCCAGCCCAGGTGGCCCCGGCCTGCTGGCAGTCAGCCTGGCATGCTGCTCTGGTTTGGAAATTGGGGTGCAGCCACCCACCAGGTTCAGCTGGAGGAAGGCAGGAAAGCAGTCACTCCGGGCTGCAGATGTCACGAATGCCTCGAAAAGGACCACATCTGACACGGTCGCCCTTCAGCTTTAAAAATCTCATTCTGGGTCACTTATTTCCTTGTTTCCGAGACACAAAACCGGACAGGACAGGCGGGCAGCTGCGCTGGGCTTGCGTGCCCCGCAGACATCTGTGAACAGGGCCAGCGCAGCTACCACCAGCTGACTCCCTGCACGGACATCCCATCTCCCCGTACAGCTCCCCAGGGGTCAACGCCCCGCAAGGGCCAGCGAGCCGGTGGGAACAGCAGCCTGCTGGGAGCCAGGGGCAGGCCGACCCCACGGCTGTGGCAGGGACCCAGCGACCTGAAAGCAGCTCACAAGGACCTTCCGCTCTCCTTCACCACTGGGCAAGGAGACCTGGCTGAGTCAAGCTCGGAGAGCAGGGCCGTGGGATGCAGGAGGACGGTGACTGTCCCGCCGCGCACTCGGCCGCTGCGGGGCAGCCCCTCTCCACAGCCTGCAGCACCGATGACTGCGGTCCTGGGAACAACTCGCCCCTGCAGCCCGGGGCAAGGAGACCGTCGCTGTGTAAGTCACGGGGAATACACGCAAGCCCTCATACCCAGCCTGTCTCAGGAGTTCAGCCAGATGATCCCTCTTCGGGTGCTTGGGCACAGTCTCAGCAGAGCCACTCCCGTGACTGCTGGACTGTGGCTCAGGTCCGTCCTCTCAGGGTCGGGGCAGAAGGGCTCCCTGGCAGTGCTGCTGCCCAGGGCTTTGCCACGTCTGGCTTTAAGCATCCTGCGCCCATCCCTAGCTCCCAGGGCATCGAGGCCTCAGGAGCTCGTTGAGGAGCCATCTCTTCCACTCAGGCAAATCTGCCCCTGGCGTCCGGGGGCTCAGCCTTCATGCCACTGCAGAGCACTTCTGACATCCCATTCCTTGGATACAGGACGTCTGCTCCTGAGCACGATGCTAGCGTGAACCGCATGCCTACAAACCTGACAATGATCTCTCTGAGCCAGGAGATCAGCCAGGTATTAAGTGAGGCCCTCAGCCAAACCACAGAATAGCTTCAAAAGCATACGGTCTGTAATATTAATGGAGAGCCACGGAGACAAACAGTTGCTCAGTCCCAAAGAAATGCAGAGAACAAGACAGAAAGGGATTATTGGAAGCAGTCCTGGGCTTCCTGCAAACAGGGCAGGGACAACACACACTCACCGAGACAAACCCGAGACACGAACTCCTCGCAGGAGAAGGAGATTATAAACCACCAAAGCCCTTTTACCAAAAATGTATAGAAGATGTGTCTCAAATCCCCCCCACCACTGCCTGCAGAACCGGGATTCACAGCTACAATTTACAGTGCTGCACACCTGCTCTCATAAGCAATTCCTCAAGTCCTCCTTCCACTGTCGCTAAACACCCTACGTCTTTCCTTCAGAAAAAAGGAAAGAAAAAACCAGCAGCAAATACCTTTTTTGCTTGCAAATATTGGTTTGCAAAGCCGAGCCTGCCGCTGCCGCTGGGGGTGACGGGGTAACTGGCCCACGTCCCTGCAGTGTAGGGCCTTGAGACCACGTCAGCCTGGCCAGCTCCCGCCCCAGCTGGGGAGGCTGTAAAGCAGGGCTGGGGCTGTTCTCCCACCCAGCACTTTGCACCTGAGCCTGCAGGAGCCCCGCCGGGTCTCTGTGGGCTGCACGGCCTCCCCCCGCCGACCCACGCCAGGAGCCTCTCGGCCAGCCAAGGCTGCGCGCGCCGCAGTGCCGCTTTGCACTTCTGCAGGAAATTTCCAAAGCTTTTCCCCTGGCTCAGAGTTCAGCGGCCAGTTTATTCATTCACAAATACAGCACCTGGCCAACTTGCGTGAACTTCTCGGCTCCCGGTATTTGGTGTGGGCTTCACGTGCTGCAGCTCCAGCAGCCACGGGCTTACGTGAAAACCCAGCTTGCTTTCCTGTATTTTAAGTAGCAAAGCTCTGGCCTTCTGATTGCAGCATTACGACGGCATGCCAAATAGCTTGAAAAATCAGAAAGAAGCAAATAAATCTCAGCGTGTGGTGTTTTCAAAATGTTCAATCTCCGGCTTTCTAGAAAGCCAAAGGTGACATCTGAGCATCCAACATTGATTGTCCTGGTCTCCCATGTATGGAAACACGAGGTGTTTCTAAAACCACTTCGGTACCTCCCTGCAGACCTCCTCCCGGAGCCTTACAGAGCACAGGAAGCCTGGGGCCATGGGCTGACCTGCGTCAGTGAGGATGGAGGAAGCCAGGGCTAACAAGGGTGCCTGCGTGACCAGTCCCTGGGGGACGCAGGCTCCTAGGGGTGCTGGGGGGCTCAGGGCCCCCACACTCTTTCCAGGTGTGCCTCTCACTGCTGGAGATGGAGGGAGCCACGGGCAAGTTGGGTGGGTCAGCCCTGACCTGAATGTCCTCAGGGATGGATCCTACCGGTGGTGCACAGCTCCTGCCTGGGAGCACCGACTTTCACCCCGGCCAGCTGCGAGCACGGGCAGCACTTGCCAACGGCAGCCCTCCTTCAGGTCACCCCCTCGTTTGCACCCAGACACTTCTGCCCATGCAGACGCTCGTGCCCGTGCTCCCCATGGCCTCTTCCAAAGCCCAGTCACTCTTGAGAGCAGTGCTGGTGAGATATCGCGCTAGGGTATGGGACTGCCTCTCCCCTTCCAAGCACGCATGTGCATGCACGCATGTGCCGACACTCACGCACACACACACACGTGCAGGCGCGTGCGCAGGGCAGGGGCTGACACAATTCCCCAGGCTGTGACACGACAAGCCAGAGCCACCAAAAGTACCCAAGAGAAGGAGGAGCAAAGAAGAGGGAGACAAATCCGTTGAGACACCCCAGGAGTGCTGAGGTGACAGCAGCAAGCTGGGGACAGACAGGACTGCAGAGCCCCTGAAGGAAGAGCTCCCTGGGATCTTCTAACTCCCTCTCCATCTCCAGACCCCTCCTCGCACCTACCAGCGGGCTCCGGAGGCACGCGTGTGGTGATGTGGGCTGCTTTCGTGAACCTCGCTCCTGTCAGCGGGCCAGCTACTTTTCTAACCTTGGCATCAGCCTTGCGCCAGCGTTGCTGGTGGCCTGTGTGCCGGTCCGTGTGGCCTCTGTGCACCCTGCCCCGAGGAGGGGACAGCCCCTCCCCGCCGGAGCGGAGCAGGAGGGGGCACAGGTTTCTGCCAGGGCGCTGTCCCCGGGCGCTGCCTCATCCCACCAGGCTGATGCAGCGAGGAGGAGCTGGGGGCATGCCGGAGCCGGGCTGGCAGCATGAATGCGCATCCATAGGTGCCAATACCTCTCGTTTTGTGCCACCTCGTATTTCTGATGAGGTGGACGCTGGAAGGTCAGGCCTTCTTCCAGGGATGCTTCCGCGCTCGCGCTCCAGAGATCCTCCTCTCCGAATCCCTGTTAAGTCACTTAAACCTTTCGGTGCCTCAATTCCCCATCTGTAAAGCAAGGCTTATGATATTTCCTCTGTCTGTCTTACCAGGATAGCTCGTAAGCCATTTGGGACTGGAAAAGTCTCTGAATATGAATTTGTGTCTGGCTCGCACAGTGGGGCCCCGGGCTCATTAGGGGCTAATGTGACCACTTGCGCTGCGTCTAGCGAGGAGAAACACGGTGCTGCGGGTACTTGTTCCTGTGCTCAGAGATGGGAGTTAGCAGGGACGACACAGCACATGCTCCCAAGGCTGCCGTGCCGTTCCAAATTGCGCTCCCATGTAACGAGCGTGGTGGTCTCAGCTCTGGCATTCACAGACACCAATTTATCTTGTGCTGTTACTTGACAACAGACTCTTTGCTAAGGGGTCAGGACGGGTCACAAATAACCTTCAAAGACAGGGCTGCTATGGTGCTGGTGTGTTCACACATATTTACGCTGTACGGAAGCGCAAAACCTCAAATGAGAGTTGCGCTCACCTGAAGCTGTGATGAACATCCTCCTTTCGCACTTTCCCTGCTGCGTCCCTGTGCCTGTCCTTCAAGGATGGCTGTGTAAGGATGGTGCAAATAAATAGAGAGCGAGCAGAGGAAATGAGGCAGCGCTGACCTCAGCTAACCCTCAGACACCCCTAAACCATCCTGGCTGAGCAATCGCACCTTTGCCGCTGTGGCAACGCTCCCGTGGGGATTCAGCAGCAGAAACTCTCCGGAAAGGTGTGCACGCTAACGGGGCTGCTGCGCAAGGAGGCCAGGGCTTCCTGGGGGGCTCCTGGGGGAAGCTCGGCGATTGCACCAGGGAATTTGAGGATTACACAATAATTGTTATAGGATGGCTTGGAGGAGGGTCAAAGGTGGGGCAAGGGAGGGATCCGGGTAGAACGGGGAGGAATAAGCACGCAGTCTGTCCTGCCGCCTTATTTTCCTGTGTGGTACATCCCGGTGTGTGTGTGATCCAGATCCGCTAGTGAACTTCAAGTCAGATTAGCAGCGAGTGCCGCAGGCAATGCTGGAGTCACATCCCGGAGAGACTGAGGGGCTGCGAGGCGGATACTGAGGAGACTCGTGAAGGTTTTTTTCCCTGAGCTGTGAGCCTCAGGGTTAGGAGGGGGCTGTTCATGCGACCTATATCCCACACACGGGCACTGCCCTCCTGCCTGCGCTGGTCTGCCTGTGTTTGGCCATACCTGCCCAGCGGGGATCTGGCTCAGCCTTGCTGCTGGCAGGACCTGGCAACAGTGGTAGGAAGCGGTTCCTTACCTCGACCAGATCCCTGGGACCTTCAGTCCACAGGATTGAACTGCCCTGAACAGTCCTGGCCAAGGGCGTGCTTAGAAATAACATCTGGGACAGGACAGGCTGAGAATCCTATTAATTGCTCGGTTGCGCTGTGGTTTGTTTGCATGCTGCACCTGAGTAAGTACCGCTCAAGAGCGTCATTGTCAAAGTTGCAGCTGGGATGCAGGTCTGGCATAACAGCCCTGAAGGCATGCCAGGAAAGCTGCTTTTTGGCACCTGAAGCTGTGTTAATAGTACGATGATAATATATTGAGCCCTACCTAGTCCTGTCTTTGAAACTATTTATCATCAGGGCATCTGGTGCTGCTGGCTGGTAAGTGTAAGGTACTGCCAGGCAGGATGAGCTGGCTTATCGTCAGAAACACCTCCAGAGACAAGACAACATCAGGATGCCATGGAGCACCAGCCTAAAATGGCTTCCGACCATCTCCCACTTGCACCTCCGCACGCAGCGCTGTCCCTGTAGGCGCTGACGCGGCCATCCCAGCACATTTGAGCATCGAGGATCTTTCTTTCTCAGCTCTTCCATGGGGCAGGGATGCTCCACCCTTGCTTTACACAGGTTTAGCAGTGAGTGGCTCGTTCAAGATTCTGCGAGAAGCACGCGATGGACTCGGGAGGGCAAACTCATGCCCCCGTGCCCAAGCCTGGCCCCTCATCCAGCCCGTGGGGCTGCTCTATCCCAGGGGTCAGTGTCCTGCTGGCGGCTGGGGGGGCTGGGAGGGTGGAAGCTGGCAGCATTGCTCTGCACCGATGCGTACGCTCCAGCCATTCGGTAGGGTCCTGGGCATCTGTGCCTGCCGGCTTGCATCTGCCTGCCTCTCAGGGAGCATGATTTACAGCCGACCTCCGAACAGCTGTTTGTGTGTACAGCACGAGAAGCCAGAGCGGTTCTCCTGCACAGGCTATGGCGGGACAAGGAGGTCACGCTGCCGGCGCTGTGCCCCGGCGCAGGGCTCTCACGGACGGACAGTGCCCACCCGACCTCGCTGCGGAGCAGGCTGCCCTGGGCTGGAGCCGGCACAGCCGGCCTGCACTCACGCTCAGAGGGTCGGCAGAGGGGCTTTTGCCCGAGTATGAAGCAACAGAGCGAAGGGGAAAGGACATTGCACGTTGCAGGTGACTGCTTCAGCCCTCACCCGCTCTGCAGCAGCAGTCCCGACTGGCCTTTCCCCAACAGCCCTTTTGATCTACAGATCTCAAAGGGCTTCTGAGCCCTTCAGAAGGGACACCAGGGTATGATGATTTGCTCATTCCAGACCTGCTGTAGGCTGGGCTCCTGCTGAAAACTCTCACGCTGTGCTTGGGGACTAGGGCTGGTGGGAGAGGCAGGCAAAGGCACTTATGCTGGCTGTGGCACTTACTAATGTAGCTCCTCTGGGGAAACGTGGTCAGCAGAGGTTGATCAGAAGAACCACGCAGAACAAACACACTCTGCATGACGAGCGAGCACCAGAGCACCCTACTCATACCGCCTGGGGACACGCGTGCTCTACCTCCAGGACATGGGACAGGCCATACCGTGCCCCCCTCGGTCACCCCATGACTGCATCCCACTCTAAAAACATTGCTTGACCCACTGGAAGGCATGTTTGGAAGCATTTTTTTGCCACCAAGAGGATAAAATAGTTTTTTGGCAGGGAGGCCACGTGCTCATCAGAGCTCCCTGGTCTCCTCCACCTCAGAGAGGGACGGAGAGCAGAACCAGGCAGCGGAAGAAAAAGTGCTGGGCAGAGACGGGATGTTTGTGCCGTCAGCTGCCTCGGCTTCCCGTCCATCTGTGGTTATCTAAGAACAGCTGTTAATGTCATGCACGGCCAAAAAAGGGAGTCGGAAGCACAAGAAGGAGCGTGGACGAGTGCAAGGGGCAAAGACGCACTGTCGCTCGCCGCCCGCTTGCTTCCTCCCGTCTCCCTGGGCAGCGGCACCACAGCCACAGCAGGTCCCTCCCAGCTGTGAGGGCCTCTGCTGGAGGCCACTGAGATCCCCCATCAGCTGAAGGGTTTTTTGAAGATGCTGATGTTGGACGTGGAGAAAGTGAAGTGATAGGGCCAGGGAGGTTAGGCCCAGTAGAAGCCCGTGAGCATCTTTCCCGGACAGGGAACACTGCATCCCTCTGCGAGCCCAGCTCCACAAGGCTGGCATGGTCCTGCCATGGGGCTCAGCGCTGGCCGGGAGCCGGTACGGCCCCTGCTCAGGCTCCTCTCTACTCCAGAGAGATGCTGGTGCCAGCTGTTAACTCAGCAAACTGGGACCCAGGTGAACTTAGCTTGCTCTAGGCTTGGTGTCACCGTGACCCAGGAGCTACTGGAACCCCAATTAGTACATTAAACCTTCCTTTGCTTCCAGGCCTCTCTGCAGGGTGCAGCAGCGAGGCAGCAGACCAGCCACTCTCTGCTTAAGCACCCGGGCTCTGAGCTCTGGTGCCTACCAAGGCTCTGCCTTCGTGGGGAGCTGAAGGTGCTCAGCATCCCTTGGGACGTGCCTTGAGGCCTCTCCTGCAGTTGAGCAGTCGCCCAGACTAGGAGCAGGGTTTGAATCTGCAAATCTGGCCCCTCGAAGACAGAGGCATGACTGCCCCTGCAGCGGCATCTCTCTGCAGGACGGGGCATCGAGGGGGAAGCTGCCTCTGGTGCCTGTGCCGCATCAGAAGAAGCAGGAGGCCGAATGCTCCAGGGACAAGGGAAATTTGGGTCCATGAGAGTAAACACCCCCCAGATAACAACAAAGCCCTGAGCCCCAGGAGCTCTGCTGATTTCCTACCTGCGGAAAATAACCCCAGAGGAAAGGCAGCACCCAGCCTAAACAGAGTTTAATTTGCTGTTGACAATCCAGACGGTAATTATATTACTAGGTACCTGGCTTTTCATTAAGGCCCCATGCAGATGTTATTTTTCTGGAGCTGACATAAATGTGCTCATTTGTCTTCATCGAAGAAGCACACACACTCCCCGCCGTCTCCCCAGTGACCCGGTGCAGCACCGGCGCTGTGCCCCTTTGCGAAGCCGCAGTCGCTGGCACTCGCAGCGTCCCTTATTCTCCCAGAAGGGCACGTGGACCCAGGAAAGAGAAAGAGGTTCTCTGCAGCCACTGCCATCAGCCTTGTCCCTGTCACTGGTCTAGCCCTGCCATCATCCCCAGCCCTGCCATCATCCCTGTCCCTGCCGTCAGCCCCCAGCTCTGCCGCCAGCCTCTCCAGCAAGGGCAGCATGAACCAGGCAGGGCATTTTGCTTCCCTGCAGACACAGCCTGGCACCTCTGGGCTGGTTTTGTGGGTAAGCCAGGGAGCTTGGCTGAGGGGGGCCACGACGCCCTCCCCAGTGCCAGCGATGGCCCTCGTCCCGCTGCCCAGCCAGCCTCACGCCCCCCACCCATCCCCTTCTCCCCGCCAGGGCTGGGGACGTAGCCCAGTTCAGGGCGTCCTTAGCCGTTCGCTGCAGACCGAGTGAGCCCAGTCTGAACAGAGCAGCTGGCGCAGGCCATGTGGAGAAAGGCTAGGGCTTGTTCTGCTCCTGGGGTCCCATCGCTGTCGTGGCACGGGGTGGGCTCCAGCCTGCCAGCAGCAGAACCTACCTGGCCAGCTGGTAGGTGAGCGATGCAGGTGATCCCTTGGCCTCATCTGAGAAATGAGGGACCAGCATCCCAAAGAGTACAGGCAGCACGAGGAGATGGAAGCAGAGTCTGCTTCTACCTTTACAACATGGGATCCCTCGGTCTGCTGGGGAATTGGGAGGAGGAGTGGGATGGGAGCAGGCCAGCTGGCACGGCAAGGCTGGGGAAGATGGAAAGCCACAGACGGAGCACCACGCAGCCTCCTGCTGTTGTCTGCGCAATTTTTGTACAGAAACGCACAGAGCAAGTTTGTGGCATTGCCAGGGCTAAACAACCCCTCACTCCTGATGTGCTTTAAAAAGCCTCTTCCTGTAGAAAGTACTTTTCTGGCAGCAAATGTCACTGGATCCCTGTTAAAGTGCCCGACCGCTGGAAGTGGGGCAGACAGGACTCTCTCTGATGCCCAGGCTCAGCTAACGCGGCCAGGGGAAAGCTCCCAGCAGCAATCCAGACTGGGGTGGCCGGCTTGCAAGTCAGCAGGCAAGTCAGGCCCTAGATGACAGATCTCTGGCTGAGATGCATTGCCTGGATGAAGTGGTATTTCTTCCCTCCACCATCATTTAATCTACTGCTTGGGGGGGGGTGCAGGGGAGGAGGGACTTAGTGGCTTGGAGACCCGTGATGCGTGTGGCACAGCGTGTCTTCTGCCTGCTTGGCAAGGGAGAGAAGAGGGGCAGAGCTCCACAGACCACGCAGCCTTCGTTCAGTCCCTCTCGGCAATCATTCATGAACGCACAGATGTGATGAGAGCGCGTGCAGCTCGCTGGCACCCCGCCGTGTCACTGGCACCCCGCCGTGTCACAGCCCTGCAGCTGTGAGCCCCGGTCCCTCCCCTCCCGCCACCCTGCGAGGGCTGGGACCCTTGTCCCGGTGCTGCCAGTCCCTCCTCTGGGCTTTGCAGGAGCTGCCATCAAGACAGTGCAGGGGATGCTCTCCCCCGTGCTCCCAGTATTGCCGGAGCATTGCACTGATCCTGCACCCCTGCTAGTCACGTGCTCCTCCTCTCCTTGGAGCAGCGCCCAGCCTGGCCCCTCACGCTAGGATCATCGGCCGCACGCCACACCATCAGCTCGGCGTTAACGTTAGCGCGATGAACATCACTGCTGTTGTGCCACCACAGACTGCAGGAATCCTAATCCTGACCCCGTCACCGCTGCACTGCCGTCCTCCCGGGTGGTGATACTCGCCGCACCACCTTAGCACGGCATGGATGGATCAAACAAATGGGAAAAGCCCCTCCGCCCACCTCAGGTCCAACACCCTCCTGAGGCTGTGGGTTTGACCCACTGGGGGTTTGGTCACCAGCACAAATTTTCCCAGAGTTGATTCCTTTCAAAGTCCCACTTAGCTGGTCCTGAGACCACCCTCTCCTCATAACCTCTGGTTTGCTTCATCACTGGGCGCGACGGGTCCAAATCAATGGTGCTGAGGAGACCTTTGAAACGTGGGCTCTGTTGGGCCTGCCTTTTGTGGACCAGAAACAAGGGCTCACTTCCAGCTGTTTAATACCCAGTTCTCCTTTACCTTCTTCACATGTTCTCCTGACCATTCCTGCTCACCTCTGGCTACTTTATCATGACGTCTCCAACCTCCTGGAAGCTGGAGCTGTTCTTGGACCTTTAGCCTTAGAAAATCAAGCTGTCAGGCTCGCAGAGGTGCACGGTTTTCCTAGACATCTTATACTTGGGACCGGGGTGGGGAGGTGCAAGGCTAAGTAAGTGAACAACGGCAAGACCCTCCACATGCCATGACAGATGTCCTTCAGGACTCCCTGATGCAACAGGGTTGACTTGGGGGAGATGAACTGCTAGGCCTGCTCCTGACTGCTGGAGCCCTGCTCCCAAAGAGGCACGTTTGCTGCTGCACCTCTCCTCCTGCCCCGTGTCCTCCTTCCTGCGACAGAGCTGCTCCTTTGCCTGCTGGAGCGCAAGGCTGGCTGCGGCACGGGCTGCCCCGCGGCAGTGCCGGCATGCCCTGCGAACACCGCTGCTCCCACCAGTCACCTCCTTTTCCCCTCTTCAACTCAGCAGTGTGCTTGCCTGCATGCTCAAAGACTTCTACCTTGGATTTGGCAGAACTTGGCAAAAGGTTTGGGGTGGGTTCAGACCCTCTGGGAGCAGCGTGGGAATGCAGTGCACTAGCACACTGAAGTGGAGACAGCAACCTGGAAGGGGACAGCCCGTAGACCTGAAGACGGCACGCATGACGTGCTCCCTGAATCAAGGTCACGTTGTGAGGCACATCACACCTTGTACGGAGTTTTATCTGGGACTGTGGCACTCCACTAACGCACAGCAGTAGCAACACAAGGGCCTACGTAAGGAAGAGGAATTAAGCCCGTGTTGTGTGAGTTGCAGCAGGCACTGCTAGAAGGTCAGGTCCTCGGGTACTGTGAGAGCCGCAGAAGACAACGACACACTCATTTGCTTTCTACGAGGCAGCTACAAACCCTTTTAGCTGCCCCATCAATCTTGTCAGAGGAGCAGGCATGGCGCAGAGGCCGGCAGGGCTCCTGGCTCTGCTGGATCAGGGACCAGCCTTCCTCTCCAAGTGCCTGTGCTGGGAGGCTGGCAGGATGTGCCTGCCCTGGGCTCCGGCGTGTGTGCTGCTGCAGACCAAGAGTACAGGTTATGTATACATCTGATGAAATCAGGGACCCCTGAAGGACTTCCTGAGCTAAAAGCCATCGGCACATCGCCATGACCCTCCAGAGCCAGCCTGCCTGCTGGGCCTCCAGCCAGGGAACTGCAGGTGTGTGAGCTAGTGACGCCGCTCTGTTACTAACAGCTTGATTCTGCTAATAAGAGCTTCGTTAACAAAAGGTGTTCTAATAAATATTGGTTGTGATCTGTATCTCGCCCAGCTCGGTCCCCTGACTGGGCACAGGGAGCCCACACCATTGGCAGGATGGGGCAGGACCAGCTCCCAGCTGGGCTCCTCTGTGCCACAACTAGTGGTGGAAGTGGGAAAGGCTTTGCACCATGCCTACAGGGACTGCTGCCCTTGGTCTCCAGAGCTCTCCAGCTGGTTTGGTTTTTTATCCCCGAGTCTCAGCACTCAGGGCAAAGCCAGCTCAAGTCAGGACTCCGCTGGGGGCAGAACGTAGCACGCCACATCCCACGCAGCAGCCAGAAGAGAGGCCAGGGCACCACTGGTGAATCATTCCCACAGTGCGAGAAATCTGCTCTGGGAGTCTCCTGAAGCAACAGGGATGACGACAGTTCCCCTGGATGGCCGAGGGGCTCCTCCACCGAGGCTCCCCAGCCCCTGCAGACAGCTGTCAGCTCCAGCTCACTGCTTGGCTGCACTTGGGACCGTGTCCAGCTTCATGCTTGAGGGTCCTGTCTGCTGAGCCATCCCCAGGATGCCACGCTGTTCCTGCCAGCTCCACGGGTCAAAGCGTGTTCAGAGTCACCTTCTTGAGATGTGCTCGGACCAGACTGAGCTGAGAAGGCATGCACTCCGCAGCTCCAGGGGTGAGAGGTGCCGAAGGCTTGCAAACCTTCTGATCCTGTACCAGGAGCAGCTCCAGGGACATCTGCTGACATTCAGAACCACGGGCTCAGATGCGTGAGGTCTAAATTTGCATAGTTTGCAGCAGAGAGCTCAGAGACTTCTATTTATTTCTACAAATGGGAAGAAAAAACCCTGATTTAACTGTAGTCTTTCCACATTCACAGTGGTGACCGATGAACTGACTTGCTCCTTGGCTGTGAACGTGCCTTCTTCCAGTGACCTGCCTGGCTGGTCCAAAATGTACCCCTGGTTGTTCTATTAAGTCAACCCCCTGCCAGTTTCGGTGTGAGGAGAAGCGAGCGTGGCAGTGGGTGCCAGCTGTGCGGCACGATACCGCTGTTAGCAAGCAGGGAGTGCCTCCGTGGTGCTGGGGTCGCGGGCTCAGCCCTCTGCCCTGTTTGGCAGAGCGTGGTCCCGCCAGGCAGGAGGAGGATGCCGCGGATAGTGGTGCAGCACAGGGGTGCTACAGTGGCAGCTCTACAGACCTAAAAATAACTCCTGCTCCTCCCCGCAGTGCACGCCACAACACCTTTTCCTAGCGCCAGACCTGCTAATTGCTCACACAATCAAAGCGACTGTGAAGAGGAGATGGCAAACAGGTGTAAACACCCAGTAATGAAGATTAAGTAGCCGAGCCTGGAGGCTCTTGCAGAAGCCCTGTGTTGTCTTGTTTGTGAAGAAATGCCGTGGAGCTGTCCCTACAAGGCTCAATCTCCACAAGCTGCCGCTGTTCAAGGTTTGGCAATGCTCATGCCGACAGCTAGCCAGACACGCGGGTACCCCCAGACCAGCTCGTGAATGCCACTAGCCTCCCCTGTTCAAGCACGGCCATCCTTCCTGCTCGGCCTCAGGGGTAAGAGATGCCGGAGCTTTGGCCAGTCTCTGGCTTGACTTTCCTCTTAAGACCCCCAGCTAATGGCACTTGTCCTTGGGCTCTTTGCAATAACCCCACCCAGACGAGCCACGGAAAGCCATCGCTTGGGAGAGCCATTTGTCAAGCCTCGCCTTATGCTAGCGGCAGGGCAGGGGCCGGCTGTCTCTGGGAGCCAGCTCGTCCCAGGGCACCGGGTCCCAGGCGCGCGCAGTCCCCAGCCCCGGGCGGCTGAAGGCCAGGCACAGAGACGTGCCCGGTGTCACAGCACAGCGTCTCCGCAGTCTGCACGCCCCGCTGAAGGTGGTGCAGACGACGTGTGCTGTATTTATTGGTTTTGCCATTAGGACTATACTCTGCTGTGTTAGAATAAATGGGGTGTGCCGCTGTTGTAGATTACTAAATAGCGTTGTATTACACAGCTAATGAACTCCTGCTTCAACAACTCAGAAAATGCACTATTTTTGTCTTGCTGTCTATGGGTAGGAATTTCATTCCAGGTGATTTCTCCCACAGACTTTGCCTACTCAGGTCTCCTACACAAATCTACCTAGCAATCATGTCAGCAAGACCCAGAGATCTTTCTGGCCATAGATCCTTCAGCAAATGGCCCACTAAACCTTTGCCCTGGGCTGTGCATGCATCAGCTGCAGCAAGGGAAATGATTAATAAGGAGAAAGGAGCCACTGTAGCTTGTGCTTTCTTGCAGTGTTTCAACCCAAAAGACAATGAAGGCCAAGAACATCATCTGGGAGCTCCTGGGGAAATAGACACCTAGCAAACAGTAAAGGGAACGATCACCTTCACAAGACCTATTTCCTCAGCAGTTTCTTGACAGACTTGAGCTCATTCTTCCTATTTGGGCATGTAAAATGTAAGTACTAACTGAGAAGTGAGAGAAAGACCTGGCAACATGGGCAAATTACTGTTCTCTAGCAAACACGTCAATCTGGTTTGTCTAAGCATGCTGAGCATTGCCTGGCAATAGCTTGTGAATAACTGAGCTTGGCCACTTCACTGATTTGCTCTTGAACGGGAGCAAAGTAGCCTTCTGCTCCTCACCGGGAGCTCCCGGCAGCACCAGCACCCCAGGGCTGCCCACGCGCTGCCTTTCGCCCTGCCAGGTGGCTCTGAGCCTCGTGGCTGCTGCGGCTGGGTCTCCATTAGGAGTGAAAATAATCCTCCTCACGGCAAGAAATGTTCTGTTGATAATCTCGACAGAGCTTTTGCCGCTGCTGGCAGAGGCAAGGAGACACAGGGAGGCACGTAGAAAGGCACCGACTGCCCGCGTCTTACAAAGCTCTCTGCCTGCCGTGTGGGGCATTGCAGCGTGCGGGCCCACGAGAGCGGGCAGATGCGGACTGAAATCTGGCAGGCAAAGGGGCAACAACCTAAGCTTGGGTTTAAGGCTGCCTCCTCCATCGCAGCCTGACTACAGCTGTACGCCTGTCTGACCGAAGGCAGAAATTGGCTTATTTGGCATTGCCAATTTTGCAGTTTGCAATTTTTGCAATTGGCTTTGCTTCTCTATAAGATGAATCTCTAAAACGTGCCTGCCATGATCTGTTTGTTTGTCCTAGTCCCTGGGAATTTAAATTCAGCCACCTGCAGACATCTTCTTCTTAAGAGGTCCTACTTCTCTGCGTGTTCCCAGTGGAGCACAGATTGGTGTGCCTTCCTCCCACCTGCTTGCTGTAACATCTCTGTAATTTGTCTCTGCAAGAGTACAGCCGCTCCTGGGCCGGGCCGGTCATTTGGGCTTTCAAGCCACTGGGGCAGGAGGAATATCAGCTGGTGTGCCTACGATGGAGGTTACCACATCCATTGTGGTTTTGCCAAAAGCCTACGATGCAGAGGGGCGAACGTGAGATGAAAGAGGGGCACGGCCCTTGTGTGAGCCCCCTGCGAGGTGGACATTTCGCTCTACGGGGAAAAGTCGGAGGGAACAGATGCTCGGTCGTTTCAGAAACGTTATTTCCTGTATCTGCAGTTTAAAACCAATGTGGTGCTTTACAATGAAAGGCAACAGGGCAGCCTTCAGTGCCTGGCACGGGGCTAGGCATCTGGGGGCTGCTTCAGGCTGCGGTTCGATTGGCGCGGTGAAGAGGCTGACGTGGGGAAGCTGCTGAGCTCCCAAAACTCCCTGCGGTCCATTAGGTCAGCGGTGTCTCAGCACTGGTGAGCATCTGGCACAGGGGGAGATCTTCAAATTAGCTAGTGGTCAGACACTCTTTTCACCGTCCTCCTGTGCTCCCAGAGCACTGTCATGACTCATGATGCTATATATATTTTTATATATAAATTTGGAATCAAAGACCCATCAAGACATTAAAAATCTGCTTTTCCTGCATGGCCCTGAGTTTGCTGGTGCTCCTGCTGCTCTCACGTGTGCAGTGGGGAGCAGAAGCATTCTCCCAGCCCTGCTTTGCCAGCACTGGAGGAGGAAGAGTGTGATTTCCAAGAAGAACGATAGGTTTGTGAAAATCTCTGAGAGCCTGGGGGACAGCGTGGCACCCAGGGCCCTTCCAGGGGTGGCTTGGATGAGATGAAGGGAGGCTACGGAGGCCCCCCGCTCAAATGTGGGCTGGACACCTTGCACCCCGCTGCCTCGCCCTCTGCCACCTCCGGCTCTAGGAGAGAAGGGGCCATGTCACCCGCTGCCGGGGCACATCCGGAGTGAATGGCTTCCGAAGCAGCCGCTTTATTTGTGGGTTTAATAGACAGCTGAACTTCTAAGGCCTTGAGAGCAGCCTGCTGGATCACAGCACTGTCCCCCTTAGGTCAGGCCAGGGTTTTGTGAACCTTTATTCTACTCTGGTCACCGCTCAATGTGCTAAGCACATCCCAGGAGGTCCTGAGGCCCCACCACTTCATGGAGCACGGGGACCCAGCGTCTTGCAGGATCATTCTTTCAGAGGTGAAATTTTACTCCTCTGCCTGAGGCAAAAAAAAAGTAGAAAAAACCCAACTTTTTTCCCTACGAGTGGGGTCTCCCATCACAGCACTAGAAATAACAGCAGCCTTTTTACTCCCATAAGGTCTCACAGGAACCCTTTAAGGTGGCAGGTGAACTGTACCTAAAATGACCTCAGTACCTTTGCTGCAGGTGCCAAGCCCGGTGGGCCCTCAGAAACATCCTCCCGACATAAAAGAAGTGCTGAGCACTCCTTTATCTTTTCATTGGGTTAATATCCTGAGGCTATCATCTGTGCCCACTGAAAGGAGCAACTTATATTCAATTTTATCACCCCATTTTGAAGCTGAAATACTTTGGCCAAGGTTCCCCCATTTTAGTCGCTAATTGTATTCATTTTCATAGACCCTTGGGTAAATTTTCAACGAACAGCCCTGAAAGTGTCTTGGCCATCTGAGTGGGAAATGAGGTTTTCTGAACTGATAAACATACAAAAGGAGGAAAAGAAAGAGAAAGAAATAAAAAGAAAGAAGAAATCTATCAAGGATAGGAAGCCTGTGTTCAAGTTATACATAATACATTGTTCTGTCACATGCAATTTATCTTCTGACATATGCTACTGTAGCATATGGCACATGTATAAAATAGGGAAATGCAGAATTAGGGAAAGGCTGAGTTCCTGCAGGTTGCCACTTCTGACGGGGCTGTTGTTATTTCATTACTGTATCTGCTGCAGTCCCGCCCGCAGCAGGACCTTGCAAGGACTCTTTCCTTCACCACATCGTGCAACAGGGTCAGAAGCCATTCCTGCCCCAGCCGGTTCCCGCTTGGGATGCGGCAGCCCAGGACGCTACTTGGGGAACAGCCCCTTTCATCCCCAGCACACAAAACGCCAAGCATGAATTTTGCTTTAAACAGGTGCTGTTGTATTGGGGTTTAAGCAGATAAACAAGTGCATAATTTTAGGAAAGTGCTTTGCTGAAGATGACCTGCAGAAGGAAGGGACTAAATGTGAAATAGTGGGTAGAGGAGGCATAGGAGAGATGTGGGGCTGTGCTGGGATCGCCATGTAAGCAACAGAGCTGTTAACAGTCTGTCCAAGCAGAAATCCCATCTAAACCCAAAGAGCAAACCTCAGTAATCCAACTGCTAACACTCTGCAACCGCACAGCCAAATAAATTGAGGTGCTTCTGACTTGTGACACTTGTGCTTGGCAGACTATGTCCTGGCGGACATCTCCAGTAGATGAAAGAGGGCTTCGTCTCTCTGGGATGACGCTGCATAAACACCCTCAACTACCCACGTTGCTCTCCTTAGACAATGCAACTTATATCATCAGAGCTGTTGTTTCAGGCTTTCTGCTTTCACTTAATCATTTTGCAGAGGCTGTCTTAGCAAGCCCTCCGTAGTGCGACTGCATGCAGTGTCTGATGAGATGATCACGGAGGGACTCCAGCTCTTCTCAAGACAGCTTTTACATGAGGATCTCGGGAGCACTGTTCTCACCACCACGCTCTGCGGATTCACGGCTCGGCTCCTGACGCTGCTGGAGACTGGCATCACGAGGCTTGTTTGTTTCCCAGCATGTTATTCACCGACTTTATTTTCCAGCCAAGAGAGCTTTGCAAATAATAATAAGAAAGGATGAATGGGATGGCATGGGATGATTAACCAGGATTTTCAAAGACGGGCCAGCAGTCTGGGTTGCCAGCAGCACAAGCACCTTGCAAACACCTAACTGTGTCGCACATCCTGTCCTCTGCTGGAGGGGGAGACCTCCCGCAGCCGTTTGCCCTTAAGTAGATCAGTCGGCAATGATTATCTACACTATCAAACAGCACAGCGAAGCTGCGTTTTCACAAACACTCTCTCCTTTTTTGTTGTTGTCGTCGTCAAGTTTTTGATCTCCTTACAGTAGAAGCTCCTAGATTTATTCCTGGCCTCTGAACGCATTGCCACAACAGTTGGGATGCGATGCTTTTATAATCTTTCTGGACTATAAAAAACAAGTCATGGCTTTCGATAGCATATGGTTCTTCCCTTACAACAACAGACACCAGAACTTTCAATTAAGTTTCTGGAAGCAGTGCTGAAACACACATGACTCATTTCAAAAGTGCACTAACAAATGAAATGATCCCATTTTTTGCCAGATCTCCGCTCATCAGGAAACAAACAGTATCTGATGTCTTTCTTTCTTTGTACATTGACGAAAACAACACCCTTCTCTGTCGACACTGAGCTTGGGTAGAAATCGTCCAGCTAAATATTATAATATTTGATAATAGTCCTGCCAGCACGGAGCTGACTCATTTAATGTAATGTGCTGCTCCCTGAAGATTGCTTTTCAGCACAGCAAACAATTAGCTAGTTCATTCATCCCAGCTTGAGAATGGCAGATAGTTACAGGACCACGGGTACTCTCCTAACAGGAGCTGATTTATCCACAATCGTAGTTGTTGCTCCTGTAATTAATCTTATGCTATTTCCCTCTGCTTATCCCTCCGCTGACACTCCGCTCCCAGTTCCCAACCACTTTCTTTATGCTCAGAATGGCACAGAGATGATTTTGATTTCCAGTCGGTGACACGGAAATGATCAGGCAGGATCAAGCTGTGATTCATGGGCTCTGCTCTCCGGCACTCCTTAAACACTGTCCTTTGCTCCCGTGGGGCAGAGCAGAGGTGCTCCAGCCCCAGCGTGCAGTGGCCGCAGGCCAGCAGAGCGCTGCTGCTGCGATGCTGCGCGCGCCCAAGCCGGCACCCACGTGCGCGAGCCCACACCAGCCCGTGCACGCGCGTCTGCGTCCTCCCACGGCCGTCCCGGGGGAGCAGCCGGCTCGGCCCCAGCGTGCCCGCGGGTAGCCCCGCGGCCGGGGGGAGCAAACCCCTGCGTGCCTCCACCTCTGGGTCTCCATGAGGATTAAACACAGGGGGAGCACCCTTGTCCCCGCTGCAGATGGGGAAGCAGGCACCGGAGGAAAGATTATTTGTCCAAGGTCATGTGGTGAGCAAAAAAGTCGCCGGATCTAGTGGGAGCTGGGAGTCCCAGGAAGAGGCTTTAGGAGCTGGAGGCGGGAAGCAGTTGCTAACCCCTCCGGCATATCTGCCTGCCGCTGCGCTCTGACTCCTCGGTGCTATTATTTTTCTGACTCAGCAATCCCGCAGCGCCCGGGCACAGCCAAGGCTTTTGGTGCCGGCAGGGCTGCTGTCCCCGGCCCCCCTCTGGGGCAGGCACACCAGCCCTCCTCTGGGATCTGCTTCCCAGCCGCTTTTGGCAGTGTGAACCCCTGGCTAATCCAAACCGCGTTGTACCACTCCTTTCAGACGCTGCTCAGGAGCACATTAGACGCTTGTATTCTCCAGATCACAGGGAGAAAATGGCAGATTTCTGGCAGTGAGCGTTTCTTTATCTCACATCCTTGCAAAGGGACAGCTCCTGGGATTTTTTCTCTCTAGACTTGGGCTTCAACTGGAGATTTGTTTTATTGTGTGTTCATTGCTATAATTATTGCCAGTGTGAAGATGGTGACCTCAGCACCCAGACAAATGAATATAGCAATGAGTTCATTAGCAACAACCTTATAATTACCGCCCAAATATGCACCATGGAAACCAGGAGAAAGGGGGGATGCCCAGATCGGGATGGGAGGGACCACCTCCAGGTCCCTCAGAGGGCAGGACCACATGGGTCTGGTTGGTCGTAAGGAGCCGTCCCGCTGCTGCAGAGGGCTGGCCACGTCACCCCGCCGTCGGCGCGGGCTGCCCACCCTCCTGGCAGAGGGCAAGCATGCCCACACAGTTGCCATTACTGCTTTTGGGGTAACCCTCGTCCCCACGGACACGCTGCCGCAAGGGATGGAGCAGGGACAGCTCAGTGTCACACGCCCATGGACACCACGAGGCAGGCGGCAGAGAGATGCACCCCTGCATATCCATCTTTACAGCCCAGGGGCTGCGCGAGACACCTTGGGGAAAGAGGGAAACAGCCTGAGCCTTGCCTGGGGTACGAGAGGTCTGCTGTGGCTCTAGGTCGCTTTGCAGATGGCACTGGCTCATTGCCTGTCCCTGCTCTGCTCCCTCTGGAGCAGCTCCAAGAGCCCCTCTTTGCAAGGGCAGGTATCCACGCTTCTCCTCGGCCAGCCCGTGCTGGCAGGGAAGAGCAGGTGCCCCAGCAACCCCCCAGCTGTGTGGCCCAACCATCCCAGTTTCCAGCACAGGCAGATGGTTTTTAGCGTGCCCCAGTCTTGACTTTGCACCCATTTACCAACGCTGATGACCTTCAGGGAACAGAGCCCTGGACAGACACCAACCATTTGCGCTTCCACATTTCCCACGGTGCCACAGCCTTCGGGGCTCGGACCGACGTACCGCGGCCTCGGTGCCCGGTGCCATCAGTCCCAGGCTCCCCCAGCGGCTCTCTGCTGGCTTGGCATGGACACGGGGCGGGGGGCACCTCGCTTCGGGGTGTCTGGGGCAGTTTTCCAGTTGTTGCTGTCACCTGAACCAGTGACTCAATCCTGACAACTGAGTCAAGACAGTTCGTTATTTCTTTGTAAGAGATGGGGAGATTTCCTTGTAAGAGATGCCCAGTCATGTCCCCGCTGCGTTCAGCCTTCAGCTCCCTCATCCCAAAGCCAACGCAACTCTCCTGGAGCTCAGTCATTGGGACAAGGACCTTCTGCCTGACCCACCGGCTGGCCTCCTCTCTCTCAGCCCCCTAATATTTCTGCAAGTGCCTCCAGGAAGGTGCCACCACTGTGGTAAAGGCAAGGCAACGTCCTTCTACAGCGTGCCCCTTCTACAGTGTGTCTTTCTACAGAGTGCCCAGAGAGCATCTGGCGTTGAGAGACTAAATCTAGTTGCTTCTGTTAAATACCAGGTAAAGAGCTTTGGCCAAAAATGGGGGAGGGGAGGTTCAATTTGAAAAGCACTTTATTGTTTTTAAGGAAGTGACTACTTTTGTGGCAGGCGTGCTGGAACAGTTGCTCTTTTTCTTTTCAACGTTAAATGCACCATTTTGAAACTGCAAGGTTTTGGGCTTTAACATTGAAACCTCACAAATTAAAAGAAAATGAGCATAAGCAGGAGGATCAGATAGTACCCAGGGGCAGGAGGGTCTTCAGTTTCCACCAGACTAAACACTTCCGAGTGGCATTTTTGGTTTTTACTTGGTTGAGAAGTGTCACTTTTTCTGTTTCGGTCCAAGCCAAACCAATTCCCTCTCCGCCTCTCAGGACTGCCCAGGAAATCCAACACTCGACCTCAGCTTTCTGAGGGCAACATCTGAACGGACTGTTCACTCGGACCCCGCTGGATCAGGATCCTTCCGAATGTGCTTAACGTAAGCATTTGAATTCAGTACGACTCCTGTATCTCTTCATGAGCACAGTGCCTACTGCCTGTTTCTGGATTCACCCCCTGAAGCACCGGATAACTCAGTCTCCAGCCAGAAAAACCTTACAGAAGATGCCGAATTTGGTGGAAGGTGTGTTTCCCCGGACATTAACTGCGCTACTCGCGTAGGTAAGGAAAGGCGGTGGTTAAGAGCTCATCTGGGCCAGGGTGGGCGCTTGGCCCTTGGCAGGATCTGAGGCTCAGCGCTTGGCTGGAGCGGAGAAGAGCCAAGAGGAGAAGCCCACCATACGGCTGCCCTGACCCAAACCCAGGCTGACTGTCAAATATGCCGGCAAAACCCTGCTCACCTAATCCTGCACATTAGAAATATTGACCATTAGTGCTAGATAAATGAGAAGGAATTGGTATCAGCTCAGAGACAACCCTCAGACCAGAGGAGAGCCAGAATTAACCAGCTTATTATTATTATTTAATGCCTATATTGTGAGAACAGATGAATAATTTGTTTGCGAGGCTCTGCACGCAAGGCTGTTATGAAGCTTAATTCATTAGCGCTTGTAAAGTGACTTGAACTCGTGAGATGAAAGGTGCCCTCTGAGTGCCAAGTACTATTATGCCTCCAGTACTGTGGATCTTTAATAAGGATATTGAATGACTTCCCTGAGCCAGCACATTGCTTTTTAACTTCTTTATGGCTGTTTTTACAAGCACTATCTTAGGGAGCCAAAAAAATAAAAAGTTGCAAGGAAAAAAAATACCGTAACAGTGCACACAGCTTAAGGTACCTGCCAATTTTCCTGCCCGCAGGGCAAGGCAGAGCGGGGGGAGCAAGGCAGCACCGCCTGCCGCGGCGATGGGCGGAGGGGGCGGATGCGGGCGCTGCAGTAACCAGACTCCGCGCAGCCGGCGGACCGGAGTGACCACTCCGCTACGCTCAGCCTCGCTACCCGTCTGGCTCGCCGCCTGCCAGTGGATGCCACTCTTAGGGGTCTGTCACCAGCCCTGCCGTGGTGACTGAGCGCTGTGACAGCTCTGGGGGCATCACTGGATGGAGGCTGAGAGGGGGCAAGTGGGGGGAGAGGAACGTCACAGTGGATGCTGGGGACTGCTGGCAGGGTTTCCGGTTTGCCTGCGGGCTCCCAGCCAAGCGGCCTCGCTTGCTCTCCGCGCCGTTGAGTTTGGCCGATGCGTGGGGAGGTGACAGCGGGGGGCCGTCCACCCATCCCTGCCATCCACCCACCCATGACAGCCTGCTCTCACCTCCTCTGACAAACAGCCTGATGATGGGGTGAGCGGAAGGCACTTGGTTTTCCTCCGATGTGCTCCACTGCCCGTGCCGGGAGCCGTGTCCCCCTGAGCCTTCCCAGCTCAGCTCTGCCTGGCCACCGGGGGTGTTGGCGGACATGGCTTCCCCCACGGAGCGGGTGATAGGGCTGGCTCTACAAGGTTCCCAGGGCCTCAGAAACCCAGGCCAACTGAATGACTTCACAGCAGAAGTGCTCACATCCCCGTTGGTTTCCTCCAGACCCCTCCTGGCTTGCTCTCCGCCAACACAGACGCTGTCAGCCCGCCTGCTCTCCTCGCTGGCGAGCAGATTTATGCTAGCTGACATGCTTTCCTTCCCTGTGCACTGAGTGGACTTTTGTGGACTCCCTCTATGGAGATGTCGTGACAGCATCATTTCTCTGCTCAGTGCAGCCACTTGCTCCGTGACAAAGCCGTTATAACTCGGCCAGGCTCCGCCAAGCTCAGGCACCATGGGCTGCACGTGCCCTCTTTGGAAAGCCTGCTTCCTTCACCTTCATCTTCCTGCAGCTGTTGTTGCCCATTTATCAGGTAAGAAACCGTGGCCGTGAGTCCACAGAAAACTCTTCCTGCCGTAGCAAGGTGGGAAGATCTTTCCCTATCTGAAGTCCCACCTCTGGCACCTCTAATTGCTGCTGCATTTCCCATAAACTGTAATGGGTTTTGAAAAAAAATGCTTTCTAAAATTTCCCACTCGGAGGAAAGCAGAAAGCATCGACGAAGCGTGCCGAACACAGCACGCCGTCGTACCGCAAGCACAATCGCCAAATGACCAGGAAAGCGGCAACTTCTTTCATCAAGGGAAAAATGAACCCTCCAAAGAGAAAGCAGTGACCTTCTCATCTGCCTTCCTCTCTTCCTTCTTCAAATGTTGCTGCAACCAGCAAAACTCTCTCATTATCCACAGAGCAGCTTTCACAAATTGCTCAATAAGGCACACAGAGTGCAGCAAGTGTCTGGCTGGCCGGTGCTCGGCGGCCGTGTGGCTTGGCACGCCGGGGAGCGCGGGCGCTGGGGGGACGAGCCCTGCCCTTGCCTCTGCTGGGGCTCCGGTGGAGTAAAGGACTCATCGTTTGCTTTAATTATTCCAAAACCTCTTTCCTTGGAGGAAAATAAAATATTTATCAGAGACTCGTGGCTTTGGCAAAGGAGATTAAACTCGGATTAAATTTTTAGATGCCTGTAAAATTTAATTTGCATTAGTGTAAGAAAGGCAGTTTCTGCCTCTGAAAACTAAAAGGGTTTTTCCCACCAGTGCTAGCCTGACCTTTGGAGAGCCGTCCCTTTCCAGCGTCCTCAGCCTGTGCCACCAGGCTCCCATCCTCGTCTGACAGCACCAGCCACCTTAGATGTGGCAATGCTGCCGGCAGACACAGCCCCTTCACCGTGTCCTAGGAGAACTTGGCAACTGTGATACAGACGGGCACTGGAGAGGGCGGATCTGCCCGGGAGAAGATGGAGCTGGTCAGCACTGACTGGTTACGCCTGTCTTCAGCAGGTCTGGGATTCAGGCCCAGCTGCAAAGCCCATCTCCAGCTCTGACTCCATCACCCGATCGAGACGGCAGATCCTCAATGCCTTTGAAGGAGCCTGATCCTGGTAGACGTCTCTGAGTTTTTTGCACGGACACAGCCTTTGCAGCCTTCATTTTGTGACGGCCAGTAAACTGCCCTCTCCTAGTCCCCATTATCTACTGAAATTCATTCCTTCCCCAAGTCTGAGCCTGGCTCAGCCCCTGCCTTGGCAGTGTCCTTCCTGAGCAAGACGCCCGGGACGACGTACACCCCAGGACAGACGAACTTCCTCCAGACAGCTAAAAACCAAAGCGCGCCGGGACGGCGTGCATGTCTACATGGCGAGGAGACAAGCAAGGCGCACCCACGGCAACTGTACACACCAGGGGAGAAGCTGGGGGGGCTAATATCAGATTATAATGGCTAAACCGCTAATTATCCTTTGCCAGTCTTGCAGAAAATCTGTTCTCTCTCTCTCATGCACGCACAGCAATATGTGCTTTTGCTCTCTTGCTTTTTAAAGTGATGCTTTATGTCTGAATAAAAGCAAAGGATAGTTAAATTGCGCTATTCAAAGGGACGGAGACCAATTGTCCCACTCAGGGATTTTCCCTTCAGGCAGCAGTTTTGTCAACGTTGTATTCTCCGGGCTGTACTCTGCAGACACCCTGGGCTCCGTTGGCCCTGCCTGTGTGTTTTAGCACTCAGCATAGGCGGGAATCGAGCTATCCAGGCTTCTGCTCCTTGCTCTTGTGCTGTGCTTTTCCTGTTGATGCTGACAGCTTTGCAAGAGCTTGGGAAACAAGATTTCACTTTGCTCTTATGCCTGGAGCAGAAACTCACAAGTGCCAGGGAAAGCAACCTAGAGAGGTTGAACCACAACCTTGAAATCCAGAGAGCTGGATTCAGGTCTGGCATGGCAGGAATAACCCGGCAGCCTTACTTCCAGGAGCAACTCCTGCCACTCAGATCAGAATCAATCCGATGAGTTTTAACACATATCACATCTCCTCCTTGCTGTCCTCTGCTCCTGCACCAGCTCTTAGGTTTCCAAACCTACATGCGCTACCCCAGTTCTCTGCCTTCCCCAGAGTGGCTGCCTTTCCAATAATTTAATGGTTTCCTTTTTCAGCCAACCTTGTCAACGCAAAGAGCGGGTTTTTCATTTCAGTATTAATCTCCCCAGCTCCACTCTTCCCAAAGGCTTACACAGACATTAAAGAGGTAACTCTTTGCTTTCCGGCAGGCGGAAAGCCTCTCTGGCATCACCTGACTGAATTAAACAGAGACATCAAAAGAACCCGTCAAATTCAATGTGACCAGACAGTAAGTGGAAGTCAGAGAAGCACCGAGGCAGAGCAAAGACGCAGGCTGCTGCTGCAGCAGATTTGAAAGAGGACAAATCCCGCGGAGATTTTCCCCTTCAAGGGAAAAGAGGATGAAAGCGCAAGGGTTCAAGCAGTCCCGAATATGCAGGGTGCCACCATGCAAAAGCGAGGCAGGGCCGCGTGGCCGACAGGCACTGGCTGCTGCGCCTTTCCCACCGGCGGCTCTCAGACCCGCTTCACCATCAAACGCAGCGGGTCCCCGCTGGGCCCAGGGGTCAGTGCTGGCTTATGCAAGAGGCACCGACGGGCGACGCGATGTGCCTGGCGTCTTGGAGGAGAGCCCAGGCAGCCAGGGACAGGTCCTGCAGGGCTCCCTGGGGCCCTGCAAGTGCTTTACTGGCCACGGTGGGCATGTGGCCCACTCCTGTGCACATGCTTCATTTCCACTCAGCTCAGCACAACTCTCCGATTATAAACACACTTGGTTCCCTTCCTGAATCGGGCCCACGCTCCTATCCCATCCATCAGCCTGCAGGCAGGTTAGATATGCAACACAGAGCTGCAGTGAATCCATAAAGCAGACTGCCTTGATGTAAAATGTGAACTTACGTGAATATAAATCAGGCAGGCTCTGATACACAAGGCTGCTATGACAGGGATACTTCAGAGTGTTTCAGTTAATTAGTACTTAATTAACTTTAATGCCTCGAAAAACTCTACAAGCCATACAAGTTGGTCTGTATGTTGTCACTCACGGGTCCCCACCTGTTTAGGCAGCTCACCCCAGCCAGTTTTTGCTTAAAGGGAAGCTGCAAAGTGAAATGCATTATTAACTCGACCTTTATAATCCTCTCATCATGTCTCATGAGGTACTTTTTAATATCAAGCCTTCCAAGATGAAACATATGGAGATGCCAGGGATGAAAGAGAGACTGTAACATGGTGGCGTTTCAAGCGATTCTCTGAACGCCCGAGATCACCGACAGCTGGCGAAGGCTGGAGGGGGCACGGCGCGATGGGGAGGGACGGCCGTGAGAGCCGAGGGCGTCGCAGGGTGCTCGGTGCTTGGGCAGTGGAAACCAGCCCCTTCCAGCGGGCTGGTGTGTGGTCCGCAGAGGTCCCTGCCAGGCTGCAGTGGGGAGGCGCAGGCAGGACCACGGCTGCTTGGAGGTGGGCGGTCTGAGCCCTTTCAGAGCACTGGCACTGAAGCAGGGGGTGTGATGGGGACTGAGTGCTGGGTGAGGCCTCCCTACCTCATGGGAGCTGTGGGATCCACGGAACAGGCGGGTGGCTCCCACCCGGAGCTTGACACTGTGAAGTTGAGACTCCTACTTTTCAGACTCCCGTTGCACTTGCTGAAGCCACACAACCTCCTCTTGCCTTGCTGCCCCTGGCAGTGACCCTAGCTTGTGGCATCCGTGCAGAGCCAGGTTGAGCCTTGCACAGTCAGAGGCATTTGACGCTGCATCAGCAACCCACCAGCCTTCGGAGGGGAGGTTATGATCACCAGTAAGCAACAGGGCTGAAGGGAGGCATGAAGGGCATTAAAGGATGGAGCGATCCTCCCCAGTCCTTATGCACATCTCAGACACCAGCACCCCAGAAGACATCCTGCAGGCAACAACCAAGAGAGAAGCCCAAGCCGGCATACGGAGGGAGAGGTCAGGAGAAGGACAAGGGAGAGATCAAGGGAGAAGAACAAAATCCTTCAGGAGGAAGGATTGCAACATGGCGGCTGCAAATCCACCAGCTGGAGGCACGGCACAGCTCATCCTCCTCTCCGTAACAGTGCCCTGAGCCCCGAGGCAGCCTCCTGCACATCAGCAAGCCAGCTGCCCCCCAGGAGTAGATCTGGAAGAGTATGCAGCCTGACAAAATACAAGGACAAACCCCAAACATGGCAGCAGGAATTACAGAAACCCTTTTGGTTGATGGGAACTCCCGAATTTACAACAGTTTCTCCCAAGAGGTCACTCTGCGACCACACGTGGTCACCATGGCAGACTGGGAGAGGTGGTGAGAGCCGGGCTCTCTGCTAGGCAGGCATGAAAACCCTGCCAGCATTGCCTTGGGGCACCCCATTAGCACACATTACTCAGTTAGCTTTATATTGAATGTAAAAAAGCAGCAACAGCTGGAGAGGAAATCTAATTTTCCGGGGCAAAATATGAATAAAATAGAACGTAGCTGCTGTGTGAATGAGTTTATCCTCTGTCGAGCACTTGTTACTGCTCTGGCGTGGCCTCTGTCACACCGCAGAGGGTAGGTGATGTTAACATGTTTTCCTCCCTGTCCGTTCTTCTGCCACAGCCAAGCGTCCGCAAAAGAAAACAGCACTGGGCGCTGCCACCGTAGCTGCAGGCTTGCAGGCGTCCGAGGCAGAAAGCGCAAGTATTTAATCACGGTCATTTCCAGTGACGGATTCATTGGCAGGCTAAGGACAAACCAATGCTCTGTTGGCCTCTCGCAATCATGTCTCCTGCACGGTGCCTTCCCCAAGCGCTTGCGAGCAAACCACTGGCCAGAAATCGTAGCCATAGGGCCGACCATCCCACCTTCCCCCGCGCTCCCCAGATTGCGCCTGCTCACCGAGCCAGGTGTGTCCGGCAGAATGGAGAAGCCCCCGCTGTGCCCAAGGTGGGAGGCTGCAGGGCGCCGGGCACTGCCCAGCCGCTGCCGTGGGGCACCAGGCACACGAGCCGGGCGAGTGCTCGGATGAGGGGCTCCCACAAGCCAGGGGCGCAGAGGAGCATCTGCTGGGCACCCCGAGCCAAGAGGGCGGCCAGGGAGATCCGGGCAGGATTTCCCGACGAGGGCACACCAAGACTGGCACTCAGGGTTCGCACCGAGACCCCCACAGCTGGGAAGGAGGACAGGCAGTGCGGGGAGAAGCGAGCACACGGTTAGTTGCAGCGCGATCAGGGACCGGAGAGTCGGAAGCGCCCGGGTGGGGACGCGGCACCGAGCTGCCAGCCCGCTGAAAGGCAGCTTGTTTGCAGGTGTGAGCCCAGAACCATCCTTCACTGGACAAAACAGGTCCTAATCCTATTTTTACGCTGTGGTAGTAAATGTGCCCTACAATACCCAGTGTGGCTTTTACAGGGAGAGAGGCATCGCACACAGAAAAGGAAAAAAACACCCTGAGTACAGCAAGCCAAATTGATACAAGGGCTGGAGAGGATGACTTATGGGCAGAGACTAAGGGAATTTAATTTGTATAGCCTAGAAAGATGATGCCTGAGGGGGAACATGATAACACTATATAAATAACTAAAGGGCAGTTGTATGAAGAAGGGGGAAAAAAGTGACGCATGCACCAGCCGTGGGAGTGATGTGACGGACCGAAGAAGGGAACAGTTTCCCAAGGGAGCACGGCGGGCTGTTACAGCCTGGTGGGCAGAGAGCAGCACGGGGTGCCTGGAGCCTGCACGTGGCTTCCAGCCGTGGCCAGGGCCAGAGCAAGGAGGACTGGGAAGGAGCAGCCTGGTACAAGCAGCAAGGGAGGCGTTCATGGCCCTTACGTGGGATGGCAATGGCTGCGCTGCGTGGGGGTCGGGGTGGCAGCTTCCCCTGCAGACACCGGCTGGTGACCCAGCGCACTGGAGCCGCGGTAGCACCGGGCGCATTGGCGCGGGCGATTTTCCTGCTGGCTCAGGGCGCTCGCTCGGCAGCGCAGAGCTCCCGCACAGCTCTCGGTGGCCAGGCAGAGCCAGACCTCTCCCGTTCCCTTTGCTATCTCTGCTTTCCAAAGGGTGCCCGAGGACCAAGGCATCCAAACCCCTAATCCTTTCTACTGAGTCATGTACTCGGCGCTGGTGAGGCCGCACCTCGAATGCTGTGTTCAGTTTTGGGTCCCTCACTACAAGACATTGAGGGGCTGGAGCGAGTCCAGAGAAGGGCGATGAAGCTGGTGAAGGCTCTGGAGCACAAGGCTGATGAGGAGCGGCTGAGGGACCTGGGGTTGTTTAGCCTGGAGAAAAGGAGGCTGAGGGGAGAGCTTCTCGCTCTCTACAACTCCCTGAAAGGAGGTTGTAGGGAGGCGGGCGGTGGTCTCTTTTCCCAAGTAACGAGTGATAGGACGAGAGGAAGCGGCCTCAAGTTGCGCCAGGGGAGGCTTAGATTGGGTATTGGGCAAAATTTCTTCACCGGAAGGGTTGTCAAGCGTTGCTTGACAGGCTGCCCAGGGAAGTGGTTGAGTCGCCGTCCCTGGAGGTATTTAAAAGCCGTGTGGATGAGGTGCTTAGGGACATGGTGTAGTGGTGGGCTTGGCAGTGTCAGGTTTACGGTTGGACTCGATGATCTTAAGGGTCTTTTTCAACCTATACGATTCTGTGATTCTGTGATTCTACCACAGCATGACCAGAGCTTTCCCTCAAAATTTCAGCCTCAGGCTGACCTGCTTCTGCCTCGGCCATTAGGAAACGCACCCAGGCAGCCCCAGGCTGGGGTCTCTTTTTGGGTGTCCTTGGAGCAGACGATGAAGACGACATCCCCGGGCCTGGCTGTTTTAGAAGAGCACAACAACTGCAGTGGTCCCAAAACGGAGAAGGGAGTGAGGTACATTGATGTCTGTGTTCCTGCCCCTTTCCCCGCTCTTCCTTGCAAATTTGAGATGCTTTTACAATCACATTTGCTTCTTCTTCTTCAAAAAAAAAAGATTTTCTCTCTGCCGTTGCCATGTGAAAAACCCACACAAACAACAGGAAAAACTGGCTACCTCTACGCAGAACCCAGCGCAGTGACTGCAGAGCGACTGTCACACAGGCAGCAGCCTAAAAAAACAGGGAGAAAAATAGATTTTTCCCTACAGCCCTTTCAGACACATGACTTGGAGACTTATTATAGTAATAACAGGCAAAAGATTTTTTCAGAGGAGCGGCCGGTCTCCATTTGTTTCTTCCTTACATTGATGAAGTCCTTCACCAATTTAAATGGGGCAGATTCTGCTTTTAGCTGCCCTCGTTTAGAGCTCAGCAGCTGTTCAATAACGAACCTCCCCAACGTAAGGAATCCCTCAGACTTGGGTCCTTACCGTGAGGGAAGCCCACGCCGTGGGGCAGAGCCTTTGCGAGATGGTGTTCAGTTAAACCTGCCATTAATTGCTCTCTACCTATTACAGCTAATTTGCTTGGCTCGGAGCCTGGAGCATTCTTTGCAAACCACCAGTTTACCAAACAACGCGGCGCAAAACACAAAAGTCATGTGTGCTGGCACGGGCGGCTCTCCTCCTCCAGCGAGCTGCCTAGAGAATAAACAGACGAGGTTTCACCATTCACTTCCACCACCCTCAACGCCCAGGGAACGGCCGTGGAGGCACGCTGCTGGGAGGCAGGAGCTCTAGCAGAAGATAAGCCTTTCGGATGATTGTCCTCGTATTTGCTTATCTCCAAAGGGCTTAGAACAAGAACATGTTTGGATCTGCACATTTTCGAGTGCGTCTGTAATTACCCAAGTTACCAGGAGTAGAGGAATCTGAGAGGCTGACGCGCCATTGAAGCGGTGCCCTTTAATTCCTGCCCAGCCAGCTGTGGGTTGTCATGGAGACTACAGCTGTCCCCCATTTGTTCACAGGCCTTTTCAACAGCCCAGGCTAGCCAGGCCTTTCCTGGTTTGGTGTGCGCCCATCCCCGATTTTGCTCTCCCTTCTTTTCTTTTACGCCAGGAAGGTGGGCGATTCCCGCCGGAGGTGCTGGGCAGCCACCAGGGTCTGTCCAAGCCAGCCCTCCTCCCGGCTGGCCTGGGGCTGGAGGGGGCCCGGGGAGTTTTGTGCCCGGAAGGTACTTCAGCCCTGGTGGGCTTGAAGCAGGAGTGGGCGTTGGCTCAGGAGCAGAGATGCTCCGTGCTGAAGTTATCCTCATTCATACCAACGGCTGTTCTGGATTTCCATCGCGTTAGGAACAGACCCATGCCCAGCACTGCTACAGCTGAAACCAAAGTCATTCCGGGCTAGACTAACCCCTTCCCCATCCGAGAGTTTATGCGATGGTCTCCCTGTGGATTCTCCCTACATCTTCTGCCTAGAGCTCAATGGCTGCGAACCACCAGCTCCTTCTCTGCTGCGCTGCATCCGTGGTGCAGACATCCGGCAGGATTCTCACCGAGGTGAGGGATTTGTAAGGATGCTCGGCTCGGGCAGCCCCTGCAAGTCAGGAAACGCTCTGTTTGCTGCTACGGACCTGCCTCGCAGGATTCACCTTCCTTATTTTCTGACACAGAGTTACAAGACTTGCTTGGGCTCTCGGCCATCCTGGCCTCACCACTGGGACAGGAGTCGGAGTGAGGGCAGCATGGGAGGGCGTTTGGCTTCCCCGGCTCTGTGCTTCCAGAGCGCTGCTTTGCCTGGGGTGCAAGTGGGGCCGTCCCAGTCCCAGAAGAGAGCAGGTCTGGGAGGCTGAGAGCCGGCAGCGCTGTCCACCCGCACGCACACGCCTCTCACAGGGGAAGGCAGAGGTTAAATTCGTGACATCTCTTAAGCGCAGCAACCCAGCAAGGCAGAGGAAGGCTGGTGCCCAGCACCCAGGGCTGGCAGAGAGAAGGCCAGCGTCCTTCCCACGGGTGGATGCCACTCGCTGTGTGTGTGACCCTGAGTCAGTCTCGGGTATCCGCGCTTTTCTCAGCATGCCTCGGTTTCCCTTTAGCCCTGCTGAACCGGCTTGCAGGAGGACTGTCAAGCCCACTTCACTCATCCCCGGATGAAACCCTGGGACGGGAGGTGCTGCTGAGGTAGTGTGTTCTGTGTGCCGCTAAACTACAGCCTTAGGCTGACGCGATTTCCAGCAGCCAGGGAAGGGGGAGCGTATTTCAACGCCTGGGCGAGGCAGACAATTTATAGCCCGATGCTAAAAAGAACAACAGTGACAACAAAGAGACACCAGGGCGAGCGTCACTCTTCATTTAATCCTGATGGATCTATTCTAGCAAAGCAGCAGATAAAGTGGGCTTCGAACACGTCTGCGTTCCCTGGGCCATCCTCAGACACCTTCGGTTTCACGATTCAGAACTGTTTCCCCGTACTGCCCTTGCTCTCCAGCCTGGGCAGAGCTCCTCTGGGACCGAGCCAGGGGCAGAAGCACCAGCCGGTGCACAAGCTCACACCCCGCTGCCAAAATGAAACCGGACCCATTCAGCACATTTCTCTGAGGGCTGTGTAAAGGCTCACAGACCCGACTGCATGAGTGGGGGCTTCTCAAAGGTCGCTCCTGAGGGTGCAGGCTGGCATGGGAAAATGAGGTACCTTTCGGTCTGGGGCCTGATCCACACCCGGGGATCATCAGTGGCTGCACCAAAAGCCGGACCTACAACATTTTTCTTGGTAGCCCGTGAAGGCTTCACCACCTCATTCTCCAGAGCCACATTACTTTCCTTTATTACTTCTCCCACACTTTGATTTTAGCTCTTTCAGTTAAACTAAAAAACGAGAGGGGAGCTCGTGATCACAGGTGACCTGCAAACCCTTCTGCTGTCCTGGAGCGCGCAGGGAGCTGGTCCGAGGGGCCGTGGGTGTTTGCTGCTCAGCCAGGGGGGGTCGGGGGGATCGGGTCCGTGCACGGCGGAACAGCCACATTCACAGGAGTCAGGAGCTGGGTGTGCACGGTGAGAGGGCAGGGGGAGCAGCAGGCAGGCAGAACCAGGCTGGTGGTGGGGAGGCAGACGCGTACAGCAGCAGCGTGCTTGGGGGTGTTCTACCCTACTACAGCGGAGACGTAAATGCTGCAGAAGAAAGGTGTTAGACCCAAGGAAGGGCCAAGGCAGCCAGAGGAGCCCTTCCAGGGGGGCCAAAGGCCCAGACAATATCCCCTCTGCAGGGCTGTCTGCCCAGGCTTCCCCAGCAGACATCAGCCTGGAGGAGCAGGACGGGGCTCTGCCCAGGTGTCTCCTGGATCGAGTACGTTTTAATCTGATCTCAAGCCTGTCCTGAGGCACAGGCAGGAGCCCTTCGGTGTGCCCGGCAGGAGGCCAGCACGATGCTCACCTCAGCCAGGGAAACCCAAAACTGGCCGAGATCAGAAACCTCCCCCTTCCAGCCCGCGCTGGCATTTGGCTCAGCGGCAGTGGTTACCTGCCGCAGCCCCAGCCCTGGAAGAGCCTTCCAGCGCACCTCCTGGCCTCCCCTGCTCCGAGCACACCCAGGCTGCGGGCAAGAGGGTGCTGGCACCGGTGAGCCCTCCCCAAGGGTGCCTGGGTGCTCAGCACAGGGTGCTCACCGGCCCCCAGGGCCATGGGACTTCGGTCAGGGCACTGCTGGGAGTCGGGCTGCTTCTGGGCTTTTACTGCCAGTGCACAGCGCACTTCATATCATTGCAGAGCAACGGAGAAGCAAACAGGCTCGAGGAGAGAGCCAGGGAAAAAATACCACGTCTGTCTGCCCTGGTCCGTGGGAAGCGAGCAGTACAGGGGTGCAGAGAGCAGACGGCATGTCTGAACTGGACCAGGACAGCCCAAAAGGACTGCGCCGGTCAGCGGATCTAGATCAGGTCCATGGAAGAAGCTCCAGCTCTTCCCTGCAAGGAGGGATCCTGCCTTTTTCACCCGCGGGTCCTCCTCTGCCCCGTCAGCTCACGCCCCAGAGCAGGGAGTGCTGCTCCCCGGCTGGCGGGAGCGGTGCAGAGCCGCGTGCCCGCAGCAGCGCGTTGCCCCGGCCCAGCCGGCCAGCTGCGTGGCACCGCACCGGGGGCAGGGGCGCAGCCTGCACCCAGGCACGTCCCTGCAACCCCCCGTGCTCAGCCGGGGCAGAGGGAGACATCAGGTCCCACCTCCTGCCCGGTGCCAAGAGGGATCTGTTCATTTCCTACCTTTATTTCCTTCCCTCGCTCCCTCCGTGGCTCCAGGACCCTCTGCCAGCTGGGCACTAATCACAACATATCCTGCCCCTTTCTGTCCCCAGGCCTAGCCCAGACCTTGCTGTTTACAGAGCGAGCGAAGTTGAGCGCAGAGAAGGGAGCGGTAAACGCGGGCAGGCATTTGCAGAGCTGTGGCCAGGAGGGTCTGTTTGAACATCTAATTAGATCCCAGCAAACCTCCTGAATGGCAAAGCTACAGCCCCGTCACCCCTCGAGACATCGGGCCACGCCTGGATTGCTGTCTGATTCTGATCTACATAATTCACCATAATCCTTAAAACTGACTCAAGCAATGAGGTTCATGGCACAGCTCACTGGATTTAATCCACCACTCCAGCGGTGCTAGCGAGGCTAATGGCATAGGCAGAGAAGGAACACTTGAATAGCTAGGAGGCAGAGATAAAGCATTAATCCGACCATATGCTTTCAACCCGCTTTACCCTTCCACCCTCACCCCAGTGCCCTTTTGCAGCACTGGGGGAGACCAAGACCAGCGGGAAGAAAGAGGAAGGGAGGAAGACGGTCCCCTTGGATGGGTGGCCATGTGCGCTCGCGCCTCTCTGCGCCCGCCGCCCGCGGCGGTTTGGGTCAGAGCCCTGGGCAGGGCAGGGCTCGGTGGGGCCAGGGGGACCAAGCGGGAATCGAATGGCAGTTGTGGGCGAGGGAGGGAAGAGCTGCTGGTCAGAGATGTGGCACCTGGTCTCATTTCTAGATACAGTCCAGCCACCCCAACCTAGCACGCTGAGACATGACACCGAACCTCGTGCGTGTGCAGCATCCTAGTGACGCTCCCCTCCAAAGACCCTCCCTCCCGCCTGGCACTGCCCCGTCCTGTCACCGCCAGTGACGTTCACCAGGGGTGAGCGCAGCCCCGAGCCCCGTGCTCCCCTCGGGAGCACCCGCCGGTCTCCGTCCCACCGGCAGCCTAAAGCCCAGGGGGCAGGGGGTGGCTGCAGGCAGAGGGCAAAGACCAGGACTTAAAGAGCCCCACGCACCCATCTTGGGGAGAGCAGAAACGCGTCTGCAGGATGGAGACGGGCCCGCCAGCCTGCCCGGGTACCCGACGTGCATTCCCACAAGCAGCACCCACTCTCCTGCCAGTTTTCACCTGTGGGCAGCTGGAGATGGGCTTCATTACGCCCGTGCACAGCACCCAGCACAGCGCGGGGCAGTGCTGCCGTGCATGACGTTGCTCCCAGCCTGCTGGGACGTCACCTCAGACCTTCAGGTGGCTGGCGTGTAACGGGAGAGGGAAGGTGAGGGAGACCCTCAATGCCCCTCCGCAGCCCGTCAGCCCCGCACTGGGCAGGGCGCTGGACGGGAGGAGGCAGGACTGTTTTCAGAGAGGTTTCTGGAGAGCAGAGAGCTTGGAGGAGGACGGGTGTTCTGTCAGTGAGCAAGGGGAAGGAGACTGCCCTATCTCTCCCGGGAGGCTGGCAGGACGAGCCCAAGAATCCGCAGTTCCTTCTGCCTCTGTGCTTGGGAGCGCCAGGCACACAGGTACCGTCCGTCCGGGAATGGCCTCCTCAGCTTTAGCATTTGTTGAAAAGGGGCTTGAGCCACCAGCCAGTAACCAAATCGCTCGTGCCCTTCAGCCCTTGAAGCCCGGCCGGTGCCTGCGCCATCCCGGCCGCAGGAAGCAAACCCTGCCATTGCTGCCTTTAGGATCTGTCAGCAGGGAAAGGTGCTCTGCAGAGGCAAAGGCATTCAGAGCCCAAATTAGCCGCACTGGGCTCGATCTGAGATTTTGACAGCGGATGCCAAATTTATTTCCAAACGCTCTCTGGAAATGTCACCGTGCTGGTCGGAAGGAATCGGGTACATGCTCCCTTTTAAATAGAACCAAACATATGGGAGGAGGATGATTAGATTGCTTCCAAGCTGCCAAATTTCTTTGCTGCAGCTAAAAATCTTCCCCAAAATGTCCCAGCCCACAGTGTTTCTGAGCACTGAAGACTGTGCCGAGACTTTTCCATTGACAGTTGTGCTCTAAGCAAGAAAACACATCCCTCCAGTGAGGTCCCAGGTGGTCCCAGCTCTCAAGAGGCTGGGGTCTCCTGCCTCCCCTTGCAAGCCAGACCCGCTCCTCCCCTCCTGTGACCCTATCCTGGGGAGGAGGCAGAGTTTCCTTCTCCCTTTTACTCTGGCAAAAGCAGCGATCTCAGGCCATCCCCTCTCCTCCCTCGTCTCCAGCACAGCCCCTGCCTGTTCAGGGCAATGCCTAACTCAAGGAGGAACCATCGCCCTGCCGGAGGCTGGACGGCGTCCCCCTGATCGCAGCCATGCAGACCCCGCTGCGCTGAGCCACCGCATCCTGAGCTGCCCTCTCCCCCGCTAACCCAGGAACCCAGCACACCCCGGTGCAGAGGGGCAAAAGCAACCCAGCAGCCATTTGCAAACCACGAGGGGAGCAGTGAAAGCCCCTTTAGCTCCGGGAAGATAAACCCCCTGGGCTTTCATGGAATGGCTGGCTTGCTTCCTTCAGTGTCTTCAGCAGCTGGGACTCCAGTGCTCCCAGCTGCCGGCAGTGGGTCCCTCGCAGGCAACGCTCTGGTTCTTCAAGGTGCCAGTGCAGCGTGACAGCTCGGGAAAGAGAAGTGCTCCCTCTGCTCCCACCGCCCAGGGGTGGGATCCAGGCCCCGCATTCAGCTGGGTATCAGGGGAACGAGGGTGGGAGGAGAGATGGGGATGTGCTCTGGGGCTTGTTAGTCAGCAGAAGTGATGCCTGTCCCACCCAGGCTCAGGGGCACTTGGAGCCAAGCAACCACAGCACGTTCCCTGCAGATCATCCCCAGGTTCACCCTCGGTTTGGGGGGAAGCAATCTAAGCCACCAGAGCCCACTTTTTCCAGGCCGGAGGCAGGGTCAGCAGCCCTAAGTGCAAAGCAGCAGCACTGTGATGTCCCTCATGACAGCCCCAATGAGGGATGACTTTGGGATCACCCAAACCTTTCCTGCCCCACTGAGAGACTGAGAAGGGCACAAATAGCTTCTCTGTGCCTGGCAGGGACTTTCCTCCTCTCTGTAGGCAATGCTAAAGCTTCCCCAGGGAGCAGAGAGCATGGTGGCCTTCCCAGGAGAGGACATGTGGTCAGCACTGGTTTCCAAATCTGGGGATGGTGCACCCCCTCCGCCCCCCCAGCCTGCTGAATTTCTGCCAGCCCGGTGTGGGGGACAGCCAAGACCAAGCACCCCGTGTCTCTTCAAAACCAGCCTCCACCAGCCATTCCCATTTTCCCAGCAAGAAAGCAAAGTTTGCCCAGACCTAAGGGGACCAGGAGCGGTGTCCTCCCTTCTGGTGCGGGACTAACCCGTGACACCTCCGAGTCCTCAGGCCCTCTCTCCACTGCCAAAGCATCCACCCACTTTCTCTGGTAACACCGATCTGCTGGGTCACAGACACAAAAACCTCACTGCTTCTGCTTCTACCCCCTCTATAGTGCTTTTCACGCCCAGGACTCCAAGGAAGGCACCAAGTGAGGCCAGCAGTCCTGTCCCTGCTCAGCAGACTGGGAAAATAAAGCATGTTGCAAGGAGGCAGCAAGTCCCAAACCAGCTGGGAGCAGAGCATCATCATCTCCACCCTCCAGGGCACGCTGCCTCAGAGGGTCCCAGGAGGAGAGTCCTAAGTCCACCTGGCAGGCTCAGGGTCCCAGAGCCAGGAACTGGCCCAGAACACGCCGTAAGGCAGCCGAGCCCAGAGGGCACGAGCAGGAGGACTGTTGAGCCCAAGCAGTTAAAGCAGAGTGGCACAGCTGCTCCCAGCTCTGCTCTCAGCCCACACGCTGCTGAGTGGCGGGTGGGAGGTTTTTCTCTGCATTGCAAATCCCTTCTTATTCGAGTGCTGCAGTGCTGCTTGGAAGGAAAACAACCACTCTGGAGAGAGAGCAAAGGGGTCCAGAACAGCACCGGCACCTTCTCCTGCCCAAGGCAGGTCCTGGAACGGGCCCCGGGAGAGCCTGGCTCTGTAGATAAAGCTAAAGCTTCCCTAGCAGACAGCCTGCCTGGGAGCAGGAACCATCCATTCCCATTTTCCTGTGCTCGTTTCTGGCACAGCTAGCCCCGGCTGAGCTCTCTCTTCAAACCTGGGCAGCGGGAGGAGAGGAGGAGAAGGCAGAGGGAAGAAGGCTCTCAGGTCTGCGGAGGCTGGCTGCCAGCAGAACAAGAGCTGTGAGAAACGGTGGGAGCGAAGTGCTCACGGCGCGTGGCTGCAGCCCCTTTGCGGCGTGGGCCAGAGGGCGTTAGTGCCGTGCAACGCGCAGGCAGCGTGCAGCAGTGCCCCTGTGCTTTCTGTGCAGCCCCGCTGCTTGGAGGACCCAGGCTGGGAGAAAATTGGGCTGGGGGGATTTGTTCCTCTTTTGGCATATGGTGTTGGGCAAGCTGCTCGCTGCTGCCTGGTCTGTAGAAGGGGCTGGGCGCTGAGCCTCCAGGAACGTGACTGCCCCTTTCCCGGAGGAGTGATTTTATGCTGCGAGCTGTTCAGGTTACTCAGCGATCCCAGCCTATAGATGCATCTCCACATGTGCACATCTCCAACACCCAGCACCCGCTTCACGCACCCGACAGCAAGTTCTCTTGCCGGACACACAGTACTATGGGCTGTGAAGACCTTTTGGGAATCCACAGCAAAACAAGCCCCATGTTTGCTGGTGCACAAGTTGTCCCATCACCAATATTTTGGGAGCCACCTTACTCAACGTTTGCCACCACTATCCAGGGAGAGAGGTTGCTTTTGTGCTCCTTAGCACAGGTGTTCAGGGACTGATGGAGTGTGGAAGCCCAGGGACAGTGTCCGCAGGGTCCTTTACAGGTGACAAGCCTTCAGGGGGGGTCAGCCCCTGGGTGATGAAGGGGACAGGAGCGCTGCGGAGCTGAGATTCAGTAAACGTGCAGGGGCCTTTCTGTAGAGAGAGCCCATTTGGACCAGGGAGCCTCTCACGAGGAAGGCATGCTGCCTCTAAAGGCCGTGGCTCATCCTCCCTCTCGGCCCTTGGAAACCAAGCAAAGGGGTGAGGGAGGTGTGCTCTCGGGAGGGCTCTCACCACGGGACAGAAAATGCCCGCACTCTTGGTCCAGTCTGCTTGTTTCTAATGGGACTGTTCATGCTGATGAGAGCTTAGGAAGAGAAAGGAAAGAACAAAACCAGAAAACCCTAAAAACAAGGGACAGCAATCCCCGGCAGCAGAGAGCTGTTGCTGGGGCAGGGACCTGGGGGTGGATTTCACCCACCAAGGCTTCTGACAAGAAGCACCACGGGGACGTGGGGGGTCAGGAGGTGCCAGGTCCACCTGCCCTTGGCCACGCTAGCCCTGCAGGTCTGCCTCTGCAGTCCCACCCTCCCCACCACAGCATCCACCTGTTCACCTCTCTGAATTTATTCAGCTCAACTTTTTAGAACAAACCATCCATCCATCCATCCATCCATCCATCCACCTGGCCATCTGTCCTTCCATAGTTTTATCTGCACACAACCCAAATCCATCATCTGTCTAGATTGCTATTTATCAAGGAAAGTAGCCAGGAAACTATTAGAATCTCCATTCATTAGCTCCAGTATGTGTCTGTGGGTTTCTCTACAGGGAAGAAGGTGTTACGCTACTTTTGTGCCAGCCAGAAGATGGATCTGCAGAGGTCTGGGCACCGACACTGCTTTGAAAACATGCGGCATGGGGCAACAGACACCAAGCCTTAAAGTCCTTCCTTTGCTTTTATTCAGTCTGTAAGCAAGCAAGCTTCCAGAAGGAGTACAGATGTCTCCAACAGTGGCCTTCAGCGTCTAAAAACCAAAGCAATCCCACAAGCTCATCACGTACCGATGCGGAAGCTGACTCGGCAAGCAGGCCAGACCTCTTCCCTTTGAAAGAAGGGCTGGAGCCTGCCAGTCAGGTGCTAGGTTTCATGGCTCCATTTTATTCCTGTTGTCCTGTGCTAGCAATCCTCCAGGCTGCACATCAGCTCAGAGCGCACCCCCCCAGCCAACCCCCACCCCCACCGAAACACCACTGCTCCGGGCTGCTCCCAACGCTTTGGGGAAGACGGGTCCTCAGCCATGCTTCGTTACAGATGTGCTCAGGGAATACGTTGCTCTCTCAGGAAGAAACCTAGAGAGTATGGGCCAGGCGTTGGGCTGAACGGGGCAAATACTCGCCATCCCATCCTCTTCCTCACCACCTCCTTCTGTACTCAAGGAAGCAAGACTTTGTAGGGGAGCAGGCCCCTAGTCCTTCCCAAACAGGCTGGACCCTGACTTAGAACCAAGCCCTGAGGTAATCCTGATCCCATTCACTGGCTCTGCCTGCTGCACATGTCAATAAGCAGCGCTGGAGCCTTAGATTAAGCTTCTCTTCAACATACAAAAGAAGGCCATCAGGAGTAAGAAGTCCTCAACTGCCTCTTCTCAGAGCTCTGTGATCTTCAATCAGTCTCACTCCTTAGTTTTTAACTTCAGCTTCTCTCCCACAATGTACGAAGGCTCTGCCCTCCCTCTCCTGCAGGCCAGCAGCTCCCTCCAGCCACAGGGGCAAACCCTTGCAGGAGCACAGCAGACACAGCCCTGCTCCCCCGCCTGGCCCAGCTGATCCTTTCCACCTCCAGACCCAAAGTCAGAGCGTGGGGTGGTTTATGCCATTATCCAGCACAGATAGCAACCATCCTAGAGGCCTCTGTGCACAGCCGCAAGGTAGCAAAGGGATACAGGCTTCTAGTGCAAGCCTTCTTTCTCCTTTCAATTAACTAGCGTTACTGGTTTCTCACAATCGATAGGCAGCAGGAGCATTACCACGACACAGCCACGTCTCTGGTGGAAGGAGTTGTTTTGGTTCCAAATTCCCTGGGCAGAAACGCAAATGCAGAGTGAGACCAGAGCCCTGATGAGACATATGGCAAGAGACAGGCAGTCACACCTGCATTTTCTGGTCCTTTCAAGAAGGGTTATGAAAGCAGAAGTCCTGACTAGCGATAAGGACCCAAGTCCCCTTTCTGAAGACACGTTTCACTGAGCACCCTGTGCAGAAACTGCAAGAAGGTCCCTGCTTAAGACAGGCATGAGCAAAATCCTGCGTCTTGGAGGTGCTGAAGCATCCAGCTGCTCTCAGGCGGGTGCCAGGAGGGGTCTGGCCTCCTTGGCACAGAAGGAGCAGATGGAGGAGAGCAGCTCCAAGTCCCGCTCAGTGGCTCCATCTCCACCTGCACGGGGCTGCCGTGCCAAGGGTTGCTCACGGGGAGCTCGGCTGGCAGTGGGCATGCACCAGGCCTGGCCGTGCACAAGTGTCCTCTCTGGGTGGGGGAAAATGACCAACCGCAAAACCCAGCCAAGGCTGCCAGCCTGGCCTGGGGATGGGTGGGCACCTCTGTGCTGGGAGGAGGTGCAGGGAGAGGCTGGCCCTTCATTTCCACCCTGCCCAACGTGGGAGGGAGAGGCACCCAGAGGTGCCTTGTACCAGTGAAGCACCATGCATCCCACCACTGTGTTCTGCTCCTGCGATGTGCCCTTCGCAGTGGGAAGGGCAGCTCTAGCAACAGGGAGATGCCCACTGCTCCTCCCTCCTGAGCATCCCTGAATCATCACCCTGGATGCCATCCCACCACCTGGCCGTGCTGTAGAGGATGCAGGAAGCCAGTCCAGCAGTGCAGCTATGCATCCCTCCAGCCAGGCTGTCCTGAGCTCTGCCACCCACCTCCTGCCACCTGCTACATGCTGGCACCCCTACGCAGACCAACACACCCTGCAGCCACAGCATCCCTAAATGCCACCGTGGAGTCCACCACCACACCAGTGCAGTGGGTATCTTCCAGTGGCACAGGCAGGGCAGGAGCACATCCTGTGCACACATCCTTGGCCCTGACCCTCGAGCCTCACAGGAACACGAGCAAAGACATCTCCAGGGCTTTTCTCCTCTCACTTCCAGGTCAGAGAGGAAGAACCAGGCCCCCAGGACACAGCTTCCCCAGCGTGCCAGGCAGGGGCTGAGGGCACCGGGCAGCTGAGGTATGGCTTGCCCCCTCCTGCCCGCTCGGGAGCCCACTGCAGGCAGGGCCACGGGCACAGCGGGGTCAGGCTGCAAGCCCCCCATCTCAAGCACTCCTGCCCTGGCATGTGGCTCTTGCTTCCCGGCAGCTCCCACGGCAGCAGTGTGGGAGCTGGGCTTGGCATCGGCACCGCAATTCACCTTCCAATTTCCAAGGAGCTACGATGTGCCAACAGACTGCCAGGGAGGACCATTCCTCCCCATCACCGCGCCTGTGCTCAGGAGCTATGGGAGAGGCTGGGAGGCACAGAGGAGAGAGGCTGGGCACATGCATGCTGGAGGTATATAGGGATTTTTTTTTCCTCACCCTTTCCTCACAAAATAGAGAAGGGAAAAACCAAAGAAAAAAATAGCGAAATTAAAGCAAACCCGACAACTCCAATTTCTATCTTAATGAATAAATGAAACGCATCCCAAGAGATAATTAAGTGCTTCGAACCAAACACGTGTCACCTACATAAAAAAAAGAACCCAGAAAGAAATCAAGCAACTACGGTTAAGGGAAAGAGACAGATGGGCCATTGCTGGGGAGTGGGGAAGTGGGAGAGGCCAGCCAGCGAGGGCCCTGCTCCCGCTGCCCGGTGCTCCCGCAGCAGGGGACTGGGGCTGGTGCTCTCAGTGTGCCGTGCGAGTCCCGTGGGACAGGGGCAGTCCCACCAGCGTGGAGGCCTCCCAACGCCCAGGGGTGTTCCCAGTGGTTTCTCCTAGCCTAAGGACATCGCTCTCCCTCGGGCAACCATCCACCTTTGTGCCCCATGGGGACCGTGACCATTTGCTCCCAGGCCCCCCTTCCCAAATCAGACACCGGGCTTTGTCTCACCCGTCCTCCTGGATGTAATATCCAGGAAATACCCACGCCCATCTGATTTCATTTCCTTCTGGCCCTTTCCCTGTCCTTGGCACTACAGTGTGTGGAGCTGCCTGGAGCGTCGCTGTGTCTCAGTCATCACCAAACCATGTGCTCAGTTTGCATTGCTAGGGTTTGCTGTTTGTGCATGATGTGCTGTTCCGGAGGAAGGCTGGAGAAGGTCTTTTCTGCAGTACAGAAGGGGATGAGGTTGCAGTTGTGCATGACATCAATGCTCAATCCAACACAGTAGCCATCCCAGCTGCACAGCCCATCCCTCCATGCATGTATGTCCGACCTCCATCCTCATCCCCACATCTCCTTGAGGCTGCTGCACCACTAGCCAGAGCCTCGATGTTAAGGAGAAACCTCCACGTATGGCAGTCTGCAGAAAACCACATGCCTCTTTTTTCTCAATGACCCCAGAAGGCTACAGAGACACTCTTTTATTGGCCCAGAGGGTGGGCAAAAAGATCAACTTGGTTAAAAAACATCATGGATTTTCCTGTGACAACAATTTAAAGAAGGGTTTTAGTAGCTGCTGTACTGAGAAACCCACATGCTGTGAGGGTCACGGGCTCCCTGGCAGCCTCTGCTCTTTGGAGAAGCCGTTATTTACTTCTAAGTGGCATCAGGGCCAGGACAGGACACCCACACCAGCCCCTGCACTGTCTCCCGCTCCTTGGGGTCCCACAGCTGCTTGCTATTGACCAAGGCTCCAGGGCTGTGAAGGAAAATCCCGACATGCTCTTGATGGTTATTGGATTTTATGACCCTCTTCTCCCTTTGGGAGGCCAAATCAAGACCTTTTGAATGCTTGGGTTTGGCTGAGCTGCTGATGGAGCCGGTGTCACATCCTGGGACGTGGCAGGAGATCATTCCTGACATGGGGAAGGCATGTGACTGATTCCTCCGTAGGTTTGCCCTGCCTATTCACCGCCTCTCAAGTGCCTGTTGCTCTGCTTTCAGAACAAGTTCCTTCCCAACGGGCCTCAGCAGCTACGACAACACTCATTGAATCCAGAGCCCTGCCCTTGACACAAGCTCATCTCTCTCCTGTGGGAAGAAATACAGGCTTCCCATGTGCTTGGGAGGGCTGCAGCCATCCCCTGCAGAAGCCTCCTTCTCCGGCTTGCCAGAGGGGCTCAAGCGTCTGCATCCTCCTCTTGCCCACCTAGGCCGCAGCGAGTCAGGGACCTTGGGGACCACCACATGTGTAGCTGAGCTCACGGTCACACGCTAACAGCGGAGAGCAGAAAGCAAACCATGGCGAGGGGCAGCCCCCCAGATCCCACTGCGCCTACACCTGGTGGGTGTAGGTGCCTCCTGGGTCTGCTTGCTGCTTGGCTCACGGCTGGCGTGGTCTCCACGGGCTCTGCCCCACAGTCACCGCAGGAGCCTGGATGCTCCCCTGCTCTGGCATTGCTCCAGCCACTGCCCAGCATCACGGGCATCACCCAGAGCAGACAGCTTCACAGCTCTCCCTGCCCCAGACACACCCGTAACAGAGTCCTCCAGCCTCCCTCTGCCCCAGGCCACTGGGGCCATGCCAGCACCTCATATCAGCTCACCTGTGCACCCCGGACAGCCCCCCGTCTCCCCCTGCCCTGCCAGTGGTACCTCTCCTCCTTTGCTGGCACTCGGCACTCAAGCTCTCTTTTCGCCTCGCAGGGCAACAGCATCCCGAGAGAGCAGAAGCCCACAGCTTTCCAACACCCACAGGGTCCTCTTGCCTTTCACCCCAAGGAAACCCCATGGAGCAGGACCGTGACCCTGCGGGGGTCCTGCCCTGCCCGCCGTGCCCGGAGCACTCACAGTCCAGACGCTGCTCTCCGAGGTGACTCTTCTGCCAGGACGCTGCCGTCATTCGCGAGCTGGAGGACGTTGGTGGTCCATGTGCTGGCTGCGGGGTGGGCAGAGCCAGGCGGCAGCTCTGTGACCAGGCTCCTTGGGCTGAGGAGGGCAAAGACAAGGGTGAGTCCAGGGAGGCACGGATTAACCCCAGTCCCTTCCCTGTCGTGAAAGAGTCATCCTCCTCCAGCCCTCCCCCACCCCAGGTCCCTTCAGGGCCGCCCAGTGAGGGAGGGATCCAGCAGAGATGCTCCTGCTCCAGAGTACCCAGACTCCAGACGTATCACCACCAGTCAGGTTCAGAGCACACCCGTACCCAGCGTCTCCCCCAGGCACTCCTCTCCACCAGCCCTCCCCAGCTCCCCGTGTGCCCCTGCCTTCCCTGGGAACGCCGTGAGCAGGGCTGACCCACAGAGCACCCATCAGAAGGACTGGGAGAGCCCTCGCGGGGAGCCAGCCATGCGGAGAGGAGTGCTCTCAGCTCCCCAGGCCCTCAGCAGAGCAAGAGGCAGAGGCAAAGAAGGAACTCGGCAGGGATGCAAGTCCATCCCTGGCTTCTTCAGCCCTGCTCCAAGCACGGCCATGGACTCATGAGCTTATCAGGAACAACCAGTCCACCATGAATGGGTGGGGGTCACACTGCTGAAGTCAAATCCTCAGATACCACCTGAACCCCTGCTGGGGTCCTGTCAAATGGACAGCACCGTTCCTCTGACGCCGGGGTCTCCACGGCTGTCGGAGGCCAAAGACTGGGCTCCAGCTTGATGAGGGTGTCCAGGAAGGTCAACAGACTCCAGCATGGTGAGCAACTCACCCTGCTCCAAAGCGAATCTTTCGCCTTATGACTGTTGGGACATCACACAGCCGCTCTCAGAGGCTCAGAGGAGACACGGGGCTCGAGCCATGAAAACAGTCAGATGTGCCACCAAGCTAAAGAACCGGGCACCTTCCCACTGCTTTCAGTCAGGCTGGCTCACTGCACCAGTGCCATGCACATCTGTCCTCCCCATGCACTTTGAAAAGAGCAGCTTACACTCTGATCGGATTAGAGGAAGAAAACTGCGTTGCAATAAATCCAGGGAGGGGACTGACTGCCTGGGCTTTAATCTGAGGGGAGCCTGCAAGATAAGAGCATTGAGACGTGGGGATAAAGCAGCCTTGGTGCAGGCATGGTCTGAGCTGGTCCCTACTCTGGGAAGCAGCACAGCAGGGCTGGCCGAGGCGTGCCCTCGCACCCGAGAGCAGCCCAGCACGTCCCTTCAGACATGACCTGTCTTTCCATGCCTGCAGCCCCCTCGGTGCCGGGGATGGGGGAGCTCTAAGAAGGGCAAGGCACAGGACGCAGAGGATCACCCCAAAAGCTCATATGTCATATCAGGAGCCTGAAATCCCAAGTGGGAACAAGGACAGCACAGTCCTCATCAGGAGACCTCAGAGCAGGGCAGGATCTCTCCCCATAGTCCCTCCTGCCAGTAAGGGGACCTGGCACCTCCCAGCTCTGACTGCGCTTCAGCTCCAAGCTGACACTGGGTTCCCTCGCTGACACTGGGTTCCCTCCTCCGGGAAGTCCTTCTTCGGCCTCCTGAATGTGGGGCCAGAGGCAACGTGCGCTCTGCAGGGCTCTGCTCCTCCTTCAGAGGCATTCACTGAGAGCTGTCACCACCTGGGTGATCTCCAACTCCAACCCATGCCCCGTGGATGGGACAGGAGCTCGACAGCTGCTGCAGCAAAGCAGACGCAAACTGCTTGCTCTCCAACGTGCTCCTCCGAGACAGCCAGGCACCTTTTCTTCCTCACGTCCCTTGAGAGACAATCCCCACACCAGCACCAGGGGAGAGGGAGGGAGTAAGAAGTGCCGACCCGCGTCCTCTGATGAAGGCTGAGGAGGGCAACCTGCTCCCGCAGTAGGTTTGCACCTGGAGGACCCGTGTGTCAGGTGGGCAGAAGCCGCCTGGGATGCGGCCAGTGGTGAAAGCACGGGTGGAGCCACCCCTCACGCCACGCCATCTGCTCGGCCCAAGTGGGGACTGACAACGCCGGGGGCAGCTCCTGGTGCAGGTTCTTGTGCGCTCAGCTGGCGAAGCCCTGGCTGAGTGCACAGCTTCGTCGTGCTCCTGAGATGAATGGAGACAGCCGTGCAGCTTGGTGTAGGTAATTGAGGAAAGAACATTTGTAAGGCAGGAGACAGCTGGATTAAAAAGGTGAAGCCCAAAAAGCAAATGAAAAGAGAATCACTGATGATGGATGGGAAAGCAGTACCCAAGTTCAGCGTTTTCCTGGATGTGCTGTTGAACAGCAGCAAGACAAGAAGAGCAGAGATGAAACCATCGAAAGAGCTTGGGCAGCCACGGGGGCTTGCAGGACCTATTGCAGTTGAAGAGGCACAGTCAGCTGCTGAGCTCCAAGTTTCCCAGCCTTGGTGGGAGACCCTGGTGCTGGTCCCACAGCCCACACTTAGGCTGCTGACCAGCGTTAGGATCGCTGCCTGCAGAGGCTATGCACGTGGAGGTCTGCCCCAGGCGAAGTTCAGCAAAGTAGAGAATAACCGGCATGTAGAGAATAACCAGGGGATCAGGCCCAGCCAGCATGGGTTCAGGAAAGGCAGGTCCTGCTTGACCAACCTGATCTCCTTCTATGATAAGGTGACCCGCCTAGTGGATGAGGGGAAGTCTGTGGATGTTGTCTATCTAGACTTCAGTAAAGCCTTTGACACGGTTTCCCACGGCATTCTCCTGGAGAAACTGGCTGCTCATGGCTTGGACGGGTGTACTCTTCGCTGGGTAAAGAACTGGCTGGACGGCCGGGCCCAGAGAGTGGTGGTGAATGGAGTTTACTCCGGTTGGCGGCCGGTCACAAGCGGTGTTCCCCAGGGCTCGGTGTTGGGGCCAGTTCTGTTTAACATCTTTATCAATGATCTGGACGAAGGGATCGAGTGCACTCTCAGTAAGTTTGCAGACGACACCAAGTTGTGTGGGAGTGTTGATCTGCTGGAGGGTAGGCAGGCTCTGCAGAGGGACCTGGACAGGCTGGATCGATGGGCTGGGGTGAATTGTATGAGGTTTAACAAGGCCAAGTGCAAGGTCCTGCACTTGGGCCACAGCAACCCCATGCAACGCTACAGGCTTGGGGAAGAGTGGCTGGAAAGCTGCCTGGCAGAGAAGGACCTGGGGGTGTTGGTTGACAGCCGCCTGAATATGAGCCAGCAGTGTGCCCAGGCGGCCAAGAAGGCCAATGGCATCCTGGCCTGTATCAAAAATAGCGTGGCCAGCAGGACTAGGGAAGTGATTGTGCCCCTGTACTCGGCACTGGTGAGGCCGCACCTCGAATACTGTGTTCAGTTTTGGGCCCCCCACTACAAGAGGGATATTGAGGTACTGGAGCGCGTACAGAGAAGGGCAACGAAGCTGGTGAAGGGTCTGGAGCAGAAGTCTTATGAGGAGCGGCTGAGGGAGCTGGGACTGTTTAGCCTGGAGAAAAGGAGGCTGAGGGGAGACCTCATCGCTCTCTACAACTACCTGAAAGGAGGTTGTAGAGAGGTGGGGGTCGGTCTCTTCTCCCAGGTAACAAGTGATAGGACAAGAGGAAATGGCCTCAAGTTGCGCCAGGGGAGGTTTAGACTGGATATTAGGAAATTTTTCTTCACCGAGAGGGTTATCAAGCATTGGAACAGACTGCCCAGGGAAGTGGTTGAGTCGCCATCCCTGGAGGTATTTAAAGGACGTTTGGATGAGGTACTTAGAGACATGGTGTAGTGATGGTTTTTGGCAGTGTTAGGTTTATGGTTGGACTCGATGATCTTAAAGGTCTTTTCCAACCTATATGATTCTGTGATTCTGTGATTCTGTGAAAGTGACCATTGCTGCCCGCCCAGCACAGCCCCTCCTGTGCATCTCCCGCTGCGCTTCGTCATGTCCTGGCCCTGTCTCTGCAGAGCAGAAATCCCCAAACATCTGGCGCATTCTTCTTGAGGGCATTCAGAGAGACCGCACAGAACACGCTATAAAGGTCATTACTGCAGTTTGCTTTGTTAATTGCCGCTGATCAGACAGCTTTCTTGGCAAGGAGGGAAAAAGACATCTGGGTCGAAAAAAAAAAAAATCGAGTTCTTAAGACAGAAGAGTTCAAAACTCCTCTCTCTGCACCAGGCGCCAAGCAGACACAGGCCACCCCTGCAAAGACAGGGGCTGTGACCACCAGACCGGTCGAGAGCCTCAGGATAAGTCCCACCCATGGTGAAGGGAGAGTGGAGGAGCCAAGGTGAGCCACTGCCCAACGACTGCTGCGTAGGCAGGCTGAGAAGCGGTCAGACTTGTCGACCACAGAGCAGCTTCCTCTCCCCACCATGGTAAGGACAGACAGGGGAGGTCACAGCCCCATCACGCTCAACATCCCTCTCCTGTGACTTCTGCATCCTTGCGTCACCACTGCAGTTACCTGACCCCGGGGCCATCAGGAAGCGCAAACTGCTGCACCACCTTCCCTGTCTGGCATCGGGCCACCCCCACTCCACCTCCACACCCTCCCGGCACAGCCCGGGGACCAGTCTCCCCACACTCCACTTCCTTTTTCTTCAGGACCAAGGCAATCTCCAACAGGTTTCAATTCTTGTTCCCTCAGTCCCAACACTAACCAGAGCCCTCCCATCCCAGCTGCCTCCCAAGTCATTCTCTGCCGGCTCTAAAACCCAGCTGGGACGGAGAGAGCAGACGTGACTGATCCCAAGCAGGTCACCTGCTACAAAGCAAAGCACAGGACTGCCCTGCTTGGTTTTCTTTAAAAAACAGTTTGCTTCAGTGTTCTGGACAACCCCACGTATTCACAAGATCATGAAAGCAAACCCAGAAGCATTTGCCAGTAGGCGGAGGTTTCCCAGACTGAGAAGCACAAGCAGAAAGATTCATCCCAGCCCCATCGTTTCCCAGTGGGCTGAGGACAGCGGCATGGGGCTGGCCCAGGGTTGTCCCCACACACTACAGAGAGGGGTTGTATTGCCCCTGCTGTAAATGCTCCATCATGCCGCAGATCCTACCGCTGCATGACACCAGTAGAAAGACCTTCCCCAGTACGTCTGATGAGCCCTACATCTGTCTTGCAACTAGGTATCATGAGGCATAGAGTGGTAGTGACTTGCCAAAGAGATCACAGGGAGCCAAGAGAAGACTCAGGGATGGAGCTTGACTCTCCCAAAGGCCAGACTCTTGGCCTCTTCATCCAGCATACAAGCAGACTAGGAGCCAGAGCAGCCCCAAGAGCATCCACCTCAGAGGGATGGGGACTCCGGGTAAGATGGTACTCGGTCTGTGCAACGCCGTTCCCTGAAGAAGCACTCTGGTTCATCATCAGTACGCTCTGGGCAGCAAGACGCACACAACAGAGAACCACCAGGCCATGATCCAGCCATTGAGGAGAGCTTCTGGGATCACCATGGCCAGGATCAGTGAAACCACCCACAGAGAACTTAAAATCCATGCCGGAATATTAGTGCCGGAGTTCAGTCCCCTAGTGCACAAATATAGCAGGACCTGTGCTCGGGGACACTGGTGCCGGGGTCTGAGCAACCAGCTCCTTCCCTCCCGGGCAGATCTCCCATTGAGCTTGGCAGGAAATATAACCATTACCCCCAGTCCCAGGGCAGTGGGAGCCGCCCCAGACCAGGGACCCATTAGAAACCCATTAGAAAACCCATTAGAAATTTAACTAAGGAGAAGGTTCAAGGCACAACCAGCCCTCGCTGGGCTGGGAGGAGCCCTCGGGGAGCTCCAAACCAAGGGGCAAAATGACTCCAGCATTGGAGGAGCAGACAGCAATGTACGGGAATCCCCTGGCAGAGACAGATCGGAGACGTCTCCAGCAGGAGAAGCAGCTCCCCTTCTGCTGGCCAAAACCTCGACTGCAGAGTCCCTCCCTCAGTGCTGGAGGGGATGGATGGTGGCTAGGAAACTTTGGGGAGGGCTCTCAGTGCCACCAGCCTGGAGGACAGAGGCCCCCTCCAGGGAAGGATGAGGGCAGGGCTCGAGGGCAAGGCCCTCCTGAGAAAGCCAGAGGGGCTTTCTCCGCTCGCACAGAGGGCATAAGGTCCCCAGAGGAGAGGCACTGCTGCTCCCTGCGTGGGCCAGGTTGGATTCGGGTGGGTGTTAATGAGCTGGAAAAGACAGGGGAGATGTATTTCAGCAGTGCTCGAACTCCAGAGGTACTTCAGCATCACAGCAAAGTAAATACCCCATAAAACGTTCATCTGGCAGCTGTGCTGTAGTGCTCAGGTTCATTCACCTCTGTTCCCAGCACTCTCCTTCGAGATGAGGAATAACCATTCGCACCGCTGGGGTTTACGACGGAAGCACGCAGCAAATCCTCGGCCCAGTAAACGCTAGTGAGAGCGGGGCGAGTCTCGGGACCCCCATCCCAGGCTGCCCGGAGGCAGCGGGGGGAGTTCCTGGGCTCACTGCCAGGGAGGTTCGAGGGCAGCAAAGCAGCGGGGCAGCAAAAGGGAGAAAACCCCGGCCTGAGCCGCAGCCCGACGCGACGCTCGGCCAGGGGTGCCGGAGGGAAAAACCACGTGGCTGCACCGGGCGCGGATCTGGCCCCCAGCGCGCACCCCATCGCCCACAGCCCCCTCCCGAAGCCGCGGCCGGCATCCCCACCGTGCTGCACCACGGGGCAGGAGCAGCACGCGCTGCGGCGCGGGGAAGGTGTGTCCGAGGGCTGCTGCGAAGCAGCTGCTGCGAGCGCTTGCTGTGGGGCGCTGCCATCACTCGCCCGACTTGCCAGGCTGTTCCCTCCATCTGCTGAACCCAGCACGTTTATTTTTGTGTTTCCAAGTTTGATCAGATCGACTCTTCCACTTTAATCTAATGAGCGCGCTGAGCCGAAACAAACACAATCTGTCCGCGGAGGGCCGGGGAAGGATGTCTCGGGGCACTGCAGAGGCACCATGGGGAGCCTGCAGTACCCTGATGCAGAACCAGGACAGTTTTGGTAGCCAGCACAGCCCGAGCTCCCACCCCTCGACCCACACATGCATGCACGAGTCTGCCCACCACTCCAGGGGCTGAAGACCTGAGCATGGAGAGGCACCTCTGGAGAGAAGAGCATCCTCCTCAGGCCCCGATCTGGGCATGGCTCTGCTGTTTCCTTTCTTTCCTTGCCCATTTCCCGTGCCGCTTGACTGTCTTTCCAGCTAATTACCCCACGGTGCTGCGGGCACGAGCCACGTGGCAGCCAGCATCTGCGCTGGCTCCCAGAAATGACCTTGGCCACTCAGAGGACAGTGGAGCCTTTTTGCCTTCCAGGCTTCCCCCGAGGCAGACAAGAAACCTTCAGCGGGAGGGACAACATGCACATCCAGTCCCTGCGGTTGGCTGCTCTCTGATCGCGAGCTCATCTGCACCAGCTCCACTAGCTCCGGAGCGTGGCTGGGGGCACTGGCCCGGGGCTCCCCGTGCTGGGACGGGTCACCTCCACAAGGACCCTCCAGCACCTACTCCCTGCAGAAACTCCCCAGCAGGATTTACCACCAGTCGCAGGCTTGGAAGTTTTTCTCCCCCCTGTTTTTCATATGGTTTCATTGCAGTAAAGCCCTGAGATGGGTTTGTTTGCATTCCCATGGCGTCTGCGCAGTGGAGAGGGGAGCTTGGCTGCGCTGCTTTGGTGTGAAGAGCTTCAGGGAAGAGCAAGTGCTGGATGTGGGGTCCTTTAGGAAGCAACCTGGGTGGGTGGCATCGCTGCCACTGTCCCACCGTGCTTCTCCCCTGGTGCGAGGAGAGAGATGGAGCAGGAAGGAGGTAGCTCAGCAGAAGACACTGTCTGCAGCTCTCTACAGTAGGGATGGCAGCCCTTGGGAGCATCTGACCTTGCACCGACGGAAAGCCCCAGAAGGCTGTCCCCCCTTGGGGTGGAAGGTGAGCTGTCACCTGGCAAATTGTGGGGACTGCCCGGGCAGCAGCTGGGAGGCTGGAGGCAGGGCAGGCTCCTCCTGGCTGCCCAGCTGCCTGGCAGCAGCTCAGCTGGCTCGGCCGTGCTGCCCAGCTGGCCCCAGTGAGGACAACTCCACGCAAGGAGAGGGCTCAGCTGCCAGTCGCGGGCACTGCCGGGACGTGCACGGGGACGAGCCGTCGTCCGCTCCCATGGGCAGAGGAGGGGGACGCGGGGAAGGCCCCCGGCAGCTCGCCACTCGGACCTGCTCGGAGGAGGGGCAGGCAGGAGGGGCAGGAGGCAGGGCTGAGGGACAGCGGGCTGGATACGCTGAAGGACTCCGGGGGACGGGGGCTCCCGTGGGGCTGCCCATCCCCAGGAGCTGGGGCAGAGCCAGGCCAGTGCCCGGCCGGCTTCGTTTCCGCACGCTGCCTCTTACACCTTCCCTCGGCCCAAGCTTGTTTTGACCTGGGTGCCAAAGGCTCAGCAGCTTCCCAAGCTCATGTGGCACTTTGGGAAATGCCCCCTCCAAGTGCTCAGGCACTTGGGCTCCACGGGGGTGCGGTGCTGAACTCCTCAGGGAGCTGAGACGGTGGCACAAGCGTCCCCACGCCGAGGAGCTCAGCACGCACCCGGCTGGGGTAAGGCGGCCGTGTTGGCTTAACCTTGAGCCTCGCTGCGGTAACGCTTTGTACGTGGATAGGTTTTCTTTAGTCTCCTCCCAAACAAAACCCCCCTACTCCCTCCAGCTGTCACATTTGCAGATTCTTTTTCCTTAAAATAATAAGTCCGTGCCGTGAGAGGCTCGCTCTTGCCCTGCTTTAATAAAGAGGGAAGATGAAAAGACCAGGAGAAGATTTGCTTTTGCAGCGCCTCACTGTCGCTCCCAGTTCTATGCTCTCCGTCCTTATTTCTCGTGCTCCTTTCCAGGAGCTGTCTATAACCCTTTGATAATAACCTCTTGTCTCCCAAAAGCAGGCAGTGTCCTTTCCTGCCTGCACAGCCAGAGAAACGTCACACTTTCCCTTTGATGTCAAGATAATGTATAGATGTAACATTGTGTATATGTGTGACAAATGCAAACAGCCAGCTCTCTGTCCCAGATTTGGTAATTTAGGAGGAAAAAGGAAAAGCTAGGAAAAAAAAAAATCTTAAAATGAACTCTTCAATCCACTTATTTCTCCTATAAATATTTCTGTTTGTTCACTTCCCGGTGCAAAGGTTTAGGACGATCTCCCCGTCCATCACCCTGCAGCCTGCCCTCCCTGGGCACCTGGGCCCCCGAACGGCCAGGGCCAGGGCTGAGCCGGGGGGCCCCGCCCGTCCCCTGCCCCGCCGAGCACCGGGGCCAACCCTGGCAGGTCTCTGTGCTCAGAGGAGACGACACCTCGCAGCCTGGCGAGATTATGGGGCAGCCACGAACTACCCTGTTACAGCAAGACAAGCGCCTCAAAACCCACGGTTTTGTCAGAAGCAGTTTGGGAGACGGATTTGCAGGAGCGGCTCCTCCGCCGGCAGTGCAGGCGCAGGGCTGTGCCACTGAGCCTGGCTCCCTGGGCACCCCAGTCCCCCCTCTCGAGCCGCTCTCCAGGTGCTGCTCAGGCCCTGCTCCAGGCTTACAGGAGCCTGCGAAGCCCCCAGAAACCTCCCACTGTTCCCTCTTCACAGTCCCTCTGACCGAGGGGGGTTTCTCTGGTCCACGCGAACCAGGACACGCCTGGGTAGGATGGAGGATGAGCCCCGCAAGCGTGGGAGGCATCACCCCCTCTGGCTGCCTCTGCCCTGGGCAGCCCTGGGTCCAGCCCCAGCTCCAGGGACCAAGCCCTGACCCCTCCAGACCTGGCACAGCCCTTGGCTGGGTTCAGGATGGGGACTGGGACCAGCGCAGGCAGCAACCACCCCGGGAGGCAGTCCGAGTGCAGCCAGCATCCAAACAAGACGGACGGGCACAAGAAAGTGGGGTCTTTCCTTGGCTCTCGGTCTCAGTGCCAGCAGGGACACATTTAATTGCAGACAAGGCAGGGTCTGGACACGGCAGGCTGAACGGAGCGGAGCGGGTGGCCTGCCTGCCTACCGGGGAAGGCCCTGGGTGTGCGTCCCACCTCGGCCAAGGAACCCAGCGGCCTCCAGCCCCCCAGCCCCCGTGGGATGCAGCGGGGCGGTGCGAATGGTAAAGCAGGCAGAGCTCAGCTTCCTTTCCCACGGGTCCCCTCCCCACCCCACACACTCGAGCATCGTTTTCATTTTCATCTTCACATCCTGCTTCTGCAATGGCTTCACGACCGGCCTGGCATGTGCCTGGCAGAGGAGAGGAGCCTTTACAGCCATCCCAGGGTCCCCACGCATGAGCCAGACCCATCTGTGCTGCCGGCACGTGAAAGGAAAAAGTTTTGATCCCACCGATCCCGCGGTCTATCTAAACCAGTGCCAATGCTGGTGTCAACACTCCTACTTCATGCGGAGTGGCTTGATCCAGAGCCACTCCAGGAGGGGAGGACCTGTGGAGGGTTGGCCTCTGGTTTGCCTAAACCAGCCAGCGAGTGTCCGGGGCCACCAAAACCTCCCTGGCGAGCGTGACAAGCGTGGCAGGTTGGAGGGTGAAGCCCACAACAGTGATGACAGGCTTCTTGTGATTACCTACAAGCACTCGCTCACCCTGGCTTCATGATTCACTGCTTGGGTCGCACAGCGTAGCAGGCCAGGGCGAGAGCCGGGGAGCTCACCCACAGCAAGAGGGCCAGGACTCGGCAGACAGGCTCCCGTGGGCTCCGCCGACCTGGCCTCAGCAGCCTGGGCTGTGGCCAGGCTGGGACCTCCTGCAGTCAGCGCACACCAAACGGCACGGTTCACCTGGGGCTTGACCAGGGCGGCGAGCTTGGGCATGTTGGTGGGACCCGCTCTCTCCCAGACAGCCAGAGCCTGTCCCTCTCCGGATCCAGGCTCTGACGGTGCACAAAGGTCCTGCTCTGCATGGTGGCCCTGTCCCTGTGCTTTGTTCCTTGCAAGCCACTTGTGGCCAGGCCTGGCTTGAAGCTTGTCTTCCAGGAACCTCTTGTTCATCCCCAAGGCAGCCTCTCCCCTGCAGACTCATAACTTTATGTAAGACCAGGGACCACAGTAAGCGCAGCTCCCGAGGCTCCCCAGCTCCCTGCTCCAGCCACAGGGCCCCTTCCATCCCACTGACACCTCTCACCACCCTCTCCGTGGACGTGTGGGCAGCTGCCTCGGGGTGCAGCTGCGTGGGGGTTTGCAAGGATGAGCACCAAAAACGGGGTGTGCGGCTTCTGCAGCCTCTACATGTGCGACTCTCCAGCCTTCCTGCGAGATCACTTGCTTTCTCCTTTACCTCTGGCTCTGATGCAGACCTTCAGCATCAGGAGAGCTGTGGGGAGCTGGGACTGGGGTAAGAAGAGGCCCTCCTTGTCCGTGCTGCTCACCTGCCCTCTCTGCACGCCCCAGGCCACTTTCCCTTATTAATGGGAATCTGGGAGAAAGGTTGACTTTATCTAAGCCAGAATCGCTAAGAGCCCTGGAACTCTGCTCCGTCATTAACTGGTGAGTAAAGCACGCTCAGTGAGTCACTGATGCTATTATAAACACTTTCTTCTAAAGGCGGTAGAAATGCAGTAGGAAAGTGGTGTTCCTTGAAGTCACTGGTTGTAGCTGTTTCCTTCCATCAAGATCTCTGCTCTGCGACCTGGGATGGCTCCGTCCCCATGGCCTGCCCCATGGACACCTGCCCCCCCCAAGGCTGTGCCCCCCGGGGCCAGGCTCTTCATGCCCGGGGTGACGACATGAGCCGCGTCTGCACCACTCCCACGACCCTTCCCGTGCTTTGCGGCTGCACCTCCTATTAAGCCATTTATAAAGGTTAATGCATGCAGGACAGATATGCTTTTCCCAGATTAATTGATGCTAAAGACACCAGCAGCAAGGAGTTGCTCAGTGCCATCCATAATGTGGTGAGGGCTGCATGACCCTCTCCCAGCATGCTACTACTCCTTGGTCTCCTCAGTCTGCCCAAAGCGCCGATCCTGGATGTCATTGCTGTTGATAAACTCAGAGCTTCCTACGAGCCTCAACACCCATCGTCACCCTGTCCCTGCAGGTCTGCCTGCTGCCCTTCTCCTGGCTCAGCCCCACTCCACACCATGACTACTCTCCCCTCCACTGCTCTTGCGCATGCAAGGAAGCTGCTGTGACCCCTCTGTGAGCCTCCACCTCCATCCCCAACATCTGCCTTGCTCCCTAGAGCATGGCTTGGTCTGTCTGAGGGCCACACGGAGACGCTGACACTTGGGATAGGCTGTGGCCATCACACTAAACTTTTGCTTCAGATGCTCCTCTTGATGGCCACCAGTCCAGCCCAACTCCATGCTGGCCTCCTCTCCCCACCCATCTAACCTGGGTCCGTTCCTGCTTGCTCTGCTCACCGCCTTGCCCTCTGTGCACCTCTCACCCTCATTCCCTCTTCCTTTGCATCTTATTTTTCAGTTTGTTGGCTTTTTTTTCCCCTTCTGCTCCCAGGTCTCATTTTATCCTCAGCCTTGAAAATGCAAAACGCTTACCAGCACACCTAAGACCAGACCCACGCCGGGCCGGGTTTGCTCCGGGGGGGTTCCCCAACCCCAACCCAACCCAACTCCAGCGTGACCGTGCCCAGCTGGCTCACCAGCAGTGCAAAGGGCTCCAGCTCCCACCAGCTCCACCACCCTGCCACCTCCACCACCTTGGAGACAAGCACGAGCTGGCTTGTGAGCCAGCCTGCTGCTGGGGCTGCCGTGCTGATTATTTTACTCTTGGTATCACAAAGAGAAATTAAAATGCCAAAACTCTGAAGAAGGAAGAGGAAGGTGCGTTGGACCAAAGAGACAGGGGAGACCAATTCTTGCAGAGACTGAGAGGACCCTGCAGAAAGCCCTTCTGCCTTATCCCTGCCCGGACGCCTTGCTGGCCAGGGCAAGCTCTGCTCCATACTGCCATCGCCTATGTCCTGCCCAGGCTCCAGGGCTAGACACTAAGATCTTCCTATTCAAAAGGATTACAAATTACTGTCTGATCCACTAATTAGGAAGGGAAGATGAGTGTGCTTTTGACAGTGATGTTTAGCAGCCATTTAGAAATTGCTCTGAAGGCAGCAAGGTGCTGTGACCACACCGCAGCGTGGAGCCGCATCTGCTCCACGCCAGCAAGCCCAGGACCACCTCGCTGGCCCCACTGCCAGCAGCTCCCTCTCGCCCTGGGAGGCTCTGCCTGCCGCCATCGCCAGCTCGCACAGCTCCTGCAGCGAGTCTTGCCCTTCTGCAGAGCTTGTCTGGCTCTCAAGGATATCCCCAGGCCATTTGGCTCCCAGCCCTGCTGCCATTACTTCATATTTATTTAACAAAATTAAAACCTGCTTAGTGGGGCCAATTGAAGGCAGGGGAGACAAATCGGATCTTCATGCTGCTGCCAGAGAAGGGCAGCCTGGCGCCGGGCTGGAGGCCACCTGTGCTGTCTCATGGGGGATGCGGACCCTCCTTCCCGCCCGCCCACTGGCAAGTCACGCCAGGGGACTGGGCATCGGCAGGCAGCGGCACAGCAAGCGCCCTAGACTGCTCACGCCACTTCTTGGGGTTCCCCCTTGTCTCCTTCCCTGCGTGGCTGCTGGTGGCAGGGAGCTGGCTCTGGCTGGGGAGGGACTCCAAGAGGAAAGCCCTGACTGGCACCTCCATGCTGCGGTGGGACTCCCTGAGAGCCACAGGCGATGTGGTCCTTGTGCGTGCAGACAGACGTGGCCATACCTCCAAGAGGACCACCCCAGCCCCGCAGCCACCAGCAGGGCATGATGGAAGCCGCCCCGTGCCTGTACGTTTTGGGTGATGCCCAGGACAAGTGTGTGGAGACTGCTTGGAACACCTCCTCCAGACAGTGCCCAGAGACAAGACACTGCTCCCAGCCTGGGAGGGGTAGCAGAACTGGCCTCAGCCCCTTCTGCACCCTTGCTGTCTCTAGCAGGGCCCCTGTTTCCCATGTAGCTCCTTACAGGACTGGGCTCCTCTCTCCTGGGTGAGGAACTTGCTCCAGATCAAACAGGTGGGTCTAGGACCATCTCAGGAACTGCTCTACAGCTTTGGCCTTCCCAAGAGTCATCCTAGTGCTGACCCCCATTCCCCAGCATCACACCCCATCTAAAACCCAACCCGATGATGGGCACAAACCCAAGCAGCTCAGCTACCTCCAGAAGTGCTCCATGCTGCGTGCAAAGACTTTCCATAGGAGAGAGCGCAAAGAGCCAGAGCTCGAAAGCGTGAGCCACGCCCTCAGGGCACAAGGGCAGAGATACCCCTGCCCTCCACCCCTGCTATGACCCTGCTGGGACTCGACGTCTGCAAGACCCACCCTGGACGGTCTCCCACCCTGCACGGCCCCGGGTGCTCCCCGCTCACCCTTGGTGCTGAGCAAGCCCTCTGGCACAACCCGGATCCAGCATCACCCAACACAGAAATGCAAACACGACGTGAGGGCAGAGGGAGGAGACGGAAAGCCTCAGTGACAGGTACGAGCACCCACAGAGGAGCAGCTTCACCACAGAGATGAACCCGGCCAGCTTAAGGTATTATTAGATTGAGTTACAGTGGTATTAATGAGTGCTTTCAATTTTCATTAAGTTAATTTACCTATAAAAGCTCTTTATGCCCATAAACATATGATCCGAGAGAGAACAGGACTTTCAGCGACATTTTTACAACATTTGAGCGTGTTTTTTGCAGACACCTATTTAACAGCGATGCCAGCACAACAGCTGAGAAACGCACCCACTGTCCAAACCGCAGCTCCCTGCACCGTGCCAGTTAAATGTGGAGCGACCTCTTGCTCGAGCTGCGTGGACTTCTAGGGGAGGCAAGTTTTCATGTTCCCGTTATGATAAAAGAGAAAAACTGTGAATTTCAATGGAAAAATATACATTGTCTTTTCTCTACTGGGGAGAAGATGGTGCGTGCAGAACAAAGAGCTCGTGGCAATGCCGACAAGCCCCACTTCAGCAGAGCACGCGGGCCCACCGGGGTCTCCCTGTCCTCCCCCTGCTCCCTTCCCCGGTGGAGACGCCAGCCTGCTGGCCAGGCTCTCGCAGGAGGAGTCGGCTGGAGCCGGTCTCCCGCCTCCAGCAGGCCCTTGTCTGCTTTGCCAGCAGAGGTTCATTTTTCTAATGCCTCCAGTTACTCTTGGAGCAGGGTGCAGGTGGCCTGGGTTTTGAGTCACCGGCTCCTTCCCAGGCCTGGCCTTTCCCATCCCCGGGCGAAGCAGGAGTCAGAGCCTGCTTCAGAGCTGGGATGACCTCCGCAAATCCACAGGTTTGGACTTTCTCCTCCCTCCTCCTTGTGAATCCTGTGAAATTCCCCCTTCTGAGCAACGCCAGCTGAGGTCCAGGTGCCAGAGGACACAAGGGCTCCCGGGGAGCAGTGCCTTGCCCAGGCTGGCCCTCCTTGCCTGGAGGAGAGGACAAGTGGAGCCACCCTGCACAAAACCTCAAGCTGAGCAGAAAGCCATCCCACCACATCTGCAGAAAGAGGAAAAAGCAGGAATGGCACTGGAAATTAAAATGTGTCAAGGAAAATGACAGCCTTTTCGCCCGCGGCGAGGCAGGCTGGGTCTCTGAGGGCTTTTGTGCTGGGCCAACAGCTGCTCTGAGCATCGGGAGAGGCAGGGGAGGGAGGGACCTGGGGCTGTCCCTGGCTGGTCCACACAGCAACCGCCCGGGTGCCGCGGAGCAGTGGGGACCCCCTTTAAGGGGTGCCTGGGTTCAGAGCAGAGGTGAGACCTTGCCAGCTACAGGAATGGCTTGGTCTCCCACCATTTTGGCTTTCCAACCAAAAATGCCTCTCCCTCCAGCCCGCCCCGTCCTCCAGCAGCATTGCCAGGGGCAGGAGAAGCCACACACCACGGGAGCCACCAGCAGCATCCAGCCCCGCTCCCATCCCTGCTCCGCTCGCCCCGTTGCCAGCACCTTTATCACAGCCTGGTGGGGCTAGGGAAAACTTGGGCGATCCTAATGCCACTGGGGCCTCACCACGGGCTGCTACAAGCCACCCTCAGACACGTCCCTATGCCAGCACCGAGGCAGGACAGTCCTGGGCAGCTCAGCAATGCGCCTGCTTGCGCCGCGCGGCTTGGGGCACTGCCCAGGGCCAGCAGCCGGGCTGAGCCAGGGCCTCGCCTTGCACCAAGCTCCCTGAAGACCACAATGTGCTGTGGCTGCTTCTCATGGAAAAGCAGTCCCGGTGTGCCCCACCGTCCCGTGCACCCCCTCATGGGGTCACTTCCCTGCCCAGGGTGGGAAACGTCAATGCAGCCGCCCTTCCCCCTCCTCTTTTCTCCTGCTGGTTACGCCATCCCTGGCTTGGAGGTGACACACCGGCTGCCGTGGGCACCTGGTCCGTGCTGCCTGCTATGGCCGGTGGCAATTGCACTGCTTCTCTCTCAGCCAAGACATCAAATGGAGGCAAGCGTCCTCCAGTGGGAGGGGGACGAAGCCCTGCCCGGGGCAGGCACAGGCACAGTTGTGCGTAGCACGTCTGGAGAGGTGAAGAGCAGCAGCTCCCAGGTGCTCCCGCCGGAGCGAGCCGGGAGCCATGGCTGGTCGGCCAGAGGAGCGGGCAGCAGTGCCGCGACAAGGCTGAGCAGCCGCTTCTGAGCCAGCGAGTTCATCAATCTGTCCTCAGATGGGAGACCGGACCTGACTCCTGGGGAGAACAGCCTGACGACCCGAGCGCTGAGCCTGGTGTACATAAACATCCCTTTACACCCCTCTGAGAAAGGGAGGCTAAAGCAGGCTTACATCTCCAGTGTAAACCAGTACATCGGCATAAACAGGCATTTGTGGAATTAAAATTCCTTGTCTCTCTCTCTGAAATTTGCCTTGGTTCATAGAGACCTCGGTTGTTTCTGCAGCAGACTGTGGCAGTTACCAGAGCAAACTCTGCAAGGAGCACCCACAGATCCACCCCAGACCTGGATGGGAGCTTGGCAGAGGGACCTTGATGGAGCTGGTGGGTCCTTGGTCTGAGCTTATCCCCGTGGAGGAACTGGAAGTGGCTGGAGGAGTGGGGATGCCAAACACATTCCTGGCTGCTGACAGGGGCAAAAATGGCTGGATTTGATGGCTTTGATGTCAGAACCACAAAGCAGGAGTTCCCAAGTAGCTGCAGCTCATCTTCTTTGGCAGGACCAGTCCAGGAGGGTCAACTGATCAACACGGGGATGTGCAGAACGCTCTGGGGCAGAAATCAACAGCCGGCCGCTTAGTGCCTAGGTTATGGTCGTTAATCAATCAACATGAGAACACCACAGCGTGTTTACAGAAGAGCTGCGGCACTGAGCAGAAGTGAACTAGGCCAAGGCAGAGCAGGCCCTGGCTTTTCTTCTCCCCCGAAACGGCACACTACCAGCGCTAGCAGGGAGCTGCACGTCAGCAGGAGGACTAGGGAGATGCGTGCTACCAGGAGTGCCTGCACTTCTGGAGCTACCCCAGGATGGTTTCATGGATGTTTCGAGGGACAAGGCTCTCCAGGGACAGTGCAGATGGAGTTTGGGATGTCCACTGATGAGGTTAAGAGCCTGACTCGGAGGGACCCCTCCACCCCCCGGTCTGCCTGTGGGGCTTTGGCTCACAGAGGCCAGCCTCGTGTCCTGCAGCTTGTCTTGCTGTGGCAGGCACTGGATTTGGTCGCTCCTTCCCACGGGTGTGCAGAGTCGCAGGTGCTGGTCTGTGCTCAGCTCCTGCCACCATCACCTCACCGACCCCTCTCTTGTAGGTCAGCAGGGTCCACCAAAGGCACCAAACCCCACAGCAGAGGAGAGGAGACATGGTCGTCTAGCAAGGAGACCAGGCGGTGCTTCTTGGAGCAGCACCGGGAAGGAGAGAGCAAACCAGTCAGGACTCATCGCCTGCAAGTGGCTCACCTTCGCTGGGACAAGTGGTGCCACCAAAGTAGGGCTGCCGGGCTCCCCGGGGCTGCGGCGGCACAGAGACTTTCTCGGTGCGGTGCACAGAACAGGGCGTATCGTCTAATTATATCGGCTCTGTCCCACAAAGAGGAGCTGGGAGATGGGGTGCCCTATTTACACAGCCCTGCTCCGGTCCTCGGCAGCGGCAGCACTGGCGCCAGCCCGCCCCTTACTGCGATAGCCCCGCGTCCTTCAGCCTCATCAGCTGGAGGAGGGGAGTAGCAGCTCCCCGCTGCCCGCACCTCCACGCCCAGCGAGGCTTGCCTGGCACAGCCGCTCCCTGGCTGGATGTTTGCTTCTGCAGGGCGGGGGGAGATGGTTGCATGGATCTGGGACCAGTGGCCTCTCTTCATCCCACCCTCCAGCCCCTGGACGGGCTAATACCGGACCGCCCAGCGATCTCACGCTGCTACCAAGGTCTGAGCGTCAGACCGGGCACTCTGGGGGAAGAAGCCCGCCCGGGGCAGCCCAGCAGTGCAATCCCACAAGGGTGCTGGAGCTTGTGGCCTGGGCACATGTGTCCTCACCGCACCACCCTGCACATGCACCCCTGCCAGGAGCCATGAAGGGGTCTGCAGCAAAGGGACTCCAGCTAGCTCCAAACGGGTGGCATGAACACCCCGAGACCGACAGTGTCCTCACACCACCGTGCCCCGCTGGGCCAGGCTGGGGCAGCCCTCTCCCTGCGCGGCACTTGCTTTCCTTCTCAGCTCAGACCCTGCTCCAGGAGGTTTCATCATTGCAGGGTGGGTTGTAGTGAACCCATCCTGCAGAGCTGTAGTAGCCCCGTGCCAGGAGCCTTTGCGGGTGACTGGAGCCACCAGGAGGTAACGGCCATCTCAGGCAGCACAGGACTGACAGCACCAGGGCTATGCTATGAGCATGGGCAGGGCGGGCAAACACCTCCCTGCCTGTGATGGGAGAAGAACTGCAATGAACACACATGAACGCACCGATGCCGGGGTTGTTCTCCTGCTTTGAGGGTGCCAGGCAAGGGGACTGGGCAGGAGCCAAGGGTGCTTGGAGCTGGCACCGCAGCGGTGCACACAGAGGAAGGGGTGCCAAGGGGTTGGTGGATCCCGTCCAAAGTCCTCTGGGTTCACCTCCCAGGAACTTCACTGTGTTCGGGAGGTCCCGGGCACAAGCCTCCCTCTCCTCATATGGGACCTCTGGAGCATCATACGGGTGCTCCAGGCAGTCAGCGACCTGCCCAAATGGTGCTAGAGACTTGGCCCCTCTGTGTACGTTTGGAGATGCCCCTTTGACCTTCCCGGGAGCTGGCCTCGGGGGACCCCCTCAGCCCTTGCCCCCCACCTCAGCCGTGGCTCCGGGAGCCGCTTCCATTGGGCCGCTGGTGGCAGGCGTGAGGCGCGGCACAGCCCTGCTCCGGTGGGGCTGGCGGGAGAGGGCTCCCTGCCAGCCTCCTCCCAGGGCAGCCCGAGGGCTGGGGAAGGGCTGGGGGCTGCCCGGGCCCTGGCACCAGCCTGGCGGAGGGGCTGTGGGGAGAGCAGAGATCAGGAAGTGCTCCTCACCTGACGTGATTTTGGTTGCTAGGTGATTAAATCATCCATCTGCTTATGACAGCACGGGAGAGCAGTGAGTCAGTCCCCTTCCTCCAAGACAACAAAGGGTTTTTCAACTCCAGCCCACCTCCAGCCCGTCCCCGGGTCCATCCGTGCCTGCAGGACACTCAGGTGGCGGAGCCTGCCGCTGCGCAGGGGGAGCGGGGCTCCTGCCCGGCACCGCAGCCCAGCGCCCCAGAGCAGAGCCGCTGCCGGAGGCAGGCAGGCTGCCATGGGGCTGTGGGCATCTTCCAACACGTTTCTGGTGAATAGGGCCCCCACGGCATCCTGGAGAGCACAGCTGGGCGGCCGTGTCCTCACCGCACCACCTCGCAGGAGGGTTTTGCTTTATTGCACCTAGAGCAACTTGGAGGGATCAGATAAGCCCCACGAGAAGCAACGCTAGAAGCAAGGGGAGGTTTGCTTTAGCCCCCGCGACAGCCCAGCACCCCCAGCGCAGCCACCCGAGCACCTTCCCCTCCTGCAGGCTCAGCTGCGTCTGCGGAGAGACGCTGCTAACGTTGCACACGCAGAGCGGCTGCAACCATGCGCTTTGGGAGCAGAGCCCGGGGGAAGCCAGCAGGCTGCTCGGGAAGAGCAAGGCAGAAAGGCAACAGTTTGGGAGAAAATAACATTTTCATAAAGTGTTTGAAGTCTTTTGGAGGAGGAAAGTGGGAAGGAAGAGACAGAAGAGCCTGTGTGTGTGTGTGCGCGCGCGCACATATGTGAGAGAGCGACAACAAGAGCCTCCCTCCCCGCTGAGAAGAAACCATCTCAGTTTCTCAGGTTTTGGAGAGCGTTGAGACACTGGGAAATTAAAGCAGTGCCCACAAAATGTGTTCTGAAAGTCCAGGTTTCATTAGTAAGGCTCTGAACCACGCGTGGCTGCCGCACAGACCCCTCTGCTGCCAACCGGAATGCGCTGAGCCAGGGGACCAGCTGCTGGGTGAGGTGCTGGAGGCTGCCCAGGACCCGCATCCCCTGCCCACGCACAGCCCACTAGATCTGAAGCCCACCAGGGCCAGCAGAAATGTCCTGTGAAACGCACGGACCTTTGCGGGAGCTTCAGTGGCCACGTGGAGCTTTGCCGCAGGGTCGGAGCTGGGAGGCTGCACACCCCTGCCCACGAGAGCCCCAAAGGAGAAGCCCTGCAGCAGGGTAAGGAGCACCATGCATGGCAGAAACGGGGCAAAACCACAGCAGAGCAGCTGGCAGCTGCCCGAAACTGCCTTCTCCACCTCCTGCCGCTGCAGGGGAGCAAGTGCAAACACTCACTGCCTGTCATGTCCCTCCCGCCCCACACACCCTGTGCCGGGGGCTCAGCCAGCACCGAGGTAACCACAGCAGCATCCCAAACCCAGCGTCCCAAACCCCGAGAGCTGGGCTGGTGGCCTCCCCACTGCTCACCACAGTCCTCCCAGGTCCCCCGGCAGCTATCATGACTTCTTAGTGCAAAGAGACTCATTAATGAAGTGGAAAAGGAGGAGGAGGAGCAAGCTGAATGGTCTGTCCTAGGGGAGAGTAGAGCAAGGAGGAGGAGGAGAGCACTCAGCACTGATCTCAGGATACGCAGCCACCAGAGCGAGAGGAACGACTGTCCAGAAAATAACTGGGGGTGGAAAGGACAAGGGGTCCAGCTGGCTGGGCAGCCTGCCCGGGGGGGGCTGCCAGCAGCCATGGAAGCCAAAGAGGTGTGGGCAGGAGGAGAGCAGGACAGGGATACCGCCTCCAGAGCCACACAGCCGCCATCAGCGCCCCATCCACAGCAACCTCCACCAAAAGGCAGCTCGCTGGGCTGGCCGCAGGCAAAGGAGGCCTGCAGAGCCACGGGCAGGAGGGCGGCTGGGTCCTGGGAAATACCATGGCATCGCAGGAGAAGCCTCCCCAGGGCTGCCCGCTCCATCCGCACTCCCTGCCCTGGGCTTCGGGTCTCTCCATCCTGCAGGGCACCATCACTTTGCCAGCTCCTGGCACCCTGGGGTGGTGGTGAGCCTGCAGCTCGCCAGCAGCAGCACTGGCAGAGGGAGGAGGACAGGCTGGGCTGTGTGGGAAGGACATTTTTCTTTAGCACGTCGGTTCCCAGCTTCCAAGCTGTCTCTGCAAGTCTGTGGCCTGGCTGCTGCGCTTGTGGGCAGCACTGCAGGGGGGCTGGGGGGAGCAGGCGCTGGGCTCCTCCTGGCCACTGGCCCCTGGCCACCAGCCCCTGGCTGGCTCGCCCCTGGGCAGAGGGCACGGAGGCCCCAGGAGCGGGTCTGTCTGCATCACATGTGGGCAGCGCCGGAGGCTGCCAGGGACCGGTGGGAGGGGAAGGTTTCCCTCCCCAGCTCGCAGCTCCAAGCAGAGGAGTGGAGGCACCAGGGTGGCAGGGGCAGGGGCTGCACGGTCAGCAGCTCCACGACAGCTGCTCCTCCAGCTCCGAAGCCTCACGTCGTTCCTTGGGTCCTCAGCAGCAACTCTTTCCAAACCTAGGGAGCCCCGGTCTGCAGCAGCCTCCCATCCCCAGGTCACACGCGGGGCTTGGCTCCCCATGGCTCAGAGCCCGTGACCTTGGCCTCCACTGCTCCTGGGCAGCGGGAACGCTGCTCTCCTCTGCTCGTGCCCTTCAGGGCTCAGATCCCACAGGCAGACCCATCTGACCCGCTGTGGCCGGGACTCCCACACCCGGCCAGCCCCTGGAAATGACTGAAGAGCCCAACGGCAGCTTAGGTGCCCCTATTCCTGCCCAGACCTGCTGCCCCGCGTCCCATCACGGAAGGCACACACGCCTTCAGTGAGCATCACCCTCTCATGCTCAGCTGGGGGAGAAGACACCAGCCATCATGCTGTGGTGGGTCTGTCCATCCGTGCACCTCCAGCCTCCGGGACGTCCAGCACACTGCCTGGAAAGCACAACCCAAGCCTACGCCTGGCATAGAAATGGTTTTCCCACCCCAGAGACTTTTACCCACAGCAGGCGGGGAGTAGACAGGGAATCACACCAGTGTTTATGAACTGACAGGCTGAGAAATCCTTTGCGTTTCAGCCAGTTGAAATGCTTCCTCGAGACATTGCTAAAAGGATTCACTGGACTTCAACCTCTTCCCAAACCAGCACCAGTGTCCAGCTGAGACAAAAGGAGGGTGGGTTATTTAGAAAATGCCAACCCTTTCCGATCATTTGGAAAATTGCCTTACTGTTCAGAACACAAAAATCACTGGAAAAGGGACCTTGTCCCTTAAACTGTGTCCGCTCGGTCCCAACACCAGCCCCGAGTCCCAGCTGCCTCGGCAGATCTGCCCCAGGAGGAGAGTCCCCGGGGTCTGGGCTGCTCCCCCCAGGCCCAGTGCTCCCCGGGGTCTCGTCAGGAGGCACCACCGCCTCTGCAGTTCAGGTCCAGCCGAGCACGGGTGCGAGGCAGCAGGTCCCAGTGGGCACGTGTGATGGACGCCTGGCTGAGCTGCCCATCTCAAGGACCTGCCCAAGTCCATGAACCCCCAGCCAGCTGCTGGAGCAGCCATCCCCTCGTGCCTCTCTGCCGTGGGAGAAGGATTAATCGGACGAGGGAAACGGCGAGGGAGCGTCAACTTCATTCCCGCAGTGAAGAAACTGTGCCATTAAAATCCTCTCTCCTATGACACACACTGAGCCTATTTCAGTAATAGTTTGGCAGGGGAATAACATTACTGAGCCTATAAATATCTCATGGGGCGCTGCTCTGCTGATGGAGCAGGACGTGGCCCTTGCCCACCCCGGTGCTGGCCCTGGCAGCCTCCCGGGGAAGGCACGGCCGTCACCATCACTGGAGCTGGCAGCTGCCTGGCCCTGCCCAAGGGTGAAGGACAGAAGGACATGTTATGGCAGGGCTGTCCTAGGGCAGCCACAGAGGAGAGCGAGGGGCTGGGAGAGAACCGTGGTCAATGGGAATGGGGCAAGAGCTGTGTAAGTTCTGGAGACACCAGGGGGGACGGAGCTGAGCCAGGGGGAGGACAGAGGGAAGAAGATGGTGGAAAGTATTAGCACCTAGAGCATGTTTCCAAAGCAAACTGTGAGGCTCCCCGCAGCTGCAGCCATGGTTTGGTCTGACTCAAACCAGGCTGACACACACAGTCAGCCCGTCTCTGTCCTCCTCACAGGGCACCCCAGGCGCAGACGGGTGTCTCACACGAGAGGAGGTAGCAACTGAGGCTCCTCAGGGCACAAGCTGATGCCCTGAAACATCCTGGGGACGTTTGCCACACGTTCTTCCCGGCCTACACGGCACAGAGGGAGGCTGCTCCCAGCGAAGCCCTGGCCATCAGCTGGGCCATCCTGGGCACCGAAGATGAGAAATCAATGACCCACCTCCAGTGCCAGCTCTTCTACCACGGCCTCGAGACAATGTGGATGAAGGAAATACCCTGCCACATCTGAGAGGGACAGCAACGGAGGGGAAGAGGTGGGGAGAGGGTCCCGGCACCCCAGCCGTGCTGGCCAGCCACCATCACAGGGCTGTACAGTGAGGGGAATGGCTGGAGCCGTGGTGCTGTCACACATTTGTCATCTTGCAAGGGAAATCATGTGGGTGGCCCCTGTCCTGCCAAGACACATTGAGACAAATGGCTGACGGATTTGGATATTAAATACTCGATGTAAGGGGACTTCCATGACACTCATCATGAGTCTCATGCTGCTCCTCCTGAGCACAGAGTTAAGCCAGTGCTGAGTAGTTTTAATACTCCTGCCTTGTACATATTTTATACACACACCGAGCTGCCACCTACCTTCCCTGCTCACAGGCCAGACCTCTGCCCACCTCCAAGTATCAAGACCATTCTTCAAAGCTCCTGGGTCCCTCCTGCAGGGAGAGCTCCTCCAAGTCCTCACCGACTGGTCTATGGGCAGCACGGGAGATAAAAGGGGACACCAAGCCCAAAGGCAGTTCCTGGGGGCCTGAGGGATCGGTGTGCCTCAATGTAGGAGTCGCCTCAGGCATGTGCAGAAGGGTCCACGCTCCCTAGGGAATGCGGGAGCCAGACCCAGGGGACATCTAAATGATCCTGAGCTGGCAGAGTGTATGTTTGTGGCTGCTTGTCACAACCCCCCCAGCCTCAGAGGGCGTAAAACCGCAAGATCACCATGACAGCTCTGGAAGTTGTACGGCGCTTCCTTCAAGCAGCTGGAAAGCTTTGCAAAGAGCTGCAGTGAGCCAGCCCTCGTTCACGGAAAGGTCTCAGGAAAGGTATCTTTTCCTGACAGCCCACGGCCCGAACCCACCAGACAGCCATTAGAGCTGGGAAAGGTTGACATCCGTGAGAGCCTGCCTGAGCAAAACCAGAGCTGGCGCATTAGGGTTCAGCCTCATGGGAACCTTCCCGATGCAATGTCTTTGCAAGCAAGAAGGGGCTCAGGACTCCCTTTCGCTTGCACACACAAAACTGTAACACGAGGTCATGCAAGGAGCCCACCGGAAACTCTGCCAACAGTTGCATGGTTCTTGTAGCCAAAGATGCTACCCACAGAGGAACCCAGCTAAGATCCCAGACAAGACAGGTAAGCAGATACCAAGTGTGAAATACAGATTATCTTCCGCAAAGCATGGTCATTTTTATGCCATAGACAGCAGGAGACACCAAGTCCAAGCTGCAAGAGGTTGGGGCAAATCTCAGGGAGTTCGGTTTCAACAAAGCTTTGCTGTCATGTAGCCAGCTTTTGGCAAGACACTGCGCCTCAAACAAGGGCTCATGCGTAGGGCACCCCTCCCATCCCCAAGCAGAGGAGCTGAATCTTCACTTCCATTTATTCTGCATAAACCTAACCACCCCCCCCAAAATGCGAGACTCCCTGCTCAAAATAACACCCTCCGATCATCCCAGCTACAGCCCGTGGTCTACCCGCGACCCCTCTGCTTTCAGTGAGTACGGACTAGAGTCCTCTCCTCAAACACAGCCTCCTCACGGGAAGGGCGGGTGATGTCTCAGCCTGACCTAGGGTGACTCAGCACACCTTACCATGGTCCAGGAGGCCAAAAAGGCTGGCCAGGGCTGCAGAGCCGCAGCAAAGGGCTGCCTGTTGCCTCCAGCCCCAGGCACGGCTGGCCAGATCGCTTGGCCAGCTGTGGCTTCAGCCCTGGGTGCAACAGATCCAGGCTGGAAGACGGCGAGAAGAAAAACCATGCCGAGCAGTGAGCTCAAAATCAGCACCTTGAACCCTGTCCAAAAGCAAATTGGAAGTCAGCACAGCTTCTGGCAACCAGGTGCTGCCTCGCCTGTAGCTGACGCCGCTAAGCACAAGCTGACGACTTCAGCCTGAGCCATGGGCAGCAAAACCAGGGACGCAGGCGGCTGCCGTGGCATGGGGGTCCTCCCGGGGACACTTTCTCGCAGGCTGCTCCCCTCCTCTGCGGATGGTGAAGGGACGATGTGGGCACCGAGGAAAGCAGCCTGCCATCTGGATCCAGGACTATTCATCTCTGACGACGGCAGTAGCGGCTCAGTGCTTGGGAGAAGCCTGATTGCGGGCAGATTAGAGGGGACACAGCATGTTCATTTCTATCCATGCTGCGCTGCTATTACCCAGACTGAAAATAAAGCCTCATTTTTCATGCAAAGATGCACAATGGTTAACATGAGAAAAGCTTGCCTGGGAGGCATGCAGGTATCAAACCAATTTCAAAACGGGTCTCCAATTACTACTGATGTTTATTTGATTTACATTTTTTTCTGGCTTGCCAGATGTTTATGCTTCAGAGGTGAAATTCAGCCCGGTGCCATTGGACTGGCGCGAGGGTGTAAGAAGGTGCAAAAGTCTCCTGCTGCAGAGTGGCATGTTTCCCTTGAGCTGCTCTATTCCTACTCGCAGCTGTGCTTCGAACTGTACCGGTACGTCATGTACACCGAGAGGAGCGAGGGAGCCGAGCTGCTGCGGAGATCAGAACTGGGCTTGCACACACCAGCTGCCGAGCCCAGATTTGGAAAAGCCCCATTTTCCTGCCAGCGTAAGAAGCAGCCCCGTGTCTCTGGAGCAGGAGTGGCGGCTCCGACCAGGCGTTAGCTTCCTGCAGGAAGCCTCTGGGCTGGCTCTGCTTTGTGCTTCCTCAGAGGAGAAGCAGTTGGAGGCGGATTCGCGAGGCTCCGAGAGTCCATTTTGCAGGAAGCGCTCCAAGATGCCCAGGTCCTGTCTGCTGCCAGCCCCCACGCACCTGCATGGACACGTCTGCTCATGGTGCAGCAGGTGCCAGCCCTACACCAGGATGGTGGCACGGTGTCGGGAAGGTCACCAAGGTTCAGATCCTTAAAGGCATGTTGGTGCCAAACTCCAATCGAAATGACGGCAACAAGGCTCTAAAACCTGCTCCTGCCTGGGCCTCATCTGGGACCAGGGCTTCCTAACTGCGTCATGGCAAAGGCCTGTAGGAGAGTTTGTTCTGTGGCATCTCTCTGCTGGAGGGGGACTAGCACGTGGGGAGACACTTGTCTGCCCCTCCAAAAGTCCAACGCGAGTGTAATGACCCGACCACTGCCTCGGGGCTGATCCATGCCATTGCTACAGCCGGAGGGGCAGGCAGGCAGCCCGCCTGCCGGCCGCATCCATAGGGAACAGAGGGCACTGCCCTGCCAGGCGCTGCCGCCCGCTGCCAGCCGGGCCCACGTCCCTGCAGCCCCTCTGGCTCTGCGTGATCCGGTGCAAAGCAGGAGCGCCTTCACCCCGGCAAAACCTTAGCGGGCAGCGGGTGCTGAGGTTCGGGCCGGCCACCCTGCCCGGGCAGGGCAGCTCTGCCAGCGGGCCCGGACGCACAGCACAGCTCAGCTCCGCACAGCTCAGCTCAGCTCAGCACAGCTCAGCTCCGCACGGCTCAGCTCCGCACAGCACAGCACAGCACAGCACAGCGCACCGATGCCCGGCCCCAGCCCCGGCCCCGCGAAAGGCGAGGGGCACATCCAGCGCCCGGAGGAAGGGAGGGGAGGGATGAGCTCTGCCTTCCCCCCTCCTCGGGACGCACGCAGCCAGGCGCAGGCCGGGGCCGCGCTCGGGGCCCGCAGCCGCCCGGTGAGGCGGGGACGGGCCGGGGACGGGCCGGGGGCGGGCGGCAGCGCCGCTGCCTGGGGGCGCCAGGAGCCAGCCTGGGGCCAGCCGCCCCCGCCGGACGCCGGCCCTGCCCGCGCTGGAAGCCGGGGGCCCTCGCACACGGGAGCTCGCGGCCGCCGCGCACCGCCCGCGTTCCCCACACGTGCGGTGCCGCCTCCGCGCGGCTGAGCGTTCCCTGGCACGCGCCCACGGCCCCGGCCCGCACAGCCACCCCCCGCAGTGCGCACGCACGCGGGCACCGTCCCCTACCGGCACACACGCGTGCACGCGCCACGCACACCCGGAGCAGCGCACCCGCACGCAGCGGGACGCGCACACACGCGCACACACGCGCACACACGCGCACACACGCGCACACACGCGCACCCAGGCTGGGGCTGCTCCCGCGCTCGGGCTCAGTGCGGCGGGCACGCACGCGGAACGGGGACACGCGCAGCTCCGCGCTCCCCCCCACGCCGGCAGCCGGGCTGGGCATCTCACGCCCGGGCACAAACGCGCACGGCGGGCCCCGCAGCGGCTCCCCCCCCCCCCCCCCACGCACAAACGCTCGGCCTGGGCTTCACGCACACGCACGGACGCGCAGGGTGGCTCCCAGGGAGGCAGCGGCGGGGACAGGCTGCGCCGTGGCTCTCGCACCCAGGCTGCGCAGCCGTGCGGCCCCGACCCGCTGCAGCCAGCCCCCGCACCCCTCGGCCTCCCACTGCCCCGCGCTCGCCCTGCGCACGAACACCCGTGGGGTGTGAAGGGCCACGCCCCCCGGGGGGTGCGGGAGCACACACACACGCACACACACACGCACAGAGACGCTGAGCCCCACTGCTCCGCAGCCGCTTAACTCCTTGCTGCCCGGCCCCAGCACCACCCAGCCCAGCTCCGCACCCTCCAGCCCGGCCCCAGCACCGCCGAGCCCGGCCCCAGCGCCGCCTAGTCCGACCCCGGCACCGTCGAGCCCTTCCCCAGCGTCGCCCAGCCCGGCCCCGGCCCCGTCCGGCCCTCCGCCCCGCACCGTCCGGTCCGGCCCCGCACCCTCCGGCCCGGCCCGGCCCCACGCCGCCCTCCCGGGCTGCGCCTCCCGCCCCGCTCCCGGTGCCCCCGCGCTGCGTCGGGGCGGCCGCCGCGGCCCCCGGCCCCGCCGCCCGCCCCGTCGGGCCGGCCCGGCGCGGCTCCCGGGAGCGGCCGCGGCCGAGCCCCGAGCCCCGGCCCCGCCGCAGCCCCCCGCGCCCCCGGCCCGCCCGCTCACCTCGGTCCGCGGCGGCAGGAGGCGGCGCCCGGGCCGGAGCGGTCCGGCGGCGGGGCAGCGCCCGCTCCTCGCAGCGCCCCGGCGGCGGCGGCGGCGGGCTCGGCGGGGGGCCCGGCTCGGCTCGGCCCGGCCCGGCCCGGCCCCGGCCCCGGCCCCGGCCGCTGGCCGGCCGCCGCTGCCCCCCTGCCCGCGGCGCGGTCCGGCCGCCTCGCCCCTATGCGGAGGCTCCAGCAGCACCGAGGCGATGCCCATTCATTCAGCTTGTCCCCCGCAGCCCTCCCCTTCCGCCCCGCGCTCCCAGCCTCCTGGATGGAGGTGGCTAGTGATGCTGCAGCGGTACCCAGAGCCCCCGGAGAGTACAGTGCGGAGAGGAGGGAGGGAGAGGAGGAGGAAGGAGAGCAGAAGGAGGGAAGAGGAACGAGAGAGAGGGAGAGGGAGATGGCTGCCCCCAAAACCAGAGCTGGATCTGGAGCAGGCTCTGGGATTGCCGCAAGGAAATCAGGGCAGGGAGCGGAGCGGGGCCGGCACAGCACCCTCCATCCCGCCCGGCACAGCACCCCGGCACGGCACCCAGGGGTGCCGTGAGGGTGGCAAGGGCGAGCAATCGCCTGGGGAATGCAGGCGGTGGGCACGGCCCCGCGCAGGGCCAGAGCAGTGTCAGGGCTCCCCTGCCAAACCGAAGCGTCCTCCTCCTCCTCCTCTCAGGCAGGGCTGACACCAGCCGGGGGGTCACCAGCCACCCCAGCCAGGAGCCTGGCTTTAAAGACATGTAGAGCTCAAGGGCACCTTTTGCCCGCGTTGCCAACCCAGGGCGCAGAGCCTGCGCGCTCGGCCCCGCGTCTGCCCTCGGAGCCTCCCAGCTTTGCCATCCTCAGGTGGGGCTCCTCCACCCCCCTGCACAGCCAGGACCCCCTCAAAAGGTACTGGGGTCCGTGTGTCCTGAGCCCCAGGATAATGTCCTGCGCACCACATCAAGGTTTCTCAGCTTTTCCTAATCTGGGTCTTGCTTAACCCCCTGGAAAATAATCCACTGACCGTCTGCCACAGTGATTTTCATTTACAACCTCGCACAAATTAGGCTCAGCTGTTCACTTCCCCTCTTTTGCCCACGGCTTTTGGTCACTCCATTGCATGTGTGTCTTCTAGGCACCAGCTTGCCATGGGCTGGGGGTGACCTCGCCAGGCCTGGCAGCCAGCACTGGGCCGCAGGCAAGTGTGCTTGCTCCTCACACTTTCTCTCATCTTCTTAGATGAGATGCTCTGCTCCTAACGGGGTGGAAGGCATTCCCCATGCCCAGCCTGCCTGATGTCCATAGCTCTCTCCTGGTGAGAGCTGAGGAACCTGTCTGGGGGAACAGCCCCTCTATTCAGATGCCCCTTCGAGGTGTCTGCAGGACAAGCGACGAGCTTCTAAGTACACTGAGCAGATGGGTCCATGCAAGATGTTGAGCAAGAGCTCTTGGATCACTTCCCCCTGCCACGGATTCACAGCCTGGCCTCGGGCAATTCAGATATCTGTGGTTTCAGAGGCGGTTGCTTGCTAATTCGTGGACCTTGCTGCTTTGGGAGGCCTGCCCAGGGCAGCCCCATGAGACAGTGAGGCATTCGGGGAGCCAAGCAGTGGTCATTTCTAAAAACTAACACCGCAGCCGCAGTGCACCTCTGTTTCCCTACCCAGAGGCTTCAGAGTCGGGCCTGAGGGATGAGTACAAGATGCTATGAGCAGCTATCATGGTTATTTTCTCATCACTTTGCCCTAGCGCTTTTGCAAATGGAAAGCTTGGCTTTCTGGGGAAGAGGCTTCATTCTCTAAAGAAAATGGAAATATACAGATTTTTTTTCCTTCCTGTAGCAGATTCAGCAAAAGTGCAGCTGCCTTCACAGCCTTGAATACAGAATTGACCATTCAGTTCATCCCTAAGGCGAAATGACCAAGTAGAGAGGAACAACGAGCCCCACAGTGCTCCCTGCACCCTCTAAAGGCTTTCTCAACCCAGGCATTTTCCTCTCCCAAGTTTCAGGGGTGCCTGGCTCCCCTGTCAGGGCAATGAAGGCTACCTGCATGCTTTCAGAACCCTTCTCTAAATGCCCCTCAGCTTCAAAATGGTTTTTCTTCTTAAACTGAAATTGGGCAGGTTATTTATCAATGATGGAGACTGGGGCCCAGAGGCGTGGGGACAAAAGAGAGCAGAAGCTGAGTGGATGTCTGTCTTCGAAAGGCACCATGCCGCTGCAGAGGCAAAGTGCATTTCATCTCTGTCAAAGGCAAGAAGGCTTCCAGATCCCGGTGGTGTGACCAGTCGGTCTTGAGTCTTTTGGCTTTGAGGGGCAATGCTTTTTCCATCACCCTGCCTATGCTACAGCCCTCCTGAGCCTCATGTCAGCCCCATCTGCCCAAGAGGAAATGAAGATGAAGCATGAATAATGCTATTTATTGCTGATTTTACCATGAGTGTATGCGTGCTCCTCAGAAAAGCCACTCGGTGTCCTAAGAGGCCTACAGCCAGGTGCAGTGCCCAGGGTGATGGGGAGCAGCCCTGGCAGGCTGGCATGCTCCCCCCTTGTGTTTTTAGTTAGCAACCCAACAAAGCCCATGTGGAAGAATAAGATGGTGGGACAAGGAGGGATATCGGTAATGAAAGGCAGCTGGGGAGGCTTGTCTGCAGAACAACCCCAAACCGCACTCCTCAGGTGTACAGGAGTCAAGAGGGGACCTGGACACTAGCAGGAAAGCCGCAGGCAGCCGTAGAGGCTTTTCCAAGTGAAGACAAATGGCTCCCATTCCTGGTGATAAAAGGAGGGAACATCAGGGGGGCATAGGAAGAGGTGACACATTCGAGGCAAAGGGGAAATAATCCTTCCAGGAACCAGTGTGACGAGTATTCGTTAACATGGCTGCTGTTGTCGGGCCAGAGAAAAGAGCGTAGCAGTAATCAAACGGCAACGTGCTTGAGCCCAGACAAGTATTTCAGCTGGAGGAATTGATATGAAAGGCTTTATCTGGAAGCAGCGTATGGAGAGAACGTGTGGGACTCGGGCATAGCTGGGATGAGGCAGCTAAACTCAAGACGGTGCAGAGCCGTGCAGCACGGAGGTCTTGTCTGCTCGGGAGGGATGGGGGAAGGCTTTGGTGAGAGGCGATGAACTCTGCTCTCGCTGTGCGTCATTGAGCTGACGGGCTAGACCTCCACCAGGAAACGTCAGCCAGGCTGGCTGATTTTTTTGGAAAGAAAGAGACAAGTCTGGCACAGCACTGTAGATCTGAGAGTCACCATAGAGATAGCGGTTGGAGTTAGTGGGTGGTTGAGATTACCCAGAGATAATGTGTGAAAGGAGAACAGAAAGGGCTGAAGGACAGGATGCTGTGGGCATCCAGCAGAAGAGGGAGGCGGGCGTAAAGAAGAGGCAGAGAAGCAGAGATGAGAAAGGCAGGCAGAAAACCAGGGAAGGACATCAGAGAAGCTCAGAAGGACCAGCTTTCTAAGCCAGTGTGGCTGAATGCGTGGAGACCAGGAGAAAGATCAAAGATGAAGACAGCATAGCTTTGAAACTGTCATGAGAAACCTGGACACAGGACTCTGGGCTGAGCAAGTGGGACAGAAGGCAGAGACAGTGTGAGTGTAGAGGTGGAGGAGAAGAAGGCCTGGGGGAGATGGGGCAGGATTCTGAGGGGATTTCTCCAGGCTTAGAGATGTTTGTGCTGTAAGCCTGAGGGGTCCTAGCACAGGTTAGGGAGAGAGCAGAGCAGAGAAGAGGGAGGGTGTGAGGGCTGTCCCCATGGGAGGGAGAGGATGGGGTTGCCAGGAGAAACAGAGATATCCAGGAGAGTCCCACCAAGGTGGCAGGGGAGATTTGTCTCCACAGAGCAGCAGAAGAGGACAAGGGTTGACAAGTCAGGATCTCTTACGTCCCTTATGAAGACAGTGGCAGGATGCTGTGTGGGAGGTCAATTCACTGAGAGGAACAGAGTCATCTACAGAGGAGAAGGCAGAACCAAATCCAAAAGGAACTGTTTTGAGTCGAGGAGTTGGCTTGAGTTTGGGACTTGCACTATGGCACTGTATGAGCAATGGGCACTTGGAGCGCGTGAGAACAGAAGCCACCCTGGTTACACAAAGGCCCTTGTATTTCAGGTTTTATCCTCCTGGAAGTTTAGCTAGTGAATGGCTTTGCAGCCCACAGGACAGTCTTTGAACGTAGCTTGCAACTCTCTGCTGTCAAGCAGAAACAATTCCTCTGGCACTGGATTGCTTCAGTCTCCAAGGGTGACATAATTTGTCAAAGATGCCACTGAACATTTCAGTCATACTGGGGACCAAACCTTCACTGCCAACAGGAGAAATGACCCAGCTTGGCTCTGCACGGGAAGCAAGCAAAGCTGGGGAGGGACCAGAGGACAACATATGGAGAGGGAGGTCAGAGGAGAAGGAGTAAGCGAGGTGACAGTGTAGAGTGATGGGTGCAGTGCTGAGCATGCACAAAGCAATATTGGGGCTGTCGAATCTGTAGGACCCTGAGACAACCAGCCATGACTGAGTTAGGACCTGAGGGAATAAGGAAACGACACAGTGAACCCAGATGAGGGCAGGGCAGGGAAGCAGCCGTTCGTCTGCAGGGTCCAGCCCCCGGTGCTCTCAGGCACATGGAGGGACAGAAAAGGGGAGACGCACTGAACACGGGACGGATTGGCATCCCCCAAGCTCACGAAGCTCTGAGCTGATGTGGCTCTACCAGTGAGATCCTACCACCCCCTCCACATTCAGGGTGCTGCAGATACTTCTGGTGACCACTGAGGGGTGAAAGGCCAGATAATCTGCAGTGGGCTGTAAGAGATCAGAGGTGCGTGCACAGCACGGTGCAAACGTCCTGCACTTCCCAGCTAGGCAGAGGGCAGGCCTGGCTTGCTTTGATCTTCTGTCAACGGATCACTCGGAAGTCAACCCTTCTCCTCTGTGCTCCTTGCTGAAATCAACCGCTGGTGATTTCAGCCTGTTAACTTAGCCACGTGCTCAAAACCTCAGCCCCAGTCTTCCTGTGCTTTCTGTGTCCTGCTCACAGAAAATGTCTCCCTCTGCCCCTGCCTTGGTCTTGGGTGGCAGCTCTTACAAAGCCTGTTCACCAAGGAGGAATGGTCCGTCCGACCAGCCTCTGCTACCCTTTGTCATAAAATTCCTCCTAACCAGGTAATGGTTCATGCCAGGCACTGTGGGTTCGTGGGAAGCGTGAAGTCCGTCTTCTCTCTGAGGACGGATGGGGTGGTTATTTCACGGGCACCTACAGGCAGATTATGGGTCTCTTACCCTGCCTGAGCAAGCTGGAGACCATCAGCACATCCGAGGAGAGACATGTTCCACATAGACAGGATGCATCACCTGCTGTTGATGATATCTTGGAATAAAAAATATCCTGTGCCCTAGCTCAGAGAGTATGCAAAAGAGTGCACACCAGAACAGGATACCCGGAAGGGGTATTCTGGGTGGGAATATAAGTGGACTAAACTCAGTCAGACTCTCACTCTCACGTTTGCAACGCACCAAATTCAATTCAATACATCATGAGGCAAGCAATGAACACGGTAGGGCTGAGAGTATAAGGCCGTATCTAGTTATCTGAAGGGATGCCAGGAGGAAGGCGGAGGAGTAATGGGATAAAACTGAAGGGAAGAGCTTAAGTAAGATTCAGAAAGAAGCTTAGGCACTTACGGAGAAGAGCATCTGCAGTCACATTAGGCCAGAGAGGGAAGCAAACAAGGGACAGCAGACCTCCTGCTGCAGACCAAGAGCTGCTGGCCAGCTGGGCTCCGGCCCCACAGGGCAGGACTGCACAGTTAAGCACATTAAGAGCATATAATGGCTTCCTTGGGAGCGTTTGCCAGGAGCCACTGTTGGACATACAGTGTCGGACCAGACAGGCCATCAGTCCGCTCCAGTGTGACCGTTTGCAGGTTTTTACTGCAGGAAACCACGGCTTGGGCACTAGGAAACAGTTTACAATACTGTCCAGCTGTTCCTCGAGAGATCCCGGTGTATTTAGTACCTGCAAAGCTCTGGGTAATATCCTATGAGAAATGAGTCTGTACCAGGAAAGGAAGAGGGAAACGAACCAGGCAGCTTCAACCTTCCTTCCACGGCTCAGGAGCTGGTCTGGCTGCCACGCTGACCGCAGCCAACGGGCGGTTCTGCCGCTGCGGAGCAAGGGAGCAGCTTCACCCGGCGGCCGCTGAGCAGCTGCAGCTACGGCCCCTTCTGCCAGCCCAGGGCAGGGGAGGCCAGCGGCACAAGGGCGGCGCAGGGGGCAGCGCGCTGTACCCACCGGCACCCCCGCCCTGCAGGATGGCCCAGCGACGCCACAGCTTTGCAGGGCTTTGCTCCTAGAGAGTGTCTCCTGCTGCTCTCCTCCGCTGCCAGCCTGGCTGAAGAGCTCTAGGGGAGGTGCTGCAAGCAAGAAAGGACAAAACACTGTCTTGCGAAGGGTGCGGTGAGTCAGTCAGCTAATTCGAGGCAAGAATCTCTTCCAGAAAGGAAAGATAAGGAGGAAGCTGCTTGTTCTGTACGGATGAGGCCAGGGAGGCTGGACGGCAGCGCCTGCAGAGCTGCGCGAGCGCCTCCGTGCTCCCTGCCTCCCGCCGCATTTTGTTCGTATGGGCTCCGGACTGCGGCTGCACGCTCCCGTTTGCTCCCTGAACGAGGGACATAGACCTCAGGCTGTAGGAAGTCCTGGGCTTGACCCACAGAGAGTAGCCAGGGCTCCATTCAGCCAGGGATCAGACTGCAGTTTCAGAGCATCTTACCGGCTCTGATACCAAATTTCATTCCCACATCCTTTTACATTCAGCCTCTGCTACTCCACCAGTGCTGGGGGGTGATGGGGTCCTGGGTCAGCCACTCTGCCTTGGTTTCCATCTAGCTTAACCGCTAACTCAACCACCGATGCGTGCCTGTGCAATGAACGGTGCGGTCGCCTTTTCTGAGCCTTTAAATACAGCAGCGAGGATGGACGCTGGGTACCTACATATCACAACTGAGATCATTTTCTAGATGCTTGTTGCTTGGCAGCCAAAGGCTTAGAAATGTCAATTTCTAATTAAAACCATGCACCCAAAATCTACACACCCTCCCCAAAACCCAGTATTTTTATACACTGCTCTCAGCTGCAGTGGGCATGGTAATAGCTCTCAGCATGCGAACATCCAGGAACGAGCCACGTTTCTGCCAGGGAGGATGCAGGTGAGATACAAGCACCGGCTAAGCAGAAGTGCATTCAATTAAAAAAAGAGATGCAACCTGATAAGAAGGGAGATTGAGGATGTGACCCAGAAATAGAAATGAGGAAGGCTTCACTGGAGCACACGACAGGCGCAGCAAAGCCCATGTGCTAATCACAAAAATGACGGCAGCGTAATGCCACTTTCCCATGTGAGATGCAAATGCCAGGGCCTGGACGCGGGGACAGGCTGCACGGAGGAGCTGACGGCCTCGCTTTGCCAGGACGGTGCCTGCAGCCAGTGCCAGCCAGGCAGCATCCCTCTCCCCTGGGTACCCCTGTCTTCTCCTGGGGCCAGGATCCTGCGCTGGTGACTGGTCAGTGCTTGCTGAAAATGGGGTTTCCTCATAGGAACTGGTGTTTGCAACACCAGAAAGCTGGGTCTAAGGGCGAGCTGATAGGTCCAAGGTAGCGTGGCTCTCTCCCAGCCCGGTTCCTGGTTCTGCTTGGGCAGGAGACACAGTAAACCCAGACCCCGGCGGCACCAGTCCCCTGGCAGAAGCAGGAGGTAACTCCACAGTGAAGTCTAAGCACGAAAAAAATCAGCCTCGCTGAAAAGTACAATAAGATAAATTACTATTTTTTAAATCCATGTCATTGGATTACAGATTTGGCGAGGTTAAAAATAATAATTGTTGGCAGTGGTATTTGCTTGCTGGTTTATAAACCTTTAGAGTTTGTATTTCTGAGCTCTCGCTACATGAGAATAATGCCAAGGGCGTGGAGAGAGGAAAGGAGGGGAAAGGCGCTGAGACTCCCCCAGCCCGCGCGGCTCCGGGCAGTCGGGCTGTGGGAGGTTACAAATATTTGCACCGACGGCGAGATGCCCAGTGAAGTCCTGGGCCGGCACGCTGCGGGGCGGGCAGTGGCACCAGAGCCGGCCGTGGGCAGAGCCGGCCCCGCTGCTGCGGAGAGCACGGCTGCTTGCGGGAGCAAACCGCCTCACTGGGAAATTTATTTTATTTTTCGACAAAAGTTTGAAGAACCTCTTTTTAGCATTTTCTCACAGAATAATTCTGGGTTTCTGCTTCTAACTGACATTCAATTTCAACATCTGAGCTAGGGATAAAATGAATATTTTTACAACCTGACTGAATTCAAACCAAAATGCTTAGAAATGATGAAACTGTCATCCGCGGAGCAAAGCAGAGGTGGGCAGACATCTACAGCCGCGTTTATGGCTGTGGAGTTTTATTTATCTGATTCAGACGGGAGAAACCCTTCCTAACCTGGCCGCCGGCCGCCAGGCACCCCAGGCGCAGCCCACCCCTCTCAGCCTGCCCAGCCGGGGCTGCCCCGCGGGGACCTGCTCTGGGCACTGCACGCCCTGGGGCAGGGCTCTCGCTATTTTGGGGGTGCTTTACCACGGCAAACAGGCCTCGGTACTAGGCTAAGCTTTTCCGTCACGTTGCCTGCCTCCCTTCACGCTATATTCAGCTGATCTCAGAAGACATTTGATTGGCAGGTCATACCTAACACATTTTCTTTTAACTTTTCCAGTTACCTTGTAAAAGACATTCTTATAAAAAGGACTTTGATACCTTATTTTCCTCAGATGCAGTAAGCAACCCTGAGACGGGGGCCAGCGTGAGCTGTTCTTCTCATAGATACACCGAGAATAACACTTCTTTTGTCTTCCTGAGGGGATGAAGGGTCTGACATCACGGATGCCATAAAATCATCCTCTAAGTACCAGGCAAAGATGTTCAATGGTTAACAGTGGGACCCTTTTTTCTCTCATGTGCATAATGGTCAAACCTAATTAGCTATTACGGAATAATTAAAATCCCCTCTTCCTGGTTCAAATACACAGCTGCTTTATAAATAACGCGTCAGATGCATATCAGCAGAAATCTCCTTCCTTGGCTCCGTCTCATCAGCAAGCGGTGGCCCAAGAGGTGAGGCTATGGCAGGCGGTGGTGACCAGGAGATGTGCGCTCCTGTCCAAGCTAAGCTGCTAACGCGATGCCCGCCGCCGGCAGCGCCGACACCGCGCGGCCCCGAAGCCGGCGAGACGTGCCGCCGCTGCCTGCCCCGTGCCGTGCTGGCGGGCAGTGCCGTGGCTGGCGGGCCGGGCTCAGAGCCCGGGAGGTGCTGCTGCTTCGTGCCTCCAGCATGCTCATGGGGCCGCGTCCTGGGCTCGCGCCACCCTCGTCCCTCAGCATCTCTTGGCCTTTCTAAAATCTCCAGATCCCATCAGATCCCATCTCCAGATCCCATCTCCAGATCCCGTCTCCAGGTACCATTCCTGGCCAAAGCAAAGACAAAAAATACCAGGTTTTGCTTCCCCTTTTTCAGGGTATTTCTTTGGGAAAACACAGCTGGGGAAACAACCAGCTTTTAGCTGGAGACAAGAGCAGCGTCCAGGTGAGTGTCAGGTTTGAGTTCCCTCAAGAGAAGCAGGATTTCCAGGGACTGGAAGCAGCAGACGCAGCATGTGGGATCACTGAGCTATCACAGAGCAATTAGCTTAACACCGGCGTGGAGGAAGATCTAGAAACGTTATGAGGTATTTTGTGAAGCGGATGGAGGGGTGTCCCCGACTAGAGGTGCTTGGTGCAGGGTGGGAGCGTAGGGCTGGTTTGAGGGTGCAACATCAGCATCCTGCAGGCTAGGGCCTACAGTTAATTATCTAAAAAAGCCAACTCTAAGCTTCATAAAAGCCTATAAATGCTTTATAAAAGCCTAATAGAAATAGAAATAGATGTGCTTTGTTTTTAAAATCACTTACAACACGGATCATTATTAGTCTTAATTATCTCCCTGCAGTGTGGAGATACCGCGTTTTTATTTTTTTTTTATTTTTCAGACACAGAAAGCACACAAGGCACAGTTTAGAGATGAAATAGAAAGGCCGTTGTAAAATGCAGGGAAGGCTGTCTCAGGAGCTGAAGGCCGCCCAGCTCCTGCAGGCGACATGGCCTGGGTGCGTGGCTCACTGCTGCCTTCCTGACTCCAGCATCCTGGGCGCCGAGGCAGCCGTGGCCGTTCCTGCCCCGGGGCTCCTGCAGTTCAAGGGCCTGGAGCTGGGTTTAGCTGTAGCTGCTCCCAACGGCCGTGATGCCGCTCGGTCTCAGCCGCGGCGCAGCGTGAAGCTCGAGGTGGCCGTGCGGCTGGGGAAGCTGTGCCCTTTCCAGCAACACAGCTGGGCCCCTGCAACACAAGCACAAGAAAGAAGATGGCAGAGCCACCGCGCAGGTTGAAAACCACCTCTTGAACACTGACGGCAGGTCTGTTCCCCTCAGCGTACTCAGGAATTAGACCCGGAAAAAGCTCTCAGCGTCTCGCTCCAAATGAAGCCGACAGCAATGAGGTTCAAATCAACCCAGAGCGCTGTGACGAGGCGGCGGCAGAGCTGTGGTACTCCTTGCCACAGGATGCTGTAGATGCCAAGAGCGTACAGGAATAGATGGAGACCAGAAAACCGCTTGAAAGAGAACTTCATGAGGGTTCAACAATAACAAGTGTGAAAAATAAATGGAAATAAATGAAGGAAGGTTATTAAATATCCAGAAACCAGATCTGGCTTGTGAAGTCCCTGAGCTGAAAACACTGAGCCATGAGTCTGGTGGCTGGCTCCCTGGAGCAGTTTGGGGAGGAGAAGTTAGCGAGTCTCCAGCACGCCTGGCGGGTACCCGAGGCAGGTGGGAACCTGCACGGTCAGCACGAGCAGTTGCATGGCAGCAGCTCGGGCAGCTCCCAGTCCTGCCTGGGCCACCACCAGGGTAGTCCAGGGCCGTTGCCTTGTCCTGGAATGCAGAGGGACAGCCCTGCCTGTGGCAAGGGACAGGTGGGACTGACTCACAGCAGGGACAGACCAGTCCAGGCACGCACTACAAGAGTTGTGCTCTCCTTTATGCCAAACCTATCATTTTGAATCTTCAAAACACACAGAAACCCTTAAATCCACATTCTGTGTTCAAGGCATTGACACCAATGAGAGACTAAAGCCAAAGGAAGAAAAGCAGATTCTTCTAAATTATCTTGCCATTTTTAGTGACATATACATTTTTTTCACTGACAGCTGTTTTTTCTCCTTTACTGACAATCTGTACATTTCCTGATGGCTGCTGCTACCTATGTGGGAATCGGGTGCATTAAAGGCAGCAGCTCCAGCAGAGCCCAGCATCCCTCCTGAGCCTCTTACGGAGAAGCAGCGCCTGGCCCAAAGCCCATGCAAGCTTGCAGGGGTGCCACTGGGGTGGGGGCCCTAGGTGAGCAGCAAGGCAGGAGTGACCTGGGGACAGGCTGAGCCAAATAGCACTTTGCACTGAGGCACCCAAGCGGGCACCTTCCTTGGCGCTTCAGGCAGAGCTCGCAGTCTTCTTGGTCCTCCGAGGGCACCACGGTGACTACGCAGGACTTCCCGTGAGCTGAGGCCACCGAGGTGGGAGGCAGTCGCTCTAGCTGGATGGTGTGGCTGGAGCTTGCCTGCTGCAGCCCTTCTGTGCTGCTGCAGATAGTCAGACATGATCCTGCAGGCGTTGTTTCGTGGGCACAGAAATTGCTCCTGCCCTTCACGGGGGCAAGCGTCTGCACACCGTGACAGTGGATCCCGCAGAAACTCTCGCCAGGATGCAAAACGGTCACTTCATTATTTTAGCGTCATTTCAATGCAGCGATCAGAAGTGTCTGTGCAGAGCATCGCTGCTGCCCGGCAGCCCTGTGAGCCCTGCTGCAGCTTGGTACCGCTGCACTCATCTGCCTCTTCCGGAGCTCCCTGCCTCACGCCGGGCGGAGGTGGGTTGTGGAGGCTGGGTGCCCTGGTCTGACATCTCTGTGGGGTCGGTCTGCTGGGTGTCGCTGCCCGGCGGGTGTCCGTGGGAGAGAGGAGTGGGCAGAGGCACTGCAGTCAGCCTGTCCGTCCACCCTGCTGAGGCCAGAGTGAGAGGTAAAAGGGGCTGGCTGGGCGCGCGTCCAAGAAATGCAGCGCTGCCTACCTGTGTGCATAACCGGGACATCGGTGCTGTCCCCTGGCAGATTTGTAGCATCTTGGCACTTTCCCAGCTCCAGGTACTGCTAGCAAGTTCTGGCACAACCCTGCAAAACAGGAGAAAGAAATGGATGGATCCCCAGCCGAGGTAAGATGAATGGGTTATGTCTACCAGCCAGGATTACCTGCTTAGCATATATATGAAAAACCCAGTGGAATAGAAAAACGCCAGGCTTGCCTCCTGGCCAGGGAGGCTGGGCAGCAGGACATGCTGGCTGCCATAGGGAGCTCACTGGGGACAGCTTGGTGGACAGCCCACCAGTGAGACTTCTGTCCCGATGGTGCTGCAGATGTTTGGACAGGAGCCAGCGGCCACGGCATTGCTCAGGACGGGAAGAGTAACGGAGCTGCTGCTTGGGGTTGGGAGGAAACAAGTGCACGGTGATGCTGCGACATTGCAGCCCGGGAAGGAGGCTCTCTGGATCTTCATGAGCCACCAGAGCAGCCAGGACTGAATTAACGCCACGCAGCTCGCCCCAGGCTGCCTGCTGCTCCTCCACAGTGCACGGGGAGGGAAGCGGGTCCTCTAACCGACAGCGTGAGGAGTGACGGACCGCACGGTCCCGCTCTGTTCCTGGGGAGCTCGGGCTGCACTCGGGATAACACTGCAGCCTTCCGATGGAGCTGGGCTTGGCACCTGTGAACGAGGAACAGAATTAGGGCCCGAAGGGAAAGCCAGAGGCTGATCTTGACTCCCTCAGGTGCTGTTTTCTCTAACGACGCCATCAGGCTGTGGAGGATCCCAGCACTCCCAACAGACTCCGGCTGCGGGAACCTGCTCCTGCACTGGGACCGGAGCCCGGGGAGCGATGCCAGCAGCACCTGCTCTGGCCCCGTGTGCCTGCCACCCTTGCAAAGAGCATCAGCCTCAAGGGAGAGGAGGAAGCACCAATTTTTGGCACCTCTGCAACAGTTGAGGGCGAGGCAGACACAGCCCAGGCGCAGTCACTGGGCTTCGTGCGTGCAAAGGGGCAGTGCCACGCTGGAAGCCCAGAGCATGGTGCTACAGTGGCGCCGGCAGGACGGTCCCTCCTGCCTCATCCAGCCGTGGGCCGGCAAGGGACAGCACGATGGGTGGCAACGAGCCCTACCTACCGGTGGCAGAAACTTGGAAACTGCATTTAGTAAGAAACTGTCACATCTTGAAACCTGCATTAATTTTAGCTCAGGGAAAAAACTGTCCTATAAAATGAGCAATTCCAGAACGAACGTAGTTTGGAAAACAAAAGTGCAAATTATGTTTTAAAATAAAATACACAAATAAAGTTTAAAATAAAATATTCATGTCATCATTTTCCCAGGGATACGAATTGTATTTCTTTACATTTCTATCACTCAAGACGGGTCAGCAGCAGCAGTGTGCAACGTGCATCAGGCGCACACTGGGGCAGAGGATTCCAGCTCTCCCGTTATTTTATTCACATTACTGTATTTGTTTTACAACATTCTGAACAGCTTTTACTTAGCATTGATTGAAACATCTTATTTTCTAGATCAAAGTGTTCCTTTGTGTTTTAATGAAATACTTTGACACAATAGCTTTGTGTTAGCTTAAAATCATTATTTAATATATTGAAAACTGCTGGTCCTCTAATTAGTACGCTGTGTGCTTTTCTTCCTATCTTGTTCAAAGTGTCAAAACATTTCACTACGAAACAATTATATTAGGATATATCAGCGGTGGTTGTACACACCGTGATGCATCTTTTGATACGATGTGCACACTGGACCGCTATATCAAAATAATAATAACAGTGATGCAAAACTGAAAATTAGAGTCTTGAAATTAAAATTAATTTTGAGTGTAATTGTTGTTTCCCAAGTGAAATTTTGAAAAATGAAAAAAATGTCAGGACTCAGCAGGATTGGGTGGTGGGTGGGTTTGAATGCTTCCTGTCTCCTGTCTACCTCTGAACTTAGATTAAGAGCATTTTAGGCAAAGTGTTTGTGCAGCCCCAGGGCTCTGGGACAAGAGGCTGAGCTCTCCTTGCACTGTGCAAGACCCTTCAGATGGATGACATGGTGGCCTGCAAGTCCTTCAGCCCTGCACCGTATCCAAGACCGTTGTATCAACCCTAGATTGGCTGCTGCAGTGTTTGGTCATCTCGGCCAGCTCTTGAATACCATGTTCAGTGTTGGTCCCTCACTACAAGAAAGACATTGAGGGGCTGGAGCGAGTCCAGAGAAGGGCAAGGAAGCTGGTGAAGGCTCTGGAGCACAAGGCTGATGAGGAGCGGCTGAGGGACCTGGGGTTGTTTAGCCTGGAGAAAAGGAGGCTGAGGGGAGAGCTTCTCGCTCTCTACAACTCCCTGAAAGGAGGTTGTAGGGAGGCGGGTGGTGGTCTCTTTTCCCAAGTAACGAGTGATAGGACGAGAGGAAGCGGCCTCAAGTTGCGCCAGGGGAGGCTTAGATTGGGTATTGGGCAAAATTTCTTCACCGGAAGGGTTGTCAAGCGTTGCTTGACAGGCTGCCCAGGGAAGTGGTTGAGTCGCCGTCCCTGGAGGTATTTAAAAGCCGTGTAGATGTGGTGCTTAGGGACATGGTGTAGTGGTGGGCTTGGCAGTGTTAGGTTTATGGTTGGACTTGATGGTCTCAAGGGTCTTTTCCAACCTAGACGATTCTGTGATTCTGTGATTTTGCTGGGGCAGCTGATGCCCTGTGCAGGACAGCATGTGGTCCTCGCTCTCTTTGGAGTAAATCCTGCAATGTATAACCCGCTGCTTCCTTAGCGATGTCCGATGCTGGGGCAGTCGGGCACTGCAGGTAGGCCATGATCTGCCCTGGAAGGGACAAGATGAAGTCCTCAGGTGCGAGGAAGATATTCAACAAATAGGACTTCCTCCTGTGCTCGGTTTGCTACCCCTCCATGTATTTTTCTATCCAGGTTCATGACTGTTTTTACATAAAATTTGCCCAAATTCCACCCTATTTCTCCCCTTTTCTCTCCCTCATCTGTCCATTCACAAAGTGCTCTTTTCTTATAGATTAATTTCTCTGCTTGCCTTTACATCTGTGTCTTTTTCTTCCACCCAGAGAGTGACTAATACATGCAATGAAACAGGGAAATGCTCTCTACCAGTCTCCTCACTCTTCATTATGAATGCAAGAATCATCCTGTTTTCACAACATATTTGCAAAACATTGCAAATATTTTCATTAAAAATGCCCTGTTTCTCTAATCACAGTGGAAAGTATAAAAAAATTTAAAAATTTTAAGTGTGATTTGGATTGTTCTTAGCATGGAAATATCCATTTTGTGAATCTCAGAGAAAAGGCTCGATTTTAAGAACAAAAATCTCAGAAGTGGAAAAACAGTGTACCAGCGTAGCAGCGTACCAGAAATTTTGGCTCTGCAGAGCTGAGATCCTCCCTTTTTCCGCACATCTCAGCTCATAGTTCAGTATGACCTGCTTTGGAAGCGTAGGAGACAAAAGTCTTTGGCTTTATTAATCAGGGACCGTATCGTCCCTCCGTATAGATCATGCCAAAGGTACATCACTCACACTCCTGCAGACCGCAGAGATGTGTTCTCCGCTCTTGGTGAGAGTCTTATTTATTGCACTACAGATGAACCGTGAAAGGATCTTTAATGCTTTTCCACCTACCGATCAGCTCCTGTACCTCTGTTTATCCAGCCATGTGCTCGCCTGGCAGTTGTCTGCCTGACTCCGTCTAGCTAGTGATTCACCTTCTTGTCAGCATACCCGGAGATTTGCTAGCGCTGCAGCCTCTTGCCTATCAAGTAACATGAGATTGTTGTACTCTGTATATGAGCATGGCCCTGAGAGACAGAGTTAATGGACAAAAACAATTTTATTATTCATCATTTTTTTGGCTACTATCGTATTGCAGGACAAGAAGACTGCAGCAGGAAGACATCTGTAAATGGCTCTGACAATCTAGAAATTAGCTGCTGGGGAGGGACAGAGCCATTTCGTGCTCGGTCCAGGTTCTTTGTCTCACATGCAGCTTGCTTAATTTCAGCCAATTCAGACGGGTTTTGTCTAGCCAGCTGCTGTACAATCCAGGGCTGGACTTCCTGGAGCCAAAGCGGGAGCAGACCAGGAGAGAAGGGGTCGGCCAGCACGGGCAGGTGGGCAGGGAAGGGCAGATGCACAAAGCCATGTTTAGTCACCTGGTATATTCTGTAAAGCAAGGTTCCAGCTCATTTCTATATTCATTTTGCATCACAGGTCGAAGGAAAGCAATCCTTTCAGTGTTGCACTACACGGCAATGCCTGCCAGGGCGCAGCGAGGGCAGGCTAACGGCGCTGGCGGGCAGGGGCTTCGTCAGTGGGGGTCTGTCCCGCGGTACCCGAGCAAGGGAGCAGGGCAGGCGTGGCAGCCAGGTTCAGCCAAGAGTCATGATCACCAGGCAAGTCGTTGGTGATGAGACAGGTCCAAGGCCAAGCTGGGAAGGCGAGTCTGCGAGCCAGGGTCAGGATCAGGTGTGGCGACGGCAACCAGGGTCAGGCACAGCCCGGTGACCACCCAGCAAACCCACGGCAGTGGAGCAGGTCAGGGCTCACGCCAGAAAGTCAGTCCTCGGGTCAGGGTTCAGGGGACCGGGTCCTGCCGGGTGCAGGCATGGCTGCGACGGGGCAGGGCGTCAGCCCTCGCCGAGCCTCCCTGCAGTGCTCCCTGGGACCGCGCCATCCAAGGCCCCAGGAGACAGCGGCCGCCCTCCGCTGGCCTTGAGCCTTGCCAGCCAAGCCTCTTTGCAGGGGGATGCTCTCAGGACCCAGCAGTGTGGATGGTGGGATGGCAAAACACAACTTACAAGCCTGGCAGAGAAGGTGGCACTGGCACTTTCAGCTGCGCATGAGAAGCACCCAGAAAGCAACGTCCCTCTGCTTAGGGGTCAGAAAACTGCTTTTGGCAGCCTTGGTGTGTCGGGGCAAAGCTGCCCACCCCCCACGTGTCAACACAGGTACGCAAATCAAGAAATACTCTGCCAAAGGGCCTGTCTGTCCGTGTGTGAGAAACCAAGAAATGTCACTCTGGTCCACACAGGTAAGCCCCCGTGGCTGGCACGTAGCAAGGATCCGTCAGGGGAGCCGGGGAACTGCTATCGGCAGGTGGGCCACCCCCTTCTCCTCCCCATCCTGCCAGTTCAAGGCTCTTTTGGACTTGCAGCAGGCAGGGATGGGACTCTGCAGCCCACCCAGGCTGAGCAGCCAGCAGCAGCCTAAGGACGAGGTGCATGGGCTTGTTTAACTCCTACAGAAGACAAATATTGCCCCAATGTTTGTTAGCTAATAGTCATTTTGCTTCCAAATAACTGTTGCCTGGGAAGCATGATTGGTGATAAAAGCAATACCGGAGGAACACGTGGAAGGAGCACTCGCAGCAGAGCGGGAGGCAGCTGGGCCAGGTTGGCTGCAGCGCAAGTTGCAGCTCATGTCCCAAATGCCAGAGCTGGGTTGAGCTTGGGGTAGGAACCAGAGTCCTCAAAGTCCGTCCAGCACTGTCCCTTGGGGTAGGGTGCCCTTGCCGTTACTTTCTCCCCCCTACCATGGACTGATTCTCACATCTGTGTGTTACAAGTACACCATGCATGTGTCTGAGGACTCTCTGACTCTTCCAGGATGGGCGCCTGGTCTTCCTCAGAGCACGAGAAGACGCAAAATTGGTGGGTTTGTCTTCCTTTGGAGTTTTCAGGAAACTTAATGTCAAGCTGTGCTGGTAGCATTTGTGCCCCTGAGAGACCAAAGTTTGGATATAAAGGACAGAGAGACCCAAATAATGAACTGGAGACCACAAACCTCATCCGAGACATCTGAGGATGCCAGCACTGAAGTGGTGGAGAAGGCACATTCAGGGCAGTAGGATCCTGCATGAGGGCATCAGGAGCAGTGCTGGGTCCAGGCCTGTGCCGGGCAGCGGGGGATGAGCTGGAGGGGGCGAGCAGGGAGGGGAGGATGGGGGCTGCCCCAGCACTGAGCCCCAGCAGCAGCCGTGCCGTTGGGGGAGATGGGCAAAGACAACTACAGAAATGTGCCCCTGCCCACGCAGCCCCAAGCCTTGCCGTCCCCCCTCTCCTGTCCACTGCGTTTTTGAGGCAGTTACACTTCCCATTCTCCCCTTTCTGACAGCAGCAGCTTCTGGCAGAGCACGTGGCCACCCTGCCGCCTTGGAAGGCGGCCTTGGAAGCTGACAGATACTTCATCTGAAACCACCTCAGCAAACTGACAGCCCCTTGGTAACCGCAGGGACTAATCTCAGCTCTGGTACGCCAAGAGGGTGTTTGTAAGGATGCCTCGTGGTGCAGACCGGCACCTCAGGCAGTGGGTGGCACATGCCGGCAATTCACAGAGCCCAGGATTGATGGCCCTGGCTCCATCCTGGCCTCTCTGGCTCCTTTGCCGCCGCTTAATTCAGCCCTTAGCTGAGCACCAGCCAGGAGAGGTCCAGGAAATGCAGGTTCCTCCGCCAGGTCCCCCAGCCTCGCAGCCCCGAGGCGAGCCTGCCCGCTGCGCTGGTGGCCCCAGAGCCACAGGAAACCCTTCAGCAGCAGCAGCAGAGAGCACAGCCCCTGCTGCTCAGCACCATCGGGGCTTCCTCATGGTCTGGATGGCATTAGGCAACTTCCCCCAGCTGCTAACTGGGCCAGATCTCCCTCCCGCTGGTATAATTGCTGTTTTCCAGTGATCGCTCAGAGCCAAGTCTGGCACCTCACTGTGTCTGTCACTGTCCCAGACGTGTTACTTACCGAGGACATCCTTTTCATTACTTTAGCTCATCAGTCCTGACTCTTCCCAAAACTTCTTACAGGCTGGCTGTGGTCTTTGATGGTTTCTTTTAGATCAAAAGGTCATCAATGGAGGACCTGGGCCCTGCCACACTCTCCCAAATGGACCATTTTCTGTGAAGCACCGCAGAGCAGTAGACAATGTCAGTGGGCACCGAAGAAATCACTTCTTGTTGGAGATTCTGAATCCTCAAAAACACGTGCTCGCTTTCCCTAAGGGCATCTCCCAGATGCTGCAGATGATACAACCAGGGCAGGACTTTATTTGGGGGGGGTGGAGCTGGCAGAGGCAGCAGAACATGTTTTCTTGCAGACAAAGTTACGGTATTCCTTCAGCTCTCCTTGACCTCAGCAGTGACTAGGGAAGGGAGGCTGGCTTTATCTCATCCCTCTGTTTGCAAAAATGCTTCTCGCACTTCCCTGCTGCTGCCGCGGTGCACGTCGCCCCTCCAGAGCACTCCTCCTGCAAATGAAGGCTGAACCAGCTCCTTCCTGCCCACCCTGGGCAACTCCTTGCAGAGGGAGGTCACCTGTCACCCTTCACAGCCATTTCCCATCCCTCACTTTGGCTCAAGCACCTGCAGCCCCGTGCGCTGCTGTTTGTAAACCCTGAGCTAGCGTCCTCTCCTGTAACGACCAGATCCTCTGTCAGGTCAGGAGTGTCAGGGCGACTCATGCTCCGCGAGCCAGCTTGCATGTCTTCCTTTGGTGAGTGAATCCTAATTGGTTTGGGGTTAATTCTGTGTCCTTCTGGTGGCTTTCTGAGATTTTCTGAGATCTCTGGATCGCTAAAAGATCTCATCTCATATCAGGCATCCACTAGCCCTGGCAATATTGCCTCTTTAGATTTCCAAGAGCCACAAACTCTTCTGTGCTCGCCATTGATTTCTGCACTTCATTCAAAGGCACCGCTCAGCTGCTCAGGTTTTGTGCAGAGTGCGGAACTCCTCAATTTTCCATAATACCCTGTGATAGTTAGCTTCCTCTGCCTGACTTAATTGGAAGTATTAAAAACATCATGTGCTTCAGAGTAGGCTATTGTAAGAAATGAAGCTGCCTTCTCACAGTCTTCCCTCTCCAGTTCATCCGCTACTTGCAGAGAAATGGGAAAGCACCATTTAGAGCCGTCCCTCCCACCCTACCACCTTCCCAGGAAGCTGTGCCTTGCACAGGGCTTTTAGCAGCTCCGTGCTTGCCTTCAGGGTCTTTCTCCAGTCCGCATATCGGCTGTGGTTACCTGAGATCAACCTCCTAACACCACGCTTGGTCACCACACAGCAGCCTGTCTCCTGTGAGGACCCCCAAAGTCTTCATCTTGGTCAGCAGAGGGGAAGGATGCTTCATCCTTTGCCTGAGATGGTGCCATCCCCCTCTGTTTTGGTCATATGGGGCAGCCCCATGGTTAGGGGCCCTGTGCCCTGGTGCCCTGGAGGTCTGCCTGCTGCAGGAGTGGCGGTGCCATACAACCAGCAGGTACCACCTGCAGGAGGGTTTAGGATGGGCTGAGCGAAGGCAACCTGGGCATTGTGCACCAGAAAGATGCCTTTCCAGAGGCTCTGAAGGCCCACCCCATACACCTGAATCCCTTCTTGCCAGCCAGGCTCCAGCCCCACAGGAAGCAGGGCACAGACCAGCAAAGCCTTTGTCGCCAGGCGTAAATGGCAGCATGGCTGGACCATCACCTACAGCCTTAGTCAGGGGCTCCTCTGAGCACCACATCTAACCTCCTCCATCATCCACCCCCCTCAAAACAGCCAATCACCTCAGCTTGCGTGGCCATGAGGGGCTCTGAGGGCCAGGATACCCACACTGTGGACACAATAATGACACAAATGCCCGTAACACAGGACTGAGGTGCTGAGGTGATCACCTTGCTCTTGGGATTGATGGAGTCTGTCCCAAAGCCTTTATATTCTCCACCAGCCCAGAGCTGGGAGACTTAGAGATGCTAGTCCTCTCAGAGCCATTGCATGACCTGTGACTGGAGGAGGTGATCTGAGACCTGCTCTGAGGAGATGTGTCACCATCTCACATCCTCACCTGGTGCCTTGGTGAGAGGGGCCCAAAGCAGGCTGATGCCAGGGTGGGCAGGGTGCGTGGCAGTTGTGCTGTGACTAACCACAGACGGGTGAAGGAGCACTCAGAGCCGCCATCGCTGCAGCCATTGCAGACTTACAGCCTTGCCTAGCACCGGCTCCCCCAGTCCTACCCATGGCAAGGGCATCACAGCACGAGAGCTGACACCAACTCCAAGCTACCACAGGTGAGGCTGAAGCTGGCAACCCTCCTCTGGTTGTTCGTGGAGGATCCCCAACCCTCCCAAATTGTAGCAAGAGGCATGCCCCACCTTTTGCTTATGCAAGGTCATAAGAATCACTAAAATTCACTAAGTATTGTGAATCGTTGTGATTGGTAGTCCCACGATGCATCAAATGCCCAAGTGTTACCACCAGCATGCCACGAGCTCCCTTCCACTCGTCCTTGCACCCAGAAGAGCAAGGGATGTTCCACAGCATGGAGTGTACCTCCTTCTCCTCCTGCTCCATCTCCACCTCCTCCTCCTCCTCCTCCTTCTCCTCTCGGCACTGCTGAGGAAGGAAGGTGAGGTCCTGCCAAGGCACAGCACTTGCCTCATTCTGCCATTAAAAATCAAGTCAGCCCAGTGATTAGCTGTTACTAGCGCTGAATCCTGGCGTGCTGGGATGGTGCGCGAGAGCAGAGCTTGCTGCACAGGGCACTGCATGTGCATCCACACGAAGGAAGCAAGAGCCGAGGGAAAGCACAGCACCCTGGAAGAGGTGTAAAGGTCCCAGGTGGCCTGGGGTTTTGGAACTGTGCTGCTTTTCCATACCTTGTTTGCTAAAGAAGAGCATCGCGGGTCCCCGTTCTGTCAGCCCCGTTTTCAGGCTTCACTGGAGAGACGGGAGCACCACTGGCAGAAGGGTCATCACCGTTTCGCAGGTAGAGGGGAGCGGTGGTCTCCAGAGCGGGAGCAGTGTTAGACTTGAATGACCAGCTCAAAGCATAAACCCTCAGAGCAGCCACTCTCTCAATGTGTTTTAGTGTCACAAAGCCTGGAAACCAAAGCAAGTCTACCGCTCACCTCTGCTGCATCCCTTTTTGCAACCGATGCTGAGGAGCAGCTGAGCATGAGGTGTACACTTGCAGCCGAGCATGGATGGGAGCTGTCAGATGTACATCTGGGAGGAGAAGAGCTCTCAGGACACGGCCAGAAATTATTCCCCTTCTGTCCTTTACCTTCACAGTAAGAAAAAGCTGATCTTGATCTAAATTGGAGCCTTGAGGAATTGAGCAACCTTTAACCTGTCTCTGAAAGCTTTGGGGGTTTTCTTTTTCTTTTAAAAAAACCCAAGAAAGTGGCTATCCCAGTAGAACACATATCCAATCTCACTTGATTCCAGCAGGCAATTTGCTCTTGCCTAGCAAGCAGCTTGGGAAATTAAAAAGCCAACACCAGCCGCAGACAAGAATTGATAGGAACAAGCCCAGTAATCAGAAAGGCCGGGGAGCCATAAAGCTGGTTGCAGGAGGCCAAGTGTGCCTCTGGTGTAACGTGGCTCCGGCAGGGACTGCGCGTCCTGCAGCGCGGCTGGTCACAGACACAGCCTGTCCTTGGCAAGCAGCAGGCAGAAAATTAATCTGCTCATTTCTACTAAGGCAGCCTCTTGCTCCCTGACCGAGCAATGATGGGGTAAGATGGGACTTCAGGGGCTAGACTGCGCTCCGTCCCCATGTTCCTTGGGAAGGAGATGCTTTGAGTTGCACCTCCTTTTTTACACAAAGAGGGGGTTTCCGTCCAGGATATTTTGTCTCAGGCTTGGCTTTGGGACAGCGTTGCTCCTGCCCTGTACCTGGAGCTGTGGTGGCAGGGTTGCTCTGTGGTCACACGGCCACTCTTTGCCAGGGCCCTGCAGATGTGAGCTGATGGCTGGCGGGGGCATCGCACCGTGCTACGCTCAGCTGCTGCCTCCGGAGGGGGGTCAGGCTGAGGCCTCTGGCCCCGGTTGAGCCCTTGCCCACCTGCCCTTCATCGCAGCTTTCTTGGCCTGGGAGAGGCAGGCGAGCAACGTGGCATCCCAGCAGGGCTGGATGTTTGTGCTCCAGGGCTGGGAGCTGCTGTCTCCGGTGCGAGCGGGCGGAGCGTTGCACAGGGGCTGTGAGCGTTGGTGGCTGGGCTACGCTGCCGGCCCAGCGGCCTGAAGCATTTGAGGGGCCGGAGCAGTCCCACCGAGTGGAAGGCAGGACAGATACACGAGCTGCATTACACATACCAGTGTCTCCAGCCACCTTCCGACGGCCATGACCCTGCTCGTCCCTTCCTCTTCCCCTGTCCCACTGAGTGCCAGAGCACAGTAATAGTTGCCCCTGCAGCACTCCCAGCTCCTGCCTCTGAGGTCTTGGCGGTGTGGACAAGGCTGCAGAGAACGGAATGAATCAGTCCAGGGACTCATCCTGCTGCTCTCCTTGCTGCAACAACCAAAGTGAGATGGGAGGTGATGCGGGTCTGCAGAGGAGCCAGAGGAGACGGGTAAGGTGCGCGTACCGTGCCCGGCAGCCGAGGGCTGGCAGGGCCGTGGCACACCATGGCGTGCTCCCAGCAGCTTGGCAGTGGACGGCATCAGGTGGCTGGAGCCAGCCAGCCTGGGGATGACGCTGAGCCTCCCAGGCAGCCCGTCTGTACAGATCTCCTGAATGACTCGGGGACAGACTTGTACACCATGAAAAAACCAGCCAGATCTAATTCGCAGATTGGGTTAGTGGAGGAGAGATAAGACAATCCACTTAGTGGTTTTGTTGAGCTGTATGCGGCTAAACCAGATTAGGGGCAGACGCTCAGCCGGTGTAAGGTGGCACAGTGCTGTGGGAGCCCATGACAAAGCACCAGCGTGCTTCCTTCCCAGTAATCTCTCTGGTCTCTAGGGGCAGCGCAACGCTGGCGCAAGAGCTGTAAAGTGACATTAATACAGAGGGATGGATTAGATGGGAGACTGGGAGGTAGCGTTATGCATGAATTTCTGCTTTGTCTCACTCCGGGCATCTCACGCTAGCCCTTCTGCAGAGAAAGGTGATGCACAAAGTGCTCAATCCCTTTTACAGCCGCTGCCGCTGCCTTTGCCGAGTCCCTTTGCCCACGCCGTTTGCCCGGGGCTGTTCACATCCCTGGCTCCCGCACCCGGATGCCGCTCTGCAGCTGAGGGGTTCTTGCTCTGCACAACAAGGGGTAAGGGAAATCACTGAGAGCCCTCAGGTAGATTCCTGAGACCTTGCAAACATGTCCTCTCTCCCCCTTTCCAAGCCTATAGAGCAAACTCAGCCCAAATTTTCTGCCATGCTGAAAAGCAAGCTCAACTGCTATGCCCCTCACCCAGCTGGCTCTTCAGCCACAGGACTCCCACAGCTTCCGATCTCTCTCATGAGGCACTTCTCAAACCTCATTTATCTATGAATTAACTAATTTCGTTTCCCCCAGAAGGAGAACAGGACATAGCAAGCACTGCACTGTCTGACTGAAGGCACTGAGCGCTGCCTTAGAGAAGCCCTCCATAAAGCTCTCAGGCTGGTCCCTGACGTACGAAGACCTCACGGGCACCTCAGGTACCCCCATTTTCCAGCTGAATATACCAAGAGGACCAGTTTGATCCATTATCCAAATCTTGTCACACTTTGCCTCTTATAGATGAAGAAACGGAGGCCGAAGGCGTATTTTATGCAGGCCACGCCATGGCCTGGTGCAACAGCATGGTGTAACGGCCGTCAGACCCTGAATCTAACACTGCCTTGCTGGAGGGCTGCGGGGGCACCACTTCCCCACACGTTCACCCCTTGATCTGCAAACCAGGCCAGGGTCATTGCGCGGGGGACAGGGCAGCGCCCGCTCGTGCAGCTGTGGGAATGGGGCTTTGTAAGGTGCAGGCAGGCTGGCTGCTCCGCAGCCCGTGGGACCCGCGGGGCTGGGCTGGGGGAGAGGGAAGAGGCACTCGCGCGTCAAAACAATCCACCTCTCAAATTTCTTTTTTTTTTTTTTTTTCCACAAATATTTTTTCAAACTGTTTCATCCCAAATTTCAAGCAAACTTTTTCACCTCTTTAAGACACTGCGGATTCATAGAGACAAAGGTAAAGCAGGGAATGGGGCAATCCTCCATCTTTTCAATTCAAGCAGTACCAAAACTCCTTTGAAAACCTCAACATCAGCACCGAAGTCAAGTCACTTTCTTTCCACTTCGTCACATTTACTTGTAGCCTGAAAATAAAGGTGAAAACAAAATTCTTCCCACAGAACAGCAACTGCCTCCTGCACACTGCAGAGCAGCACGGGGCTTGAGCCCGCGAGCCGCAGAGGGGGCTCGCTCCCCCCAGCACTGCCTCTCGCGGCCCTGCCCACGGCACAGGACTTGCAGAAATGGGTGCAATGTCTCCCTAAAATGAACAGGTCACTGCGTTTTGGGGAAAGAGGGTGTGTAACTTCTCGCACCACCACCGATCACCTCCGCTACTGTTAATACATGGCCGAGATCTGCACTTTATGCAGACGTCGGGTCACAGGCAAGGCAGGCCTAGAATAGTGGGGAATGGGGACAGCACCTTCCCAGCTTGGGCTCCAGTGCTAGCTGGGGACTATTGGGGAACACAGACTACACCCTGCGCTGGCCGTGTCTCCCCAAAGGTCTCGTGAATTTTCCTCTGGGCTCTGGGTTGCGGGTGTTTCTCCTCCTGTTCCCCTCATTGCATTCACACGCTCCCGGAGGACGGAGGCTGAAACGAGCCAGTTCTGGATAAAGAAGGGGGCAGCTGGGTCACAAGGAGAGATCAGAAGGGTCCTGTCTGTGCACGAGTCCCAAACAGGTACGGAGGGCAGGGAGGCGGAGGTGTCCTCGACCACCTGCAGATCCCCCAGGTGAACCGGGCAAAGACATCCATCCCTCCTCCTCCTAACTTGTTGTGATCCTCCCCGGACAGGGCAGCCCCCTCCCCTCTCTCTTCAGACAGGCCCAAAGACAACGGCGCTGAGGAGCCCATACCCACCGGCTGTTGCCGGTGAGTCAGCCGGCGCGGTGCGAGGCTGCCGGCGCTGCCAGCCGGCGGAGCACGCCGCGCTCCCTCGCAGCGGGCGGAGGCCGCGGGCGCAGGCTGCAGGCAGCACCTCTGCAGCAGGTAAGGGCAAGCAGAAAGGCAGCGCCCGGAGCACGCAACCCGGTCGGCAGCACCCGGCGGAGGCCGCTGCGGCCGCGGCCGCCCGCTCTGAGCAGCGTTTGCTCCAGTGAATGAATGAGGCAGCTGATGAATATTCAGAATTGGCAAAGCAGATCGCTTTCAGCTAAATTTGATCACAATACGGGATAAATTAAGCCACGGGATGAATACATTTGAAATGAAGATTAAAAGAACGCACTGTACAAAGTCAGGAAAGTAGGTTTAGCCAAAATCTGACAATGTACACAAACAGACGAAAATAAAGTTCCTTTCACTGAGCAAATAATGAGGTCGGGATCAGCCTCTCACCAAGTTCCTATGGAAACATCTCTTTTTTTCTTTTTAATTTAAAAATAAAAGGGGGGGGGAGAATGCCTGGGAAACGAACGATGCTCAAAAGGTCCAAGAATAGAGGGAGGTGCTCAACAGAGTCATATCCAGTGAGAAAAATAACCTCACGTCAGGGGAGGCCCAGGGAGGGCAGGCGGGCAGGCAGGGAGGCTGCCGAGCCCTCAGCCCCGCCACCCGCCCCGGCAGCGGCAGGGCCAGCGCAGCACCGGCCCCAGCACTGGGGTGCTGATGCCCGGCATATCTCCAGCTTGCTGCGGGTCCTGGGTCAGGGCACTGGGCTCTTTTGGCAGCTGGGAGAAGGGTGAGGAGGGGGAAGCATTTGGATTTGCCACGGGAGCGCAGAACTGGAGAGCTTGCAGGAGACTGCGCTGAGGAAGGGAGGCTCGTGCCACAGCTGCTCCTGGTTTTGGAAAGATCCGGATTATTGTGGGCCCCTAAAGCTGTCCCCAAGGACAGCACAACTGCCTTGGCTTAGAGATAAGTAGAAACAAAGGCACTGAGGCAAAACAGGCTGTGGAAACTGGGGAAACTGAGGTAGGGAGCTGGCAGAGCAACCTGCCCAAGGGCTGCCAGAGAGCAGGCACCGGCAGCCCAGCGGGGCACCCCGCTCTCAGCACGGGCAGGGTTTCCACCACCTTTCACTGGTGGGGAGCCAGGCACTGCTGTCACCTCCCAGGGTCCCTGCAGCATCCCTGTCCTGAGGGACCTATTCCCTCTGTCCTCACGTCTGGCCGTGTGCGTGCTGGGCAAGCAGGACAGGCAGGCAGCTCTCTGCTCCTGGGCGAGCAGCATCCCCTTGGGGACGGGCTCAGCCCCTCTGCCAGGCCGGGAACACGAGGGGAAAAGGTCCTGCAGGGAGAGGCGTGCCGGGCAGTGAAGGACCCTGTCGAGCTGGCTGGGGCTGTACCTGGCCTTCCCTGCCACCAGTTGCTGAGAGGCTCCAGCCTCGCTCTGGGGCCAGGCCGGGCACGGCAGCACGGGGCAGAGGCCGCTTGTCCCAAACCGCCCAGAGCTCGGATCCAGATACCCACCTCCCAGGGACCCCAGCAGTTCGGAAACTGCCAGACCACCGTGCCTGCCCTGGCAGGTGGCCTCCTTCTCCTGCAGCCACACAGTTTGCAGGAGGAGAAAATTAAAGGGCTGTCTATCAGGCTGACACGAACAAGTCTATTAGCAGCCCCTGGCAGGTGAGAGGAAAGCATTAGCATATGGAAAACGGGGGAGGAAAGGCAGCGTGTCTGGGACTGTTATGACTGAGCAGACAGGTGAAATCGGGGAGGTTATAAATAAATCCCCCACACACACCCCCAGCCGTACTTCTGCAAAGTCTTAACGGGCTCAGAAACCCGGCGCTCGTCCCTGGGCTTGGGGAGGGCGGTGGGCTCCCGCACGGGGCGGCAAGCGGACAGGGAGTGGAGTGCCGGCTTGCCGAGGAGCAACCCGCGTCCACCACCGCAGCACCAGCAGCAGAGGAGGAGGTGACCCCGTCTGCGGAGGGGAACAGGAGCCCCAGCGTGGCACCAGGGCTCAGACTGGGACCAGCCGCGGCAGAAGGACGGGGGGAATGGCTTTCCTCTCCCACGTTTCTGTCCTCGGCCGAGGAGCTTGATGACTGGGGGCAATGCGCTTCCCTCTCTGTCCTCTTCCCGCATCCGCCCGAGAGGGCGTTTACTGCAACACCTCTGCCCTGTGATGTGAAAAAGCCACAGTGCTGGAGCCAGCGTGAGCCACACCAGGAGCGACCGCAGGGGAGAGGCAGGCAGCAGCGGGCGCAGGTAAAGGCCCGTGCATTCAAGCCAGGATTTCGAGAAAGGGACTTACAAAAGGAGATGGCCACTTGCATGCCAACATGGCTTACAGGCTGTGAGGTGCAGCCCCTCCGGAAGGCCCGTGGACAGGCAGGCGCCGCTCCAACACAGGCAGGAAGCAACGCGCAGCCTCTCCTGTCAACCTGACCCCCACAGCAAGGGGTGCTACCACAGAGAGGGGGTACCGCAGCCCTCGCCCCCTCCTCGCCTTGCTGGGAGCATCCCTGCTTTCCCTCCCACTCAGCGAACCAAATTGCCAGCCTGTGATTCAGTCAGAGCTACTGTGCCCAACACCAGGGTACCCCAGGGGACCTCTACCAGCCTCCCTGAGACAACGCTGCCCATCACATCGGTGCCAGCGAGAGAGGAACAGGTCTGCTGAAGCATCGCTGCAGGATGGGTCAAGGCAGACTGAGGTCTTGGTTAGGCAAACAACAGTTTACAGCAATGTCCAGTTTTAGCCCTAGGAGAAATAGTGATTTGAACTCCCAGGACTGCAGCCAGCTCGGGCAAGCAAGCCTGCCTTGTTCTGCCGTAAGAGGCTGGGTTCGGTCCCTGAGAGCAAGAGGCAGCAGCAGGGTCTGGTAGGCGTGCAGAGCTGTGTCACACTTGCTGCCCTAGCATCCCATCCGAGCCCGTGAGCCTCAGCAGGTATCGGCTGGCCTTACACAAAGCAACAGCCAAGATCACCAACACAGACAAGCCCTGTTCCCCTCCCCAGCAACAACAGAGCTGACCAGGGTTCCAAACACACAGGGACCCGCAGCGCAGCACACACAGGCTGATGCCCTAAGCACGCCTGGGGTTGCGTGCCCAGTGCGGGTGGCCAGGCTGGCAGCCTGGGCTGATTAGACTTGAATCCTGCACACAAACATCCTGGAAGGGCTCCCCATGGCTTGTTGCCCTGCACACATCCCCATCCCACCCCACGGCAAGGCCCAGGTAGTCACGTTGCTGCCTTTGCTGAAAACCACCGCTGCATCAGGAATATTTACTTAGCAATATTTTTACTTAAAGCTCAGGTTGGGAAAACAAAATAATGGTGATTTTGCCTTTTGGGGAGCTTTCCACAGGCGAGGAGAGACAGAGGTCAGAGGGCGTGAAAGGAAGGACCAGCTGCAAGAGCCTCTCCTCCCCGCTTCCCAGGCTCTTCCCTGTTTCTCCAGCTTCAAGGCTCCTTCCTCGGGCCTTGGTGATCCCACTGTGCTCAGCAGATCTCTCCCCTTGTTTTGTACACCCTAAAGGAGAGCTTGTCCCTGCACTTGAAATGCTCAATCTCTCTGAGTCCCCCCACGTGAGAGCATTTGTTTCACAGCCCGGGATTTTGGCCCAGTGCCCCCAGCGGGGGAGCAGCCCAGTGAGGTGGGAGACTTCAAATGGCGTCAGGGCCAGGGACTGGCTATGGGCAAGGGACAGTGCCAGTTCATAGGGTCCAGACGTCAGACCGGAGAGATTGCCACCGGCTGCCTTCCACAAGTGCAACCGCCCTACCGTGTGGAAGGACCTTCCCATGGCATCCAAAGAGCTGGACTACAGAGGAGCACGGGGAGCATGACCCAGTCGTGGCATATATAAATAGGCATCCTGCTCCCCATCCTTGCTTCTTGAAATGAGGAGTCATGGATCACCTGCAGGGTTGCAGTGACACACAGGTGCTGAGTTGTCTGCTTTTGCAATTAGTGGCAGTCATTACCATAAGTGCTACATTAATTATTGCTGGGTTGCACCTCCAGGTCTGTCACTTGGCAAAACTCACACTTGAGTTGGCTCCCACTTCTGGGAACCTCCCAAAGCCCTCGCGTTCAGTTGGGAACGTGCGGGCGCCGTGGGCACTGTCCCCAGCTGCGCTCGCTCCTTGCTGGGGTCTGGCAGAGTGAGTGCAAAGCAGCCTCTGGAGGAGCACTAAAAGCAGACCCCCTGCCTGGGGCTACCTGCCACTTGGGCCATTTGCCACAGGCCACTGGGGGCCAGAGAGCTTCTCTTCTCCAGGTGCCTCTGTCCCACCCCTGTCAAGTCCTGGGAGAGAGCCCAGTGCATCACAGCTCTCATAGGAAACAAGGCCAAAAAGCATGGTGCAAATCGTGTGGGGGAATTAACCCCACAGACCTACCAGGGGGCTCAGGACCAGCACGACCACGGCAAATGCCAACCCAGCACGCCCTCACAAAATTAGGGAGGCCTTGGAGAGCAGGAGGTGGAGGTGAGATGGAGCAGCTGCAGAACCATCTTCATCCAGGCTGCCAGGTGGTCCTGGACACAGCCTGTGCCAGGTTTCCCTACCTGTGTCCACACGGTGCCGGTCCGCCCTCCGCCCAGGCTGTAGTTAAGCCCACCCAGCTCCCCCGTGACTACACCGGGTTTAGTTCACTGCGTTCCCACCTGTACCATGATGGTCCTGTCGCCATACGACACTGCATCACTGACTGTGGGCCAGACTTTCTGCATGTAAACCCTTCCTGCCCGAGGAGTGCTGAGAACATCCCTGTATTCAGGTATTTTGCATGAGGCCAACGGTTGTGAGGAATGGCAGCCTTCGGCTCTTTCTCCAAGAAAGAGCGTAGGGCTGGCCGTGCCAGTGGGAGCTGTGAAACCAGAAGCGGCATTTGGACAAATCCTACCCCCTCTCAGCTCCTCACCTCTTACAGAAGCAAGTCTTACAGGCCATGGCTGGCCTGTGTAACAAAAATTCTGTTCTGCTGCAAGTTTTGGTCTTTCCAGTTTCGCTGAATTGACAGGTATTGACAGACCGATGCAGAGGGACCAGTTTCTTCGACGCTGCCCATAGTAACGAAATTGCAGCAGGCTGCAGCCAGTGTCTGCCACGCGCTTGTTCCTATTTCCCACTGTTGCTGTGAGCAGCAGTGAGACCAGGACATCAAGTCTCCTTTCAGCTCTTTTCATTCATTCCCTACCTGCACAGGTACAGGAATAAAAGGGTCACCTTGGGGCAGAGTTTCTAAGATCTTCTGCAACAAGCAGCTACTTCCTATAATCCCTGCCCCCAAATCAGGTACAAGCTTAAAAAATAAGCGTGGTTTTGACAGAGTCATTGGAGGTCCGCTACAGGTCACCTCCCATCCTGAAATCATACTGGTGTAGTTTCAATGTACTTCTCCCTGCTTGCCTCACCCGGCACAGATTTCTTCCTGCATCTTTCTCAAGATGTAGATGCTTAAAAAGCTCCGCCCAGCCTTACTAAAAGCCACAGGAAATTTTCATATTGCCAGTCTACTGGGACAAGTTTAATGATGTTTAATAAAGGCTGATGGTGCCTGCACTTCACAGCGGAGTTCTTTCGCAGACTCCCTGGTGGAGGGAGTGCGGAAGAGTTCGTCCCCACTGTGTCTTCCTCACTTGACTTGTCAGCACGAAGAACAAGCTATTGTGAGCCACGTGGCATTTGTGCTTATGAGACAGCAGAGACAACATCATGCAGTTGTGGATATTTTGTGTAAATGAGTCAGCACAGTCAAAATATACTTTCTAGGTATTAAAACCAAATACCATTGGGTTTTATTCTGAACCAAGATAGTCTGGGTTAGAGTTCAGCCAGCAAAATGCTCTTACTGTCACTCAGAGAAGACATCTGGAGGTGGCTGGTCCAAGCAGATGTGGGTAAGGCCAATATAATTGGGCAGGACACAGACCCAGTGTGATCTTGCAACAGCCTCTGTCAGTGCGTGCCTGAAAGACCAAACAATTGCACCTCCATTACAGATTTGTTCAGCACCCTTGGGACTGCCTGAGTAGAGCTTCCAGCACAGCAACGGCAGGACCCCAGTCTGAACCTTGCCTGCAGTTTTGTGCTGTAAGCCCACCTAGCCCAGCCTGGAGCCAAACACCGCAACAAGCTGCTTAAGTCTTTAAGAGGGGCTTAAGCCTTTAAGAGAGGCAGTTCACATCAACTCTGTGTCAAATACCAGCCTCTCCATACGTAACGCCCCATAAACACCTGAAGGTTGTTCCTAGCATATCCATAACGCTGTCGGAGACTACCCCAAACCCCGTCTGAAGGGCTGGACTGCTCTTTTGACTAATGAATGGAAGACTCCCAGTTTGCTAGGATCTAAGGAGACAAGCCTTTCTGGGCACCACAGGTTTGAGATTTGAGAGCCACCAGTCTGAGATCTGAGAGCAAAATGGGATCTCAGACCTTGCAAGTTCAGGAGATTGGAAGCCACTGGGATAACAAATGCCACCCACGTTATTTTCAAATTCAGATGGATCAAGTCTGATAGCAGGAGGGTGGGGAAGGGTCAAGGCAATAATTTCCCTTCCACAGCTGGCATCAGTGCCCAAGCTAGCGGGGACAAACCCAGGACCACTGCTTCGCTTGTCAGTACCCATCAGGATGCAAATGAACAGGAGTCAGCTTTGTGCGCTGTCAAGGGAGCGAACAGACTCGCAGTTAATCATGGGCATGCTTTCTAGTGGGCTTATGTCCTTAGAGGAAAGGTGGAAGGATGCCTGTCATACCTCAGCATAATACAGTAAGTGAATGAACAAAATATCCTAATGGAGTTATAAATCTTGGATCCAGAGTTCTTGGCTTTGAAAGATATAAATAGCAAATGCCTCTGGGCCGCAGGACCAGAAGGCATCCTTGAGAAATGCACAAGGCAAAGAACCAGCTAGACACCTCTTTGTCAAGGGCAGTCACCCCTAGGACTTTTCCATTATCTCCCAGATAGACTCTTAGGGCGTATCTCCCAGTCTCAGCCAGAGACAGAGACAGGAGGTCCCTGCTGAAGAATGATCAACCTTTCAGATGCTTCACCTGGTACCACTCGGAGGACCAGGTCCATGACAGGGACATACACACCGGGTGTGCAGAGCCAGTGCTTGTGCTACAGCAAATCTGACTTGCACGGGCAGGAGGGACCCTGCCCGCAGGCGTGCACTGCCATCAGCACACACAGGCTGCTCCTCCAGCAGCAGCAGGGCCGGAGCCCACCTCCCGCTTCTCCCCAAGCCCTGGGATGTGCAGGCGCTGCACTAGGGTCTGCTGCACTGGCAACTCTGTCTCTCAGATACCAGGTCAGAAATAATCTCAGCCCAGACAGCAAAACCATCGTCTGCTGCGCCGCTGTGACAGCAATAGCTCTTTGACTCCTGGGGGCCAAGTTCAGCCCTGCGGCAGCACCAGCACGCCTCCAGCACAGCACCCGCAGGTGTGACTGTGGACCCGTGTGGCTCTTGTGGTCCTTTGGATCCTCTCCTGGGGCAGGAGCTGGCAGATTCAATCCGAGTCCTGCACTTCTGTTCAGATATCTGAAAGGAGACCTTCAGACACTGTTCAAGACCACAGGGAGCTACAGGTCCACCCTGTCCTACATTCAGAGGCACAGCACCAGCTGGTTATTTTGGGTTGACCACCTGCCTCCTCTCTTCAGTAACAGCATCTCTTTGCCAAGAGATCGCAATGGAAGGGCTGCAGGTAGAAGGCACCCAGCCAACACCTTGGTGGAGAAGTGTGCTCAGTGCCCAGGCCAGCGCTGCCCTTGGCCTCCTGTCCCTCCACCTCTGGCTCAGCCCCCCCGCACACTGCGGCACCCCTGAGAAAAGGATGGTCCCCAGGCCTGGGGCAGCAGCTTGTCCTCTCCTGGGGGCACCAGGAACTCCAACCAGGAACTCCAGCCTGGCGGCACAAGGCAGCGCAAAGAAACAGAACAGTCAGCAGCAGCTTGGACAGCCCTGGGCACTGCACAGACACGGTGCTGGCCAGGACATCAGGATTATCTTTCTCCATTAACTAAAAGCACTATGGGAGTGCTGGCATCCACCTGGAAAGCCATCAGGGACAGGCACGAGGAAACTTCTCATCAAGAAGGGCTGCTGCTGCTCAGCAGTTGCTTCTGGGAGGCTTTGCCTTAGACCCCTGTTTCCCCTTGAGATAACAAGCCTGTTTATATTCAATATCTTTATGCTTGGAAGGAGGGCAGAGGACTTTTAGGCTTGGACTGCTCCCAAGGAAGTTCATTTGCACACTTCGCCTTGGCTCGGTCGGGCTGGAGCGGTGACAGTCCGGACTGCAGAGGGCTTAGGCACTCAGAGGACAACGTCTAGCGGCATGAAAGGAGCGGAAAGGTGCAATAAAATGGACTCAGGCCATCCTGACGTGGATGACCCCTTCCAGATAGCACCCTTGGGTCCCACTCTGGCACCCTGCAAGAACACTTGAGCATGTCCACCTGACACTGGTCTGCAAGGCATCAACTCTACAAACACTCGCTGGGCTGCTGGCATGCCGGTTCCCCCGCCAACTCACACCACAGAGGAACAAAGCTGTCAGTAGCACTGGAAGTGCCAGGAGGAGCAAGCAAGCCCAGTGGTGAGCAAGAGGAGCATTTCCTGCTCATGTGGAAACGAACTTCCACCTGCAGTGGCTCGTGCTGGGCCAGGAGTGACTGCAAACCCAGCCACCCGAGCCCCATTGCTCTGGAGACACCCAGGCAGGGCTGGGCTTCTCTCCTGTGAGGTGGGCAGCAAGACTTCGGCAGGGCACGAAGGGACAGCCGGCAGCGTGGCCGAAGGAGAGGGTGTAGGAGACACGCATTGCAAAGAAGCCTGCTCCAGAGCAGCGGTGGCACAGCTGGATGCCAGCTCCAGACCTCTGGCCACCAGCCCAGTGCCGCCCTGCCTGGGCACTGGGGTGGCATTGGAGCAGGGCACCAACTTGCAGCTCTGCCGCTGCCCAGCCCCCCCAAGGGGCATCGCTGGCGCCGCGTCCCCATGGGGCTGCCCTCAGCGCCTGCAGGCAGTGCCTCTGCAGAGCCGCTGTCGCCAAGCACCACGGCACAGCCGCACCGGGCTGCGATTGCTGCGTGGGGAGGGAAGGGTGACCTTGTCCTATATTTTAAAGGCCACTTTTCCTCTACAAAAAGCAGCCAAATGAGGGCAGCAGCAGGGAGGAGGAGAGATGAGCAATGCGATGTGGCCGCGAGGCAGAGAGGCAATGCCTCCATGCTCAGCAGCGCTCTCGCCCCCTCCCCGGCACAGCGGGTGGCTAGAAAGGGGGTGCCCCGGTGACCCCATCTCTGCTCCACCTCCCGTCCTGCCCTGCTCCGTGACAGCAAGGGATGTGTGGGGAATGGGAGCGGGGGCCTGCAGGGAGAAGGGCAGCAGGGCCGTGCCCAGAGGGGCAGAGCAAGGGTGTCTGACTGCAGACCCACGGCTCTGAGTCAGGGTCCCTGAGTCGCTGCAGCCAGGGACCGGTGCAGCCCCCCCGGCACCCCAGCACACCCTGCCAGACTGCCAGCAGCCACAGCCCCCCTGGTCCTGTGCCAGTCTGCCAGCCCTGCGCTGTGTCTCTGACACCTGGGGAGTTGCAAACACCACCAGAAACGTGAACCAGGACCCCATCCCATCCCATTCCATACCTGTCCTGCACGTGGCAGTCCTTATTTTCTCAATGAAAGGTAAGAATTCTCTGCAAGGTCACCAAGTTGGACCATCACAGTCCAAATGTGTCCCCCACCCTGGTTCAAAACACCAGGAGATAAATGAAGAAACCCAAGCGCATGGTCAGCTTTGCCAGGGAAACACAAACCTGGCTGCAACACACAGACACCTCCTTACTCACTGCCCAAAGGTCCTCGGGGACATCTCCTGTCCCGTGAGCAGCGCAAGCCCCAGGGCCGGGGCTGGACTTTGGCCGTGGCTGGCTGGGTCCTGGAGAGGAGGAGTCCCGGCTGCCCCTTCTGCTGGCGCAGAGCTGGGGAAGGAGAGCTCCTCCAAGCATCTGGTGGGGCTCAGCCTTGCACTGCAGCTGTGAGATTTCACTCCAGGCTCTGGAAAGCACTTCAAAGACATTCTTAAGCATTTTGCTGCTTCAGAGCTTTAATGATAGCGCATCACTTGGTTGGCAGGAGCTGAGAGCGTCCCTCCTCACTAGCGACCCAGCATTAGCAGAAGAAAGGAGTCTGCTTTATGGGTTGATGCTCTCCATTCAGTCTCCCATTTTCTGGGAGGAAAGATTGCTCAAGTGCAGTCATTAAAGAAGGCGGCAGTTCCTGCATTCCAACCCCAAAACTGGAAGGCTTACTCAGGTTTAAACAATTCAAGGGTTTCTAGAAAAAAAGGCCAAGGTGTCTGCAGAGAGCAAAGGACAGGGAAGGTCAGAGCAGGAGTGCCGAGGAGACGCGACTGCTTCACCTTTAATCCCTCTGACAGAGGCAAAACGTTGCTCTGTGCACAGGGACCTGCTAACGCCCAACTTCATGCACCGCAGAGCACCCTCCATGCCTTCCTACCAGCTTATGTGCAGGTACGTAAATATGTTGGAAGAGGCATCTGAGCATCCTGCCTTCTTGGTGTGAGGGCAGGCTGGAAAGATGCTGGTGCATTATCTCCTTCCCATCTCCTTCCACACTGCCAACCTCTCCTAAACTTTGAAGGTGCCACGACTTGAGACGTCTTCTCCCAGGCTGTTGGGAGCCCTGGTCACTGGGAATGAGGGAGCCAGAACTGGGGGAATGTTTCCAAAACACCAGGGAGCTGCTCAACAGGCAGAGGCAGGGAGGTCAGCTCATGAGGCTGTGGCTATTCAGTGGACCAGGCTCCCTAGGGAGAGCTGGGCTCTCTCTAGGCTCCCCTGAGAGAGCTCTCCCTAGAGAGAGAGCATCTCCTAGAGATGCTCTCAGAGAAGTTCTCAGATGGTTTTGCCTCCAGAAGCGGCCACAATTTGAAGGAATTTCCAAAAGGGTATTGTCCCCTTGGTGGCACAGCCACCAGCTCTGGGGTCAGACCTGGGCTCCACTTCCTTGGAACCAGCTCCTTTGCGATGGACTCAGGGCAGCAACCTGTGAAGGTCTGAATGGAGCTGAATGCGGGAATGGAGGTTCACTAGAGGAGACATCAACCTACTCCTAGTGCCACAGCATTGACTCGTACACTCTATTGTGCCAGCTGAGACAATCTGAACGGTGACTATAAGGTTATATACAGCTGCTACACAGCAGCAGGGTGGAAAAGAGGCATCAGGATAAGCTGGGCCCAAGATGGAGAAAGAAAAAAAAAAAAACTTAGTCACAAAGCCACTGCTGTGAAAAACTACCCTGCGTCTGGAAGGAAAGGTAGGGCAAGGAGTCCTGAGGCTGCGGCGGTACAGGAGGAGCTCCTGCGTGGCCCTGGAGAGCAGCAAGGAGCTGCTGAAAGCCGGCTTTCATCGCCTCGCCCGGCGCCGAGGGAGGAGCTGGGGACCCGAGCGAGCGCGAGATGGAAGCAGGAAGGAAGCCCCGCTGCTGCCGGTGGAAGAATGAGACCTCCCCACAGCTGCAGGAGCAGTTTTGTTGCTGATTGTTTTTACAAGGGGTTAGGCTAGGTTGATCATTAATATTAATGTATTGGTAAATTATGCATATTATGCACTTGCATGAAGCATCCCCCAGTGATGCTTCCTGCACTGTTAGCCAGCCTCCCCCTGAGCACCAGCAGCCTGCTCACAGAATCGGTGGCTGCATGTCAAAATGTTTTATTCTATTAAGAAAACAAAACTCAGAGCAAAAATGAAAACGGTCTGGCATGGGGAGCCCACCCCTTCCTGCCTACAGAGAGCAGACTTCAGACAAGAGGGGCAAACCAACGCTGTCACCTTCCCGCCCGTGTGACAGAGTAGCCAAAGGTAGGATCCCTCTACCAGGCGGAGGGTGAAGGAAAGGGCCATCGTCTGCCCACCCACCCTCTCCCCAGGATGAACAGATCCGTAGCCCTGAGGTAGAGGCAGCAATCCTATCGCAGCCTAGATCTGGTCTTCCCTCTCTCTTTCCCACATCTCCCTCTCTGGTTCTTTTCTCACGCGATGCTTGGCTCCTTGAATTCTGCTCCTGTCTCTTGTTACTGCTTGTATGAGCCCAAATGGTATCATCATATCATTATCAAGCCATGCACCTGATTTTCTGGTACACTGTGTCCTCATCAGGAGGCAGCTCCTTGCAGCTCAGTGCTTCATTCAGTACAAGCCAGGCAAATTGTGCTGCAATGAGCAAAGCAGAACCAACTGCTAACTGTCATCTGCCACGTGCTCTCCAACACCCTGCACAGCACCACGCACGTGGGCAGACGGGCGTCTGGACTGGCCACTTCGAGCCTTCGCTCTCAAGCCACAAACACAGATTTACTGCAGTTAGCAGCGCCGGGCGAGCTGCCAGGGCTGCTCCTCCGCTGCGTGCCCCACACACCACCGCAGAGCCTCATCCCAGGGCTGTACTGCCGAGCCTGCCGAGCAGCTGGGAACAGCAAAGGGAACTCCGCTCCTTCCCCTTCCCAGCATCGCTGTGATTGTGCCCTGAGGGGCACCTGCGAGGGACCAGAACCAGGACACGCCATACGGAGAGCAAAACACCGCAGGGGCACCCCATCGGCCCCCTGACCGCGTGGGGCCACCCTGCCCCACGTCAGGGCCCTGGAGCTCCCTCCTTCCTTGACCTGCAACGAGGATGGAGGCATAGACAGAAAGGACTTCGTGGTTGAGGAGGAGCAGCCTCTCATGGGCTGTGTCAGCGCAGAGCGGGGAGGGACCGCGCCGAGAGCCACAGCTTGTCCTCCACCACTCAGCCCAAATCCCCGAGTCAGCACCAAGTGCCACACTTTGAGCACAAGCCCTTCAGCTAAGAGTCAGTCTCCAACCTCAGCGCCACGTCTCCAGATGCTTCACGCAGGTGTCTGTGGTGAAGGATATCAAGAGACGATTAACACGCAGAAAATGCAAAGAGGAAAGAGAAGACATTGTGCGGGACTGAGGCATCTAGAAGAACCTGCTTAGTCCCCAGCAGACAAGCCACCATTGACAAGCAGCCCTCCTGTTCCACCAGCTCCCATGAGCACACCTACTAGGGAGGGACAAGGACTCATGACTGTGGCCTGCAAACCCCACAGACCCCTCTCCACCAGGGTCCACAGCATGGGAATGAGACAGATGTTACACTCTGCCCGGCCAGCCACGTTTGGGGTGTTTCCTCAGCCAGAGGTTGCAGATGTTTGCCCAATTCTCTTTCAAATATCTTTTCATAGTTCTGGTCTTTACAACACTCTGTGAGAAACTGCTTCACAAGCGAATCAGGTGCTGGGTGGAAGGATGCTTTCAAGGTCATCAGGCACTTCCCAGCAGCTCTATGGAAGCTGCCCCAGGTCCCACCTCTCTTCCACACCTCCCTGGTTTCTCAGAGAGGGTGTTCAGCAGCGGCTGTTGTACCCGAGACACAGGCACACCCCCACCATCCCCAAACATCATCCTATCACCACCCACAGCCCCACCACAGCCCTGTCACTGCAGGGCAGGTACACGGACACTGACACCCATTGGGTCCCCTGGGATCACAAGGACGTGCTGGCTGAGCGGGAGACAGACAGACTGACAGCACAGAGTGAGGGGGAAGCATTGGCAGGGCCATGTGGGTTGGATGGCCAGGTGCGGTCACCCAGAGCTGAAATCCTCCAAGCACTGAGGTCTCTTGAAGGCGCCGTGGAGGATAGCTGTCCCAGCTGCCCGGCCCTGGCAGCCCAGCACAGGGATAAGAGGGGCAGAGAGCCCTGGTCCTGCCCCACGGCAAGGCCAGCGGAGCACCCCCAGCCGCGGGCTCAGACAGCCCTGCCCTCGGTCACTGGAAAGGAAGGGATGAGTCAGTGCATGAAGGCCACTCAGGCATGGGGTGGGTGGAGCAGAGCAGCAATTTCTTCCCCAGGAGATTATATTCTTTGCAGAAGTCCTTTTTATTTATTTTTTCTTATGGAGCACAGCAATTAGCTGCTCCTCAACTCCTCTGCACCTGGAGCTGCTACACGTGGGAAGGGGACGCTCGCCGATCCTCCCGCTGTGCCAGGCGGGCAGGCACGGACGGCAGCACAACTCGCAGCCAGGGCCAGGAGCTCCTCCCGGGACCAATGTGACACTGAGGGGTCAGGGCTCGACCACCCAGCCTCACCCCTCGGCCATGAGCCGCTCCCGTCCGCGCCCCAATGCCACCGCAGCCCCGAGCGCGCGTGGGTGCTCTCACCATGCCGGTGCCGCATATCGCGGCACTATCAACCGCAGCGGCAGCTGTGGCAGACAGCCGGGTACCAGTGTTGCCCCAATAGTCAGCTGCAGCCTTGGCTGGGGCGGATGGTGGCAGAGAAGCAGGAGAAGCCGAGAAGATGTTTGGGGAAGCCTTGGGTCTCCTCCCGGCTCTGTCGCACTCTCGCTGCGCAAGCTGAGATCACGCCACCCAGTTTCCGCAGCTGAACCGCAAGCGTAACTCTTTGCCAGCTACAGACAAATAGTACTTTTAGTGCTTGGGCCACTTCAAAACGCTTTCCAGGGACAGCTGTGAACCCCATCCACCTAACAGAGCCTACTGCAGGTGGTGCCAGCTCTTTGGATCTGCCTGTGGCCCGTAAAGGGGAGCAGCCCTCACCAGGCTCTGCAGGAGCTCAGTCCTACCCAGGCAGGGGTGGCCACCGTCCCCGTCCAGCTCTGCCAGGCCTCACTGTGCTGGATGCTGCCTTGCCTGGTACCAGGGTTCAGGGACAGATAAACGAATGAACGTGTTGTGAAGGCACTTGCTGAAAAGACTGTCAGAAGCAACGCTGTTCGCAAGCTGTGCTGTCCTTTGGGAAGGGGTCCGGGCTGAGGACAGCACCCGATTCACGCCGTGCCTTACACCGCGCTGTAATATTAGAGCTGGCTTTGATCAGCATCACAACAAGAGAGCGCAGCTCTCCTCCAGCGAGCATCTTCAGGCCCTGTCTCTGCTGCGAGAGAACAGAAAATCTGACAGATGTTGCCCAGGCAGGATCAGAAGGAAAGCAGAACCGTTCCAGGAAAGGTGACCTCAAGGAAAAGCTCCTCCTGTTCCTCCACACTAGCTCTCCTTACTTGGAAGGACACAGGGAGAAAGATTATTTCCTGAAGCCTTCATAGCACACGTCAGCTGCACGGAGAACTGATGGGCAGAGCACTGCCCGGGGGACTCTGCTACCCAGCAAAAGGGTAATTCAGCCGACAGAAGGGCACAGGGAAGCATCGATGCCCCCATATGCTAACAGGAGGTGCTCACCCCATGGAAGACTGCATGCCTCAGACCCAGCACAGCCGTCAGCCTGCAGCACAGACGGGGTGTTCTTGCTTTTGCATCCATCTCCTCGCAGTATATAGCGGAGCTCAGGACAATACCCGGGTGCTCGGTGCCGTCCCTCGGGCAGGTCGCTCCTTACGCATGCGTTACTCCCCAGCCGGGCAGCTCAGGAGCACATCAAGCTGCAGGGGCTGGGAGAGGGATGTCCCTGCAGCTCTGCCCTAGCTCTGGGCAGGGCTGCACACACAGCAGCACAGGTTGCCAGCCACCCCTCATCCTGCTGTGCTTCAAGGGGAAATCCTGCTTCTCAGAGTCTTCCCACCAGCACATTTCCAACCCATGTCAAGTAGTGACCGCCAGATGCTGGCCGGGTCCCTCACTGTAGAACCGGGACCTGCCGTGGGCACCCGCGCGTCTCCGTCCCTGCTGCGAGCTGCAGAGACCTTTCCCTGGGTCTGGCCCCGCTGAGGACCCCCAGGGAAGTCCTGCTGCCGGAGCCCTGCCAGGGGCAGGGGTGCCAGCACTGCCAGCGGTCCCCAGCTCCCGGGGCCGGTGCCCGCCGGCGGGGCGTGCTCCCATCTGCCTGCACGTCTCCGCAGCGAGCGGGCCGGCAGCCTGCCCGCACAGCCACGCAGGGGCCCAGCAGCCAAGGAGCACCCGCAGCCCTGGGGCTGAGCTCTTCCCTGCTTGGACCCCTGGCCCAGCACATCACAGGGAGGAAGAGCTGGGGGGGGGGAGCAGAGGTGGTCTTCCTCTGTCCCATCTGCCCAAGCCTCCAGCTCTGTCAGATTTGGCTGTCCTTCCTCATCATGCCAGACACAGCCTGTCTCGCTTCCCCCAAATCACATGGTCAGCTATCCATCCTACCTGCAGCACCCCTCATCTTATTCAAATGTCTCCCAAAACTGCGTTCCTAGTGTCTTCCTGCCAAATCCAAGTGAGCATTCGCATTTCCATCTCCTAAAACCCACTACTGACTCGCCTCCTGATGACACAGGCCACCATCCGCACAGGGGAAGGTCTCCAGAGCAAACCACTGCTCCCCTCCCTAAATCTGCAGGGGTTCAACCAACACAGTGCCCTCATGGAGATCCCACCATGTGTCTCCTTGGATGCAGCAGGGCTGCTGGTGCCACACAGGGACTCCAAAGCTGGGAGGGAGCGGGATGCTTCCAGCACTGTCTTAGCCCAGCCCGTGGCCCCTACAGTCCTCAGCCCCATGCATCTCACCCGGCCAGCAGCCTGCTCACCACCTCCACACCTTCTTCGCACCTCCAATGAGCCACATCTTGCCAGATCTAACTGGTGCCCTCATCGCTAGCAAACCAGCTCAGGCACAGCCTCCATTCCTGCCTTTGATCCTGCTGGTTCTCCAGGGCAAAGAGCTCTTCCACCGTACGCTGTGCCATTGTAGGACCAGCCCCACCATCCGGCACTTCGCTTACACATCTGACGTCCAGGCACACAGGACAGGTTCCTGTCGAATCTTGCCTTACGGGTCTGGACAGCCACGACATCAAGCAGGGGCCAGGGCACAGCCAGAGGTGCAGGCAGCCAGTGGTCGAGGGCAGGTGCCTCGGGCACTCATCCACCCGCTCATCCCCATTCCCTTTGGGAAGCAGCCAGCTCAGGGAGGCAGGAAAGGCATGCAGAGCTCTCCTTCAGCGCATTTTCCCATTGATTCACGGTAGAATCGGGAGAGGCCAGGATAAGTAGCAAAGGAGAAAATCAGTGGGGTGGGGAGGAGGAGAAACAGCTTTGAAACCCGGGGCACAGACACAGGACTGCTGGAGAACAGCAGTCGTCAGGCAGCAGCTGAGCAGGAGACCCTGTTCCTCGGCTTTTCCCTCACCTCTGCTAACTGCAAAACAAGCATAGATGCCGCTGGCTTAATTTCACGGACACAAGCCTTTGACGTGGGCACCAAAGTCAAGGCTGTATGGGTTCTATTCCAGCAGCCAAGTTGGACGCAGCAACCCTCTGCTCACACGCCACACAAACCGATTTCATTGCCTTGCAACAGCGCTTTGACTACCAAGACATTATCAGGACACGCCAGGCCTCGGTCTCATTTGCTCCTTACTCCATGGAGCACTTTACGCCCGCTTTGCACCGGCGCGCACTCCGCACATTTGGTGTGCATTTAGAGGACGGAGGGCTGGCTGCAGACTCGGAGCCCTTCCCTGGGCACGCCTCTCTTCAGCACCTCCCGTCCTGCACCGCAAGAGCAGAAACAACACAGGCTTGAGCCCTCCCATCACCCACCATGTGACAAGAGGGGAAGAGAAGGTTTGGAGAGGCGTTGGCAGTAACCAGGGGAAGAAGCAGAGCTGTTACTCGAGGGCCCAAACCAACCCAGCTGCTCGGTAACTTCAGCTGCGTGATACACACGCTGGCAGCTCAGCTCCGCGTGCACGGACGCACCCGCGACTTCACGTACGCAAGCTGGTCAGCCAGCTCTGAGGGACCCGACCTGGTGGCGCTGGTAAAGCCAGCCAAAAGATGCTTTTACTGAGTGGTGACGCAAGAGGAACACAGAAAAAAAATTGGTTTACTGCTGGCGCAAGACAAGAACTGCCATTTCCTTTCAGTACTGAAGCATGGGAAGGCTGATGGAGTTAAGCCACATTAGAATTGGATTAGGACCCCTGACACGACAGGAGAAGTGTCGTGGTTTAACCCCAGTCAGCAACTAAGCACCACGCAGCCGCTCGCTCACCTTCCCCCTTCCCGGCGGGATGGGGGAGAGAACCTGAAGAGCACAAGAAAGAAATCTCGTGGGCTGAGATAAGAAGAGGTTAATAATTGGAACAAAATAATAATGATGATAAATCGTAATGAGAAGGAAAACAACAAGAGAGGGGGAGAGAGAGGATCAAAACCCAGGAAAAAACAAAAAACCCCAAGTGATGCAGCCGCTCACCCCCCACCCACTGACGCCCAGCCAGGCCCCGAGCAGCGATCGCTGCCCCCCGGCCAAGTCCCCCCAGTTTCTGTACTGAGCAGGACGCCCTACGGGGTGGAATAGCCCTTTGGCCAGCTTGGATCAACCGTCCTGGCTGTGCCCCCTCCCAGGCCTTGTGCGCCCGGCAGAGCAGGGGACCTGAAAAGTCCTTGACCAGTGTAAGCACGGCTTAGCAACGACTAAAACATCAGTGTGATAGCAACATTATTCTCATCCTAAATCCAAAACGCAGCACTCTACCAGCTACAAGGACAAAAAATTAACTCTATCTCAGCTGAAACCAGAACAAGAAGTTGTCTGGTCTTTTGAAGCAGCAATAAATGTTTTGTCACTGAAGAAGCAAAGGAAGAGGGAGAAAAAACTGTAAATCAAAGGTAACATTTTCTTTGGGAGTTTAAAAGAATCTTTGCAGGGAACGGTGGATAATAAGGAAGGTGGAACATCTTCTAGCTAATGCAGGAGAGCTCTTGACCTGCCTGCTTCTGCTGAGGAATAAAGTGAATGAGAGCCCCAGAAGGAACATTAGATCACACTGGTTATTGGTCTTGTTAAGAAAATAAGTCCATTAAATGAACACACTTGGGCAGTGTGAACTTCCAGCAACAACGAACATGCACAGCCCTCCCCAGTGAACTCTTGCTAATGAAATAAAGCCATCAGAGGCCCCGAGTGACCACGCACCACGGCTGGGTGATGTCTTTAACGGGTCCCTGCTGGATTGCACAGGGAAGGTCTCTCAGAAGTCTGTAAAGCTGACAGCAACGAGCAGCAAACTCTCGAGTGATGCTTTTTAAATCCTGAAGTGGCTGTTTGAAAAACAAAAATACCACCAGAAAGGAGGCTGTGCTTAGCACAAATGGAAGAATTGAGCCCACAGGGCCACCCAGCACTTCTGCCTGAATCGCCTCCCCTCCCCTCCCCTGTTGCTGCGAGGTCTGCCAGCTCATCCCTGCTCCATCTCCTCCTGCCCAGATGCCAGGAATTCAACTTCAGGAAGATCTGTGAATCTCACAGACGTAGTCAGGCCTGCACGGTGCGAACAGACGATCCTGCGGCAGGAGCCGGGCTGTACCCCTCGCCGCTGCCCTGCTCACCACACGTCTCCCCGGAGAGAGCCATCCCCATCGGCAGAGCGGCCGACTGTGGCCCGGCTCAGGGTCCCCTCAGCGCACACGCGGGTTCGGGACACCCGCCATTTAACCTGTTGGAGCAGCTCACAGCAGTGTGAAGAGCACAAGAACTTACACAGAGAAGGAACAAGCAGCATTGAGTGAATACTTATTAATGTAGCTGCATAAAATCCTCCAGCCAAACCTAATTAAAAGAACAATTCACCTTCCTGATACTGGGAACAGTCGACCTCTGCTTGGAGGGAACAACCATCCCTGAAATGCCAGTTATTGCAGAACTACGTGGTGCAGAGTTTCGTTGGAGCAGGCAACAGCGGGGTGCTGGAGCAGCCAGCCCATTTCCAGACCAACGCGTGACTGCAGGGCCTCAGCACGCACGTGAAGCATCACCTTCCCAGCCGGGAGGTCCGGTACAGGCTCGGGATACGTCACCAGCATTCAGTGATGAGGCAGCACTCCCAGGGATGACCGCCTGCTATAAACAACTCCTTGGACTGACTGGAGTAACACCGTCCCCAGCTAGCTGCATTAGCCAGGCATGAGTATTCACTGCTGCTGAGCACTTAAAACATAAGGATGGATCAGGAAAATAAAACTTGTTCATGTAGTACGCATGCAGAAATTACAATATCCAGTGCCAAACCTGTGAAGATGGAGCCACCCAGAGGTCCTTCTCCTTCACTGAAAACCCCTTCTCTGCAAAGGAGCAGCTTTCTCGAGCCAAACAAATTTTTATGGTAAAGTTTGTTTTAAAACACATGAAGAAGCCTGTGCTCCTGCCCGTGATGCTCCCCTCACAGGAACCTGCACAGAAAAGGCAGAGCAAGTGGCCCCTCCCTCCCAGAATACAAGGAAAGATAGTTTTGGGGGGAAGCTGTAAAAACTCACATCATTAACAGGACTGCTTCTGGAATGTTAACGCACAAGCTTCTTACCAGCTCAGTAAAGTTATGAGCAACTTTCACAGTAAGGGAAGAGTCCCACAGGTAACCCGTGCCGCTGCTGACCTTCCAGCTACAGAATTAGCTTGGGGTACCCAACACAGGCTCCTGAAAAACACTTAACAGGAACGCCCACTGTTCAAACAAAGATAGCTTCATCATTTAAAAAGAAAAAAAAAAGGAAAGAAAGGAAAAAAAGAATGAAATCCTGTTTCACAGGATGAAACAGGTCAGATTCTCAAGGAAATTCACGTCCCTTGGAGATCCTTTCCCAACAGACACGGCCACAGCTTTGCTTGCTCAAGTGCAAGAAGAATCCCAAATTCTGCCCAGTCGAAAGAAACAGCTCTTGTTTCGTGCAACATCCAACACCTCCAAAGCAAGGACCAAACCGTGCCTCCTTCAACACTGTCTTTTCCAAACCTAGCTTTTTCAGTACTGACATCCTTGATGCCCCTCATTTCCAGACTGCAGCAGCCTCCTGCGAGAGCAGAGCTGCCCCTGGGTTAAGCCTGCCTGGATGCCGCCTGCTCCTCCTCACACTTCCAGCTGCTCCCCAGCTGAGGGAGAAATCAGGGATTTTTGAATATAAAACAATGACCATTTCACCCTTTTTTTTTTTTTTTTTAGAAATACCTTTAAACTTGAAACTTGCCATCTGTATTAGGGTTTAAATTTACTGTAACGTATAAAAATCATAGTAATTACCTTTGTGCTGCCCTCTCATCCTAATGAATTCAGGCACAGTAATCAGACCTGGGGAGAAGCAGCAACTTTTGCTTTTAAAAATCAGCTGCTTCTGAAATAAATCAAATGTGGCTAAACCCGTCTTGGGGAGGGGGTCGCAGGGGAGCGCTGAAACCTGCAGCACAGGATAAAATTAACTCCCCTTCTGGCGAGCCCTGCACGTGCCCCAGGCAAACACTGGCCCCCGACCTCCAGCCCAACCCAGGGCCTTTGAGCAGCTCCAGCTCCAGCGGCCAGCGCAGCCGAGAGCCGCTCTCCCTCCTGCTGCCTGCCCGCCATCGCCCCGCTCGCTGCTCAACGCCTGCGGTTGTCACCGCTCCTCCTCCACAAATACCAGTTGATTTCCTGAACTATTTAATGGCTATGGTGGGAAGAGACATCATTTTTAGAAGCAAAGAGACAATACGTAAGTTGCAGAGGGACACTGCAGGAGCATTCCCGGTCGCTGGCACCTTTCTCTTACCAGGTCAGCCTTGCGTGGCATCGGTAAGATAGCGACTGAGCTGCAAACTCCCTCGCAGAGGAGGAAAACATTCAAGCGTTATGGCTTCAGGGATTTGAAGTCTGGGAGACTTCCCTGTGCTTCAGCTAAGCACCCCATTTGAGCCCACGCAGGACACGGGGGTTACCCCCGCCAGCCAGGCCGCTGACACAGCCCTCCTGATGGCTGCACGAGGTGAGAAGTTAACCCTCTCCTCGTTTCCTTCTCCCTCTCACTTCTTACCTGCCCGAAGTTGAGATCTGGTGGGGCTGCCTGGGCTTGCAACCGCGCCACGACGAGCACGAGCACGGCCTTTCTGTTCCGCATCCGCGGAGCCCCTCAAGCCGAGGCAGACAAGCGCTGGAGCGGGAGCTCGGCTCTGCTGGAAGGGGCAAGGAGCAGACCTGGCCCCTCGCCCCATCGCTGCGCCCCGAGAGCAGCTCCTGCCTCGCCATCGCACAAAGCCTCTGAGCAAGCTGAGCACACCCGCGGGGGCAGGCGGGGCAGCGAGTTGGACCAACGCACCCAAAGCAGCGGCTCCGGCAGTCTGCGTATATGGATTTTTCCTCCTATTGATTAACCCGTTTGGAGTTTGTTTATTTGTAGTAGGCTGCCTTACAGCTCATTTACGGTCTCTTAATGAGGCCCCTGCAGAGTCGATGCCTCCTGCGCATTAATTACAGGCTCCAGCACAGCCCATGCTTTATGGAGCATCCTCCCACCAGTGCTCCAGCTCCACTCTGTGGTTCAACACTTGCCTCCGTGGGACAGGCTCCCGCACTGCCAAATCCCAGCCCTGGTGCAGCCAGCAGCCCGCAGCGGGACAGGAGGTGCACGTTCTCGGAGGGGGAGCAGAAATAGCTATGAAATAGCTGACCACATTGGGAAGGAATGACCATTCACAGCACATCCCTTTTATAGTAACAGGGCTGCAGAACAAGCCGCCGTCGAAGCTTCGTTGGACAACGAACAGCAATATCAAGGGAAGATTGTTTCCTTTTTCAGAGAAAGGGACCAAGATGTTCCATTTCATCTTTTTCCATATTCCAGGAGCTCAGTGCCAGCCGCTCCATCTGCAGCAGCTGGCAGAGTCTCTGTCCAGCTGTCAAAGCAGCAGCAGAAATAAACGTTGCTCCAAACAAAGGTGGTGCATGTCTAAGAGACCCTGAACCATCTCTCACTCCTGTTAGTTGTTAGAGACACAAAGGGCAAGTGGGTATCTATCATTTGCTATTTCTGGGTTAGAAAAATAAGAGTACAATACTAACAACACTAGAAAAGCCTAAAAAAATAGAAGACGACGTGAACTGAAACAAGATGCACACAGAAAGGCTAGGGTTACCAAAAGGCTAGGGTTACTAGGGTTACACGGAGCAAATAACCAAAAATTCAACTTAACATTAAGCAGTAAAAGTGAAAGCACCAAGGAAGAGTTGCTGGTTCAAATAATAATTAACCCTGAGCTCACTTCAGATTTAAAACCACAGCGCTAACAAACTACACGGAGTCACTGATCGCTTTCTACAGCTTCCCCACCTGCTCCCTTTCATCTTTAGTTTGCATTTAGAGGACAAGAGCTGTGGGACAGGAACACCACCTCTACATGTCTGGGTTGCATCTAACACTATAGGGACTTGGTGCTGTTCGAGGTCCGCAAGCATTGCTGTCACAGGAGCTAAAGCATTGCTGAGGCAGCTGCCACACAAAACCAATTTGAACTGCAAAACTACACTGTGGACGTTCATCAGTGACACGATGAAGCCATCGACAGCAATCCACCTGAAAAACGACAGAAATGGTCTGTCTGCTTTTTTGGCAGCTGGGGAGGAGGTGGTGGAAATCGCAAAGGAAGCCGCATGAACTGGCAGAGCAAGATGTGTCATTTCTCTTCCCAATAAAAAAAGGATGCACTACAACACTGGGACAGGAAGCAGCTTTCTACAGCCTCAGGAGGCACATTCCACATCTTTGAATTTGCAGGGTCGATGAAACAAGAAGCAATTCTCTTCGGTGTGGTGCAGGACAACATGGAGGCCCCACACTGGATAAATATCACGGAATCTCAAAACTCTGGTTTGGGTAACATTACTGCGCCTATGGGGAAAGTGGAAAAAAAAAATGGAATAGGAGCTCTCAGGGTTGAATACACTCACACTGGGCTTTGCATTGTAAATGCTGTGTGCAGTGCATCTTTGGGGGTACCCAGGGGTCAGCTCATGCCACTGCTGATCCACAAGTGACCAGCCTCCCCTAGGGCTAAGCAGGGCCCACGCTCCAACACAATTTGCAGTGAAAGCACATGTCACAGGACAGGAACGATGCCAATTTGCCTCACTTGCACAACTCTGGCAGCTGGACAACTCTCCGCATAAGCAGGAGGCCAATGTACCTCATGCTTCAGTGCCACTTCACAACGCACCGAAAGCTGCTTGTCCTGACCCTAATTCATTGCTGAACCAGTGTTGCAAACACCTCACATATTACATTTCATTAGCTTGCAGTAATGTGTACTTACACACACACACACAATCTCTCTTTTGCTTTCAGATCACTATATTCATCTTAGGTGGAAGAAGGGGTAGTGTTATCATAGCCATAGCTGGCCTAAGGCTACGTAAGAGCAAGAACATGTTCCTTCTATTACGTTACCACTTTCCTTTTATACCCTCCTTCCTACTGACTTCAACGGGAATAACAGCACTGTTTTCCCTCCCAAATTTATAACCCCCCCTTGCAAACATCCAACACACGTTGCTTCATGTGTGCCAGCTTCCCTTTCCCCTCAAAGTGTGCAATGAGGTCATATAATGGACTTGAATTCTGAACACCTCAACCTGTATTTAGCTGAAAGTTCGCTGCTTCTGTTTCATATCTAACAAAGGGACTGTGTCCCCAAAGGCCTGTTTCTTCCCCACCTATTTTGTGGGTCTAATAAGAGATACTACCTCTCCCTATTACGACCTTGCAAAAAGAAAAAAAGCACAATGAAGTACAATTATATTCTCTTTTCTCAGTTGCTAAAAGTGTAGTTCATTATGGGAACCTGACTATTACACACTTTGGAAGTCAATTTTTAGTTATTGTTTTTGAGATTTAACAAAGACACACTCAAATTAACCTATCCATCAAACAAGTGGGAGGATTGCCAGGACAGCCTGCAAAGCACTGACACGGCCTGGCCAGCCCGGTCTGCAGCCACAGAGCACTGTTCCTCTCTCCCTTCCAGACAAGCGGGTCCCCAGGCTCCACGCTACCTTCGCTACTTCCTACGTACAGCAGTGACTGGCGTTCTGCTCCAAAGCAGCAGAACCAGTCATCAGGTTGGTGCAAAGAGCCAACAAACTGAAAAGGCATCTTTCATCAAAGCTGCGACCAGTCATTAGAAATGATTTATCCAATTGCAACTGCAAAGACAGCACTGCCTGTGGATACAAAGACAGCAAGAGGAGAGCACAGTCAAACTACTGTACAAAAGATCTCAAGGGTGTTAAGGACAAGAAAGCATGGAAAGAAAGATTTAAGAACAAAACACTTGCCAAATCAGAGCAACCTCCCCTAAGGGCCTGTGGTCAATACGGAGTGCATTTAAAATGGACAACTCAAGACACCAGAGGAATGGAGTGCAGAGCCCTCGAGGAAAGGGAGGAAACAGCACCGAGCAGTAGATGAGGGCTTCTGACAGCCGATTCCTGTGGCAAGTTCCTGATTATCTGGAAACGCTTCATCACATACCTCCTTCCTAGAACACGCTGTGTGTTGTGCCATGCCACGCCATGTACCGTTTTACTATGAGTTGTCCTTGGATGTCACAGATACCATTGTGGTGTTACTTCTGGGGACACTGGACATCCCGATGAGAGAGAGAGGGCAGTGTGACTGTACCATAAGCTTTGGCTAAATAACTAAAAAACTATTCGTACAGATGTTTTCTGTAGGCAAGGCTCTCTTGAGATTTATTTTGAACTATAAAAGACTAACAAACAGCGTTATCTTGGTACACATGTGTACAGACAAATTCCTGAAGGAGTCCAACAGCCGAGAAAGTAACAAGCGAGTGGTAGGACTAAGTCCCTGTACAGCTCTGAACGAGCACCACAAGTTTTCTTACAGCATACCTGTGGGAAATGGGGAGAAAGAAGAGACTGTCACCAGTGAAAATACGCAAGATTTCCCATTATAACAAAACAGAGGATCCAGTTCATGTGGAAGTCTGACCTTTTATCTCATGCTGGCTCTCTTCTTCAAGACCTGGGTGACTATTGTCCCATAATTCTATTTATTGTTACCAAACTGTTAACTTTCTTTTACATCAGGCTAAACAGTGTCAGCAGTAAATACAAAAGGCTTTAACAGAATGGGAGGAATAATAAGATACCACAGTATTACGGGTATGAAATGGGAGGAATTTTGCTGTGGCTTTGAGTCATCCTCCACAACAGATCATTGCAATAAATCACAGTAAGCAGCATAAGCATCCAACACAGTTTTGAAACAGTTGTGGTTACATCCCTGTAATGCAAGCCTAGGAAAAGCAGAAATCCTTATTCACAGCCTGGGTTCAGCCTGTCAAAAGCTGCAGTGACCAGTCATGTGGGCTTACACTCCTCGCTCAGCAGACATCAAATCAGAGCAGCAAAGGCTTCAAGTGTAAACCACAGATGCTCTCCAAACAGGGCGTCACCTCCAGCCCAGGAAGATGGAAGGGACCAGGGATCTAGAGGTCAGCTGAGTAGAGAATGAGGAGACGCTGCAGAAGAGCTAGGGAAAAAACCAAGGTGTCCAAAGTAGCCACGTGACAATACTCAAACTCCTCCAATAATTCTGGTCTCCTCACAAAGTTAGGAATCCTGCTGGGTTTTCCACATCTGCTTCTACAGCGGAAAGAGGAGTCAGCTTCAGAAACAGACTTTAGGAAGCTGGCAAGGTTGGAGAAGATGTGGAGAAAGAGTTATTTTAAAAAGCTGTTTGTTTCCAGGCGAGCATTTTGCTTAGTCCACCTGCATGCCCTCAGGAAGTTCTACCACTACAGGAGCGCAGTCGTCAGGCTCTGCCTCGAAGTCCCATTTAAATTTCTTCGTTAGGTGAGCCTTGAATTTTTCAGCCTTTTTCCTTAGGGTCCCATCAACAGCAGCACTGCACGTGTAGGAAAAAAACACCTAAAAGAACAGAGTAGAGGTCGGTAAGATCTCAGCCACGGCACAAGCTGTGCATCTCTTTCCTACAAAGACGACATCAACAGGGTGTGCCAGGAAAAGTTCCAGGTTACGCCACTGGTAAGGGATCTACCACCCTGGGAACCACTCCAGCTTTGGGGCTACCTAGACAAAGCCTACGCTTCTCCTCTCATCCCACAGCCGAGACAGACATCCTGCCTTCACTCCACACGGAGTCAGCATTAGAAATATTTGCACTAAGGTAATAACTTTGTATCAAGCAGGAGTATATATGTAATTAAATACGTACTATGGAATTCTGAAATACACTTAAGTGTGAGCAAAGAAAAATGTCTGAGCAGAAGGGGGGGGGGGGGGGGGGGGGGGAGAGGACTATCAGTTTTCATTTGCCACATAGCCAATTTTACAGCATGTGTCAAAAAGGCCAACAGGTAATTATACCCATCTTTTTCGTGGTTGGATGGACCGGGAGATCCCCCAAAGTGTTTTTGTAATATGGTTACAGTGGAACCATAGGATACAGCGGAAACTTAATAAAATTACCTTGAAGGTAAGAGAGGAATGGGAGCTCTCTGGAAAAAGTCGTTATTCCCAGCACAGCCTTTCCCTTGAGCACAGGGCACTGAAATCTAGACTAACGTCTAAGGGTGGCTCCCCTCCATCATCCAAACACACACAAATCTGTTAACTTTTCACAAATTCACAGCTTCTGTTAGCACTTTGAGAGTTAAAGCGCCTGTGGATGATTAAACAGGGCATTTAGCCTCAGAGCCCATCTCTCACCAGCCTGCTTCTGCTCCTGTTCTGAACTCGTGATCCAGAATTCATTTCCATAGGAAGAAACTTATATTTCAAAGCCAAAGAAAAAAGTCATTGCACGATGGAAGTGAAGGGAAAGCCCTCTGGGGAAAAAGCAGGCTCTTATTTGGAAGAGACCTACTGACAGCTGGATAAAACACTGACAATGAACAGCAAAGTTTGTTGCTTTGTTTGTGATCATTTGCCTTTTCCTTGTTCATTCTACCATGAAATTGCCTCTTTATAACAGAAGTCTCTTACACAGCAAGACTGCTATTACAAAAAAAAAAAAAAAAAAAAAAGAAAAAGATTATACTTCCCACTTCTCAATGAATTGCACATTAAATTAGTTATTTAATCAGTGGTTTTTTCTTTAAACATTGTTAGGGCTGCATATTCAATGGAGGTTGTGCTGTACTCTTCTTGCCTCAGACCAAACTACAAAAATTCAAAAATTCAAAGCTGAGCAAAAGCTAACACAGATAATGCACTCCCCCGACACAGACCATTTTGCACTTCTTCCGATCCACCTGCCCACATCCAGTTAAGACTGTTAATTCTGACGGCTGTGTACGTCAAGTGACTGGGTAAGGCAAGTCCCAGAGCTTCCCTGGCACTATTTCAGCGCATCAGGGAAATCCCACAGGAGCAGAGAAATGGAGAACTTTTAGCAAGGAGAGGCTCAGTTCAACCACAAGGTAAATTTCTTCTTTGTTATTAGGAATCTGGTGACTCCTGCTAGGGCTTAACAGTGATCACTGAAGCCAGTATAGCTACCTAAAGGCATCAGCTTCTACTGCTTAAGTGAAAAACCCAGATTGATGAAATCCAAGGGCATACAAGACTCAGGTATCCAAAACGGAAAGACAACCAGCAAGACAGGGTGCTTCCAAAATTCCCATCAGATGGAAAGAATGGCTGGTTGACACGTTCTTTGTGCTGCTGTAAATTGACAGTGCAAAGTGTTGCTCTGCGAGCGTGCTGCAAATAGAGCTAGGTTTTCCAGTCCTGTAATGGGATGGAAAAAAAACACTGACAAAAATAAAATAAAAATTTAAAAAATTGGGACTTTTATGAATCCAAATTCTGAAAAAGTGAAGAAAGTCACTTGACTAAAGCAATGTTTCCCACAACATTTTACGCAGCAAATTAAAATCAAACACCTCCCCCCTCCTCAAATCTACAGCAAGAACTTGGAGTTACAAGTAGAGAAATGCAACCACTCCCCGAGAAAGGAGAAGGCACCACCAATTTGCATCAAGCACCTGCAACATAACTTACTACTGTTTCTGCTGGGATTAAGTTTGCATTGCTGAGCTTCACCAGGGTATTTGGTTTTGGCTTTTTTTTTGTTTTTTTCCTTCTTTTTTTTTTAAACCAAGTTTTGCTTAGTCTGTTTGCTGAGCTGTTAGCATGGTTACAATCAGCAGGAGTAACTGGTTTTACTAGTGCTGAATGACAGATTTGTCCAGGCCTGTCTCAGTAGAAGCAGTGTTTTCTGCATTTTGGACTAACCACAAATTCCCTCTGGATAAGAACTTTATTATAGGAAATCTTCCGCTTTGCTTAAGGCTTACAGGAATGAAAAAGCTTCTTAAATACTATCAGTGCCCTAAGCTCAATAAGGTTTCACTGCAACTTCTCTGCCTACTAAGCATACCATTCAAGCTGACCAAAAATCAGCATCATCAGTCTTTTACGCCAAAGTTTTGGGGTTTTTTTAATAAGAATGAATGGCATTTGGGAAAAAATAAACAAACAGACATCATCTTGCACTTGCTCAGCCTCTCATAGCTGTTCAGCTTAATGTAGTCAAAGGCCTTAAAAATTTTTAGAAAAAGTATGCTGGTACAGTCCAGTTGCATCAGATGCGCCACTCCAGAACTCTAAAACCATGCCACTGCAGCAGGCTGCTTTCAGCACTATTTGCAAGGAAAACGTAATAAAAAAAGACACAGTCCCCATTCTCTGTCGCAGCCACCTTCATTAGCCTTTCTCCTCATGGCCTCTCTACATTCGGACTAACTCAATTTTATAGTGTATTGGACTCTTCGAAGCATAGCTTGAGCAGATCAAACTCTGAGATGACAAGAAAACAGCATTTCTTTGTAAATAACACAGGGAAAAAGTAAAAGAAAATATGTGTGTGCTTCAATAGGTTCACGATCTCCCACGCAGCCCAAGAGTAGCTTAATTACTTTTGCAGCTTCTCCCCGAATTTGCTCTAATGTCCTGTATGCCCTCTCCTCCCCCTCCCATTTTTCAAGAGATAGCTGCAAACGTACCTGTAAGGTGCTGGTTAAAAAGTTGTCCTGGGAGACAATGTCCACAAAAAAATCAGCTGGTATTTCACTGAGCTGGTGATACAGCACAGAAATGAGATTGATGTAAAGGTCTTGATACTTCCCTATGGCATTTTCAGATCGGCAGAGGATGTTCAAGAGTCTTTTCCAGTGCTCAAATGCATCATATACATTCCCAATCAGGAAGCAGATGAAAGCAAACTGCAACTCAGCTGCACATATTCAGCAAAGGAAAACAAAATAAAACACACATAAGACTAAAAATATGTCCAAGGTACATGTCCTCTCTAAAACTCTGTAAATGATTGCATAAAACTCTGGGTTTGCCTTCCGCACATGCAGTCTGCCCTTCCAGCGATTCTGCTAGTAGCAATCAATACTCCAAACACGTGACTATTTCCTAATGCTCTGCTCTTCAGCTGGATAAAAAGCAAAGCATAATCAGGCAGGTCCACCTGTAACTGCACTTATCATCTTTGGAGAGTGACTTTACAGGGAATCAGAGTAAACAGCCACCACCAAGGGCTTCCACTGTCATCCGTGTTCTCAAAATGACACCCAAATAAGAAGTCAGACATTGCTGTTATTCTGCAAGCATTCACTCTGCCTGCGCCTGGGTTTCCAGAGCCACACAGGAGTGCAAATGCTGCTGCCCTTGAACGCAAGGGCTGTGGGAACACTGGGAGAGGCGAGCAGTACATTAAGAGATGTTTTTTCCTCATTGAATTAAGAGCCGGGGTTCGTCTCACTGGATGCTTAGCATCAGCTATTCTGCTAGAATGATGGCGTCACCATTTCCTAAGGCAATTCATTTTTTGTATATCCTAGAGTTGCCTTTGATAATTTTGATAAAGGATAAATTGTATAACATTAATATAGACAAATGGAAAAAGGGAGAAACAAAGGCTTATTCCAAACCTCAGGAGCCGCAAGGCTCCAGCTCAGCTGGGTTCCCAAGCCCTCCCTCCATCCTGCCCCGAAACAAAACCACACTCCAGGACCTCCACAAGTTTGATATTTATTTGTATCACAAGTTGCCAAAAAAGGCTGGCAAGCAATTGAGACCCTGTGACCGGGAGCCGCAGCCCTCGCTGTGGATGTCTCCTGCAGCAGGGCTGGCAAACCCCAAATGCTGCCACAGAGAGCTGCCAGCAGCACACAGCAGAGCTGCCACCGCTCCAGCCAGGGAGGGGACCGGCTGCAGCCTCGGGAACTGCCTGCTGGGAGACCTGATACCACCTCACCACCGAAATGGGAACAAGAATCTGAAAATGATGATGTTCAGCCCCATGTAAAGCTCCCAGGACTGCGTAAGCTCTGTCCTCAGAGGTTCACTTAACAGGCAAATTGCCAGGCTGGTGCCAGCTGACAGGCCCCCTTGGCACGCCATGCAGCGCGCGGCCACCTGCGATTGCTGCTTTTGATCTCATTTGAGGCAATCTGGGCTCCGAGCGCAGCACCCAGGAGCGGGAGACGCAAACGTGGCAGGCTGGCAGCCCCGGACACCGAGCACCGCGTCCTCACACCGGTGCAACTGGAACAGGCCCTCCAGCTGCTAAAAACTCCACAAACTTCTGTCCTGTGGAGTCACGCAATTAAGAGAGATGCCTCAGGGCGCCAGGGAACAGGGCCAACAGAACAGGCGCTGGCTTCGTCCCGGGGCTCTCGTTTTACGGAGAAATGACTTTATTCTCCCAACGCCCCGAGGACTCCCCGGGGCGACAGGCGGTACTCACCAAGCAGATCCAGAGGCTGGCTGGCGTACCGCTGGTCAATCACCTTCTCCAGGGCGTAGCTGAGGTCCATGCTGTGCCTGGTTATCTCCTCCGGAGTAGCACCGTTGGGGTACATCTGCTTCGGCAGCTCCGTGAACCTGATCTCGGTGCCGGCTTTCGGCTTCATCTGGGGCAGCCGCGCCATGCCCTCGGCGTAGCTCCGGCACTCGGCGTCGAAGGGGGGCAAGCGCTGCTCGGCCCGGTCTCTGGTGTGCCGCCCGGCCGCGACCGGCAGCACCTCCGCGAAGGCGCAGATCCGCCCGCTCTCCGGCTGCAGCTTCTTCATCGCCGCTTCGCTGATGAGGCTGGTGAGGGAGACCCACTTCTTCAGGGTCTCGTAGGGGTAGGGCCCGAGGAACCGGTCCATCTCCTGCAGGTTCTCCCTGAAGGCCGCGGCCTCCCCCGCGGCCGGGGCGGCCAGGCCCACCGCCTCGCTGGCGGCGTCCCACCGCAGCACCCGCACCTCCCGCCGCTGCAGGCTGAGGAAGAAGCCGGTGCGCGGGCCCGTCTCCCGGCCGCCGCCCGCCCGCCCCGCGCTGCAGTGCAGGAAGTGGACGCCCGGCGGGATCATCTTGACGCCGCGGAACCTGGGGCCCACGGCCCAGGTGCTGTAGTCGATGCCGAACTCCGTGCCCTCGGGCACGCCCAGCACCACGACCGCGGCGCCCTCGAAGAAGAGCTGCCTGGCCAGCTCGGGCTCCAGCCGCGGGCCCGCCATGGCCCGGCCGCGGGCAGCGCAGGACAGCGCGGGCCGTTACCGGCACGGCCGGCGCCCCTCACGGCCCGGAACCGCCACCGCGCCTGCCCGGTCCTCCCCGAAGAGCGCCCGGGCGGCGCAGCCGTTCCGGGCGCGACCGTTCCGGGCACGGCGGTTCCGGGCGCGGCCGCCTCCCGCCCGCGGCCGGCAGGGAGAGCCGCCGCCGCCGCCCCGCCCCGGCCGGGCCCCCGCTGGGCTCCCCGGGCGCGCACGGCAGGCGGTCCCACGCCCCCCCCCCCGCTGATGCCCGCTGGCTCCCAAGACCCCAAACCCGGCAGCTGCTGCCCCTTGCCCTCCCGGGGCCCTCCGGGGCTGGCGGCCGCTCCGCTCAGACCCGACGCCCCCAAAGGCGGTCTGGCTGCCCCCGACCGCCCCAGCTGGCAGCCATTCCCCTGGGGCCCCCCCTCCTCCCGGCCGAGGACTGAGAGCCCTGCCGCAGGGCAGACAGACAGGAGCCCCGCAGCGGGACAGACGGACCGAGAGCCCCGCAGCGGAACGGGCACCCGGAGAGCGGCGCAGCGGGACAGGGCCGCGGGACCCCCACAGCGCCGCGTCCTCGTCCCGGGGCCGCAGGGCAGCTGCCGCCCCGCAGCCGCCTTCGCTGCCCCACGCACACCAGGGCCGGCAGCCGCGGCGCGGAGCCGCTCCCAGCTGCGCCGGCCGCCGCCCCAACCCGCGGCCCCTTCGCCTCGGACGGAGCCCGGTGTTCCCGCGTGCGGACCCCGAGGGCAAGGTCCCCCCTCGGCTTCTCCGTCCTCCTGGCAGGAAAGAGTCCGCTGAGGCCCCAAGCTGGTTTAGCATCAAACACATTTATTTCACTTTTATTGAATACAAGAACAGTGAGCACACACGCATACACCACCGAGCACTGAAAATGAGTGTGACCGAAGGGGGGAGAGGGAGAACAAGGGAAGAGAAAAGGAGAGTTAGTGAAGGAACAACAGAGCGTTGCAGCTGGTTGGTAAGGTGCTTCTCAAATAAAAATAAATATTACTATTATTGTTACTGTTATTATTACTCATGCAATCGCAGGCCAGGTTTGGAATGAAATTGTGGGATCGGGTAAAAACAGGCACTCATGTCTCCCACCCCATTCAACAGAAAGGCCCCTGGAAGAAAACAAGCAGTGATCAGCTATGTGAGACGGAGCCAGGCGATGGGCAGGCCGGGGGAGCTGAGCCCACGGGGGCCTCAGCTGTGGCTGAGCATCAGAAACCCACACCTCGCCAGGCGAACAAGCAGAGAGCTTTTTTCTTTCCTTTTTTGCTTTCTTCTTTTAAGTTTTTAAACACTGTCACCCATTAAACACGCTGCGGAAGCCATGGACTGGATCTGCTCACTCCAAACATAACTCATCTCAGTCCAAGCGCACGTCAAGTCTAACTCTGTAAGGCCACCGATTTTAACAGTAACCTTCGATTTTACAGCTGTACACAATGTCAAAAGCAACAAGTATCTAGTTTCACAGTAGCCTCTGGTGGGTTGTAAAGGTGTCAAAGCCAGGTGGGCTCCTCTGAGCATGGAACACGCGGTGTGCTGGTGAACACCAGCGCCGCGTGCGGACCACAGGTCCTCCGCCACCCCGCCTCTCTCTCTGAAAGCACCACCGCTGATTACAGCTGGTTTGGGTGTATTGAAAAAAGAAAAGAGAGAAAAGTAGCCTCTTTGCAACTGCCTTAACTCTTTTTTGGTTGGGGGTATGCTCTCTAAAGGTAGCTGAAAGTGCTCGGATGGAAGCTGGGAGACCCTCACGACCTGGCAGCGCTGGCGCCAGCCAGCAGCTCCGCTTCCCAAGCAGCCTGTGCTCACGCCTGTCATGCTTGCAGGAGAAACCTCTCTGCCAAAAGGAGAACAGACTTCACGGGGACACGCTAGCAAGCAACTGGTGAACCGTGGCTGCCAGAGAGCAGGGTCTCTCCCAGGACAGCGAAGGCAGTGAGCGGAGTCTGCCCACAACGTCCTCACGGCGCAGGCTCTCCTGCTCGCTGTCATCCTCCGAGCCGTTGCAGGACCTGGCAAAATGCCCCTACTTCTGGGCACAGTCTGTGTGAGGGGTGGGAGACTAAAGGCAAAATGGTGCAGAATCGTGGGCCCTTCTGTTTCCGCAGGAGCTAGAGAGGATTCCAAGAAGGAAACCTGTTTATTTCCTTTCCTTTCCTTTTCTTTCCTTTCTGATTTTGGTTCCAAGTCCACCCTAACTGCCTGGTTCACAGTGTACGAGGCCCTGCGCTTGGCCCGTGATCCCCTTCCAAAGGCAGCCGCAGAGGAAGCCTGTGGCTAAAGGCCGAGCTGGGATGAGTTGGGGAAGGCAGCTCCACTGACATCTCCTCGACATGCGCCTTCTTACGCAGAGGGCCTGGCCTCTCTCGGCCAGCCTGGGATGCCGGGGACACTCTGCAGTGACAGAGACAGCAAGGTCTCTCCGCAGCCCATCCCCAGGCGGGCTGGGGTAAGGATTGCCATCGTCCCGCCCTTGCTGTCACCGGCCCGCAGCGCCTCGGGCAGCCCTTGCCATCCCAACCCAGGCAGCGGGGGAGGCAGGGCAGAAGCAACCCCTCTGCCTTCGACCCTACTACAAAGCTCGAGTAACTTCATTACTGGGATCCGCAAACAAAGCAAAACCACCCCAACCACCGGCACAGCTCAGCGGGCTGGAGAGGAGCGATGAACGCAGTCCTGGGGCTGCCACCTTGCCCCCAGCTGACTCCCGTGGCCCTGGGTGGGGGCCAGGGAGACAACGCTGCCTACAGCTGCCGGAGCCGCAGCCCCAACCGCTTTCCCTGCCCCTCCAAGTCACCACTGACCCTCCAAATCCAACCACCATACACTGCAGACCAGCCGGCGGGACACCTCCCGTCTCTCGCCCTCTCCCCTTCCCCCCCGAAACAGCAGCGGCTGAAACCTTCCCCGTTCTCTTCTTGCAGGACTGAGTCCCACGTGTGATCTAAGAGTCTCAAAATACACCAACCACAGTCAATCAAAGAGTTAATAATTTTAAAATGTTGTCATCATATTTACCAGCACTGTTGAATTATTTCAGTATTGTTCCCTCCCTCCCCCCTCGTTATATATAATAATATACATAACTTAAATGCACATCCATATGAAACCCCTACAGGCTGCTTTTTTATAAATGAGAAACCATATACATATCATTTGTTTTGTTTGAAATGAAATCCATTCTTAAATACCTTCAGAGAACAAGAGGTTGGACAAGTGCACAGAGAAGAAGATAAGGAATGGAAGGGGAAGAGTTAACAGAACCCCAAAAGATGCAAAAGAACCGGCATGGAATGAGGAGAAGGGCGAAATCACACTTGTGAATCGGAAAATAACTCTAAGGTAATAAAGTCAATGTTTTTCTCTCTTCTTTCCAGAGGTGGGGAATGGTTTTGCTTCTGCTTGTGGTTTTTTATTTAAGTTTGCTTATTTCTTGCTTTGTTGCAAAGCAGTTTTCCTTTCCATTCAGTGTACAACAAATGAACTCATGATTGTGTATCCTTTAATGTAACATGCAAGATGGTGGTTTATTGTGTTGTTAACAATATCATTGTTATTGTTACGATTTTTTAAATCTTATTTTATCACCAATCTAGTAAATTCTTCAATTTATCTGCAAAGAGGGTTGGCTTTGTTTGTTGGTGGTGGTGTTTGCTATTCACTTCCAGCATATAGCAGCAGTGCAAGGATGCATTTTGTTTCCTGTTTTTTTATATATATATATATATGTATGTATGTATATATATATATAATATATTTGCTATTCCTTTTTTAAAAATTTTTGTCTCTCGCCATGAACATTGCAGCCAGGATGTCTATGTCTTGCTGACAAATCCAGCATGAAGGCTCCTTCTCCGCTGTTCTCCAGGTTTGAATAGAGATGCCCACTTCCATGAACATGTTGGTCAAGATTCCTGTACAAGGCAGATGGAAATGACCAGTCATGGGGTGCCGATTTCTTCGACTATAAAAGGGCTCCTCTTTGTATGAGGGCACCAGACAGCAAATTCGCAAACACTTGGGGCCACAGTTTGCACTTAATTACCAGGACCTCTGGTAATTAGCAGGAACCCTTAATTCACTGGGCTGGTGTTGGTGTATGGGGGTCACTGCAACGGTGAGCCACTGCTCCCTTACTTGAAGCCATTCAATTAAAATCGGGTGGCTCCCTAAGCGATGCAGAAGTGTCTGGGCTTGCTTGTTTGTACCGTGCAATAGGAGGCAAGATTAGGCAGATGCAAGAGCCTCTTCTGACCTTGCAAGCTGCAACGGAGCCGGTCGCTTTTCCAAGCTGAAAAGCTGCCAATCAAAATCTTCACGTGATAAAGAAACACAAAATCACATTTCCAAAGAGGCCTCTCCAAATGCACCTGCAGCCTGCCTGGTGACAGAGCTCCTCATACATTTTTTCAGCAGTGAAGCTGCCTTCAAAAGCTCCCCCTCTCCTTTCCACCACCCTCCTCTGCCCCTCAGCTGCTCTGCCACAGAGGTCTGTTGGGCTGTGCCGCCACCGAAGAGCTGCAGCAACCGGCTGACGGGCGAGCAACGGGGCCGGGGGGGGGGGTTAGAGTGGGGCAGGACTCCTCAAGCCAGCTTTGCCCTGAAGAAAAATGTCTGGGGCTGTGACTGCTTTGAGACATCTGCGGGGAGGTGCAAACCTTGTGTGCTGCTGCCTGCACCTGCGTCTGTATAAAAAGAGAACCCGGGGATCCGAATGGGACTGAAGAAGCCTCTTTTTTTTTGCAAACACGGGTCTGATACTTCGCACTGGCTTTGCAGAGCCTGTAGCCAAGTTTCTCAGCCCATCCACAAAACTGGGATCACCTCGGTCCCTCCCCGCCCCAGAGGGACAAGCAGATCCTTTCTTCTTTACCTGCAAATGACTCTGGCCCCTCTGCTGAGCAGGACAGCAAGGTGACATCTGCAGAATTGCTTCTGGTGGCGTGACACCGGCTTTCTAACCACAGCCAGGTGGCCATGCCCGGAGCCACCATCACGCTGGAACTGCAGGCCGAGAGCTGCCACTCCTAGTGCCAAGGAGCAGCAACGGCTACCGGCAGCGGCAGCCGGTGGGGATCAGAGACACTTGCCCGGTTACATCCACCCCTTACGCAGCAGGTATAAATCATACCTGGTAACTTCTCCACCTACCTGAGGCTTCTTGTCCCTTTCCTCTGGAGAAGGTTCTGTTTCTCTGTATACCACAGCTTTGGTTACCAGCATGTCAGGATGCTGTAGTTTTGCCTCTTTGATTGCTAAAGCCAGTGCCTAGAAACCAGAAGGATGAAAGCATTTATTGTCACTTCCCTGAACTCTGGCACGGGTCTCTCAGACAGACAGAACCAGCGGACAGAAAGCAGCCGGAGCTGAGTGGGATTCCAGGAGGACAGGGATGCAGAGGTTCAAAGCTGAACCCACAGCAGCCTCGCAGAAGAGGCTGGAGCCCACCGCTGCCGGGGGATTCGTACACCGTTGGGATGCCTCATGCACTGCCCTTCTCTTGCTGGTTTTTTCTGTAGAGATGCGCTATGTCCCAGGCTCCCTGCTGAAACCCAAACAAAGGAACAGCAGCAATTCTCTGTGCAGCAAAACCCTAGAAAAATCTACAATAATAATCTAATTAAATTTATTATCATAATTCTAAAAAAAGAAAAAAATTACTTTAGACTCTTTTAAATGCTTTAGCTCTTTAATTTTTCTTTTTAAGGAACAAATCCCAAAGGGCTAGGTCACAGGAAAATGACCCTGCAGCCCTGGAGATTTGTGTCAATCTGTGTTATTTCGTCATAAAAGTTTGTCACTTTTTGTTCCTCTGTCACGGAGGCAGATGCAAAACACCATCACTTGGAGTGAGTCAGACTGTAGTGAAACTGTGCAGGAAAGAGAGGAAGAACCTGGGTCACTGGAGTATTTCAACAGAGAAAGGGCAACTGGAAACGTGTTTTAAGAAAATAAAAAGGTGATCCCATCACCGGGCTCTGTGCTGGGATGTAACCTTTACCGCTGCTTCACTGCTGATGGGAGCTGGGCTGGGGCTTCACGAGGGTGCCACTGCACCCCACGGGGACCTGACCTGCCAGACAGAGCTGGTAGGTTTGGGGCCTAAGGGGTCAGGTTTTGTAAAGAAGGAGTAAACAGATACGAGCCAGAACCAGAAGCATGCGGTGCTGCAGCCGGGGCAACCAGAGCCAGGCAAAGCCAGGGTGTCCCGCTCCTACCTGGTCCTGGTCCACATCTTCGTCTCCCGTGATAATGATGCGCTTCTCTATTCGGGTCTCTGAAAACCCTCCTTTCACAGTCTGCACGACAAGAAGGAAAGCACTCACCCACAGCCATCCGACAAGCCAGCTCCTGGCGGTTGTAGCTCTGCCCACGGGAGGAGGGACAACGCCAGCATCACCTTAGGAACTGCCCCCGTAATTTAGTGCATCTCCCACTACCCTTGAGTTGGTGTTGCACCACTCCAGCTCTAATAAACCCAATACACCCCAGCAAACACAGCTCCCATAGCTGACACAAGGCGAGATGCTCCAGCACTCGTGCTGTGGGCTTCTCGGGCCAGGGGGACCTGGGGTCTGGCTCTAGGTGCGTCTGGGAACGCTCACCCCAGCTGCACGGGCAGGGACTCGCACGCATGCTGCCAGCAGCCTAATTCAGAGTCCGTTCCACCCCTGCAGCTGGCTTCAGGAGGTCGGCGACACTGCATGCCGCTCTTCCTTCTCGCCCCAATGACTCCCTGCCCTCCCAGTCTACCAACGAGTAGAGGTGGGCACGGCATGTGTTCACAGTCCTCGTGGGTGGTACGCAGGTGACGAACACCCAACGCCTGGCTGTCCTAGCCTGCAGTCCCCCGTGGCCATGCCTGGCTGGAGGGGACGGGCAGCGCAGCAGGGCTGAACCGGGCACGGGGCGCTCAGAGCGGGGCGTGGGCCGCTGTGCTGGCTCGCCACCCCCCAAGGGACAGCATACACTTTTTTGGCTTGCAAGGAGGAGAGGGGCATTTTCTGCTGGACCAATGACAGCATAAATCCACCCAGCCTCAAATCCCAGTGGCCTGCATCAAGAACCCCCCGGCTGCCCCCTTTGGAGCTGCTCTTACCTTGGTAACATGGGTAGTGGTGGAAGTGGAGAGGGTTTCCGCAGTGGCACTGAATATGCTGGTGAGCACTTCCTTCCCAGCAGAGCCGCTGGTGATCTGCGGGACAGAGAGCAGCGGTGTCAGCGGGGCTGCCCCAGCGCTGGCTCCCGAAGAGCTGGGACCTTCCCACCGGCATGCACCCACTCAGCCAAGCACAGGAAGGGAGAGCATGGCAAGGGAAAAAAAGACACCGCACTGTGCTTCCAACTGGACCTAGGGTTTTTTTGAGGGGTCAGGGAGAGGTTTCGACAGCTACCCCAAGCCCAGAGCTGCAGGAAAGGGCCTCTGCAGCGGGGAGATGATTTCACAGCTGCGTTCTGCCCTTCCCCATCCATCCGCAGGGCCACCCTAAGCGCAGAGCTCTCAGGCTGCCTCTAGCTTCGTCCATCCTACTTTGCGTGGCAAGGGCTGGGAAGGCTGCACTGGTGCCCCAGCCACAGCGCCAGGCACGTTCTCCCTGCTGCCAAAGTGACGAGCCTGGAGCAGCATGAGGCGTTTGGCCAGGCTTGGCTCCACCAAAACAAGGCAATCGAGTAGGAAAACACTCTACACAGGAAGGCCTGCTGCTGGGCAGGGTTGTTGATGGCCATCACCTCCACTGGGAGTCAGGAGACTTCGAGTGTGGCCTTGGGTGGCCAGGCAGGACACCCAGGGCTAAGGGTATCTCAGCCCGCTATGAGACTTCACCAGGGACGGGACTATTTTTTAGGAATTACCCTCCTCCAGCGCACGCTCAAGGTGCATCTGGCACAGGAGAAAGGCCACGGGCAGGGGGTCCCCTGCCATCTCACTCCCCAACCTTCTGAGCATCCTTCTGCTCTTCCCAGTACCAATACACCAGCCCAGGGTGCCAGTGCTGGGAAGACAGGAGGGGGCCCTGTGGGACCAACCCCAGCCAGCCCCCAGCCCCGCAGGGCTGCATCCCTCCCTCCCCGCCACTTGGCCTGGCCGGGGGCACCAGGTCCCCCCCTCACCGGTGAGAGGGAGCGGAGGTCTGTCGTGGGAACGGCCCCTTTCCCAGCCTTGGTGCCGTGATCCTGAAAGAAGAGCAGACGGGCCCGTTGGCTTGGATGCAACACGGGGGCAAACGCGGCGGGTTGCCCTCCGCAGACATCCCTGGCGGGGCAGGGTCCCCCCCCCAGCACAGCTGGCTCTGGTCGCCCTCCCCGAAGCAGAGGGACCGCAGGGGACAGCGGCTCCCCCACCTCTCGAGGGGCCAGCCCCGCTTACTGAGGTCGCCAGTGCCGTCTCTGCGGTGCCAGCATGAGCAGTGGCTGTGGCGTCCCTGCTGCCCGGGGTGCCTCCTTCCACCTGCCGGGGCAAAGGAAACCTGGTGAGCCTGGCGGTGCCGGGGCGGGGGGGACACCCGCAGGGACGGTGCGGCCATCCTTGCGGCCGGGGGAAGCCACGGAGGGCCACGAGGCCGCGGACACGCGCGGTGCAGCATGTATGGTGGCCGTCACCCTCTGGAGACGTCTCCATGTGCCAGTGCTGCCCAGGGGCACGGCAGAGGGGGTCAGGAACGCACACAGAATATCTCTAGGCGGGCTGTGGTTTGATGGTTGGGGGACTCCAGCAAGGCAAGGGTGAGCAAAGGCCCCCAACCGCCCCACTCAGCCACCTGCCCTCCCAGCGCCGCTGCCTGGGGACGGGTTTTGCTGGACTGAGGCTTGGCAGAGCCATCAGGGAGCAGGGCCACAGGAGGACAGAGCCACCACGTCACCTGGGCTGCGTCTGTGGTGCCGACCCGGTGGGGAGCAGAGCCGTCTGCTTCGGGCTTCTTCATGCCCGGCCGCAGGCCGATGGTCACAGCATCTGTTTTTGGGGCTGATGACTGCAGGAGAAACACAGCAAGTCAGACACTGGGGCACGACGTCAACAGCCCTGAGCGCTCCTTGTGCACCAGCCCCCAGGAGCAGAGCATCCCTGCCCCGCTCCTCTGCAAGTGCCACACGTGTATGACGTCCTGCGAGCGTCACGCCGAGCCCCACCTGGGCAAGGCTGCTGCCCTGGGCAGAGGGCCACCGTGCCAAGTGCCCTGTGTGACTGACATACCCCAAATCACACCTGATGCTCTGTCCCTGGAGCTTTCAGGGATTTTGGGGATAGATTTATAGACACCGTGGCTTAGGTCAAACTGGTCTTCAAAAGGTGGGTGAGACCCACCAGATCCATTTCACTCGTACGCTGCAGCAGGTTTATGATCTGCACCAGCTCCCAGTGGATGCGGTTACACCTGGGATGTCAGAACCTCGGGGGAATGGAGACAGGTTTCCAGCGCTCTCCTGCTACAGGAAACTGGAGCTGCCAAGGGCTCCTGCCCAGCGCCGGCCATGGGGCACCACGGAGCTGATCACCCATGCCCACAGCCCTCTGTGACCCCGGAGCCCACGGTGTCGGATGCTCCGAACAGGGGTTTCCAGGCTGGCTCAGAGGAAGCTCCCTCTAATTCTGCAGCTTTTTCCTGGCTCCAGGTCTGGACTCACCCTGGCAGCTCCAGGCAGCGTTGGGGACTTACCTGCCAGGGCTGCCCCGGCGCTGACCGGGCAGGAGATGGCCCTGGCAAGGCACAGAGGCAAGGCTACGTTTTGTCCAAGCTGGGGCTGGCTCTACTGTCCTCTCCCTGGGGCATACACTCAACTTCCACATGCATGCCGCGTGCATTTTCCTTAGCCCCCTTATAATCGCTCCCGGCACAGGAGTGACCCTCCACGAGATTTGGAGCGGCTCCCACAAGCTACTCTGTAAATCCCTCCGCGCCCCGGCATGACCAGAGAGGTTAGTTGGCAGCACATGTCTCGTCACTACACAAACTGGTCACTGACTTCATGCAAAACACAAGGACAGAGCCGCCGGTTAGTGACACGTGCCCTTCCCAGCTGCTGACATGCTGTAGCGGTGCAAGGGACGGAGTAGGCAGCCAAACGCAGGGGATTAAGAGATGACGATGACTTCTCCCGGTTAGCTGATGCACAAAACACACGACAGAGCCATGCAACACAGGTGACAGCGTGCATCGGGGGAAAACGGCTACACCGGACAGGAACCTGGGCATGTCTGAAAGCTAGCATGCTCTTCCAAGCCAACACGGGAGTGCACGCCAGTGAGGCAATACTGGGCACCAGGACAAGGAACACAGACGCGTGATGGCACTGAGACAGCCTCGGTGGAATGGTGTCCCTGTGTACCTCTAGCTGGGAGACATCTGGGCTGGGCTGGGAGACCTTCTCCCCGCCTTTGACATCCTCTTCCAGTCCGGGAACTACTTTGTCAGTGTGCTGGAAGGAAACCAGGCCTTCGTCTTCCGTTTCACTCTTGTCCTTGTCCAGCTCGGGCAGGCTCCGGGAGATGTCCTCAAAGGCTGTGCCGTGGAAGTCACCGATCACTGTGAAGTCCACCTCTGCTTCCAGGCTGGAGGTTGAACTGACCGTGATGCTGGAGCACTTGCGCTCGATGGCCAGGTGGTTGTCCTTCAGAAAGACCGAGTCCTTCTCCTGGTCCTGCTCCTCATCACCGGTGTCACTCTCAGGAGCCCTGTGCCGAGGCGGCTTAGCTTTCTCCTCGGCGCCCTCCCTCAAGCCCGCTCTCTGAATGAGACACAATGGCGGAGAGAGACGAATACAGTGAGCACCGCATGGCGCGGCAGTGCTGGCAGTGCCGATGGGGAGAGGGGAGGAGGAGGAGAAAGAAGGCTGCAGCAAACATCACAGAGTAGAGTCAAAGACAACTCAAGCACGGAGACTGAAACCTTTCTGACAGCAGCGACTTTGCAAGGGTGGGGTGGGGGGAGAAGGGTTATTCAATCTGATTTTGCCGAAAGTCTATTGGTAATTAATCATCTCAAAAAAGGATCAGTCACACAGAAAAGCTTGGCCAGCTTGGCGGCACGTCAGTGCACCCGGTGGAAGCAGATGTATGCAAAACAACAGGTCTGTCAACAGACATTCAGAAACAGCTCAGACGCCAGTGCTATCGTATGTCAGTAAGGTTGGGCACTCAAAAAAAAAACAAACAAAGGGAAAGAAAGAGAGAAGAGCCGGAAAGAAAAGGGCCCCATCAGCCACGCACAGTGAAGGAGAAGCCAAGGAGTGTGCCAATTCCACTGAGCATCCGTGGGCCGTGCGGAGCATCGCCCCGGGGGAGGAGGACCAGCCCTGCCGGGGCCGCCCACCAGCCCTGCACGCCGGGGCGGCTGCCTGTGCCAGGGGGTGAATCTGCCCCACCAACGCAACGCTCCCCTCCAGAGGCCTCACGCAGCCGGGGGTGAGTCGTAGGACGAGCTGGCTGGGTGTTTGGTCAGTGTAATTGACAGCACCGTCAGAGCCAAGGGATGACCTCCCTCCGTTAGCTCTTCTCCAGACATGGACATACCTCTCAACTCCGCCATCAGAGGGTACATTTCCCCTCGCCATGCTTTGCCATGAAGCCATGGGAAATCTGGACCCATGCTGGACTTTGGGAAATCTAGACCCATCGCTGGACTTTGCGTCTCGCTCTAGGCAGTTCTCCCTTAGGAACACCTCCAAGCCCACTGATGCCAGAGGAAACCCACCTCCTGGACCCTGGTCCAAGCATTTGCAGCCAGAGCCATCCCCGCAACGGGCCAGGCTGTGCCAGCACAACCTTCCCTCGGCACTGCTGGGAGGTTGAGAGGTATGAGAAACAGGGTGTCAAACAAACTCAAGAGGAACACACCTGCATACATGTTTTTGTGTGTGTGTGTATGTATAAATATATACATAACAGCTCTGCAATGGGGAGAGGAGCTGGAAGGACGCAGCCCTCAGCTGGTTAAGGTGAGCTTTCATACTACGGTAAGCAGCAGTTAGTAAAACGGCACTGAGACCTGGAAGACCACTGGAACAGCAGTCTTTAAATTCTCTTCTTTCAGGCTGGATTTTACTGACGGGTCAGATAAATCCTTTTCTTCCCCACTTGGTTCCTGAGATTTGCTCTGGATTAGAGAAAACGGTTAGTTGTAAGGAAATGAACTCTACAGGAGCTGATCTAGCGCTTAGGAGAGCGAAGAAAGCTATTTCATCATCCAGCCACCAGCTTGCCGAAGACAGGGGAGGGTGGGTGAGGCCGGCGAGCTAAGCAAGAAGGGATATCAACGTAAGAAATGCAAGGGTGAAGCTGGAAGCGTGGGCACACTGCTGCTAGGTGTGTGTGCGTGTCCGTGACAGAGTCGCAGCTCCTTCAGCCACCCCCCATCTCCCTTTCCTGCTCCTGGACATGAAGCTTGGGTGCCCGCTCTCGGGTTTAGCGAGCAGCATTCTCCAGGGAGCCAAAATGTCAGGGGGGGGTCACAAAACAAAAGCTGATGAACCAACTGGCCAGCGGGTCTGCATTCAGCAAATAAGCCTGACCACACACACATACATAAAAGGACAGGGGATGCAAAGCGACTGCTGTCAGTCAATGGATGTGTGAGGAGCCACTGGACATGATAATAAAGAGCCACACAACATGCGCATGAACTTTCCATCCGGACAGTTCATTGGAAGAGTTACCACGGCTTCTGCCAGCGTGAGTTCGCAGCCAGAGTCGGGGGAGGCCAGGTCAGCACTGTCTTCTCCTTTGTGCTCCAGGTCAACAGAAACATCTTCCTTCAGAGAGAGAGGCTGGGAGGTGTCTCCTGAACCAGCCCCTAGCCCAAGGGCCAAGGAGCCCGCACTGGATGCCGGTCCCCCCAGAGCGACCGGCACCGCTGGCGGTGAGGCGAGGCCCGTGTTCAAAAGCACGTCCTGTGCCAGACCCTTTGCTTTTGCTGATGTCTCAGCTTCAGACACACGCTCTTGTCCCTCCTGGGCTGCCCTTCGCTCCGCTTCGCTTTGCTCGAACATCTTAATCTTAGAGGCCACTGAGGTTTTCTGGTAGCTCTCGCTGTCCTGCCAGCTACTTGGGGTCACAGTGACATCTCCATGCTCCTGGGACACGGCTCCTGTCCTCCCAGCCACGCACATCAATGACCCAGACTCTATTTGATGTGTCCCACTGCTCGCTTGCAGCTCTCCCCCGCCTTCGTAGATCAAGGTAGAGAGCCGGTACGTCTTGCTTCCTTGACACAATCCTGCTACAGGGGAGCGGTAGTGCGGGACATCAGCAGCTTCTTTGGGGGGAGACTTATCCTGTAGTGGCTGCCCCGGAGCAAGGTCACTGTCCCTGGCAGTTTCTCCTACTGTAGGGCTCCTGCCCTGCAGATCTTGTCCCACATTAAACTCCAGGACCCGGGGTGGCTCTTGCGCTTTGGCATCTGCAGTGTGGAGCAGCCCTCCAGCCATGGGACCCTCTTGGGGCAGGTCTCTTATTATGGCCTCAGTCTTTTGTTCTGGTTCTTCTGCCTTGGGAGGCAGCTCTTCCGTGCAAGGGCTTTTGTCATGGGACAATTCTTCCATCCCACAGCCTTCATCTCTGGTCAGCTTCCCTGATGTGGGCCCTATATCCTGGGAGAGCTCTTTTATCATGGGATTCTCCTCCTGGAGTGGCTCTTCTGTGGCAGGGACTTTGCTCTGGGTTGCCCTCGCTGTGACAGGGTCCGTGTCCTGGGCCACCTCCACTGTGGCCGGGTCTCTGACCTGGATCGGCTCTGCTGCAGTGTCTGTGTTTTGGAGTGGTCCGCCTGCAACAGGACTTGCACCTTGGTGTGGTTTCCATGTAGCAAAGCCCATGTCTTGAGGGAGTTCTTCAGATTCAGGACTGGCGTCCCTGGGTGTTGCCACCTCTGTTACAGGGCTCGCGTCCTTGGGTGCTCCTTTGTCTACTACAGGGCTTGCCTCCCTGCATGCCACCTTCGCTGAGAGGTTCACATCCTTGGGTATGCCCACACCTCTTACGGGGCTGGTACCCTGGGACGGGTCTCTGCCCTCAGGCTCGGTGCCTGGGGCTGGCTCTGCAGGGACAGGGCTGGGTTGCTGGGGAACGGGCGTAGGGGCAGGAGTGCTGGGTTTATCCCCCTCCGACCCCGCAGTGGTGTGAGGGTGGCCCTGCCGAGGCACAGCTGACAGAGGCGACTTGGTCTCTATCTCTTCCATCTGAAGAACCACTCTGGCACTTTCCTCCTTGTCGTTGTCTGCTCCAATCCTTCCTGAGAGCCCCTCCGCTGCCGTGCAGATGTCCGGGCTCTGTACTGGGCTCCCTCTGTGCTCCTCAGCCCCGTGGCCATCTCCTGCCAGGCCACGCGGCTTTAAGACTCCCACTGGGCTTTGCAGATCCGTCTCCTCTGGTCCCACCTCTTGGGAACACGGTAGGGCTTCACCTCCCTCGGGTGCGTCGGAGCCTGTCAGCCCAGCAGATGCTTCCTCTTGCTGTAGGGGTGGCCCTTCCTCCTGCCCCGAGGTGGGACGTCCCGCCAGGCTGGTCCCATCACAGCCTGTCCTGGGCTGCTCCGGTGCTTCAGCAGGTTTTCCAGACACTGCCCTGTGTTGCTGACTTGCTGAGGAAGGGGGTTGGAACCCTTCTGCCACAGGTACCGCCTGCCCAGATCCCTCCCCGGACGTGCTCACAGTGGCTTCTGGTCTCTCCTCCAAGCCAAGCCATCCGCCAGTCTCCGAAAGCAGGTGTGTTTTACTGTCCTTCGCCTCTCCCTCTGGATCTCCTAAGTAGATGATCCTCTGGGTCGCAGAAGTCTCGGAGCTGTCGTCACTAGCCTTCACTTTAATTTTAACGAGCTCTGTGCCTGCAGCCAGCACTCTGGCCTCCTGCTTCCTGGAGGCTGCAGAAGCACGCTCCTTGGAGACCACCTCACTTTCTCCCTGGGGAGGCTCTGGCCCCAAAATCTTGGCCCTTTGCCTCTCTTCAGGCTGCTGACATGGCTTGGGCAGACCTGGCTCACTGGCGGTTGCCTCCTCGCCCTGCTCTTGGGGCTTCTCCTCTGCGGTCTCAGCTGGCAGGCGCTCTGCCTCCTGGCTGGGCTCCCCCCGGGTTTCCTTCTCATAGGTCTCATCCTCCCAGACAGACTCAAAATCCTCTGGACTAGCGATCATTTTTGCTCTCGTCCGGGTATCCAGGGCTGCATCTGCTGGCTCTTCCTGGCCTGCCACTTCCTTGGCTCTCCCTACTGCCATCTCCACTTTCGACATGCTCGCGCTCATTTTCACCTCTGAGGTACCTGCATGCGCTTCTTCTTTCTTGACTCCCAGAGCTTTCTTTAGAGCTACCGCTTCCAGCCTAGGAGTTTCTCTCTCTATAAATACCCAATGCTCCGAGCCCTGCATTGCAATTGGAGCAAGAAGAGTTAGCATCAAACATACTTTACCTAACGGCTGATCACTGCTGTCATGAGTAACAGAAAGCTGATCTGCCTCGGACAGGGCTGGCTAAAGTATTATTATTATTATTATTATTCATGCAAGAGTTGAGGCAGGGTCTGTACAAAGAGCCTGGCAACTCGCTGATGGAGAGAAGGCACTGCAAATAAGGGGGCTGACGCCGTGACGGGGACCGAGCCCCTCCATCCTCTCCAGGGACCACGTTTTGCTCTGGGCGGTGGCTCCCTGACATACCTGCAATATCTGCAGCTTTGCTGGAAGTACAGAAGGGAGAGCAATGCTCCCAGCAGACACATTAACAGCCATCAGGGCACCTCTCATGAGGCAGGGGAACACAGCTGGTTAAACCCAGCTGGGACTCCCCAGCTGACTCCTGTTCTCAGCTGGCTCTAGCAATCTCCATGAGCAAAGGGTGAGATTTCATGGTAGGCAATGGTCTGTGTTTTGAGTAGCGTCACTCTCAGCTTCATCCACGTGCCCTAAGGCTATGTCAGACTGCCAGGCGCACGAGCAAGAAAAGAAGCCACCTTTAGGCATCAGAAAGGCCCTTTTCCCTTCCTACCAGATGCTGCAGCTCAGATTCACTCCAAAGTCCATCCTTCCTTTCCAGCTCTCCAGGGAAATCTCATCAGATGCAATTATTTAGCAGAGGTTTCTAGCAATGCTGAAACCAAGCAGTTCAGAAAATGTAACCTGTAAAAGGTTACCTGTGAAATGCAGAAGAAGACCGCAGGCTTGGCAGCTGAGACAGCTACGGGTACTGCAGCCAAGGACCAAGCAAAGGCTGTGGAGCATCCCGCAGCAAGGACAGCGTGGGTATGTGGTACCACACAGCGTACCTGTGCTGCTGCGCAGGGGAGGATGCTGGAGCACTGCCACTACGTACACTTGTACATTCACGTGTTTGTCCTGCGAGACAGGTAAAGACTTCACAAGTGCCAAGAGCAAAGCACTGCTAAAATACAACCACTTCTGGAACAGAAGGGAGAAAATAACCCACGAGAAGACAGCAGCAGGAGAACGTTTGCACCGATGAGGAAGCCCCGCAGCCTCCCCAGCCATCCTACTGCAGGCAGCACGCACGCGACGGGCAGCGCTGCGGGCAGGGTCCTGCGGAGGTCACCGTGGGGCTGGCTCTGCCCATGGCACCGGCTGCCTGGGCACCGGCCTGCGGGCAGAGCCAGCGTCACTTCTGCAGGCTGGGCAGGACTGACCCTCGGTGGCAGCGGGATGCGCTCCGGCCCCAGCGAGGGGGGGGCTGCCTGCCCCTGCTCAAACCAGGAAAAATAATCCATGAAAACATGAGCCATGCCCCACGCAGGGGTGTCAGGGTGAACGTTTGGAGCAGTTGCACCCGAAATGGAAACCTAATAACTGATATTGAATAAGGGGAAACAGGGGGGCAGAGGGAAGCAGAGCAAGAGGGAAGGGAAAACAAGATGAGATTAGAGGAGAGAGAGAAAGGAGGAAAACCAATTACTAGCGGAAGGGCTTCCACAAGGAGGGGAATCAGAAATCGGTGAAAGCCCCCGCAGAAAAATGCCACCTCCCAGCCCCTGCCTTCTTTACCAGGTGCCGAAGAAAGCAGAGCTCCCCAGGCACAGTGCCCCAGGCCTCGCCCTGGCAGCACCCGGAAAGCAGCAGACCTCGCGCCTGCCCCCTGCCCCAGGCTCTGGCCAGAGCGTGGCTGCCCCCTGAGAATCCCCCCCGAGGGCCAGCAGGGCTGTGCCTGGGTGGGAGGCACCACGCGCGGGTACGGCCTGCCGCTGGCCCTCTGCGAGCACGCCGAGCCACCCGAGGGCGGAGGTGGGCGCAGGCTCTTCACGCTGCCGGGACAGCTGCTGGGACGGCACGCGTGCATTGCAACCGTGCCACACGCACGGCAGCAAGGGCACCCTCCTCCACAGATGACAGACGGATCCTTGCCGGGGACTCTGCCGTGGCACCTGCGCCCTGCCGCAGCCAGGCAGCCCTGTGCACCCATGCTGGAGGAGCCAGGTCTTCAGGACACCTGTCCCATGCCAGCTCCTACACCATCGCTTGCACAAGCCTCTCCGATGTCCCTGTACCCTGCACTCCCAAGCACCGTCTGCTCTCCAGGTCCCTTCCTCCACACCTGCCTCCAGTGCAGGTTTTATTTCTTCCTAGTCCATGGAAATCGCAACCGAGGCAGTCAGTGACTGCCAGGAGCACTAGGTTGCACCTAGGTCTTTCACAGTTGGGTTTGACCCATGAAAGCAACATTGTCACTAACTCGGCGGCTGCGTTGGGCCTGCCGGGAAGCCCAGGTTGGTTTCTGGCATTCCCTCAACGCCAGTCTTGCCGTTCAGTAGCGATGCTCGTGGGTGATTCAATCAGAGTGCCTGCTTTCCTGAGGGCACAGCAGCTTCTCTTCTGCTCCTGCACTGCGGTCTCATTGCCGAACCCTTTCTGCAGCCAAGGCAAGGATGGGCAGGTTGTGAGCGCATGTACAAATCTCTTCAGGGAAGCCCTGTCGTCCCCCTCCTCTGGCTGCAAACCAGAGCCCTTTGGAGGAGACCTTCCCTGGACAAAGATGATGAGTTTCTTCAGGCTCCTTCTCCGAGCTAATGCTGGAGATATATGTTGTCAATCAAAAAGCCTTAAGACAAGTCTTCCGAAGCCTGGAACAATGTGTTCATCCATGGCAGCACCTCTTAACCAGTAAGGAAAACCCAAAAGCTCCAGATTTATTTCCAAACCAGCTTCCTTCTCTTCAAACTTTGTTGGGATGAGCACAGCTCTCTGCAAGGGAACAGCCAACTACTCTGTGGTGTGATCTGAACTCTGCTCCGGAGGGCTCAATGCCAGCTCCGGCCACAGCTCTGGTTCCACAGCTCATGGCAGCCCTTGTGTCTCCAGAGCTTGAGGACTCTCGGGGATGTTTGGAGAAAATATCTGGATACTTGGGTATGTCCTCCAGGAAAGAAGAGAACTTCTGGAGCTTTGGAGGGCAGCAGGCTGGCAGGACAGAGTGTGTGCCAAGGCAGGAGCTGAGTCTAAGAAGTGATGATGCTGGGAAGGGCCTGTCCATAGAGCAACGCTGACTTCCCAAGGATAATTTACTTTCACACTTTCCCCCCCGTCCCCCAACGCATCTGCTCTAGGGACAGGAGTGCTTGGGAAGGCCATTCTCACTGTGGCCTACACAGCACAAGAGAGAGCAAGCTGGTAGAAAGGAAAGAAACGATGGCATGGAGCAGAGACAGCCTTCTGCCCCTGCCAAAGAGGCTCGTAACCTCGGCAGAGCCCAAGGCAGGTAGAAGACTTCTCCCTTTGGCATCCTTCAGTGTCCCTGCCATCTTTCTTTGCTCCTCAGGGAGACCCAGCTCACCTGAGAGGAAAGCACGAGCCTCACGACAAGAAGGGGAGAATGAGTGAATCTGAGATGCTGAGACAACACACTGGGTTGCTTTGCCACCCAAAGCTGAAGAGACTCCCAGCACCTCCCAGCCCAACATGCTGGTCCTCCAGCAGAAGCGAGGACTGAGGGATGGAGGGGAGGGTGGAGATGCCTGTAGCTGGGGGTGACAGATAACCCAACCTCAGCAGGTCTGGAGCCCATGGGCACCGAGGGACTTTCTGGCTGAGTGTGATGAGAGCTCCAAGCTCTGTTAGATGTGCTGTCCTCATGTCATCACCCTCTCGGGCCACAAATTCCTCATGGCAACCACAGGCCAGGAGAGGACAAGTTCCCACATATCAACTGCTGAGTCTCAGCCACTAGCGCCTGAAGAGAAATCACCGGTGAGGCCCCCTCGGCACCTGCACCCCAGCACAGCCCTGGCACCCCGAGGGTCTCCGGAGGGCGGAGGGCAAGGCTCTCTGAAGCAAGAGATGCGTGCACACTTCACTTCTGCCATTTCTGTCCACCAGCTCCTAAATACTGGCAGGTAGAGGGTCCTAGCGTGGACCAGGAGATGCTGCTGCAGAGCCCAAGCTCCACCGAAGGCGCCTGTATCCTTGTTGAAGCCCGAGGCTGTGCCCCAGCCCTCGCTCACACCCGTACTGCTTCCTGGGGACGCGTGCTCCAGCCAGCCCAGGTTCGGGCTCCAGCTGTGCTGGCAGGGCACAGCCCGCTGACGCCGGCAACTTCTGCACTGACCAAGGGAGATGACAGGGAGCGAGAGCGGGACCAGCCTCGCCACTGCCCCTGCCCTTGCCTCGTCTGCTCCCCTGCCCGACGCTGCTCCTGCTCCGCTGTGTCGGGGGCACTCAGGCAGGACGTGCACCCAGCACCGCTGGGCACCACGCTGCGGCGGGGCTGGGTCCAACCACACCACAACCAAGTCTCAAAGACCAGTTTTCTTCTGCTCAGTGGCATCTTCTCTTGGCTGTCCTGGGAAACAACCACCATCACGTGAGATAAACCCTGCATGCGAGCAGTGCCGAGAGCCCACGCTCCTCACCGTGGGCACTGCGCGAGGACATCGAAGGCAGCGTGACCCTGCTTTGCACAGGCATAAGTCCAACATTTCTGATGCCTCCAGAGATGCCCTATTTCAGGGTGCCCAAGCCCGTGGAGCTGTAACTGTAGCCAAAGTGAAAGGAAAGCCCCCGGGATTGCTAAAGACAGCTTGTAGCTGCCTGCCTGCTTGCACCTGGAGCGGACGCCCGCAGAGCGCCTGTGCCATAGGGTCAGCACTGCCCCGGGACCCCCGCACTGGCCTCCAGCATGGCCCCTCACCCACACAGCCAGCCTGGGGTGCACAGCGGGGCTCCACTGGAAGGTCTCTCCCAGGACCCTGTCTCACAGCCCAGAAGAAACAGTCAGGGGAGCAGATTTCACCGACAGCCCTGTCCTGGCGAGGGATCCCGCCCATCGCCGGAGAGGGGACCCACCCAGGGCGGCCAGCAAACGGCTTAAGCTCTGCTCAGAGGGCAAGAGCCGCCTCGGCAGGCTGGAGGGCCCCATGGGGGGGCAAACTGTGAGAGCGAGGGGTGGGGAGAGAAGGAGGGTGGTGACAACCTCAGGAGAGGAGACAAGGCTTTTCTGCGTGAAAGACTCCATGCTTAGGGAAGCTCCGTGCTCAGATGCAAAATCGTCTAGGGTGTCCTCTTCCATCGTCTGTGACAGCACGGAAACCCCAGCACCCACGGGGAGAGGGGGAGAGAGAGAGAGACAGAGAGAGACAGAGAGAGAGAGAGAGAGAGAGAGCACATGAGAAGGAATGAAGGAACAAATGGTGGGTAGGTGGTTGGGTGGATGGGTAGATGGATGGATAGGTGGATGGATGGATGGATGGATGGATGGATGGATGGATGGATGGATGAACAGAGGTCACAGCTATGCCAGCTCTAGATGCTCCATTTACATCTCTGCACTTTATGTATTTGCTTGTAAAAGAGATACGGGGTGAAGTCCCTCTTCCCAGCTCAGTGCTTTGATGAGGGGCTGTGAGCTCACCTCTGCAGGGTCTCCGGTCAGTGCACGTGCACATCACGAACCACCCGCAGAGAGGCCCTGGCCCAGCCGCCCCGCAGCGCCCCGCACCCTCCTCGCAGCCCCACCCCACGTCCTCACTTGCTCTGCAAGACCGTCCGGGGAGGGAGCCAGGGCAAAGCTGGCCCCACGTGTGGCATCCGCCCTGCCTGGAGCCATGCCCACCGGTGCAGGCACGGGACTGGCTCCAGAGCCGCCGCGGGGGAGAGGACACTGCGGAGGGAGGGCAAGCAGGGAGGGTCCCTGGCAGGGAGAGGGCACCCAGGCTGGCAGCGGGGATGCCCTTGCCGCACGCTGCCTGGACCAAGCCAACCAGGAACCCAGCGCCACAGAGCACCCAGCTGCGCCACATCTGCGTCCCTCACGCCGCACCGGGCGCTCTGCATGTCCTGGCACCCCCAATTCCAGCTCCACAGGCGCCTTCCTTTCGCACTCGCGGTCCCACCGCAAAACCAGCAGGAAAAATGCCAGGAGGGGAGGACGTGCGTGCAGGGTGCCAGCGCGGCACTGCTCACCCCTCCGCCTACTCCCACCACCCAGGTCCCGGCTGGTGAGAGCACCATGGGGCACCTCTGCTCAGGCACCCGGTCCTGCTCTGCTGAGGACACCCCTTGGGCAAGAGTTGCACCGGGCACTGCCAAGCAGCAGACCTGCTGGCACGAGGGGTGAGGAAAGCCCCATCTCATGGGCCGACAAAGCCACAGCCCAACCCTCAGGTACACCCAAAACACAGCTTTCCGGAGAAGAAGCTCAGCCCCATGCAGTGCCTGGGCACACGGGGCGATCACTACCAGCAGTGTGAAGGTGGTTAGCTTGTTACAAAACTCACAAGACAACGGCCTGGCCAAAGGGCCCCTCCCTCCACCCTGTGCCCCCACCACGTAACTTCCACCACGCTCCCCGGGGTGGCACAGGAGGCAGAGACCCAGAGCCCAACAGCTGAGGAACACCTCCCCGCGAACAACCCGATTCCCTCCATAAGAGAAGCAGCAGAACAAACCTCACTGGCCTTTTCTGGGGTTCCCTTTGGTGTTTCATCCTCATGCTTGGGTGAGGAAGAGGCTGGCGAGGAAGGCAGCCTCCTGTCCCGGTCCCTGTGAACCAGCTTGCTGTTGGGCTCCTTCAGGGTCCGTTTCAGCTCATTGATGCTGGCCTGATGCTTCAGCAAAACATCTTCTGGCTTGTCTAAAAACTTGGGGAAGGAGAGAAGAAGATAACTATGATTAAAGCACCAGCCAAGGCAAAAGATATGAGCAGGGGCACTGGGAGGGTTTGCTTCACACTGGGCTTGAATTTAGGGTCTCACGAGGCAAATGAACAGCGCGTCAGAGCACCCTGGCCTGCAGTTCTCGCTAAGACCGTTCAGGGAGCAGCAAAAAGGCAGCACGTGGCCAAATGCGCGTGGCAAGCTTCCCTCCATGAAGGGCACAGCATGACCCTTCGGCATCTCGGGCACGGCCTGCTGAGGACAAGCTAAGCCACGTGGAGGAAGAGAGTGGGCTCTCCCTTGGGATCAGCAAGGGATCGGGCCCTACTGGAAATACCGGCAGCCTCCTCGTGCCAGGCACAAAGGGAGCCCGAGCCTCTGTCCCAGCAGGGCAGGAAACCGGCATTTCAGTGGAGCTCCTTCGAAGTGGGCTTCTGCCGACGGGCAGGTGGTCAAGGGCTGGTCAGAGATGTCCAGCATGGATCCAAGCCTGGATCACCGTGGACCAGCCTGGGCCCAAGGCAGCCGGGGGTGGGGTGGCGTCTGGCCTGCTGCGGAGACGGGACAGCTCAGAGCGCTCACGTGCAAGGTGGGGTTCAGGCGTTAGAGCATCGTTTTGTGACGGTACAGGCACCAGGGTGGCTCCCCTCGTCCTGCCGCAGAGGTGGGCAAACTGGCTCAGAGCAAGAACCAGCAAGAGCAAGGACCCTGGCTTCTGCTTCCAACTCAAACTCAAACCTCTTTTGAGGTTCGAAAGGAGTCACCTAAAATACCTCCCCGGTATTTCTCCTCAGCCACAGCCCAGAGACCCAAGAGAGTCCCATGAAAAACCCCACCAAATTTTCCAGATCCTGAAGGCTCAGCGCAACTCACGAACAAACTCCCCCCGTGGACCTGCGTGTCTGAGCCGTGGAGAACCGCTTCATGGTTTGCCCACCTCTGGGCTCGGGGTGCGCCGGGGCCAGGGGAGCAGCACATGCACATGCAGTGGGGTAAGCAATGAGGCGGGCAGGGGAGGGACCGCAACCGGTGCCCACCGCCCCGGCGGGGTCTGCCCTGTGGTGCCGAGCGGGACGGTGAGGGCTGGGTGGTGCCAGCGCGGCAAACCCCATCGCCTGGCTGCGTTTGCCCCCGTCGACGGCTCCAGTGAGGATCTACGTCCCACTGCGAGCGGAGGAGAAACCCCCGGGGAGCAGCCGTGGATTTTAGGCTGGGATGAATCGTTCCTGACGGGGGGGCTCTGCGGACGCAGGAGTTTGTGCAGGGGAGGGCTCAGCCTCCCTCCTCCCTGCAACGGCCCCGCTCGCAGGCCGGGCAGGCGCAGGCAGCTGCCCTCTGGCACAGGGGGTGGGTGCCAGCGCCTGCCCGCGCAGGCAGCCGAGCGGGCGCTGACGGCGGCTCAGAGACTCATTTGCCCGCAGCAGGACGGGACGGCAGCCGCGGCGCCGCGAGGAGCTCAGCCCGGCTGTCCGCAGAGGGGAGCCACGCTGCGGGAGCGGGGGGCTGCAGGAGAGCAGAGCCGCCAGGCAGGGCAGGGGACGGAGGCAGTTCGGGTCAGGCAAAAGCAGAGTGTGGGTCGGGGTACCAGCGGGAGCGATGGGACCAGCCTCCACTGGAGAGCTAGGGCTGCAGGGCTGGACAGAGAGGAGACACGAGGCGAGGACACGGTGGAGTCAGTAACACGAGCAGAAGCCAGGTCTTCCCAATGGGCCAAGGACTCGGCGCGGGGGCCTGGCCGTTGCGCCTTGGGAGGGCTCTCGCTCACACGTACGATTAGGACTACCTTACTTAGTGGGATAGAAGATGCCGTGTGTGCACTGGGGCAGATCCCCAGCTGTCTGCTCATCGGCTTCTCTAGCATCGAACCCCCCGCCCTGGTGCATCTTGTATTCCAGTAAATAGGGTGACACACAGTGTTGCTTTGGAAAGGATGGACAATATGATGCACCGATGAGGACTAAGATACTCCAGAGAGAGAATACCTCCTGTTTGTGCCTGGGGGTTGTTTCGTGCTCCGGCTGGCAGCAAAGAGAGGGTTAAAAGTAACCAGCAGGGTCAGTCGAGGGAACTTGTCACAAATATCACAGTTAAGTTGATGGGCTGGTAGGGCGCAGAAGGACCGGACCCCCCTCCCCTCACAGCGCGGGGCTGAAATGGGCTGGGGTGTCCCTGGGCCAGCCCGGGGACCAGGGCAGGGAGTGGGTGGGCTGTGCCTGGGCAGTGGTGGGCACGAGTGAGCACCGGTGTGCCTGGCCTGTCCCCATCCCCACCCCTGTCCCGGAGCGGGGCTGCTCCCAGGTCCAGCCCTGCCTGGGGATGAGCCTTGAGACCGCCTGGACGGCACTGGGGAATCAGCTGAGCCGAGCCCTTGTGACAGCCCCATTTCCACTGGTGAGGCCAAGAGCCATGTCCTGGGGTCCCACCAGCCTGGGGCACAGCCGGCAGAGAAAGGGCTGCAGGGGACCGTGCCCCGAGATGACCCTTCCTGCCTGCAGCCCAGCCCTGCTGCCCGTGCCCGGTCCCCTGCCTGCCCTCTCCAGGCGTGAGCCAGCCTACCCCTCCACCTCCGCCTTCCTCTGCCCGCCTCGTCTGTACCTTCAGCTCCTTGATTTTCGTTGGGGTGGTCACCTCCTCGTCCTCCGTCTCGGACCGTCTCCTGCTGCCAAACTCACCGTCCTCATCCCGCTTCTCGCCCTCCGCCCCGGCGTTGTGGTTCTCGCTGACGGAGGCTGGGCGCGAGAACTCTGCCCGTGGGGGAGAGCCCGGGTCACCCCAGCCCTGCCACCCCCAACCCCCACCCCAGCCCCTCATCCCCTGCCCCCCACCCTGCGAGCTCAGACCTGGGGGCCGAGGAGCCCCGAATGCCCTGCAGCAGGGATGGCTGGTCCCAGGGGTGGGTCCCAGAGCTTCCTGGTGGCCCCAGGGGTCCCAGGGCACAGGGAGCCGGGGGGGCCCCGTCCCCAAGCTGCCCGACCCCAGCCCCGCCGCGTTCCCCTGCTCGTGCGCAGCCTGAGCTATCACTTGGGGTGGGGACAGACCCTCTGCCATGGGGATGCGGCTGGGGACAGCCTCCAGAAGGAAGCCTGATGGCTGCTGTAACCCTGCCAAATGAGCTGAACAGCTCGCAGAGACGAGCCGAACAGCATCCCCCTCGCTCCCGCCAGCGGACCAATCTCCCTCCCCCTCCCCAATTTGGGGCATACCTCCGTCAAGGCTGCGAGACATGGTGTACCGTTTGCTGGAGGAGCGCTCGAAGAAGGGAGCCGGGCGGTCGATGAGGGCGCTGGCCTGCCGTGTCTGCGCCTGCGTCCGCCCGCTGTAGCGAAACTTGGAGCCCATCACCAGGAAGCCCTTGGGGGGTGGCTCCGGGGACACCAGCCTAGGGGTGAGAGAGGTGGAGTGCCGTCAGCGAGCCCCAGCCACGTCCCCCAGTGCCGCACCCCACGCGTACCCTCTGTGGCAGAGGCAGGAGCGTGTCTGCCTCCGAGAAGGGAGGCCCGGAGAAGGTCTGGAGAAGGTCTCCTCACCTGAAGAAGGTGTGATGCTCTATGCAGACCTTCCAGAGACGCTTGGCGGAGCGGTGGTTGGGCAGCTTGAAGCCAATGGTGCTCTCAAACTGTTCGTACTTGGGGAAGACAGAGACACGCCGTTACAGGCAGATCCTGCTCTAGAGGACACGATGGGACCTGCCTTGCCAAGGCCCTCCGGTTCCCCTGGCAGGAGCCGTGACCATGAAATAAAAAGTCTTCTTCAAAGCAGTGCTGGAAAGGTCCATGCAAAGCCCCACTGGGTGGTGGGATCACGCCCCCACACTTTTGGCCTAAGTGCGTTCCTCAACTGTAAATGGCTTTTCCATTTACAGATACTTCCAAGATAAATTCCCTCAAGAAACAAAAACCTTTTACGGCTCGCTTTGGCGAGAGGGCATCACTCTCCATTTTAGATGCACTGTCCTTGCCCTCCTGCCTGCTGGAAAACGTGGGTGGAAATACATTCTCCCATCAGTGCACATAAAAGTGAAAAGAGTGAAAATAAAGTCGGAAAACGAACGAAAAAGCCTCCTGATGTGTTTTTGTGAAGCATGGAAGACATATCAAAAATGGCCCTCAACGCCCCTTCCTGGGCGACCTCCCCACACCAGCGGGTTCACGGCGTCTGGCTGGGGGGGAAAGGAGCCTGGGGTGCCCTCAGCCTGCTGACGTCACTTTGCCAGTGAGAAAATGAGAGCAGGAACAAGAAAGCACTTGCTGAAAGCCTCCGTACGCCACAGGAGATGTGCTCTCTTGGGCGGCGTGGTCATTAACTTGGGACCCTTGGGGCAGAGGCTGGAGCCAGGCGAGGACCTCCCTGCCAGGCAGCCCCAGTCCAGCAGAGCAGGCACGCTGCCATGCCCCGAGGCCGCACTGGCGCGTGGCACCCACCTCACCAGGGCGGATCTTGATGTAGAAGTTGCTCCTTTTGTAGGAAATTTTGAGGATCTTGGGCCAGGCGAAGCGGTTGATCCTCAGCCGGTCCCTGTAGATGAGGAGGCCGTTGGCGCAGACGCCCAGCATGATGTCGATGCCCTCTGAGTCCTGGAGGAGGCAAGAGGGACATGAGGGGGCTGCTCAGCTGCCCAGTAAGAACCAGTCCGGCCAGCAGTGCCACGCTCCCTCCTGCTCGGTGCTCTGCTACGGGGGACCGGCTGGCAGAGAGGTCACTGAGTCAAACACTGGTTGAGGTTGGATCTCTGGAGGTCCTCTGGTCCAATGCAGGGCCACCCAGAGCTGGCTGCCCAGGACCGTGTCCTTGTTGAACCTTCATTGTGGGAGGAAGGGGCTGGGCAGGGAGGGGTGTGCAGGCAGCAGGGCAGGACGGAGTGGCACTGCCATGGCTCTGGCAGCCCCATGGCCCCATACCTTGGCGTGGTGCAGGTCCACCCCATACATGGAGAGCTTCTTGGCGTTCTCCAGGAAGTGGATCTCCGCTTCCCCAGGGGTCATTCCCCTGCAGGAAGACAGAGAGGGGGACACGTGGCCAGGCGCCCCACCAGGCGTGGGCCAGCTGCCTGGTGCCTTCCTCGCCACCAGCCCGTCCTCTCCTGGGGCTCACCGGTAGGTCTTGTGTAACTCCATGATGCGCTCCTCCAGCTCCCGCGTCTGGTTGGGGGCGAAGCGGAGCTCGCTGACGTAGTTGCCCACGTGCTCCTCGGCATCATAGTCGCCCAGCTCGGCCTGCACAGCGTAGGAGCCCAGCAGGGCATGCGTGACAAAGGAGCAGGGCAGGCGCCCCGTGATGATGTCTGCACGGAGCTGCAGGCACAGGTAGTATCTGCAGGAGGGGGCAGAGGGTGAGAGCAGGGCGGAGGCGCGTGCCCCCTGAGCAGGCTGGGGCTCCCCGGGAAGCGGCAGCGTGCACCCCACCTTGCACTGCTCTCCGCGGGGACTGCCACCTCCCACGGCCACCTTCCTGGCCCCGCTCTGCACAATTTAGACCTGCCACACGCAGCAGAAGGGCAGCGAGCCCCCAGACGTCCCCCGGCTGCCCACGTCCTGCCTGAGCCCTGCCCCTCCACATGCTCCCAGCCGGTCCCCTGGGAGCTGCCCCGGCAGCTGTGCCCACGGAGGGGTGGTCCTCACCTTGTGATGTCCTCCGTGAGCTGGGCAGGGTCTGGAGGGTAAAACTTCACGGTGAAGGCAAAGTTCCAGGGCCCGCCTAGGGAGGGGAGAGAGCTGTAAGGGCAGCACCAACGCTGGCTGCAGGCGGGCGTGCAGGAGCATCTAGGCACCCACTAAGGGTCCCACGAGTCCCCTCAAGCCCGGCACAGGGCAGGGACAAGGGGGCTCCAGAAGCTGCCAGGAGAACAGCCATCGGGACACCAGCATGACTTGGTTAATCCTCCCCAAACAGATGGGGAGAGAAAAGCAGCTTCAGGAGCCATCAGCTCAGCGTGACTACCAATGTCACAGCAAAAGCCTCACGTGTCCCAGAAGGTGACACCTTGGGCAACAGCCCTTCTACCGCCCAGCAAGGCAACATCATGGGCACGCCAGGACCTGTCCCAGCAAGCCCCCACTCTCTCCCCATCCCTGTCCTCCCTGCTCAGGGCAGGTGGGGATGGCGCCCAGAGAGGGACCAGGTCTCAGCCAGCTCTCTGGTGGCACAGACAGGGTCCTTTGCCCCCCACGCCCGTCAGGAGTAAGAGGAGAGGTGGGTAATAGGCAGCCGAACGAGCAACAGCATCCCTGTCCCCAGGCCAGCTACCAAAGGTCCCCTCCAGGGCAAGCGGGGAGGGGACCCGCCAGAGGACAGCCACAGCTGAGCCATCCGGGAGCCCCGCGGGATGCCCCAGGGCTGGGGAGGATGGACCCTCCCCGGGCACTCACTGCGGATCTGCTTCTTGATCTCCTTGGAAGGGTCCAGCCAGTTCTGCAATGAGGAGACAGCAGGTCAGGGGGACCCCCAGCACAGAGGGGGCGGCCGCAGAGGGACCCCCCGTGCTCACCTTCTGGCTGTCTGAGTCGCAGAAGGTGAGGCCGAAATAATCCTTCTCCAGGAGGTTGAGGTGCTCGCACACCATGTCGAAGAGGACCTGGCCTCGGGCGTGCTTCTGTCAGAGACATGGAGAGGCTGACGGTGAGCTGGCCCCCTTGGAGACCGGGCAGGTGCAGGCAGCACCTGCTGGGTGCAGGCAGGGAGCACTGAGGAGGGTCAGGGCAGCCCTGGCCCTCCAGGCGACCACCAAAAGGTGCCGGGCTGCCTTTGAGAGCAGCCCTCTCACCTGGCAGCACCGCTCTGGGGACACCCAGGCGGTCCCAGGGCTGCCGGGACAGGGCACGGTCGAGCCCCGCCACTGCAGTGCAGGCAGCAGGGCCAGGGGGACCCGGTGCCCCCCCGGCTCATCCCCCACCCCTCCAGGAGACAGTGATGCCAAACCAGAGAGGGCTCCAGCCAGCCCAGGCACCTCCGCTCCAGACCAGCAAGCTGGGACAAATGCGCCCCAGAGCTCGCAGCCGGTGCTGCCCGTGGGACAAGCTCCTTCCCAACGCCCTCCCCGCTGGTGGCGGTGGCGGCCGGGTGCCGAAGCACGGCGTGACAAACGAGAGCCACAAAGAGCCCAAGCCACGCGCGGGGACGGAGGGCGCCCTCGTTATCTGGTTCTTTGAGTTCCCCTGAATTTCCCTTCATTACCGGTGGCAGTGAGGCCCAGGCTCGCTCGTGGGGATGGAAGAAGAACCGTTCCCATGTGTGTTTCTCCCCTGTTTACAGCCTTCCAGCCTGGCAGCTCCCATCTCCCCTCTCCGAGGCATCCATTTACCGGAGCACCTTCACCACGCGCCCCAGGGACGGCAGCCCAGGGCACCAAGCGGCGCAGCCCCAGCGGCTTGCTGCCCCCCGCTGCAGCCCTGGGCTCCTGCCGCCCTGCAAAGCTTTTCCAGCGGCTGCAGTCGCCCTTCCTGGGTCTCCTCCCTCCTGCTGACCCGGGTTTTGCAGGCAGGGGCTCACCCGTGGCACGTGCCGGGGTGTCACACTGAACGGTTTGACTCCCCTTTTTGATTTTTACTGAACTAAGCCTTAATTAAGCACGCGGGCAAGGCACAACTATTCCCTTGAGGCCCGCGAGAAAGAAAGAAGAAATGCAGCACTAGCCTTTCTATGCTAAACCCTCTCCCCCTATGCCCCAGGTGGCTTTTTTAGAGAGCGGCTCTCTAAAAGCTGACCCCATCCTCCGCACAACAGCAGAGAGCTCGTCCTTACCCAGGCCCGGCAAGGGGCATCGCTCTGCTCACGAAGCTGCCGGCGAGCCTGCAACCCGGCTTTCTGCTTGCACGCTGGTTTTGCTTGGCCAAGGCTACGGGGAGAGCCAGAGGAAGGACGAGCCCCTCGCAGCTCGCGCAAGCCGCTCCTGTGCCCCGTGAGCCCCCCCGCAGTCCCTGGGGTGCTCTGCTCCTTTTCTTCTTCGTGAGGGCTTTCATCTTCATGACAACCCATCTTTCCACAGCTTTGTGACAAATTTTACCGCTAAAGCGACAGTCAGGGCTGCTGGAGCGCGGAGACCAAAGGCCCTGCCGCCTGTGCCACGGGCAGGGGGCCAGGCCCCCCCACTGCCGGCTGCCTCAGGGTGATCGCTTGTCCCAGGCAGCCGCGGCAAGCAGGCAGCCATGCTCCTTACATTTATCAGTCCTGTGCAGCCAAGACCCGAGGGAGGCAGGACCCGCATACAGATGCAGGTCCGCTCTGCGCAGCCAGCTCCGAGCTGCTGCTAACAAAACCCCATCTGCCCGCTCGCCAGCAGCAAGTGCAAAGGTCTCCCTGGCAAAGGCTCCGGGATTTCTGCTCCCAAACAACCTCAGCTTTTGCATTTTTAAGCAAAGTTGCCAGTCCTTAAAAATGTCCCTCCCACCAGGAGGATGCCGCAGGTCAGAGCAGCGCTGCCTTCCCCGACCTGCAGGCAGGAGACGGCAGCGAGCCCGGGGGACAGAAACAAGCACTCCCGGCACATACTTCTCCTCCCAGCTGCCTTTGCCCCTGCGGCAGGGCCACAGGACCCTTCCACAAAAACCAGCCTCAACCCCCAATTTAATCCTGGGTGTCCCCCAGCCTGTCCTAGAAGGGAGAGGTCCCCGTGCTGACGGCGGCTGAAGCAGCCCTGCAGCATCTCCCAGTGCCAAGGCAGCCACTGGCAAGCGCCAGTCCCCTCTGTCCCCCCTGCAGTGACAGCCTCTACCAGGGAAACGCGCTCCCCGGCGCACACCCGCGTGCACTCGTGCACGCCCACGCCACGTGCTTGCGACGCTGCACAAACCGCGGGTGGCCCACGCACCCAGAGCAGGGTGCTGGACCGCCTGCCCGGGCACACCGCCCTGCCTGCACGCACGAGGATGCAGCCACAGGGATGTGCACGGGTATCACCCTTACGTGCGCACACTCGCACACTCGCGCACACGCACGGCGCTGCCAGGCTCTGACACACCTCCCCATGCGGTCCCCGTTCTGCCGGCTTTATGCGGAGGGACAGAAAGGGATGAGAAGATGAACACAGAGAGGATGGACGTAAACCCGCCGGGGCAGCCGTGAGGGTCCACGCATGTCAGCCTCTTCGCACCAACACGTGCACACACATCCTTCGCCTTAGCACACGGGACAGCCAACACGCTGCGCTCTTGAGGTGTCGGCAGACAGGCTGGCACATGGATGTGTCGTGCACATATTGTCAGGCAGAGCTCTATCCCCCATCTATCAAGCTTCTGCTTTTTAGACACTGTTTTCTATTGTGAGTAGCTGCCAAATTTGGATTCGCTGGGCTGAAATTCCCTGCTAGGGTCTGTCTTTCCAGATTTTTTCCTTGTTTTGAAATTTCAACTTAAATGGCTATTGCTGTGGATCTTTTTCCCTAGGAGAGAGGTACTACAAAGCTGTCCTTGGAAGAGCCCTGACATCGGGGACTCGCTGGGCTGGGCAGGGTCCCCGGGCGGAGGCGTGTCCCCTCCTTGGTGCCAGCGCAGCCCCCTGAAGCTGGGACTCACCTCCACCTCGCATTCGTACTCGGAGGCATCAAGCAGGGTCACTCTGCAGAGGGCACTCTTCACTTTCTTGGTAGTTTTCTGGGGTGACTTCTGGGTCTTGCTGGGGGTTGTTTTGTCAGAGAGCCCATCCGTCTCACTGTAGTCCTTCTCCTCCATCTCTGTGCCCTGGAGTGGGGAGATGCACAGGGTTACCCAGCGCCACTGCCAGGACGGACGGACAGACAGATGGGGAAAGCCCTCCCACAGCAGGCAGAAGAGGGCAGCTGAGGGGGGGAGGCTGATGACCTCTTGGGAGTCCACAGCCAAGTCCAGTTCCCCCCCCCGCCACCGGCACAACCAGGGTCCCTGGGAAATGCACACCCATGAGCCCGGGGCCAGTTCAGCACCCAAGACCTCCCTGCCCAGCTGCCTGGTGCAGCAGGCCGGGCCAGGGCAGCGGCACAGCTCCCCGGCAGCTCCAAGGCTGACATTGGGGTGCAGCCGCTGCTTCCAGCCTTGCCAGGGGCGGCTCAGTCCTGGGACGTGGGGCCACCCGCTTCCTCCCCCCGTCCTGGCTGGCAGCCGCAGCAGAGCCGTTCCCAGCACCGTCAGCACTTTGGGCTGCCGTACTGCTCCTTCTGCCTGTCCTGCCTGCAAGGACCCGTGCAGGCAGCTGGGAGGCAGCCAGCAGAGCCCCTCCACTGCCCTGGTTGCAGGGGGCTCCCCTCCGGGACGCTCCCCCGGGCCGACAGCACAGGAGAGGTGCCCGCCTCGCCGGGCTCCCTGCAGCCCCCGCGCTGCAGCGAGGACACGGCGATGGGCAGCAGAGAGCGGCGGCACGGCCCCCTCTTCCCTCTTCTGCTGCGCCTTCCTCTCTGCCGCGTCTCACGGCACCCGGCCGTTACCCACTCACCAGCTCCGTACTCCGGGCATCGGACTGCGCCCCGGGCTTCTCATTGGCCTCAGCGTCCCGGCCGGCGGGGTTGGCGGCCGCGGCGCTGGGGCCGTGTGCGGCCGCCTCCAGCTGCTGCTGCGGAGCCTCCTCCTGCACGTTCTTCACCTCCGACCCGGGGCCCGTCTCTGTCGTCATGGCCACTGGTCACCCTGCTCTGCCACCGCCACCCACAAGGAGAGACAGGAGGTGTCACCTGGGCGCACGGGGACGGAGGATGCCAGCTGGGCAGCCAGCAGCCCGGCGTGCCCTGGCCGCGTGGGCAGGCCTGGGACCTGCCCACCTCTGCCCCGCTGCCTGCAGCACAGAGCCGCTGCCAGACACCCGGCTCCCCGTCTGCGCCAGGAGGTGGCTTTGCAAAGGGCCGGCGGCAGCAGCACAGGATGTCAGGATTTCATACGCAGTTGAGCCGGGGGAGAAGAGCCAGCGGCGTGGGGAGGGACGCCGGCGGCGGGGACCCACTGCGGTCAGGGCACAGGGCTCACGCCCCTTCCCTGCGCTCACAGCAGAGAGCAGGGCTGGCCGTAACCCCCTGCTCCCCCCAGCCCTCGGGCCTTCAGTACCTTCACTAGTCTTTTTTATGAGTGGAAGGGTTTATTCTGAGAGGAAAAACCAGGCTGTGAGTCAGGTTAAAGGCTGCACTGACACAGCAAATTGCAAACAAACATGGACAACTCCACATATTGCATCCGGGATGGCTGGTTTTTTCCCCTCCGGACTTGCCAGCAGCAGTAGCACGCTGGGTTCCCACGGCCGGCGTGGCCGGACCCTGCATGGCGGCGGGACAAAACCTGCCTCCAGCTCCAGCTGCCTGTCCCGTGCAAGATGCAAAAACAAACTCGGGGCCAGGAACAGGGGAGGGGAAGGCACTTTCCATGCTGGGGTGCTCCATAACGTGTTAACTTTACATTTTTGAAACCTTTATGCAAATGCAGCGTGGGACTGGTGAGGTCTCCTGGGATGGTCCACGCACGCACAGGTCATCCAGCACCCTTTGTGACCGTCACCCATCCGCCGCTCGGGCTGCTCAGGCCCCCACCAGCTCCCCATCGCCGGGCTCCCTGGGCTGTGTCCAGCCGCGCAGGACCAGCTGGGATCGCGTCACCAGCGTCCCTGAGGGCCGCGGCTGCGGCTGCGGCTGGACAAGCTGGCTCAGTGGGCAGCATCAGCCCGTGGTTGCATCACCCACCTTGCCCACAGAGCAGCCACATGAGCAGCCCTGAGTAATGCCTGCAACACCAGAAAAACTGCACTTTTTTGGAGCGTGGAAGCCCATACGGGATACTTCTGATCCCTGTTTCTGGAATGACAGCCCACGTGGCATGGGCAGGGAGCCGGCTTCTCCCTGAGCTGCCAGACCCCAGCCTTTGCCCCAGCCCTGGCAGCACTAACGCAGGGATGAGGTCCCAACGCAGCTCCAGACCATGGACCCGGCCACCCTGGGGCTGGAGGAGTTGCTTGGTGACATGACATCCCACCACCATCACCTCCTTTAAGTCCCAACTACCTAAACGCTGTTCTAGCAAGACCCCAGTCAGGACCACAGCCTAAGGCAGGCAGGGAAAGACCACTTTTAGAATCACAGAATGGTTTGGGTTGGAAGGGACCTTCAAAGACCATCTAGTCCAACCCCCCTGCCATGAGCAGGGACATCTTCAACTACATCAGGTTGCTCAGAGCCCCGTCCAACCTGACCTTGAACACTTCCAGGGATGGGGCATCCACAGCTTCTCTGGACAACCTGGGCCACTGTCTCACCACCCTCACTGTGAAACATTTCTTCCTTGTGTCCAATCTGACCCTACCCTCTTTCAGTTTAGAACCACTGCCCCTTGTCCTGTCACTACTGGCCCTGGTAAAAAGTCTTTCTCCGTCTTTCTTATCAGCCCCCTTTAAGTATTGAAAGGCTGCAAGAAGGGTGCCTGGGGCCTTCTCTTCTCCAGGCTGAAAAATTCCAACTCTCTCAGCCTTTCTTCACAGCAGAGGTGCTCCAGCCCTCTGACCATTTCCGTGGCCTCCTCTGGACCCGCTCCAACAGGTCCATGCCTGTCTTGCACTGGGGACCCCACAGCTGGACGCGGTGCTCCTGGTGGGGCCTCACACGGGTGGAGCAGAGGGGAGAATCCCCTCCCTCGACCTGCTGGCCACGCCGCCTGTGATGCCGCCCAGGATACGCTTGGCTTTCTGGGCTGCGAGAGCACGTTGCCGGCTCATATCCAATTTGTCACCCACCAGTGTCCCCAAGTCCTTCTCCGCAGGGCTGCTCTCAACCCATCCGCCCCCCAGTCTGTGCCGGTGCTGGGGATTGCCCCAACCCAGGTGCAGGACCCTGCACTCGCCCTTGTTGAACTTCATGAGGTTCCCATGAGCCCACTCCCCCAGCCTGCCAAGGTCCCTCTGGACGGCATCCCTTCCCTCCGGTGAATGCGCTGCTCCACTCAGCTTGGTGCCATCCACAAAGCTGCTGATTTTCTTTTACAAAGAAAACACATCCCACACCACAGCTCATGTCCCACCTCTGCCTTTCAGGTGTCCTCAGCACAACGGGGAGATGTGAAACCTTACCCAGAAAAACTGCTAAAACTGGCTCCCGGGGGTGGGAGGGGACAGAGAGGACGCAAGAGAAGGGACGGGCAGAGAAGACAGAGCGAGGCAGCCTGTGCCTCCTGCAGCCAGGCTCAGCAGCCCTCTCCCGCGGCCCGGCGGGCAGCACCGCTGCTGCTGGCCGTGCTGGCTGTGCAAGCGCTGTGCAGTCACCGCAGAGGGACTTGGTTCACACCAAAAGAGCCAGGATTTCACCCCCCGCCCCAGGGCCACGCTCTCCTGGCCGGAGCAGGCAGGACAACCTGCCCCCAGCCCCTGAGAAACATCAGCTCAGCCTCTCCTAGCAGACCCCAGTGCTCAGCCAAGGGCACGAGAAGATTTCAAAGGTCACCAGTGGTTTATTTTTTCCGCAGAGGAAACAGGGCTGCTGTTTTTCCACTGCAAATTCAAGCAGTTGCACACTCCCAGCTCCAATCCCTGCGTGGATCATTCCCAACCGCTTCCGTTTGGATCTCAGCGTGTGAAATTTTGAATTGACGTGAAATCTCTAAAATGACAGCCTTCACTTTGGGCCAAAAACGCGCTGAGTTTTGTCACTTGAGGTTTCTAAACTTTCTTCCAAACTATTTTTTCCCTGCACTGGGAAGCACTGATCCCTGAGGAAATGATGGGGATTGTTTAAGGGTGGCAGGCTGGGAATTCATCCCACCTCTCCCAGCCAGCCCTACTTTTCCATATTAAGCTCCAGTTCAAACCTTCTGATGATGGGCAAGGAGCCTGATCCGGGGACCCTAACTTTCAGCTGAAGCGGGTGAGAGCACGACACGGGAGTGCCGGGGTGGCGGAGCCCCGGCAAAGGGGTCTGGCAAGCCCCCAGGGACCACCTCCCTGCTCCCATCATGGCCTGGCTTCTCCTGCCACCCTGCGCTGGGATCCCAGCCACTGCCTCCTTTCCCCGGTCCCAGCACGACCCAGCCCGGCCATCCACTCTCCCTCCTGCCCCACCTGCTGCGGGTGCCAACGGGTGCCCCAGCACCCCTCCCCGCGCCTCGGCAGGGAGACGAGGCTTAGCACGGGCGCAGAGGAAACCCGAGCACCGATGGGCCCCGTCCCAATGGGCCCATCGAGCCCATCCCTGTGGCACTGATCCTGCCCCAGCAGCGTGGAACACGGAGGGGGGAGGAACGAGCCCCTCCACGCTCCCTGGGTAGGATGGGCTCGGGGAGGAGCAGGAAGCCCCTCGGTCTCTCGGCTCGCAGCCGTGCTGAGAAGGCTCCGGTCCCTCGCATGGGGCTGCAAACCCATTGCCGGGATAAAAGGGTCCAGGAGATGCCCCAAGGGAGATGGGGCTGGCAGGGAAGCCAGCAACCCTGGGAGCACAGCACTGCTGCAGCTGAGCCCCGCAGATGCGCACCGTCCCAGCGCAGGCAGTGCAGGCGGGGGGGGCCGCTGGCACCGCCACGCTCCCGGGCACAGCCACAACGGAGCATTCAGCAGCCGGTGGGGCATTGGTGCCATGTCCACGTGGGCAGCGCTGCTGCCTGGGGTTCTCTGCCCACGGTGGAGCTGAGCAGAGGGGCTGGGAGCATGGAGCCAGGGCTGCCTGCAGCACTGCCGCTCGCCCCAACGCTGCTCGCAGAAGCGTGGGCAGCGGGGCCGGGGGGCTCGGGGCTGGCTGGACACTGGGGCTCAGCCTCAGCCTGGCAGCACCAAGCCCCTGGGGACGGCGGCGCCCAGCCCCAAGGCTCGGGCCAGCAGTGGGATGCTGCCAGCCTCCACCGCAGCCTGGTCACCTGCACCCAGGGCTTCTGCAGGCCCAGCCATGGGAGAAGGCCACCGAGGCTGGCACGACTGCCAGCACCCTGACCGCTCCCTCCGCCAGGCTGGGGTGCTCAGCACCCTGGGGGCACCTGCAGGACTGCACAGGGACCTGAGCAGCGCCCATGGCGAGGCAGCCGGTGTGACCTGTCCCAGCCCCTCCTCTCCCCCAGGGAGCTAGATTTTTTCCCATGGACTTTCCTACAGCACTCAAGAGCTTCAAAGCAGATGATGTTTATTATGGGAGCATCTCTGTGCCTTAAGCAGGAACTACCCCTGATTTAAAGGCAGAAAGCACGCTTTCAGACAGCAAGAAGCCAGTCATGGGGAGCACTTGCCATCACACAGCACTTTCTGGATGCAAAACTCAGCTCCTGATGCCCCACCCCACGGGACAGCCCCCCAGGAGACCCCGATGTGGGGGGCCATGGGTTGAGAAAGGACATGGGTCCCAGCATGCTGCCAAAGGGACAATTTAACCTTTAGACGAGGTTTAGACCACAACTGCAGTGAACTCGATTGAGACCAGTGGAAAATGCTGTCCCAAATCATAAATGGCTGGGGTTGGAAGGGACCTTAAAGATCCTCTGGTTCCAAGCCCCCTGCCACGGGCAGGGACACCTTCCACTAGAGCAGGTTGCTCAAAATCCAACCTGGCCTTGAACGCTTCCAGGGATGGGGCATCCACAGCTTCTCTGGGCAACCTGTGCCAGTGCCTCACCACCCTCATTGTAAAACATTTCTTCCTAATGCCTAATGTAAATCTCCCCTCTTTCAGTTTAAAGCTGTTACCCCTTGTCCTGTCACTACCTGCCCTTGTAAAAAGTCCCTCTCCAGCTTTCCTGTAGGCCCCCTTGAAGTACTGGAAGGCTGCTAGAAGGTCTCCCCGCAGCCTTCTCTTCTCCAGGCCGAACAACCCCAACTCTCTCAGCCCATCTTCACAGGAGAGGTGCTCCAGCCCTCGGATCACCTTCGTTGCCCTCCTCTGGACCCGCTCCAACAGGTCCGTGTCCTTAAATCATTTAATTTGTTCCTAAATACCCACAGCAGGAACAGGACCCAGTCCTGCAGGGCAGGCAGCCCACCCAGGCTGTCCCAGCCCTTCCCAGCACCTTGCCTTGCTCATGCACGTTCCCTCGGGAGCGAAGCCGGGGCCAGGGCAGCCCCCGGGCAGCGGCTGGCAGAGGCAGCGGGCGCCATCTCCCCAGACCCCGTCTCTGCGCAGGGCGCTGGCCGAAGGACGACTCCGCACCCACGGTCCCCGGTGCCGCATGCCAAGCACAACCCCGGTTTTCAGCAAGGGCTGGCTCGCTTCTGCCGTAGCTGGACCCGGAATGGGCTGGGGGATATTCTCCTCAGCGCAAACATCAGGCGAAACGGCTGGAGCCGGTTGGAGCTCCGGGCTACCAAAACCGGCATGTGGGAACGGTGACCGCAAAGAAAGCCCGAGCAGGGTCAGAGGCAGACCTGCTCGTCATGCCTCTAATCTCCGCCCATCACCTCCCTGCCCGCTCCTCCTTCCCTCGGTGTTTTCCTCTTCCCCCCCTTCAAGCTGGAGCGTGGATTCACGGCTTTCCCAGACGCTCTGCCCCCGCACTTCCCCAGCACATCCCGGCTCCAGCCTCCGCAGCGCTCCCCTCCCAGAGCCTTTCCTGCCCTGCCGCCTCCAAACGGGGTTTCGCCAGAGCCCGCTTTCCCCTTCCCCCTGCATTCACTCCCTGCTGCCGGGCCGGTTTTCAAGGCTGAGCACCCCCCTTTGCTCTGGGCTCTGCTCCCCCCCTCGCTCCCTGCTGAGGACGCTCCCCTTCCGCAGCGTCCCGGGCGCAGGCAGGCACGCGGCTCTGCAAAGGCCCACGCCGAGTGCCCGAACAGCCCCCCACGGGCTCCAGCGCAGGGGGGTGCGCAGAGCTGGGTAACAACCCAGCGCCCTCCTCCCCGCCACCCTGCTCAGCGGCTGCCGAGGGCCCCGGGGGGCCGATCCTGGCAGCAAAGCCCGCCGCCACGCTGCGGGACAGACGGCTGCTGCGGAGACGGACGAAGGTGGGGAGCAAGCTGGGCACGGGGAGCACCCTGCGGGGGCGGCGGTGGCTGCACGACACCGGGCAGGGGGTCCGGGTACTTGCCAGCCCCCGAGAACCAGGGCTGTGGCACCCAGCTCCCCTGCCACGGGGCAGAGGCTGAGCTGGCAGGGGACAGGCAGGATGAGAGCACAGGCAGCGCCTTGCAGCCATCCTGGAAACAGGAGAGGAGCCCCGGCGGGGAGTCCTGGGTATCCTCTAGGATAAGCGAACATAAAAAGCGAACAAGGAAAGCGGTTCCCGAAGCCCCAGCAACACGTGGCACTCCCGAGCCCGGCTGTCACCCAGCCCTCACCCCCTGGCACGGGGGACGTGCAAATCCCCAAACCACTCCACAGCACAGCAGCGGGGGGCCCGGAGAGCTCTCCTGTGCTGCTCTGCAGCAAGGCCAAAAAATCATATGAGCCGCCCTGTTTATGGTGAAGGGGGGCAGGGATCAGAAACGCAGGGTGTCCCCAGCTCCCGGAGACTGCACACCGCTCCTCCTCACGCGGGACTGGCAGGGGCAGAGATCTGCACTGCCCCGAACCGTTCCCCAGCTGGAGAAGTGCCCCATCGCCCCAGCCGGGCTCCAGGACCCCCATCCCACCCAGGCTGGCGCTCCCCACGCTGGGCACCCGCTGCCGGCTAAAGCCCAGAGCGTCCCGCGGGCAGCCAGCAGCACCGCGGAGCATCCCACAGAGCTGCCTTTTCCATGGCGGGGCCAGCCCTACCTTGGTGCCAGCTCCCCATGCCTCCAGCACAGCTCGCCGCTGCCAGGCTGCTGCTGCGTCCGAGGCAGCGCTTTCTGCAGAGCCGCCTCTTCCCCAACCCCAACACCCCCGCGCAGTGATTGATGTGTACCGCAGCCGCAGCCGAGCTGGGAACTGGGCTGCTTTCCCATCCCACTGCCGGGCTCCCCCCTCGCCGGGAGCTCTGTGCCCGCACCGCAGCCCCTTGGCGTGGCAGGAGGGTCCCACGCAGATGCTGGTGCCAGCCCCATCCGCCCCCCCTGCCTGCAAACACCTGACTCATCCCGGGCCAGGCACCAGAGAGCCGGCGCAGGCTGCGATCCTGCCAGGATCCTTCCCCGTGCATACACCGGCAGGGAAGGAGAGCTCAGCTCCTGCACCGGCTGCTCAGCCAGGAGCTGGGCCCACTATACATCTTCATCCCAAATTAATCTGGCACTTTCCTGCATCACCCCCCCATGTCTTACATGGGTCCTAGGGCAGGAAACGCTGCACCGCCTCCAAAACACATACCCAAGCACCCCACTTGCACTAGTCAGCTTGGGGATGTACCAGCAGCGATAGCTGAACAGCAGCTCTTTCATCGCCCCTGTCCACAGCGAAGTGCAGAGCGTGACACCCAGCACATCCCTGCCTGCAGGGCACACGGCTCCTTGTCCCCCCCTTGTCCCCTGGGAGGGACGACGCCACAGAGCAAACACTGGGGCTAGGCACCACACCGCCGAGGTGCCTCGCACCCCTGTAACGCAGCAGCACAAAGCGCCCGTGAAGCAGAGCGCTGACGCTGCCACAGCAGAGGGACGGATCCTGCCCTCAGCGAGCGGTGGGAAACCCCACAGCGCGGGCAGGGCGCTGGCAGAGCAGCCGCAGGGGGCACCCGGGCAGCCCGGGGGGGGCAGGCAGGGCTGGCTGTGGCCGCGCAGGCTGTAGGTCAGGCAGGCAGGGGCTAGGTAATATCTACCAGGGGCAGGCAGCCTGCTGGGAGGAGCAGTGTCCAGGTAGCCCCCGCCGGTTTGGACACATGCTGATGAAAACTCCGGAGCACGCCAAGTCATCAGGAGCCCCAGGGGAAGAAGCACAAGCCATGCAAAGTCTGGCAACTTGCCGGCAGACTCCCGGGGGGCTCCTACGACTGGGGTGCAGGCACCCACCCGCGTGGTTCGGCCACACAGAGCCTGACCACGCTGGATGCAGAGGGAGAAAACCCCCTTCAGCCCCAGCTGCTCAGCCGCTCCCCAGTATGAGTTCTCCAAACGGCACCCGTGGGTTGGGACGCGCACGGACCATCTCCCCACCCATGAACATCAGCCCTGGGGGAACTGGCAGGGCAGGGACCGGGTCACAGCCCTGACACCCCTCCCCACGAGCCCCCTGCAGAGCCGGGCACGGCTCAGCCAGGCTGGCGCTCGCCGCGCTGGCTCGGCCTCGCACAGGGACTGCCGGGCTGTTGGAGCGGGACAGCCGGGGGTGGGTCTTGCTCCAGCGAAACGCAGAAGCCTGCGGCAAGGGAGGACCAGTCATCCCACGCTTCTCAGCAAGCCCCCCTCTTCCGAAATCCTTGCCCGGTCCGTTTGCACCCTAACCCGACACCCTGGCCTCGGCGGCGCGATCCCCACGAGTTTAGCCAGGCCAGGGACCGGTCGGGCTCACAGCTTCCCTGGCTCCCAGTGGGGCAGCAGCGCAGGCGCGGGCGCCCACAGCTCCCACGGGAGCAGCACTGGGGCAGCCCCACGCGCAAGGGGGTCTCGGCCTGGGCAGCCTCAGCAGCCTCGCTGGCATTTCCAGCCTTGAACGCCCGCCTCGCCCTCACCCTGGGGGGTTACAGCCACGGAGGTGTGGGGCTGGGGGCCACCAGTTCTCGGCTGCTCTGCACCCCTCCCACTGTGGTCAGGGCTGGCGTCACCAACCTCCCAGCACCCACAGCTGTAAAACCTCCTTGTCCGGAGCCGCCGCATGAACGAGGAGGAGGAGACACAGAAAGCGGAGGGAAGAGTCAGCCCAGAGCCGAGAGGAGACGAAACCCAGACAGGAAAAGGAGGGGGAAAGGGAGAGATGGCGGCAGACAAAGACCCCGAGACCCAAGCCATGCCTCAGATTGGACGTGACACGTGATGGGAAAGACCTAATTTATTGTGTCAGGCACAACCCCGCCCCGGCTCAGCCAAACTCCCTGGCCCTGGGGAGCGCTGCCCGAAGCAGGAGAGAGGCAGCAGGAGCTGCCACTGTCCCGCACCTGCGTGCCCCGGGGAAGCAAGCCAGCCAGTCTGGGGGGGCAGGCAAGGACGATGGGATGTCCCCCCTCTCTGATCAGTGCTGAACCCCAGGAAATGTCCCTGTGCTGGCTCCATAAGGTAGCCCGGGGAAAACAAGAGCAGGAAGGATCGTCCCTCCTCCCTGGCGGGAAGCAGTGATGCACCCAGCCGGAGGCGCTCGGGGCCCAGGGCACGGGGCTGGAAGGGACCCACTGCACCCGCTGCCCACTAACAGGGACGGAGGTGCCTGTGGAAACAGTCTTCTCCCTGGCTCCAAAATCTGCCAGTGGTGAGACCCACAGGGTGCACGAGGCAGTGGGGAGCCCTGAACAGCAACAGGTTTCAAACAGGGTCCTGCTGGTGCCTTGGTCCCTGTGGCATCAGTGCCTGCACTGCACCCCATCGAGGACCCCCCTGTGCTCTGCTGAACCTCTTGCACCCTGCCCACGCCAGAGGCCACCACGCTGTGCATGAGGACTGAATCACAGAATCACAGGCTGGTTGAGGTTGGAGGCACCTCTGGAGGTCACCTTGTTCAGCCCCCTGCTCCATCAGGGCCACCCAGAGCCAGCTGCCCAGGGCCGTGTCCAGGCGGCTTTTGGGTGTCTCCAAGGATGGACACTCCACCACCTCCCTGGGCAACTGTGCCAGTGCTCCATCACCCTGACAGTGGAAAAGTGTTTCCTGATGTTCAGAGGGACCCCCCCCGTGCTCCAGTTTGTGCCCATGGCCGCTGGTCCTGTCCCCGGGCACCACTGAGAAGAGCCTGGCTCCGTCCTCTTGGCAGGAAGCCCCGGCAGCAGCCGAGGACGGCACGCGTTGCTGGCGGCAGGGGGAAATTGCCCCATGGACGATCTCCCCCACTTTTCACTCTAAGGAGAGGCAAATGAACCCCACGGGGTGGCACAGGCTGACTCGCGTAGCACATTTTTCCCTTTAAAAGGGAGGGGAGGGCAGAGACCCAGCAGAGCCCAAGAGACCTCTGTGTGCATTTCAGCGCAGGGTTCGGGCCGGCAGAAAGACGTCAGCCACGGTACCACCCCCAGAAGAGCACGCCTAACTGCCGCAGTGCCACCGTGCTCAGCGAGGACCCAGCTAATGCCCGAGTTGTCCCACGGAGATGCGACTCATGGGCTGGGCCTGATCCTGCACCTCCTTACCCACCAAAAAACCATACCAAGATCCCTCCCGGGGAAGGGAGCAGCTTGGGGACCCACCCACCCCCGAGGTGCCCCCCCAAGCAAGCACTGAGCCATGCTCCTGCAAAGGTGGTGGTTGCTGGCGAGTCCCTCCTTGACCCCACCACCCCTGCTGACCCCACGACACGGTTTCCTCACGTTCTTGCCGTCCCACCCGGCACAGGACGCGACCATTTGCATTCCCCGCTGCCACCCGAAGCGCAATTTGGTGACTCAGGCACCGAAGCGGAGCCAGCCCCCTCTGACCACGGTGGGACATAGGCTCAACTCTTAGAAGAGGTCAGGGCTAAGCTGGGCTTCGGTTTTAGTTCAGCATCACAGTAAGTCCTGAGATCCCAGCGGAGAACGCTGTGGGGGCGGAGGAGCACTGGTCTGATCCCCCCCACCAGCCCCGCAAAGCTGGCTGCCAACCAGCGTTTTGGAGGCATTTGCAAACCCGGAGGAAGACAGGGAGGTGGCTGCTGCACGGAGCAGCTCTATCTACAGGCTGATTCAAGGTTTCCTTCAATCCCAGATATAGCCTTTGATTTCGAGCATCAAAATGTTTCTGATTAATTTGGTAGAAATTAAACTTGGGGGGGGGGAAGGGCTGGCAAAGCCAATCCCTGCCCTGGAAGTGCTGGAAAATCCATTGAAAAACTTCACCCAAACTTGCATTTAAAAAAAAAAAAAAAAAAGGACCTTTTGATGACCACTAGCACCGGGCACATCCCTCACGTAAACCCTCCCCGTATTCCGGCACGCGTGTGCCTGCCACAGGCACGGAGGGGAGCGCTGGGGGGCAGCCGGGGTGCCCCGGGGCCGCTGTACGGCCAGCCCACCCAGGAAGGGGCTGCCACGCCGCCTCGCAGCCCCGCAGCTGAGGAAGGGCCAGCGCAGCTCGGGGCCGGTGCGAAGGCCACACCAAACCCGCGCCCGTGGCTGGCTCTCCGGCCCCTGGGGCACAACGGCTTTCCCCGCTCGGGAAGGGGACTGCGGGGCCAAGGGGCTGCAGGGCTCGGGAGACTTGCCAAGCGCTTCTGCAGCGCCAGCCCTTTTGCCTCGTGCTGCAGCAAAAGCACCTTCCCCCCTGTGCCGCGTCCCCCAGGGCTGCCCCGCCGCGGGGTCCGTCCCCCTCCCGCCAGGAGCGGGCAGCGTGCGCCCGTCGCAGCAGGAAGCCCAGGCGAGGAGCGGAGGGCGGCAGAGCTGCGCCGCCGCCCTGCTGCTGGGCTTCCCGCACGCACCGCGGCCCCCTCCGCAGGCTGGGAGCTCGCCTGGCTCCCGGCAGGGGAAACCGAGGCACGTGGGGCTCGGCCACACGGCAGCCACGGCAACGCTCTCTCCCTGCCTCCCACCCTGGTGGGGGATGCAGGCATTTGGGATGGGCCTCGTCCTGCAACCATTCCCCTGCCCAGAGCCTCCACCCAGCTGCCCACTCAGGCCTGCCACCCCCCACGAGCGGCAGGGAGGGGTAGGCATCGGAGAAAACACAACATTAATCCTCAGAATGCTTTATCCAAGCGAGGGCTAATCGTTCCTTGTGACCTCCAGCCATCAGGGGCAGCCGTAGGCACCGCGCGGCTGGTCGCCCTGTGCAGGGACCCCGTGCCCGTGCCCGCCCCTGCTGCCCTCCACAGCCCGAGCAGGAGGGAGGATTCGGGGGGCCAGGGGCTGCGGCACGGCACGCCTGGTCCATGCCCGAAACAGTCTTTTCCCGAAACAGCCCACTTGAACCACCTGTCCCCGCCACCGTCCGTTCAGCTCTGTCCTTGCAGTACCAAAAAAGAGCTCGGCACCCACCTTGGAGGTTCACGCAGGCTGAAGCAAGTGCTGGAGGAGCTGTTATCAGAATGTTTGTGGGTTTTAATGAAATTCCCCTGCTTTTGGGGCACCTAGCTCATGCTTTCTGAATGCCTAAGGACACCAGCGCAGGCTTCGCTCTGGTTTCTCCCCCTCCGACCCTCTCCCAGCCCCAGGGAGGTATGTCCAGGAGAGGGGAGCAACGGCATCCCTGTGGCTGCGCAGCCGTGAACCACATCCCCACCGGCGACAACAGACTGAAGCAGGACCAGGACCCTAAGAAACCCCAGAGCGTCATCAAATAAGACTAAATAACAAGAGCACATGCAGCACGGCCCCCCTGCCCATCTCGGGGTTCAACATCCCACTAACGAGCCTGGTCGGGGCACCGACCCACTGGACGAGGCCAGCTCTGCTGGGGCAGCGCTGGCAGCCAGGGCAGCAGCGAGCCGGGGAGCAGCCTGCCCGCTGGCGACGACCCGCAGCTCCCCCGAGGAGCGGGAGGGCAGAAGAGGAGGAACCCTGTCCTATGCACGGAAATATCCCCCCCGCTCCCCATGGTGCAGCAGCTTCCCAGGCTGCTGCAGAGAAGGACATGCACCCTCTGCGGGTGCCCAGGCACAGGAGAAAAGAGCTTTTTAGCTTTTTCCAAGGCAAGGACAGCTCTGAGGCCTCAGAGATGTTCAAGCCTTGCAGGCAATTATCAAAGATAAGAGGCAAATGTTTTAAAGGCCAGAAGGGACAGAAGAGGGATAGCAGAGGGTGGGGAGAAGAAAAAGCGAGTCGGCTCGGAGCCGCAGTGGGGTGGGGAGCAGCACACGGGCTTCCTTCATCAGCTCTGACCTTCCGCACAGAGGACACCACGGGACACCGTGGGACACAGCAGGACTCGGGCCATGTGGGCAGACCTGGGGCTACTGCGCCAGAAAAATGGTGCCGAGGAGAAGGTACCTCTGTCCTGCCCCAGACTGCAACTGCACCGCGGGGTGCACCCCAGCCCAGCCCAGCCCCCCACTAGTGCTGCCCACACCGGGGTCCTGCCGCCTCCTGCCACCCCGGCAGGACCCGCGCGTGCCCCTGGGTCCCGCGGGACAGGGCGGTGCCCCGCTTGTCGGGGAAGCCTCCAGGGGCCTCCTGCACCGGCCAGGCTCACTGCCGCCTATCCTCACGCTTTCCAGTTTGCCCGGGACAGTGCCCCAGTGCCCACAAAGACCCCCCCGGGCACCCCCGAACCTGATGCAAAGCTCGCCAGGAGATGTGCTGGCCAGATGCGGGGCTCCGGCAGGCACCCATTGCGGGAGCAGCCCACTTGAGCGGACCGAGGCTCGGTTGCGTAGGGTAAGCCTCGAGGGCAAGGAGGAAAGGGGCCCCCAGCCCTCCCCACCCGCCACGGAGGAGACAGGGAGGGGACAGGCCATGCCCCCAAGCCTGCAGGAGCGGGAGCGGAGCTGCCCCATCCCCTGCGCTGCCGCACGCCCACCTCCACGAGCCCCGCGTGCTCCCGGCCCTCTCCCGTGGGCTCCCCACCAGGTTGCATCCCCCAGGAGCTGGGACGCCATCTCCCCCCAGCCCTGCCCCGGCTCCGCTGCGGGACAGTGCGAGGAGCGCCCGCACACCAGACAACCAGCTCTCGGGAACGGACTTACTCCGATTCCCTCCTGCTTAATACCCTTTATCCGTCCCCGGTTTGTCTTTCAGCAGCCGTTAGCTCTGCCCGGGCTGCTTTCCCTGCCTGTTTTATATTCAGGATGTATATAGATAATGTATGTATTATGTACATTAATGCAGCGTCATCACCGCACAGTCAAACGTGCCATGCACCGTCACTTCGGAAGGTCCGAGTCCCAAAGCCACTGCGACGCCGGTCCCCAGCCGTGCCCGCAGCGACCGGCACTGCAGTGCCCGCTCCTACACCCGAGTCCTAAAATATACGTGCGGCATAGCTGGATTCCAGCTGCTGCGGGGAAAACTGTAACTTGGAAATTTCCATGCTCTGAAGCATTTCACAGATATGCGAAAGGACCGACAAGGTGTCAAAGGAGCTTGAACAAGTCACAGGGCTGAGCAGGAGCCAGAAATAGCAACCAGGAGCCTGGGATACACGCGCCGGGAAGGACCACGGCGTGGGCAGCCAGACACCCCCCGTCAGGCTGCCTCATAGCAGAAAACAACCTTCAAATGGCTGCCTCAGTGGAGATGGATGGCAAGAGGGTCACGGCCTTGAACAACCTTTCTTACCTGGCTCCCATCCTACTTTGCTAAGAAAATAACTTGGCTACTCTCGCCTCAATCCATATTTGCAAGCAGCAGCGTTTGTCTCCCCGCAGAGCTGGGGAGAATCCGTCCTTTGGCATCCGAGTGCCCGGACACTACAGACACCCAAACCGGGGACAAACAGAAAACTCCTCAATGACTTGCAAAATGCAACCAAAAAAGCCACCACCACCAGGCTTCAGCTTGCTGCAGGGCACCTGGTCTGCAAAAATCCTTCAGAAGGCAATCGGAGGCTGGAAAGCACCGACTGGACGCGCATGCACCGAGGACGCAGCACTGCAGCTTCCGACCCGGCTGTGAGCGACAGCAGCGAGGAGGGGGCCAAGCCTCCCACTACACCTGTGGACAGTTCTGACCATTTACATCTCAGGTTGAGGGTATCTGAGCCCAGAAAGGACACAGAGAGATGCCCAAATAATATTTTTTGAAGCATAACGACGGTACATGTCCATCATCCTCCAGCCGATTCAGAATAGCTCAGTGGATTTACAGCTGTGCCAGATGTGCTGGGGGTCACCTGCCTCCCACCAAGACAAGGGAGGCAGGTGAGCCCCACTTTTAATCTGAATTACAGAAACACCTGCTCAGCAGGGAGCCCCGCAGCGCGGTTTGCGGGGCGCAGAGGTGCCTCCCCACGCACGCGCGGGGAGGAGGGAGGCCATCTCATCCTCCCCGCCGGGTCGCGGGAGGGCAGGGGCTGCCTGCGGCAGGAGCAGCACGCCAGGAGGCCCAGCCCGGCAGAGGACCGTGCTCTCGGGTTAGGACGACGATGGCTGGATGCAGCCACCAGCTCGCCAAGGTGCCGGGGCCCCAAACCCTGTGCCCCGGCCGCTGCCAGGGAGGGGACCGAAGGGTGGAGCTCCCTTTGCAGGCAGAGCACACCTCTCCAGCTCGGTGCTGGCGTACCTCGCAGCCAGGCTTGGGAAACGCTGATAAGATGAGGGAAAACATCTTCTCTCCCTCCTCTCGTGCTGCCCTCCTTCCAGACAATTAATTTCAGCCCTGCACCAGCCCGTGGCTGTCTTGCGGCGCTGCTGTGAATCATCGGCAGCGAAACGCTGACTCACAGAGGTGAGGCTCCGGATGCGGCTGACGTGGGAGCCCTGGTCCCCGCAGCCTCCTGCGAGCTCGCTCCCAACAACCCTCCTTCAGGTCCCCACACCGCCTCTGCGAGCCCCAGGGAGGCTGCGGCAGCCTCCCTGCAGCAGGGAGATGATGCTTCAAGAGGCCATTTAATCCACTCCGCTCAACACAGGGAGCGGCTCCATCCATACCAGCCCGACAAGCCTTTTAATAGTCTCCTGCGGTGGAATCTCCTCTCCCTGCACCGCCGCCTGCGCCAGGGCTTTATCCTCATCCCTTCAGAGAGGTGTTCTCCAGCACTTCACCAAACCTCCTCCGGTGTAGTTTTGGGCTGGGCTTGTCCCTGTCCCGAGAGCCAGGGCAGAGCTCCTTCTGCCTTTCCGCTATTTCGAGCTCTGCAGCTCCCCACCATCCCCACGCCACCATGACCCCTCCACGGGAGCAGCCCCACAGAGAGCCGGTGCCACCAGCAGCTCAGCCCTGCACGGAGGAGAAGGCAACACCCATGGTAGCTCACTCAGCCCAGGGGCAGCAACCCCTGCGGCCACCATTCAACCAGCAGGACCTGCATCCACCCCAACAGGAAAGTGCCTTCTCAGGTCCATCAGGTTCCAGCCTTGGTCCTTCCCAGAGGCGATGTGGAGGCCCTCGGAGAGCAGCAGGTCTACAGAGCCACAGCGCCAAGGCAGAGACGGCTGCCCAGGGAGGTCCCTGCGGGCCAGCCCCAGGAGCTCCTCTCTGCTCAACCCTGCAAGAGCAGAAAACAGCTGGAGAGGCATGGGCAGCCGGGCCCTGAGCGCTGCTGGGTCCAAACCGAAAGCATGCGGTTCCTCCTCCTGCCGTCAGGGTCTTGGCTGTGCCGTGAGGGTCTAGTCCACGTGCCCTTGCTGCCCGTAGCTGGATGGACCTTGGGGTTCACCTGTCGCCTCTGCCTGGCTCCTGCAGATCCCTCTTAGCCAGGACAGCAAGGCTTTGCGACCGCAGCACTGAGATTTGCCGTCTGGTGCGTAACCTTCGCTTTCTAAGACACCTCATGTCCGCAGCTTGTCTCAAGCCCCCTCCTCATGTCCCGCTGTCTTCTCTCTGTTCCTCAGATCAGTCACACAGATGGACGTTTTAGCATCCAAGCCTTCTTCCAGACAATCACAATCTCTTCTGATGTTCTCCACTTACAGTAAAGCAGTTCCCTCTTCGCCTCACACCAAAGGCATCCTCCAGTTCCCAAGGACCTGGCTCCTCTGCCCAGCAAGCACTTAAATGTGCACACAACAGGCAGGACTAAAGCACGAGAGCACGGGCACCGCATCCCCCAGGCACCCTGTGCAGCAGGACTCAATTACTGCAAAAGCAGCAGCGCACTGGGGTGCTGGGAGAAGCTTTATTGCTCACCCACGCCCTGCCACGACCATCCACCTCATCCAGTCCTCCCTGCAACCATGAGGTGCTTGCAGGCATCGTCCCTCCATCCACTCATGAGCCTTGCACCACACGTCCATCCACGTCACGGCACACCCGCGTAGTCTCACAGCCACATTGCCCATAACTCACCCTTTTCCCACCACCTCCAAGCCTGCTCCCCTCCCACCCGCTTGCCAGGAGCATTTGGAAAGGAGATGTCAGACCACCACAGCATGACGTTCTTCTGCCCAGCAGGATGGTATGAGCTCAAGTAGGTCACGCTAGGAACATGAAGGATAGCCTCGAGCATTCCCTCTTCACCTCAGACGCCTTCCTCACCAGCCTGGGAGCAGACCTAGCACTGGCCCAACTGAGCTCTGCTGCCTTGTCCTGCTAACCAGACCAAGGCTGGCCCACCACAACACAGCACAGCATCAGGAGGACCCGGCGCTGCCACAGCTCCTGCCTTCGGGTGGGGAAGAGCAATGAGGTTTGAACCTGCCGGTGGAGATCACCACCAACTAACCACAAGAGACTGCTCGCAGTGAAACTGCAGGGACACGTCAGCTCCTGTCCCTCCCGCGGAGACGACAGGTCTAGCTCAGAGCCTGCCTGGCAATGGAGGGCAGGAAGGTCTCATCAAGGTTGTCTGGACCAGTCCCTTCCTGAAGACAAGCCCAAGCCTGCCCTATCAGCGGCCCTTAATCAATGTAGGGCTTTGATGGCTATTACAGACACCTTTGTCAGGAGAGGTGGTTGCTTTCCAGCCCCAAGCAAGCCTGGCAAGCTTGGGCTGTTGAGTTGGCGTGCTCTGCAACCACTGACCTGACCTGGAGTTCCTGAGGGATGCTGAGCTGGAGAAAAGGAGTCAAACCCAGGGCTGAAGCAGCCGCCAAGCACCACGATGAGAAGCAGAGGGTGGCTCTTTGTTGACAGGGTGCACGATGGCCAGGCTGGAGCTGCCAAGCGATGAATTGGGTCAGGTGGGGAGAAAATATGAGAGTAAAGGCAGCAAGGATGAGATGATCCTGTGGCAACATACCCCTGTGAGGGCAGTGATCCTGTGTAAGACCTCCACAAGCTTTGGGATCCACCACGTGGAAGGAGCTCACAGCATGGGGCTCTCCCACCTCTCCAAACAGGGCTGGCAAAGCTGCTCTCCTGCAGCAAGCTCAGACTTAATTGACACGTGTTGAATCTGTGTTTGGGCAATTATGTATTTATATTATGTCAGCAGTTGCCAAGAGCCTGGACATCTGCTCGCTCATCATGCGCGAGCCAGGCAGCGCAGAGACATTTGACCCCAGAGCAGGACGCCGGGCTTCTGCAAACACAGCTGACGGGCAGAAAAGTGCCTCCCCCGCTACGAACCGCACCGTCCTCCGCGGGCATCGCCTTCGGGAGATGGGCAGCGACCTGCTGCCCACCGTGGCATCCCCCTGCTCCAGGGTTAATGAAGCAGCCGGAGCTTATTTCACCAAACTACGCTCTGGAAGCCGGGCTCAGCTCCCCCGCGGCTCCAAAGGCATCGTGCCATGGGTCAAAAATGAATCATGAGAAAGTTGCGGGGGGGGGGGGGGGGGGGGCGGGAAGCAAAGTTAAGAAGCCACCGAGTTCACAGGGAGAGGACAGGGCTGTCCCCCAGGTCAGCCTGGAGTGGGGCAGTGATGGCAGCTCACCGCCTGCCCGGCTCAGCTGCCAGCGTCGAGAGCAGCCGGGGCAGAGTCCATCCCGAGAGACCAAACCCTCCTTCCAGCTTGCTCCCTCCACGCCTTGGCCCCAGCCCTCTTGGCACCAGGAAAAACTAGGGAAGAGAACGGTGACCTCCGCTGCGTCCCGGGGGCGGGGGGAACGGGGCCGAGGGGCCTCCTCCTCCAAGCCTGCCAGGGCGCAAAAGCAGCACGTCCTCCTGCCTGCCGCCCTGCTCCCGCCACGCACAGCGGCACATGGTCATTTTGCAAGACCTGGGCAATCTTGGGCCATTTTAAACAAGGTTTCACTCCCACCCTTTCGAGTGACACCTCCCAGCTGAATAAATAAGTTCAGGAATAAGTTGCTGTGACCCCTTGCAGAAGACAGCTCGGGAAGCCAAGAAACACCTTCCACGCAACGTCATTAACATGCAAACAAAGATCTCTCAGCCGGTGGGTCAGGAGAGCAGAGCGGTGATTCAGCCCTTGCAAAAACACCCTGTGCTTCTCCAGATGAAAGTGCAGTCCAGGCACCACCCACCAGCGAGATGAAAGAGCCAGCGCAGACTGCAGCCCCCAGCCACCCCTCGTCCCCTGGGTTGCTCTCCCTGCTCCCGGAGGCCCACGTGAGCGCGTGGGATGGGACCGGCAGCACCAGCCACGCCATGCCGCGTGCCACCGCTGAGCCCAGACACCACAGCATCGCCTTCTTGGCGGACCACGACCCGCCTGCTTAGCGCTCTGGGGATTTCTTTGCTTTCCTCGGCATCCACGGGTCCCTCCAGCCTCACCCATTTCCCCCCCCCAAAAGCCAAGTCCAATCGATGCCCTTGACCACGCCAGGGCCCTGCCTGCACCTGCCCAGCCCAGGCAGGGCAGCAGCTCTGCAGTCCCGCAGCTTTTGGAGGTACCAAAGGGCTGACGCTATTCCAGAGCTCTCCAGTTTCAGCCCGACTCCCTCACGCTCCAGCTCCCTCCCCCTGATGACAGCCACTCGGTAGCACAAGCATAAACGCCTACCTGTCACCAGCCAGCCGAAAACCATCCCCTGCTTCCAGGCAGGGCCACTGCTGCTGCTCCCCGAGAGCCATCCCTGCTGCCCACTGGCCGCCCACCCCAAAGCATCTCCAAAGCATCTCAGCAGGCAGATGCAGGCAGGCGGCGATGGCCGTCTCATTGCCTCCTCGGGAAGGGAGCCTGGTGGCAAGGCTGCGCTGCGCCGGCACCATCGCTGCCTCTTAGGGCCAGGGGCATGTCTCGGCAGGGAACAGCTTGTCGGTCCCCTCCCTGACCGGGGACGGCCACGCCGCCGTGCAGCACCTTTGTGCCAGTACAGCTACACCAGCCCGCAGGCTTACAGGGACCCCAAAGCTCAGCCCATGCCCAGCCCAGAGCACAGGCTCCCACCGGCAGCGTGGCAGCAAAGCCACTCGCACCAGGATCCAGCGGCAAACCAGGCGGCCCTGTGCCAGAAACCGTACGGCCACCGGCAGCCCCGCCCTGCATCACCCTCTGCTGCCTGCCCGCATCCTGCCTGCTGCTCCCGGAGGGAGCCCAAGGGGGTGTGGAAGTTCATTAAGGCTTCTTGCAAAACCAAAGGCTGCCCGGCTTGCCCCCTCTGTCACGTCAGGCAGCCCTGTAAAGCCAGGAATGTGCCTCAAAGGAATGCGTTTGCCTGGAAAAGGCACGCTTGCGCTGTCAGCAGAGTTCAGAGCGCACTAGGAGTGGGGAGACAGGAGATTTATGATACGATGGTGCACCCAGGGCATTCAGCTCTTCCAGCAGAGGTCCAGCAAGAAGCACTGGCTGTGGGCAGGAATATTACAGGAGATGGCAGGGGAGAAAGCAGGCTGCTTAACATTCAGCACACAACATCCTCCGATGCGATGGCACACGGTGAACCAGCCCTGTGGATGCACTGAAGGGTTCAAGCCACCACCCAGAGCAACCTCCCCATCCTCCAGCCCCCAAGCAGCCATCCACACAGCTCCTTCCCACGCTGCAGGATGTCATTTGATCCAGAGACTTTCCAAGTGCCTTACAAACACCCGGCCTTGGGAAGGTCCTAAAGAAAAGGCCCCCAGGGTCACAACTTACCCAGGCAGGGTGGCAGCTGCCCTGAGGGACAGCCCTGAGCAGGGTCACCTGAGCCACCGACACCTCCCCAAACCCTTCTGCACCACCCAGCCTTCCCGTACCGCCCTGAGCACGCCTGTCTCGACACAGCCACCGCCTCAGGGGGACCGAAGGCGCCCAGGCTCCGTCGGCACAACTGTCCCAGAGGGGAAACATGCTCCCCCCGAGTTTTGCAGCCAGCCCACCCTGCATCCACAGCCCCCGGCCCAGCCAAGGGGCTGCACGTGAGCCACGGGGCGCAGCAGCCTTGGGGCTCCCCGCTTTTTGCCCTGCTTTGGCGCAAAACGGCAGCACCAGGCAGGGAAGCGGCACTGAGGTGGAAGCCCCCAACAAAAGGGTCAACGGAGCTTCCAGACAACTTCCTTCCCCAGGGTGACGGTGTCAGTGAGCTTGGGCAGAGGAACCCCAAACGGGGGTTCAGCGATGCCCAGAGACACCCCGGGGTGCCCTCCTGCCCCAGCACAGTGTGGTGTGGCCAGCGGGGCGGCAGGACTCCCACTGTGCCGCCCGGGGGATGCGGGCAATGCCGGGGCAGGCAGGCAGCGGCGCTGGGGACGGTACCCGGAAAGCTCCACCTCTGCCGGTTGCTTAGCGACCAGCATCCCGCAGGAGCCACCTCGCCCGCCTGTCCCTGCCAGCAGCACCAGCTCTGCTGCAAGGGCTCCGGCCGCGGAGGTGAGACCAGAAGCCTCCACCTGGTATCCGCCAGCCTCCCCCTTCCCGCTGACGCACCGGGGCCGTGCTCTGCTGCAATCTGTCCCTGCATCCCACCGGCCCCCACATCTCAGCTCCCAGCCTTGCCTCGGACCCAAGCCCTACAGGAAAGGGAGCAACGCTCTTAGATGAGACAGGCCTCCCGCCCCAAGTCCAGTTGCTGCCTCCAGAAGCTGATAAATGCTAGCTAGAGAAAGGAAAAGGACAAATGGAAACCACTTCACGCCCTCTGAGCCCACCTCAAGCAGCCAGCCCGGCTGACCAGGAACAAGCTTCTCCCACAGCACCACATAACCTGCTTTCCCCGGGACACCGATGCATCCGAGCCCCCCCGTGCTCTGGTCAGCATCATTCTTCACAGCTTGGCTACCTCCTAGCAGGTCCCCAAGCTGCAAAGGGGACCTGCAACCCCCTGCAGCCCCCAGGACCTGCAGGACCTGCAGTTCACAAGCCTCAGCATCGCTGTTGCTTCCCAACTGAGAGGCCAATGTGCTTGGGAAAATCCCTCCAAACAATTCCTTTGCAGGGAGGAAAATGCTACAAGTTCACAGGAAGAAAAGAAGCAGATCAGTAAGTGAAACAAGCAGGAGCTGGAGCTCAAGGAAGAGAGCTGTTCTTGCAAACATCTTTTTGGACATTGCCTGCAATTTATGCTGCTGTTCATCTCACTTCTGAGTGAAGACAGATTAGCTGGCTGGAAAGAGGAGCAGAAAATTGCTATATTAACCGCAGAAAATCAAGACTGGAAAATAGACCTTCTGAGGCTTCCTTAAACTATCCCCAGCACTGGTGTCTCTAGCAGAGGTCTGACCTCTCATGGGTCAGAGCTAGAGAGCAAACCAAGCTTTTCCTTCAACTTGGCACCTGAAAATCTGATTAATCATCAGTGCTGCAAGAAATCAATGCGACCGCAAGCACACTGCCCCAAAGTCTTGTTAAAAAAGCTGAGGGGCTTCCACGAGCTTTCAACCCTGCAGTAACAGCCTCCTTGCAGCTTGGCACTGGGTGCCAGCACTGCAGGAGGCAAAGGCCCCATGCATTAAAGCAGCCCCAGACACCTGCACTTGGGTCTCCAGAGGCCGCTCTCCCAGAGGTCCCCACCTGCCCTCGCGCCCCCGCCCAGGGCCGTGCAGGATGGCAGGGGAGCTGCTGCCGGCTGGCGCGGCCCGGCATCCCACGCCCAGCTCGCTCACCGGCATCATCAAAACCAAAGGTTTCTCAGTGAAGCGGAGTAAAATATCTTAGGTGGCTTGTTTTTTGGTTTTTTTTGGTTTTTTTTTTTAAGATATGAGAAGGAGATACTTTGTGCAACAAAATGACTACTACTATAGGTTTTTTAAAAGAAATAAACACCACCACCCCCCAAAAAAAACCCAACCCATTCTTCTTGGAATGCAGGTTTAATAAGGCACCGAAGACTGGTCAGAGACACCAGCAGGGCCAGGGCAGCAACCAGGAGCCACAGCGGGCTGCTCTGCCAAGGCCCACGCCACGCTCCCTCGTGCGCGCAGGCAGCCGCCTTCTGCTAGAGAGCAAGCCGCTGACACCTCTCCAGGCGCTGGGCTGAGCTGGTCCTGGACTACAGGACAATGCCACCACTTGGGATTTATGCCATTTGCTTTGTATTATTCCCAAATACAAAGCTTAAAATTCCTTTTTTTTTTTCCCCCATCGTCAACTGAAAGTTGAAGCCTGGTTTACCCCTCGGGTGCGGGCAGGTCTGCGCCAGCGGCAGGCAGCAGCACCCCCCTGCACGCAGGCAGCTGGGTGGGTGCAGGTCCGCTCCCGCTGCCCGCACTCACATCTGCCCACACTGTGCCCGCAGACCCCACGTAGGAATCCAGCCCAGGTATGACACCAAGTTTGCCACTCAATTTTAACCTTTTCTTCCCTGGCACCGCTCCTCCGCTTCCGCGCGACCAGATGCCAACCCTGCCAGAGGGGTGGCAGGAATCGGAGTCATTTCGATGACGCGCCGATCTCAACCTGACGAACAGCTGTACAAACCATGCCAGGGCCATAACGGGGAGAGATGCAGAGAATCCCCAGCTCCCACTGCAGAACTGCTCCAGCCTGGTGCTCCCCCAGCCAGCATCCTCCAGGCCTCACCCCAGCGGGGGTCCACCACGCCGGCCGGCCTCCCAGGCACGAGGCAGACATTTTTTGGTAAGCAAATATTGCTGATTTTCCCTCGCGCTCCCTCAACCCTTCCATTTTACCTCTCGGACAATCCTGAGCAGTTGTTTTTCTCGGCTGTTTAATCTCTCTCCAGCTCCCAGAGGATGTACGCTTAGCGCCTGCAGAAGCTCATCTAGCTTTGATGTGTCTCAAATTCTACCCCCAGGCAGGTGACGGGTATTCAGGGAAGTTGAACAATTAAATGACAACAGAAGGAAGGGCTGGAGGAGAGGTTTAAAAAATAAATAAATAAAGGGGAAAAAAAGGCAAACCTGAATGAACCTGCCCACCGCACCCAAGGGCAGAGCCCCAGGGTGGGCAGAGCCCGGGGTAACCACCTGTACCTCCTGCTCCCGTGCTCGAGAGGAAGGTCCCAATCCAGGCACCCTGGGCACAAAAGCCTGCTCCCGGCACAGGAGGGTGCTGCAGCCAGCCTGCAGGCAGGGACCCGGGACCCCAGCGCCGCAGCCGAGCTGGCCCCACCACAGCACAACCCAAGGGACAGATTTGTGCCCAGGAGGTCCTGGACACAAGTGGCTGGCAGAGGCGGCAGCGCGCCCCGGCACACAACTTGTGCCAAGCGGACGGGGGCACAGGCTGGCTCGGCTCCTGCCCTCCCAGCTAACCGGGGGCAGCCTCAGCCAGGACCGGGGACGCAAAGCCAGCAGCGGCTCCCGGGCAGATCCGGGCTCAGCCAGGTCCATCCCAGCCTGACCCCTCTGCCCCACACAGCCCCGCCTGGCAGCAGGGCTGCCGCGCACGGAGCGGTGACACCGTGGCTGCCATGAGCATGAGGCTCCAGCGCCCTCAGCACGGCGTGCGGGGAACAAGACAGAGATGCTTCTTATACCTGGCAGCCATCCCCGATGGGTTCGCCGCTCCCCACCGTGGCTCGGGACGGGAGGCAGGACACCTGGCCCGCCGCGGGAGGAAGGTGCATGGGGGAGCAGCGCAGGCAGCTGCGGAGGATGCTCAGGGTCGGGTGTGCGGGAAGAAGGCACGGTGGGCTGGCCTGGAAGAGGCGTTGGATGGGTGACGGCCATGTGGGGATGCAGGCAGGGCTGTAGCCCAGGCAGAGCACCAACACGCTGCCCCCACCCCCGGGCTGGCATGGCACCGCGTGCCTCTGCTTGCCGGTCCCTGGTCACTCCTCAGGGACCTGAAGGTGGCCCATGATGGGTGCCTTCTAGAAGACGAGAGAAGTCTAGACTTTCCAAGAGATGTGGCTGCCCGTCTTGGTTGCCAGGTGGGCGAGCTGAGCGGTGGCAAGGCTCCTGCCACCCCAGACAGCCTCTCACCCCCCACCAGCATCACCCCCCCGGGGCCAGCGCAAGGGACCCACTTGGAGGTGGCTCTGGAGCGCGGGCACCTGATCCATGCCAGAAGCACACCCGTTCGTCCGGCTCTCCCCAGCCTGCCCCGACTTCAGGGCATCCGTCCAGGGCAGTGGTGCAGCCACAGCCACCAGGAGCCACGTCACTGGCGCGGGGGCTCCATCACCAGTGCCTCTCGGGATGAGGCAGCACACGCACCGCTCGGCACTGCGTCCCCTGCAACGACATCAGGGACAGCCACTGGGGCTGTCACTGGTGGCAGCAAAGGGGTGGGACGGCAATCCGCCCGGCATGGCCGCAGCATCCGCCACGTCTGAACGTCTCCGTCTCCCCGGCAACCTGGGTACCAGCGCCTTCTTACTTGCAGCTGAGCGGTCTTGTGCAGCAAAAGCCATGCTGAATCCATAGCAGGATTACAGCAGCCTTCTCCTTCCCTCACCCTCCTGCCCTCTCCATCCAAAATTCATCATTAAAACATAACCTTGCGGTGGGGAACAAGAAGCATCACGCCAGTGTCACGGGGAGTAGCAGCACTCCTGCTCACCCCACCAACCACCACTGCCATGGGGTTTACTGGGCACCACTGGGCTTTTGGCTGGAGGAAAGTGGGACCTGTGCAGCAGTCGCATGTGGAGTGATGGACACCATCTCAATGCCGGCTACCTCGAATGGCCTGGGCCATTACGTGCACATGGGAGCAGGATGAGCGTCCTCCAGGTGACATCAGTGGCAAGGAGACCCAACCTCACTCTCCATCCAGCACATTCGGTGGCCTCAGAGGCTCCAAAAGCTCCTCACTGCAGCACAAAGCCCCCTCCAGTGCCCCGCCAGCTTCCCCATTGCCCTATCAAGCATCCGGCCTTCTTTGCAGGTGGGGAAGGACACAGGCCAAGACCCGAGGTCCCAGGACAGCACATGGCTCTATGAAGAACTGGCCCTTTCCAGAGGTCCCTGAGCAATGCCACAGTAGAGAAAATACCGGCCATGCTGAGGACCCTCTCAGCAGGCTGAGACGCCGTACACAGAGGCATGACAAGCACCCAGCCCCCGTGCAAGGAGCATCCCCTGGGAAGGCACCGGGGAGGCAGGCGAGCCCCGGCACCCCGGATGTGAACAGAACCTGTTGGCCAACACAACCTGTTGGCCTCCCACCAAGCAGCTCTCGGCACCTGCTCTTGTAGCTGCTGAGGATGGGAAGTGGCCCAAACACTGTTTAACCCCTTCAGCAACACGGAGGAAAGCCAAGAAAGGAAAATCAAAAGCCTCTGTCCCAGAACAAAGGAGAGAGCAGCAAGGGCCGTGGGGGAGCCGGGCTGGAAGAAGCCCAGAGAGGTGCCACCACTAGCACCCGTCTGTCGGAAGATCGTGCCACAGAGCATACCCGGGCCAGGGCCGGGTGCTCTCCCGCACGTGGTCCAGCCTCCACATCCACTCTTGGGAGCGAGTCCTGCAGATCAGCACCCCGCATCGCGCCTGCTCAGACACTGCCTACAGCTTCACATCCCTTGGGTCCTGCTGTGCCAAAAAAGCTGCTGAAACATCCGTCTCGGGTGCAAGTCCTCCTCTGCAAGGATCTGAGAACGGACAGCTCTTCCTTTCCACCCAGCCTCAGTGGGATCACCAGTTCAGCAAGGCAGGAGCCCATCCCAGTCCTTCACACCCTTGGCCAAAACCAGTGGTGAGGGTGGTACCTCACGTGGGAACAGAGCTCTCTGCCACGCTGAGACCCGCCAAGGACTTGGGCAAGCACACGGCCATCGGAGCAGCAAAGCTGCGTCTTCCAAGGAAAGCCCCACCTCCTGCCACCCAAGCAGACAGCGCCGCACGTCAAAGGATCACAGCCCGGCACGGCTCTCGGGCAGAGAGGCCTCCAACAGCCAGGCGGAGGGGGTCAGAGACGGGCGGGCATCCCAGCTCACCCCAGCGTAACACAGCACAGGGAAGCCCGGCTCCGAACCGACGTGATGCAGAAAAGGTTAAAAGTATCAGCCAAAGCAAGCAGGGTGTTTGGCCAGAAGCCAGCCGTTCCCAAGCCGAGTTCGAGGGAGCTGGCAGCTCCCGCCAGCCTCCAGGGCGTGCATTGCCACATACCGCAAACCTGTTTGCTCAGCCCAGGCCAAAGCAGCTGGGATGGCAGAGAGCAAGCTTCATTGACCAAGGCACGTCTCACAGCAAGGATGGGCCCCAAATCAAGAGGAAAGCGCACCGGCAGCCCCGAGCCGGGACGGGGGGAGCAGGCACAGCACTGCCCCGGCACCCGCCGCAGACGGCACCGCCACCGAGCAAACAGCCGCAGCGCTGCCAGCTCCCGCCGGCTGTGCCAGGGCTGGCAGCGCTGCCGGCCCAGCCAGGGTCCCACCGCTGCACCGGGCGAAGGGCAGGGAGGAAAGAACAGCTCCGTCTTCCCAACTACTCCGTAAAACGGACCAACAGCGTTTCTCAGGCAAAAGGCGATCCGTGCAGCGTCCTGGCCCGGTTCTTATAATAAGGAGCTGATCCGGCCCAGGGCGCTGGGGAGGGACCTCAGCAGCTGCTCCGTGCTCACCTGCGCGTCGCAGCCGTTCGGAACTGCCTGCGAGCAGAGCTACGGGGCTAAACCATCTCAGTGCCGCATCCGGACAGCGCAGGGGGCTCTGCCTGGGGGACGGGGCTGCCCCGCTGCGGAGCTGGCCATGCCCCGCTGGCCCCTGCACGCTTTTTCGGACGGGGAAGGAGCCGCCCAAGAGGTGCCACGGCCAAATGGAGCAGTCAGCCCAGGCAGGGACCAGGCTCTGCAGGGAGACACCGGGACCACCAGCCCTGCAGCCATCCCTCCCCTCCTACTCCAACCCTTGCGCAGGGAGGGCACCGGAGCGGAGCCCGGGGCCGTTCTGGTGCAGCAGAGGGATGGAGGCCGAACCAAAGGCAGTTACGGCAACAACCAGTGCGCTCTGAACCCAGTTCCCCCAGCTGCAGACACACCCCGTGGCCGACCACTGCAGAGCACCAGCAAGGCACCTCACATACACACCAGAAGCAGGCAGGGGTGTTGCAAACCACGTGGACCACCCATCACCAGGGAACGCTCTTCCTCCACCAGCGATGGTGGAGAGCAGCTCCCGTCCCCGCTCCAGGCGCCCGCTGCGGCAATCACCGCTCGCGGACCAAAGCAAGCAGAGGAAGGTAGAGACCACGGGTTCAGCCGTCTCGTGCTGGGACGTAGCAGCCAGGGGAGATCCGCTGCCCGACGTGCAAGAAGAACACAGGACCAGACACCCTGAAAACCACAAGGCCAGCCTGTAAGCAGCGTGTTGGAAGAGGAGAGGGGCTTGAGTAGGTGAAAAGCACCTAGAGCAAGGGGAGCCACCGAAGGGAGCCCAGCTCAGGCACGGGCTCGGCCCTGCCTTCTCCCATCTTCTCCTTCCTTCCAAAGGAAGGCCCAAGCTCTCTGCCTACAGTCATCATCCTCTGATCTGCAGCCCCAGAAGAGCCCTGCTCGGGGTCTAAAGCAGTGGCCACAAAGTGCCATTTTCCCCAAGGTAATGGTCATGTCTTGTGCACCACTTCTGGAGGGGATGGAATAGTTCAGTTGGAAGGGACCTACAACGATCATCTAGTCCAACTGACGGATGACCATCTCCTTCGAGCAAGCTCTCAAGGAAACAGTCCCTTCCCTTTGCCCCTGCCTACCGAATCCCAGCAGCAAGCCCTTCACGGCATCCAGGAGGTAGGGTATTACATCAGCTGTGAGGGAGCTGTAGATGCACAGAGAAACGAGCAGCTCGTGGCCAGCACGATCGCTGTGCCGTGACGGGAGCATCACCAACCCTTCCAGAAGCAGGGGGACACCTCCCTCGGCACAACGCGGCAGCTGGTCCGGGCTGCGCTGGCAAGGCTTCGCTTGCCTGGACTTGCCAGGGAGCCGGGACCCGCAGGCGACCGGCACACGGCTCAGCGAGCTGGCCCAGAGCACACAGCCACGAAGCCGTTCTGCTGTGCAAGTGCTTCCCCGAGTCCCCAGTGCTGGCTCACGAGACACAACCGGAAGAGGGGAACACGAACGCACCCAGACCTGGGCCACCGGCCCCCAGCTGCACCCGGGACACCGAGGTCACGAGTGAAAGCGAGGGGTTGGCTGGGTACCAGGGGTCACCGTGGAGGTGGTGCTTGTCCTCCTGCTCCCTGGGCCACCCCAGTGCGGGGAACCCCGACAGGGACTCACCCCCGCGCAGGGGTAGAGCTTCCTGCCGGGCATCGCCCGGGAGCCGAACGCTCCCACATCGGCGGTGGCCGGTGCCCAGCCTCCCAAGCAGCCTTCCTCGTGCACAGCCCCGGAGCGGAAGCACACAGGCACCCCACCCCGTGCTGGAGGGAAACTGAGGCACGCGGCGATGCAGGATCCACTGAAGTTGGGCCTGCACCTCTGCCCCCAAATGCACCAGTTCCAAAATTGGTCTTCCAGCACCCAAACTCTTCAGCATACAGAGACGGGACAAGAAACCTTGCAATTCTCACTTTCCCTACAGACACGTGCCCCCAGACAAGGGCAGAGCTGGCGTCTTGCCAGACCTGCAAAGAGCTGTCCTGGAGGGATGGTCTTGTCGCACTGCTGGTGAGAAAGCCCTCAAAAAAGTACCGAGCTGCCCCGCTCAGAGCCAGAGACGCCTCTGGCCCCAAGGAGCACGCCGCAGCCGCCCATCACAGCCCTCGGCAAGGACGCGGACCCCCTGCCCGCACCCAGGGCGCTGCCTGCCTCTGCACCCTTTGCCTCGCGTGGGCGGGAGCCAAACCCCGGCGGGCAGCAGGGTTCCGCGGATGCAGCGAGCCTCGCGGTGCACGCTGCCGCGCGCTCCTGTCACCCGGGAAAGAGCCAGGGCAGCGGGGTGCAGCCACGGAGCTCCTTGTCCCCAGTTTTCAGATGACGACAACTTCCTCCCATCTTGGCCCCAGAGCAAGGGTAGTGCTGCTCCGCTGCTCTCCGCCCAGGCTCGCCTTGCAGGTCAGGGAGGGAAAGCACAAGTGGGACCTCGTCCTCCCGGCTATCCCTGGCCGCACACCGTCTGCAGGACGCGCAGAAGCAGCTGACAGCTGGTTTCACAGGGACGGCACCGGGCAAACCGACCCGCTGTGCTCTGGGCCCCGGAGCAGAGCAGCCCACCCAGCTGGAGGGACCGCGGGGATCTCCGAGAAGGCCTGGACCACAAGCCCTCAACTCTTTCAGGCATCCCAGCAATTTAATTCTGCAGCTCAGACCTGTCGCTGTCCTCTCCCATCCTTCGCTCCCAGCTGCCCAGCAGTGCCAGCCTCCCCAGGACGTGCCTCAAGCCGGCCGTGCCCAGCCCCCGCGAGCCCGGGGACCTACGCCCTGGGCTCGGATCCACACCCGACAAAACACAACGGCCGGTTTGCAAACATGCCGCCTTCCTCAAATCCTCCGCACAAAAGAGAGCACGGAAACTCGGCGTTAAGCGTGACGTCCCAAAGTCGCTCCGTCAGCGGGCAAAGACTCAGGCAGCCGGTAGGAGCCTTTCTGTTGGCAAAGGGGCTGTTGCCCAACTCCTAACTAAACCAGGAAAAAATCCCAACGCATAAAGAAAGCCAGCCCAAGCCCAAGCCCAGCAGTTTTGCGCTTTGGTGGTAGGAGGCCAGATTTCCAGTCCTGCCGGGGGTTTCTGGCAGACGAGCCTCCCTGCAGCACCGGCTCCGTGCTGAGCAACCCCCTCCAAGCTACAAAACCCACTCAGCCTTGTGCGGGATCTGGAAAGGAGAATAAAAGCTTTCAGGATAAACTCACGCTGCTTCCAGGTGCTGCTCTCAGCGCTCTGCTCGGGCACAATTCAGAACCTGCAAAGAAGAAAGCAGATTTGGTTAAAAAGAAAAGAAAAAAAACCCTTCCCAGAGCTGATGGCAAGTGCACAGAAGGACGTTAGCCAGGCGCTTCATCACAAGATGGTGCCCGCACGGCTCGAGCACTGCGTTTAGACTCCATACAAATCTGCTTGCTGGAGAATGTAAGCTCCAGATTATGCTAGATGCTGCTTTACTCTCAAAAAGATTGATGTGAAAACAGCACCTTCTCACGCAGTCAGTCTGCCCGCTGCATGCGTTGCGAGCCAGCTCTGCTCATTTGAGTGATAAAAGCAAATATTTACTACAGGCAGTGCCACAGAACCAACACACCTCTGAGAAATGAAACAGATACCCTCCTGGCTCGCGCTGCCGGGCGCTACCCAAGTTCTCCTTTCAGGGCCATCTGTGCCGCCCCATTGTCGCCCATCCCTCCGGCTCACCGGCACGGCCCCTGCGGTAACGCCAGGGGCAACGCCTGGTCGGCAGGACTTTCACCCGGGGTGACGATGCAGGTCGGTGAGGCAGGACCCACGGGAGCCAGCCCCACTCGCTCCTCCACGGAGTGCCCAGCAGCCCTGGCACAGCAGGAGTAAAATCAGCAGTTTTAACAGGAACAGCCCAAATCCTGCAACAGCATTTTCAGGGCCACGTTTTAGATGACAACTGCATCTAACGGGGGAGGAAAAACTGCCCAGCAGGCACTACGGTTAGATGAAGGAGGAAGCGCAGTCCCACAGCACAGCAAGGATACCTCCTGCTTTCCCAAGGGTTAATTGTCAAACATCCTCCCGTAAGCACGGCAGCAAAGCAGGCAGGATGACCCGCCTGTGCAAAGCGCCCACCTCTCCCACGGATTCAGCAAAAACCTTTCCACTCTCCGCAAGCAAGCATCAGCTGTGAGCAGCCCGACACAGCTCGCCCTGCGCGACACCGATCCACAGCAGCTTTCCCAAGAGCTCGCTCGGGACATAAAAGCTGCTCCACCTCCACCTGGACAGAGTCCCCAAGCAGCACGGTGACACGCAGCGACTGATCCACGGCTGGGCAGCTGCCACGCGGGGCTCTGGCCATTCCCTCCCGGACAAGGACAGGACCCGCTGCTGTCCCCCAGGCAGAAAACCTGTTGCAACAAGGCCGGGAGCTCCGGCACCTCCAAGGAAACAAAATCACCTTTAAGCAGGGAGAAATTGCACCCCCAAATGATTTGCATGAGACACAGAAAGAGGAGGGAGTTACAGCCACCACCGCATGCGTGGTCCTGTCCCAGCTCTCCGCGGCCGTCACACGAGGGGAAGCACAAGCAGGACGTCATCGCGCGCTGTCGCTGGGCACGCTTTCGTACACCCCTGCCCACCAGGGACAGATTCCTTAGCAGCCACCGCGTAGACTGGTTTTACTTGCTCAGCCGTCTCGCTGCGTGGGGAGCGGGGCTGGGATGCAACACGGGGCATCCCTGTACCCAGCCAGCCGGCACCAGCGCTGGCTGCACCCGCAGCCCCAGGACCCCCACCCACCGCACCACGGGGCTGGCGTTGCAGGGCCTGAACACCTCCATGCCAGCGCCCAGCACAGGAGCGGAACGCGAGCCCCGGTGCACAGCTCGCTGCTCCCCCAGACCTGCAAAAGGCATTTTCCCCGCCCACTCGCAATTACGCACAGAGCCTGCGCTGCCCACGGGCCACGGGATGCCGCTGGTGTGTGGAGGCTACTGTCCCATGCCCTTACCTCCGTGCCCACACCCCTCGATCCCAGAGCCCACGACAGACCTCTCGCTCGTGCACCAGCCTCCGCTGGCACCAGAAGCCACCGCCCAGAGGCTAACGAGCCAAAGGAGAGAGCGAGCCCCATCAGGAGAAGAGCCCTGCCCTCTCCCAGCAGCAGGACACACAGGCACCCCAACGGGCCAAGCTGATCCGGGGAACGGACCCCGATACCAGCAGCTCCTGCACCCACCCGCAGACGGTCGCACAAAGCCGTGGGGATCTGTGGGGCTCTCTCCCCTCTTCGGCGCAGCCTCCGTGACCCTGCTCCTATTCTGCCAAGCCCAGCGATTTTTGTGGGGGCCTGTGCTGCTCCCGGGTTCGTACGCTCAGCTTTCTCCCATCCCAGCTGAAGGGCGAGTCAAGAGATGCACAGCAGAGATGGGCAGGCAGACGCGCAGCCAGGCACGAGAGCAGCCAGCTTTTGATAGACCCAGAAGAAGGAGTATCGCGCCAGCGGCCCCGGCACCCGGGGCTCACCAGGGCTGCACCGCGTTCCTCCTGCGAGGGAGGATGGAGGGTGCAGTCACCAAAGGCAGGGCAGCGGCACTCAACGCTCCCCAACCTGCCTGGGTTAACGCTGCCAAACAAAGCCCCTGTGCTCTCCATCAGACACCGACCGTCCCTCCTTCCCGTCTTCTGCTGCGTGAAGCAGCATTCACCGGGCTGGCTGCATCGCAGCAGGCTCTGAGCTATAGACACTTTGGGATCTGAGCTCCTGCATCAATTAGTATCATATTAATGAAGAGTTCTGAGAATACAGGCAGCGGGAGCAAGACCTTCCCCCAACCCTGCTCACTTCTGCCTGCAAACAAGCAGCTCCCCGTAACACTCTTGCTAGCAAAAAATCCATGCTAGATTGCATCGCTATCTCTTGCCATGGAGCTCTCTCCAGCGCCAGGCCAGTGCATGCACCATCTCAACCACAGACAGTGCCCCGGGCTTGAAAACATCCCACAGTGACCCACATTGTCACAACATCGTCATCGCAATCATCCAGCCTGACCCTGACGGGGCGAGCGTGAGCGCTGGCTGTGGAACCAGGCGGCGGGACACCAGCGGCAGCCAGACGAAGGCTACGGTCTGTGCAAGGGGCAGGTCCCGGCCAGCACCGCTGGCAGGCTCAGCCGCTGGCTGGGGTCAGGAGGGAGCCATACGCTGAGCCCAGCTCACTCAAATCTAGGCCAGCATGCTGCAAAAATGCTGATGCGTCCAACGAAGGGCAAGGAAGGGGACAGGGATTCATGCTGTCGCCTTCACATGTCCAGCAGAGCAGGAACATAAACAGGGCAGGGCAGCGCGGCAGCCCCAGGGCAGCTCAGCTGAGCACGAAGCATGACTGGAGAGAGGTCCAGCTGTGCACGCTCCACCCCGCACCGGGATCACATCCGCTCTGCGAGCCCAGAAGAACAGCCCAGCCAGCGCTCGGCAGGAGGTGACCATGGACCACACCACCATGGGCCCTCCCGGTTGCCCTGCCTACGCACGCTGGGCTGCCGCAGCCAGCAGCGCCGCGCCGGGGCGGGACTGAGCTCCAAAGCCCTTGCAGGAGCACAGAAGTGGCCAGGCGGGCTTACAGCGATGGTGGAAGTTGCCACCAAAACACAGCACGGACAGCTGCGTTTTCTCTACGTCCTGTAGTACTTCCAATCGTCACCCTGAAGTCGGCTGCATTTCTCACAGATGTATCACACACGAGACCAAGGTGACCCACAGGGATTTACTCATGCCATACTACCAGAAAGCATTTCTTGGTTCCCCAAAGAAGAGCCCCAGTGAATTTGCAGAGGTAATGGCCCCTCCCTCACATAGGCAAGCGTACACCCAGAGCCAGATCAGATCTCAAAGGCGGTTTGTGTTGCTCTGGCCGCTTCACTCTGCAGGACCTTCATCTATCAGGACTTGCAGTAAGTCTCCTGAACGGCAACACTGCTGAGAATTCAGGCTGGGAGTTTCCCACCCCAAAGTTCACCCAATGTTGGGTTTGTATCCGTGTCAAAAATTGCACCTTCCCATCGTGAGCAGCAGACCCAGCTGTACGACCACCCCTCGGGCCCTAACACAGCGCCGCTCTCCCACTTTGAGACCTTTGCCACGTCCCTCTCATCACCGGCAAAGCACAGACCCAAAGCTTCGTCAGGTGCCACGCCATCCCACGCTCAGCAGGAGCTCCTGCCAGCAGAAACACTGCCAGATCGATAGTGCACCTCATTAGCACATTTAATTGCTTCCCTCATACACAGGGGTACTGCTTCCCCAACAGGATCATTAAGGAGAAAAAGCCGCAGGACCCCTCCCAGCACTGCAGCCCTTCATGCCTGGCCACCTGGGTGGTGGTCCCATGTGGACGGGCAGGAGGAGGATGCGAAGGGCTGGTCCCTCCCCGCTTCCGCCCCGCAGCCTGCCTCTGGCCCCGCCAGGATGCCTTTCGGCTGGCACTCACCCCGGCCAGTACGATTAGCTGATTACAAAGGGGAATATGTCATTTAAAACGCACAATCGGATTTCCCGGCCCTTCTGCCCATAACAAAATGTCTCGTGAAATGGCTCATTCTGTTCTGCCATAGAAACGCGTTTCCCTTCAAAAGCCTGATACGGGGGGGGGGGGGGGGGGGGGGGAGAAAAGGCAAAGCTAAAAATATCTTCTGAAAGATACCACGACAGCAACAGATTCACAGGAAAATGAGGTGGGAAGGGGGCTGTGAATGTGTTAAGATCCTGTTTAATCTCTCCCCAGCCACCTAAAAAATCCACTGAAGGCAGAAACGATACCTCAACATTTCCTTTGTGCGAGAGATGACTCCACCCTGTGTTTTCCTCTCCATCTGATGCTCGGGGAAGGATACCAGCACTCATCTCCGCTCGGCTGCCAGGCGGCGAGCGGGGCGCCGGCAGTGGGTTAGTAGGAGCAGAGGGAGGAAGGAGCCGGTGGGTGGAACCTGGCAGCAGGGCCGCGCTGTGAATCCTCATTCAGCATCGCCTCAAACGCAGGATGCGATTTACACTAGAGCAGCACCTGGTCTTGGTTTCCCACCTCATCGCCGATACCTTGCAAAGGAGCATCGGTCCTCGGGACCGAGAAGGGGCCGGGGACAGCAAAGCCCCCGAGATGGCCACAGGGTCCAGTCATAGCTGGTGGGCAGAGGGCTGGTTTCTGAAAGGGGATGGAGCAGATACTACACTGCTACCACATTTCGTCTCCACAAAGAGGCCAAATGCCCGAGTGAAACTGCTGACCTGCTGGCAACTGCAGATCTGCAGCTTCAGCCTCGTTTGTCTCATGTTTTGAGCACAATAGGGTCAGCCCAGTCTCCTCTCTGCCCTGTGATCACGCCGCACCCGGGATGCCGCTCACCCAGACCCGGCTGCTCCCGGACACAGCAGCTCCCGCACGGGGCAGGCCCAGCACGGGGCACTGCTAAGCACCCAGGGGAGCTAGCAATGCCCTCCGGAGGGCAAAACACAGACCATCAGCAGACGATGGAAAGAAACTCCTCTTCCAGAGCATCATCATCCAGATTTTAAGGCTCCGTCGGCTGCTCCCGCCCTCCCAGACAGCAAACCTGGGAGTGTGCACGGGCATGCCCACGGGCGTGCACACGCTATCAGCAGGGCACTGACTAATTCTCAGCTTCAATGCAGAGCACCCTCAGCTGCGTACTGGGACAAGCAGACATGAAGTATTTATACCAAATCACCCACCTAGGGCTCTGGGATGACTGCCCCTTTCCACACAGTCCCACAGCTCCCTGTCTAGCGCAAGGAGAGCGAATCTTGGCTCCTGTCCCAGTTGTACAAAAGCTAAGCCCAACAGCTCTTGGTACAGATGCCTCCATGCACCCCCAAACAGTTCACCTCCTCGGAGCAAGGCAGTGAGGAGGGAGCAACTATCATCCAAGACAAGGGACATCCACGAGGCCTGGGCCCAACATCCTGCTCTGCACCAGGGGCACGCTGTGCAGACAGCAGAGCCGCCGCAGAAAGCAGCCACTGCTTCCATGGTGGAAGATGTGGTTGCCCAGATCTCTTCCTCTTCCCTTTAAGGCACACTTAGGTCCTAAACAACCCACAAACTTCCACCCAAGGGCTGGGAGGAGAGGAAAGATGGATCTGCAGCCAGAATGAAATACTGCAACATGTCGCCATCAAAGACGGTCTCCTCCCACCAGGCTTCCCATCTCCTGTAATCCAGACAAGGTGATGTGCACGAGAAAGACTGGTCCGCTCAGCAAGCCGCCTCGCTGGCAGTAGTGATGCTCAACTTTATAGACCCAAATGGCACCGGGCAGGTGCTGGAAAGGAGCTCCCAAGGGAGACTGTCCTCCAGCTCCCACAAATACATAACAACTCCTTCCAGGCTCAAGCGACAGCACGAGCCAACAGTGAGCGTGAGTCCAGGCTCAAACCCCAGCGTCCCCACGCAGGAGACGGCCAGGGCCAGCCCCTCCGCTCAGCACCACAGAACCTCACAGGTCTCCCTGGCACAATCGCCCGGGCTGTGACAAATCCAAACCTGCTGACTCAGAGCCACCCGACTGCTCTAATGAGAACAATAAGCTACGCAGCCATCACTGTCACAGCCTCAGCGCAAGCACATTTTTAGATGCCGTACAAGAGTCATGTATTTGTAGCTGCACAAGTCTTCCTGCACAGGAGCTTCCAGCAACCGGGGACTCGGGAACCTCCGCCGTTTCGCATTTCTTCTTTTGCGTCTATGCTTAAAACAGGGCTTCAGACTCGGCTCAGACCCCCAAGTGACAGGCACCGCATGAAAGTCTACTATATAGCTAAACACAGGCCGCACAGACGCCCACGCTGATCTGCCGCAAAGCTTAAGCCCGTACGCAGCCCATCTCCTCACACGCTGCTTCCCTATCAGTACCCCAGCTGTCGCGCAGGGGCCGCAGCGCCGTGCCCAAGGCGGCAGGGAACTATCCCCAGTCCATAGCCGAATAAAATTAAGGCAAAGGACACTCAAGTGATGTCTGCGAGGCTGGGCAGGAAACTCGGAGCAAGCCCGGGAGCAGCCAAGCCCGCCCCCTGCCCTTTAACCGACAGGTCATTCTCTGTGACTTCCTAATTTAGAAATCCTAATTAGCTATGGGAAAGATTTCTTTTTTTAGGGACAAAATTAATCAAGCACCTGACTGGTCTGTCCGTCTGTCTCTGAAAACCTCCTCTAGTAACGCAGAAGTCACCAGCAGTGCTAGAGCAAGGAGGAACGCGGGCAACGCAGAGTGACGCTGGAGCTGCCCACGGGACGAGGGCTCGGCGCTGCCAGCAGAAAGCGTGAAAGGTTATTCTGTAAATCAATGAGAGATCCAGCTCCTCACCAGGACCAAGGTCATCACCCAGAGCTCAACAGGGAGCTAACTGCCTGGGGGAAGAAAATCGATTTTTAAGATTTTCCCCGTTCTACACTGCAGTGACTTCTCCAGCTGACCCAGCCACCCTTCCTGGCTGCCCATAAACCACATGCCAGAAGACACTTACCCTGGTAGGTTGTGGTGGTGGTGGCAACCATGGCAGCAGCCCAGGCAATGGGGCCCAGCAAGCTCCATGCCTGCACTGGACAGGAAAGGTACCGAAACCTTCACCTTCCGCACGCCAGGAACACAGGCTCTCATCTACACGTGTGTTTTTTGACCAGAAATACAACACTGGACTTCAAAAACCTTTTTCAGAAGCTGCCTCCAAACCAAAACATCTCCCCTGAGAGTTTTGGAAAATGCTGATTTCTCAAAAATTGGTAAAAATAAAAATTCTGGACAGTTCTAGCTGCAACATCAACAAGCAACCAAAACAGCAGCGGAAGAACACATCACTTGCAGCCAAAGCCAGCCTACCGTCAGCACAAACACACAGACTCTGCAGCTAACCCAGAGCTGCATCACACCCTCCGAGACAGCCCGTACCCCTGCGGGCAGACAGCCCGTACCCCTGCGGGCAGACAGCCCGTACCCCTGCGGGCAGACAGCCCGTACCCCTGCAGCCCAACCCAGGGCTCCGCTCTTCACGGTGATGCCTGGTTTAATGACTGCATTACCATCTGAAGTTGCAGCTAAAGCACAGCACAAGGATGGCACGAAGAGGAGAGGAGGCATGAATGCTCCGCTCCCAGGGCAGCGGCTTGCCCCCCCCAAGGGATGGCCACGTCATGGTCCTTTGACACCAAACACGGAGGTTACCCCTGCGTAAGGAGGGAACGCTCTGGGAGAAAGAGGGTGGTTGTGGACCTGCCATACGCTACAACAGCCAGGGTCTGCCACAGCTTCCAGAACACGCCCTGCATCTCTGCATGCAGCAGAGACCAGGGTGCTCATCGAGAGCGCGGCTCTGAGCACCCTGGGGAGAGCTCAGCTCTGAGCACCCTGGGGAGGCCTCCGCAGACAGCCTCCCTGCCTACCAAACCAGGCTCTACAAAAAATATAATTAAAGAGTAATTCCCTTCTTGCAAGCATCATCACCCAAACCCAGCCTTCCCTCCGCTCCAAACTCGCTTGACGGCAACAAGGGCACGCAACTGAAAGCCACCGGCACAGCTCCCCAGCCTGCGCAGCCACCCTCAAAGGGATGTGACACGCAGAGTCCTCCAGCGGGCCGCAGAGGACGCAGAGATCTGCGAGGCAGCCCCGAGGAGCAGACCTCGGTAACAACGTGCTTCCCACACCTCGAGTTGTTTGGAAGCAAGAATCACTTGGGACGAGTCTAGCAGGAGGAAGGTGGAGGGAAAGTGACAGTTAAGTGCAGGAAGGAGACCGATGCATGGGCTGGCCTCTCTAGGGATGCTGGCGAGGCCACACCTCACCCACGGCAGCGGAGCGGGGGCTGATCAGGAGTCACCTCACACCATCCACAGCTGAAGCAAACCCAGCTTTTCCATCGCCTGCTCCTGCAACACATTGTGAATACTCAACCGCGCACACCCAGACCATTGTTTGTCCACAGAAGGGTCCCCACCATGACACGCTGAAGGCTGGGCACGCCGGAGGGAAACAATACCACCGCGGAAACAGCAAGAGAAATAGTGTTTTATACAGAAACCGCTGACAGAGAGAAGGGCCACGCAGGTCCTCTAGTACAATCTCCCGGGTAACCAGCCTATGGAGAAAATGCTGAGCTCAAGGATACCTCAGAGCCCACCTCCTGCCATATGACGATACTCCAAAAATAACCACAGAAATATGCGAGGACCCATTCCAAGTTGTTCCTGGCTCTCTCCACATTCTCCCTCTAATGTAAATCGTCTCCCTGAAATCACAGCCCGGCAGTTAAACGCTATTACGGCAGCCCGCAGCTCGGGGCTACGGATCCCTGGGGCTGGCTCACCCCGGTGCAAGGAGCCGATCGCCCTCCTGCTTCCCCGCACCCCGCTTTGCTCCTTCGCGGGTGGGCAGCGCGGGCCCCCCCGCCCCGTGCCCGGCTGGACCCCCGTGGGGAGCCGCGCCCCGACCTCAGCGTCCCGCCCCGCACGGCGGGCAGGGAGGCAGGACACGGTGCGGGATGCGCTGCCCGCCCTCCCGCCGCCGCCGCGAAGGGGAGGCCCGGCTTGGAAAAGCTTTCCCAGCGGCGGGGCTGCGCCTGCCTGCAGCCCTGCCTGCAGCCCTGCCTGCCTCTCCCTTGCAGGCAGCGCACCTGGGGCTGCCGCCGCTGCCTGCCCGCCCCCCGCATCCCCCCGGCGCTCACCTCGGCCCGGCCCGGCTCGGCCCGGCCCGGCCCGGCCCGGCCCGCTCCGCCGCCGCCTCCCGGGCGCGGCCCCACGCCGCAGCGGCCGCTGCCCGCCCTGCCTGCTGCCTGCTGCTGCCTGCTGCCTGCCCGCCGTGCGGCGGGAGCGCGGCGCGGCGCGGGGCGGGGCGGGACGCGGCGCTGCGGAGGGGGAGAGGCCGCTGCCGCCCCGCCCCGCCCCGCCCCGCGCTGCGTGGGAGCCGCCCACGGGCCGCGCCGTGGAGCTGCGGGAGCTGCGGGCAGTGCGGGGGCGCGGCGGCTCGGCTCGGCTCGGCTCGGCTCGGCTCGGCTCGGCTCGGCGCGGCTCGGCGCGGCTCGGCGCGGCGCGGCTCGGGGTCGTCCCCGCGGGCACGGGGGGCCTCCGCGGCTGTTTCCGCGCACGTCCCGCGTGACTCCCCCCACCCCACGCCCCCGCGGGCAGGGTCCTGCAGAGGCACCCAGGCCCTCCCTTTCTGCGCTCCCCCCTTCACCCAGGCGGCTCGCACGGCTGCACCGGCCGCTCTCCGGCCCAGAGCTCCCGCCCCTGCCCAGCCTCCCCCTGCCGCCTCCCCGTCGAGGGCTGCAGCCCCGGACCGAGGTTTCCTTCCTCAAGGAAGGGGCTTCGCCTCGGCGGGACGCGTCGGCAGGTTTTGCAGCTCCCAGGGGTGGCTGACCCTTCCCGGAGCACCGGGGCTGCCCACCCGCTGCCCACAGCCCCGGAGCACTGCATGCGGTGTTTGTGTGGGACACCCGTAAGCCGGTCCCAAGAGATCTCCACATCATCAAGGGATCTGGCTTGTGTATTTGGGGTGTGTCAGGGCAAGCAGCCCGCTCCAGGAGAGGCAGATGAAAAGGGGGGGCAGGTGCTCCACCACACACGTGTGCACCCACAGCATGGATGCCCTGGGTGCACAGCATGGCTGCAATGGCCACTATGGCCATAGGTGAAACCTTTGGGGAAGCCAGATTGGTGCTCATAAGCAGGAGGAATGAAGCTAGAGGTGCGCTGCACGCTCAGCCCTCTTTGCCTCGCAAATGCTGAGGAGCGAAGGACGGAGGGGATGTGTCACACCCAGGTTAGCGCTGGGTCTGGTTTCCTCGGCCCCAGAGCCTGTGGCTAGTCCTGACTCGGTACCCAACGCCCACTAGCACTTGCTGCATCACGCAGGGCTCCAAGCAGCGTGTTGTGGCCCCGGACTTCCCTGCGGGGCCTTTGCTTTGCTCCGTTATCTAGTAGCGCGTCTGCCATCAGTTACTGTAGTGGTCCTCTGAAGTCAGAAGGGTGCAGCTCTGCGCGGGACCCCGGGAAAGGCAGGTCTCCAGTGGGGAGGGGGAGGCCTGGGGACTCTTCCCAGCAGGGAAGGTCTGACCCGGCTGCCTCTGCTCGTCCCCTGCAAGCCAGGGCTGGCCTGGGGCAGCTCGTCCCGGTGTGTCAGCACACGGTCTCCTGTCTGGCAGCAGTGGGTGCCAGGGCTCTGTGCCGGCTGCCTCCGGGCGCTGCTCTTCAGCTTCCTCCCCACCAGCCTTCGGGAAACCTGCGGTTCCCGCTCACACAGGGAGCCTGACCCCTGCACCACCGCGACTGGGACAAAGCGCTGGAACGAGGCGGGCTTTTTCTTACTGCTTTATAAAGTGCCTCCTTTATTAGCCACACTGAGGCTTTTTTCCTGACAAACCACATACCAGCAGAGAGTACCAGGAACAAAATGAGGCTGCATGGTCCAGTGGTTCGAGCCAAGGCAGCGATGCCAGCAGGATTGAGGGCTCTAATCCCCTGCTGAGCTGTTGACTCACTGTACAAACTCAGGCAGGTCCTGCCTCTTTGTGCCTCCGAGAAGCCCAGCTGGAAAGTTGGGTAAATAGCAGGAACCTCTTGGAAAAAAAACCCCACCGCATGGGAGCCAAGCTTGAGGGAGCGCGTTCATTTACAAATAAAAGACATTTCAGCTGGCTGCTCAGATTCCCCTTGCAGGCATGGTTTTCACCTCCGGCCCTCCGCCGCTGTGCATCGTTAAGGGAGGATGCTGAATAAGTGCTTTACCTCACTGCAGGGGTGGCTGCGCTGCAAGTGACATCATCATTCGCGTGTCACGCTGGGCTGAATTTGTAGGGAACTCGTACAGGAGAAAGGTGGCACCGTATTGTGGCAAAAAATAGTTGCAACTGTAGCTCTGTGCAGTGTCTTGAGGACTGTTACTGTGTTTTCATTTTTCAGGCCATTCAAAGGAAAAATAACAATTTCTGATCAATGGATCGGGTTCTGTCGTACTCTAAAAGAAAATCTAGGGAATTTAAATGTTAAATTCACTTTTATGTGAATTTGGGTCGAATAAGGCAGTGGGCGACCACATTGGCAGAGCTATGAGCACAGATATCCTTGCTATAGTTCCCCAGTGCCCACCGCAGGGAGCATTCCCCTTGCGAAGCCAAGGAGCCAGAAGAACGTGTAGAACAAATTCCTCCCCTGAATCCTTCGCTCCCTTTCTCGCTCTGGTGCAAACAGCCCAGCCTGAACTGCCTTCCAGTTACCACCGAGCTAAAACCTGAAACTCTTCAACAGCCCTGAAGACAGAAAATGCAGTCTGTGCGCGTACCTGGCCGTACAGCCCTCTGCCCGCCGAAATGAGGAAAAGAGCTTAATTTGCAAAATAATCACCTGTGAGCTATCGATCACCCCACCGCGTGCTGGACCCTCTTCTGGTTATTCAATAACAGACAAATAACAGACAGCTTTCCTGCATCCCCGTCAGATTCCTGCTGCAGTGATGGGAGCGATGCGGATGCCTGCTCTGGCCACACATTGCAGACGGGGTGGCGGGAAGGGGACAGTAAGACTTCCCCCCCCCCGAAACCATTGAGGATGTGTAAACTTTACAAGGTTTTCTGGACCTTAACTGAAAATTTAAAGAATTTAAAGAAATTTAAAGGAGCTGACATTTGTTCAGTTACTTTTTTCAGATAAATCAAATGCATTTCCCGAAAAGTTAGTTGTTTTAACCCCCGAAACCAGCCATTCCGCAGCTGGGTGGAACTGCCTCTCCGTCTGCCCACTGGACACTGGAGACCTTTGTTGCCCAGCAGTGCACAAGGGAAACCTCTGAGCCTCCCGCAACGGCGCTGTCAATGGAGGAGCCTGCAAGCCCTGCTCGCTGCTGGCCAGCAGCTCCACGGGAAACCCGCTCTCGGGAGCCAGGTCATTTCTGCAACCCAAGTGAGGATCTCCTGGCCAGATTCCCACTGTCCGGCACAATCAACTTGAAACAACAACATAAGAAAACACAAACGCCCATACAAGTGGACGAGGACTGGCGTAAATTGCAAGGGCTTGCAGATGTTTCATGGTTCAATGTTAGGAGAGGTTCGGTCACCAGGCTCTTGCCAGATCTCCTTGAAAGCCTCCAAGATCTTTTATTCCCACGAGTTTTCCCCTTACAGTTTAACTCTGCAGTGACTCTGGCCTGGCTTTATGGGATAGAAAGCAAAGAGGATCAGTGCATCCTCCAGTAGTGACCCCTGAGTGTATTTCTACATGGAAACCTTCTCTTCCTTGGAGAAGAGAGATGAGATAGGGGTGCAGCTAGGGGTCCAGCCTCATAGGGGCGGCTATGAAGAGGAAACCTCCTCCAAGGAAGAGCACCTTGGAGCTCTTGGAGCTCCACCTTCCAAGCACAGAGCGAACTGTTAATTAGCCCTTGCAATACCAGCGTCAGGGAAGCACGCCGCCAGTTATTAGTAATCATTGCAGAGTATTCTTCATCAGACCTACAAACACAAGGACGCAGCAAAAGCTGAAGTGCGGTCGTGTTCTTCCTCGCTTCCAACAGCCGGCCAGCACGCGCGTGTGTGCATGCGCACGCAGACACGGTGCCTGCGGGTGCACCGCCAGCCCTGCCTTTCCTGGCGGCAGGCACCGGCAGGCACAGGGCTCGAGCCCTGCCTGCGAGCCGGCTCTCAGGCTACAGGGCTCAGCAGAGGAGCTGGGTGCACCCAAAACCTTTATTCCGTAAAGCCCAGCAGCACGGAAAAAGGGGTGTGCGTGTCTGTGTGTTTTTGGGAGGAGGTTATTTTGGGAATCCCCGCCTGAGCTGCTGCTGGTGCTGATGCTCTGCGATAACAACCTTTCATGCCTCTCGCTTGTTTATGCAGGGCATGAAAAGGCCCTTTGTGCAGCTCGGGGAGCTGCTGCCAGCTGGGATTAGTGAGATGCTCCCTGTGTGCTCCTCCGCTCCATCCCCCTTGGCAAAGTTGTGCCCGCAGGGAGGCAGGGGGGTGCCCGCGGGCTGAGGAGGGCTCGCAGAAAGAGGGAGCACGGCTCCTCGCGTTGGGCTCCTGGGCACTTTCTGCCCTTCACATGCTTTGGATGATGGGACCACAGCGGTGAGCTCGGGCTGCTTCACCTCCAGGAACCCCAGGCAAATGTTTCCATCCAAAGAAAACATTTCCAGCTCTTGGTGCCATCTTCCTCCAGGCTGTTTGGGTGGGATCCAAAGCTCAAAGAAGTCCCTGGGACTGAGATGGCACCAGAGACATCAGATCAAGCCCTTATTATCCCTGCGTGTCTGGAGCCCTGAAGTCTTGGGGGACGAGCAGGCCTCCCACTGCCTTCCTCCTCTGCTTCCCAAGGAAGTACCCGAGCACCAATGCATTGACAGCATTAGGGCACCTAGCACCCAGATGCTGTCAGTGCCTTCCGACAGGTGGGCGTAACTTCAGATAGTTGTGCACATGGTGGAGAACTAGGAATAAAAGGGGCAGGAAATGCATTTTTTTAATTTAACTCAAAGAGATTAACGACCCGTGTAACAGTTAGGACACATCCCACCTTGACGCCTCGCAGGGGTAGGAGGATTGCAGTGGAAAGAACTGCAGCACTCCCGGGAGACAGGGAGGAAGGCATACTTGCCCACGTTACAGGCAGGGAACCTGAGACCCGGGGCGGGATGTGGGTTGCCTGATGCCACCCAACACAGCTGTAACGAGATGCAAAGTGACCACAGAAAGCACTTGTGCTACGGCCATCTCAGGAGGCCTGTGGGGCAGATGGGGTTCCCAGTGAGTCAGCGATGGGGTTAGGAGCCACCAGCCAAGAGAGTGATGATATTGGCAATGGATTACTCCTGTCCTGTGAACTGTGAGGGGAAGCGGGAAGGGCCGGGCAGGTCCTGCTCCCTGCTCCAGCGGCAGCCCCAGCCCCAGCCCTCTGTGCACGTCCTGCCCCACGCAGGCAAGAGCCCTGTGGGACCCGCTCCTTCCTTGGCTGGGCTTTCTGCATGGACCAGCTGGATGCAACCCTGGGCTGCAGGTCCCTGGAGAGCATCAGTCCCATCCTGTTTAGGAGCAGAGGGCGGCCGAGGCTCTGCCCCAGAGTGCGCGACAGGCAGAGCAATGGGGTATCCTCTGTCTTTCCATCCTGACGCCGCCAGGAAAGTAGAGTTCTCCTGAGGGGAGCCCCTGGCACGGGTCTGACATGCTCTGATTAAAGGGAAGGCTCTGACAGCTTAATTAACTGCCAGCTTGAAGATGGCAGGGATTGAACGAAGATGAGTCCGACACCAGCCTGCCCCACTGAGAACAGCTGAGACCCTCAGCAGAAACCCGTGGCACCAAAGAGAGAGAAAGCAGGGAAAGATGAAGAACAAGGCGCAAAGCGCGGAGCAGATGCGGTCACGTTTGCTCCTTTAATCCATTCTGCTAACCACGCTGCGTCAGCACAGATGAGGTTGATGCCGCAGCACCCCCCAACGAAGCCTCTCGTCCTCTCACACGGCTCCTGTAGCCCTCAGCTGCCCCGGTTAGGAGGATACTCCTTAACGCTGCTTTGGGGAGCCACAGAGGAGGGTGCAATATTAATTACAGTGTTGCAGCAGGAGTGCTGACCTGGGGGACTGCGCCAGCAGAAAATGGTATTTCTGCCCAAGAACCTGACTTTGTACTGCCCAAGCTCTCACGCTGCCCAAGCTATTACTTCTCAGTGCAAACATTTTGAGACTGTATGGATTTTTCTATTAAGAATCACGGGCATGAAGGGAACACCTGAAAAAAAAAAAAGTCATCTGTTCTGGATTTCAGATTACCAGTTACAACCCCCTCAGTGTCCCAGCTCGTGGAGCCAGGTGACTATGTGAAAATCTCAGCTTCTAGCACTTCTGGGTACAGCAAAGACAGGAAAATGTGAAACCTAAAGGCTGGAATGGCAGAAGACAAATCAAGAGAGGGTCAAGAATGATCTAAGGATCTGTTTAGGTGGAGAAGGCACCAAGCCTTGCAGGACTGCTACAATCATCCAGCCCAGCGCCTTGCACAGGAAAGCCTGGAGAACTGGCCCCACCACCTCCCGCGAGGCCTGGGACTGGTGGCTGAGCAGACACGTGTCCGTGGGAGGGACGGCCAGCTGAGGAGTGACGGTGAACTGACCACAGTCCTAAGGAAGTCAATGACCTCCGCTGCATGAGCAGCATCTCAGCCATAATTTAAGTATCTCCAGTTACCAGCCACTAGGTCTTGCTGCGCGTGTCTGGTTACAGAGTGCTCTGTTACGCACAAGCCTCTCCCCACGCTGGTGCCTACGGCTCCCACGCGCACCCCTGGGCATTCTCCTGGAGAAACCCAACGAGCTGAAGTTCTTTGGTCTGCTGCTGCCAGGCAGGTTCTTCTGACCCCGGCTGGGCTCGCAGCCCTCTTTAGACCTCTTTCAGCTTCATACATGATGGCAGTGAATGTTCATGGTTTTAAGACACATTTGAGACTCAGTTTCATACAGGAAGGGTTCAGAATGGGAAGAACACCACTTTTTTGTTGGTCCCCAGGAGTCTGTGCTCCATACCTGGGCTGAAGTTAGCTAAGAGGTGGGCACAGCCCCCTTCCCTGCTGATGCAGAGAGGCGGGGAAGTTGTAGGGATGTGGGTCACAAGGAGCAGAGGCTTCCCTCCCACATCTTCAAAGCACTTAGTACAGGCCATGGGTACTGACAGTGTCTTCCTGCGATGTCTTCTGAATGAAGGGAACCCATGAAAACTTTTCCCCTGGATACAATGACATAAACCCACCTGGGCTGAGGGACATTATTGTGAGGGCTGTGCTGCAAGGATTTGCGGGGGACAATGAAAAAGGACTCTGGTCCTGGGATTAGCATGTGGGGAGGGCTGAACAGCTTGCAACGTCTCTGCTAAAGCCACACTTTTGTCCTAAACACTCAGCTCAGCTCTGGATGTTGGCAAGGTACTCATGGGTTCGGATGCAGGATTCACATGGTTCCCATCTCCCGCCAAAGATCCGAGAGTACGTGCCAGAAATTCACCCGGAGACACTGCACTGATGGGGAGCAGATCCCAGTGCCCCAAGCGTAGCTGGAGGGTGCTCCAGCCCTCCCTGAATAAAAAGAGACTGGTCTCCCACATTTTCCCAAGAGCCACAATCATGCTGCTAGCCATCAGCAGGGCAGCAGGCACTGGGGAAGCCCGTGCAGGGCACCTGGGAGGAGTTCCCTGAGCAGAGCAGCGATGTGGTTGGCATTGGCAGCCAGAAGCCTGCTGGCGTAGGAGACCCCTCATCAGCACGCACTTTACTGGGGCTCTCGGCCTTTCTGCTTACTTGACCTCCATGGAGAAGCCCTGAGACTCATCTTCTTTTCCAGGAGAGGCACTAAACTGCTTACAGCCCCCGTGCTGCGGAGGCTGGCATAGCATAGTGAGATTACATAGGTGGGATTAGGTCAGCTAGAGCCCGAGTTTCTTGTGGGAAGAAGGAGGGCATTTATTTCAAATTGATCTACCTCTGTCCTGGCTGCTCCAGCAGTATCTTACGAACTTCCTCATCCTGAACCTAGAGCACAGAGTGGGCAGGGTGGACGCTGCCGGGTCCTGGCCATGGCCAGTGGGAAGCTGGGCAGGAGCAGATGTGCTTGGGGAAGAGGGAAGAGCCAGCGTCTCTGGGCCTAGGTTGGGAGAAACCTTGCGTCACCACCCCTGAGGACCACCTCCAGGAGAGCAGGGCCGCTGGGCCACAGCCCGTCTCGCAGGCAGGGAGCGACTGGGACGGACTCGATTGCCTAGCCCTAGGCAGCATTGTTTGCAAAATGAGTGCTTGGGGCAGTTTCCACAAGGCAGGAGAGGTGGTCCCATCAGCAGTAGAGCCTGCTCTCCCGTCGGCTTGTGATGGAGAGGTGGCTCCTGCAGCTGGAGCCTCCTTCGCTTGTTAGCTCCCAGCCGGGGCCATTTACTGTTCTGAGGCGGGAGCTGTTGAAGGGCTGTTTGCTCTGCAGGCAGGAGCTGGCATTGAGACGGGCTTTGCCCAGTCTTGTGCATGTGACCCAGGTCTTATCGGGGCAGGGGCTGGTGGCAGGCAGGGCAGGCAGGCAGGCAGGCAGGGCAGGCTCTCTCCTTGGCAGGCACCTAACTCACTCCCCGCTGGACCCCAGGCAGTCTCCAAGATGCGGAGCTCCTACTGCTTTGTCCCAGCCCCAGGAGCTTTGCCTGCTGCCTCCGTCCGCACGCCAGCCAGAGCAGGCAGGGCAGCTGCTGGTGGCCGGCTGGACCCACCCGGGTGGCTCCCCCAAAGGCAAGGGAGGGCTCCTGCCCCCGCAGACCTGCCTGCCCCTGCCAGCACTCCCCGTGCCCGCTCTCCTGCCTGTCCCAGCTGCCACTGGTGCCCACGGGCAGCCCGACAGCCTGGCCCACTGCAGCGTGGCGAGTGTCCTGCCCAGGCATCAGGGCCCCCCACCAGCTGGCAAATTTCGATGGGGACCCACGGCAAAAGCTGTCTTAGGCGGTGGCGTAGGGTCAGAAGCCATGACCCTCTCCAGCCTCCCAAAACAGGGAAGTACCTGCCTCCTGCTGCCCTCTCCAAGGGGCTCTGTCTCATACTTGTCCTGCCCTGGAGCACACGGCTTGCTCCCAAATGATGGGGGGCTCCTGTGAACTGAGCCCCAGCATTGCCCCATTAACCTGACACCTACCCAGTGCTGTGCAGTTCACCCCACTTCCCCCCTCCACATGCCTGGGAAGGTGTGGAGAGGGCAGTCCCTCACCTCTGGACGTGCCGGCCAGAGGCATCTGGCAGCCTGGGAGAAGTTAATAAGAAAAGCCTGAGCCAATATAGCTAGATTACAGCCATCTCTTCCAGAGAGGATTAGCGGCCAAATCCCCAGCGATAGTCTTGTGGCTGTTCCACCAACGCTGGTTGTGCCCATGGGCGGGAGGGCAGCACAGGGACTGGAGCAGAGCCCAGCCCAGCTGGGGCCAAACCGCTGCCAAAACCCGGGGAGCAGCTCTCCTCTCCTTCCCGTGGTGCAAGGGAGACGGTCTGTGCCTCACTCCCTCCGCACAGCCTCGGTCCAACAGCCCCCAGCCAGGACCACCGGGTGGCCTGCGGATGTCCCACGGGCAGGACGATGCGGGGAGTTCGCGCCCTCCTGGGGCGCCTGGGCCATGGGGTCTCAGGCATGGGGGGCCGGTACAGTGCTGCGCCGTTGCCTCCCCACTGTTGTACCCGTCCCGGGCATCCCTGAGCCTGGCCTGGAAGTGCCCCCTCAGCAGTGTCGGCCCCGGAAAGGCACTGGCGCACCCTCTCCCTGCCTCTGCCCACCCCAGCCCCTTGCAGGATGCGGTCGATGCCCCGAGGTCTTGCTGAGCTCTCCTCCTCTGCAGCCCTGGCCGATGGTAGCTCTGCCCAAGGGGCCCAGTCCCACAAGCTGCACAAGAAGGGGTCATCAGGTCCTCAGTGAGGCTCCAGTGAGGACACAGGACCTTTGGTCTCCACCCCACAAATGCCACGGGACGAGAGGAGCATCCTCCTGGGGCTGCCACCCCACTGAGACGTGGGAACACGAGCCCGCAGCTGAGCTGATGAGAGAAGTCACGGTGGGGGAAACAAACCCTGTTTTGTCCCAGATTCCTGCCTCCCTGGACTCCGAGCAACCTCCACTGCAGCTTCTGGCTCGAGCTGCTCCCGACCCCATGGCCAAGGGCACAGAGAGCAGCAAGCAGCCTCCCCACTGCGGCCGTGGGGCTGCCAGGGCTCAGCCCCTCCACATGCTGCAAAAGCACTTCAAACGCCTCCACAGCCAATTTCTCCGGCCCAGGCGTCCTGGCAGCAGCACACAGTGAGATCCCAGCCTTATTATTGCTCATCACATACAGCGTCACGACTAATATTTGGAAAATAAAGATCTGTGCACAGCCAGCCCCTGCCAGGGGTGTCCAGCACCCAGCTGGAGCCTCTCCCAGCAGCACAGGATCAGGCTTGAAGGTGGGGTCCTCTTTTCAGGGTATTTATTGGCATTGCTGAGACCTCCAGCCCTCTGCCAGCTTCAGCTCATGCTGGTTAATGGGACCAGAAGCGAGGAGGAGGGAAGGGGCCTGCGGGGACAGCTTGTCCTGGCGCCAGCTCTGCTCCCTGGCCGGGGCCCCCGCGGGTGCCGTGGTCTTGCTCGACCCCTTGCAGACAGCGCGGGGCTTGCCCGGGGCTCCCCCCGCCCAGCCCCATGGGATGGGGGCCGAGCACAGGCTCAGGGAGGAAAGCGGGGGGCTGCTGGGGAAGGACCGGAGCCATGGAGGCTTCACACTGGCGGCCGGTCGCCCTCCAAAGCACACCGCTGGCAGGAGCAAAGGGGCCACGTGGCCACGGTGCGCTGGGCAAGGCGAGGAGGTACAGGAGGAACCTCTCCTCATCCCTGGTCCTGCCCCAAATGCCCTGGGCGAAGGGTGGGGACCCCAGTGCTGGCGGCAGCCACAGAGGCCCTGGGCTCAGTGACACACTGCGGTCAGCCAGTTTGAGGGATGACGTGGGTATTTGGCACTTGTCTGGATCAGGCCCTCGCTGGTCGCTGTTCTGAGGTGCTGGAGCCTGGTGAGGAGCCCAGCCAGGCGTCAGGGCTGCCGCTGCAGCCGGGCGGCACGGGGACCCCCAGGTGATGCCGACGGCTGGGTGCTGTGGGGACACGCTCTTGTCTTTCCCAAGGAGAAGGGCTGGGCATCCCCAGTGCCAATGGTCAGCTGGGGCCAGGGGGACCTGCTCCTCCACCCCTTGCATATCTCCCCTGCAAAGCCAGCGTTTGAGGGGTGTCAGCCACGTCAGGCAGAACAGCAGGTCCCCACCTCCTCCCTTGGGATGCACCCTGCAGGTAACAGCCCAGCAGAGTCCCGGCTTAGGGCCTCGTCATCCTCAACACGTGTGCTGTCCTTTCCCTGTCCTGGAGGGGACCGCTGCGGGGGCCAGCTTCCTTTCTTCAGGACGGCGTACAGGGAGATGAGGGCTAATGGCCTTGGCGAGTGGCAGCACTGGCAGGCTTTGTGCTGAAGGTGCTCACATGGACAACAAGTCCAGATCACTGGGGTCAGTCAAAGAGTCAAATTTCTGAAAGTCCTGACATGTTAAAACTGAGGCTGTTATATATGAAACCTGGAGCAGACATAAGCACCAACACAGAAACGCCAGTGATTTCCTCTTTGCATAAACCTGTTGGACTGGCTTGTGGGAGCACTGGGGAATTCATCCTGCCCCCTCGGCTCCGGTGCTTTGCGCGTAAGACACATTTTCAGCCCCTGCCTTTTTGTCCACCCGCGTGGCAGAAGCGCCAGCGCCAGCCCTGCCCGTGCACCGGCCGGGTGTCTGGGCTCCTCTGCGGGCGGCCGCACCAGCCCGGTGGCGTGCACCGATCCTTCTGGTGACAAATCACCCAGCGGCCAGAAGAGACCCGGACAAACCAGGCTGACGCGCTCCGCGGCAGCACCACCTGGCTCCTCGCTTTCCCGGTCCACCCGCCAGCGCTGGCCGGCGTTGCGCAGCTCCAGAGGCCCCGCAGACACGTTGATTGATTTGGGCAGAGGAGAAAGGTTAACGGCTGGTGCTACAGAAAGCAGTCGGTGAGCTCGTGTTGAGTCAAGGACTGTGCTTTGCAGTGCTGCACGGGCTGGAGCAGGCTGGAAAACTCTCCTTGTTGCTGCAAAATGTACGAATATGCCCTGCAAAGGCACGGCAGGTCTGCCCGTGCCCCTGAAACACAAGCTCCCTGGCAGCAGCTCCAGCATCCCCACTGTGGAGCCATACGTGCTCTGCCTCGTGTCCTGCTGAGCCTTCAGGCCACACGTGCTAGATGAGAAATGTGGGCTGCCAATCTCTGCAAGCAATGATCACACCCTGGTACACGAACGGTGACGCCTCAGCAGGTCACGCTGCGCATAGCTGCGCTTCAGAAGGATTCAGGGATCGAGCGTAGGCTGGGGTGCATGTGCCCACCTAGACCTGATGCCCTGGAAGGGACATTTTCTGGCAAAAGCCCCTTACAGGCATCCTCAGAAATACCACTCAATGTCAGGCCTCGAGCACAAGCCCACGCTGGGCGCTGGAGCAGAGCCGGGTCCTGCCTCCTGGTTCCCGCAAGGACAAAAGCCAGATGCATCAGAGGGACGGGCAAGACACCCGTCCGTCAGGAAGATGTGGGACAGCCCGTCCCACGGGAGAACGGGGCCTGATTTCTAACAGCTAGGTGCTGATTTATCCTCCAAAGGGAGTATTTCCTTCAAAAAGCCACGTTAGCATTAGTTGTCATGATCCACATAAACCTCTCCTCTCTCTCAGCTGCAGAAGGTGGATATTCTCTAATTGCATGAGCTTTTTGCAGCTGTAATTGCTGGGATAAATATGAGCTGATGATTTCTATTAAGGAAAGACTTTAGAACCAAAATTAGCGTTATCGTCTCTTATCAAAAGCTGATAACAACGTTTCCCAGGTTAGCTTTCTTCCATGACAAGACTGAGTGGCAAACGAGCAGCTCCCTGCTGTCACATTTGCAGCCCAGGCCCTGCAGCCCAGGAGCAGCGCAAAGGAACTGAAATTAGCTGGAAAATGGCTCTCAACCAGCCTTGCTAAATTGCCATGAAAATTTAACAACCCAAGCGCAAAGCCTCTTTGCCTGTTTGCTTTTTCCATCGTGGCAGAGAGAATGGAAATCAAGTGGTATTTTAAGCCCCCAGTCAAAAACGAAGGGCTGAGGCGGTGTGCCGTGCCGCTGCCGCCAAAGGGCAGCCCCAGGCGCTCGGCTCCCACCGTCCGAGGGCCACCGCTGGTGGGTGGCTCGTGAACGGCCATCAGTGAAACGCAAACCAGGCTGCAAAATACTCTACCCCTTTGCACTGTTACTAGCAGAATCTGACCCTCTTTCAAATATATGAACTCCTGGCTAACGGCTCTGCGTTTAGAGACAGCAAGCGGAAACCTGGGCACCCGTTTTTCTTCCACGATGAGGGAGCCGATGGCCACAGCTGTCGGGGAGCTCCCAGCACCCCATGCCTTAGCACCAACCGCCTGCACGCTGAGCCCGTCTCGTGCGTTTGCTGGTAAAGGGCTTGAGGCTCCCCTCAGTACATCAGAGCGACAGCCCCGTTCCCGCCCGCTCCGCCCCTGGAGAAGGACACGGGCGGAATTTTAATTTACAGCCCGACGGGGACCGTAGCCCTTTTCCTGATGGCAAACAGCCAGGTCACTGCAGGCCCCCCACATCCTCAGCTGCATCTGTAGTCCTCCATCAGACCGAGCTTCTGCATCCTCTAAGTGAAACCGAACCCTCCCCGGGCCCTCTCCTGTATGGTGCCGCTGGTGGCTGTGGCTAGCTGCCTGCAGCCCACGCTGGCCTGGAAGTGCTGCCCTGCCCTTCTGCCGATGCACCTGCATGGAGGCATCTGCAAAGTGGGCGCCAGTTCCACCTGGCATGGAGAGAAGTTCACCAGATACCAACCGGCTCTTGGTTTTTCTTTAACCGAGAGGTTAAAGAAAATGTTGAAGGGCTCCCTGTTTGCCAGGAGGAAAACTCCTGAAAGTTAACCATTAACCGGCCCTTGATGGAGAAGGAAAGAAACACCCTGTGAGGCTGGAAGCTATTTGCCTGTGTGTCCACCTGGTGCTGGGGAGATAATAAATCTTACTTAGCCTGGGCAGACTGCAAGATTAAAAGGGAGAGAGGTAGAGCTCTGCAAGGCTGAGCACCCAAATGAGCCTCAAGAGAAGAGAGAAGGAGGTGGGGAGGGCGGGCAGCCATGTGCCCCACCGGCCTCCACCCCAACCCTGCCTTCCAGACCAAGGGACCTCAGGGGACACGCACCTGGGGACAGAACCGTGTCCTGGTCTTGGGGACTTTCGCAGCAGGGCCTCTCATATCCATGGAGCGGCAGCCCACAGGATGGGATTTCCTGGCTCTCCATCCTCCGGGTGAAGGAGCTGAGAACCTCAGCCAGCAGCCCCGGGGGGGCCAGGGGAGGCAGAAGAGCTGCCACAGGGGGTCCCAGGCCCCGTTCAATGGCCCCTGCACGGCGTGGTCTGGTCCCCGATGGACGTTCACACGTGCTGCTGTGCAAGAAGAGAATTCACGTGTGTGTGAGCGGGCGTTTGGGCGCGCACGTGCACAGGCAGCGGAGAGCGAGGGGGGCACCCCTCAGCCTGAGAGCCGGTCGCTGGGCGGGCTGGGGAGGGAGAGGCAAGGCACCGTTCGCCTCTGCTTTGGCAGGGTCCCGGTGAGGCCGAGCACGCGGTTGAGCGAAGTGGAGCAACCCCAGCCCCAAGCCAGTGGCTGTCGCGTCCTGCGCGCGCCGTGGGGACAGCCGGGGCAGGGGTTTCAGCAGGGATGGCTCCGCCAAAGCCCTCGAGCTGAACTGCTGCCTCTGGAAGAAAAGCGGCTGCTGCCATGGGTGGCTGAAGGGCAGAGGGTGGCTCTGGGAGCACGGAGCTCGGTGACCTGCTCCGCAGGGAACACGCACACACTGTCTGCCTCAGCCTGGACAAGGCAACGGCTGTGAAAACCAGGAGAAATTCAGACACTTTACACAGACCACAGCATCGTGCTCATAGGGCCTTGAGAAAATACAGAAAGGAGCCAGTTTGCCCCAAAACAGCCCCCTCAGCACCCAGACGAGCAGGAACACGTGGAGATGGTCCTTGGGAAGGAATGGACTTTGCCAGACCCCAGTGGCTAATCCAAGGGTCTGTGTAGAGCTGGGAGGTCCCTGCACTGAGAGTGCTTCAGAGGGGCTGGGCTGAGCCCAGCACCCCCACCCAGCCACGCAGCGAACACCCGAGCTCGCACCATCCTGGTGAGACCAGAGCTTCGCTCCTAGCCGCCCTCGTGCCTGCTAGAAAGACCGCCTGATGGCCACCCCCAGCCAGCAGATCTCACAGACATACACCTCCACCAGATGATCCTGCTCACCACGCTTATCTCTTGCCTTTGCCGCTGTGGTGCCTGATCTGGCAGGGGGGTCCCAGGCTGGCCCGCAGGGGCTGGTGGGCAGAGGTGGTGCAGACGGTGTGCCTTGTACCCCCAGAAAAGCAGCCTGCAGACCCTGCAGGCCCTCTGGAACTGGGGGGCTGCAGAGTGCCCTTCTACTCCTCTGGGGATGCCAGCGGGGAGCGCCCAGCCTGTCTCTGGGCGAGACTCACTGCCGCTCCCTCTCCGCACGCGGGCTGGAGCACCGCTCGCGCTGTAAGCCACGCTTACCTCAGCTCGGCAGGCAGCGAGGAGGTGCGGGCGCACGCCGCCACGCATGCAGAATGGGCTTGCTGGTGACGGCCAGCACCGTCCACGTGACGCTAATGAATGTGGGGCTAGGACAGGATGCAGCACCCTGGCTCGGCTCCTGTCCTGGATGGAGTCAGGAAAGCGATTCAAATGGAAATGTCGTGCTGCTGAATTCAAAAGCTGGTGTGAGAAGGAATGAGAATACAGAGGGAGAGACTAGAAAGGAGGAGCAGTGCAGCTGGCGGGATGGGGAAGATGGAGAGCAGGAGGGGTACAGCAGAAGAAAGATGACGGAGGAGATGCAAAACAGAGGCACAGGGAGACGGGAGGGGAGAGGAGAGGACGGTGTGGCAGAGGGACAGGTCGAAAAGGGGAGAACTGGAGATACAGTTACGGAGCTGGTTTTCCTATTCAATGGCGCAGCTCACCAAACCAGTTTCCACCCTCTGCCACTGGGCAAAGACCTCCTTCTCCCACGGCAAGGAGGCCGGCAGCTTCTCAGGAGTGGGAGCAGGAGCCCCCGCTGCCTCCCCTCTTCCCTGCTCCCTCAGCCCCCAGTGCTGGGTGCTGGGAGATGGCTCTGGCCAGCCTTTCCCTGCCTGGCCCTGATTTACCAGGGAAGTCTCCGCAGGGTGCCTGGCACAGCAGGGTCCCTCCAGGGTGCCTTGCAGCCCCAAAGGGCAAGTGGGACTGCAAGGAGCTGCTCCTCTGCCTGCTGTTTGGGAGCAGCTAGATCCCCGCCAGCCTTTGATACACCATGCTGTGGCCCAAGGAAAATCTTCTTGCAACCCTAATACCCACCCTGAATCTCTCTAGATGCAAATTAAGCCAATTACTGCACAAAATATCCTTGGTAGGCCTGAGACTAAGTGATCGCTAATCTCTTTCTAGTGATTTTCAGCATTTTAGAAGGCTGTTCTCATATTCCTGCTCAAGCTTCACCCTGCCAGACCTAGACCGATTCGGTTTGCTCTTCCTCTTGTTGCAGCTCACGTTTTTCAAAACTTCTAACCACTCTTGTAAGCATCTCCTCTGGACTTTCTCCCGTTTGCTACCTCCTCCTCATGATGACCTGCCCAAATCTCCGGCTGAAATTCCCCCCAGGCCAAGCAGAGCAGGGCTGCGGCCGCTCCTGCCTTGCGAGGGCCACCTTGCTGGCAGCGCCCAGCCCGCGCTTGCCTGGCTCGCAGCAGCAGGCGGCTGCCGAACCCCCAGCAGCAGTACTGCTCTCCAGGCAGGCAGTTTCTGCATGGTGTTTGTGCATTGCAGGTTGCCTGCTTTGCATTTGTCTTTACTGAACTGCATTTTATCAATTTCAAGTAATTTGTAAGTGATTGAGGGGTTTTTTTAATTCTGATCATGTCCTTCAAAACAGATGCAGCCCTTTGCTGTCTGTTATTATTTCAGCATTTTATAAGCATAATCACTATTTCCTCAGCCTGGTGGCTAATGAAAATATTGACCAGGACCTGACCCAGGACAGGTCTCACAGGACCTCACTTAACATGTCTTCCCAGTCTGACAGCATCTGAGCAGCCTCTGCTTTCAGCGATTTTTAACCAGTTGGACATCCACCTTAGCGATGTTTCAGTCGCAATCCATCGCCTATGTTTCCCGAAGAGCATGTCCCGTGGGGCAGCGCCAAAACCCCATGCAAGTCAAGACATACCATACCCGCCTCTCCCTGTTATCAGCTACTTCCCCATGAATGATGGAAATTAGATCGGTTCAACGTGTTGGATTATTGGCAAATCCTTGTTGTCTGTTCCTTAGCCCATATTATCCTTGAGACGCTTAACACGGGATCGTGTAATAATTTCATTCTGTATCTTTTCAGGCATCAAAGTTAGTCTGACTAGTGTATTTCCCTTCCTCCCTTTTTAGTTCTACACGGCGTGTTTGTCCTGCTCCAGTCCACAAGGCCCTCACTCATGCTCCATATGTTTGCTGAGATAATTGCTAATGGGGTCAGAGACTACTGTGGCTAGTTCCTTATGTACTCCAGGGTAAATTTTATCAGACCTTGACAATTTGAATATTCTCATGCTATATTCTTCAACCTTGTTATTCTGTTCTTGTTCCTAGCCTCTTGTTGCTAATAGTAATCTGGTCACAGTTAACCCTTCTGTAAATATTTAAAGCATAAAAGATATAGAAGAATTCAGCCATCTCACATATCATCTGGTATTTGCTTATCTGTCCCATTTAGTTAATCTAGACTTTCCTGGACATAAAGGTTTGGGTTTTTTCTAGGCTCATACATCTAGGCAGAACTCATTTTCTGCCTTAGTCTGCTTGATTTTGTCTCCCTGTATTTGTGTTTTCCTCTATATTCATCTTTACACATACATCCTTGATGTATAGCAATGCTGCACTATTCCCTTTTCCCAGGTTCTGCCTTCTGTACTGACGTACCTGGCCTGTGTTGTCCCACCACGTCCCTGTGATGTTCAGCGCCAGGGGATGTTCCCAGCTCTTCCATTTTGTCCCCCTTGCTGCTGGCGTTGGTGTCTGCCCCGCTCAGATCTCGGGACTCCGCACCAGGCTCCCTCCTTCCGCAGCTCAGGCTCCGCCGCACCTTCCCACTCTTCCTGGAGGCTTTTAGCCAGCTTTCTTGTTTCTTCCCCTTGGTTTTTGTCATTAGTCCCTTCAAACAGGACATAAATCTCTCCTCACTGGACAGGTACATCGGGGTCCTTGGATGCTCCTTCCTTCTTCATCAAGCAGGGTCCACCTCTGGCCAGCCATGCTGTGAAGGGAACCGAGCCCTCCTTTCTGCACCGTTTGCACCAATGCTTGCACCTCCTTTCTTGCACCGTTTGCAGATGCGTTTGCCCCTGCAGGGACGTGCCTTGAGCTCAGAGGATGGCCAGACACTGGTGCACAAAACCTTTTGGCGCACTGCATATACGACATTGCGTGGAGCCGGGGAGGGAGGGCAGCTGGGAGCGTCCAGAAGCCAGCAAAGGCTTGAGCTGAGCAGCAGCCACGTGATCCTTCCTGCACAAAACTTCCTATACTCAGTTTATCCAGATTTCAAAAAGGGAAATCTCAGATTTTTTTCATTAAGTGGAACACTGCAAGGAACAAAACAAAAGTGTCACTTCTGGAAAAGGAAAGCAGGTGGCAGGTTTTTGACGTGCAGTCAGTAAGTATTACCGAGGTGGAAAGAACTCTTGTAGTCTGATGAGCAGATCCAAAACTTTTAATATGGGTCAGTTCAATGTGACAGTTCTGTGTCTCTGGTGCCGTGTCGCCTCACTAGTGCTGGGGTTCAGAAGCCAGGCATCCTCAGCTCACTCCTGAAGTCATCTTCTGGACTGCATCTCCTGGGTCCACTCAACGGTGCAGAGGGCACGTGCCAGGGATGCCAGGCAGAGAGCTCAGCTGTGGCCACCAGGAATGCGGCAATGACTGCTGTGGCAGTGGAGAGATGAGTACGCAGGCTCTGTAGGCAGCTCACCAGCCCTTGGTAGGTAACACCAAGGTCAGGGATGCCAGAAAGCACCAGTGAAAATCCTCTCTGGGGAGATAAGCAGTTTGGCAGGAATTGCTCCTGCAGGCCATGCCAGCTGTCGTCAGGGTTTTCCTCATCTCCGGGGATTGTTATCCCTTTGGATTTGTGCATGGAGCACATATTGCTCCTGTTGCTGTCAGGCCAGGTTTGAAGTGATGTTGTACGAGTGCTTTGAACTCTAGCTGGCAGGGAGGAAGGTAAGTACCCCATTGTACTCCCTGGGTGCCCCAGGCCCCCCGGGCTGCTGGTGGTGTTGGGAGACCCACCGTGCTGAGGGTATGGGTGGCTGGGCAGTGACTCAGACTGGTGGGCAGTGCTTTGCCAGCAGGACGAGGAAGGAGCACTGATTATGGTCCAAGGATCTGATCCTGGAGCTCCCATACGCCAGCGAGCTGCCTGCAGCCTGCTTGGGTCGCTGGGCAGGACTAGGGAAAAAGGCAGCGTCAGGGAGCAAGTCTGCCTTCCTCCAGACCTCCCAGGGCTCAGGCAAGACCTCCCCTTGGCACTGCGACGGGACCGCTCAGTACGGCCCTTCAATTCCCCAAGGCACCAGCAGGAGCTTGTACGGATAAGCAGGCAGGGAAGGCAGAGAGCAGGTAGCATCAAGTAGCGATGTTCCTCAGATGCAGTTGGCACATCCAGAAACCCTGCCGCTGGGCTGCAGCACTCCGCCTGGTTTGAAGCTACAAGGAGGGCTCACGGGAAAGGACTTGAGCCTGAGTCAGTGCCTCGTCCCATCGGGGCTCCGCCGATGGAGCAGGAGGCACATCTTCTCCCTGGCTGTGTTGGGAACGGGTTCGTGCTGGGGCCCAGGGGTGACAAGACCACAGGCTGCGTCGGTGGCTCTGGGCTGCTGGTGGCCCTGGGGAGCTGGTGCAGCGCTGCGGGGTGGGTGAGCGGAGGAGACCCTGAGCTGCTCTGTTGGCTGAGAGGGGTCCGACTGGCCCCCGGGCTTGAGACTGGGTCGCGCAGAGTGCAGGGGCCTGAGGAACGAGCTCCGTGCCCGTCTCTCGGAGGGCTGGTGGTGTGGGTAGGAGTTCCAAGGCTGTCAGAGTTAGCGCCTGCTCTTTTGCAGGTGGTGATGCCTTTTTGTTTTTTTGACATGATTGCACCGGCATAACAACACTGAAGAGGCTTTTTTTGACAGTGCTTCCTGCTTGTGCTTAAGGCTCTCCACCCCCTCACTGCAGATGGGTTTAGGCTGCACGGGGATGAGCATAATGCTCGGGAGGAATCCCTGAAAGCGCTGCACTCTGCCTGCCAGCCCCAACCCTGCAACGCCCTGTCCCGGCAGTGACTGCCCTTGCTGGGCCACGTGGTCTCCGCGCTCCCAGCACAAGGGCACAAGGGCACGGCAGAGGTTTCTACAGGTCCTTTTGTCCTTGACACCCAGAGGAACGACTATCTTGTTACTCCAACTCGTTCAGCTCCTGGTCCTTCTCTCTTCTTCCTGCTGCTCCCCGGCAGCGCCGCACAGCCCAGGTCCTGGTGCCGGCTGGCACCGCCACATCCGCCTGCTGAGATGGCTTCAGGTCCTGGTTCGTGTGCCTGGCTGGGCTGGAACAACCCAGCACAGAGGAGCTTCCTCCGTGGTGCTGAACTCCCTCTCAGGATACCCAGAGGTTGCCTGTTCCATCCAGGCACCCCGATGCACCACAATGCACGTGAGGTCCAGCAACTGGGGAAAAAGGGGGCTGCGAGGCCCCAGGGCAGCCTTTATTAGGCTGTTTATTAGGCAGGCGAGCAAAGGCTGCTCTGCTCATGGCACCAGCCCAGCAGCGCAGCACCGAGGACTGATCTCCCACGGCCAAACCTTCTGGCACCTGGGCACGGCGGGGGACGCTGCCCAAATGGAGTCGGACGTATTTCTTGTTCCCCAGTAAATGAACAGGGGGGGATACGGGGCGGTAGCAAACCCATTCCCACTGCATCACTCATCAGCTGGGCTCCTGCAGGCTGCAACATGCGGGTCCCATCCCTCGCTGCTCTCTGGAGGGCTAAGCTTTGCCATGTACCGTGGATGGCCGATATCTGTGGAGCCACTGACAGAGGGAGAGGGGGAAGATCTCCCCTGGGAAGCGGGGAAGGGCACTGACCCCATCAGGCGCTCAGGAAGGCTGCACCAGGCTAGCGATGCCAGAAAGCTGCTCACCGGTCCAGCCTGGGCTGCACATCCTCGGGCCTTGCATCTCCAGCTCTGGGGACACTCAAGGCTGGGTGTGCACCTGAGCTGTGCAGCCCCAGCCTGCTTCCCGGCCGAGTGAGTCAGGAGAGGAAGCAATTAGCTCTGCGGCTGGATGTCTGATGAGTCATTCCTTCTGCAGGCTCCTCTCCAGATCCGCTGCAGGCAGCTGTGACATCCAGGGCACAGGGAGCAGGGACGGGCGTCAGGGCAGCTGAGACATCCGGAGGGAGGCGGCAGTGCAGGTACGGCCAGGATGGCAGACCTTAGGAGGCGTGCCAGACCTCCCCAGCTCACCCCTTTGCTGTCATCCCTCATCCTTCACCTCCCCACTTTGCCGCCAGCTCCCGGGATGCCGAGGCTGCGTCCCCACGGTGACACTGCAGCCCCCTCCCAGCCCAGAGAGCCCCCGCGGGTAGATGTGACTGCCTGGTCAGGCTGGTGACACCTCATCTGCCCTGGTCAGGCTGGTGACACCTCCTCTGCTGTGCATCACACCTGGCTCAGCAGGATCTGGAACAGGAGCTGTGCCACAGCAGAGCCTTGCCAAGGAGCCGTGCCAGCTGCTGGGCTGAGAAGTGCTATGAAAATGGGTAAAGACGGCAGAACCTGGCCACAAGATTGTCTGCTGCAAAGTTCAAATGCTCAGGTTGAGACAGCTCGGGTCAAACTTTCTAAAAGGTCACGGCCAAGGGCTCGGTGCCCGTAGGAGAGACCAGATTTTCCAGAATGCACCGCTCTCGCCAGGCTGAGACTGCAAAGCCAGTGGCAGCTTACAGCCCCTGCAAAGCCCAGCCTGTGCCTGTCGGACAGGTTTCTAACCTGCAGCGTGGCAGTTGCCCAGATATCTTTCCAATGGCAATGCCTCCCCGCTTGGCAAAGCAAATCCGTGGTACAGAACCAGATTTTGCATGTATCTAAACACAGCTCATGAGGAAACGCAGAGCTTGCGGTGGAGTAAAGCAATAAATACTGGGGATTCCACTTAGCACACAACAAATGACAAAACAACGCTGAATGAACTTTTAAAGCTAGAAAAAACAGAAAGCTATTCCTAGATTGAAATGAAATCTGTCAATGGGATGCAGAGTTAGAATTCAGGTTACGTGAGTGCTGGCAAGTCCGTGTTTCTCTGGTGATGTAGGATGCTGCTTATAGGAACCTGAATCTGCTTTCCTCGTGAGTCCTGTACCCACGCGGTGCTCTCCTTCCTGGCTTCCTCCCAAGTTTACCAGGTTCTTCTTGATTTCTGCTGGTTCTTTTCCCACCGCTACCTCCAATCATCACCGGAGCTCCTGGGGTTGATATAGAAATAACAAATGCAGCAGTTGCTTGTGATTTCTATAGGTTTAATGTTTAAGCATTTGTTCTCGTGTAGTATCTCTTAGTTTGGGTTGTACTTAGCAGTCTTGGTGATAAGATAAAAAACTCTTTATGTGGGCATTTTTTAGGTTTAGAGAAACCCAAACACTACAATACATGGAAGACAGGCTGAGAGCAGTGCCGGGTGGCTTGGCTGGAGGCCTGCATGCTCAGTTCCTATTCTGCTTGTCTTCTTTATGATCCTCCAGCATCTCTCTCCTCATTGCCTGTTCTCTTGTTCCTGCTTCAGTCTCCTGCTCATCCCCTTCCTCCCTGGTTTTCTGGTTTTCCTCTCACCAGTTTTGGCCTGAGCTAATAGCTGAGGGCAGAGAAAAAAGGGTAAATATCAACCTTGTTCTTGAATCAAAGCATGTTTTTCTAAAACTCTGAGAGCAAACAAAGGCAATTTCCTTAGAAATCTGGATCCTTCCTCCTTGCTGCAATACCCCCAGGAAGTGCCGGCTCCTGGTGTCCTTCCAGAGCCACGGCCACCGAGGTCCCCCCGCCTGCTGCTGGCTCCTGCTCCCACTGCTGCAACCAGCAAACCCCCCAGGCCCTGGGAATCTCAGCTGCAGAGGCCAAGCTCAGCGCCCGCAGGCAGTGCAAGACCGAGGACCTGCAGCCACGAGCCCCTTCTGGACCCCAGTGACTGGGAACTGCAGGTTTTTGGAAATACCAGCATCCCGAGGGCCCTCGGCCTCTCCCATTCCCTCCCCCAGGTCCCTTTCCAGACCCAGGCACAGGAGCTTCTCTCCACGGTTCCTCCTGTGGAAGGGGGAACCACCTCCTCCTTCTCACTGTCGCCTTCTCTGCTTACCCTGGTCCCTGCAGCAGCACTAGTGGAGCCTGCTTTTAGGAAATTAAAGCTTTCCTGAGTCACACAGGTCATGGTATGTGAGGGTAGAAACGTGCAGGAGCCTTTTGTGAAGTCCAGCAAAAGCTGGGCTAAATACCTACTGGATCTGAGGAGCAAGGCAGGTTCTGCAGGGTGTGATTGCTCTGGCATGCTCAAGAACTTGTTTGAGATACCCTGACCAGTAAGAAAGAGCAAGGAAAGTATTGGGATGGTGACAGATGAGGAACACCCAAAACCAGCTCATCTTGACATCCCCTGTCAGATTTCATGGGAAATACAGTTCTTTCTCCTTTTGGGTTGGACCTCGCTCTACGGTGTCTTGGATGGAGCCTCCACCCTCAGCACCAGGCTGGGACAGGAGAAAGACAGCAACTAAGGCAGTGGGACATCTCCGTGGGGTTGAGGAAAACCACAGCTCGTGTAGAAACGCCAGAGCTCTGCCACCATGATGCTCTGTTACTCATCGGTGCTGAGGGCAGGCGGGGGAAGCAGGACTGAAGAGGGGCCATCCGAAGCCCCAGACGGTGCCCCATGGCCCCTTCACCGTGCGATGGGAGCTGCAGGCTGTGAGCACCCCCAGGTTCAGCAGCGGCTCGGTGGCGCCCGGTCTGGGTCACCAGCCCCACACGCAGAGCAGGTGCCGCCCGGGCACTGCAAAGCACCTCATTAGCTCTCATTAAGCTGTACCCGTCTCCTGTGAGCTGGGGAGATGCTGGGAGAGAGGCAAGGGTGCGCCAGTGGTCACACGGTGAGTCGGGCAGCCGGCGGGAGCCCGGGCTTGTGGGCTGCCCAGCCTGCAGAGTGGATGTCACATCGCTGAAAGACTCTGATCTGTGGTCCCTGGTGTGCTGCAGCAGCACAGCACCGGCAGATGAATCATCCTGCACACGCCCTGTCCCTGGAGGATGCTCATTAATAGGGACAAGGTGGCCGCAGTCCCTCAGTTTGGCAGCTGGTGACCTTTGTCGTGAGGGACAGCCCAACGTGCAGCTCCTGGGAGCCAGGCTGCCCTCAGCACGGCTCGCTCTCTCCATGCCTTGAGTCTGTTCCAGTTTTCTCGTTCACAGCCCACGGCAGAAGGAGAGTCTGGGTATACCTCCAGGGCTGAATTTCTCACCCCAAGCTATCAGCTCAATGCAAGAAACTTCCACGGCCTGGAGTGCCCAGTGCCCCTGGCTAACGGCGAGGATGGAGGGGGGCCACAGCCCCGCTGCCCACCCTGCCCTCTCCATCTGCCCCTCGCACGAGCAGCAGAATGAGAACCAGCAGCCTGTAATTGTTAGTTCTCGCATGTAGCCCAGCAGATCCTACAGGTCTGAGCAGTGCATGGTCGTGCCATCGCAACTGGGACCTCACAGCCGAGCTCTGGCAGAGGGATCCCGAACTGGAAGCCCAGGATCACCTCCCGCATCAGCAGCACAGGCAGGGACAGATCCTGGCTCCCGAGCTCTAGGCCAAGCATCTAGACTTGTGACTGTGCTTCACGTATTCCGTATGCCTGCTGCTCTGCAGAGCATTTCAAAGGCGTGACTTAGTCTATGACCTTTAAATAGCTACTACATCGCATTTATAATTTTAGGAACTCGGCTGCTACCTCCCAACCCTTCCCAAAGCTCAGGTGAGAAGCCCCAGCTCACACAGCCACTCGGAGCGGCAGGGGTGGGCATTGCTCCCTGCTTTGCTGTGGTTGGTAAGTTTATAAATGCCCACAGGGCTGCAGAGTCCTTGGCAAATAAACGTGTGTGCATTTCCCAGAACTCATGTTCTTACAGCACGCAGGCAGGCTTCGGCAGCTCCACTCCCAGATGCAATAGGGGTACCTGCCTGGGCGCCTTTCTAACCTCCACTGTGCAGCCCAAGGCACCCCGGCATGATTTCTTCTCCCCTTCCATTGCTGTCAAGAGGTATGCAAACCCACCGTCCCCGTAGGACTGCATTTCTGCCCACGCAGTAGGGAAACGTGTGCCGAGGAGGCAGGGGCCCCGCGTACCTGGCTGTCCCTCCCTCCTTTTCTGAAAATCCAGGAGCCTGCCCTGAACCTGCCCAGCCATCGCTCGTTCACCATAGCGTGTGCCACGATTAGAGCGAGGGAAGAGAGAGCAGCGCAGATGGCATGGGGAAAACAGCAAAACACACAATCTGGCTGTGGAAAGCCGATACAAAGCAGAACCCTTGGGAGAGCTGAGCAGAGCGGGAGGTGCAGGTCGCTGCACCAGCTGCGTCTGGGTGGGTAGGAGGGGAATGGGCTCCCGTGAGGAGCAGCTGTCCCCACACCACATTTATTACATTTGTTCTTAGATCCCCAGCCACCCTGAAGAGTCTGGCTGCACGAACATCGTCGTATTGCAGCCAAGAGTCTTAATGCTGTAGCATCTACTGATTGTAAAAATGAGGCTATAAGGGGGCCTGCTTGGGGCTGGAAGCCACGGACCCGGTGGATGGCTTAGCCAAATCGCTTCCCCAGGCTGTACATCGGTCTCTCCACCAGTAAAACAAACCAGGAGACATAACTCTGCCTTCCTTTTAAAATACCAGTGGAAAACACCTTGTCTGAGCTCCTTGCGTGTTCACAGGCCATATCCTGAGGGGGAAAAACACACGGCCCTTTCTCCTCCAGGGCAGTTACCCAAAGCGGGTGCTGTATGTGCCTGGGGAAGGCCAGCCCGGGCAACCGTCACATCCCAGCTGTGACACGGGAAGCAGAGCGGTGCGGCACCCTCTGCATAAAGCTGCATCCTACTTAGAGAAGGCAAAATCTGGCAGGAAAATACAGGCATTACACGAGCAGACATGACATTTGGAATATGGCCATATTTGAGCAGCTAGCAAAACTGTCAGAAAACAAGGGAAGAGTTAAATATGAGACATGAATGAGAGTCCAGAGAGAGAGAGAAAACAGAGGGAGATGCGAGAGAAACTGAGAGCCAGACGTCAGCTGTCAGAGTTGATTCCTCTGCAGTGTGAAATGCAATTGCATGCCCAAATGGAGACTGTTAGGAAGGCAGCAAGGTCCAGTGCTGGAGCTGGGAAGTGCCAGGCTGAAGGTTAGCTGCGTCCATTTGTTCCCTTGGCGCTTTGCCACGTTTTTAGTGACACTCGGGAACTGTTTTTCCGTAAATCTCTGCCTCATTCCATGGATGGGGAGGACTCCCCTGGTGTCTTCTCACCTAGAAGAAACCCAGGGAGAGGGAGTTGCCCTTTGTGTGAGGGAGCAGCAGGAATGCACAGAGCTCTGCCCTGGGATGGATAATGAGCCAGTCAAGAGTACCTGGGTTGGAAGGCAAACCGACGTGCGTGATGTAGTTGTAGGTGTCTGCTACAGACCGCCTGATCAGGAAGCAGAAGATGAGGCCTTCTTCAGACAACTGGAAGAAGCCTTATGTTTGCAGGCCATGGTCCTCACGGGAGACTTTAAGCCCTGCGATATCTGCTGGAGGGACAGCACAGCAGGGCGCAAGCAATCTAGGAGGCTTCTGGAGTGCTCTGGCAACAACTTCTTAACACAGGTGGTCGAGGAGCCAAGGAGAGAAGACACTCTGATGGATCCGATACCTATAAACATGGAAGAACTGGTCAGGGATGTGAAGGACGAGGGCAGCCTTGGCTGCGGAGAGCATGATACGGTGGAGTTCAGAGTCCTGAGAGAAGGAGCAGAGCAAAAAGCAGGATCACAAGCCTGGACTCAGGAGAGGAGACTGGCCTCTTGAGGGATCTGCTTGGCCGAGTCCCACGGGATGCAGTCCTGGAGAGAAGAGGTGCCCAGGAAACATGATTCATTTCCAAGGATCAACTCCTCCAGTCCACCCTGACAAGCGGGGAATCAAGCAAAGGCAACAGGGGGCTTGAACAAGGCACTCCCGACAAAACCCAGGCTTAAAAAGGAAGTGTATGAGAGGTGGAAGCAGGGAGGACAATGCAGGGGGAATGCAAAGACACCATCCAGGGGTGCTGGGATGGGGTCAGGAAAGCCAAAGTTCACCTAGGGTTGAGTCTGGCAAGGGACACGAAGGGCAAGAGGAAAGGCTTCTACAGGTACACCAGCAGCCACGAAGGCGATAAAGGGACTGGAGCATCTCTCCTATGAGGAAAGGCTGAGAGAGCTGGGGCTGTTCAACCTGGATAAGAGAAAGCTCGTGAGGGATCTTATTAATGTATATAAATAACTGAAGCTGGGTCCAAAGAGCCAGGCTCTTTCCAGTGGTGCCCAGTGCCAGGACAAAAGGCAACAGACACAAACTGAAATGCAGAAAATTCTACTTAAACGTAAGAAAAAGCGGTTTTACTGTGAGGCTGGTTGAACACAGGAGTAGGTTGCCCAGGGAGGTTGTAGAGTCTCCATCACTGGAGCTACTCAAAGCCCAACTGGACATGGCCCTGACCAACCTGCTCCCCTTGACCGTGCTTTGAGCAGGGGCTTGAATGAGACACGTCCAGCATTGCCTTCCAACCTCGGCAATTCTGTGGATCTTCGTTGAGTCAAGTAATTTGCTTAATATCACCAGATGCACAAAGAAAGGGCTCTCAGATCCTCTGCGATATGGGAAAAGGCCATCCTCCTCTGGTGGTTTTCAGCTGCAGACTCCATTCCTTCGGCTCTGCCGATACACAGCTGCGATAGGCAGGATCCCAACGTCAGCCTCCCCTGGAGATGCACACACGTCCTGCGACCGGCACAGCCCGCAGCTCAGCCATGTTGTGAACACATGCAGAAGACCGTGTCTTTCCAGCAGGGCTACTCCTCCTGCCGCAGAGGAGCCTCCCTGCGACATGCCGCTCTGACGGCTTCTCTGCACACGTGCAAGCGACAGCAGCGTTTCTAAAGGCTCGTTGCGAGGTTTTAGGCTGCCGTCAGCTGAGCAACTCTGGAAGTGTTTTCTTTTTCTCCTCCTGCTCCAGGGCCCATTTGTCTGGATTGAAAATACCCCCAAACACCCCAGTAAGGTTCAAGGGGTGTGGAGGGAGCCCAGCTCAAATATGTCGTATAAGCACCTCGTGTTAAATTAAACCAGCAAAAGTGTTGACCTGAATCACAAGTGCAGCTGGGTGTGTGGAAGGGAGAGGGGTTAGATCGCAGAAAGGCAGGCCAGCTGAGAAACAGGGGCAAGTGCTAGGAGGGCGGGAAGGGGGCTGGGGTGCCGCCCTGCGCGCTGAAGCGCAGGGGGTGCCAGGCTGAAGCCAGCTCAGCCCTGGGGAGCTGCTCTGCGCTCCCGGGAGAGCTCGGGAGCAGCCCTGGCCTCGGCAGGGAGGTGGCCTGGCGGATGCTCTGGCTGACACAGCAAAGACGGTGCGGATGGAAGTGAGACAAACAACAGAGCCAAGCCTGCTCAGATGTGCCAGACCTCCAGGCTGGAAGAAGAGGAAATGTATAGGTAATTAAGGCCTATAAAAGAACAACCAAAAAGCCAGATCCATCTTAAGTGAGGGCAAAGGGGGTTAACTGCGCTCATTAACAGGAATACTGATGAGAAAACCAGGGAACTTTGGCCTGTTTTGATCTCGCTTCTGCTAATACAGGAGTTTTAATCATTACGTGTAAATGAGATCTGCTCACCCATCATCCCTGAGCACAATGGCAATGTATACCAACAACAGGGCAGCGATACAGCAAGCTGTTTTACACGCAGGGAAACTGAGGCACAGCAAGAGGCTGTGCATGCTTTGCAGCGGTGCTGGGACAGACATGGGTTGCTCTCCATCTCCTGCAAACAAGCCTGTCGGTGAGGCTGCGGTGCTGAGCACCCCGAGGGGTTCGGTAGAAGCAGCTCCCTTCCACTTGACTTCTTCCTCTCTCCCTGGGGCACTGGCCAGCTAATAAAGAGGATGGCACGGTGACTGGGGCAGCCCAGGGACTGGGAAGACGGGAAGATGGGCAGGGGGTGCCTGTCTCCTCCCACCTCTTTGGGATGATTTAGGATGGTCCTTCCCTGCAGAGCCCTGCACCCTGCCAAGGTCCCTCCTGCGCAGACAAGGGCCACCACGCTGTAGTTTCTCCCAGCCTAGGACTGGGGAGATCCCAAGCACCTATTGCCCTGGGCACGGTGATTTGGAGACACAAATAAAACCAGTATTCCGCCGTGACACCAGAGAGCAAGGAACTGGGAAATACTTTCATGTTTTTAACATCCTTACAGGGTTTACTGGGCCGTTGCTCTTCCAGCCGCCTCTCTCCGGAGGCACGCTGCACAGCTCCGGGGTCGCGCAGCCCCGAGCATGCACACGGCAGCGCCTTAACCCCAGCTTCATGCCAGGAGGAGCATGCCCTCCTTGCACCCAGGTGCCCTCGCTTGAGTTGGCTTTCAGGGCTCCCCAGCTGCGACAGACACGGTGGGGAAATACTTGCGGCAGCACCCAGGGCCAGCAGCTTCCCCCGTGCCATCCCAGACACAGCCCAGCAAGCCCAGGCTGCTGCTGGAGCTTCCGCAGCAGCCCGGGGTTTTGGTGTTGTGGCCCCAGGTGATGTTTGGGAAGTCACGGCACCTCCCAGTCCCGGGCGGCTTTCAGTGACATCCTGAGCAAAGTCCTCCGGCAGCCGGCCGGGCTGGTCCCGGCCAGGGGCACCCCAGCAACCACCACCCATCAGGGCTGGCTGAGCTAAAGGCGAGAATGGTCTCCCAGCACCCGGAGGAGAGTGCGCTCCTGATCACCTGAGCTCAGGCTGAGCCTCCAGCTACTCCTGGCAAAAGCATCCACTTTCACAGCCAGACGAGACTGCTCGCAGTGCTTCCAGCTTTCAAGGGTTCCCAAGTCAGGGTCCAGGCCCTCAAAAACACGAGTTATTTTGAACTGAGCAGTTTGCAGACTTTTTTATTCCTCTTCTCATTTCTAAGCCTGCAATTTTCAATCACCTCAAAAGTTCAAGACCGCAAGCGCTGGAGTGGCTTTTTCTAAGGAAAAACCCTCAAGGTGAAGTTGCGTTCTCCATTCCAGCAACACGATCCTGGGGGAAAACAACAGACGTCACCAGCTGGAAACGTGGCTCTTGCTTCTCGCTTGCCGAGAGTTTCATCCGCGTTCACAACCAAAGCTACTTCACCCAGCCCTGGTTTTGAGAGGTGATGCGGTGATAAACCACCTCTCCTGCACAAGGCCCCCAGGAGCGGAGCCGGTGCCACCGAGAGCCCCGCGCAGCTGCACTGCAAGAGAGGGCGGCTCATCAAAGCAGTCAAGCAGGTCAAGTCGGAAGACTAACTCCTCTTGACAGTACCCCATCAATCTAAATAACGGATCACAGTTTGCTTGCTAATTGCCTGCATTAAGGGTGATTGCGAATCACTCAGCCAGTCCAAGTGTGGGGTTTGCCGTGGAAGAGGAGTGTGTGTTGTGCACAGAAACAGCTCCAATGTCCAAATCAACATCCAACAGCCTGGAATTCATGGCGTTTGCATCCTTGGGGCTCTCGAGCTCAGGAGGAAACAGGCGCCTGTCTCCACATCGAGGGGAACCCCCCGTGCGAGAGCTGGGCAATTCAGGGTGCACTAAGAACGATAATCCGTGTGCAGGGAAACTTTTATCCTAACACCAGCTCAGCAAATGGCCCCAAGGCTGTCCACGCTGTGGGGTGAGGCCGGTGGTCCCGCACAGGGGCAGGGACCCTGCGGGGCACAGGGCGGCAACGCTCTGCAAAGGGGCCATTTCCGCCCCGCAAAACAGACCTGCCGCGCGCTGCGTCGGCAGATGTGCTCGGTGCTGGGTGCTGCTAACGTCGTCTGCCCTCTGCTCTAAGCAGGATGATGAAGAGGAAGGCAGGACTACATGTGTTTTGCCTTTTTTGGTTGAATTCTATCCTAAATCAGAAACTAACACTAGAAGACTGGGATGTTCATTTTGCAGTGAAACGGGGTAAATTTTGCAGTGTTGAAGGCAGTGCACAAAATCACAGTGAACATAGCTGCTCATTGAGAGGGCTGGGTTAATGAGGTGGTGTTCATTAAAGTGTTTGAAAGTACTAATTGCTCTTCAAAGCTAAGCGTTGTTCTTGCTCCCTCTGCTTTCCCTGGCAATAGGGTTGCCATTTGCAATCGTGTTTGTGCTTGACCGCTAGTAACTGATTCCTGTGATGCTCACAGCTCAAGAGGAGACCTAAGGCTGGGTGCAGATTTTCCCCATCAGCTCATTTGGGGTGCCCCCAGCTTCCTCTGGAGCACCCGATGATGGCCAGTGCCAGCATCATGGTACTGGGCTCTCCAGAGACAGAAACCAAATTTGTGCTGGGACGCTGGGGAGCCTCATGAGCGCTCCTCCTCGCAGCAAAACCCACGGCAGTCTCGTGCCCGTGGGGCAGAGGGCCTGGGGAGCGGCGCGCGGCGCTGCTGGCCGTGCCGCGCATGCGGCTTCCTCCTCCCCTGCCCCGACCGGTGCCAGCAGCCCCTCACCTCCCCGGGGAGAAGGGGTCTGTCTGCACCTCTGTCTGCACCTCAGGCTGGGGCTGATGGAGCTGGCACAGAGGGGCCGGCCCTCCCCTTTGAAAGGGGCCCTCTGCAAAAGGCAGCAGGGTTAAAACAGCGCTCCGTTTGCATGTCCCCAGTACATTTCCGTGCCCCCCGCCTGGGCGTCTGGCAGGCAATTTTCGCCACAGATGCATTAACAGGCAGGTCGCCGCTAGCACCGCGCAGCCTCGCCGGCCCTGCGCAGGGAAAAATCGTCTCGGGAAAAACGAGGGGCATCCACCAGCCTTCGCTCCCGCCCAGGAGGGGTGCGATGGGTGCAGGGGCGCAGGGTTTGCTCTGCGCTCCAGACTAACCCCCGGCATCCCAGCGCAGCTCCGCAGCCGCTGCGCTGCCCACCCCGGCACCCTGCTGGGCGCCGGCAGCCCGGGCAGCGCCGCCGGCTGCAGGCAGCCGCGGACGAGGAGCTCGCCAGCCCCCAGTTCGACTGGCGGGCGGAAAGCACCTGCGTGAACTCACCCCAGAGGGGAAACTGAGGCAGAAGTGAAGCGACACGCCCCAGGTGAGACGGGAGGTAGGAGATGCCTTAAGCCTCACATCAGGTTTTGTCCACTTGATTTTTTTTCTTCCTTTCTGGCACAGCTCCCCTGAAACGTGGTGTCTGACTCTAAGCATTAGCCACAGTCGCTCTGCAGCAAAGCAGGCAGCGCAGGCGAGCCCTGCTCTGCCCACTTCAGCGCTGCGTTAGCACTAGCTTTCCCGACAGGTGAGGGGGAGGGAAATCAGTGGGAGAAAGAAGAAAACGTGATAAGCAAATCCCGGTCATTAAGATGTGAGGTTTGCTTCATTCTCCTTCTCTCTCAATCGGGAGGGATTAGCACCAGCCAGATAAGAGACCTGCCAAGGCGCTTCCCGCAGCCTCGCTCAGCCTGGCCTCGAGTTAACTTCCAGCCGAGGCGGTTTCTGAAAGCACGGGCATCTCTCGGCAGCAGCCTCTGAGAAAAAGCAGAGTCAGAGAGGAAGCTGCTCTGAAAGCTTTTCTTGCACGAAGAATGGCTTTCCATCAGCAACGCTGCCGGCCCCCAGCAACCGTGTCCCCATCTCACCTGGGAGCGCTGCCAGCGGGCTGACGTTTACACAGCTCTTCAGAGCCCGCCAGGCTTTCCCCAGGCACAGAGAAGGGCCCAGCGCGGGCCCTGCCCCGGCCACCCCGGCTCGCAGCGTGCCACGGCCGGGCGCCCGCAGCACGGGGCGGCTCAGGGCAGCCGTGCTCTCCCGGGAGTGCAGATGCGGAGATGGAGCAAAACGCAGCCCTGAGCACTGAGAACGCGCTGTTTGGGCTCTCCGAACACGCACGGTTTATTCTCAGCTAACGAAGGGGGCCCTTTCCCAGGGACGCTGCCCGTGGCTCTCTGGGCTCTCATCAGGTTTTCTAGCCTGCCTCTGCCGGGGCAAGGAGGGGAAATGTTTTGCTCTCGGGTGAAAGCCGAGCTCTTCACCAGCCTCCGGGATGCGGAGCTCCAGCAGGGACCAGGAGCGCTGCGGGCTGCAGGGACCCGCGCAAGACGGCAGCCGAATCGCCCCGCCGGCCCACAGCCACTCGCCACAGTGGCCGAGCTCTGGGCAGGGCTGCGGCTGGGGGTTTCAGGCCGATCGGTGTGATCAGCCGCGGGCGACAGCGGCCAGACCGTTGGCCGCACGAGCCCCAGGTGCAGGGGAGCAGCCAGGGAGCCGCGGGCACTGCCCCGCCTCGCCCAGCTCCGCTGCTGCCTCTTTCTAGCCAGGCTGGTGAGGCTGTGCCAGCACAACGGCACCAAACCAGGAGGCCAAATGCCTGTGGCTGTGACGCCTTCATGCACAGGGCAACAGAGGACCGCTGGGGCTTTTCTATTTAAGTTAAATTTGTCAGAATAGGGGACCAAAGGCTTCTTTTCTGTTTCTTCATCTTACAACTGCTGCTTTAAAGAGCAGGAGCATCACTGTCTGAGCTCCGCCAGCTCGCCAGGGCCAGAGCAGGCAGCCGGGGAGGGAAGAGGCAGATCCGGCTGTGCAAAGGCAGGCGGGAGGGAGGGGGGAGCAGGGAACCGTGAGCAGGGATGGGGGGGTCTTAGGGATGGGAGGCAGAGCCGGGTGTTCTGCCCATGCCTGTACCCCTCCACCCCTTCCTTTCTCCAGCTGCACAGTGAGGATAATGCCCAGGCTGGGGGGTCGTGCCAAGACCAAAGCAAGGCCAACGATCCTTGCTTTCAGCTGTGGAGCCATCCAAACACCTTCCTGGGAAATTAAGTGTTAATCTAAGTGTTCAGAGCCTCTGAGCCTCTTTTGGGCTATTTCTGCCCACCCTCAGAGCTGAAGGCTGTGTGCTGTGTGCATAGGTTCAGGCTTTCCTTTCCTTTGTGGGTGTAGGCATCCATCCTTCCTAGCGTCCTGCAGCCCTAAGCAGCTGTAGAAGATTTCCAGTGAAGACAATATTCAGATAAATCACAGCTGGCCCCCTCAGAGCAGCCTGAGCACCTGGGACAGGCTCTGCCTGCGTCCCTGGGGCTTCTCCAGAGGATTTCCCGGCTCTCACTGACCTGCACCTTGGCTGCAAATGAAGCCAAGACTCGTTGTCCCTGTTTTACAGGGAAGAAGCCACAGGCCCATGTTTTAAGCAAGGCCCAAGACTGTGGAATTCCTCCAGGTCTGGGTACCTAAACTGAAACTCCCACGGGGAGACTTTTGTTGAGCTGTTTGTGGACGCGGCGAGGTGCCCAAGAGGTGCCTGGACCAGGGGCTGGAATGGAGGCAGATGCTGAGGAAGGCTTCAGCCTCCCGGGGCCCAAACAGCTCTTCCAGGCACCGAAACGCCTTTGCAAATGTGGTCCCATGCATTCAGCACGTGGAACCCCGGTACAGCCTCTGCGAGCTGGCAGTCCTGCGGTCCCAGATGGCCTCACCTGGGGGGTCACCTGTCCAAATACGAGCAAAATCTCTGACTGCACGTCTGCCATCAACCCCTGTGCTGTCAGGCGCTGCCACATCAACTCACAGTGAATTCCAGCATAGCTGCCTTCATCCTGCTCCGCGACAGAAGACTACATGTCCTGGTTGCCTGTGCTGGGCAGGATCCATGCCCAGGAGTCCAGAGCCTGCGGCTGCCCGGGATGCTCCGAGTCCCTGCGCTGCAAGGGCGAGCTGCTGGCTGGGGCCAGACGGGCTCCACGGGGAGCACCGCACGGCGCTGGGCGCACTGCACTGCGCAAGCAGGTCACACGGGGCTTTTATTTTGCTCTGGAGCACTTCTGACATGAACCCCCACGTCTGGGGGGAAGCCCAGAGACACTTTCCACATCCATTTCACCTCTGGAAGAGGCTGGCCGGACTCTCCATCTTAAACTTCCCAGCCTGGAGACCTTTGCTAGTGAGGATCTGCTTGATACAAATGGGGACTCTTCTGCCTCTTCAAGGGCAGTGTTAATTCTTCACGCTCCACCCCAGGACCTGCTGCGCTTCAGCACTGCCCGTGGCTGCGGGTCACGGGAGAGGCTGGCACCGAGGATCGGCTGCCTTTCATTTACTTCTCCTGCAGAAGGGGAAACATTTCTCTCTTCCAGTCCAAACCAGGGAAGTTTAAACCCTGATGATCTTTTCTTTAGTCTTTATCAAAAAGCCGAGAAATTCTTTGTTAAGGAATACTTTGAAGGAATAAAGACTCCAAGCCCTCTCTGCAGAGACAGATCGGTGACGGTTTGGAGAGCCTCGGCTGCAGGAGAGAGGTGCCTTTAGGATGGTCAGAGGTGCCTTTAGGTGACAGCGCTGGGCTTCTGCTGCTCCATTAACTACAAGCCATAAGGACTATTTTTCTCCTTCTTCTCTCGTTTAATTTCAGCCTGGCACCCCCAGCGGCCCCCCTCTCAAATGGAGCCACAGGGCTGGGATGGAGCCCTTCCCCACTGCCCTGCCACGCGAGCCAGGGAGGGGCAAGGGACAGACGACGAGACAGACGTGGCCTGGCAGGACGGGCAGCAGCAGGCAGAGCTGCCTTTTACGCGACCGGTTTTATCTACCTTGCCGGCCGGAAGCCAAGCGGCACGGTGCTGCCCAGCCGTGGCGGGAGGGCAGCAGGAGGGTGTGCTGCCTCCCCGCAGAGCGCACACCGTGGCTTTCAGCATTCCCAAAGCGTGGGATGTCCCGTTTCTGCAAAGCACCACTCGCGGGACCCGGCAGCTACCGGAAACCCAGACAGCAGCAGCGTGAGCAGGGGCGCCGGAAGGAAAACAGGGGCACGTCCAGCCGTCACCCACCGCAGGGCAAGCCAAGGGCTGGGGAGCTGTATGCTGGGTCCCCGCGGGGAGCTCTCGAAGCACGGACAAAACCAGGGGAAACAGGGATGCTCCCAGGGAAAAATCCACCAATTGTTCTTCTCTGCTGTTCAACCAGCTCTGCATCAGCCTCCTTTCTGCCTGACCTTACATCGCTTTCCTTCATGTTCTGTGCCTCAGTTTCCCCACTTAGAGAACGGGAACATTGCTCCCTGCTTCCCCGAGGAGCTGGGGGTAACTCCTTTTCGGCTTCTGCTCTCTCTCATTTTATGTCCTTCCTTGTAAAGGAAGAAATGTTTCACAATGAGGGTGGTGAGGCACTGGCACAGGGTGCCCAGAGAAGTTTTGGATGCCCCATCCCTGGAAGTGTTCAAGGCCAGGTTGGACGGGGCTTTGGGCAACCTGAAAAATGCCCCTGCCCATGGCATGGGGGTTGGACTAAACGATCTCTAAAGGGTCCCTTCTAACCCAAGGCATTCTGTGAGTCCATGTGCTGTCCCAACGGGGAACCCTGCAAGTCACAAACGGCGTGTCCCACACATCTGACCTGTTCCCACCCAGACACCGGTCACTGGACCCGCAGCACCCGGCAGCAGCGTGGACGGGGCGGCCGTGTGGCTGCAGTCGCCCTCTCCGCCTCTTATCACCGTCAGACAAAGCTGGCACACGCCAGGTGGAATGGTACCTGGCCAAAGCAAAGCAGCGACCGCGGCCGCGCGAATCGGATGTTCCCAGCCCATCCCCAGGAGGGACCGGGCCGTCAAAGGGCCCCAACGAATGCTGAGGGCTGAGGAGAAAGTTCAGGCAGGAAAGAAATCGATAGATTGTCACTTTAAAAGCAAGTCTCAGTGGGAGAAGCTGCCTGGGAAGGCAGGTGCAGACGGCTTGCCTCATCTGCAGCGGAGTTTGGTTTTGCTGTGGGCTGCTACGTTCCTGCGACCTCTGCGGCAGAGCCAGCTTCTCCACACTTGCTCCACCTTTGATCAGCTTGTCTGAAAACAAGACAGCGTGTCAGCTCTTTATGCACGCTGAAAGGAGGTTACATGGGATGGGATAGTTATTTGCAGCTGAATATACCCATGTGGACCGAATGCCCAGCAGCAGTGGCTTGTAGGATGGAGGCTTTCTCTCCCTGCCCAGGCAGGAAAAGCTGAATTTCCCCTGCAAAGCGGGGTGAGTGACTCTGATTTAGGAACCTGAATCAGGGCTTACACTGCATGCCTGCAGCGCGAAGGGACAGCACAAAGCAGTGCGCGAAGCGAGCCTGTGACGTCTGCTCGTCAGAGGGACCTTTACTCGGGGCTTGGTGCTGCAGGTGAGACGCTCCCAGAGTTTCAGGTGTCTCTCTGGGTTGGCAGGTGGATGGTGACCTCTCTCCAGGGAGCAGCACAGATCCCCTTCCCTTTCCTTCCTTGTTCTGGGCTCTTGCCAAGGCGAGCAGGGATTGCGAAGCTGAAACACAGTTCTTCATGTCCAAGTTCGTATGTCTCGCATCAAAGGAGAAACACTCTTTGTCCCGGAGGGTGGAAAGTAGCTAAGGAAAGATTTCATTGCTACGTCTAGTGAGGCAGGGAGAGCAGGAGTTACTCACCTCTCTCTCACGCAAAGTCCCCAGGCAGCACCAGGAGTGTGGAGGGAGCCTGGGCTCCCTTTGATATGATAATCTCACCACTTAGGAGAGGTGCAAGCACAGAGTCAAAGGGGCTGAGGAAAACCAGACAGGCACAGGAAGGGCTGGAAAACCACTGTCATACCTCCTGGTTTCTTCTTCAGCATAAAGGAGGCAGCAGCGACTCATGGGCAAAGCCCCGCGGTGCTTGGATGCTTCTCCCCAGAGGCAGGGCCCTGCCCTGGCACCCGGGGCGTGCTCCCTCAGCCCTCACCGCTCTGTCCCCATGTCCGTCGCCTTTGGCAATGACGGACATCGGAGAGGACGCTTGATGTACGTCTGCCTATGAGGACCGTCAGCCAAGACTCTTGTCGAAATACCCAAAGGAGGCGATTGTCACCCGCGGCGGTGACCTTACATCACCCCAAAGAACAGACGGGATGACGTGCAACCTGCGCACAGGGTCCCGTAACCGGCCTCTGGAGCGTGGCAGCTGCTTCCAGCACCTGGAGAGCTCACACAAGGAGAAGCTCAGAGGTTTCCCACTTGAAGCCAGAGGAGAGAGGGAAGCAGGATCACAATTTTCCCGGAAATTCTGACATTTTGAAATTCCTCCTAAGGCAGCCAGGTAAAAGAAAAAAAGTCACATTCATATTTTCATGCCAAAAATCATTTTGGAAGTGTTATATTTCAACAAAGCTGGTACGTTTCCTCCTGATACTTTAAAATGTTGCATTATAATATAAATCACAATGTAAAATATGCTCTTGGAATAAAAAGGTGCTTTAAAGGAAGGATTTTTTAAGCACTTTTTTCAAAACCAGAAGTCACTGACATTGACAATTCATACAGAATGTCTGATTTCAGTGAAATCTGATTTCAGAGAAATGTCCTGGAGGAAAATAGTCACCCAGCTCTTGTTGAGCTGGGCTATCTCCAACCATTAGGTGGCTCGTGGGGGCTCTCCTGGCCCGAGTGAGAACTTAGGTGGGAGGGGGTCCGCACCTTGCTCTTTGCAGCTGTGGCCCGTGAATGTGGGTAAGCAAAGGAGGTTACAGCCGCCGCGGGGGTTGCACTGAGTGTTGCTGCTCAGCGGTGCTCTCTGCACCTGCCAGACGATCCCATGGTGTAGTGGCACGGAAATGCCGCTTCCCGTGGTGTAGCGGCGTATCCAACAGTCAGCAGCTGACGACTTCACATCGCTTCTCTGGCCATTCATTAATTGTTCCTAATACCAATGTTCTTCCAGAAACAACCTTTTCTCTCTCTGCACAGCACACGAGGGGCCTTTCAGCCTTATTGCAATACGATAACACCAGTGAAGAGGTCTCCGTTTCAAAGGGGGAGCGGTGAGCGAGGCGGGGAGGTGGCTCAGGGCAGAGGCGCAGCAGAGCTCGTGGGCCAGCGGCAGCGGCAGCGGCAGCAGCAGCAGCAGCAACAGCAGGGCAGCGCAGCCACGGGAGGCGACGCGCTAGGCACAGCAGCAGAGGATGAATGATTGGGCACATATTTGGAGGCTATCAGCATGCACATATAACAAAAGCCAATTAGACGCATATGACAGATTGTAAACCTCTTGTGTGTTGTTTAAAAACCCCATGTTTTCAGCTTGTCTGCCTTTAGAGAGCTTCTCAATAACACAGTTTTACTCTGGCTGATAAATTACAGGCATCCCGCCCACGCCACACAAAGCGTGACATTTCCAATCACATCATCTTCCTTTTCATTTTTAACAGGAGGAAAAAAAAAAAACCACCCCAAAAAACACCTCAACATGACTTATCATTTGCAAGTCAAGCCAGATGTGGTTTCATCCACAACTGCCAGGGCTGATCAAATGGTATTATGTCTTATAAATAGCATACCTGCACTGCTACTGCAGCATCCATGGGGCGAGAGACTGCCCTATGTGAGCTTCCAAAGTTGATGGTACATTCAGCAAACCAGCTCTGGAAAAGACAGTGATATTATCGTTTCTGCCATGTCTTCATGCAAATAAAGAAGCAGGTTTGATCTTTTGTGAGCTCCAACCTGTGGCTGATTGAAAAGCAAACTCATTTTTTTCTCATGGCATGGCAGGGCCCCCCAGCTGCAGGCAGGCACGGGCCGGCGTGCCAGGCTCTGCTCAGAGGTGCGTGCTGCAGGCAGCGTGGCTCTGGCTGGCTCCTCTGCTCTTAGATGTGTGATAGACTTTGCTGCATTTCCCTGGCACAACCGGAGGGAAACACAGCCTCTGCGACGCAGGAGACCTGCGGTGGGGCAGCTACTCCCCCTCCCGCTCAACAGATCGATGGGACAAAACGGTGCTTTTCTCACTTTGGTGAACAGGCGAGGACTCGACATCTTGAAATCCCTCCCAGACCCATTTTTCCTGGATCACATTTGGAAATCTGGTTTATGTCTGTGCTGACCACACAGCTACGCTGGGCCCGGGAGCAGCCTGCAGCAGCTCAGCCCCCGTAACTGCCACACCTGGGAGGAAAGGGGCTCAGCATCTTCTCCAAGAGTTCGTGATGCCAGATGAGGCAGCAGCGTGGGACCACTCATCCTCTCACCCCCTGCTGTGCTAGAAACCACGAAAACACAGGGAAGGACACCGGTCCAAAGTGCACTGGCTCCAATGGACAGCATTCCCACTGATTTTGGCAGAGGTTGGATTAGGTCCCCAAGCAGAGCGGCATTTTGGAAGACAGCTGACCTAAGAAAGGTAGGAAATTGGGTATTGGGCAAAGAGAAACCTTCCCACATGTGTTTGCAAGAACACCTTGCCAGGGGAGATGCCCAAAGTGGATGCGTGCTGCCTCGTCCGTCAGGGCTGGCAGGGGCTGGTTTGCTGCGGGAGTGAGGGCAGAGCTTCGGGGAGCTCCCGTACGAGGTGAGAGCAGCACAGGGGAGCCGGCAGATGGTCAGATGTTTCCGTGAGAAGATGCTGAGCATGAGGAGCCAGCTCCTCTGGCAAACCGAGGGCAGGGTGGTTAAGTGGTCCTGGCTGTGGGCAGGGGGGAGGCAGGAGGCAGCACTGGGGAAGGGAGCACCTCTCTGCCACATCCCCGCCATAGCCGGCACCAACGGCACCCGCCGCTCCGGCACCAGAGGAGCGAGAGGACACCAGGAGCGAGAGGACACCAGGCTGCCTCCTGGCATCGGCAAGAGCCCCAGGAGGGGAAACCCCCACCCTGCCCAAACGGTGGGTGCTTCTCTCGCCAGCAGCAGTGTCGGGGAACGGGCAGGTTTGTCTCTCTTCATTTGACATCCAGCTGCTAGTTATAATGCTAAGGCTCGCGGCTCTTACAGGTCATCAGAGGAAAGACATTAAGAAATGGGGAAGGGAACGAAGGGGTTCACGCGCACGCCCCCGGCCTGGCTGTGCCGCAGCGTCAGCGAGTGCCACGCCAGCCAGACGATGACCGTAGGCGCTGAAGCAGGTAAGCACTGGCCTTTTACAACATAAAGGAACAGGAAATATCTATAGCTCCTTGCAAACGCGCACACAAAACCACGGCACCGGTGTGTCTTAAAGGCTTAGAGACAGCAGAAAGGAGAAAAACAGCCTGACACTGTGATCCTTTTCTAAATTTTATGATATTTGAGCCAATTACACTTTTACTCTTTTTCCTGACGTCTGACTCAGAATTTGAGAAAATTTAATGCTGGCATTACTGGAGAAGAAATATGACGTGAAGATAATTTTAGTTTCCAAAGAGCCTGCTTCAAATGGCTGTGATTTTGCTTTCAGCTAGCGCAAAAAGCTGGACTGACACCTTTTGTTGAATAATGCATCTGGGATAATGTCCTCCTCTGCAGGGAGAGGTCTGGCACACAGCCCTGCCCCGCTTACACCCTGCTCAAGTGCTATTTAGTGGCTTCCAGGGGATTACAAACAGGGAGTGGGCTTTGTCCTGGCTCCCTGAACAGCAAAAGATGTCATTATCCTCCAGGAGAGCCGGTCTACAGATGGATCTTTGTGTTATTACATGCAAATAATCTTCATCTGAAAGTACCTGCCGCTCATAACATTGAATCTAACATTCAACTAACAATTGCACCCATTATCTGACAAACCTTAAAAAGATTTAAAAAAAAATGAAAAGCCAGAGGGCAGGAGGATGGTTTGTCACGGAAGCGTCGCTGCCTGGCCTCGGCTGTCGCCCTCCCTGCCTCCGCAGGCAGCAGCGTGGGGTCGGTGTGCTGAGGCCCTGCCCGCCTGCCGGCCGAGACCCCCGGCGCCCGGCCGCAAGAGCGACTGTCAGCACCCTGCGCTCGTGCTGTATCAGCGTCTGTCTGCGCCGTCAGGCGGCAGCCGGGGAAGCCGGGCTTGCTGTGGCTGTCTTCCCTACCCGTCTTGACAGCTGCCTCGTGCCAAGCTCCCCCGAAAGGATTTCAAACATGTAATTATCTTGCATCTTCCAACGGAATCAGCCCCAAAAGTGCCTGACTTAGCATTCTGCGTGCAGTAAACAAATCAATATAGGCATGACATCTCGTATTTTTTGGCCTGCCTAACAGCGCTGACAGTGCTCCTTAAGGGGAAATATTCATTTAATCCCAGCAGCCACCCAGGGAGGGGAGGTTTAGCAGGAGGGGCGCACTGATGTTGGCGGGTGAAGCAGCTCCCGTCGTCCAGCTGCCCTGGGGAAAGCCCAGACTGGCCCTCACTGTCGGCCACGCCGGCGATGAAGCGCGAGCGGCTGCGGGCAGAGCTGGGCACGTGTGCCAGGGCTGCCCGAGGAGCGCGCCAGGGCTCGGGTGCAGCAGCCGGCAGCCTCCCGCAGCGCTGGGGACCCACCACCGGCACCCACTGCAGTTCCCATGGAGGGTGCTGGGCACCCTCTGTTTTTTTTCACCAAACGCTTTGAGACACAGCTGCAAAACACTACATAGGTGCACACGCCTACGCTGCAAATACCCCCTACCGCTGCTGGGCGCGTTGAGGCAGCCTTGGCTCTGCCCGGGTGCGGGGAGGGTGGCGGAGGCAGACTGGGCACTGGTGCCCTGGGGACCAACCACCAGCCAGGACCGCCTGCTGCCACCCCCGCCTGGACAGAACCCGCTGCCTCTGATCTCCGGGCGCCGGCAGCCCAGCTGCAGGGCAGACCACAGCCCTCCAAGGGAGGAGATGGGTGGTCTCCCCACAAAGCGGTCCCCAGGTGCTGGGAGCAGCCCAGGACCCCGCTCTGGGATGCAGAGAGAGCTGAGCCCCCTGCTCCCCGCCGCAGCATCCCTCCCACCGCAGCCACCCGCAGGGCCACCACTTCCTTACCGCTGCACAGGGCTGCCAGCATCTGCGAGAGCCTGTCCCCAGTGTCCTGCTGTGCGAGCCCACCGTGCCCGATGCCAGCCTGCCCGCGCAGCGCTGCCCTCTCCGTCAGCTCTCCTCCGCTCTCTGCGGGACTGCGGGGAGCTGGAGGCCGGGACGCGGGGCAGTGGTGCACCCTGCGCACAGGAGCAGAACCCCAAGGAGCTGGCAGAAAGGTACCGGAGGGCCAGGGTAGCGATGCTATGGCAGTCCCAGGGGCTGCGTGGATCCACAGCATCGATCGAGCTGTCGTAACGGTCACCTCAGGGTCTGTCTGAACACTTAGAGCACAGTGCCTGGCCACGCGGTGATGGATGGGGCACGGGGGCATGGGGCCATTCCTAAATGCCATTAGCAAGGCAGAGTTTAAGGAAAGGTGAAGGGTGCAATAAAGAAAGGGCCTAAAGCAGTGGGGTTAACCTCATTAATTGGTTGGTATCATGCATTAAAAATACATCTGGTTGCTGATGAGGGATCTGTCCGTAGGAATATCTGCTGTGATTTACATGCAGTCCCAAAAGACATGGTGAGATGAGATGCAGTGTCTTTGTCTCGTACTCATCTAGCAGCCTTCTGAGCACTGGTAGGAGAGGGCTGTCTGTTCCACAGAAACAAAGAGACAGGACTGGGGAGTGCTCCAGTTTTCTTTTTTGAAGCAACCTCCAAGCTAAGGAAAGCTGCTGGGCTACTTCAACCTCGACCAGCTGGAAGGGCTCACCTAAACACAGAGCAAACCTCCTGCCTCCAGGATGGTGAAGGCCTGGAGAAGCCAGAATTAAACCCACCACACAGGATAAAGGATGGAAGCTATGGGCAGGAGATGCAGGTCACAGGGTAGAAATGAGGGCTGCAGAGGGAGAGGGGTTGGATATTGATCTCCTCTGCACGGATCAAGAATGCCCTGAACTTGCACGCAAAACCCTGTGATTTTTACTGGCAGGGAGCAGAGTCCAGCCCCGAGGCCGGCCAAGGCCAGCTCCAGGAGCTGCTCAGCAGCAAACACAGAAACACAAGTTAATGTGCTGGCAGGACACAGAAGCTTTAAGCCTGGAAAACTCTCGAGCTCTCCTGGGAATGTTTCTGCTCAGCAGACTTCAAGTGAGAGATGGCCAGGAGACCCGGGGCAGGTGAGGAGAGGAGATGCAGCGGAGCAGCACATGTCCCCACCCCACGGGCATCACGCAAACCGCCATCAGCAGCGTGTGCAGGAGCGACCCGAGCCTGCGACCTGCAGGCACGTGCTGTGCCCAGCACGCTCCTCCCCGCTCTGCCCCGCCACTCGCTCAGGAGTTCAGCCTCTCTGCTCCAGGTTTATCCCCTTGTCACACCTTGTCCCGGTGTGCCCAGTAAAAGGTTCATTCAGGCAAAACCAAGGACTTAAAGATACTCAGGCTGTGCCTTCCAGAGAGGTGCTTCTCGGAGCAGCCAGCCGGAGACATGCCCCGCTTCTCTGCATCCATCCCCTCCTGGAAACCCAACAGAGGAGAGAGAGCGGCCGGTGCTCAGCAGGGCCCTGCCCCGGTGCCTTGCTGCCTGCGCCCGCTGCGTGGGGTTGCTGCTCTGCTCCCCAGGGTATCGGCCCGGCTGCATTATCCCAGCCACGAGTGGGGACCCTTTTACTATTCCTCACTTGAAATGAATCTTTCACTTGAAGCTGTCTCTTTACAGGATGCAGGAGACCTGGCTTTCCCTGAACGGCAAAGGACTGAGCGGCTCCCCGTGTCTTGGGCTGGGGGATGTAAGTGCCGGGCCCGTACTCATTTCCTTCACAGCCCCAGGTGGATGTTGCTATCACTTACAAAATAACAAGCGGCTTTGGAAGCAACTGGATTTCACAGCGTATCTTCTCGGTCTGAGAGAGCTGCCTAACAGCAGCACGTGTTCCTGCACAGGTCTCCATCCTGGGCCGTGCACAATGCAACCTGTGCACAGACACCTTGGGACAGGAGCTGGATAGCTGGCACATGGCTACGCAGCTGGGAATAAGGGCCAGGGCTTGCTGGGGATGGTGCAGACGGCTCAGCCCCATAGGAAAGGGCCAGGGAATACTTACAGGCAAATACTGGCCTCCTAAAGAAGGAAAAGCGGGCAAACCCCCACCTCTGTAAAACTTTTGCAAGTTACCTCATGGCCGAGGGCAGGTGAAAGGCCCCTGGTTACAGTGGGAGAGGATGGGAACGCTGGGAGCAAAGGGAGCGTCCCTGGGCCACCTCCACAGGCCCTGCCACCTCGCCGGGCGGGCAGGGGGACAGGCAGGCAGGCAGGCAGGCAGGCAGGGCGGGCAGGAGGGCAGGCAGGGGGGCAGGCAGGGGGGCAGGCCGGGGAGGGCAAGGAGGGCAGGTGGGCAGGAGAGGCAGGCAGGGGGGCAGGCAGGCAGGGGGGCAGGAGGGCAGGCAGGGGTGCAGGCAGGGGGGCAGGCAGAGCAGGGCAGCCCCTCTCGCCCTGGGCAGCAGCTGCAGCCCATAAGCGCCTCAGCCCTTATTTTCTGCTGGGGACAAAAGCCATCAACAAAGTCCTAATTAAAAAACAACCATGAAGCAAAAAGCACAGCTAATTGCTTTTTGACTGCAGAACAAAAGCTGCTCCTCTGCCTAATTACACTGTGAAAATGAGAAGAATTTAAACAGGAATTATAAGTAATCACACAAGCAAAGAAATTGGAGTGAATGCCTATAGAAACCTGAATGCACGCCTGAGCACAAAGACGCAGGCAACAGCTATAAGAGGGGGATGACAAGGAGAGTATTTAAGACTCATTATATTGAGCTAATCGGCCGCTCCTCAAGCACCTTCCTCCTCCGGCACTCCAAGCACCTTGTGCACCCTGGTGAACTGGAGCTCCACAGTACTCCAGCGGAGTCCTAGGGTCAAAATCAGGGGCTGTCTCTGGCAGGCGGGGGAGACGCATTGCTAAGCAGCGGAACGAGTCGCTCGCCCACCGAGGCCAGCAGCCCTCGGCGCAGTCCCCGCTCAGGGCAAAGCGCTCCTCTCCCACCTCCTCTTTCCGTCTGAACCACAGCTGGCACGCTCTGCAGGGCGAGAGGCCACGCAAGGTCTCCTCAGAGCAGAGCTTCCCCGCGGACGGGTGCTGCGGGCTCCCTGTGGGGTGGGCAAAGGGTCCCAGGGATGGAGAGTCCAGATGAGAACCCGAGCCCTGCAGCTCACCTCGTCCCAAGCCCAGGGCTACACGGTGGCCCACGTGAAGTGAGCAGAGCAGGCTGTCTCCGAGATAGGCGGCGGGCCTGGAGCACCACTGGGGAAAAGGGAAAAAATCATTTTGTTCCCAGAATAATCAGTGGGGGAGAAAGGGGGTGGGGAAACAGGAGGAGGAAGCAGGTTACATTGAAAATCTCAGGGTCCGCGTTGGAAGAGCAAGTCCTGTGCTCCTGAGGGCTGCACGGAGATGATGGTCAGGAAAGATGGAAACAGTCAAACCGATGTTTCCTCACCCAGAGGACAGTTAACCTGCAGAGCTCCCTGTGCCAGGAGGTCCTTGCATCAAGTATGAGGTGTCAGGCCATGGGAAAGGGGCATGGCACACGACAGTAAAGGGTGCTTCCTCACCAAGGTGTGGTCCAAGACCTGACCCCACCCCACCGAAGAGAAGACTCACTGTCGTCCCAAGGCCCTGGACCCCACTTGGACAGCCGGGTACCAGGAGAGCAATGACACAGAGGAGACTCTTGGGCGAGAGGTAGTGTTTCCCAGTGGTCAAAGCACAGGAGCGTGACTCAGCCCGCGGCACAGGCAGGCGGGAGCCTTTGCACAAGCTGCTCTGGCTCAGTCCCCTCTTCCATTCCACCCGTGGATGCGGCTGCCACAGCCCCGGAGGGGCAGGCAGAGCCCACTCGAGGAGCTGGCTGCAGGAAGGGCTCACGGTGCTGTGCAGCCATGAGCTGTGCTACTGGGAACCTGCCCTTTGGGCTAAACCCCCCGCTCAGGTCCAAACCAGCCCCAGATGCAGCATCAGCCACAACATTTAAGCCTGATTATTCCCACTTGCAGTAAAGGACAGCAGAGCGCTCTTCCCCTGAAAAGCCGAGTGCCGCATGTGAATCAATAGTTCATTTCTTTCTCTTATCAGAGGGGGCTGGGGAGGGAGAGACCATCAACATGAGGAAATCAAAGAAAATGGAAATGATATGGCAACAAGCCGGTGTCTGAGTGAGCCCCACGATAGCAGCTAGAGGTCATTCACTCTTCATCCGTCATGAAGAGTGCCGAGGGACTGCCACATCACTATCAAATTCAGAGGTGCTGGGAGATGCGAAAGCCGAAAGCCTTTTGGCACCACATTTTGTAAGCTAAGCACAGCTTTGTGCTCCAGTTGACCAAGGGGGTGGGAGCTCTGGTTTGGCCCCGTGTTGAAGATGCAACCTGAGGCCACCAACCCAGCAGGGACAGACTCTGTCCCGGAGCCAAGGCACAGCCTTGGCATTCTGCACCCAGCAGAGGAACGGCGGGGGCTTGTGCCCAGCACCACACGTGTGGCTCCTGGGCATGGCCAGTGGTTATGGGGGACCAGATCCTGCTTCAAGTCAAATCCAGCAGGCCCCTGCAGAGCTGGCTGCGTTGGGAGAGCCCAACTCAGGCAACAACATGGTGCAGGGCTGGGGACTAAACTGCCTAGATACTGACCTCCTGGGACCGTGGTGTTGCTCTCGGTGCCTGGCAGAGAGATGTGTCCTGGTGCAGGACAATACATACCATGCCTATACCCATACCCATGCCATACCATACCCTACCCATTCCATAGCTAAAGCCCCACAGAAAGCCCAGACATGTGGCTGCAGTGCTGCCAAAGTGCACTTTGCTCCAGGGCAGGCCTTTTCTCAGCCGTAATGATCTCACCTTTCACAGACAAATCCCTGCAGGTTTCTAAAAGAAAGTAATTGCTTGAAGACATCCCAGTCCCCAGAAACAGTGAGGGGGAAATTGCTAGCCTGCAATTAAAGATTTTTCAGTGGTAAAAGCAGCATCACAAGATCTGGGATAATGGCATTACCCAGCCTTAAGTCCCTGTTTTGCAACGTGCTGGCAAACGCAGCCAGCGCGCACCAGTGGATGCTCTTCCAAGGCTGCCGTGTCCGTCGGGTGGCCGGGGAGGCCCCGGTGCACGCTGCCGCACCCGACCCCGTACTGGTCGGTCACTCCGTGGCGGGGCTAAAAGGCCCATCCAGTGCCACCGCTGCAGGGCCCAGCCATCGAGCCTGTCCCATCAGCAGGCATGTTCGGCTCCTGTAGGAAACGTCATCAAGTTTTTAACTCCAATAAATCCTAACCGCTAATTGCTCAGTTAGCCAGTCCAATAAGCTACAAACTCCTTTGCGCGTGTGACAGCCATCACCACCAGCCCACTGTGCCACGATGATTGCCTGCATCATTTGTAAACACAGAATTACTCGGATGTTCTGTAGGAGGGTGCTGCTTCCCTCGACTCCACAAAGAACCAGCTCCGTTTCAGGGCAGCGATGCCCCGCAGAGGGGCAGGGGAGCACGCAGGAGGCTGGCATCTCCAGCTGAGGGACCCTGGGTCAGAGCACCCACTCTCACTTCACATCCCACTGAGTCTCCAGGTGCCATCTCATAGGAGATGATTTAAATGTTCAGCTACCTTGCATCAGCAGCTGCTTTTGAAAACCCTGGCCCACCTTGCCGTGCCCAGATACCTCTGAGGTGGCCAAAGGTGAGTAAGATTTGAGAGGAATCATGTCTGAACCATCTGTCTTCCCCAAAATCACATGCTGTGCTGTATTTGCCCTCAGTCCTCAGCAGAAGGCAGAGGCTCTGCACAACAGCCTGGAGAACGATGACCAAGATAAGCACACGAAGTAATTGAGGTCCAGCTGACATCTCCCCCTTGCCCCCCAGGTCTGATGTCCTGTGCTCTGGACACAGGAGAATCACACACTGGGGTTGTATCAAGTGAAAGATGCTGCAGGGTAGGAGGGGTACCCACAAGAAACAGTATATATTTTTCTCTTGAAGAGGCTTTTTCTACAGAGGAAAGCACTATATCCAATTAAAAAAAAGAAGTGAGGATAAGAGCAACCAGCCAGCCAGGCCGTGGTCATCACTCTCTGAGGCCCTCTAACACCCTGGATACAACTCAGCACCTTGCTCGGTGGACCACTGCTAGCTGCAGTACTCTGATATGGGAGATGGCTGATGGAAGGGCATCATCTTCCTTGCTGCTTTGGCATGCCACCTCTGCCGAGATGCTCTTCAGCAAGAGCTGACAGCCAGGGAGCTCCGCAGGCTTCTCGCTCCTGCGAGACCATCTGCCCACAGAGAGCCCACCCTGGCCAGACCTCAGCCAGCTTGGCACCCGCTCCTCCTGCACGAGCCCCAGCACAGCCTGCAGATGTGCAGCGGGAGGCTGAGGAGCATCGGCCCGATCCAGCGGTGGGCAACTGCAGTCCTGTGGCCCGGGCAGGGGAGGCTGGGGCCCAGGGGAGGCTGGGGCAGACTCGCCAAGGCCAGCAAGGGAAGTCGGGCGCAGGACTGTAGCGGGGGTGTGGGGGGCCAGGGGAGCAGACCAGTATGGGCTGGGACAGGGAGGATGGGGCAGCTCTGGGCCGGGGCTCTGGCAAGGGGGGGTCATCATTAAGACTCATCAGTCCTAATCTGCCCCTCCTTCTTCCTCCCGCCCAAAAAGCTGGGGTTTGGGTTTACCTTGGGAATCATAGAATGGTTTGAGTTGGAAGGGACCTTTACAGGTCATCTGGTCCAACCCCCTTGCAAGAGCAGGGACATCTTCAACTACATCAGGTTGCTCAGAGCCCCGTCCAACCTGACCTGGAATGTTTCCAGGGATGGGGCCTCCACCACCTCTCTGGGCAACCTGGGCCAGTGCCTCACCACCCTCAGTGTAAAAAATTTCTTTCTTAAATCCAGTCTAAATCTGCCCCTCCCTTAGTTTAAAACCGTTGTTCCTTGTCCTGTCACAACAGGCCTTGCTAAAAAGTCTGTCCCTGTCTTTCCTATAGGTCCCCTTTAAGTATTGGAAGGCTGCTATAAGGTCTCCCCGCAGCCTTCTCTTCTCCAGGCTGAACAACCCCAGGTCTCTCAGCCTGTCCTCGTAGGAGAGGTGCTCCAGCCCTCGGATCATCTTCCTGGCCCTCCTCTGGACCCGCTCCAACAGCTCCATGCCCTTCTTGTGCCGAGGGCTCCAGAGCTGGACGCAGTACCCCAGGTGGGCTCTCACCAGAGCCGAGCAGAGGGGCAGAATCCCCTCCCTCCACCTGCTGGCCACGCTGCTTTTGATGCAGCCCGGTTGGCCTCCTGGGCTGCGAGCGCACGTTGTTGGCTCATGGCCAGCTTTTTATCCATCAGTACCCCCAAGTCCTTTTCCGCAGGGCTGCCCTCGATCACATCATCCCCCCGCCTGTATTGAAACCGAGGATTGCCCCGACCCAGGTGTAGGACCCTGCACTTGGCCTTGTTGAACCTCATGAGGTTCACACAGGCCCCCTTCTCCAGCTTGTCCAGGTCCCTCTGGATGACATCCCGTCCTTCTGGCATGTCAACTGCACCACTCGGCTTGGTGTCATCTGCAAACTTGCTGAGGGTGCACTCGATCTCGCTGTCAATGCCATTGATGAAGATATTGAACAGCACTGGTCCCAGTACGGACCCCTGAGGGACACCACTCATCACTGATCTCCATCTGGACATTGAGCCGTTGACCGCTACCGTCTGGATGTGACCATCCAACCAATTCCTTATCCACTGAACAGTCCAGCCATCAAATCCATATCTCTCCAATTTAGAGAGAAGGATGTTGTGGGGGACCGTGTCAAAGGCTTTACAGAAGTCCAGATAGATGACATCTATTGCTTTTCCCTTGTCCACTGATGTGGTAACTCCCTCGTAGAAAGCCACTAGGTTGGTCAGGCAGGACTTGCCCTTGGTGAAGCCATGCTGGCTGTCTCGAATCACCTCCCTGTTCTCCATGTGCTGTAGCATAGCATAGGGAAGGAGCGATGCTATTTCTCATATTTCTTGCAAATGTTCTTCTGCCTCAGCAAACCAGCACTGGCTTACGTAAGAGACCTCAGGGATATTTGCAACAGGCAAAGGCATTTGAGCATGCAGGAGGTGTGTTTTGTAACACAGCGTACGCTCGTGCAGGCAAGCTGGGGATGCAGGAGGGGAGCTGCTGCAAAGAAAGAGCCAGCACTACAGTCCCAGAGCTGCGATGGCACTTTTCCCCAGAGAAAAGACCAAAGAACAAGGGATGGCATTCTCCTTGCCAGCTTGTACTGAAACAGACTGCCTCTGAAAGAGGAGAGTCTGTGAACAAGAGCACAGGGGGCTGTCATAGCCCTGAAACCTCAGGGTCTGTCTGATACCTGACAGGACCTTTTGTCCACAGCTCGTGGTGCTTCGGGTCCAAAGCCAGAAGGGAATCATCAGTATCAGCTTTCCCTGTTTGCTCATTTTGATTCAGCACAGCACCTCCTTCCTCATCCCTTCCCTAAGCCATCCCTGCCACCAAAGCTCCCGCACGTTCCAGGCAGCACCGTGGCTGCTGGGTTAGAGGCACCTTCCCAGCAAGGAGAACCCTGTAGCATTTGTGCTAACCATAAACGCATCTGCAGCTACGGCTGTGGGACCTCAGGAAAACAGCTATCTATCTGACCTGTCTGGTTTATTAAACGACTAGTATAAAATCTTTGCCTCGTTTCAGTTGACTCTGGTACACAAAGCCTGGAGGAAGCTCTAGGTACTTCCTAGGGCTTCAGATCTGGGGGTGGTGGAGCAGGAGTATTTCATGGCTATAGGACTGGTTATGTTGGTTATAGGATGTTTATAGGTTCCAGCATGTAGGTCACCTGGGATCAGTCTCAGTGTCATGTGTGCAGGCCTCTTGTCTGACCTTATTCCAGCCAAACCAGCAGAATCCCAGACACTTTGGCATCAGGCTGGCCCAGGACTCTTACCAGGGAGATGCTGAGCAACGCTGGGAGCTTTGGAAACCAGACCTGCAATCCTTCTGCGCCTGGTTCTGCATTTGTACCAAGGGGTTGCAAAGATGCCTGCCTAGCTCTCGTTTGCTTTGTCTCCTTCCATGGTGATGCTCTGGTGCTGGGACCAAGTCACGACAGCAAGCCGGGCTCCTGCTGAGCTGAGACCTTGTGCTTGTGCATTTCAAGCAAAAGTTGACAACTAAATAAGACCTTGTGCTGGACTGCTGCACAGGTAAATCCTCTTCCCTGGCTAGATTTACTCTGCTCTCAGGACAAAGATAAAGACAGAAATGTAGTGCAGAAAACGAAACGGACTTCTCCTTGAGCAGTGGCCGCATCATAGGTTGTTACAGGAGTGCGGACAACTTAGAGGTCAGAGGATCCCCCTCTCTGCACCGACAAAGGATAAATATATCTAGGCCAGCCTTCGTGGCTGCTCGTTCAACATGTTCTTCAGACCCCTGTAGTTAATGAACTCCACAAGGCCCTTTGGCAGGCTGAGATATAAAAGCTGTTTTGAACCTGCAGTAATGCCCAAGGGTTATGAGCCGGGCGCTGTCGGCTGGGCCAGGCTGCTCACGGGCACATTCCTCTGCAGTCCCTATAATTTAGTAAACAACAGGGAGGGTGGTGCTGGCAGGCGGAGGCAGTTTGCTCTTGCATATGGGATCACGGAATTTCAGGGCTATAAAAACAGGACTCACAGCCAGAATAAGGCAAAAGACTGGTGGATCGCTCACCTGGATAAAGTCAGGTATGATCCCCTAGCAGAGGTGAAGGGAAGATTTAATTCCTGCTTATCTTCCAAATGCTCTGCTGTTTCTGCACACACTGGGCTAGCTTTAAAATCACCATGCTTTTAAGAGGAGCTGCGGCAGCTGCTGAGCAAAGAATCCTACGGTAACAGCCACCTGAACTCACTGGAAGAAATTATGGCCACCAAGCCACACAGCCCCTCGCCCTGCCCAATTTCTTCCCCACCCTCCTCTGCTTGTGGAATTCCCCTTACGCCATCCCATATAGTGTCAGAGGCGGCACACGCTGCAGCCATCCCAGCGCGCTGCACTGTGGTTTATTCTGTTTGCATATGCCTCTTAGCATTATAGATTTGGCCTTTGTCTTTGTTATTTGTAGCTCCAATTCTTCCCCTCCTAAGTGCATTAGTTGCTATGGAAACACTTATTTCATTGGTATGAGTAATCTTCACGACAGCCACAAAAGCAGCAAAAGTCAGTTCACATGCTGCACCTTCTACTTAATTCAGTTAGTTGCTAATTAGCTCTTCCCTTGAAGGTGATCAAAATCTCTGCCACCAATAATCTGTAGGGAAAAATAAAGAGTTTTGACCGGCTGCTTTGATCATTTTGTCCTAACTTTGCATGAATCAGAGAAACCCAACAGGTAGGTGCTGGAGCACTAACCACCATCCAGTCCCTCAGTGTAGGAGGACCAGAGGACATCAGCTGGATGTAGGAAGCACCCAGCAACGCACAGCATCAGCGCCTGAACCGCTGAGCAAAGCAGAAAGAGCTGCTGGCCCAGCAGAGTCCCAGCGTTACGGAGCTGACAAAGTCATTGCACCGGGGCCGGGAGGGTGCAGCATCCCAGCGCAGTGATATGGGGACCCTGTGGAGGACACCTCTCTTGGGAACCCACCAGAGCTAGTGCACTCCAGGCTGAGCAACCCTCGCTTAGCAGGACTGGAAACCCTCCTCTTTTGTGCCAGGCAGGAAGTGAAAATGTCGCTTCTTGCTACGTGCCAAAATAAATGGGTCCTTGTGATGAGAGAAAAAGAAGTGTGTAGCAGGGCCCCACGAGCACCTCTCTGGTGGGCATCACAACTAGCAGCTACCGTCCGCTGCAATGGCAGCTCTGGCTCTGCCGGGCCAGACTCCGCCGTATCCCATGTCAGACCTGTCCCATGCCTCGGCAACCCCTGGGCAGTTCGTCTTCAAAAAATTAACCGTCTGCAATGTACCAAAGTTTATCCGGGGCTTTACATTAATGAGAGATGATTAAACTTCCAAATGAGGCTCTCACAAGATGTCTGATGGCATGCCTGCAGCTGGCCCCGCAATGCTGGGATGCCAGCCGAAGCACCCGACGCACACGGAGCGCTGCCTGGCTGCTCCCGGCTTTGCCCACACCCCACATGGGGCCGCAGACCTGACGTGCGAAATGGTTGACCTGCCCTTGGCTACAGCAAGCTCGGTGGAAACGGCACTTTGAACCAAGTCCTAGCCAGATTTGTGGAAGCAGGTTTAGATGGATCCAGGGGTGAGAGGCAAAGGGGAGCCCGAGCAGGGCATGTCCTCGTACCTCTGCCCGATGAGAAGTGGCTCATCTGAGGATGCTCCCACATGACAGCCTCGCTGTCTTCTCAAGTGCTGCTGAATGCGAGATGTCAGATGAGCACTTCTGGGTCTCTGGTAAGAGCTGATTATACAGAGCCAGGCTAATATTACCAACCAGACAAGCTCTTTGGTGTGGAAAGGAAAAAAGCAGACTGGAAAAACTAACCTGATCCCAAATCACTCCCAAAGAAGCTGACATCTCCAGTGATCCACCCACAAGAATAAACCGAGGGAAATCCCCTGTGTTGTGATCAGCCATTGAGGGACTGGATCTGCAGGCTACAACAGCAAGGACTGAACGTGTCAATGGGATGGGACAGACTGAGCTGTTGCTTTATTTCTCTTCCTTGCCTCTACACAGGGAAAATTTACTGCAGCTCAGATAGCAACACAGCAATTAATTCTTCCCGCTTTCTCTGTCTGGCAGTCACTGCAGCAGGGAATTGATACCAACATTTCTGAAGGTTAGGAGCAGCGCTACGCTCCCCTTCACCTTCCCTGGGAGCACCTCCTGCCCCAGTACCGCTCTCCTTGGCCCACCCACCGGCTGCAAAGGCAGCCCACTGCTTCCAGTACCCGCAGGACCCTGGGCTACCACCACAGGGAGTTTCCTTCCCTGGGGACCCTCACCCTGCGGAGTGCCCGTGGGACGGTGGGGAGCTGCCTGCTGCCCTGCGCTGCACTCAGGCACCTCCAGGTCCCGCGGATGGCAGCAGGGGCAGTTTGTGAGATGTTACATGGGTGCTCATCCCTGAGCAAAGAGCTCTGTTGAGCCATTGCAGTCAGAGGGGGGTTGCATTCAGCCATGAGCACTCAGGCTTGTGACTGGTCCAGGGAGCAAAGGCAAGTGACAGCTCAGGCAGGACTGGGGTGCAGCCTCCCCAGGGAATGGGCAACACCCTGCAGCCCTTGAGCGCATACGCGGTGTACTGCGCTTATCTCCATCCCTCGACGGCCTGGGAGCCTGCTTGCTTCTCCTGCTTATGGAGACCTCTGGCAGCCAGCCGGCGTGGGTAAGCGTGTCTGGAGCACACCACAGGCTTCGTTCCACCTGCTGGGGATGGAGCCACTTGGGAGAAGAGGACAGCTTCCTTTCCCACTGCAGGGAAACTGCTCCCGAACCAGCCCCTGAGCCCTGTTGGGAACAGCACAGAAGTTTTGGGCAATGCAAAGGAGAAGAGTGGTGACTGCAGTGCCCCAGCAATGGCTGACCAGCAGTTAGGGCAGGGTATCGCAGCCCTACACTGCTCAGCACACCCCACGCCTCCTGTCTGACCAACCTTTAAACCTCCTCCCGAGGATGCCCACAGAGGGAGGCTAAGACACACCCAGGACAAGAAGGCGTCCTAGGCCCACTCTCTGCAGCAGGAAGAGCAGAGACGTGCGCACGTGCGCACGGAGGCACAAGACCCAGGGCGCTGGGCTAGGAGCTCTCTGGCGCGCGCTCCACCACCCACTGCCGGCACCGCGCAGGCTGTGTCCACCTCTGCTGCAGGAGGGCAAAGGGATCATTAGCACCAGACTTTGCTGACACCCAAATGAGAACCTGGGGTCTTGCAGGGGTGTCTGGACTTCTCTCTCCCTCTGGCTCCATCTCAGTGCCCCCAGCACAGACCCAACAGGGCCTTCTGCATCACCTGGAGCGGAGTCGGCAGCGAGGGGTGAGATCGGGAGTGCATGCTTGGCTGATCCCGTCCCACCAGACGCCACACGGTGCCCACGTGTCACCTATCCTCTCTCCCACCACGTAGAGCTCGCTCTCCTTCCATCGTCCTTGTTTTGTTAATGAGGCCTATTGGCTTTGCCCCAGTCCCAATGAGCCAGGATGCTCTTTTCAACCTGCAGACCTTCAGAACAAGAGCAAACCCCCCTCACGAGAATATGCCATCAAAGGCTCCTAAAGCACATGCATCAAGAGAAATGCATCAAGTTTTATCCCTCTTCCTGGATGGGGGAAAGTATTTATTTCCCTGGTTCTCATTCTCCTGCCTGGTTTGTGAAAAAGGCAAATGCCTCCTTTGTGCCCTTTGCATTTGTGTCTGGTGCTCAGCCCTGCTCCTTGCTGGAGCTCCAGCCCAGCGAGGTTTTGGGATGCTACAGTCCCCCCAGTCCCATGGGAAGCTCTGCATGGCAGTGGCCTTCTGTGCCCGTCATGCTCACCAGCAGACTCTCCAACATCTCCTCCTCCCCTCAGCACACACCTCAGGAGGCAAAGACGTAGTAAAGATGCTCAGGAGGTCACAAGCCTGGCGACCCATGAATCCTGAGCAGGAGAACTCCTGGACCGTCACCTCTTCTGGCTGTTACCCTGTCTTGCTTACTTTTTACTTGTGAGAAACATGCTTCTCTAGCATGTGCTGCTACCTCTTCAAAGACTGAGATGTTCTGGGGTCAGCACCAGCCGGCTGGTGGCTGGAGGGACCACAGGCTGCTCTAACAGGTCCTATCTGCTTGGTACTGAAGACGTGAGTGCTGGAGCTACTCTGGTCTCGCTGCTTTTTTCAGTCACCTGGGGAAATCAACGCTGTTCGATGTCAGCAAACCGCACCCCTGGGGAGATGCTCTTGGAGAACCTAAGACATGCAAATTGCTTCAGAGATAAATCTGTGGCTGCTGCTCCGAGCCTATTGCAAGGGAGAGCAGTGGGGACAGAAAGAGAAAAACCCATGTCAGCTGGTTAAATCAGAGGCCGATTCAGCAGCCAACAATTATTGGGACAGAAGAACTCCAAAGATCTCCAAAGAGAGTTTGGGAAGAGCCCAAACCCTCTAATACAAAGGGCCCAGTCCCAGACAGAGAAAACCTTTTGCTGGCAAAGGGATTTGGAGAAAGCCCTTATATTATCCCCGGGAAGAGAGAGCTCACGTTTGCCAGCTGACCGTCAGGTTTCTCCTACTTAGCTTGCTCAGCAAACATCTTTTTGTTCTGTGGTTGTATAGCACTGTGGACTACAAAGTCCTAGCCCATGCCTGGCCTTCCAGCATGCCGCCGGCATCCAGGGAACCCGGAGAGAGCGCAGACAAGATCTGCACGTGTGAATTCTTTTGCACTAGTGCCTATCTCTAAGTGGTCCGGTCCTGCAACGTGAGCGGCTGCCGGGAGGAAGCCCAACGTGCCAGGAGCAGCACAGATTTCGGTCACTGCTGGCCCAGTTCCCGTGCGCCTGCGGGAGGACTCAGCGGAGGAGGCTAAATGCTTGCAAATGGGGCAGTGTCAGGTCAAACAATCTATTTTTCCATCCCCTCCCAGCAACTCCAGCATTATTAGAAGGTGCTGATGTCTCCAGATTGATAAACAAGAGCAGAGGAGCTGCAAGGGAAGGTCACTGGTAATCACATGCGAGACAGGCTGATTGCTTTTTCATATTGCCAAGTGAGGCATTTTGCTTGTGCAGTGTCACCCCCTGGGCTGAACCTCACCCTTATGTACACCTCAGGGCTATCTTATCCCAGAGAGGGCATGTGATACGCGGGGTCCAGGCCAGTTTCTGACTTGCCTTCCCAAGCTCTTCCTGCCCAGGCGTGGGAGCGCAGGGCTGAACTGCAGCCACTCCACTCCAGCGCCTGTGTTGCCTAAACAAAATCGGCTTTTCTTTCCCGCAGTCCCTACAGACAGCTTAATGCGTCTTCAGCTCTAATGCCATCACTTCTCACCCTGCACCCTCTCCTTTTCTCCTTACGTCGCTGTATCTGCCTGGCTGTATCCACCTGTGCAGCATGTTGCATACAGGGACTATAAGCCAGGGCTGCATTAAGGTCTGGCCTAGGGCAACTTTAAGTGCATCCTGGGAGGTCGGACTTGCTGTAAGGACTTGAAGGCCCAGATTCAGCTGGCCAACTTGCACCTAGAGCTCTTATTAGCTGCTCAAGGCTTCATTCCCAAGGACTACTAGGCAGAGATGGAAAACAAGCCACCTAAGAAGCTTTCAGAAGTGGTTGGTGGGTCAATTCCCTGATAAAGATACCGACTTCTTTAAAAAGGTCGTGTCTCTGCCCCTGGTAATCAGGCCTTTCCTGGGGCTTTCGTGGTGATCACCAATGCAATGCCCCGATTGAGGGGACTGTGGGATACCTTGCTCCAGGGCTCAGCCCAGCTCGTGACAGCTCCCCGCTGGAGCAGGATCAGATGCTGGAGGCAGTGGGAAAATCCCTGCACGTCACCCACACCACCACAGATACAGCACGCGGTGAGGCCAGCGTAGTGGTAGAAGAGCCTTCGAGGTCCTCTGTGCCATCTCATGGAAAATCTCAGAGCCACACCTGGTTTCAGCTGAAACCCACGGATCTGCTGCCCGTGGCCCCGAGGAGCCTGGGCAAGCTCTCTGCGCCGCTGTACGCAGGCACGCCAAGGTGCCAGCTCCAGTGTCTTCATACCACGTGGCAAATGCTACAGGCATGGTTGATAACCCAGTTTTTATTTTTCTGGAACAATGGATGCATTTTAGGTTTTACCGAAATGAAAAAAAAATTTAGCCTATTAAATGACTCCCAATCTTCTACCTAGGTTTGTATTCAGTGAAAACTAAACCATTCTTATAAACAGGCTTGTCAGCCAGCCAGCAAGTCGTGGGAAAAGGGTAAAATTAAGCCATGAATGAAAATATTTTTTTTTTTAATATGAAAATCTGTAATGCCTTCAAAATGGAAGGAAACTAAAAAACCATCAACTCAATAAAATCTGGGGAGAGGCAAATTAATGAAGTATTCTTACAGAGGTTACCCTTTCTTGAAAAATCCACAAACATGCTGATCTCCTACTCTGTGTCATTTAAAAGGTACAAAAATGTGCTCATTTCAGCAGCACCTTCCATCCCGGGCTCTGTAAGCACAACACAAAAGACTGCCCAATTGTGCAAGCAGTTACCTGCACCAGAGCCATTCTTCTGCTTCGTTACGTGTGGCATTAAATATCTCTCTCTCACACACATGGCATAGCCCAGAGATGTTTTGCTGGATTTACCAGGTTAATTCTGAAGTCTGATCACGTAAAGCTGTGGCAGAGAAAAATAAACTCAAGACATCTTAATTCAAAGCCCAAAGATATAACCTTCATGGAAAGCAGTTTGCACTGCTGAGAATAAATCTCTATCTCTGCTCATATATAAAGATCTAAGAATAAATTACTTGATAATGTTTATCCTTGCAACATGTGTGAAAGTCTTATATCGTTCATTGGATGTTTGGCTTTCAGGATAAGCAGATGAGCACTGGCTGCTGGTCTCTTGACTCGATAGAAATGCTCTGAGGTCCTACCAGAGCGAATGAATTACTTTTCCCCTCCCTGAACAGCAAAGGGCCATTGCCTAAAACCCAGTGCTGAGCCCAGCCCCGCTCCCGTGCACCAGGGTGCCTCCATTTGCCCACCAGCCCTGTCCCAGAGAGGTGGCATCACCTCATCACCACCATCGCGTTTCCTGCCTGCTCTCCCCCACACCTCTGCTCTGCCCACCACCTCTCCTGGAGCTGGGGCTGCTCCGTACTTCTCCAGAGCCTCTGACAGCAGGGTCCTGCTCTCCTGCTTGGCTTCACCATGGCGTTCCAGCTGAAACCCCTGTTGGCATCCCAAGGAGAGGCTCCCACCCACCAGGCCAGCACAGTTCGGCAGACCGAAGGGCATGTGCGCAACCTCCACGCGCGACCAGTTCCGTGATGGCTGCGCTAGCAGTTTTGCTGTCAAGCCTTAACCCTCCGCTTCCTTCCAGAAACATTTTTATTCGTGCTCCCCCTGTTGCAGACCCAGCTCCTTCCCCGTGGTTTGGAAGGAGCTCTGACAGGTCGCTTCTCTTAGGGAGATCATCTCTTTGAATTTCCAGCTCATAAGGGTTTAGGTTTTATTAATACTGTTGGGAGTGGGATTTTTAATGCTAAATAAGTTTCAGCCTGAGCCAAGGAGGCCAAGTATCATGGGCAGCATAGAGAAGGATTCACAGTAAGGATTCACAGACATTAAAGAGGATTTTTTTTTTTTTCCTCAAAAACAGAGCTGTGATTAATCTCCTTAATGCAAAGAGCATTTTCTGTGACGTCAGTTTAATGAGTCAACACTTCTGCGACAGTGCTGCAAAGTCCCTCCACTCATTCAGCTCCTGGAGTCCAGAGAATTTGTGCTTTTTATTCAGAATAAAAAGTGCTGAACCCTAGGAGGAAGGAGAATAGCTGGAGAGGGGGATAAAAGCCCCCCAGGATGGCATGCCAAGGGACTCAGCAAATCACTTTTCTCACACCAGACTTGAGGTTTTGGAGCCCCATCCACCTGCAAACCTATGCCTTCCCCCCCGCTACCCCGAGATCCCTCCACACCAGCGGACGGCATCCTTACCTCTGCCGCCTACGAGGAGGGCTGGGAGAGCAGGGCACGAGCCCGTCCGTGGGGCTGCAGTGCTGCCCGCGTCTCAAGGACGGGGAGGCAGGGACTGCCTGCGGGGACAGGCAGGGCTGGGTACAGGCAGACGCTGCCTGCGCGGCGGTGGCCAGGCAGTGATAGTCATCCTGGCCACGGATCTGGCAGGCGGCACCGGCAGCGTCGGGGATGGGCAGGCGAGTGCTTATCAGGGCATCCCAGCGGGCTCCTTGCGCTGCGCCTCCGAAGAGCCATCCGAAGAGCCTGGTGACAAATTTCAGCCAGGCCTGACGCGAACTGAGAGCAGATGGACAGAGGCTGGAAAGCAGATGGAGAGAAGGAAATTTGGACATAATTTGGAGGCCCCGAAGTGTCTCGTTAGGAACACACACATCATGGGCAGCTGTCTGAGCAGCAGACCAGCCTGCAGCCAGCCATGAATGCAAAGGTGGAAAGGAGAGGATGCAAGGGGAGACAAAGCACCGCTACCACTCATGAGCAAGTCACGACCCGCTGCAGGCACCAGTGGGGTCGAAGGACAGCCAGAGTTCCTGAGAGACACCACGCACCTTGCCGCAAGCTTGCTGGCCTGCCCGGGTGCGGACAGAGATGGCAGCTTTTCTCAGCTCTTGAAGGTGTCCGGCTCACACCGCCCCAAGCAAATAACGCCAGGAAAGGCTGGGACCTCTGTCAGACCCTGACACAGCCCGCCTTGACCTCACGCAGCCGCAGAGCACTCCTGGGGCTTGCTTCACCCACGCTCTCGGCCAGAAACCCTCGCGCTGGCAGACGCCAGGCTGCCGTCCTGCCCGCGCGCTGCCTGCGGCGCGGGAGCGACGGGCAAGGCACCCCTGCGCCATGGCCAGCGGTACTGGGCCACGGCACCGCAAGCTACCGGGTGGCTTGGCAGGCTTCTCACCTCCTCCGTCCCCCTCCCTTCCCTCCCTGCCTTCTCTCCCCGCCGGCCCCCCGGCCGCCCGGGGCAGCGGGGCTCAGCCGGGCGGCTCGGCGGGCGAGTCCCCCCGGGTCCCGCGGGTCCCGGCTCCTCGGCCCTGGGGCTGCCACGGCCCGGGACGCTGAAGGGCGGGCAGGAGCTGCCTGCCGGAGAGCAGGCGGGGAACGGCGGAAACGGGGGCGAGCTCGCTGCCTGCGCATTGGGTTCTACACCCATCTGCCGGGCAGCCCGTACCATTGCTAAATAAGGTGGCAGAGAATGGAGCGGTGGGCAGGAACGAGGGCTGGCAGGAAAGAAAAAAAACCCAGCGTGTTTTTAAAATGAAAATGCCAGTGAAAGAAAAAGAACTTCCTCAAAATTTCCCAATGTGGAAGACCTCCACCGGCCCTACGGCCAGGCAAACTGGAGTCCGTGCTAACGTCCCCCGGCCCCGTTCTGCCCGGGCGGCCAGGATCAAATCAGAGATTTTCATCAGGAGAATCACTGAAAGAAAAATAAGCTGGGAATCTTTGCCCTGCTCTTCTAGATACCTGGGTATCTAGAAGAGCTGGATAGGAGGCATATAAAAAAAATATCACTCATCTTTTATGTTCTCGTAAGGCAGCACGGGTTGAGGATTAAGGCTGGGAGATATCCCAAATCAGAGGTATTTTAGTCTAAGCTCAGCCAAAGGTTTCACATGCATTCTGTGACACGTGTCGTGGTTTAACCCCAGCCGGCAGCTCAGCCCCCCCCAGCCGCTCGCTCACTGCCCCCCGGTGCAATGGGGGAGAGAATCGGAAGGGTAAAAGTGAGAAAACTCATGGGGTGAGATAAAGACAGTTTAATAGGGAAAGCAAAAGCCACACACACAAGCAAAGCAAACCAAGGAATTCCTTTGCTCCTTCCCGTGGGCAGGCAGGTGTTCAGCCATCTCCAGGACAGCAGGGCTCCAGCACGCGTAATGGTGACTTGGGAAGACAAACGCCATCACTCCGAACGTCCCCCCCTTCCCCCTTCTTCCCCCAGCTCTATACGCTGAGCATGACACCATAGGGTGTGGGATGTCCCTTTGGGCAGTGGGGGTCAGCTGTCCCGGCCGTGTCCCCTCCCAGCTCCTTGTGCCCCCCCAGCCCACTCGCTGGTGGGGTGGGGTGAGGAGCAGAAAAGGCCTTGACTGTGTGTCAGCTCTGCTCAGCAGGAATGAAAACAGCCCTGGGTTATCAACACTGTTTCCCACACAAATCCAAAACACAGCCCCATACCAGCTACTATGGGGAAAATTATCTCTATCCCAACCAAAACCAGCACATTGTCCACCCCTTATTCCATACCATTTACGTTATGCTTAGGTCCCACACTATCCAATACATCCTCATTAACCACCACCACCCTTCCCATCCTTTGATACAATACACAGATATCATTCCCTTAGTCTATGGACCACCCCTGTAAAAAGTCCATACATGTCCACAAAATGTCCACTGAGTTCATTTAGTCCATGACTTTGGGCTCCATCTGTTATGGTGGTCACTCAGGACAGGAGAGGTGGTGGTGTGTGGAGTTACTGGCCACCAAAGCCAGCTCAGGTCAGGTCACTACTGTGCTTGCACTGCTTCTTGTAAGACTTGGCCTCCACTGGTTCAGGTGGTTCCTTCTATAGTAATTCCTATAACATGCAACTCAAATCATGGGCTACAACAATGTAAAGGTCTATCCATTACAATCTCTACCCCTGGTCCCTTTGGACCAGACCATAGGGTTTAACATTGCAATGAACTCCTCCCCTTGCCCCTGCTTTGGCTTGGACTTATCCACAGACTGCAGTCCCTTAGGGGTGTACCTGCTCCAAGTGGAGCCTCATCTATGAGCCAAGCCTCTCCAGGGCTCTACCTGCTGCGGCATAGACTTATCTACAGCCACAGTCGCTTTGAGGTGTCCCTGTTCCAGCGTGGCTTCTCCATGGGCCACAATGCCTTCAGAGATAGACCTGCTCCAGCGTGGCCTTACCCACAGCCACAGTCTCTTCAGAAGTGAACCTGCTCCAGCATGGCCTTACCCATGGCTGCAGTCCCTTCAGGAGTGAATCTGCTCTGTTGTGCACTTATCCACGGCCACACGCTTTGAGGTGCTCCAGCATGACCTCATGCACAGCCCCTGATGCTTCACGGTGTACCTGCTGCAGCTTGGACTTATCCACAGCCACAGATGCTTTGAGGTGCACCTTCTCTAGCGTGGATTTATCCTTGGGCCACGATCCCTTCAGAGGTATACCTGCTGCGGCACAGACATAACCACGGCCACAGATGCTTCGAGTTACACCTGCTCCAGTATGGACTTATCCACGGCCAGAGACGCTTTGGGGTGTCCCGCTCCCACGTGGACTCATCCCCAGGTCCCAGTCCCTTCGACTCGAGTTCACACTGGAGTTCCAGCCTGTCCAGTGCAGCAGCACAGAAGCAGCAGCGATGCCCTGGCCACCCGCCAGCCCAGGCGCAAGGCCATTGCTGTTATCAAAACGATCCCAGGCACAGCAGAGTGAGGTGATAAGCAGCACAGCAGCACGGCAAGCAGCGAAAGCAAAAAGCAGCCACTAACGAGCACCAGACTCTAATATACAATGAGGCAAGCCAGCCCCAGGGCAAGCACAGGAGCCTGCTGATTAATAGCTAAACAGCAATAACACCTATAAATTCGATCTGGCACATTCCAATCAAACCTGTTGTTATCTCAAACCCTTTGAGCCCCACGCTGGGTGCCAAAAAGGACTGTCGTGGTTTAACCCCAGCCGGCAGCTCAGCCCCCCCCAGCCGCTCGCTCACTGCCCCCCGGTGCAATGGGGGAGAGAATCGGAAGGGTAAAAGTGAGAAAACTCATGGGGTGAGATAAAGACAGTTTAATAGGGAAAGCAAAAGCCGCACGCGCGAGCAAAGCAAAACAAGGCATTCCTTCGCTCCTTCCCATGGGCAGGCAGGTGCTCAGCCATCTCCAGGACAGCAGGGCTCCAGCACGCGTAATGGTGACTTAGGAAGACAAACGCCATCACTCTGAATGTCCCCCCTTCCTCCTTCTTCCCCAGTTTACAGGCTGAGCATGACGCCATACGGTGTGGAATATCCCTTTGGGCAGTGGGGGTCAGCTGTCCCGGCCGTGTCCCCTCCCAGCTCCTTGTGCCCCCCCAGCACACTCGCTGGTGGGGTGGGGTGAGGAGCAGAAAAGGCCTTGACTGTGTGTCAGCTCTGCTCAGCAGTGATGAAAACAGCCCTGGGTTATCAACACTGTTTCCCACACAAATCCAAAACACAGCCCCATACCAGCTACTATGGGGAAAATTATCTCTATCCCAGCCAAAACCAGCTCAGCATGTTATTAACCCAGCAGTGTGCCAGCTATATCTAGGTGCTTCATATAGATAGATCAATTGATTTTATATAAATATATGTAGGATGACCTGAAATGACAGGCTTTTATATACAGTCCCCACATTGAGTAATGCCAGAAATTTGGGTTCAGAGTGCAATTAGCGCTTTGTCTGGGCACAGAATGGATGGCATTCCTCCTGTGACCTTCCTCAGGGGCAGGCAGGACCTCCACCTGGAGTGGAGAGGGAATTTTTGCTGGAGTCTGTGACCACATCGGAGATGCAATAGTCGACATAGCATCAGCCAGTGCTACTGGGGAGAAGAACAAACACTTTCACAGCCCAAGGATGTCCATTTCTCCCTGTATGTGTAAGTCCTAGCTGTATAAACACCCATTCAGACCCGTGCTGGGTGCCCCTGCTCAGACGGAGGGTCCGTGGGGGAGTGAAACCCGTTTGCAGAGGAGAGAGCAAGAGACTGAAAGCCACTACAGCCCACACGCATCTGTGCTTGGTTGCTGTCCTGAACTGGGCGCTTCAAAGTCTATGCCCAGAGGGGACCCACAAGGCATATACGGACATTCACTCACATATTGCAAAAAAAGTAGTAGAAAAAAGTCACATCCGGGCCACTAATGCACAGAAACAGTCACGGTCAGTTCCGCAGTTCTCTACAGAAGTGTCAGGAGGTCCCGTTTTGGTCCAAAGCCCAGACTCATGAGTCATGGGCTGGGCTGACCTAGTGTGGTGGCTCCGCAGGAGCTGCTAGGGCACAGCAGATGAATGAGCTGCTGGAACAACAGCTCCTGGGAGCCGTTAACACCTCCCGTGCCTCGGCTCACTTAGAGACATTTTTTAGTTTGTGCCGTGACTGGATGACGACAGCTTTTGGAGCTCTCATGTTTTAACAGGTCGGTGCAGCTGGAGGACTGAAAATCCATAGGAAACCATCCATTTATAGCGTGCTCATTTCCAGTGGCCTGTCTCTGAGACAGCACTTCTTTGTCAGTTTGCTTTCTTCTCCCCATCCTATGGAAGAGAACCTTATCCCCTGCAATGCTCCTTGACCCTGAACTTTGGGGAGGAGCAGCCATGTGCGAGAAGAAGGGACCCTTGTAGGCAGGGCCCGCCAGACAGCCACGGGGAGACCTCCCGCCCTCTGCTCTCCCTAAGCCTCCGCTCCCCACAGACAAAGCGAAGACGCAGTACGCCTGCAGCGAAATGCCCAGTGATGGCAGGTATGATCACAGCAGCCAAACACCCAGCGATCACCGTACCCAGATACTCCTGCCAAAGACCCCAACTGAATCTGCCCACGTTTTGCACGTGAATCCAGACTTGCCCTCCAGTGCCAGCGCCTATGGGATCCACACGAAGGAGCTATGGAAAAACGTGAGAAAACCAGCCAGCCTGCCGGCCTGCCCATTTTGCCTCCTGAGCAGCACGTGGGTTCAGAACTGGGTTCTCCGACAGAGAGATGTGACGAGGCCGAGGCGACGGGAGAGGGAAGTGTAACAGAAGCAGTCAGACACGTGACAGCAGCATCCTGAGACGCCGGTCTTGCAACAAACAGCTGGTGCATAATAAATTCATGCTATGCATATTTTATAGTGTTTTCACGAGACACTCACGTACGGCCATACCCGCTGCTGGCAAGACTGGAGAAAGAACATGGATTTCACACTGAGGGCTCCTCTGACAACAGATTATAAGAAATAATCACTAGCCAAATATTAGCCCTCGACAAGACAGACAAATTACATGTGATACTTTTTATTGGACTAACAATAAAAGACCCGTAAAAGGTTACCAGCGCTCTGCTTCGTATCTCACAGATTATGATTAATTACAGACTTCAAACCTTTGTACCGAGAGATTAGAGCCTTTCGCCCTTAGGAGGAAAAAAGACGAACTGTACCTTCTTCTTATGACGCTCTTCCCACCTTCCACTCTGGAAGTGGTACGAAAAGACTGTAATACTTCTCTTTCTCCGTTTCTCTCTTTGTCTTAAATGCCCAGGAAAAAGCACCAAAGGTTTGAACTGCAGAGTTGCGATTTCCAGTTCTGCAGCGCCAGTTGATTTGGTGGATCAGGCCATAAAACTAATGCATTTGAGAGGTTTATCCTGGGTTCCCAGGGGTCAGGAACGCGCGTCCCTCTGTGTGCGAGAAAGGCTGTTGATTCAAAGGCTGAACCTGCTGCTGCGTGTGCTCACGTACGTCAGCAATAGGACTGTTAAGTCAAGGGCGTAAAAATAATGGGACGCAACAGAGATAGGTCAGGGAAAGGGCCTGGCACCACTGATCCAGAAGGATGAAGAAAATTGGACCTTATCCGCCTCTCCTTTGAGCCACATCCACCAGCCTGCCTGGACTGTGTAAGAGGTGAGGTTCATCTCTGGTCACGATGTCACTGTTTTACAGCCAATTCTTGCCTTCCAGGGTTACCAGCAGACCGTAAGAGAAGGCGTAAGACAGCACAGGGCTGAGGCCATTCTAATCACAGCCAAGGCTGGTCAGATAGGTCTCTAAGTGGCCTTGGAATAAGGGGAGTTTTTGTCATTCTCCCTCTAGGCACCAGGCTGGTCCTAACCCAGCCATCAAGCCCCCCCAAGGTGGGAGAAGGCCAGAGGAAGAAGAAACAATGTGAAAAACAGATAACTGATTATGGGGGGCAAAGAGTGAAAAAAGAGTGAAAAAGAGAGTGAAAAGAGTGAAAAAAGGGCAGGGGTGTGAGAATCAAGGATTTGAAAATGGCTTGAGGGGGCACTGGAGGGGGACACGGAGCATGGCACCCAGTGAGGAGGCACCTTGAAGGCCCTTTGTCCCTCCTCAAGTAGAGGAACAGAAAAACAAAACAAGGCTGCAAGATCCTAATGTGAATCCTCCCTCGCTTTCCATGTGGCCTCAGCAAATCTGTCTCTGTTGCCACCTGCCAAGAGCTTTGAGATGTCCTCCCAGAGCGGGCCATCATATAATGGGGGCCCTTGGAAGCCTGAAAGACACACCAGCCAGCACTGGGGTATCAGGATCCCATGGAACATGGGACTTCACATCCTATAAGGTCACATCCTCTGTATACTTCTAAAAAGCATATGGGGCGCAGGCACCGATACTTCTTTGGTGAAAGGGGCACCGCGCACGCGGAGATACCCGCACGGCTCCTCTGTCACTGGATGTGCTCGCGCCGTACGACGGAGAGCTGTTCTGCATGTGTGCTTTACCCGTCCAGAAGTGGGGAGGCCCCCGGTGCCTCGGGCCCAGGCGGCTCTGCTCGCCTCATCAGCAGGATGCGTTGTTGCTAGTAATGAGCCAGACCAAGCAGAGATGGAACCAGGCAACCGTCTCTCCTTTCCCTTCCTAGACACTCCCTTGACCCAGCAAATGCACTCCTACTGCCATGTGTCCCTTTCCTGACCCCCCTCTCTTCGGCGCTGCTTTGTTGCTTACTCGTTTGGGGATTTTTTCCAACCTGATGTTGCTTTTGGGAGTGGGTTGGTCTGATTGTCTCATTACAGGAGGACCGGCTCACTCGTTTGCTTTTGTTTGCCACTGCTTGACATCCCAGCGCTCAGGATGGGTAGGTCCCGAGCTCAGTTCTTCGCGTGCATAAAACCAGGCCAGGAAGTGCAGGGACTGCCTGTGCTCGTTCGTGCTGCATATGGCCCTTAGCTGAACAGACTGTTTGTCATCCATTTCTAGAGCACTGTGTGGGGATATTCTCCCAAGAAAAGGCAGTGATATAAACACCAGCTGAGGTCTCAGGGCTCAGAGGATGCATGGACAGCATTTCTGTCATGAAGAATTTATTTTTCCTTGTTGGAAGGGGGAAAGAAATTCCTTATACTAAGAGGCAGAGACGCTGAAATGAGTGCCATCACCTAGGAGAGAGCAGCTTTTACGGGCTGTGAGGAAAGTACAGAAGTGCAGATCTTCCAGGAAAGGCAGTTATTTAAGGCTCTGATCCTTGCATAAGAGCATCCACTTGCAGGGAAGCCCTCAAGAACAGGCTTAGCTTTCCTTCTTAGCCTTGAACTTCAGTACAGGCTTACACACTATCTGCAACCGAGCACAGGACGTTTTAGCAAGAACTATCTGATTGGGTTGCTTCCAGCGAGCCTTAGCACGCAGCTCTCCTACTCCGTAGGTGCCAGCACAGACAATTTCAGATGAATGCTCATATCCAAGGTTTTTAAAATTTGGGCCAGCGAATCATTATCCTCTCATGAGAACAGGAGTGGAAAATAACAGAATATAGCTGTAGTGGGGAGAGGACCTTTACAATCAGACATTATAACCTGCAGTTATCTCAAAGAAGACACAAATGACTTAAACGAATGGATTTTTTTTATATTGTAAGTTTTTGGTAGGAGGAGCCATCCTTTAGTTCTGTGTATACAACACCCAATGCAATGGTATTGCTGTCCATGGGAGAGGCTCAGAGGTACTATTACATTTTAGCAATAAATAGCTGTAATACTTTTCTGACTTACCTGTTTCTGAGAAAGCACTGGTGCGTCAGAGCTTGATCTCTAAGCAGAACAGCTGAAAGTTGAAGACCATGTGTGAGAGACATCCCAGCTCTTCCAGGAGAGCTTTTATTTCAGTAGGCTCAGGGCAAGGTACAGCGCACCTTGTGCCGTTCCCCTCTGTGCCGGGCTACTCAGGACTAGAAAAAAGCCTTTTGAATTCTCTACACAGAGCTGATGAACGCTACCGCCTGGCTAATGGTGAAATCTAGCCACAACTCAAAGTATCTCCTGGCGGTATTGTATGAAAAAACTACAGCAGGCCTGTAAATTAGTGACTTATCTGCGTAAGCCTGTCCAAAGCAGACAGAAAACACTCAATGAACTCATGAAATCTTCCGAACACCGTCCACTATAATGGAAGAGAAAGCGGTCACTTATACTATATGAATCAAGCTTTTATTAAATGAGAAAAAAATGAGACTCGAGAGGTTTCCGCCACTTCTTTAACGCCAACTCAGCAGTTGCTTTGTTAGAGATTAAGGCCAGGGCAACGTCCTGAAGACTGGAGGCACTCGTGGTGTCTTTGGCAGGTTGCATGACTGAGGCTGATGCTCACAGTATTGAAGCATTAGGTGAACATGAGCTGGGAAAAATCCAGGAGTAAGAGTAAATGTGGCCTTTTCACCTTAAATATTTAAATTGTATAGTATACAATATAAAAATGTTACATGTATTAGAATAACATACATTTATATCAAATTTACAAATCATAGTATACGCTATGAAATAGTAAAACGTAAAGCCCAGCAGGCTGAAACAGTGGTTTTATTAACATACTGGGAGGACTTTTCTGATTCAGAACAAGTATTAACGGGAAACCGGGACACAGAACTTGGTAACTTTGGGCTGGTATTAGGGATCGCTCCCGTGTAACTGGGTCTAGAAAGCAACTCCAGGGCCTCTGGGCTTCCCGGCCCCCGAGGGACCCGCCCGAGGCGCAGCCCTCCCGTCCCGGGGCCTTGCTCGGGCCGACCCCGGGTTACGGCACACGGCCTTCAGACGCGCTGCCGCCGGCCAGGCCGCCCGCCTTCCCCGCCGGCGCCCGCTCCCATCCAGCCGTCACGCAGACCTGGCGGAGGCGGGCCCGGCCGGGGCTCACTGACACAGCCGGACCGCGGCCCATGCCGGCTCAGCCGCCGCCCGTCGGGCGGCGGCCGAGGGGCCGCTCTGGCCTGCAGGCTCGGGGCGGGGGGCGGCGGCGGGCGCAGCAGCCCCCTCAGCGGCGGTAAAGGGGGCACGGCACCGCGCGGCACCGCAGGGGCGCGGCCAAGGGCCGGGTCCGCAGGCCCGGCCCCGAACACCCACGGCAGGCGCCGCTGCGCATGCGCAGAGCAGCGCGGCCCGCCCCGCCCGCCGGAGCCCGCCAGCGCCCAGCGCGTGCGCAGCGCGGGCTGTCGCCTCGCGAGCGCACGCGCGGAGCTCCGCGCGTGCGCGTAGCCAGCCTCCCCTCCCCCGCCTCGCCAGCGCCTACTCGCGGGAGCGTGATGACGTCCGCGCCGCGTTCCCCGTCCCCTCCTGGCGCGCGCCGTAACGTCCGCACCGCGCCCCGCCCCCCGCTATAAAAACGGCGGCGGGCGGCGGGCGCCATTGTGCTGCGGAGCAGGCCGCGGCTGTGGCAGCGTGCGGGCCTGGCAGCGCCGCTCCCCGCGCCCTCTCGCCGCCTCTCTCTCTGTCTCTCTCTCTCCCCCCCTCTTTCTCTTTCTCCTCTCCTCCCCTTGCCCCCCTCCGCCGCGGACATGCCGCGCGTCTATATCGGCCGCCTGAGCTACCACGTCCGGGAGAAGGACATCCAGCGCTTCTTCAGCGGCTATGGCCGCCTGCTCGAGGTCGACCTCAAAAACGGGTGAGCGCCGTCCCGCGGCCCGAGGGCCGGCACCGCCCGGCGGGCGCCCCTCCGCTCCCCTCGCCGTGCCCGGGGCCGGGCGGGCCGCGCCCGCCGCCCCCCTCCCTTCCTCCTCCCCCATGTTGTCGGCCGCTCCCGCCGCGCTGCCGCGTGGCGCCCGGCTCAAGATGGCGGCGGCGCGGGGGGGAGCGGGGGCGCTGCGGCGGGGCCGGTCCCTTTGTCCCGGCCCGGCTCACGCGGCCCCCCCCTGCCCCGGGAGCCGCTGGGGGCGGGGGGGGGCCGGCGGGACGGAGGGGCCGGGCCGGCGGCTGAGGCGGCCTTTCTTCTCCCGGCAGTTACGGCTTCGTGGAGTTCGAGGACTCCCGCGACGCCGACGATGCCGTTTACGAGCTGAACGGCAAGGATCTGTGCGGGGAGCGCGTGATCGTGGAGCACGCCCGCGGCCCCCGCCGCGACAGGGACGGGTACAGCTACAGTAGTCGCAGTGAGTACGGGCCCATCTTCCTGCGTGGTTATAGGGCTGCTTCGGGCGAGGGGCAGGAGGCGAGGGGAGGCGGCTCGGCTGTGTTGGCAGGGCAGAGCCGGGGGTGATTGAGTGGATGGGACCGAGTCCCGTGGGGCTGAGGGCGTGGGGTGTGGCTGTCTCCGCGAGCGTGGTAGTCGGGGGTACCTGGTGCATCGCTGGGAGCAAGCTAGCTGCTGGCTTAGGGCTGCAGCCGTTTCTCCTGGCGCCAGCGTTGCACTCAGATATCCCCTAAGAAACTTAGGAGGGCAAATATGTGAAGCAAATTCTGGCTGCAAAGTTGTGGCCTTCTAGAAAGGGTTTCTTGTTAATTAGAAACGCTATGCTCTGCTAATTTAAAGGCTCCAGTGTTCTTGGGAGCATTTAGATGAAACAGTGATGTTGCATCACTAATGTTAATAAATGCCGTTGCATAATTGGGGTAGAAGCACTCAGCTGTGAACTTTCATGTGAATGTTTCAGTTGAATATATAGAAGGGGTGGGGGGAGGTTTTCAAGCAGGAATCTGTTGTACTAAGTGGGGGATATCGTAAATATTTCTATGCTCAGCTAACTTGTATAGCTTCTTGAGCTGAGCTATATAGAACTTAACTGGCCTAGTACTGTAATTAAAAGTACTAAGGTTCGTCTTTCAGTAATCTCTAGGAGCTTGGTGTTTGGGGGGGTGGGTATCTGTCGTTTTAAAAAGAATCAAATGTATGTTGTTTAAAATTGTTGCATGTTCAATTCAAACTTTTTAACAAGTCCTTGATGTTTCAATTTAAAAGTGACCAGTGGGGCTGAGGCTGTGTCCACTGAGGCTAAGATGACTGCCTTTCCTGATTGGCCATGGCTTTTCCATACATTGTGTGACCCTTGCCCTATGACCCTTTGGCTGACCTTACCGGAAGCCATGACGACAGCAGCCTTTTGCCATTAGACGCAGGGTGATGGTGAGGATTCCAAGGGTTAGACAAAACTGGTTAAACTGAACTAGGTGACTGTTACCTTGCGTGTTTTGTGGCCAAACCACCACCAAAAACCTCATACTGTGATGTAAGTACTTAGTGTAACTAGTAAACGTTTTTGTAAAATGTAGAAATGCATGTAATCAGTTAAGTTTTATATTTTACAATGTTCTGTAAAATAAAACTTAGCAAGGTGAATCTAATAAGGAGCAGTCACTCTCTAACAGATCTTAGGAGCACAGACTTGTAGGATTTTAGTCTGTTTGACTTGCCATTAATATAGATTATGGCAAAATTGCAAAGTTTATTGGAGGCTTAGAGAAATAAAGTCCTACTCCAGTAAATATAACTGTTTAACTAACTTTTTCAGAACATTTAGTTTTCTTCATGCTAGGAGACAATCTAACTTTATTTCTTTGTACAATAAAGGTGGGGGTGGTGGCGGATATAGCAGTCGGAGACAATCTGGAAGAGATAAATACGGACCGCCTGTTCGTACAGAGTACAGACTGATTGTTGAAAACCTTTCCAGTCGCTGTAGTTGGCAGGATTTGAAAGTATGTATTAATGTTCTATCGTAGAACCTGTTGTGACTAGCAGGAAGCAATAACTTCCTTTAATATTCATGTTCGTTTTGATTTAGGTAGAACTAATTGAGAAGTATTTGTGCATGAACGTTTACACGCAGTTAATGTTTCTTTAATTTGCTCAGACTTGTCTTAAGCTAATATACTTGCAGAGCGTAAGCGTGTGGAATGGTTATGTAATTCTTCATCTACTCCCTAAAGGATTTCATGAGGCAAGCTGGTGAGGTAACCTATGCAGATGCTCACAAAGAACGTACGAATGAAGGAGTGATAGAGTTCCGATCTTACTCGGACATGAAGCGTGCCCTGGACAAACTGGATGGCACAGAGATAAATGGAAGGAAGATCAGGCTGGTTGAAGACAAGCCACGGTCAAGCCATAGGCGATCTTACTCTGGCAGCAGGTCAAGGTAACTTCTGGGACATGTCAGTGTCTGCATCAAGACTGCTTACCCTAAGAATGGGTGTGGGTAGCCCTACCTGCAATAGTTACCTTCAGTTGATATTTTAGGAGTAGGATGATGCCTGAGAATGTAGAAGGCGTTATTTTATGTAATACAGCAAAGCCAGGTTTGAGAGTTTTTCACATGTGAAACATCAGACGTAACTCATGGACAGTATATCGAATCTAGGTGGGTTAATAGTACGTCTTGATGTGGCCGTACTTTTTTTTGCGAAGTTCTTTAGCAGCTCTTCTCTGCCAGGTAGCATAGCAGGGCACACCAGACAAAGAATAAGGGGCAATTTACATTTTAAATGTTTCTAGGTCACGATCTAGAAGACGGTCTAGAAGCAGAAGTCGTAGGAGTAGGAGCAGCCGCAGCAGGTCCCGTAGTGTCTCCAAAAGCCGCTCGCGGTAAGTGATACACTGTTTTCTGTTAGTACAGGAATTGCTACTTATTAATTGATAGATACTTACAACGGCTGTAAGTACACTTCAGTTCATGCAGAATAAACTCTGTCTCTTTTTGAAAGGTCTAAATCCAGGTCACGAAGCAAAGACCGCTCACGTTCCAGATCTAAAAGCAGGAAGTCTAGATCAAAGAGCAAATCAAAACCCAAGTCTGACAGGGGTTCACGCTCTCACAGCAGATCCAAGGAGAAGTCTGAGAAGTCTCGGTCCAGATCCAGGTCCAGGTCTCGATCTCCCAAAGAAAATGGTAAAGGAGATGCTAAGTCTAAGTCCAGGTCAAGGAGTAGGTCTCGTTCCAATTCTCCGCAGCAGCAGCCATCTGCCAAGGCTCGTTCAGAGTCACCACCCAAAAGAGCTGCATCGAGGTCCCGCTCCAGATCTCGTTCAAAATCTCGCTCACGATCAAGATCTAGTTCAAGAGATTAAGACTAGAACTCTCCTCTTACATTGCACACTATTACGGAACATTTTCCTACTTGTCAGGCCATTAGTGTTATGTTAGTACTTCAGAAGTTGGTTTTTTTTCTCTTGCAGGAGTGAATGGCCTAAGAACTAAGTCATGAGGCATAAAGGTTTAATTTGTATCCCAAATTTGAAAATACGAGATGGGATGGTGGTACAAAGCAGGAAAAGTCCCCGTTTTGTAGAAATTCAGCCAGAAGTTTGATTTTATAGCATTTCTGCAGGAGTAACTTAACTACTCTTAAGTGCAAAGTGGTTTTTATATTAAAAATAAACTGAATATAAACAGGCTTAAATCTGGGCTTTTTTGGAAGTATCATTTTTTCCTATTTTTTTCATGGTTTTAGAACTATGGGTATCATTAGCTTAATAGGTTACAGCTTGCTACCAAAGGCAGGATTGCCTTGCTGGGCAGGTCAGATAATTCTCTGGTTTATCGTAATTTGTGGAAGCAGGCTGCAAACTATATAAACCAGTAACAATACTAGGAAGATTTTAGACCAGCAATAAACTCAAGTTGGAGCATTTGTGTGTATCTTAACTTGCCAAAAGAACATTCCCCCCATACTGTGACTGTATTAAAGGTAATAAAGGTACTCCGGAACCTGTATCGTACAGTATTGCTGAAAAATCCTACGTTTCAAACTTGAAAGAATGAAAGCTTTCTGACTTTTTTTTTTTGCTTGAATATCAAGTGTCACTCAGTTGTCAGACACTAATGTGTCTCTTGGATGTGGTCCAAGTCACTAGTATGTTGTATGGTTTGTCAGCCTCCAAATACCTATTGGATATGAAAACTAGGTAAATAAAAGTGTCTTCCCTCCCTTTTGACTCATTTATGTTAACATTTTGCTTCAGACTAGGAGAACTATAATCCTATTGTGTGTAAGTCTGAACTTTGTTGGAAATGTAATCTCTTTGAGCTAGAGTTCTAGTCTTAACAAAGGCTTTGCTAAACCACAGTTGCCAATTCACTTAAATTGTGGAATAGGACTCATCCCAAAAATTCCCCTTTATAGCTAAATTGATTTTTGTAACATGCAATAGCAAACGTTAGAACTGCCTTGTACTCTTTATACAACGTGTAGTTTGACTTGTATAAAATTAAATTGGTGACTCACAAACTCTTGTGTTTATTGCAGTGTAATGGGATTCTTTTTCTGCCTCTCATGCTGGGGAAATCTCAATTTATCCTACTTGCCTCTTTTGCTGGAGTAACTTTGTTTTAGTAAGAGACTTGGGAGCTCTTGAAATGCACTTGGCTTTGTGTTTGAGACCAGCTAGCCAGCCAAGCACCGTTTTCCCCAATACATTGTCCTTTCTTCAGGCGTGACTGGATGTGAAAGCAGCACCTCTGGTCAGAACTTTACACATCTGTTCAGATGAACTGGATCAGGCACAAGGAGCGTATCAAGCGCATGTTCACATGCAACTTGATGCCAACTTTTCTTTCCTGGAATTGCTTTATGATCTAAACGGTTCTCTTGAAAATTGATATTTGGCTTCTTACTATTTCCCGATCGTATCTAGAAAGCTCGAGCTTTTTCCTGTTGCATACGAGTAGCTGTGCTAGTACAAGAAGGGATCCCAGCATGAGTAGTTAGTTTTGCCTGATAAGCTCACATTCCTAATGGAACCTGAATGGAAGTGATTATGTGGCTTGTGTTGCTGTAAGATGGGCTTACTGTTGCTTTCATATTGTACACTTTTCCATGCTGTTTCTACCCCAAGCGCAGAGAAGCAGCTGTATTTGAGCTGCCTAGCCAAGCTTCCACATGATTGTTCATATAACCGTGCGGTCTTACAGATATTTCTGGCATGGTTAAATCCACACTTCTGCGGAGTATATTTAGTACTAAAGTTTTATTCTCTGCACCTGGAATGAGGGGACTTCTGTGTTTAGTTAATTTGTGATAAGTGAATTTTTTAATTTTAAAAATTGAAGCTGTTTTAGTTCAGGTGTATTTTAGCATAATGACCGGAAAAATCATATGCTGTAGTTCTGATCGCTGCAGGTAATACCTTCTCTGCATTGGATTTCAAATGTGGGGGAGTACTGGGGACTTCCTATAGAAGTCAGACTGTGCAAGAATAGTTTAATGCAGCTTTACAGCCCTAAGCTACACTTGTGGAAATGTTTACCTCCTTTAAACTTGTTGACACGCGAGCATTATGCCCCCTTGATTTTATTTATGCTGATCATGGAGTAGGTCAGAGTTCACGGAGAACTGCTCCTCTTTGATTAACCTCCAGGGGTCTTCAGTAAAATACATGTTGCACTCCTTGAAACAAGAATTGAGCTTGGAGCTCAGCAGATTAAAAGGTATATACACGTATTTTCAGTATCTCTGTCTTTGCAGTAATAAAACAAGATGTTAACAATTACTTTTTTGCACATGCTTGGAGATATTAGTAACAGCTTGTTTCTAAAACTGATTTCCAGTGCCAGCATAAGAATGTCTTGGCCTTACAGTAGCTGTTAGCACCCCAATCTTGGTTAACGATGCATAACGATGGCTTTTACCAACTATATTCTTAGCTTTCTGAAATGAGGTTGTTATGACAATGGTTATGTTTGAAGTCATCTTTATTCATGAATTACTTAGAGGGAGGGCCTAGATTGGATTTAACCAACTTGCCTGTAACTCCTTTAAATATCGGAGATTTCTTTTTCCGTTATTGGAGCCACATGCTATGTCTCCCTTGGCTGCTATGCAAAAGAGAAATGGCCCTTTACTGTGCAAATGAAGCGGGAATTCCTTGGCATGACTTGCATCCTTCTGGATTTGTTTCCTCTGGAAAGCTAGTAGGATTTCAGTAGTGCCAGATACTGAGCCAGTGCAGTGAAGTGCAAGGCTTGCGATAACTCTTCAAAGAACCCACCAACAAAACCCAAACACCGTAATCCCTCTAGCTCTGTCAGCACCATTTTTTGCAGCAGTGGAAGACTCTCAGTCTGGTGTGTATTTGTGATTATTTCTGAGATCTGTAGGTGTTAAAAAGCATGGTTTGGATAAATGTCTTAAACTTCATAGAAGAGTAAAAGACTGGAGAAGACTTGCATGCTTGCTGCGTTCTGCAGCTGTAGCATGTGCTTTGCATTGGCCTGCAGTAGTAGCAATAGTCGATGGCAAAACCGTCTGGCGTTGTTCATATCTCAGTTTTTAACCTAACTGTGGAACCATCTTTTCAGGGATGTGCTTCAGTATTAGGCATCCTGAGGTGGGTTTTTTTTCCTGCATTTGGTATAACCAATATAAATTTGTTCTTAAAAAGACAAGAGAGAAACATGCCTTCTCATTAAATGTGGAGTGCAGGATTGACATAAAATGTTAAGTGTCCTATAGCAAATTGTGAAGGAGAAATCAACACTCTACCATTAAAAAAAGGTGAAACTTAGAATCTGGGGCTGTATTTGGAGTCTGTTCCTAGCCTTTTTCTGTACTTAAAAAAAAGTGTCCCTCCCTGTATTTTGGTGTCCAACATACATGCAAGTTCCGTCCTTAAATCAGCCATGCATATGATGTAAAATATCTGCTTTAAAATTAGATGGTGAAAACACCTCTCCCCTTAGTGCGTCTCACTTTAAACCCTGGCAGATAGTAGGAAAGTGTTTCTACTTGACGTAGGTGGTGAGTCGGAGTGCTCTTCATGAAGCCACCTATAGCTTTGGAAGTGCATCAAAATCTTCCATGTACCATTTCTCTTGGACAGCAGTGACGCTGGCTATCATGCACAAATGGGGAAATCTGGTATTAAAATTCATTCTTGCTCAGAGTTTCTGGGTGACCCATCATTTGGGTGCTTTGAACTTAATCTCCTTGACTGCCCGTGTCAGGAGGTCATAAAAGAGAATTCTTTTTCCCAGCTCAAAAAGGTGGTTTCTTCCATGCTTTGGCTTCTACCTCAGTGCCTTCATGGAGAAGAGAACAAATCCCTAATGCACCTGGTCTGGTGAGGAAGCAAGCTGCAAAATGTGGTTATTCCTGATCTAGGTAAGTGACTGACTCCAGTCCTGAAGCATGAAATGAGGTAGTGCTTTAGGGTTTGGGGACTACGGTGAGCATCTAGCGGGCAAGGAAGGTAATGTGCTTGTCCCCAAAGCCAGTGAAGGGGGCAGATGAAGAGATGCTTACTTCCTCTTTGATGCCGAGGCCCAGGACAGCTTGCCTTAGCCTTTACATCCCTAAGGCGGGATTTTCAGAAGCTGATAACTACTATTCGAGTCCACGCAAGTGGTTCTGCTTCAGCGAGTCCCTGTGCCACCATGAAAAAGAATGCAGCATGCTTTAATAGGCAGACATACAGGCCTGTTTCATGCCAAGTGTTCAGAAATCATTGCTTAAAAAAGAGCAGGAGATGGACTAAGAACAAGAGGATTTAAAATGTGCTGCCACAAAACATACCCTTTGGAATGGCCATTTACATTACATCACTAAGAGAAAACAGGTACAGTATGTTGGCTTGCTGTAAGGAAGAGCGCAACTTTTGTGTTTGATGTACACCAAAATAAGTATCTCGCCTAGTTTCACTCTAAGCATAGTAATACTGCTGTGAGTGGCTAGAATAGGTGACACTCCTTTTTCCTGCTATAACATTTCTACCTCTAAATTTTGTGGTTTTAGAGCCCGTTTTTACTCTGTCCCAAACAAGATTGTAACCGCCTTTGCATGAGCAATGGGGAGGGGCATTTAAAGCATGATTACTGGATGTATTATTCACACACGGAATAACTCAAACTGTTTCCAGTTCCTACTTAAATCTAGTTCAGGTTGGCATCACAGCATCCGCAGAGCAATTACATAAGTCAAAGAGCAAAAGCTGGGAAAGCAGGAATTTGGCTCAGGAGCCTGGAAATCCCCAAAATTTAGCTGAGCTGATGTTCGGTATGTCCTTGAGAGAATGAAAAATGCTGTGATCATTTGAAAGATGCATAGTTCAAGTGTTGTTGATCAGAAGGTAAAGTTCCTGCAACGCAATTAGCAGATCTTTGCTGTGTTTCTCGTGCGCTGTGTAATGTCTATTTAATGTGAATAGGAAATGCATTACTTTAAAAGGTGAGAAGCAAAACTAATACAAATATTGCTTTGCGTAGTGGCAGCTATTAACAGTTCAAGAATTTTAACTATCTGTTCTTGGGATCATAACGGTATCTGTTAGCATTGTGATCAGCCCTTTTCCCCCATGTTTTGTTTTGTGGTTAGGTGGAAAGAATCAAATAGCAGAATGTGGGCTCTTAACTCTCAAAGCTTCTTCACGCATTATTACTTTTGCTAAATGTGTATGTAGATGTTGGAGGGGAAGTTTCAGTTGTTTCATAATCCAATAAAAATTTGAAATAAACAAACTGCTCTGAAGTGGCTCATAAACTTCTACCCTTTTAGCAACATCTGTCAGTAACATGTCTAAGCTGGTTGGATGAACATAGGTGCACTCCTATACAAGAAGGAATGGATCACAGCAGTTGGTATGGTCCGTACAACTGAAACAGTAGCGGCAGTAGGAAGATGTCTACAGCTAATGCATGCTTCAGGATGTACTTCACAAGATTTCGTACTAGTACTCAAGTTTTGGACGTGATTCTGGGTGATTCTCTGACTCAAGGGCTACATCCTCTTCCTCTTGTTCACAGAAAGTGACTTCTGCAGGATGGTCTAATTTAGAATATCTCAAATACTCATTTTTAAAAACTAGTATTTTTACTAAGTTTAAAAGCAAAAGCTTAAGTTTTGCTCCAATGTTTTGCCTTTGGGCAAGAACTGAGTACAGTGATTTCAGTCCAAAATACTGAAAATAGTGGAGGGAAAGCTCTGTGGGTGATGCCAGGGTTGGAGGCGACTGGAAGATGCAGCCTGTGCTGTCACGTGGATGGAGTTGTGGGGGGAATTACTTGGGCAAATTTATTACTGGTGTGTGCAGCTCCTGGAACAGGATTATCCTGTAAATGTGAATAAGATCACATCTCATCTGCTTGGTGTAATTGCAATGTACAGCTGCACCCAGTCGATCTGCTAGTCAAAGAGCAATGTTTCTCCCAGAAATGGGTGAAGTGCAAAAAGCTTTCCCCTGCGTGGCGTTTGTGTTCCTTGTTCTGCTCAGTGTCAGCATCCTTGCTCGGCACCAACGTGAGAGGAAAATAATACAGCAAACAGTCTCTCGTGATCACAGTGGTGCGATAGTGATGCTGTACAATTAACCTGGGGGGCAATGGTGGGGTGCAACAGCTGCCCTGGGGTGACGTCTCCTGTTTTGCTCGGCTCTCTGGTACAAGCATGCCACTCAGCGTGGAGTAAGTGCTGAGAGTAACTGGGGAGACAGGAGAAAACATTTTGAAAGAGCCTCTCCACTTCTCAACATTTGAAAGCCCTCTCCATGTCTGGGTCTATTTGCTGACAATTAAAAATTGTTGCTCTGTGACCTGAAAGTGTAATCTGCCATTTGCCATAATTTAGGTGTCACCTACATACATCTGACAACCCAGAGCAGAATTGCTTTGTAGTTCTCCATACACGAAAGCCCCCTAGACAGTGTGAAACGGATGCACAGAATTGCAGCGACTTGCCCAGTGGGAATAAAAGCTATGGATGCCAGTTTGTACTTCGAACTTAGTCCTGTTGCTTCATGTTTTGTAAGGTCTCTATCAGGCTTTTGGCTCAAATGAGCATGGGATGTGACTGTGGCTGAAGACAGGAGTGGCAGGCACAACCACCTGCAGATGCAGCCATCCTGTGAATAGCAGAATGTGTGGGATGAATCCTGGCCTAACGTGTCCCAGAGCATCTCTTGTTAAGCACAGCCCTACTGCAGCCTGCACTAGTTAGGTCTAGTGGTATTAATGGCATAGCGGAGTCTGATAAGCCATGTCAAAATAAATTAAATAATAAAAGCATTACTAAGAGCTAAGTTTAAATAAACAAAAGTTCACAGAATCACAGAATATCTCCAGTTGGAAGGGACCCATAAGGATCATCGAGTCCAACTCCCTGCTCCTCGCAGCACTACCTAAAACTAAACCATATGACTAAGAGCGTCGTCCAGACACTCCTTGAACTCTGACAGGCTTGGTGCCGTGACCGCTTCCCTGGGGAGCCTGTTCCAGTGACCGACCACCCTCTCAGTGAAGAACCTTTTCCTAATGTCCAATCTGAACTTCCCCTGACGCAGCTTCACTCCATTCCCTCGTGTCCTATCGCTGGTCACCAGAGAGAGGAGATCAGCACCTCCCCCTCCGCTGCCCCCCTTGAGGAAGTTGTAGACTGCGATGAGGGCACCCCTCAGCCTTCTCTTCTCCAAGCTGAACAAGCCAAGTGACCTCAGCCGCTCCTCGTAAGTCTTGCCCTCGAGACCTTTCACCATCTTGGTCGCCCTCCTCTGGACACGCTCTAAGAGTTTGATGTCCTTCCTATGTTGAGGTCCCCAAAACTGCACACAGTCAGTCCTCGAGGTGGGGCCGCACCAGTGCAGTGCGGAGTGGGACGATCACCCCCCTCGACCGGCTCGCTATGCTGTGCTCGATGCACCCCAGGACACGGCTGGCCCTTTTGGCTGCCAGGGCGCCCTGTTGACTCATATTCAACTTGCCATCAACCCAAACCCCCAGATCTCTTTCCGCGGGGCTGCTCTCCAGCCTCTCGTCCTCCAGTTTGTACGCGTAAGTTAAGATGCTTTACAACAGAGGTCACAGACATGGAAGTTGAGGCACAGGAGGGAGAAATGGTCTGGTATTACATCAGCCAGAGGGCTCGCTGGGAAGCCAGGGATGCCTTCTCTTTTTTGCCTAAAGTAGCTGTTTCCCAGGAATTCATCATTCTGAATTCATGATTTTTTTTATGGCAAGCATAGCCAGGAACAGGGAACCGATGGGAGAAGGCGATTGCTGGGTTGCTTTTCAAGTGACTGAGTTTCACTCTGCTCCTGATTTGAATCTGTTTGACCCTCCCACTGCAGCATAAAAGGATTTATACGGGAAGACCTTTTTCTATACCGTGCCACTGCAGGGTTATTTGAAAAGGGGGAAGAAGGCAGTAGCAGCAAAGGAAATGCCTGTTACTTCCTGATTTTCAGGATCTAATTGCTTCCTCAGAGTCTTTGGCTCCATCTTTTTTAATGTATTAAAAATTTCGGAGTACAAAACTCAAGGTGATAAAAAACTGGCAGATACTCATGCTAGAAACAAAGAGCTTGTTCCTGCACTCCCCGAAGTGAGCAACACCGCTCCCTGCCCTAGGTTCGGTAGGGCGGGAGCTGGCCTGCACGGTGAGCAGGCAGTCGCCTCTCCCCAGCCGGTCCAACACGCAGCGAGTGCCGTTCTCAGCAGCTTTTTGTGCATTTTGGTCCTTGTGCTTCCAGTCTCGGTTCCTTCCGCTCGCACCTTCTGCGGATAAGTGGGACAGACACATTGTGTAACTGTCTAAAAGGCACACTTGCGTGGCCATGAAATACTAGAGGGTGGGCAGGTAAGCTGCCCTGGTTTTTGACCAGAGCACTTCGGAAGCACTACTCGGCGCTGTGCAAGAGCAAGTCCTGCATTTCCTCCAGAGAGCTAGTTCGAGCGATCCTTTCGGTTCCCAGTGATCCCGGGGATTTCACGTTAACATTCTCCGGTTATTCTTTGAGCCTGTGGTACGGGTGCTGAGGAGCAGAGGCTTCCCCCGCTTGGCTGGGGCAGCCCGTGCCCGCTGGTCTCCGGGGCCTCTTGGCTGCTAACCAGGAGGACACGTTACCGTCAGTGGCGGAGTCCCACTGCTCTCCGAGGGGGGTTAGGTCAGTATTAGCGACTCGGACAAAAAGCAGCTTCTGGCTTTCAAGCCCCCCCCGTGCCCCATCTAAGCCAAGAGCGACAAACAGTGGAAAACCGCGCGTCAGCCACCTCACAGCCCCGTGCAGGCTGAGGATGGGGGACGCCGGGACCCCGGGGCTCGGCACCGGCCTTCCGGTGACCAGTGCCAGCTCCGGGCTCCTCAGCACTGCAGCGACAGGCGGCTCCGTGCCCGCCGGCCTCGGCCGCGGGCCGGGCCGGGCCGGGGGAGCGGGCGGGGGCGGCCTCGGGGCGCCCGGCCCGGGCGGGGGGGGTGGGGGGGTGGGGTGGGGTGCTCCGCGGCCCGGGCGTTGCCATGGCGACGCTCCCCGCGCGCCGGCAGGCAGCTCCCCGAAATCCTGCGGCGGGATTAAACACTGCCACTGCGGCGTGGAGGAACACACGGGTTGCCAGGGCGACGGCGCTCATTAAGTGCATGCATCTCCAACCTGCCCAATTACCGCCGCCTCCCCCGCGCACACTCGCGCACACTCACGCGCTCTCTCACACTCACGCTCACTCGCTCCGTGTCTCACACTCACGCACACTCACTCTCTCACTCTCGCTCACGCACGGCCCGGCCCAGCGCCCCTCCCGCCGCCCGCTGCGGCCCTGCTCGCAGCCCCGCCAGCCCCGGGCCGGGCCGGGCCGGGCCGGGCCGTGCGGGCGCCGCGGCAGCGGCCCAGCCGTAACGCGGCTCTGCGCAGCGCACGCCGGGCCGGGCAGCCCCGCTGCGGCTCGGAGCAGCGCCCTGGCCGGGCCCCGGCCGCCGGGCCCCGCCGTGGAGGTAAGGAGCGCGGCCGGGCACTGCCCATCCCGGGGGCCGCCTCCCCGCCCGGGCTCGCCGCCTTTGATTTCCGCCACAGGCGAGGCCCGGGCCGGGGCCTGCCGGGGCCGGGCCCTGCTCCGCGCCGCCCCCTGCAGCCGGGGCGGCCCCGGGCCCGGCGGGGGAGGGCCGCTCCGCCATTGCCGCCCTTTATCGGAAGCCGCCCCGGGCGGGCGGGGCGGCCCAGGCCCAGCGGCGCCGCGTCCCGGCCAGGGGGGCGGCGGGGGGACGGTGCCGGCTGGGCCGCGGCGGGGGGCGGGGGCGACGACCTGGCGGCGGCGGGGCCGGCAGCGGCGTGGAGCGGGCCGGGGGCTGCCCGCCCTGCGCCCCGCGGGGCCGGCTGGGGGCCGTTTTAGGACTGTAACATTTAGGTGCAGCCAAGTATTTTTTCTCAAGGCGGGCCACTACGCCCAACGGTGGGGGATATCTTCCCAAAAATTGAAAAAAAGGACGTGGAGATGCTTATCTCCTTTGGCCAAGTTCTGTACTGGTGTGGCTGCAGGTCCCACTGGGCTGACTGGTCCCAGCTGGGTGTATGTGGTGTAAGGTGCTGCCCAGGCGTGACCCAGCGGTGTCCAGCAGAGGCAGGGAATGGCACTGTTCTTCCCTGGCTTTCCCAAGGGATCCTGTCTGGGACACGCAGAGGTTGGAAGCCCCTTCCAGGGTGGGTGCTTGACCATGTTCCTTCTGGCGTTTCTCAAACACTGCATGAGCACGTGCTGTCCTGGAGCCTGAAGATGACACGGCCGCAGTCCTTGAAAGGGTCCTGCAGCATGGAGGGCATTAGTCCAGCCCAGCAGGACACAGAACAAACAGCCCAGGCTACGGAAAGGATGCTCCACATGGTCTAGGACAGGTTCTGGATTTATTTCTTTACTAGTTATAGAAGAAGATAAAAGACTGGATGTTTTGAAATATTTTGGGATCATGTATGAATCCTCTTTGGATGTTTCCACCTGCTTATAAGTGTAGCTTGTACTTGTGGAAAAATATCCTGTGTTATGCCCTAACTCTGTGCAGGGCTGGATGCTGCAGCAGGGCTGGCGCTATCAGTAGGCAGTGGCTTACAGCAGCAGAGTGGAAGGTGGGATGCGGGTGTCCCCTTTGTGCCTCTCTCAGCAGTGGCTGGGGGTCAGCACCCAGGCTTCAGGCTGCCTTCTGGCCTCAGCATTGAGCTTGGATGGCGTCACCTTGAGCCCCTTGGGGTGGCACATGAGATCACTGGTAACCGCTCGTTCTCCCCACTTGTGGGTCTGAGCAGATCCACAGGCCCAAGAGCTAGTCCTGGTGGCAGTGACACTCCTGGGGACAGCAGGTGACACCCAGCCCAAGTGTCTCTGCTTTGTTAGCTGTGTCTGAACCTAAAGCTGAAGGCAGCTTGCTGCTCTCTTGCCCTTCTCCCTCTGATCTCTATCTTCACAGAATCTATTCGCTATTTTGAAATGTGCAACGCGAACTGCACAGAAGGACATTTCATCCTGTTTTGAGATGTTGATAAATACCACGGTCCATTCCAAACCTCACCCCATGCTGCAGCAGAACCATGGAGGACTTTGTGGCCCCTGGTTTACTCCAGAGGAGACATTGCCTCCTGGGTTTAAAGCAACAGTCAGATCTGGAAGGGAAGAGGCGTGTGTTTGCCTTTCTCCGCTGGGCCACCTGCCTGTGCAAAGGGTGTTACTGAGTGTGCTCCTATGTATATATGGAGCAAATACTTTCTGCAGTGCAGTTAGTCTCTTAAATGCCTGCCCTGGGCAATACCAGAAGACAGGGGAAGATCCAAGGGAGCAGCTCCCAGCCCACCGTGTCTCTGCAGTGCTCTGGTGTACCACTTGCAGTTTTAGCATGATCCCAGCTGGTGCTTTTTCTTAAAGGCTCAATTTTGCCACTGGAGGTAATTAATAATCCATACCTCAGCTGTTGTTCAGGATGGGGAAATTCTCTGCTATGGCTGAGGAAATTCCTGAAAAAATAATTCACAGAATCACAGGCTGGTTGAGGTTGGAGGCACCTCTGGAGGTCACCTTGTTCAGCCCCCTGCTCCATCAGGGCCACCCAGAGCCAGCTGCCCAGGGCCGTGTCCAGGCGGCTTTTGGGTGTCTCCAAGGATGGACACTCCACCACCTCCCTGGGCAACTGTGCCAGTGCTCCATCACCCTGACAGTGGAAAAGTGTTTCCTGATGTTCAGAGGGACCCCCCCCGTGCTCCAGTTTGTGCCCATGGCCGCTGGTCCTGTCCCTGGGCACCACTGAGAAGAGCCTGGCTCCGTCCTCTCCGCACACTCCCTCCAGGTATTTACACACACGGATGAGATCCGCCTGAGCCTGCTCTGCTCCAGGCTGAACAGTTCCAGCTCTCAGCCTCTCCTCATAGCAGAGATGCTCCAGGCCCTTCATCTCCTTCACGGCCCTTTGCCGGACTCTCTCCAGTCTGTCCCTGTCTCTCTTGTACTGGGGAGCCCAGCACTGGACCCAGCACTGCAGGGGTGGCCTCAGCAGTGCTGAGCAGAGGGGAAGGATCACCTCCCTCCACCTGCTGGGACACTTTCCTAGGATACTGTTGGCCATCTTTGCCGCAAGGGCACGTTGCTGGCTCCTGTTCAATGTGGTGTGCACCAGGACTCCCAGGGCCTTTTCTGTCAAGCTTTAGCTTTCCAGCTGGGTGGTCCCCAGCATATACCAGTGCAGATTCAGGAATATTTAAAAATATGAGAAGCCACAAAGCCAATAAACATGTTGAGATACCGTTATTTTGAGCCAATTTTGTGATGAAAAGAAATACATATTTCAACCAGACTGTGCTTTATAAAGCGCTGACAGGGCTGTGCAGCATTTCTGTGCTGGGAGCTGCTTTTCTCTGTGCTCCTCTGTTGCCTGTTGCACGCAGTGTATCCCTCCTCTTTCCAAGCAGTGGATCATTCCCTGGCCTTGCTGTGGTTTTGCGAGAGGGCGGGTGTGAGACTGTGGCAGAGTTGGAGGCTCACATGTATAGCAACTGTAGGAATGCTCGCTTTCCAAGCCCCTGTGTCACTGGTCCGGAGCGCTGGTGTGCCAACACCCAACGTTTCTTGTTTGATGAGGTAGAAGCTTTGTAAGCAACAGAACCAGCGAAGCCTGGTTGCCATAAAATGTGTGTTTTGTGGCCAGTTTCCTCTGCACGTGTGAATATTTGTGCACAGATCAGCTGTCCCCAGCCGCTCTCTGGTGCTCAGGAAGTTCAGCCTGTACTCCGCTGATGCCCTCCCCTGCGAGGTGAGGGGCAATGCAGAGACCCCATTCTCTGTGCAGATGCTTGGTTTCCCAAACTTGAAGGTTTTACTCTGGTAGAGACCACCGTTACAGAGACATCTAGTCTTGCTGTCAAAACTGGTTGAAATAGGCTGGCAGGGTCTGACTGCAGACAGATGGCCATATGCGCGTACGTACTCATACATGGAGAGCGTGATTGCAAGAACTGCTTTACTGGAGCAAAGCAGACCAAGAAAGAGAGCGCTTCTGGATGAAGGTTGTCTTGAAAAATTCCACCTTCCAGCCAGCCTGTTGTGGTGGTCTCTGGAGGGACCACAGGTCAGCCTGTGTGTGTAGCCAGGGTTTCCTAGGGTGGCTTTTCTCCTTTCTGGCTTCTCCAGAATGGGAGCTCAAGGTCCTTAGCTGTCCCTCAGCAGAAGGCAGAAGAGAGGAGTGGGTGTGCAGAGTTTTAGGTCCCTGTGAACCTAAAGGAAAGACTGAATGGCCGGCTTGTTGGGGAGTGGGGCTGACCTACACCCTCTGTAAGACATGTGGAGTTACACTCAATACCAGGAAAAATGGAGAACTTGGGGGCTCACTGATAAGTCCAAAGTAGCTTTCACCTCTACAATTGCTTGCTATTTTAAAATCTGGATGGTGGGATTTTTGAAAGCTGCTAAGTGTTGGCCTAATTCTGGTCCTGTTGGGGCAGGCAGAGTTTTATCAGAAGTCACTGGGGCACATGTAGGCCAAAAGCTTTTTAAGATCCCAACTTAATAAAAAATGTAGAAAATAAATAAACTGTTGTTCATCGTCCAGAGCAGTCACCAGAAAGGGAACATGTTAGTTTGTTTTGCTGATTGCTGTGCTAATTTGCAGGAATTATGGTTTCCATCCTGGGAGGTTTTGAAGACTAGACTGGATAAAGCCCTGACCAACCTGATCTGATCCCATAGCTGACCCTGCTGTGAGCAGGAGGTTGGACTAGAGACCTCCTGAGGTTCCTTTCAGCCTGAATTATCCTGCGATCCTTAATGGGTTGTACCAGGGCTTGCAGGAGACCCCTTGAAGTGATCTCTGGGGTGGTGGTACCTGCCTGGGCTCTGGCTCCATGCGCTGAAGCAACCAGACTTGTCTCAGCTGCGGGCATCCTCTCCCTGACATCAGTCAGAGGTCCTGCTCTCAGGGAGCGGGGTTGTCCAAAGGTATGTGTACCAGTGCCTTTGTCCTGCTGTGACACCGATGCTAGGGCAGGTCATAGCTGTGGCTGTGCTCCTTTACAGAGATGCTTGTTCTCTTCTCCCTTTTTCCTCATACGCTGCCCCTGACCTGAGATATTTCACAGCAGGTTGGGCTTCCATGGGTTTTTCTGCCAGGGTTTTGGAAACTGTGAGCTGCAAACAATGTCTCCAGTCCTGATTCTCACTCCTCCGGGTTGGGGATGGAGTTCTGCAACCCAGGTATCATGTCATGCTCACACCCGTCCCACCAGCATGGCTCCAGAGCATTGCGGGGCAGTGATCCAGAGCAGTGGTCTGGGGCTTGGGGCTGGTTGTGCAGGGGTTATCTCAGAAATCCTGAGTTAAAAGTTTAACAGTGTGTGCTATGGTTGATGTGAGCAGTGTTGGTTGTCCAACACCATGGAAGCCCTTGGCAAGAGGTGGGAGAGCCCTGGGAGTCACTGGGTTTCAGCTGTGGCAACGATGTGCTTACAAGTTCACACCAACAATGTTCTTGCTGCTCATGTGTGCCCTTGGAATAGCTTTGGGCCTGTCTCCCCCCATGGATCTTAAAAGGAGAGAAATGTGGCTTGAGACATCTGTAAGCATAAGGTTTTGTGGTGTCCAGGACATCAAAGTCTTTGCTCCCCCATGGGATGGAGCAGGACACGTGCGGGGGGAGCTGTTTGCAGAATTTGTGCTCCACATGTGCTCGAAGGGCAGGAGTTGGGGCAAGGTGTTAGGGAAAGGTTTCCGCCAACAAGAAAGAGGTTGCTCTGGCCAGGGATGCCGGGGGAAGCACGGGCACCACTGCTGAGGGGCAGATAAGAGGAACAGGAGTGACAGTTTGTTGTAGGGCAAGGCCATGGGCTGGATGGGCTCCTCTGCCTCCCTCAAGCTCCTCGGAGGGCTCCTGACCCTCTGAGCTGGGCGGCCCAGCTGTGGTGCAGTGGGGGGATGTGCCCTTTGCTGCAGTGAGGCCTTTCCCAGGAGGTTGTTGGAGGAGAGATTGTCTGGAGGTTAAGTCCTAAATCTCAGTTATTTAGTTCTTCCAGTTTAAGGAATGGCACTGCAATCTATAATCCAAATTCATTCTATTCACCCTGAACTCATAAGGCACACGAGAACCAGTCTTGACAGCATCGGCAGGCAGCCCCACAAGGATTTGGAGAGTGTTTGACACGTGATAATTACTGCTGGTTATTTCCTGTGCAATTATTTGCTATTGTGTTCACATCATAGACTGCTGTACAGAGATGAGTTTGAGCATCACCCAGCTTGGGCACTGGATCTAGTTATTTCTCTTCCTTTCTAGGCATTTCCAGTCCCAAGTTCTGTTTAAATAAAAAAAAAAAAAGCCAACAGCTCACACAAAACGAGGAGTTGTCCTTGAAACATTTGACCCAAGTGATGAATCAAGGATAAGTATCAGATTTAAGTGCCTAAGATATCAGATTTAAGTGCCTAAGAAAGCAGATAGGTTCCTACTGGGTATTAGGAAGCACCAAGACAGGTTGGCTGCCAAATTCGTTTTGGCTTTCAGTTGGAGTCCGGTGTCCAGCTGAGTTACTCAGTTCCTTCAGTTCTCCTGACACTTAACTGTGCTTTTCTGACGTTGCACCTGGAGGGCCTTAAAGGTCTGTACCATCTGTCAGTTGAACATCAGTTATTTCTGATCACAAACCTGACAGCACTGTAAGAGAGAGGAAGAAGTAGATCTTCCCCTAATGTGAGCACACCGTCCCACTCTTTACCCTCTGGTTGTAACGCCTTTAACTTAATGTCTCAGGTTTTAAAATTCCAGACTTTGCCCTTTGTAGCCAAATTCTTATTTAACCGTGCTTCACTGAAATGATCATCCTGTTTTCCACATGGCTGTCTTCTCTTTCAAATTCAGGTTGCATCAAAAGCAACCAAGACATGAGCATGGTCCCCTACTTAGCCCCATAGCAGCCCTGCCTCTATCCCGGCAGCAAGTGCTTTGAAGAGGGTGTAGGAAACAGGGCAGTTCCAAAATCCTTCCCCAGCCCAGTGTCCTCAGACTCCAGCAGTCTCTGGGACACTCGGACCATCATTTTCAATAGTCACGGAGAGATCTGGCTTCCCTGAGCGCATCCGATGGTACTGCTGGCTTTCTGCTTAGCTCTGTGGGTCCATTGCGTTTTCACCAGGGCAGGAGCAGCGCCGAGAGCCCTCCCTCGCTGAGCCGCACTGGGCACTGGGAGGCAACGCTGTTCTTCCCTCCGGCTTGCAGGCAGGCCCTGGTCTGGGGACATCCTGGTGTAGGCACCATCCTGGCTGCTGGGGCACAGCAGGGGCCAGCTGCTGCCCCAGGGACGGGGAACCGAGGAAGGCAGCTGGCAGGGCAACTGTGGCCAGGTCCAGCTAGGAGCTCGGGTCAGCAGGTGAGGTCCAAGATGAAGCCAGGATGCCAGCCAGCAGGTCAGGTCCCGCTGCTGCCAGACAGCAGCTGGAGACCAGCACTGCTGCAGAGCGGCACAGACAGGCTGAGGGTGGGCTGACATGGAGCCCCTGGGCCCATGGGTGGGGGTCTGAGGGGAGGCTGGTCAGGGCCAGTAAGGCCCAGTAGTGCCCTCAGGGCCCTGACACCTTGCCTACTCCTTGAAATTCATGGCTAAATGGGTTGAACATCACCAGTCCTGTGAGAAACTCAGCTGCATGCAGTGGACTTCATGTTCTGCCTCTCCCTCCCCCGCCCCCAGCTAACTCCTGTCACTTGTGAAATTCTCTTCTACAGCCACTTAGAAGATCAAGGGTGACTGCCCAACGGGAGAGCTGGAAGGGGAACTTCAGGGGCCTCGTAGTCTCCAGGGTAGGATTTGCCAACCCTCAGTCACAGTCTGCATCAGAGCGGTGTAGGCCCCAGTGGGAGCCAGGAGCAGCCATAGCCTGTGGTGGACCTGCTGTGTTCATACCATCTTATGGTGGTGCCAGGTAAGAAAAAGGCCTCGGCGTTTGCAGGCTGGGATCTCGCAACGGGGCCTTTACTAGGTCATGTTGGTAGCAGCTGTGACCTTCATGCTGTTCTCTGTTGGGTTCAATGCGCCTTTAATACGTCTTACAGGGGTTTCTGCTGGGAGATGGTGGAAAGGGAGGGACCATCCTCCGCAGTCTCCTTCTCACTCCTTTGTCGTGTTTGTACTTGTACGCAACTTAATTTCTTTCTTGCTGTTTTCCAGTGTCTTGCTCTGTGCCCAGGCAAGGTGATGGACAGCAGAGCAGAGATGGAGGTTGTGAGAAGCACGAAGGGGAACGCCGCTGGGGAGGTCAGCGTCCATGTGGTCACCACCGAGAGCACTGTGCAGAGCACCCACCTGCCAACAACTGCCTTCATCATACCAGGTATGCGGAAATGTCCTCTCTAACTGGTGCCTCTCCAGCCATCTCCCCCCACATTGATACCTCACACTCCTTCTATATCTGTGCTCCTCCCAAACCTTGGGAGGCAGAGGATGCTGCTGTTGCCATCTTAGAGGTTCTCTGTGGCTATCCCACATCACTTGGACGATTTGTGGCTGATCAAAACCTCTTGAGTTTTAAACCAGAGCTGTGATGTCTGGGGCCCTGTGCCAGTGCAGCACAGTGGGCTGGGTGCCTGCTCTGCAGGGCATGTGGGCTCCTGGGTTGCCGCATTATCATAGAATCACAGAATATCTCCAGTTGGAAGGGACCCATAAGGATCATCGAGTCCAACTCCCTGCTCCTCGCAGCACTACCTAAAACTAAACCATATGACTAAGAGCGTCGTCCAGACACTCCTTGAACTCTGACAGGCTTGGTGCCGTGACCACTTCCCTGGGGAGCCTGTTCCAGTGACCGACCACCCTCTCAGTGAAGAACCTTTTCCTAATGTCCAATCTGAACTTCCCCTGACGCAGCTTCACTCCATTCCCTCGTGTCCTATCGCTGGTCACCAGAGAGAGGAGATCAGCACCTCCCCCTCCGCTGCCCCCCTTGAGGAAGTTGTAGACTGCGATGAGGGCACCCCTCAGCCTTCTCTTCTCCAAGCTGAACAAGCCAAGTGACCTCAGCCGCTCCTCGTAAGTCTTGCCCTCGAGACCTTTCACCATCTTGGTCGCCCTCCTCTGGACACACTCTAAGAGTTTGATGTCCTTCCTATGTTGAGGTCCCCAAAACTGCACACAGTCAGTCCTCGAGGTGGGGCCGCACCAGTGCAGTGCGGAGTGGGACGATCACCCCCCTCGACCGGCTCGCTATGCTGTGCTCGATGCACCCCAGGACACGGCTGGCCCTTTTGGCTGCCAGAGCGCCCTGTTGACTCATATTCAACTTGCCATCAACCCAAACCCCCAGATCTCTTTCCGCGGGGCTGCTCTCCAGCCTCTCGTCCTCCAGTTTGTACATATAACCAGGATTACCCCGTCCCAGGTGCAGAATCCAGCACTTGCTCTTGTTAAATTTCATACGGTTGGTGATAGCCCGGCTCTCTAGTCTATCCAGATCTCTCTGTAAGGCCTCTCTAACCTTGAGGGAATCCACAGCTCCTCCCAATTTAGTGTCATCGGCAAACTGCCTTAATGTACATTTGACTCCCACATCCAGATCATTTATAAAAACATTAAAGAGCAGTGGTCCTAAAATTGAGCCCTGCAGAACCCCGTGGGTGACTGGCCGCCAGCCTGATGTGACCCCATTTACTGTAAGTCTTTGAGCTCAACCCATCGGCCAGTTGTTCACCCATCGTACTATGGACTTGTCTAGCTGTGTGCTGGACATTTTGTCCAGAAGGATACTGTGAGAGACAATATCAAAAGCTTTGCTAAAATCCAAAAAACCCACATGTACTGGCTTACCTTGGTCAACTCGATGGGTGACCTTTTCACAAAAGGAAATTAAGTTAGTTAAGCAGGATTTTCCCCTTGTGAACCTGTGTTGGCTATGACCAATGACTGCCTTGTCTCTCAAGTGTTTTTCAGTAACTCCCAGAGTAACCTTCTCCATAATTTCACCAGGCACTGAAGTGAGACTGACAGGCCTGTAATTACCAGGGTCGTCCTTCTTACCCTTCTTGAAAACTGGGACAACAATTTTCAGCCCAGCTGACCAGTGTCTTTCAGGAGGTGTGCGAGCGAAGCATGGATGCGTGTTAGGTGAGATCAGGGGTGTTCTTTAGAAGCAAATTTCCCAATTTTTCCTGCTCCCAGTGCCTCGGTTCCCACTGTGGAGAGGCCCTGGGCTGCACAGTGTGTTCCTTTGTAACGAAACTAAACTGGAAGATGCAGTCCAGGAGCTCGCCAGCACACTCCTGCCACATCAGGGCATCCTGGTCATGGCAACACGCTGAAGTTAGGCTGAAGTAGGAACCCTTGAATGTGGGTAGTGTTGGTGCCACCCCCCAGCACAAGTCATTGCTGGCTGCAGGTCTTGTTGGGTCACGCTGCCTGCTTGTGGGTGCTTTAGCCCACAGCACTGAGCCCTCAGCTGGGAGACTGTGATCTCTCTGTCATTTTGTGCCACCTTTGAGCCTTGTTTGCATCAGTTAAGTGTTCTGTGTATGCCTCTGGTTGTTTGTTTCCTTTCTTCCCTTCTCAAGCAAATGCCACTACCATCAACCTTCCCACGAGCACCTTAGAAATTCAGCGATTCCCCCGGGAACCACAGAGAAGCACAGGGGCTGAGAGGCCAGAGAGGGGAGCAGGGAGTGAGCCCATCACAGCTACTGTCATTCCCCAGATCAGCGGCGTGCAGACCTGCAGCACAGTCCGTGTGCTGGAGTGGAAAGATGGGGTGGCTACTTTGCCTGGGAGTAACCTGCGGGTAAGTGTAGCCCTGGGCCACTGTGTTTGCCCCCCCGCCACTCCCCGCAGCTGCTTGCCCTTGTAAGCGGCAGTCCCCCAGCCTGTGCCAGGCAGGGACCACCAGGATGTGACGTGGCCCCTGGCACTGGGGCCTCCAGCTGGAGGATCCCTCAGCTGTTCCCGCTCTGTGAGGCTCTTCTTGTGCCCCATCCCTGTGCCCTTCCCATCTTGTGAGATTAGCAGAGAGAGAACACACATGGTGCCTGGGGGGCTGCAGCAGGTCTGACCCGCACGGGGAGGCAGAGGGATGCTACGTGCTGTGCAGGGCATCTTTACTTTCCAAGCTGTGCCACGGAGTTTTCTCTCACCAAACTCCCGCACTCACCCTGGAAACAGCGGCCTTGCGCTCATCAGGCAGCGGGTGCCTTTAGGTGTACCCCTCGGTACACGAAATAGCTTGCACAAAATGCACCAATTTCTCCGCTGCTACTCAGCTTCAGGGCACCACATCCTCCAGCCATCACCCTGCCCTTGTGCTGCCAGTTGGTGCTGGTCTCACCCAAGTGCAGGCAGTGTGCTTGCCCTGGCAGGCTCAGCGGCCAGCACCGACTGCAGGGAGGGGCAGCAGGACGGGTGACTTTGGTGCTGTGCTCACCTCTGTCATCGGAAGAGCTGTCCTCTTGTTGGACGCACTAATGACCAAACCATGTCACTCTCATTCTGAGAGCTCACATGCGCCCACTAACTATCAAGTTACATTTCTATCCTCCTTGTTAACTATTCTTCCTTGGTTTTTGGTTCAATTACATAGTTCCGAATAAATGAGTACGGGACGCTGAAGGTGGTGAGTGCTGATAAGATGCCTCCAGTGGAAGCTATAAAGGAGGGTCACACAGAGAAAGATGGGGACTCAGAGGTGGCACCCACCAGCAAGGACAATCCTACTGTGGCTCAGGGTAAGGGCACCATCATCCAGCAGGCACTGTCTGGCGTAGGCCGAGTGAGGCAAATGTCTCCTGCTTCCTGCTCTCCTTCCTTTGCTGCACCTTGTGCCTCACTGCTCCTCTTCTCTCTGTCTCAGATGTGCCGGAGCAGACCAAGCTGCCAACAGCAGAAAGCATGTGTCACTGTGATACCTGTGGCCGGAGACATATGTCAGACAGAGCCCGGGAAGGCAGGGGCTTCTGCAGTGAGCACTGTCACCAGCAGTTCAAAGAAAGGTAAAGGAAGGGGAGTCTGCTCCATGCAGAGCCATATCCATCCATCTGTCTGCCCTCCCTCCCCTGGTCCACATGCTCCAGCAGGGGATGCAAGCACATCTGTCTCCGGCAGGTTCTGGGGATCCCACTTGTTTCCCTCTTTCCTGTAGGCAGAGCGGCCTGGCTGCAGAGTGGGGGATGAAGACTTGTCCCAGGGGACAGCAGGAAGCACAGGAGCCAGATTTTCTCCTGCCCAGTCTGTGGCCTCATAAACACCCTGCTGGAGCAGGGCTGCTGCAGTGGGTGCTTCCAGGCTGAGCAGCAGTGGGAGGCGTGGGTCACAAGGGCATTTCCAGCCCCTCTGCTTACTAACGTGTGACTCCTGGGACTTGTTTTCCAGCATCTCTGTATGACTCTGATGCAGCTTAGAGCTCTGCTTCAAAACTGGATCGCTTTTGATCCATCCCTGGGTTCAGGTTTCTGACACCCAAGTGTGTGAGGGTGATTCTGGTCTGTACCCTGGTTCTAACCTCTTGCCAACTTGTATGCTAAGAGGAGTGCATACATTAGTCAGGAGGGATGGGAGCATGTGTGAGTAAGAAACGGGGTGACGGTGATTCTCCAGCAGCCGCTCCCTTACTGACGCCCCAGCATTGCCATGTACAGTGCCAAAGTGGTTTACTCTCCCCTCCTCTGTGCAGGTCCGTCATTGTGGAAAACTCTGCCAGCAGCACCAATGCCACCGAAATCCTCAAGCCGGTGAAGAAACGAAAGAGGAAGGACTACCAGAGCCCTTCGGAGGAAGAATATGAATCTGAGCAAATGGTAGGAAGAGGGCAGGGAGGGCATGTGTGCGCACGTGCTGATGTCAAGGGTGGGCCATGCACGCTGTGGGTGTGCACAGTTCTCATCGGTGCTATGTCAGCTATATGTCGAAGGGGTAACCTGTTGGCTGTTAATGCCAAAAAGACTTGAATGTGTGGAGCATCAGGGCTTCTAGACACTTGGCTGGCTGTTTGGCATGCCGAGCGCCTCGCATTGGGCAGTGCTCGACATGTCCTGGTTGGGCTGTAGGTATCAGGCACTCTCAACTGCTCCCTTGAGGCTGGGCCACCAAAGTAAGTGTTGAAGTAAGAGAGTATCTGCGTGATGCGTATCCTGAGGAAGGGAGAGTGACTTTGACAAGGCAAGGAAGCTCTGCTTGCCAGCTGTGACCATAGCAGATCCATTCCGGGTGTGACTGCTGCCACTTAGCACCAAAATCCCCCTCGGGCTCCCATCATCAGATCCTCTTGGTTGCCCGTTTCTGGGCCAAGCATCAGTCAAATCATGGACATTGCAGAGGGGCAGTATGGCCCTTGGCACTGGGGCGAGGGTACAACACACAGCATAAACCTCTGTGCAGACCTCCAACATGATGGGTTTCTGTTTTGTCTGCTGTCATGTCTAGGAGGAGAAGCAGGAGGAGAGGAAGAACTCTGCGGGAGACTCTGCCATCAGCAATCCGGAGGCTGATGTGTGGAATGGGAGTCAGCACGGTATGGAGGGCCGGGTGGGTGGTGGGGTGAGCGCTCCCACCATGGCTGTGGGGTTCCACTGCGGTGCTGCGGGGCTGGGCCAGCATTTTGGTGCTCCAGCAGAGTCAAACACCCAGTGCAACGCACTGGTACATGTTCCTGAAGGCCTGTAAGCTCCTCTGCTTGCTTGATCCTGCTCTCTCTGTCTCTTTCCATTTCTCTCCTTTCCTCTCTTTCTCTCCATGGGAAGGGTGCACCCTTACAGATACGGCTGTGTCTTCTTCAGGCATTGAGCCGTACTGTACAGTGCTTTCTGGTCCCTCCCCTTGGGAGCTGAATTTATTACTTGCTTGTGGATACCGTGTTTGCTCCAAGAGGTGCTATCCTGAGCAATAATGTGACTGCGCCACGTCTGGCTTTGCCCCCCCCTTGGATGGTCTTACGGGGAACTTCCCTCACGTAATTGGGAGCTCACGAGTTTGGGTCTGGTGCCGCTGAAGCCAGGTGATTTGGGGTTGTCTTATCTCGTGGGGATCTATTCCTGGACTGTATCAGAGGAGATCTCAAACACAGAGCTGTCGACACAGAGGGAAAGGAGACGAGCTGAGGGATGCAGTGTTTTGTTTGTTTTTTTCCCTGCAGTGCGATGGGGGCAAGGGGGAAGGAGAACTTGGGAAAATACTGAAAATAAACATTTATGGGAAATCTTTTGTCTTTGAATAGTGACAGGTCATACTCAAAGTAATTTTAAAATGAAACTGTTCCAGCTTCATACTCCTCTCCATAGCCAAATGAAGGGACAGTAGCAGGGGCCAGATGTCGTTAACCCCTGATGTTACACTGAGTTAACCACTATTGAAAAAGGAACTCATACTCGCTTGCCAGGTCCTTTTCTCTACAATCTGAGCCCTGAGCATGCAACCTTCCCTGCTGCATACAAGTAAGCAGTCCTGAGCCTTGTTATTTCAGCATTTTATTTTCTCTTATTCTAGAAGTACATCAGCAAACAAAATACACACCTGGATGCTTCAGTGCAGCAGAGTTGATGTATGCTCTATCTCCAGATGTATTTGTCATTCTCCAGAAGTGCAGAGCTTGTACTTACGGATTCCCCAAACATGCCTGCCACTTTTTTCTATGTCCTAAAGTATAATAAAGGTGTTCGTCACTGTTAAGTATTAGCAAAGCATCTAGGTTAGTAACCTTGCTCACTGGAGTTCAGTTTTAATTTCTTCTGCAAGTTCCTATTTTTTCCATCTCCAATTCCCCTAAGCCCAAGGGAGGAAGGAGTTGGTCTGTTTTTCCCCGGCATTTCTGGCCTGCCCGGCCCAAGGCTGTCTGCCATGGCTGACCTGTGCTGTGAATTACTCAGTGCTGGAATAGGCACAGCACTCCTGGAGTCCCTTCAGGCACTACGAAGCAGGGAGAGAAAGTGGCTGGAGAGCAAGAGACTTGCGCTGTGTCCCGTGTGCCTCGGGCAAGGCCTTCGTGGCCTTCCCAAAGGGGTCGAAGGCATGAAGGATCACCTCCCTGCCTATGAAGAGACAATGCTGTCGTCTTTTCGTGAATACCATGAGGGTAAATGCATCTCTAGGGCATTAGGGTGGCCCTGGTGTGCCAAGGGGGGCTCAGATGGTTGTCTCAGAGCAGAGGATAGCAGAGCTGGTGCCTCTGGAGCGGTGGTGGGAGGTGAGCCCACTGCTGGTTTGACTGGCCGGGAGCCCCTTGCAGCTGGGATTGAGTCCTAGACCTCTGGATGGATCCTGCTGGCTGTCCCAAATCCATCCATGCTGTGGCCATTTCGGATGTACTGGCTGGAGGAGGACTGGTTGCAGAGGTGTCCTGATTCTTTGCGCAGGATGGCTTGTCCCTCAGGCTCCTTAGGTGCCTTACTAGAGTGTTGTTCAGCGACAGAGGACATTTGGGTCATGGGGACCTGTGTGAGAGGGGCCTCCTGGCTCTGTCCCCCCTCAGACAGCCGGCCAGGTTTGCTGGAGAAGGGGCTCTGGTAGGATGGTGCGGAGCTCTGCAGGGATGCAGGACTGTGCGTGAGAGCGGGATGCGGCCCCAGTGGGACCCATGCGCTCGCCTGCCCTCCACGCTGCGCCGAGGCAGGCAGGGACGGAGGCTGGAGCGGACCCTCAGCAGCGCCTCTTGTGTGTGCGTTTGTGCTGCGCTCAGGTGCCAGTGAGGAGAAGAAAGAAGGCTGGTCTTGGGCGTCCTACTTGGAGGAGCAGAAAGCTGTCGCTGCCCCTTTAGATCTCTTCCAGGATGTGAGTTGGGATTTTCCTGTCTTTTTCCCTCTTTCATCTTCTCTTTTCTTTCCCTTTTTTTTCCCACCCCTCCTCCTTCTCTTCTCTTCCTTGCTTCCCTATTTTGCGGGACTCTGAGCGATAAGCAAGCTCCCATCTTCAACTGGAGGTGACCAGTCAGCCTCCAGTTTTGATCTGTCCCAAGTCCCGCTCCCCAGCAGGGTGCTGTCCCCCGTCCCAAGCACCCCACATTTGCCCAGGACACCCCTGTGGCTCTGGCAGGGTGGTGGAGCCTTCCTCGAAAGCTTTCCAGCCCTTCCTCAAAGCCAGGTGTGGGCTCTCCTGAGGCCACGTTGCTGCGCTGCACCCCTGCTCCCAGGCATCTGATTGCCAGGGTGCAAGAGGAGCCAGGCCCATGCCCCACTCTCCCCGGCTGCGGCTGTTAGCCCAGGGACACCCTGCCCTGCCAGTAGCAGGAGACGCAAACCCACAAGGAGGTGGAAGAATGTGTTTTTCTACGGGAAAAGGATTAAAATTTGGACGACAACATGTGGCCCACAACCTCCTGTTCCCAGCAGCTCCCATTGCCTGATGGTTGCTCCTTGGGATGGTTCTAGACCCAACTACCTGCATCATTTTTTACATTGTAGTCTAATTTTTGTTTCCAGTACCAAGCAGCTTCCCAGCACAAGAATGGCTTTAAAGTGGGGATGAAGCTGGAGGGGATCGATCCGCAGCACCCATCTATGTACTTTATCCTGACAGTGGCTGAGGTAAGGTGCTGCCGGTTCCCACGTTCCTTGGTCCCTCCTCGCACCGGCGCAGCGGGAGGCTCTGTGGGAGGGGAGGTGCTGCCGGCTGGCCCATGGAGGAGACGGGCTTTGGGCCCTCGCCTGCATGTCACTGCATGAGATGAGCTGGTGCTCCAGCACCTCGGTCAAGCAAACGGGGAGTTTCCTTCCAGTTCGTAGGGGCAGGAGACAGTGCTGGGGAGCAGCTGTCATGCCTCAGCCTAGTTGGTCTCTCCATCACCCTGACACAGTAGGGCCATGGGGGGAAAGACTGTGGTGATGGCAACAGCTTCTTATCTTTGAGCTGATGCCTCTCAGACAGGTCTGATCCCTTGAGAGGGAAGGTATGGAGGTATCCCATTGCTATTCCTTGTGTCCGTGGAGGCCCTCTGTCTGTGGGGCTCTCTGCTCAGCCATGTGGCAGCTGAACCAGCCTCGCAGTGCTCCCCAGGCAGCCAGGGAGATCAGCCATACAACAGTGGCTGCTGTTCTTGCTGCTGGAGAGATTCCACCAAAGCAGCATGGCATTTACCCAAAATCCCTGCGCCAGCATCTCCCCTGGGTGCAGAAAAGGGAATCCTTGCACTCCCAGCAAGGTGCCCCACCGTGGCATCTCACACACCAGCCTGAATCTCCCTTCTTAGGGCTGGCTTGTGGTGGCCTTGCACTTACCTTGTTCCGTGCTGGACACCTTTTGGGACTGGCATGTGCCTACTGATTTGGGCACTGGCCTATGATTGACTCTTGGCTTCCCTAAGTGATATGCTGAGATTATGTGCGGGAGGGGAGGTGCGTGCGGTGCTCAGCCAGGGACAGCAGGAAGTTTCCATGGTCCTTTCCTTTTCCTGCCCTCCCTGCCGGTAGGTGTGTGGTTACCGGATGCGCCTCCACTTTGATGGCTACTCTGAGTGCCATGATTTCTGGCTGAATGCTGACTCCCCTGACATCCACCCCGCTGGCTGGTTTGAGGAGACGGGGCACAAACTCCAGCCCCCGAAAGGTAAGGAGTTAGCGAGTCTCAGTTGGTGGGTCCTGTTGAAGGATGGGGGACAAGTAGTGGGCCCCCGAATGTAGAGCTGGAGATGGGGACAGGGTGGCTCCATGGGGCCCAGGAGGGGATGCTGCTGTGCTGGGGGGGTTCCACAGGACAACCTTTCAGGCACCCATCACACTAAAGATCTCTGCTCGCTCCCATTTTGGGGCAAAGCCCTGTCACCCTGGCTGTCCCAGTGCCAGGCTGGAGCCAGCAGCTGTGCCCCAGGGCCGGTGGGACTGATGCTCTCTGGGGAGGAGCTGAGCTCTGGATTTCCACTCCGCTGCTAATGTTTCCTAGCACTCCTCAAAATCAGCCGTTGGGCCTAAGCCAATGGGCTTTGGGTTTCCCAGGGCCGCTGTAGACCCCATCCACCCTCAGCAGGACATGCCTGGCAGGGTGAGGGCTGGTCAGGGATGGCTGGGCTCAGCCTTATGATCTCCTGGCTGCTCTCTGTGAACTTGCTGGTCTCATTTCTCTTCCTGAGGGGTTGTAGGTTATAAGGAAGAAGAATTCAGCTGGACAAACTACCTGAAGATAACAAAGGCTCAGGCAGCTCCTAAGCACCTCTTCATGGTCCGAAACACTGTGAGTAGCAGCTTCTCCTTCCTGCCAAAGCCTGCAGGTTCAGGTGTGACTTCTTCCCCTCCAGCTGAGCAGAATGCCTCCGCTAGTGCTGGGCTTTTCTCTGTCCACCCCACACTTCTCAAGCCCACAGTGCAGAGGGCCAGGAGAGGGTACTGCTGGCATTGCTTAATAAGATGCAGCACGCTTTGCTGCTGAGGATCTGTAGCTTGGACACTAGTTTGGTGTGCCCAAAATTGGCATCGGTCTGATTCACTGTTTCATCCAGGTTGGTCTCATGAACAGTTAAATCTGTTGCAAAAGTACTGGTGAGGAGAAGTAACCACTACTCTCAACAATTATTTTGCCAAAACCCCTCAGTTAATGTTTCATAAGTATAATTCTTTTGTCTCTGTTTTGTGTCTTCGTTGTTTCTGTCTCTGCCTTTATTTTTCATGTGGCAGCTTGGGTAAGGAAAATGGGAATATAGCAGAGTGCAAAATGCTGATGGTTTCTTTGTCAGCTGCAGAGGAAATTCAACCTACTGATAAACCAGCCTCTCCAAGTTATTTATTGTGTCTAAACCCTCCTGTTCATTGCTGCAACAATCCCACTAGAGTGTGTGATGCAGCATTTTGTACAGATTTTGGATCCAAGAAATAAAGGCAAGGAAGGGCCCCATCCCAGCTCCTCCTGCTAAGCCTAGGGCATTGGTCGCTACTAACACTGGAGGAGAACGACCGCAAACAAGTGTTTTGTGACAAAATCTGAATCAGTGTAAGTTGGAGGCTGTTTGTCTCTTGGAGGTTACTGCTTATAGAAGATCCTGAGGGTCTGAAGATTTCTTTTCCTCTTTCTTTGTGTGGCCAAGCTGAGTTACTTACCCTCTGCCTCTTTTCTGGCATGCACAGCAGGGCACTGCCCTTCTGGGATCGTAAGTGGTCCTGGGCCTGCCTGGAGGCCAGGAAGGGTCTGGTTTTGGGAGGGTTTGGACAGGTGCCTCCTTGCAGCAGGCAAGGGAAGTGGTGAGGAGGGCACTGGGACCGCGGCTCTGAAAGAAACCTGTCCCTCTCTCCTCCCAGCATGAGGCTTCTCCGGGCTTCGAGGTGGGCATGAAGCTCGAAGCTGTGGATCGCATGAACCCTTCCCTGATCTGTGTTGCCACAGTGACTGACGTGGTGGACAATCGCTTTTTGGTGCACTTTGACAACTGGGATGATACTTATGACTACTGGTAAGTGCACAGAGGCTCCTGGGGTGCCAGTGCTGGGGATACACCCCACCATTGCTTCTGCAAGAGTGACAGGGTGCTCAGGAAAGTGTGGGACGATCCCAGCATGCTGCTGCAGACAGGCCACCAGTGGTCCAGTGAGGCAGAGGGTCACCTCCCTGTGCTGGGGGACAAATCTTTACCTGTTCCTTGTCACTTCCTGGGACATTGCCATGGCCCTGTAGTTAATGTGGGGCAAAGACAGGTGTGATTGCATGCTGTGGGCTCGCCCTGAAACCCACTTGGGAGATGGGGCCACCTGCAATGCAGACACTGAAAGCCTGATCTTAAAATGAGCTCCTGTGTCTCTAGGCAGGGGATTGTGGCCGGGGTGCGGAGGTGTCCCTGTTGAGGCTGGTTAAGGCCAATTAAAATGGCCAGTTAGCACAGTCAGGGTCCTGAGAGCAGCTCTGTTTCCTTTGTGGCTGGAGCCCTCTGACCTTCTCTTACTTCTCACCCTGAGGAGCTGTGGGGCTGCAGTGGTTTCTGTTCCTGGCTGCTCCTCACTTGCTGGTGCTGGGCAGCTACCTGCTCTGTCCTGGGGCAGACCTGTGAAGCAGCAGCACCTGAGTGTGCTGTGACCTACTGGGAGCCGTGCCCAGGACGTGAGCCCCCCGATTGCTCAGGTCTCGCTGCTGCGAGCTCTGAAAGGCGCGGCCCATCTCCCTGCTTGCAGCAAAGGGTCGCTGTTCCCTGGGCAGCTCTGCGGCAGGGCTTGCACCTGGGGTGTATTCATGTCCTGCCCCTCTGAGCTGGTGTCCCCCTGCTCTAGCCCTTGCCTTGCCAGGGCCTGTGGTTCCCTGGGTCACTCAGGGACAGGGTGCTGTAGAACACCTCGGCTTCTGCAGGGGCTTTTGCTGGTGGTGCAGGCCTGGTGGGTACTGCTGGGCACCCACAGCCTGCGCTGTTGGGTGGTGATGAGCGGGGTATCTCAGCCCTGTGTAAGAGTTTGGGCATGTTTTCTAGGTGTGACCCCAGCAGTCCATACATCCACCCAGTTGGATGGTGTCAGGAGCACGGCAAACCCCTCACACCTCCTCAAGGTGAGTCAGTGGCCTGGGAGCGCAGCCTTCACTGGCGCATCCCCTTGGGGACAGGCTTCCCAGGGTGGCATGGGGAGCCCGGGGGTGCAAACCCCATGGTCCTTGCTTGTCTGCAGGCCCAGGCAGCTTCCTTCAGCAAGGCCACAGCCAGGGAGGCGGCATGCTCATGCCGAGGCTCCTGCGCACGTGTTCAGGTGCAGCATGGTGATTGTGCCAGGCCAAGTGGAGACACGAGGAGGACCCAAGCTGTCTGTGCAGATGTTTCTGCTTCCTTGTACCCTGGATTTCGTGGTCCATGAGAAAATAGTAGCACTTCTTGATGTCTTTTGGGTTCCCGTGTGCCTGGCACAGAATTGGTTGGTCCTTCAAGGCAGTAGGACATTCTGGGGTACTTGCTGTCTTCCTGCAGGCATGTCTCACCTTCTGCATCTTCCCCCTTCTAGATTATCCTGACCCTGACAACTTCACCTGGGAAAAGTACTTAAAGGAGACTGGAGCATCTGCTGTCCCAGCTTGGGCCTTTAAAGTGGTGAGTGCCACATCATCTGCTCCACTGTGCCTGGGCAGGAATTCGGGTTTTCTCCATTGTCAGGTCTTTGCTTTTATGAAAAGCCAAGTGACGTTCAGTATGCTCCTGCCACAGGCCTGGGGTTTGGATCTACACTCAAGGTTCAGAAGTCAGGGCTATCCTGGGCAAATAGTTCAAAACTGGGAAAAATGGGAAGTATGACCATCCGCTCGGCTGGACAGGAGCCGGGTGATGGGAAATCATTTAGGCTTGCTTGATAGTTGTTGTCTCCAACTGCAGCAACAGCAGCTGTGTCCAGCCAAGTGTGGCTGCAATATAGATCCCCCAAATGTGTCTCTTGGAGACCTTGGGCACAGCTTTCCCATCTTTCTAAAACACAGCTCAGATCCGGGAGGCCTGTCCCCACTCTCTCCTGTTGCCACTGTGAGCGGGGATGGCTCTTACCCAGACAGGCCAGGGCTGGGAGCTGGGCTTGAGGAGTGCACGCTGCTGGGAAAGCTGCTGAGGGGCGCGGGAGCCCGAACCACAGCCCTGCTCCCCGCTGACCTGGGTTCTTCCTGGCCCCAGCGCCCACCCCATGGCTTCCTGGTCAACATGAAGCTGGAGGCAGTGGACAGGAGGACTCCTTCCTTCATCCGAGTGGCCAGTGTGGAGGACGTGGAAGATCACAGGATAAAGGTGGGTGCTGGAGTCTCAATGCTGAGCCTGTGTCCGGGCACTGTGCTGGCTTGCTCCTGCCCTTCCCAACTCACTGCCAGTTGCAGGGGCAAAGTGTGCGGAGGTCTGTGGAAGCACATCATGTGGAGGATAGCAGGTCCCAGTGCCTGGCTCCAGGAGTGGAGGAGAGCCTTGCGCTGCAGTTCAGCTCTACCCTGCTGCTTGCTGTCAGCTTGGAGGGCTCCAGAGCTCCTCAGAGAGGTGCCCTGAGGTTTGAAGGGTGACTTCTCTACTTGTTTCCCCAGATCCATTTTGACGGTTGGAGCCACGTCTATGATTTCTGGATTGACGCAGATCATCCAGACATCCACCCCATAGGCTGGTGCTCAAAAACTGGACACCCACTGCAGCCTCCTCTCAGTAAGTTCTGTGCCTGGCTCAGTCCCTGATACCAGGGCCCAAGCATGCCAGATCCCCACTGTCACCGCCACCTGCCCATGCACAGAAATGGGAGGGTAGGTGCTGGCCAAGGATGGGCAGGGAGGAAGGGCTTTTCCATGGAGTTGTCAGTTGGAAAAGTCCTCCCTGTTTGGTGCAGGCAGGGAGCTGAGAGCCCTGGCTGTGCCTGGGGCTGCAGCTGTGACAGTCTCTCTCCTGTTTTTCCTCATGGTCTAGGGCCAAAGGAACCAGCCTCCTCCGCCCATGGGGGCTGCCCAACCCTGGGCTGCAAGAGCATCCCTCACACCAAGAGCTCCAAGTACAGCTTTCACCACAGGTGAGCTCCCCAGCGCAGCTCAGAGAGGTGCAGCTTCCCTGCTGGCCCATGCCGGCCCTTCCTCCACTCCTCCGCACGTGGCACCCGCACCAGCGACCAGCCCTTCCCTGCACCCACCCCATGCCTGGCTCTTCTCCCTGCTTAGGGGCAGCCCTTGCTCTCTCCAGGCCAGGCCCCAAGGCAGCCCGGAGCCTGCAGCTAGTGTAACTCCTGTGAGCTCCTACTCGGCATCTGTCCTGTGGCACCCAGAGCCCCTGGGGATTGCCCTGCATGCCCATCTGCCTGTGGGGACGTATGGACTACGTAGGGGACCGTGCCTCTAAGATGCTGTTCACTGATACCAGCTTCGAGGATGATATTCCTCCCACCCCTCATGGATGCCTTTGACTGTGAGGTTGTGACCTGGGAAGTCCTGAGAAGGAACAGTGCATCTCCCCCAGCTCAGTCAGTCGCTTGCGTGAGCTTTTGCAGGGGAAGCCAGGCGCAGTGTAGTGCCGACCCCAGCACGGCAGGCTGGCATCAAGAGGAGCGAGTATGGTGGAGCATCTGTGGGGATGGGGGAGGCAGATCTGGCTCCCAAGGGTTTCTCTACTGGTCACACTCATGACACTTGCTTCCTCCTCACTCTGAGGCTAGTCTGGATGCCCGTGAGGGCAAGGAAGGGAAGGTGGAGACTCTGTGAACCCCAGTGACCTGCTTGATCAGCACCGTGGTGATTTGCACAGGGTCGCTGTGACAGCAGTGGAGAAGGTGGGACAGGTCGTTGTACCTGGACGGCCTGGGTGTACCCTTCCTGTGCACCCAGCGCCCTTGCCCCAGGAGTTTGTTCAGCATGTCTTTGCTCTGCTTTCCGTGGCCAGGGCTACGGCTTCCCGTGCTCGGGGATGGAGGGGTGGCCCTGCTGGCTCGCCTGCCCCATGCTGTTCTGAGCCGGGTCCAACACTTGCCTCCCCTCTGTTCTCTAGGAAGTGCCCCACGCCGGGTTGCGACGGGTCAGGACACGTGACTGGGAGATTCACGGCCCATTACTGCCTCTCAGGGTGCCCGCTGGCAGAGAAGAACCAGGGCAGGCTTAAGGCGGACTTGTCCGACACAGAGGCCTCAACTCGCAAGAGGAACCTGATTGGCTTCCCTCAGCGAAAGAAATCTCGGCACCACGGGAGGTAGGGGCAAGCCCGGTGAGCACCGTGCAGCAGTGCAGGGCCCCTGCGCCGTGACTGCCATCCCTGGGAGGGGTGGCCAAGGTGGAGAGGCTCCTTGACCGGGGGGGAGCACGGTTGCTGGCAGCTAGCGTTTGTCCTTCCAGCTCTGTTGGGCACGTCTCTTGGTTTTTCTTCCCACGTTTTGTGTCTTTAGCTGTCAACCCTTTGGGTCAGGGTCCAAGAGGTAATCCTTGCTCCCACTGCCAAGGCATTGCTCTGTGCAGTGTGGAGGAGGGCCCTCGGGCCAGTCCCAACCCAGTTGGAAATCAGTCTTCCTGTCTCTTTAGAGGGCGACCTCCAAAGTACCGGAAGATCCAGCAGGAAGACTTCCAGAGTAAGTGCCGTCCTCTGCTGCGGTGTCATTGCAGGCGCCTGGCTCGAGGAGCTGGGGTGGTGGCTGTTGGAGGCAGGTCTCCCTTGGCTCACTCAGTCAGACCTCACACAGGTCAGCACCAGTGAGGAGCCTGTGGTCGACCACCAAAGGTGACCATCTGACAAAGAATGTCCCTGCCTCTTACCAGAGCTCTGCTAAGTCCTTTGTCATGTCTCTTGGTTTATGTCTGTGAATCTTTGAGTGCTTTAGGGCAGGGAATTAGGATCCTCTCTCTATGGCAGTGCATTTTCCCCAGCGCTTTGTCCTCTTCAGACAGGGAAGCTGTGCCTTCATCCTGTGGCTGCCATACCCCAAAATATCAGTGTGGTTGTGAAGTGCCAAATTATTGCTGCAGTGCAGAAACTGATGCTGGACAGTTTGCTTGGAATTTAGTTCTGATTACTGATGTAAGACGATGACTGACATTTATTCCAGTCAGTATGCATTTTACCATGGGCTGTCCTGCTGCCTACTCCAGCGCTGGAGGTGAATGAAGAGGATCTCTTCTTGGGAGCAGTCCTTGACTCCTTGGATCAGAGAGCAAGGGAGAAGCTTTGTTAAAAACATGAAATGAACTGAATGATATGGGATGGCATTCTGGTGTGAAATTTGACATTGAAATCTAGTTCAATATGGAAAATGAATGATTGAAGGTGGTGAGAACAAGGCAAAGCCAAGCTTGTCTCTAAACTTCTTCCCCCGCCATCCCCAATCCCACCAAACTGAATGTTTGGATGCACTGATATCCTATTAACTCAAGGGACAAGCACTAGCTCTTGACACCTGGACCCGTGAGACCATCTGCTGCCAGCCCTGGGCCCTCCCCTGAACGAGGCCCTCCCCAAGGCTGGTAGGATAGGATGGGATGGGCTGTTCTTGTCCTTCTACCTTGTATCACATCTTGCATTTTTATTTCCAGCTATTTCTTCAGACAATATGCACCAGTCACTCTTCATGTCTGCCCTGTCTGCCCACCCCGACCGCTCCCTGTCGCTCTGCTGGGAGCAGCACTGCAAACTCCTGCCAGGGGTGGCTGGCATCACAGCAGCTACAGTGGCCAAGTGGACCATTGATGAGGTAAGACGGTTTTGAAGGCTGCATGCTGGCTCCTACCCCCTGGCGTGGCTGGGAGCACTCTACCTGGCTGTGCAGCACCATGGTACATGCACCAGGCACAGAGGTGCTTCAGCAGCCACTTCCCCGGGCTAGCGAGAAGGCGGTCCACTGGACACGCTTGTGGGGTTCTGTGTGGACAGCTGCCAGATATGAGCCCGAATGGCAGCTTCTGGGAAGCACATGCAGAATTACCAGGCTCTCGCTTGGCTTGAATGTGACACTAGCCCAGGCAGTCTCTTCATTTAGCATGTTACAGTTTTCCAAAGAAATCAGTTTCATCTTTGCCAAGTTAAAAAATTAAACCATAGACTCTGCAGATAAGAAGTCACTTCCCTCTTTCTCTGAAAAAGAAATCTTTACCTCAGATTCTTCATCGTCACCTTCATTCACTTTCTTGGGCATCTGCGATGGCCCCTCTTAAGGCCTGGGTAGCTGGAATTCTGGCACCGGCCCCAGCAGCCAGCCCTGCCTGATTTCCCCATTACCCTCCTGTGTGCCCCTCTCCTGCCCCTGCCCCTCAGTGGGAATCGTCTTGCTGTGCTGCAGATGGCTTGTTGGAGATGAAGCTGCTGTAGCATTTGCGGCTCTGGGGCTGGAGGAGGCCAGCACCTGTGCCCTGGTCCAAGGGTGATCTCTAGGCATGGGAGGGTGCTGCAACTGCAGCCTTTGCCCTAACAGCCACATGTTACCGTACAGGGCGCAAAATGCCTCTGTGGAAGTGAGGATGTGGGCTCATGGGGGGTCTCCAGCCAGAAACATTGCTTCTGTCTTGACATTTTTCTCCATTATTCCAAGGTCTTTAGCTTTGTTCAGACTCTGACGGGTTGCGAGGACCAAGCCAAGCTCTTCAAGGACGAGGTGAGAAGGGCTGGAGGATGAGTGCAGGTGGCCAAGGACAGCTGTTTGCCAACAGGGCAGGGAGGAATTGGCCAGTGGCCTTCCTGCAACGGATTGCTGCTGAATGCTGAGAGCGTGTCCAGCACCTGGCAGTGATCCCACCCTGCAGCCCTCGGCGCAGCAGCCTCACTGCATTCGAGTGTGCAGCTGTCTGCCTGTGCAGATACAGTGGCAGGAGGGGAGATGCTGACCCCCGAGGAGCTGTGCTGCCCTGTTCTGCTGGCATGGGTGCGGGAGGGCCACTCTGAGGAGTCTGGGATGGGGGAGCGGGAGGAGGATGGTGCTGCAGCCGTAATAGCACCATCACCTCCTGAGGGAAGCTGCTTACGCCTCACCCATTCATCCTTCCCCACCTGCATCCTCTCACCAGCACAGCAGTTTGGTGGCATTGCTGTCTGTCAGCCAGGTTTATCATTTTAGACCCCTCTGTGGACAGACGTGCAGAGAGGCTGGTTTCTGGCATGCACAGTACACCCAGGGCAGGCTGATCCTGGGCACGCTGGGTACAGCAAGTGTCCCAGCCTGTTAGTAAATGGCCCCTGTGCTTTCAGGGTGCCCAGGCACGCAAAGCTGAGCTGAGGGCAGCCTCCACGTGTGCCGGGACCTGGAGCAGGGAACGGACGGACGGGTGTTTGCCCAGAGCAGGTTGCCTTCTGGCTGCGTGCTGTGCCGGTTGCACTCTGGTGCAGAAGCCCAGGCCAGCTGCAGCGTGAGCTCCTGGGGCAGCCCCTGGAAGGGCCTTTCCCTATCTCTGCCCTGTTCCTGGGTGCGCGAGCTCCTGGCTCTGGCTTATCTGGGACAGCACGGGAGTGCTGTGGGTGGACCCTGCTCTACTCCCTGGGATCATCTGTGGCACCTGGCTGAGGGTGAGTGCGACTGTGCATGTCCCCAGGTCGTGCCCGTGCTGGCTGTCCCTAGGAAGTCACAGCCTGGGTTTTCGGTGAGTGCCTTTGTCCATGCTCTCCTCTCCAGATGATCGATGGCGAGGCGTTCCTCTTGCTGACGCAGGCTGACATCGTCAAGATTATGAGTGTCAAGCTGGGCCCGGCACTCAAGATCTACAATGCCATCCTCATGTTCAAGAATGCTGATGACACCTTAAAGTGACTTTTCGTGGCCCAATCGGGACCCTCCCTTAGCACTGGTGCTGCCAAACTGTCTGGTCAGGACAGATTCCCCCCGACCGACCGCAGCTTGTCATGTCCTGCCCATGTCCTCTCGGGTGCCACATCTCCGCTCTCCCACCAGTCCATCTCCCATCCTCTCCCCTCCAGTCCACGCTGCCCTTCTCTTCCAGTGCTGGGTACAGGCTGACCCTGAGCCTCGGGGGCGGCTGCAGGGACGGAGGGTGGACGTGGGACTAGCCTGTCTTAGCGCGACAGCTGCCCCCCGTGTCCTGCTGTGACTGCACCGATCCAGGGGTGTGTGTTGAGAGACAGGGGAGCAGTGCGGAGGGTGTGGCAGCTGGGGGCTGACACCACTACTCAAGTCACCCAGATAAGGGAAGGGACTGACTGCCCGCGTACGTGCTCGCACCCGTTTAACGGCTGGGTTTGGCTTTGCTCAGCAGCTGACAGATTCCCCCCCCCCCCCCCCCCCAATGTGTTCCTCTCGGGGGCCTTGTGCTAACATCATTTCCAAGGGATGCTCTCAAGGAGCTTCTGCTCACTTTGCCTTTTTCTCTGAATTCTTTTGGCTTTCCCTTTTAAGGCCAGATGATGACTTTGCTTTGCCCCTTCACCGCACTGGGAAGCAGTGGCCCACCTCTTGCCCCTTCCAGGGAGCAGTGTGTCCTGGCTGCTGCTCTGCCCACGACCAGCATCTGTGCTTTATTCCTCTTTACTGTAATGCAGCAGCCCCAGGGCCCCACGAGGCCAGGGCTGGATGGGTGCAGAACAAGCTCCATTTCCTCTTGTGCTTCAGGCTGTCTTGGCCACCACGTCTCTGGGAGAAAGGATGCTTGGTTAACTTGTTCCCCTTGCAGCAATTAAAAAAATCCTCTGCCAAGGAGAGTCGGGCCCTCTTTGGTCCACGTATTAGGAGCAAGGCCCTTTCTAGAGTGGAGACAGCTGCCAAGGACAAGAGCATCCATTCTTCCATAGGCAGATCCACAGCTCGCTTCTGAAGGCATTCCGGAATTGGCTGACTCGATCCTGCCAAGCTGCCTTCTCCCCCTTTTTTGCCTTCATGAGGTCCCCAGGTCTTGCTGTCTGAAGAGCAGGATCTTCTGCTGTCCCTGGATTCCTTACCTGCAGAGCTAAAAGAAATTCAGCAGTTAACTGGTTTTTTCTGTCCTTTTAGTAACACAGCACCTTTTCAACAAGGGGGCAGGCACTTTGGGAATGCCCATGGAACACTGTCCCTTGTAATGGAGGAGAGGCCAAGTACGTGAGGACTCCAGCGCCAGGAAAGCCAACATTTCTGGGGGGTCCTGGCAGAGTCCCAGGCAGCTTCTGATAGTCCCTGTGTCCCCTGCTGCTCTCGCCATGGTCTGTCATCCTGTGCACGCCTGCTGTGGGTGCTGTTGGAGCAGTGGTGTGGCAGTGCAGTGCTGGAGGGCGGCCACCTGCCCCGAGGGCTCTCCACAGTCTGCAGTGATGTGATGCAAGTCCTACGTCCACTTTCTTTCCCATTCCCAAGAATGACATATCAGTAGCAAAACAATTTTTTCCCCTTTCCCAGTGCCCAAAGACAGGGATGAAGGGATCTTAGCAAGTGCACCAGCAATGTGTCTTGGAGCAGCGCTGCCTTGGGAGCCGCTGTCACACCTGGGTCAATCTGTTCTAGGCTTCCCATGGAAATGTAGCATTTTGACTCTTTGTTATTGAATATTTGGGGTCACATTTGACCTGCTCTTGAAATGTCTGCTGCTTGCTTTTCACACCGGACTTGCAACTAGTCCATGTATTTGTTTTGTCAATGCTTGGGTTTGATTTAGGCAGCTCTCCCTCTCCTTTCCTCTTTTATTTTCTTCCATCTCTTCAAGCACTGCAATGTGGCCAGCTGTGGAGAGAGGGGGAGTGGGAAGGAACAGCCGTGTCCCTGGGTCCCACAGTCACTCCCCAAGTCACCCCTGATCTGCAGTAAATGATCCTGGAGTTGGTCTCCTCATTTGATGGGGAGTCTCTTTCTGGGCCACTGTGTGCTGGGGGAGAAGAGGAGGAGCCCTGGGACCTTCAGCTGTGAGACTCTCTGTGTGAAGGGTGCGGAGACCTGTGAAGGTGTGGTCTGCGGAGACCTGTGAAGGTGTGGTCTGGAACGGAACGGCTCCCTTGCATGGGACATAGTTAATGAGCTTAAAAGGAACCACCTTATGAAAGCATCCTATTCTCATCTGCTCCATTCCCCCATGCTAAGTCATCCCTCCTGTTGGGGAAGGGACTAAGCGCTGTCCCTGGGTGCTGGGAGAGGAGTTGCTACCCAGGTGTTGGAACCAAAACTAGCGTGAAGGATGGAGAGCCTTGTCTCTCACAGGGCTGCCCTGGAGAGCTGAGGTGGTGGTGAGCTCAGAAGATCCCTGCTGAAGGGGAAGAGGAGCCATGAGCCAAGCCACGGCTGGCTCACAATACTGGGTACAACCAACTCCACCAGCTCTTGCTCTGCTGTTGGCTGCAATCACGCCGTGCTCTGCCTGGGCACCAGCAAAACAGGCAGAGGTGCGTGCTCCAGCCTGTGCCAGCCACGGGCATCAGCAGGAAGCTGTGCTGTGGGATACCGCCTTACCTGGGCTCTTTTGACCTGCCTCTAAGAGAGCAGACGCAAACTGGACAGGGCTGCCGAGGTGCTCCTCCTTGGCTGGGGGGTCTGGCTGCACAGCGGGACCCCAGGTCTCTGCTGGGTCTGAGCTCTGCGCAGGGAGCAGCTGCCAGGAAAACCGGCCCCGCTGGAAGGGTGATGTGAGATGTGAGGGTCTCTGTCGCGCACACTTACCTGCTGTCTTGAGCATCAGTTCGTCAGCCAAGAGGGGCTGGCTCAGCCGTTTGGGTACAAAGCTTCTGGATTCATCTGGCTGAGAGAGTTACAGGGTTTGTTGGTGGTCAAGGGCTATTTACTGTTAGAACTTATAACCTTCTTCTTGTTTCCTTCAAAACCAAACCAAACCCAAAGCATTGTGTGTGTACGTGTGGATGGGTGCTTGTGGAAGTACCACGACGCCATTTCCCCTGCTGTTGGTGTGTCGCTGTTTTAATGTGGTGGTCTCTGTGGCTGTGGAGGCAGCAGGCTTTGGTCCCAGGGTCTCGGGTGATGTGTCCTCCATGAGCAGAAGTTGTCTCTGGTCCCAGCAGGGAGGCCAGGAGAAGGAAGGTTTGCTGCACCCCTGGCCTTGGCAGGTCCTCCATCTCCACAAAGCATTGATTGGGAGTCCCCCCTCAGGGAGCATCAAGAGCAGCTGTGACCAAGGCAGAAGCACCAAAGTTTTTCATCCTTCCCCTGTTGCCTGACCAAACTCCTCACAGGGATGTCCACTGCCGTGTCACTAAGAAGCCAGAGAGGACAAGGGGCTGAGTCTGGCCCACGGGTTCCTCTCTGGGGTCTTTCTGAGAGATGTGACTGCAGCCAAAATGTTTAAGTCAATGAAGAATTTTTCAAGCTTGAGTGGAGGCCCCCAAGCCTGTGCTCCTGTCGTTCCTGCCCCTGCTGCTGCAGATGGTGTTGGCAGCGCTTAGCTGGAGCCATGGGAGATGTCCCACCACATGCTCCAGCCTAGGGCACGGGGTGTCTTCTGGGGCGGCTGGTCCACAGGTGACTCCGGGTGCATGGGAGCAGTTGGAGCCTTTCAGGAAGGTGGAAATGGGCAGCATCGTGACGGTGTGAGGCCAAGGTCTCCGTTTCTGTGAGAGCAGCTAGCCTGAAGCTCAGCGAGGAGGGCGGCCATGCCCGCCTCGCCAGAGCACAGCTGCCTGCCTCTGCCTTCCTCCAGTGATTTCCATGTCGACCGCAAGCACTTTTAGAAAAGAAAGAAACCCCCCAAGTTGTCTAGGAGGGTTGAGGCCCTAGGGCAGCTGCTGCCTGCGGAGGCAAATCTGGGGACGTGAGTGCAATGGGGGGTGCTGGAGAAGAGGAGGGAGCCGTCAGAGGGATGTGACTTGGCCGCTTCTGCTCCTCTCTCCCTCACTCCTTAACCCCTGGGAGGGGGCCCGGCGGTGCAGAGGAGAGGGAAGGACCTAAGGGCTGCAGCCCAGCTCCCTTCCTCCAGTCCACCCCTTCCCTCTGGGGCCCGAGGCTCGCTCGTCCGTGGAGGGAGGAAAGGGGGGCATATTTTGGAAGGAGCGTGATTATGATAACAAAAGCTTTTTTGCACTTTCATTCATTTTGCACTCGTTTTTAATTTCTTTTTTCTGCATTTTTGATATTCACACCTCCTCTTTGTGTTTTCATAACAAAAATACTTTTGTTGTAGCCAGTGAAGCTATTCTGGAACTTTGTGTCCTGAGTATACAGAGGTTTAAAGGTCCTATATATATAAATTTATATCCATATAAAAGTAAATTTATATATATAGATCATGGTGTGATGTGTTTTGTCAGTGTTTTACAATAATAAACGAATGTGAGCAATGGAAGTCTGTGCAGGTGGAGACTGGTTATTGAGCCCTGCTGCCTCCCTCGGGGAAAGGCGCTTGTCCCTGCTGGGGACAGAAGGACACCGGACACATGGACACACCGGGGGGGGGGGCTGCTGTGCCCCCGGGCCCCACCCCAGCCCAGAGCCCGGCCCCCGGCCACGGGGGTCATCCCGGCCACGCGGAGCCCGGCCCGCAGAGTGACTCCCGGAGGCAGCTGGGGGGAGGAAGGGTTTATTTGTCCCGCTGTGAGGTGCGGGAGGAGAATCCGTGTTCCCCGGCTGGGCCCAGTCCCGGGGAGCTCTGTGTGCGGGGAGCGCGCTGGCCCCTCCGGCTCTGGCGGCTGGGGCAGCGTGGCCGTGTCTCCCGCAGAGGCGGAGGGAGCTGCGCCCCGGCCTAGCGGGGCCCCGGCCTGCGCCTGCGGCTGCACGTGGCCTCGGCCATGATCAGCCCCAGCAGGACCAGGACCACGGCCCCCAGGGCCAGGCGCGCCACGTTGACCCAGGTGTAATCTGCGTAACCTGCAGGGGACAGGAAGGGACGGTCACTGCGGGCCCCTGGGAGGAGCCGCCCGGGAGCTCCCAGACCGGAGGAGACCCGTGGGGGCAACAGGGGACCCAAGGGGACGGAAGGGGTACGCATGGGGCTCCCAGGGCAAACGGACACGTGTGGACAAAGGGACGTACTGGGGAGCTCCCGGGCTAAAGAGGGATAGAGGGAGGTTCATAGGGAGCAAAGGGGATAGAGGGAAGTTCATAGGGAGCCCCAAGGGCTCCTGTCGCTCTACCTCCCACATCCCTGCCCCCCGGGACACCCCCTGCCCACGGTCTGACCTGTCACCCCACCCACTGGCACCAAAGACAGGGAGGAGGACGGGAACATGGAGCTGGCCCTCACCTGCCACTGCCAGCCAGATGGTGCCACTGGGCTGTGACGAGACATACAACTGTCCCTGGGGCTGGTAGGTGCAGGCATAGGTGTCCCCTGAGCCTTGCCCCCCAACTGGTAGCCGAGCAACCCTGTGTCTATAGGGTCTATAGCTCGTCTGTAGGGTCTCTGAGGAGTTGGCAAGGCTCAACACATCTGAAGGAAGCTGTAATCCTCTGCTTGGGCCCCTATTACAGCTGCTTTCTTTCCCCACATCTTCTTTTCTAGTTCCCCCAGGATGTGGCAGATACCAGGGAGGATGTGACTGGGGAGACGTCTCACCTCTCACCACCAAATCCAGGGTATTGCTGACAGCAGACCATTTGAACGAAGTATTCCTGGTGAAACACTGGCAGCTGTAGCGGCCCCCATTGCCTTCATACACACGGGAGATGTTGAAATAATCTCGTTCCTTTGAGAGTACGTCAAGGACTTTGACCTGGCCTTCCAGGTACAGGAAGCAGGCAGAAATGGAGTGTGCGATGGTGCAACGGAAAATCACGTGAGCTCCTGCAGCCACCTCATGCCCAGGCAGGACAGAGAGGACAGGTTTGGGGAGATGGAACTCTGTGGGGAGAGGAGAGGGCATGAGAAGGTGTGCAGGGCTTTGACATGTTGCCGGGAGCCACTGGGATCTCCATGACCCCACCAGCTGGCTCAGGCAGAGGTGAAGATGGTCCCCACCTCAGCCAGGGAAGAGGGGAAAAACCCTGCCCATCGTGTGGACGGGGAAGCCAAGTGGCTTCCTGTATCCCGGTCTGCCCATGTGGCGTCTGACCCCACGTGAAGGGGTGACAGCACATCCCTCACCTTGCACCATGACTTCCACGGTTTCACTGCGAGCCAGCACAATGCCTCCATCCAGGTAATGGCAGCTGTAGGCACCTCTGTCCTTTTGGGTGACATTAGAGATGGAGAACTCAGCCCTGCTGCCACGCAGCTCCAGGGTACGCAGCTGGCGGCCATCCTTGTACAGCACAAAGTTCCCACGGTCACGCTGGCAACTGCAGCAGATGGTGGTGGAGCCTCCCGGTGGGATCACCCCAGGTGGCTTCAGGAAGATGGAGATTGAGGGGGCACCTGCACAGGGAGAGAGATGCTGCCAGACAGACAGGGAGTCCCCAGCGCCCGGCTGCCCTGCCGTGAGCCTGGAGCTGGCTCCAGGCCCCATCTCCACACAAGGGCGAGGTTTGTTCTGTGGGGCTGGGGAGGAGCCCTGGGAGATGGGTGGGGGCCCAGAGATGTGTCCAAACTCCCCATCTACCTCCTTATGATACTCACTTGGTGTAGCCTTGCTCTGTGCCACCAGCCAAGCACCTGCAAGAGAAACAGCTGTGTAACATCTCTGCAGAAGCTCTGGATGCCTCATGTCCCTCTCTGGGAAACCACACAGCTTCTGGCACTCACCGAAGGCTAGCACATAGGTCACGGGCAGCACCATGTCCCTCTTGGCTCCCTCCGTCCTCGGCTCAAGCAGGGCTTCTTCAGAGGAAGGTGTTGGCCAGAGGCACTAAGCAGCTGGGTGGTTTCCTGTGGGTCCTGATACGCCCTCGTTGCCACAAGCCACTTTCTGTCCCACGGCTTAGGTTTCCAATTGCAGGGCTGGGATGGTTGAACTGGAACCAGAATGTCCCAGTCACCTGCCCAGGGCTGGCATCCGTGACGACTTGGTCTTAGGATCCTGTGCACCTTAAGAGAGAAGCTATCGGGTCTGTTAGTTTCTCTTTCTTGTGTCTGGTCACTTGATGGGGAAATGGCTTCCTCTCAGCCCTTGCGAAATAGGGTGATGTTCTGCAACCAGGGTGGGGAGGAGACAGCTGGACTCTTTCTGAACCTTGGTGAGAAAGCTCCAACAAGCGGTGTCATAAAATAGCTGGTTTAATAAGACAGAATAAAAAGGGGGCTATAGATAGCGAGTAAATCTTACATCCCTTCGGAGGCAGGGCACCCCACTTTCCTGCAGCATTGATGGACCCCGGATAGATTTTCCCCCGGCATGCTGCGCAAATCCCATCTGTGGAGATGTGCCCAGCATCTGAAAGGGTGTAAGATTTACTTGTGATCTATGTTCCTCTTTTTTATTCTATGCCATTAAAACAGGTATTTTATTACTCCATTTGTTGTCAGGCCTTTCTCACCGAGGTCCAGGAAGACCTCTGCACCATGTCATGCCCCCTGGTCATGCCCAGAAACCCTGCGTGGTGCCCCCCGCTGCAGCGCAGACCAGGTGGAGGAGGAAAGGACACTGGGTCCCGCCGTAGCCTACGTCAAGGCTGTGGTCTTCCCCACAGCTTCGGGGCGGGTTTGGTGGCTCCACAGAGTGGAATAGGAAGGGAGTAACTTGGCTTCCCTTTTGGCCTCCTCAGGGGCTGTTTCGTCCCACCTGGCTTATAGTGTCTTTCCTTGGAGGAGGGACAGCAATATCTCCTACCTGTAGGTCTGGATCCACCCCACAGGGTTGGCCCTATTTCTCATCCATCCAGGCCTCCCCAGTCCTATGCTGGAGCAACAGCAAGGTCCTTACTCCCAATAACTGCTCACTTCCACCACACCTGGAGCTTGGCCTCCAGCCTCCTCAGCTGCCGTCTAGTGTGGGTTGGCCAGTGGTGTAGACAGAGCTCCCTTTCCCTTTGGCAATAACGAAGGGTTAATTAAACAGGGGCAGGTGCTTGCACCTTTGGGTGATGTGGGAGCGAGGAGAGCAGGGAAAGGATGGGTTGTGGGACTGCAGCTGTGCAGGACAGGTGGCAGCCTGCCCAGGGATCCCACACTGCTGCAGGCTGCAGCCTCTGGAGCTCCCTGCCCTCCTGCAAGCTGCAGGCAGGCGCGTCCTGCCCCCCTCTGTGCACAATCTCTGCCACAACTGGCCCCAGCAGGAACAAAACCGCAGGGCTCAGGGCTGGGCAGATGGTGTTTATACGGCTGTAATCTAGGGGGAAAAGGCAAAGCGGCCACTGGACTCCTCCAGGGCTCTCGGCTGTGGTCCCCCCTAGACCCTCTCTGCCCTTCTCTTTCTTCCCCCTTCAGCCCTTTTGGTCTCCCTTGGAGATATCGTGGGGTAGGAGAAGTTTTGCAGCAAGGTGCCCTGTGGCCTTCTGCTTTTCTGGGGCACCTCTATGGGTCCCATCTCCCGTCCAACCCCCTTTGCGTCTCCCAGGCTCGACCAATTCTTGGCATCTCCTTGGACAGCCTCCCTTCAGGCCCATTCATCTCAACAGCCTCCACTGTCCACGCCAGACTGAGGGACACCAAACTGCTCTGGCCTCACCAGTGCCCAGCAGAGAACAACCCCCTGGCTCACCCGCTGGCTCTGCCCTGGCTGACGCAGTCCAGGACAGAGCCGGTGGCATTGCCCCGGGGCCCATCCATGGGCATGTTGGACTCCTGGGGCCCCCCTGCAGAGCCTTCTCTCACATCCTCCAGCTGGAGACCTACCTCTGGGTGCAAGTCCAGGGCGTGGGACCATGGGAAGAGCTTTGCCCTCTGTCACCACTGTTAGGGGTTGCTGCATCCAGCAGCCTGAGAGAGACGAGGCTGCCACAGCTCCATGCCCCCAGGTCCAACCAGTTGCGGAGCCGGTGGCGTATTTCCAGCAGGCAGACGCGCAGGCACGCCTATACAACACATGCATGCACACATGCATACAGCCAGCCGCACAGAGCAGTACAGGCACACAGAGCACTCACACTAACAAACAGCACCAACAGCCTCATCCTGCTCTGGCTGATCAGGATGTACCCCTTATTGTACCCCTTGAGGCGAATTTGAGCTTAAATCTAAAAAGCTTTAATGAACAATGCATCGGGCAGAGTCCTACCACCATAAGCGGTTCTACAAGGAGTCTGAAAAGATGTGGCACGAGCCAATTCCTTACATACACTTGCACCAGCACCAATCCTGTGAGCGCAGGTTCATCCCCCAGCGCCAGCTCTACGGGCCAAAGGTGGCCCCTCAGCAGTTGCATTGCACAGTGGCTACACGACAAGGCTGCTGCACTTCTTACCTCATCAGCAAGGGAAATTTCACTCCCTGACAGGAGTCAATGTCCCTGGCATTCCTGCTCCCAGCCAGTTTAACCCTTTCTGCAGTTGGGCATCCTCACCTTCCATGCCTGATCATTCCTTGGTCACAAAGTACCATTGCTGAGCAGTTACACCCTCACCTGCCGTGGTTCATCTATGCTCCGTGTGCCTGCAGGTGAGCTTTTTGTCACATAACGTAACAATCGCCAGTTCTAGGGGCCATTGGACTGCAGTGGGGCAGCTGGCTCCATCCTTCTGGTGCAGCAGCAGGCATGTGGCCCACTGTCCACCTGGCTGGCCGGTGGGTCCTGGCCCTGCTGGGGGGCCCCATCTCCATCCCTGCAGAGGAGGAACATCACATCCCAGCACTGGCACGTGTAGCGCATGCTCATGGCTGTCCCCAGTCCCACCACAGCTCTGAGGATCATGGGGATGAAGAGCTTGGGAGAGTGTGAATCTGCATGGAGAGGGAGTGAAGCCGTGAAGCACTGCCCTGCACACCGTTGTGGTCAGGAGCAAGGTGACACAAGGAAGCAGGCGAGGAGGTTCCCTGAAGAGGTTTCCCACTGCATCCCCTGAAATTTGTCCTACACTCGCCCCAAGGCAGTGTGTCCTACAGTGTCCTGGTTTCGGCTGGGACAGAGATAATTTTCTTCCTAGCAGCTGGTAGAGTGCTGCGGTTGGGCTTCTAGTAGGAGAATAATATTGGTAACACGCTGATGGTTTAGTTGTTGCTAAGTAATGTTCACACTGGTCAAGGACTTTTCAGCTTCTGCCAGCGAGAAGCTGGGAGGGGGCACAGCCGGGACAGCTGACCCAAGCTGGTCAAAGGGCTATTCCATACCATAGGGCGTCATGCGCAGTATAGAAACTGGGGGGAGTTGGCCGGGGGGCAGCGATGGGGACTGGCTGGGCATTGGTCGGCGGGTGGTGAGCAGTTGCATTGTGCATCACTTGTTTTGTACATTCTTTTATCATTATTATTATTATTATTTTCTTTTCCTTTGCTGTCCTATTAAACTGACTTTATCTCAACCCACGGGGTTTGGGTTTTTTTCCCCAATTCTCTCCCCCATCCCACCGGGGGTGGGGGAAGGTGAGTGAGTGGCTGTGTGGTGCTTGGTTGCCAACTGGGGTTAAACCGTGACTTACAGGTGTTCTTATCTTCACATGTTCCAAGTGGTCTCCATGTCTTTGTGGTCTTCATACAGTCTGTGTGGTCTGTAGTCCGTGTAGTCTCAATGTGGTGTCCTCGAGGTTCTCATGCAGTCTATGCAGTCTGTGATTTCCTGTGGTCTCCACATGGCCTGTAAAAGTCCACGTAGCCTAAATTGGTCTCATGTGATCCGTACAGTGCAAGTAATCTCCATACGGTCCCCATGATCCATTTGATACAGCCCCTTCATCCAGGACAGTTCAGATGATTCTGAAGCCAGTCATAGGCAGGAGACCAGACACTACCCCCCTGGGGTCCCTGTCCCTCCCAGCCTTGTCCTTAGTGCTGATGTCCCCCTGTAACCTCTCCCCAAGGAATCTGTGGACACTCACTGGTGTGCTGCCCTGCCTGAAGAGCCAGCACCCTGTAGTGAGATAGTAAGAGACAGGCAGACGGGTGGATGGATGGATGGATGGATGGATGGATGGATGGATGGATGGATGGAAGAGGATCTGTGAGGCCCTGCTCTGAGACAGGTGCCTTCCACAAATGCACATCCTGGTCCCACATCTTCCTGGATGCATGGCCAGCTCCCATGTGTTGCCCCTGGATACGTCTTGGTCCCTCCCCACCCTTGACACACGTATTGTCCCACATTCCCCACCTGGACCCGTGTCCTGGTCGTACCTCACCCCAGAAACCCCTATGGATGGCCATAGGTCCAGCTTTGTGCCCAGTTGAGTCCACAACATGGATCCTTGCTGGCCCCATACCTCACCAGGCGCTCTGTCCCTGACCACGCCTGGGCTCAGGGACTCTGCAGGACAGGGACAGCCCACGTCCTTTGTTCCCCAGTGCCTGTATCCCTGGAGATGCCTTTGTCAGTGCCCTTCAGGTCTTCGTATCCTCCCATTCCCTCTGTCCCCACACAGTTCTTGTGACTGGGGGATGTCCTCGGCTGCCTGTCCATGGGGACATGCCGCATGGGATCTACCAGGTCCACCAGGCAGGGACATCCCTCTAAGAGGTGACCTTTTTGAAGGAGTCAGGTGGGCTCATGGTCACCCAGCGTCTCCTTTTGACCAGGGGCACAGGGAGTTGCAAGAGACCTGCTAAGCCTTCCCTCTCATCAGTCCCACCACAGCCCTTCAACCCATGGCCATGTCCCCATGTCCCCACCACCGCACAGCAATGCCATCCCACAGACATGTCCCAGAGTCCCCCCCCTACCCCATAGCTATGTCCCACAGGTACCCATCACCCCATATACATGCTCCACATCCTCCCTACCCCATTTCTATGTCTCCATGTTCTCCCCATGCCACTGCCATGTCCTCCATGCCCCCACCATACAGCCACATCCCAGTGTCTCCCTGACCCATAGCAACTCCACCCCACAGCTATGTCTCCATGTCACCACATGCCATAGTGATGTGCCCCTGCTCACAGCAATCCCGCCCCATACCTACGTCCCATGTAACTCCATCACCCCATAGCTGTCTATCCATGGCTCCCACCCCATTGCCATGGCCCCACGGCTACCTGCCCCAAAGCCATATCCCCATGGCCCTTGCCCAAATGCCATACCCCAATGGACCCCATCCCACTGCCATGGTCTTGCGGGCCCTGACCCATAGCCATATCCCTATGGCCCCTGCCCCACAGCCACAGCCCCAAGGCCCTTGTCCCATGGCCATGGCTCCATAGCCCCAGCCCCATAGCCATGGTCCCATCGTACTCTGCCCCACAGCCATATTCCCATGTATCTCTGACTCACTGCCATACCCCAGTGGCCCCATCCCTATAGCCATAGCCCCATGCCCCCCCTGCCCCATTGCCATGGTCCCCAACCCATAGCCATACCCACATGGCCCCCCCCATGCCATAGCCATACTCCTGTCGCCTAGCACCCCCCATAGCCACATCCCCATTGCTATGGCCATGGCCTGGTGGTCCTTGCCCCATAGCCACATCCCCATTGCTATGGCCTGGTGGTCCTTGCCCCATAGCCACGTCCCCATTGCTATGGCCATGGCCTGGTGGTCCTTGCCCCATAGCCACGTCCCCATTGCTATGGCCTGGTGGTCCTTGCCCCATAGCCACATCCCCATTGCTATGGCCATGGCATGGTGGTCCTTGCCCCATAGCCACGTCCCCATTGCTATGGCCATGGCCTGGTGGTCCTTGCCCCATAGCCACATCCCCATTGCTATGGCCATGGCCTGGTGGTCCTTGCCCCATAGCCACGTCCCCATTGCTATGGCCATGGCCTGGTGGTCCTTGCCCCATAGCCACATCCCCATTGCTATGGCCATGGCCTGGTGGTCCTTGCCCCATAGCCACATCCCCATTGCTATGGCCATGGCCTGGTGGTCCTTGCCCTATAGCCAGGTCCCCATTGCTATGGCCTGGTGGTCCTTGCCCCATAGCCACATCCCCATTGCTATGGCCATGGCCTGGTGGTCCTTGCCCCATAGCCACATCCCCATTGCTATGGCCATGGCCTGGTGGTCCTTGCCCCATAGCCACATCCCCATTGCTATGGCCTGGTGGTCCTTGCCCCCTAGCCACATCCCCATTGCTATGGCCATGGCCTGGTGGTCCTTGCCCCATAGCCACATCCCCATTGCTATGGCCATGGCCTGGTGGTCCTTGCCCCATAGCCACATCCCCATTGCTATGGCCATGGCCTGGTGGTTCTTGCCCCATAGCCACATCCCCATTGCTATGGCCATGGCCTGGTGGTCCTTGCCCCATAGCCACGTCCCCATTGCTATGGCCTGGTGGTCCTTGCCCCATAGCCACATGCCCATTGCTATGGCCATGGCCTGGTGGTCCTTGCCCCATAGCCACGTCCCCATTGCTATGGCCTGGTGGTCCTTGCCCCATAGCCACATCCCCATTGCTATGGCCATGGCCTGGTGGTCCTTGCCCCATAGCCACGTCCCCATTGCTATGGCCATGGCCTGGTGGTCCTTGCCCCATAGCCACATCCCCATTGCTATGGCCATGGCCTGGTGGTCCTTGCCCCATAGCCACGTCCCCATTGCTATGGCCATGGCCTGGTGGTCCTTGCCCCATAGCCACATCCCCATTGCTATGGCCATGGCCTGGTGGTCCTTGCCCCATAGCCACATCCCCATTGCTATGGCCATGGCCTGGTGGTCCTTGCCCCCTAGCCACATCCCCATTGCTATGGCCATGGCCTGGTGGTCCTTGCCCCATAGCCACGTCCCCATGTATCCCCGTACCACTGCCAAACCCCCACGGCCCCATAGCCGTATCCCCAAGTCCCTGCCCCACAGCCACAGCCTCAGCCCCCCCCCCCCCGATCCATCGCTGTACCCGCCTGGCCTCCGCCTCCCGCCCCCCGCCCCCCGCCCCCGCTGCCGGTTTTGGGTCGAGGCAGAGCGGGAGGCGGGTGCGGCGGGGAAACGAAACCGGCGGCGGCGGGCGGGGCCGGGGCCCCGGGCTGGAGGGACCCGCGCGTTCCCCTGCAGCGGCCGTCATGGCCCTGAGGCAGCCGGACGCGTGAGCGGGGCTGGGGGGCACGGGGGCGTTCCGGGGGCGGCTGGAGGGTTCCGGCGCTCGCTGGGGGCTGCTGGTGGGACTGGGGGCGCCGGGGTTAGCGGGGAGACCGGACGGGTTACCGAGGGAGTGGGGATTATGGAGGGCTCCGGGCTTGCGGGGGACACGGGGATGTTTCAGGGTTGCTGGAGGATCCCCGGAAGAGATGGGGGCCTGGGGAGGTGGGGGCGTCTTGGAGGCGGCTGTTTCGGTGGGTCCCGGGAGGAGACGGGGCCCTTGACCCCCCCAAAGAGGGGGACATCCTGGGGGATCCGAGGAGGACATGGGGGTCCTGGTTACCCATGGAGGCCAGCACCCCCCACCGCCGCCCCTTCTCTCTGGTTTGCAGGGAGGCTTTCTGCCAGCGGGCACCCATCTTCCTTGACTACCTGCACAGCATCCTGCAGAAGTACCCCGACGGGGGGCAGATCCTCAAGGTGAGACCCCCAGGGAACCCAGCCATCCGGGCTCTCCGGCCCAGCTGGGCAGACAGAGCGTGGGCAGCTGTGGGGGGTGACGGTCCTTGCCCAGCACCAGCCCCTGGTCCTTGCTGGCCAGCTGGGAGAGCGGGTCGGTGCTTTTCTCTGGGGGCGGGGGGGTCCAGGTGTCCAGGCACTGATCCCTGAACCCAGGAGCTGGTGCAGAATGCGGACGACGCCGGCGCTAACGAAGTTGTGTTTGTGTCTGACGAGCGGCAGTTCGATGTCACCGTCGGGGGGCTGGAGGGCACCCAGGGTGAGAGGCACTATGGGCGCTAGGAGAGTCTGGATGAGGGGCAGGGTGGCACTGGCAGGTACTGGGAGGGATTGGGGGATACTGGTGAAGAATTGAAGAGGCATCAGAGTGGACTGGGAGAACTGGAACCAATGAGGTGTTCTGGGATGTCACTGAGGGTACTGGGAGGACTCAGTGGTACTGGGGGCACTGGGGAGGATTTTTGTGGGACTGGAGGGGGGACTGAGTTTGTGGGGACACTTGAGTGTGGGTTGCAATCCCCCCTACATGTCCCAAGTCTCCCCTCACCCATGATCCTGACCCCCCAGGCCCAGCCCTCCTGGCCTACAATGACGCCCTGATGTCCCCCCGGGACTGGACAGGGCTCCTGCGCCCAGGGGTGTCACACAAGCGGAAGGACCCCAGCACTGTGGGGCGCTTCGGCCTGGGCTTCACCTCTGTCTACCACCTCACGGGTGAGCGGCACTGCGGGCCTCAACTGGAATTGAACTGGGGACATGGGTTGTACTGGAGGCACTGAACTATGGGTGCTGGGGAGTTCTGGGGGGCACTGAGGGGGTGCAAAGTAGAGGGCTGTGTCTCAAGTGAGGAAACTTGGAGCGCCAGGAGGCGGTGGGGAGGCTGGGTGGCAATGGAGGGCAGGGCTGCAGGGGCAAACTGGAGAAGGACTGATGAATTGGAATTAAGCTTGGGATCACGGGATGCACTGGGGGGTTGAACTTGAAGGCACTGGGTGGGCACTTGGGGCATGGATAGGTTGGGACAATCTGGGGAGGCAGTGGTGTCCATGCCATCCCGGTGGCCTAATGGTTCGCATGTCCCCAGATCTGCCAGGTGTACTGAGCCCGCCATCCTTGGGGGTGCTGGACCCCGAATGCCAGGTGCTGCCAGGTGCCGGTGCCCGCTGGGACGTCTCTGCAGCCCAGGACCTTCCTGGCCTTTTCGAGCCCTTCTGGGCTGGGCTGGAAGCTGTGGGACAGCACCGTGGCTCTGCCCAGGGCACCCTCTTCCGCTTCCCCCTCCGCCAGCAGCCCTCGGGAATCGCTACAGGGGTCTCGAATCCTGAGCGTCTCCGTAGCCTTCTCCAGACCTTCCTCACTGAGGCCCCTCTTGCCCTTCTCTTCCTCCGCCATGTCCGCCGCGTGGCCCTGTACCGCGTGGCCCCTGATGGGGTCCAGACCCTCATGGGGACCCTTGTGGCATCCTCTCAGCCTCTCCCTGTCCCAGGGCCATCAGGGGATGAGGGGCTGAGCCTGGCATGGTGCCTGGTGGCCCTGCACGGGGATGGGGTGGGGGAAGGGACTGAATGGCTGGTGGCCACGGGCAGGGCCACGGAGGGGCCAGCAGTGGCGCTAGGCGCAGGGCTGGGGTGCTGCCCCGAGCTGAGCCTGGCACACCCCCTCCGTGGGCCCTGCCGAGGGCGGCTGTGCTGCTTCCTACCCCTGCCAGCCACAGACGAGACGGCCACAGGGCTGCCCGTCCACGCCAGCGCCCCCTTTGCCCTCTCCGACGACCGCCGCCACCTCCGCTGGCCCGAGGAGGGTGATGAGGGTGAGGAAGATGCCCGCTGGAACGTCCTGCTGCTCCTTGGCCTCCTGCCGCGGGTCTACAGCCACATGGCTGCCGTGGCCACAGCTCTGCCTGGCGCAGACGCCTACAGCATCTGGCCAGACCCCGAGCGCATGCCAAGCTGTGGCCGCATCCGCAGTTTGGTGACCCACGTCTGCCGGGAGCTGGCAGCTGCCCGCACCCTGGTGCCAGCCACGGAGGGGGCTGCAGGGCGGCTGCGGGCCTCTGAGGCTGTGCTGCTGCCAGAGGCCACAGGAGACATGGCCGCACGGCGGGTGGTGCAGGCCTTGCTGGTGGCAGCCGGGGAGCCAGTGGCTGAGGTCCCAGCCCATGTCCGGAGGGCTCTGGCTTTGGGGATGGCGGAGGGTGTGCGGGAGGCCACGGCGGGCCATGTGCGGGAGGTGCTGCGGCACCATGGGGCCATAGGCCTCCCGGCCGCCGACCGGCTCTCCCTGCTGCACTACGTGGCCGGGGATGGGTGCCATGCTGAGCTGCAGGGTCTGCCTCTCCTGCCTTGCGCTGATGGGACCTTCGTGGCCTTTGGGACTGCGTCAGCCGTTGTCTACGTGGACACATCTGACTGCCCCAGGTGAGCCCATGGCCCCAGGCAGCCCCATTCCCTGCGGGAGTGGGCAGGTGAGCTGGTTGCCCAGGGTGCAGCTCCCATTCTTGAGCTGAAAGGGGGGGCCAGGGTTGAACCTGGACATTTGGGCTCCCCTCCCCCAGTCTCCCCAAGTGGGAGCTGGCCCGGTGTCCAGGAAGCTGCCTGCCCCCCGCTACCCCTCTAGTCCCCCAGCACCTCCATTTGTCCCCACAGGGAGCTCCTGCCTGGCCTGGCCGGGTCCTTCCTGCCCCCGGACCTGGAGCCAGCCTTGGACAGCCTCCTGCGAGACATTGCCAAGTTGGGTAAGAGACGAGGGGTCCCTGGGCCACCTTTGGGTCCCCTGATCTCCCTCTAAACTCCAACGTCCCTAGGCACCCTTGTACACCCTTGGGCTCCTCTGCAGCCCCAATGTCCCCCTGTACCATGCTGATACCCCCTGTACACACCTGGGGTCCCTGATCCCTGTCTGAGGCCATTCTCTGGGCTTCCCCCATCCATTCAACAGCACTGTAGATCCCAAGTCTCACTGTCTCTCTCCGGTTTGGGGTATGTTATCTGAGCCCGGGGCCACTTCTCCTATCCTGCATCTCCCTGTGTCTCTGGGGACTCCCCTGTCCTGGCTGTTTTTCCCACATTCCCCCATCCCTTCTGTGCTCCCTCGGATCCTGGGTCTCCCTGTGTTCCCCATCTGAGGACTTCTGTGCCCCCCAATACTGGTCCCCCTGACACCTCTTTCCCTCTCAGATCTCCTCTATCCCCACCAATCTGGGGTTCCCCTGTTCCTTCTATTCAGGGTATCCACTGTTCCTCCAAAGTCCAGGTCCTCCCATCCCCAGTATGGGGACCCCCCATCCCCTGCAGGTCTCAGATTCTTTCCCCCACATCCTGGGTCCCCCTGCCAGGTCCCACGTACTCCTCGTTCAGCCTCTGCCTCCCGCACACAGGTCTCTTCCCCAACCTGGTTCTGCTGGACCCAGCTGTGACTGTCCAGACCCTACGCTTGGCTCTGCCCCCCACCTGGACGTCCCACTCTTCAACCACAGTGACCTGGTGCCCAGCCCAAGGCCCCCCCCAGCCCCCAACCTCCTGGTTCCCAGCCCTGTGGCAATTCCTGGCCCACCACGTGGAAGACCTGGGCCCTCTGGAGGGGCTCCCTCTCATCCCCCTGTCCCCACTGGGTGCCCCAAGCATCCGTCTGGCTCCACTGATACCCCAGTCCAGTCTTATCTTCCAGGCATGGGAGGACCAGTGCCTGCCACCTGCTGTGGCCTCTGTCCTGGAGGTCCTGGGTTGCCCAGTGGTGCCGCCGGGCGCGTGGCACCGCTCTCTGTCCCGCTATGTCCTGCCTCCATGCCCCCTCAATGCCCTGAGGGCCCTGGGCAGGCGGGGGACTGCAATTGTGGCCTCCCACCTGGCCTCACTGCCTGCTGCAGATGTGGTCACCCTCCGGCTCTACCTGGCAGACATCCCATCCCTCACAAAGCAGGACAGGGCCACACTGGCTGCTCTGCCCCTCTTCATCCCACTGCCCTGCTTGGCCACCCCAAAGCCCACGGAGCTGGTACCGGCTGGTGCCACCCCAGCACTGGAGCCAGAGCTGGAGCTGCCCAGAGATGTGGTGCTGCCGGAGGCCGTGTTGCAGTGCCGGGATGAAGTTGACCGGCGGCTCCTGGGGAGGCTTGAGAGGTCCCTCATCAGTGCAGCCCACGTAGCGCTGGAGGCCGTCAGAGCTGTGGACCGGGGCGCCTACGCAGGGCGGGCGGCCGAGACACAGGCTCTGCTGCTTTGGGTGCTGCAGCACGGAGACATCCTCTTTGCACAGAGCCCCTCGCTCCAGCAGGCCTGCAGCAGGCTGGCCTTCCTGGAGACCCCCAACGGCCCTGCATGCCCGCGAGACCTCTACGACCCCTGCGAGAGCACCTTGCAGGCACTGCTGGGCCCTGAGCGCTTTCCTCCTGCCGCCTTCCGCAGTCCGCCTGTTCTCCGTGCCTTGAGAGCCCTGGGCTTGCGGCATGGTGAGGGGTGCCTGGTGCCTTCAGACATCCTAGAGGCTGCAGCAAGGGTGAGTCAGGGTGACGCAGCAGCTCTGGACAGGGCTCAGGCACTGATGAAGGTCTGCAACTGCCCCAACGTACTGGCTGGCTTCAGCGCTGCAAAGTTAAGGCAGCTCGAAGCCCTGCCATGGGTGCCTCGTTCCAAGTGCACTGGAAAGCCTGGGCAGCCCTTCCTGTCCCCCAGGGAGCTGCGGTCCACCCAGTACCAGCCCCTGGTGGGGCTTGCCATGCACCTGACTGACGCCTTTGTGCCAGAGGCAGAGAAGATCCTGGGGCTGAGCCAAACCCCACCGCCAGAGAGAGTGTGGGAGCAGCTGAGACAGCTGGCAGCGTGCAGGGACATGGGTGAGGTAGGTCCCGCACTCCGGCCTGTCTACCAGCACATGCAGGAAAACTTGAAGACCTTTGGGGCTGCCCCAGACGACGCTGTGGTGTGGACCGGGGCTGGGTTTGTCCTGCCACGTGATGCCGTGCTGGGCTATCCTGAGGAGCTGGAGCTGGGGATGCTGGTGCCCAGGGTGCCCCCTGACTTCCTGCCCTACAGCTGCCTCTTCAGGGCTTGGGGGGTGGAGGCAAGGGTGAGTGAGGAGAGGGCGATTGCAGCCCTGCGCTGCCTGGGGCAGGACATAGACACACGCAGCTCCAGAGCTGGCACTGCAGCAGAGTTGGAGGTGGCTGTAGCTGTCCTGGAGTGGCTTAAGAGCCGGGGTCACCAGGGCGAGGGCACGGTGCCGGTTCCTGTGAGGATTCTGGATGGCTCGGGCTTTGCCCTCCGCCCAGCTGCCTCTACTGTGTACCTGGACATGGAGCTGGAGGCAGAGGAGGACGTTCAGGAGGTGGTGCATGAGGCAGTGCCATCCAGCACAGCCATATTCCTTGGCACGGAGCTGCTCAGTACACGGGTGCTGGGGCCGGAGCCGTTCACGGTCTGTGGCCCCTCGGAGCCCATCACCTTACGGCTTCGCAACATCCTCCGGGAGTACGGCGAGGAGGGCGACCTCTTCACAGAGATCGTTCAGAATGCAGAGGATGCTGGAGCTACTGTGTGCCGCTTCCTCCTGGACCTCCGACACTGCAGAAAGGCCACCTCTGGGCTGCTAGACCCCGGCATGGCTACCTGCCATGGCCCAGCCCTCTGGGCCTACAACAATGCCCTGTTCATGGAGGATGACTTCCGTAACATCACACGGGTTGGGGCTGCTACGAAGGAGGGCCAGGCAGGCCAGATCGGGCGCTTTGGGCTGGGCTTCAGCTCTGTCTACCGTGTCACAGACGTGCCGGCAGTGCTGAGTGGGGAGACACTGCTCATCTTTGATCCCAATGGCACCCACCTGGGCAAGCACATCCCCAGGGCTGGCTGCCCTGGCATCCGCCTGGACTTCTCCAGCCGACCACGCATCCTCCGTGCCTTTGCTGAGCAGTTCTCGCCCTACCATGGTGTCTTTGGGTGCCGCCTGCCTGAGCCAGGACCCTTTCCAGGGAGCCTTTTCCGCCTGCCTTTTCGCACTGAAGAGGAAGCTGAGACATCACAGATTTGCTCAGAGGCCTTTGGTACAGAGCGCATCCAGTCCCTTGGCACCACCTTCCTTGGCTCTAACCGGCTCCTGCTGCTCTTCCTGCGGAGGGTGAGTGAGATATCCCTGGAGATGCTGCCGGACATGGCCACCTCTGTGGAGGATACCATGCCTCTGGCCATGCTGCGGCGAAAGCAGATCCGAGACTTGGGGGCCCCTGGGGACCCCCCAAGCTGGGCAGCCATCGAGCAGCTCACAGCCTGCGAGGAGGCATCCAAGACCACGTGGCACTACCTAGTTTTGGTGTGTCAGGGTGATGGCGAGTTGCTGGAACTGTTTCACCGGAACACCCAGGCAGGGCTCCATCCTCTGCCTCCCATGGCTGGTGTGGCCCTTCCCCTTGCCCTTACTGCAGATGGCAAGTGGGTGCCACGTCTGGGTGCTGAGGAGGGGCAAGTCTTCTGCCACCTTCCCATGCCAATCACCTCAGGGCTGCCAATCCATGTGCATGGGGCCTTCAGCATCCTCTCAAACCGCAAGGGGCTGTGGAACACGGCGGAGCGGGGTGAGTGGAACCGCGTGCTGCTCCGCAATGCCGTGCCAGTTGCCTGGCTCCGGGCGCTGGACCACCTCCGCACCATGCATGAGGCAGGTGAGTTGAAGAGCTATGAATATCATGTCTTCTGGCCGGACACTAACACTGCCCGTTACCCCTTTACAGAGGCTGTGACTGGTTTCTACCAGGCTGTGGCAGCCAGGAATGGTCCCAGGCTCTTTTCTGATGGCTGCTCATGGTGCTCACTGCGGGATGCCCGCTTCCTGCACCAGGCTGTGGTCAGACACCCCAAACTGGGTGCCGTGGCGAAGCGTGTCTTTGCCACCACCCTACCCCATCCCCTGTTAGCTGTGGCCTTGCCAGAGCAGGTGCAGAGGGGCCTTGGGAAGGCAGTGGATGCTGGCACCTATGACTGGCCCCGCTTTTACTGCGAGCTTGTGCTTCCCAACTTGGAAGACCTGTCTGTTGTTGACCGGGACCCACTGCTTCTCCATGCACTGGATATGTCCCATGGTGATGTGGACAAAGTGCTGCAGACAGTGCCCTGCATTCCTGCCACCCCTCATGGCCACCTGCAGCTCATCAATTGCCTGGTGCATCCCAGAGGCCGCACTGCCTCTTTATATGACCCTAAGGACGGGTGCTTCCCCACCGGGGATGCCTTCCTTTCCCCAGAAAGACTAAGCCAACTGGAGAGGCTGGGCATGATTAAGGACACAATGACCATGCCAGAGCTGCTGGAGCGGGCAAAGACAGTGCAGCTTATCTGGACTGAGGACCGTGCCCAGGCCTGCCGGAGGGCTGCCTGCATCCTTGAGCTGCTTCGGGATGCAGTGGAGGAGAGGGTGAACAACATCATGCAGGCAGCTTTCCAGACTGTGCCCTTTCTCCCTGGTACACTGCCCACTGGCGAACATGTGCTGTTGCCAGCTGCCCAGCTCTACCATCACCTCCATGCACCACTAGTGGGACTCATCCACCCTATCTTGGCTCCTAACTTGCTGGGAGAAAACTTCAGCCTCCCCAAGGAGGTTGCATCCTTCTTGGGGCTGGACCGGCAGCTGCCAGCAGCTACAGTCCTTGAGCAGCTGCAGGCACTGAGCTGTAGCTCCAATGCTCTACCTTTGGAGAACCTGCAGGACAGCACCCAATGCTGCTACAAGTACCTGCACATGCTGCTCCAGAGAGATCACTCCATCTGGGGTGAGGTGGCTTCTACAGTGGCCCAAGGGGAGCCCTTCATCTTGGTGGGCTCCCGCTTTGTGCCAGTCACAGCTGTGGCTGAGATGTTGTCATTTGAGGCTGTCCCATATCTTCACCAGCTCCCAGAGCAGTACCAGCCCTACAGCCAGCTCTGGAAGTGTGTGGGGCTGCGCCAGACATTCACCTGGGATGATTATGCCCAAGTCCTCTGCATCCTGGCAGAGATGCATGCTGGAGAGCCACTGCCTGCCACAGAGCTGGCTCTGGCTTTGCGGCTGGTGTCTTGTGGCTTGATGGCAGATGACGAAAAGCCAGATGCCTATCAGACCCAGCAACTCTTTCTGCCTGACCAGGAGGGCATTTTGCGTCCACGGGACAAGCTCCACTTCAATGATACACCATGGATGCCAGTGGACAAAGATGTCCTGCTGTGCCATGAAGACCTGTCCCGAGTCACAGCCCTGCGCTGTGGGGTGCCTACCACACGCCACCGGGCACTGGAGAAGAGCCGACTGCTCAGTGCAGATCTGAGTCTCTGGGCACAACCATTTGGTGCCTGTGAAGACTTGCCTACACGGCTGAAGAACATCTTGGGTGAGTACCAAGTACCCGTTCGTGATATGGTGAAAGAGTTGCTCCAGAATGCGGATGATGCTGGTGCAGGGCTTGTGCACTTCGTGTGGGACCGCCGGCAGCACCCAGTGAATGCCACTTTCAGTGAGAACTGGAAATTCCTGCAGGGCCCTGCCCTCTGCATCTACAATGACAGACCCTTCCAGCAGCAGGACATTGAAGGCATTCAGCGTCTGGGGGTAGGTGGCAAGCAAGGCCGGCAGGATGTCACAGGCAAATATGGCCTTGGCTTCAACACTGTCTTCCACTTTACTGACTGCCCAGCCTTCCTTACTGGAGACAGTGCCCTGTGTGTCTTTGATCCTCATCTCTACTACATGCCTGGAGCCACAGCTGAGCGTCCTGGTGGGATGTTCGCTGTCAACCCTGAATTCAAGAGGACCTTTCCAGACATTTATGGCACCTTCCTACCTTCCCTCTTCAAACTGGACCAGGGTGTCCTTTTCCGGCTGCCCCTCCGCACTGCATCTGGGGCTGCCATCACCAAGGTGTCTGGCATAGTTGTGCGGGACCAAGACCTCATGGCCATGGAGACAGCACTGGCTGATGAAGGTGAGGGCTTGGTGCTCTTCCTCCGACACGTCCGCACCGTGGTCTTCTCTGAGATTCCCCCTGACGGGGAGCAGATGTTGGAGAGGCTGCGGGTGGCCACAGAGCTGACAGATGGTGATGCAGAGCTGAGACAGGATTTTCAAGCGAGATTGAGCCAAGCCATGGGTGAGAACAGCCCCACCTCTGTCTCCTATATCATGACAGTCAAAACCAGCAAGGCCAGGGCCAGCACTGTGTGGAGGGTGATCTCCCAAGTTGGGGTGCAGGAGGGGGCTGAGGAGTCTCCGGTGCTTGGGCGGCTGCCCTATGGGGCTGTGGCTGCCTGCCTGAAGCCATTGGGCTTGAATAAAGTCATGGGCAAAGCTTTCTGCACCCTCCCACTGCCGCTGACCACAGGGCTGCCTGTGCACATCAATGCTAACTTCTCTGTGGATGCAGCCAGACGCGATCTCCGCCAGGACCCAGGCAGCACAGAGGCAGCCTGGAATCGCTTCTTGCTCCGGCACTTGGTGACTCCACTATACTGTGCCTTTCTCATCAGGCAGTGGAAAGCCCTGGGGCCTGAAGGGCTCCAGTTCAAGTCCCTGGAGGTCTGCAAAGAGCGCCTGGCCTCCCACTACCTCCGGTTCTTCCCTGCTGTGAGACAGGTGCTACCTATCTTTCAGGATGTGGTGAGGGATGTCTATAGGCACATCAGTCACGCACGCCTGCCCCTGGTGCCTGTGTACCACATGAAGTCCCCTGGCAGCATGGTGACAATGACCTGGGCATGTCCAGGTGGTGGGGATGTGCTAACAGAGCCATACTTCCTCAAGGTGATGCCTGAGACAGCTCTTCAGGAAGTGCTGCAGCGCCTGAACATGAAGTTGGTGCCAGCATTCAACCACCTGCAGCAGATCTATAAGGAGTTCAATGAAGCCCGTGTGAAGGCTGTTGCCTTGCAGCCACCCTCTCTCCGGTGCTTCCTCAAGGCCCTGGCATTCCCCGTGCGCTGCATGCTGGCTGAGACACCCCTGGGGACCCCGGAGAGCTGCTCCATCCTGCTGAAACACTGCCTGGAGCCCAAGGAAGAACTGGAAGGCCTGCCCTTGCTAGCCACACAAGATGGCTGCCTGAATGCCCTCAGCATCCATCACCCAGTCTTCCACAGCTCCTATGCTGACCTCTTCCCCCACCACCGCCACCGCTTTGCTGATGAGTCAATTTCTGTCTTGACCCTGCCTGACTTTGTGAAGGAGCTTGACCTCCTGGAGGCGACACCACTCATCCAGGAGACACTGGGTCAGCTGAACTGGGCCACAGAGGGGGAGAAGTGGCTCAAGAAGCTGTGGAAGTTCTTCAGCACTGTGGTCAACACGGTGGCGGACATGACGTCATTCATGGATCTTCTCCAGGATGTGGTGGTGCTGCCTGTTCAGGGGGCTGAGACAGGCTTGAAGCGCCTACTGCCACTGTCCTCCCTCCCCAATGTTCTTTTTGACTGTGACACGGACGTGGCCCAGGTGCTGCACAAACTGGGCATCCCTGTGCTCCAGCGGTCCCTGCTGCCTTCTACCTTTGCCTACCGCTTCCTGAAGACAAAGGCACTGCAGGCCACAGAGCCCGGGGCTGTGCTGGCCCAGCTGGCGGCCACCAGAGATGATCTCCGCTGGAGGGACTTAAATGAGCGAGATGTGACACTCCTGCTGTACTTTGTGCAGGGAAAACTGGATTCATTGGCACTGGAGCAGCTCCGGCTCCTGCCTCTCTTCCGGAAGTATGGTGGGGGCTACGTAGCTGTGGCACCTTACCACAAGGTGCTGTTGCTCAGCAGCCAGTTCCCAGAACTGCCCCGGGGTATACAAGCCCTGTACAACCTAGAGAAGGGCACATTGCTGCTCACAGCAGACATGATCCACCAGCACCTGGCCAAAGATTTGCAGTGGGGGCACACAGATGACTGTCAGCTCTTCAAGAATGTGGTGCTGCCCCGGGTGTCCCAGCTCACAGCGCAAGACCTTATGGAAGCTGTGCGCTTGTTCTTCACCCTGCAACACATCTGTCACGTTAAGTTCAAGAAAGATGATGTGGCAGCTTTTCAGACTGTGGCTTTTATACCTGATGCCCATGGTGTGCTGCGCCTGGCCTCCAACTTCTACATCAACACATCCTCCTTCTGCACTCTGCGGCTCCAACACCGTTTTGTGCCTGAGTCTTTCTTTGTGGAGCTAGGTTACGACTGGGAAGCTGCTAAGGACTTTCTGCTTCAGGCAGGTGTCCGCACCAGTCTCTCTGTGGAGGATTTTGTGGCACTGGCCCGGGAAATAGAGCATGAAGCCACTCAGGCTAGGTGCCCCACTGAAGACCTGCTGGCGCGACAGCAGGAGTTGCTCAACCAGCTTGGCACCCTGGACAATCCCTTGTCAGAGGGTTTCCTGCAGCAAATTGCCTCAATCCACTTCCTGCCTCCACTGGACATTCCCTCAAGCTTGATGAACCTCCACCCCCCTTTTGCAGCCTGCACTAAGCCCATAGCCCTGAAGGGCAGCGTTTACCACTGCCAAGAAGATGTGGCTGAGCTCCTGTGGACATCAGCCACCATCCTGCCGAAGTCCTTTGTACTCGAGCAGGACCTCCTGGAGGCCATGGGAGTCCTTGTAGAGATACCCACTGACCTGGTGGTGGCCAACCTGGAGGAGGTGTGCAGGGCAGCCTGCCACACGCCACAGCAGGTGAACACACGGGCCAGCGTGATCCGGAAGGTGTACAACTTCTTGCAGACCCATCTGAAGGAAGTGGACGCAGGGCGCCTCGCTGAGCTGCCTGTGGTGCTGGCCAAGTCAGGGGACATGGCCATGCCATGTCAAGTGGTGACATCACTCCCAGATGAGGCTGACTTTTACCCCTATCTCCTCACACCTGACCCCCATGTGGCTGTCTGTGGAGACCTCCTGCAACACCTTGGGGTGGTCCTGCTCCCCACGCTGACTCACTACAGCCATGTCCTGGCCCAAATCCACCAGGAGAGCCATGTCAGTGGGACCCTCAGTACTAACCAGAAGAAGACAGTCCTGCTGGCCACACGGCACTTCTTCCAGCTGCTACAGGAGGCACAGGAGCCCCCTGATTTCTCCACTGTGTCTGAGCTGTACTTGCTGAGCACTGCTGACTGCCTAGAGTCATCCCACAGGCTATACTTCAATGACTGTGTGTCCTCAAGTACCTCTAGGGCCTTGGGAAAGACCTTTGTGTTTATGGCTGAACTGCCAGGGACCAGGTGTAATGTCTGGTGGCTGCTGCAAAAGCTACCACAGCACCTGCGGCCGCGGGCACTCTCGGAGGTCACAGAGCAACAGCTGGAGGAGGGCAGTCTGCGGCCATGTCGCTATGGTTCTCACTGCCCTGGGCAGAGGCGTCTGCAGACCCTCCTGGTATCACCGTATTTTAGGATGGGGCTGGAGGCCCTGTTCCGGTGGCAGAGCCACAGAGCTATCATGAGAATGGAGGGGGATGGTGGCTTTGCAGTGGAGCAGCTGAAAGTGCAGTGCTGTGAGGACATCCGCACTGTGCTGGTCCACTGTGGTGCAAAGGTGGAGGGCAGCTCCCAGCCACGGGTCATCCATGTGTGCCCGGCTGGTGGTGCCCAGCGGCTCCTCTACATCCAGCATTCAAATATGGTGCTGGACCGGCACCAGCTGAGGGTCCTGGAGACGCTAGCGCAGGAGATCAATATCATCCTGGGTGGACAGCTGGAGGCACCCGCCTTGTCAGTGCTGCGTGAAATGCTGGTCTGCCAGGAGCCACGGGACGTGGCCTTTGTTCTGGAGGAGAATGATGTGGCACTGGTAGGTGCTGCACCAGAGCCAGAGGAGGTCATGGCACCAAAGCTGGAGCCAGAGCTGGAGAAGAGGCTGCAGGAGGAGGCTGTGGCAGAGGGGAAGCCATGGAAGGATTGGCACAGCCTGATGCCAGAGGTGAATGGCGATGTGGATAACAGCCTGGCAACCTTGTGGCAGCTGTGTGCTGTCAAGCAGCCAAAGGTGTTGCGGGACCTCTACCTGCAGTACAACCCTGCGAGCGCTGCCCAGCACCACTGCTGGGGACAGGAAGGCCATGGCTCCTGGTTGTGCAATGAGGAGGCCACAGCCCTGACTCCAACCATCCCAGAGGCCCAGCGGTGGCTGCGGCAGGCCAAGAGTGACCTGCAGGCAGCCCACAATGACATCAGGCGTGGCTGCCCCAACTGGGTCCTCTTCAAGGTGCACCAGGCCCTGGAGAAGGCACTGGTGGCTGCTGTACTTTGCCGTGGTGAGGCCTTTGAGGCCTCAATGGGGCTGGTGGAGCTGGCACAATGGCTGGAGGCGGTGGAGCCAAAGCTGAGGGGCCTGGCAGAGGAGGTAGAGTGGTTGCATGGCTGTGGCATGGATGGCAAGGCTACACAGTACCCAAGTTACCACCGCTTCCCCATCACCCCCAATGAGGCCTTCCACAGTGTGGATGAGGAGGAGGTACTGAAGCGGGTGCAAGGAGTGCTGGGGAGGCTGCAGGACCACGTGGATGGAATGTGAGCGTGTCCCCACAGAGGGGGCACTGGCAGCTGGGCCACAGGACCACCATGGACCCACCAGAGACCCACCGCAGACCTGTCATGGACTCACCATGGACCTGCCACAGGCAATTTCAGACTGTCCAGCCCTGCAGCAGGGCTGGACTAAGGTAGGAGGGGTTTGGGGGCAGATAGGGGGCCTAGGCCACTGAAAGTTATGGGGTAGCATGTGCTGTTGGCATGTCTTGAGAGCGGGGGAAATAAAGTACAATAATAAATGTTGCAGTGCTGGTAGACCCTTCACTAACAGTGTGGTCAGGGGACATGGAGAGGTCATGGGCAACTGGGGGTGTGTGGAAGGTGAAGGTGGCGATGAAGGGGTTTAGAGGACTGTGGTGGGTTGACCTTGCCTAGCCGCCAGGTGCCCACCAAGCCGCTCTATCACTCCCCCTCTTCGACAGGACAGGGGGAGAAAATACGGTGAAAATCTCATGGGTCATGATAAGGACAGGGAGATCACTCACCAATTACTGTCACAGGCAAAACAGACTCGACTTGGGGATATTAGTTTTATCGCCAATTAAACAGAGTAGGATAATGAGAAATAAGAACAAACCTAAAAACACCTTCCTCCCACTCCTCCCTTCTTCCTGGGCTTGACTTCACTCCCAACTCTTCTGCCTCTTACCCCTGAGCGGCACAGGGGGATGGGGAATGTGGGCTGAGGTCAGCTCGTAACACTTCGTGTCTGTCCCTCCTTCCTCCTCATGCTGTTCCCCTGCTCCAGCGTGGGGTCCCTCCCATGGGAGACAGTCCTGCACTAACTTCTCTGATGGGCTGCCGTTCTTCAAGAACTGCCGGCATGGGTCCTTGACATGGGGTACAGTCCTTCAGGAAAGACTGCTCCAGCGTGGGTTCCCTGCGGGGCCACAGGTCCTGCCAGAAGACCTGCTCCTGCGTGGGCTCCTCTCCACAGGCCACAGCCCTTGCCAGGAGCCTGCTCCAGTGTGGGCTCTTCACAGGCTGCAGCTCCCTTCAGGGCATCTCCACCTGCTGTGGTGTGGGGTCCTCCACAGGCTGAAGGTTGGATATCTCTTCCACCGTGGTCCTCCATGGGCTACAGGGCAACAACCTGTGGCACCATGGTCTTCAGCATGCACTGCAGGGAAATCTCCGCTCCGGTGCCTGGAGCACCTCCTCCCCCTCCTTCTTCACTGACCTTGAGGTCTGCAGAGTTGTTGCTCTCACATGTTCTCACTCATCCCTCCCAGCTGCTGTTGCGCAGCAGTTTTTACCCCTTCTTCAATATGTTATCGCAGAGGTGCTATCAACATTGCTGATTGGCTCAGCTTTGGCCAGCAGCAGGTCCATCCTGAAGCCAGCTGCAACTGTCTCTGGCCAACATGGGGCCAGCTTCTGGTGCCTTCTCACAGAAGCCACCCCTGCAGCCCTGCCGCTTCCAAAACATTGCCACGTAAAACGAATACAGGGATAATGAGGTGGTGTCAAGGGGAGCATGGGGGGCTCAGGAGGGTGTGAGGCAGGTGAAACAGCAAGAGGAGCTTGAAGTTTCAACAGGCTTCATTGCCATAGGCCCAGAGGCCATCACCGAAGTCAAAGTTTGATTGTGTTCGCATGTTGAGGTAAAACATCATGATAGGGATCATGGGTCCAGGGCTTGCCAAGCTGCCATGACATCATTTCCAAGTGTTGGGTGGTCCCTGCCATGAAGTCAAAGGGCAGTTCCTGGGGAGGCCAGATCATCTAATTGGGCCAAGACTGCATGACTAGGATGCCATCACTCAGTGCTGAAGGCTCACTGTCAGGCACCCTGACCCTTACCACTTGTAGAAGGTGGAAGCTTATGCACCTTCAAGGCTGGGAAGACTGAGCACATGGCTCCTGTCTCTCTTGTCTGTGGTTCTCCCCTGTGGCGAGCATGGGGTGCAAGAAGGAGATGAAGCTGGATGTGACATCAGTGGGCAGAATGTCTGTGAGCTTCTGGGGACCATAGAAATGAGGGGTGGCTCCAACCAGGAAGATGCAGTGCTGCCACTCAGCCCCAGTGGCACCAGGACTCTATAAGCAGGGCAGGCATCAAGGCTGTGGCTTCCCATGGAGGCTGGTGTGGGAGCATGGAAGCTGGAGTCCTCCACAGGGTCCTCCACAGGGTCCATCACAGGATTCCTCTGTGGGGGCCTGTGCCCTAGGCTCCAGGTTCTCCTGCCAGCTGGGTGGGAACCTTGAGGTTAGAGCAGGAAGATGGTGCTTTGACCCTGCATGCCTTTGTGCTCCCATGGGTAAGAGGAAAGTGGGGAGTTGAAGGAGTCCTGAAGACCTGGGTCCTCCTCTAGCTTGCAGGGTGGAGGTTCCTTATGTCCTGGATGTTTGGTTGCTTCTGCAGTTTGTGGATGAAGTGTCCAGTGGAAAGACAAGGGCAGGGTGCCTGCAAACCTGGACACCTGTGTTTGTCAGCCATTTGTGGAAGTAAAGTCCAGGAGTTAAAGCAGGGAGCATGTCCTAATGCCTTGGTCGCCTGCATTCTCCCCAGGGCTCTGGATATCTGGGTCCTCTTCTAGCCAATCAGCAAGTCGCACCTCCCTCTGAGAAAGGCATACTCTGATTAGCGTCGTACGAGTAGTGGCTAATAGGGCCACTTTGAGGAGATCCGGAGGAGAAGCATGCCGTTATTATATACAAGTGTTGGGAATCCCCTGCCATAGCAGAGAGGATGCCTGTGAGAGGACACTCACCTGAAAATCCAGTTGCTGCTCTTCTTGGCTGCTCTCTGGGGACAGTGTTCCCTTTCCGTTCTCTCCTTCTCCCTCTCCCTCTCCTTCTTCTTCTCCCTCTCCCTCTCCTTTTGTTCTGGTTTCCCACCCCCAACATAACTTTTGCTTAAATTTACAGTCCATGTCTGACATCAGCTGTAGATGTCAGCTGCAGGTCACTATTTCTGAAGGTGATTTTGAAATCAGCTCTTACTAAAAAACCCCAAAACAACCAAACATTCTCCACCACCCACCCGTCTTTAAAACTCAGTTCCCAATATCTTTTTTCACCACACCCTTTTTTTTTTTTTTCTTTTAACAATTGCAAACTATAGATTTAGGTTTTGTTTGCAATGAGTAAACTTTCCTTCTGCTCTCCCTTTTCTTCTTCGTTGAATTTATACTGTGGAGACTCAAAGAGAGTTTAAAGTTTTAACCAGACAGGAAGTATCTCGTTACCAGGAAATGAAACTGCTGATTCTGTCCTGAAAAGACAGTTTATTCAAACCTCAGCATAGCCAAACAGGAAGCAGCTGTACTCAAGACAAAGACAGAGTGTGACCTTTGTCTCGACTGTTCTTGAGACTTCTCAAGAACTTTTTAGATTCTGATGTGTAAAACAGATCTACACTGAATTGCTTGATGGGAGAAGAAGCCCTGTTGGCTAATGGAAAGGACCATGGGAAGCCCTCTACCTGGGAAGAGGCCTTCTAGTAAGGCTTCACTGAGCACTTCTTCAGGGTCAGTCTTCTACTTGATTGTCCTTTTAATAAGTGATTTTTACATTCACATCAGCTCTGGAAACAAGAGTTAGAGAATGCCTTTATTACAAAAACATAAAAGTAGCCTGCTGACCAAATAGGAAGTCAGCAGTGCCAGGAAAAAAGAGCATAAAGAATTTGGATTAAGATGATCATTGAGATAATTGCAACAAAACCTCTCATTTGCACAATCCAGGGAAAGTCATTAATAGTGTTTGTGTTCCCAGCAAAAGCCAGGAAGGAAAGATAACATGTTAGAGAGTGCTGGGTGCTGTAACTCCGACAGTCTCTCTCCAATGGGAGAGGAGGGGGCTTTTGTAGGCTTAAGATAGGTGGTTGAGAGTAAGGCTTCCTGGCTCCTCTTAGTCCAGCCCATTTCTCCAGCCTGTCAAGGTCCCTCTGAATGGTAGCCCTGCCCTTTGGTGTATTGACCAGTCCCTCCCCTTTTTCATGCTGACTGTGACTTTGGTGAGTGGGTGTCTGTCCTGTCGTCCACGTCATTAATAAACAGCAATACTGGCTCCAGTGCTGAACCCGGAAGGGTGCCACTAGGGACTGGCCACTTCATACAACTGATCCACCAGTACTGAGCCCGCTGGTTCAGTCAGTGTTCCACTCACTTCACCATTCACTTCTTCAGCCCGTATCTCACCAGCCTGGCTATAAGGAGACTATGTGGCTGTTTTGCTAATGTCAGCTAAACAGCATCACTGACCTCCCATTATTCACAGAACCATTCATTTCATTGCGAAGCCAATCAGGTTGGTCACCCGTGATTTCCGCTTGGTAAATCTATGCTGGCTGTTCCCAATCCCCTTCCCTCGTAAGTGCCTGAAAGTGGGTTCCAGGAGGATTTGTTCCATCACCCTCCCAAGGACTGCAATGGAGTTGACTAGCCTGTAGTTCCTCAGACTCTCCTTTGTCCCCATCTTGAAGACTGGTATAATGCTCTTTCCAGTTCTCAGGAGCCACCCTCTATTGCCATGATATTTCAAAGGTGATTGTCATGGTTTAGCTTCAGTCAGCAACTAAGCACTACACAGCCGCTCGCTCACCCTCCCCCATCCCACCGGGATGGGGGAGAGAATCTGAAGACCACAAGTAAGAAACCCCGTGGGCTGAGATAAGAACAGTTTAATAACTGAAATAAAATAAAATGTTAAAAAAAAATAATAATAAATTGTAATGAAAAGGAAAATAATAAGAGAGGGAGAGAGAGAGGATCAAAACCCAGGGGAAAACAAAAAAAACCCCAAGTGATGCAGCTGCTCACCCCCCACCCACCAACGCCCAGCCAGGCCCCGAGCAGCGATCGCTGCCCCCCGGCCAAGTCCCCCCAGTTTCTGTACTGAGCAGGACGCCCTACGGGGTGGAATAGCCCTTTGGCCAGCTTGGGTCAACCGTCCTGGCTGTGCCCCCTCCCAGGCCTTGTGCGCCCAGCAGAGCATGGGGAGCTGAAAAGTCCTTGACCAGTGGAAACTCCACTTAGCAACAGCCAAAACATCAGCGTGTTACCAATATTATTCTCCTACTAAAAGCCCAACCGCAGCACTCTACCAGCTGCTAGGAAGAAAATTAACTCTGTCCCAGCCGAAACCAGGGCAGCGGGGCAAGAGAGTGGGTTTTTCTCCTTCCTTTCCTTCCCTTCCGTCCTTCCTTCCCTTCATTCCCTTCCTTCCCTTCCGTCCTTCCTTCCGTCCTTCCACGCTTCAGCACAAAAAGCGCTGGTGCTCTCCCGAGATGCTTTGCTTCCCGCTTTGTTGCTGCCACAGCCAGCCTGAGGGACAGCCTGGTTGTTCTCCAAAGGGCCTTAGTACCAAGCCGCACCCCTGTCAAAGACGGAGGCAAGGGATGGGACGGGCAGGATGTCGAACCGAGTGAAAACTGCTCTCTACCAGCAGCTTGGCCTTGGTATCAAGCCCTTTCCAGCTAACCGATCTGGGCACAGCCGGCGTCTCTCGGGTGCCCTTCAGAGGCCCGGGGCCGTTGGCAGGGGGGGTGAGAAGAGGGCGAGGCGGCAGCGAGGCCCTTCGGGCCCCGGAGGAGACCGGGAGCCCCAGCCGCTCCCCGCCAGCCCCCTCGGCCGGCTTCGAGCCGCGCTGCCCGGCGGGCCGGGGCCTTCCCCAAGACCCGGGAAGACTTTCGGGTCAAGAGGTGCGGGGGCGCGCAGGGTGAGCGGGCGGGGCCGAGGCGGGGCCGAGGCGGGGCCGAGGCGGGGCCGAGGGGGGGCCGAGGCGGGGCCGAGGCGGGGCCGAGGCGGGGCCGAGGCGGGGCCGAGGCGGGGCCGAGGCGGGGCCGAGGCGGGGCGGGCGGCCGCGACCGGCGGGGCTGACGGCGGTTCTCGGCTCCCCGGCAGTGAGGGCTGTCAGCGGGCTCATCATGGGGCTGCTTTTCTTCTCGGAGCTGCAGTACTACCTCACCAAGGAGGTGAGTAGCGGCGGCGGGGGGGGCCCGGCCCCCCGGTGCTGCCTCCTGCCCGCGGAGCCCCGGCGGAGAGGCGGCCCTGCGGCCCGTGGCGGCCTGCCGTGCCTCCGCACGGCAAATGGCTGAGCGAGAGGGAGCTGGAAATGCTACAGACCTTTGTAAAACCATTCAGTGGCTGAATAGGAAAGGAATGTTTCCAGTCTCTCTCAAAACCAGAATGGGGGACACTGAACCAAACTAGCAGGAAGCATGTCCAGAACAAACAAGTCCGTCTCTCCAAGGTGATCTGGAGGAGGGCCCCTAGGAAAAGAGGGTGTGGTTTGGGCCCGTGGACCAGGAGGAGAAGAAGGGCCTTGGCACTGTCCATTCCTGAGTCCGGTCGCTCTCCCCCACGTGTTGATTCTGGCCCTCCTAACCTTTGTGTGGCACCAGCTCACATCATCTCCTCTCTGAATACCCAGCAGGCTATTGCAGAAGGGGAGCAGCTATCGTGGCTCTCGGAGAAGAGACTCCTGTCGCAGCGGCTGGAATCTCTGCAGCGAGCAGTTGCAAGGCTGGAACTGGAGAAGGCTGAGCTGAAGCAACTCAATGCTGAGCTCAGGAGGACTCTTGAGCAGGTAAAACAGGCGTTCGCTGCCTCTGCACAGCCTCGCGGTCCTCTGGAATGCAACACAGACAGCACTCTGGAGTCCTCTGCTTGTTTCCTTCCCTCTCCCACTTTCCCCCGTGGACACACACGTTTGTATTTTCTCTCTCTTCTGGCACCCCATTGCCTTCACAAATGCACATTCACTCCGGTACCACCCTTCTTGCCCCAGTGTCCCCAGACACACACATTTGACTCTCTTGTGTCAGGAACTCTTTCCTCTTGCTCTTTCCCTTCCACAGCCTACGTGGCGTGCTTTTTGCCCCCAACGTTCTCTGGGGCCATTAACGGTCTCTGAGCAGACACCTCCTTGCCATGATGTCCAGCGGTCCTTTTGCTCCTTGTTTGCTGGCCGGTTTCTGTGACCCTTTCTCCTGTCCAACGTGCAGGTGGAACGTGAACGGAGGAGACTGAAGAGACAGTGTCGTGGTCGGTCGCTGCCAGATGCACGTGGAGTTTCTCTCTCTGAGTCCGACCAGCACAAGATGCCTGCTTCTAGCCAGGTGAGAACAGAATCCTACTTGGTGGGAGGAGGCTCTGGCCATACGGGGGAACGATGGCAAATCCCAGGTGCAGCAGCCCCTCAGTAGAAACCTAATGGAAGTCACAGATAGACCATGGCCCTGACCAGACTTGGAGACTAAAAAGAAATCCTTGCGTTTTCTTCACAGGAGGAGCCTCACACTCGCTGCAGTTGATTAGCTGAGTTGCAGAACCAGGTGAGGAGTAGGAAAGCTCTCATCAAAAGCCGCCGTGGCTGTACTGATGGGCACAACTTTGCACGATGCTGCAGCCCGAGTTTGGTTTGGCTGTCGGGAAGCGAGTACACCGGGCAGCGTCGGACAGGCCTGCTGGCCACGGCCTAACAACATCATTCACCTAGGTCTAGTCTCTGAGTTGCCTAAAGGTCAGGCAGGGTGGGAGAGGGATTGGAGGAAATTCAGAAAACTTGCCTGAAAATAGAGACTATTCTAAGGATGCTCCCCTTGAATCTTACTCATCGTGTTGCCTGTTTCCATTTTCCCTTGACTCTGTTAGCAGCGGAGCTTGCGTCGTATCGGAGCGCCAGGGATGTGAGGCAGTTGCCAGAGCTTATAGCCTTCAGGCAAGCGTTAGTCTCGTATTGCTATGCTGTGCTAATCGTGATCCCAGCATCAGACCGAGTCAGAGACCTAAGCACTGTATGGCCATTTGCTTTATCAGAGTAAGAATGTACATTCCAGCTGCTCAACCCTGTTGCGTCCTTTGAGAGTGGTATTGGCAGTAGCAGCGGTCGCCAGACTTCTCTTCCGTCTACGTGTATGGGTCTGGTACACCCTGGCCTCCCTGAGGAGGCGAATCTTCACAGGCGTTCAGGGCAAAATGCAGACAATATTTATGTCAGTCACGTACATGAAGCTTAGCTCTGGCAAGTGAGGCAAGAATTCTGCTGAAGCCATCAAGGTGAATCCTAAGGGTGTTTTCACCAGGAAGCCTCCGTGCCTGAAGGTCCGTTGCTACAGATAACTCACTGAACCCCCTTGCCCTTGTGACTGTTGTGTCTGCCTGCACTGTGGACCTGCTTCCGCAGTTCAGCAGGAAAACAGAGGTGCTCTGCTCAAAGAATAGTCCTCGGCTGGCTAGTCAGGGCACTCCTCCGGGTCTGGGCAACAGCGGACCTGGAACTCCATCTCCCACTTCCTGGCAGATGCTCCCAGATGGCCGCTTCTCCCACTCGTACCTCTGGGTTACCTACCAGAGCGTGGGAGGGTTTTTCAGGCTTCCAAGCCCAGTTTCACAAAGGTGCCCTTACTATTTCAGAGAGGAGGTCAGCTCTGTCCCTCTCTTCAGCGGTGCTGGTCCCTAGCCTATGCATAGTGTTTGTTGTGAAGTGCCTTTGACGTCCTCCTTTCCGGGTGCGTCTCCTCCACTCCAGAGCAGGCGGAGGGCAACCTGCCAGAGCTGCTGTGGCTGCGCTGCACTGCAAACCTAACAGGAGGTGAGAGCAGCTGGGTCTCTCCCACCAAAAAGCCCAGCAGGCCCAACTCCGTGTTGCCAGGAAAGAATAGAGTTGGAGGAGTTTCGAGGCCTCAGCAGTCCTTTAAGGCTCATTTTCCCCCCTGGGCGTTGTTCAGCAAAGTATGCTCTGCTCGGTTGTGAAATGCTCTACAGTTAGGAAAAAGGAGAGTTTGCTCCCTTTTCAGGTGCTGGCTGTCAAGTTTTTAACCCAGATCATAACAGAGCAGCTCTTCAGTACCTTGCGTAAGCAGTAGTCCTCCTGCTGAGGAAAAAGCAGGGGGTGCAACTGAGGTGTCAGTAGCCCAACTCTCCCTCTGGAAAAAAAGAGTTGGGCTACCAAATCCTGTAGGAACCTCTCTCTTTAAGATACCTGCCGTGTCTCGGTGCTGTAGGTGTGAGTGGTATGCCAGCAAGCAACTCAACTTGTTGCTGATGCGAGTTCAGGTCAGGGCAACTGTGGGAACCTGTTACTTCCCATTGCACAAGGACAAAGAGTTGGTCAGGGCTGGAGTTAGAGGGTGCGTCTTCCCTGACAGCCGGTACCGTGGAGCTACGGATGGTCCTAAGAGCGTGGGCTTGTCTGAGCTCGGCCTTTTGCCTCTTTCAGGTGTCCCTTGAGCAGACGCAGCTGGCACGAGAACGGAAAGACAAGCAGGACTATATAGAGTGCTGTGCAAAGACCAGCCAGGAGCTGTCAGACCTTCACCAAGAGCTGTCTCGCTCCTTAGCAGCTGTGGTCAGGGAGCCCAAAGCTGCTGTTCTGGAGGCAGAGACCCGGAGGCTGGATCGGTCTCTGCACCTTCTTTTCCTGTAGAGGAACAGCTGCAGCATCACGGAGTTCCCGTCTTGTGCCCTTCCCAGAAATGTACATGTTTTGCTGTGGGAAAGGGGGGTGCCTTTGTTCTGTTTGCATTTGGAAGCAGCTCCTAGTGCCAGTGATTTTTTCGGGTTTTTTTAATAAAAGACATTTTGCAGAACTGCACTCTTTTAGGAAGAAAAGCAAGTGGTAGGTAAATATGTGGCTTAGGAGAAGATGATGCTAGTTCTTTACTTGCCCAAGTAAGCTCTGACAAGCTGTTGTCTGATTTAGGCTCTTGAGTTCATAGCCGTTCCCTGTGAGGAGGGAGGGCAGTGGAGGTGTTATTGAAAGGAGGGGGGAAGAGTCCACGCCAGGGATGGAAGGTGGTGTTGGGGTTTAGCCCCAGTCAGTAATTAAGTACCACCCCGCCGCTCGCTCACCCTCCCCCCCCGGCGGGATGGGGGAGAGAATGGGAAGAGCAAAAGTAAGAAAACTTGTGGGTTGAGGTAAGAAGAGGTTAATAATTGGAACAAAATAATAATAATGGTGATAAATTGTAATGAGAAGGAAAACAACAAGAGAAGGAGAGAGGAACAAAACCCAGGGGACAAAAACAAACAGTGATGCAACCGCTCACCCCCCACCCACCGACGCCCAGCCAGGCCCCGAGCAGCGATCGCTGCCCCCCGGCCAAGTCCCCCCAGTTTCTGTACTGAGCAGGACGCCCTACGGGGTGGAATAGCCCTTTGGCCAGCTTGGATCAACCGTCCTGGCTGTGCCCCCTCCCAGGCCTTGTGCGCCCGGCAGAGCATGGGGAGCTGAAAAGTCCTTGACCAGTGGAAACTCCACTTAGCAACAGCCAAAACATCAGCGTGTTACCAATATTATTCTCCTACTAAAAGCCCAACCGCAGCACTCTGCCAGCTGCTAGGAAGAAAATGAACTCTGTCCCAGCGGAAACCAGGGCAGCGGGGCAAGAGAGTGGGTTTTTCTCCTTCCTTTCCTTCCCTTCCGTCCTTCCTTCCCTTCATTCCCTTCCTTCCCTTCCGTCCTCCGTTCCGTCCTTCCACGCTTCAGCACAAAAAGCGCTGGTGCTCTCCCGAGATGCTTTGCTTCCCGCTTTGTTGCTGCCACAGCCAGCCTGAGGGACAGCCTGGTTGTTCTCCAAAGGGCCTTAGTACCAAGCCGCACCCCTGTCAAAGACGGAGGCAAGGGATGGGACGGGCAGGATGTCGAACCGAGTGAAAACTGCTCTCTACCAGCAGCTTGGCCTTGGTATCAAGCCCTTTCCAGCTAACCGATCTGGGCACAGCCGGCGTCTCTCGGGTGCCCTTCAGAGGCCCGGGGCCGTTGGCAGGGGGGGTGAGAAGAGGGCGAGGCGGCAGCGAGGCCCTTCGGGCCCCGGAGGAGACCGGGAGCCCCAGCCGCTCCCCGCCAGCCCCCTCGGCCGGCTTCGAGCCGCGCTGCCCGGCGGGCCGGGGCCTTCCCCAAGACCCGGGAAGACTTTCGGGTCAAGAGGTGCGGGGGCGCGGTGGGTGAGCGGGCGGGGCCGAGGCGGGGCCGAGGCGGGGCCGAGGCGGGGCCGAGGCGGGGCCGAGGCGGGGCCGAGGCGGGGCGGGCGGCCGCGACCGGCGGGGCTGACGGCGGTTCTCGGCTCCCCGGCAGTGAGGGCTGTCAGCGGGCTCATCATGGGGCTGCTTTTCTTCTCGGAGCTGCAGTACTACCTCACCAAGGAGGTGAGTAGCGGCGGCGGGGGGGGCCCGGCCCCCCGGTGCTGCCTCCTGCCCGCGGAGCCCCGGCGGAGAGGCGGCCCTGCGGCCCGTGGCGGCCTGCCGTGCCTCCGCACCCCCGCCGCCTCCGCCGCCGCCTCCCGCGGGCTGCCCACGCAGCAGCTTCCCCGCCGCAGGTCTGTCTGGGGTTTGTCTCTCCCCCCGCCGGCCGCCTTGCCGCTGGGAGCGGGCTGCCCTCCCCGAAAGCCGCTGGGCGCAAAGGCTGGCTTGTGGCCGCCTGTAACGCGGTGGCGGGAGAGCGTCTCAAGGTCTCTTGGCGCTGTCTCCACCGTCTCCAAGCAGGCACTGCAAAGAACGGAAAGCAAGCGCGGGAACCCCCGTCCCCACCCCAAATTCGGAGGTTCCCAGGTGATTCCCTTTCTTAAAGGCAGGACAAGTGGCAAGCGCTTAGCTACCCTGGAAGGTGCGGGAGGCAGCAGCTCGGGTGTCTCGCAAATGCCACCTCTTAACAATCGGCTCCTGAGCCAGAGCAGCGGAGGGCAAGAGGCCTTTTCATTCGCTTCCGAGTGAAACGGGACTCTGGTTTTCCTGTGTTCCTAGGTTCCTCCGGAATTGTACGCTGACAAATCAAGGGGAGATCAACCGAAGATCGATCTAGATGCTATTTTTCCACATATGCCTTGTGCTCGTGAGTCAGACTTCTGAACGCTGGGGTAATTTTCGTACTTGCCGAGGGCCCGGCAGGCTCAGCGTGCCTGGTGCTTCCGAGCGCTGCGCTGCTGCTTGGGCCACGGACAGGGAGGAGCTGGTGATCCCGTGTGGTTACGCAGGGATTCCAGCCAGGCCCGCTGGGCGCTTAAACCAGCGCTTCCAGTCGGGCAGTCTTGTTTTTCTAGGTTATAAATGGAGCTAAAGAAGAAATCCACTTGCACTCCTGTGCGGTGGTGCGCTTTGTCAGAGAGCTCGGTGATACTGAAAAAGCTGGCACAGAGTTCCCTTGGGACTCAAGATTTGGCCGTATTGTTGTTGACAAACTGCAGAGTCTCCTTCGGAAGGTACTTGAGAAGGGACGGCTTTTCTGTGGTTTTGGTACTTACATTCTGACTGTAATGCCAATGCCGCGCCATAGCCTTTCTCCGAAATGTTGAAAATCGGACTGATTACCTTTGAACCAAATTCAAAATAAAGTTGCAGGATGAAGCGATGGAAGACTGTGCAAGTCTTACCGGGCATTACTGCTGTGCACGTTATCCGACTGTCCGCTAATCTTCCCTGCCTCTTGTTCCCTTGTAGTCATTCCTTTGGGTAATGCATTGGGCTCTCAATGTAGCGAATCTGGCTTCTTTCTGGCCACCCAAGATATTATTGGTCTTTGTCTTCTCACATTTAAAAGGGCGTGGGAAGGCCAGAGAGACTGGAAGCCTCTCCTGTTTTGTGCAGAGGAGCCGTCAGTCTTGTAAGCGAGCACGTAGGCAGCAAGTGCATCATGGTGCTTCGATACCAGGCCGAGACCACAGACCTTCTCAGTCTTCTTTGTGAAAAGGGATCACCAGGAAATGTGCTGACGTTGAAGAGGGAAGGGTGGGGGGGTAGAGGTAGGAGGCAGCTTTCAACCGGTTTTAAGCTTAGCTCCTGAAAATGGTTATGGGCTTTGAGGGGTTTGGGGTTGTTTTTTTGCCCTGAGTGTATCCACCTTTCAGGGTAACGCTTTCTGTGGCAGCTGGAAACAGTCCTTGTACACCGAACCTCGTCCTTGGAAGAGTCGTTTAGGGTGCTGCAACGTGTGTTTTATTCCCTGTCCGTCACTTGGCCCCAGCCGTACGCACTCTTCCGGTTTGGCACATTCTTATGCCCCTGGCTGAAAGGTTCTGTATTTTCACTGGTTGAATGCTGCCTCAGCCTGCCACAGACCATAACCAATGTGTGTTTATAGACCACTTTCCTTGCTCGTGGGTTTCAGGTGTGAGAGCATCGATGCCATGGACATGGCAGGAGAGCAGCAGCTGGATGTAGAGCACAACCTGTTTAAGCAACGTTGGGATAAAGCTGGCAGTGGCGTGACTCCAGAGGCCGAGAGGCACGGTAAGATGCTATTCTGCCTTTCTTGGATGGATGCTCTGGTAGTCTTCCCATCACTGTGTGTCCGTGTTGACTTTCACAGGAACAAGTGACAGCTGAAGAGCATTTAAACACCATAAACTCTTGAAGAGTTTGTAGTACCCAAATCTATTAAACTGGCGGATCAAACTCCTATTATACGCGCTACTTTTGCGAGGCAAATCTTTGCCTAGTCCCTCTGAAATGATGACAAGGACTCATGGATGCATTTCAGGGATAAAGGTGCTGAGTTCATGGTCTTTTACGGCGAGAAATCAAGCAGCTGTTCTGGCAAAACTTGGCTGTGGTCGTACCCGTAAATCCCAGCGGGCTGACAAATGGGACCACCTGGTTAGAGGAAAGAGCCTCTCTCCAGGGAAGGCTCCAGTGGCTCGACCCTTAAGGCTAAACTTGCACCTTACTGCATTGACTTTGTGCGTGTTAACGCGTAGCTGATCAATACCTTTTAGTTGATTTATCGGTTACAAGTTGTAGTCAGTGGTCCTTGGCTACATAAACCTCTCCTCTACGTTTTTTACACGTTGTGACTCACCGTTGTACTTCGATACAAACCCAAAACAATTCTGGCAAAGTGCCGCAGTCTAACAGTAATACTGTCCTGACTTTTCCTTTCCAAAACACGAGCTCCTTATTAGCTTTTCTGGGAGAGAGTGCAGTTCTACGTATCAGCGTAAACTAAATTTGTTGATTTGGATCACTCAGATTTAACTTTTCTGTTCTCGAAGTTGAAAGGCTAAACTAAGCCAAGAGCTGAACAGTCGGTAGGTACACGAGGGTTTCTGCAGTTGTCATGGGAATGTGGTGATAGTGTCCTTACTGCTGTGTCACTTAGCAGCCTTTCTGTATTCAGAGGTTGTGGCGTTACAAATTGAGTGTCTGGGCACAAAAGCTGTTTACAGCTTTGTGTAAGAAGTCTTGTATCAGTCACAATGTACCGATTGGGTCTACTTTCGACAACGTTTTAACAAAGCCTTTATGCAAGTAACGTCTGATCCATGCTCCAGGAAGGCTTACAGAGAGCCCGTTCTCTCTGTGGAAGGTGTTCTGGAGATGACAAATGCTGCTCTGTTAGTCGGTCTTACTTCACACCTCAGCAGGCTCTGTGCGTACCATTTCAGGTGGGCTTTGGGTGCAGGATGCACAGCTTCCAACACAAACCCGTTGCATTCATGCGTAGAGCAGTTATTGTGCGTAGAACAAGACAAGAGTGCAAGACAGCATTTCCAGACACCCCTCATCACTTGGAATCCTCTTTTGTCTTAGAGCTGGGGAAAGAAGAAGAAAAAGCGTTTGATCCAAATTCTTTGGATGCTGATCGCTGCGAGAGCTGTTACGGGGCAGAGTCAGAGGACATTCGGTAACCCTTACACCTTTTTGCATCTTCTTAGCGCTTGAATTCATGCTGTTACGTTGCGTGCACGTTTTTTTCCCAAATGCCTGTGAAGGTCTGTGCAACGAAATCCTCCCAGGTGCTTGTTCAGAGAATGATGAGAACTGGTGTGGTTTTGGTAGGTCTTTGGAAGCTGCGCTCATGGTTGTTAGGAATGTGCAGAGTTAGGTTGTCTAGATTGTCTACATGCCTGCTGAAGGGCAGTGCAAATTGCACCACCTTTGCAGTAGCACCAAGATTGTATGCCAGCAACTGGAATCTTTCCTGGGATTATTTGGTGTCCAGAGGGGAGCTGTGTAAATTATTTCGCCGTTACGTGAGCTGTCTTGGAATAAAACCTGGTTACGGCCTTGCCTTCTCACTTCTGCTGCAGGCGTTGCATCCTTACGGGAGCAAAGACCGGACGTCTGTCGCTCACACAAACATCATTTGGTGTTTCTCCTTCCTCCTACCTGCAAATTCCTCTGAGAGTGGATCTGTGATAGTCTGTAGGTTCTGGACTGTCCTTTGCTGCTGTCGTCTCTGTAGTTAACTTGGTTTATCCTGTCTTTCAGGTTGGGTCCTTCCCCAGAGATGCTTCCATCTTGAGGGATTCACGATTCCGGCCTTCAACTTTTTCTTTGGCCCAGCAAAACATGCAACCAAGAAGGAAAACTTGTTCTTTCGGTGACCAAGGCATTACCCAGAGGTCGAAAAGTAATGAAGAAAGTTTGCCGTTAACCCTCCCTCCCATTGTGACAGTCTCGGCCTCAAAGCAGAGAAAAGGAGGAACAGAAGCAGGCAGGTGCTTTGTTCACATGGGGAAGTTCCAAACCGCTCAGAACTGTGGGAGGCTGATGTCGTTTTTGTAGCAAATTGCTTTGCCAAGGAGCGATGTGACTGTCTAAACGGACAGGCAGAGCCCTTTTCAGACTCGAGAACGGCATTCAACCAGCTTGCACCCTCATGCCAAAATCTCAAACAGTACATCAAGAAGCTCGAGCTCCTTCAGGAGCATTAGGCCAGCTTCCCAGGTCCAGTCCCTGCTGTTGGCTTTATTGCTTTGTTGAAGAAGAATGCGCCGAGGAGTCAGGTCCTGAGCTGGAGCGTCTCTTTCTAGCGATAAAGACGGTAAGAAGGTGCTTGTGCTTTTGCAGGTGGTGTAAGACTTGTGACGGCGTCAGAGAAGCGTACAGGCCTTCAAGAACCCGGATACCGTAGAGCAGTGCAAGAGGGAAGGGTTTAGCCAGGAAATGCGAGAGCAGAAGAACAAGGGCTGCCAAGTGTGTGCTTTCCTAGAGGTCAACAAGGCGAGAGATGGGTTTTGCTGTGAACCTGCTGCATGATGGCGAGGACTGTGAAAAGGCAGAGTTGCTCTCCTTGTCCAGCTTTAGGTGTTCACAGCACTGTCATATAATAACTGCTGGGCTCAGCAAGGTACGTGTGCCCGTGAAGGGGTTCAGTGGGAGAGTCAGGAAGAGCGGTGGGAAGGGGATAATTCTGTGTTCCGTTGTGCGGGCTGGTAGGAAGCCTGCCGGCTGGAGAAGCTTAGCTTTTCCTACCGTCTAGCTAGCGAGTCTTTTTGCCGAGGTTTCTGGAGGAGGAGGGGCAGCTTCTTTGAGGTTGGATTGTCCCACCTGCCCTTCTAGCCTTAAAACAGAGACCACCAGTGGATGCTGGAGATAACAGTATCCAACAGCTTGCCAGCAGAGGTGCTGGAGAGAGTGAAATGTTACCTTCTTTAGAAAATCAGTGGAAGCAAGACTATTGGAGTTGGTTGTCAAAGCCGAAGATGCGCAGCGAGGTGCTTTTTGCAACTGCTGTATGAAAACGTAGTACGAGATGCACCAGAGAACTATGTAAGTACCCTGTCATTTGGCGGGTTACCAAACCCAGAACACTTGGACGTGCAAATTACGTACCCAAGTACCTTCTAAAAATGGGGTCCAGGCTGATTTTTTTTTTAATTCAAGCTGTGGGGTTTTTTACAGCTTTGTGTACTCCTCCTGGAGACCACATGCCTTATTTCTGGAAAGTAAACGTTTTACTCACAAAGCCAGACGTTGGGATTTGAGCGTCATCATGGGTACCGAACCGTTACGGGACCCTCTATCGCCAAGTGCGATGAGCAGGAAGGATTCAAAGGGGAATGCTGGAGGCAGCAAGGGTCCAAGGGTGGGTGTGACTGGGGAAGTTCCTGGGGGCCGTTGTTACGCACTTGGAATTTGGCCCATCTCCATTCTCGTCAGGTCTGCAGTTAACATCAGCGCTAGGTTTGCACAGGCATCGAAGGTGTAATGTAGCACGTGAGCTTGGGACATTCCCATCTTCTAGGGGAGAGAGCGTGTACGATGGCTGGTGTGTGTCAGGGAGGATTGGCCCCTAATGTCCATATCCCTTTCAGATGCCAGGATGAAAGTTTAACAGCCTTTGTCTTTTTAGGTTTATGTTGTTGGTTTAGTGCTTTTTGGTTTGTTGGTTTAGTGCTTTATTTTTGCATGCAGCTTTTTTCCATGGGTGTATACCTTGGATCTCCGTTGTTGATTGTATTAAGGCGTTCTTACCCTGCTCGCTCTCCCCCTCAGTTACTTTATCCGCTCCTTTTCTGTGATACTGTTTTCCTGTATTTCCTGCAGCAACAGTCAGTTCCCTGCCAGTAGAGTTAATTCCTCCTTCTTCCCATTTTTATGTCCACGAAAATAATTTGCAAAGAAAGGTTATTATCAACATCAGTACGTAACTATGGCTTTCCACATGACCGCCTGCGAGGATCAGGGGAAATTCCTACGTCTTTTAGGACAACATCTGCTGATATTGTGACCCTTCCTTCCCGTTGCTGATCTCTGGAGCTTAGCAGGCTCTGTGCTTTCCGTGCCTGCAGTAGTCCTTGCCTCCTCAGCCGCAGGACTTAGGGTTTATTGCCTTGTTCCTGCCCTTCGCTCTGTTACCTGGCGCTCTCAGCCTCTCTCTCGGCTTCCCTCCAATTGCCAACTGCCTGTTCTCTCCACCTGCCCTACTAGTCAGATTCACCTGCCCATTCTCTTGCTGCTCTTTCACCTCCTGCCTGAGCTGCTGTAGCTGCTGCCAGGCTTCTCTTAGCTCTCCCTGAGTTTGCAGTAGCATCTCTAATAAAGCAGCCTTCTCACTCTCCTTTTCTAGCAGGACCTGCACAGCAAGAAAGAGAAGACGGCTTTAAGCTTCCCATACAGAATTAGCGTGACAAGACTCAAAGACTGATGGGCTCACACGTGCCCAAAGCACTGTGCTGCTGGTCTCCTAGGTCCTGATCTGCCCACTTGGAGGCACAGGTTCCTAAGTGCGACTGGCTTCAGGACGAACATGCTCCATCCCCGGTCCATCTGTGATTGACTCTCCAGCAAACTCTTAGTCATCTAACCCAAAAAGGTGTGGCATTTCTCAAGTGTCTCGCCTTGCTGGGGAGGGTACGTGTCCCTCGTCTCCTGCTGTGTCCCGTTTGTCTTTCAGTAGCGACTCTTGCACCTAGTTAGCAGTAGAGATATCTGTGTTTATCGCTTACCTGGCCCTGTTGAGAGCATGCAGGACCAGTTGTTACCTGATTACGAACTGTGAAGCCGGACTTCAGTGAAAGTGCTCAAACCCTTCCCCTACCCTCACCCCTGGCGAGGCAAGAGGAGTAACAGTACCGCCACTCACCAAGGCAAAGGCTTTGCTAGATGTTTGGTCTAGCCAAGGTCTAGAACAAGGTCTACGCCAAGGGGTGGATGTGACGGTTCACTCAGCTCCTGCTCACGTTTTGGCTAACCCAGCTCATGCTAAGGCCTGATGTATGCTGGGAGCAGCACCACGAGGTTGAAGCGAGAGCACCAGGTAGGCAGCACAGGTGGCCAGAAAGAGCTAAAGGGCCATGATGCAGCCATCAGCACCTGCAGCTGGCTGTCTCCTGCAGCCATCACCTTTGTCTGGCAGTACTGTCAGAATCTGCTGGCTTTTGGAAATGGTACAGACCAGACTTCCAAGCTGGAAGGTATAAAACATCCGCTTACCCAAAAAGCCTTTGAAGCGGATCCAACAGCAGCTGGACTGCTGAGGCTTTTGTGCTTCCCAGAGTGACACAGGGGACGCCCGCACCGTGATGGAGGAGGAAGGATGAACACTCTCACCAGGGAACTAATTGTTTTGGGGGTTTTTTTCCCCTCACAAGTGCATGAATTAAGTGTTACAGGTTGTAAGTTATGCAACCTCATGACCTGAGTGGTGAGTCAGTGAATTCATGTAATAGCCTAGTCTGGGCAAAGGGGACTGAGCCCTGTTTGTCCTGTTTGTTTGTTGTGTTTCTTCATGGGCTCAGGAAATAAAGCTTAATTTGCGGAGTACGCTGTCCTGTAGATTTGAAGTTCTCTCTCCCCTAGCGGTTTTTCTCTAACTGCTCGCAGTCTGTCCCGTTCATGCTGCAAAACGGGGAGAAAAAGATTCAGTAATTCCACCTAGGTATGCTTGCTTTTCGTACTCGATGGGAACTCCTGCTGCAGTGGCAGTCAAGGGCTGAAGTCTGAGCTTTTAGTGGAAAGCTCTGGCTGTTGTTCAGTTGGCTTCCCCGGGCGATGGACCTTTCCTACTGTCGCGGGGGTCCCCCGCTTCTCGCCCCAGTGTCCCCGTGCCCCCCCACCCGACGCTCTGGTGTCGGGGACCGTTTCCTCCCGCTCCTTCTCTCCCAGATTCCACGGGGAGCGGTTTTTGCCCCCAGCGTTCTGCGGGGCCGTTAACGGTCTCTGAGCAGAACTCGCTGGAGCAAACGGCTGCCGGGCGGCCTCTCCGCCGCGGCAGCACCGCAGCCCGGCGCGGCACCGTCAGCGAGGAGCGAGAAGGGACCCGCTGCCACAGAGCGGCCCCGAGCGAGCCCGGCTCTCCCGCCCCGCGGCCCGGCTCCCGGTCGCGCCCGGCGGGCAGGGGGAGCCGCTCCGCCCGCCCCGGCAGGCGCCAGGCCGCGGCCCGGGGCCGCCTGAGCGCGGTCCGCCGGGGCAGGCCGCCGAGCAGCCCCCGCCGCGGGGCCTGTCAGGCGGCGGAGCCCCGCGGGCGGCGGGCCCGGCTGGCGAGCGGGGGCATGGCGGCGGCGAGCCAGGCCTCCCTGCGGCGCCGGCTGCAGAGCTCGCAGGAGGCGCAGCACCGGCAAGCGGTGCTGGTGCGGAAGCTACAGGCGAAGGTGAGGAGCGGGGGCGCCTGCCCGGGGGCAGCTGCCCGGGGACGGGCCGCGGTGGCGGGGCGCCCGGGCCGCCCGCGCCGCGCTGAGGGGGGACTCGGCGGCGGAGATCTCGGGGGGCGAACGAGGGGCCCTCCCCGGCGCTGCCGCGGGCGGGACGGCGCCGAGCCCAGAGCTCGGGGGAGGCCCCGGGAGCCGCCCTGCTCCGCCCGGCCCGGCCCGGCCCGGCCCGGCCCGGCCCGCCCCGCCCCGCCCCGCCCCGCCCCGCGAGGTGTGCTAGGCGCCGAGCCCTGCCGCCGTCCCCCTCCCGCGCCCCTCTCTCGGTCGCTCTTTTCCGTGCTTAAACCGAGATGCCGGGCTTGCAGACGCCTTTGTTTGGCCACGGGAGCGGGGGGCTGTCCCAGAGGCAGGAGTCGAGCCGGCGGGGGGTTCGGGCGGCCCCGGGCAGAGGCAGGCAGCTCTGGCCGGGTTGGCCCGGGGCGCCGGAGCGCTGGCAGCGGGGAGGATGCCAGGCCTGGGCGGAGGGTCGGGGCAGGCCGTGCCCTGCCCGGCCCCGTGCCCGACGGTGGTCGCGGCACCGCTGCTGTCGGTAAGGTCGTCCTGCTTTTCTTGCCGTGCTTGTCTTCTGCAGCGGCACAGAAACCCGCAGTGTGCAGGGGCTGGGCAGGCCTGCGGTCAGAACCGACTTGACGTGCTAAATGCTGCAAAGCAATTCTGAAGGCTCGTTTCTCTGACTTCAGGGACCCGCTGGACTTTGAGCCCGTTGGCCATACTGATTTGGGGCACGTGGTGGCCATGGGCCAGGCATGGCTCTCTCGGTCTGTCCCATCCTTCTGCTTGCCGAGGCTGCCTCAGGATGAGCAGGCAGCACTACGTGTGAAAGAAACCCTGTCTCGCTTCCTTTAATGTTAGAGAAAGTGAAGCTTCCCTCTTATTGTAACGACGTCTTGTTGACTGTATCGTCGGCAGCACTGTGAAACGTGCTGTGCTTGGACTTAGAGACAAGCTAATGCAGGAGGAGCCGAGCCTCTTACAAGCTGCATTCGCTCATCTTCCTTCTGCGTATCCACCTAGGTCCTGCAGTACCGGACCTGGTGCCGAGAGCTGCGGCAGCAACTGGAAGCAGGAGGGGTGAGTGTGCAGGTTGCTAACTAAAGATTGTGGACGTAGCGTTCGTTAGCGCAGACCAAAAAAAGCCCCCCAAAGCAATGACAGAGGAAACGACAGAGTTTGCTGCCTGAGGGTTTAACGAAGCGCTGTAAGTTTGCCCGTCAGTGTTTTGTCCGGTTGCCATTCTCAGAGCAGCCAGTAGTCCCAGAAATGCCAGTCCAGAAACCCCTGTCAGGAAGGATTTTAGGTTTGTGACAGAGTGCTTTATTGCTGGCGTAACATTTGTCCTAGGTCTCAGGAGAGGGCTAGACTGCCCCTTACGTTATACGGCTGTCTCGGAAAAAGAATCGGTAGAAACAACAGCGATTTGGAGGGCAAGAATGCTGGCGTTCAACATACAGAGCTGGCTCTGTGCTTTTCTTTCTGCTTCGCGGCTGAAGTAAACCTCGGAAACGAAGGGTCGGAGGGTGGGAGAGCGTTCCCAGGCTTCAAGTCGAAGCGAGCACTCGCAGTCAGGAGCTGGGGATACCTAGCTGTGAGAGTGCAACAGTGGGAGACTGAGGAGAGCTACTCGCGTTGAGCAACGCCCTTCCCCTCCCTTCCTCTCCGTAGTCGCGACACTGTTATGCCTGGAGGAAGGCACGAGCTCCTGAGCTACCCAGCAAATGGAGGGGAAAGCGATGGATGCCACAGTAGCGAAGGGAGCACGAGGATTTGACTAGGCATTTCCTTTCTTCTTAAGGGACCCGTTCCAGGCAGGTGGGAAGCTGCAGAAGACCACAGCCTGGAGAAAGCACTGCTTCGGTTGGCAGAGGAGCAGCAAAGGTAAAAGGAAGAAGCGTTCCCTCATACTTGGTATCCTGGGTGCTCATGGAAGTGAGGGAAAACCTGTCAGTGCTGCCTGGTGTCCCCAGGGGAAGCGGTTCGGCAAGCCGCTTTGAAAGGAGAAAGGTCCGCAAGCTGTTTTCCGTGGTGCAGTAATAGTGTTGTGTGCTGAATGGCTCTGTTTTGAGCGGGGGGTTATTCGGGGTGACCTCCCGCCTAAAGGCCCCTTTCCCGCCTAAATGATTCTGTGGTTGAGGAGGTGAGGGACTCGGGAGAATGCTGGAGAAAGATGATGCATCCAGGGATCAGACAGCACGAAGGGGAGGCAAGACGGTAACTGTGGGCATCGTCGAAGTTGAAGAGGAAGGGGAAACTGAAACTGTAGGTGGAAATTGAAGGCTTAAAGCAAGGAGAAGCAAATGAGTTTGCCATCACAGAGAGATCTTAGTTAATCCTAGAAAGCACTTGTACTGCCTCTCCGTTTGACAGCAAAGTCAGTGTTGAGGGAGCTGGAAAATCACGGGGATGCTGCTTGTGGACAGCAGTTGTTCAGTGACCTCATTGCTGTTTCTCCCTTTCCAAGGTGTGAGAATCTGGCAGAAGTGAACAGCCTCCTGCGGGAGCAGCTCGCTAAAGCGAATGAGGTTAATTCAGCCCTTAAAGAAGATGTTGGAAAACTGACGGCGGATTGGATGAGGGCCCGGGAGGAGCTGGAATTGAAGGAGAGCGAATGGCGCAATGAACGTGAGGTAAGGGTAGGCTACGGGAACGTCAGATGTGATGCCAGAGTGGAATGAGAACGCATTTTACTCCTGTCACAGAGAACTTGCTGTGTGAAAGCTGTGGCTACATTGAGGGTGTATTGGTGTTGACCAGCAGAAGACAGGGGTGTGAGATGGAGGAGTGCCAGCAAATTGTGGTGATGGAAGGTGCCCGCCTGCTGTGACCATAGTACTCGGGCTTATGGGCAAAGGCTTGCCGTTGCTGGGCACTGCAGGGCAGTCACACGTGAACGCTCGTCTTTTTTTAAGAGTTCTTACCTCTCCGCCTAGGGCAGTGGAGACCAGAGAGGTCTGTGTGTTTTCACATTCAGAGTAGCCAACAGAAGAACAAGACAGGCCTCCCTTTCCCTTACCAGGAGCCTGTTGTGAGCAAATCTGACACTGCTCGTGGAGGGGCTTGGTTTTGTCTTCCTCCACCAAGACCGCTAGACACCTCTGCAAGGCGCTGATATCCACTCCTGCGGGGAGAAGCGTGGATCTTCCCTTCTTTGAAGTCAGGTGGCAGGTCTACTGAGGATGCTTCCGTGGTGGCTCTTCAGTCCTTGATGCCCCCGTTGCAATAGTTATTAAAGGGGAGCTGGTGATGGTGGTTGTACTCTCTGCTGTCTGAAAGACTTGTACGGTGACAGTGAAGGCTGAATTGGCATTTCTTTTTGTCTTTGCACGTTTAGCTTTACGACAACTACGTAAGGGGTGACCATAACAGTCTACTCAGCCTATGGCGCCAGGTGGTAACCTTCCGCCGTCATTTCCTGGAAATGAAGACTGCCACTGACCGGTGAGTAGAAGTGAAGGCTGGATCTCTTGCAGAGAAAACGCAGCTTCCCGTCACACCTGCTTTTGGAGCCTCGATGTTACCTTAGTTGCAGCTAAAGATACGATTTCTCCTTTGGGAGTCTGCAGCAATGCCGTTAAGCATGCTTTAGGCTATTTTCAGAATCCTGTTGTGTGATGCTGGTTTTCAGATAAAACTGAGGGGCTCGGCTATAAGCAATGCCGAGGCCCCGAAGAGATAACTTGACTGTGGTGATGTTTGGGCGTATTGACACAGACACAGGCATACGTGGACACCTTGGAAGAGACTCACCAAAGCTGTGCCTGCAGCATGTAGAGCAGTCCATTTCATAGAATGATGAAAATCTGCCTTAAATCTCCCTGAGTTTCTTTTCCCACTGCGCCTGGTGGAAAGATCATTCATGAATATATATATATATATATATATACTTTTTCCTTCTCATTTCCAGCTTACGTTTATTGCGGTCGGTTTGTATCCGCTCGTTTATTCTGGTCAGTTGGTATCCGCTTATTCCTGTACCAACATTGCTGAGAGAAAGAATAGCTTCTCCACCCGGGTACTGCATTTATCCAATGTATTTTGCTTAGTTCGATGCCTCTTTTTATGATTGTTGTCTTGCTCCTGGACTCCCCGAGGTTTCTTTCTCACAGTTGCCTTCTACACAGACAACAATAGTGTAGCCTTAATAGTACATTCTTCTGGTGCCAGCATGCAATTTCAGACTCTGGGTGGCTGTCAGCCATTTATCTGATTTGATTAGAAGCTTTCCTTGATGTGAGAGTATGCCTGGCCTACTATTTAATTCTTGTATTATTTGTGCTTTTTTGTTACAGCATTCCAGGCTTATTCTCACACCACCTTCCTGAAACGTTTCTTATGTGGATATTGTCACGAGCCTCTTAGCAGTCCAAGTGCTGATAATAAGAGGTCGCTTAAGGCCGATCCCCTAGGTGTAAAAGCTGGGGACCTGGGTAAAATTCCTGGCATCTGTTACTGATAATTAGAGTCCGCTAATAGGATAGAGCAGGAGCAACAATTCATAAGAGTAATTAGAGGTCCTTGAAGCCTTCTGGCTGTGCCATAAGGCTGTGCCTCCTTATCTCTGAGGAGAGAACAGACTCATTCCTCAGCGGTCCAGTAGACTCCTTGCTCAACTGTCAAGGTGTGTCCTGATCCCAGAGTGTCAGGTGAATGACTCGTCCCCAGGGGAGCTGTCGTCTTTCCTGCCAGCTTTTACTGTTGCGCAATTACGGGCTTCAGAAGCGAGTCAGCTGATGGAGGTGGTGGTGTGAACATGAGCTCTTTCTGTATTCTTCTTCAGAGATTTGTCAGAGCTGAAGGCAGAGCAAATGAGGCTTTCTGGATCTGTACTTGTAAACTGCTCCCGCCTGCACTCCCGTGTACAGCTCTGGGAGTCCGTCGCTCTGGGTAGACCTGTCCTGAAGGATCTGGCACAGCAGCAGGCGGAACAGGAAACAAACCAGAAGGCTCGGGAAGCGATGTGCTTGCAAGCCAAGGGGGACCTGGAGAAGAAGGAGCTTCAGGACAGGTAAAGGTGTTTTAAACTTTGCTAGTACCAACGTTATGGCTTTTGTGGCTGCTTCTGGGATTCCTGGATGAGCGGCTGTGTTCACGTTTAAAACACACCCCTTGTGCACAGCCTTGTTTCTGTCCCTAGTCAAACTCTTGCCTTCAACAGAAAGGACAGAAAAAACGACTGACTGACAGAAGCTCTTCTGAGTAAGACAAGGCTGGAAAAGAGGTTGCATATTACGATGTTTTTGCTGTTAACTGATTCTTGGTGAGAAACTGAGAGCAGCCTAAAGAGAGCTCTGTCTCTTGGACAGCCCTTTTGGTACCCAGCAAAAGGGCTGTGCTAAAGGAGTTGGGAGGAATTTGCCCGGGGCCATCATAAGCAACGTAGCACCTCTGTCCTGACAATTCCTTGCAAGGCTGAGTGCAGGAGGCCTTTGGGGCAAGAAGTGCCATTTTGCAGCGTCAAGCACGTTAACCTGTAGAGGTGGACGCTGCCTTTGCTGTATTTTCTGGGTTGAACTTTCTCTGCTGTGCTTCTGGGAGCTGCTCAGCTCTTTAACAGGTGATGGTGTGCAGCGCTTTTGGAATGGCACGTGGACCTTCTCTTCTCAGGGTGATGGAGCTCTCAGCCTTGCTCGTACAGTCTCAGAGGCAGAACGAGGAGAAGGAGGAGACCGTGAAAACGCTTAACGACACTGTGGAGATTCTAGTATGTTTTACCTTTAGAGCTGGGCGATAGCCCAGTGTTTGCTCCCCAGCCTTAGCACAAAGAGGTGTGGCTTCCTCAAGAGAAGGAGCGGTCAAGATGCTACCTGTATGGGAACATCAGGCACGTTGCCAAAATATTCCTTGTGTGTTCGGCACGTGTGGAGTCAGTGCAGGTGCAGGCAGTGGCAGGGGAGCTGCAGACAACTCGGGTGTCTTCCTCAGGGGGGTTGCACCAATGCTGTTCTGCCTGTGACTTTAAGTCTCTAGGGGTCAAAGTTCCTTGGACTTGACAGCTTCATAGCAGTCTATAAAAACTAGCTGTTGGTCTTTCTCTTCTTAGTTTTAGCAAAGAAGAGATGGAATAGATAGGGGAAGGAATCTACTGGAATCACTAGGGCTGAGGCTTACCGGCATGACAGTGCCACTGAGGGTGGGACTGCTACAGAGGGGAGCAGCTCTTCCCTGCCCAGCCTTTCCTTATTCTGTTCTCAGGAAGCGAGTCGGTTAGAGAAAGAATATGAAGCTTCCTTGGCTAAAAGCACCAAAGAAGAGAATCTTTCCCTCCAAAAGCTGATAAAAGATATAACGGAGGTGAGTACAGGGTTGGGACCACATCCCTGTAAGTTGGATTGAACTGTACTTGAGGAAGGCAACAGACCAGCCCGGGGAATAGATAGGCATGTTGTGTACTGTCCACGTTAGCTGCTACTGGCTGTTTCATTTTTATACCGCTTTTCTGACATAAAACCTGTTATGACTTCCGAGTTGGCTGTCCTGTGACACTGCAGCTGAGTCGCTAGAAGTTTCAGCACCTTTGCCTTCACCGTCTCGCTAAGGTCTCTCCTGGACTGTGCTTTCTGAGTTGGCCCCTTGACATCTGTATTGCAGTGTTGCTTGGAGGCTTCCCCCACCCTCCTTGAGCAATGACTCTGTTGTTCTTCAGATTTTTATGAAAGGTCACTGACTCAATCGATGCACTTGCCAACTCTGCTCCTTCACTCTACCTTCAGTGACCGTTATTATTTCCCCAGAATCACCACTGGCCCAAGTGTTCAAGTTACCCCAAAGCTTAGTCCTAAACTTCACTCTATGGAGGGGGTGGGGGGGTTAATCATCAGATCTTTTACACAGCCTCTCACAAAGTCAGTTCTTTCCCTACATAAGGTAGTCATTTTTACCCTCTGGTGCTGCTGCTCGGAGTCATTACAAACATTGGGTTTTTGATTGCCGTTTTCCAGTATTCCTCAGCTTCCTTCTTCCCTGGGCAGTGTTAATGTTTCCTTTCGTTGCTGTTTCCAGTGTTGGTCTGGGGCTCGTGTACGTGGCTCTGAGAAGCTGAAGGAGACCAAAATAATTCCTGAGAGCTTCAAGACACTGGGCGTTCAGGCAGCCTCCAGGCACTGCACGCTTGTTTTGCCTTGTTTCTAGTAGCTGTATTCAGAAATCCCTGGAGTACTTGTGGCCACAGGGACAAAACTTCTTTGCCGACGGAAGAAATGAGAGACTTGAGTTTTTAATGACGCTAGGGTGCAGTGGGGGGAAAAAGGAGAAATAGGTAAAGAAAACCAAGCAGCGTGAGCAAGGAGTAACAGCTTGATGTGGGCTTTCAGGTGGTGTTAGATGACAGTGAGAGCACGGTCAGCATTCTCTGCACTGACAGTTCCCAGCATGCAGAGTCTAGCAACATCCTCTCTTGCCTGAGCTCCGTTGACGCAGAGCACGCCTTTGTATTGGTTCAGGAAGCGCTGGCAAGGAGGCGAGGAGCAACACAGGTGAGAATTGCTGCTTGCCTTCACCACTGGCCACAGGCTCAGCTGCTGATGCCTCCCTTAGCTTGAAACCTTTCCATTTACTGAGCCAGTTTAGCCAGTTTCTTTCTAGCCTTCTCACTCTTGGTACCGTATTGCCTTGCCAGTCTCACCGGCTCTGTGTTCTACTGCTTTTCTCTCCTTGATCTCCACCCCCTCATCACAGCTTTTGCCTTCAGATGAGCTGTGTCTCTGCTTGCTGCTTCCCCCAGCTATCTGGAGCCGTCTTCCCTGCTCCTTATTGCTTGTTTGTGCTCTTTCCTTGCCCATTCCTTGCAGGCCCTAAAAGAAGAGCTTTCTGCCAGGCAGGACTCTATTGATTTCCTGCAGCACCAGCACAGACAGCAAGAAGAGAAGTGCAGCGAGCTGCAGCAAAGGCTTGAGCAACTGGAGGAGGAATGCAAGACGTCCAGCAGCCACCGGCAGCACCTCCAGTCTCTGGTAGAAGCACTCAGAAGGTGCGTGTTTCCTCCTTCTCCTGCGTCCTAGAGGCAATCTGCTTCCGGTTCTGGCAGTGCAGAGGTGTTACGGGCAAAGACCGTGCCTGCCCTACTGCGTGTCTGCCTCTGTTGGGCACTTTGGCATCCTCCTGTCACTGCTTTTCGCGCTCTGCTGTGAATCCTGAGGCTGTCTTGGAGATTGAGCGCGATGTTGGCATACAAGGTGCCTCCCTCTCGACGTGCTGCTTCTCTGAATTCTGTTCTTTGGGTGCCCTTTCCTAGCCGCTGCTTCTCACGGAATGAAGGCAAAAGCCTGCCTGCCTTTCTCTTTCCCTCTTCAGTCACTTTGTGAGGGGAAGAGCAAGTTCTTCCTTACCGTGCTCCCCACAACTCCGTCCTGGAATGATGAAAATGGGCTCCGTGACTCTGCAGGCCGCTTCATTCTTCTAACTGAGCCTTGTCTCTGCAGCGACTGTGCAAGCCTCGAGAAGACCAGGGAAGAGCTACAGCACCAGCTGGAAGTAACGGAGCAAGAAGCCTCGCGCCTGCGTCAGAGTCACACTGAACTGCAGCTGAAGGAAGATTCAGCCCAGGGGGAAAAGGTGGAGCAGCAACAGACGATGGAGAGAGCGCGTCGTGACCAGGAGCTCCTGTGAGTGTTCAAGCTTTCTCTGGGCAGGGGTGGGCGTTGCTGGACTCTAGGAGGCCCACCGTAAAAGAATGACTTTTGCACGCTCATCGTTTGTAGCATAGAAGGGCGCAGGGAGCGCGTGGGCAGGTCTGGCTGCCTACTGACATGCAGCGTAGCTGCCTCCTTGTACTTTCTTTATGACCCTTTAAAAAAGCCATTCCAAACCTGCCCAGAGTAGTTGATGACAGGCTTAAGCTGAAACAAGAGAGGCTCAGCCTGGATTTAAGGAGAACAAAAATTGAACAGCTTGCTCAGAGAGGTTGCGTAGAGTCCATCCCTGGAAGGTTGGAAGCCCCAGCTGGACGGAGCCTTGAGCAACCTGGACTGATCCCATAGCTGAGCCCAGCTGCTTTGAGCTGAAGATTGGGCTGGAGGCCTCCTGGGGTCCCTGCCAGCCTGATTCACCCCTGTGATCCTCTGATTATTGGACTGGAAATTCATACACATCTCCTCCCCAGAGAGATTGCAGGCTCTTTCATCGTTTCACTGCTGAAGGCAAGAGTAATTGTGGGAATATTAATCTGGGCTTCAAAAGTCTGTCTGACCCAAAGAAGAACTTTGGAAAGTCTTGTATCCAATGTATCAAAAAGGAGAGAGAGAAAACTAACAGGCAGGAAGCTGTGAAGTTGAGAGCACCTGAGCTTTTTGGAAACCTTCTGTGGTTTCTGGAAGCTCGTTTTACTTTCCCAACGACGCACGTTTCAGCTGCGTCGATGACGTAGTGAGTGATGCAGCTCTAGTCAGGAAATTCCAGCATTCTTTAGGTGTAAACAGAAAGCTGCTGGAAAGCATTCAAACTGCCGTACCTGGGACGTAGTATGTAGTCTTGGCTTTGGAAACGAGGATGTTTTTACATTAAAAACTTGTTTGTCCTTCCTTCCCCTTCTCGTAGACTGCAGGACTTAGCTGCACTTGAAGGAAAACACTCATTATTACAGAGTGAGTTGGTAGTGGCGAGAGAGACACTGGAGGAATCGCAGCTTCAGAGGGATCTGCTGAAGCAAGAGAAGCAGGAGCTTACCACGGCACTGGAGAAGGTACGGTCACCTTATTGCTAGGTAGCACTTGTGGGAGAGGGAGTAGTGATAGCAAGACCACCACAGATGCTGTTTCTGGCAGTAGAAGACAGGGACAACGTTGTCGTCCTCCTCCTTCTTGGAAAACGGCGATCAGACCACACAGGCTCTTTGGGGTAGTCAGTCCCCCCGTGCTTATTGGGAGCGCTGAACTGGGAGTATGTCAGAGACACACAGGGGATGTGGAGTTGCTGCTTGGAGTCAGGGATTTTCCTGCCTTTGTTGTCACGTTGTTCTTTTGTCTCTTCAGGCAGAGCAGTCAGTAGCAGAGTTGACAGGGGCTCAGAATAAGCTGAGTGCTGAAATAGCGGATCTACGTGTTGCAGCAGCGAGCATGAGCAGTATCAATGAAGCTCTTGGCTTGGATAAAGTGCAACTGAACAACCTTGTGCTGCAGGTGAGCAGAGTTGCCAAAGATCTTGCCAGGTGTTGGTCTCCAGCTGCTGCTGCTTCTCAGACTTCTTGCCTTCTGACAGTATGACTGAGTGAATATGGAAATGTTGTTCCTTTTTCTGTCCAAGGCAAACCTCCTACAGAGTAAATCTTACTGTATGTTATTTCCTCTGTGCTTCTGTGATTGTAGCTGGAGCAAGAGAATGAAGTTCTGTCAGGTAAAGTGGACGAGATGGGGAGAGCAAAGATCTCTGAGCAGGAGGAGCTGAACTGGTATAAAAGAACAAACGAGGAGCTCTGCGCAGAGAAAGCCCACCTGGAGCAGCTGCTGAAGAAAGCAGAGGAGCAGCAGGAGGGGCTGCGGGTAGAGCTGACGCTGCTGGCCGAGGAGAAGGAAGAAACCCAAGAGAAACTTAGTCAGGTGAGACCAAAAACCTGGTGCTTCTGGGTGGGCTTTTGGCTGCTTGGCTCAGGGAAGCTGTGACCTGTGGGATTCTGCAGTGTTTTTGCCAAGGAGACACTTGGTAGTGCTGGAGGTCAGAAGGCTTTGTTTGCTCGTTTTTGGAAGCGTGTGGATGGCTTGCAGAGCTGTTCTGCAATTCTCCGAGTTGTCTTCTGCTTCTACAGTTCTTTGAATCCACCTGCCTGTGTTGGCCTCTTTTTTGCCTTTGGATAAGCTGCAGAGAGATGATTGTGTTGTCCACGAATCTGAGTGGGGCTGCTGCTCTCGCGTGTGGCAAAGGAAACAAACTGTGTAGCTCCGAATCCTTCTTCTGAGGCAAAAAGCAGGGCTGCATGTTTCTCTTTATGCTTCTTGGTGTGAAGCCTGCAACTTTCAAAACTCCGTTTGTTTGAGCCTAGAGAGTGGGACGAAGCTGCAAGTCAACGTCTGCTGTCTTGTATTGCTAAGAATGGGAATGACATCTTGAAATTGTTGACGTTGTATTTTAAGACATACAGGCAAGTTTGTGGCTGGAAGGCTGCCTGGGGGAAAAGGACCTGAATATCAGCCAGCAGTGTGCCCAGGTAGCCAAGGCAGCCAGGAGCATCCTGGCTTGTGCCAGAAATAGCGTGGCCAGCAGGAGCAGGGCAGTGATCGTGCCCCTGTACTCGGCGCTGGTGAGGCCGCACCTCGAATACTGTGTTCAGTTTTGGGTCCCTCACTACAAGAAAGACATTGAGGGGCTGGAGCGAGTCCAGAGAAGGGCAAGGAAGCTGGTGAAGGCTCTGGAGCACAAGGCTGATGAGGAGCGGCTGAGGGACCTGGGGTTGTTTAGCCTGGAGAAAAGGAGGCTGAGGGGAGAGCTTCTCGCTCTCTACAACTCCCTGAAAGGAGGTTGTAGGGAGGCGGGCGGTGGTCTCTTTTCCCAAGTAACGAGTGATAGGACGAGAGGAAGCGGCCTCAAGTTGCGCCAGGGGAGGCTTAGATTGGGTATTGGGCAAAATTTCTTCACCGGAAGGGTTGTCAAGCGTTGCTTGACAGGCTGCCCAGGGCAGTGGTTGAGTCGCCGTCCCTGGAGGTATTTAAAAGCCGTGTAGATGTGGTGCTTAGGGACATGGTGTAGTGGTGGGCTTGGCAGTGTTAGGTTTATGGTTGGACTTGATGGTCTTAAAGGTCTTTTCCAACCTAAATGATGTGATGATTCTATGAATTGTTAGAGCCTCTTTAGGCTTTGAGGAAGAAGGTGAGAAATAGGTGATCACACAAGACTCTTCGCTCTGGACGAACTGATTTTGGTACCCTGGCAAAAGAGCTTGGGAGAATCGTGTCACCGGAGGAGACTGGGGAGTTTGTCATCATTTAACTGTCAGTTACATAATGTGCAATCTTGGGTGCTGTGGGATAACTCTGAGAGAATTGTTTGTTTCTGGTGGTCTGTTCTCTGTTGGAGAGTCTTAGTTTTGGAGTACGTGGTATGTTTGGCAAGTAGCCAGCAGAGGTGTTGCACTGAAGACAAAACCTAAAAAATCACGGTGAAGCTTCAAGCTTGAATACCGGCAAGGTATAGTAGGCAACTTCTTTGTGTCAGACAAGTAAACCGTGTTGTTGACATGATGTACTGTACAAACAGAGTCTACCGTCTCTTTGGCCACATCAGCCAGGCTTTCATCAATCACTAAATGGCACTGCTCACCACAAGGGCTAAGCATCCCCTCATTGCATCCAACTGCTTTACACACTGAAGTAGGTGAGACCTTGATCTTTCTTTTTCCTAGAAGGAGAAACCACATGTATTTTCACTTTCTTCAGCGAGCAAAGTTGCTTTTGCTCACCCTTCCCTGAAAATTGCCAGCACTGGACTAGATTCTGATAGAATTCTAGTTGGCAAGGTGGCAGTTCTGGCAAATGCAGTGTTTTTGCATGAAAACACGGAGTCTGGGGTATGTGTGTTTGTCGTGAAGGAGCTGTCTGGTCCCAGGCAACCCAGCAGAGCCTTACACGTCCCTTTCAAGTTAACAGTGCCAGTGCCTTTGGGCAGCCCAGGGCATGAGTGTGGTATACAGCAGATGCTCTTAAACTTTCAGCCCACAGCACAGGAGCTCTTTCTCCTCTAGCTGATTCAGAAGTGGCACTGTCTGGCTCTGCACAGAACTCCAGAGAAAGGACTCTAACTGCATTTTGTCCCGCTTTCAGGTTTCCCGCCAGCAAGAGTCGGCTAGCAGTGGCCTGGAGCAGTTGCGCCAGGAGTCCTCTCGCCAAGGGCACGCACTGGCCAAGGCGTCCGAAGAGAAGGAACTGCTGGCGCATGAGAAGGCTGCCCTGGAGGTGCGACTGGCAGCCACGGAGCGGGACAGACAAGGCCTTTCAGAGCAGCTGGCAGAGGCCAGGTAAAGGCAGGGAAGAGACCCTAGGCAGGACATTATTTAAGGTCTGTAATTATAAAGGTGGTAATCGTTACACGAGGATGTGTTGCATGCTGTGTGCTTTTCAGATGTTTTCACCTTCCATGGACAGAAAAGGGAAGAATCTCGAGCAAAAAACCCCCCCCAGTATACCATGCTTTGAATGTTATTTTTCTGACAGCTAAAGCTAGCAAAGCTCTCCTGAGCCTTGCGCTCATGTTTATGCCCCCTTGCACGTTCCTGTGTGAAGTCCAAAGCGAGCCAACTTGCCTCTGAACTGAGTAATAATTAAACCATGCAGATGTTTACTGAAACCTGAAGTTTCTCTCTGGTTTTGGTTCTGCTTTGCACAAGTTCTGCTTTTCCCGGAAAAAAAAAAAAAAAGGAAAGAAAAAAAAAAAGAAAAGAAAGAAAAGTATCGAGATGTTTGTCCTCCTCTTAGGTGTTTTTTAGAAGACTCCTGAACTTGCAGAGCTCTACAAATGGTACTTTGGAGATTGTTTGTCGTGCTTCTTGACTTTTACCCTTTACCACTCCAGAGTATGGTGTTAGCAAGGCTGATGAACACCAGTTTGACTCGGTGTGTTTCTTGAGAGCTGCTGCTTCTTCTGAGCTCCAGCTTCTCTGATGTGATCCAGCTGAATTATGTTGGGTCAGCTGTTGGGCTGTTATTAAATTATTAAATGTTCAGCTCCTTTTTTTTTCTTTTTTTTTTTTTTTTTAACATGTTTACTTTGGACTGCCAGAGATTGGCATAATTAGAAACATGTGCTTGTTCTCCGTCTTGAAGATACATCCTCCATTGTCCATTGAAGTAGGGAAGTCCTTCTGTTGTGGGTTTTATTGCTGTACCACTCAGGTGCCCCTTTACCTTGGAGGACGTTATCCTGATTGCATCCCTGCACTAGTGAGGCACTGCTGTGTATTGTAGGAACCTGGCGCACCGGACGCTGTGCTAGGTCAGGGAGGTAACTGCAGCTCCTGGTTCCAGAAGCCTGTGTGTCATACGCAGCAGCAGTTGGTTGAAGTCTACGGATGCAACAATTTGCCTCTGCGGTACCACAACTTCCCTTTTGGAGAGCGACGAGTCATTTGGGCTACTGCCTACTTAGTTAGCAGTGCTGAAATAAAGGCAGCAAGTTTTTCTCTTGAACTTCCAACAGTTTAAACTGAAGGATACCTGTCTCTCCTTTCAGGTAGTGCTTGCTCAGATAAAATCTAGTTCTGATTTCTTACAAATGCTGCTACAAGCATGAGATTTTGCTGTATCATCTGCTGTCTTTCTTTAGTCCCTTTGAACCATAGGGAGTCTGGAAAATGACGTACCTATACCTGCACTAAGAACAGCATTAAAAAGTCACAGGTCAGCCAGGGAAATACTCTTACTCTGTCCCCCTGCAGAGCAACTTGGAAGTGCTGATGAGAATCGGGCTGTGAGCAGAGGCTGGGCTTTTGCTTGCTGGCACAGGCTTTGTGGGCACAGCTACCTGCACGTCATAGATCAGACAACAGCGATTGAAGATGTGGCTATTGAGATCGAATTTGGCTGGGCTTCCTGTGTTAGGCTAGCTCATAAGGAAAGCCGGGGCATTCCCTCGGAGGGGCCTGTGTGGCTATTTTAAATGGCAGAAATACATTTTCTGTATACACACGTTTCCATGCGACCCATTTTCCATACTCAGGTGTAGGGATCTTGAACGACTCCTTACCGGAACAGCTCCCTGTGGGTGTCAGGAGCAAGAAACTAATTTCTCTCCGTATTCCCAACTTGCAGGTCAGCGAAGGAGACCCTGGAATCCAGCCTGTTTGAGGCTCAGCAGCACTTATCTCAGCTGGAGATCACCAGGAGTCAGCTTGAAATCCGACTTCACACAGTTACGCAGGCCAAGGAGGTGATACAAGGTGAGAGCCTCGTGTGCTTTGTTTCCGGTGGTCCCCCTCCCTAGAGAAGGTGGCATAAAAACAGCTCTCTGTCCGCAGTGCTTCTGAGGAGTGAAGGAGCTGGAGGCAGATCCCTCCTACACTGCAATTCAAATGGCTTAAGGTCAGTAAGTCAGAAGCACTGTTTGTGTAGACTCTGAAGCTTGCCATTTGTCGTGTTTGCAGCGGAAGTGAAGTGCCTTCAATGTGAGCTGGAAGCAGAGAGATCTCTCATGAAGCAGGAACGGGAAGACATGGCGCAAGAGCTCTCGCGGACAGAACAGCAGTATAACACCACCCTCAAGCTTCGGGAAAGTGAGCACGAAGTGGAAATAAACAAGCTCCTGCAAGACCTGGTAGGAAACGTTATGCTTCGGAATTCTTCAAGCAAGCTTTGTGGGCTGGCTTTAGAAGAATAATAGCCTGAGCGTGCGAAACGGCAGCAATCGTCTGTCGTAGGCCACACGTTGCTAGGCCAGGCAGCAGAGCCGATGGCTCGTACTTGAAGGCACGTGAAGACCCACAGGACTGTGCTGGGACGGTAAATGCAGGCACGGATTCAGTGTGGGCGTGAGACGAGGTCAACAGAGGGTTGGGTGGTCCCCACCCAAAGCATGGCAGCAAAGGGCTGGGATCTTACCAGACTCCAGTCTACCACAAAGTAGTCTCCGGACATTGCCGGCAACTGCAGTCACGGCAACTTGGTTCCTTCCTTTCCGCCCTTTCAGGGTTGACAGAGGTATTACCTTTGGCCTTGGAGCATATGGAACAGGCCCCTTGTTCCTGGTACTTGAGTTGGTGGCCTGTCTCGTGACTAGGGCATGAGGGTACTGGTCTCTTCCTCACCCTGCAGTCCCTCTGCAGCTTTTCAGTGATGAAAAGGGAGGTGAGCTTTGAACCTAGAGACTCTGAGAGTGGAGAGAAATCCTGAGGAGGGAGGTGCTAGGAAACGGGCAGCCATCAGAGAGGGGAAGGTAACATCTCCTTTTCTTCCACCTGCTGACCCTCCTTTTAAGTTCCTTGACAGGACATGATTTATGGAGAGCACAAAGCCACTGCTGTGCACTCTTGAGGTGGGGGGTTGTGGGAGGGATGAAGCTTCACATTTCTTTGAGGAGCTTGGCTGGGACGTCATCTTGAAGTCTCTTCCCCCCCCTCATCAGGCAAGTGAGCGGGAAGGGCACCATTCAGAGCTGCAGAGGATGCTGGAGCAATGGGAAAAGGAGAAGGCAGAGACCGAAGGGGAGCACGAGAAGCAGCTGTTTGATATGAAGCAGAAAGTTGCTACCATGCAAGCTCAACAAGAGGAGGAACGAAGCAGAGTCGAAAATGCCAAGCAAGAGGTAAAGACTGTGAAAGGAGAATTTGTGTGGTTTGTTTCACGGCTAGAGCTGTGAGAGTTGGCTGGATATCGGGCTGTGTGGAGCGTGCCCTACCTGTTTTCTGCATTGAATGTGGTGAGGTGAAAGGCGTGCAGGGCTATCTTTGGGACTAGGAATGAGACCTCTCATAGGAAGCCAGGCGGAAATGTCACCTTTCGTTTTCGATTTTTGTGCTGCTGTTGTATTCTGGTTTTTGTAAGACTTGCCTCAGAGTATCTTCACCGTTCTCTTAACGGTCCTCTTTTGATGTTTCCTGATACGCATTTATAGCCTTAACTCCATGAAAGACCAAACTGAGTCTGCAGGACTGAATCCCCATGAGGATGGGGTTTTTGTCTGGGGGGGGGACAGGGAGGGGCGCAGCAGGATTGTCGGCAAAAGAAAAATCTTGTTAAAGACTCCTCTGAAGTATTTCTGAGCAGTAACGCAGAGGTGTCTTCTGGGCTGTGTTTTAAGTCACTTGCTGGTAAGCTGGTTTGTGCCCAGATCTCCTGTGCCCAAGCAAGCCTGTCCCACGCTGAGTCCTCCTTGTGTCCTACGCAAAGTCCTCTTTATGCAGGCTGCCTAGGGACAGCAGTACCCCGAGCTGTGTCTACAGGTATTGAAATGACAGGGCAGCGCTCAGAGATGACAGTGTGTCCCTGTCGTGCCAGTGCTTTCCCAAAGTCTACGGAATACCTTAACACTGAAGTAATTTTCACCAAACCCCACTTAGAATACATGAGTTTTCTGAAGGAGCTGCTAGCTTCAGCCCTCTGGCAGCCTTGCACTTTCTCTACTGCTAACTAGGTGCAAGAGTCGCTACTGAAAGACAAACGGGACACAGCAGGAGACGAGGGACACGTACCCTCCCCAGCAAGGCGAGACACCTGAGAAATGCCACACCTTTTTGGGTTAGATGACTAAGAGTTTGCTGGAGAGTCAATCACAGATGGACCGGGGATGGAGCATGTTCGTCCTGAAGCCAGTCGCACTTAGGAACCCGTGCCTCCAAGTGGGCAGATCAGGACCTAGGAGACCAGCAGCACAGTGCTTTGGGCACGTGTGAGCCCATCAGTCTTTGAGTCTTGTCACGCTAATTCTGTATGGGAAGCTTAAAGCCGTCTTCTCTTTCTTGCTGTGCAGGTCCTGCTAGAAAAGGAGAGTGAGAAGGCTGCTTTATTAGAGACGCTACTGCAAACTCAGGGAGAGCTAAGAGAAGCCTGGCAGCAGCTACAGCAGCTCAGGCAGGAGGTGAAAGAGCAGCAAGAGAATGGGCAGGTGAATCTGACTAGTAGGGCAGGTGGAGAGAACAGGCAGTTGGCAATTGGAGGGAAGCCGAGAGAGAGGCTGAGAGCGCCAGGTAACAGAGCGAAGGGCAGGAACAAGGCAATAAACCCTAAGTCCTGCGGCTGAGGAGGCAAGGACTACTGCAGGCACGGAAAGCACAGAGCCTGCTAAGCTCCAGAGATCAGCAACGGGAAGGAAGGGTCACAATGGAAGCAGAGCTGGGTAGAAAAGCAGCAAGAAGGGGCTGAATGAATGTGATTTTGAGAGAGAAGGAGAAAAAGGCTGGACCTGATGGCAGGTGCCAGTAACTTGCTCTCCATTTGTGTCTGCAGAACATCACAGAAAAGCTGCAAGCAGAGCTGCAGGAAACTCAGAGTAAGATGAAGGCAGTGGAGAAGAGGCACAAGGAAGAAATCAAAGCCATCAAAGAGGAAATGAATATCCTTCTTCAGCAGAGGGATGCTCTGCAGAAACAGGTGACTGAAACAGCAGTAGCTACTCCAGCCATCAACCAGGTGGTCTCTTCCCCTTCTTGCCTTTCCATTGCAGAGCAGCAGGCTGATGGGCTAATCCCTCTGCCTGCCGTCATACTGTGGCCTCCAGCTCAGCTGGTCTGAAGGAGACTTACTGGTCAGCTGAATCTCAGCTGCTGCCCTGGCCAGATGGGCTAGTCCTTTTGCTTGTTTGCCAGCAATCACCAGAAGGGGCTTCTGCTGGCCTGTTACTGCTAGCCTTGTTTTTTAAGGTGGTTTTTCAGATGAACGTGGTGACCCACTTAGATTTTTAAACAAGTCAGCTGTATCCATTGTGAACCTGCTACTCTCATGAGGGGGTGAAATTTAAAGTGGTTCTTTCCCTTTCCTGACAGTATATGGTATGGCTGACAGTGACAAGCTGTAGTCTTTGACTGCTTTGTTATGTTTTCCTTGAGGTGGAAGAGTTGCTGTCTCAGCTAGCAGCCTCCAAAGAGTCTCTAAAGGAGGAGGCTATGACTCTGCATCAGGAGGTGGCGTCTTTGGAAAGGAAACTCGAGAGCACCGAGAAGCAAAGAAGGGATGTCCTGGTGAGGCTGGCAGATGCCGTGAAGGGCCATTTCTTACCTATTTTTTGGCCTTCTGTTAATAATTCTAAGGAGCAACCTGGTTTTTGGTTTCACTTTTCCAATTGCGTTCTTCCAAATAAGTCGGAAAAGATGCCATAGCCACATAAAACTGCATTATGATTCAGGGTGCTTATTTTCCTCAATTCTGAAGATTTCTGCCCGTGAAGCTTCAGTCAAAGTAATTGTCAACCTTGTCTCTATTTACATTGCATGGTTTTGGCAATTATTTGTGTCCAAATCCATAGTTAGATTTCTAAATACCTGGGTCTGGAAAAAGGGGTGAGAAGAAAAAGTTTGCTAAGAATAGAAAGCTGTTCACCATTGCCCATCATCTGCGAGCAGACAGTGGGGAAAGAAGAGAGACATTTGAGAAACAAAAGTGCTGATCCAGCTAAATATGTATGTCTGCAAGGGGAAAACTAGTCCTGATTTGAAACACAGAATGACAGGCTGTGATCTGACCGTGAGTCCAAAAAAGAAAAAAAAAGGTAAAGGAAATGTTGGCGTTGTTCTCAAAAAAAAAAAAAAAAAAAAAAAAGGCGGGGGGGGATGATCAAATGTTGGGGTTGTTCTCTCTTCCCTTCCTCCCTACTAGAGAGAACATCATCATGCCACTGCCTAAATCATGCTTAGTCTGGACTTGAAAAAGCTCGAACCTCAGCCCTTGACTGCCACTGGAGCAGGAGTTCCAATCTAGTACGAAAAGCAAGCATACCTAGATGGAATTACTGAATCTTTTCCTCCCTGTTTTGCAGCATGAACGGGACAGACTGCAAGCACTTAATGAAAAACTGGCATGGGAGATAAAAGTTCTTCAGGAATCTGTCACAGCCTCTGAAACGCGAGCAAACACAGCAACAGATATGAATCACTCCCTTGAACAAGAACTGCAAGCTACATTGTCTATCTTAAAAATTAAAAGCGAGGAAGTGGAAACGCAGTGGGAGAAAATGCAGATGCTACAGAAGGAGGCAGCAGAGGTAAAAGCTTTGCAGGAGAACCTCACTCATATGACTGCCATCCTGTCAGAGAGGGAGGGAGAAATGAAGTTGTACCAGGAACAGATGAGAATGTTGGAAAAGCAGCAAGAAATGCATAAACCTCCCCTCAATCGGGTTATTAAGGACATAACAGAGAAAAAACAGGAGACGGAACCCCAGCAAGAACACATCCAGGAGCTGGAGAAGCAGCAAGAAAAACAAAGGATCGCTGTCAGCAAAATGAACACAGCCCTGGAAGAGAGAGACTGGGAGATCAGATCCCAGCAAGAAGAGATACGGGAGCAAGAGGAGCTCCTGGAAGAAGCCTTGCATGAGAGGGAAGGAGAGACCAAGGCTCAAGGTGAGCAAAAAGAGCTAGAAGAGGAAATCAGAGGTCTTCGGGAAGATCTCCAGCATGTTCGGCAGACTCTGACAAAGAAGGATGAAGAGATCGAGCACCAGAGAGACAGAGTCAGGTATTTAGAGAAGACTCTGGCAGGGAGAGAACAGGAGCTGAGGAGGCAGAGTGGACTCCTGAAACAATTAACATCAGCTTTGCGATGGAAAGATGAAGAGACCCTAAAGAAACAACTCCAGAGGCTCCAAAAATGGGAGGAAGAGGAAGCAGAGAAGAGGAAAGTTCTCCAGGAGAGGGACCGTCTCTTGAAAAGGCAGGAGGAGCTAACCCAACAGCTGGAAGATGAGAGGAAAGCAAAGGCGGAAGAATTGGAGCGTGTGATTGCTATTTTGAAGCAGACCGAAAGCAGAGAAATCAAATGGAAAGCGAAGGCACAAGCACTGACTCTTGCCCTTACCAAGAGCGAAACGGCCAATGGGACTCTGAGGGAAGAAATAGCCGTCCTGCAGGGTATGGTTCCAGAGAGGGACAAGGACCGGTTTCATCTTCCGGTAAGCACTGTGATCCATCATCAGTCAACTCACATGTCTATAAAGGCTCCTAAAGATGCTTCCCATAAAGATATGGGAATATACATTCCCATAAATAGATGACCTGCTTCTTGGCCAAAGAAACGGTGACTGCGGCCAGCAGGCTTGCCTGTCTGTGTAGCTCTGGCCGGAGACCATTCACCTGCTAGAATGTTTTCTGTCAAGCCCAGAACTACTGAAAGAATAGAGAGCTTGCCGTTAAAATTACATCACGTCCAACATTTGGGGGTGGGTCATGGCTTCTCTCCTATCTAGGCAAGCTTAGCCAACGTGTCGCGGTTAGGCGTTGGCATGGAAAGGAAAAAGGGCGCAGGCGACCAGACTAAAGTACTAAACTTAGTTGAATTTTGTAACGATGGCTGAACAGCAGCCACGCTGATGGTGCTTCGAGGATGCTTTCAGAGATGTAGATTTCGGAGGTACAGCTTTTCCGGTGTACTAAAAAGAACGGAATTCGCACCGTTGCCTGATCGGGTTAAAGGCTTTGTTGCACATTCAGGATGTACTTGTGCCGCAGTCCAAAAAGCACGAAGGCAAATTTGTGTGGGTTTCTCCAAGGCGACCTGACTCAGGTACTGCTAGTGGAACAGCTGCGACAGCCTGTGCTGCAGACTTGCCTGGGGCTCTGCCAGCACTTCCAGCATTCCGTTAGTCTACAGGCATATAAAAAATGCTGCTAATAAAAGACTGTGTTTATGCATTATACATTTACACATTACTTGAGAAATATTACTACCAGCCTGATGGGGATGGTGACAGGTATTGTGATCTGTTGATGGGAAGCAGAGAAGTGACAAGGGCAGGCCACATGAAAACAAGGGGAGATTTCAGTTGCATCCATATAGATCAGGTATGCGACAGCATTAGATCAGGTAATGCAGGTGCATCCGTAGAGATGGGTATAGTGCTGATAGCAAGACCACATGTACAGATGCTGTCCGAGCTTGCTTCAAGGAGCAGTTCGTCAAGAAACCCACGAGAGGGGAGGTGGCTCTGGACGCGGTTCAGAGCAGTGCACAGGGCTTGGGTGATAATGTGATTTTTGTCAAAGAGCAGCTCTGTAACCATGATGTAACAGTAGAGAACGAACAGAGAACGAAACCGTAGCGTCTTATCACTGCAGAACTACATGCTTCACCCACATGTTGCATATTGTTTGGTTGTCCAGGGACAGGGAGTAGCACTATAGATAGGAGAATATACAGTGAAGGTCAAAGAGGATGACCAAAGATGTGAAGAAGCTTCCCTAAGAGGAACACGTCCATGTGGAAGTCTTCCTGATGGGCAAGAAATGGCTGAGCGAGAGGGAGCTGGAAATGCTACAGACCTTTGTAAAACCATTCAGTGGCTGAATAGGAAAGGAATGTTTCCAGTCTCTCTCAAAACCAGAATGGGGGACACTGAACCAAACTAGCAGGAAGCATGTCCAGAACAAACAAGTCCGTCTCTCCAAGGTGATCTGGAGGAGGGCCCCTAGGAAAAGAGGGTGTGGTTTGGGCCCGTGGACCAGGAGGAGAAGAAGGGCCTTGGCACTGTCCATTCCTGAGTCCGGTCGCTCTCCCCCACGTGTTGATTCTGGCCCTCCTAACCTTTGTGTGGCACCAGCTCACATCATCTCCTCTCTGAATACCCAGCAGGCTATTGCAGAAGGGGAGCAGCTATCGTGGCTCTCGGAGAAGAGACTCCTGTCGCAGCGGCTGGAATCTCTGCAGCGAGCAGTTGCAAGGCTGGAACTGGAGAAGGCTGAGCTGAAGCAACTCAATGCTGAGCTCAGGAGGACTCTTGAGCAGGTAAAACAGGCGTTCGCTGCCTCTGCACAGCCTCGCGGTCCTCTGGAATGCAACACAGACAGCACTCTGGAGTCCTCTGCTTGTTTCCTTCCCTCTCCCACTTTCCCCCGTGGACACACACGTTTGTATTTTCTCTCTCTTCTGGCACCCCATTGCCTTCACAAATGCACATTCACTCCGGTACCACCCTTCTTGCCCCAGTGTCCCCAGACACACACATTTGACTCTCTTGTGTCAGGAACTCTTTCCTCTTGCTCTTTCCCTTCCACAGCCTACGTGGCGTGCTTTTTGCCCCCAACGTTCTCTGGGGCCATTAACGGTCTCTGAGCAGACACCTCCTTGCCATGATGTCCAGCGGTCCTTTTGCTCCTTGTTTGCTGGCCGGTTTCTGTGACCCTTTCTCCTGTCCAACGTGCAGGTGGAACGTGAACGGAGGAGACTGAAGAGACAGTGTCGTGGTCGGTCGCTGCCAGATGCACGTGGAGTTTCTCTCTCTGAGTCCGACCAGCACAAGATGCCTGCTTCTAGCCAGGTGAGAACAGAATCCTACTTGGTGGGAGGAGGCTCTGGCCATACGGGGGAACGATGGCAAATCCCAGGTGCAGCAGCCCCTCAGTAGAAACCTAATGGAAGTCACAGATAGACCATGGCCCTGACCAGACTTGGAGACTAAAAAGAAATCCTTGCGTTTTCTTCACAGGAGGAGCCTCACACTCGCTGCAGTTGATTAGCTGAGTTGCAGAACCAGGTGAGGAGTAGGAAAGCTCTCATCAAAAGCCGCCGTGGCTGTACTGATGGGCACAACTTTGCACGATGCTGCAGCCCGAGTTTGGTTTGGCTGTCGGGAAGCGAGTACACCGGGCAGCGTCGGACAGGCCTGCTGGCCACGGCCTAACAACATCATTCACCTAGGTCTAGTCTCTGAGTTGCCTAAAGGTCAGGCAGGGTGGGAGAGGGATTGGAGGAAATTCAGAAAACTTGCCTGAAAATAGAGACTATTCTAAGGATGCTCCCCTTGAATCTTACTCATCGTGTTGCCTGTTTCCATTTTCCCTTGACTCTGTTAGCAGCGGAGCTTGCGTCGTATCGGAGCGCCAGGGATGTGAGGCAGTTGCCAGAGCTTATAGCCTTCAGGCAAGCGTTAGTCTCGTATTGCTATGCTGTGCTAATCGTGATCCCAGCATCAGACCGAGTCAGAGACCTAAGCACTGTATGGCCATTTGCTTTATCAGAGTAAGAATGTACATTCCAGCTGCTCAACCCTGTTGCGTCCTTTGAGAGTGGTATTGGCAGTAGCAGCGGTCGCCAGACTTCTCTTCCGTCTACGTGTATGGGTCTGGTACACCCTGGCCTCCCTGAGGAAGCGAATCTTCACAGGCGTTCAGGGCAAAATGCAGACAATATTTATGTCAGTCACGTACATGAAGCTTAGCTCTGGCAAGTGAGGCAAGAATTCTGCTGAAGCCATCAAGGTGAATCCTAAGGGTGTTTTCACCAGGAAGCCTCCGTGCCTGAAGGTCCGTTGCTACAGATAACTCACTGAACCCCCTTGCCCTTGTGACTGTTGTGTCTGCCTGCACTGTGGACCTGCTTCCGCAGTTCAGCAGGAAAACAGAGGTGCTCTGCTCAAAGAATAGTCCTCGGCTGGCTAGTCAGGGCACTCCTCCGGGTCTGGGCAACAGCGGACCTGGAACTCCATCTCCCACTTCCTGGCAGATGCTCCCAGATGGCCGCTTCTCCCACTCGTACCTCTGGGTTACCTACCAGAGCGTGGGAGGGTTTTTCAGGCTTCCAAGCCCAGTTTCACAAAGGTGCCCTTACTATTTCAGAGAGGAGGTCAGCTCTGTCCCTCTCTTCAGCGGTGCTGGTCCCTAGCCTATGCATAGTGTTTGTTGTGAAGTGCCTTTGACGTCCTCCTTTCCGGGTGCGTCTCCTCCACTCCAGAGCAGGCAGAGGGCAACCTGCCAGAGCTGCTGTGGCTGCGCTGCACTGCAAACCTAACAGGAGGTGAGAGCAGCTGGGTCTCTCCCACCAAAAAGCCCAGCAGGCCCAACTCCGTGTTGCCAGGAAAGAATAGAGTTGGAGGAGTTTCGAGGCCTCAGCAGTCCTTTAAGGCTCATTTTCCCCCCCGGGTGTTGTTCAGCAAAGTATGCTCTGCTCGGTTGTGAAATGCTCTACAGTTAGGAAAAAGGAGAGTTTGCTCCCTTTTCAGGTGCTGGCTGTCAAGTTTTTAACCCAGATCATAACAGAGCAGCTCTTCAGTACCTTGCGTAAGCAGTAGTCCTCCTGCTGAGGAAAAAGCAGGAGGTGCAACTGAGGTGTCAGTAGCCCAACTCTCTCTCTGGAAAAAAAGAGTTGGGCTACCAAATCCTGTAGGAACCTCTCTCTTTAAGATACCTGCCGTGTCTCGGTGCTGTAGGTGTGAGTGGTATGCCAGCAAGCAACTCAACTTGTTGCTGATGCGAGTTCAGGTCAGGGCGACTGTGGGAACCTGTTACTTCCCATTGCACAAGGACAAAGAGTTGGTCAGGGCTGGAGTTAGAGGGTGCGTCTTCCCTGACAGCCGGTACCGTGGAGCTACGGATGGTCCTAAGAGCGTGGGCTTGTCTGAGCTCGGCCTTTTGCCTCTTTCAGGTGTCCCTTGAGCAGACGCAGCTGGCACGAGAACGGAAAGACAAGCAGGACTATATAGAGTGCTGTGCAAAGACCAGCCAGGAGCTGTCAGACCTTCACCAAGAGCTGTCTCGCTCCTTAGCAGCTGTGGTCAGGGAGCCCAAAGCTGCTGTTCTGGAGGCAGAGACCCGGAGGCTGGATCGGTCTCTGCACCTTCTTTTCCTGTAGAGGAACAGCTGCAGCATCACGGAGTTCCCGTCTTGTGCCCTTCCCAGAAATGTACATGTTTTGCTGTGGGAAAGGGGGGTGCCTTTGTTCTGTTTGCATTTGGAAGCAGCTCCTAGTGCCAGTGATTTTTTCGGGTTTTTTTAATAAAAGACATTTTGCAGAACTGCACTCTTTTAGGAAGAAAAGCAAGTGGTAGGTAAATATGTGGCTTAGGAGAAGATGATGCTAGTTCTTTACTTGCCCAAGTAAGCTCTGACAAGCTGTTGTCTGATTTAGGCTCTTGAGTTCATAGCCGTTCCCTGTGAGGAGGGAGGGCAGTGGAGGTGTTATTGAAAGGAGGGGGGAAGAGTCCACGCCAGGGATGGAAGGTGGTGTTGGGGTTTAGCCCCAGTCAGTAATTAAGTACCACCCCGCCGCTCGCTCACCCTCCCCCCCCGGCGGGATGGGGGAGAGAATGGGAAGAGCAAAAGTAAGAAAACTTGTGGGTTGAGGTAAGAAGAGGTTAATAATTGGAACAAAATAATAATAATGGTGATAAATTGTAATGAGAAGGAAAACAACAAGAGAAGGAGAGAGGAACAAAACCCAGGGGACAAAAACAAACAGTGATGCAACCGCTCACCCCCCACCCACCGACGCCCAGCCAGGCCCCGAGCAGCGATCGCTGCCCCCCGGCCAAGTCCCCCCAGTTTCTGTACTGAGCAGGACGCCCTACGGGGTGGAATAGCCCTTTGGCCAGCTTGGATCAACCGTCCTGGCTGTGCCCCCTCCCAGGCCTTGTGCGCCCGGCAGAGCATGGGGAGCTGAAAAGTCCTTGACCAGTGGAAACTCCACTTAGCAACAGCCAAAACATCAGCGTGTTACCAATATTATTCTCCTACTAAAAGCCCAACCGCAGCACTCTGCCAGCTGCTAGGAAGAAAATGAACTCTGTCCCAGCGGAAACCAGGGCAGCGGGGCAAGAGAGTGGGTTTTTCTCCTTCCTTTCCTTCCCTTCCGTCCTTCCTTCCCTTCATTCCCTTCCTTCCCTTCCGTCCTCCGTTCCGTCCTTCCACGCTTCAGCACAAAAAGCGCTGGTGCTCTCCCGAGATGCTTTGCTTCCCGCTTTGTTGCTGCCACAGCCAGCCTGAGGGACAGCCTGGTTGTTCTCCAAAGGGCCTTAGTACCAAGCCGCACCCCTGTCAAAGACGGAGGCAAGGGATGGGACGGGCAGGATGTCGAACCGAGTGAAAACTGCTCTCTACCAGCAGCTTGGCCTTGGTATCAAGCCCTTTCCAGCTAACCGATCTGGGCACAGCCGGCGTCTCTCGGGTGCCCTTCAGAGGCCCGGGGCCGTTGGCAGGGGGGGTGAGAAGAGGGCGAGGCGGCAGCGAGGCCCTTCGGGCCCCGGAGGAGACCGGGAGCCCCAGCCGCTCCCCGCCAGCCCCCTCGGCCGGCTTCGAGCCGCGCTGCCCGGCGGGCCGGGGCCTTCCCCAAGACCCGGGAAGACTTTCGGGTCAAGAGGTGCGGGGGCGCGGTGGGTGAGCGGGCGGGGCCGAGGCGGGGCCGAGGCGGGGCCGAGGCGGGGCGGGCGGCCGCGACCGGCGGGGCTGACGGCGGTTCTCGGCTCCCCGGCAGTGAGGGCTGTCAGCGGGCTCATCATGGGGCTGCTTTTCTTCTCGGAGCTGCAGTACTACCTCACCAAGGAGGTGAGTAGCGGCGGCGGGGGGGGCCCGGCCCCCCGGTGCTGCCTCCTGCCCGCGGAGCCCCGGCGGAGAGGCGGCCCTGCGGCCCGTGGCGGCCTGCCGTGCCTCCGCACCCCCGCCGCCTCCGCCGCCGCCTCCCGCGGGCTGCCCACGCAGCAGCTTCCCCGCCGCAGGTCTGTCTGGGGTTTGTCTCTCCCCCCGCCGGCCGCCTTGCCGCTGGGAGCGGGCTGCCCTCCCCGAAAGCCGCTGGGCGCAAAGGCTGGCTTGTGGCCGCCTGTAACGCGGTGGCGGGAGAGCGTCTCAAGGTCTCTTGGCGCTGTCTCCACCGTCTCCAAGCAGGCACTGCAAAGAACGGAAAGCAAGCGCGGGAACCCCCGTCCCCACCCCAAATTCGGAGGTTCCCAGGTGATTCCCTTTCTTAAAGGCAGGACAAGTGGCAAGCGCTTAGCTACCCTGGAAGGTGCGGGAGGCAGCAGCTCGGGTGTCTCGCAAATGCCACCTCTTAACAATCGGCTCCTGAGCCAGAGCAGCGGAGGGCAAGAGGCCTTTTCATTCGCTTCCGAGTGAAACGGGACTCTGGTTTTCCTGTGTTCCTAGGTTCCTCCGGAATTGTACGCTGACAAATCAAGGGGAGATCAACCGAAGATCGATCTAGATGCTATTTTTCCACATATGCCTTGTGCTCGTGAGTCAGACTTCTGAACGCTGGGGTAATTTTCGTACTTGCCGAGGGCCCGGCAGGCTCAGCGTGCCTGGTGCTTCCGAGCGCTGCGCTGCTGCTTGGGCCACGGACAGGGAGGAGCTGGTGATCCCGTGTGGTTACGCAGGGATTCCAGCCAGGCCCGCTGGGCGCTTAAACCAGCGCTTCCAGTCGGGCAGTCTTGTTTTTCTAGGTTATAAATGGAGCTAAAGAAGAAATCCACTTGCACTCCTGTGCGGTGGTGCGCTTTGTCAGAGAGCTCGGTGATACTGAAAAAGCTGGCACAGAGTTCCCTTGGGACTCAAGATTTGGCCGTATTGTTGTTGACAAACTGCAGAGTCTCCTTCGGAAGGTACTTGAGAAGGGACGGCTTTTCTGTGGTTTTGGTACTTACATTCTGACTGTAATGCCAATGCCGCGCCATAGCCTTTCTCCGAAATGTTGAAAATCGGACTGATTACCTTTGAACCAAATTCAAAATAAAGTTGCAGGATGAAGCGATGGAAGACTGTGCAAGTCTTACCGGGCATTACTGCTGTGCACGTTATCCGACTGTCCGCTAATCTTCCCTGCCTCTTGTTCCCTTGTAGTCATTCCTTTGGGTAATGCATTGGGCTCTCAATGTAGCGAATCTGGCTTCTTTCTGGCCACCCAAGATATTATTGGTCTTTGTCTTCTCACATTTAAAAGGGCGTGGGAAGGCCAGAGAGACTGGAAGCCTCTCCTGTTTTGTGCAGAGGAGCCGTCAGTCTTGTAAGCGAGCACGTAGGCAGCAAGTGCATCATGGTGCTTCGATACCAGGCCGAGACCACAGACCTTCTCAGTCTTCTTTGTGAAAAGGGATCACCAGGAAATGTGCTGACGTTGAAGAGGGAAGGGTGGGGGGGTAGAGGTAGGAGGCAGCTTTCAACCGGTTTTAAGCTTAGCTCCTGAAAATGGTTATGGGCTTTGAGGGGTTTGGGGTTGTTTTTTTGCCCTGAGTGTATCCACCTTTCAGGGTAACGCTTTCTGTGGCAGCTGGAAACAGTCCTTGTACACCGAACCTCGTCCTTGGAAGAGTCGTTTAGGGTGCTGCAACGTGTGTTTTATTCCCTGTCCGTCACTTGGCCCCAGCCGTACGCACTCTTCCGGTTTGGCACATTCTTATGCCCCTGGCTGAAAGGTTCTGTATTTTCACTGGTTGAATGCTGCCTCAGCCTGCCACAGACCATAACCAATGTGTGTTTATAGACCACTTTCCTTGCTCGTGGGTTTCAGGTGTGAGAGCATCGATGCCATGGACATGGCAGGAGAGCAGCAGCTGGATGTAGAGCACAACCTGTTTAAGCAACGTTGGGATAAAGCTGGCAGTGGCGTGACTCCAGAGGCCGAGAGGCACGGTAAGATGCTATTCTGCCTTTCTTGGATGGATGCTCTGGTAGTCTTCCCATCACTGTGTGTCCGTGTTGACTTTCACAGGAACAAGTGACAGCTGAAGAGCATTTAAACACCATAAACTCTTGAAGAGTTTGTAGTACCCAAATCTATTAAACTGGCGGATCAAACTCCTATTATACGCGCTACTTTTGCGAGGCAAATCTTTGCCTAGTCCCTCTGAAATGATGACAAGGACTCATGGATGCATTTCAGGGATAAAGGTGCTGAGTTCATGGTCTTTTACGGCGAGAAATCAAGCAGCTGTTCTGGCAAAACTTGGCTGTGGTCGTACCCGTAAATCCCAGCGGGCTGACAAATGGGACCACCTGGTTAGAGGAAAGAGCCTCTCTCCAGGGAAGGCTCCAGTGGCTCGACCCTTAAGGCTAAACTTGCACCTTACTGCATTGACTTTGTGCGTGTTAACGCGTAGCTGATCAATACCTTTTAGTTGATTTATCGGTTACAAGTTGTAGTCAGTGGTCCTTGGCTACATAAACCTCTCCTCTACGTTTTTTACACGTTGTGACTCACCGTTGTACTTCGATACAAACCCGAAACAATTCTGGCAAAGTGCCGCAGTCTAACAGTAATACTGTCCTGACTTTTCCTTTCCAAAACACGAGCTCCTTATTAGCTTTTCTGGGAGAGAGTGCAGTTCTACGTATCAGCGTAAACTAAATTTGTTGATTTGGATCACTCAGATTTAACTTTTCTGTTCTCGAAGTTGAAAGGCTAAACTAAGCCAAGAGCTGAACAGTCGGTAGGTACACGAGGGTTTCTGCAGTTGTCATGGGAATGTGGTGATAGTGTCCTTACTGCTGTGTCACTTAGCAGCCTTTCTGTATTCAGAGGTTGTGGCGTTACAAATTGAGTGTCTGGGCACAAAAGCTGTTTACAGCTTTGTGTAAGAAGTCTTGTATCAGTCACAATGTACCGATTGGGTCTACTTTCGACAACGTTTTAACAAAGCCTTTATGCAAGTAACGTCTGATCCATGCTCCAGGAAGGCTTACAGAGAGCCCGTTCTCTCTGTGGAAGGTGTTCTGGAGATGACAAATGCTGCTCTGTTAGTCGGTCTTACTTCACACCTCAGCAGGCTCTGTGCGTACCATTTCAGGTGGGCTTTGGGTGCAGGATGCACAGCTTCCAACACAAACCCGTTGCATTCATGCGTAGAGCAGTTATTGTGCGTAGAACAAGACAAGAGTGCAAGACAGCATTTCCAGACACCCCTCATCACTTGGAATCCTCTTTTGTCTTAGAGCTGGGGAAAGAAGAAGAAAAAGCGTTTGATCCAAATTCTTTGGATGCTGATCGCTGCGAGAGCTGTTACGGGGCAGAGTCAGAGGACATTCGGTAACCCTTACACCTTTTTGCATCTTCTTAGCGCTTGAATTCATGCTGTTACGTTGCGTGCACGTTTTTTTCCCAAATGCCTGTGAAGGTCTGTGCAACGAAATCCTCCCAGGTGCTTGTTCAGAGAATGATGAGAACTGGTGTGGTTTTGGTAGGTCTTTGGAAGCTGCGCTCGTGGTTGTTAGGAATGTGCAGAGTTAGGTTGTCTAGATTGTCTACATGCCTGTTGAAGGGCAGTGCAAATTGCACCACCTTTGCAGTAGCACCAAGATTGTATGCCAGCAACTGGAATCTTTTCTGGGATTATTTGGTGTCCAGAGGGGAGCTGTGTAAATTATTTCGCCGTTACGTGAGCTGTCTTGGAATAAAACCTGGTTACGGCCTTGCCTTCTCACTTCTGCTGCAGGCGTTGCATCCTTACGGGAGCAAAGACCGGACGTCTGTCGCTCACACAAACATCATTTGGTGTTTCTCCTTCCTCCTACCTGCAAATTCCTCTGAGAATGGATCTGTGATAGTCTGTAGGTTCTGGACTGTCCTTTGCTGCTGTCGTCTCTGTAGTTAACTTGGTTTATCCTGTCTTTCAGGTTGGGTCCTTCCCCAGAGATGCTTCCATCTTGAGGGATTCATGATTCCGGCCTTCAACTTTTTCTTTGGCCCAGCAAAACATGCAACCAAGAAGGAAAACTTGTTCTTTCGGTGACCAAGGCATTACCCAGAGGTCGAAAAGTAATGAAGAAAGTTTGCCGTTAACCCTCCCTCCCATTGTGACAGTCTCGGCCTCAAAGCAGAGAAAAGGAGGAACAGAAGCAGGCAGGTGCTTTGTTCACATGGGGAAGTTCCAAACCGCTCAGAACTGTGGGAGGCTGATGTCGTTTTTGTAGCAAATTGCTTTGCCAAGGAGCGATGTGACTGTCTAAACGGACAGGCAGAGCCCTTTTCAGACTCGAGAACGGCATTCAACCAGCTTGCACCCTCATGCCAAAATCTCAAACAGTACATCAAGAAGCTCGAGCTCCTTCAGGAGCATTAGGCCAGCTTCCCAGGTCCAGTCCCTGCTGTTGGCTTTATTGCTTTGTTGAAGAAGTATGCGCCGAGGAGTCAGGTCCTGAGCTGGAGCGTCTCTTTCTAGCGATAAAGACGGTAAGAAGGTGCTTGTGCTTTTGCAGGTGGTGTAAGACTTGTGACGGCGTCAGAGAAGCGTACAGGCCTTCAAGAACCCGGATACCGTAGAGCAGTGCAAGAGGGAAGGGTTTAGCCAGGAAATGCGAGAGCAGAAGAACAAGGGCTGCCAAGTGTGTGCTTTCCTAGAGGTCAACAAGGCGAGAGATGGGTTTTGCTGTGAACCTGCTGCATGATGGCGAGGACTGTGAAAAGGCAGAGTTGCTCTCCTTGTCCAGCTTTAGGTGTTCACAGCACTGTCATATAATAACTGCTGGGCTCAGCAAGGTACGTGTGCCCGTGAAGGGGTTCAGTGGGAGAGTCAGGAAGAGCGGTGGGAAGGGGATAATTCTGTGTTCCGTTGTGCGGGCTGGTAGGAAGCCTGCCGGCTGGAGAAGCTTAGCTTTTCCTACCGTCTAGCTAGCGAGTCTTTTTGCCGAGGTTTCTGGAGGAGGAGGGGCAGCTTCTTTGAGGTTGGATTGTCCCACCTGCCCTTCTAGCCTTAAAACAGAGACCACCAGTGGGTGCTGGAGATAACAGTATCCAACAGCTTGCCAGCAGAGGTGCTGGAGAGAGTGAAATGTTACCTTCTTTAGAAAATCAGTGGAAGCAAGACTATTGGAGTTGGTTGTCAAAGCCGAAGATGCGCAGCGAGGTGCTTTTTGCAACTGCTGTATGAAAACGTAGTACGAGATGCACCAGAGAACTATGTAAGTACCCTGTCATTTGGTGGGTTACCAAACCCAGAACACTTGGACGTGCAAATTACGTACCCAAGTACCTTCTAAAAATGGGGTCCAGGCTGATTTTTTTTTTAATTCAAGCTGTGGGGTTTTTTACAGCTTTGTGTACTCCTCCTGGAGACCACATGCCTTATTTCTGGAAAGTAAACGTTTTACTCACAAAGCCAGACGTTGGGATTTGAGCGTCATCATGGGCACCGAACCGTTACGGGACCCTCTATCGCCAAGTGCGATGAGCAGGAAAGATTCAAAGGGGAATGCTGGAGGCAGCAAGGGTCCAAGGGTGGGTGTGACTGGGGAAGTTCCTGGGGGCCGTTGTTACGCACTTGGAATTTGGCCCATCTCCATTCTCGTCAGGTCTGCAGTTAACATCAGCGCTAGGTTTGCACAGGCATCGAAGGTGTAATGTAGCACGTGAGCTTGGGACATTCCCATCTTCTAGGGGAGAGAGCGTGTACGATGGCTGGTGTGTGTCAGGGAGGATTGGCCCCTAATGTCCATATCCCTTTCAGATGCCAGGATGAAAGTTTAACAGCCTTTGTCTTTTTAGGTTTATGTTGTTGGTTTAGTGCTTTTTGGTTTGTTGGTTTAGTGCTTTATTTTTGCATGCAGCTTTTTTCCATGGGTGTATACCTTGGATCTCCGTTGTTGATTGTATTAAGGCGTTCTTACCCTGCTCGCTCTCCCCCTCAGTTACTTTATCCGCTCCTTTTCTGTGATACTGTTTTCCTGTATTTCCTGCAGCAACAGTCAGTTCCCTGCCAGTAGAGTTAATTCCTCCTTCTTCCCATTTTTATGTCCACTAAAATAATTTGCATAGAAGGGTTATTATCAACATCAGTACGTAACTATGGCTTTCCACATGACCGCCTGCGAGGATCAGGGGAAATTCCTACGTCTTTTAGGACAACATCTGCTGATATTGTGACCCTTCCTTCCCGTTGCTGATCTCTGGAGCTTAGCAGGCTCTGTGCTTTCCGTGCCTGCAGTAGTCCTTGCCTCCTCAGCCGCAGGACTTAGGGTTTATTGCCTTGTTCCTGCCCTTCGCTCTGTTACCTGGCGCTCTCAGCCTCTCTCTCGGCTTCCCTCCAATTGCCAACTGCCTGTTCTCTCCACCTGCCCTACTAGTCAGATTCACCTGCCCATTCTCTTGCTGCTCTTTCACCTCCTGCCTGAGCTGCTGTAGCTGCTGCCAGGCTTCTCTTAGCTCTCCCTGAGTTTGCAGTAGCGTCTCTAATAAAGCAGCCTTCTCACTCTCCTTTTCTAGCAGGACCTGCACAGCAATAAAGAGAAGACGGCTTTAAGCTTCCCATACAGAATTAGCGTGACAAGACTCAAAGACTGATGGGCTCACACGTGCCCAAAGCACTGTGCTGCTGGTCTCCTAGGTCCTGATCTGCCCACTTGGAGGCACGGGTTCCTAAGTGCGACTGGCTTCAGGACGAACATGCTCCATCCCCGGTCCATCTGTGATTGACTCTCCAGCAAACTCTTAGTCATCTAACCCAAAAAGGTGTGGCATTTCTCAGGTGTCTCGCCTTGCTGGGGAGGGTACGTGTCCCTCGTCTCCTGCTGTGTCCCGTTTGTCTTTCAGTAGCGACTCTTGCACCTAGTTAGCAGTAGAGATATCTGTGTTTATCGCTTACCTGGCCCTGTTGAGAGCATGCAGGACCAGTTGTTACCTGATTACGAACTGTGAAGCCGGACTTCAGTGAAAGTGCTCAAACCCTTCCCCTACCCTCACCCCTGGCGAGGCAAGAGGAGTAACAGTACCGCCACTCACCAAGGCAAAGGCTTTGCTAGATGTTTGGTCTAGCCAAGGTCTAGAACAAGGTCTACGCCAAGGGGTGGATGTGACGGTTCACTCAGCTCCTGCTCACGTTTTGGCTAACCCAGCTCATGCTAAGGCCTGATGTATGCTGGGAGCAGCACCACGAGGTTGAAGCGAGAGCACCAGGTAGGCAGCACAGGTGGCCAGAAAGAGCTAAAGGGCCATGATGCAGCCATCAGCACCTGCAGCTGGCTGTCTCCTGCAGCCATCACCTTTGTCTGGCAGTACTGTCAGAATCTGCTGGCTTTTGGAAATGGTACAGACCAGACTTCCAAGCTGGAAGGTATAAAACATCCGCTTACCCAAAAAGCCTTTGAAGCGGATCCAACAGCAGCTGGACTGCTGAGGCTTTTGTGCTTCCCAGAGTGACACAGGGGACGCCCGCACCGTGATGGAGGAGGAAGGATGAACACTCTCACCAGGGAACTAATTGTTTTGGGGGTTTTTTTCCCCTCACAAGTGCATGAATTAAGTGTTACAGGTTGTAAGTTATGCAACCTCATGACCTGAGTGGTGAGTCAGTGAATTCATGTAATAGCCTAGTCTGGGCAAAGGGGACTGAGCCCTGTTTGTCCTGTTTGTTTGTTGTGTTTCTTCATGGGCTCAGGAAATAAAGCTTAATTTGCGGAGTACGCTGTCCTGTAGATTTGAAGTTCTCTCTCCCCTAGCGGTTTTTCTCTAACTGCTCGCAGTCTGTCCCGTTCATGCTGCAAAACGGGGAGAAAAAGATTCAGTAATTCCACCTAGGTATGCTTGCTTTTCGTACTCGATGGGAACTCCTGCTGCAGTGGCAGTCAAGGGCTGAAGTCTGAGCTTTTAGTGGAAAGCTCTGGCTGTTGTTCAGTTGGCTTCCCCGGGCGATGGACCTTTCCTACTGTCGCGGGGGTCCCCCGCTTCTCGCCCCAGTGTCCCCGTGCCCCCCCACCCGACGCTCTGGTGTCGGGGACCGTTTCCTCCCGCTCCTTCTCTCCCAGATTCCACGGGGAGCGGTTTTTGCCCCCAGCGTTCTGCGGGGCCGTTAACGGTCTCTGAGCAGAACTCGCTGGAGCAAACGGCTGCCGGGCGGCCTCTCCGCCGCGGCAGCACCGCAGCCCGGCGCGGCACCGTCAGCGAGGAGCGAGAAGGGACCCGCTGCCACAGAGCGGCCCCGAGCGAGCCCGGCTCTCCCGCCCCGCGGCCCGGCTCCCGGTCGCGCCCGGCGGGCAGGGGGAGCCGCTCCGCCCGCCCCGGCAGGCGCCAGGCCGCGGCCCGGGGCCGCCTGAGCGCGGTCCGCCGGGGCAGGCCGCCGAGCAGCCCCCGCCGCGGGGCCTGTCAGGCGGCGGAGCCCCGCGGGCGGCGGGCCCGGCTGGCGAGCGGGGGCATGGCGGCGGCGAGCCAGGCCTCCCTGCGGCGCCGGCTGCAGAGCTCGCAGGAGGCGCAGCACCGGCAAGCGGTGCTGGTGCGGAAGCTACAGGCGAAGGTGAGGAGCGGGGGCGCCTGCCCGGGGGCAGCTGCCCGGGGACGGGCCGCGGTGGCGGGGCGCCCGGGCCGCCCGCGCCGCGCTGAGGGGGGACTCGGCGGCGGAGATCTCGGGGGGCGAACGCGGGGCCCTCCCCGGCGCTGCCGCGGGCGGGACGGCGCCGAGCCCAGAGCTCGGGGGAGGCCCCGGGAGCCGCCCTGCTCCGCCCGGCCCGGCCCGGCCCGGCCCGCCCCGCCCCGCCCCGCGAGGTGTGCTAGGCGCCGAGCCCTGCCGCCGTCCCCCTCCCGCGCCCCTCTCTCGGTCGCTCTTTTCCGTGCTTAAACCGAGATGCCGGGCTTGCAGACGCCTTTGTTTGGCCACGGGAGCGGGGGGCTGTGCCAGAGGCAGGAGTCGAGCCGGCGGGGGGTTCGGGCGGCCCCGGGCAGAGGCAGGCAGCTCTGGCCGGGTTGGCCCGGGGCGCCGGAGCGCTGGCAGCGGGGAGGATGCCAGGCCTGGGCGGAGGGTCGGGGCAGGCCGTGCCCTGCCCGGCCCCGTGCCCGACGGTGGTCGCGGCACCGCTGCTGTCGGTAAGGTCGTCCTGCTTTTCTTGCCGTGCTTGTCTTCTGCAGCGGCACAGAAACCCGCAGTGTGCAGGGGCTGGGCAGGCCTGCGGTCAGAACCGACTTGACGTGCTAAATGCTGCAAAGCAATTCTGAAGGCTCGTTTCTCTGACTTCAGGGACCCGCTGGACTTTGAGCCCGTTGGCCATACTGATTTGGGGCACGTGGTGGCCATGGGCCAGGCATGGCTCTCTCGGTCTGTCCCATCCTTCTGCTTGCCGAGGCTGCCTCAGGATGAGCAGGCAGCACTACGTGTGAAAGAAACCCTGTCTCGCTTCCTTTAATGTTAGAGAAAGTGAAGCTTCCCTCTTATTGTAACGACGTCTTGTTGACTGTATCGTCGGCAGCACTGTGAAACGTGCTGTGCTTGGACTTAGAGACAAGCTAATGCAGGAGGAGCCGAGCCTCTTACAAGCTGCATTCGCTCATCTTCCTTCTGCGTATCCACCTAGGTCCTGCAGTACCGGACCTGGTGCCGAGAGCTGCGGCAGCAACTGGAAGCAGGAGGGGTGAGTGTGCAGGTTGCTAACTAAAGATTGTGGACGTAGCGTTCGTTAGCGCAGAGCAAAAAAAGCCCCCCAAAGCAATGACAGAGGAAACGACAGAGTTTGCTGCCTGAGGGTTTAACGAAGCGCTGTAAGTTTGCCCGTCAGTGTTTTGTCCGGTTGCCATTCTCAGAGCAGCCAGTAGTCCCAGAAATGCCAGTCCAGAAACCCCTGTCAGGAAGGATTTTAGGTTTGTGACAGAGTGCTTTATTGCTGGCGTAACATTTGTCCTAGGTCTCAGGAGAGGGCTAGACTGCCCCTTACGTTATACGGCTGTCTCGGAAAAAGAATCGGTAGAAACAACAGCGTTTTGGAGGGCAAGAATGCTGGCGTTCAACATACAGAGCTGGCTCTGTGCTTTTCTTTCTGCTTCGCGGCTGAAGTAAACCTCGGAAACGAAGGGTCGGAGGGTGGGAGAGCGTTCCCAGGCTTCAAGTCGAAGCGAGCACTCGCAGTCAGGAGCTGGGGATACCTAGCTGTGAGAGTGCAACAGTGGGAGACTGAGGAGAGCTACTCGCGTTGAGCAACGCCCTTCCCCTCCCTTCCTCTCCGTAGTCGCGACACTGTTATGCCTGGAGGAAGGCACGAGCTCCTGAGCTACCCAGCAAATGGAGGGGAAAGCGATGGATGCCACAGTAGCGAAGGGAGCACGAGGATTTGACTAGGCATTTCCTTTCTTCTTAAGGGACCCGTTCCAGGCAGGTGGGAAGCTGCAGAAGACCACAGCCTGGAGAAAGCACTGCTTCGGTTGGCAGAGGAGCAGCAAAGGTAAAAGGAAGAAGCGTTCCCTCATACTTGGTATCCTGGGTGCTCATGGAAGTGAGGGAAAACCTGTCAGTGCTGCCTGGTGTCCCCAGGGGAAGCGGTTCGGCAAGCCGCTTTGAAAGGAGAAAGGTCCGCAAGCTGTTTTCCGTGGTGCAGTAATAGTGTTGTGTGCTGAATGGCTCTGTTTTGAGCGGGGGGTTATTCGGGGTGACCTCCCGCCTAAAGGCCCCTTTCCCGCCTAAATGATTCTGTGGTTGAGGAGGTGAGGGACTCGGGAGAATGCTGGAGAAAGATGATGCATCCAGGGATCAGACAGCACGAAGGGGAGGCAAGACGGTAACTGTGGGCATCGTCGAAGTTGAAGAGGAAGGGGAAACTGAAACTGTAGGTGGAAATTGAAGGCTTAAAGCAAGGAGAAGCAAATGAGTTTGCCATCACAGAGAGATCTTAGTTAATCCTAGAAAGCACTTGTACTGCCTCTCCGTTTGACAGCAAAGTCAGTGTTGAGGGAGCTGGAAAATCACGGGGATGCTGCTTGTGGACAGCAGTTGTTCAGTGACCTCATTGCTGTTTCTCCCTTTCCAAGGTGTGAGAATCTGGCAGAAGTGAACAGCCTCCTGCGGGAGCAGCTCGGTAAAGCGAATGAGGTTAATTCAGCCCTTAAAGAAGATGTTGGAAAACTGACGGCGGATTGGATGAGGGCCCGGGAGGAGCTGGAATTGAAGGAGAGCGAATGGCGCAATGAACGTGAGGTAAGGGTAGGCTACGGGAACGTCAGATGTGATGCCAGAGTGGAATGAGAACGCATTTTACTCCTGTCACAGAGAACTTGCTGTGTGAAAGCTGTGGCTACATTGAGGGTGTATTGGTGTTGACCAGCAGAAGACAGGGGTGTGAGATGGAGGAGTGCCAGCAAATTGTGGTGATGGAAGATGCCCGCCTGCTGTGACCATAGTACTCGGGCTTATGGGCAAAGGCTTGCCGTTGCTGGGCACTGCAGGGCAGTCACACGTGAACGCTCGTCTTTTTTTAAGAGTTCTTACCTCTCCGCCTAGGGCAGTGGAGACCAGAGAGGTCTGTGTGTTTTCACATTCAGAGTAGCCAACAGAAGAACAAGACAGGCCTCCCTTTCCCTTACCAGGAGCCTGTTGTGAGCAAATCTGACACTGCTCTTGGAGGGGCTTGGTTTTGTCTTCCTCCACCAAGACCGCTAGACACCTCTGCAAGGCGCTGATATCCACTCCTGCGGGGAGAAGCGTGGATCTTCCCTTCTTTGAAGTCAGGTGGCAGGTCTACTGAGGATGCTTCCGTGGTGGCTCTTCAGTCCTTGATGCCCCCGTTGCAATAGTTATTAAAGGGGAGCTGGTGATGGTGGTTGTACTCTCTGCTGTCTGAAAGACTTGTACGGTGACAGTGAAGGCTGAATTGGCATTTCTTTTTGTCTTTGCACGTTTAGCTTTACGACAACTACGTAAGGGGTGACCATAACAGTCTACTCAGCCTATGGCGCCAGGTGGTAACCTTCCGCCGTCATTTCCTGGAAATGAAGACTGCCACTGACCGGTGAGTAGAAGTGAAGGCTGGATCTCTTGCAGAGAAAACGCAGCTTCCCGTCACACCTGCTTTTGGAGCCTCGATGTTACCTTAGTTGCAGCTAAAGATACGATTTCTCCTTTGGGAGTCTGCAGCAATGCCGTTAAGCATGCTTTAGGCTATTTTCAGAATCCTGTTGTGTGATGCTGGTTTTCAGATAAAACTGAGGGGCTCGGCTATAAGCAATGCCGAGGCCCCGAAGAGATAACTTGACTGTGGTGATGTTTGGGCGTATTGACACAGACACAGGCATACGTGGACACCTTGGAAGAGACTCACCAAAGCTGTGCCTGCAGCATGTAGAGCAGTCCATTTCATAGAATGATGAAAATCTGCCTTAAATCTCCCTGAGTTTCTTTTCCCACTGCGCCTGGTGGAAAGATCATTCATGAATATATATATATATATATATATATATATATATATATATATACTTTTTCCTTCTCATTTCCAGCTTACGTTTATTGCGGTCGGTTTGTATCCGCTCGTTTATTCTGGTCAGTTGGTATCCGCTTATTCCTGTACCAACATTGCTGAGAGAAAGAATAGCTTCTCCACCCGGGTACTGCATTTATCCAATGTATTTTGCTTAGTTCGATGCCTCTTTTTATGATTGTTGTCTTGCTCCTGGACTCCCCGAGGTTTCTTTCTCACAGTTGCCTTCTACACAGACAACAATAGTGTAGCCTTAATAGTACATTCTTCTGGTGCCAGCATGCAATTTCAGACTCTGGGTGGCTGTCAGCCATTTATCTGATTTGATTAGAAGCTTTCCTTGATGTGAGAGTATGCCTGGCCTACTATTTAATTCTTGTATTATTTGTGCTTTTTTGTTACAGCATTCCAGGCTTATTCTCACACCACCTTCCTGAAACGTTTCTTATGTGGATATTGTCACGAGCCTCTTAGCAGTCCAAGTGCTGATAATAAGAGGTCGCTTAAGGCCGATCCCCTAGGTGTAAAAGCTGGGGACCTGGGTAAAATTCCTGGCATCTGTTACTGATAATTAGAGTCCGCTAATAGGATAGAGCAGGAGCAACAATTCATAAGAGTAATTAGAGGTCCTTGAAGCCTTCTGGCTGTGCCATAAGGCTGTGCCTCCTTATCTCTGAGGAGAGAACAGACTCATTCCTCAGCGGTCCAGTAGACTCCTTGCTCAACTGTCAAGGTGTGTCCTGATCCCAGAGTGTCAGGTGAATGACTCGTCCCCAGGGGAGCTGTCGTCTTTCCTGCCAGCTTTTACTGTTGCGCAATTACGGGCTTCAGAAGCGAGTCAGCTGATGGAGGTGGTGGTGTGAACATGAGCTCTTTCTGTATTCTTCTTCAGAGATTTGTCAGAGCTGAAGGCAGAGCAAATGAGGCTTTCTGGATCTGTACTTGTAAACTGCTCCCGCCTGCACTCCCGTGTACAGCTCTGGGAGTCCGTCGCTCTGGGTAGACCTGTCCTGAAGGATCTGGCACAGCAGCAGGCGGAACAGGAAACAAACCAGAAGGCTCGGGAAGCGATGTGCTTGCAAGCCAAGGGGGACCTGGAGAAGAAGGAGCTTCAGGACAGGTAAAGGTGTTTTAAACTTTGCTAGTACCAACGTTATGGCTTTTGTGGCTGCTTCTGGGATTCCTGGATGAGCGGCTGTGTTCACGTTTAAAACACACCCCTTGTGCACAGCCTTGTTTCTGTCCCTAGTCAAACTCTTGCCTTCAACAGAAAGGACAGAAAAAACGACTGACTGACAGAAGCTCTTCTGAGTAAGACAAGGCTGGAAAAGAGGTTGCATATTACGATGTTTTTGCTGTTAACTGATTCTTGGTGAGAAACTGAGAGCAGCCTAAAGAGAGCTCTGTCTCTTGGACAGCCCTTTTGGTACCCAGCAAAAGGGCTGTGCTAAAGGAGTTGGGAGGAATTTGCCCGGGGCCATCATAAGCAACGTAGCACCTCTGTCCTGACAATTCCTTGCAAGGCTGAGTGCAGGAGGCCTTTGGGGCAAGAAGTGCCATTTTGCAGCGTCAAGCACGTTAACCTGTAGAGGTGGACGCTGCCTTTGCTGTATTTTCTGGGTTGAACTTTCTCTGCTGTGCTTCTGGGAGCTGCTCAGCTCTTTAACAGGTGATGGTGTGCAGCGCTTTTGGAATGGCACGTGGACCTTCTCTTCTCAGGGTGATGGAGCTCTCAGCCTTGCTCGTACAGTCTCAGAGGCAGAACGAGGAGAAGGAGGAGACCGTGAAAACGCTTAACGACACTGTGGAGATTCTAGTATGTTTTACCTTTAGAGCTGGGCGATAGCCCAGTGTTTGCTCCCCAGCCTTAGCACAAAGAGGTGTGGCTTCCTCAAGAGAAGGAGCGGTCAAGATGCTACCTGTATGGGAACATCAGGCACGTTGCCAAAATATTCCTTGTGTGTTCGGCACGTGTGGAGTCAGTGCAGGTGCAGGCAGTGGCAGGGGAGCTGCAGACAACTCGGGTGTCTTCCTCAGGGGGGTTGCACCAATGCTGTTCTGCCTGTGACTTTAAGTCTCTAGGGGTCAAAGTTCCTTGGACTTGACAGCTTCATAGCAGTCTATAAAAACTAGCTGTTGGTCTTTCTCTTCTTAGTTTTAGCAAAGAAGAGATGGAATAGATAGGGGAAGGAATCTACTGGAATCACTAGGGCTGAGGCTTACCGGCATGACAGTGCCACTGAGGGTGGGACTGCTACAGAGGGGAGCAGCTCTTCCCTGCCCAGCCTTTCCTTATTCTGTTCTCAGGAAGCGAGTCGGTTAGAGAAAGAATATGAAGCTTCCTTGGCTAAAAGCACCAAAGAAGAGAATCTTTCCCTCCAAAAGCTGATAAAAGATATAACGGAGGTGAGTACAGGGTTGGGACCACATCCCTGTAAGTTGGATTGAACTGTACTTGAGGAAGGCAACAGACCAGCCCGGGGAATAGATAGGCATGTTGTGTACTGTCCACGTTAGCTGCTACTGGCTGTTTCATTTTTATACCGCTTTTCTGACATAAAACCTGTTATGACTTCCGAGTTGGCTGTCCTGTGACACTGCAGCTGAGTCGCTAGAAGTTTCAGCACCTTTGCCTTCACCGTCTCGCTAAGGTCTCTCCTGGACTGTGCTTTCTGAGTTGGCCCCTTGACATCTGTATTGCAGTGTTGCTTGGAGGCTTCCCCCACCCTCCTTGAGCAATGACTCTGTTGTTCTTCAGATTTTTATGAAAGGTCACTGACTCAATCGATGCACTTGCCAACTCTGCTCCTTCACTCTACCTTCAGTGACCGTTATTATTTCCCCAGAATCACCACTGGTCCAAGTGTTCAAGTTACCCCAAAGCTTAGTCCTAAACTTCACTCTATGGAGGGGGTGGGGGGGTTAATCATCAGATCTTTTACACAGCCTCTCACAAAGTCAGTTCTTTCCCTACATAAGGTAGTCATTTTTACCCTCTGGTGCTGCTGCTCGGAGTCATTACAAACATTGGGTTTTTGATTGCCGTTTTCCAGTATTCCTCAGCTTCCTTCTTCCCTGGGCAGTGTTAATGTTTCCTTTCGTTGCTGTTTCCAGTGTTGGTCTGGGGCTCGTGTACGTGGCTCTGAGAAGCTGAAGGAGACCAAAATAATTCCTGAGAGCTTCAAGACACTGGGCGTTCAGGCAGCCTCCAGGCACTGCACGCTTGTTTTGCCTTGTTTCTAGTAGCTGTATTCAGAAATCCCTGGAGTACTTGTGGCCACAGGGACAAAACTTCTTTGCCGAGGGAGGAAATGAGAGACTTGAGTTTTTAATGACGCTAGGGTGCAGTGGGGGGAAAAAGGAGAAATAGGTAAAGAAAACCAAGCAGCGTGAGCAAGGAGTAACAGCTTGATGTGGGCTTTCAGGTGGTGTTAGATGACAGTGAGAGCACGGTCAGCATTCTCTGCACTGACAGTTCCCAGCATGCAGAGTCTAGCACCATCCTCTCTTGCCTGAGCTCCGTTGACGCAGAGCACGCCTTTGTATTGGTTCAGGAAGCGCTGGCAAGGAGGCGAGGAGCAACACAGGTGAGAATTGCTGCTTGTCTTCACCACTGGCCACAGGCTCAGCTGCTGATGCCTCCCTTAGCTTGAAACCTTTCCATTTACTGAGCCAGTTTAGCCAGTTTCTTTCTAGCCTTCTCACTCTTGGTACCGTATTGCCTTGCCAGTCTCACCGGCTCTGTGTTCTACTGCTTTTCTCTCCTTGATCTCCACCCCCTCATCACAGCTTTTGCCTTCAGATGAGCTGTGTCTCTGCTTGCTGCTTCCCCCAGCTATCTGGAGCCGTCTTCCCTGCTCCTTATTGCTTGTTTGTGCTCTTTCCTTGCCCATTCCTTGCAGGCCCTAAAAGAAGAGCTTTCTGCCAGGCAGGACTCTATTGATTTCCTGCAGCACCAGCACAGACAGCAAGAAGAGAAGTGCAGCGAGCTGCAGCAAAGGCTTGAGCAACTGGAGGAGGAATGCAAGACGTCCAGCAGCCACCGGCAGCACCTCCAGTCTCTGGTAGAAGCACTCAGAAGGTGCGTGTTTCCTCCTTCTCCTGCGTCCTAGAGGCAATCTGCTTCCGGTTCTGGCAGTGCAGAGGTGTTACGGGCAAAGACCGTGCCTGCCCTACTGCGTGCCTGCCTCTGTTGGGCACTTTGGCATCCTCCTGTCACTGCTTTTCGTGCTCTGCTGTGAATCCTGAGGCTGTCTTGGAGATTGAGCGCGATGTTGGCATACAAGGTGCCTCCCTCTCGACGTGCTGCTTCTCTGAATTCTGTTCTTTGGGTGCCCTTTCCTAGCCGCTGCTTCTCACGGAATGAAGGCAAAAGCCTGCCTGCCTTTCTCTTTCCCTCTTCAGTCACTTTGTGAGGGGAAGAGCAAGTTCTTCCTTACCGTGCTCCCCACAACTCCATCCTGGAATGATGAAAATGGGCTCCGTGACTCTGCAGGCTGCTTCATTCTTCTAACTGAGCCTTGTCTCTGCAGCGACTGTGCAAGCCTCGAGAAGACCAGGGAAGAGCTACAGCACCAGCTGGAAGTAACGGAGCAAGAAGCCTCGCGCCTGCGTCAGAGTCACACTGAACTGCAGCTGAAGGAAGATTCAGCCCAGGGGGAAAAGGTGGAGCAGCAACAGACGATGGAGAGAGCGCGTCGTGACCAGGAGCTCCTGTGAGTGTTCAAGCTTTCTCTGGGCAGGGGTGGGCGTTGCTGGACTCTAGGAGGCCCACCGTAAAAGAATGACTTTTGCACGCTCATCGTTTGTAGCATAGAAGGGCGCAGGGAGCGTGTGGGCAGGTCTGGCTGCCTACTGACATGCAGCGTAGCTGCCTCCTTGTACTTTCTTTATGACCCTTTAAAAAAGCCATTCCAAACCTGCCCAGAGTAGTTGATGACAGGCTTAAGCTGAAACAAGAGAGGCTCAGCCTGGATTTAAGGAGAACAAAAATTGAACAGCTTGCTCAGAGAGGTTGCGTAGAGTCCATCCCTGGAAGGTTGGAAGCCCCAGCTGGACGGAGCCTTGAGCAACCTGGACTGATCCCATAGCTGAGCCCAGCTGCTTTGAGCTGAAGATTGGGCTGGAGGCCTCCTGGGGTCCCTGCCAGCCTGATTCATCCCTGTGATCCTCTGATTATTGGCCTGGAAATTCATACACATCTCCTCCCCAGAGAGATTGCAGGCTCTTTCATCGTTTCACTGCTGAAGGCAAGAGTAATTGTGGGAATATTAATCTGGGCTTCAAAAGTCTGTCTGACCCAAAGAAGAACTTTGGAAAGTCTTGTATCCAATGTATCAAAAAGGAGAGAGAGAACTAACAGGCAGGAAGCTGTGAAGTTGAGAGCACCTGAGCTTTTTGGAAACCTTCTGTGGTTTCTGGAAGCTCGTTTTACTTTCCCAACGACGCACGTTTCAGCTGCGTCGATGACGTAGTGAGTGATGCAGCTCTAGTCAGGAAATTCCAGCATTCTTTAGGTGTAAACAGAAAGCTGCTGGAAAGCATTCAAACTGCCGTACCTGGGACGTAGTATGTAGTCTTGGCTTTGGAAACGAGGATGTTTTTACATTAAAAACTTGTTTGTCCTTCCTTCCCCTTCTCATAGACTGCAGGACTTAGCTGCACTTGAAGGAAAACACTCATTATTACAGAGTGAGTTGGTAGTGGCGAGAGAGACACTGGAGGAATCGCAGCTTCAGAGGGATCTGCTGAAGCAAGAGAAGCAGGAGCTTACCACGGCACTGGAGAAGGTACGGTCACCTTATTGCTAGGTAGCACTTGTGGGAGAGGGAGTAGTGATAGCAAGACCACCACAGATGCTGTTTCTGGCAGTAGAAGACAGGGACAACGTTGTCGTCCTCCTCCTTCTTGGAAAACGGCGATCAGACCACACAGGCTCTTTGGGGTAGTCAGTCCCCCCGTGCTTATTGGGAGCGCTGAACTGGGAGTATGTCAGAGACACACAGGGGATGTGGAGTTGCTGCTTGGAGTCAGGGATTTTCCTGCCTTTGTTGTCACGTTGTTCTTTTGTCTCTTCAGGCAGAGCAGTCAGTAGCAGAGTTGACAGGGGCTCAGAATAAGCTGAGTGCTGAAATAGCGGATCTACGTGTTGCAGCAGCGAGCATGAGCAGTATCAATGAAGCTCTTGGCTTGGATAAAGTGCAACTGAACAACCTTGTGCTGCAGGTGAGCAGAGTTGCCAAAGATCTTGCCAGGTGTTGGTCTCCAGCTGCTGCTGCTTCTCAGACTTCATGCCTTCTGACAGTATGACTGAGTGAATATGGAAATGTTGTTCCTTTTTCTGTCCAAGGCAAACCTCCTACAGAGTAAATCTTACTGTATGTTATTTCCTCTGTGCTTCTGTGATTGTAGCTGGAGCAAGAGAATGAAGTTCTGTCAGGTAAAGTGGACGAGATGGGGAGAGCAAAGATCTCTGAGCAGGAGGAGCTGAACTGGTATAAAAGAACAAACGAGGAGCTCTGCGCAGAGAAAGCCCACCTGGAGCAGCTGCTGAAGAAAGCAGAGGAGCAGCAGGAGGGGCTGCGGGTAGAGCTGACGCTGCTGGCCGAGGAGAAGGAAGAAACCCAAGAGAAACTTAGTCAGGTGAGACCAAAAACCTGGTGCTTCTGGGTGGGCTTTTGGCTGCTTGGCTCAGGGAAGCTGTGACCTGTGGGATTCTGCAGTGTTTTTGCCAAGGAGACACTTGGTAGTGCTGGAGGTCAGAAGGCTTTGTTTGCTCGTTTTTGGAAGCGTGTGGATGGCTTGCAGAGCTGTTCTGCAATTCTCCGAGTTGTCTTCTGCTTCTACAGTTCTTTGAATCCACCTGCCTGTGTTGGCCTCTTTTTTGCCTTTGGATAAGCTGCAGAGAGATGATTGTGTTGTCCACGAATCTGAGTGGGGCTGCTGCTCTCGCGTGTGGCAAAGGAAACAAACTGTGTAGCTCCGAATCCTTCTTCTGAGGCAAAAAGCAGGGCTGCATGTTTCTCTTTATGCTTCTTGGTGTGAAGCCTGCAACTTTCAAAACTCCGTTTGTTTGAGCCTAGAGAGTGGGACGAAGCTGCAAGTCAACGTCTGCTGTCTTGTATTGCTAAGAATGGGAATGACATCTTGAAATTGTTGACGTTGTATTTTAAGACATACAGGCAAGTTTGTGGCTGGAAGGCTGCCTGGGGGAAAAGGACCTGAATATCAGCCAGCAGTGTGCCCAGGTAGCCAAGGCAGCCAGGAGCATCCTGGCTTGTGCCAGAAATAGCGTGGCCAGCAGGAGCAGGGCAGTGATCGTGCCCCTGTACTCGGCGCTGGTGAGGCCGCACCTCGAATACTGTGTTCAGTTTTGGGTCCCTCACTACAAGAAAGACATTGAGGGGCTGGAGCGAGTCCAGAGAAGGGCAAGGAAGCTGGTGAAGGCTCTGGAGCACAAGGCTGATGAGGAGCGGCTGAGGGACCTGGGGTTGTTTAGCCTGGAGAAAAGGAGGCTGAGGGGAGAGCTTCTCGCTCTCTACAACTCCCTGAAAGGAGGTTGTAGGGAGGCGGGTGGTGGTCTCTTTTCCCAAGTAACGAGTGATAGGACGAGAGGAAGCGGCCTCAAGTTGCGCCAGGGGAGGCTTAGATTGGGTATTGGGCAAAATTTCTTCACCGGAAGGGTTGTCAAGCGTTGCTTGACAGGCTGCCCAGGGAAGTGGTTGAGTCACCGTCCCTGGAGGTATTTAAAAGCCGTGTAGATGTGGTGCTTAGGGACATGGTGTAGTGGTGGGCTTGGCAGTGTTAGGTTTATGGTTGGACTTGATGGTCTTAAAGGTCTTTTCCAACCTAAATGATGTGATGATTCTATGAATTGTTAGAGCCTCTTTAGGCTTTGAGGAAGAAGGTGAGAAATAGGTGATCACACAAGACTCTTCGCTCTGGACGAACTGATTTTGGTACCCTGGCAAAAGAGCTTGGGAGAATCGTGTCACCGGAGGAGACTGGGGAGTTTGTCATCGTTTAACTGTCAGTTACATAATGTGCAATCTTGGGTGCTGTGGGATAACTCTGAGAGAATTGTTTGTTTCTGGTGGTCTGTTCTCTGTTGGAGAGTCTTAGTTTTGGAGTACGTGGTATGTTTGGCAAGTAGCCAGCAGAGGTGTTGCACTGAAGACAAAACCTAAAAAATCACGGTGAAGCTTCAAGCTTGAATACCGGCAAGGTATAGTAGGCAACTTCTTTGTGTCAGACAAGTAAACCGTGTTGTTGACATGAAGTACTGTACAAACAGAGTCTACCGTCTCTTTGGCCACATCAGCCAGGCTTTTATCAATCACTAAATGGCACTGCTCACCACAAGGGCTAAGCATCCCCTCATTGCATCCAACTGCTTTACACACTGAAGTAGGTGAGACCTTGATCTTTTTTTTTCCTAGAAGGAGAAACCACATGTATTTTCACTTTCTTCAGCGAGCAAAGTTGCTTTTGCTCACCCTTCCCTGAAAATTGCCAGCACTGGACTAGATTCTGATAGAATTCTAGTTGGCAAGGTGGCAGTTCTGGCAAATGCAGTGTTTTTGCATGAAAACACGGAGTCTGGGGTATGTGTGTTTGTCGTGAAGGAGCTGTCTGGTCCCAGGCAACCCAGCAGAGCCTTACACGTCCCTTTCAAGTTAACAGTGCCAGTGCCTTTGGGCAGCCCAGGGCATGAGTGTGGTATACAGCAGATGCTCTTAAACTTTCAGCCCAAAGCACAGGAGCTCTTTCTCCTCTAGCTGATTCAGAAGTGGCACTGTCTGGCTCTGCACAGAACTCCAGAGAAAGGACTCTAACTGCATTTTGTCCCGCTTTCAGGTTTCCCGCCAGCAAGAGTCGGCTAGCAGTGGCCTGGAGCAGTTGCGCCAGGAGTCCTCTCTCCAAGGGCACGCACTGGCCAAGGCGTCCGAAGAGAAGGAACTGCTGGCGCATGAGAAGGCTGCCCTGGAGGTGCGACTGGCAGCCACGGAGCGGGACAGACAAGGCCTTTCAGAGCAGCTGGCAGAGGCCAGGTAAAGGCAGGGAAGAGACCCTAGGCAGGACATTATTTAAGGTCTGTAATTATAAAGGTGGTAATCGTTACACAAGGATGTGTTGCATGCTGTGTGCTTTTCAGATGTTTTCACCTTCCATGGACAGAAAAGGGAAGAATCTCGAGCAAAAAAACCCCCCCAGTATACCATGCTTTGAATGTTATTTTTCTGACAGCTAAAGCTAGCAAAGCTCTCCTGAGCCTTGGGCTCATGTTTATGCCCCCTTGCACGTTCCTGTGTGAAGTCCAAAGCGAGCCAACTTGCCTCTGAACTGAGTAATAATTAAACCATGCAGATGTTTACTGAAACCTGAAGTTTCTCTCTGGTTTTGGTTCTGCTTTGCACAAGTTCTGCTTTTCCCGGAAAAAAAAAAAAAAAGGAAAGAAAAAAAAAAAGAAAAGAAAGAAAAGTATCGAGATGTTTGTCCTCCTCTTAGGTGCTTTTAGAAGACTCCTGAACTTGCAGAGCTCTACAAATGGTACTTTGGAGATTGTTTGTCGTGCTTCTTGACTTTTACCCTTTACCACTCCAGAGTATGGTGTTAGCAAGGCTGATGAACACCAGTTTGACTCGGTGTGTTTCTTGAGAGCTGCTGCTTCTTCTGAGCTCCAGCTTCTCTGATGTGATCCAGCTGAATTATGTTGGGTCAGCTGTTGGGCTGTTATTAAATTATTAAATGTTCAGCTCCTTTTTTTTTCTTTTTTTTTTTTTTTTTTAACATGTTTACTTTGGACTGCCAGAGATTGGCATAATTGGAAACATGTGCTTGTTCTCCGTCTTGAAGATACATCCTCCATTGTCCATTGAAGTAGGGAAGTCCTTCTGTTGTGGGTTTTATTGCTGTACCACTCAGGTGCCCCTTTACCTTGGAGGACGTTATCCTGATTGCATCCCTGCACTAGTGAGGCACTGCTGTGTATTGTAGGAACCTGGCGCACCGGACGCTGTGCTAGGTCAGGGAGGTAACTGCAGCTCCTGGTTCCAGAAGCCTGTGTGTCATACGCAGCAGCAGTTGGTTGAAGTCTACGGATGCAACAATTTGCCTCTGCGGTACCACAACTTCCCTTTTGAAGAGCGACGAGTCATTTGGGCTACTGCCTACTTAGTTAGCAGTGCTGAAATAAAGGCAGCAAGTTTTTCTCTTGAACTTCCAACAGTTTAAACTGAAGGATACCTGTCTCTCCTTTCAGGTAGTGCTTGCTCAGATAAAATCTAGTTCTGATTTCTTACAAATGCTGCTACAAGCATGAGATTTTGCTGTATCATCTGCTGTCTTTCTTTAGTCCCTTTGAACCATAGGGAGTCTGGAAAATGACCTACCTATACCTGCACTAAGAACAGCATTAAAAAGTCACAGGTCAGCCAGGGAAATACTCTTACTCTGTCCCCCTGCAGAGCAACTTGGAAGTGCTGATGAGAATCGGGCTGTGAGCAGAGGCTGGGCTTTTGCTTGCTGGCACAGGCTTTGTGGGCACAGCTACCTGCACGTCATAGATCAGACAACAGCGATTGAAGATGTGGCTATTGAGATCGAATTTGGCTGGGCTTCCTGTGTTAGGCTAGCTCATAAGGAAAGCCGGGGCATTCCCTCGGAGGGGCCTGCGTGGCTATTTTAAATGGCAGAAATACATTTTCTGTATACACACGTTTCCATGCGACCCATTTTCCATACTCAGGTGTAGGGATCTTGAACGACTCCTTACCGGAACAGCTCCCTGTGGGTGTCAGGAGCAAGAAACTAATTTCTCTCCGTATTCCCAACTTGCAGGTCAGCGAAGGAGACCCTGGAATCCAGCCTGTTTGAGGCTCAGCAGCACTTATCTCAGCTGGAGATCACCAGGAGTCAGCTTGAAATCCGACTTCACACAGTTACGCAGGCCAAGGAGGTGATACAAGGTGAGAGCCTCGTGTGCTTTGTTTCCGGTGGTCCCCCTCCCTAGAGAAGGTGGCATAAAAACAGCTCTCTGTCCGCAGTGCTTCTGAGGAGTGAAGGAGCTGGAGGCAGATCCCTCCTACACTGCAATTCAAATGGCTTAAGGTCAGTAAGTCAGAAGCACTGTTTGTGTAGACTCTGAAGCTTGCCATTTGTCGTGTTTGCAGCGGAAGTGAAGTGCCTTCAATGTGAGCTGGAAGCAGAGAGATCTCTCATGAAGCAGGAACGGGAAGACATGGCGCAAGAGCTCTCGCGGACAGAACAGCAGTATAACACCACCCTCAAGCTTCGGGAAAGTGAGCACGAAGTGGAAATAAACAAGCTCCTGCAAGACCTGGTAGGAAACGTTATGCTTCGGAATTCTTCAAGCAAGCTTTGTGGGCTGGCTTTAGAAGAATAATAGCCTGAGCGTGCGAAACGGCAGCAATCGTCTGTCGTAGGCCACACGTTGCTAGGCCAGGCAGCAGAGCCGATGGCTCGTACTTGAAGGCACGTGAAGACCCACAGGACTGTGCTGGGACGGTAAATGCAGGCACGGATTCAGTGTGGGCGTGAGATGAGGTCAACAGAGGGTTGGGTGGTCGCCACCCAAAGCATGGCAGCAAAGGGCTGGGATCTTACCAGACTCCAGTCTACCACAAAGTAGTCTCCGGACATTGCCGGCAACTGCAGTCACGGCAACTTGGTTCCTTCCTTTCCGCCCTTTCAGGGTTGACAGAGGTATTACCTTTGGCCTTGGAGCATATGGAACAGGCCCCTTGTTCCTGGTACTTGAGTTGGTGGCCTGTCTCGTGACTAGGGCATGAGGGTACTGGTCTCTTCCTCACCCTGCAGTCCCTCTGCAGCTTTTCAGTGATGAAAAGGGAGGTGAGCTTTGAACCTAGAGACTCTGAGAGTGGAGAGAAATCCTGAGGAGGGAGGTGCTAGGAAACGGGCAGCCATCAGAGAGGGGAAGGTAACATCTCCTTTTCTTCCACCTGCTGACCCTCCTTTTAAGTTCCTTGACAGGACATGATTTATGGAGAGCACAAAGCCACTGCTGTGCACTCTTGAGGTGGGGGGTTGTGGGAGGGATGAAGCTTCACATTTCTTTGAGGAGCTTGGCTGGGACGTCATCTTGAAGTCTCTTCCCCCCCCTCATCAGGCAAGTGAGCGGGAAGGGCACCATTCAGAGCTGCAGAGGATGCTGGAGCAATGGGAAAAGGAGAAGGCAGAGACCGAAGGGGAGCACGAGAAGCAGCTGTTTGATATGAAGCAGAAAGTTGCTACCACGCAAGCTCAACAAGAGGAGGAACGAAGCAGAGTCGAAAATGCCAAGCAAGAGGTAAAGACTGTGAAAGGAGAATTTGTGTGGTTTGTTTCAAGGCTGGAGCTGTGGGAGTTGGCTGTGTGGAGCGTGCCCTACCTGTTTTCTGCATTGAATGTGGTGAGGTGAAAGGCGTGCAGGGCTATCTTTGGGACTAGGAATGAGACCTCTCATAGGAAGCCAGGCAGAAATGTCACCTTTCGTTTTTGATTTTTGTGCTGCTGTTGTATTCTGGTTTTCGTAAGACTTGCCTCAGAGTATCTTCACCGTTCTCTTAACGGTCCTCTTTTGATGTTTCCTGATACGCGTTTATAGCCTTAACTCCATGAAAGACCAAACTGAGTCTGCAGGACTGAATCCCCATGAGGATGGGGTTTTTGTCTGGGGGGGGGACAGGGAGGGGCGCAGCAGGATTGTCGGCAAAAGAAAAATCTTGTTAAAGACTCCTCTGAAGTATTTCTGAGCAGTAACGCAGAGGTGTCTTCTGGGCTGTGTTTTAAGTCACTTGCTGGTAAGCTGGTTTGTGCCCAGATCTCCTGTGCCCAAGCAAGCCTGTCCCACGCTGAGTCCTCCTTGTGTCCTACGCAAAGTCCTCTTTATGCAGGCTGCCTAGGGACAGCAGTACCCCCAGCTGTGTCTACGGGTATTGAAATGACAGGGCAGCGCTCAGAGATGACAGTGTGTCCCTGTCGTGCCAGTGCTTTCCCAAAGTCTACGGAATACCTTAACACTGAAGTAATTTTCACCAAACCCCACTTAGAATACATGAGTTTTCTGAAGGAGCTGCTAGCTTCAGCCCTCTGGCAGCCTTGCACTTTCTCTACTGCTAACTAGGTGCAAGAGTCGCTACTGAAAGACAAACGGGACACAGCAGGAGACGAGGGACACGTACCCTCCCCAGCAAGGCGAGACACTTGAGAAATGCCACACCTTTTTGGGTTAGATGACTAAGAGTTTGCTGGAGAGTCAATCACAGATGGACCGGGGATGGAGCATGTTCGTCCTGAAGCCAGTCGCACTTAGGAACCCGTGCCTCCAAGTGGGCAGATCAGGACCTAGGAGACCAGCAGCACAGTGCTTTGGGCACGTGTGAGCCCATCAGTCTTTGAGTCTTGTCACGCTAATTCTGTATGGGAAGCTTAAAGCCGTCTTCTCTTTCTTGCTGTGCAGGTCCTGCTAGAAAAGGAGAGTGAGAAGGCTGCTTTATTAGAGACGCTACTGCAAACTCAGGGAGAGCTAAGAGAAGCCTGGCAGCAGCTACAGCAGCTCAGGCAGGAGGTGAAAGAGCAGCAAGAGAATGGGCAGGTGAATCTGACTAGTAGGGCAGGTGGAGAGAACAGGCAGTTGGCAATTGGAGGGAAGCCGAGAGAGAGGCTGAGAGCGCCAGGTAACAGAGCGAAGGGCAGGAACAAGGCAATAAACCCTAAGTCCTGCGGCTGAGGAGGCAAGGACTACTGCAGGCACGGAAAGCACAGAGCCTGCTAAGCTCCAGAGATCAGCAACGGGAAGGAAGGGTCACAATGGAAGCAGAGCTGGGTAGAAAAGCAGCAAGAAGGGGCTGAATGAATGTGATTTTGAGAGAGAAGGAGAAAAAGGCTGGACCTGATGGCAGGTGCCAGTGACTTGCTCTCCATTTGTGTCTGCAGAACATCACAGAAAAGCTGCAAGCAGAGCTGCAGGAAACTCAGAGTAAGATGAAGGCAGTGGAGAAGAGGCACAAGGAAGAAATCAAAGCCATCAAAGAGGAAATGAATATCCTTCTTCAGCAGAGGGATGCTCTGCAGAAACAGGTGACTGAAACAGCAGTAGCTACTCCAGCCATCAACCAGGTGGTCTCTTCCCCTTCTTGCCTTTCCATTGCAGAGCAGCAGGCTGATGGGCTAATCCCTCTGCCTGCCGTCATACTGTGGCCTCCAGCTCAGCTGGTCTGAAGGAGACTTACTGGTCAGCTGAATCTCAGCTGCTGCCCTGGCCAGATGGGCTAGTCCTTTTGCTTGTTTGCCAGCAATCACCAGAAGGGGCTTCTGCTGGCCTGTTACTGCTAGCCTTGTTTTTTAAGGTGGTTTTTCAGATGAACGTGGTGACCCACTTAGATTTTTAAACAAGTCAGCTGTATCCATTGTGAACCTGCTACTCTCATGAGGGGGTGAAATTTAAAGTGGTTCTTTCCCTTTCCTGACAGTATATGGTATGGCTGACAGTGACAAGCTGTAGTCTTTGACTGCTTTGTTATGTTTTCCTTGAGGTGGAAGAGTTGCTGTCTCAGCTAGCAGCCTCCAAAGAGTCTCTAAAGGAGGAGGCTATGACTCTGCATCAGGAGGTGGCGTCTTTGGAAAGGAAACTCGAGAGCACCGAGAAGCAAAGAAGGGATGTCCTGGTGAGGCTGGCAGATGCCGTGAAGGGCCATTTCTTACCTATTTTTTGGCCTTCTGTTAATAATTCTAAGGAGCAACCTGTTTTTTGGTTTCACTTTTCCAATTGCGTTCTTCCAAATAAGTCGGAAAAGACGCCATAGCCACATAAAACTGCGTTATGCTTATTTTCCTCAATTCTGAAGATTTCTGCCCGTGAAGCTTCAGTCAAAGTAACTGTCAACCTTGTCTCTATTTACATTGCATGGTTTTGGCAATTATTTGTGTCCAAATCCATAGTTAGATTTCTAAATACCTGGGTCTGGAAAAAGGGGTGAGAAGAAAAAGTTTGCTAAGAATAGAAAGCTGTTCACCATTGCCCATCATCTGCGAGCAGACAGTGGGGAAAGAAGAGAGACATTTGAGAAACAAAAGTGCTGATCCAGCTAAATATGTATGTCTGCAAGGGGAAAACTAGTCCTGATTTGAAACACAGAATGACAGGCTGTGATCTGACCGTGAGTCCAAAAAAGAAAAAAAAAGGTAAAGGAAATGTTGACGTTGTTCTCAAAAAAAAAAAAAAAAAAAAAAAAGGCGGGGGGGGATGATCAAATGTTGGGGTTGTTCTCTCTTCCCTTCCTCCCTACTAGAGAGAACATCATCATGCCACTGCCTAAATCATGCTTAGTCTGGACTTGAAAAAGCTCGAACCTCAGCCCTTGACTGCCACTGGAGCAGGAGTTCCAATCTAGTACGAAAAGCAAGCATACCTAGATGGAATTACTGAATCTTTTCCTCCCTGTTTTGCAGCATGAACGGGACAGACTGCAAGCACTTAAAGAAAAACTGGTCTGGGAGATAAAAGTTCTTCAGGAATCTGTCACAGCCTCTGAAACGCGAGCAAACACAGCAACAGATATGAATCACTCCCTTGAACAAGAACTGCAAGCTACATTGTCTATCTTAAAAATTAAAAGCGAGGAAGTGGAAACGCAGTGGGAGAAAATGCAGATGCTACAGAAGGAGGCAGCAGAGGTAAAAGCTTTGCAGGAGAACCTCACTCATATGACTGCCATCCTGTCAGAGAGGGAGGGAGAAATGAAGTTGTACCAGGAACAGATGAGAATGTTGGAAAAGCAGCAAGAAATGCATAAACCTCCCCTCAATCGGGTTATTAAGGACATAACAGAGAAAAAACAGGAGACGGAACCCCAGCAAGAACACATCCAGGAGCTGGAGAAGCAGCAAGAAAAACAAAGGATCGCTGTCAGCAAAATGACAACAGCCCTTGAAAAGAGAGACTGGGAGATCAGATCCCAGCAAGAAGAGATACGGGAGCAAGAGGAGCTCCTGGAAGAAGCCTTGCATGAGAGGGAAGGAGAGACCAAGGCTCAAGGTGAGCAAAAAGAGCTAGAAGAGGAAATCAGAGGTCTTCGGGAAGATCTCCAGCATGTTCGGCAGACTCTGACAAAGAAGGATGAAGAGATCGAGCACCAGAGAGACAGAGTCAGGTATTTAGAGAAGACTCTGGCAGGGAGAGAACAGGAGCTGAGGAGGCAGAGTGGACTCCTGAAACAATTAACATCAGCTTTGCGATGGAAAGATGAAGAGACCCTAAAGAAACAACTCCAGAGGCTCCAAAAATGGGAGGAAGAGGAAGCAGAGAAGAGGAAAGTTCTCCAGGAGAGGGACCGTCTCTTGAAAAGGCAGGAGGAGCTAACCCAACAGCTGGAAGATGAGAGGAAAGCAAAGGCGGAAGAATTGGAGCGTGTGATTGCTATTTTGAAGCAGACCGAAAGCAGAGAAATCAAATGGAAAGCGAAGGCACAAGCACTGACTCTTGCCCTTACCAAGAGCGAAACGGCCAATGGGACTCTGAGGGAAGAAATAGCCGTCCTGCAGGGTATGGTTCCAGAGAGGGACAAGGACCGGTTTCATCTTCCGGTAAGCACTGTGATCCATCATCAGTCAACTCACATGTCTATAAAGGCTCCTAAAGATGCTTCCCATAAAGATATGGGAATATACATTCCCATAAATAGATGACCTGCTTCTTGGCCAAAGAAACGGTGACTGCGGCCAGCAGGCTTGCCTGTCTGTGTAGCTCTGGCCGGAGACCATTCACCTGCTAGAATGTTTTCTGTCAAGCCCAGAACTACTGAAAGAATAGAGAGCTTGCCGTTAAAATTACATCACGTCCAACATTTGGGGGTGGGTCATGGCTTCTCTCCTATCTAGGCAAGCTTAGCCAACGTGTCGCGGTTAGGCGTTGGCATGGAAAGGAAAAAGGGCGCAGGCGACCAGACTAAAGTACTAAACTTAGTTGAATTTTGTAACGATGGCTGAACAGCAGCCACGCTGATGGTGCTTCGAGGATGCTTTCAGAGATGTAGATTTCGGAGGTACAGCTTTTCCGGTGTACTAAAAAGAACGGAATTCGCACCGTTGCCTGATCGGGTTAAAGGCTTTGTTGCACATTCAGGATGTACTTGTGCCGCAGTCCAAAAAGCACGAAGGCAAATTTGTGTGGGTTTCTCCAAGGCGACCTGACTCAGGTACTGCTAGTGGAACAGCTGCGACAGCCTGTGCTGCAGACTTGCCTGGGGCTCTGCCAGCACTTCCAGCATTCCGTTAGTCTACAGGCATATAAAAAATGCTGCTAATAAAAGACTGTGTTTATGCATTATACATTTACACATTACTTGAGAAATATTACTACCAGCCTGATGGGGATGGTGACAGGTATTGTGATCTGTTGATGGGAAGCAGAGAAGTGACAAGGGCAGGCCACATGAAAACAAGGGGAGATTTCAGTTGCATCCATATAGATCAGGTATGCGACAGCATTAGATCAGGTAATGCAGGTGCATCCGTAGAGATGGGTATAGTGCTGATAGCAAGACCACATGTACAGATGCTGTCCGAGCTTGCTTCAAGGAGCAGTTCGTCAAGAAACCCACGAGAGGGGAGGTGGCTCTGGACGCGGTTCAGAGCAGTGCACAGGGCTTGGGTGATAATGTGATTTTTGTCAAAGAGCAGCTCTGTAACCATGATGTAACAGTAGAGAACGAACAGAGAACGAAACCGTAGCGTCTTATCACTGCAGAACTACATGCTTCACCCACATGTTGCATATTGTTTGGTTGTCCAGGGACAGGGAGTAGCACTATAGATAGGAGAATATACAGTGAAGGTCAAAGAGGATGACCAAAGATGTGAAGAAGCTTCCCTAAGAGGAACACGTCCATGTGGAAGTCTTCCTGATGGGCAAGAAATGGCTGAGCGAGAGGGAGCTGGAAATGCTACAGACCTTTGTAAAACCATTCAGTGGCTGAATAGGAAAGGAATGTTTCCAGTCTCTCTCAAAACCAGAATGGGGGACACTGAACCAAACTAGCAGGAAGCATGTCCAGAACAAACAAGTCCGTCTCTCCAAGGTGATCTGGAGGAGGGCCCCTAGGAAAAGAGGGTGTGGTTTGGGCCCGTGGACCAGGAGGAGAAGAAGGGCCTTGGCACTGTCCATTCCTGAGTCCGGTCGCTCTCCCCCACGTGTTGATTCTGGCCCTCCTAACCTTTGTGTGGCACCAGCTCACATCATCTCCTCTCTGAATACCCAGCAGGCTATTGCAGAAGGGGAGCAGCTATCGTGGCTCTCGGAGAAGAGACTCCTGTCGCAGCGGCTGGAATCTCTGCAGCGAGCAGTTGCAAGGCTGGAACTGGAGAAGGCTGAGTTGAAGCAACTCAATGCTGAGCTCAGGAGGACTCTTGAGCAGGTAAAACAGGCGTTCGCTGCCTCTGCACAGCCTCGCGGTCCTCTGGAATGCAACACAGACAGCACTCTGGAGTCCTCTGCTTGTTTCCTTCCCTCTCCCACTTTCCCCCGTGGACACACACGTTTGTATTTTCTCTCTCTTCTGGCACCCCATTGCCTTCACAAATGCACATTCACTCCGGTACCACCCTTCTTGCCCCAGTGTCCCCAGACACACACATTTGACTCTCTTGTGTCAGGAACTCTTTCCTCTTGCTCTTTCCCTTCCACAGCCTACGTGGCGTGCTTTTTGCCCCCAACGTTCTCTGGGGCCATTAACGGTCTCTGAGCAGACACCTCCTTGCCATGATGTCCAGCGGTCCTTTTGCTCCTTGTTTGCTGGCCAGTTTCTGTGACCCTTTCTCCTGTCCAACGTGCAGGTGGAACGTGAACGGAGGAGACTGAAGAGACAGTGTCGTGGTCGGTCGCTGCCAGATGCACGTGGAGTTTCTCTCTCTGAGTCCGACCAGCACAAGATGCCTGCTTCTAGCCAGGTGAGAACAGAATCCTACTTGGTGGGAGGAGGCTCTGGCCATACGGAGGAACGATGGCAAATCCCAGGGGCAGCAGCCCCTCAGTAGAAACCTAATGGAAGTCACAGATAGACCATGGCCCTGACCAGACTGGAGACTAAAAAGAAATCCTTGCGTTTTCTTCACAGGAGGAGCCTCACACTCGCTGCAGTTGATTAGCTGAGTTGCAGAACCAGGTGAGGAGTAGGAAAGCTCTCATCAAAAGCCGCCGTGGCTGTACTGATGGGCACAACTTTGCACGATGCTACAGCCCGAGTTTGGTTTGGCTGTCGGGAAGCGAGTACACCGGGCAGCGTCGGACAGGCCTGCTGGCCACGGCCTAACAACATCATTCACCTAGGTCTAGTCTCTGAGTTGCCTAAAGGTCAGGCAGGGTGGGAGAGGGATTGGAGGAAATTCAGAAAACTTGCCTGAAAGTAGAGACTATTCTAAGGATGCTCCCCTTGAATCTTACTCATCGTGTTGCCTGTTTCCATTTTCCCTTGACTCTGTTAGCAGCGGAGCTTGCGTCGTATCGGAGCGCCAGGGATGTGAGGCAGTGCCAGAGCTTATAGCCTTCAGGCAAGCGTTAGTCTCGTATTGCTATGCTGTGCTAATCGTGATCCCAGCATCAGACCGAGTCAGAGACCTAAGCACTGTATGGCCATTTGCTTTATCAGAGTAAGAATGTACATTCCAGCTGCTCAACCCTGTTGCGTCCTTTGAGAGTGGTATTGGCAGTAGCAGCGGTCGCCAGACTTCTCTTCCGTCTACGTGTATGGGTCTGGTACACCCTGGCCTCCCTGAGGAGGCGAATCTTCACAGGCGTTCAGGGCAAAATGCAGACAATATTTATGTCAGTCACGTACATGAAGCTTAGCTCTGGCAAGTGAGGCAAGAATTCTGCTGAAGCCATCAAGGTGAATCCTAAGGGTGTTTTCACCAGGAAGCCTCCGTGCCTGAAGGTCCGTTGCTACAGATAACTCACTGAACCCCCTTGCCCTTGTGACTGTTGTGTCTGCCTGCACTGTGGACCTGCTTCCGCAGTTCAGCAGGAAAACAGAGGTGCTCTGCTCAAAGAATAGTCCTCGGCTGGCTAGTCAGGGCACTCCTCCGGGTCTGGGCAACAGCGGACCTGGAACTCCATCTCCCACTTCCTGGCAGATGCTCCCAGATGGCCGCTTCTCCCACTCGTACCTCTGGGTTACCTACCAGAGCGTGGGAGGGTTTTTCAGGCTTCCAAGCCCAGTTTCACAAAGGTGCCCTTACTATTTCAGAGAGGAGGTCAGCTCTGTCCCTCTCTTCAGCGGTGCTGGTCCCTAGCCTATGCATAGTGTTTGTTGTGAAGTGCCTTTGACGTCCTCCTTTCCGGGTGCGTCTCCTCCACTCCAGAGCAGGCAGAGGGCAACCTGCCAGAGCTGCTGTGGCTGCGCTGCACTGCAAACCTAACAGGAGGTGAGAGCAGCTGGGTCTCTCCCACCAAAAAGCCCAGCAGGCCCAACTCCGTGTTGCCAGGAAAGAATAGAGTTGGAGGAGTTTCGAGGCCTCAGCAGTCCTTTAAGGCTCATTTTCCCCCCCGGGTGTTGTTCAGCAAAGTATGCTCTGCTCGGTTGTGAAATGCTCTACAGTTAGGAAAAAGGAGAGTTTGCTCCCTTTTCAGGTGCTGGCTGTCAAGTTTTTAACCCAGATCATAACAGAGCAGCTCTTCAGTACCTTGCGTAAGCAGTAGTCCTCCTGCTGAGGAAAAAGCAGGAGGTGCAACTGAGGTGTCAGTAGCCCAACTCTCTCTCTGGAAAAAAAGAGTTGGGCTACCAAATCCTGTAGGAACCTCTCTCTTTAAGATACCTGCCGTGTCTCGGTGCTGTAGGTGTGAGTGGTATGCCAGCAAGCAACTCAACTTGTTGCTGATGCGAGTTCAGGTCAGGGCGACTGTGGGAACCTGTTACTTCCCATTGCACAAGGACAAAGAGTTGGTCAGGGCTGGAGTTAGAGGGTGCGTCTTCCCTGACAGCCGGTACCGTGGAGCTACGGATGGTCCTAAGAGCGTGGGCTTGTCTGAGCTCGGCCTTTTGCCTCTTTCAGGTGTCCCTTCTGCAGACGCAGCTGGCACGAGAACGGAAAGACAAGCAGGACTATATAGAGTGCTGTGCAAAGACCAGCCAGGAGCTGTCAGACCTTCACCAAGAGCTGTCTCGCTCCTTAGCAGCTGTGCTCAGGGAGCCCAAAGCTGCTGTTCTGGAGGCAGAGACCCGGAGGCTGGATCGGTCTCTGCACCTTCTTTTCCTGTAGAGGAACAGCTGCAGCATCACGGAGTTCCCGTCTTGTGCCCTTCCCAGAAATGTACATGTTTTGCTGTGGGAAAGGGGGGTGCCTTTGTTCTGTTTGCATTTGGAAGCAGCTCCTAGTGCCAGTGATTTTTTCGGGTTTTTTTAATAAAAGACATTTTGCAGAACTGCACTCTTTTAGGAAGAAAAGCAAGTGGTAGGTAAATATGTGGCTTAGGAGAAGATGATGCTAGTTCTTTACTTGCCCAAGTAAGCTCTGACAAGCTGTTGTCTGATTTAGGCTCTTGAGTTCATAGCCGTTCCCTGTGAGGAGGGAGGGCAGTGGAGGTGTTATTGAAAGGAGGGGGGAAGAGTCCACGCCAGGGATGGAAGGTGGTGTTGGGGTTTAGCCCCAGTCAGTAATTAAGTACCACCCCGCCGCTCGCTCACCCTCCCCCCCCGGCGGGATGGGGGAGAGAATGGGAAGAGCAAAAGTAAGAAAACTTGTGGGTTGAGGTAAGAAGAGGTTAATAATTGGAACAAAATAATAATAATGGTGATAAATTGTAATGAGAAGGAAAACAACAAGAGAAGGAGAGAGGAACAAAACCCAGGGGACAAAAACAAACAGTGATGCAACCGCTCACCCCCCACCCACCGACGCCCAGCCAGGCCCCGAGCAGCGATCGCTGCCCCCCGGCCAAGTCCCCCCAGTTTCTGTACTGAGCAGGACGCCCTACGGGGTGGAATAGCCCTTTGGCCAGCTTGGATCAACCGTCCTGGCTGTGCCCCCTCCCAGGCCTTGTGCGCCCGGCAGAGCATGGGGAGCTGAAAAGTCCTTGACCAGTGGAAACTCCACTTAGCAACAGCCAAAACATCAGCGTGTTACCAATATTATTCTCCTACTAAAAGCCCAACCGCAGCACTCTGCCAGCTGCTAGGAAGAAAATGAACTCTGTCCCAGCCGAAACCAGGGCAGCGGGGCAAGAGAGTGGGTTTTTCTCCTTCCTTTCCTTCCCTTCCGTCCTTCCTTCCCTTCATTCCCTTCCTTCCCTTCCGTCCTTCCTTCCGTCCTTCCACGCTTCAGCACAAAAAGCGCTGGTGCTCTCCCGAGATGCTTTGCTTCCCGCTTTGTTGCTGCCACAGCCAGCCTGAGGGACAGCCTGGTTGTTCTCCAAAGGGCCTTAGTACCAAGCCGCACCCCTGTCAAAGACGGAGGCAAGGGATGGGACGGGCAGGATGTCGAACCGAGTGAAAACTGCTCTCTACCAGCAGCTTGGCCTTGGTATCAAGCCCTTTCCAGCTAACCGATCTGGGCACAGCCGGCGTCTCTCGGGTGCCCTTCAGAGGCCCGGGGCCGTTGGCAGGGGGGGTGAGAAGAGGGCGAGGCGGCAGCGAGGCCCTTCGGGCCCCGGAGGAGACCGGGAGCCCCAGCCGCTCCCCGCCAGCCCCCTCGGCCGGCTTCGAGCCGCGCTGCCCGGCGGGCCGGGGCCTTCCCCAAGACCCGGGAAGACTTTCGGGTCAAGAGGTGCGGGGGCGCGCTGGGTGAGCGGGCGGGGCCGAGGCGGGGCCGAGGGGGAGCCGAGGCGGGGCCGAGGCGGGGCCGAGGGGGAGCCGAGGCGGGGCCGAGGCGGGGCCGAGGGGGGGCCGAGGCGGGGCCGAGGCGGGGCCGAGGCGGGGCCGAGGCGGGGCCGAGGCGGGGCCGAGGCGGGGCCGAGGCGGGGCGGGCGGCCGCGACCGGCGGGGCTGACGGCGGTTCTCGGCTCCCCGGCAGTGAGGGCTGTCAGCGGGCTCATCATGGGGCTGCTTTTCTTCTCGGAGCTGCAGTACTACCTCACCAAGGAGGTGAGTAGCGGCGGCGGGGGGGGCCCGGCCCCCCGGTGCTGCCTCCTGCCCGCGGAGCCCCGGCGGAGAGGCGGCCCTGCGGCCCGTGGCGGCCTGCCGTGCCTCCGCACCCCCGCCGCCTCCGCCGCCGCCTCCCGCGGGCTGCCCACGCAGCAGCTTCCCCGCCGCAGGTCTGTCTGGGGTTTGTCTCTCCCCCCGCCGGCCGCCTTGCCGCTGGGAGCGGGCTGCCCTCCCCGAAAGCCGCTGGGCGCAAAGGCTGGCTTGTGGCCGCCTGTAACGCGGTGGCGGGAGAGCGTCTCAAGGTCTCTTGGCGCTGTCTCCACCGTCTCCAAGCAGGCACTGCAAAGAACGGAAAGCAAGCGCGGGAACCCCCGTCCCCACCCCAAATTCGGAGGTTCCCAGGTGATTCCCTTTCTTAAAGGCAGGACAAGTGGCAAGCGCTTAGCTACCCTGGAAGGTGCGGGAGGCAGCAGCTCGGGTGTCTCGCAAATGCCACCTCTTAACAATCGGCTCCTGAGCCAGAGCAGCGGAGGGCAAGAGGCCTTTTCATTCGCTTCCGAGTGAAACGGGACTCTGGTTTTCCTGTGTTCCTAGGTTCCTCCGGAATTGTACGCTGACAAATCAAGGGGAGATCAACCGAAGATCGATCTAGATGCTATTTTTCCACATATGCCTTGTGCTCGTGAGTCAGACTTCTGAACGCTGGGGTAATTTTCGTACTTGCCGAGGGCCCGGCAGGCTCAGCGTGCCTGGTGCTTCCGAGCGCTGCGCTGCTGCTTGGGCCACGGACAGGGAGGAGCTGGTGATCCCGTGTGGTTACGCAGGGATTCCAGCCAGGCCCGCTGGGCGCTTAAACCAGCGCTTCCAGTCGGGCAGTCTTGTTTTTCTAGGTTATAAATGGAGCTAAAGAAGAAATCCACTTGCACTCCTGTGCGGTGGTGCGCTTTGTCAGAGAGCTCGGTGATACTGAAAAAGCTGGCACAGAGTTCCCTTGGGACTCAAGATTTGGCCGTATTGTTGTTGACAAACTGCAGAGTCTCCTTCGGAAGGTACTTGAGAAGGGACGGCTTTTCTGTGGTTTTGGTACTTACATTCTGACTGTAATGCCAATGCCGCGCCATAGCCTTTCTCCGAAATGTTGAAAATCGGACTGATTACCTTTGAACCAAATTCAAAATAAAGTTGCAGGATGAAGCGATGGAAGACTGTGCAAGTCTTACCGGGCATTACTGCTGTGCACGTTATCCGACTGTCCGCTAATCTTCCCTGCCTCTTGTTCCCTTGTAGTCATTCCTTTGGGTAATGCATTGGGCTCTCAATGTAGCGAATCTGGCTTCTTTCTGGCCACCCAAGATATTATTGGTCTTTGTCTTCTCACATTTAAAAGGGCGTGGGAAGGCCAGAGAGACTGGAAGCCTCTCCTGTTTTGTGCAGAGGAGCCGTCAGTCTTGTAAGCGAGCACGTAGGCAGCAAGTGCATCATGGTGCTTCGATACCAGGCCGAGACCACAGACCTTCTCAGTCTTCTTTGTGAAAAGGGATCACCAGGAAATGTGCTGACGTTGAAGAGGGAAGGGTGGGGGGGTAGAGGTAGGAGGCAGCTTTCAACCGGTTTTAAGCTTAGCTCCTGAAAATGGTTATGGGCTTTGAAGGGTTTGGGGTTGGTTTTTTGCCCTGAGTGTATCCACCTTTCAGGGTAACGCTTTCTGTGGCAGCTGGAAACAGTCCTTGTACACCGAACCTCGTCCTTGGAAGAGTCGTTTAGGGTGCTGCAACGTGCGTTTTATTCCCTGTCCGTCACTTGGCCCCAGCCGTACGCACTCTTCCGGTTTGGCACATTCTTATGCCCCTGGCTGAAAGGTTCTGTATTTTCACTGGTTGAATGCTGCCTCAGCCTGCCACAGACCATAACCAATGTGTGTTTATAGACCACTTTCCTTGCTCGTGGGTTTCAGGTGTGAGAGCATCGATGCCATGGACATGGCAGGAGAGCAGCAGCTGGATGTAGAGCACAACCTGTTTAAGCAACGTTGGGATAAAGCTGGCAGTGGCGTGACTCCAGAGGCCGAGAGGCACGGTAAGATGCTATTCTGCCTTTCTTGGATGGATGCTCTGGTAGTCTTCCCATCACTGTGTGTCCGTGTTGACTTTCACAGGAACAAGTGACAGCTGAAGAGCATTTAAACACCATAAACTCTTGAAGAGTTTGTAGTACCCAAATCTATTAAACTGGCGGATCAAACTCCTATTATACGCGCTACTTTTGCGAGGCAAATCTTTGCCTAGTCCCTCTGAAATGATGACAAGGACTCATGGATGCATTTCAGGGATAAAGGTGCTGAGTTCATGGTCTTTTACGGCGAGAAATCAAGCAGCTGTTCTGGCAAAACTTGGCTGTGGTCGTACCCGTAAATCCCAGCGGGCTGACAAATGGGACCACCTGGTTAGAGGAAAGAGCCTCTCTCCAGGGAAGGCTCCAGTGGCTCGACCCTTAAGGCTAAACTTGCACCTTACTGCATTGACTTTGTGCGTGTTAACGCGTAGCTGATCAATACCTTTTAGTTGATTTATCGGTTACAAGTTGTAGTCAGTGGTCCTTGGCTACATAAACCTCTCCTCTACGTTTTTTACACGTTGTGACTCACCGTTGTACTTCGATACAAACCCAAAACAATTCTGGCAAAGTGCCGCAGTCTAACAGTAATACTGTCCTGACTTTTCCTTTCCAAAACACGAGCTCCTTATTAGCTTTTCTGGGAGAGAGTGCAGTTCTACGTATCAGCGTAAACTAAATTTGTTGATTTGGATCACTCACATTTAACTTTTCTGTTCTCGAAGTTGAAAGGCTAAACTAAGCCAAGAGCTGAACAGTCGGTAGGTACACGAGGGTTTCTGCAGTTGTCATGGGAATGTGGTGATAGTGTCCTTACTGCTGTGTCACTTAGCAGCCTTTCTGTATTCAGAGGTTGTGGCGTTACAAATTGAGTGTCTGGGCACAAAAGCTGTTTACAGCTTTGTGTAAGAAGTCTTGTATCAGTCACAATGTACCGATTGGGTCTACTTTCGACAACGTTTTAACAAAGCCTTTATGCAAGTAACGTCTGATCCATGCTCCAGGAAGGCTTACAGAGAGCCCGTTCTCTCTGTGGAAGGTGTTCTGGAGATGACAAATGCTGCTCTGTTAGTTGGTCTTACTTCACACCTCAGCAGGCTCTGTGCGTACCATTTCAGGTGGGCTTTGGGTGCAGGATGCACAGCTTCCAACACAAACCCGTTGCATTCATGCGTAGAGCAGTTATTGTGCGTAGAACAAGACAAGAGTGCAAGACAGCATTTCCAGACACCCCTCATCACTTGGAATCCTCTTTTGTCTTAGAGCTGGGGAAAGAAGAAGAAAAAGTGTTTGATCCAAATTCTTTGGATGCTGATCGCTGCGAGAGCTGTTACGGGGCAGAGTCAGAGGACATTCGGTAACCCTTACACCTTTTTGCATCTTCTTAGCGCTTGAATTCATGCTGTTACGTTGCGTGCACGTTTTTTTCCCAAATGCCTGTGAAGGTCTGTGCAACGAAATCCTCCCAGGTGCTTGTTCAGAGAATGATGAGAACTGGTGTGGTTTTGGTAGGTCTTTGGAAGCTGCGCTCGTGGTTGTTAGGAATGTGCAGAGTTAGGTTGTCTAGATTGTCTACATGCCTGCTGAAGGGCAGTGCAAATTGCACCACCTTTGCAGTAGCACCAAGATTGTATGCCAGCAACTGGAATCTTTTCTGGGATTATTTGGTGTCCAGAGGGGAGCTGTGTAAATTATTTCGCCGTTACGTGAGCTGTCTTGGAATAAAACCTGGTTACGGCCTTGCCTTCTCACTTCTGCTGCAGGCGTTGCATCCTTACGGGAGCAAAGACCGGACGTCTGTCGCTCACACAAACATCATTTGGTGTTTCTCCTTCCTCCTACCTGCAAATTCCTCTGAGAATGGATCTGTGATAGTCTGTAGGTTCTGGACTGTCCTTTGCTGCTGTCGTCTCTGTAGTTAACTTGGTTTATCCTGTCTTTCAGGTTGGGTCCTTCCCCAGAGATGCTTCCATCTTGAGGGATTCACGATTCCGGCCTTCAACTTTTTCTTTGGCCCAGCAAAACATGCAACCAAGAAGGAAAACTTGTTCTTTCGGTGACCAAGGCATTACCCAGAGGTCGAAAAGTAATGAAGAAAGTTTGCCGTTAACCCTCCCTCCCATTGTGACAGTCTCGGCCTCAAAGCAGAGAAAAGGAGGAACAGAAGCAGGCAGGTGCTTTGTTCACATGGGGAAGTTCCAAACCGCTCAGAACTGTGGGAGGCTGATGTCGTTTTTGTAGCAAATTGCTTTGCCAAGGAGCGATGTGACTGTCTAAACGGACAGGCAGAGCCCTTTTCAGACTCGAGAACGGCATTCAACCAGCTTGCACCCTCATGCCAAAATCTCAAACAGTACATCAAGAAGCTCGAGCTCCTTCAGGAGCATTAGGCCAGCTTCCCAGGTCCAGTCCCTGCTGTTGGCTTTATTGCTTTGTTGAAGAAGAATGCGCCGAGGAGTCAGGTCCTGAGCTGGAGCGTCTCTTTCTAGCGATAAAGACGGTAAGAAGGTGCTTGTGCTTTTGCAGGTGGTGTAAGACTTGTGACGGCGTCAGAGAAGCGTACAGGCCTTCAAGAACCCGGATACCGTAGAGCAGTGCAAGAGGGAAGGGTTTAGCCAGGAAATGCGAGAGCAGAAGAACAAGGGCTGCCAAGTGTGTGCTTTCCTAGAGGTCAACAAGGCGAGAGATGGGTTTTGCTGTGAACCTGCTGCATGATGGCGAGGACTGTGAAAAGGCAGAGTTGCTCTCCTTGTCCAGCTTTAGGTGTTCACAGCACTGTCATATAATAACTGCTGGGCTCAGCAAGGTACGTGTGCCCGTGAAGGGGTTCAGTGGGAGAGTCAGGAAGAGCGGTGGGAAGGGGATAATTCTGTGTTCCGTTGTGCGGGCTGGTAGGAAGCCTGCCGGCTGGAGAAGCTTAGCTTTTCCTACCGTCTAGCTAGCGAGTCTTTTTGCCGAGGTTTCTGGAGGAGGAGGGGCAGCTTCTTTGAGGTTGGATTGTCCCACCTGCCCTTCTAGCCTTCTAGCCACAGAGACCACCAGTGGGTGCTGGAGATAACAGTATCCAACAGCTTGCCAGCAGAGGTGCTGGAGAGAGTGAAATGTTACCTTCTTTAGAAAATCAGTGGAAGCAAGACTATTGGAGTTGGTTGTCAAAGCCGAAGATGCGCAGCGAGGTGCTTTTTGCAACTGCTGTATGAAAACGTAGTACGAGATGCACCAGAGAACTATGTAAGTACCCTGTCATTTGGCGGGTTACCAAACCCAGAACACTTGGACGTGCAAATTACGTACCCAAGTACCTTCTAAAAATGGGGTCCAGGCTGATTTTTTTTTTAATTCAAGCTGTGGGGTTTTTTACAGCTTTGTGTACTCCTCCTGGAGACCACATGCCTTATTTCTGGAAAGTAAACGTTTTACTCACAAAGCCAGACGTTGGGATTTGAGCGTCATCATGGGTACCGAACCGTTACGGGACCCTCTATCGCCAAGTGCGATGAGCAGGAAGGATTCAAAGGGGAATGCTGGAGGCAGCAAGGGTCCAAGGGTGGGTGTGACTGGGGAAGTTCCTGGGGGCCGTTGTTACGCACTTGGAATTTGGCCCATCTCCATTCTCGTCAGGTCTGCAGTTAACATCAGCGCTAGGTTTGCACAGGCATCGAAGGTGTAATGTAGCACGTGAGCTTGGGACATTCCCATCTTCTAGGGGAGAGAGCGTGTACGATGGCTGGTGTGTGTCAGGGAGGATTGGCCCCTAATGTCCATATCCCTTTCAGATGCCAGGATGAAAGTTTAACAGCCTTTGTCTTTTTAGGTTTATGTTGTTGGTTTAGTGCTTTTTGGTTTGTTGGTTTAGTGCTTTATTTTTGCATGCAGCTTTTTTCCATGGGTGTATACCTTGGATCTCCGTTGTTGATTGTATTAAGGCGTTCTTACCCTGCTCGCTCTCCCCCTCAGTTACTTTATCCGCTCCTTTTCTGTGATACTGTTTTCCTGTATTTCCTGCAGCAACAGTCAGTTCCCTGCCAGTAGAGTTAATTCCTCCTTCTTCCCATTTTTATGTCCACTAAAATAATTTGCAAAGAAAGGTTATTATCAACATCAGTACGTAACTATGGCTTTCCACATGACCGCCTGCGAGGATGAGGGGAAATTCCTACGTCTTTTAGGACAACATCTGCTGATATTGTGACCCTTCCTTCCCGTTGCTGATCTCTGGAGCTTAGCAGGCTCTGTGCTTTCCGTGCCTGCAGTAGTCCTTGCCTCCTCAGCCGCAGGACTTAGGGTTTACTGCCTTGTTCCTGCCCTTCGCTCTGTTACCTGGCGCTCTCAGCCTCTCTCTCGGCTTCCCTCCAATTGCCAACTGCCTGTTCTCTCCACCTGCCCTACTAGTCAGATTCACCTGCCCATTCTCTTGCTGCTCTTTCACCTCCTGCCTGAGCTGCTGTAGCTGCTGCCAGGCTTCTCTTAGCTCTCCCTGAGTTTGCAGTAGCGTCTCTAATAAAGCAGCCTTCTCACTCTCCTTTTCTAGCAGGACCTGCACAGCAAGAAAGAGAAGACGGCTTTAAGCTTCCCATACAGAATTAGCGTGACAAGACTCAAAGACTGATGGGCTCACACGTGCCCAAAGCACTGTGCTGCTGGTCTCCTAGGTCCTGATCTGCCCACTTGGAGGCACGGGTTCCTAAGTGCGACTGGCTTCAGGACGAACATGCTCCATCCCCGGTCCATCTGTGATTGACTCTCCAGCAAACTCTTAGTCATCTAACCCAAAAAGGTGTGGCATTTCTCAGGTGTCTCGCCTTGCTGGGGAGGGTACGTGTCCCTCGTCTCCTGCTGTGTCCCGTTTGTCTTTCAGTAGCGACTCTTGCACCTAGTTAGCAGTAGAGATATCTGTGTTTATCGCTTACCTGGCCCTGTTGAGAGCATGCAGGACCAGTTGTTACCTGATTACGAACTGTGAAGCCGGACTTCAGTGAAAGTGCTCAAACCCTTCCCCTACCCTCACCCCTGGCGAGGCAAGAGGAGTAACAGTACCGCCACTCACCAAGGCAAAGGCTTTGCTAGATGTTTGGTCTAGCCAAGGTCTAGAACAAGGTCTACGCCAAGGGGTGGATGTGACGGTTCACTCAGCTCCTGCTCACGTTTTGGCTAACCCAGCTCATGCTAAGGCCTGATGTATGCTGGGAGCAGCACCACGAGGTTGAAGCGAGAGCACCAGGTAGGCAGCACAGGTGGCCAGAAAGAGCTAAAGGGCCATGATGCAGCCATCAGCACCTGCAGCTGGCTGTCTCCTGCAGCCATCACCTTTGTCTGGCAGTACTGTCAGAATCTGCTGGCTTTTGGAAATGGTACAGACCAGACTTCCAAGCTGGAAGGTATAAAACATCCGCTTACCCAAAAAGCCTTTGAAGCGGATCCAACAGCAGCTGGACTGCTGAGGCTTTTGTGCTTCCCAGAGTGACACAGGGGACGCCCGCACCGTGATGGAGGAGGAAGGATGAACACTCTCACCAGGGAACTAATTGTTTTGGGGGTTTTTTTCCCCTCACAAGTGCATGAATTAAGTGTTACAGGTTGTAAGTTATGCAACCTCATGACCTGAGTGGTGAGTCAGTGAATTCATGTAATAGCCTAGTCTGGGCAAAGGGGACTGAGCCCTGTTTGTCCTGTTTGTTTGTTGTGTTTCTTCATGCGCTCAGGAAATAAAGCTTAATTTGCGGAGTACGCTGTCCTGTAGATTTGAAGTTCTCTCTCCCCTAGCGGTTTTTCTCTAACTGCTCGCAGTCTGTCCCGTTCATGCTGCAAAACGGGGAGAAAAAGATTCAGTAATTCCACCTAGGTATGCTTGCTTTTCGTACTCGATGGGAACTCCTGCTGCAGTGGCAGTCAAGGGCTGAAGTCTGAGCTTTTAGTGGAAAGCTCTGGCTGTTGTTCAGTTGGCTTCCCCGGGCGATGGACCTTTCCTACTGTCGCGGGGGTCCCCCGCTTCTCGCCCCAGTGTCCCCGTGCCCCCCCACCCGACGCTCTGGTGTCGGGGACCGTTTCCTCCCGCTCCTTCTCTCCCAGATTCCACGGGGAGCGGTTTTTGCCCCCAGCGTTCTGCGGGGCCGTTAACGGTCTCTGAGCAGAACTCGCTGGAGCAAACGGCTGCCGGGCGGCCTCTCCGCCGCGGCAGCACCGCAGCCCGGCGCGGCACCGTCAGCGAGGAGCGAGAAGGGACCCGCTGCCACAGAGCGGCCCCGAGCGAGCCCGGCTCTCCCGCCCCGCGGCCCGGCTCCCGGTCGCGCCCGGCGGGCAGGGGGAGCCGCTCCGCCCGCCCCGGCAGGCGCCAGGCCGCGGCCCGGGGCCGCCTGAGCGCGGTCCGCCGGGGCAGGCCGCCGAGCAGCCCCCGCCGCGGGGCCTGTCAGGCGGCGGAGCCCCGCGGGCGGCGGGCCCGGCTGGCGAGCGGGGGCATGGCGGCGGCGAGCCAGGCCTCCCTGCGGCGCCGGCTGCAGAGCTCGCAGGAGGCGCAGCACCGGCAAGCGGTGCTGGTGCGGAAGCTACAGGCGAAGGTGAGGAGCGGGGGCGCCTGCCCGGGGGCAGCTGCCCGGGGACGGGCCGCGGTGGCGGGGCGCCCGGGCCGCCCGCGCCGCGCTGAGGGGGGACTCGGCGGCGGAGATCTCGGGGGGCGAACGAGGGGCCCTCCCCGGCGCTGCCGCGGGCGGGACGGCGCCGAGCCCAGAGCTCGGGGGAGGCCCCGGGAGCCGCCCTGCTCCGCCCGGCCCGGCCCGGCCCGGCCCGCCCCGCCCCGCCCCGCCCCGCGAGGTGTGCTAGGCGCCGAGCCCTGCCGCCGTCCCCCTCCCGCGCCCCTCTCTCGGTCGCTCTTTTCCGTGCTTAAACCGAGATGCCGGGCTTGCAGACGCCTTTGTTTGGCCACGGGAGCGGGGGGCTGTCCCAGAGGCAGGAGTCGAGCCGGCGGGGGGGTTCGGGCGGCCCCGGGCAGAGGCAGGCAGCTCTGGCCGGGTTGGCCCGGGGCGCCGGAGCGCTGGCAGCGGGGAGGGTGCCAGGCCTGGGCGGAGGGTCGGGGCAGGCCGTGCCCTGCCCGGCCCCGTGCCCGACGGTGGTCGCGGCACCGCTGCTGTCGGTAAGGTCGTCCTGCTTTTCTTGCCGTGCTTGTCTTCTGCAGCGGCACAGAAACCCGCAGTGTGCAGGGGCTGGGCAGGCCTGCGGTCAGAACCGACTTGACGTGCTAAATGCTGCAAAGCAATTCTGAAGGCTCGTTTCTCTGACTTCAGGGACCCGCTGGACTTTGAGCCCGTTGGCCATACTGATTTGGGGCACGTGGTGGCCATGGGCCAGGCATGGCTCTCTCGGTCTGTCCCATCCTTCTGCTTGCCGAGGCTGCCTCAGGATGAGCAGGCAGCACTACGTGTGAAAGAAACCCTGTCTCGCTTCCTTTAATGTTAGAGAAAGTGAAGCTTCCCTCTTATTGTAACGACGTCTTGTTGACTGTATCGTCGGCAGCACTGTGAAACGTGCTGTGCTTGGACTTAGAGACAAGCTAATGCAGGAGGAGCCGAGCCTCTTACAAGCTGCATTCGCTCATCTTCCTTCTGCGTATCCACCTAGGTCCTGCAGTACCGGACCTGGTGCCGAGAGCTGCGGCAGCAACTGGAAGCAGGAGGGGTGAGTGTGCAGGCTGCTAACTAAAGATTGTGGACGTAGCGTTCGTTAGCGCAGACCAAAAAAAGCCCCCCAAAGCAATGACAGAGGAAACGACAGAGTTTGCTGCCTGAGGGTTTAACGAAGCGCTGTAAGTTTGCCCGTCAGTGTTTTGTCCGGTTGCCATTCTCAGAGCAGCCAGTAGTCCCAGAAATGCCAGTCCAGAAACCCCTGTCAGGAAGGATTTTAGGTTTGTGACAGAGTGCTTTATTGCTGGCGTAACATTTGTCCTAGGTCTCAGGAGAGGGCTAGACTGCCCCTTACGTTATACGGCTGTCTCGGAAAAAGAATCGGTAGAAACAACAGTGATTTGGAGGGCAAGGATGCTGGCGTTCAACATACAGAGCTGGCTCTGTGCTTTTCTTTCTGCTTCGCGGCTGAAGTAAACCTCGGAAACGAAGGGTCGGAGGGTGGGAGAGCGTTCCCAGGCTTCAAGTCGAAGCGAGCACTCGCAGTCAGGAGCTGGGGATACCTAGCTGTGAGAGTGCAACAGTGGGAGACTGAGGAGAGCTACTTGCGTTGAGCAACGCCCTTCCCCTCCCTTCCTCTCCGTAGTCGCGACACTGTTATGCCTGGAGGAAGGCACGAGCTCCTGAGCTACCCAGCAAATGGAGGGGAAAGCGATGGATGCCACAGTAGCGAAGGGAGCACGAGGATTTGACTAGGCATTTCCTTTCTTCTTAAGGGACCCGTTCCAGGCAGGTGGGAAGCTGCAGAAGACCACAGCCTGGAGAAAGCACTGCTTCGGTTGGCAGAGGAGCAGCAAAGGTAAAAGGAAGAAGCGTTCCCTCATACTTGGTATCCTGGGTGCTCATGGAAGTGAGGGAAAACCTGTCAGTGCTGCCTGGTGTCCCCAGGGGAAGCGGTTCGGCAAGCCGCTTTGAAAGGAGAAAGGTCCGCAAGCTGTTTTCCGTGGTGCAGTAATAGTGTTGTGTGCTGAATGGCTCTGTTTTGAGCGGGGGGTTGTTCCGGGTGACCTCCCGCCTAAAGGCCCCTTTCCCGCCTAAATGATTCTGTGGTTGAGGAGGTGAGGGACTCGGGAGAATGCTGGAGAAAAATGATGCATCCAGGGATCAGACAGCACGAAGGGGAGGCAAGACGGTAACTGTGGGCATCGTCGAAGTTGAAGAGGAAGGGGAAACTGAAACTGTAGGTGGAAATTGAAGGCTTAAAGCAAGGAGAAGCAAAAGAGTTTGCCATCACAGAGAGATCTTAGTTAATCCTAGAAAGCACTTGTACTGCCTCTCCGTTTGACAGCAAAGTCAGTGTTGAGGGAGCTGGAAAATCACGGGGATGCTGCTTGTGGACAGCAGTTGTTCAGTGACCTCATTGCTGTTTCTCCCTTTCCAAGGTGTGAGAATCTGGCAGAAGTGAACAGCCTCCTGCGGGAGCAGCTCGCTAAAGCGAATGAGGTTAATTCAGCCCTTAAAGAAGATGTTGGAAAACTGACGGCGGATTGGATGAGGGCCCGGGAGGAGCTGGAATTGAAGGAGAGCGAATGGCGCAATGAACGTGAGGTAAGGGTAGGCTACGGGAACGTCAGATGTGATGCCAGAGTGGAATGAGAACGCATTTTACTCCTGTCACAGAGAACTTGCTGTGTGAAAGCTGTGGCTACATTGAGGGTGTATTGGTGTTGACCAGCAGAAGACAGGGGTGTGAGATGGAGGAGTGCCAGCAAATTGTGGTGATGGAAGATGCCCGCCTGCTGTGACCATAGTACTCGGGCTTATGGGCAAAGGCTTGCCGTTGCTGGGCACTGCAGGGCAGTCACACGTGAACGCTCGTCTTTTTTTAAGAGTTCTTACCTCTCCGCCTAGGGCAGTGGAGACCAGAGAGGTCTGTGTGTTTTCACATTCAGAGTAGCCAACAGAAGAACAAGACAGGCCTCCCTTTCCCTTACCAGGAGCCTGTTGTGAGCAAATCTGACACTGCTCTTGGAGGGGCTTGGTTTTGTCTTCCTCCACCAAGACCGCTAGACACCTCTGCAAGGCGCTGATATCCACTCCTGCGGGGAGAAGCGTGGATCTTCCCTTCTTTGAAGTCAGGTGGCAGGTCTACTGAGGATGCTTCCGTGGTGGCTCTTCAGTCCTTGATGCCCCCGTTGCAATAGTTATTAAAGGAGAGCTGGTGATGGTGGTTGTACTCTCTGCTGTCTGAAAGACTTGTACGGTGACAGTGAAGGCTGAATTGGCATTTCTTTTTGTCTTTGCGCGTTTAGCTTTACGACAACTACGTAAGGGGTGACCATAACAGTCTACTCAGCCTATGGCGCCAGGTGGTAACCTTCCGCCGTCATTTCCTGGAAATGAAGACTGCCACTGACCGGTGAGTAGAAGTGAAGGCTGGATCTCTTGCAGAGAAAACGCAGCTTCCCGTCACACCTGCTTTTGGAGCCTCGATGTTACCTTAGTTGCAGCTAAAGATACGATTTCTCCTTTGGGAGTCTGCAGCAATGCCGTTAAGCATGCTTTAGGCTATTTTCAGAATCCTGTTGCTGGTTTTCAGATAAATCCTGTTGCTGGTTTTCAGAATCCTGATGCTGGTTTTCAGATAAAACTGAGGGGCTCGGCTATAAGCAATGCCGAGGCCCCGAAGAGATAACTTGACTGTGGTGATGTTTGGGCGTATTGACACAGACACAGGCATACGTGGACACCTTGGAAGAGACTCACCAAAGCTGTGCCTGCAGCATGTAGAGCAGTCCATTTCATAGAATGATGAAAATCTGCCTTAAATCTCCCTGAGTTTCTTTTCCCACTGCGCCTGGTGGAAAGATCATTCGTGAATATATACATATATATATATATACTTTTTCCTTCTCATTTCCAGCTTACGTTTATTGCGGTCAGTTTGTATCCGCTCGTTTATTCTGGTCAGTTGGTATCCGCTTATTCCTGTACCAACATTGCTGAGAGAAAGAATAGCTTCTCCACCCTGGTACTGCATTTATCCAATGTATTTTGCTTAGTTTGATGCCTCTTTTTATGATTGTTGTCTTGCTCCTGGACTCCCCGAGGTTTCTTTCTCACAGTTGCCTTCTACACAAACAACAATAGTGTAGCCTTAATAGTACATTCTTCTGGTGCCAGCATGCAATTTCAGACTCTGGGTGGCTGTCAGCCATTTATCTGATTTGATTAGAAGCTTTCCTTGATGTGAGAGTATGCCTGGCCTACTATTTAATTCTTGTATTATTTGTGCTTTTTTGTTACAGCATTCCAGGCTTATTCTCACACCACCTTCCTGAAACGTTTCTTATGTGGATATTGTCACGAGCCTCTTAGCAGTCCAAGTGCTGATAATAAGAGGTCGCTTAAGGCCGATCCCCTAGGTGTAAAAGCTGGGGACCTGGGTAAAATTCCTGGCATCTGTTACTGATAATTAGAGTCCGCTAATAGGATAGAGCAGGAGCAACAATTCATAAGAGTAACTAGAGGTCCTTGAAGCCTTCTGGCTGTGCCATAAGGCTGTGCCTCCTTATCTCTGAGGAGAGAACAGACTCATTCCTCAGCGGTCCAGTAGACTCCTTGCTCAACTGTCAAGGTGTGTCCTGATCCCAGAGTGTCAGGTGAATGACTCGTCCCCAGGGGAGCTGTCGTCTTTCCTGCCAGCTTTTACTGTTGCGCAATTACGGGCTTCAGAAGCGAGTCAGCTGATGAAGGTGGTGGTGTGAACATGAGCTCTTTCTGTATTCTTCTTCAGAGATTTGTCAGAGCTGAAGGCAGAGCAAATGAGGCTTTCTGGATCTGTACTTGTAAACTGCTCCCGCCTGCACTCCCGTGTACAGCTCTGGGAGTCCGTCGCTCTGGGTAGACCTGTCCTGAAGGATCTGGCACAGCAGCAGGCGGAACAGGAAACAAACCAGAAGGCTCGGGAAGCGATGTGCTTGCAAGCCAAGGGGGACCTGGAGAAGAAGGAGCTTCAGGACAGGTAAAGGTGTTTTAAACTTTGCTAGTACCAACGTTATGGCTTTTGTGGCTGCTTCTGGGGTTCCTGGATGAGCGGCTGTGTTCACGTTTAAAACACACCCCTTGTGCACAGCCTTGTTTCTGTCCCTAGTCAAACTCTTGCCTTCAACAGAAAGGACAGAAAAAACGACTGACTGACAGAAGCTCTTCTGAGTAAGACAAGGCTGGAAAAGAGGTTGCATATTACGATGTTTTTGCTGTTAACTGATTCTTGGTGAGAAACTGAGAGCAGCCTAAAGAGAGCTCTGTCTCTTGGACAGCCCTTTTGGTACCCAGCAAAAGGGCTGTGCTAAAGGAGTTGGGAGGAATTTGCCCGGGGCCATCATAAGCAACGTAGCACCTCTGTCCTGACAATTCCTTGCAAGGCTGAGTGCAGGAGGCCTTTGGGGCAAGAAGTGCCATTTTGCAGCGTCAAGCACGTTAACCTGTAGAGGTGGACGCTGCCTTTGCTGTATTTTCTGGGTTGAACTTTCTCTGCTGTGCTTCTGGGAGCTGCTCAGCTCTTTAACAGGTGATGGTGTGCAGCGCTTTTGGAATGGCACGTGGACCTTCTCTTCTCAGGGTGATGGAGCTCTCAGCCTTGCTCGTACAGTCTCAGAGGCAGAACGAGGAGAAGGAGGAGACCGTGAAAACGCTTAACGACACTGTGGAGATTCTAGTATGTTTTACCTTTAGAGCTGGGCGATAGCCCAGTGTTTGCTCCCCAGCCTTAGCACAAAGAGGTGTGGCTTCCTCAAGAGAAGGAGCGGTCAAGATGCTAACTGTATGGGAACATCAGGCACGTTGCCAAAATATTCCTTGTGTGTTCGGCACGTGTGGAGTCAGTGCAGGTGCAGGCAGTGGCAGGGGAGCTGCAGACAACTCGGGTGTCTTCCTCAGGGGGGTTGCACCAATGCTGTTCTGCCTGTGACTTTAAGTCTCTAGGGGTCAAAGTTCCTTGGAATTGACAGCTTCATAGCAGTCTATAAAAACTAGCTGTTGGTCTTTCTCTTCTTAGTTTTAGCAAAGAAGAGATGGAATAGATAGGGGAAGGAATCTACTGGAATCACTAGGGCTGAGGCTTACCGGCATGACAGTGCCACTGAGGGTGGGACTGCTACAGAGGGGAGCAGCTCTTCCCTGCCCAGCCTTTCCTTATTCTGTTCTCAGGAAGCGAGTCGGTTAGAGAAAGAATATGAAGCTTCCTTGGCTAAAAGCACCAAAGAAGAGAATCTTTCCCTCCAAAAGCTGATAAAAGATATAACGGAGGTGAGTACAGGGTTGGGACCACATCCCTGTAAGTTGGATTGAACTGTACTTGAGGAAGGCAACAGACCAGCCCGGGGAATAGATAGGCATGTTGTGTACTGTCCACGTTAGCTGCTACTGGCTGTTTCATTTTTATACCGCTTTTCTGACATAAAACCTGTTATGACTTCCGAGTTGGCTGTCCTGTGACACTGCAGCTGAGTCGCTAGAAGTTTCAGCACCTTTGCCTTCACCGTCTCGCTAAGGTCTCTCCTGGACTGTGCTTTCTGAGTTGGCCCCTTGACATCTGTATTGCAGTGTTGCTTGGAGGCTTCCCCCACCCTCCTTGAGCAATGACTCTGTTGTTCTTCAGATTTTTATGAAAGGTCACTGACTCAATCGATGCACTTGCCAACTCTGCTCCTTCACTCTACCTTCAGTGACCGTTATTATTTCCCCAGAATCACCACTGGCCCAAGTGTTTTGGGGTAACTTGAACTTAGTCCTAAACTTCACTCTATGGAGGGGGTGGGGGGGTTAATCATCAGATCTTTTACACAGCCTCTCACAAAGTCAGTTCTTTCCCTACATAAGGTAGTCATTTTTACCCTCTGGTGCTGCTGCTCGGAGTCATTACAAACATTGGGGTTTTGATTGCCGTTTTCCAGTATTCCTCAGCTTCCTTCTTCCCTGGGCAGTGTTAATGTTTCCTTTCGTTGCTGTTTCCAGTGTTGGTCTGGGGCTCGTGTACGTGGCTCTGAGAAGCTGAAGGAGACCAAAATAATTCCTGAGAGCTTCAAGACACTGAGCGTTCAGGCAGCCTCCAGGCACTGCACGCTTGTTTTGCCTTGTTTCTAGTAGCTGTATTCAGAAATCCCTGGAGTACTTGTGGCCACAGGGACAAAACTTCTTTGCCGAGGGAGGAAATGAGAGACTTGAGTTTTTAATGACGCTAGGGTGCAGTGGGGGGAAAAAGGAGAAATAGGTAAAGAAAACCAAGCAGCGTGAGCAAGGAGTAACAGCTTGATGTGGGCTTTCAGGTGGTGTTAGATGACAGTGAGAGCACGGTCAGCATTCTCTGCACTGACAGTTCCCAGCATGCAGAGTCTAGCAACATCCTCTCTTGCCTGAGCTCCGTTGACGCAGAGCACGCCTTTGTATTGGTTCAGGAAGCGCTGGCAAGGAGGCGAGGAGCAACACAGGTGAGAATTGCTGCTTGTCTTCACCACTGGCCACAGGCTCAGCTGCTGATGCCTCCCTTAGCTTGAAACCTTTCCATTTACTGAGCCAGTTTAGCCTGTTTCTTTCTAGCCTTCTCACTCTTGGTACCGTATTGCCTTGCCAGTCTCACCGGCTCTGTGTTCTACTGCTTTTCTCTCCTTGATCTCCACCCCCTCATCACAGCTTTTGCCTTCAGATGAGCTGTGTCTCCTGCTTGCTGCTTCCCCCAGCTATCTGGAGCCGTCTTCCCTGCTCCTTATTGCTTGTTTGTGCTCTTTCCTTGCCCATTCCTTGCAGGCCCTAAAAGAAGAGCTTTCTGCCAGGCAGGACTCTATTGATTTCCTGCAGCACCAGCACAGACAGCAAGAAGAGAAGTGCAGCGAGCTGCAGCAAAGGCTTGAGCAACTGGAGGAGGAATGCAAGACGTCCAGCAGCCACCGGCAGCACCTCCAGTCTCTGGTAGAAGCACTCAGAAGGTGCGTGTTTCCTCCTTCTCCTGCGTCCTAGAGGCAATCTGCTTCCGGTTCTGGCAGTGCAGAGGTGTTACGGGCAAATACAGTGCCTGCCCTACTGCGTGTCTGCCTCTGTTGGGCACTTTGGCATCCTCCTGTCACTGCTTTTCGTGCTCTGCTGTGAATCCTGAGGCTGTCTTGGAGATTGAGCGCGATGTTGGCATACAAGGTGCCTCCCTCTCGACGTGCTGCTTCTCTGAATTCTGTTCTTTAGGTGCCCTTTCCTAGCCGCTGCTTCTCACGGAATGAAGGCAAAAGCCTGCCTGCCTTTCTCTTTCCCTCTTCAGTCACTTTGTGAGGGGAAGAGCAAGTTCTTCCTTACCGTGCTCCCCACAACTCCGTCCTGGAATGATGAAAATGGGCTCCGTGACTCTGCAGGCCGCTTCATTCTTCTAACTGAGCCTTGTCTCTGCAGCGACTGTGCAAGGCTCGAGAAGACCAGGGAAGAGCTACAGCACCAGCTGGAAGTAACGGAGCAAGAAGCCTCGCGCCTGCGTCAGAGTAACACTGAACTGCAGCTGAAGGAAGATTCAGCCCAGGGGGAAAAGGTGGAGCAGCAACAGACGATGGAGAGAGCGCGTCGTGACCAGGAGCTCCTGTGAGTGTTCAAGCTTTCTCTGGGCAGGGGTGGGCGTTGCTGGACTCTAGGAGGCCCACCGTAAAAGAATGACTTTTGCACGCTCATCGTTTGTAGCATAGAAGGGCGCAGGGAGCGCGTGGGCAGGTCTGGCTGCCTACTGACATGCAGCGTAGCTGCCTCCTTGTACTTTCTTTATGACCCTTTAAAAAAGCCATTCCAAACCTGCCCAGAGTAGTTGATGACAGGCTTAAGCTGAAACAAGAGAGGCTCAGCCTGGATTTAAGGAGAACAAAAATTGAACAGCTTGCTCAGAGAGGTTGCGTAGAGTCCATCCCTGGAAGGTTGGAAGCCCCAGCTGGACGGAGCCTTGAGCAACCTGGACTGATCCCATAGCTGAGCCCAGCTGCTTTGAGCTGAAGATTGGGCTGGAGGCCTCCTGGGGTCCCTGCCAGCCTGATTCATCCCTGTGATCCTCTGATTATTGGACTGGAAATTCATACACATCTCCTCCCCAGAGAGATTGCAGGCTCTTTCATCGTTTCACTGCTGAAGGCAAGAGTAATTGTGGGAATATTAATCTGGGCTTCAAAAGTCTGTCTGACCCAAAGAAGAACTTTGGAAAGTCTTGTATCCAATGTATCAAAAAGGAGAGAGAGAACTAACAGGCAGGAAGCTGTGAAGTTGAGAGCACCTGAGCTTTTTGGAAACCTTCTGTGGTTTCTGGAAGCTCGTTTTACTTTCCCAACGACGCACGTTTCAGCTGCGTCGATGACGTAGTGAGTGATGCAGCTCTAGTCAGGAAATTCCAGCATTCTTTAGGTGTAAACAGAAAGCTGCTGGAAAGCATTCAAACTGCCGTACCTGGGACGTAGTATGTAGTCTTGGCTTTGGAAACGAGGATGTTTTTACATTAAAAACTTGTTTGTCCTTCCTTCCCCTTCTCGTAGACTGCAGGACTTAGCTGCACTTGAAGGAAAACACTCATTATTACAGAGTGAGTTGGTAGTGGCAAGAGAGACACTGGAGGAATCGCAGCTTCAGAGGGATCTGCTGAAGCAAGAGAAGCAGGAGCTTACCACGGCACTGGAGAAGGTACGGTCACCTTATTGCTAGGTAGCACTTGTGGGAGAGGGAGTAGTGATAGCAAGACCACCACAGATGCTGTTTCTGGCAGTAGAAGACAGGGACAACGTTGTCGTCCTCCTCCTTCTTGGAAAACGGCGATCAGACCACACAGGCTCTTTGGGGTAGTCAGTCCCCCCGTGCTTATTGGGAGCGCTGAACTGGGAGTATGTCAGAGACACACAGGGGATGTGGAGTTGCTGCTTGGAGTCAGGGATTTTCCTGCCTTTGTTGTCACGTTGTTCTTTTGTCTCTTCAGGCAGAGCAGTCAGTAGCAGAGTTGACAGGGGCTCAGAATAAGCTGAGTGCTGAAATAGCGGATCTACGTGTTGCAGCAGCGAGCATGAGCAGTATCAATGAAGCTCTTGGCTTGGATAAAGTGCAACTGAACAACCTTGTGCTGCAGGTGAGCAGAGTTGCCAAAGATCTTGCCAGGTGTTGGTCTCCAGCTGCTGCTGCTTCTCAGACTTCTTGCCTTCTGACAGTATGACTGAGTGAATATGGAAATGTTGTTCCTTTTTCTGTCCAAGGCAAACCTCCTACAGAGTAAATCTTACTGTATGTTATTTCCTCTGTGCTTCTGTGATTGTAGCTGGAGCAAGAGAATGAAGTTCTGTCAGGTAAAGTGGACGAGATGGGGAGAGCAAAGATCTCTGAGCAGGAGGAGCTGAACTGGTATAAAAGAACAAACGAGGAGCTCTGCGCAGAGAAAGCCCACCTGGAGCAGCTGCTGAAGAAAGCAGAGGAGCAGCAGGAGGGGCTGCGGGTAGAGCTGACGCTGCTGGCCGAGGAGAAGGAAGAAACCCAAGAGAAACTTAGTCAGGTGAGACCAAAAACCTGGTGCTTCTGGGTGGGCTTTTGGCTGCTTGGCTCAGGGAAGCTGTGACCTGTGGGATTCTGCAGTGTTTTTGCCAAGGAGACACTTGGTAGTGCTGGAGGTCAGAAGGCTTTGTTTGCTCGTTTTTGGAAGCGTGTGGATGGCTTGCAGAGCTGTTCTGCAATTCTCCGAGTTGTCTTCTGCTTCTACAGTTCTTTGAATCCACCTGCCTGTGTTGGCCTCTTTTTTGCCTTTGGATAAGCTGCAGAGAGATGATTGTGTTGTCCACGAATCTGAGTGGGGCTGCTGCTCTCGCGTGTGGCAAAGGAAACAAACTGTGTAGCTCCGAATCCTTCTTCTGAGGCAAAAAGCAGGGCTGCATGTTTCTCTTTATGCTTCTTGGTGTGAAGCCTGCAACTTTCAAAACTCCGTTTGTTTGAGCCTAGAGAGTGGGACGAAGCTGCAAGTCAACGTCTGCTGTCTTGTATTGCTAAGAATGGGAATGACATCTCGAAATTGTTGACGTTGTATTTTAAGACATACAGGCAAGTTTGTGGCTGGAAGGCTGCCTGGGGGAAAAGGACCTGAATATCAGCCAGCAGTGTGCCCAGGTAGCCAAGGCAGCCAGGAGCATCCTGGCTTGTGCCAGAAATAGCGTGGCCAGCAGGAGCAGGGCAGTGATCGTGCCCCTGTACTCGGCGCTGGTGAGGCCGCACCTCGAATACTGTGTTCAGTTTTGGGTCCCTCACTACAAGAAAGACATTGAGGGGCTGGAGCGAGTCCAGAGAAGGGCAAGGAAGCTGGTGAAGGCTCTGGAGCACAAGGCTGATGAGGAGCGGCTGAGGGACCTGGGGTTGTTTAGCCTGGAGAAAAGGAGGCTGAGGGGAGAGCTTCTCGCTCTCTACAACTCCCTGAAAGGAGGTTGTAGGGAGGCGGGCGGTGGTCTCTTTTCCCAAGTAACGAGTGATAGGACGAGAGGAAGCGGCCTCAAGTTGCGCCAGGGGAGGCTTAGATTGGGTATTGGGCAAAATTTCTTCACCGGAAGGGTTGTCAAGCGTTGCTTGACAGGCTGCCCAGGGCAGTGGTTGAGTCGCCGTCCCTGGAGGTATTTAAAAGCCGTGTAGATGTGGTGCTTAGGGACATGGTGTAGTGGTGGGCTTGGCAGTGTTAGGTTTATGGTTGGACTTGATGGTCTTAAAGGTCTTTTCCAACCTAAATGATGTGATGATTCTATGAATTGTTAGAGCCTCTTTAGGCTTTGAGGAAGAAGGTGAGAAATAGGTGATCACACAAGACTCTTCGCTCTGGACGAACTGATTTTGGTACCCTGGCAAAAGAGCTTGGGAGAATCGTGTCACCGGAGGAGACTGGGGAGTTTGTCATCATTTAACTGTCAGTTACATAATGTGCAATCTTGGGTGCTGTGGGATAACTCTGAGAGAATTGTTTGTTTCTGGTGGTCTGTTCTCTGTTGGAGAGTCTTAGTTTTGGAGTACGTGGTATGTTTGGCAAGTAGCCAGCAGAGGTGTTGCACTGAAGACAAAACCTAAAAAATCACGGTGAAGCTTCAAGCTTGAATACCGGCAAGGTATAGTAGGCAACTTCTTTGTGTCAGACAAGTAAACCGTGTTGTTGACATGAAGTACTGTACAAACAGAGTCTACCGTCTCTTTGGCCACATCAGCCAGGCTTTCATCAATCACTAAATGGCACTGCTCACCACAAGGGCTAAGCATCCCCTCATTGCATCCAACTGCTTTACACACTGAAGTAGGTGAGACCTTGATCTTTTTTTTTCCTAGAAGGAGAAACCACATGTATTTTCACTTTCTTCAGCGAGCAAAGTTGCTTTTGCTCACCCTTCCCTGAAAATTGCCAGCACTGGACTAGATTCTGATAGAATTCTAGTTGGCAAGGTGGCAGTTCTGGCAAATGCAGTGTTTTTGCATGAAAACACGGAGTCTGGGGTATGTGTGTTTGTCGTGAAGGAGCTGTCTGGTCCCAGGCAACCCAGCAGAGCCTTACACGTCCCTTTCAAGTTAACAGTGCCAGTGCCTTTGGGCAGCCCAGGGCATGAGTGTGGTATACAGCAGATGCTCTTAAACTTTCAGCCCAAAGCACAGGAGCTCTTTCTCCTCTAGCTGATTCAGAAGTGGCACTGTCTGGCTCTGCACAGAACTCCAGAGAAAGGACTCTAACTGCATTTTGTCCCGCTTTCAGGTTTCCCGCCAGCAAGAGTCGGCTAGCAGTGGCCTGGAGCAGTTGCGCCAGGAGTCCTCTCTCCAAGGGCACGCACTGGCCAAGGCGTCCGAAGAGAAGGAACTGCTGGCGCATGAGAAGGCTGCCCTGGAGGTGCGACTGGCAGCCACGGAGCGGGACAGACAAGGCCTTTCAGAGCAGCTGGCAGAGGCCAGGTAAAGGCAGGGAGGAGACCCTAGGCAGGACATTATTTAAGGTCTGTAATTATAAAGGTGGTAATCGTTACACGAGGATGTGTTGCATGCTGTGTGCTTTTCAGATGTTTTCACCTTCCATGGACAGAAAAGGGAAGAATCTCGAGCAAAAAAACCCCCCCAGTATACCATGCTTTGAATGTTATTTTTCTGACAGCTAAAGCTAGCAAAGCTCTCCTGAGCCTTGGGCTCATGTTTATGCCCCCTTGCACGTTCCTGTGTGAAGTCCAAAGCGAGCCAACTTGCCTCTGAACTGAGTAATAATTAAACCATGCAGATGTTTACTGAAACCTGAAGTTTCTCTCTGGTTTTGGTTCTGCTTTGGACAAGTTCTGCTTTTCCCGGAAAAAAAAAAAAAAAGGAAAGAAAAAAAAAAAAGGAAAGAAAAAAAAAAAAGAAAAGAAAGAAAAGTATCGAGATGTTTGTCCTCCTCTTAGGTGTTTTTTAGAAGACTCCTGAACTTGCAGAGCTCTACAAATGGTACTTTGGAGATTGTTTGTCGTGCTTCTTGACTTTTACCCTTTACCACTCCAGAGTATGGTGTTAGCAAGGCTGATGAACACCAGTTTGACTCGGTGTGTTTCTTGAGAGCTGCTGCTTCTTCTGAGCTCCAGCTTCTCTGATGTGATCCAGCTGAATTATGTTGGGTCAGCTGTTGGGCTGTTATTAAATTATTAAATGTTCAGCTCCTTTTTTTTTTCTTTTTTTTTTTTTTTTTTAACATGTTTACTTTGGACTGCCAGAGATTGGCATAATTAGAAACATGTGCTTGTTCTCCGTCTTGAAGATACATCCTCCATTGTCCATTGAAGTAGGGAAGTCCTTCTGTTGTGGGTTTTATTGCTGTACCACTCAGGTGCCCCTTTACCTTGGAGGACGTTATCCTGATTGCATCCCTGCACTAGTGAGGCACTGCTGTGTATTGTAGGAACCTGGCGCACCGGACGCTGTGCTAGGTCAGGGAGGTAACTGCAGCTCCTGGTTCCAGAAGCCTGTGTGTCATACGCAGCAGCAGTTGGTTGAAGTCTACGGATGCAACAATTTGCCTCTGCGGTACCACAACTTCCCTTTTGAAGAGCGACGAGTCATTTGGGCTACTGCCTACTTAGTTAGCAGTGCTGAAATAAAGGCAGCAAGTTTTTCTCTTGAACTTCCAACAGTTTAAACTGAAGGATGCCTGTCTCTCCTTTCAGGTAGTGCTTGCTCAGATAAAATCTAGTTCTGATTTCTTACAAATGCTGCTACAAGCATGAGATTTTGCTGTATCATCTGCTGTCTTTCTTTAGTCCCTTTGAACCATAGGGAGTCTGGAAAATGACCTACCTATACCTGCACTAAGAACAGCATTAAAAAGTCACAGGTCAGCCAGGGAAATACTCTTACTCTGTCCCCCTGCAGAGCAACTTGGAAGTGCTGATGAGATACGGGCTGTGAGCAGAGGCTGGGCTTTTGCTTGCTGGCACAGGCTTTGTGGGCACAGCTACCTGCACGTCATAGATCAGACAACAGCGATTGAAGATGTGGCTATTGAGATCGAATTTGGCTGGGCTTCCTGTGTTAGGCTAGCTCATAAGGAAAGCCGGGGCATTCCCTCGGAGGGGCCTGCGTGGCTATTTTAAATGGCAGAAATACATTTTCTGTATACACGTTTCCATGCGACCCCTTTTCCATACTCAGGTGTAGGGATCTTGAACGACTCCTTACCGGAACAGCTCCCTGTGGGTGTCAGGAGCAAGAAACTAATTTCTCTCCGTATTCCCAACTTGCAGGTCAGCGAAGGAGACCCTGGAATCCAGCCTGTTTGAGGCTCAGCAGCACTTATCTCAGCTGGAGATCACCAGGAGTCAGCTTGAAATCCGACTTCACACAGTTACGCAGGCCAAGGAGGTGATACAAGGTGAGAGCCTCGTGTGCTTTGTTTCCGGTGGTCCCCCTCCCTAGAGAAGGTGGCATAAAAACAGCTCTCTGTCCGCAGTGCTTCTGAGGAGTGAAGGAGCTGGAGGCAGATCCCTCCTACACTGCAATTCAAATGGCTTAAGGTCAGTAAGTCAGAAGCACTGTTTGTGTAGACTCTGAAGCTTGCCATTTGTCGTGTTTGCAGCGGAAGTGAAGTGCCTTCAATGTGAGCTGGAAGCAGAGAGATCTCTCATGAAGCAGGAACGGGAAGACATGGCGCAAGAGCTCTCGCGGACAGAACAGCAGTATAACACCACCCTCAAGCTTCGGGAAAGTGAGCACGAAGTGGAAATAAACAAGCTCCTGCAAGACCTGGTAGGAAACGTTATGCTTCGGAATTCTTCAAGCAAGCTTTGTGGGCTGGCTTTAGAAGAATAATAGCCTGAGCGTGCGAAACGGCAGCAATCGTCTGTCGTAGGCCACACGTTGCTAGGCCAGGCAGCAGAGCCGATGGCTCGTACTTGAAGGCACGTGAAGACCCACAGGACTGTGCTGGGACGGTAAATGCAGGCACGGATTCAGTGTGGGCGTGAGATGAGGTCAACAGAGGGTTGGGTGGTCGCCACCCAAAGCATGGCAGCAAAGGACTGGGATCTTACCAGACTCCAGTCTACCACGAAGTAGACTCCGGACATTGCCGGCAACTGCAGTCACGGCAACTTGGTTCCTTCCTTTCCGCCCTTTCAGGGTTGACAGAGGTATTACCTTTGGCCTTGGAGCATATGGAACAGGCCCCTTGTTCCTGGTACTTGAGTTGGTGGCCTGTCTCGTGACTAGGGCATGAGGGTACTGGTCTCTTCCTCACCCTGCAGTCCCTCTGCAGCTTTTCAGTGATGAAAAGGGAGGTGAGCTTTGAACCTAGAGACTCTGAGAGTGGAGAGAAATCCTGAGGAGGGAGGTGCTAGGAAACGGGCAGCCATCAGAGAGGGGAAGGTAACATCTCCTTTTCTTCCACCTGCTGACCCTCCTTTTAAGTTCCTTGACAGGACATGATTTATGGAGAGCACAAAGCCACTGCTGTGCACTCTTGAGGTGGGGGGTTGTGGGAGGGATGAAGCTTCACATTTCTTTGAGGAGCTTGGCTGGGACGTCATCTTGAAGTCTCTTCCCCCCCCCTCATCAGGCAAGTGAGCGGGAAGGGCACCATTCAGAGCTGCAGAGGATGCTGGAGCAATGGGAAAAGGAGAAGGCAGAGACCGAAGGGGAGCACGAGAAGCAGCTGTTTGATATGAAGCAGAAAGTTGCTACCATGCAAGCTCAACAAGAGGAGGAACGAAGCAGAGTCGAAAATGCCAAGCAAGAGGTAAAGACTGTGAAAGGAGAATTTGTGTGGTTTGTTTCACGGCTAGAGCTGTGGGAGTTGGCTGGATATCGGGCTGTGTGGAGCGTGCCCTACCTGTTTTCTGCATTGAATGTGGTGAGGTGAAAGGCGTGCAGGGCTATCTTTGGGACTAGGAATGAGACCTCTCATAGGAAGCCAGGCAGAAATGTCACCTTTCGTTTTCGATTTTTGTGCTGCTATTGTATTCTGGTTTTCGTAAGACTTGCCTCAGAGTATCTTCACTGTTCTCTTAACGGTCCTCTTTTGATGTTTCCTGATACGCGTTTATAGCCTTAACTCCGTGAAAGACCAAACTGAGTCTGCAGGACTGAATCCCCATGAGGATGGGGTTTTTGTCTGGGGGGGGGACAGGGAGGGGCGCAGCAGGATTGTCGGCAAAAGAAAAATCTTGTTAAAGACTCCTCTGAAGTATTTCTGAGCAGTAACGCAGAGGTGTCTTCTGGGCTGTGTTTTAAGTCACTTGCTGGTAAGCTGGTTTGTGCCCAGATCTCCTGTGCCCAAGCAAGCCTGTCCCACGCTGAGTCCTCCTTGTGTCCTACGCAAAGTCCTCTTTATGCAGGCTGCCTAGGGACAGCAGTACCCCCAGCTGTGTCTACGGGTATTGAAATGACAGGGCAGCGCTCAGAGATGACAGTGTGTCCCTGTCGTGCCAGTGCTTTCCCAAAGTCTACGGAATACCTTAACACTGAAGTAATTTTCACCAAACCCCACTTAGAATACATGAGTTTTCTGAAGGAGCTGCTAGCTTCAGCCCTCTGGCAGCCTTGCACTTTCTCTACTGCTAACTAGGTGCAAGAGTCGCTACTGAAAGACAAACGGGACATAGCAGGAGACGAGGGACACGTACCCTCCCCAGCAAGGCGAGACACTTGAGAAATGCCACACCTTTTTGGGTTAGATGACTAAGAGTTTGCTGGAGAGTCAATCACAGATGGACCGGGGATGGAGCATGTTCGTCCTGAAGCCAGTCGCACTTAGGAACCCGTGCCTCCAAGTGGGCAGATCAGGACCTAGGAGACCAGCAGCACAGTGCTTTGGGCACGTGTGAGCCCATCAGTCTTTGAGTCTTGTCACGCTAATTCTGTATGGGAAGCTTAAAGCCGTCTTCTCTTTCTTGCTGTGCAGGTCCTGCTAGAAAAGGAGAGTGAGAAGGCTGCTTTATTAGAGACGCTACTGCAAACTCAGGGAGAGCTAAGAGAAGCCTGGCAGCAGCTACAGCAGCTCAGGCAGGAGGTGAAAGAGCAGCAAGAGAATGGGCAGGTGAATCTGACTAGTAGGGCAGGTGGAGAGAACAGGCAGTTGGCAATTGGAGGGAAGCCGAGAGAGAGGCTGAGAGCGCCAGGTAACAGAGCGAAGGGCAGGAACAAGACAATAAACCCTAAGTCCTGCGGCTGAGGAGGCAAGGACTACTGCAGGCACGGAAAGCACAGAGCCTGCTAAGCTCCAGAGATCAGCAACGGGAAGGAAGGGTCACAATGGAAGCAGAGCTGGGTAGAAAAGCAGCAAGAAGGGGCTGAATGAATGTGATTTTGAGAGAGAAGGAGAAAAAGGCTGGACCTGATGGCAGGTGCCAGTAACTTGCTCTCCATTTGTGTCTGCAGAACATCACAGAAAAGCTGCAAGCAGAGCTGCAGGAAACTCAGAGTAAGATGAAGGCAGTGGAGAAGAGGCACAAGGAAGAAATCAAAGCCATCAAAGAGGAAATGAATATCCTTCTTCAGCAGAGGGATGCTCTGCAGAAACAGGTGACTGAAACAGCAGTAGCTACTCCAGCCATCAACCAGGTGGTCTCTTCCCCTTCTTGCCTTTCCATTGCAGAGCAGCAGGCTGATGGGCTAATCCCTCTGCCTGCCGTCATACTGTGGCCTCCAGCTCAGCTGGTCTGAAGGAGACTTACTGGTCAGCTGAATCTCAGCTGCTGCCCTGGCCAGATGGGCTAGTCCTTTTGCTTGTTTGCCAGCAATCACCAGAAGGGGCTTCTGCTGGCCTGTTACTGCTAGCCTTGTTTTTTAAGGTGGTTTTTCAGATGAACGTGGTGACCCACTTAGATTTTTAAACAAGTCAGCTGTATCCATTGTGAACCTGCTACTCTCATGAGGGGGTGAAATTTAAAGTGGTTCTTTCCCTTTCCTGACAGTATATGGTATGGCTGACAGTGACAAGCTGTAGTCTTTGACTGCTTTGTTATGTTTTCCTTGAGGTGGAAGAGTTGCTGTCTCAGCTAGCAGCCTCCAAAGAGTCTCTAAAGGAGGAGGCTATGACTCTGCATCAGGAGGTGGCGTCTTTGGAAAGGAAACTCGAGAGCACCGAGAAGCAAAGAAGGGATGTCCTGGTGAGGCTGGCAGATGCCGTGAAGGGCCATTTCTTACCTATTTTTTGGCCTTCTGTTAATAATTCTAAGGAGCAACCTGTTTTTTGGTTTCACTTTTCCAATTGCGTTCTTCCAAATAAGTCGGAAAAGACGCCATAGCCACATAAAACTGCGTTATGCTTATTTTCCTCAATTCTGAAGATTTCTGCCCGTGAAGCTTCAGTCAAAGTAATTGTCAACCTTGTCTCTATTTACATTGCATGGTTTTGGCAATTATTTGTGTCCAAATCCATAGTTAGATTTCTAAATACCTGGGTCTGGAAAAAGGGGTGAGAAGAAAAAGTTTGCTAAGAATAGAAAGCTGTTCACCATTGCCCATCATCTGCGAGCAGACAGTGGGGAAAGAAGAGAGACATTTGAGAAACAAAAGTGCTGATCCAGCTAAATATGTATGTCTGCAAGGGGAAAACTAGTCCTGATTTGAAACACAGAATGACAGGCTGTGATCTGACCGTGAGTCCAAAAAAGAAAAAAAAAGGTAAAGGAAATGTTGACGTTGTTCTCAAAAAAAAAAAAAAAAAAGGCGGGGGGGGATGATCAAATGTTGGGGTTGTTCTCTCTTCCCTTCCTCCCTACTAGAGAGAACATCATCATGCCACTGCCTAAATCATGCTTAGTCTGGACTTGAAAAAGCTCGAACCTCAGCCCTTGACTGCCACTGGAGCAGGAGTTCCAATCTAGTACGAAAAGCAAGCATACCTAGATGGAATTACTGAATCTTTTCCTCCCTGTTTTGCAGCATGAACGGGACAGACTGCAAGCACTTAAAGAAAAACTGGTCTGGGAGATAAAAGTTCTTCAGGAATCTGTCACAGCCTCTGAAACGCGAGCAAACACAGCAACAGATATGAATCACTCCCTTGAACAAGAACTGCAAGCTACATTGTCTATCTTAAAAATTAAAAGCGAGGAAGTGGAAACGCAGTGGGAGAAAATGCAGATGCTACAGAAGGAGGCAGCAGAGGTAAAAGCTTTGCAGGAGAACCTCACTCATATGACTGCCATCCTGTCAGAGAGGGAGGGAGAAATGAAGTTGTACCAGGAACAGATGAGAATGTTGGAAAAGCAGCAAGAAATGCATAAACCTCCCCTCAATCGGGTTATTAAGGACATAACAGAGAAAAAACAGGAGACGGAACCCCAGCAAGAACACATCCAGGAGCTGGAGAAGCAGCAAGAAAAACAAAGGATCGCTGTCAGCAAAATGACAACAGCCCTTGAAAAGAGAGACTGGGAGATCAGATCCCAGCAAGAAGAGATACGGGAGCAAGAGGAGCTCCTGGAAGAAGCCTTGCATGAGAGGGAAGGAGAGACCAAGGCTCAAGGTGAGCAAAAAGAGCTAGAAGAGGAAATCAGAGGTCTTCGGGAAGATCTCCAGCATGTTCGGCAGACTCTGACAAAGAAGGATGAAGAGATCGAGCACCAGAGAGACAGAGTCAGGTATTTAGAGAAGACTCTGGCAGGGAGAGAACAGGAGCTGAGGAGGCAGAGTGGACTCCTGAAACAATTAACATCAGCTTTGCGATGGAAAGATGAAGAGACCCTAAAGAAACAACTCCAGAGGCTCCAAAAATGGGAGGAAGAGGAAGCAGAGAAGAGGAAAGTTCTCCAGGAGAGGGACCGTCTCTTGAAAAGGCAGGAGGAGCTAACCCAACAGCTGGAAGATGAGAGGAAAGCAAAGGCGGAAGAATTGGAGCGTGTGATTGCTATTTTGAAGCAGACCGAAAGCAGAGAAATCAAATGGAAAGCGAAGGCACAAGCACTGACTCTTGCCCTTACCAAGAGCGAAACGGCCAATGGGACTCTGAGGGAAGAAATAGCCGTCCTGCAGGGTATGGTTCCAGAGAGGGACAAGGACCGGTTTCATCTTCCGGTAAGCACTGTGATCCATCATCAGTCAACTCACATGTCTATAAAGGCTCCTAAAGATGCTTCCCATAAAGATATGGGAATATACATTCCCATAAATAGATGACCTGCTTCTTGGCCAAAGAAACGGTGACTGCGGCCAGCAGGCTTGCCTGTCTGTGTAGCTCTGGCCGGAGACCATTCACCTGCTAGAATGTTTTCTGTCAAGCCCAGAACTACTGAAAGAATAGAGAGCTTGCCGTTAAAATTACATCACGTCCAACATTTGGGGGTGGGTCATGGCTTCTCTCCTATCTAGGCAAGCTTAGCCAACGTGTCGCGGTTAGGCGTTGGCATGGAAAGGAAAAAGGGCGCAGGCGACCAGACTAAAGTACTAAACTTAGTTGAATTTTGTAACGATGGCTGAACAGCAGCCACGCTGATGGTGCTTCGAGGATGCTTTCAGAGATGTAGATTTCGGAGGTACAGCTTTTCCGGTGTACTAAAAAGAACGGAATTCGCACCGTTGCCTGATCGGGTTAAAGGCTTTGTTGCACATTCAGGATGTACTTGTGCCGCAGTCCAAAAAGCACGAAGGCAAATTTGTGTGGGTTTCTCCAAGGCGACCTGACTCAGGTACTGCTAGTGGAACAGCTGCGACAGCCTGTGCTGCAGACTTGCCTGGGGCTCTGCCAGCACTTCCAGCATTCCGTTAGTCTACAGGCATATAAAAAATGCTGCTAATAGAAGACTGTGTTTATGCATTATACATTTACACATTACTTGAGAAATATTACTACCAGCCTGATGGGGATGGTGACAGGTATTGTGATCTGTTGATGGGAAGCAGAGAAGTGACAAGGGCAGGCCACATGAAAACAAGGGGAGATTTCAGTTGCATCCATATAGATCAGGTATGCGACAGCATTAGATCAGGTAATGCAGGTGCATCCGTAGAGATGGGTATAGTGCTGATAGCAAGACCACATGTACAGATGCTGTCCGAGCTTGCTTCAAGGAGCAGTTCGTCAAGAAACCCACGAGAGGGGAGGTGGCTCTGGACGCGGTTCAGAGCAGTGCACAGGGCTTGGGTGATAATGTGATTTTTGTCAAAGAGCAGCTCTGTAACCATGATGTAACAGTAGAGAACGAACAGAGAACGAAACCGTAGCGTCTTATCACTGCAGAACTACATGCTTCACCCACATGTTGCATATTGTTTGGTTGTCCAGGGACAGGGAGTAGCACTATAGATAGGAGAATATACAGTGAAGGTCAAAGAGGATGACCAAAGATGTGAAGAAGCTTCCCTAAGAGGAACACGTCCATGTGGAAGTCTTCCTGATGGGCAAGAAATGGCTGAGCGAGAGGGAGCTGGAAATGCTACAGACCTTTGTAAAACCATTCAGTGGCTGAATAGGAAAGGAATGTTTCCAGTCTCTCTCAAAACCAGAATGGGGGACACTGAACCAAACTAGCAGGAAGCATGTCCAGAACAAACAAGTCCGTCTCTCCAAGGTGATCTGGAGGAGGGCCCCTAGGAAAAGAGGGTGTGGTTTGGGCCCGTGGACCAGGAGGAGAAGAAGGGCCTTGGCACTGTCCATTCCTGAGTCCGGTCGCTCTCCCCCACGTGTTGATTCTGGCCCTCCTAACCTTTGTGTGGCACCAGCTCACATCATCTCCTCTCTGAATACCCAGCAGGCTATTGCAGAAGGGGAGCAGCTATCGTGGCTCTCGGAGAAGAGACTCCTGTCGCAGCGGCTGGAATCTCTGCAGCGAGCAGTTGCAAGGCTGGAACTGGAGAAGGCTGAGTTGAAGCAACTCAATGCTGAGCTCAGGAGGACTCTTGAGCAGGTAAAACAGGCGTTCGCTGCCTCTGCACAGCCTCGCGGTCCTCTGGAATGCAACACAGACAGCACTCTGGAGTCCTCTGCTTGTTTCCTTCCCTCTCCCACTTTCCCCCGTGGACACACACGTTTGTATTTTCTCTCTCTTCTGGCACCCCATTGCCTTCACAAATGCACATTCACTCCGGTACCACCCTTCTTGCCCCAGTGTCCCCAGACACACACATTTGACTCTCTTGTGTCAGGAACTCTTTCCTCTTGCTCTTTCCCTTCCACAGCCTACGTGGCGTGCTTTTTGCCCCCAACGTTCTCTGGGGCCATTAACGGTCTCTGAGCAGACACCTCCTTGCCATTATGTCCAGCGGTCCTTTTGCTCCTTGTTTGCTGGCCAGTTTCTGTGACCCTTTCTCCTGTCCAACGTGCAGGTGGAACGTGAACGGAGGAGACTGAAGAGACAGTGTCGTGGTCGGTCGCTGCCAGATGCACGTGGAGTTTCTCTCTCTGAGTCCGACCAGCACAAGATGCCTGCTTCTAGCCAGGTGAGAACAGAATCCTACTTGGTGGGAGGAGGCTCTGGCCATACGGAGGAACGATGGCAAATCCCAGGGGCAGCAGCCCCTCAGTAGAAACCTAATGGAAGTCACAGATAGACCATGGCCCTGACCAGACTGGAGACTAAAAAGAAATCCTTGCGTTTTCTTCACAGGAGGAGCCTCACACTCGCTGCAGTTGATTAGCTGAGTTGCAGAACCAGGTGAGGAGTAGGAAAGCTCTCATCAAAAGCCGCCGTGGCTGTACTGATGGGCACAACTTTGCACGATGCTACAGCCCGAGTTTGGTTTGGCTGTCGGGAAGCGAGTACACCGGGCAGCGTCGGACAGGCCTGCTGGCCACGGCCTAACAACATCATTCACCTAGGTCTAGTCTCTGAGTTGCCTAAAGGTCAGGCAGGGTGGGAGAGGGATTGGAGGAAATTCAGAAAACTTGCCTGAAAGTAGAGACTATTCTAAGGATGCTCCCCTTGAGTCTTACTCATCGTGTTGCCTGTTTCCATTTTCCCTTGACTCTGTTAGCAGCGGAGCTTGCGTCGTATCGGAGCGCCAGGGATGTGAGGCAGTGCCAGAGCTTATAGCCTTCAGGCAAGCGTTAGTCTCGTATTGCTATGCTGTGCTAATCGTGATCCCAGCATCAGACCGAGTCAGAGACCTAAGCACTGTATGGCCATTTGCTTTATCAGAGTAAGAATGTACATTCCAGCTGCTCAACCCTGTTGCGTCCTTTGAGAGTGTTATTGGCAGTAGCAGCGGTCGCCAGACTTCTCTTCCGTCTACGTGTATGGGTCTGGTACACCCTGGCCTCCCTGAGGAGGCGAATCTTCACAGGCGTTCAGGGCAAAATGCAGACAATATTTATGTCAGTCACGTACATGAAGCTTAGCTCTGGCAAGTGAGGCAAGAATTCTGCTGAAGCCATCAAGGTGAATCCTAAGGGTGTTTTCACCAGGAAGCCTCCGTGCCTGAAGGTCCGTTGCTACAGATAACTCACTGAACCCCCTTGCCCTTGTGACTGTTGTGTCTGCCTGCACTGTGGACCTGCTTCCGCAGTTCAGCAGGAAAACAGAGGTGCTCTGCTCAAAGAATAGTCCTCGGCTGGCTAGTCAGGGCACTCCTCCGGGTCTGGGCAACAGCGGACCTGGAACTCCATCTCCCACTTCCTGGCAGATGCTCCCAGATGGCCGCTTCTCCCACTCGTACCTCTGGGTTACCTACCAGAGCGTGGGAGGGTTTTTCAGGCTTCCAAGCCCAGTTTCACAAAGGTGCCCTTACTATTTCAGAGAGGAGGTCAGCTCTGTCCCTCTCTTCAGCGGTGCTGGTCCCTAGCCTATGCATAGTGTTTGTTGTGAAGTGCCTTTGACGTCCTCCTTTCCGGGTGCGTCTCCTCCACTCCAGAGCAGGCGGAGGGCAACCTGCCAGAGCTGCTGTGGCTGCGCTGCACTGCAAACCTAACAGGAGGTGAGAGCAGCTGGGTCTCTCCCACCAAAAAGCCCAGCAGGCCCAACTCCGTGTTGCCAGGAAAGAATAGAGTTGGAGGAGTTTCGAGGCCTCAGCAGTCCTTTAAGGCTCATTTTCCCCCCCGGGTGTTGTTCAGCAAAGTATGCTCTGCTCAGTTGTGAAATGCTCTACAGTTAGGAAAAAGGAGAGTTTGCTCCCTTTTCAGGTGCTGGCTGTCAAGTTTTTAACCCAGATCATAACAGAGCAGCTCTTCAGTACCTTGCGTAAGCAGTAGTCCTCCTGCTGAGGAAAAAGCAGGAGGTGCAACTGAGGTGTCAGTAGCCCAACTCTCTCTCTGGAAAAAAAGAGTTGGGCTACCAAATCCTGTAGGAACCTCTCTCTTTAAGATACCTGCCGTGTCTCGGTGCTGTAGGTGTGAGTGGTATGCCAGCAAGCAACTCAACTTGTTGCTGATGCGAGTTCAGGTCAGGGCGACTGTGGGAACCTGTTACTTCCCATTGCACAAGGACAAAGAGTTGGTCAGGGCTGGAGTTAGAGGGTGCGTCTTCCCTGACAGCCGGTACCGTGGAGCTACGGATGGTCCTAAGAGCGTGGGCTTGTCTGAGCTCGGCCTTTTGCCTCTTTCAGGTGTCCCTTGAGCAGACGCAGCTGGCACGAGAACGGAAAGACAAGCAGGACTATATAGAGTGCTGTGCAAAGACCAGCCAGGAGCTGTCAGACCTTCACCAAGAGCTGTCTCGCTCCTTAGCAGCTGTGGTCAGGGAGCCCAAAGCTGCTGTTCTGGAGGCAGAGACCCGGAGGCTGGATCGGTCTCTGCACCTTCTTTTCCTGTAGAGGAACAGCTGCAGCATCACGGAGTTCCCGTCTTGTGCCCTTCCCAGAAATGTACATGTTTTGCTGTGGGAAAGGGGGGTGCCTTTGTTCTGTTTGCATTTGGAAGCAGCTCCTAGTGCCAGTGATTTTTTAGGGTTTTTTTAATAAAAGACATTTTGCAGAACTGCACTCTTTTAGGAAGAAAAGCAAGTGGTAGGTAAATATGTGGCTTAGGAGAAGATGATGCTAGTTCTTTACTTGCCCAAGTAAGCTCTGACAAGCTGTTGTCTGATTTAGGCTCTTGAGTTCATAGCCGTTCCCTGTGAGGAGGGAGGGCAGTGGAGGTGTTATTGAAAGGAGGGGGGAAGAGTCCACGCCAGGGATGGAAGGTGGTGTTGGGGTTTAGCCCCAGTCAGTAATTAAGTACCACCCCGCCGCTCGCTCACCCTCCCCCCCCGGCGGGATGGGGGAGAGAATGGGAAGAGCAAAAGTAAGAAAACTTGTGGGTTGAGGTAAGAAGAGGTTAATAATTGGAACAAAATAATAATAATGGTGATAAATTGTAATGAGAAGGAAAACAACAAGAGAAGGAGAGAGGAACAAAACCCAGGGGACAAAAACAAACAGTGATGCAACCGCTCACCCCCCACCCACCGACGCCCAGCCAGGCCCCGAGCAGCGATCGCTGCCCCCCGGCCAAGTCCCCCCAGTTTCTGTACTGAGCAGGACGCCCTACGGGGTGGAATAGCCCTTTGGCCAGCTTGGATCAACCGTCCTGGCTGTGCCCCCTCCCAGGCCTTGTGCGCCCGGCAGAGCATGGGGAGCTGAAAAGTCCTTGACCAGTGGAAACTCCACTTAGCAACAGCCAAAACATCAGCGTGTTACCAATATTATTCTCCTACTAAAAGCCCAACCGCAGCACTCTGCCAGCTGCTAGGAAGAAAATGAACTCTGTCCCAGCCGAAACCAGGGCAGCGGGGCAAGAGAGTGGGTTTTTCTCCTTCCTTTCCTTCCCTTCCGTCCTTCCTTCCCTTCATTCCCTTCCTTCCCTTCCGTCCTTCCTTCCGTCCTTCCACGCTTCAGCACAAAAAGCGCTGGTGCTCTCCCGAGATGCTTTGCTTCCCGCTTTGTTGCTGCCACAGCCAGCCTGAGGGACAGCCTGGTTGTTCTCCAAAGGGCCTTAGTACCAAGCCGCACCCCTGTCAAAGACGGAGGCAAGGGATGGGACGGGCAGGATGTCGAACCGAGTGAAAACTGCTCTCTACCAGCAGCTTGGCCTTGGTATCAAGCCCTTTCCAGCTAACCGATCTGGGCACAGCCGGCGTCTCTCGGGTGCCCTTCAGAGGCCCGGGGCCGTTGGCAGGGGGGGTGAGAAGAGGGCGAGGCGGCAGCGAGGCCCTTCGGGCCCCGGAGGAGACCGGGAGCCCCAGCCGCTCCCCGCCAGCCCCCTCGGCCGGCTTCGAGCCGCGCTGCCCGGCGGGCCGGGGCCTTCCCCAAGACCCGGGAAGACTTTCGGGTCAAGAGGTGCGGGGGCGCGCTGGGTGAGCGGGCGGGGCCGAGGCGGGGCCGAGGCGGGGCCGAGGCGGGGCCGAGGCGGGGCCGAGGCGGGGCCGAGGCGGGGCCGAGGCGGGGCCGAGGCGGGGCCGAGGCGGGGCGGGCGGCCGCGACCGGCGGGGCTGACGGCGGTTCTCGGCTCCCCGGCAGTGAGGGCTGTCAGCGGGCTCATCATGGGGCTGCTTTTCTTCTCGGAGCTGCAGTACTACCTCACCAAGGAGGTGAGTAGCGGCGGCGGGGGGGGCCCGGCCCCCCGGTGCTGCCTCCTGCCCGCGGAGCCCCGGCGGAGAGGCGGCCCTGCGGCCCGTGGCGGCCTGCCGTGCCTCCGCACCCCCGCCGCCTCCGCCGCCGCCTCCCGCGGGCTGCCCACGCAGCAGCTTCCCCGCCGCAGGTCTGTCTGGGGTTTGTCTCTCCCCCCGCCGGCCGCCTTGCCGCTGGGAGCGGGCTGCCCTCCCCGAAAGCCGCTGGGCGCAAAGGCTGGCTTGTGGCCGCCTGTAACGCGGTGGCGGGAGAGCGTCTCAAGGTCTCTTGGCGCTGTCTCCACCGTCTCCAAGCAGGCACTGCAAAGAACGGAAAGCAAGCGCGGGAACCCCCGTCCCCACCCCAAATTCGGAGGTTCCCAGGTGATTCCCTTTCTTAAAGGCAGGACAAGTGGCAAGCGCTTAGCTACCCTGGAAGGTGCGGGAGGCAGCAGCTCGGGTGTCTCGCAAATGCCACCTCTTAACAATCGGCTCCTGAGCCAGAGCAGCGGAGGGCAAGAGGCCTTTTCATTCGCTTCCGAGTGAAACGGGACTCTGGTTTTCCTGTGTTCCTAGGTTCCTCCGGAATTGTACGCTGACAAATCAAGGGGAGATCAACCGAAGATCGATCTAGATGCTATTTTTCCACATATGCCTTGTGCTCGTGAGTCAGACTTCTGAACGCTGGGGTAATTTTCGTACTTGCCGAGGGCCCGGCAGGCTCAGCGTGCCTGGTGCTTCCGAGCGCTGCGCTGCTGCTTGGGCCACGGACAGGGAGGAGCTGGTGATCCCGTGTGGTTACGCAGGGATTCCAGCCAGGCCCGCTGGGCGCTTAAACCAGCGCTTCCAGTCGGGCAGTCTTGTTTTTCTAGATTATAAATGGAGCCAAAGAAGAAATCCACTTGCACTCCTGTGCGGTGGTGCGCTTTGTCAGAGAGCTCGGTGATACTGAAAAAGCTGGCACAGAGTTCCCTTGGGACTCAAGATTTGGCCGTATTGTTGTTGACAAACTGCAGAGTCTCCTTCGGAAGGTACTTGAGAAGGGACGGCTTTTCTGTGGTTTTGGTACTTACATTCTGACTGTAATGCCAATGCCGCGCCATAGCCTTTCTCCGAAATGTTGAAAATCGGACTGATTACCTTTGAACCAAATTCAAAATAAAGTTGCAGGATGAAGCGATGGAAGACTGTGCAAGTCTTACCGGGCATTACTGCTGTGCACGTTATCCGACTGTCCGCTAATCTTCCCTGCCTCTTGTTCCCTTGTAGTCATTCCTTTGGGTAATGCATTGGGCTCTCAATGTAGCGAATCTGGCTTCTTTCTGGCCACCCAAGATATTATTGGTCTTTGTCTTCTCACATTTAAAAGGGCGTGGGAAGGCCAGAGAGACTGGAAGCCTCTCCTGTTTTGTGCAGAGGAGCCGTCAGTCTTGTAAGCGAGCACGTAGGCAGCAAGTGCATCATGGTGCTTCGATACCAGGCCGAGACCACAGACCTTCTCAGTCTTCTTTGTGAAAAGGGATCACCAGGAAATGTGCTGACGTTGAAGAGGGAAGGGTGGGGGGGTAGAGGTAGGAGGCAGCTTTCAACCGGTTTTAAGCTTAGCTCCTGAAAATGGTTATGGGCTTTGAGGGGTTTGGGGTGGGTTTTTTGCCCTGAGTGTATCCACCTTTCAGGGTAACGCTTTCTGTGGCAGCTGGAAACAGTCCTTGTACACCGAACCTCGTCCTTGGAAGAGTCGTTTAGGGTGCTGCAACGTGCGTTTTATTCCCTGTCCGTCACTTGGCCCCAGCCGTACGCACTCTTCCGGTTTGGCACATTCTTATGCCCCTGGCTGAAAGATTCTGTATTTTCACTGGTTGAATGCTGCCTCAGCCTGCCACAGACCATAACCAATGTGTGTTTATAGACCACTTTCCTTGCTCGTGGGTTTCAGGTGTGAGAGCATCGATGCCATGGACATGGCAGGAGAGCAGCAGCTGGATGTAGAGCACAACCTGTTTAAGCAACGTTGGGATAAAGCTGGCAGTGGCGTGACTCCAGAGGCCGAGAGGCACGGTAAGATGCTATTCTGCCTTTCTTGGATGGATGCTCTGGTAGTCTTCCCATCACTGTGTGTCCGTGTTGACTTTCACAGGAACAAGTGACAGCTGAAGAGCATTTAAACACCATAAACTCTTGAAGAGTTTGTAGTACCCAAATCTATTAAACTGGCGGATCAAACTCCTATTATACGCGCTACTTTTGCGAGGCAAATCTTTGCCTAGTCCCTCTGAAATGATGACAAGGACTCATGGATGCATTTCAGGGATAAAGGTGCTGAGTTCATGGTCTTTTACGGCGAGAAATCAAGCAGCTGTTCTGGCAAAACTTGGCTGTGGTCGTACCCGTAAATCCCAGCGGGCTGACAAATGGGACGACCTGGTTAGAGGAAAGAGCCTCTCTCCAGGGAAGGCTCCAGTGGCTCGACCCTTAAGGCTAAACTTGCACCTTACTGCATTGACTTTGTGCGTGTTAACGCGTAGCTGATCAATACCTTTTAGTTGATTTATCGGTTACAAGTTGTAGTCAGTGGTCCTTGGCTACATAAACCTCTCCTCTACGTTTTTTACACGTTGTGACTCACCGTTGTACTTCGATACAAACCCAAAACAATTCTGGCAAAGTGCCGCAGTCTAACAGTAATACTGTCCTGACTTTTCCTTTCCAAAACACGAGCTCCTTATTAGCTTTTCTGGGAGAGAGTGTAGTTCTACGTATCAGCGTAAACTAAATTTGTTGATTTGGATCACTCAGATTTAACTTTTCTGTTCTCGAAGTTGAAAGGCTAAACTAAGCCAAGAGCTGAACAGTCGGTAGGTACACGAGGGTTTCTGCAGTTGTCATGGGAATGTGGTGATAGTGTCCTTACTGCTGTGTCACTTAGCAGCCTTTCTGTATTCAGAGGTTGTGGCGTTACAAATTGAGTGTCTGGGCACAAAAGCTGTTTACAGCTTTGTGTAAGAAGTCTTGTATCAGTCACAATGTACCGATTGGGTCTACTTTCGACAACGTTTTAACAAAGCCTTTATGCAAGTAACGTCTGATCCATGCTCCAGGAAGGCTTACAGAGAGCCCGTTCTCTCTGTGGAAGGTGTTCTGGAGATGACAAATGCTGCTCTGTTAGTTGGTCTTACTTCACACCTCAGCAGGCTCTGTGCGTACCATTTCAGGTGGGCTTTGGGTGCAGGATGCACAGCTTCCAACACAAACCCGTTGCATTCATGCGTAGAGCAGTTATTGTGCGTAGAACAAGACAAGAGTGCAAGACAGCATTTCCAGACACCCCTCATCACTTGGAATCCTCTTTTGTCTTAGAGCTGGGGAAAGAAGAAGAAAAAGCGTTTGATCCAAATTCTTTGGATGCTGATCGCTGCGAGAGCTGTTACGGGGCAGAGTCAGAGGACATTCGGTAACCCTTACACCTTTTTGCATCTTCTTAGCGCTTGAATTCATGCTGTTACGTTGCGTGCACGTTTTTTTCCCAAATGCCTGTGAAGGTCTGTGCAACGAAATCCTCCCAGGTGCTTGTTCAGAGAATGATGAGAACTGGTGTGGTTTTGGTAGGTCTTTGGAAGCTGCGCTCGTGGTTGTTAGGAATGTGCAGAGTTAGGTTGTCTAGATTGTCTACATGCCTGTTGAAGGGCAGTGCAAATTGCACCACCTTTGCAGTAGCACCAAGATTGTATGCCAGCAACTGGAATCTTTCCTGGGATTATTTGGTGTCCAGAGGGGAGCTGTGTAAATTATTTCGCCGTTACGTGAGCTGTCTTGGAATAAAACCTGGTTACGGCCTTGCCTTCTCACTTCTGCTGCAGGCGTTGCATCCTTACGGGAGCAAAGACCGGACGTCTGTCGCTCACACAAACATCATTTGGTGTTTCTCCTTCCTCCTACCTGCAAATTCCTCTGAGAATGGATCTGTGATAGTCTGTAGGTTCTGGACTGTCCTTTGCTGCTGTCGTCTCTGTAGTTAACTTGGTTTATCCTGTCTTTCAGGTTGGGTCCTTCCCCAGAGATGCTTCCATCTTGAGGGATTCACGATTCCGGCCTTCAACTTTTTCTTTGGCCCAGCAAAACATGCAACCAAGAAGGAAAACTTGTTCTTTCGGTGACCAAGGCATTACCCAGAGGTCGAAAAGTAATGAAGAAAGTTTGCCGTTAACCCTCCCTCCCATTGTGACAGTCTCGGCCTCAAAGCAGAGAAAAGGAGGAACAGAAGCAGGCAGGTGCTTTGTTCACATGGGGAAGTTCCAAACCGCTCAGAACTGTGGGAGGCTGATGTCGTTTTTGTAGCAAATTGCTTTGCCAAGGAGCGATGTGACTGTCTAAACGGACAGGCAGAGCCCTTTTCAGACTCGAGAACGGCATTCAACCAGCTTGCACCCTCATGCCAAAATCTCAAACAGTACATCAAGAAGCTCGAGCTCCTTCAGGAGCATTAGGCCAGCTTCCCAGGTCCAGTCCCTGCTGTTGGCTTTATTGCTTTGTTGAAGAAGAATGCGCCGAGGAGTCAGGTCCTGAGCTGGAGCGTCTCTTTCTAGCGATAAAGACGGTAAGAAGGTGCTTGTGCTTTTGCAGGTGGTGTAAGACTTGTGACGGCGTCAGAGAAGCGTACAGGCCTTCAAGAACCCGGATACCGTAGAGCAGTGCAAGAGGGAAGGGTTTAGCCAGGAAATGCGAGAGCAGAAGAACAAGGGCTGCCAAGTGTGTGCTTTCCTAGAGGTCAACAAGGCGAGAGATGGGTTTTGCTGTGAACCTGCTGCATGATGGCGAGGACTGTGAAAAGGCAGAGTTGCTCTCCTTGTCCAGCTTTAGGTGTTCACAGCACTGTCATATAATAACTGCTGGGCTCAGCAAGGTACGTGTGCCCGTGAAGGGGTTCAGTGGGAGAGTCAGGAAGAGCGGTGGGAAGGGGATAATTCTGTGTTCCGTTGTGCGGGCTGGTAGGAAGCCTGCCGGCTGGAGAAGCTTAGCTTTTCCTACCGTCTAGCTAGCGAGTCTTTTTGCCGAGGTTTCTGGAGGAGGAGGGGCAGCTTCTTTGAGGTTGGATTGTCCCACCTGCCCTTCTAGCCTTCTAGCCACAGAGACCACCAGTGGGTGCTGGAGATAACAGTATCCAACAGCTTGCCAGCAGAGGTGCTGGAGAGAGTGAAATGTTACCTTCTTTAGAAAATCAGTGGAAGCAAGACTATTGGAGTTGGTTGTCAAAGCCGAAGATGCGCAGCGAGGTGCTTTTTGCAACTGCTGTATGAAAACGTAGTACGAGATGCACCAGAGAACTATGTAAGTACCCTGTCATTTGGCGGGTTACCAAACCCAGAACACTTGGACGTGCAAATTACGTACCCAAGTACCTTCTAAAAATGGGGTCCAGGCTGATTTTTTTTTTAATTCAAGCTGTGGGGTTTTTTACAGCTTTGTGTACTCCTCCTGGAGACCACATGCCTTATTTCTGGAAAGTAAACGTTTTACTCACAAAGCCAGACGTTGGGATTTGAGCGTCATCATGGGCACCGAACCGTTACGGGACCCTCTATCGCCAAGTGCGATGAGCAGGAAAGATTCAAAGGGGAATGCTGGAGGCAGCAAGGGTCCAAGGGTGGGTGTGACTGGGGAAGTTCCTGGGGGCCGTTGTTACGCACTTGGAATTTGGCCCATCTCCATTCTCGTCAGGTCTGCAGTTAACATCAGCGCTAGGTTTGCACAGGCATCGAAGGTGTAATGTAGCACGTGAGCTTGGGACATTCCCATCTTCTAGGGGAGAGAGCGTGTACGATGGCTGGTGTGTGTCAGGGAGGATTGGCCCCTAATGTCCATATCCCTTTCAGATGCCAGGATGAAAGTTTAACAGCCTTTGTCTTTTTAGGTTTATGTTGTTGGTTTAGTGCTTTTTGGTTTGTTGGTTTAGTGCTTTATTTTTGCATGCAGCTTTTTTCCATGGGTGTATACCTTGGATCTCCGTTGTTGATTGTATTAAGGCGTTCTTACCCTGCTCGCTCTCCCCCTCAGTTACTTTATCCGCTCCTTTTCTGTGATACTGTTTTCCTGTATTTCCTGCAGCAACAGTCAGTTCCCTGCCAGTAGAGTTAATTCCTCCTTCTTCCCATTTTTATGTCCACGAAAATAATTTGCGTAGAAGGGTTATTATCAACATCAGTACGTAACTATGGCTTTCCACATGACCGCCTGCGAGGATGAGGGGAAATTCCTACGTCTTTTAGGACAACATCTGCTGATATTGTGACCCTTCCTTCCCGTTGCTGATCTCTGGAGCTTAGCAGGCTCTGTGCTTTCCGTGCCTGCAGTAGTCCTTGCCTCCTCAGCCGCAGGACTTAGGGTTTATTGCCTTGTTCCTGCCCTTCGCTCTGTTACCTGGCGCTCTCAGCCTCTCTCTCGGCTTCCCTCCAATTGCCAACTGCCTGTTCTCTCCACCTGCCCTACTAGTCAGATTCACCTGCCCATTCTCTTGCTGCTCTTTCACCTCCTGCCTGAGCTGCTGTAGCTGCTGCCAGGCTTCTCTTAGCTCTCCCTGAGTTTGCAGTAGCATCTCTAATAAAGCAGCCTTCTCACTCTCCTTTTCTAGCAGGACCTGCACAGCAAGAAAGAGAAGACGGCTTTAAGCTTCCCATACAGAATTAGCGTGACAAGACTCAAAGACTGATGGGCTCACACGTGCCCAAAGCACTGTGCTGCTGGTCTCCTAGGTCCTGATCTGCCCACTTGGAGGCACGGGTTCCTAAGTGCGACTGGCTTCAGGACGAACATGCTCCATCCCCGGTCCATCTGTGATTGACTCTCCAGCAAACTCTTAGTCATCTAACCCGAAAAGGTGTGGCATTTCTCAAGTGTCTCGCCTTGCTGGGGAGGGTACGTGTCCCTCGTCTCCTGCTGTGTCCCGTTTGTCTTTCAGTAGCGACTCTTGCACCTAGTTAGCAGTAGAGATATCTGTGTTTATCGCTTACCTGGCCCTGTTGAGAGCATGCAGGACCAGTTGTTACCTGATTACGAACTGTGAAGCCGGACTTCAGTGAAAGTGCTCAAACCCTTCCCCTACCCTCACCCCTGGCGAGGCAAGAGGAGTAACAGTACCGCCACTCACCAAGGCAAAGGCTTTGCTAGATGTTTGGTCTAGCCAAGGTCTAGAACAAGGTCTACGCCAAGGGGTGGATGTGACGGTTCACTCAGCTCCTGCTCACGTTTTGGCTAACCCAGCTCATGCTAAGGCCTGATGTATGCTGGGAGCAGCACCACGAGGTTGAAGCGAGAGCACCAGGTAGGCAGCACAGGTGGCCAGAAAGAGCTAAAGGGCCATGATGCAGCCATCAGCACCTGCAGCTGGCTGTCTCCTGCAGCCATCACCTTTGTCTGGCAGTACTGTCAGAATCTGCTGGCTTTTGGAAATGGTACAGACCAGACTTCCAAGCTGGAAGGTATAAAACATCCGCTTACCCAAAAAGCCTTTGAAGCGGATCCAACAGCAGTTGGACTGCTGAGGCTTTCGTGCTTCCCAGAGTGACACAGGGGACACCCGCACCGTGATGGAGGAGGAAGGATGAACACTCTCACCAGGGAACTAATTGTTTTGGGGGTTTTTTCCCCTCACAAGTGCATGAATTAAGTGTTACAGGTTGTAAGTTATGCAACCTCATGACCTGAGTGGTGAGTCAGTGAATTCATGTAATAGCCTAGTCTGGGCAAAGGGGACTGAGCCCTGTTTGTCCTGTTTGTTTGTTGTGTTTCTTCATGGGCTCAGGAAATAAAGCTTAATTTGCGGAGTACGCTGTCCTGTAGATTTGAAGTTCTCTCTCCCCTAGCGGTTTTTCTCTAACTGCTCGCAGTCTGTCCCGTTCATGCTGCAAAACGGGGAGAAAAAGATTCAGTAATTCCACCTAGGTATGCTTGCTTTTCGTACTCGATGGGAACTCCTGCTGCAGTGGCAGTCAAGGGCTGAAGTCTGAGCTTTTAGTGGAAAGCTCTGGCTGTTGTTCAGTTGGCTTCCCCGGGCGATGGACCTTTCCTACTGTCGCGGGGGTCCCCCGCTTCTCGCCCCAGTGTCCCCGTGCCCCCCCACCCGACGCTCTGGTGTCGGGGACCGTTTCCTCCCGCTCCTTCTCTCCCAGATTCCACGGGGAGCGGTTTTTGCCCCCAGCGTTCTGCGGGGCCGTTAACGGTCTCTGAGCAGAACTCGCTGGAGCAAACGGCTGCCGGGCGGCCTCTCCGCCGCGGCAGCACCGCAGCCCGGCGCGGCACCGTCAGCGAGGAGCGAGAAGGGACCCGCTGCCACAGAGCGGCCCCGAGCGAGCCCGGCTCTCCCGCCCCGCGGCCCGGCTCCCGGTCGCGCCCGGCGGGCAGGGGGAGCCGCTCCGCCCGCCCCGGCAGGCGCCAGGCCGCGGCCCGGGGCCGCCTGAGCGCGGTCCGCCGGGGCAGGCCGCCGAGCAGCCCCCGCCGCGGGGCCTGTCAGGCGGCGGAGCCCCGCGGGCGGCGGGCCCGGCTGGCGAGCGGGGGCATGGCGGCGGCGAGCCAGGCCTCCCTGCGGCGCCGGCTGCAGAGCTCGCAGGAGGCGCAGCACCGGCAAGCGGTGCTGGTGCGGAAGCTACAGGCGAAGGTGAGGAGCGGGGGCGCCTGCCCGGGGGCAGCTGCCCGGGGACGGGCCGCGGTGGCGGGGCGCCCGGGCCGCCCGCGCCGCGCTGAGGGGGGACTCGGCGGCGGAGATCTCGGGGGGCGAACGAGGGGCCCTCCCCGGCGCTGCCGCGGGCGGGACGGCGCCGAGCCCAGAGCTCGGGGGAGGCCCCGGGAGCCGCCCTGCTCCGCCCGGCCCGGCCCGGCCCGGCCCGCCCCGCCCCGCCCCGCGAGGTGTGCTAGGCGCCGAGCCCTGCCGCCGTCCCCCTCCCGCGCCCCTCTCTCGGTCGCTCTTTTCCGTGCTTAAACCGAGATGCCGGGCTTGCAGACGCCTTTGTTTGGCCACGGGAGCGGGGGGCTGTCCCAGAGGCAGGAGTCGAGCCGGCGGGGGGTTCGGGCGGCCCCGGGCAGAGGCAGGCAGCTCTGGCCGGGTTGGCCCGGGGCGCCGGAGCGCTGGCAGCGGGGAGGATGCCAGGCCTGGGCGGAGGGTCGGGGCAGGCCGTGCCCTGCCCGGCCCCGTGCCCGACGGTGGTCGCGGCACCGCTGCTGTCGGTAAGGTCGTCCTGCTTTTCTTGCCGTGCTTGTCTTCTGCAGCGGCACAGAAACCCGCAGTGTGCAGGGGCTGGGCAGGCCTGCGGTCAGAACCGACTTGACGTGCTAAATGCTGCAAAGCAATTCTGAAGGCTCGTTTCTCTGACTTCAGGGACCCGCTGGACTTTGAGCCCGTTGGCCATACTGATTTGGGGCACGTGGTGGCCATGGGCCAGGCATGGCTCTCTCGGTCTGTCCCATCCTTCTGCTTGCCGAGGCTGCCTCAGGATGAGCAGGCAGCACTACGTGTGAAAGAAACCCTGTCTCGCTTCCTTTAATGTTAGAGAAAGTGAAGCTTCCCTCTTATTGTAACGACGTCTTGTTGACTGTATCGTCGGCAGCACTGTGAAACGTGCTGTGCTTGGACTTAGAGACAAGCTAATGCAGGAGGAGCCGAGCCTCTTACAAGCTGCATTCGCTCATCTTCCTTCTGCGTATCCACCTAGGTCCTGCAGTACCGGACCTGGTGCCGAGAGCTGCGGCAGCAACTGGAAGCAGGAGGGGTGAGTGTGCAGGTTGCTAACTAAAGATTGTGGACGTAGCGTTCGTTAGCGCAGACCAAAAAAAGCCCCCCAAAGCAATGACAGAGGAAACGACAGAGTTTGCTGCCTGAGGGTTTAACGAAGCGCTGTAAGTTTGCCCGTCAGTGTTTTGTCCGGTTGCCATTCTCAGAGCAGCCAGTAGTCCCAGAAATGCCAGTCCAGAAACCCCTGTCAGGAAGGATTTTAGGGTTGTGACAGAGTGCTTTATTGCTGGCGTAACATTTGTCCTAGGTCTCAGGAGAGGGCTAGACTGCCCCTTACGTTATACGGCTGTCTCGGAAAAAGAATCGGTAGAAACAACAGCGATTTGGAGGGCAAGAATGCTGGCGTTCAACATACAGAGCTGGCTCTGTGCTTTTCTTTCTGCTTCGCGGCTGAAGTAAACCTCGGAAACGAAGGGTCGGAGGGTGGGAGAGCGTTCCCAGGCTTCAAGTCGAAGCGAGCACTCGCAGTCAGGAGCTGGGGATACCTAGCTGTGAGAGTGCAACAGTGGGAGACTGAGGAGAGCTACTCGCGTTGAGCAACGCCCTTCCCCTCCCTTCCTCTCCGTAGTCGCGACACTGTTATGCCTGGAGGAAGGCACGAGCTCCTGAGCTACCCAGCAAATGGAGGGGAAAGCGATGGATGCCACAGTAGCGAAGGGAGCACGAGGATTTGACTAGGCATTTCCTTTCTTCTTAAGGGACCCGTTCCAGGCAGGTGGGAAGCTGCAGAAGACCACAGCCTGGAGAAAGCACTGCTTCGGTTGGCAGAGGAGCAGCAAAGGTAAAAGGAAGAAGCGTTCCCTCATACTTGGTATCCTGGGTGCTCATGGAAGTGAGGGAAAACCTGTCAGTGCTGCCTGGTGTCCCCAGGGGAAGCGGTTCGGCAAGCCGCTTTGAAAGGAGAAAGGTCCGCAAGCTGTTTTCCGTGGTGCAGTAATAGTGTTGTGTGCTGAATGGCTCTGTTTTGAGCGGGGGGTTGTTCCGGGTGACCTCCCGCCTAAAGGCCCCTTTCCCGCCTAAATGATTCTGTGGTTGAGGAGGTGAGGGACTCGGGAGAATGCTGGAGAAAGATGATGCATCCAGGGATCAGACAGCATGAAGGGGAGGCAAGACGGTAACTGTGGGCATCGTCGAAGTTGAAGAGGAAGGGGAAACTGAAACTGTAGGTGGAAATTGAAGGCTTAAAGCAAGGAGAAGCAAATGAGTTTGCCATCACAGAGAGATCTTAGTTAATCCTAGAAAGCACTTGTACTGCCTCTCCGTTTGACAGCAAAGTCAGTGTTGAGGGAGCTGGAAAATCACGGGGATGCTGCTTGTGGACAGCAGTTGTTCAGTGACCTCATTGCTGTTTCTCCCTTTCCAAGGTGTGAGAATCTGGCAGAAGTGAACAGCCTCCTGCGGGAGCAGCTCGCTAAAGCGAATGAGGTTAATTCAGCCCTTAAAGAAGATGTTGGAAAACTGACGGCGGATTGGATGAGGGCCCGGGAGGAGCTGGAATTGAAGGAGAGCGAATGGCGCAATGAACGTGAGGTAAGGGTAGGCTACGGGAACGTCAGATGTGATGCCAGAGTGGAATGAGAACGCATTTTACTCCTGTCACAGAGAACTTGCTGTGTGAAAGCTGTGGCTACATTGAGGGTGTATTGGTGTTGACCAGCAGAAGACAGGGGTGTGAGATGGAGGAGTGCCAGCAAATTGTGGTGATGGAAGATGCCCGCCTGCTGTGACCATAGTACTCGGGCTTATGGGCAAAGGCTTGCCGTTGCTGGGCACTGCAGGGCAGTCACACGTGAACGCTCGTCTTTTTTTAAGAGTTCTTACCTCTCCGCCTAGGGCAGTGGAGACCAGAGAGGTCTGTGTGTTTTCACATTCAGAGTAGCCAACAGAAGAACAAGACAGGCCTCCCTTTCCCTTACCAGGAGCCTGTTGTGAGCAAATCTGACACTGCTCTTGGAGGGGCTTGGTTTTGTCTTCCTCCACCAAGACCGCTAGACACCTCTGCAAGGCGCTGATATCCACTCCTGCGGGGAGAAGCGTGGATCTTCCCTTCTTTGAAGTCAGGTGGCAGGTCTACTGAGGATGCTTCCGTGGTGGCTCTTCAGTCCTTGATGCCCCTGTTGCAATAGTTATTAAAGGGGAGCTGGTGATGGTGGTTGTACTCTCTGCTGTCTGAAAGACTTGTACGGTGACAGTGAAGGCTGAATTGGCATTTCTTTTTGTCTTTGCGCGTTTAGCTTTACGACAACTACGTAAGGGGTGACCATAACAGTCTACTCAGCCTATGGCGCCAGGTGGTAACCTTCCGCCGTCATTTCCTGGAAATGAAGACTGCCACTGACCGGTGAGTAGAAGTGAAGGCTGGATCTCTTGCAGAGAAAACGCAGCTTCCCGTCACACCTGCTTTTGGAGCCTCGATGTTACCTTAGTTGCAGCTAAAGATACGATTTCTCCTTTGGGAGTCTGCAGCAATGCCGTTAAGCATGCTTTAGGCTATTTTCAGAATCCTGTTGTGTGATGCTGGTTTTCAGATAAAACTGAGGGGCTCGGCTATAAGCAATGCCGAGGCCCCGAAGAGATAACTTGACTGTGGTGATGTTTGGGCGTATTGACACAGACACAGGCATACGTGGACACCTTGGAAGAGACTCACCAAAGCTGTGCCTGCAGCATGTAGAGCAGTCCATTTCATAGAATGATGAAAATCTGCCTTAAATCTCCCTGAGTTTCTTTTCCCACTGCGCCTGGTGGAAAGATCATTCATGAATATATATATATATATATATACTTTTTCCTTCTCATTTCCAGCTTACGTTTATTGCGGTCGGTTTGTATCCGCTCGTTTATTCTGGTCAGTTGGTATCCGCTTATTCCTGTACCAACATTGCTGAGAGAAAGAATAGCTTCTCCACCCTGGTACTGCATTTATCCAATGTATTTTGCTTAGTTTGATGCCTCTTTTTATGATTGTTGTCTTGCTCCTGGACTCCCCGAGGTTTCTTTCTCACAGTTGCCTTCTACACAAACAACAATAGTGTAGCCTTAATAGTACATTCTTCTGGTGCCAGCATGCAATTTCAGACTCTGGGTGGCTGTCAGCCATTTATCTGATTTGATTAGAAGCTTTCCTTGATGTGAGAGTATGCCTGGCCTACTATTTAATTCTTGTATTATTTGTGCTTTTTTGTTACAGCATTCCAGGCTTATTCTCACACCACCTTCCTGAAACGTTTCTTATGTGGATATTGTCACGAGCCTCTTAGCAGTCCAAGTGCTGATAATAAGAGGTCGCTTAAGGCCGATCCCCTAGGTGTAAAAGCTGGGGACCTGGGTAAAATTCCTGGCATCTGTTACTGATAATTAGAGTCCGCTAATAGGATAGAGCAGGAGCAACAATTCATAAGAGTAATTAGAGGTCCTTGAAGCCTTCTGGCTGTGCCATAAGGCTGTGCCTCCTTATCTCTGAGGAGAGAACAGACTCATTCCTCAGCGGTCCAGTAGACTCCTTGCTCAACTGTCAAGGTGTGTCCTGATCCCAGAGTGTCAGGTGAATGACTCGTCCCCAGGGGAGCTGTCGTCTTTCCTGCCAGCTTTTACTGTTGCGCAATTACGGGCTTCAGAAGCGAGTCAGCTGATGAAGGTGGTGGTGTGAACATGAGCTCTTTCTGTATTCTTCTTCAGAGATTTGTCAGAGCTGAAGGCAGAGCAAATGAGGCTTTCTGGATCTGTACTTGTAAACTGCTCCCGCCTGCACTCCCGTGTACAGCTCTGGGAGTCCGTCGCTCTGGGTAGACCTGTCCTGAAGGATCTGGCACAGCAGCAGGCGGAACAGGAAACAAACCAGAAGGCTCGGGAAGCGATGTGCTTGCAAGCCAAGGGGGACCTGGAGAAGAAGGAGCTTCAGGACAGGTAAAGGTGTTTTAAACTTTGCTAGTACCAACGTTATGGCTTTTGTGGCTGCTTCTGGGGTTCCTGGATGAGCGGCTGTGTTCACGTTTAAAACACACCCCTTGTGCACAGCCTTGTTTCTGTCCCTAGTCAAACTCTTGCCTTCAACAGAAAGGACAGAAAAAACGACTGACTGACAGAAGCTCTTCTGAGTAAGACAAGGCTGGAAAAGAGGTTGCATATTACGATGTTTTTGCTGTTAACTGATTCTTGGTGAGAAACTGAGAGCAGCCTAAAGAGAGCTCTGTCTCTTGGACAGCCCTTTTGGTACCCAGCAAAAGGGCTGTGCTAAAGGAGTTGGGAGGAATTTGCCCGGGGCCATCATAAGCAACGTAGCACCTCTGTCCTGACAATTCCTTGCAAGGCTGAGTGCAGGAGGCCTTTGGGGCAAGAAGTGCCATTTTGCAGCGTCAAGCACGTTAACCTGTAGAGGTGGACGCTGCCTTTGCTGTATTTTCTGGGTTGAACTTTCTCTGCTGTGCTTCTGGGAGCTGCTCAGCTCTTTAACAGGTGATGGTGTGCAGCGCTTTTGGAATGGCACGTGGACCTTCTCTTCTCAGGGTGATGGAGCTCTCAGCCTTGCTCGTACAGTCTCAGAGGCAGAACGAGGAGAAGGAGGAGACCGTGAAAACGCTTAACGACACTGTGGAGATTCTAGTATGTTTTACCTTTAGAGCTGGGCGATAGCCCAGTGTTTGCTCCCCAGCCTTAGCACAAAGAGGTGTGGCTTCCTCAAGAGAAGGAGCGGTCAAGATGCTACCTGTATGGGAACATCAGGCACGTTGCCAAAATATTCCTTGTGTGTTCGGCACGTGTGGAGTCAGTGCAGGTGCAGGCAGTGGCAGGGGAGCTGCAGACAACTCGGGTGTCTTCCTCAGGGGGGTTGCACCAATGCTGTTCTGCCTGTGACTTTAAGTCTCTAGGGGTCAAAGTTCCTTGGACTTGACAGCTTCATAGCAGTCTATAAAAACTAGCTGTTGGTCTTTCTCTTCTTAGTTTTAGCAAAGAAGAGATGGAATAGATAGGGGAAGGAATCTACTGGAATCACTAGGGCTGAGGCTTACCGGCATGACAGTGCCACTGAGGGTGGGACTGCTACAGAGGGGAGCAGCTCTTCCCTGCCCAGCCTTTCCTTATTCTGTTCTCAGGAAGCGAGTCGGTTAGAGAAAGAATATGAAGCTTCCTTGGCTAAAAGCACCAAAGAAGAGAATCTTTCCCTCCAAAAGCTGATAAAAGATATAACGGAGGTGAGTACAGGGTTGGGACCACATCCCTGTAAGTTGGATTGAACTGTACTTGAGGAAGGCAACAGACCAGCCCGGGGAATAGATAGGCATGTTGTGTACTGTCCACGTTAGCTGCTACTGGCTGTTTCATTTTTATACCGCTTTTCTGACATAAAGCCTGTTATGACTTCCGAGTTGGCTGTCCTGTGACACTGCAGCTGAGTCGCTAGAAGTTTCAGCACCTTTGCCTTCACCGTCTCGCTAAGGTCTCTCCTGGACTGTGCTTTCTGAGTTGGCCCCTTGACATCTGTATTGCAGTGTTGCTTGGAGGCTTCCCCCACCCTCCTTGAGCAATGACTCTGTTGTTCTTCAGATTTTTATGAAAGGTCACTGACTCAATCGATGCACTTGCCAACTCTGCTCCTTCACTCTACCTTCAGTGACCGTTATTATTTCCCCAGAATCACCACTGGCCCAAGTGTTCAAGTTACCCCAAAGCTTAGTCCTAAACTTCACTCTATGGAGGGGGCGGGGGGGTTAATCATCAGATCTTTTACACAGCCTCTCACAAAGTCAGTTCTTTCCCTACATAAGGTAGTCATTTTTACCCTCTGGTGCTGCTGCTCGGAGTCATTACAAACATTGGGGTTTTGATTGCCGTTTTCCAGTATTCCTCAGCTTCCTTCTTCCCTGGGCAGTGTTAATGTTTCCTTTCGTTGCTGTTTCCAGTGTTGGTCTGGGGCTCGTGTACGTGGCTCTGAGAAGCTGAAGGAGACCAAAATAATTCCTGAGAGCTTCAAGACACTGAGCGTTCAGGCAGCCTCCAGGCACTGCACGCTTGTTTTGCCTTGTTTCTAGTAGCTGTATTCAGAAATCCCTGGAGTACTTGTGGCCACAGGGACAAAACTTCTTTGCCGAGGGAGGAAATGAGAGACTTGAGTTTTTAATGACGCTAGGGTGCAGTGGGGGGAAAAAGGAGAAATAGCTAAAGAAAACCAAGCAGCGTGAGCAAGGAGTAACAGCTTGATGTGGGCTTTCAGGTGGTGTTGGATGACAGTGAGAGCACGGTCAGCATTCTCTGCACTGACAGTTCCCAGCATGCAGAGTCTAGCAACATCCTCTCTTGCCTGAGCTCCGTTGACGCAGAGCACGCCTTTGTATTGGTTCAGGAAGCGCTGGCAAGGAGGCGAGGAGCAACACAGGTGAGAATTGCTGCTTGTCTTCACCACTGGCCACAGGCTCAGCTGCTGATGCCTCCCTTAGCTTGAAACCTTTCCATTTACTGAGCCAGTTTAGCCAGTTTCTTTCTAGCCTTCTCACTCTTGGTACCGTATTGCCTTGCCAGTCTCACCGGCTCTGTGTTCTACTGCTTTTCTCTCCTTGATCTCCACCCCCTCATCACAGCTTTTGCCTTCAGATGAGCTGTGTCTCTGCTTGCTGCTTCTCCCAGCTATCTGGAGCCGTCTTCCCTGCTCCTTATTGCTTGTTTGTGCTCTTTCCTTGCCCATTCCTTGCAGGCCCTAAAAGAAGAGCTTTCTGCCAGGCAGGACTCTATTGATTTCCTGCAGCACCAGCACAGACAGCAAGAAGAGAAGTGCAGCGAGCTGCAGCAAAGGCTTGAGCAACTGGAGGAGGAATGCAAGACGTCCAGCAGCCACCGGCAGCACCTCCAGTCTCTGGTAGAAGCACTCAGAAGGTGCGTGTTTCCTCCTTCTCCTGCATCCTAGAGGCAATCTGCTTCCGGTTCTGGCAGTGCAGAGGTGTTACGGGCAAAGACCGTGCCTGCCCTACTGCGTGTCTGCCTCTGTTGGGCACTTTGGCATCCTCCTGTCACTGCTTTTCGTGCTCTGCTGTGAATCCTGAGGCTGTCTTGGAGATTGAGCGCGATGTTGGCATACAAGGTGCCTCCCTCTCGACGTGCTGCTTCTCTGAATTCTGTTCTTTGGGTGCCCTTTCCTAGCCGCTGCTTCTCACGGAATGAAGGCAAAAGCCTGCCTGCCTTTCTCTTTCCCTCTTCAGTCACTTTGTGAGGGGAAGAGCAAGTTCTTCCTTACCGTGCTCCCCACAACTCCGTCCTGGAATGATGAAAATGGGCTCCGTGACTCTGCAGGCCGCTTCATTCTTCTAACTGAGCCTTGTCTCTGCAGCGACTGTGCAAGCCTCGAGAAGACCAGGGAAGAGCTACAGCACCAGCTGGAAGTAACGGAGCAAGAAGCCTTGCGCCTGCGTCAGAGTAACACTGAACTGCAGCTGAAGGAAGATTCAGCCCAGGGGGAAAAGGTGGAGCAGCAACAGACGATGGAGAGAGCGCGTCGTGACCAGGAGCTCCTGTGAGTGTTCAAGCTTTCTCTGGGCAGGGGTGGGCGTTGCTGGACTCTAGGAGGCCCACCGTAAAAGAATGACTTTTGCACGCTCATCGTTTGTAGCATAGAAGGGCGCAGGGAGCGCGTGGGCAGGTCTGGCTGCCTACTGACATGCAGCGTAGCTGCCTCCTTGTACTTTCTTTATGACCCTTTAAAAAAGCCATTCCAAACCTGCCCAGAGTAGTTGATGACAGGCTTAAGCTGAAACAAGAGAGGCTCAGCCTGGATTTAAGGAGAACAAAAATTGAACAGCTTGCTCAGAGAGGTTGCGTAGAGTCCATCCCTGGAAGGTTGGAAGCCCCAGCTGGACGGAGCCTTGAGCAACCTGGACTGATCCCATAGCTGAGCCCAGCTGCTTTGAGCTGAAGATTGGGCTGGAGGCCTCCTGGGGTCCCTGCCAGCCTGATTCATCCCTGTGATCCTCTGATTATTGGCCTGGAAATTCATACACATCTCCTCCCCAGAGAGATTGCAGGCTCTTTCATCGTTTCACTGCTGAAGGCAAGAGTAATTGTGGGAATATTAATCTGGGCTTCAAAAGTCTGTCTGACCCAAAGAAGAACTTTGGAAAGTCTTGTATCCAATGTATCAAAAAGGAGAGAGAGAAAACTAACAGGCAGGAAGCTGTGAAGTTGAGAGCACCTGAGCTTTTTGGAAACCTTCTGTGGTTTCTGGAAGCTCGTTTTACTTTCCCAACGACGCACGTTTCAGCTGCGTCGATGACGTAGTGAGTGATGCAGCTCTAGTCAGGAAATTCCAGCATTCTTTAGGTGTAAACAGAAAGCTGCTGGAAAGCATTCAAACTGCCGTACCTGGGACGTAGTATGTAGTCTTGGCTTTGGAAACGAGGATGTTTTTACATTAAAAACTTGTTTGTCCTTCCTTCCCCTTCTCGTAGACTGCAGGACTTAGCTGCACTTGAAGGAAAACACTCATTATTACAGAGTGAGTTGGTAGTGGCGAGAGAGACACTGGAGGAATCGCAGCTTCAGAGGGATCTGCTGAAGCAAGAGAAGCAGGAGCTTACCACGGCACTGGAGAAGGTACGGTCACCTTATTGCTAGGTAGCACTTGTGGGAGAGGGAGTAGTGATAGCAAGACCACCACAGATGCTGTTTCTGGCAGTAGAAGACAGGGACAACGTTGTCGTCCTCCTCCTTCTTGGAAAACGGCGATCAGACCACACAGGCTCTTTGGGGTAGTCAGTCCCCCCGTGCTTATTGGGAGCGCTGAACTGGGAGTATGTCAGAGACACACAGGGGATGTGGAGTTGCTGCTTGGAGTCAGGGATTTTCCTGCCTTTGTTGTCACGTTGTTCTTTTGTCTCTTCAGGCAGAGCAGTCAGTAGCAGAGTTGACAGGGGCTCAGAATAAGCTGAGTGCTGAAATAGCGGATCTACGTGTTGCAGCAGCGAGCATGAGCAGTATCAATGAAGCTCTTGGCTTGGATAAAGTGCAACTGAACAACCTTGTGCTGCAGGTGAGCAGAGTTGCCAAAGATCTTGCCAGGTGTTGGTCTCCAGCTGCTGCTGCTTCTCAGACTTCTTGCCTTCTGACAGTATGACTGAGTGAATATGGAAATGTTGTTCCTTTTTCTGTCCAAGGCAAACCTCCTACAGAGTAAATCTTACTGTATGTTATTTCCTCTGTGCTTCTGTGATTGTAGCTGGAGCAAGAGAATGAAGTTCTGTCAGGTAAAGTGGACGAGATGGGGAGAGCAAAGATCTCTGAGCAGGAGGAGCTGAACTGGTATAAAAGAACAAACGAGGAGCTCTGCGCAGAGAAAGCCCACCTGGAGCAGCTGCTGAAGAAAGCAGAGGAGCAGCAGGAGGGGCTGCGGGTAGAGCTGACGCTGCTGGCCGAGGAGAAGGAAGAAACCCAAGAGAAACTTAGTCAGGTGAGACCAAAAACCTGGTGCTTCTGGGTGGGCTTTTGGCTGCTTGGCTCAGGGAAGCTGTGACCTGTGGGATTCTGCAGTGTTTTTGCCAAGGAGACACTTGGTAGTGCTGGAGGTCAGAAGGCTTTGTTTGCTCGTTTTTGGAAGCGTGTGGATGGCTTGCAGAGCTGTTCTGCAATTCTCCGAGTTGTCTTCTGCTTCTACAGTTCTTTGAATCCACCTGCCTGTGTTGGCCTCTTTTTTGCCTTTGGATAAGCTGCAGAGAGATGATTGTGTTGTCCACGAATCTGAGTGGGGCTGCTGCTCTCGCGTGTGGCAAAGGAAACAAACTGTGTAGCTCCGAATCCTTCTTCTGAGGCAAAAAGCAGGGCTGCATGTTTCTCTTTATGCTTCTTGGTGTGAAGCCTGCAACTTTCAAAACTCCGTTTGTTTGAGCCTAGAGAGTGGGACGAAGCTGCAAGTCAACGTCTGCTGTCTTGTATTGCTAAGAATGGGAATGACATCTTGAAATTGTTGACGTTGTATTTTAAGACATACAGGCAAGTTTGTGGCTGGAAGGCTGCCTGGGGGAAAAGGACCTGAATATCAGCCAGCAGTGTGCCCAGGTAGCCAAGGCAGCCAGGAGCATCCTGGCTTGTGCCAGAAATAGCGTGGCCAGCAGGAGCAGGGCAGTGATCGTGCCCCTGTACTCGGCGCTGGTGAGGCCGCACCTCGAATACTGTGTTCAGTTTTGGGTCCCTCACTACAAGAAAGACATTGAGGGGCTGGAGCGAGTCCAGAGAAGGGCAAGGAAGCTGGTGAAGGCTCTGGAGCACAAGGCTGATGAGGAGCGGCTGAGGGACCTGGGGTTGTTTAGCCTGGAGAAAAGGAGGCTGAGGGGAGAGCTTCTCGCTCTCTACAACTCCCTGAAAGGAGGTTGTAGGGAGGCGGGCGGTGGTCTCTTTTCCCAAGTAACGAGTGATAGGACGAGAGGAAGCGGCCTCAAGTTGCGCCAGGGGAGGCTTAGATTGGGTATTGGGCAAAATTTCTTCACCGGAAGGGTTGTCAAGCGTTGCTTGACAGGCTGCCCAGGGCAGTGGTTGAGTCGCCGTCCCTGGAGGTATTTAAAAGCCGTGTAGATGTGGTGCTTAGGGACATGGTGTAGTGGTGGGCTTGGCAGTGTTAGGTTTATGGTTGGACTTGATGGTCTTAAAGGTCTTTTCCAACCTAAATGATGTGATGATTCTATGAATTGTTAGAGCCTCTTTAGGCTTTGAGGAAGAAGGTGAGAAATAGGTGATCACACAAGACTCTTCGCTCTGGACGAACTGATTTTGGTACCCTGGCAAAAGAGCTTGGGAGAATCGTGTCACCGGAGGAGACTGGGGAGTTTGTCATCATTTAACTGTCAGTTACATAATGTGCAATCTTGGGTGCTGTGGGATAACTCTGAGAGAATTGTTTGTTTCTGGTGGTCTGTTCTCTGTTGGAGAGTCTTAGTTTTGGAGTACGTGGTATGTTTGGCAAGTAGCCAGCAGAGGTGTTGCACTGAAGACAAAACCTAAAAAATCACGGTGAAGCTTCAAGCTTGAATACCGGCAAGGTATAGTAGGCAACTTCTTTGTGTCAGACAAGTAAACCGTGTTGTTGACATGATGTACTGTACAAACAGAGTCTACCGTCTCTTTGGCCACATCAGCCAGGCTTTCATCAATCACTAAATGGCACTGCTCACCACAAGGGCTAAGCATCCCCTCATTGCATCCAACTGCTTTACACACTGAAGTAGGTGAGACCTTGATCTTTCTTTTTCCTAGAAGGAGAAACCACATGTATTTTCACTTTCTTCAGCGAGCAAAGTTGCTTTTGCTCACCCTTCCCTGAAAATTGCCAGCACTGGACTAGATTCTGATAGAATTCTAGTTGGCAAGGTGGCAGTTCTGGCAAATGCAGTGTTTTTGCATGAAAACACGGAGTCTGGGGTATGTGTGTTTGTCGTGAAGGAGCTGTCTGGTCCCAGGCAACCCAGCAGAGCCTTACACGTCCCTTTCAAGTTAACAGTGCCAGTGCCTTTGGGCAGCCCAGGGCATGAGTGTGGTATACAGCAGATGCTCTTAAACTTTCAGCCCACAGCACAGGAGCTCTTTCTCCTCTAGCTGATTCAGAAGTGGCACTGTCTGGCTCTGCACAGAACTCCAGAGAAAGGACTCTAACTGCATTTTGTCCCGCTTTCAGGTTTCCCGCCAGCAAGAGTCGGCTAGCAGTGGCCTGGAGCAGTTGCGCCAGGAGTCCTCTCGCCAAGGGCACGCACTGGCCAAGGCGTCCGAAGAGAAGGAACTGCTGGCGCATGAGAAGGCTGCCCTGGAGGTGCGACTGGCAGCCACGGAGCGGGACAGACAAGGCCTTTCAGAGCAGCTGGCAGAGGCCAGGTAAAGGCAGGGAAGAGACCCTAGGCAGGACATTATTTAAGGTCTGTAATTATAAAGGTGGTAATCGTTACACGAGGATGTGTTGCATGCTGTGTGCTTTTCAGATGTTTTCACCTTCCATGGACAGAAAAGGGAAGAATCTCGAGCAAAAAACCCCCCCCAGTATACCATGCTTTGAATGTTATTTTTCTGACAGCTAAAGCTAGCAAAGCTCTCCTGAGCCTTGCGCTCATGTTTATGCCCCCTTGCACGTTCCTGTGTGAAGTCCAAAGCGAGCCAACTTGCCTCTGAACTGAGTAATAATTAAACCATGCAGATGTTTACTGAAACCTGAAGTTTCTCTCTGGTTTTGGTTCTGCTTTGCACAAGTTCTGCTTTTCCCGGAAAAAAAAAAAAAAAGGAAAGAAAAAAAAAAAGAAAAGAAAGAAAAGTATCGAGATGTTTGTCCTCCTCTTAGGTGTTTTTTAGAAGACTCCTGAACTTGCAGAGCTCTACAAATGGTACTTTGGAGATTGTTTGTCGTGCTTCTTGACTTTTACCCTTTACCACTCCAGAGTATGGTGTTAGCAAGGCTGATGAACACCAGTTTGACTCGGTGTGTTTCTTGAGAGCTGCTGCTTCTTCTGAGCTCCAGCTTCTCTGATGTGATCCAGCTGAATTATGTTGGGTCAGCTGTTGGGCTGTTATTAAATTATTAAATGTTCAGCTCCTTTTTTTTTCTTTTTTTTTTTTTTTTTAACATGTTTACTTTGGACTGCCAGAGATTGGCATAATTAGAAACATGTGCTTGTTCTCCGTCTTGAAGATACATCCTCCATTGTCCATTGAAGTAGGGAAGTCCTTCTGTTGTGGGTTTTATTGCTGTACCACTCAGGTGCCCCTTTACCTTGGAGGACGTTATCCTGATTGCATCCCTGCACTAGTGAGGCACTGCTGTGTATTGTAGGAACCTGGCACACCGGACGCTGTGCTAGGTCAGGGAGGTAACTGCAGCTCCTGGTTCCAGAAGCCTGTGTGTCATACGCAGCAGCAGTTGGTTGAAGTCTACGGATGCAACAATTTGCCTCTGCGGTACCACAACTTCCCTTTTGAAGAGCGACGAGTCATTTGGGCTACTGCCTACTTAGTTAGCAGTGCTGAAATAAAGGCAGCAAGTTTTTCTCTTGAACTTCCAACAGTTTAAACTGAAGGATACCTGTCTCTCCTTTCAGGTAGTGCTTGCTCAGATAAAATCTAGTTCTGATTTCTTACAAATGCTGCTACAAGCATGAGATTTTGCTGTATCATCTGCTGTCTTTCTTTAGTCCCTGTGAACCATAGGGAGTCTGGAAAATGACCTACCTATACCTGCACTAAGAACAGCATTAAAAAGTCACAGGTCAGCCAGGGAAATACTCTTACTCTGTCCCCCTGCAGAGCAACTTGGAAGTGCTGATGAGAATCGGGCTGTGAGCAGAGGCTGGGCTTTTGCTTGCTGGCACAGGCTTTGTGGGCACAGCTACCTGCACGTCATAGATCAGACAACAGCGATTGAAGATGTGGCTATTGAGATCGAATTTGGCTGGGCTTCCTGTGTTAGGCTAGCTCATAAGGAAAGCCGGGGCATTCCCTCGGAGGGGCCTGCGTGGCTATTTTAAATGGCAGAAATACATTTTCTGTATACACACGTTTCCATGCGACCCATTTTCCATACTCAGGTGTAGGGATCTTGAACGACTCCTTACCGGAACAGCTCCCTGTGGGTGTCAGGAGCAAGAAACTAATTTCTCTCCGTATTCCCAACTTGCAGGTCAGCGAAGGAGACCCTGGAATCCAGCCTGTTTGAGGCTCAGCAGCACTTATCTCAGCTGGAGATCACCAGGAGTCAGCTTGAAATCCGACTTCACACAGTTACGCAGGCCAAGGAGGTGATACAAGGTGAGAGCCTCGTGTGCTTTGTTTCCGGTGGTCCCCCTCCCTAGAGAAGGTGGCATAAAAACAGCTCTCTGTCCGCAGTGCTTCTGAGGAGTGAAGGAGCTGGAGGCAGATCCCTCCTACACTGCAATTCAAATGGCTTAAGGTCAGTAAGTCAGAAGCACTGTTTGTGTAGACTCTGAAGCTTGCCATTTGTCGTGTTTGCAGCGGAAGTGAAGTGCCTTCAATGTGAGCTGGAAGCAGAGAGATCTCTCATGAAGCAGGAACGGGAAGACATGGCGCAAGAGCTCTCGCGGACAGAACAGCAGTATAACACCACCCTCAAGCTTCGGGAAAGTGAGCACGAAGTGGAAATAAACAAGCTCCTGCAAGACCTGGTAGGAAACGTTATGCTTCGGAATTCTTCAAGCAAGCTTTGTGGGCTGGCTTTAGAAGAATAATAGCCTGAGCGTGCGAAACGGCAGCAATCGTCTGTCGTAGGCCACACGTTGCTAGGCCAGGCAGCAGAGCCGATGGCTCGTACTTGAAGGCACGTGAAGACCCACAGGACTGTGCTGGGACGGTAAATGCAGGCACGGATTCAGTGTGGGCGTGAGACGAGGTCAACAGAGGGTTGGGTGGTCGCCACCCAAAGCATGGCAGCAAAGGGCTGGGATCTTACCAGACTCCAGTCTACCACGAAGTAGACTCCGGACATTGCCGGCAACTGCAGTCACGGCAACTTGGTTCCTTCCTTTCCGCCCTTTCAGGGTTGACAGAGGTATTACCTTTGGCCTTGGAGCATATGGAACAGGCCCCTTGTTCCTGGTACTTGAGTTGGTGGCCTGTCTCGTGACTAGGGCATGAGGGTACTGGTCTCTTCCTCACCCTGCAGTCCCTCTGCAGCTTTTCAGTGATGAAAAGGGAGGTGAACTTTGAACCTAGAGACTCTGAGAGTGGAGAGAAATCCTGAGGAGGGAGGTGCTAGGAAACGGGCAGCCATCAGAGAGGGGAAGGTAACATCTCCTTTTCTTCCACCTGCTGACCCTCCTTTTAAGTTCCTTGACAGGACATGATTTATGGAGAGCACAAAGCCACTGCTGTGCCCTCTTGAGGTGGGGGGTTGTGGGAGGGATGAAGCTTCACATTTCTTTGAGGAGCTTGGCTGGGACGTCATCTTGAAGTCTCTTCCCCCCCCTCATCAGGCAAGTGAGCGGGAAGGGCACCATTCAGAGCTGCAGAGGATGCTGGAGCAATGGGAAAAGGAGAAGGCAGAGACCGAAGGGGAGCACGAGAAGCAGCTGTTTGATATGAAGCAGAAAGTTGCTACCATGCAAGCTCAACAAGAGGAGGAACGAAGCAGAGTCGAAAATGCCAAGCAAGAGGTAAAGACTGTGAAAGGAGAATTTGTGTGGTTTGTTTCACGGCTAGAGCTGTGGGAGTTGGCTGGATATCGGGCTGTGTGGAGCGTGCCCTACCTGTTTTCTGCATTGAATGTGGTGAGGTGAAAGGCGTGCAGGGCTATCTTTGGGACTAGGAATGAGACCTCTCATAGGAAGCCAGGCAGAAATGTCACCTTTCGTTTTCGATTTTTGTGCTGCTGTTGTATTCTGGTTTTCGTAAGACTTGCCTCAGAGTATCTTCACCGTTCTCTTAACGGTCCTCTTTTGATGTTTCCTGATACGCGTTTATAGCCTTAACTCCGTGAAAGACCAAACTGAGTCTGCAGGACTGAATCCCCATGAGGATGGGGTTTTTGTCTGGGGGGGGGACAGGGAGGGGCGCAGCAGGATTGTCGGCAAAAGAAAAATCTTGTTAAAGACTCCTCTGAAGTATTTCTGAGCAGTAACGCAGAGGTGTCTTCTGGGCTGTGTTTTAAGTCACTTGCTGGTAAGCTGGTTTGTGCCCAGATCTCCTGTGCCCAAGCAAGCCTGTCCCACGCTGAGTCCTCCTTGTGTCCTACGCAAAGTCCTCTTTATGCAGGCTGCCTAGGGACAGCAGTACCCCCAGCTGTGTCTACAGGTATTGAAATGACAGGGCAGCGCTCAGAGATGACAGTGTGTCCCTGTCGTGCCAGTGCTTTCCCAAAGTCTACGGAATACCTTAACACTGAAGTAATTTTCACCAAACCCCACTTAGAATACATGAGTTTTCTGAAGGAGCTGCTAGCTTCAGCCCTCTGGCAGCCTTGCACTTTCTCTACTGCTAACTAGGTGCAAGAGTCGCTACTGAAAGACAAACAGGACACAGCAGGAGACGAGGGACACGTACCCTCCCCAGCAAGGCGAGACACTTGAGAAATGCCACACCTTTTTGGGTTAGATGACTAAGAGTTTGCTGGAGAGTCAATCACAGATGGACCGGGGATGGAGCATGTTTGTCCTGAAGCCAGTCGCACTTAGGAACCTGGGCCTCCAAGTGGGCAGATCAGGACCTAGGAGACCAGCAGCACAGTGCTTTGGGCACGTGTGAGCCCATCAGTCTTTGAGTCTTGTCACGCTAATTCTGTATGGGAAGCTTAAAGCCGTCTTCTCTTTCTTGCTGTGCAGGTCCTGCTAGAAAAGGAGAGTGAGAAGGCTGCTTTATTAGAGACGCTACTGCAAACTCAGGGAGAGCTAAGAGAAGCCTGGCAGCAGCTACAGCAGCTCAGGCAGGAGGTGAAAGAGCAGCAAGAGAATGGGCAGGTGAATCTGACTAGTAGGGCAGGTGGAGAGAACAGGCAGTTGGCAATTGGAGGGAAGCCGAGAGAGAGGCTGAGAGCGCCAGGTAACAGAGTGAAGGGCAGGAACAAGGCAGTAAACCCTAAGTCCTGCGGCTGAGGAGGCAAGGACTACTGCAGGCACGGAAAGCACAGAGCCTGCTAAGCTCCAGAGATCAGCAACGGGAAGGAAGGGTCACAATGGAAGCAGAGCTGGGTAGAAAAGCAGCAAGAAGGGGCTGAATGAATGTGATTTTGAGAGAGAAGGAGAAAAAGGCTGGACCTGATGGCAGGTGCCAGTGACTTGCTCTCCATTTGTGTCTGCAGAACATCACAGAAAAGCTGCAAGCAGAGCTGCAGGAAACTCAGAGTAAGATGAAGGCAGTGGAGAAGAGGCACAAGGAAGAAATCAAAGCCATCAAAGAAGAAATGAATATCCTTCTTCAGCAGAGGGATGCTCTGCAGAAACAGGTGACTGAAACAGCAGTAGCTACTCCAGCCATCAACCAGGTGGTCTCTTCCCCTTCTTGCCTTTCCATTGCAGAGCAGCAGGCTGATGGGCTAATCCCTCTGCCTGCCGTCATACTGTGGCCTCCAGCTCAGCTGGTCTGAAGGAGACTTACTGGTCAGCTGAATCTCAGCTGCTGCCCTGGCCAGATGGGCTAGTCCTTTTGCTTGTTTGCCAGCAATCACCAGAAGGGGCTTCTGCTGGCCTGCTACTGCTAGCCTTGTTTTTTAAGGTGGTTTTTCAGATGAACATGGTGACCCACTTAGATTTTTAAACAAGTCAGCTGTATCCATTGTGAACCTGCTACTCTCATGAGGGGGTGAAATTTAAAGTGGTTCTTTCCCTTTCCTGACAGTATATGGTATGGCTGACAGTGACAAGCTGTAGTCTTTGACTGCTTTGTTATGTTTTCCTTGAGGTGGAAGAGTTGCTGTCTCAGCTAGCAGCCTCCAAAGAGTCTCTAAAGGAGGAGGCTATGACTCTGCATCAGGAGGTGGCGTCTTTGGAAAGGAAACTCGAGAGCACCGAGAAGCAAAGAAGGGATGTCCTGGTGAGGCTGGCAGATGCCGTGAAGGGCCATTTCTTACCTATTTTTTGGCCTTCTGTTAATAATTCTAAGGAGCAACCTGTTTTTTGGTTTCACTTTTCCAATTGCGTTCTTCCAAATAAGTCGGAAAAGATGCCATAGCCACATAAAACTGCATTATGATTCAGGGTGCTTATTTTCCTCAATTCTGAAGATTTCTGCCCGTGAAGCTTCAGTCAAAGTAATTGTCAACCTTGTCTCTATTTACATTGCATGGTTTTGGCAATTATTTGTGTCCAAATCCATAGTTAGATTTCTAAATACCTGGGTCTGGAAAAAGGGGTGAGAAGAAAAAGTTTGCTAAGAATAGAAAGCTGTTCACCATTGCCCATCATCTGCGAGCAGACAGTGGGGAAAGAAGAGAGACATTTGAGAAACAAAAGTGCTGATCCAGCTAAATATGTATGTCTGCAAGGGGAAAACTAGTCCTGATTTGAAACACAGAATGACAGGCTGTGATCTGACTGTGAGTCCAAAAAAGAAAAACAAAGGTAAAGGAAATGTTGGCGTTGTTCTCAAAAAAAAAAAAAAAAAAAAAAAAAGGCGGGGGGGGATGATCAAATGTTGGGGTTGTTCTCTCTTCCCTTCCTCCCTACTAGAGAGAACATCATCATGCCACTGCCTAAATCATGCTTAGTCTGGACTTGAAAAAGCTCGAACCTCAGCCCTTGACTGCCACTGGAGCAGGAGTTCCAATCTAGTACGAAAAGCAAGCATACCTAGATGGAATTACTGAATCTTTTCCTCCCTGTTTTGCAGCATGAACAGGACAGACTGCAAGCACTTAATGAAAAACTGGTCTGGGAGATAAAAGTTCTTCAGGAATCTGTCACAGCCTCTGAAATGCGAGCAAACACAGCAACAGATATGAATCACTCCCTTGAACAAGAACTGCAAGCTACATTGTCTATCTTAAAAATTAAAAGCGAGGAAGTGGAAACGCAGTGGGAGAAAATGCAGATGCTACAGAAGGAGGCAGCAGAGGTAAAAGCTTTGCAGGAGAACCTCACTCATATGACTGCCATCCTGTCAGAGAGGGAGGGAGAAATGAAGTTGTACCAGGAACAGATGAGAATGTTGGAAAAGCAGCAAGAAATGCATAAACCTCCCCTCAATCGGGTTATTAAGGACGTAACAGAGAAAAAACAGGAGACGGAACCCCAGCAAGAACACATCCAGGAGCTGGAGAAGCAGCAAGAAAAACAAAGGATCGCTGTCAGCAAAATGAACACAGCCCTGGAAGAGAGAGACTGGGAGATCAGATCCCAGCAAGAAGAGATACGGGAGCAAGAGGAGCTCCTGGAAGAAGCCTTGCATGAGAGGGAAGGAGAGACCAAGGCTCAAGGTGAGCAAAAAGAGCTAGAAGAGGAAATCAGAGGTCTTCGGGAAGATCTCCAGCATGTTCGGCAGACTCTGACAAAGAAGGATGAAGAGATCGAGCACCAGAGAGACAGAGTCAGGTATTTAGAGAAGACTCTGGCAGGGAGAGAACAGGAGCTGAGGAGGCAGAGTGGACTCCTGAAACAATTAACATCAGCTTTGCGATGGAAAGATGAAGAGACCCTAAAGAAACAACTCCAGAGGCTCCAAAAATGGGAGGAAGAGGAAGCAGAGAAGAGGAAAGTTCTCCAGGAGAGGGACCGTCTCTTGAAAAGGCAGGAGGAGCTAACCCAACAGCTGGAAGATGAGAGGAAAGCAAAGGCGGAAGAATTGGAGCGTGTGATTGCTATTTTGAAGCAGACCGAAAGCAGAGAAATCAAATGGAAAGCGAAGGCACAAGCACTGACTCTTGCCCTTACCAAGAGCGAAACGGCCAATGGGACTCTGAGGGAAGAAATAGCCGTCCTGCAGGGTATGGTTCCAGAGAGGGACAAGGACCGGTTTCATCTTCCGGTAAGCACTGTGATCCATCATCAGTCAACTCACATGTCTATAAAGGCTCCTAAAGATGCTTCCCATAAAGATATGGGAATATACATTCCCATAAATAGATGACCTGCTTCTTGGCCAAAGAAACGGTGACTGCGGCCAGCAGGCTTGCCTGTCTGTGTAGCTCTGGCCGGAGACCATTCACCTGCTAGAATGTTTTCTGTCAAGCCCAGAACTACTGAAAGAATAGAGAGCTTGCCGTTAAAATTACATCAAGTCCAACATTTGGGGGTGGGTCATGGCTTCTCTCCTATCTAGGCAAGCTTAGCCAACGTGTCGCGGTTAGGCGTTGGCATGGAAAGGAAAAAGGGCGCAGGCGACCAGACTAAAGTACTAAACTTAGTTGAATTTTGTAACGATGGCTGAACAGCAGCCACGCTGATGGTGCTTCGAGGATGCTTTCAGAGATGTAGATTTCGGAGGTACAGCTTTTCCGGTGTACTAAAAAGAACGGAATTCGCACCGTTGCCTGATCGGGTTAAAGGCTTTGTTGCACATTCAGGATGTACTTGTGCCGCAGTCCAAAAAGCACGAAGGCAAATTTGTGTGGGTTTCTCCAAGGCGACCTGACTCAGGTACTGCTAGTGGAACAGCTGCGACAGCCTGTGCTGCAGACTTGCCTGGGGCTCTGCCAGCACTTCCAGCATTCCGTTAGTCTACAGGCATATAAAAAATGCTGCTAATAAAAGACTGTGTTTATGCATTATACATTTACACATTACTTGAGAAATATTACTACCAGCCTGATGGGGATGGTGACAGGTATTGTGATCTGTTGATGGGAAGCAGAGAAGTGACAAGGGCAGGCCACATGAAAACAAGGGGAGATTTCAGTTGCATCCATATAGATCAGGTATGCGACAGCATTAGATCAGGTAATGCAGGTGCATCCGTAGAGATGGGTATAGTGCTGATAGCAAGACCACATGTACAGATGCTGTCCGAGCTTGCTTCAAGGAGCAGTTCGTCAAGAAACCCACGAGAGGGGAGGTGGCTCTGGACGCGGTTCAGAGCAGTGCACAGGGCTTGGGTGATAATGTGATTTTTGTCAAAGAGCAGCTCTGTAACCATGATGTAACAGTAGAGAACGAACAGAGAACGAAACCGTAGCGTCTTATCACTGCAGAACTACATGCTTCACCCACATGTTGCATATTGTTTGGTTGTCCAGGGACAGGGAGTAGCACTATAGATAGGAGAATATACAGTGAAGGTCAAAGAGGATGACCAAAGATGTGAAGAAGCTTCCCTAAGAGGAACACGTCCATGTGGAAGTCTTCCTGATGGGCAAGAAATGGCTGAGCGAGAGGGAGCTGGAAATGCTACAGACCTTTGTAAAACCATTCAGTGGCTGAATAGGAAAGGAATGTTTCCAGTCTCTCTCAAAACCAGAATGGGGGACACTGAACCAAACTAGCAGGAAGCATGTCCAGAACAAACAAGTCCGTCTCTCCAAGGTGATCTGGAGGAGGGCCCCTAGGAAAAGAGGGTGTGGTTTGGGCCCGTGGACCAGGAGGAGAAGAAGGGCCTTGGCACTGTCCATTCCTGAGTCCGGTCGCTCTCCCCCACGTGTTGATTCTGGCCCTCCTAACCTTTGTGTGGCACCAGCTCACATCATCTCCTCTCTGAATACCCAGCAGGCTATTGCAGAAGGGGAGCAGCTATCGTGGCTCTCGGAGAAGAGACTCCTGTCGCAGCGGCTGGAATCTCTGCAGCGAGCAGTTGCAAGGCTGGAACTGGAGAAGGCTGAGCTGAAGCAACTCAATGCTGAGCTCAGGAGGACTCTTGAGCAGGTAAAACAGGCGTTCGCTGCCTCTGCACAGCCTCGCGGTCCTCTGGAATGCAACACAGACAGCACTCTGGAGTCCTCTGCTTGTTTCCTTCCCTCTCCCACTTTCCCCCGTGGACACACACGTTTGTATTTTCTCTCTCTTCTGGCACCCCATTGCCTTCACAAATGCACATTCACTCCGGTACCACCCTTCTTGCCCCAGTGTCCCCAGACACACACATTTGACTCTCTTGTGTCAGGAACTCTTTCCTCTTGCTCTTTCCCTTCCACAGCCTACGTGGCGTGCTTTTTGCCCCCAACGTTCTCTGGGGCCATTAACGGTCTCTGAGCAGACACCTCCTTGCCATGATGTCCAGCGGTCCTTTTGCTCCTTGTTTGCTGGCCGGTTTCTGTGACCCTTTCTCCTGTCCAACGTGCAGGTGGAACGTGAACGGAGGAGACTGAAGAGACAGTGTCGTGGTCGGTCGCTGCCAGATGCACGTGGAGTTTCTCTCTCTGAGTCCGACCAGCACAAGATGCCTGCTTCTAGCCAGGTGAGAACAGAATCCTACTTGGTGGGAGGAGGCTCTGGCCATACGGGGGAACGATGGCAAATCCCAGGTGCAGCAGCCCCTCAGTAGAAACCTAATGGAAGTCACAGATAGACCATGGCCCTGACCAGACTTGGAGACTAAAAAGAAATCCTTGCGTTTTCTTCACAGGAGGAGCCTCACACTCGCTGCAGTTGATTAGCTGAGTTGCAGAACCAGGTGAGGAGTAGGAAAGCTCTCATCAAAAGCCGCCGTGGCTGTACTGATGGGCACAACTTTGCACGATGCTACAGCCCGAGTTTGGTTTGGCTGTCGGGAAGCGAGTACACCGGGCAGCGTCGGACAGGCCTGCTGGCCACGGCCTAACAACATCATTCACCTAGGTCTAGTCTCTGAGTTGCCTAAAGGTCAGGCAGGGTGGGAGAGGGATTGGAGGAAATTCAGAAAACTTGCCTGAAAATAGAGACTATTCTAAGGATGCTCCCCTTGAATCTTACTCATCGTGTTGCCTGTTTCCATTTTCCCTTGACTCTGTTAGCAGCGGAGCTTGCGTCGTATCGGAGCGCCAGGGATGTGAGGCAGTTGCCAGAGCTTATAGCCTTCAGGCAAGCGTTAGTCTCGTATTGCTATGCTGTGCTAATCGTGATCCCAGCATCAGACCGAGTCAGAGACCTAAGCACTGTATGGCCATTTGCTTTATCAGAGTAAGAATGTACATTCCAGCTGCTCAACCCTGTTGCGTCCTTTGAGAGTGGTATTGGCAGTAGCAGCGGTCGCCAGACTTCTCTTCCGTCTACGTGTATGGGTCTGGTACACCCTGGCCTCCCTGAGGAAGCGAATCTTCACAGGCGTTCAGGGCAAAATGCAGACAATATTTATGTCAGTCACGTACATGAAGCTTAGCTCTGGCAAGTGAGGCAAGAATTCTGCTGAAGCCATCAAGGTGAATCCTAAGGGTGTTTTCACCAGGAAGCCTCCGTGCCTGAAGGTCCGTTGCTACAGATAACTCACTGAACCCCCTTGCCCTTGTGACTGTTGTGTCTGCCTGCACTGTGGACCTGCTTCCGCAGTTCAGCAGGAAAACAGAGGTGCTCTGCTCAAAGAATAGTCCTCGGCTGGCTAGTCAGGGCACTCCTCCGGGTCTGGGCAACAGCGGACCTGGAACTCCATCTCCCACTTCCTGGCAGATGCTCCCAGATGGCCGCTTCTCCCACTCGTACCTCTGGGTTACCTACCAGAGCGTGGGAGGGTTTTTCAGGCTTCCAAGCCCAGTTTCACAAAGGTGCCCTTACTATTTCAGAGAGGAGGTCAGCTCTGTCCCTCTCTTCAGCGGTGCTGGTCCCTAGCCTATGCATAGTGTTTGTTGTGAAGTGCCTTTGACGTCCTCCTTTCCGGGTGCGTCTCCTCCACTCCAGAGCAGGCGGAGGGCAACCTGCCAGAGCTGCTGTGGCTGCGCTGCACTGCAAACCTAACAGGAGGTGAGAGCAGCTGGGTCTCTCCCACCAAAAAGCCCAGCAGGCCCAACTCCACGTTGCCAGGAAAGAATAGAGTTGGAGGAGTTTCGAGGCCTCAGCAGTCCTTTAAGGCTCATTTTCCCCCCTGGGCGTTGTTCAGCAAAGTATGCTCTGCTCGGTTGTGAAATGCTCTACAGTTAGGAAAAAGGAGAGTTTGCTCCCTTTTCAGGTGCTGGCTGTCAAGTTTTTAACCCAGATCATAACAGAGCAGCTCTTCAGTACCTTGCGTAAGCAGTAGTCCTCCTGCTGAGGAAAAAGCAGGGGGTGCAACTGAGGTGTCAGTAGCCCAACTCTCCCTCTGGAAAAAAAGAGTTGGGCTACCAAATCCTGTAGGAACCTCTCTCTTTAAGATACCTGCCGTGTCTCGGTGCTGTAGGTGTGAGTGGTATGCCAGCAAGCAACTCAACTTGTTGCTGATGCGAGTTCAGGTCAGGGCGACTGTGGGAACCTGTTACTTCCCATTGCACAAGGACAAAGAGTTGGTCAGGGCTGGAGTTAGAGGGTGCGTCTTCCCTGACAGCCGGTACCGTGGAGCTACGGATGGTCCTAAGAGCGTGGGCTTGTCTGAGCTCGGCCTTTTGCCTCTTTCAGGTGTCCCTTGAGCAGACGCAGCTGGCACGAGAACGGAAAGACAAGCAGGACTATATAGAGTGCTGTGCAAAGACCAGCCAGGAGCTGTCAGACCTTCACCAAGAGCTGTCTCGCTCCTTAGCAGCTGTGCTCAGGGAGCCCAAAGCTGCTGTTCTGGAGGCAGAGACCCGGAGGCTGGATCGGTCTCTGCACCTTCTTTTCCTGTAGAGGAACAGCTGCAGCATCACGGAGTTCCCGTCTTGTGCCCTTCCCAGAAATGTACATGTTTTGCTGTGGGAAAGGGGGGTGCCTTTGTTCTGTTTGCATTTGGAAGCAGCTCCTAGTGCCAGTGATTTTTTAGGGTTTTTTTAATAAAAGACATTTTGCAGAACTGCACTCTTTTAGGAAGAAAAGCAAGTGGTAGGTAAATATGTGGCTTAGGAGAAGATGATGCTAGTTCTTTACTTGCCCAAGTAAGCTCTGACAAGCTGTTGTCTGATTTAGGCTCTTGAGTTCATAGCCGTTCCCTGTGAGGAGGGAGGGCAGTGGAGGTGTTATTGAAAGGAGGGGGGAAGAGTCCACGCCAGGGATGGAAGGTGGTGTTGGGGTTTAGCCCCAGTCAGTAATTAAGTACCACCCCGCCGCTCGCTCACCCTCCCCCCCCGGCGGGATGGGGGAGAGAATGGGAAGAGCAAAAGTAAGAAAACTTGTGGGTTGAGGTAAGAAGAGGTTAATAATTGGAACAAAATAATAATAATGGTGATAAATTGTAATGAGAAGGAAAACAACAAGAGAAGGAGAGAGGAACAAAACCCAGGGGACAAAACCAAACAGTGATGCAACCGCTCACCCCCCACCCACCGACGCCCAGCCAGGCCCCGAGCAGCGATCGCTGCCCCCCGGCCAAGTCCCCCCAGTTTCTGTACTGAGCAGGACGCCCTACGGGGTGGAATAGCCCTTTGGCCAGCTTGGATCAACCGTCCTGGCTGTGCCCCCTCCCAGGCCTTGTGCGCCCGGCAGAGCATGGGGAGCTGAAAAGTCCTTGACCAGTGGAAACTCCACTTAGCAACAGCCAAAACATCAGCGTGTTACCAATATTATTCTCCTACTAAAAGCCCAACCGCAGCACTCTGCCAGCTGCTAGGAAGAAAATTAACTCTGTCCCAGCCGAAACCAGGGCAGCGGGGCAAGAGAGTGGGTTTTTCTCCTTCCTTTCCTTCCCTTCCGTCCTTCCTTCCCTTCATTCCCTTCCTTCCCTTCCGTCCTTCCTTCCATCCTTCCACGCTTCAGTACAAAAAGCGCTGGTGCTCTCCCGAGATGCTTTGCTTCCCGCTTTGTTGCTGCCACAGCCAGCCTGAGGGACAGCCTGGTTGTTCTCCAAAGGGCCTTAGTACCAAGCCGCACCCCTGTCAAAGACGGAGGCAAGGGATGGGACGGGCAGGATGTCGAACCGAGTGAAAACTGCTCTCTACCAGCAGCTTGGCCTTGGTATCAAGCCCTTTCCAGCTAACCGATCTGGGCACAGCCGGCGTCTCTCGGGTGCCCTTCAGAGGCCCGGGGCCGTTGGCAGGGGGGGTGAGAAGAGGGCGAGGCGGCAGCGAGGCCCTTCGGGCCCCGGAGGAGACCGGGAGCCCCAGCCGCTCCCCGCCAGCCCCCTCGGCCGGCTTCGAGCCGCGCTGCCCGGCGGGCCGGGGCCTTCCCCAAGACCCGGGAAGACTTTCGGGTCAAGAGGTGCGGGGGCGCGGTGGGTGAGCGGGCGGGGCCGAGGCGGGGCCGAGGGGGGGCCGAGGCGGGGCCGAGGCGGGGCCGAGGGGGAGCCGAGGCGGGGCCGAGGCGGGGCCGAGGCGGGGCCGAGGGGGGGCCGAGGCGGGGCCGAGGCGGGGCCGAGGCGGGGCCGAGGCGGGGCCGAGGGGGAGCCGAGGCGGGGCCGAGGCGGGGCCGAGGCGGGGCCGAGGCGGGGCCGAGGGGGGGCCGAGGCGGGGCCGAGGCGGGGCCGAGGCGGGGCCGAGGGGGAGCCGAGGCGGGGCCGAGGCGGGGCCGAGGCGGGGCCGAGGCGGGGCCGAGGCGGGGCCGAGGCGGGGCGGGCGGCCGCGACCGGCGGGGCTGACGGCGGTTCTCGGCTCCCCGGCAGTGAGGGCTGTCAGCGGGCTCATCATGGGGCTGCTTTTCTTCTCGGAGCTGCAGTACTACCTCACCAAGGAGGTGAGTAGCGGCGGCGGGGGGGGCCCGGCCCCCCGGTGCTGCCTCCTGCCCGCGGAGCCCCGGCGGAGAGGCGGCCCTGCGGCCCGTGGCGGCCTGCCGTGCCTCCGCACCCCCGCCGCCTCCGCCGCCGCCTCCCGCGGGCTGCCCACGCAGCAGCTTCCCCGCCGCAGGTCTGTCTGGGGTTTGTCTCTCCCCCCGCCGGCCGCCTTGCCGCTGGGAGCGGGCTGCCCTCCCCGAAAGCCGCTGGGCGCAAAGGCTGGCTTGTGGCCGCCTGTAACGCGGTGGCGGGAGAGCGTCTCAAGGTCTCTTGGCGCTGTCTCCACCGTCTCCAAGCAGGCACTGCAAAGAACGGAAAGCAAGCGCGGGAACCCCCGTCCCCACCCCAAATTCGGAGGTTCCCAGGTGATTCCCTTTCTTAAAGGCAGGACAAGTGGCAAGCGCTTAGCTACCCTGGAAGGTGCGGGAGGCAGCAGCTCGGGTGTCTCGCAAATGCCACCTCTTAACAATCGGCTCCTGAGCCAGAGCAGCGGAGGGCAAGAGGCCTTTTGATTCGCTTCCGAGTGAAACGGGACTCTGGTTTTCCTGTGTTCCTAGGTTCCTCCGGAATTGTACGCTGACAAATCAAGGGGAGATCAACCGAAGATCGATCTAGATGCTATTTTTCCACATATGCCTTGTGCTCGTGAGTCAGACTTCTGAACGCTGGGGTAATTTTCGTACTTGCCGAGGGCCCGGCAGGCTCAGCGTGCCTGGTGCTTCCGAGCGCTGCGCTGCTGCTTGGGCCACGGACAGGGAGGAGCTGGTGATCCCGTGTGGTTACGCAGGGATTCCAGCCAGGCCCGCTGGGCGCTTAAACCAGCGCTTCCAGTCGGGCAGTCTTGTTTTTCTAGATTATAAATGGAGCTAAAGAAGAAATCCACTTGCACTCCTGTGCGGTGGTGCGCTTTGTCTTGTTTTTCTAGATTATAAATGGAGCTAAAGAAGAAATCCACTTGCACTCCTGTGCGGTGGTGCGCTTTGTCAGAGAGCTCGGTGATACTGAAAAAGCTGGCACAGAGTTCCCTTGGGACTCAAGATTTGGCCGTATTGTTGTTGACAAACTGCAGAGTCTCCTTCGGAAGGTACTTGAGAAGGGACGGCTTTTCTGTGGTTTTGGTACTTACATTCTGACTGTAATGCCAATGCCGCGCCATAGCCTTTCTCCGAAATGTTGAAAATCGGACTGATTACCTTTGAACCAAGTTCAAAATAAAGTTGCAGGATGAAGCGATGGAAGACTGTGCAAGTCTTACCGGGCATTACTGCTGTGCACGTTATCCGACTGTCCGCTAATCTTCCCTGCCTCTTGTTCCCTTGTAGTCATTCCTTTGGGTAATGCATTGGGCTCTCAATGTAGCGAATCTGGCTTCTTTCTGGCCACCCAAGATATTATTGGTCTTTGTCTTCTCACATTTAAAAGGGCGTGGGAAGGCCAGAGAGACTGGAAGCCTCTCCTGTTTTGTGCAGAGGAGCCGTCAGTCTTGTAAGCGAGCACGTAGGCAGCAAGTGCATCATGGTGCTTCGATACCAGGCCGAGACCACAGACCTTCTCAGTCTTCTTTGTGAAAAGGGATCACCAGGAAATGTGCTGACGTTGAAGAGGGAAGGGTGGGGGGGTAGAGGTAGGAGGCAGCTTTCAACCGGTTTTAAGCTTAGCTCCTGAAAATGGTTATGGGCTTTGAGGGGTTTGGGGTTGGTTTTTTGCCCTGAGTGTATCCACCTTTCAGGGTAACGCTTTCTGTGGCAGCTGGAAACAGTCCTTGTACACCGAACCTCGTCCTTGGAAGAGTCGTTTAGGGTGCTGCAACGTGCGTTTTATTCCCTGTCCGTCACTTGGCCCCAGCCGTACGCACTCTTCCGGTTTGGCACATTCTTATGCCCCTGGCTGAAAGATTCTGTATTTTCACTGGTTGAATGCTGCCTCAGCCTGCCACAGACCATAACCAATGTGTGTTTATAGACCACTTTCCTTGCTCGTGGGTTTCAGGTGTGAGAGCATCGATGCCATGGACATGGCAGGAGAGCAGCAGCTGGATGTAGAGCACAACCTGTTTAAGCAACGTTGGGATAAAGCTGGCAGTGGCGTGACTCCAGAGGCCGAGAGGCACGGTAAGATGCTATTCTGCCTTTCTTGGATGGATGCTCTGGTAGTCTTCCCATCACTGTGTGTCCGTGTTGACTTTCACAGGAACAAGTGACAGCTGAAGAGCATTTAAACACCATAAACTCTTGAAGAGTTTGTAGTACCCAAATCTATTAAACTGGCGGATCAAACTCCTATTATACGCGCTACTTTTGCGAGGCAAATCTTTGCCTAGTCCCTCTGAAATGATGACAAGGACTCATGGATGCATTTCAGGGATAAAGGTGCTGAGTTCATGGTCTTTTACGGCGAGAAATCAAGCAGCTGTTCTGGCAAAACTTGGCTGTGGTCGTACCCGTAAATCCCAGCGGGCTGACAAATGGGACGACCTGGTTAGAGGAAAGAGCCTCTCTCCAGGGAAGGCTCCAGTGGCTCGACCCTTAAGGCTAAACTTGCACCTTACTACATTGACTTTGTGCGTGTTAACGCGTAGCTGATCAATACCTTTTAGTTGATTTATCGGTTACAAGTTGTAGTCAGTGGTCCTTGGCTACATAAACCTCTCCTCTACGTTTTTTACACGTTGTGACTCACCGTTGTACTTCGATACAAACCCGAAACAATTCTGGCAAAGTGCCGCAGTCTAACAGTAATACTGTCCTGACTTTTCCTTTCCAAAACACGAGCTCCTTATTAGCTTTTCTGGGAGAGAGTGCAGTTCTACGTATCAGCGTAAACTAAATTTGTTGATTTGGATCACTCAGATTTAACTTTTCTGTTCTCGAAGTTGAAAGGCTAAACTAAGCCAAGAGCTGAACAGTCGGTAGGTACACGAGGGTTTCTGCAGTTGTCATGGGAATGTGGTGATAGTGTCCTTACTGCTGTGTCACTTAGCAGCCTTTCTGTATTCAGAGGTTGTGGCGTTACAAATTGAGTGTCTGGGCACAAAAGCTGTTTACAGCTTTGTGTAAGAAGTCTTGTATCAGTCACAATGTACCGATTGGGTCTACTTTCGACAACGTTTTAACAAAGCCTTTATGCAAGTAACGTCTGATCCATGCTCCAGGAAGGCTTACAGAGAGCCCGTTCTCTCTGTGGAAGGTGTTCTGGAGATGACAAATGCTGCTCTGTTAGTTGGTCTTACTTCACACCTCAGCAGGCTCTGTGCGTACCATTTCAGGTGGGCTTTGGGTGCAGGATGCACAGCTTCCAACACAAACCCGTTGCATTCATGCGTAGAGCAGTTATTGTGCGTAGAACAAGACAAGAGTGCAAGACAGCATTTCCAGACACCCCTCATCACTTGGAATCCTCTTTTGTCTTAGAGCTGGGGAAAGAAGAAGAAAAAGCGTTTGATCCAAATTCTTTGGATGCTGATCGCTGCGAGAGCTGTTACGGGGCAGAGTCAGAGGACATTCGGTAACCCTTACACCTTTTTGCATCTTCTTAGCGCTTGAATTCATGCTGTTACGTTGCGTGCACGTTTTTTTCCCAAATGCCTGTGAAGGTCTGTGCAACGAAATCCTCCCAGGTGCTTGTTCAGAGAATGATGAGAACTGGTGTGGTTTTGGTAGGTCTTTGGAAGCTGCGCTCGTGGTTGTTAGGAATGTGCAGAGTTAGGTTGTCTAGATTGTCTACATGCCTGCTGAAGGGCAGTGCAAATTGCACCACCTTTGCAGTAGCACCAAGATTGTATGCCAGCAACTGGAATCTTTCCTGGGATTATTTGGTGTCCAGAGGGGAGCTGTGTAAATTATTTCGCCGTTACGTGAGCTGTCTTGGAATAAAACCTGGTTACGGCCTTGCCTTCTCACTTCTGCTGCAGGCGTTGCATCCTTACGGGAGCAAAGACCGGACGTCTGTCGCTCACACAAACATCATTTGGTGTTTCTCCTTCCTCCTACCTGCAAATTCCTCTGAGAATGGATCTGTGATAGTCTGTAGGTTCTGGACTGTCCTTTGCTGCTGTCGTCTCTGTAGTTAACTTGGTTTATCCTGTCTTTCAGGTTGGGTCCTTCCCCAGAGATGCTTCCATCTTGAGGGATTCACGATTCCGGCCTTCAACTTTTTCTTTGGCCCAGCAAAACATGCAACCAAGAAGGAAAACTTGTTCTTTCGGTGACCAAGGCATTACCCAGAGGTCGAAAAGTAATGAAGAAAGTTTGCCGTTAACCCTCCCTCCCATTGTGACAGTCTCGGCCTCAAAGCAGAGAAAAGGAGGAACAGAAGCAGGCAGGTGCTTTGTTCACATGGGGAAGTTCCAAACCGCTCAGAACTGTGGGAGGCTGATGTCGTTTTTGTAGCAAATTGCTTTGCCAAGGAGCGATGTGACTGTCTAAACGGACAGGCAGAGCCCTTTTCAGACTCGAGAACGGCATTCAACCAGCTTGCACCCTCATGCCAAAATCTCAAACAGTACATCAAGAAGCTCGAGCTCCTTCAGGAGCATTAGGCCAGCTTCCCAGGTCCAGTCCCTGCTGTTGGCTTTATTGCTTTGTTGAAGAAGAATGCGCCGAGGAGTCAGGTCCTGAGCTGGAGCGTCTCTTTCTAGCGATAAAGACGGTAAGAAGGTGCTTGTGCTTTTGCAGGTGGTGTAAGACTTGTGACGGCGTCAGAGAAGCGTACAGGCCTTCAAGAACCCAGATACCGTAGAGCAGTGCAAGAGGGAAGGGTTTAGCCAGGAAATGCGAGAGCAGAAGAACAAGGGCTGCCAAGTGTGTGCTTTCCTAGAGGTCAACAAGGCGAGAGATGGGTTTTGCTGTGAACCTGCTGCATGATGGCGAGGACTGTGAAAAGGCAGAGTTGCTCTCCTTGTCCAGCTTTAGGTGTTCACAGCACTGTCATATAATAACTGCTGGGCTCAGCAAGGTACGTGTGCCCGTGAAGGGGTTCAGTGGGAGAGTCAGGAAGAGCGGTGGGAAGGGGATAATTCTGTGTTCCGTTGTGCGGGCTGGTAGGAAGCCTGCCGGCTGGAGAAGCTTAGCTTTTCCTACCGTCTAGCTAGCGAGTCTTTTTGCCGAGGTTTCTGGAGGAGGAGGGGCAGCTTCTTTGAGGTTGGATTGTCCCACCTGCCCTTCTAGCCTTCTAGCCACAGAGACCACCAGTGGGTGCTGGAGATAACAGTATCCAACAGCTTGCCAGCAGAGGTGCTGGAGAGAGTGAAATGTTACCTTCTTTAGAAAATCAGTGGAAGCAAGACTATTGGAGTTGGTTGTCAAAGCCGAAGATGCGCAGCGAGGCGCTTTTTGCAACTGCTGTATGAAAACGTAGTACGAGATGCACCAGAGAACTATGTAAGTACCCTGTCATTTGGCGGGTTACCAAACCCAGAACACTTGGATGTGCAAATTACGTACCCAAGTACCTTCTAAAAATGGGGTCCAGGCTGATTTTTTTTTTAATTCAAGCTGTGGGGTTTTTTACAGCTTTGTGTACTCCTCCTGGAGACCACATGCCTTATTTCTGGAAAGTAAACGTTTTACTCACAAAGCCAGACATTGGGATTTGAGCGTCATCATGGGTACCGAACCGTTACGGGACCCTCTATCGCCAAGTGCGATGAGCAGGAAAGATTCAAAGGGGAATGCTGGAGGCAGCAAGGGTCCAAGGGTGGGTGTGACTGGGGAAGTTCCTGGGGGCCGTTGTTACGCACTTGGAATTTGGCCCATCTCCATTCTCGTCAGGTCTGCAGTTAACATCAGCGCTAGGTTTGCACAGGCATCGAAGGTGTAATGTAGCACGTGAGCTTGGGACATTCCCATCTTCTAGGGGAGAGAGCGTGTACGATGGCTGGTGTGTGTCAGGGAGGATTGGCCCCTAATGTCCATATCCCTTTCAGATGCCAGGATGAAAGTTTAACAGCCTTTGTCTTTTTAGGTTTATGTTGTTGGTTTAGTGCTTTTTGGTTTGTTGGTTTAGTGCTTTATTTTTGCATGCAGCTTTTTTCCATGGGTGTATACCTTGGATCTCCGTTGTTGATTGTATTAAGGCGTTCTTACCCTGCTCGCTCTCCCCCTCAGTTACTTTATCCGCTCCTTTTCTGTGATACTGTTTTCCTGTATTTCCTGCAGCAACAGTCAGTTCCCTGCCAGTAGAGTTAATTCCTCCTTCTTCCCATTTTTATGTCCACTAAAATAATTTGCGTAGAAGGGTTATTATCAACATCAGTACGTAACTATGGCTTTCCACATGACCGCCTGCGAGGATGAGGGGAAATTCCTACGTCTTTTAGGACAACATCTGCTGATATTGTGACCCTTCCTTCCCGTTGCTGATCTCTGGAGCTTAGCAGGCTCTGTGCTTTCCGTGCCTGCAGTAGTCCTTGCCTCCTCAGCCGCAGGACTTAGGGTTTACTGCCTTGTTCCTGCCCTTCGCTCTGTTACCTGGCGCTCTCAGCCTCTCTCTCGGCTTCCCTCCAATTGCCAACTGCCTGTTCTCTCCACCTGCCCTACTAGTCAGATTCACCTGCCCATTCTCTTGCTGCTCTTTCACCTCCTGCCTGAGCTGCTGTAGCTGCTGCCAGGCTTCTCTTAGCTCTCCCTGAGTTTGCAGTAGCGTCTCTAATAAAGCAGCCTTCTCACTCTCCTTTTCTAGCAGGACCTGCACAGCAATAAAGAGAAGACGGCTTTAAGCTTCCCATACAGAATTAGCGTGACAAGACTCAAAGACTGATGGGCTCACACGTGCCCAAAGCACTGTGCTGCTGGTCTCCTAGGTCCTGATCTGCCCACTTGGAGGCACGGGTTCCTAAGTGCGACTGGCTTCAGGACGAACATGCTCCATCCCCGGTCCATCTGTGATTGACTCTCCAGCAAACTCTTAGTCATCTAACCCGAAAAGGTGTGGCATTTCTCAAGTGTCTCGCCTTGCTGGGGAGGGTACGTGTCCCTCGTCTCCTGCTGTGTCCCGTTTGTCTTTCAGTAGCGACTCTTGCACCTAGTTAGCAGTAGAGATATCTGTGTTTATCGCTTACCTGGCCCTGTTGAGAGCATGCAGGACCAGTTGTTACCTGATTACGAACTGTGAAGCCGGACTTCAGTGAAAGTGCTCAAACCCTTCCCCTACCCTCACCCCTGGCGAGGCAAGAGGAGTAACAGTACCGCCACTCACCAAGGCAAAGGCTTTGCTAGATGTTTGGTCTAGCCAAGGTCTAGAACAAGGTCTACGCCAAGGGGTGGATGTGACGGTTCACTCAGCTCCTGCTCACGTTTTGGCTAACCCAGCTCATGCTAAGGCCTGATGTATGCTGGGAGCAGCACCACGAGGTTGAAGCGAGAGCACCAGGTAGGCAGCACAGGTGGCCAGAAAGAGCTAAAGGGCCATGATGCAGCCATCAGCACCTGCAGCTGGCTGTCTCCTGCAGCCATCACCTTTGTCTGGCAGTACTGTCAGAATCTGCTGGCTTTTGGAAATGGTACAGACCAGACTTCCAAGCTGGAAGGTATAAAACATCCGCTTACCCAAAAAGCCTTTGAAGCGGATCCAACAGCAGCTGGACTGCTGAGGCTTTCGTGCTTCCCAGAGTGACACAGGGGACGCCCGCACCGTGATGGAGGAGGAAGGATGAACACTCTCACCAGGGAACTAATTGTTTTGGGGGTTTTTTTCCCCTCACAAGTGCATGAATTAAGTGTTACAGGTTGTAAGTTATGCAACCTCATGACCTGAGTGGTGAGTCAGTGAATTCATGTAATAGCCTAGTCTGGGCAAAGGGGACTGAGCCCTGTTTGTCCTGTTTGTTTGTTGTGTTTCTTCATGGGCTCAGGAAATAAAGCTTAATTTGCGGAGTACGCTGTCCTGTAGATTTGAAGTTCTCTCTCCCCTAGCGGTTTTTCTCTAACTGCTCGCAGTCTGTCCCGTTCATGCTGCAAAACGGGGAGAAAAAGATTCAGTAATTCCACCTAGGTATGCTTGCTTTTCGTACTCGATGGGAACTCCTGCTGCAGTGGCAGTCAAGGGCTGAAGTCTGAGCTTTTAGTGGAAAGCTCTGGCTGTTGTTCAGTTGGCTTCCCCGGGCGATGGACCTTTCCTACTGTCGCGGGGGTCCCCCGCTTCTCGCCCCAGTGTCCCCGTGCCCCCCCACCCGACGCTCTGGTGTCGGGGACCGTTTCCTCCCGCTCCTTCTCTCCCAGATTCCACGGGGAGCGGTTTTTGCCCCCAGCGTTCTGCGGGGCCGTTAACGGTCTCTGAGCAGAACTCGCTGGAGCAAACGGCTGCCGGGCGGCCTCTCCGCCGCGGCAGCACCGCAGCCCGGCGCGGCACCGTCAGCGAGGAGCGAGAAGGGACCCGCTGCCACAGAGCGGCCCCGAGCGAGCCCGGCTCTCCCGCCCCGCGGCCCGGCTCCCGGTCGCGCCCGGCGGGCAGGGGGAGCCGCTCCGCCCGCCCCGGCAGGCGCCAGGCCGCGGCCCGGGGCCGCCTGAGCGCGGTCCGCCGGGGCAGGCCGCCGAGCAGCCCCCGCCGCGGGGCCTGTCAGGCGGCGGAGCCCCGCGGGCGGCGGGCCCGGCTGGCGAGCGGGGGCATGGCGGCGGCGAGCCAGGCCTCCCTGCGGCGCCGGCTGCAGAGCTCGCAGGAGGCGCAGCACCGGCAAGCGGTGCTGGTGCGGAAGCTACAGGCGAAGGTGAGGAGCGGGGGCGCCTGCCCGGGGGCAGCTGCCCGGGGACGGGCCGCGGTGGCGGGGCGCCCGGGCCGCCCGCGCCGCGCTGAGGGGGGACTCGGCGGCGGAGATCTCGGGGGGCGAACGAGGGGCCCTCCCCGGCGCTGCCGCGGGCGGGACGGCGCCGAGCCCAGAGCTCGGGGGAGGCCCCGGGAGCCGCCCTGCTCCGCCCCGCCCCGCCCCGCGAGGTGTGCTAGGCGCCGAGCCCTGCCGCCGTCCCCCTCCCGCGCCCCTCTCTCGGTCGCTCTTTTCCGTGCTTAAACCGAGATGCCGGGCTTGCGGACGCCTTTGTTTGGCCACGGGAGCGGGGGGCTGTCCCAGAGGCAGGAGTCGAGCCGGCGGGGGGGTTCGGGCGGCCCCGGGCAGAGGCAGGCAGCTCTGGCCGGGTTGGCCCGGGGCGCCGGAGCGCTGGCAGCGGGGAGGGTGCCAGGCCTGGGCGGAGGGTCGGGGCAGGCCGTGCCCTGCCCGGCCCCGTGCCCGGCGGTGGTCGCGGCACCGCTGCTGTCGGTAAGGTCGTCCTGCTTTTCTTGCCGTGCTTGTCTTCTGCAGCGGCACAGAAACCCGCAGTGTGCAGGGGCTGGGCAGGCCTGCGGTCAGAACCGACTTGACGTGCTAAATGCTGCAAAGCAATTCTGAAGGCTCGTTTCTCTGACTTCAGGGACCCGCTGGACTTTGAGCCCGTTGGCCATACTGATTTGGGGCACGTGGTGGCCATGGGCCAGGCATGGCTCTCTCGGTCTGTCCCATCCTTCTGCTTGCCGAGGCTGCCTCAGGATGAGCAGGCAGCACTACGTGTGAAAGAAACCCTGTCTCGCTTCCTTTAATGTTAGAGAAAGTGAAGCTTCCCTCTTATTGTAACGACGTCTTGTTGACTGTATCGTCGGCAGCACTGTGAAACGTGCTGTGCTTGGACTTAGAGACAAGCTAATGCAGGAGGAGCCGAGCCTCTTACAAGCTGCATTCGCTCATCTTCCTTCTGCGTATCCACCTAGGTCCTGCAGTACCGGACCTGGTGCCGAGAGCTGCGGCAGCAACTGGAAGCAGGAGGGGTGAGTGTGCAGGTTGCTAACTAAAGATTGTGGACGTAGCGTTCGTTAGCGCAGACCAAAAAAAGCCCCCCAAAGCAATGACAGAGGAAATGACAGAGTTTGCTGCCTGAGGGTTTAACGAAGCGCTGTAAGTTTGCCCGTCAGTGTTTTGTCCGGTTGCCATTCTCAGAGCAGCCAGTAGTCCCAGAAATGCCAGTCCAGAAACCCCTGTCAGGAAGGATTTTAGGGTTGTGACAGAGTGCTTTATTGCTGGCGTAACATTTGTCCTAGGTCTCAGGAGAGGGCTAGACTGCCCCTTACGTTATACGGCTGTCTCGGAAAAAGAATCGGTAGAAACAACAGCGATTTGGAGGGCAAGAATGCTGGCGTTCAACATACAGAGCTGGCTCTGTGCTTTTCTTTCTGCTTCGCGGCTGAAGTAAACCTCGGAAACGAAGGGTCGGAGGGTGGGAGAGCGTTCCCAGGCTTCAAGTCGAAGCGAGCACTCGCAGTCAGGAGCTGGGGATACCTAGCTGTGAGAGTGCAACAGTGGGAGACTGAGGAGAGCTACTTGCGTTGAGCAACGCCCTTCCCCTCCCTTCCTCTCCGTAGTCGCGACACTGTTATGCCTGGAGGAAGGCACGAGCTCCTGAGCTACCCAGCAAATGGAGGGGAAAGCGATGGATGCCACAGTAGCGAAGGGAGCACGAGGATTTGACTAGGCATTTCCTTTCTTCTTAAGGGACCCGTTCCAGGCAGGTGGGAAGCTGCAGAAGACCACAGCCTGGAGAAAGCACTGCTTCGGTTGGCAGAGGAGCAGCAAAGGTAAAAGGAAGAAGCGTTCCCTCATACTTGGTATCCTGGGTGCTCATGGAAGTGAGGGAAAACCTGTCAGTGCTGCCTGCTGTCCCCAGGGGAAGCGGTTCGGCAAGCCGCTTTGAAAGGAGAAAGGTCCGCAAGCTGTTTTCCGTGGTGCAGTAATAGTGTTGTGTGCTGAATGGCTCTGTTTTGAGCGGGGGGTTGTTCCGGGTGACCTCCCGCCTAAAGGCCCCTTTCCCGCCTAAATGATTCTGTGGTTGAGGAGGTGAGGGACTCGGGAGAATGCTGGAGAAAGATGATGCATCCAGGGATCAGACAGCACGAAGGGGAGGCAAGACGGTAACTGTGGGCATCGTCGAAGTTGAAGAGGAAGGGGAAACTGAAACTGTAGGTGGAAATTGAAGGCTTAAAGCAAGGAGAAGCAAATGAGTTTGCCATCACAGAGAGATCTTAGTTAATCCTAGAAAGCACTTGTACTGCCTCTCCGTTTGACAGCAAAGTCAGTGTTGAGGGAGCTGGAAAATCACGGGGATGCTGCTTGTGGACAGCAGTTGTTCAGTGACCTCATTGCTGTTTCTCCCTTTCCAAGGTGTGAGAATCTGGCAGAAGTGAACAGCCTCCTGCGGGAGCAGCTCGCTAAAGCGAATGAGGTTAATTCAGCCCTTAAAGAAGATGTTGGAAAACTGACGGCGGATTGGATGAGGGCCCGGGAGGAGCTGGAATTGAAGGAGAGCGAATGGCGCAATGAACGTGAGGTAAGGGTAGGCTACGGGAACGTCAGATGTGATGCCAGAGTGGAATGAGAACGCATTTTACTCCTGTCACAGAGAACTTGCTGTGTGAAAGCTGTGGCTACATTGAGGGTGTATTGGTGTTGACCAGCAGAAGACAGGGGTGTGAGATGGAGGAGTGCCAGCAAATTGTGGTGATGGAAGATGCCCGCCTGCTGTGACCATAGTACTCGGGCTTATGGGCAAAGGCTTGCCGTTGCTGGGCACTGCAGGGCAGTCACACGTGAACGCTCGTCTTTTTTTAAGAGTTCTTACCTCTCCGCCTAGGGCAGTGGAGACCAGAGAGGTCTGTGTGTTTTCACATTCAGAGTAGCCAACAGAAGAACAAGACAGGCCTCCCTTTCCCTTACCAGGAGCCTGTTGTGAGCAAATCTGACACTGCTCTTGGAGGGGCTTGGTTTTGTCTTCCTCCACCAAGACCGCTAGACACCTCTGCAAGGCGCTGATATCCACTCCTGCGGGGAGAAGCGTGGATCTTCCCTTCTTTGAAGTCAGGTGGCAGGTCTACTGAGGATGCTTCCGTGGTGGCTCTTCAGTCCTTGATGCCCCTGTTGCAATAGTTATTAAAGGGGAGCTGGTGATGGTGGTTGTACTCTCTGCTGTCTGAAAGACTTGTACGGTGACAGTGAAGGCTGAATTGGCATTTCTTTTTGTCTTTGCACGTTTAGCTTTACGACAACTACGTAAGGGGTGACCATAACAGTCTACTCAGCCTATGGCGCCAGGTGGTAACCTTCCGCCGTCATTTCCTGGAAATGAAGACTGCCACTGACCGGTGAGTAGAAGTGAAGGCTGGATCTCTTGCAGAGAAAACGCAGCTTCCCGTCACACCTGCTTTTGGAGCCTCGATGTTACGTTAGTTGCAGCTAAAGATACGATTTCTCCTTTGGGAGTCTGCAGCAATGCCGTTAAGCATGCTTTAGGCTATTTTCAGAATCCTGTTGTGTGATGCTGGTTTTCAGATAAAACTGAGGGGCTCGGCTATAAGCAATGCCGAGGCCCCGAAGAGATAACTTGACTGTGGTGATGTTTGGGCGTATTGACACAGACACAGGCATACGTGGACACCTTGGAAGAGACTCACCAAAGCTGTGCCTGCAGCATGTAGAGCAGTCCATTTCATAGAATGATGAAAATCTACCTTAAATCTCCCTGAGTTTCTTTTCCCACTGCGCCTGGTGGAAAGATCATTCATGAATATATATATATCTATATATACTTTTTCCTTCTCATTTCCAGCTTACGTTTATTGCGGTCAGTTTGTATCCGCTCATTTATTCTGGTCAGTTGGTATCCGCTTATTCCTGTACCAACATTGCTGAGAGAAAGAATAGCTTCTCCACCCGGGTACTGCATTTATCCAATGTATTTTGCTTAGTTCGATGCCTCTTTTTATGATTGTTGTCTTGCTCCTGGACTCCCCGAGGTTTCTTTCTCACAGTTGCCTTCTACACAAACAACAATAGTGTAGCCTTAATAGTACATTCTTCTGGTGCCAGCATGCAATTTCAGACTCTGGGTGGCTGTCAGCCATTTATCTGATTTGATTAGAAGCTTTCCTTGATGTGAGAGTATGCCTGGCCTACTATTTAATTCTTGTATTATTTGTGCTTTTTTGTTACAGCATTCCAGGCTTATTCTCACACCACCTTCCTGAAACGTTTCTTATGTGGATATTGTCACGAGCCTCTTAGCAGTCCAAGTGCTGATAATAAGAGGTCGCTTAAGGCCGATCCCCTAGGTGTAAAAGCTGGGGACCTGGGTAAAATTCCTGGCATCTGTTACTGATAATTAGAGTCCGCTAATAGGATAGAGCAGGAGCAACAATTCATAAGAGTAATTAGAGGTCCTTGAAGCCTTCTGGCTGTGCCATAAGGCTGTGCCTCCTTATCTCTGAGGAGAGAACAGACTCATTCCTCAGCGGTCCAGTAGACTCCTTGCTCAACTGTCAAGGTGTGTCCTGATCCCAGAGTGTCAGGTGAATGACTCGTCCCCAGGGGAGCTGTCGTCTTTCCTGCCAGCTTTTACTGTTGCGCAATTACGGGCTTCAGAAGCGAGTCAGCTGATGAAGGTGGTGGTGTGAACATGAGCTCTTTCTGTATTCTTCTTCAGAGATTTGTCAGAGCTGAAGGCAGAGCAAATGAGGCTTTCTGGATCTGTACTTGTAAACTGCTCCCGCCTGCACTCCCGTGTACAGCTCTGGGAGTCCGTCGCTCTGGGTAGACCTGTCCTGAAGGATCTGGCACAGCAGCAGGCGGAACAGGAAACAAACCAGAAGGCTCGGGAAGCGATGTGCTTGCAAGCCAAGGGGGACCTGGAGAAGAAGGAGCTTCAGGACAGGTAAAGGTGTTTTAAACTTTGCTAGTACCAACGTTATGGCTTTTGTGGCTGCTTCTGGGGTTCCTGGATGAGCGGCTGTGTTCACGTTTAAAACACACCCCTTGTGCACAGCCTTGTTTCTGTCCCTAGTCAAACTCTTGCCTTCAACAGAAAGGACAGAAAAAACGACTGACTGACAGAAGCTCTTCTGAGTAAGACAAGGCTGGAAAAGAGGTTGCATATTACGATGTTTTTGCTGTTAACTGATTCTTGGTGAGAAACTGAGAGCAGCCTAAAGAGAGCTCTGTCTCTTGGACAGCCCTTTTGGTACCCAGCAAAAGGGCTGTGCTAAAGGAGTTGGGAGGAATTTGCCCGGGGCCATCATAAGCAACGTAGCACCTCTGTCCTGACAATTCCTTGCAAGGCTGAGTGCAGGAGGCCTTTGGGGCAAGAAGTGCCATTTTGCAACGTCAAGCACGTTAACCTGTAGAGGTGGACGCTGCCTTTGCTGTATTTTCTGGGTTGAACTTTCTCTGCTGTGCTTCTGGGAGCTGCTCAGCTCTTTAACAGGTGATGGTGTGCAGCGCTTTTGGAATGGCACGTGGACCTTCTCTTCTCAGGGTGATGGAGCTCTCAGCCTTGCTCGTACAGTCTCAGAGGCAGAACGAGGAGAAGGAGGAGACCGTGAAAACGCTTAACGACACTGTGGAGATTCTAGTATGTTTTACCTTTAGAGCTGGGCGATAGCCCAGTGTTTGCTCCCCAGCCTTAGCACAAAGAGGTGTGGCTTCCTCAAGAGAAGGAGCGGTCAAGATGCTACCTGTATGGGAACATCAGGCACGTTGCCAAAATATTCCTTGTGTGTTCGGCACGTGTGGAGTCAGTGCAGGTGCAGGCAGTGGCAGGGGAGCTGCAGACAACTCGGGTGTCTTCCTCAGGGGGGTTGCACCAATGCTGTTCTGCCTGTGACTTTAAGTCTCTAGGGGTCAAAGTTCCTTGGACTTGACAGCTTCATAGCAGTCTATAAAAACTAGCTGTTGGTCTTTCTCTTCTTAGTTTTAGCAAAGAAGAGATGGAATAGATAGGGGAAGGAATCTACTGGAATCACTAGGGCTGAGGCTTACCGGCATGACAGTGCCACTGAGGGTGGGACTGCTACAGAGGGGAGCAGCTCTTCCCTGCCCAGCCTTTCCTTATTCTGTTCTCAGGAAGCGAGTCGGTTAGAGAAAGAATATGAAGCTTCCTTGGCTAAAAGCACCAAAGAAGAGAATCTTTCCCTCCAAAAGCTGATAAAAGATATAACGGAGGTGAGTACAGGGTTGGGACCACATCCCTGTAAGTTGGATTGAACTGTACTTGAGGAAGGCAACAGACCAGCCCGGGGAATAGATAGGCATGTTGTGTACTGTCCACGTTAGCTGCTACTGGCTGTTTCATTTTTATACCGCTTTTCTGACATAAAACCTGTTATGACTTCCGAGTTGGCTGTCCTGTGACACTGCAGCTGAGTCGCTAGAAGTTTCAGCACCTTTGCCTTCACCGTCTCGCTAAGGTCTCTCCTGGACTGTGCTTTCTGAGTTGGCCCCTTGACATCTGTATTGCAGTGTTGCTTGGAGGCTTCCCCCACCCTCCTTGAGCAATGACTCTGTTGTTCTTCAGATTTTTATGAAAGGTCACTGACTCAATCGATGCACTTGCCAACTCTGCTCCTTCACTCTACCTTCAGTGACCGTTATTATTTCCCCAGAATCACCACTGGCCCAAGTGTTTTGGGGTAACTTGAACTTAGTCCTAAACTTCACTCTATGGAGGGGGCGGGGGGGTTAATCATCAGATCTTTTACACAGCCTCTCACAAAGTCAGTTCTTTCCCTACATAAGGTAGTCATTTTTACCCTCTGGTGCTGCTGCTCGGAGTCATTACAAACATTGGGTTTTTGATTGCCGTTTTCCAGTATTCCTCAGCTTCCTTCTTCCCTGGGCAGTGTTAATGTTTCCTTTCGTTGCTGTTTCCAGTGTTGGTCTGGGGCTCGTGTACGTGGCTCTGAGAAGCTGAAGGAGACCAAAATAATTCCTGAGAGCTTCAAGACACTGAGCGTTCAGGCAGCCTCCAGGCACTGCACGCTTGTTTTGCCTTGTTTCTAGTAGCTGTATTCAGAAATCCCTGGAGTACTTGTGGCCACAGGGACAAAACTTCTTTGCCGACGGAAGAAATGAGAGACTTGAGTTTTTAATGACGCTAGGGTGCAGTGGGGGGAAAAAGGAGAAATAGGTAAAGAAAACCAAGCAGCGTGAGCAAGGAGTAACAGCTTGATGTGGGCTTTCAGGTGGTGTTAGATGACAGTGAGAGCACGGTCAGCATTCTCTGCACTGACAGTTCCCAGCATGCAGAGTCTAGCAACATCCTCTCTTGCCTGAGCTCCGTTGACGCAGAGCACGCCTTTGTATTGGTTCAGGAAGCGCTGGCAAGGAGGCGAGGAGCAACACAGGTGAGAATTGCTGCTTGTCTTCACCACTGGCCACAGGCTCAGCTGCTGATGCCTCCCTTAGCTTGAAACCTTTCCATTTACTGAGCCAGTTTAGCCTGTTTCTTTCTAGCCTTCCCACTCTTGGTACCGTATTGCCTTGCCAGTCTCACCGGCTCTGTGTTCTACTGCTTTTCTCTCCTTGATCTCCACCCCCTCATCACAGCTTTTGCCTTCAGATGAGCTGTGTCTCTGCTTGCTGCTTCTCCCAGCTATCTGGAGCCGTCTTCCCTGCTCCTTATTGCTTGTTTGTGCTCTTTCCCTGCCCATTCCTTGCAGGCCCTAAAAGAAGAGCTTTCTGCCAGGCAGGACTCTATTGATTTCCTGCAGCACCAGCACAGACAGCAAGAAGAGAAGTGCAGCGAGCTGCAGCAAAGGCTTGAGCAACTGGAGGAGGAATGCAAGACGTCCAGCAGCCACCGGCAGCACCTCCAGTCTCTGGTAGAAGCACTCAGAAGGTGCGTGTTTCCTCCTTCTCCTGCGTCCTAGAGGCAATCTGCTTCCGGTTCTGGCAGTGCAGAGGTGTTACGGGCAAAGACCGTGCCTGCCCTACTGCGTGTCTGCCTCTGTTGGGCACTTTGGCATCCTCCTGTCACTGCTTTTCGTGCTCTGCTGTGAATCCTGAGGCTGTCTTGGAGATTGAGCGCGATGTTGGCATACAAGGTGCCTCCCTCTCGACGTGCTGCTTCTCTGAATTCTGTTCTTTGGGTGCCCTTTCCTAGCCGCTGCTTCTCACGGAATGAAGGCAAAAGCCTGCCTGCCTTTCTCTTTCCCTCTTCAGTCACTTTGTGAGGGGAAGAGCAAGTTCTTCCTTACCGTGCTCCCCACAACTCCGTCCTGGAATGATGAAAATGGGCTCCGTGACTCTGCAGGCCGCTTCATTCTTCTAACTGAGCCTTGTCTCTGCAGCGACTGTGCAAGGCTCGAGAAGACCAGGGAAGAGCTACAGCACCAGCTGGAAGTAACGGAGCAAGAAGCCTCGCGCCTGCGTCAGAGTCACACTGAACTGCAGCTGAAGGAAGATTCAGCCCAGGGGGAAAAGGTGGAGCAGCAACAGACGATGGAGAGAGCGCGTCGTGACCAGGAGCTCCTGTGAGTGTTCAAGCTTTCTCTGGGCAGGGGTGGGCGTTGCTGGACTCTAGGAGGCCCACCGTAAAAGAATGACTTTTGCACGCTCATCGTTTGTAGCATAGAAGGGCGCAGGGAGCGCGTGGGCAGGTCTGGCTGCCTACTGACATGCAGCGTAGCTGCCTCCTTGTACTTTCTTTATGACCCTTTAAAAAAGCCATTCCAAACCTGCCCAGAGTAGTTGATGACAGGCTTAAGCTGAAACAAGAGAGGCTCAGCCTGGATTTAAGGAGAACAAAAATTGAACAGCTTGCTCAGAGAGGTTGCGTAGAGTCCATCCCTGGAAGGTTGGAAGCCCCAGCTGGACGGAGCCTTGAGCAACCTGGACTGATCCCATAGCTGAGCCCAGCTGCTTTGAGCTGAAGATTGGGCTGGAGGCCTCCTGGGGTCCCTGCCAGCCTGATTCATCCCTGTGATCCTCTGATTATTGGCCTGGAAATTCATACACATCTCCTCCCCAGAGAGATTGCAGGCTCTTTCATCGTTTCACTGCTGAAGGCAAGAGTAATTGTGGGAATATTAATCTGGGCTTCAAAAGTCTGTCTGACCCAAAGAAGAACTTTGGAAAGTCTTGTATCCAATGTATCAAAAAGGAGAGAGAGAAAACTAACAGGCAGGAAGCTGTGAAGTTGAGAGCACCTGAGCTTTTTGGAAACCTTCTGTGGTTTCTGGAAGCTCGTTTTACTTTCCCAACGACGCACGTTTCAGCTGCGTCGATGACGTAGTGAGTGATGCAGCTCTAGTCAGGAAATTCCAGCATTCTTTAGGTGTAAACAGAAAGCTGCTGGAAAGCATTCAAACTGCCGTACCTGGGACGTAGTATGTAGTCTTGGCTTTGGAAACGAGGATGTTTTTACATTAAAAACTTGTTTGTCCTTCCTTCCCCTTCTCATAGACTGCAGGACTTAGCTGCACTTGAAGGAAAACACTCATTATTACAGAGTGAGTTGGTAGTGGCGAGAGAGACACTGGAGGAATCGCAGCTTCAGAGGGATCTGCTGAAGCAAGAGAAGCAGGAGCTTACCACGGCACTGGAGAAGGTACGGTCACCTTATTGCTAGGTAGCACTTGTGGGAGAGGGAGTAGTGATAGCAAGACCACCACAGATGCTGTTTCTGGCAGTAGAAGACAGGGACAACGTTGTCGTCCTCCTCCTTCTTGGAAAACGGCGATCAGACCACACAGGCTCTTTGGGGTAGTCAGTCCCCCCGTGCTTATTGGGAGCGCTGAACTGGGAGTATGTCAGAGACACACAGGGGATGTGGAGTTGCTGCTTGGAGTCAGGGATTTTCCTGCCTTTGTTGTCACGTTGTTCTTTTGTCTCTTCAGGCAGAGCAGTCAGTAGCAGAGTTGACAGGGGCTCAGAATAAGCTGAGTGCTGAAATAGCGGATCTACGTGTTGCAGCAGCGAACATGAGCAGTATCAATGAAGCTCTTGGCTTGGATAAAGTGCAACTGAACAACCTTGTGCTGCAGGTGAGCAGAGTTGCCAAAGATCTTGCCAGGTGTTGGTCTCCAGCTGCTGCTGCTTCTCAGACTTCTTGCCTTCTGACAGTATGACTGAGTGAATATGGAAATGTTGTTCCTTTTTCTGTCCAAGGCAAACCTCCTACAGAGTAAATCTTACTGTATGTTATTTCCTCTGTGCTTCTGTGATTGTAGCTGGAGCAAGAGAATGAAGTTCTGTCAGGTAAAGTGGACGAGATGGGGAGAGCAAAGATCTCTGAGCAGGAGGAGCTGAACTGGTATAAAAGAACAAACGAGGAGCTCTGCGCAGAGAAAGCCCACCTGGAGCAGCTGCTGAAGAAAGCAGAGGAGCAGCAGGAGGGGCTGCGGGTAGAGCTGACGCTGCTGGCCGAGGAGAAGGAAGAAACCCAAGAGAAACTTAGTCAGGTGAGACCAAAAACCTGGTGCTTCTGGGTGGGCTTTTGGCTGCTTGGCTCAGGGAAGCTGTGACCTGTGGGATTCTGCAGTGTTTTTGCCAAGGAGACACTTGGTAGTGCTGGAGGTCAGAAGGCTTTGTTTGCTCGTTTTTGGAAGCGTGTGGATGGCTTGCAGAGCTGTTCTGCAATTCTCCGAGTTGTCTTCTGCTTCTACAGTTCTTTGAATCCACCTGCCTGTGTTGGCCTCTTTTTTGCCTTTGGATAAGCTGCAGAGAGATGATTGTGTTGTCCACGAATCTGAGTGGGGCTGCTGCTCTCGCGTGTGGCAAAGGAAACAAACTGTGTAGCTCCGAATCCTTCTTCTGAGGCAAAAAGCAGGGCTGCATGTTTCTCTTTATGCTTCTTGGTGTGAAGCCTGCAACTTTCAAAACTCCGTTTGTTTGAGCCTAGAGAGTGGGACGAAGCTGCAAGTCAACGTCTGCTGTCTTGTATTGCTAAGAATGGGAATGACATCTCGAAATTGTTGACGTTGTATTTTAAGACATACAGGCAAGTTTGTGGCTGGAAGGCTGCCTGGGGGAAAAGGACCTGAATATCAGCCAGCAGTGTGCCCAGGTAGCCAAGGCAGCCAGGAGCATCCTGGCTTGTGCCAGAAATAGCGTGGCCAGCAGGAGCAGGGCAGTGATCGTGCCCCTGTACTCGGCGCTGGTGAGGCCGCACCTCGAATACTGTGTTCAGTTTTGGGTCCCTCACTACAAGAAAGACATTGAGGGGCTGGAGCGAGTCCAGAGAAGGGCAAGGAAGCTGGTGAAGGCTCTGGAGCACAAGGCTGATGAGGAGCGGCTGAGGGACCTGGGGTTGTTTAGCCTGGAGAAAAGGAGGCTGAGGGGAGAGCTTCTCGCTCTCTACAACTCCCTGAAAGGAGGTTGTAGGGAGGCGGGCGGTGGTCTCTTTTCCCAAGTAACGAGTGATAGGACGAGAGGAAGCGGCCTCAAGTTGCGCCAGGGGAGGCTTAGATTGGGTATTGGGCAAAATTTCTTCACCGGAAGGGTTGTCAAGCGTTGCTTGACAGGCTGCCCAGGGAAGTGGTTGAGTCGCCGTCCCTGGAGGTATTTAAAAGCCGTGTAGATGTGGTGCTTAGGGACATGGTGTAGTGGTGGGCTTGGCAGTGTTAGGTTTATGGTTGGACTTGATGGTCTTAAAGGTCTTTTCCAACCTAAATGATGTGATGATTCTATGAATTGTTAGAGCCTCTTTAGGCTTTGAGGAAGAAGGTGAGAAATAGGTGATCACACAAGACTCTTCGCTCTGGACGAACTGATTTTGGTACCCTGGCAAAAGAGCTTGGGAGAATCGTGTCACCGGAGGAGACTGGGGAGTTTGTCATCGTTTAACTGTCAGTTACATAATGTGCAATCTTGGGTGCTGTGGGATAACTCTGAGAGAATTGTTTGTTTCTGGTGGTCTGCTCTCTGTTGGAGAGTCTTAGTTTTGGAGTACGTGGTATGTTTGGCAAGTAGCCAGCAGAGGTGTTGCACTGAAGACAAAACCTAAAAAATCACGGTGAAGCTTCAAGCTTGAATACCGGCAAGGTATAGTAGGCAACTTCTTTGTGTCAGACAAGTAAACCGTGTTGTTGACATGAAGTACTGTACAAACAGAGTCTACCGTCTCTTTGGCCACATCAGCCAGGCTTTCATCAATCACTAAATGGCACTGCTCACCACAAGGGCTAAGCATCCCCTCATTGCATCCAACTGCTTTACACACTGAAGTAGGTGAGACCTTGATCTTTTTTTTTCCTAGAAGGAGAAACCACATGTATTTTCACTTTCTTCAGCGAGCAAAGTTGCTTTTGCTCACCCTTCCCTGAAAATTGCCAGCACTGGACTAGATTCTGATAGAATTCTAGTTGGCAAGGTGGCAGTTCTGGCAAATGCAGTGTTTTGGCATGAAAACACGGAGTCTGGGGTATGTGTGTTTGTCGTGAAGGAGCTGTCTGGTCCCAGGCAACCCAGCAGAGCCTTACACGTCCCTTTCAAGTTAACAGTGCCAGTGCCTTTGGGCAGCCCAGGGCATGAGTGTGGTATACAGCAGATGCTCTTAAACTTTCAGCCCAAAGCACAGGAGCTCTTTCTCCTCTAGCTGATTCAGAAGTGGCACTGTCTGGCTCTGCACAGAACTCCAGAGAAAGGACTCTAACTGCATTTTGTCCCGCTTTCAGGTTTCCCGCCAGCAAGAGTCGGCTAGCAGTGGCCTGGAGCAGTTGCGCCAGGAGTCCTCTCTCCAAGGGCACGCACTGGCCAAGGCGTCCGAAGAGAAGGAACTGCTGGCGCATGAGAAGGCTGCCCTGGAGGTGCGACTGGCAGCCACGGAGCGGGACAGACAAGGCCTTTCAGAGCAGCTGGCAGAGGCCAGGTAAAGGCAGGGAAGAGACCCTAGGCAGGACATTATTTAAGGTCTGTAATTATAAAGGTGGTAATCGTTACACGAGGATGTGTTGCATGCTGTGTGCTTTTCAGATGTTTTCACCTTCCATGGACAGAAAAGGGAAGAATCTCGAGCAAAAAAACCCCCCCAGTATACCATGCTTTGAATGTTATTTTTCTGACAGCTAAAGCTAGCAAAGCTCTCCTGAGCCTTGGGCTCATGTTTATGCCCCCTTGCACGTTCCTGTGTGAAGTCCAAAGCGAGCCAACTTGCCTCTGAACTGAGTAATAATTAAACCATGCAGATGTTTACTGAAACCTGAAGTTTCTCTCTGGTTTTGGTTCTGCTTTGCACAAGTTCTGCTTTTCCCGGGAAAAAAAAAAAAAAAGGAAAGAAAAAAAAAAAAAAGGAAAGAAAAAAAAAAAAAGAAAAGAAAGAAAAGTATCGAGATGTTTGTCCTCCTCTTAGGTGTTTTTTAGAAGACTCCTGACCTTGCAGAGCTCTACAAATGGTACTTTGGAGATTGTTTGTCGTGCTTCTTGACTTTTACCCTTTACCACTCCAGAGTATGGTGTTAGCAAGGCTGATGAACACCAGTTTGACTCGGTGTGTTTCTTGAGAGCTGCTGCTTCTTCTGAGCTCCAGCTTCTCTGATGTGATCCAGCTGAATTATGTTGGGTCAGCTGTTGGGCTGTTATTAAATTATTAAATGTTCAGCTCCTTTTTTTTTCTTTTTTTTTTTTTTTTTTTAACATGTTTACTTTGGACTGCCAGAGATTGGCATAATTGGAAACATGTGCTTGTTCTCCGTCTTGAAGATACATCCTCCATTGTCCATTGAAGTAGGGAAGTCCTTCTGTTGTGGGTTTTATTGCTGTACCACTCAGGTGCCCCTTTACCTTGGAGGACGTTATCCTGATTGCATCCCTGCACTAGTGAGGCACTGCTGTGTATTGTAGGAACCTGGCACACCGGACGCTGTGCTAGGTCAGGGAGGTAACTGCAGCTCCTGGTTCCAGAAGCCTGTGTGTCATACGCAGCAGCAGTTGGTTGAAGTCTACGGATGCAACAATTTGCCTCTGCGGTACCACAACTTCCCTTTTGAAGAGCGACGAGTCATTTGGGCTACTGCCTACTTAGTTAGCAGTGCTGAAATAAAGGCAGCAAGTTTTTCTCTTGAACTTCCAACAGTTTAAACTGAAGGATACCTGTCTCTCCTTTCAGGTAGTGCTTGCTCAGATAAAATCTAGTTCTGATTTCTTACAAATGCTGCTACAAGCATGAGATTTTGCTGTATCATCTGCTGTCTTTCTTTAGTCCCTTTGAACCATAGGGAGTCTGGAAAATGACCTACCTATACCTGCACTAAGAACAGCATTAAAAAGTCACAGGTCAGCCAGGGAAATACTCTTACTCTGTCCCCCTGCAGAGCAACTTGGAAGTGCTGATGAGAATCGGGCTGTGAGCAGAGGCTGGGCTTTTGCTTGCTGGCACAGGCTTTGTGGGCACAGCTACCTGCACGTCATAGATCAGACAACAGCGATTGAAGATGTGGCTATTGAGATCGAATTTGGCTGGGCTTCCTGTGTTAGGCTAGCTCATAAGGAAAGCCGGGGCATTCCCTCGGAGGGGCCTGCGTGGCTATTTTAAATGGCAGAAATACATTTTCTGTATACACATGTTTCCATGCAACCCATTTTCCATACTCAGGTGTAGGGATCTTGAACGACTCCTTACCGGAACAGCTCCCCGTGGGTGTCAGGAGCAAGAAACTAATTTCTCTCCGTATTCCCAACTTGCAGGTCAGCGAAGGAGACCCTGGAATCCAGCCTGTTTGAGGCTCAGCAGCACTTATCTCAGCTGGAGATCACCAGGAGTCAGCTTGAAATCCGACTTCACACAGTTACGCAGGCCAAGGAGGTGATACAAGGTGAGAGCCTCGTGTGCTTTGTTTCCGGTGGTCCCCCTCCCTAGAGAAGGTGGCATAAAAACAGCTCTCTGTCCGCAGTGCTTCTGAGGAGTGAAGGAGCTGGAGGCAGATCCCTCCTACACTGCAATTCAAATGGCTTAAGGTCAGTAAGTCAGAAGCACTGTTTGTGTAGACTCTGAAGCTTGCCATTTGTCGTGTTTGCAGCGGAAGTGAAGTGCCTTCAATGTGAGCTGGAAGCAGAGAGATCTCTCATGAAGCAGGAACGGGAAGACATGGCGCAAGAGCTCTCGCGGACAGAACAGCAGTATAACACCACCCTCAAGCTTCGGGAAAGTGAGCACGAAGTGGAAATAAACAAGCTCCTGCAAGACCTGGTAGGAAACGTTATGCTTCGGAATTCTTCAAGCAAGCTTTGTGGGCTGGCTTTAGAAGAATAATAGCCTGAGCGTGCGAAACGGCAGCAATCGTCTGTCGTAGGCCACACGTTGCTAGGCCAGGCAGCAGAGCCGATGGCTCGTACTTGAAGGCACGTGAAGACCCACAGGACTGTGCTGGGACGGTAAATGCAGGCACGGATTCAGTGTGGGCGTGAGACGAGGTCAACAGAGGGTTGGGTGGTCGCCACCCAAAGCATGGCAGCAAAGGGCTGGGATCTTACCAGACTCCCGTCTACCACGAAGTAGACTCCGGACATTGCCGGCAACTGCAGTCACGGCAACTTGGTTCCTTCCTTTCCGCCCTTTCAGGGTTGACAGAGGTATTACCTTTGGCCTTGGAGCATATGGAACAGGCCCCTTGTTCCTGGTACTTGAGTTGGTGGCCTGTCTCGTGACTAGGGCATGAGGGTACTGGTCTCTTCCTCACCCTGCAGTCCCTCTGCAGCTTTTCAGTGATGAAAAGGGAGGTGAGCTTTGAACCTAGAGACTCTGAGAGTGGAGAGAAATCCTGAGGAGGGAGGTGCTAGGAAACGGGCAGCCATCAGAGAGGGGAAGGTAACATCTCCTTTTCTTCCACCTGCTGACCCTCCTTTTAAGTTCCTTGACAGGACATGATTTATGGAGAGCACAAAGCCACTGCTGTGCACTCTTGAGGTGGGGGGTTGTGGGAGGGATGAAGCTTCACATTTCTTTGAGGAGCTTGGCTGGGACGTCATCTTGAAGTCTCTTCCCCCCCCTCATCAGGCAAGTGAGCGGGAAGGGCACCATTCAGAGCTGCAGAGGATGCTGGAGCAATGGGAAAAGGAGAAGGCAGAGACCGAAGGGGAGCACGAGAAGCAGCTGTTTGATATGAAGCAGAAAGTTGCTACCATGCAGGCTCAACAAGAGGAGGAACGAAGCAGAGTCGAAAATGCCAAGCAAGAGGTAAAGACTGTGAAAGGAGAATTTGTGTGGTTTGTTTCAAGGCTAGAGCTGTGGGAGTTAGCTGGATATTGGGCTGTGTGGAGCGTGCCCTACCTGTTTTCTGCATTGAATGTGGTGAGGTGAAAGGCGTGCAGGGCTATCTTTGGGACTAGGAATGAGACCTCTCATAGGAAGCCAGGCAGAAATGTCACCTTTCGTTTTCGATTTTTGTGCTGCTGTTGTATTCTGGTTTTCGTAAGACTTGCCTCAGAGTATCTTCACCGTTCTCTTAACGGTCCTCTTTTGATGTTTCCTGATACGCATTTATAGCCTTAACTCCATGAAAGACCAAACTGAGTCTGCAGGACTGAATCCCCATGAGGATGGGGTTTTTGTCTGGGGGGGGGACAGGGAGGGGCGCAGCAGGATTGTCGGCAAAAGAAAAATCTTGTTAAATACTCCTCTGAAGTATTTCTGAGCAGTAACGCAGAGGTGTCTTCTGGGCTGTGTTTTAAGTCACTTGCTGGTAAGCTGGTTTGTGCCCAGATCTCCTGTGCCCAAGCAAGCCTGTCCCACGCTGAGTCCTCCTTGTGTCCTACGCAAAGTCCTCTTTATGCAGGCTGCCTAGGGACAGCAGTACCCCCAGCTGTGTCTACAGGTATTGAAATGACAGGGCAGCGCTCAGAGATGACAGTGTGTCCCTGTCGTGCCAGTGCTTTCCCAAAGTCTACGGAATACCTTAACACTGAAGTAATTTTCACCAAACCCCACTTAGAATACATGAGTTTTCTGAAGGAGCTGCTAGCTTCAGCCCTCTGGCAGCCTTGCACTTTCTCTACTGCTAACTAGGTGCAAGAGTCGCTACTGAAAGACAAACGGGACACAGCAGGAGACGAGGGACACGTACCCTCCCCAGCAAGGCGAGACACCTGAGAAATGCCACACCTTTTCGGGTTAGATGACTAAGAGTTTGCTGGAGAGTCAATCACAGATGGACCGGGGATGGAGCATGTTCGTCCTGAAGCCAGTCGCACTTAGGAACCCGTGCCTCCAAGTGGGCAGATCAGGACCTAGGAGACCAGCAGCACAGTGCTTTGGGCACGTGTGAGCCCATCAGTCTTTGAGTCTTGTCACGCTAATTCTGTATGGGAAGCTTAAAGCCGTCTTCTCTTTCTTGCTGTGCAGGTCCTGCTAGAAAAGGAGAGTGAGAAGGCTGCTTTATTAGAGACGCTACTGCAAACTCAGGGAGAGCTAAGAGAAGCCTGGCAGCAGCTACAGCAGCTCAGGCAGGAGGTGAAAGAGCAGCAAGAGAATGGGCAGGTGAATCTGACTAGTAGGGCAGGTGGAGAGAACAGGCAGTTGGCAATTGGAGGGAAGCCGAGAGAGAGGCTGAGAGCGCCAGGTAACAGAGCGAAGGGCAGGAACAAGGCAATAAACCCTAAGTCCTGCGGCTGAGGAGGCAAGGACTACTGCAGGCACGGAAAGCACAGAGCCTGCTAAGCTCCAGAGATCAGCAACGGGAAGGAAGGGTCACAATGGAAGCAGAGCTGGGTAGAAAAGCAGCAAGAAGGGGCTGAATGAATGTGATTTTGAGAGAGAAGGAGAAAAAGGCTGGACCTGATGGCAGGTGCCAGTGACTTGCTCTCCATTTGTGTCTGCAGAACATCACAGAAAAGCTGCAAGCAGAGCTGCAGGAAACTCAGAGTAAGATGAAGGCAGTGGAGAAGAGGCACAAGGAAGAAATCAAAGCCATCAAAGAGGAAATGAATATCCTTCTTCAGCAGAGGGATGCTCTGCAGAAACAGGTGACTGAAACAGCAGTAGCTACTCCAGCCATCAACCAGGTGGTCTCTTCCCCTTCTTGCCTTTCCATTGCAGAGCAGCAGGCTGATGGGCTAATCCCTCTGCCTGCCGTCATACTGTGGCCTCCAGCTCAGCTGGTCTGAAGGAGACTTACTGGTCAGCTGAATCTCAGCTGCTGCCCTGGCCAGATGGGCTAGTCCTTTTGCTTGTTTGCCAGCAATCACCAGAAGGGGCTTCTGCTGGCCTGTTACTGCTAGCCTTGTTTTTTAAGGTGGTTTTTCAGATGAACGTGGTGACCCACTTAGATTTTTAAACAAGTCAGCTGTATCCATTGTGAACCTGCTACTCTCATGAGGGGGTGAAATTTAAAGTGGTTCTTTCCCTTTCCTGACAGTATATGGTATGGCTGACAGTGACAAGCTGTAGTCTTTGACTGCTTTGTTATGTTTTCCTTGAGGTGGAAGAGTTGCTGTCTCAGCTAGCAGCCTCCAAAGAGTCTCTAAAGGAGGAGGCTATGACTCTGCATCAGGAGGTGGCGTCTTTGGAAAGGAAACTCGAGAGCACCGAGAAGCAAAGAAGGGATGTCCTGGTGAGGCTGGCAGATGCCGTGAAGGGCCATTTCTTACCTATTTTTTGGCCTTCTGTTAATAATTCTAAGGAGCAACCTGTTTTTTGGTTTCACTTTTCCAATTGCGTTCTTCCAAATAAGTCGGAAAAGACGCCATAGCCACATAAAACTGCGTTATGATTCAGGGTGCTTATTTTCCTCAATTCTGAAGATTTCTGCCCGTGAAGCTTCAGTCAAAGTAATTGTCAACCTTGTCTCTATTTACATTGCATGGTTTTGGCGATTATTTGTGTCCAAATCCATAGTTAGATTTCTAAATACCTGGGTCTGGAAAAAGGGGTGAGAAGAAAAAGTTTGCTAAGAATAGAAAGCTGTTCACCATTGCCCATCATCTGCGAGCAGACAGTGGGGAAAGAAGAGAGACATTTGAGAAACAAAAGTGCTGATCCAGCTAAATATGTATGTCTGCAAGGGGAAAACTAGTCCTGATTTGAAACACAGAATGACAGGCTGTGATCTGACCGTGAGTCCAAAAAAGAAAAAAAAAGGTAAAGGAAATGTTGACGTTGTTCTCAAAAAAAAAAAAAAAAAAAAAAGGCGGGGGGGGATGATCAAATGTTGGGGTTGTTCTCTCTTCCCTTCCTCCCTACTAGAGAGAACATCATCATGCCACTGCCTAAATCATGCTTAGTCTGGACTTGAAAAAGCTCGAACCTCAGCCCTTGACTGCCACTGGAGCAGGAGTTCCAATCTAGTACGAAAAGCAAGCATACCTAGATGGAATTACTGAATCTTTTCCTCCCTGTTTTGCAGCATGAACGGGACAGACTGCAAGCACTTAATGAAAAACTGGTCTGGGAGATAAAAGTTCTTCAGGAATCTGTCACAGCCTCTGAAACGCGAGCAAACACAGCAACAGATATGAATCACTCCCTTGAACAAGAACTGCAAGCTACATTGTCTATCTTAAAAATTAAAAGCGAGGAAGTGGAAACGCAGTGGGAGAAAATGCAGATGCTACAGAAGGAGGCAGCAGAGGTAAAAGCTTTGCAGGAGAACCTCGCTCATATGACTGCCATCCTGTCAGAGAGGGAGGGAGAAATGAAGTTGTACCAGGAACAGATGAGAATGTTGGAAAAGCAGCAAGAAATGCATAAACCTCCCCTCAATCGGGTTATTAAGGACGTAACAGAGAAAAAACAGGAGACGGAACCCCAGCAAGAACACATCCAGGAGCTGGAGAAGCAGCAAGAAAAACAAAGGATCGCTGTCAGCAAAATGAACACAGCCCTGGAAGAGAGAGACTGGGAGATCAGATCCCAGCAAGAAGAGATACGGGAGCAAGAGGAGCTCCTGGAAGAAGCCTTGCATGAGAGGGAAGGAGAGACCAAGGCTCAAGGTGAGCAAAAAGAGCTAGAAGAGGAAATCAGAGGTCTTCGGGAAGATCTCCAGCATGTTCGGCAGACTCTGACAAAGAAGGATGAAGAGATCGAGCACCAGAGAGACAGAGTCAGGTATTTAGAGAAGACTCTGGCAGGGAGAGAACAGGAGCTGAGGAGGCAGAGTGGACTCCTGAAACAATTAACATCAGCTTTGCGATGGAAAGATGAAGAGACCCTAAAGAAACAACTCCAGAGGCTCCAAAAATGGGAGGAAGAGGAAGCAGAGAAGAGGAAAGTTCTCCAGGAGAGGGACCGTCTCTTGAAAAGGCAGGAGGAGCTAACCCAACAGCTGGAAGATGAGAGGAAAGCAAAGGCGGAAGAATTGGAGCGTGTGATTGCTATTTTGAAGCAGACCGAAAGCAGAGAAATCAAATGGAAAGCGAAGGCACAAGCACTGACTCTTGCCCTTACCAAGAGCGAAACGGCCAATGGGACTCTGAGGGAAGAAATAGCCGTCCTGCAGGGTATGGTTCCAGAGAGGGACAAGGACCGGTTTCATCTTCCGGTAAGCACTGTGATCCATCATCAGTCAACTCACATGTCTATAAAGGCTCCTAAAGATGCTTCCCATAAAGATATGGGAATATACATTCCCATAAATAGATGACCTGCTTCTTGGCCAAAGAAACGGTGACTGCGGCCAGCAGGCTTGCCTGTCTGTGTAGCTCTGGCCGGAGACCATTCACCTGCTAGAATGTTTTCTGTCAAGCCCAGAACTACTGAAAGAATAGAGAGCTTGCCGTTAAAATTACATCACGTCCAACATTTGGGGGTGGGTCATGGCTTCTCTCCTATCTAGGCAAGCTTAGCCAACGTGTCGCGGTTAGGCGTTGGCATGGAAAGGAAAAAGGGCGCAGGCGACCAGACTAAAGTACTAAACTTAGTTGAATTTTGTAACGATGGCTGAACAGCAGCCACGCTGATGGTGCTTCGAGGATGCTTTCAGAGATGTAGATTTCGGAGGTACAGCTTTTCCGGTGTACTAAAAAGAACGGAATTCGCACCGTTGCCTGATCGGGTTAAAGGCTTTGTTGCACGTTCAGGATGTACTTGTGCCGCAGTCCAAAAAGCACGAAGGCAAATTTGTGTGGGTTTCTCCAAGGCGACCTGACTCAGGTACTGCTAGTGGAACAGCTGCGACAGCCTGTGCTGCAGACTTGCCTGGGGCTCTGCCAGCACTTCCAGCATTCCGTTAGTCTACAGGCATATAAAAAATGCTGCTAATAAAAGACTGTGTTTATGCATTATACATTTACACATTACTTGAGAAATATTTCTACCAGCCTGATGGGGATGGTGACAGGTATTGTGATCTGTTGATGGGAAGCAGAGAAGTGACAAGGGCAGGCCACATGAAAACAAGGGGAGATTTCAGTTGCATCCATATAGATCAGGTATGCGACAGCATTAGATCAGGTAATGCAGGTGCATCCGTAGAGATGGGTATAGTGCTGATAGCAAGACCACATGTACAGATGCTGTCCGAGCTTGCTTCAAGGAGCAGTTCGTCAAGAAACCCACGAGAGGGGAGGTGGCTCTGGACGCGGTTCAGAGCAGTGCACAGGGCTTGGGTGATAATGTGATTTTTGTCAAAGAGCAGCTCTGTAACCATGATGTAACAGTAGAGAACGAACAGAGAACGAAACCGTAGCGTCTTATCACTGCAGAACTACATGCTTCACCCACATGTTGCATATTGTTTGGTTGTCCAGGGACAGGGAGTAGCACTATAGATAGGAGAATATACAGTGAAGGTCAAAGAGGATGACCAAAGATGTGAAGAAGCTTCCCTAAGAGGAACACGTCAATGTGGAAGTCTTCCTGATGGGCAAGAAATGGCTGAGCGAGAGGGAGCTGGAAATGCTACAGACCTTTGTAAAACCATTCAGTGGCTGAATAGGAAAGGAATGTTTCCAGTCTCTCTCAAAACCAGAATGGGGGACACTGAACCAAACTAGCAGGAAGCATGTCCAGAACAAACAAGTCCGTCTCTCCAAGGTGATCTGGAGGAGGGCCCCTAGGAAAAGAGGGTGTGGTTTGGGCCTGTGGACCAGGAGGAGAAGAAGGGCCTTGGCACTGTCCATTCCTGAGTCCGGTCGCTCTCCCCCACGTGTTGATTCTGGCCCTCCTAACCTTTGTGTGGCACCAGCTCACATCATCTCCTCTCTGAATACCCAGCAGGCTATTGCAGAAGTGGAGCAGCTATCGTGGCTCTCGGAGAAGAGACTCCTGTCGCAGCGGCTGGAATCTCTGCAGCGAGCAGTTGCAAGGCTGGAACTGGAGAAGGCTGAGCTGAAGCAACTCAATGCTGAGCTCAGGAGGACTCTTGAGCAGGTAAAACAGGCGTTCGCTGCCTCTGCACAGCCTCGCGGTCCTCTGGAATGCAACACAGACAGCACTCTGGAGTCCTCTGCTTGTTTCCTTCCCTCTCCCACTTTCCCCTGTGGACACACACGTTTGTATTTTCTCTCTCTTCTGGCACCCCATTGCCTTCACAAATGCACATTCACTCCGGTACCACCCTTCTTGCCCCAGTGTCCCCAGACACACACATTTGACTCTCTTGTGTCAGGAACTCTTTCCTCTTGCTCTTTCCCTTCCACAGCCTACGTGGCGTGCTTTTTGCCCCCAACGTTCTCTGGGGCCATTAACGGTCTCTGAGCAGACACCTCCTTGCCATGATGTCCAGCGGTCCTTTTGCTCCTTGTTTGCTGGCCGGTTTCTGTGACCCTTTCTCCTGTCCAACGTGCAGGTGGAACGTGAACGGAGGAGACTGAAGAGACAGTGTCGTGGTCGGTCGCTGCCAGATGCACGTGGAGTTTCTCTCTCTGAGTCCGACCAGCACAAGATGCCTGCTTCTAGCCAGGTGAGAACAGAATCCTACTTGGTGGGAGGAGGCTCTGGCCATACGGGGGAACGATGGCAAATCCCAGGTGCAGCAGCCCCTCAGTAGAAACCTAATGGAAGTCACAGATAGACCATGGCCCTGACCAGACTTGGAGACTAAAAAGAAATCCTTGCGTTTTCTTCACAGGAGGAGCCTCACACTCGCTGCAGTTGATTAGCTGAGTTGCAGAACCAGGTGAGGAGTAGGAAAGCTCTCATCAAAAGCCGCCGTGGCTGTACTGATGGGCACAACTTTGCACGATGCTACAGCCCGAGTTTGGTTTGGCTGTCGGGAAGCGAGTACACCGGGCAGCGTCGGACACGCCTGCTGGCCACGGCCTAACAACATCATTCACCTAGGTCTAGTCTCTGAGTTGCCTAAAGGTCAGGCAGGGTGGGAGAGGGATTGGAGGAAATTCAGAAAACTTGCCTGAAAATAGAGACTATTCTAAGGATGTTCCCCTTGAATCTTACTCATCGTGTTGCCTGTTTCCATTTTCCCTTGACTCTGTTAGCAGCGGAGCTTGCGTCGTATCGGAGCGCCAGGGATGTGAGGCAGTTGCCAGAGCTTATAGCCTTCAGGCAAGCGTTAGTCTCGTATTGCTATGCTGTGCTAATCGTGATCCCAGCATCAGACCGAGTCAGAGACCTAAGCACTGTATGGCCATTTGCTTTATCAGAGTAAGAATGTACATTCCAGCTGCTCAACCCTGTTGCGTCCTTTGAGAGTGGTATTGGCAGTAGCAGCGGTCGCCAGACTTCTCTTCCGTCTACGTGTATGGGTCTGGTACACCCTGGCCTCCCTGAGGAAGCGAATCTTCACAGGCGTTCAGGGCAAAATGCAGACAATATTTATGTCAGTCACGTACATGAAGCTTAGCTCTGGCAAGTGAGGCAAGAATTCTGCTGAAGCCATCAAGGTGAATCCTAAGGGTGTTTTCACCAGGAAGCCTCCGTGCCTGAAGGTCCGTTGCTACAGATAACTCACTGAACCCCCTTGCCCTTGTGACTGTTGTGTCTGCCTGCACTGTGGACCTGCTTCCGCAGTTCAGCAGGAAAACAGAGGTGCTCTGCTCAAAGAATAGTCCTCGGCTGGCTAGTCAGGGCACTCCTCCGGGTCTGGGCAACAGCGGACCTGGAACTCCATCTCCCACTTCCTGGCAGATGCTCCCAGATGACCGCTTCTCCCACTCGTACCTCTGGGTTACCTACCAGAGCGTGGGAGGGTTTTTCAGGCTTCCAAGCCCAGTTTCACAAAGGTGCCCTTACTATTTCAGAGAGGAGGTCAGCTCTGTCCCTCTCTTCAGCGGTGCTGGTCCCTAGCCTATGCATAGTGTTTGTTGTGAAGTGCCTTTGACGTCTTCCTTTCCGGGTGCGTCTCCTCCACTCCAGAGCAGGCAGAGGGCAACCTGCCAGAGCTGCTGTGGCTGCGCTGCACTGCAAACCTAACAGGAGGTGAGAGCAGCTGGGTCTCTCCCACCAAAAAGCCCAGCAGGCCCAACTCCGCGTTGCCAGGAAAGAATAGAGTTGGAGGAGTTTCGAGGCCTCAGCAGTCCTTTAAGGCTCATTTTCCCCCCCGGGTGTTGTTCAGCAAAGTATGCTCTGCTCAGTTGTGAAATGCTCTACAGTTAGGAAAAAGGAGAGTTTGCTCCCTTTTCAGGTGCTGGCTGTCAAGTTTTTAACCCAGATCATAACAGAGCAGCTCTTCAGTACCTTGCGTAAGCAGTAGTCCTCCTGCTGAGGAAAAAGCAGGGGGTACAACTGAGGTGTCAGTAGCCCAACTCTCTCTCTGGAAAAAAAGAGTTGGGCTACCAAATCCTGTAGGAACCTCTCTCTTTAAGATACCTGCCGTGTCTCGGTGCTGTAGGTGTGAGTGGTATGCCAGCAAGCAACTCAACTTGTTGCTGATGCGAGTTCAGGTCAGGGCGACTGTGGGAACCTGTTACTTCCCATTGCACAAGGACAAAGAGTTGGTCAGGGCTGGAGTTAGAGGGTGCGTCTTCCCTGACAGCCGGTACCGTGGAGCTACGGATGGTCCTAAGAGCGTGGGCTTGTCTGAGCTCAGCCTTTTGCCTCTTTCAGGTGTCCCTTGAGCAGACGCAGCTGGCACGAGAACGGAAAGACAAGCAGGACTATATAGAGTGCTGTGCAAAGACCAGCCAGGAGCTGTCAGACCTTCACCAAGAGCTGTCTCGCTCCTTAGCAGCTGTGCTCAGGGAGCCCAAAGCTGCTGTTCTGGAGGCAGAGACCCGGAGGCTGGATCGGTCTCTGCACCTTCTTTTCCTGTAGAGGAACAGCTGCAGCATCACGGAGTTCCCGTCTTGTGCCCTTCCCAGAAATGTACATGTTTTGCTGTGGGAAAGGGGGGTGCCTTTGTTCTGTTTGCATTTGGAAGCAGCTCCTAGTGCCAGTGATTTTTTCGGGTTTTTTTAATAAAAGACATTTTGCAGAACTGCACTCTTTTAGGAAGAAAAGCAAGTGGTAGGTAAATATGTGGCTTAGGAGAAGATGATGCTAGTTCTTTACTTGCCCAAGTAAGCTCTGACAAGCTGTTGTCTGATTTAGGCTCTTGAGTTCATAGCCGTTCCCTGTGAGGAGGGAGGGCAGTGGAGGTGTTATTGAAAGGAGGGGGGAAGAGTCCACGCCAGGGATGGAAGGTGGTGTTGGGGTTTAGCCCCAGTCAGTAATTAAGTACCACCCCGCCGCTCGCTCACCCTCCCCCCCCGGCGGGATGGGGGAGAGAATGGGAAGAGCAAAAGTAAGAAAACTTGTGGGTTGAGGTAAGAAGAGGTTAATAATTGGAACAAAATAATAATAATGGTGATAAATTGTAATGAGAAGGAAAACAACAAGAGAAGGAGAGAGGAACAAAACCCAGGGGACAAAACCAAACAGTGATGCAACCGCTCACCCCCCACCCACCGACGCCCAGCCAGGCCCCGAGCAGCGATCGCTGCCCCCCGGCCAAGTCCCCCCAGTTTCTGTACTGAGCAGGACGCCCTATGGGGTGGAATAGCCCTTTGGCCAGCTTGGATCAACCGTCCTGGCTGTGCCCCCTCCCAGGCCTTGTGCGCCCGGCAGAGCATGGGGAGCTGAAAAGTCCTTGACCAGTGGAAACTCCACTTAGCAACAGCCAAAACATCAGCGTGTTACCAATATTATTCTCCTACTAAAAGCCCAACCGCAGCACTCTACCAGCTGCTAGGAAGAAAATGAACTCTGTCCCAGCCGAAACCAGGGCAGCGGGGCAAGAGAGTGGGTTTTTCTCCTTCCTTTCCTTCCCTTCCGTCCTTCCTTCCCTTCATTCCCTTCCTTCCCTTCCGTCCTTCCTTCCGTCCTTCCACGCTTCAGCACAAAAAGCGCTGGTGCTCTCCCGAGATGCTTTGCTTCCCGCTTTGTTGCTGCCACAGCCAGCCTGAGGGACAGCCTGGTTGTTCTCCAAAGGGCCTTAGTACCAAGCCGCACCCCTGTCAAAGACGGAGGCAAGGGATGGGACGGGCAGGATGTCGAACCGAGTGAAAACTGCTCTCTACCAGCAGCTTGGCCTTGGTATCAAGCCCTTTCCAGCTAACCGATCTGGGCACAGCCGGCGTCTCTCGGGTGCCCTTCAGAGGCCCGGGGCCGTTGGCAGGGGGGGTGAGAAGAGGGCGAGGCGGCAGCGAGGCCCTTCGGGCCCCGGAGGAGACCGGGAGCCCCAGCCGCTCCCCGCCAGCCCCCTCGGCCGGCTTCGAGCCGCGCTGCCCGGCGGGCCGGGGCCTTCCCCAAGACCCGGGAAGACTTTCGGGTCAAGAGGTGCGGGGGCGCGCTGGGTGAGCGGGCGGGGCCGAGGCGGGGCCGAGGCGGGGCCGAGGGGGAGCCGAGGGGGGGCCGAGGCGGGGCCGAGGCGGGGCCGAGGCGGGGCCGAGGCGGGGCCGAGGCGGGGCCGAGGCGGGGCCGAGGCGGGGCCGAGGCGGGGCGGGCGGCCGCGACCGGCGGGGCTGACGGCGGTTCTCGGCTCCCCGGCAGTGAGGGCTGTCAGCGGGCTCATCATGGGGCTGCTTTTCTTCTCGGAGCTGCAGTACTACCTCACCAAGGAGGTGAGTAGCGGCGGCGGGGGGGGCCCGGCCCCCCGGTGCTGCCTCCTGCCCGCGGAGCCCCGGCGGAGAGGCGGCCCTGCGGCCCGTGGCGGCCTGCCGTGCCTCCGCACCCCCGCCGCCTCCGCCGCCGCCTCCCGCGGGCTGCCCACGCAGCAGCTTCCCCGCCGCAGGTCTGTCTGGGGTTTGTCTCTCCCCCCGCCGGCCGCCTTGCCGCTGGGAGCGGGCTGCCCTCCCCGAAAGCCGCTGGGCGCAAAGGCTGGCTTGTGGCCGCCTGTAACGCGGTGGCGGGAGAGCGTCTCAAGGTCTCTTGGCGCTGTCTCCACCGTCTCCAAGCAGGCACTGCAAAGAACGGAAAGCAAGCGCGGGAACCCCCGTCCCCACCCCAAATTCGGAGGTTCCCAGGTGATTCCCTTTCTTAAAGGCAGGACAAGTGGCAAGCGCTTAGCTACCCTGGAAGGTGCGGGAGGCAGCAGCTCGGGTGTCTCGCAAATGCCACCTCTTAACAATCGGCTCCTGAGCCAGAGCAGCGGAGGGCAAGAGGCCTTTTGATTCGCTTCCGAGTGAAACGGGACTCTGGTTTTCCTGTGTTCCTAGGTTCCTCCGGAATTGTACGCTGACAAATCAAGGGGAGATCAACCGAAGATCGATCTAGATGCTATTTTTCCACATATGCCTTGTGCTCGTGAGTCAGACTTCTGAACGCTGGGGTAATTTTCGTACTTGCCGAGGGCCCGGCAGGCTCAGCGTGCCTGGTGCTTCCGAGCGCTGCGCTGCTGCTTGGGCCACGGACAGGGAGGAGCTGGTGATCCCGTGTGGTTACGCAGGGATTCCAGCCAGGCCCGCTGGGCGCTTAAACCAGCGCTTCCAGTCGGGCAGTCTTGTTTTTCTAGATTATAAATGGAGCTAAAGAAGAAATCCACTTGCACTCCTGTGCGGTGGTGCGCTTTGTCTTGTTTTTCTAGATTATAAATGGAGCTAAAGAAGAAATCCACTTGCACTCCTGTGCGGTGGTGCGCTTTGTCAGAGAGCTCGGTGATACTGAAAAAGCTGGCACAGAGTTCCCTTGGGACTCAAGATTTGGCCGTATTGTTGTTGACAAACTGCAGAGTCTCCTTCGGAAGGTACTTGAGAAGGGACGGCTTTTCTGTGGTTTTGGTACTTACATTCTGACTGTAATGCCAATGCCGCGCCATAGCCTTTCTCCGAAATGTTGAAAATCGGACTGATTACCTTTGAACCAAGTTCAAAATAAAGTTGCAGGATGAAGCGATGGAAGACTGTGCAAGTCTTACCGGGCATTACTGCTGTGCACGTTATCCGACTGTCCGCTAATCTTCCCTGCCTCTTGTTCCCTTGTAGTCATTCCTTTGGGTAATGCATTGGGCTCTCAATGTAGCGAATCTGGCTTCTTTCTGGCCACCCAAGATATTATTGGTCTTTGTCTTCTCACATTTAAAAGGGCGTGGGAAGGCCAGAGAGACTGGAAGCCTCTCCTGTTTTGTGCAGAGGAGCCGTCAGTCTTGTAAGCGAGCACGTAGGCAGCAAGTGCATCATGGTGCTTCGATACCAGGCCGAGACCACAGACCTTCTCAGTCTTCTTTGTGAAAAGGGATCACCAGGAAATGTGCTGACGTTGAAGAGGGAAGGGTGGGGGGGTAGAGGTAGGAGGCAGCTTTCAACCGGTTTTAAGCTTAGCTCCTGAAAATGGTTATGGGCTTTGAGGGGTTTGGGGTTGGTTTTTTGCCCTGAGTGTATCCACCTTTCAGGGTAACGCTTTCTGTGGCAGCTGGAAACAGTCCTTGTACACCGAACCTCGTCCTTGGAAGAGTCGTTTAGGGTGCTGCAACGTGCGTTTTATTCCCTGTCCGTCACTTGGCCCCAGCCGTACGCACTCTTCCGGTTTGGCACATTCTTATGCCCCTGGCTGAAAGATTCTGTATTTTCACTGGTTGAATGCTGCCTCAGCCTGCCACAGACCATAACCAATGTGTGTTTATAGACCACTTTCCTTGCTCGTGGGTTTCAGGTGTGAGAGCATCGATGCCATGGACATGGCAGGAGAGCAGCAGCTGGATGTAGAGCACAACCTGTTTAAGCAACGTTGGGATAAAGCTGGCAGTGGCGTGACTCCAGAGGCCGAGAGGCACGGTAAGATGCTATTCTGCCTTTCTTGGATGGATGCTCTGGTAGTCTTCCCATCACTGTGTGTCCGTGTTGACTTTCACAGGAACAAGTGACAGCTGAAGAGCATTTAAACACCATAAACTCTTGAAGAGTTTGTAGTACCCAAATCTATTAAACTGGCGGATCAAACTCCTATTATACGCGCTACTTTTGCGAGGCAAATCTTTGCCTAGTCCCTCTGAAATGATGACAAGGACTCATGGATGCATTTCAGGGATAAAGGTGCTGAGTTCATGGTCTTTTACGGCGAGAAATCAAGCAGCTGTTCTGGCAAAACTTGGCTGTGGTCGTACCCGTAAATCCCAGCGGGCTGACAAATGGGACGACCTGGTTAGAGGAAAGAGCCTCTCTCCAGGGAAGGCTCCAGTGGCTCGACCCTTAAGGCTAAACTTGCACCTTACTACATTGACTTTGTGCGTGTTAACGCGTAGCTGATCAATACCTTTTAGTTGATTTATCGGTTACAAGTTGTAGTCAGTGGTCCTTGGCTACATAAACCTCTCCTCTACGTTTTTTACACGTTGTGACTCACCGTTGTACTTCGATACAAACCCGAAACAATTCTGGCAAAGTGCCGCAGTCTAACAGTAATACTGTCCTGACTTTTCCTTTCCAAAACACGAGCTCCTTATTAGCTTTTCTGGGAGAGAGTGCAGTTCTACGTATCAGCGTAAACTAAATTTGTTGATTTGGATCACTCAGATTTAACTTTTCTGTTCTCGAAGTTGAAAGGCTAAACTAAGCCAAGAGCTGAACAGTCGGTAGGTACACGAGGGTTTCTGCAGTTGTCATGGGAATGTGGTGATAGTGTCCTTACTGCTGTGTCACTTAGCAGCCTTTCTGTATTCAGAGGTTGTGGCGTTACAAATTGAGTGTCTGGGCACAAAAGCTGTTTACAGCTTTGTGTAAGAAGTCTTGTATCAGTCACAATGTACCGATTGGGTCTACTTTCGACAACGTTTTAACAAAGCCTTTATGCAAGTAACGTCTGATCCATGCTCCAGGAAGGCTTACAGAGAGCCCGTTCTCTCTGTGGAAGGTGTTCTGGAGATGACAAATGCTGCTCTGTTAGTTGGTCTTACTTCACACCTCAGCAGGCTCTGTGCGTACCATTTCAGGTGGGCTTTGGGTGCAGGATGCACAGCTTCCAACACAAACCCGTTGCATTCATGCGTAGAGCAGTTATTGTGCGTAGAACAAGACAAGAGTGCAAGACAGCATTTCCAGACACCCCTCATCACTTGGAATCCTCTTTTGTCTTAGAGCTGGGGAAAGAAGAAGAAAAAGCGTTTGATCCAAATTCTTTGGATGCTGATCGCTGCGAGAGCTGTTACGGGGCAGAGTCAGAGGACATTCGGTAACCCTTACACCTTTTTGCATCTTCTTAGCGCTTGAATTCATGCTGTTACGTTGCGTGCACGTTTTTTTCCCAAATGCCTGTGAAGGTCTGTGCAACGAAATCCTCCCAGGTGCTTGTTCAGAGAATGATGAGAACTGGTGTGGTTTTGGTAGGTCTTTGGAAGCTGCGCTCGTGGTTGTTAGGAATGTGCAGAGTTAGGTTGTCTAGATTGTCTACATGCCTGCTGAAGGGCAGTGCAAATTGCACCACCTTTGCAGTAGCACCAAGATTGTATGCCAGCAACTGGAATCTTTCCTGGGATTATTTGGTGTCCAGAGGGGAGCTGTGTAAATTATTTCGCCGTTACGTGAGCTGTCTTGGAATAAAACCTGGTTACGGCCTTGCCTTCTCACTTCTGCTGCAGGCGTTGCATCCTTACGGGAGCAAAGACCGGACGTCTGTCGCTCACACAAACATCATTTGGTGTTTCTCCTTCCTCCTACCTGCAAATTCCTCTGAGAATGGATCTGTGATAGTCTGTAGGTTCTGGACTGTCCTTTGCTGCTGTCGTCTCTGTAGTTAACTTGGTTTATCCTGTCTTTCAGGTTGGGTCCTTCCCCAGAGATGCTTCCATCTTGAGGGATTCACGATTCCGGCCTTCAACTTTTTCTTTGGCCCAGCAAAACATGCAACCAAGAAGGAAAACTTGTTCTTTCGGTGACCAAGGCATTACCCAGAGGTCGAAAAGTAATGAAGAAAGTTTGCCGTTAACCCTCCCTCCCATTGTGACAGTCTCGGCCTCAAAGCAGAGAAAAGGAGGAACAGAAGCAGGCAGGTGCTTTGTTCACATGGGGAAGTTCCAAACCGCTCAGAACTGTGGGAGGCTGATGTCGTTTTTGTAGCAAATTGCTTTGCCAAGGAGCGATGTGACTGTCTAAACGGACAGGCAGAGCCCTTTTCAGACTCGAGAACGGCATTCAACCAGCTTGCACCCTCATGCCAAAATCTCAAACAGTACATCAAGAAGCTCGAGCTCCTTCAGGAGCATTAGGCCAGCTTCCCAGGTCCAGTCCCTGCTGTTGGCTTTATTGCTTTGTTGAAGAAGAATGCGCCGAGGAGTCAGGTCCTGAGCTGGAGCGTCTCTTTCTAGCGATAAAGACGGTAAGAAGGTGCTTGTGCTTTTGCAGGTGGTGTAAGACTTGTGACGGCGTCAGAGAAGCGTACAGGCCTTCAAGAACCCGGATACCGTAGAGCAGTGCAAGAGGGAAGGGTTTAGCCAGGAAATGCGAGAGCAGAAGAACAAGGGCTGCCAAGTGTGTGCTTTCCTAGAGGTCAACAAGGCGAGAGATGGGTTTTGCTGTGAACCTGCTGCATGATGGCGAGGACTGTGAAAAGGCAGAGTTGCTCTCCTTGTCCAGCTTTAGGTGTTCACAGCACTGTCATATAATAACTGCTGGGCTCAGCAAGGTACGTGTGCCCGTGAAGGGGTTCAGTGGGAGAGTCAGGAAGAGCGGTGGGAAGGGGATAATTCTGTGTTCCGTTGTGCGGGCTGGTAGGAAGCCTGCCGGCTGGAGAAGCTTAGCTTTTCCTACCGTCTAGCTAGCGAGTCTTTTTGCCGAGGTTTCTGGAGGAGGAGGGGCAGCTTCTTTGAGGTTGGATTGTCCCACCTGCCCTTCTAGCCTTCTAGCCACAGAGACCACCAGTGGGTGCTGGAGATAACAGTATCCAACAGCTTGCCAGCAGAGGTGCTGGAGAGAGTGAAATGTTACCTTCTTTAGAAAATCAGTGGAAGCAAGACTATTGGAGTTGGTTGTCAAAGCCGAAGATGCGCAGCGAGGTGCTTTTTGCAACTGCTGTATGAAAACGTAGTACGAGATGCACCAGAGAACTATGTAAGTACCCTGTCATTTGGCGGGTTACCAAACCCAGAACACTTGGACGTGCAAATTACGTACCCAAGTACCTTCTAAAAATGGGGTCCAGGCTGATTTTTTTTTTAATTCAAGCTGTGGGGTTTTTTACAGCTTTGTGTACTCCTCCTGGAGACCACATGCCTTATTTCTGGAAAGTAAACGTTTTACTCACAAAGCCAGACGTTGGGATTTGAGCGTCATCATGGGTACCGAACCGTTACGGGACCCTCTATCGCCAAGTGCGATGAGCAGGAAAGATTCAAAGGGGAATGCTGGAGGCAGCAAGGGTCCAAGGGTGGGTGTGACTGGGGAAGTTCCTGGGGGCCGTTGTTACGCACTTGGAATTTGGCCCATCTCCATTCTCGTCAGGTCTGCAGTTAACATCAGCGCTAGGTTTGCACAGGCATCGAAGGTGTAATGTAGCACGTGAGCTTGGGACATTCCCATCTTCTAGGGGAGAGAGCGTGTACGATGGCTGGTGTGTGTCAGGGAGGATTGGCCCCTAATGTCCATATCCCTTTCAGATGCCAGGATGAAAGTTTAACAGCCTTTGTCTTTTTAGGTTTATGTTGTTGGTTTAGTGCTTTTTGGTTTGTTGGTTTAGTGCTTTATTTTTGCATGCAGCTTTTTTCCATGGGTGTATACCTTGGATCTCCGTTGTTGATTGTATTAAGGCGTTCTTACCCTGCTCGCTCTCCCCCTCAGTTACTTTATCCGCTCCTTTTCTGTGATACTGTTTTCCTGTATTTCCTGCAGCAACAGTCAGTTCCCTGCCAGTAGAGTTAATTCCTCCTTCTTCCCATTTTTATGTCCACTAAAATAATTTGCGTAGAAGGGTTATTATCAACATCAGTACGTAACTATGGCTTTCCACATGACCGCCTGCGAGGATGAGGGGAAATTCCTACGTCTTTTAGGACAACATCTGCTGATATTGTGACCCTTCCTTCCCGTTGCTGATCTCTGGAGCTTAGCAGGCTCTGTGCTTTCCGTGCCTGCAGTAGTCCTTGCCTCCTCAGCCGCAGGACTTAGGGTTTATTGCCTTGTTCCTGCCCTTCGCTCTGTTACCTGGCGCTCTCAGCCTCTCTCTCGGCTTCCCTCCAATTGCCAACTGCCTGTTCTCTCCACCTGCCCTACTAGTCAGATTCACCTGCCCATTCTCTTGCTGCTCTTTCACCTCCTGCCTGAGCTGCTGTAGCTGCTGCCAGGCTTCTCTTAGCTCTCCCTGAGTTTGCAGTAGCGTCTCTAATAAAGCAGCCTTCTCACTCTCCTTTTCTAGCAGGACCTGCACAGCAATAAAGAGAAGACGGCTTTAAGCTTCCCATACAGAATTAGCGTGACAAGACTCAAAGACTGATGGGCTCACATGTGCCCAAAGCACTGTGCTGCTGGTCTCCTAGGTCCTGATCTGCCCACTTGGAGGCACGGGTTCCTAAGTGCGACTGGCTTCAGGACGAACATGCTCCATCCCCGGTCCATCTGTGATTGACTCTCCAGCAAACTCTTAGTCATCTAACCCGAAAAGGTGTGGCATTTCTCAAGTGTCTCGCCTTGCTGGGGAGGGTACGTGTCCCTCGTCTCCTGCTGTGTCCCGTTTGTCTTTCAGTAGCGACTCTTGCACCTAGTTAGCAGTAGAGATATCTGTGTTTATCGCTTACCTGGCCCTGTTGAGAGCATGCAGGACCAGTTGTTACCTGATTACGAACTGTGAAGCCGGACTTCAGTGAAAGTGCTCAAACCCTTCCCCTACCCTCACCCCTGGCGAGGCAAGAGGAGTAACAGTACCGCCACTCACCAAGGCAAAGGCTTTGCTAGATGTTTGGTCTAGCCAAGGTCTAGAACAAGGTCTACGCCAAGGGGTGGATGTGACGGTTCACTCAGCTCCTGCTCACGTTTTGGCTAACCCAGCTCATGCTAAGGCCTGATGTATGCTGGGAGCAGCACCACGAGGTTGAAGCGAGAGCACCAGGTAGGCAGCACAGGTGGCCAGAAAGAGCTAAAGGGCCATGATGCAGCCATCAGCACCTGCAGCTGGCTGTCTCCTGCAGCCATCACCTTTGTCTGGCAGTACTGTCAGAATCTGCTGGCTTTTGGAAATGGTACAGACCAGACTTCCAAGCTGGAAGGTATAAAACATCCGCTTACCCAAAAAGCCTTTGAAGCGGATCCAACAGCAGCTGGACTGCTGAGGCTTTTGTGCTTCCCAGAGTGACACAGGGGACGCCCGCACCGTGATGGAGGAGGAAGGATGAACACTCTCACCAGGGAACTAATTGTTTTGGGGGTTTTTTCCCCTCACAAGTGCACGAATTAAGTGTTACAGGTTGTAAGTTATGCAACCTCATGACCTGAGTGGTGAGTCAGTGAATTCATGTAATAGCCTAGTCTGGGCAAAGGGGACTGAGCCCTGTTTGTTTGTTGTGTTTCTTCATGCGCTCAGGAAATAAAGCTTAATTTGCGGAGTACGCTGTCCTGTAGATTTGAAGTTCTCTCTCCCCTAGCGGTTTTTCTCTAACTGCTCGCAGTCTGTCCCGTTCATGCTGCAAAACGGGGAGAAAAAGATTCAGTAATTCCACCTAGGTATGCTTGCTTTTCGTACTCGATGGGAACTCCTGCTGCAGTGGCAGTCAAGGGCTGAAGTCTGAGCTTTTAGTGGAAAGCTCTGGCTGTTGTTCAGTTGGCTTCCCCGGGCGATGGACCTTTCCTACTGTCGCGGGGGTCCCCCGCTTCTCGCCCCAGTGTCCCCGTGCCCCCCCACCCGACGCTCTGGTGTCGGGGACCGTTTCCTCCCGCTCCTTCTCTCCCAGATTCCACGGGGAGCGGTTTTTGCCCCCAGCGTTCTGCGGGGCCGTTAACGGTCTCTGAGCAGAACTCGCTGGAGCAAACGGCTGCCGGGCGGCCTCTCCGCCGCGGCAGCACCGCAGCCCGGCGCGGCACCGTCAGCGAGGAGCGAGAAGGGACCCGCTGCCACAGAGCGGCCCCGAGCGAGCCCGGCTCTCCCGCCCCGCGGCCCGGCTCCCGGTCGCGCCCGGCGGGCAGGGGGAGCCGCTCCGCCCGCCCCGGCAGGCGCCAGGCCGCGGCCCGGGGCCGCCTGAGCGCGGTCCGCCGGGGCAGGCCGCCGAGCAGCCCCCGCCGCGGGGCCTGTCAGGCGGCGGAGCCCCGCGGGCGGCGGGCCCGGCTGGCGAGCGGGGGCATGGCGGCGGCGAGCCAGGCCTCCCTGCGGCGCCGGCTGCAGAGCTCGCAGGAGGCGCAGCACCGGCAAGCGGTGCTGGTGCGGAAGCTACAGGCGAAGGTGAGGAGCGGGGGCGCCTGCCCGGGGGCAGCTGCCCGGGGACGGGCCGCGGTGGCGGGGCGCCCGGGCCGCCCGCACCGCGCTGAGGGGGGACTCGGCGGCGGAGATCTCGGGGGGCGAACGAGGGGCCCTCCCCGGCGCTGCCGCGGGCGGGACGGCGCCGAGCCCAGAGCTCGGGGGAGGCCCCGGGAGCCGCCCTGCTCCGCCCGGCCCGGCACGGCCCGGCCCGCCCCGCCCCGCGAGGTGTGCTAGGCGCCGAGCCCTGCCGCCGTCCCCCTCCCGCGCCCCTCTCTCGGTCGCTCTTTTCCGTGCTTAAACCGAGATGCCGGGCTTGCGGACGCCTTTGTTTGGCCACGGGAGCGGGGGGCTGTCCCAGAGGCAGGAGTCGAGCCGGCGGGGGGATTCGGGCGGCCCCGGGCAGAGGCAGGCAGCTCTGGCCGGGTTGGCCCGGGGCGCCGGAGCGCTGGCAGCGGGGAGGGTGCCAGGCCTGGGCGGAGGGTCGGGGCAGGCCGTGCCCTGCCCGGCCCCGTGCCCGACGGTGGTCGCGGCACCGCTGCTGTCGGTAAGGTCGTCCTGCTTTTCTTGCCGTGCTTGTCTTCTGCAGCGGCACAGAAACCCGCAGTGTGCAGGGGCTGGGCAGGCCTGCGGTCAGAACCGACTTGACGTGCTAAATGCTGCAAAGCAATTCTGAAGGCTCGTTTCTCTGACTTCAGGGACCCGCTGGACTTTGAGCCCGTTGGCCATACTGATTTGGGGCACGTGGTGGCCATGGGCCAGGCATGGCTCTCTCGGTCTGTCCCATCCTTCTGCTTGCCGAGGCTGCCTCAGGATGAGCAGGCAGCACTACGTGTGAAAGAAACCCTGTCTCGCTTCCTTTAATGTTAGAGAAAGTGAAGCTTCCCTCTTATTGTAACGACGTCTTGTTGACTGTATCGTCGGCAGCACTGTGAAACGTGCTGTGCTTGGACTTAGAGACAAGCTAATGCAGGAGGAGCCGAGCCTCTTACAAGCTGCATTCGCTCATCTTCCTTCTGCGTATCCACCTAGGTCCTGCAGTACCGGACCTGGTGCCGAGAGCTGCGGCAGCAACTGGAAGCAGGAGGGGTGAGTGTGCAGGCTGCTAACTAAAGATTGTGGACGTAGCGTTCGTTAGCGCAGAGCAAAAAAAGCCCCCCAAAGCAATGACAGAGGAAACGACAGAGTTTGCTGCCTGAGGGTTTAACGAAGCGCTGTAAGTTTGCCCGTCAGTGTTTTGTCCGGTTGCCATTCTCAGAGCAGCCAGTAGTCCCAGAAATGCCAGTCCAGAAACCCCTGTCAGGAAGGATTTTAGGGTTGTGACAGAGTGCTTTATTGCTGGCGTAACATTTGTCCTAGGTCTCAGGAGAGGGCTAGACTGCCCCTTACGTTATACGGCTGTCTCGGAAAAAGAATCGGTAGAAACAACAGCGATTTGGAGGGCAAGAATGCTGGCGTTCAACATACAGAGCTGGCTCTGTGCTTTTCTTTCTGCTTCGCGGCTGAAGTAAACCTCGGAAACGAAGGGTCGGAGGGTGGGAGAGCGTTCCCAGGCTTCAAGTCGAAGCGAGCACTCGCAGTCAGGAGCTGGGGATACCTAGCTGTGAGAGTGCAACAGTGGGAGACTGAGGAGAGCTACTCGCGTTGAGCAACGCCCTTCCCCTCCCTTCCTCTCCGTAGTCGCGACACTGTTATGCCTGGAGGAAGGCACGAGCTCCTGAGCTACCCAGCAAATGGAGGGGAAAGCGATGGATGCCACAGTAGCGAAGGGAGCACGAGGATTTGACTAGGCATTTCCTTTCTTCTTAAGGGACCCGTTCCAGGCAGGTGGGAAGCTGCAGAAGACCACAGCCTGGAGAAAGCACTGCTTCGGTTGGCAGAGGAGCAGCAAAGGTAAAAGGAAGAAGCGTTCCCTCATACTTGGTATCCTGGGTGCTCATGGAAGTGAGGGAAAACCTGTCAGTGCTGCCTGCTGTCCCCAGGGGAAGCGGTTCGGCAAGCCGCTTTGAAAGGAGAAAGGTCCGCAAGCTGTTTTCCGTGGTGCAGTAATAGTGTTGTGTGCTGAATGGCTCTGTTTTGAGCGGGGGGTTGTTCCGGGTGACCTCCCGCCTAAAGGCCCCTTTCCCGCCTAAATGATTCTGTGGTTGAGGAGGTGAGGGACTCGGGAGAATGCTGGAGAAAGATGATGCATCCAGGGATCAGACAGCACGAAGGGGAGGCAAGACGGTAACTGTGGGCATCGTCGAAGTTGAAGAGGAAGGGGAAACTGAAACTGTAGGTGGAAATTGAAGGCTTAAAGCAAGGAGAAGCAAATGAGTTTGCCATCACAGAGAGATCTTAGTTAATCCTAGAAAGCACTTGTACTGCCTCTCCGTTTGACAGCAAAGTCAGTGTTGAGGGAGCTGGAAAATCACGGGGATGCTGCTTGTGGACAGCAGTTGTTCAGTGACCTCATTGCTGTTTCTCCCTTTCCAAGGTGTGAGAATCTGGCAGAAGTGAACAGCCTCCTGCGGGAGCAGCTCGGTAAAGCGAATGAGGTTAATTCAGCCCTTAAAGAAGATGTTGGAAAACTGACGGCGGATTGGATGAGGGCCCGGGAGGAGCTGGAATTGAAGGAGAGCGAATGGCGCAATGAACGTGAGGTAAGGGTAGGCTACGGGAACGTCAGATGTGATGCCAGAGTGGAATGAGAACGCATTTTACTCCTGTCACAGAGAACTTGCTGTGTGAAAGCTGTGGCTACATTGAGGGTGTATTGGTGTTGACCAGCAGAAGACAGGGGTGTGAGATGGAGGAGTGCCAGCAAATTGTGGTGATGGAAGATGCCCGCCTGCTGTGACCATAGTACTCGGGCTTATGGGCAAAGGCTTGCCGTTGCTGGGCACTGCAGGGCAGTCACACGTGAACGCTCGTCTTTTTTTAAGAGTTCTTACCTCTCCGCCTAGGGCAGTGGAGACCAGAGAGGTCTGTGTGTTTTCACATTCAGAGTAGCCAACAGAAGAACAAGACAGGCCTCCCTTTCCCTTACCAGGAGCCTGTTGTGAGCAAATCTGACACTGCTCTTGGAGGGGCTTGGTTTTGTCTTCCTCCACCAAGACCGCTAGACACCTCTGCAAGGCGCTGATATCCACTCCTGCGGGGAGAAGCGTGGATCTTCCCTTCTTTGAAGTCAGGTGGCAGGTCTACTGAGGATGCTTCCGTGGTGGCTCTTCAGTCCTTGATGCCCCTGTTGCAATAGTTATTAAAGGGGAGCTGGTGATGGTGGTTGTACTCTCTGCTGTCTGAAAGACTTGTACGGTGACAGTGAAGGCTGAATTGGCATTTCTTTTTGTCTTTGCGCGTTTAGCTTTACGACAACTACGTAAGGGGTGACCATAACAGTCTACTCAGCCTATGGCGCCAGGTGGTAACCTTCCGCCGTCATTTCCTGGAAATGAAGACTGCCACTGACCGGTGAGTAGAAGTGAAGGCTGGATCTCTTGCAGAGAAAACGCAGCTTCCCGTCACACCTGCTTTTGGAGCCTCGATGTTACGTTAGTTGCAGCTAAAGATACGATTTCTCCTTTGGGAGTCTGCAGCAATGCCGTTAAGCATGCTTTAGGCTATTTTCAGAATCCTGTTGTGTGATGCTGGTTTTCAGATAAAACTGAGGGGCTCGGCTATAAGCAATGCCGAGGCCCCGAAGAGATAACTTGACTGTGGTGATGTTTGGGCGTATTGACACAGACACAGGCATACGTGGACACCTTGGAAGAGACTCACCAAAGCTGTGCCTGCAGCATGTAGAGCAGTCCATTTCATAGAATGATGAAAATCTGCCTTAAATCTCCCTGAGTTTCTTTTCCCACTGCGCCTGGTGGAAAGATCATTCATGAATATATATATATATATATATATACTTTTTCCTTCTCATTTCCAGCTTACGTTTATTGCGGTCGGTTTGTATCCGCTCGTTTATTCTGGTCAGTTGGTATCCGCTTATTCCTGTACCAACATTGCTGAGAGAAAGAATAGCTTCTCCACCCTGGTACTGCATTTATCCAATGTATTTTGCTTAGTTCGATGCCTCTTTTTATGATTGTTGTCTTGCTCCTGGACTCCCCGAGGTTTCTTTCTCACAGTTGCCTTCTACACAAACAACAATAGTGTAGCCTTAATAGTACATTCTTCTGGTGCCAGCATGCAATTTCAGACTCTGGGTGGCTGTCAGCCATTTATCTGATTTGATTAGAAGCTTTCCTTGATGTGAGAGTATGCCTGGCCTACTATTTAATTCTTGTATTATTTGTGCTTTTTTGTTACAGCATTCCAGGCTTATTCTCACACCACCTTCCTGAAACGTTTCTTATGTGGATATTGTCACGAGCCTCTTAGCAGTCCAAGTGCTGATAATAAGAGGTCGCTTAAGGCCGATCCCCTAGGTGTAAAAGCTGGGGACCTGGGTAAAATTCCTGGCATCTGTTACTGATAATTAGAGTCCGCTAATAGGATAGAGCAGGAGCAACAATTCATAAGAGTAATTAGAGGTCCTTGAAGCCTTCTGGCTGTGCCATAAGGCTGTGCCTCCTTATCTCTGAGGAGAGAACAGACTCATTCCTCAGCGGTCCAGTAGACTCCTTGCTCAACTGTCAAGGTGTGTCCTGATCCCAGAGTGTCAGGTGAATGACTCGTCCCCAGGGGAGCTGTCGTCTTTCCTGCCAGCTTTTACTGTTGCGCAATTACGGGCTTCAGAAGCGAGTCAGCTGATGGAGGTGGTGGTGTGAACATGAGCTCTTTCTGTATTCTTCTTCAGAGATTTGTCAGAGCTGAAGGCAGAGCAAATGAGGCTTTCTGGATCTGTACTTGTAAACTGCTCCCGCCTGCACTCCCGTGTACAGCTCTGGGAGTCCGTCGCTCTGGGTAGACCTGTCCTGAAGGATCTGGCACAGCAGCAGGCGGAACAGGAAACAAACCAGAAGGCTCGGGAAGCGATGTGCTTGCAAGCCAAGGGGGACCTGGAGAAGAAGGAGCTTCAGGACAGGTAAAGGTGTTTTAAACTTTGCTAGTACCAACGTTATGGCTTTTGTGGCTGCTTCTGGGGTTCCTGGATGAGCGGCTGTGTTCACGTTTAAAACACACCCCTTGTGCACAGCCTTGTTTCTGTCCCTAGTCAAACTCTTGCCTTCAACAGAAAGGACAGAAAAAACGACTGACTGACAGAAGCTCTTCTGAGTAAGACAAGGCTGGAAAAGAAGTTGCATATTACGATGTTTTTGCTGTTAACTGATTCTTGGTGAGAAACTGAGAGCAGCCTAAAGAGAGCTCTGTCTCTTGGACAGCCCTTTTGCTACCCAGCAAAAGGGCTGTGCTAAAGGAGTTGGGAGGAATTTGCCCGGGGCCATCATAAGCAACGTAGCACCTCTGTCCTGACAATTCCTTGCAAGGCTGAGTGCAGGAGGCCTTTGGGGCAAGAAGTGCCATTTTGCAGCGTCAAGCACGTTAACCTGTAGAGGTGGACGCTGCCTTTGCTGTATTTTCTGGGTTGAACTTTCTCTGCTGTGCTTCTGGGAGCTGCTCAGCTCTTTAACAGGTGATGGTGTGCAGCGCTTTTGGAATGGCACGTGGACCTTCTCTTCTCAGGGTGATGGAGCTCTCAGCCTTGCTCGTACAGTCTCAGAGGCAGAACGAGGAGAAGGAGGAGACCGTGAAAACGCTTAACGACACTGTGGAGATTCTAGTATGTTTTACCTTTAGAGCTGGGCGATAGCCCAGTGTTTGCTCCCCAGCCTTAGCACAAAGAGGTGTGGCTTCCTCAAGAGAAGGAGCGGTCAAGATGCTACCTGTATGGGAACATCAGGCACGTTGCCAAAATATTCCTTGTGTGTTCGGCACGTGTGGAGTCAGTGCAGGTGCAGGCAGTGGCAGGGGAGCTGCAGACAACTCGGGTGTCTTCCTCAGGGGGGTTGCACCAATGCTGTTCTGCCTGTGACTTTAAGTCTCTAGGGGTCAAAGTTCCTTGGACTTGACAGCTTCATAGCAGTCTATAAAAACTAGCTGTTGGTCTTTCTCTTCTTAGTTTTAGCAAAGAAGAGATGGAATAGATAGGGGAAGGAATCTACTGGAATCACTAGGGCTGAGGCTTACCGGCATGACAGTGCCACTGAGGGTGGGACTGCTACAGAGGGGAGCAGCTCTTCCCTGCCCAGCCTTTCCTTATTCTGTTCTCAGGAAGCGAGTCGGTTAGAGAAAGAATATGAAGCTTCCTTGGCTAAAAGCACCAAAGAAGAGAATCTTTCCCTCCAAAAGCTGATAAAAGATATAACGGAGGTGAGTACAGGGTTGGGACCACATCCCTGTAAGTTGGATTGAACTGTACTTGAGGAAGGCAACAGACCAGCCCGGGGAATAGATAGGCATGTTGTGTACTGTCCACGTTAGCTGCTACTGGCTGTTTCATTTTTATACCGCTTTTCTGACATAAAACCTGTTATGACTTCCGAGTTGGCTGTCCTGTGACACTGCAGCTGAGTCGCTAGAAGTTTCAGCACCTTTGCCTTCACCGTCTCGCTAAGGTCTCTCCTGGACTGTGCTTTCTGAGTTGGCCCCTTGACATCTGTATTGCAGTGTTGCTTGGAGGCTTCCCCCACCCTCCTTGAGCAATGACTCTGTTGTTCTTCAGATTTTTATGAAAGGTCACTGACTCAATCGATGCACTTGCCAACTCTGCTCCTTCACTCTACCTTCAGTGACCGTTATTATTTCCCCAGAATCACCACTGGCCCAAGTGTTTTGGGGTAACTTGAACTTAGTCCTAAACTTCACTCTATGGAGGGGGCGGGGGGGTTAATCATCAGATCTTTTACACAGCCTCTCACAAAGTCAGTTCTTTCCCTACATAAGGTAGTCATTTTTACCCTCTGGTGCTGCTGCTCGGAGTCATTACAAACATTGGGTTTTTGATTGCCGTTTTCCAGTATTCCTCAGCTTCCTTCTTCCCTGGGCAGTGTTAATGTTTCCTTTCGTTGCTGTTTCCAGTGTTGGTCTGGGGCTCGTGTACGTGGCTCTGAGAAGCTGAAGGAGACCAAAATAATTCCTGAGAGCTTCAAGACACTGAGCGTTCAGGCAGCCTCCAGGCACTGCACGCTTGTTTTGCCTTGTTTCTAGTAGCTGTATTCAGAAATCCCTGGAGTACTTGTGGCCACAGGGACAAAACTTCTTTGCCGACGGAAGAAATGAGAGACTTGAGTTTTTAATGACGCTAGGGTGCAGTGGGGGGAAAAAGGAGAAATAGGTAAAGAAAACCAAGCAGCGTGAGCAAGGAGTAACAGCTTGATGTGGGCTTTCAGGTGGTGTTAGATGACAGTGAGAGCACGGTCAGCATTCTCTGCACTGACAGTTCCCAGCATGCAGAGTCTAGCAACATCCTCTCTTGCCTGAGCTCCGTTGACGCAGAGCACGCCTTTGTATTGGTTCAGGAAGCGCTGGCAAGGAGGCGAGGAGCAACACAGGTGAGAATTGCTGCTTGCCTTCACCACTGGCCACAGGCTCAGCTGCTGATGCCTCCCTTAGCTTGAAACTTTTCCATTTACTGAGCCAGTTTAGCCCGTTTCTTTCTAGCCTTCCCACTCTTGGTACCGTATTGCCTTGCCAGTCTCACCGGCTCTGTGTTCTACTGCTTTTCTCTCCTTGATCTCCACCCCCTCATCACAGCTTTTGCCTTCAGATGAGCTGTGTCTCTGCTTGCTGCTTCTCCCAGCTATCTGGAGCCGTCTTCCCTGCTCCTTATTGCTTGTTTGTGCTCTTTCCCTGCCCATTCCTTGCAGGCCCTAAAAGAAGAGCTTTCTGCCAGGCAGGACTCTATTGATTTCCTGCAGCACCAGCACAGACAGCAAGAAGAGAAGTGCAGCGAGCTGCAGCAAAGGCTTGAGCAACTGGAGGAGGAATGCAAGACGTCCAGCAGCCACCGGCAGCACCTCCAGTCTCTGGTAGAAGCACTCAGAAGGTGCGTGTTTCCTCCTTCTCCTGCGTCCTAGAGGCAATCTGCTTCCGGTTCTGGCAGTGCAGAGGTGTTACGGGCAAAGACCGTGCCTGCCCTACTGCGTGTCTGCCTCTGTTGGGCACTTTGGCATCCTCCTGTCACTGCTTTTCGTGCTCTGCTGTGAATCCTGAGGCTGTCTTGGAGATTGAGCGCGATGTTGGCATACAAGGTGCCTCCCTCTCGACGTGCTGCTTCTCTGAATTCTGTTCTTTGGGTGCCCTTTCCTAGCCGCTGCTTCTCACGGAATGAAGGCAAAAGCCTGCCTGCCTTTCTCTTTCCCTCTTCAGTCACTTTGTGAGGGGAAGAGCAAGTTCTTCCTTACCGTGCTCCCCACAACTCCGTCCTGGAATGATGAAAATGGGCTCCGTGACTCTGCAGGCCGCTTCATTCTTCTAACTGAGCCTTGTCTCTGCAGCGACTGTGCAAGGCTCGAGAAGACCAGGGAAGAGCTACAGCACCAGCTGGAAGTAACGGAGCAAGAAGCCTCGCGCCTGCGTCAGAGTAACACTGAACTGCAGCTGAAGGAAGATTCAGCCCAGGGGGAAAAGGTGGAGCAGCAACAGACGATGGAGAGAGCGCGTCGTGACCAGGAGCTCCTGTGAGTGTTCAAGCTTTCTCTGGGCAGGGGTGGGCGTTGCTGGACTCTAGGAGGCCCACCGTAAAAGAATGACTTTTGCACGCTCATCGTTTGTAGCATAGAAGGGCGCAGGGAGCGCGTGGGCAGGTCTGGCTGCCTACTGACATGCAGCGTAGCTGCCTCCTTGTACTTTCTTTATGACCCTTTAAAAAAGCCATTCCAAACCTGCCCAGAGTAGTTGATGACAGGCTTAAGCTGAAACAAGAGAGGCTCAGCCTGGATTTAAGGAGAACAAAAATTGAACAGCTTGCTCAGAGAGGTTGCGTAGAGTCCATCCCTGGAAGGTTGGAAGCCCCAGCTGGACGGAGCCTTGAGCAACCTGGACTGATCCCATAGCTGAGCCCAGCTGCTTTGAGCTGAAGATTGGGCTGGAGGCCTCCTGGGGTCCCTGCCAGCCTGATTCATCCCTGTGATCCTCTGATTATTGGCCTGGAAATTCATACACATCTCCTCCCCAGAGAGATTGCAGGCTCTTTCATCGTTTCACTGCTGAAGGCAAGAGTAATTGTGGGAATATTAATCTGGGCTTCAAAAGTCTGTCTGACCCAAAGAAGAACTTTGGAAAGTCTTGTATCCAATGTATCAAAAAGGAGAGAGAGAAAACTAACAGGCAGGAAGCTGTGAAGTTGAGAGCACCTGAGCTTTTTGGAAACCTTCTGTGGTTTCTGGAAGCTCGTTTTACTTTCCCAACGACGCACGTTTCAGCTGCGTCGATGACGTAGTGAGTGATGCAGCTCTAGTCAGGAAATTCCAGCATTCTTTAGGTGTAAACAGAAAGCTGCTGGAAAGCATTCAAACTGCCGTACCTGGGACGTAGTATGTAGTCTTGGCTTTGGAAACGAGGATGTTTTTACATTAAAAACTTGTTTATCCTTCCTTCCCCTTCTCATAGACTGCAGGACTTAGCTGCACTTGAAGGAAAACACTCATTATTACAGAGTGAGTTGGTAGTGGCGAGAGAGACACTGGAGGAATCGCAGCTTCAGAGGGATCTGCTGAAGCAAGAGAAGCAGGAGCTTACCACGGCACTGGAGAAGGTACGGTCACCTTATTGCTAGGTAGCACTTGTGGGAGAGGGAGTAGTGATAGCAAGACCACCACAGATGCTGTTTCTGGCAGTAGAAGACAGGGACAACGTTGTCGTCCTCCTCCTTCTTGGAAAACGGCGATCAGACCACACAGGCTCTTTGGGGTAGTCAGTCCCCCCGTGCTTATTGGGAGCGCTGAACTGGGAGTATGTCAGAGACACACAGGGGATGTGGAGTTGCTGCTTGGAGTCAGGGATTTTCCTGCCTTTGTTGTCACGTTGTTCTTTTGTCTCTTCAGGCAGAGCAGTCAGTAGCAGAGTTGACAGGGGCTCAGAATAAGCTGAGTGCTGAAATAGCGGATCTACGTGTTGCAGCAGCGAGCATGAGCAGTATCAATGAAGCTCTTGGCTTGGATAAAGTGCAACTGAACAACCTTGTGCTGCAGGTGAGCAGAGTTGCCAAAGATCTTGCCAGGTGTTGGTCTCCAGCTGCTGCTGCTTCTCAGACTTCTTGCCTTCTGACAGTATGACTGAGTGAATATGGAAATGTTGTTCCTTTTTCTGTCCAAGGCAAACCTCCTACAGAGTAAATCTTACTGTATGTTATTTCCTCTGTGCTTCTGTGATTGTAGCTGGAGCAAGAGAATGAAGTTCTGTCAGGTAAAGTGGACGAGATGGGGAGAGCAAAGATCTCTGAGCAGGAGGAGCTGAACTGGTATAAAAGAACAAACGAGGAGCTCTGCGCAGAGAAAGCCCACCTGGAGCAGCTGCTGAAGAAAGCAGAGGAGCAGCAGGAGGGGCTGCGGGTAGAGCTGACGCTGCTGGCCGAGGAGAAGGAAGAAACCCAAGAGAAACTTAGTCAGGTGAGACCAAAAACCTGGTGCTTCTGGGTGGGCTTTTGGCTGCTTGGCTCAGGGAAGCTGTGACCTGTGGGATTCTGCAGTGTTTTTGCCAAGGAGACACTTGGTAGTGCTGGAGGTCAGAAGGCTTTGTTTGCTCGTTTTTGGAAGCGTGTGGATGGCTTGCAGAGCTGTTCTGCAATTCTCCGAGTTGTCTTCTGCTTCTACAGTTCTTTGAATCCACCTGCCTGTGTTGGCCTCTTTTTTGCCTTTGGATAAGCTGCAGAGAGATGATTGTGTTGTCCACGAATCTGAGTGGGGCTGCTGCTCTCGCGTGTGGCAAAGGAAACAAACTGTGTAGCTCCGAATCCTTCTTCTGAGGCAAAAAGCAGGGCTGCATGTTTCTCTTTATGCTTCTTGGTGTGAAGCCTGCAACTTTCAAAACTCCGTTTGTTTGAGCCTAGAGAGTGGGACGAAGCTGCAAGTCAACGTCTGCTGTCTTGTATTGCTAAGAATGGGAATGACATCTTGAAATTGTTGACGTTGTATTTTAAGACATACAGGCAAGTTTGTGGCTGGAAGGCTGCCTGGGGGAAAAGGACCTGAATATCAGCCAGCAGTGTGCCCAGGTAGCCAAGGCAGCCAGGAGCATCCTGGCTTGTGCCAGAAATAGCGTGGCCAGCAGGAGCAGGGCAGTGATCGTGCCCCTGTACTCGGCGCTGGTGAGGCCGCACCTCGAATACTGTGTTCAGTTTTGGGTCCCTCACTACAAGAAAGACATTGAGGGGCTGGAGCGAGTCCAGAGAAGGGCAAGGAAGCTGGTGAAGGCTCTGGAGCACAAGGCTGATGAGGAGCGGCTGAGGGACCTGGGGTTGTTTAGCCTGGAGAAAAGGAGGCTGAGGGGAGAGCTTCTCGCTCTCTACAACTCCCTGAAAGGAGGTTGTAGGGAGGCGGGCGGTGGTCTCTTTTCCCAAGTAACGAGTGATAGGACGAGAGGAAGCGGCCTCAAGTTGCGCCAGGGGAGGCTTAGATTGGGTATTGGGCAAAATTTCTTCACCGGAAGGGTTGTCAAGCGTTGCTTGACAGGCTGCCCAGGGAAGTGGTTGAGTCGCCGTCCCTGGAGGTATTTAAAAGCCGTGTAGATGTGGTGCTTAGGGACATGGTGTAGTGGTGGGCTTGGCAGTGTTAGGTTTATGGTTGGACTTGATGGTCTTAAAGGTCTTTTCCAACCTAAATGATGTGATGATTCTATGAATTGTTAGAGCCTCTTTAGGCTTTGAGGAAGAAGGTGAGAAATAGGTGATCACACAAGACTCTTCGCTCTGGACGAACTGATTTTGGTACCCTGGCAAAAGAGCTTGGGAGAATCGTGTCACCGGAGGAGACTGGGGAGTTTGTCATCATTTAACTGTCAGTTAGATAATGTGCAATCTTGGGTGCTGTGGGATAACTCTGAGAGAATTGTTTGTTTCTGGTGGTCTGTTCTCTGTTGGAGAGTCTTAGTTTTGGAGTACGTGGTATGTTTGGCAAGTAGCCAGCAGAGGTGTTGCACTGAAGACAAAACCTAAAAAATCACGGTGAAGCTTCAAGCTTGAATACCGGCAAGGTATAGTAGGCAACTTCTTTGTGTCAGACAAGTAAACCGTGTTGTTGACATGAAGTACTGTACAAACAGAGTCTACCGTCTCTTTGGCCACATCAGCCAGGCTTTCATCAATCACTAAATGGCACTGCTCACCACAAGGGCTAAGCATCCCCTCATTGCATCCAACTGCTTTACACACTGAAGTAGGTGAGACCTTGATCTTTCTTTTTCCTAGAAGGAGAAACCACATGTATTTTCACTTTCTTCAGCGAGCAAAGTTGCTTTTGCTCACCCTTCCCTGAAAATTGCCAGCACTGGACTAGATTCTGATAGAATTCTAGTTGGCAAGGTGGCAGTTCTGGCAAATGCAGTGTTTTTGCATGAAAACACGGAGTCTGGGGTATGTGTGTTTGTCGTGAAGGAGCTGTCTGGTCCCAGGCAACCCAGCAGAGCCTTACACGTCCCTTTCAAGTTAACAGTGCCAGTGCCTTTGGGCAGCCCAGGGCATGAGTGTGGTATACAGCAGATGCTCTTAAACTTTCAGCCCACAGCACAGGAGCTCTTTCTCCTCTAGCTGATTCAGAAGTGGCACTGTCTGGCTCTGCACAGAACTCCAGAGAAAGGACTCTAACTGCATTTTGTCCCGCTTTCAGGTTTCCCGCCAGCAAGAGTCGGCTAGCAGTGGCCTGGAGCAGTTGCGCCAGGAGTCCTCTCGCCAAGGGCACGCACTGGCCAAGGCGTCCGAAGAGAAGGAACTGCTGGCGCATGAGAAGGCTGCCCTGGAGGTGCGACTGGCAGCCACGGAGCGGGACAGACAAGGCCTTTCAGAGCAGCTGGCAGAGGCCAGGTAAAGGCAGGGAAGAGACCCTAGGCAGGACATTATTTAAGGTCTGTAATTATAAAGGTGGTAATCGTTACACGAGGATGTGTTGCATGCTGTGTGCTTTTCAGATGTTTTCACCTTCCATGGACAGAAAAGGGAAGAATCTCGAGCAAAAAACCCCCCCCAGTATACCATGCTTTGAATGTTATTTTTCTGACAGCTAAAGCTAGCAAAGCTCTCCTGAGCCTTGCGCTCATGTTTATGCCCCCTTGCACGTTCCTGTGTGAAGTCCAAAGCGAGCCAACTTGCCTCTGAACTGAGTAATAATTAAACCATGCAGATGTTTACTGAAACCTGAAGTTTCTCTCTGGTTTTGGTTCTGCTTTGCACAAGTTCTGCTTTTCCCGGAAAAAAAAAAAAAAAGGAAAGAAAAAAAAAAAGAAAATAAAGAAAAGTATCGAGATGTTTGTCCTCCTCTTAGGTGTTTTTTAGAAGACTCCTGAACTTGCAGAGCTCTACAAATGGTACTTTGGAGATTGTTTGTCGTGCTTCTTGACTTTTACCCTTTACCACTCCAGAGTATGGTGTTAGCAAGGCTGATGAACACCAGTTTGACTCGGTGTGTTTCTTGAGAGCTGCTGCTTCTTCTGAGCTCCAGCTTCTCTGATGTGATCCAGCTGAATTATGTTGGGTCAGCTGTTGGGCTGTTATTAAATTATTAAATGTTCAGCTCCTTTTTTTTTTCTTTTTTTTTTTTTTTTTAACATGTTTACTTTGGACTGCCAGAGATTGGCATAATTAGAAACATGTGCTTGTTCTCCGTCTTGAAGATACATCCTCCATTGTCCATTGAAGTAGGGAAGTCCTTCTGTTGTGGGTTTTATTGCTGTACCACTCAGGTGCCCCTTTACCTTGGAGGACGTTATCCTGATTGCATCCCTGCACTAGTGAGGCACTGCTGTGTATTGTAGGAACCTGGCACACCGGACGCTGTGCTAGGTCAGGGAGGTAACTGCAGCTCCTGGTTCCAGAAGCCTGTGTGTCATACGCAGCAGCAGTTGGTTGAAGTCTACGGATGCAACAATTTGCCTCTGCGGTACCACAACTTCCCTTTTGAAGAGCGACGAGTCATTTGGGCTACTGCCTACTTAGTTAGCAGTGCTGAAATAAAGGCAGCAAGTTTTTCTCTTGAACTTCCAACAGTTTAAACTGAAGGATACCTGTCTCTCCTTTCAGGTAGTGCTTGCTCAGATAAAATCTAGTTCTGATTTCTTACAAATGCTGCTACAAGCATGAGATTTTGCTGTATCATCTGCTGTCTTTCTTTAGTCCCTGTGAACCATAGGGAGTCTGGAAAATGACCTACCTATACCTGCACTAAGAACAGCATTAAAAAGTCACAGGTCAGCCAGGGAAATACTCTTACTCTGTCCCCCTGCAGAGCAACTTGGAAGTGCTGATGAGAATCGGGCTGTGAGCAGAGGCTGGGCTTTTGCTTGCTGGCACAGGCTTTGTGGGCACAGCTACCTGCACGTCATAGATCAGACAACAGCGATTGAAGATGTGGCTATTGAGATCGAATTTGGCTGGGCTTCCTGTGTTAGGCTAGCTCATAAGGAAAGCCGGGGCATTCCCTCGGAGGGGCCTGCGTGGCTATTTTAAATGGCAGAAATACATTTTCTGTATACACACGTTTCCATGCGACCCATTTTCCATACTCAGGTGTAGGGATCTTGAACGACTCCTTACCGGAACAGCTCCCTGTGGGTGTCAGGAGCAAGAAACTAATTTCTCTCCGTATTCCCAACTTGCAGGTCAGCGAAGGAGACCCTGGAATCCAGCCTGTTTGAGGCTCAGCAGCACTTATCTCAGCTGGAGATCACCAGGAGTCAGCTTGAAATCCGACTTCACACAGTTACGCAGGCCAAGGAGGTGATACAAGGTGAGAGCCTCGTGTGCTTTGTTTCCGGTGGTCCCCCTCCCTAGAGAAGGTGGCATAAAAACAGCTCTCTGTCCGCAGTGCTTCTGAGGAGTGAAGGAGCTGGAGGCAGATCCCTCCTACACTGCAATTCAAATGGCTTAAGGTCAGTAAGTCAGAAGCACTGTTTGTGTAGACTCTGAAGCTTGCCATTTGTCGTGTTTGCAGCGGAAGTGAAGTGCCTTCAATGTGAGCTGGAAGCAGAGAGATCTCTCATGAAGCAGGAACGGGAAGACATGGCGCAAGAGCTCTCGCGGACAGAACAGCAGTATAACACCACCCTCAAGCTTCGGGAAAGTGAGCACGAAGTGGAAATAAACAAGCTCCTGCAAGACCTGGTAGGAAACGTTATGCTTCGGAATTCTTCAAGCAAGCTTTGTGGGCTGGCTTTAGAAGAATAATAGCCTGAGCGTGCGAAACGGCAGCAATCGTCTGTCGTAGGCCACACGTTGCTAGGCCAGGCAGCAGAGCCGATGGCTCGTACTTGAAGGCACGTGAAGACCCACAGGACTGTGCTGGGACGGTAAATGCAGGCACGGATTCAGTGTGGGCGTGAGACGAGGTCAACAGAGGGTTGGGTGGTCGCCACCCAAAGCATGGCAGCAAAGGGCTGGGATCTTACCAGACTCCCGTCTACCACGAAGTAGACTCCGGACATTGCCGGCAACTGCAGTCACGGCAACTTGGTTCCTTCCTTTCCGCCCTTTCAGGGTTGACAGAGGTATTACCTTTGGCCTTGGAGCATATGGAACAGGCCCCTTGTTCCTGGTACTTGAGTTGGTGGCCTGTCTCGTGACTAGGGCATGAGGGTACTGGTCTCTTCCTCACCCTGCAGTCCCTCTGCAGCTTTTCAGTGATGAAAAGGGAGGTGAGCTTTGAACCTAGAGACTCTGAGAGTGGAGAGAAATCCTGAGGAGGGAGGTGCTAGGAAACGGGCAGCCATCAGAGAGGGGAAGGTAACATCTCCTTTTCTTCCACCTGCTGACCCTCCTTTTAAGTTCCTTGACAGGACATGATTTATGGAGAGCACAAAGCCACTGCTGTGCACTCTTGAGGTGGGGGTTGTGGGAGGGATGAAGCTTCACATTTCTTTGAGGAGCTTGGCTGGGACGTCATCTTGAAGTCTCTTCCCCCCCCTCATCAGGCAAGTGAGCGGGAAGGGCACCATTCAGAGCTGCAGAGGATGCTGGAGCAATGGGAAAAGGAGAAGGCAGAGACCGAAGGGGAGCACGAGAAGCAGCTGTTTGATATGAAGCAGAAAGTTGCTACCATGCAGGCTCAACAAGAGGAGGAACGAAGCAGAGTCGAAAATGCCAAGCAAGAGGTAAAGACTGTGAAAGGAGAATTTGTGTGGTTTGTTTCAAGGCTAGAGCTGTGGGAGTTAGCTGGATATTGGGCTGTGTGGAGCGTGCCCTACCTGTTTTCTGCATTGAATGTGGTGAGGTGAAAGGCGTGCAGGGCTATCTTTGGGACTAGGAATGAGACCTCTCATAGGAAGCCAGGCAGAAATGTCACCTTTCGTTTTCGATTTTTGTGCTGCTGTTGTATTCTGGTTTTCGTAAGACTTGCCTCAGAGTATCTTCACCGTTCTCTTAACGGTCCTCTTTTGATGTTTCCTGATACGCATTTATAGCCTTAACTCCATGAAAGACCAAACTGAGTCTGCAGGACTGAATCCCCATGAGGATGGGGTTTTTGTCTGGGGGGGGGACAGGGAGGGGCGCAGCAGGATTGTCGGCAAAAGAAAAATCTTGTTAAAGACTCCTCTGAAGTATTTCTGAGCAGTAACGCAGAGGTGTCTTCTGGGCTGTGTTTTAAGTCACTTGCTGGTAAGCTGGTTTGTGCCCAGATCTCCTGTGCCCAAGCAAGCCTGTCCCACGCTGAGTCCTCCTTGTGTCCTACGCAAAGTCCTCTTTATGCAGGCTGCCTAGGGACAGCAGTACCCCCAGCTGTGTCTACAGGTATTGAAATGACAGGGCAGCGCTCAGAGATGACAGTGTGTCCCTGTCGTGCCAGTGCTTTCCCAAAGTCTACGGAATACCTTAACACTGAAGTAATTTTCACCAAACCCCACTTAGAATACATGAGTTTTCTGAAGGAGCTGCTAGCTTCAGCCCTCTGGCAGCCTTGCACTTTCTCTACTGCTAACTAGGTGCAAGAGTCGCTACTGAAAGACAAACGGGACACAGCAGGAGACGAGGGACATGTACCCTCCCCAGCAAGGCGAGACACTTGAGAAATGCCACACCTTTTTGGGTTAGATGACTAAGAGTTTGCTGGAGAGTCAATCACAGATGGACCGGGGATGGAGCATGTTCGTCCTGAAGCCAGTCGCACTTAGGAACCCGTGCCTCCAAGTGGGCAGATCAGGACCTAGGAGACCAGCAGCACAGTGCTTTGGGCACGTGTGAGCCCATCAGTCTTTGAGTCTTGTCACGCTAATTCTGTATGGGAAGCTTAAAGCCGTCTTCTCTTTATTGCTGTGCAGGTCCTGCTAGAAAAGGAGAGTGAGAAGGCTGCTTTATTAGAGACGCTACTGCAAACTCAGGGAGAGCTAAGAGAAGCCTGGCAGCAGCTACAGCAGCTCAGGCAGGAGGTGAAAGAGCAGCAAGAGAATGGGCAGGTGAATCTGACTAGTAGGGCAGGTGGAGAGAACAGGCAGTTGGCAATTGGAGGGAAGCCGAGAGAGAGGCTGAGAGTGCCAGGTAACAGAGCGAAGGGCAGGAACAAGGCAATAAACCCTAAGTCCTGCGGCTGAGGAGGCAAGGACTACTGCAGGCACGGAAAGCACAGAGCCTGCTAAGCTCCAGAGATCAGCAACGGGAAGGAAGGGTCACAATGGAAGCAGAGCTGGGTAGAAAAGCAGCAAGAAGGGGCTGAATGAATGCGATTTTGAGAGAGAAGGAGAAAAAGGCTGGACCTGATGGCAGGTGCCAGTGACTTGCTCTCCATTTGTGTCTGCAGAACATCACAGAAAAGCTGCAAGCAGAGCTGCAGGAAACTCAGAGTAAGATGAAGGCAGTGGAGAAGAGGCACAAGGAAGAAATCAAAGCCATCAAAGAGGAAATGAATATCCTTCTTCAGCAGAGGGATGCTCTGCAGAAACAGGTGACTGAAACAGCAGTAGCTACTCCAGCCATCAACCAGGTGGTCTCTTCCCCTTCTTGCCTTTCCATTGCAGAGCAGCAGGCTGATGGGCTAATCCCTCTGCCTGCCGTCATACTGTGGCCTCCAGCTCAGCTGGTCTGAAGGAGACTTACTGGTCAGCTGAATCTCAGCTGCTGCCCTGGCCAGATGGGCTAGTCCTTTTGCTTGTTTGCCAGCAATCACCAGAAGGGGCTTCTGCTGGCCTGTTACTGCTAGCCTTGTTTTTTAAGGTGGTTTTTCAGATGAACGTGGTGACCCACTTAGATTTTTAAACAAGTCAGCTGTATCCATTGTGAACCTGCTACTCTCATGAGGGGGTGAAATTTAAAGTGGTTCTTTCCCTTTCCTGACAGTATATGGTATGGCTGACAGTGACAAGCTGTAGTCTTTGACTGCTTTGTTATGTTTTCCTTGAGGTGGAAGAGTTGCTGTCTCAGCTAGCAGCCTCCAAAGAGTCTCTAAAGGAGGAGGCTATGACTCTGCATCAGGAGGTGGCGTCTTTGGAAAGGAAACTCGAGAGCACCGAGAAGCAAAGAAGGGATGTCCTGGTGAGGCTGGCAGATGCCGTGAAGGGCCATTTCTTACCTATTTTTTGGCCTTCTGTTAATAATTCTAAGGAGCAACCTGTTTTTTGGTTTCACTTTTCCAATTGCGTTCTTCCAAATAAGTCGGAAAAGACGCCATAGCCACATAAAACTGCGTTATGATTCAGGGTGCTTATTTTCCTCAATTCTGAAGATTTCTGCCCGTGAAGCTTCAGTCAAAGTAATTGTCAACCTTGTCTCTATTTACATTGCATGGTTTTGGCGATTATTTGTGTCCAAATCCATAGTTAGATTTCTAAATACCTGGGTCTGGAAAAAGGGGTGAGAAGAAAAAGTTTGCTAAGAATAGAAAGCTGTTCACCATTGCCCATCATCTGCGAGCAGACAGTGGGGAAAGAAGAGAGACATTTGAGAAACAAAAGTGCTGATCCAGCTAAATATGTATGTCTGCAAGGGGAAAACTAGTCCTGATTTGAAACACAGAATGACAGGCTGTGATCTGACCGTGAGTCCAAAAAAGAAAAAAAAAAGGTAAAGGAAATGTTGACGTTGTTCTCAAAAAAAAAAAAAAAAAAAAAGGCGGGGGGGGATGATCAAATGTTGGGGTTGTTCTCTCTTCCCTTCCTCCCTACTAGAGAGAACATCATCATGCCACTGCCTAAATCATGCTTAGTCTGGACTTGAAAAAGCTCGAACCTCAGCCCTTGACTGCCACTGGAGCAGGAGTTCCAATCTAGTACGAAAAGCAAGCATACCTAGATGGAATTACTGAATCTTTTCCTCCCTGTTTTGCAGCATGAACTGGACAGACTGCAAGCACTTAATGAAAAACTGGTCTGGGAGATAAAAGTTCTTCAGGAATCTGTCACAGCCTCTGAAACGCGAGCAAACACAGCAACAGATATGAATCACTCCCTTGAACAAGAACTGCAAGCTACATTGTCTATCTTAAAAATTAAAAGCGAGGAAGTGGAAACGCAGTGGGAGAAAGTGCAGATGCTACAGAAGGAGGCAGCAGAGGTAAAAGCTTTGCAGGAGAACCTCACTCATATGACTGCCATCCTGTCAGAGAGGGAGGGAGAAATGAAGTTGTACCAGGAACAGATGAGAATGTTGGAAAAGCAGCAAGAAATGCATAAACCTCCCCTCAATCGGGTTATTAAGGACATAACAGAGAAAAAACAGGAGACGGAACCCCAGCAAGAACACATCCAGGAGCTGGAGAAGCAGCAAGAAAAACAAAGGATCGCTGTCAGCAAAATGACAACAGCCCTTGAAAAGAGAGACTGGGAGATCAGATCCCAGCAAGAAGAGATACGGGAGCAAGAGGAGCTCCTGGAAGAAGCCTTGCATGAGAGGGAAGGAGAGACCAAGGCTCAAGGTGAGCAAAAAGAGCTAGAAGAGGAAATCAGAGGTCTTCGGGAAGATCTCCAGCATGTTCGGCAGACTCTGACAAAGAAGGATGAAGAGATCGAGCACCAGAGAGACAGAGTCAGGTATTTAGAGAAGACTCTGGCAGGGAGAGAACAGGAGCTGAGGAGGCAGAGTGGACTCCTGAAACAATTAACATCAGCTTTGCGATGGAAAGATGAAGAGACCCTAAAGAAACAACTCCAGAGGCTCCAAAAATGGGAGGAAGAGGAAGCAGAGAAGAGGAAAGTTCTCCAGGAGAGGGACCGTCTCTTGAAAAGGCAGAAGGAGCTAACCCAACAGCTGGAAGATGAGAGGAAAGCAAAGGCGGACGAATTGGAGCGTGTGATTGCTATTTTGAAGCAGACCGAAAGCAGAGAAATCAAATGGAAAGCGAAGGCACAAGCACTGACTCTTGCCCTTACCAAGAGCGAAACGGCCAATGGGACTCTGAGGGAAGAAATAGCCGTCCTGCAGGGTATGGTTCCAGAGAGGGACAAGGACCGGTTTCATCTTCCGGTAAGCACTGTGATCCATCATCAGTCAACTCACATGTCTATAAAGGCTCCTAAAGATGCTTCCCATAAAGATATGGGAATATACATTCCCATAAATACATGACCTGCTTCTTGGCCAAAGAAACGGTGACTGCGGCCAGCAGGCTTGCCTGTCTGTGTAGCTCTGGCCGGAGACCATTCACCTGCTAGAATGTTTTCTGTCAAGCCCAGAACTACTGAAAGAATAGAGAGCTTGCCGTTAAAATTACATCACGTCCAACATTTGGGGGTGGGTCATGGCTTCTCTCCTATCTAGGCAAGCTTAGCCAACGTGTCGCGGTTAGGCGTTGGCATGGAAAGGAAAAAGGGCGCAGGCGACCAGACTAAAGTACTAAACTTAGTTGAATTTTGTAACGATGGCTGAACAGCAGCCACGCTGATGGTGCTTCGAGGATGCTTTCAGAGATGTAGATTTCGGAGGTACAGCTTTTCCGGTGTACTAAAAAGAACGGAATTCGCACCGTTGCCTGATCGGGTTAAAGGCTTTGTTGCACATTCAGGATGTACTTGTGCCGCAGTCCAAAAAGCACGAAGGCAAATTTGTGTGGGTTTCTCCAAGGCGACCTGACTCAGGTACTGCTAGTGGAACAGCTGCGACAGCCTGTGCTGCAGACTTGCCTGGGGCTCTGCCAGCACTTCCAGCATTCCGTTAGTCTACAGGCATATAAAAAATGCTGCTAATAGAAGACTGTGTTTATGCATTATACATTTACACATTACTTGAGAAATATTACTACCAGCCTGATGGGGATGGTGACAGGTATTGTGATCTGTTGATGGGAAGCAGAGAAGTGACAAGGGCAGGCCACATGAAAACAAGGGGAGATTTCAGTTGCATCCATATAGATCAGGTATGCGACAGCATTAGATCAGGTAATGCAGGTGCATCCGTAGAGATGGGTATAGTGCTGATAGCAAGACCACATGTACAGATGCTGTCCGAGCTTGCTTCAAGGAGCAGTTCGTCAAGAAACCCACGAGAGGGGAGGTGGCTCTGGACGCGGTTCAGAGCAGTGCACAGGGCTTGGGTGATAATGTGATTTTTGTCAAAGAGCAGCTCTGTAACCATGATGTAACAGTAGAGAACGAACAGAGAACGAAACCGTAGCGTCTTATCACTGCAGAACTACATGCTTCACCCACATGTTGCATATTGTTTGGTTGTCCAGGGACAGGGAGTAGCACTATAGATAGGAGAATATACAGTGAAGGTCAAAGAGGATGACCAAAGATGTGAAGAAGCTTCCCTAAGAGGAACACGTCCATGTGGAAGTCTTCCTGATGGGCAAGAAATGGCTGAGCGAGAGGGAGCTGGAAATGCTACAGACCTTTGTAAAACCATTCAGTGGCTGAATAGGAAAGGAATGTTTCCAGTCTCTCTCAAAACCAGAATGGGGGACACTGAACCAAACTAGCAGGAAGCATGTCCAGAACAAACAAGTCCGTCTCTCCAAGGTGATCTGGAGGAGGGCCCCTAGGAAAAGAGGGTGTGGTTTGGGCCTGTGGACCAGGAGGAGAAGAAGGGCCTTGGCACTGTCCATTCCTGAGTCCGGTCACTCTCCCCCACGTGTTGATTCTGGCCCTCCTAACCTTTGTGTGGCACCAGCTCACATCATCTCCTCTCTGAATACCCAGCAGGCTATTGCAGAAGGGGAGCAGCTATCGTGGCTCTCGGAGAAGAGACTCCTGTCGCAGCGGCTGGAATCTCTGCAGCGAGCAGTTGCAAGGCTGGAACTGGAGAAGGCTGAGTTGAAGCAACTCAATGCTGAGCTCAGGAGGACTCTTGAGCAGGTAAAACAGGCGTTCGCTGCCTCTGCACAGCCTCGCGGTCCTCTGGAATGCAACACAGACAGCACTCTGGAGTCCTCTGCTTGTTTCCTTCCCTCTCCCACTTTCCCCCGTGGACACACACGTTTGTATTTTCTCTCTCTTCTGGCACCCCATTGCCTTCACAAATGCACATTCACTCCGGTACCACCCTTCTTGCCCCAGTGTCCCCAGACACACACATTTGACTCTCTTGTGTCAGGAACTCTTTCCTCTTGCTCTTTCCCTTCCACAGCCTACGTGGCGTGCTTTTTGCCCCCAACGTTCTCTGGGGCCATTAACGGTCTCTGAGCAGACACCTCCTTGCCATGATGTCCAGCGGTCCTTTTGCTCCTTGTTTGCTGGCCGGTTTCTGTGACCCTTTCTCCTGTCCAACGTGCAGGTGGAACGTGAACGGAGGAGACTGAAGAGACAGTGTCGTGGTCGGTCGCTGCCAGATGCACGTGGAGTTTCTCTCTCTGAGTCCGACCAGCACAAGATGCCTGCTTCTAGCCAGGTGAGAACAGAATCCTACTTGGTGGGAGGAGGCTCTGGCCATACGGAGGAACGATGGCAAATCCCAGGGGCAGCAGCCCCTCAGTAGAAACCTAATGGAAGTCACAGATAGACCATGGCCCTGACCAGACTTGGAGACTAAAAAGAAATCCTTGCGTTTTCTTCACAGGAGGAGCCTCACACTCGCTGCAGTTGATTAGCTGAGTTGCAGAACCAGGTGAGGAGTAGGAAAGCTCTCATCAAAAGCCGCCGTAGCTGTACTGATGGGCACAACTTTGCACGATGCTGCAGCCCGAGTTTGGTTTGGCTGTCGGGAAGCGAGTACACCGGGCAGCGTCGGACAGGCCTGCTGGCCACGGCCTAACAACATCATTCACCTAGGTCTAGTCTCTGAGTTGCCTAAAGGTCAGGCAGGGTGGGAGAGGGATTGGAGGAAATTCAGAAAACTTGCCTGAAAGTAGAGACTATTCTAAGGATGCTCCCCTTGAGTCTTACTCATCGTGTTGCCTGTTTCCATTTTCCCTTGACTCTGTTAGCAGCGGAGCTTGCGTCGTATCGGAGCGCCAGGGACGGGAGGCAGTGCCAGAGCTTATAGCCTTCAGGCAAGCGTTAGTCTCGTATTGCTATGCTGTGCTAATCGTGATCCCAGCATCAGACCGAGTCAGAGACCTAAGCACTGTATGGCCATTTGCTTTATCAGAGTAAGAATGTACATTCCAGCTGCTCAACCCTGTTGCGTCCTTTGAGAGTGGTATTGGCAGTAGCAGCGGTCGCCAGACTTCTCTTCCGTCTACGTGTATGGGTCTGGTACACCCTGGCCTCCCTGAGGAGGCGAATCTTCACAGGCGTTCAGGGCAAAATGCAGACAATATTTATGTCAGTCACGTACATGAAGCTTAGCTCTGGCAAGTGAGGCAAGAATTCTGCTGAAGCCATCAAGGTGAATCCTAAGGGTGTTTTCACCAGGAAGCCTCCGTGCCTGAAGGTCCGTTGCTACAGATAACTCACTGAACCCCCTTGCCCTTGTGACTGTTGTGTCTGCCTGCACTGTGGACCTGCTTCCGCAGTTCAGCAGGAAAACAGAGGTGCTCTGCTCAAAGAATAGTCCTCGGCTGGCTAGTCAGGGCACTCCTCCGGGTCTGGGCAACAGCGGACCTGGAACTCCATCTCCCACTTCCTGGCAGATGCTCCCAGATGGCCGCTTCTCCCACTCGTACCTCTGGGTTACCTACCAGAGCATGGGAGGGTTTTTCAGGCTTCCAAGCCCAGTTTCACAAAGGTGCCCTTACTATTTCAGAGAGGAGGTCAGCTCTGTCCCTCTCTTCAGCGGTGCTGGTCCCTAGCCTATGCATAGTGTTTGTTGTGAAGTGCCTTTGACGTCTTCCTTTCCGGGTGCGTCTCCTCTGCTCCAGAGCAGGCGGAGGGCAACCTGCCAGAGCTGCTGTGGCTGCGCTGCACTGCAAACCTAACAGGAGGTGAGAGCAGCTGGGTCTCTCCCACCAAAAAGCCCAGCAGGCCCAACTCCGTGTTGCCAGGAAAGAATAGAGTTGGAGGAGTTTCGAGGCCTCAGCAGTCCTTTAAGGCTCATTTTCCCCCCCGGGTGTTGTTCAGCAAAGTATGCTCTGCTCAGTTGTGAAATGCTCTACAGTTAGGAAAAAGGAGAGTTTGCTCCCTTTTCAGGTGCTGGCTGTCAAGTTTTTAACCCAGATCATAACAGAGCAGCTCTTCAGTACCTTGCGTAAGCAGTAGTCCTCCTGCTGAGGAAAAAGCAGGAGGTGCAACTGAGGTGTCAGTAGCCCAACTCTCTCTCTGGAAAAAAAGAGTTGGGCTACCAAATCCTGTAGGAACCTCTCTCTTTAAGATACCTGCCGTGTCTCGGTGCTGTAGGTGTGAGTGGTATGCCAGCAAGCAACTCAACTTGTTGCTGATGCGAGTTCAGGTCAGGGCGACTGTGGGAACCTGTTACTTCCCATTGCACAAGGACAAAGAGTTGGTCAGGGCTGGAGTTAGAGGGTGCGTCTTCCCTGACAGCCGGTACCGTGGAGCTACGGATGGTCCTAAGAGCGTGGGCTTGTCTGAGCTCGGCCTTTTGCCTCTTTCAGGTGTCCCTTCTGCAGACGCAGCTGGCACGAGAACGGAAAGACAAGCAGGACTATATAGAGTGCTGTGCAAAGACCAGCCAGGAGCTGTCAGACCTTCACCAAGAGCTGTCTCGCTCCTTAGCAGCTGTGCTCAGGGAGCCCAAAGCTGCTGTTCTGGAGGCAGAGACCCGGAGGCTGGATCGGTCTCTGCACCTTCTTTTCCTGTAGAGGAACAGCTGCAGCATCACGGAGTTCCCGTCTTGTGCCCTTCCCAGAAATGTACATGTTTTGCTGTGGGAAAGGGGGGTGCCTTTGTTCTGTTTGCATTTGGAAGCAGCTCCTAGTGCCAGTGATTTTTTCGGGTTTTTTTAATAAAAGACATTTTGCAGAACTGCACTCTTTTAGGAAGAAAAGCAAGTGGTAGGTAAATATGTGGCTTAGGAGAAGATGATGCTAGTTCTTTACTTGCCCAAGTAAGCTCTGACAAGCTGTTGTCTGATTTAGGCTCTTGAGTTCATAGCCGTTCCCTGTGAGGAGGGAGGGCAGTGGAGGTGTTATTGAAAGGAGGGGGGAAGAGTCCACGCCAGGGATGGAAGGTGGTGTTGGGGTTTAGCCCCAGTCAGTAATTAAGTACCACCCCGCCGCTCGCTCACCCTCCCCCCCCGGCGGGATGGGGGAGAGAATGGGAAGAGCAAAAGTAAGAAAACTTGTGGGTTGAGGTAAGAAGAGGTTAATAATTGGAACAAAATAATAATAATGGTGATAAATTGTAATGAGAAGGAAAACAACAAGAGAAGGAGAGAGGAACAAAACCCAGGGGACAAAAACAAACAGTGATGCAACCGCTCACCCCCCACCCACCGACGCCCAGCCAGGCCCCGAGCAGCGATCGCTGCCCCCCGGCCAAGTCCCCCCAGTTTCTGTACTGAGCAGGACGCCCTACGGGGTGGAATAGCCCTTTGGCCAGCTTGGATCAACCGTCCTGGCTGTGCCCCCTCCCAGGCCTTGTGCGCCCGGCAGAGCATGGGGAGCTGAAAAGTCCTTGACCAGTGGAAACTCCACTTAGCAACAGCCAAAACATCAGCGTGTTACCAATATTATTCTCCTACTAAAAGCCCAACCGCAGCACTCTACCAGCTGCTAGGAAGAAAATGAACTCTGTCCCAGCCGAAACCAGGGCAGCGGGGCAAGAGAGTGGGTTTTTCTCCTTCCTTTCCTTCCCTTCCGTCCTTCCTTCCCTTCATTCCCTTCCTTCCCTTCCGTCCTTCCTTCCGTCCTTCCACGCTTCAGCACAAAAAGCGCTGGTGCTCTCCCGAGATGCTTTGCTTCCCGCTTTGTTGCTGCCACAGCCAGCCTGAGGGACAGCCTGGTTGTTCTCCAAAGGGCCTTAGTACCAAGCCGCACCCCTGTCAAAGACGGAGGCAAGGGATGGGACGGGCAGGATGTCGAACCGAGTGAAAACTGCTCTCTACCAGCAGCTTGGCCTTGGTATCAAGCCCTTTCCAGCTAACCGATCTGGGCACAGCCGGCGTCTCTCGGGTGCCCTTCAGAGGCCCGGGGCCGTTGGCAGGGGGGGTGAGAAGAGGGCGAGGCGGCAGCGAGGCCCTTCGGGCCCCGGAGGAGACCGGGAGCCCCAGCCGCTCCCCGCCAGCCCCCTCGGCCGGCTTCGAGCCGCGCTGCCCGGCGGGCCGGGGCCTTCCCCAAGACCCGGGAAGACTTTCGGGTCAAGAGGTGCGGGGGCGCGCTGGGTGAGCGGGCGGGGCCGAGGCGGGGCCGAGGCGGGGCCGAGGGGGAGCCGAGGCGGGGCCGAGGCGGGGCCGAGGCGGGGCCGAGGGGGAGCCGAGGCGGGGCCGAGGCGGGGCCGAGGCGGGGCCGAGGCGGGGCCGAGGCGGGGCCGAGGCGGGGCCGAGGGGGAGCCGAGGCGGGGCCGAGGCGGGGCCGAGGCGGGGCCGAGGCGGGGCCGAGGCGGGGCCGAGGCGGGGCCGAGGCGGGGCCGAGGCGGGGCCGAGGCGGGGCGGGCGGCCGCGACCGGCGGGGCTGACGGCCGTTCTCGGCTCCCCGGCAGTGAGGGCTGTCAGCGGGCTCATCATGGGGCTGCTTTTCTTCTCGGAGCTGCAGTACTACCTCACCAAGGAGGTGAGTAGCGGCGGCGGGGGGGGCCCGGCCCCCCGGTGCTGCCTCCTGCCCGCGGAGCCCCGGCGGAGAGGCGGCCCTGCGGCCCGTGGCGGCCTGCCGTGCCTCCGCACCCCCGCCGCCTCCGCCGCCGCCTCCCGCGGGCTGCCCACGCAGCAGCTTCCCCGCCGCAGGTCTGTCTGGGGTTTGTCTCTCCCCCCGCCGGCCGCCTTGCCGCTGGGAGCGGGCTGCCCTCCCCGAAAGCCGCTGGGCGCAAAGGCTGGCTTGTGGCCGCCTGTAACGCGGTGGCGGGAGAGCGTCTCAAGGTCTCTTGGCGCTGTCTCCACCGTCTCCAAGCAGGCACTGCAAAGAACGGAAAGCAAGCGCGGGAACCCCCGTCCCCACCCCAAATTCGGAGGTTCCCAGGTGATTCCCTTTCTTAAAGGCAGGACAAGTGGCAAGCGCTTAGCTACCCTGGAAGGTGCGGGAGGCAGCAGCTCGGGTGTCTCGCAAATGCCACCTCTTAACAATCGGCTCCTGAGCCAGAGCAGCGGAGGGCAAGAGGCCTTTTCATTCGCTTCCGAGTGAAATGGGACTCTGGTTTTCCTGTGTTCCTAGGTTCCTCCGGAATTGTACGCTGACAAATCAAGGGGAGATCAACCGAAGATCGATCTAGATGCTATTTTTCCACATATGCCTTGTGCTCGTGAGTCAGACTTCTGAACGCTGGGGTAATTTTCGTACTTGCCGAGGGCCCGGCAGGCTCAGCGTGCCTGGTGCTTCCGAGCGCTGCGCTGCTGCTTGGGCCACGGACAGGGAGGAGCTGGTGATCCCGTGTGGTTACGCAGGGATTCCAGCCAGGCCCGCTGGGCGCTTAAACCAGCGCTTCCAGTCGGGCAGTCTTGTTTTTCTAGATTATAAATGGAGCCAAAGAAGAAATCCACTTGCACTCCTGTGCGGTGGTGCGCTTTGTCAGAGAGCTCGGTGATACTGAAAAAGCTGGCACAGAGTTCCCTTGGGACTCAAGATTTGGCCGTATTGTTGTTGACAAACTGCAGAGTCTCCTTCGGAAGGTACTTGAGAAGGGACGGCTTTTCTGTGGTTTTGGTACTTACATTCTGACTGTAATGCCAATGCCGCGCCATAGCCTTTCTCCGAAATGTTGAAAATCGGACTGATTACCTTTGAACCAAATTCAAAATAAAGTTGCAGGATGAAGCGATGGAAGACTGTGCAAGTCTTACCGGGCATTACTGCTGTGCACGTTATCCGACTGTCCGCTAATCTTCCCTGCCTCTTGTTCCCTTGTAGTCATTCCTTTGGGTAATGCATTGGGCTCTCAATGTAGCGAATCTGGCTTCTTTCTGGCCACCCAAGATATTATTGGTCTTTGTCTTCTCACATTTAAAAGGGCGTGGGAAGGCCAGAGAGACTGGAAGCCTCTCCTGTTTTGTGCAGAGGAGCCGTCAGTCTTGTAAGCGAGCACGTAGGCAGCAAGTGCATCATGGTGCTTCGATACCAGGCCGAGACCACAGACCTTCTCAGTCTTCTTTGTGAAAAGGGATCACCAGGAAATGTGCTGACGTTGAAGAGGGAAGGGTGGGGGGGTAGAGGTAGGAGGCAGCTTTCAACCGGTTTTAAGCTTAGCTCCTGAAAATGGTTATGGGCTTTGAGGGGTTTGGGGTTGGTTTTTTGCCCTGAGTGTACCCACCTTTCAGGGTAACGCTTTCTGTGGCAGCTGGAAACAGTCCTTGTACACCGAACCTCGTCCTTGGAAGAGTCGTTTAGGGTGCTGCAACGTGTGTTTTATTCCCTGTCCGTCACTTGGCCCCAGCCGTACGCACTCTTCCGGTTTGGCACATTCTTATGCCCCTGGCTGAAAGGTTCTGTATTTTCACTGGTTGAATGCTGCCTCAGCCTGCCACAGACCATAACCAATGTGTGTTTATAGACCACTTTCCTTGCTCGTGGGTTTCAGGTGTGAGAGCATCGATGCCATGGACATGGCAGGAGAGCAGCAGCTGGATGTAGAGCACAACCTGTTTAAGCAACGTTGGGATAAAGCTGGCAGTGGCGTGACTCCAGAGGCCGAGAGGCACGGTAAGATGCTATTCTGCCTTTCTTGGATGGATGCTCTGGTAGTCTTCCCATCACTGTGTGTCCGTGTTGACTTTCACAGGAACAAGTGACAGCTGAAGAGCATTTAAACACCATAAACTCTTGAAGAGTTTGTAGTACCCAAATCTATTAAACTGGCGGATCAAACTCCTATTATACGCGCTACTTTTGCGAGGCAAATCTTTGCCTAGTCCCTCTGAAATGATGACAAGGACTCATGGATGCATTTCAGGGATAAAGGTGCTGAGTTCATGGTCTTTTACGGCGAGAAATCAAGCAGCTGTTCTGGCAAAACTTGGCTGTGGTCGTACCCGTAAATCCCAGCGGGCTGACAAATGGGACCACCTGGTTAGAGGAAAGAGCCTCTCTCCAGGGAAGGCTCCAGTGGCTCGACCCTTAAGGCTAAACTTGCACCTTACTGCATTGACTTTGTGCGTGTTAACGCGTAGCTGATCAATACCTTTTAGTTGATTTATCGGTTACAAGTTGTAGTCAGTGGTCCTTGGCTACATAAACCTCTCCTCTACGTTTTTTACACGTTGTGACTCACCGTTGTACTTCGATACAAACCCAAAACAATTCTGGCAAAGTGCCGCAGTCTAACAGTAATACTGTCCTGACTTTTCCTTTCCAAAACACGAGCTCCTTATTAGCTTTTCTGGGAGAGAGTGTAGTTCTACGTATCAGCGTAAACTAAATTTGTTGATTTGGATCACTCAGATTTAACTTTTCTGTTCTCGAAGTTGAAAGGCTAAACTAAGCCAAGAGCTGAACAGTCGGTAGGTACACGAGGGTTTCTGCAGTTGTCATGGGAATGTGGTGATAGTGTCCTTACTGCTGTGTCACTTAGCAGCCTTTCTGTATTCGAGGTTGTGGCGTTACAAATTGAGTGTCTGGGCACAAAAGCTGTTTACAGCTTTGTGTAAGAAGTCTTGTATCAGTCACAATGGACCGATTGGGTCTACTTTCGACAACGTTTTAACAAAGCCTTTATGCAAGTAACGTCTGATCCATGCTCCAGGAAGGCTTACAGAGAGCCCGTTCTCTCTGTGGAAGGTGTTCTGGAGATGACAAATGCTGCTCTGTTAGTTGGTCTTACTTCACACCTCAGCAGGCTCTGTGCGTACCATTTCAGGTGGGCTTTGGGTGCAGGATGCACAGCTTCCAACACAAACCCGTTGCATTCATGCGTAGAGCAGTTATTGTGCGTAGAACAAGACAAGAGTGCAAGACAGCATTTCCAGACACCCCTCATCACTTGGAATCCTCTTTTGTCTTAGAGCTGGGGAAAGAAGAAGAAAAAGCGTTTGATCCAAATTCTTTGGATGCTGATCGCTGCGAGAGCTGTTACGGGGCAGAGTCAGAGGACATTCGGTAACCCTTACACCTTTTTGCATCTTCTTAGCGCTTGAATTCATGCTGTTACGTTGCGTGCACGTTTTTTTCCCAAATGCCTGTGAAGGTCTGTGCAACGAAATCCTCCCAGGTGCTTGTTCAGAGAATGATGAGAACTGGTGTGGTTTTGGTAGGTCTTTGGAAGCTGCGCTCATGGTTGTTAGGAATGTGCAGAGTTAGGTTGTCTAGATTGTCTACATGCCTGCTGAAGGGCAGTGCAAATTGCACCACCTTTGCAGTAGCACCAAGATTGTATGCCAGCAACTGGAATCTTTTCTGGGATTATTTGGTGTCCAGAGGGGAGCTGTGTAAATTATTTTGCCGTTACGTGAGCTGTCTTGGAATAAAACCTGGTTACGGCCTTGCCTTCTCACTTCTGCTGCAGGCGTTGCATCCTTACGGGAGCAAAGACCGGACGTCTGTCGCTCACACAAACATCATTTGGTGTTTCTCCTTCCTCCTACCTGCAAATTCCTCTAAGAATGGATCTGTGATAGTCTGTAGGTTCTGGACTGTCCTTTGCTGCTGTCGTCTCTGTAGTTAACTTGGTTTATCCTGTCTTTCAGGTTGGGTCCTTCCCCAGAGATGCTTCCATCTTGAGGGATTCATGATTCCGGCCTTCAACTTTTTCTTTGGCCCAGCAAAACATGCAACCAAGAAGGAAAACTTGTTCTTTCGGTGACCAAGGCATTACCCAGAGGTCGAAAAGTAATGAAGAAAGTTTGCCGTTAACCCTCCCTCCCATTGTGACAGTCTCGGCCTCAAAGCAGAGAAAAGGAGGAACAGAAGCAGGCAGGTGCTTTGTTCACATGGGGAAGTTCCAAACCGCTCAGAACTGTGGGAGGCTGATGTCGTTTTTGTAGCAAATTGCTTTGCCAAGGAGCGATGTGACTGTCTAAACGGACAGGCAGAGCCCTTTTCAGACTCGAGAACGGCATTCAACCAGCTTGCACCCTCATGCCAAAATCTCAAACAGTACATCAAGAAGCTCGAGCTCCTTCAGGAGCATTAGGCCAGCTTCCCAGGTCCAGTCCCTGCTGTTGGCTTTATTGCTTTGTTGAAGAAGAATGCGCCGAGGAGTCAGGTCCTGAGCTGGAGCGTCTCTTTCTAGCGATAAAGACGGTAAGAAGGTGCTTGTGCTTTTGCAGGTGGTGTAAGACTTGTGACGGCGTCAGAGAAGCGTACAGGCCTTCAAGAACCCGGATACCGTAGAGCAGTGCAAGAGGGAAGGGTTTAGCCAGGAAATGCGAGAGCAGAAGAACAAGGGCTGCCAAGTGTGTGCTTTCCTAGAGGTCAACAAGGCGAGAGATGGGTTTTGCTGTGAACCTGCTGCATGATGGCGAGGACTGTGAAAAGGCAGAGTTGCTCTCCTTGTCCAGCTTTAGGTGTTCACAGCACTGTCATATAATAACTGCTGGGCTCAGCAAGGTACGTGTGCCCGTGAAGGGGTTCAGTGGGAGAGTCAGGAAGAGCGGTGGGAAGGGGATAATTCTGTGTTCCGTTGTGCGGGCTGGTAGGAAGCCTGCCGGCTGGAGAAGCTTAGCTTTTCCTACCGTCTAGCTAGCGAGTCTTTTTGCCGAGGTTTCTGGAGGAGGAGGGGCAGCTTCTTTGAGGTTGGATTGTCCCACCTGCCCTTCTAGCCTTAAAACAGAGACCACCAGTGGGTGCTGGAGATAACAGTATCCAACAGCTTGCCAGCAGAGGTGCTGGAGAGAGTGAAATGTTACCTTCTTTAGAAAATCAGTGGAAGCAAGACTATTGGAGTTGGTTGTCAAAGCCGAAGATGCGCAGCGAGGTGCTTTTTGCAACTGCTGTATGAAAACGTAGTACGAGATGCACCAGAGAACTATGTAAGTACCCTGTCATTTGGCGGGTTACCAAACCCAGAACACTTGGACGTGCAAATTACGTACCCAAGTACCTTCTAAAAATGGGGTCCAGGCTGATTTTTTTTTTAATTCAAGCTGTGGGGTTTTTTACAGCTTTGTGTACTCCTCCTGGAGACCACATGCCTTATTTCTGGAAAGTAAACGTTTTACTCACAAAGCCAGACGTTGGGATTTGAGCGTCATCATGGGTACCGAACCGTTACGGGACCCTCTATCGCCAAGTGCGATGAGCAGGAAAGATTCAAAGGGGAATGCTGGAGGCAGCAAGGGTCCAAGGGTGGGTGTGACTGGGGAAGTTCCTGGGGGCCGTTGTTACGCACTTGGAATTTGGCCCATCTCCATTCTCGTCAGGTCTGCAGTTAACATCAGCGCTAGGTTTGCACAGGCATCGAAGGTGTAATGTAGCACGTGAGCTTGGGACATTCCCATCTTCTAGGGGAGAGAGCGTGTACGATGGCTGGTGTGTGTCAGGGAGGATTGGCCCCTAATGTCCATATCCCTTTCAGATGCCAGGATGAAAGTTTAACAGCCTTTGTCTTTTTAGGTTTATGTTGTTGGTTTAGTGCTTTTTGGTTTGTTGGTTTAGTGCTTTATTTTTGCATGCAGCTTTTTTCCATGGGTGTATACCTTGGATCTCCGTTGTTGATTGTATTAAGGCGTTCTTACCCTGCTCGCTCTCCCCCTCAGTTACTTTATCCGCTCCTTTTCTGTGATACTGTTTTCCTGTATTTCCTGCAGCAACAGTCAGTTCCCTGCCAGTAGAGTTAATCCCTCCTTCTTCCCATTTTTATGTCCACGAAAATAATTTGCGTAGAAGGGTTATTATCAACATCAGTACGTAACTATGGCTTTCCACATGACCGCCTGCGAGGATCAGGAGAAATTCCTACGTCTTTTAGGACAACATCTGCTGATATTGTGACCCTTCCTTCCCGTTGCTGATCTCTGGAGCTTAGCAGGCTCTGTGCTTTCCGTGCCTGCAGTAGTCCTTGCCTCCTCAGCCGCAGGACTTAGGGTTTATTGCCTTGTTCCTGCCCTTCGCTCTGTTACCTGGCGCTCTCAGCCTCTCTCTCGGCTTCCCTCCAATTGCCAACTGCCTGTTCTCTCCACCTGCCCTACTAGTCAGATTCACCTGCCCATTCTCTTGCTGCTCTTTCACCTCCTGCCTGAGCTGCTGTAGCTGCTGCCAGGCTTCTCTTAGCTCTCCCTGAGTTTGCAGTAGCGTCTCTAATAAAGCAGCCTTCTCACTCTCCTTTTCTAGCAGGACCTGCACAGCAATAAAGAGAAGACGGCTTTAAGCTTCCCATACAGAATTAGCGTGACAAGACTCAAAGACTGATGGGCTCACACGTGCCCAAAGCACTGTGCTGCTGGTCTCCTAGGTCCTGATCTGCCCACTTGGAGGCACGGGTTCCTAAGTGCGACTGGCTTCAGGACGAACATGCTCCATCCCCGGTCCATCTGTGATTGACTCTCCAGCAAACTCTTAGTCATCTAACCCGAAAAGGTGTGGCATTTCTCAAGTGTCTCGCCTTGCTGGGGAGGGTACGTGTCCCTCGTCTCCTGCTGTGTCCCGTTTGTCTTTCAGTAGCGACTCTTGCACCTAGTTAGCAGTAGAGATATCTGTGTTTATCGCTTACCTGGCCCTGTTGAGAGCATGCAGGACCAGTTGTTACCTGATTACGAACTGTGAAGCCGGACTTCAGTGAAAGTGCTCAAACCCTTCCCCTACCCTCACCCCTGGCGAGGCAAGAGGAGTAACAGTACCGCCACTCACCAAGGCAAAGGCTTTGCTAGATGTTTGGTCTAGCCAAGGTCTAGAACAAGGTCTACGCCAAGGGGTGGATGTGACGGTTCACTCAGCTCCTGCTCACATTTTGGCTAACCCAGCTCATGCTAAGGCCTGATGTATGCTGGGAGCAGCACCACGAGGTTGAAGCGAGAGCACCAGGTAGGCAGCACAGGTGGCCAGAAAGAGCTAAAGGGCCATGATGCAGCCATCAGCACCTGCAGCTGGCTGTCTCCTGCAGCCATCACCTTTGTCTGGCAGTACTGTCAGAATCTGCTGGCTTTTGGAAATGGTACAGACCAGACTTCCAAGCTGGAAGGTATAAAACATCCGCTTACCCAAAAAGCCTTTGAAGCGGATCCAACAGCAGCTGGACTGCTGAGGCTTTTGTGCTTCCCAGAGTGACACAGGGGACGCCCGCACCGTGATGGAGGAGGAAGGATGAACACTCTCACCAGGGAACTAATTGTTTTGGGGGTTTTTTCCCCTCACAAGTGCACGAATTAAGTGTTACAGGTTGTAAGTTATGAAACCTCATGACCTGAGTGGTGAGTCAGTGAATTCATGTAATAGCCTAGTCTGGGCAAAGGGGACTGAGCCCTGTTTGTCCTGTTTGTTTGTTGTGTTTCTTCATGCGCTCAGGAAATAAAGCTTAATTTGCGGAGTACGCTGTCCTGTAGATTTGAAGTTCTCTCTCCCCTAGCGGTTTTTCTCTAACTGCTCGCAGTCTGTCCCGTTCATGCTGCAAAACGGGGAGAAAAAGATTCAGTAATTCCACCTAGGTATGCTTGCTTTTCGTACTCGATGGGAACTCCTGCTGCAGTGGCAGTCAAGGGCTGAAGTCTGAGCTTTTAGTGGAAAGCTCTGGCTGTTGTTCAGTTGGCTTCCCCGGGCGATGGACCTTTCCTACTGTCGCGGGGGTCCCCCGCTTCTCGCCCCAGTGTCCCCGTGCCCCCCCACCCGACGCTCTGGTGTCGGGGACCGTTTCCTCCCGCTCCTTCTCTCCCAGATTCCACGGGGAGCGGTTTTTGCCCCCAGCGTTCTGCGGGGCCGTTAACGGTCTCTGAGCAGAACTCGCTGGAGCAAACGGCTGCCGGGCGGCCTCTCCGCCGCGGCAGCACCGCAGCCCGGCGCGGCACCGTCAGCGAGGAGCGAGAAGGGACCCGCTGCCACAGAGCGGCCCCGAGCGAGCCCGGCTCTCCCGCCCCGCGGCCCGGCTCCCGGTCGCGCCCGGCGGGCAGGGGGAGCCGCTCCGCCCGCCCCGGCAGGCGCCAGGCCGCGGCCCGGGGCCGCCTGAGCGCGGTCCGCCGGGGCAGGCCGCCGAGCAGCCCCCGCCGCGGGGCCTGTCAGGCGGCGGAGCCCCGCGGGCGGCGGGCCCGGCTGGCGAGCGGGGGCATGGCGGCGGCGAGCCAGGCCTCCCTGCGGCGCCGGCTGCAGAGCTCGCAGGAGGCGCAGCACCGGCAAGCGGTGCTGGTGCGGAAGCTACAGGCGAAGGTGAGGAGCGGGGGCGCCTGCCCGGGGGCAGCTGCCCGGGGACGGGCCGCGGTGGCGGGGCGCCCGGGCCGCCCGCGCCGCGCTGAGGGGGGACTCGGCGGCGGAGATCTCGGGGGGCGAACGAGGGGCCCTCCCCGGCGCTGCCGCGGGCGGGACGGCGCCGAGCCCAGAGCTCGGGGGAGGCCCCGGGAGCCGCCCTGCTCCGCCCGGCCCGGCACGGCCCGCCCCGCGAGGTGTGCTAGGCGCCGAGCCCTGCCGCCGTCCCCCTCCCGCGCCCCTCTCTCGGTCGCTCTTTTCCGTGCTTAAACCGAGATGCCGGGCTTGCGGACGCCTTTGTTTGGCCACGGGAGCGGGGGGCTGTCCCAGAGGCAGGAGTCGAGCCGGCGGGGGGGTTCGGGCGGCCCCGGGCAGAGGCAGGCAGCTCTGGCCGGGTTGGCCCGGGGCGCCGGAGCGCTGGCAGCGGGGAGGGTGCCAGGCCTGGGCGGAGGGTCGGGGCAGGCCGTGCCCTGCCCGGCCCCGTGCCCGACGGTGGTCGCGGCACCGCTGCTGTCGGTAAGGTCGTCCTGCTTTTCTTGCCGTGCTTGTCTTCTGCAGCGGCACAGAAACCCGCAGTGTGCAGGGGCTGGGCAGGCCTGCGGTCAGAACCGACTTGACGTGCTAAATGCTGCAAAGCAATTCTGAAGGCTCGTTTCTCTGACTTCAGGGACCCGCTGGACTTTGAGCCCGTTGGCCATACTGATTTGGGGCACGTGGTGGCCATGGGCCAGGCATGGCTCTCTCAGTCTGTCCCATCCTTCTGCTTGCCGAGGCTGCCTCAGGATGAGCAGGCAGCACTACGTGTGAAAGAAACCCTGTCTCGCTTCCTTTAATGTTAGAGAAAGTGAAGCTTCCCTCTTATTGTAACGACGTCTTGTTGACTGTATCGTCGGCAGCACTGTGAAACGTGCTGTGCTTGGACTTAGAGACAAGCTAATGCAGGAGGAGCCGAGCCTCTTACAAGCTGCATTCGCTCATCTTCCTTCTGCGTATCCACCTAGGTCCTGCAGTACCGGACCTGGTGCCGAGAGCTGCGGCAGCAACTGGAAGCAGGAGGGGTGAGTGTGCAGGCTGCTAACTAAAGATTGTGGACGTAGCGTTCGTTAGCGCAGAGCAAAAAAAGCCCCCCAAAGCAATGACAGAGGAAACGACAGAGTTTGCTGCCTGAGGGTTTAACGAAGCGCTGTAAGTTTGCCCGTCAGTGTTTTGTCCGGTTGCCATTCTCAGAGCAGCCAGTAGTCCCAGAAATGCCAGTCCAGAAACCCCTGTCAGGAAGGATTTTAGGTTTGTGACAGAGTGCTTTATTGCTGGCGTAACATTTGTCCTAGGTCTCAGGAGAGGGCTAGACTGCCCCTTACGTTATACGGCTGTCTCGGAAAAAGAATCGGTAGAAACAACAGCGATTTGGAGGGCAAGAATGCTGGCGTTCAACATACAGAGCTGGCTCTGTGCTTTTCTTTCTGCTTCGCGGCTGAAGTAAACCTCGGAAACGAAGGGTCGGAGGGTGGGAGAGCGTTCCCAGGCTTCAAGTCGAAGCGAGCACTCGCAGTCAGGAGCTGGGGATACCTAGCTGTGAGAGTGCAACAGTGGGAGACTGAGGAGAGCTACTCGCGTTGAGCAACGCCCTTCCCCTCCCTTCCTCTCCGTAGTCGCGACACTGTTATGCCTGGAGGAAGGCACGAGCTCCTGAGCTACCCAGCAAATGGAGGGGAAAGCGATGGATGCCACAGTAGCGAAGGGAGCACGAGGATTTGACTAGGCATTTCCTTTCTTCTTAAGGGACCCGTTCCAGGCAGGTGGGAAGCTGCAGAAGACCACAGCCTGGAGAAAGCACTGCTTCGGTTGGCAGAGGAGCAGCAAAGGTAAAAGGAAGAAGCGTTCCCTCATGCTTGGTATCCTGGGTGCTCATGGAAGTGAGGGAAAACCTGTCAGTGCTGCCTGGTGTCCCCAGAGGAAGCGGTTCGGCAAGCCGCTTTGAAAGGAGAAAGGTCCGCAAGCTGTTTTCCGTGGTGCAGTAATAGTGTTGTGTGCTGAATGGCTCTGTTTTGAGCGGGGGGTTGTTCCGGGTGACCTCCCGCCTAAAGGCCCCTTTCCCGCCTAAATGATTCTGTGGTTGAGGAGGTGAGGGACTCGGGAGAATGCTGGAGAAAGATGATGCATCCAGGGATCAGACAGCACGAAGGGGAGGCAAGACGGTAACTGTGGGCATCGTCGAAGTTGAAGAGGAAGGGGAAACTGAAACTGTAGGTGGAAATTGAAGGCTTAAAGCAAGGAGAAGCAAATGAGTTTGCCATCACAGAGAGATCTTAGTTAATCCTAGAAAGCACTTGTACTGCCTCTCCGTTTGACAGCAAAGTCAGTGTTAAGGGAGCGTGTATGATCCCATACGTCTTTTAGGACAACATCTTTAGGACAACATCTGATATTGTGACCTATGAAAAGGAGTTGCTTGGTGTCTGTCTGGTTTAAACAACAATTTGAAAATCCAAGCACCAGTGTGACTGCTTTATTGATATAGATTCAGACCTTTTAATGAAAGATGACTACCTCCTGCAGGTAGCTGGAAATTTTCACTCTGCACCACGGAAAAGTTTCCAACAGTCTCGCGTACTTGGTATTTTCTTTTCCTGTTTATTGTGGCCTTTGTGGAATGGCACTTGTGGAAACTCCAAGTGCATCTGACCGTTTTCTCTGAATATCTTTGCATTGCTATCCCTAACAGTAACAGCACTGCTTCTTCAGTGGGGAGGATGTTGTTGAAGTTTGGTTACAGAGGTTTAGAACCATCATGAACAAGTAGAAAAGTGGTTTCTGGAGGTGCTGCCACATGGGTGTGGAAGAACTTGGAGGAGAATGAAAGACTGCCCAGAAACAGACTCACTTGTTCCACAAAACTTTGCTGCTCTGCTGTAAAACAACCTCAGGAAAGGTGTTCAGTCCAGGGCCTGCATATCAGGGCCTGCATATCAGGGCCTGCATATCAGGAAGGCATATTGTGGAGAGTATCTCAGGAGAATTCTAAAGCAACTCAGAACTTGTGGAGTAACATGTAAGTTGTAAGGGACTTCTGCAAGTATCTATATAAACACACAGTGGCCAGAGTATAGCGGTAGTTTCTGCCCTGTATCTTTAACAGGAACTTGATTAAAAAGATTTGTGGTTTAATGGAATGTTTGCAGTTCCCTTGATGAAGTTTTTGAAGCGTGAAGTTTGTAATAAGGGTTTCAGAAAGAGCTTTAAGTTTCAGCCTAATTTTTTTTCCCCCCTTCCTATCACTCACTCCCAGTTTAACCTGTACCACTGAGGCAAAGGTCAGCGGGAGAATGTGAATGTGCTTTGTGAGAGTAACTGGTGTATTTGGAGACAAAATAGCAAGCTTTTGAGCACAGTTTCTAAAGAGAAAATGAAGAATCACTTTTGTGCAAAAACCTTGCCTGTTTTTCTCCACAATATTAGTTGTTCTAATGAAAGATTTCACTTCTTCCTGCAGAACTTGCTTTATGTGCTTAAACTAGCATGACAACGGCAACCTTGCTACTGCCAGGATTTACAACTTCACAGCATGTATCTAAGTTAAGGAGAAGCATCTCTGCATTGTGTCTGCTCTCTGCAATAGGCATGAATGCAAGGTGGCTGTCCTGAGAGCAAGGGCTTTGTGTATGCAGAGGAGGGGGTGAGGTCAGGATAGCTTGTGCCCCAGAAGTCTTGCACAACTGAATTGAAAAAGGAAGGGCTTGCACTGGGGAAAATACAGGTAAAAACCAGAAAGGACCACGTAGTTACTGCCAACCTTTTGGAGGCAGAGTTAGGAATATTAGTGTTTTGAGGACAGTGAAAAGGAGTAGGAGGAGGGGTGATGGGCAGACAAACTTTCCCCTTCTGGGAATTCTGTCACATGAAATAATGAGGAATAAAGGCCCCTAATACTTTTCTCCAGGTGCAACTGGTTTTGGCTCTCGGGATCTCCTGAGTCTGTGAGGGTCTATTGTGATCCCTCAGCGGCTCTCTTTCAGGTACTTCTCCCATCTCGCCATGAACCCATGTAAATGTTTTGCATTTACAACACCCTTTTGCAAGGCATTCAGCAGGTCTGCTCTGCTGTAAGAAAAAACACCTCCCCTCACTTGCTTGCTCCCACGAGCTGTATCTGATGGCCCTTGTGCTCTGTTGGGAAAGAGTGAGCGAACGGTCGCTGCCCATTCTCTCCCTGCTTCTCAGGATGTCGTAGACCTTTCCTGTGCCAGCCTACGGGCTGTGTCTTTCCCCCGCTGAAGAGTCCCAGCTTACGCAGATGGTCCTTTGTGGAAGCCATTTGACCTCTGAGCTTCCTTGCTGGATTTCTTGGAACCTCTTTCAGTTCGGCTGTCTGGAGGTACCAGACTGCACCCAGGATGAAGGTCCAGGCTAAGCATGACGTAGGCAGTGGCATAATGATTTTCTTCCTCTTGTTCTCTCTTGCTTTCCTAGTTATTCGTAACATTTGCTTTCCCCTCCACACACACATTTTTTTTCCCCCCAACCTATTCCTGGACAATGTTTTCATGGCACCAACCACCAACCAAGGAGTTCTCCCTGGCCCCCGAGGGAAATGGACAGATCAGAGCCTGGTCTTTTTTTTGTACATGAAGCTGAGACTGTTTTCTGCCTCAGCATAACCTTTCTTCGTAATCTTCTTTGTTGTTGTTTTTAGTTTACAGAAAGAAGGAGCGTTTTTTCCCCTTTAATTACCGATAAAGATCTTGACCAGTATTGGCCAAAGCTCTGTGAGCTCCCCTGGAAATATCTCATTTGGATCATAATTCCACATAAGAACTGATGTGCATGTGATTTTTGATCCCTTTAAGAAGGTCTACAGTAATGCTCAGTCCTACTAATACACTTAACAGAATGTCACACAGGGTGAAGTTGAACGTCTACGACAAGTTTGAATATTCCAAACATAGCATCATAAACCACATTAACGATACAATCGAAATAATAATTTTACTAGACCTATTTGGCACAAAACTGTGATGACTGACAGTATTTTTGCTCCTGCCTTCTAGTCCCTACCGCTTTGAATCAGTAGAGAATGGGGAGTGAACAAGACCGTCAGTACTATGGGAAGTTCGTTCCATTGCACCGCTCTCCTTGCCTCACGTTGGAGTAGCTATACCATGTTTGTACACCTGATGGTTAACAGGTCCCGAGTCCCTACTTCTGTTTTTTGGTGCTACTCAAATACTGAAGCTAGCACACCAGCTCTTCAGTTTCTTGCGCTGTTACTCTCTCCTTCTCCTGAGGGATACTGCTGTTCAATAGATCTCCAGCTAGGGAATCTGCACAGGCGTCTTCGTGACAGTGCAAAGGGTCCTATTCAGACGCACTTCGTAAATCTGACCATAAATGTAATCCTGATCTCACCTTCTGAACTCTTGTCGTGTGCTTGGTGTTAACATCTTCAAAACTGTAACTTCTCTCCTGGGTAGAAGCAAGTTGAAATTACTTTGTTCAGAAAGTAGAATGAGAAGTTAAGAGGAGACACGGGGCTAACACGCATGCAAACCAGAACCAGCACTGCATAAGATGCAATCTTATTTCTGTTGTGTTCGCTTTCATTGTGTGTAGCTCGGTCTTTATGTCCTTTTATTTTGTTTGAGTAGCTGCCCTAGGATAGATGTGTCCCAGAAGAAGTTGTCTTTTTTTCAGGGATTATTCATTTCTTGTTTGGGCTTCCTTTTCCATACACAGTTCTCTCTCCTTGCCTGTGTTTTTGTTCTCGCATACTGGTATTTTGTCCCCAGAGGTCATTTTCCTGAAATAATGCTTTATAGTTTCTAAAACTCAACATAAGGAGAGGTTTGACAGTACCAGCTGAATGTGAGAGGAGGTAAAAGGCAGGGAGCAGCCTTGCCCAGAGGAGTTCATCCCATTTCTCACATGCATGAGCCTTGCTTCTTTGTCTTTGGCTTGGCAGAAATTCTTCCATTAAGACAGAGAAGATCAGAGGTCCTGTTTAGACTAGGAAAAAAAGAGGGAAGTTGCATACAAGTTTGCTAACATGAGCTACATTCAGTTGCTTTCCTAGTCAGGAGAATGCTAATGAGTAGCCACTGAAATCAGGTTATCAGCAATTGCTCGCCAATTTTTTCTCATTTCTAAATACTGTGTGAGTGGGTAAGCCTCATGAAGGCCCTTCTTAAGAGTTACTGAGTATCGGGTTTTATTAGTTACAACCACATTTGGATAATCGGAGTTAGTTATTGACAATAGGGTATGTATGTGGGTTTTAATGCAGACATGTATATCGACTAACGGGAATCAAAGTTTTGAAACAGGTAGCCTATGAATCTCATGCTCTTAAGAGATGCAAGTGTGTTATCTCATCATAGGGTAACATCTGCTGAAATAGATTCAAACCACATTTCCCTTGTGTTTGGCATTCTAAATGTCCTGAGGGTTTTTCATAAAAAATCAAGCCCCCAACATCTCAAACTTTCTCAGAAAAAAATGCATTACCCACATCTTATGTGACCCCAGAATTATTTCTTAAATATCCTTATACCATGGTAATCTTTCTGCCCCAAGGGCCTCTGATGGTCTCCTGATCATCTTTTTTGTTGCAAAGTAAATGTTGGACATTTCACTTGTTTGAACACAAGTTCTCCTCCCTGTCTTTTATCTTTAAGCAGTATTCATGTGTGTGAAGGAACAAGAAACACTGGAAACAGTGTTAGAAAAATAAAAAGCTTGTCCACTTGTAAGAAAAAAAGTTATTTTCTCCTTTTGACTTTGTTTGGTTTCTGCCTGCATGAATGTGAAATCCCAGTGAGATGGTTTCACTTCACTTCTTGTTGTTTGCATGGATGTTTTCTATGCTTGTATGTAACCTTTGGTCTCATGTTCTTGTGATGTTGGTTCCGTATTTATACACATGTACCCAACCTGGGTGAAAGTTGTTGTGCACAGTCATTAAATACAACTTTGCATTCCTTTTGGTTTCTCATAATCCCCAGGCCCAGAAGGAAGCGTAATTTGGAAATTGAGGGAGGGTGTTTTTCTGTCTTTGGATAACTGAAGAGAAAGGTCAGGCTCTGCTAGGTTAATTCAATTTTTATCGATTCCATCCATATTTACATTTCTAGTGTACCTAACTGGGAGACTTGAGAACTGATAAAGTTTAACGCCTATTGCATCTAGAAAAGATAAGACTTCTACTGTGCTCTCCCTCTTGGCTGGTTCATGAGTAAGGAGATGCTATGTTCCTCTCAGTGGACCATTGGAGGCTGAGCACTTTATTACTAGAGGTATTTCTGCAGCATAGACTTTGTATTTTATCGTAGTTTTCATCATTATTAGATTTTTTATCGTATGTCATTCCTCCTCTCAGGTCACAGAAATTGTTCTCTTTTGTCTCTTCAGGCAGAGCAGTCAGTAGCAGAGTTGACAGGGGCTCAGAATAAGCTGAGTGCTGAAATAGCGGATCTACGTGTTGCAGCAGCGAACATGAGCAGTATCAATGAAGCTCTTGGCTTGGATAAAGTGCAACTGAACAAACTTGTGCTGCAGGTGAGCAGAGTTGCCAAAGATCTTGCCAGGTGTTGGTCTCCAGCTGCTGCTGCTTCTCAGACTTCTTGCCTTCTGACAGTATGACTGAGTGAATATGGAAATGTTGTTCCTTTTTCTGTCCAAGGCAAACCTCCTACAGAGTAAATCTTACTGTATGTTATTTCCTCTGTGCTTCTGTGATTGTAGCTGGAGCAAGAGAATGAAGTTCTGTCAGGTAAAGTGGACGAGATGGGGAGAGCAAAGATCTCTGAGCAGGAGGAGCTGAACTGGTATAAAAGAACAAACGAGGAGCTCTGCGCAGAGAAAGCCCACCTGGAGCAGCTGCTGAAGAAAGCAGAGGAGCAACAGGACATCGTTGCAAGGAGGTTTCAGCTCAGAGCCTGTGCAGTTTTGGAGAAATAAGTTTATTGAAAAAATAAAACCAGACAAAAAGTCTTTGTATACAGTACAGAAATTGACAGGAATAACCTATTGTGGAGGGCGGTGTGGAGACTGACGAGGCATGCTGTGATGGAGTGCTTTGGAACAGGACGAAATTTTACGGGCTCATCAGGTTCATCCTGCTTTTCCAGGCCTATGACTGACCCCATTCACACAAGCCAGCGCCACTTTTGTCCCACTACTGCTTCTGCTGGGGAACCTGCAGTGAACACTGTACTCTGAACTTTTATGTTACTTTGGGACTCATGCCTTGAACCAAACCCCCTGCCACAGTTCACCTGCTGCAGCAGGTCCCTGACTTGGCTCCTACTGAGGCCTTTTGCTGTACACTGGTCTTGTTACCTCGGGTCATTGCTTCTGGCACATGTGGCTGTTGAATGCAATGGCCGTCTCTCGGGACACTGATGGTGCAGAGATAGTAGTGCCAAGTTAAGGTTCAGAGACCGATCCAGCTTCCGGGTCTCTGCCTCCAGAACAGCAGCTTTGGGCTCCCTGACCACAGCTGCTAAGGAGTGAGACAGCTCTTGGTGAAGGTCTGACAGCTCCTGGCTGGTCTTTGCACAGCACTCTATATAGTCCTGCTTGTCTTTCCGTTCTCGTGCCAGCTGCGTCTGCAGAAGGGACACCTGAAAGAGGCAAAAGGCCGAGCTCAGACAAGCCCACGCTCTTAGGACCATCCGTAGCTCCACGGTACCGGCTGTCAGGGAAGACGCACCCTCTAACTCCAGCCCTGACCAACTCTTTGTCCTTGTGCAATGGGAAGTAACAGGTTCCCACAGTCGCCCTGACCTGAACTCGCATCAGCAACAAGTTGAGTTGCTTGCTGGCATACCACTCACACCTACAGCACCGAGACACGGCAGGTATCTTAAAGAGAGAGGTTCCTACAGGATTTGGTAGCCCAACTCTTTTTTTCCAGAGAGAGAGTTGGGCTACTGACACCTCAGTTGCACCCCCTGCTTTTTCCTCAGCAGGAGGACTACTGCTTACGCAAGGTACTGAAGAGCTGCTCTGTTATGATCTGGGTTAAAAACTTGACAGCCAGCACCTGAAAAGGGAGCAAACTCTCCTTTTTCCTAACTGTAGAGCATTTCACAACTGAGCAGAGCATACTTTGCTGAACAACACCCGGGGGGGAAAATGAGCCTTAAAGGACTGCTGAGGCCTCGAAACTCCTCCAACTCTATTCTTTCCTGGCAACACGGAGTTGGGCCTGCTGGGCTTTTTGGTGGGAGAGACCCAGCTGCTCTCACCTCCTGTTAGGTTTGCAGTGCAGCGCAGCCACAGCAGCTCTGGCAGGTTGCCCTCCGCCTGCTCTGGAGTGGAGGAGACGCACCCGGAAAGGAGGACGTCAAAGGCACTTCACAACAAACACTATGCATAGGCTAGGGACCAGCACCGCTGAAGAGAGGGACAGAGCTGACCTCCTCTCTGAAATAGTAAGGGCACCTTTGTGAAACTGGGCTTGGAAGCCTGAAAAACCCTCCCACGCTCTGGTAGGTAACCCAGAGGTACGAGTGGGAGAAGCGGCCATCTGGGAGCATCTGCCAGGAAGTGGGAGATGGAGTTCCAGGTCCGCTGTTGCCCAGACCCGGAGGAGTGCCCTGACTAGCCAGCCGAGGACTATTCTTTGAGCAGAGCACCTCTCTTTTCCTGCTGAACTGCAGAAGCAGGTCCACAGTGCAGGCAGACACAACAGTCACAAGGGCAAGGGGGTTCAGTGAGTTATCTGTAGCAACGGACCTTCAGGCACGGAGGCTTCCTGGTGAAAACACCCTTAAGATTCACCTTGATGGCTTCAGCAGAATTCTTGCCTCACTTGCCAGAGCTAAGCTTCATGTACGTGACTGACATAAATATTGTCTGCATTTTGCCCTGAATGCCTGTGAAGATTCGCCTCCTCAGGGAGGCCAGGGTGTACCAGACCCATACACGTAGACGGAAGAGAAGTCTGGCGACCGCTGCTACTGCCAATACCACTCTCAAAGGACGCAACAGGGTTGAGCAGCTGGAATGTACATTCTTACTCTGATAAAGCAAATGGCCATACAGTGCTTAGGTCTCTGACTCGGTCTGATGCTGGGATCACGATTAGCACAGCATAGCAATACGAGACTAACGCTTGCCTGAAGGCTATAAGCTCTGGCACTGCCTCCCGTCCCTGGCGCTCCGATACGACGCAAGCTCCGCTGCTAACAGAGTCAAGGGAAAATGGAAACAGGCAACACGATGAGTAAGACTCAAGGGGAGCATCCTTAGAATAGTCTCTACTTTCAGGCAAGTTTTCTGAATTTCCTCCAATCCCTCTCCCACCCTGCCTGACCTTTAGGCAACTCAGAGACTAGACCTAGGTGAATGATGTTGTTAGGCCGTGGCCAGCAGGCCTGTCCGACACTGCCCGGTGTACTCGCTTCCCGACAGCCAAACCAAACTCGGGCTGTAGCATCGTGCAAAGTTGTGCCCATCAGTACAGCCATGGCGGCTTTTGATGAGAGCTTTCCTACTCCTCACCTGGTTCTGCAACTCAGCTAATCGACTGCAGCGAGTGTGAGGCTCCTCCTGTGAAGAAAACGCAAGGATTTCTTTTTAGTCTCCAGTCTGGTCAGGGCCATGGTCTATCTGTGACTTCCATTAGGTTTCTACTGAGGGGCTGCTGCCCCTGGGATTTGCCATCGTTCCTCCGTATGGCCAGAGCCTCCTCCCACCAAGTAGGATTCTGTTCTCACCTGGCTAGAAGCAGGCATCTTGTGCTGGTCGGACTCAGAGAGAGAAACTCCACGTGCATCTGGCAGCGACCGACCACGACACTGTCTCTTCAGTCTCCTCCGTTCACGTTCCACCTGCACGTTGGACAGGAGAAAGGGTCACAGAAACCAGCCAGCAAACAAGGAGCAAAAGGACCGCTGGACATCATGGCAAGGAGGTGTCTGCTCAGAGACCGTTAATGGCCCCAGAGAACGTTGGGGACAAAAAGCACGCCACGTAGGCTGTGGAAGGGAAAGAGCAAGAGGAAAGAGTTCCTGACACAAGAGAGTCAAATGTGTGTGTCTGGGGACACTGGGGCAAGAAGGGTGGTACCGGAGTGAATGTGCATTTGTGAAGGCAATGGGGTGCCAGAAGAGAGAGAAATTACAAACGTGTGTGTCCACGGGGGAAAGTGGGAGAGGGAAGGAAACAAGCAGAGGACTCCAGAGTGCTGTCTGTGTTGCATTCCAGAGGACCGCGAGGCTGTGCAGAGGCAGCGAACGCCTGTTTTACCTGCTCAAGAGTCCTCCTGAGCTCAGCATTGAGTTGCTTCAGCTCAGCCTTCTCCAGTTCCAGCCTTGCAACTGCTTGCTGCAGAGATTCCAGCCGCTGCGACAGGAGTCTCTTCTCCGAGAGCCACGATAGCTGCTCCCCTTCTGCAATAGCCTGCTGGGTATTCAGAGAGGAGATGATGTGAGCTGGTGCCACACAAAGGTTAGGAGGGCCAGAATCAACACGTGGGGGAGAGCGACCGGACTCAGGAATGGACAGTGCCAAGGCCCTTCTTCTCCTCCTGGTCCACGGGCCCAAACCACACCCTCTTTTCCTAGGGGCCCTCCTCCAGATCACCTTGGAGAGACGGACTTGTTTGTTCTGGACATGCTTCCTGCTAGTTTGGTTCAGTGTCCCCCATTCTGGTTTTGAGAGAGACTGGAAACATTCCTTTCCTATTCAGCCACTGAATGGTTTTACAAAGGTCTGTAGCATTTCCAGCTCCCTCTCGCTCAGCCATTTCTTGCCCATCAGGAAGACTTCCACATGGACGTGTTCCTCTTAGGGAAGCTTCTTCACATCTTTGGTCATCCTCTTTGACCTTCACTGTATATTCTCCTATCTATAGTGCTACTCCCTGTCCTTGGACAACCAAACAATATGCAACATGCGGGTGAAGCATGTAGTTCTGCAGTGATAAGACGCTACGGTTTCGTTCTCTGTTCGTTCTCTACTGTTACATCATGGTTACAGAGCTGCTCTTTGACAAAAATCACATTATCACCCAAGCCCTGTGCACTGCTCTGAACCGCGTCCAGAGCCACCTCCCCTCTCGTGGGTTTCTTGATGAACTGCTCCTTGAAGCAAGCTCGGACAGCATCTGTACATGTGGTCTTGCTATCAGCACTATACCCATCTCTACGGATGCACCTGCATTACCTGATCTAATGCTGTCGCATACCTGATCTATATGGATGCAACTGAAATCTCCCCTTGTTTTCATGTGGCCTGCCCTTGTCACTTCTCTGCTTCCCATCAACAGATCACAATACCTGTCACCATCCCCATCAGGCTAGTAGTAATATTTCTCAAGTAATGTGTAAATGTATAATGCATAAACACAGTCTTCTATTAGCAGCATTTTTTATATGCCTGTAGACTAACGGAATGCTGGAAGTGCTGGCAGAGCCCCAGGCAAGTCTGCAGCACAGGCTGTCGCAGCTGTTCCACTAGCAGTACCTGAGTCAGGTCGCCTTGGAGAAACCCACACAAATTTGCCTTCGTGCTTTTTGGACTGCGGCACAAGTACATCCTGAATGTGCAACAAAGCCTTTAACCCGATCAGGCAACGGTGCGAATTCCGTTCTTTTTAGTACACCGGAAAAGCTGTACCTCCGAAATCTACATCTCTGAAAGCATCCTCGAAGCACCATCAGCGTGGCTGCTGTTCAGCCATCGTTACAAAATTCAACTAAGTTTAGTACTTTAGTCTGGTCGCCTGCGCCCTTTTTCCTTTCCATGCCAACGCCTAACCGCGACACGTTGGCTAAGCTTGCCTAGATAGGAGAGAAGCCATGACCCACCCCCAAATGTTGGACGTGATGTAATTTTAACGGCAAGCTCTCTATTCTTTCAGTAGTTCTGGGCTTGACAGAAAACATTCTAGCAGGTGAATGGTCTCCGGCCAGAGCTACACAGACAGGCAAGCCTGCTGGCCGCAGTCACCGTTTCTTTGGCCAAGAAGCAGGTCATCTATTTATGGGAATGTATATTCCCATATCTTTATGGGAAGCATCTTTAGGAGCCTTTATAGACATGTGAGTTGACTGATGATGGATCACAGTGCTTACCGGAAGATGAAACCGGTCCTTGTCCCTCTCTGGAACCATACCCTGCAGGACGGCTATTTCTTCCCTCAGAGTCCCATTGGCCGTTTCGCTCTTGGTAAGGGCAAGAGTCAGTGCTTGTGCCTTCACTTTCCATTCGATTTCTCTGCTTTCGGTCTGCTTCAAAATAGCAATCACACGCTCCAATTCTTCCGCCTTTGCTTTCCTCTCATCTTCCAGCTGTTGGGTTAGCTCCTTCTGCCTTTTCAAGAGACGGTCCCTCTCCTGGAGAACTTTCCTCTTCTCTGCTTCCTCTTCCTCCCATTTTTGGAGCCTCTGGAGTTGTTTCTTTAGGGTCTCTTCATCTTTCCATCGCAAAGCTGATGTTAATTGTTTCAGGAGTCCACTCTGCCTCCTCAGCTCCTGTTCTCTCCCTGCCAGAGTCTTCTCTAAATACCTGACTCTGTCTCTCTGGTGCTCGATCTCTTCATCCTTCTTTGTCAGAGTCTGCCGAACATGCTGGAGATCTTCCCGAAGACCTCTGATTTCCTCTTCTAGCTCTTTTTGCTCACCTTGAGCCTTGGTCTCTCCTTCCCTCTCATGCAAGGCTTCTTCCAGGAGCTCCTCTTGCTGTCTCTGGTGTCTACCCTCTTCAGTCTTCTTGGTTAGCCTAAGCTGGAGATTCCGCAAGGTCTTCAGTTCTTCTTCTTGGCGCTGCAGTTTTTGCGTAAGGGTTTCATCATCTTCATCTCTCTTCCTCACCACTTCCTCAAGCAGATTCACTTGCTTCTGGCATGATGTTAGTGCTACTTTCATGCTTTCTTCACAAAGCTGGAACATGTTCTTTTGCTCTGTCTGCCTGAGGAACTCCAAACGGTTCTTCTTCACTGTTTGGCTCATTTCGTCTAGATCCTGCTCTAGACTCTTGGCCTGCTTGCCTTCTAACTCCTTCTGCTCTCGGAGGTCCTGGACTTGCTCTTGCAAAGACACTATCTCTTCATCTCTAGCTTCTAGAGAAGATTCAGCATACTCTAGTTTTTGCAGTATGGCTTTAGTCTGCATCGCTGCCTCCTCCTTTTGCTGTTGAAGCTTCGAGATAGCCTCCTCCAGAGCTTCTATCTTTTTTTCTCTTTCTTTCAGAGTCAGTTTTGTTGCTTGAAGATTTGTTTGCTCAGCTTCATGCTTTTCCTCCTTTTCCTTGCATGCTTCATGTTGTTTTCTAAGGGATAACATTTCTTGCTCTTGTTCCTTTAGTGCCCCTTGAAGATGCTGCAGAATTGCCTTCTGCTGTTCAGTGTCTTGTTCTTGTTTTCGTAAGGTCTCAATTACTTCCTTCTGAGATTCAATCATGAAATCCTTTTCTTTCAGGATTGCCTTAGTGCACTCCAAGTCTCTGTGCAAGACATTCATCCGTTCTTCTGCTTTTTCCTCATAGTTCCGTGTTTGTTGCTTTTGGATGTCTATGAGTCTGTCCTTTTCTTTTAAGGTTTCTAAGGTCTGCTCCAGCTGGTCACGGACAGTCCTGAACTGCATTCCCATGACTTCTTCAGCTTCCTGGATTTGCTTTTGTTGTGACTCAAGCTCTTGATCTTTCTCAGATAAAGAAACTGTCATCTGTTCTACTTTACCACGAAGCTCTTGCAGGTGCCCCTCTTGCTGTTCCTTGTACTGCTGCAAGAGTCTTAACTGATCCCTTTGAGAATCACACTCACTCTCTCTGTCCCTAAGAACTGCCCTCAGGTGTTCAAGGCTTGTATGTAGAGATTTCACATGTTCTCTCTCCTTTTCCAGTTCTTGGATCTGCTGAGTCAGAGACATAAGTTCTAAGTTTTTCTCCTTCAAGTTTCCTTTCATATGATCAAGATCCATGAGCAGATTTCTCACTTGTGAGGCACCGTGTTGTTCTAGAATCATTATTTTCCCCTCCTGGCATTTGATCTCCTGCTCCCTCTCCTCCAGCTCTTGGCTCACCTTGCTGACAGCAGTCCTCTGCAATTCTAACTGCTTCTCCAGCTCCACTATCAGTTCTTGCTGGTGCCTGATCTCCTGGTCCCTCTCTTCCAGCTCTTGGCTCACCTTGCTGACAGCAGCCCTCTGCAATTCTAACTGCTTCTCCAGCTCCACTATCAGTTCTTGCTGGTGCCTGATCTCCTGGTCCTTCTCTTCCAGCTCTTGGCTCACCTTGCTGACAGCAGTCCTCTGCAATTCTAACTGCTTCTCCAGCTCCCGTATGTGTTCTTGCTGGGATATGACCTCCTCTTCTCTGTCCTCCAGCTCTTGGCTCACCTTGCTGACAGCAGTCCTCTGCATTTCTTGCTGCTTCTCCAGCTCCTGTATGTGTTCTTGCTGGGATATGACCTCCTCTTCTCTGTCCTCCAGCTCTTTGCTCACCTTGCTGACAGCAGTCCTCTGCATTTCTTGCTGTTCCTCCAGCTCCGTTATCACTTCTTGCTGGTGCCTGATCTCTTGGTCCCTCTCTTCCAGCTCTTGGCTCACCTTGCTGACAGCAGTCCTCTGCAATTCTAACTGCTTCTCCAGCTCCACTATCAGTTCTTGCTGGTGCCTGATCTCCTGGTCCTTCTCTTCCAGCTCTTGGCTCACCTTGCTGACAGCAGCCCTCTGCAATTCTAACTGCTTCTCCAGCTCCCGTATGTGTTCTTGCTGGGATCTGATCTCCCAGTCTCTCTCTTCCAGGGCTGTGTTCATTTTGCTGACAGCGATCCTTTGTTTTTCTTGCTGCTTCTCCAGCTCCTGGATGTGTTCTTGCTGGGATTCCATCTCCTGTTTTTTCTCTGTTATGTCCTTAATAACCTGATTGAGAGTAGTTTTATGCATTTCTTTCTGCTTTTCCAACATTCTCATCTGTTCCTGGTACAACTTCATTTCTCCCTCCCTCTCTGACAGGATGGCAGTCATATGAGTGAGGTTCTCCTGCAAAGCTTTTACCTCTGCTGCCTCCTTCTGTAGCATCTGCATTTTCTCCCACTGCGTTTCCACTTCCTCGCTTTTAATTTTTAAGATAGACAATGTAGCTTGCAGTTCTTGTTCAAGGGAGTGATTCATATCTGTTGCTGTGTTTGCTCGCGTTTCAGAGGCTGTGACAGATTCCTGAAGAACTTTTATCTCCCAGACCAGTTTTTCATTAAGTGCTTGCAGTCTGTCCCGTTCATGCTGCAAAACAGGGAGGAAAAGATTCAGTAATTCCATCTAGGTATGCTTGCTTTTCATACTAGATTGGAACTCCTGCTCCAGTGGCAGTCAAGGGCTGAGGTTCGAGCTTTTTCAAGTCCAGACTAAGCATGATTTAGGCAGTGGCATGATGATGTTCTCTCTAGTAGGGAGGAAAGGAAGAGAGAACAACCCCAACATTTGATTACACCCCACCCCACCCCCTTTCTTTTTTTTTTTTTCTTTTGAGAACAACGCCAACATTTCCTTTACCTTTTTTTTTCTTTTTTGGACTCACGGTCAGATCACAGCCTGTCATTCTGTGTTTCAAATCAGGACTAGTTTTCCCCTTGCAGACATACATATTTAGCTGGATCAGCACTTTTGTTTCTCAAATGTCTCTCTTCTTTCCCCACTGTCTGCTCGCAGATGATGGGCAATGGTGAACAGCTTTCTATTCTTAGCAAACTTTTTCTTCTCACCCCTTTTTCCAGACCCAGGTATTTAGAAATCTAACTATGGATTTGGACACAAATAATCGCCAAAACCATGCAATGTAAATAGAGACAAGGTTGACAATTACTTTGACTGAAGCTTCACGGGCAGAAATCTTCAGAATTGAGGAAAATAAGCACCCTGAATCATAACGCAGTTTTATGTGGCTATGGCGTCTTTTCCGACTTATTTGGAAGAACGCAATTGGAAAAGTGAAACCAAAAAACAGGTTGCTCCTTAGAATTATTAACAGAAGGCCAAAAAATAGGTAAGAAATGGCCCTTCACGGCATCTGCCAGCCTCACCAGGACATCCCTTCTTTGCTTCTCGGTGCTCTCGAGTTTCCTTTCCAAAGACGCCACCTCCTGATGCAGAGTCATAGCCTCCTCCTTTAGAGACTCTTTGGAGGCTGCTAGCTGAGACAGCAACTCTTCCACCTCAAGGAAAACATAACAAAGCAGTCAAAGACTACAGCTTGTCACTGTCAGCCATACCATATACTGTCAGGAAAGGGAAAGAACCACTTTAAATTTCACCCCCTCATGAGAGTAGCAGGTTCACAATGGATACAGCTGACTTGTTTAAAAATCTAAGTGGGTCACCACGTTCATCTGAAAAACCACCTTAAAAAACAAGGCTAGCAGTAGCAGGCCAGCAGAAGCCCCTTCTGGTGATTGCTGGCAAACAAACAAAAGGACTAGCCCATCTGGCCAGGGCAGCAGCTGAGATTCAGCTGACCAGTAAGTCTCCTTCAGACCAGCTGAGCTGGAGGCCACAGTATGATGGCAGGCAGAGGGATTAGCCCATCAGCCTGCTGCTCTGCAATGGAAAGGCAAGAAGGGGAAGAGACCACCTGGTTGATGGCTGGAGTAGCTACTGCTGTTTCAGTCACCTGTTTCTGCAGAGCATCCCTCTGCTGAAGAAGGATATTCATTTCCTCTTTGATGGCTTTGATTTCTTCCTTGTGCCTCTTCTCCACTGCCTTCATCTTACTCTGAGTTTCCTGCAGCTCTGCTTGCAGCTTTTCTGTGATGTTCTGCAGACACAAATGGAGAGCAAGTTACTGGCACCTGTCATCAGGTCCAGCCTTTTTCTCCTTCTCTCAAAATCACATTCATTCAGCCACTTCTTGCTGCTTTTCTACCCAGCTCTGCTTCCATTGTGACCCTTCCTTCCCGTTGCTGATCTCTGGAGCTTAGCAGGCTCTGTGCTTTCCGTGCCTGCAGTAGTCCTTGCCTCCTCAGCCGCAGGACTTAGGGTTTATTGCCTTGTTCCTGCCCTTCGCTCTGTTACCTGGCGCTCTCAGCCTCTCTCTCGGCTTCCCTCCAATTGCCAACTGCCTGTTCTTTCCACCTGCCCTACTAGTCAGATTCACCTGCCCATTCTCTTGCTGCTCTTTCACCTCCTGCCTGAGCTGCTGTAGCTGCTGCCAGGCTTCTCTTAGCTCTCCCTGAGTTTGCAGTAGCGTCTCTAATAAAGCAGCCTTCTCACTCTCCTTTTCTAGCAGGACCTGCACAGCAAGAAAGAGAAGACGGCTTTAAGCTTCCCATACAGAATTAGCGTGACAAGACTCAAAGACTGATGGGCTCACACGTGCCCAAAGCACTGTGCTGCTGGTCTCCTAGGTCCTGATCTGCCCACTTGGAGGCACGGGTTCCTAAGTGCGACTGGCTTCAGGACGAACATGCTCCATCCCCGGTCCATCTGTGATTGACTCTCCAGCAAACTCTTAGTCATCTAACCCAAAAAGGTGTGGCATTTCTCAAGTGTCTCGCCTTGCTGGGGAGGGTACATGTCCCTCGTCTCCTGCTGTGTCCCGTTTGTCTTTCAGTAGCGACTCTTGCACCTAGTTAGCAGTAGAGAAAGTGCAAGGCTGCCAGAGGGCTGAAGCTAGCAGCTCCTTCAGAAAACTCATGTATTCTAAGTGGGGTTTGGTGAAAATTACTTCAGTGTTAAGGTATTCCGTAGACTTTGGGAAAGCACTGGCACGACAGGGACACACTGTCATCTCTGAGCGCTGCCCTGTCATTTCAATACCTGTAGACACAGCTGGGGGTACTGCTGTCCCTAGGCAGCCTGCATAAAGAGGACTTTGCGTAGGACACAAGGAGGACTCTCAGCGTGGGACAGGCTTGCTTGGGCACAGGAGATCTGGGCACAAACCAGCTTACCAGCAAGTGACTTAAAACACAGCCCAGAAGACACCTCTGTGTTACTGCTCAGAAATACTTCAGATTTAACAAGATTTTTCTTTTGCCGACAATCCTGCTGCGCCCCTCCCTGTCCCCCCCCAGACAAAAACCCCATCCTCATGGGGATTCAGTCCTGCAGACTCAGTTTGGTCTTTCATGGAGTTAAGGCTATAAATGCGTATCAGGAAACATCAAAAGAGGACCGTTAAGAGAACGGTGAAGATACTCTGAGGCAAGTCTTACGAAAACCAGAATACAACAGCAGCACAAAAATCGAAAACGAAAGGTGACATTTCTGCCTGGCTTCCTATGAGAGGTCTCATTCCTAGTCCCAAAGATAGCCCTGCACGCCTTTCACCTCACCACATTCAATGCAGAAAACAGGTAGGGCACGCTCCACACAGCCCGATATCCAGCCAACTCCCACAGCTCTAGCCTTGAAACAAACCACACAAATTCTCCTTTCACAGTCTTTACCTCTTGCTTGGCATTTTCGACTCTGCTTCGTTCCTCCTCTTGTTGAGCCTGCATGGTAGCAACTTTCTGCTTCATATCAAACAGCTGCTTCTCGTGCTCCCCTTCGGTCTCTGCCTTCTCCTTTTCCCATTGCTCCAGCATCCTCTGCAGCTCTGAATGGTGCCCTTCCCGCTCGCTTGCCTGATGAGGGGGGGAAGAGACTTCAAGATGACGTCCCAGCCAAGCTCCTCAAAGAAATGTGAAGCTTCATCCCTCCCACAACCCCCCACCTCAAGAGTGCACAGCAGTGGCTTTGTGCTCTCCATAAATCATGTCCTGTCAAGGAACTTAAAAGGAGGGTCAGCAGGTGGAAGAAAAGGAGATGTTACCTTCCCCTCTCTGATGGCTGCCCGTTTCCTAGCACCTCCCTCCTCAGGATTTCTCTCCACTCTCAGAGTCTCTAGGTTCAAAGCTCACCTCCCTTTTCATCACTGAAAAGCTGCAGAGGGACTGCAGGGTGAGGAAGAGACCAGTACCCTCCTGCCCTAGTCACGAGACAGGCCACCAACTCAAGTACCAGGAACAAGGGGCCTGTTCCATATGCTCCAAGGCCAAAGGTAATACCTCTGTCAACCCTGAAAGGGCGGAAAGGAAGGAACCAAGTTGCCGTGACTGCAGTTGCCGGCAATGTCCGGAGTCTACTTCGTGGTAGACGGGAGTCTGGTAAGATCCCAGCCCTTTGCTGCCATGCTTTGGGTGGCGACCACCCAACCCTCTGTTGACCTCGTCTCACGCCCACACTGAATCCGTGCCTGCATTTACCGTCCCAGCACAGTCCTGTGGGTCTTCACGTGCCTTCAAGTACGAGCCATCGGCTCTGCTGCCTGGCCTAGCAACGTGTGGCCTACGACAGACGATTGCTGCCGTTTCGCACGCTCAGGCTATTATTCTTCTAAAGCCAGCCCACAAAGCTTGCTTGAAGAATTCCGAAGCATAACGTTTCCTACCAGGTCTTGCAGGAGCTTGTTTATTTCCACTTCGTGCTCACTTTCCCGAAGCTTGAGGGTGGTGTTATACTGCTGTTCTGTCCGCGAGAGCTCTTGCGCCATGTCTTCCCGTTCCTGCTTCATGAGAGATCTCTCTGCTTCCAGCTCACATTGAAGGCACTTCACTTCCGCTGCAAACACGACAAATGGCAAGCTTCAGAGTCTACACAAACAGTGCTTCTGACTTACTGACCTTAAGCCATTTGAATTGCAGTGTAGGAGGGATCTGCCTCCAGCTCCTTCACTCCTCAGAAGCACTGCGGACAGAGAGCTGTTTTTATGCCACCTTCTCTAGGGAGGGGGACCACCGGAAACAAAGCACACGAGGCTCTCACCTTGTATCACCTCCTTGGCCTGCGTAACTGTGTGAAGTCGGATTTCAAGCTGACTCCTGGTGATCTCCAGCTGAGATAAGTGCTGCTGAGCCTCAAACAGGCTGGATTCCAGGGTCTCCTTCGCTGACCTGCAAGTTGGGAATACGGAGAGAAATTAGTTTCTTGCTCCTGACACCCACAGGGAGCTGTTCCGGTAAGGAGTTGTTCAAGATCCCTACACCTGAGTATGGAAAATGGGTTGCATGGAAACGTGTATACAGAAAATGTATTTCTGCCATTTAAAATAGCCACGCAGGCCCCTCCGAGGGAATGCCCCGGCTTTCCTTATGAGCTAGCCTAACACAGGAAGCCCAGCCAAATTCGATCTCAATAGCCACATCTTCAATCGCTGTTGTCTGATCTATGACGTGCAGGTAGCTGTGCCCACAAAGCCTGTGCCAGCAAGCAAAAGCCCAGCCTCTGCTCACAGCCCGATTCTCATCAGCACTTCCAAGTTGCTCTGCAGGGGGACAGAGTAAGAGTATTTCCCTGGCTGACCTGTGACTTTTTAATGCTGTTCTTAGTGCAGGTATAGGTAGGTCATTTTCCAGACTCCCTATGGTTCAAAGGGACTAAAGAAAGACAGCAGATGATACAGCAAAATCTCATGCTTGTAGCAGCATTTGTAAGAAATCAGAACTAGATTTTATCTGAGCAAGCACTACCTGAAAGGAGAGACAGGTATCCTTCAGTTTAAACTGTTGGAAGTTCAAGAGAAAAACTTGCTGCCTTTATTTCAGCACTGCTAACTAAGTAGGCAGTAGCCCAAATGACTCGTCGCTCTTCAAAAGGGAAGTTGTGGTACCGCAGAGGCAAATTGTTGCATCCGTAGACTTCAACCAACTGCTGCTGCGTATGACACACAGGCTTCTGGAACCAGGAGCTGCAGTTACCTCCCTGACCTAGCACAGCGTCCGGTGTGCCAGGTTCCTACAATACACAGCAGTGCCTCACTAGTGCAGGGATGCAATCAGGATAACGTCCTCCAAGGTAAAGGGGCACCTGAGTGGTACAGCAATAAAACCCACAACAGAAGGACTTCCCTACTTCAATGGACAATGGAGGATGTATCTTCAAGACGGAGAACAAGCACATGTTTCCAATTATGCCAATCTCTGGCAGTCCAAAGTAAACATGTTAAAAAAAAAAAAAAAAAAAGAAAAAAAAAGGAGCTGAACATTTAATAATTTAATAACAGCCCAACAGCTGACCCAACATAATTCAGCTGGATCACATCAGAGAAGCTGGAGCTCAGAAGAAGCAGCAGCTCTCAAGAAACACACCGAGTCAAACTGGTGTTCATCAGCCTTGCTAACACCATACTCTGGAGTGGTAAAGGGTAAAAGTCAAGAAGCATGACAAACAATCTCCAAAGTACCATTTGTAGAGCTCTGCAAGGTCAGGAGTCTTCTAAAAAACACCTAAGAGGAGGACAAACATCTCGATACTTTTCTTTCTTTTCTTTTTTTTTTTCCTTTTTTTTTTTTTTTCCTGGAAAAGCAGAACTTGTCCAAAGCAGAACCAAAACCAGAGAGAAACTTCAGGTTTTAGTAAACATCTGCATGGTTTAATTATTACTCAGTTCAGAGGCAAGTTGGCTCGCTTTGGACTTCACACAGGAACGTGCAAGGGGGCATAAACATGAGCCCAAGGCTCAGGAGAGCTTTGCTAGCTTTAGCTGTCAGAAAAATAACATTCAAAGCATGGTATACTGGGGGGGTTTTTTTGCTCAAGATTCTTCCCTTTTCTGTCCATGGAAGGTGAAAACATCTGAAAAGCACACAGCATGCAACACATCCTCGTGTAACGATTACCACCTTTATAATTACAGACCTTAAATAATGTCCTGCCTAGGGTCTCTTCCCTGCCTTTACCTGGCCTCTGCCAGCTGCTCTGAAAGGCCTTGTCTGTCCCGCTCCGTGGCTGCCAGTCGCACCTCCAGGGCAGCCTTCTCATGCGCCAGCAGTTCCTTCTCTTTGGACGCCTTGGCCAGTGCGTGCCCTTGGCGAGAGGACTCCTGGCGCAACTGCTCCAGGCCACTGCTAGCCGACTCTTGCTGGCGGGAAACCTGAAAGCGGGACAAAATGCAGTTAGAGTCCTTTCTCTGGAGTTCTGTGCAGAGCCAGACAGTGCCACTTCTGAATCAGCTAGAGGAGAAAGAGCTCCTGTGCTGTGGGCTGAAAGTTTAAGAGCATCTGCTATATACCACACTCATGCCCTGGGCTGCCCAAAGGCACTGGCACTGTTAACTTGAAAGGGACGTGTAAGGCCCTGCTGGGTTGCCTGGGACCAGACAGCTCCTTCACGACAAACACACATACCCCAGACTCCGTGTTTTCATGCAAAAACACTGCATTTGCCAGAACTGCCACCTTGCCAACTAGAATTCTATCAGAATCTAGTCCAGTGCTGGCAATTTTCAGGGAAGGGTGAGCAAAAGCAACTTTGCTCGCTGAAGAAAGTGAAAATACATGTGGTTTCTCCTTCTAGGAAAAAAAAAGATCAAGGTCTCACCTACTTCAGTGTGTAAAGCAGTTGGATGCAATGAGGGGATGCTTAGCCCTTGTGGTGAGCAGTGCCATTTAGTGATTGATGAAAGCCTGGCTGATGTGGCCAAAGAGACGGTAGACTCTGTTTGTACAGTACTTCATGTCAACAACACGGTTTACTTGTCTGACACAAAGAAGTTGCCTACTATACCTTGCCGGTATTCAAGCTTGAAGCTTCACCGTGATTTTTTAGGTTTTGTCTTCAGTGCAACACCTCTGCTGGCTACTTGCCAAACATACCACGTACTCCAAAACTAAGACTCTCCAACAGAGAACAGACCATCAGAAACAAACAATTCTCTCAAAGTTATCCCACAGCACCCAAGATTGCACATTATCTAACTGACAGTTACAGAGTTCGTCCAGACTGAAGAGTCTTGTGTGATCACCTATTTCTCACCTTCTTCCTCAAAGCCTAAAGAGGCTCTAACAATTCATAGAATCATCACATCATTTAGGTTGGAAAAGACCTTTAAGACCATCAAGTCCAACCATAAACCTAACAATGCCAAGTCCACCACTACACCATGTCCCTAAGCACCACATCTACACGGCTTTTAAATACCTCCAGGGATGGCGACTCAACCACTTCCCTGGGCAGCCTGTCAAGCAACGCTTGACAACCCTTCCGGTGAAGAAATTTTGCCCAATACCCAATCTAAGCCTCCCCTGGCGCAACTTGAGGCCGCTTCCTCTCGTCCTATCACTCGTTACTTGGGAAAAGAGACCACCACCCGCCTCCCTACAACCTCCTTTCAGGGAGTTGTAGAGAGCGAGAAGCTCTCCCCTCAGCCTCCTTTTCTCCAGGCTAAACAACCCCAGGTCCCTCAGCCGCTCCTCATCAGCCTTGTGCTCCAGAGCCTTCACCAGCTTCCTTGCCCTTCTCTGGACACGCTCCAGCCCCTCAATGTCTTTCTTGTAGTGAGGGACCCAAAACTGAACACAGTATTCGAGGTGCGGCCTCACCAGCGCCGAGTACAGGGGCACGATCACTGCCCTACTCCTGCTGGCCATGCTATTTCTGGCACAAGCCAGGATGCTCCTGGCTGCCTTGGCTACCTGGGCACACTGCTGGCTGATATTCAGGTCCTTTTCCCCCAGGCAGCCTTCCAGCCACAAACTTGCCTGTATGTCTTAAAATACAACGTCAACAATTTCAAGATGTCATTCCCATTCTTAGCAATACAAGACAGCAGACGTTGACTTGCAGCTTCGTCCCACTCTCTAGGCTCAAACAAACGGAGTTTTGAAAGTTGCAGGCTTCACACCAAGAAGCATAAAGAGAAACATGCAGCCCTGCTTTTTGCCTCAGAAGAAGGATTCGGAGCTACACAGTTTGTTTCCTTTGCCACACGCGAGAGCAGCAGCCCCACTCAGATTCGTGGACAACACAATCATCTCTGCAGCTTATCCAAAGGCAAAAAAGAGGCCAACACAGGCAGGTGGATTCAAAGAACTGTAGAAGCAGAAGACAACTCGGAGAATTGCAGAACAGCTCTGCAAGCCATCCACACACTTCCAAAAACGAGCAAACAAAGCCTTCTGACCTCCAGCACTACCAAGTGTCTCCTTGGCAAAAACACTGCAGAATCCCACAGGTCACAGCTTCCCTGAGCCAAGCAGCCAAAAGCCCACCCAGAAGCACCAGGTTTTTGGTCTCACCTGACTAAGTTTCTCTTGGGTTTCTTCCTTCTCCTCGGCCAGCAGCGTCAGCTCTACCCGCAGCCCCTCCTGCTGCTCCTCTGCTTTCTTCAGCAGCTGCTCCAGGTGGGCTTTCTCTGCGCAGAGCTCCTCGTTTGTTCTTTTATACCAGTTCAGCTCCTCCTGCTCAGAGATCTTTGCTCTCCCCATCTCGTCCACTTTACCTGACAGAACTTCATTCTCTTGCTCCAGCTACAATCACAGAAGCACAGAGGAAATAACATACAGTAAGATTTACTCTGTAGGAGGTTTGCCTTGGACAGAAAAAGGAACAACATTTCCATATTCACTCAGTCATACTGTCAGAAGGCAAGAAGTCTGAGAAGCAGCAGCAGCTGGAGACCAACACCTGGCAAGATCTTTGGCAACTCTGCTCACCTGCAGCACAAGTTTGTTCAGTTGCACTTTATCCAAGCCAAGAGCTTCATTGATACTGCTCATGTTCGCTGCTGCAACACGTAGATCCGCTATTTCAGCACTCAGCTTATTCTGAGCCCCTGTCAACTCTGCTACTGACTGCTCTGCCTGAAGAGACAAAAGAACAACGTGACAACAAAGGCAGGAAAATCCCTGACTCCAAGCAGCAACTCCACATCCCCTGTGTGTCTCTGACATACTCCCAGTTCAGCGCTCCCAATAAGCACGGGGGGACTGACTACCCCAAAGAGCTTGTGTGGTCTGATCGACGTTTTCCAAGAAGGAGGAGGACGACAACGTTGTCCCTGTCTTCTACTGCCAGAAACAGCATCTGTGGTGGTCTTGCTATCACTACTCCCTCTCCCACAAGTGCTACCTAGCAATAAGGTGACCGTACCTTCTCCAGTGCCGTGGTAAGCTCCTGCTTCTCTTGCTTCAGCAGATCCCTCTGAAGCTGCGATTCCTCCAGTGTCTCTCTCGCCACTACCAACTCACTCTGTAATAATGAGTGTTTTCCTTCAAGTGCAGCTAAGTCCTGCAGTCTATGAGAAGGGGAAGGAAGGACAAACAAGTTTTTAATGTAAAAACATCCTCGTTTCCAAAGCCAAGACTACATACTACGTCCCAGGTACGGCAGTTTGAATGCTTTCCAGCAGCTTTCTGTTTACACCTAAAGAATGCTGGAATTTCCTGACTAGAGCTGCATCACTCACTACGTCATCGACGCAGCTGAAACGTGCGTCGTTGGGAAAGTAAAACGAGCTTCCAGAAACCACAGAAGGTTTCCAAAAAGCTCAGGTGCTCTCAACTTCACAGCTTCCTGCCTGTTAGTTCTCTCTCTCCTTTTTGATACATTGGATACAAGACTTTCCAAAGTTCTTCTTTGGGTCAGACAGACTTTTGAAGCCCAGATTAATATTCCCACAATTACTCTTGCCTTCAGCAGTGAAACGATGAAAGAGCCTGCAATCTCTCTGGGGAGGAGATGTGTATGAATTTCCAGGCCAATAATCAGAGGATCACAGGATGAATCAGGCTGGCAGGGACCCCAGGAGGCCTCCAGCCCAATCTTCAGCTCAAAGCAGCTGGGCTCAGCTATGGGATCAGTCCAGGTTGCTCAAGGCTCCGTCCAGCTGGGGCTTCCAACCTTCCAGGGATGGACTCTACGCAACCTCTCTGAGCAAGCTGTTCAATTTTTGTTCTCCTTAAATCCAGGCTGAGCCTCTCTTGTTTCAGCTTAAGCCTGTCATCAACTACTCTGGGCAGGTTTGGAATGGCTTTTTTAAAGGGTCATAAAGAAAGTACAAGGAGGCAGCTACGCTGCATGTCAGTAGGCAGCCAGACCTGCCCACGCGCTCCCTGCGCCCTTCTATGCTACAAACGATGAGCGTGCAAAAGTCATTCTTTTACGGTGGGCCTCCTAGAGTCCAGCAACGCCCACCCCTGCCCAGAGAAAGCTTGAACACTCACAGGAGCTCCTGGTCACGACGCGCTCTCTCCATCGTCTGTTGCTGCTCCACCTTTTCCCCCTGGGCTGAATCTTCCTTCAGCTGCAGTTCAGTGTTACTCTGACGCAGGCGCGAGGCTTCTTGCTCCGTTACTTCCAGCTGGTGCTGTAGCTCTTCCCTGGTCTTCTCGAGCCTTGCACAGTCGCTGCAGAGACAAGGCTCAGTTAGAAGAATGAAGCGGCCTGCAGAGTCACGGAGCCCATTTTCATCATTCCAGGACGGAGTTGTGGGGAGCACGGTAAGGAAGAACTTGCTCTTCCCCTCACAAAGTGACTGAAGAGGGAAAGAGAAAGGCAGGCAGGCTTTTGCCTTCATTCCGTGAGAAGCAGCGGCTAGGAAAGGGCACCCAAAGAACAGAATTCAGAGAAGCAGCACGTCGAGAGGGAGGCACCTTGTATGCCAACATCGCGCTCAATCTCCAAGACAGCCTCAGGATTCACAGCAGAGCACGAAAAGCAGTGACAGGAGGATGCCAAAGTGCCCAACAGAGGCAGACACGCAGTAGGGCAGGCACGGTCTTTGCCCGTAACACCTCTGCACTGCCAGAACCGGAAGCAGATTGCCTCTAGGACGCAGGAGAAGGAGGAAACACGCACCTTCTGAGTGCTTCTACCAGAGACTGGAGGTGCTGCCGGTGGCTGCTGGACGTCTTGCATTCCTCCTCCAGTTGCTCAAGCCTTTGCTGCAGCTCGCTGCACTTCTCTTCTTGCTGTCTGTGCTGGTGCTGCAGGAAATCAATAGAGTCCTGCCTGGCAGAAAGCTCTTCTTTTAGGGCCTGCAAGGAATGGGCAGGGAAAGAGCACAAACAAGCAATAAGGAGCAGGGAAGACGGCTCCAGATAGCTGGGAGAAGCAGCAAGCAGAGACACAGCTCATCTGAAGGCAAAAGCTGTGATGAGGGGGTGGAGATCAAGGAGAGAAAAGCAGTAGAACACAGAGCCGGTGAGACTGGCAAGGCAATACGGTACCAAGAGTGGGAAGGCTAGAAAGAAACAGGCTAAACTGGCTCAGTAAATGGAAAGGTTTCAAGCTAAGGGAGGCATCAGCAGCTGAGCCTGTGGCCAGTGGTGAAGACAAGCAGCAATTCTCACCTGTGTTGCTCCTCGCCTCCTTGCCAGCGCTTCCTGAACCAATACAAAGGCGTGCTCTGCGTCAACGGAGCTCAGGCAAGAGAGGATGTTGCTAGACTCTGCATGCTGGGAACTGTCAGTGCAGAGAATGCTGACCGTGCTCTCACTGTCATCCAACACCACCTGAAAGCCCACATCAAGCTGTTACTCCTTGCTCACGCTGCTTGGTTTTCTTTACCTATTTCTCCTTTTTCCCCCCACTGCACCCTAGCGTCATTAAAAACTCAAGTCTCTCATTTCTTCCGTCAGCAAAGAAGTTTTGTCCCTGTGGCCACAAGTACTCCAGGGATTTCTGAATACAGCTACTAGAAACAAGGCAAAACAAGCGTGCAGTGCCTGGAGGCTGCCTGAACGCTCAGTGTCTTGAAGCTCTCAGGAATTATTTTGGTCTCCTTCAGCTTCTCAGAGCCACGTACACGAGCCCCAGACCAACACTGGAAACAGCAACGAAAGGAAACATTAACACTGCCCAGGGAAGAAGGAAGCTGAGGAATACTGGAAAACGGCAATCAAAAACCCAATGTTTGTAATGACTCCGAGCAGCAGCACCAGAGGGTAAAAATGACTACCTTATGTAGGGAAAGAACTGACTTTGTGAGAGGCTGTGTAAAAGATCTGATGATTAACCCCCCCCCCCCCTCCATAGAGTGAAGTTTAGGACTAAGCTTTGGGGTAACTTGAACACTTGGACCAGTGGTGATTCTGGGGAAATAATAACGGTCACTGAAGGTAGAGTGAAGGAGCAGAGTTGGCAAGTGCATCGATTGAGTCAGTGACCTTTCATAAAAATCTGAAGAACAACAGAGTCATTGCTCAAGGAGGGTGGGGGAAGCCTCCAAGCAACACTGCAATACAGATGTCAAGGGGCCAACTCAGAAAGCACAGTCCAGGAGAGACCTTAGCGAGACGGTGAAGGCAAAGGTGCTGAAACTTCTAGCGACTCAGCTGCAGTGTCACAGGACAGCCAACTCGGAAGTCATAACAGGCTTTATGTCAGAAAAGCGGTATAAAAATGAAACAGCCAGTAGCAGCTAACGTGGACAGTACACAACATGCCTATCTATTCCCCGGGCTGGTCTGTTGCCTTCCTCAAGTACAGTTCAATCCAACTTACAGGGATGTGGTCCCAACCCTGTACTCACCTCCGTTATATCTTTTATCAGCTTTTGGAGGGAAAGATTCTCTTCTTTGGTGCTTTTAGCCAAGGAAGCTTCATATTCTTTCTCTAACCGACTCGCTTCCTGAGAACAGAATAAGGAAAGGCTGGGCAGGGAAGAGCTGCTCCCCTCTGTAGCAGTCCCACCCTCAGTGGCACTGTCATGCCGGTAAGCCTCAGCCCTAGTGATTCCAGTAGATTCCTTCCCCTATCTATTCCATCTCTTCTTTGCTAAAACTAAGAAGAGAAAGACCAACAGCTAGTTTTTATAGACTGCTATGAAGCTGTCAAGTCCAAGGAACTTTGACCCCTAGAGACTTAAAGTCACAGGCAGAACAGCATTGGTGCAACCCCCCTGAGGAAGACACCCGAGTTGTCTGCAGCTCCCCTGCCACTGCCTGCACCTGCACTGACTCCACACGTGCCGAACACACAAGGAATATTTTGGCAACGTGCCTGATGTTCCCATACAGGTAGCATCTTGACCGCTCCTTCTCTTGAGGAAGCCACACCTCTTTGTGCTAAGGCTGGGGAGCAAACACTGGGCTATCGCCCAGCTCTAAAGGTAAAACATACTAGAATCTCCACAGTGTCGTTAAGCGTTTTCACGGTCTCCTCCTTCTCCTCGTTCTGCCTCTGAGACTGTACGAGCAAGGCTGAGAGCTCCATCACCCTGAGAAGAGAAGGTCCACGTGCCATTCCAAAAGCGCTGCACACCATCACCTGTTAAAGAGCTGAGCAGCTCCCAGAAGCACAGCAGAGAAAGTTCAACCCAGAAAATACAGCAAAGGCAGCGTCCACCTCTACAGGTTAACGTGCTTGACGCTGCAAAATGGCACTTCTTGCCCCAAAGGCCTCCTGCACTCAGCCTTGCAAGGAATTGTCAGGACAGAGGTGCTACGTTGCTTATGATGGCCCCGGGCAAATTCCTCCCAACTCCTTTAGCACAGCCCTTTTGCTGGGTACCAAAAGGGCTGTCCAAGAGACAGAGCTCTCTTTAGGCTGCTCTCAGTTTCTCACCAAGAATCAGTTAACAGCAAAAACATCGTAATATGCAACCTCTTTTCCAGCCTTGTCTTACTCAGAAGAGCTTCTGTCAGTCAGTCGTTTTTTCTGTCCTTTCTGTTGAAGGCAAGAGTTTGACTAGGGACAGAAACAAGGCTGTGCACAAGGGGTGTGTTTTAAACGTGAACACAGCCGCTCATCCAGGAATCCCAGAAGCAGCCACAAAAGCCATAACGTTGGTACTAGCAAAGTTTAAAACACCTTTACCTGTCCTGAAGCTCCTTCTTCTCCAGGTCCCCCTTGGCTTGCAAGCACATCGCTTCCCGAGCCTTCTGGTTTGTTTCCTGTTCCGCCTGCTGCTGTGCCAGATCCTTCAGGACAGGTCTACCCAGAGCGACGGACTCCCAGAGCTGTACACGGGAGTGCAGGCGCGAGCAGTTTACAAGTACAGATCCAGAAAGCCTCATTTGCTCTGCCTTCAGCTCTGACAAATCTCTGAAGAAGAATACAGAAAGAGCTCATGTTCACACCACCACCTCCATCAGCTGACTCGCTTCTGAAGCCCGTAATTGCGCAACAGTAAAAGCTGGCAGGAAAGACGACAGCTCCCCTGGGGACGAGTCATTCACCTGACACTCTGGGATCAGGACACACCTTGACAGTTGAGCAAGGAGTCTACTGGACCGCTGAGGAATGAGTCTGTTCTCTCCTCAGAGATAAGGAGGCACAGCCTTATGGCACAGCCAGAAGGCTTCAAGGACCTCTAATTACTCTTATGAATTGTTGCTCCTGCTCTATCCTATTAGCGGACTCTAATTATCAGTAACAGATGCCAGGAATTTTACCCAGGTCCCCAGCTTTTACACCTAGGGGATCGGCCTTAAGCGACCTCTTATTATCAGCACTTGGACTGCTAAGAGGCTCGTGACAATATCCACATAAGAAACGTTTCAGGAAGGTGGTGTGAGAATAAGCCTGGAATGCTGTAACAAAAAAGCACAAATAATACAAGAATTAAATAGTAGGCCAGGCATACTCTCACATCAAGGAAAGCTTCTAATCAAATCAGATAAATGGCTGACAGCCACCCAGAGTCTGAAATTGCATGCTGGCACCAGAAGAATGTACTATTAAGGCTACACTATTGTTGTTTGTGTAGAAGGCAACTGTGAGAAAGAAACCTCGGGGAGTCCAGGAGCAAGACAACAATCATAAAAAGAGGCATCGAACTAAGCAAAATACATTGGATAAATGCAGTACCAGGTGGAGAAGCTATTCTTTCTCTCAGCAATGTTGGTACAGGAATAAGCGGATACCAACTGACCAGAATAAACGAGCGGATACAAACTGACCGCAATAAACGTAAGCTGGAAATGAGAAGGAAAAAGTATATATAGATATATATATTCATGAATGATCTTTCCACCAGGCGCAGTGGGAAAAGAAACTCAGGGAGATTTAAGGCAGATTTTCATCATTCTATGAAATGGACTGCTCTACATGCTGCAGGCACAGCTTTGGTGAGTCTCTTCCAAGGTGTCCACGTATGCCTGTGTCTGTGTCAATACGCCCAAACATCACCACAGTCAAGTTATCTCTTCGGGGCCTCGGCATTGCTTATAGCCGAGCCCCTCAGTTTTATCTGAAAACCAGCATCACACAACAGGATTCTGAAAATAGCCTAAAGCATTCTTAACGGCATTGCTGCAGACTCCCAAAGGAGAAATCGTATCTTTAGCTGCAACTAAGGTAACATCGAGGCTCCAAAAGCAGGTGTGACGGGAAGCTACGTTTTCTCTGCAAGAGATCCAGCCTTCACTTCTACTCACCGGTCAGTGGCAGTCTTCATTTCCAGGAAATGACGGCGGAAGGTTACCACCTGGCGCCATAGGCTGAGTAGACTGTTATGGTCACCCCTTACGTAGTTGTCGTAAAGCTAAACGTGCAAAGACAAAAAGAAATGCCAATTCAGCCTTCACTGTCACCGTACAAGTCTTTCAGACAGCAGAGAGTACAACCACCATCACCAGCTCTCCTTTAATAACTATTGCAACGGGGGCATCAAGGACTGAAGAGCCACCACGGAAGCATCCTCAGTAGACCTGCCACCTGACTTCAAAGAAGGGAAGATCCACGCTTCTCCCCGCAGGAGTGGATATCAGCGCCTTGCAGAGGTGTCTAGCGGTCTTGGTGGAGGAAGACAAAACCAAGCCCCTCCAAGAGCAGTGTCAGATTTGCTCACAACAGGCTCCTGGTAAGGGAAAGGGAGGCCTGTCTTGTTCTTCTGTTGGCTACTCTGAATGTGAAAACACACAGACCTCTCTGGTCTCCACTGCCCTAGGCGGAGAGGTAAGAACTCTTAAAAAAAGACGAGCGTTCACGTGTGACTGCCCTGCAGTGCCCAGCAACGGCAAGCCTTTGCCCATAAGCCCGAGTACTATGGTCACAGCAGGCGGGCATCTTCCATCACCACAATTTGCTGGCACTCCTCCATCTCACACCCCTGTCTTCTGCTGGTCAACACCAATACACCCTCAATGTAGCCACAGCTTTCACACAGCAAGTTCTCTGTGACAGGAGTAAAATGCGTTCTCATTCCACTCTGGCATCACATCTGACGTTCCCGTAGCCTACCCTTACCTCACGTTCATTGCGCCATTCGCTCTCCTTCAATTCCAGCTCCTCCCGGGCCCTCATCCAATCCGCCGTCAGTTTTCCAACATCTTCTTTAAGGGCTGAATTAACCTCATTCGCTTTACCGAGCTGCTCCCGCAGGAGGCTGTTCACTTCTGCCAGATTCTCACACCTTGGAAAGGGAGAAACAGCAATGAGGTCACTGAACAACTGCTGTCCACAAGCAGCATCCCCGTGATTTTCCAGCTCCCTCAACACTGACTTTGCTGTCAAACGGAGAGGCAGTACAAGTGCTTTCTAGGATTAACTAAGATCTCTCTGTGATGGCAAACTCATTTGCTTCTCCTTGCTTTAAGCCTTCAATTTCCACCTACAGTTTCAGTTTCCCCTTCCTCTTCAACTTCGACGATGCCCACAGTTACCGTCTTGCCTCCCCTTCGTGCTGTCTGATCCCTGGATGCATCATCTTTCTCCAGCATTCTCCCGAGTCCCTCACCTCCTCAACCACAGAATCATTTAGGCGGGAAAGGGGCCTTTAGGCGGGAGGTCACCCGGAACAACCCCCCGCTCAAAACAGAGCCATTCAGCACACAACACTATTACTGCACCACGGAAAACAGCTTGCGGACCTTTCTCCTTTCAAAGCGGCTTGCCGAACCGCTTCCCCTGGGGACACCAGGCAGCACTGACAGGTTTTCCCTCACTTCCATGAGCACCCAGGATACCAAGTATGAGGGAACGCTTCTTCCTTTTACCTTTGCTGCTCCTCTTCCAACCGAAGCAGTGCTTTCTCCAGGCTGTGGTCTTCTGCGGCTTCCCACCTGCCTGGAAGGGCTCCCTTAAAAAGAAAGGAAACGCCTAGTCAAATCTCGTGCTCCCTTCGCTACTGTGGCATCCATCGCTTTCCCCTCCATTTGCTGGGTATCTCAGAAGCTCGTGCCTTCCTCCAGGCATAACAGTGTCGTGACTACGGAGAGGAAGGGAGGGGAAGGGCGTTGCTCAATGCAAGTAGCTCTCCTCAGTCTCCCACTGTTGCACTCTCACAGCTAGGTATCCCCAGCTCCTGACTGCAAGTGCTCGCTTCGACTTGAAGCCTGGGAACGCTCTCCCACCCTCCGACCCTTCGTTTCCGAGGTTTACTTCAGCCGCGAAGCAGAAAGAAAAGCACAGAGCCAGCTCTGTATGTTGAACGCCAGCATTCTTGCCCTCCAAATCGCTGTTGTTTCTACCGATTCTTTTTCCGAGACAGCCGTATAACGTAAGGGGCAGTCTAGCCCTCTCCTGAGACCTAGGACAAATGTTACGCCAGCAATAAAGCACTCTGTCACAAACCTAAAATCCTTCCTGACAGGGGTTTCTGGACTGGCATTTCTGGGACTACTGGCTGCTCTGAGAATGGCAACCGGACAAAACACTGACGGGCAAACTTACAGCGCTTCGTTAAACCCTCAGGCAGCAAACTCTGTCGTTTCCTCTGTCATTGCTTTGGGGGGCTTTTTTTGCTCTGCGCTAACGAACGCTACGTCCACAATCTTTAGTTAGCAGCCTGCACACTCACCCCTCCTGCTTCCAGTTGCTGCCGCAGCTCTCGGCACCAGGTCCGGTACTGCAGGACCTAGGTGGATACGCAGAAGGAAGATGAGCGAATGCAGCTTGTAAGAGGCTCGGCTCCTCCTGCATTAGCTTGTCTCTAAGTCCAAGCACAGCACGTTTCACAGTGCTGCCGACGATACAGTCAACAAGACGTCGTTACGATAAGAGGGAAGCTTCACTTTCTCTAACATTAAAGGAAGCGAGACAGGGTTTCTTTCACACGTAGTGCTGCCTGCTCATCCTGAGGCAGCCTCGGCAAGCAGAAGGATGGGACAGACTGAGAGAGCCATGCCTGGCCCATGGCCACCACGTGCCCCAAATCAGTATGGCCAACGGGCTCAAAGTCCAGCGGGTCCCTGAAGTCAGAGAAACGAGCCTTCAGAATTGCTTTGCAGCATTTAGCACGTCAAGTCGGTTCTGACCGCAGGCCTGCCCAGCCCCTGCACACTGCGGGTTTCTGTGCCGCTGCAGAAGACAAGCACGGCAAGAAAAGCAGGACGACCTTACCGACAGCAGCGGTGCCGCGACCACCGTCGGGCACGGGGCCGGGCAGGGCACGGCCTGCCCCGACCCTCCGCCCAGGCCTGGCACCCTCCCCGCTGCCAGCGCTCCGGCGCCCCGGGCCAACCCGGCCAGAGCTGCCTGCCTCTGCCCGGGGCCGCCCGAACCCCCCCGCCGGCTCGACTCCTGCCTCTGGGACAGCCCCCCGCTCCCGTGGCCAAACAAAGGCGTCCGCAAGCCCGGCATCTCGGTTTAAGCACGGAAAAGAGCGACCGAGAGAGGGGCGCGGGAGGGGGACGGCGGCAGGGCTCGGCGCCTAGCACACCTCGCGGGGCCGGGCCGGGCCGGGCCGGGCCGGACGGAGCAGGGCGGCTCCCGGGGCCTCCCCCGAGCTCTGGGCTCGGCGCCGTCCCGCCCGCGGCAGCGCCGGGGAGGGCCCCTCGTTCGCCCCCCGAGATCTCCGCCGCCGAGTCCCCCCTCAGCGCGGCGCGGGCGGCCCGGGCGCCTCGCCACCGCGGCCCGTCCCCGGGCAGCTGCCCCCGGGCAGGCGCCCCTGCTCCTCACCTTCGCCTGTAGCTTCCGCACCAGCACCGCTTGCCGGTGCTGCGCCTCCTGCGAGCTCTGCAGCTGGCGCTGCAGGGAGGCCTGGTTCCGCGTCGCCTCCCTGGCCCCCGTCGCCATGACCTGCTCGCCAGCCGGGCCCGCCGCCCGCGCGGCTCCTCCCCGCCGCGGCCCCAGCCCGCCGCCTGACAGGCCCCGCGGCGGGGGCTGCTCGGCGGCCTGCCCCGGCGGACCGCGCTCAGGCGGCCCCGGGCCGCGGCCTGGCGCCTGCCGGGGCGGGCGGAGCGGCTCCCCCTGCCCGCCGGGCGCGACCGGGAGCTGGGCCGCGGGGCGGGAGAGCCGGGCTCGCTCGGGGCCGCTCTGTGGCAGCGGGTCCCTTCTCGCTCCTCGCTGACGGTGCCGCGCCGGGCTGCGGTGCTGCCGCGGCGGAGAGGCCGCCCGGCAGCCGTTCTGCTGGGCACGAGGAGAAACTCTTGAATGGTCTGGGATTCTGTAAGTTCCTCTGAATGCAAAGATACCTGCACGCCCTCCTCTCACCCAGTGAGTAGGACGAGCACCAATAGCAATTCCTGTGAGAAGGACCAAAGTACCTGAACTGCAGAAGGCGTCGCTAAGCCAAGAGCTCCCAGAGCTTTTCCAGCAAAAGCCAGTAAATAGCAGCAAAGGTAGCCACAACTGCCACAGCCTTCACAGTGATTTGTGTGGAAGATATTTTTACTTGCACGTAGCAGCCAGTTGGAAGTGTGGCAGCGTGCAAATGGTGCAAGTTGGCGAAGCAATTACCAGATCATTACTGCTAAGTGTGACTTTCTATAGTTCTAGTTTGTATCTTATTTTTGTCTCTTGACTATTAAGGCTGTCTAGATAATTATCTCCAATACAGTGGAAGCCTAAATATAATTGAGATGGATTCAGCTCCATGTATTTTAACATAGCTGAAGCATCATTAGAAATGTAGGCGAAACAAAAAATATTCACAACTAGGGGTAGCGTCTTGTGAAGCAGTGATTGCAAGAAAGGGTTTAGGGAATGAGCTCTGAAAACCTGCTTTATATGGAGCGGCTGAAAGACCTCTAGCTTACTGAGCAAAAGATTAAGAGAGAGGTTAATTGAAAGCTATAAATTCCTGTCAAATGAGACAAAGATAGAAAAGAAATCAAATTTCTGCAACTGCAGCTAGACAAGTTCAATCTGTAAATATGATGTCCTTCCATATACAGCACTGCTGCTGGGCGAGTGGATCATCTTACGCTGTCTCAAGTTTTCATATCTTCCTGAACTGAAGTGCTGCTCTGTAAGAGCTCAGAGCCTCTGCTGGTGTCTAAGCACCACGTCGGACTCTGTCTCCAAGGGGACTCACTGTCAGAGTCACAGCAAGCAGCTGGATGGCTCCAACCACACGCTCCCTCACACCCCTCCCAGCCTGCTGTGCCTGGGGTGCGGGCAGCTCTGAGCACTCTAAGGCACCTATGCCCTTGGATCTACAGTGGAAACAGTCCTCCAGCCTTGCTAGCAAAACACTGCGGCCTCAGCTGGGCTGTCATTGTGGGGCTTGATTCCCAGTGGCCCGGCTTCATTCTTGCCTGTAGCGTTTCAGGTGAACTTCTTGCATAAGGTCTCCTGAGATTCTTTCTTGTTCCGGATCTTCATCGTTTTGAGACTACTCGGATCCCAAGACAACTGGCTTTCCATTGATTCCAAGTGACATCCACAAATGCTGTTTCCTTTTTCACGCTGTGCCTGGCTTTCTGGACCTACCACATATGCATCATTGCAGCAGACAGGTACTTTTTAGTAGTAGTGTTCTTGAGACAGGACATGTAGTGGATAGTACCTCTGTGCTTTTCTCTAGGCTTGTCCCATCCATAGCTCACTACTGTTCAGAGGTGTAGCCAAGTCTTTTGATAACCAATGAAACTATTCTTTCTTTGGACTTCCAATTTTTTATTTATCATCACATCATTGTAGCACAGCCTTTTGAAATTATGCCACAATTTCCCATGTTAGTAGGAACTTTATTATCTTTGTTTTGCTCTGGCCCAAGACAAGAACAATTTTTAATTATAGCACCCCTGAGTTTTCTGTAATTCTTTCAAAAAGCACAGAGCTGTTAAGTTCCTCCTAAAATTATCTTTTTGTACTTTTAAAAATCAGTCCCTAAAAAGCTATGGTGCAGAGGTCTAAATTCTCACAGAAACAGAATGTTAATTAATTTCAATAAGCAAAAGCAATGTGACAGCAAGTGGCTTAATATATAGAGCTTACTCAACTCAATCCTGTAAGTCCTTTCTAGAAATTAGTTCACCTGGGAAAGGATAATGAAATTCCTGATAGATTACTAGAATAAAGATTTCCATGTGCAGCTCAAACTGCAAGTTCGCAGCAGTGAACAAATTCTGACTCTTGACATCACACATCCAACGGAACATCCTTGGAGCCATGTTGGGGTGACCAACTGTATATGGTATATTTTAGAGTGCACCCAGGGAGTTCTGGGCTCTGTGGGCAAGCCTGGCATTTTCTGCTTGGCTCAGCCCCTGCCTTTATTCCGCAGTGTCATCTGACAGATCAAGCAGGTGATCTGAGCTTTCCCTGAGCCTACCCTGCTGCTGCCTGCTGCAACACTGGGTAGGACTTCAGTTGGCTGGAGTTCAGTGGCAGTCCTGCTTCCAAATGACAAACATCTACAGGTGGCAATCACAAAATGATCACAAGGTGTGTGCTTCAGGGAGCACATCAGGTGTTAGTGTGTGCCTGTGCCCAAGCATTAAAGAAGAGTATAGACAGAAGCCTGTATCCTGGAAGGGGCTCGTGCACTGTGGCTCCAGGGTCTACCTCATTGTCGCATGGAACATGTAAATATGTTGACCTGGGTAGGGCCTTTTATCCTCAGGGAATGGCAACTTTTTCCAACACTGTGAAATGTTCCTTTGGCTCCCCAGAGTGATCCCTTCCTCTAGCCCACTCTGGATGTCCAGAGGGACTCACTGAAATTGTCTGTTTGAGAAGGTGGCACAGCTCATGTAGGCATAATCTTAGCATCTGGAGAAGAGGAGGCCATGCACTTCCAAGGAGCAGGGACCTAGGTAGTCCTCCCTTTTCAAATCCCTACACACACTGTGTGAGGAGCTGCCTTTCCAGAATGGGCCAAGAAGGGCAAGTGGGCTATACGAACCAAGCCACTCGAGTCATAAACTTGGCCAGTGGTGAGAAGTAATTGAACATTTTGAACATCTTGAAGCCTTGAACATCTCTTCCACTGTCTCCTATATCTGATCTAAAGCCTGCACCCAAGTGAGGGTTTCCATCTACATACTGAAGATACCAGTTGAGTTTGAGTTTAGCCAGCTGGAATAACTCCACATTAGTGTAGGGCCATAATAGGACACCCTAATCTGTGGGTCTTATTCAAGACCAACGTTTCACTCTGGGGGCCATGGGGATCAGTGCACTCTGTACAGCAACCGTGCTTCCATGGTTCCAAGCACCTAGATGGAGAGTGCCTCAAGAGAGCCTCTTTTAAAGAGAGAGAATAGTTTGCACAGCTTGCTTTGCTTGCTTTTGCTCTTTTTTTTCTGTCTAGGTCTGTCCAGCCCACTAAGATACATTACTCTCAGACATGTAAATATTGTTTGAACATATGATTGATTGTGCTTTTACTATGATTTACTAAGAGACAAGGCCCATGTAATCACATTGTCTTACCTCCTGCTCTTTCGTGTCCATCTCTTAAATCATTTGTAAATCTGTTTGCAAATCTCAGCCAAATCTGATAGAGCAATAGAGCTCTTAAAGATATTATGAGAACTGGAAGCTGGATAGATTAAAAGTGGGAACTCAACATTTAGTTGTTTTTGTGGCCTACTGGCAAGCTAATCAATACCCCCATAGTGCAGAACCAGACATGGCACACTGCCTCCTGCCCAGCAGGAAGGTGGGCAATATGGGAAGGACAGAAGGATGGCATGGTTGGGAGGGCCATGGGGACAGTGTGGAGTGACTGCCAGAGAATGGTTTCATCAGAAGTAACTCAGCGAAAAGCTGCTTTATTTTGATGGGGAATATCAAAACTACAACTGACATCAGAGGAAGGGCCATTAGATCAAAATCAGGAGGGTGGGGTTTTGGATCTACCTTATTTGTGACATCTGTGAAACCACTGAACTCTTCTTCAGTTCCTCCATCAAAACAAGGTAAAGCATTCAGAGCTCCTCATGTAGAAAGGTCTGCAGGTTGTTATTTATGAAAGTAGTTTGGTGTTTCTGATACTAGTCAGGGTGGGAAATGCTACAGCACGCACAAATCAAGCTAAAACTGTTGTATCTTTTCCCTTTCTTCTTGCCTCAGAAATAAAAACAGAGGGAGGAGGACCGGGCTTAGCATCAGTGCAAGATGAGAGAAGGGTCCCATTGATCCCCGTTCAGTCCAGCCCAGTGCCTCATTTCCCGAAGGCTCATTTAGAACAACAGTTCATTTTTTGCAGCTTATGAAAGACACGCTTGCTCCGCACTCTCTTTTGTACGGCTGAAAGCAGCAGGACAGCCTTGACACGTAAGTAATGCTGGTTTCTAACTACCAGCCTTCTTGTGGCCGCGGGGTAGGCGGCTCTTGAAAATTTTGCACCTAACTTTAAAACAACGGCTGGCGTTCAGCAGCCTCTGGAGGAAAGACTGGGGTTTCGGGATGTCTCCAGCCCCCGAGGGGCTGGGGCCGGAGGAGGAGGCCGGCTGCCTGCAGGGTGCACTGCTGCCCCGCACTGCGCCGCCGCCCACCCCGCAGGGCATCCCCGCCGGCAGAAGCTGCTTCTCCAGCTGGGCTCACATGGATTTTTTTTAAAGCATAGTACTAACTACACGAAAATACACTGACTGCGGGCATGGCCGTGTTGTGTTTGTGAAAACTTTACCCTTGTTAAGCGCCTGAGTTACCAGCTCAGCTTTTCAGTCACCGGAGGACAAAGTGAAGCCACTGTTGCAGTTCTCTGGAAACAGAGCTAAACGAATGATACTTCGATATTTCAATGTATGTGCCCAGTGGACTGTATGACAGGTCTCAGTTGTTGATTTTGCAGTTTGTCCCGTTTAAACGTGAAGTTCATCGAAGGCTAAGGTAGAGGTCGTATTGCCACTTGAAAAGGCATCCTCTGGAGTTTTGAGCCTGTGGAGCTGTTTCACATGAGGCAGAGTATGACTCATGCTAATGAAAAGGGTAAAGAAGATTTTTTTAAAGAAATATATCGCAGTTAAATTAGTTTAGACAGCATGACATCAGAGAGTAATTAAATAGGTTTGTTGGAATTCCGTTTCCAATTCCTGAGTTCAGGTTTGTAAAAGATTTCTGAGCACCTGCAGGTCTCTGTGTGTGAAATATTTTCACTGGAAAGGATTCAAAACTTTAAAAAAAACTTTTAACACAGAGGCAGCATTACGCCATTCTTCCTTCTTGGAAAAAAAACCCCTTGGATTTAAACAGGACTCCTTCAAGTTTTCAGTCAGTTTTACAGAAGAAAACGAGGTGGTAAACTTTCTCTTTTCAAGAACAAGTTCTTTATAGCTGCTAACTGAAGTCAGGGGAGATCGTATCTGAATACATGAGCACTTCCACTATGGGACTGGATACAAGTATTGAACAACGAGATTTGAAATGTTTTAATCTCAAACGAAAACCATTTTTGCTGACTTTGGTTTTTAATTTCTTTCATGTTTTCTTCTGCCAAACTGGAGGAACCTTTTCTGATTTTTTCTTCAGTGGCATTCAGAGGAAGACCAGAGGATGAAAATCCTGCATTTTCTCACTTTACTGCTTTGGCATTTGACTTGGCTGTCTCTGGATCTAGTTCCTGGAGTGCTGAGTAATTCTGAAGCAGGCCAGAGTAATCCAGGATCTAAACTAGTTTTTTTAAAAGCAGAAGGAAAAGAGAGGAATCCCTCAGCACGGGCAGGTACCCTGAGGACTGCAAGCCATGGATATAGTACTGGGACCTCAAAGGCTAGGACTAAAAGCAATGCTGTTCAGGCTGGAGCTCTGCTGGCCAAGAACGATGAATCAAAGAAGGTTCTCTCAAGAACAGCAGCCACGGAGGGCAAGGTAGGACATCTCGCCAGCAGACCTTCTGGAGTAAGGACAGTGACTCCAAAGGTTCAAAATCTTAGCAGCAAGGTGGCTTTGAAAAAAACTGGCACAAGCAGTACTGACACTGATTCTTTCAAAACCAAAAAGACTAAAGAGCCTGTAACCCAGAGGGAAACTAAGGAAACTTTCAGACATCCCCCTATAACGCCACATGAATACATGCTCTCTTTGTACAGGACTCTCTCAGATGCAGAAAGAAAAGGTGTTAATGGAAGTGTAAAACTGGAGGCTGGACTTGCCAATACAATAACCAGCTTTATAGACAAAGGACAAGGTAAGAACGGAGCTCGTGTGTGTGTGTGTGTGTGTCTGTGGACAGAGAGAGATGTCTGTGTTCATACAGGTAGAGAGTATTAGAAAGTAATCATACTTTGTTAAAGTCAAATAGCTCTTTCATGTAAATGAAATCATACAACTTTGCTGCAGATTTTGTCTTCCTGCCTTATCTTGGAAAATTCACTTAGAGACAGAACTAGATGGTTGTGTGGCAGCCAGACAAAACATTTAGAAAATATTTTAGATGCATATTGTTGAAAATCAATCAGTCTTTGCATGCTTAGGTGTTTAAAAACCTTCTAAATTTTTGTCTTATTTTCTTTCCATACCTAACTCCTGGAAACTGCTAACATTAGATTTTATTGTAAGGTATGTCTAGAAACACATGATATGCTAAGAACAGGGCTATTCCGTGAAAAAAACCCACAAGTTTCAGTATCAAAGGGTCAGCCTGATTTGTTCAAGGTAGAATTGTGAGGAACTACACTGTAGACCCAGGAGTCATTATAGCGTAGGGTGGCTGTATCTGTACTAGCTCAAAGCTCATGCTTTCAGGTACCACCAACCTTCTATCCACAGAATCCCACAGCTAAGCACAGAATAACAAGAGTAAGTAACTTCCAGGACTCTAGAACTTGCGGTTCAACATTCTGGTTCCAAACTTTTTTTGAAATTTGAACTAGTGTCTGCTTTCGCACAAGAAATAACCAGGCTCCCAAAGAATGATGTTCACCTTACCGCTCTGGTTGGAGAGCCCCGTGTTGCTTCTAGTGATGTTAGTAAGAGTTTGTCATGTACTTAAGGAAGCAACACAGGCTACAGCTGATAAGGTAATGGCGATGGAAGACTCAGCCAGGACTGGATTTGTTTGTCATTTAATTATGAATAGCTTGGCTTCTGGGAAGGGATGATACGCTGCTCACAAGTGCTGCATTCAGGTTCTCAGCTCACCACCGGAAGGCATTGTTAATGTAACATTGCTAAAACGTTGGTTCAGCCATATTCCTTGTTAGTGCTGCTCATGAGCTTAACCAAGCAAATGTAACGTCAGGTTAAACGGAGGTATGTTTTTCTGCCCAATTTGAAAAAGTCGTGAATCATGTGGAGTTAAGTTAATAAGGCAATTATCCTTGTGTCTGGCAGTTCCTGAGGGATGTTGGTTTTAAAGGACTAATTCACTATTGTATCGTCTAAGGGTAAATTTGCTCATGTTTGGAGCCAGCATGAGGCCTGGGCACCACTGAAGCTCTGTTTCGGTAATTTAAGTAGGATATAAGTGGTGAATAGGCCCTGTGAGTGCTCAGCCCTGAAAAAGGACTATTTTTCAATTGGCTAATTGCTACTTTGAAGCTAGAAAATGCCCGCTGGTGAAAGAAATGAGATTTCTACAAGGCAAACTCAGAAACTCATTTCCCTGTTGAGTCACTGAGTTCTTCTGGGTCCCTGCACAGAGCTGATCCCTTAGACAAAAATTGCTCTTTTTGTTTTGTGGGCTAATTAAGGAAACTTCTAGGCTTATGAGCAAACTTCAGGAAAACCATTAAGAACTGAATAACTGATGTTGATCTGTGCTTGATATACATTTAAAAATGTGTGTGCTTTTTTTAGACGAGCGAGTGCCAACTATAAGAAAACAAAAATATATTTTTGACATCAGTGCATTAGAAAAAGATGGTTTGCTGGGAGCAGAGCTTCGAATATTGAGGAAAAAGCCTTCTGATACATGGAAGTCTCATTCTTCTGGAAAAACTTCCCAAGTGAAATTATTTAGTTGCTCTACAAACAGACAAGCAGCAACACTCCTGGACTCTCGTACTGTCAGTATCACAGATACACCAAAGTGGGAAGTGTTTGACATCTGGAAACTTTTCAGGAACTTTAAAAACTTGGTTAACTTGTGTTTTGAACTGGAAACGTTTGACAGGGGGAGAGCTGTTGATCTCAGGAGTGTGGGATTTAATAGAACAGGAAGACAGGTCAATGAAAAGGCTCTCTTCTTGGTATTTGGGAGGACAAAAAAAAGAGACTTATTCTTCAATGAAATCAAAGCTAGATCCGGTCAAGATGACAAAACTGTTTATGAGTACTTATTCAATCAGAGGCGGAAGAGAAGAGCTCCTCTAGCAACACGGCAAGGGAAGAGGCCCACTAAGAATCTGAAGGCAAGGTGTAGCAGAAAAGCCCTCCACGTGAATTTTAAGGATATGGGCTGGGATGACTGGATAATAGCCCCTCTAGAGTATGAAGCGTATCACTGTGAAGGGCTTTGTGAATTCCCCCTTCGATCTCATCTGGAGCCCACCAATCACGCAGTTATCCAAACATTAATGAACTCAATGGACCCAGAATCGACACCCCCGACTTGCTGTGTCCCAACCAGGCTGAGTCCTATTAGCATTCTTTTCATTGACTCTGCGAACAACGTGGTCTACAAGCAGTATGAGGACATGGTGGTGGAGTCATGTGGTTGTAGGTAGCAGAACAGTTGCTCGCATGAATATGTTATGAAAGGTGATATGACACACTGAACATAACCTCTCCTCAAACAAGGTTAACTACATTTCTTACCTCTAGGGTAAATATGTTTACAAGGATGTAGCAATAAATCCAGTGCTTCTGTATGTCTCTCCACCCTGGGCATATTTCAGCAGCATTTGGATGCTGTCATGCAGCCTGATATAAGGCCTTGTGTCGGTGACATGAGACTGGCTCTAACTGAAGGCCACGACAGAGAAGATTATACCTCCACACCTCTAGATTGCCTGCTTTTAGCCTTAAGGCAGTGGGTAAAGATGGTATCAGTGAGCTGTGGACATGACCTGTTTGATCCTTTGAACAATGTTCTTGAGACTGAATTTATGTCTGAGTCCCATGTGCTTTGTCCATTAAGAAATGCAAGAAAAGATTCCTGATGCCGAGAAGAGAAGGTTGTGTTGTGGTGTGCTCCCATCTTGGTGTAAATAGTTACACTGTAATACAATTTCTTTCTGATTAGCTCTTGAAACTATGCATATATAAAAAAGGAGTCATTAAATATAATATGTTGATTTAGTTTTAAGTTTTACATGGAGATAGGTGATGCAGGAGGTATTTGCTTCCATATATGTTTTCCTCCAAGCTACTTATCTTTCTTAAGTATCCACTTTTCCATTATTATGTAGCAAGATATATTACTCTGTATAAGGTCCAAGTTGTTCTCAAATGCTCATAGTAAAAGTGTTCAATTATGGCATAAGATGTAATAAATTATTGACACAGTGCTACATTGTGTCTAGCTGTCCAACTCTGCATAATTATAATGCCATTAATAAATTGTTTTTAATGTTTTTGTACAATAAATACAAGTGAAAGGGACTTTTCAGTGCAGCAGAGTAACAGTGGTATGCAAAACATGGCCACGTATTTTGCTTGCCTTTAACTCTGCTGCTGCAAAGAGAAACTGGAAACATTGGAAGAAAGATCTGAAAGCATGGCATGGTTTGATCTGGTGGGGAATTACACTATCACTTGATGTATCTGGGGCAAAAATGAGTTATGCAGATGATTGCAAAAGAGCTCTGGTATCCTTTTGTTCCACTCTCCAAGGGCTGTGTGTTTGCATATCCCCTTTATCTATTCTAAACATGGATTATAAATTCATTGTGGGATTACTCTGTGTATGTTTCCACCTAAAAAACTAGGTACCAGCTGTTCAACTGTAGACGGATCAGAAAGGCCATAAGAACCATCAGAAATTACTGAAGTAGCTTATCAATAGTATAAAATACAAATGCTAAAGTTTGATATTGCTTCATCACAGTTTAAACCATCAAGTCACATGATTTCCTGGATCTGAACTCTCCTTTGCACCAGCATCACTGGTGTGGGTAGTGGCAGAGAGCTGAATATGGCCCCTGAGGTCCTCCTGGTCAGTACCCCAGACTGGACATGCTCTAGCTCACACTAGCAGCAAACCATCCTAAATTCCTGGTCAATGGCCATAGAGAAACAGGGACAAAAAGCTCTGCCCTTCCTCCTGCACTCTCTAGGTGGCTGAGCTTAACATGCCTGGCTGAGCGGCCTTGCTGCCAGACACGTGGGGTTCCCCCGTGCAGGCAGACCTGTCATGTACCACAACCTACAGCATGGTGATACAGAAAAAACACTGCAGGGAGCTTTCATATGTATGATCTCTTTGTAATAGCTTAGCGCTGTGATTTTCACCTGCAGGAATCGATATTGCTTGGTGCAGGCCATGCGATAACACAAAACGAGGTGGGTCAGAATGCTGTACTTGACAGGAGGGCGAATCACTAACTAGCAGGTTAACAGGCATGTAGAATGACGAGCACTTGAAGCTACTTCGTAACATGTGCATGAGAAATTCTGGCATCTTACGGATCTATTTTGTGCGTCAGGGCCGTCCCCAGGGCTCCTCTGTCTCCCTTCTGGACTCTCAGTGTGTGCGCTTCCCAGGTCCTGCTCTTCCTCGTCCTGATGGAGTCTTAGGCCGGGACCAACAGTTGCTGTCCCCTGCACTAACTGCTTATCACCAGCTAGTCTCATATGACTTTCAAAACAACAAGGAGTTTTTAATTCTAAGCTTTACTACAAGCTTATTTAGATATGATTTACTATTGCTACAGTAGGAGAGAAAACATTCTCCTGCCAAGTCAACAGCCAAGAGGGCATCTCAGACTTCTTTTGCCCATTCTGTTCAAGCAGTTCTTTTCTTGCTCCTGGCTGTTTTCTAGGTGACAGGCTTGCAGCTTTTAAGGATCCTTTCTCTAGCACTGACCACAGCTACCTTCTGGAGGGGTTGGCTGGATGACCATGAGAAAGGGATGTCTCCTTTCTTCCTTGTGTGGAAGGGTGCTGCTCCCCATGCATATGCCTGTTTGCACATTCCCAGTGAAATCTCTGTTCTCACGTACGACAGACACAGCTGTGCCATGCCATTTATTAACCACACATTCCTCAATGGCTCAGGGTGATCAGTTTAAAATAGCAAATACTGCCTATTTAAATTCACTTGAAGCAAAGCTAAGTTGTCTTAACAGGCAAATTAACTCCCGGGATTATAACTGCCTGCAAAGGGCAGTTTGCTTCAGTTCCAGCTGGATTTGTGAGATGCTGCAACAGCTTTGGAGGAAGGTAGCATTGGTGTTACATGCAATGCGTGATAGTTTGGAAATCTGAGGAGGAAAATTGCTACACACTTCACACTGCAGAGCTGTTGATCAGCCTGAGGATCCTGGTGAGGCTGGTCATGATAAAAAGTTTTAAAAACCTAGTAGGTATCTCTCTGAGGTTCTTCTTTCCTGTCCTTGTATGAATTTCTCAATACATGAATAAAGCAAGATAAAGATTCAGGTAAACAGTAATTAAATTGAGTATGTATCAGCACCTAAATAGAAAAAAAAAAGCTAAGATTTTGCAATTATCCCAAAGCAAACAGTATGAACTGAGGAAAAATTAAAAGAAATACTGACATACTAAAGTCTTAAAAAACACCCTTTGGTAATGGTTCAAAACCCAAAATTCTGCTAGGTAGTAGTTACACCTTGAACGGAAAAGAAAAAAACCCCCACTAGTAGGTCTTTAATATCAGTTTAAACAAATTCAGACACTAAAATGCTAGAATTATAATGGATTATTACCCCATCAAAATTGCCAGATACTGCGTTTGGCCTAAACAGAAGCAATTTCAGCCCAAGTGTTCAGGTTAGGAGGTAACATGACATTCACTTTGCTTAGTTGGTAGCTCATATGTGGTGACATCCAGAAGGGACAGTCCTGGCACTACTCAAGTTTCATCCAGCTCAAAGTGAGGAGTTTATAATGGTGGACATAGTAGATGGCAGGATTAGGGCAGTTTTTTCACTTTTAACTCTCAGATTGAATATCCTTGGTTTATAACACTGGTTATAAACCAGTGCTGCGATGTCCGGAGTATCCTTTTGCATTTACCTTACTGAAATTGTTTGATAAATCTGGGAATTCCAGTTCAACGTTATTTTATTCTGGAGTGGTCTACTGACTTTCGCCATGGTGTAAATGTATACTAGTCTATAGGTGCTTTATTGGTGTATTGTTTGAGCCATTGGGATCATCTGGCACAGACTTCTGTCTCTGTAATTAATTATAAGATACTTACTGAATGGTTATGATCACTTAAATCTACAGTGTTGAAGGGAGTGACCTCTTTCACTGCTCTTCTCAAAGCAGTTTCTGTTATTCTTAATTCACCTAAAATTTCAATAGCAACAAAAAGATGCTGCCACAGTGAGCCGTCATTTTTTTTCTGAGGTCCACATACCCATTCAATTTCTACTCACAAACCATTGCAAATCTTGTCAAGACTTTACATGCATACCTGCAGTTTCAGTTACCTGCTGTGAGAACAGAAACACGTATCGAAACTTCCCAAGATATGTGAATGGTGGCCATTACAAACACTCATTGTCACCGATAAGCACAACCCAGGTGGACTTCACTCGACCCTCCTTCCTCTCTGAAGACAGAGGTTTAGGGATAGGGCACAGTCTAGGGCTGACACACAGCAAAGAAGCTGGAAAGAAACAGAGGACCTTGAAATTGCAGAAGTTTGGCACTACTTTCTTGAGCCTGGTCATTATACAACGTGCAAAGATAGACACCCTAAATTATTGTTACGGCTTTCTTCCCAAGGGTGAATTGGTATTAGCAACTGGATGGTAGAAACGCACAGAAACCTGAGCTGTAAAGCAATACAGGTTAAAAGTTCAACCTTCCACCTTTATGATGGCAGGTTTCACTCTCTCACTGAGAATGCCTCATTTGTATTTACTTTTTAGGGTCATTATCTGTCCCACGAGAGTCTTTGTGAAGGTCCAAATTTCAAATAAACAGTACACTATAAGACAGGTATGTGTGGATAATTTTTGTTGTATTTGGCTAAAATATGGGTACTAAGCTCAATAGGTAAACATAAAAGTATGCCATTTAAAACAATGCATTCCCATTAGTGTTTGAATATGTGCCTAAACTCCATGTACACTTTTACATGGTTATGTCATTTCCTGTGTAAAATGTGCTTGTTTATACAGCAGCCATATGAAAGATGCAGTAACCCGCTATGTGGGCTATTTGAAACTTTCTTTAAGAAACATAAAAACCCCTTGACCCTTGTATAATAAAAGGTGTTAAAAGATACTGCTTTTATAACATCTTAGCCAAGACTAATAAGAATGTACAAAGCAAACAATTTTTTTTCACTCCATAGTCCTGGTCAATCACGTGTTATTTCATGAATTTACTGTTGCTGTTGGGTAGTAAAATGATATTTAAAAATAAAATTGCATGAGATTTCATTGCTTCTCAACAAATTTAATAAACAAGGAAATCTTAACATTTTTTGAAAAACAGTAAATACAGTGCAGTGAATACACTTTGCTGAGTGCTTAGAATAGCCCATTTATTTTGTCATTCCGAGTTCACCGATGTGATTTTGCTGGGCTTTTTTTTTTTTCAGAACTAGTTTCAACTTTCTGCAATGATTTGGCTAGCTGAAGTAATGCAAATGGATTCAGTTTTCCCTGATGTCATTTTGAAGGGCACAGCTGTCAAGAAAAAATGACTCCATTAATAATAATAGTGATTAATTGGCTGACCCTCTGCTAGGGGACAGAAAATGCTCTTTTCACTGTTTTTTCTCTAAGAGGCTCTTTGCTATAATATCTTGTGCCAGGCTTTGCCATCCAGGAAGCCAGGCTGAGCAGACTCTGCCCATTGTACTGCCAGAGAAATGCCATTAAAATGAAAGTATTGCTTCTGCATGTTCAGTTACTGTCTGCCTGTTATTTACAAGATGCCATTTATCATGGCATAAAGTCAGAAATAAGCCTTTTATTGATAAAACCAGACACATTTCATTTTGCTCGTGCAAACGGCTTCAAAGCATTAATCTTTCTCCAGAAATGTTGAAAGAGAAACACAACTTGGGCCCTCCACAGGCTTAGAGAAGGAGCTGTATATCTTCACGGGAGCTCTCTTTTCTGCTAAGGTGCAATAAGACTCATAAACTTTAGATGGCAAAAAAGTCGTTAACTCATATGGTTAGTGCTCAGATTACAGGAACCCAGCTAGAGAGGATAAAAGGCTAATGGTAGTGTGGGGAGAAGCACATGCCGCAGGAGGAGGTGCTCTGAAGAAAGACTCGAGGGAATGTGGCTTGGGAAAAAGGACCCAAGGAGAAGTGGCTTTCGGGGGGAGGCAGACAGACAGTCCCACAGCAGCAGAGGACAGCAGGGGCTGAGGAATGGGTGAAAGATTGTACAATAAGATGGACTGAATGCAGGAGCAACTCTAGAGTGAACGTACACCCTAATGGAACAAGAGATGGGTTGGGTGGCAGTGCTGCTGGTGCGAATTGACTTGTCTACTTGCCTACCAGGAAAAAAACTCCTTTTTCTGAGGGTTTGGTGTGAGTAATTCTTCTTTCTTTCCACTTGCCTGTCCTTCTCATGCTAGCGGCTTTCAGGGCTTTACTTGGACCTCTGGCCCAGAAGCTGCTGAAGGCTCAGAGCAAGAGCAGGCTGCTGAAGCCCAGCAAAGGCAAATAGCTTCTGACAGTGGCACGGAACAGCCAGAACCAGCGGTAGCTTTAGCACAATACTGACTGTGGCCATGTGTGCTGTTGTGGGAGGTCCAAAGCAACAGAGCAGAGAAACCTGAGTCTGGATGATGAGGCACTTTCATTTATGAGATTTTCAGATGGATCACGAATTTCACTGCTGGGCCACAGGCAGACAAGCAGTCTGTCTTCTCCAAGCCATGTGCAGCCTGAGGTTAGAAAGACTGATCGTGCAGCTCTGGACAGGTACTTCGAGTGCCTAACTTCAGCATTTTGGTGCTTTTCATGACAGCCCTTGGTTCCAGCGGGCTGATTGAGAGCACTAAAGTACGTGGCTTCCCAGACAGTCAGAGGGAAGATCCAGGCCCTGGGAGAGCGAACTGAAGCATCTGTGTGCCGAGCAGGGAGCTCAGCTCAGATGGGTGACGCCAGGCACGGTGCCCCAAGTGAGTCTCCTCTCTGGGGACAGGCAGCTGCAGATTGGGTGCCTCTGTCCTTTTGGGATTCAGCTGCAGGCATGAGAGGATCTTACTGCCTAGGAAAAAAAAAAGAGCGGAGAGGCTCCTATTAAACATAGTAGCCCCTGGTTTGGGTTTTGTTTTTTACTTGCCCAGGGTGTGGAGGGCTTGGGCCCAGTTCCTTCTCCCTGCTGCTCTTCTACCTGGCTGGAGGCACCAGGAGGGAACTCTCCGTGTCTCCCACTGCACAGCTGCATTCAGAGTGCTACCTGGGAAAGTGACATTCCTGCCTTCACCCTGCAGTATGAAGCCAGACAGCTTGCAAAGGAAGGCTGAGACAGACATCTACCCCAGCACACCTTGCAGGGAGCGCACCCTTTGGGGAACAGGTGATCTGACCTAGATTTCTGATATAAATCACACAGAGGAAGGACTTGTACTAAATGCTTCCACGTTCAACCGATTCCTTTTACTGCTGGGTCCTTAGGTAAACTGCTGTATTACAGACAGCCTGATATTTTAGGTACACTGTGAGAACAGCTGCTGGATGAGCCCTACAGGCAAGAAATATCGAGTGTGAGGAGGGAGGGAGGAAAGAAAGAAAGGACTTGAGCGATTGGCAGCAGCATAGCTGATACTCAGGCGCCGGGCATGCATCCAAACAGCTACTCCAGCACATGAACGCGTTTGCAAGAAGGTGTCACTGACACCAGTGATGATACATGTCACAGTATTTTTACAGATCCCTGAGGTATCCCTGGTGCCCAGGCTCGGTCAAGGCTGAGATGTTTGAACATCTAGTGTGTACAGTCCACGCATCTTCACTGCGTAGCATCGATACTGGAATTTAAACCCACTTGGTGTGGGTCAGTGATGGAAGACGAACCTCAGATGTATGCAGAAATATTACAGAAATGGGACAAGTTTATTGATGACTTTATTTTTTTTCCTATGGAATAATGTTGTGTGAATAATATTTGATCAATAAGTTCCAGAAAATGTAAGCTGGAATCTTTCTGAGGCATAGATTGATTCATAGATTAAAAACAGATTGATGCTTTGGAGTTCTAAGAAAAATTACCTGCTATTTATCTCAAAATATAAACACAGTGGAGCTATCTGTCTCCCAAAACATTATAATGTTTTTGGTAAGAGAAAAAGCCATAAGGAATAATTCACTTCTTGCAACAGTAATGAAATATTCCCCATGCCAGTAAGATAAGAAAGTGATGAGGAGCATGTGCTGGCGTTGTCAGAGTTTTAAGACATGTAACCTGCACCAATAAGCCTACTGATTTTTAATAAATCTTGGAATTCTGGGGAAATTCCAGGGCTTTGGGAGACTCAGGAGAAAAGGAATTTAATTCAGTACTATAAAGGGTCACTGTGCTGACCTGGCAATTATAAGCAAATTATGGGACTGTTGATACTGACTGAATCTTATAACGTGATTGAAGGATGGTAGTTTAATTCATAGCAATAAGGGCAAGAAGAACAATTAAGATCATTTAGCCTGACGAGTCCTGCTTACCCTAGGTAAGAAATTTTACCTCTGAGTCCCTGAAATGTCAGCTCAGATTTTACAACATTCAAAGCAGCAAATGCAACTCTAGGAATGACTGGGAGAGAAATAGAGAACAAATGAGAAAACAAGATGCAGGCACTCCAGGGATTTACATGATTCGTGAACACTTTGTGATACAGTAGAGCTGGAGAAGGGCAATAAGAATGACTGGAAGTATGAAACAGCTTCTGTGAGAGGAGTAATTTGATAGACTGGAGCCCTTCAGTGAGAGGTGACTGGGGCAAGAAGGAAAAGTGATGAGGGCTAAGAATGTGAAAAGGAGCAAGTTTTCTCCCAAACAAGAACCACAATGCACCAAATGAAACCAGTGCAGGACAGGTTTGAAGCAAGCAGAAAGATACTGATTCCTGCAGTGTAGCCCAGCTGCAGAACTCCTGACCACACCTTGTTTTGGATGCTAAAAGCCTACATACGTTTAAAAAAACTGAGTAAGTTCACAGAAGAAAAATCCCTGAAAAGCTGCTGAACGTGAGTCCATGGGACTTTCTGAGCCACTGGTAGCTGGAAGCTGAGAAGCCGTGCCAGGAAAACCTCACTGCACGTTTGTCCTGTCCTTACTTTCTTTTTAAGGATCTGCTGTTGCCTATAGGAGATGGGCTAGATGGATCCATGGTCTGACTTGGCAAGACCATTCTTATGGTCTGTATGAAGCCCAAAACTTGCAGTGAACTAGTACAGTGGGACCACCTGGCTTAATCCATTGAGTAGGACTTAAAAGGGCTTTGGCCACTGTCCTGTTAGGGAAGCATGGCTTTCTGATGTGGTCTCTCTTTTCGCACCAATTTTTTTTTTTAAAGAAAGCCTATTTTTAAAGTTCCTTGGAATTAGATGACGCTACGTAATAGCTGGGTATTTGGAAAGAGAGATCCAGGATTGATTTAAAGACCGAAAGTTTTAAAAAGCTCACCACATTCAGCTCTAAGCTAATTCTGTGAATATTAGCACTTCATTTTTTAATAAGCTGCTATTTCTACCTACTGTCCAGTTTCCACTTTGAATCAGTGAATTGGCTTCTTTGTCTGCTACATGAAAAAACTTACTCCCATGGGCATTGTTCTACCTATGGAGACTGTGATGAATTTTTTCTTTTATTTTCTATGGAAGAGCTAGATCAACTTGGTTATGCTTTTGCTGTGCACCTTCCTTACCAGATTTTTTTCTTCTTGTGTTTTTTTTCTTTAGACTCTCACTTCTCCAAATACTTGTTGCAGTGTGAACACCAGAACCCATTTAATGTTGCAGCCAGAGACATTACTAACTCTATAGTTTTACTGGATTTTGACCTTCATTATAGTCCAGGGCTCAGCTTTCCCTCTCAGCTACAGCGTCACATTAGGAGTTCAAACTCAGCCTTCTATTGTGACCAACACTGCTTTTCCTTAATCACGGCTTTCTAATGAAAAACTTTCCATTTTATAAGTTCTTGCCTCATAGTTGAAAATCCTTGTTTACAGCTGAGTTAAAAAGCAGCTTAGTCCCACTAAAAAGTTCCTGCTTGACAAGACTTATATAATTCCTGTTACTCATTATGAAGTAAAAGTTACTTTGCTTTTTAGGGTGAGGCACTGAGACAAGTAAAGGCGCAACCTCACGAGCCCTGTCAGTGCTAGCCTCAGGAGCAGAGACCTGTGTCCCAGGCTGGAGGGCTCACCACCTTCCTGTGCCTCCAGGAGGAGTGAGCTCTTCAAGAAGTAATGGAAGAAAGATGCTGACAGCAATCTGCACTTTCCTGAATGTTGAAGTGCTGGGCTTCCAGAGCTGGACTGACAGACCCTCTGCTGCTCACACATATTTGCTAAAACCCTCTCTCTCAGGACATTCTCCAGACATCCCGAGGATGTGAAGATCAAGATGTGCTCTCTTTGGCGTGGATTTAAAGGTTACTTGAAAGCTGCTCTGGAGCAGATGCCTGATTCATACAGATTTTGTTCTGCTGTCAGCCCTGAGAAGCACGTGCTTTCTGACCGCTGAAGGAGGTTTGCATCTCTTGCTGTGAGTCCATAGGGCACCTCTGTAACCTGCTTCTAACCGCTTACTCCTGGCCAGACTGTACATGGCATGCAAAAGTTCTCACCGGTGCCCTGCTCTCCCTGCACAGTGCCGGCTGTCTTGAGGAGGTTTTAATTCTGGACATTGGGCTGTTTTTTTCCAGTGGTCTCCAGCGCAGACAATACGGAAGCTCAACAGCAGCGCTCGCTTCCCTGGCCCGGCAGGAGTGGTGCGAGGCCCACCGAGGACTGCTGCGCTGCTCCTGTTCACCAGCCTCTGAGAAGCTGTGGGAGTGCACCGCTGGACACGGCCCCTCTAAATGAGGCTGGGCCTTCTGCTTGGTTTTTTGGGCTATAGGCAATACATTGACACTGCGTGAGCCATCCTGTTGCTCAGTCCCTCAAGGATTCTTCAGAGCAGCAGGAGCCTCTTGCTGCCACAGGAGAGGGCCACTATCCTGCCCTATTCACAGCACGTGGCCAACTCCTGTGGCTCTTGTTGGGAGCCACGTGAAGGGAGGGAAGAGGGAATGACTGCTGGAAGGTGGTGGGGTGAGGGATGATGGGGACATTTCTTAGTGAAAATTGCTCAGTCTTTGCTAGGAGGGACTGACAGCATGCCTCTCATAGATTATCCCGGATAGCCAAACCTTGCCCCATATTATATGGTTTTCATCACAAACATAAATGTACTTGGTATAAAACAGAAGGTCAGGAACGTTTAAGACATGGTATATGAGAAAACATTTTCCAGATTTCAGCTTCCTCCAAGGTAATATGCAAGTGTAATTAAAACAGAACCTGGAAATATAGAGTACAGTACCCTATTGAAAGTGTGTTGTATGAGCTGAACTCCCTTCATTGATAGTTTTCCAAAACACACAGCTGCAATAATCTTTATCCAGGAGAAGGGAATAAATTAAGTCTGAACACCTCTGCATATAGTACGGTACAGTGTACAGCACTGCACCCCATATAACCTCTTAGTGGTAATGGAAAGCTGAAGGAGGCGCAAGTGGAAAACCTCTCTGACCAGCAAACACTTTCTTCCTCAGAAAGCATACAGATGGGACGAAAGCTCATGAAGCAGAGGCTGCTTAAGTACTGGGATGTCTTGTTTCTGAAGCGGTCTGCTCAAGTCGTTGAGACTCTGCAATGGCAGGGTGCCAAAGCACACTCTAAGTTTGACAGGTGGGGAGGGAAACATCCTGGGCTTGCCCCAGCAAACAGTGAGTACTGATGGCAAGCTAAAGTGAACACACAGGAGTTTATCATATTTAACAGTAGCAGCAGCCACTAGGATATAGAAGCTCGGAAAAAGTAATCAGGTCCTATTTCTACTTCCCCTGAACAGTTCAGTCATGGAGTTCAGGTTTTGCTTGCTAGGCTTCATCACCAAACTCAGTGAGGTGCAGCACTGACGAGCCTGTTCTGCTTCACGTCTGCTTTTCCTCCTGCAGCACTGGTGCAGCAGAGGGGTAACTCCCTCCTGGAGACCAGAGCAAGAACCACTTTGCACCCCTAGCCAAGGAATTCCAGATCAGGGAATTGATCTCCATACTTGCCAAACCTTTCAAGGTCCATAATGCATTGTAAGGATTGTACTTTTATTGAAAAATTCTCTTATTTTCATATCTTTAAATAGCACTTATCCTGGGAAACAGCAGTAGCGAAGGTATGCACACTGACACCCCAAACTGAGTATTCAGTCTTATGGAGAGGACTAAGCATCTTTAAGTTGCTAAAAATATAATTAGCTTCCATTAAAAGTCCTTTTTCAGCTTGCAATGTCATCCTAAGGGTGGACTTGGTCTCAAAGTGTCCAGATTTACTCTGTAAGCAAAGCAGAAAAATTTTGCAAAAGCAAAGTATGACAAATTCGTTATAAACTACCAGTCCAACCTTAGAAATGCCATTTTCCTTCAGCACACAGCCAGAGCTAGAAATCCAGCGGAACTTGGGTTTCCCCATGCGGTCAGATGGCCCCTCACTGCATTTCTGGAACTCGGAGTTCTGGTAAGAGCAGTGCAGAGACATCCAAGTAAGCTCTGGAAGAAGTCAATCCACATATACCAGGGCTCCCAGGGCCTGTTATCACTGATCTATGCTTCACGTCCTAAAAGGGTGCATTAGACAGGATGTAGTGCCAGACCTGCACTGGCTCTGTTGGTACATACAAGGCCCTTTCAGAACCTGGAGCACCGGGAAAGTATGCTGCAAAGACACTCAAATAGCTGCAAGGGCCAGCTGGCAGTCTTGCAGTATTGGCACCGAACCAGAGTTAATAAGACCTGCTGGACCTGAACTGAGTTTTTGCAATTGGTTTTCTCTTTATCATGATCTCCAGAGCGTCCTGGAATACCCATATGGACTATTTTACCTCTTGTTAGCTGGAGTGCCCCAGCCCTGCTTGTCCCAGGTAACATGGAGAGATCCTGTTTCCCCCTGTGATTATGAGATTTCCTTTGACTGTTCTTCTGCAGAAGCAGGAGCAGGTGGTTAAGAGGGAAAATGAATATAATTTTAAATCTGTACTTAGACAGGAATTCTAGACTGAGCAGAGGAAAGACTGAAGCTGAAAGATCTGTACTTTTGCCCTAGTCTAAAGGATGCTTGTTTTTCAGAAGGAGGGAGCTCTTCCCAGCAAATGCTAGGCTAACAATTGCCTTATCAAGTTGATTTTGATCCTTCACGTGACTGAGAAGAGAAAAATACAAGAAGTTCTTATGGGACTTTATATATTTAGAATATTTCACAATGGTTGATTAACCTGCATAGCTACGTTTTAAAATATAAAAACACAGGCCTACACGATCAGTCTGCTTTTCTGTGTGAGAACAGAGAAAGCATAGTCTATGATAACATTTGAAATAAAATTATGTGCTGATAGGAAATTAGGAAGATAGCAACAGCAAATATTTTTAAATGCCTTTGTTTAAAAGTTATTTATCATTCCTTGTTAATTAAGTAAAAAAAGAAATAGAATTGTAGTAATGACCACTGAACCAGCTTGGGAGAGGTTAAATGCATATGTAATCTCAGGACTGCAATAGCCCAAGGACCTCTGTGCAGCGTATGGAGAATCTTTTGAAAGTGGACAGAAGTACACAGATTAAAAAAACCCACAGAAAATCTGTATCCTGGTGAGTTACACACAGAAAGTCTGACTGCAGAGTGGTCCGCATAGAACATCATCACTGCTGGAGAGGAGGAAATGTGGCAAGTAAAAAATACCAGAACATGTCATAGAGGTGCCTGTCTCTGAAGTCCCAAAAGTGGAAAATTCAGGAAAGATTTAACCTGGAGATTCCAGCTTGGCAGATCAGGCAGTTCTCACTGTGCTAAATTCTTGGGTGCTAAATTCAGACTAAACTTGTCTTTTTACTACTGTATTGCTCACTCTGAAAGACTTAAGGATTCCTGAAGGCAGAGATAAGCAGAGGCCACACAGGACCTGGATTGCTGGCTCACCATACTATGTCTCCTATTTTTGACAATATAGTCTCCACATGCCCATTTGTGCTTATTTCTGATGGCACTACAACAAGCTACTTAAAAAAAAAACCCATCAAAAGTGTTTCATTCTCTTTTATTATGAGGAAATATGTGTATATCCATTAACAGGGTGAAAAAACAAGTAATATGATAAAGGTTCTATAAGGAAAAACTTGCAGAGCTGTGATATGAAGCCTCATCTCCAGAACAGCCAACCAAGAGTTTCTCCACATCTCTACGATGCTTCTCACAGCAAATAGCCTGAGGCTGATTTCTTAAAGTATTAGCCAAACTCTGCTCTTACTTAATACCTTTAGGAATCTGACATCAAAGGGAGAAGAATGGGGCTCACACTGAGCATCTTTATGTTAAATATGAGAAAACTTTCACAGTGAAAGATTGGAACGAGCTTCATATGGGAACTGGGAGTCCCCTTACTGAAATTTTTAGGTGCAGGTCAGGGCAACATGCACCAGAGAGGTCTAAGTACATTTAGTACTGGAAGTGGAGGATGGTCTAGATAATCTTTTTAGCTACATACCTACAAATTTGCAAATGTCTGTAATTAATTAATTATGCCAACCAAAGAACAATATAACAATCCAGAATCAAAGTCTCAGTCTCTACCATAGCCTAGAACACTCAAGTGAGGGCAAACATTTTAAAACTAGCAAATCATTGAAGCATCATAGCCGGCCTGGAACATTTTGACAACACTTCTTCATGTAAAAATGAGTTTCTCAAAACTGAAGTTTTGGGAGTAGATAAATACCCACATTTTGACATGGTGGCATTCTGAGACCAGCACGGAATCGCTGGGCAAAATACAGAGCCTTTGTCCCACTCTCCCCATGGAGAACAGCCGGTGACCTAGGCTGGGGTAATACTTCTGTGCAATACTATCAATCTTCAAGCTTTGCCCTAATTCAGATTAAGGGATTTTAATCTGAATTTTTCACGCCAAGGGTGGTCATCGCAATTATGCTAGAGAGGCCTCTGCCTCTCTTCCAATCTTTCTTGTGGTACTTTATATCACTAATTAGCAGTTCACTGAATCAGAAAGTCAGATTCTGTTCTGATAAATATTTCATTATCAGGTGTCCGAGTCTCCCAGTTGATAAAACTCAACTCTTCTGTTGCAACTCTTCTTTCCTTACATACTCTGCAAATAGGCTGCCTGCAATTAAATGGGACTGTGGTCCTGAAAAACAGTTAAGTCAGCAGAAGGCCACCTGAGACTAGATCAAAATAGCAGTAGGAATAGGATAAAAATTCCTATGCTGGCTTACACATGCTAAATGGAATCAAAATTGTTAAAAATAAATGTTAGGCACAACTTGGATCTGTCAGTTGTTTTGAGAGGCTCAGTTTTGTCAATCATCCACTTGATTTTGGTGTAGTATTTTAACACTGAAGAAATGCCTGTGTGATTTTAATGCCAGCTCTTCACTGCTAGCTCCATCCTGCTTTTGGGCTAAAAAAATCACAGTCCCTTGTTGTCTCCATTCTTGGCAATAAGGGGATTTGGACCCTTATCCTATCTTCACATATCTGGATAACAGGTGGATATAGAATTTTTCCTCCATGAACTCTTTCAAGTCTGGATAAGCTTCACACTCACCCTTTGTGTTTGGATGCTTGCTGGACTAAGGCTTTAACTAACAGGCTACAATTATATCCCCCTTCCTGTTCTGCACAGGAGTTGATTTGTCAAAATGAAGCCTTGCCAACCACCACAACAGCCTTAACCTAGACCCTGCATGCTCTAGAAAACCTTATGCTCTGCAGAGCCAAAGTTAAACTGAACCCAAAGCAGGCCCCAACACAGTGTCTGTTCTTGCACAGCTTCAGGAAGTGTTCGTCATTCTGCACATCTGGGCTAGAATGATCCCAAGAGGGCCTGGGAAGGCATCCTGGGCCTGCCTGGATTCTGCTGTGAAATGCCAGCACAGGATCTCAGCAAGAGCAGTTCAGGTATCCTGGTGTCTCACAACGGCCACCTGGGGAAAAAGTTTTTTCCCTGTGCTTGCCTGTTTGGCAACAGGGCTTCAGGGTGATTGTTACTACTTCTCCCCTTATCCCCTTCTATTACCTGCAGGAAAGGAATCACTACCATCACAAGGACGACTGCTGACAGCAGCCACAGTCAGGATGGCAGTTTGACAATATGGCTAAGCTGACCGAATAGCTGGCTGCTGCCAAAACAGCCAATCCGCTCTCCCCATCCTGTCCCCAGATACACATTCCTGGCATTCCTCTGGTCCTGAGGAGAGCTGGTTCAGGTAGCTAAGCTCACAGAAAATTAATCCTACTAAACACAACAAAAAGACAATTTTCTGCTGGTGTAGCTCCTTCAACCAGCTTATTGGCTCAGCATTCATTAGATGAATGCTAGTGCTACCACAGCCAGGGGCAGGACCACTCATTTCAGCAATTAGTAATTTTATCTGCTTAGCTGTATTGTCAAACTGTACCCTTACTTCATCCACCAGCCCCATCTAACCAGACACGCAGGAGCAAAGGGAGGCCTCTCGCACCATCCTGACATGTGTGGATCATCACTGCACCCATTTGTATGGATGCAGCCTGTAGGACTGCACAGCACGGCCCCAGTCACCAGAAGCAACCATTCCTGCTGTCATCAGGCTTTTCCTCCACCACCAGTGTCCTAAAGAGAGGACTTTGTGGGTAGGTTGTAGAGAGTCATCTCTCCACATGGTTTTCGCTTGGTTTCTGCACCCTGCTTCTCTACCTTCAGCACACAGCAGTCCTATATCCCTTCTTGGTCACACTTAAAAAATGGCAAACCACCTATTTGGAGGATTCTGCAATTCCTCACTCTCTCCCTTCTATGCCTCTGCCCTCCCCCAAACTCTGAGTCTGTGCTCATTGCTGTTTCCACACACTGGTGCCCGATCAGTATCCTCTCTCATTCTCCATGCACGCATACACCCAGCCCCACCGCTGCTGTTCTCCAGCATGTTTTAGTACATTCAGGGAAGGAAGTTTCTCTGTCCCTCTTTGTTTTCCATTTCTCCTTCACTTAAACTCCTCTAGACTACTTTCTCTCAGCCCATGATTCGTGGCCCCTTGTCTCCTCCCTCTAACAGCTGCTCCCTCCAGCCACTTAGAGTGGCAAACTCGAAGCCAGCTGCCAGGCCTGCAAGTAAGAGAGAAGACAGGATTGAGGCCAGAGGAGGAAGCCCATTAAATATAATCTTATCAATAAATTAATTATTATAATAAATAACATGCAACTTACTTTATAATTCATTATATAAATTAAATATCATTATATCCTTTCTGATTCTTTCCTGTTCAGTCACCTGGCTGCCAACACACCTAATGCCATTGTTAATGTTTCCCAACATGTTTTAGCACATTCATGAAAGCAAGTTGCTCTGCCATGAATGGCCTCGGAGGAAAGAACACCAGCAGTCAGATAGGAACTTTGCTGCCCTGTGTCTGGGACTTCTTGTTGCTGCTGGTTAAAATGCTCTCCCAGGAGCAGTTCCACATGGAAGATTCATTATGACTGAGGTAAGACTCATGCAGTTGTGGAGCTGCCCACTGAGCAGAGCTGAATGGTGGGAACTAGAGGACAGCAAGGACTGTGTACATAAAGGGGAGTAAATTGCCAGTGCTCTGAGGAAATCCCCTTAGAGTTGAAATTGAAATTCAGATCCACCTCCAACTCTTCCATCTCCATGTCCCCTTCAGAAGCAGTCTGATGTGCTGTTCTGTGCATATGAGGTAGCTGTGTTCAGCTAGACTGACATGAAAAGGGCTTAGTGCTACATGGAGAATGACATAACAGTGACAGGCAAAGGAATCTTAGTAAGACAGTAATTTTCTCCAACTGAAATGTGTCAAAATCCTCCTGTGCATCACTAGGTAAGAATAACAGAAACCCAGGTGAGTGTCAGGAGCTGGCATGCTCAGCATATTCATCACACAGCTCCGAGTTAGAAAGTGTCCGCTATGGTGGACAGACTACCGCACACCACTGAGACTCCTCTGCTACTGACAGAAGTCTTTTCTCTGTACAACTATACACTGTAGGGGTTCTTGAGCTTCATCACTTTTAATGACTCTTACTCATTAATGTCAAAGAGGAGGCTTCAGAAAAGTGTAATCATCCTCCTCTATCGCCTTCTCACACAAAATTTGCTGTTAAGAATGGTATTTAATATTGCTTTGAGTCTAATACGTGGAGGACAGCTAAGCAAACAGAAAGAAGCAGAGCTAGCTTTAACCCTCCTCCCTAGAATTAGCCACAGGCACAAGAACGAAATGAAGCATAGCATGTCCCTGACAGAGATCTACAGTTCCCTGTGTTGTTCAACATCCAGCCCCACGTCAGAACAACTCGTTCACTAAACACGTTGTCAGATACAGTTAAACCTATTTCAGCAGATAGCTGCAGTGAGTCAGAACATCTCAGAAAAGACTGTCTGCAGGCACAGGGATCTGGGATGGCTGTGGAAAGGAAGTCCAAGCAGGTGATTCCATCGGCCCCATGAGGCCTGACATTTAAGAACATATGAAAGATTTCTAAGGACTACTGTGGAGTTTCAAGGCCATTAAAGCAGCTGCTACTGCCCTCTTGAGAAGCTGACATCCCAGTAAATATGCTGGGAAAGAGAGTAGAAGAACATTATAGTTCCCCAAGCCCTTTAAGCCAGCACTGCTGCTGAAAAGAGCAGCCTCGCTCTCTTCCCCAGCTGCTCTTGCTCACATCTGCACCAGCCTCCCATGTACCAGGACTCACATTTGTGAGGTGATGTGGATGTGATCCAGATTAAGACTAACCTGGCAAAACAAGCCAGCTCATTTCAGCCCGTTGGGTTGCTGCTCAGGTTCACTCTGCGGCCTCATGAAAGCTGGTGCCAGCAGAAGCAAAGGAGTAGGGAATACGCACCAGGGACAGGTGGGCTCGCTCCTGGCAGCAAGGTGCTGGCTCCAGGGCCTGTGGGGACACTGGCATGAGGGGCTCTGCCATGTTCTCCTGTACTACCACTGTGAAATCCCTGTGCTGGCACCTGCGCAGCCTCACGCAGATGCCGTCTCCTGCTTGGGGCAGCCAGAATGGCCAGATCAACCTCAGCCAGAGGAAACTATCGCTGCTTTCACGCTGCTCTCTCTGCTGCCAAGCAGCAGACTGAAAGCATAGCCACCATCCCCCTCAGGGGTCGGGCCTTCCAGAGGAGAGGGCTGACACCGACGGGCAGCACGGATTCGCCGCCTTTCCCCCCTCCGAGCCACACGCCAACCCAGGCCCGGAACCTCCCCTCCTTTCTGCCTCCCCCGGCGGCACAGCCCGTCAGCCGCGCGCCCCTCTCCGGGCCGCTCCGCGCAGCGGCGGCCGCCAAGCGCCCACAGCGCGCGCGCGCAGCAGCCCGCCCGCCGCCGCCACCGCCACCGCCACCAGCCGCCGCGCGACCCCGCCACCAGCCGCCGCGCGACTCCGCCCCCTCCCGCCCCGCGCATGCGCAGTCGGCGGGGCGGAAGGGGCCGCGGCGGGCTAGCCGCGCCGCCGGAAGCGGCGCCGGGGATCCATGGCGGCGCTGGTGCGAGCCGTGGTGAGTGGCGGCGGCGGCGGCCGGGGTCGCCTTCTCCGCCCCGGGGCGGCGCGGCGCGACGCCACGCCGAGGGAACGAGCGGCGTGTGCGGCTGGGCGCGTCTCCGCGGGGTTGTCCCGGCGCCGCCCCTGCGGCGCCTGGGCCCGTCCGCACGGTCCCGCCAGTTCCCGCGGGCCGCCCCGTGTCGCGGCTTGTCCACGGCGTGGCCTCCCCCCAGACAACGTGCATAAGGAAGAGGCTGTTTGGCGGTGTTCGCGAAGCCCTGGGGGTGTCTGCGGGGGGTTGCGGCACCCAACGGCTGTTCCCGCCTCCCCGTGGCCCCCTCCCCCGGCAGTGGTCTCTGGTGAAGGAGCGGGTCGAGCTTTTCCTTCAGAGTTTGTGTTTACATAAGAATTATGCAAGGCTTTAGTGCTCCTGACTGGGGCTTGACAAATACTTTTTTTCAGTCTGGTACTTCTCTTGTTGCTTTGAGCAGAGCGTATGTGCCCTGTGGGGTGGGGATTGCCATTCTTAGGGATTTCCTTCTCACTTTAGAGGTGCTTGATAGCAAGGATAATATAAAGTTTCCAATTTCTGTGCTATGTGGAAGAGTTTGGGTTCCTATGAATGAGTGAGAGCGGATTACTAATGATGCAACCCCTTTCTTCTTTCTCATGCATTTGTGTACTTTTTTTTCTTTCTATTAGCCTTTAAAGTCCTTGCAGCAGAGTAACACTTTTTAGTCTAGAAAAGGGAAGTTTGTACCTGGGTCTGATATTCTGTCACAACACCAATACAGGGATGGCCAGTGCTGCTAGGTGGAGACAGATTCGTCAGGAAAATGAAAGGCCTTGAGTCAGAGGGCAATATCCACTTATGAAATTAATCCACTAAGTACTTGGAACTGGTGTCTCAGGGTGTGGTTTTTACAAGCATGGTGAGCCCTGTCCTTTCAGCTCTCAAGCTGAAAGTAACTGAGAGCGAACCTGCCTCAGAGCAGCTGAAATGCAGTGAGCTTGAGTTCCTGCTTCCTCCTCCCATCCCTGCTCTTTCTCCTTGCTCATGTCTTTGTACTGTTGCCTACCAGTGCCTCCTCCAGCATTTTTCTTGGTCCCTATGATCCAAATTCTGGAGCAGCAGAACCGTGGCAACATAAAAATAGTTTCCCGCAGTTTTAATGCATTAAAGAGGCAATCACTAGCAAAAAGAGAAGGGAAAGCCAGGCAGAAGGGGAGCAGGGAGAGTGGTAGAGAAGCAGTGGGTCACCAGATGGGTTCAGCTGTCTGTGTAGCTGTACCTCCAGGGTGTGGTTTGCAATGTAAACCTGCTTGCAGAAGGTGAAGGACTTGTCTCCTAGGCTTACCTGGGCAACTCCTCCTCTCCCAGCTGCTTCTGGCATTCATACGGCAAAGTAAGCTGATTCAGCTTTTCAGCCTGGCCAGAAAAATATCTCTTTGGAGGAGAGGAGATGTAGTTGTTTGCCATTTTTGTGATCCGAACTGCCTTACTTTGTAATCAGAGAAGCACCTGAGCTGTAGTAAGTGGTGGGAGTACACAGCTGGGAGGCGGGGGACTTCTGACAGCAGCAACATCCTTCAGCTCAAGCTTTGCTGATCCTTGGCATTTCCCAGCATCTGCTTTTGCATTAGAATTTAATAGTTGCCTAATTGTATGAAAATAAGTCTTCAAACTTTCAGTGTCTCTTCTTTGTACTGGAAATAAGAAAGGAGATTTTTTTTTTCTTCTGTCTTCAAGCCTTCTGAGGAGCTCACAGCATTTGATACAGTCCTCATTACTGTCCAGACATTTCAGCTCTGCTAGTTAATACTGCCATTATGATAAAGCTGTTCTTTACCTAAGAGGAGATCTTGATGAATAGTTTGTCTGCTACCTAAGGCTCTCCTAATGGTTGCCAGGAGGATTTAGAAGACCATAGTGATATTCTTTCATCTGTAAGTTGACAAGGCAGCTAGCCGCAGGAGGTGCTTGTGCTGTCTGCAGACTATTCCTGAGTAATCCTGTTCAGTTTATTCTTGGTACCTTTTCTTCCAGCCAAATGGAGAAGTAGCACTTGTAATTTGAAAGGAAAGTTATGTTCTGCAAACAGTGATGCTGGCTTAGGGAAGATTCCTTAGCTCATCGTGTTCCCTTTCTGTTGCTCTGCTGCTTTCTGCTGTTGTCTTTTTCTTTATTACTTGATTGTTTATCACATCTCGCTTTTTAAGTGTGCGTATGCTCATTTTATGTTTTCATATGTCTCTGTCGAGTTTTGTTGCAGTAGTGCTTTTCAACAGCTATAAAACCCAGTATATTCAAGCTCTAAGACATATTGCAACCTGGGCATGTTTTCCTTCTTATTACAAAGAAAAAGCCTCAAAAAAATCCTGTCACATGCCTTGGAATCTTGTAGTAATTATTTATAAAAAATGGTGAATTTTCTTTCTCACTTAAGTGTTTGTTAAACTGTTTATGTTAGAGCACTGGATTATCTCAAGAAGTACTTGGTGGTACTCAGCTGAAAAGTCTTTTTGGATAGAAATGTATCATTTTCATAATTTTACTTGTTGGGTAGTGACGTTACGGCGAAAGAGCAGAAACTAAGTAGTCTCGCTACAGTACAAAGTGTAGTAGTAGTGAATGCTAACCACAGTTGTTATGGTAGTGCATCTCTCCCCTCACAGTTCTTAAAAACCCAGATCAGTTCCCTTAATGGATTAGAAGTGCAGCACCGTGAGGAGCTGACGAGGAACAGCCTGAGGATGCAGGACACTGCACCTCAGGGGCAGCAGTGACTGTGCAGGTCCAGGGAACAGGAACTCAAGTTGGCTTTGTGTCTGTTCCTCCTAATCTTTGGGCGGATCTGCTGGTCTCATAGTTGTCCTTTCATTGGGCACCACTAAGAATTTGACTGCCCACCCCATCAGGTATTTATACAAATTGATAAGATTGCCCTGGAGTCGTCTTTTCTCAAAGCTAAACCTCTCCTCTATGTTGGATGCTTCAATCTCTTAATCATCTTTGTGGCCAATTGAAAGTGAAGCTATTTTTATTAGAAAAAAGCATATCCATTCTAATAATATATACGTTATTTCCAGTATTACTGTAGAACATGTATGAAGGAGGCAAATATTGTACTAACTTGAATATTGCAGAGAATGAAAGGTGCAAAGAAAGTGCAGGCAAAGAAAACCCTGCCTCTTTTCCATATTACCTGACACTTTCATTACAGAAAATAATTATCTTCATTGAAATTTATTGGGACAATATACCCTTTTGAAATACTAAAATTCTTAGCTGTGCCTAAGTAAAGTAAGACAAAGATGCATAAAACCTGAGAGTCGGATGAGGGCTTTTTAGAGATCACTCAGTTGATTGAAGAATACTTCTTAAGCATTTGAATTTATTGTATAGATATAAAAATTGTGGTGTAGTTTTATGATGTAGACAGCCCACGATTTCCTTTGACTGATACGTTTCTGCCATCAAACTTGGTTTGCATGCTTGTACGGGAAGGCAAGATTTTTTTAAAATCAAAATTTATACTTCTGTGAAGTGCAAGTTGGGAGTGTAATCTGAGGATTGTTGTATAAATGAATAAAATTTGTGGAAGCAGGAGGACAGTTTAACTGTTTCTGAGTATTCGGGTCTGTTTCTTCATTGCTAGTCTCTCTGTTCCAGAGCTGCCAGACTGGAGTAACTCAATGGATAGCAGCATGCAGTGGATTATTACGGACAACCGCAGTCCAAGGCCAGTGTAGACGGATGCTCTATGGTATTTTCCAGGTAGGATATCAGAGTATGCTAAAGTGTGTTTAAAAATAAAAAAGAGGATAGGTTTAAATTAGTAAGAAAAAGTAATGGTTTTTAAATAAAGAGACTTCCAAAAGTGATGTCTTCACTGTCTGTGTATTGCTGAAACATCAAGGCAACTTAAAAGCTTTCTGCTGCTAAAAGGGTGAGCTCCCACTCTTTATTACACAGTTGTCTTCATTCCAGTTATGTAGTCTTTTAATGGATCCAAATGATCTGTGCTGAGTAGATTAAATGCAGAAGTCCAAATGTAGGTGTCATTTTTTCCAAAGCAGCTATTACAAGCTAGTCATGATTGCATGTAATTTCTAGCACTTTGTTTTATAGAATGTCTGCACTGTACAGTAGCCTTGGACTTTCTAGTACTAATGGTATCTTTACCTAGCACAGCACGACATTAAGTAGTGTTGTTTCAGTGGAAAGTACTGATTTGCAGTTTTCCTTCCAGTTCTGTAGTAGCATGCATAGTGTCAGATTGTGTCTATCCATAGTAAATTAACTAGAACATCATGTAATAGCAGTTAATAATAAAAAAGTGAAAAATGTGTAGAAAATGGGAATAGATGCAGGCTATCTGAACAGAATTAGAGTATATCTCTTGATGTTTCCTTGCATACGATGAAATGAGAGGAGATTAAGATGCGTCTTTGTCTTCCTGTATGTTACAACTTGTATCAGAGCACCATGACTTACAGAATTATAAATTTACCTGTAAGCTCTTTGGCTTGGATATCTCTTCTCAGGTAGGACCTTCCAGTCCTGGGAAAATTGCCTGTGCTTTTGTGGCACAACCATACTATTAAAGCACCAGTCCGTATCAAGTCGCATATGATGTTGGGAGTAGAGAGGGAAATGAGCAGTTGTGAAGTTGATTGATAAAGGTGTGCTTACTCTGAGCCATTAGTAGATTCAGTAGACTTCCGGGGATGACTAGGCTGAACAAACCAGCATATTTACTTTGTCTGAATTTATTCATAAACAAGTTAATGCTAATCTGGGTATGCTGGGAGCCTGTGATAGGTGTTCTGTTCAGTGTGCAGCTTCTTACCTGGAGATACCAGTCACTCCTTGATAGTTTGATAGTTTGAAACTTGATAGTTTTTGTTATTGTGCAGTAGCTCTGTAATACAAATCATGTGGTGTGAAGTTATAGTGGTTGTAGTGATAGCTTTTACCCTGTAATTTGTTTTGCTCAAATCCTGGCCGCAAAGACAATTGAATGGACTATAAAGTTGTAGATAAAAATATCATAAACTCTGTTTCTCTGCAAGGCCAGGACAAAGATTTATTCTTTATTAAGAGACAAAACCCATAATTAGAAGTAGTGTGTGAGAAAATGAAAGCAGATAGCCTGTGGTTTTTGAGAGTGGAGTGTTCTGCCAGTCCATTCCATCAGTACATTTACAGAACACTAGAAAATGCGTGGACAACGCATTGGACAACCATTTTGTTTGTAACAGTTACAATAATAAATTTCTGCTTTTTGTGATATAAAGTTTTTCAGGATTAGACTGAACTGTAATTGACTTGGAAGCGAACTAAGAGTAATTGATGTAAAGTTAAGTGTTTACTAGTCAATGGTCTTTTCATTTTTTTCTTTTTTTTTAATCATTTTTACTAGAGACACCAGGCTGGCCAGTTCCGACTGTCTAAATCCTGTGGTGGATTGATTCAAGCCAATGGAGCCATTACACAGCAAAACAGATTGTTTTACAATACAAATAAGGTTAGAAGAGTTTGATGTTTTTATTGTCGGAGGGCACATTGTGCTAGGGATTATACAGATACAGGTAACAAAACACTTTTCAAAACATGTAGGAGGTAATTCAACTTTTATATAAAATGTTTTAGTATAGCATGAACCAATAATTTGAGAAGTGCTCTCTGTTCCTTTCCAGAAAATGAAGTGCTAGCATAGGAAGGTGCAGTTACAGTTGGGTTATCTGGGGTGAAGGTTCCAATGATAAGTCTGAGGGCTTCTTTCCAATGAGGAAAGAAACTAAGTTAAGAAGAGTAGTTATTGGGGGGGCGGGGGGCATATGTTCCTTTCTTACCTTTAAAAAGGGAAACATGGAAGTTGCTCATACATATTAGACGTCCTGATTCTTTAGCTTGGGAATAATGTGTAACAACAGTTTTTCCTTTCTATCTGCTAAACACTGACAATTGTCATGCAATCTACCAATAACGAGTAATTATTGTGTAATAATTTATTTACTGTTCATCTGTACTATTTTGTTAATTTGTGGCCTCTGCATCCCTTACATTTATTGTCTTTTGTCTTGGAATAGAAGTTTTCTGGAGCATGAATCATCCCCATAAAATTAATTTTGCACTTAATCCAAGGGAGTCAGCGTCTCTCAACTAATAAATAACCTGATCCTGCTCTTGTTAATGCGATGTGAAGAAAATGGCAAAATGGAATGTGTGCATGAGAAACGAGGGGACAGAGGGAAAAGAAAGTTAGGGATTGATGGGTAAAGCTTGCATATAAACAACAATCCCAGTTTGCTATCTGCCTAATTGTGTATTTTGCTGGTGTAGAGTTAGAGGTAAATACTAAGAAGTATTTTAAATCGGTTATTTTGACATAGATAGACAAAATGAAGGAAAACGAGGAGATCTGTGGAAGGAAAGAACCCCTGGCTGCTGTTTGCATCTAGTTCTTAATTAGAGGGTTTCCTCTTTTTAGTCAGTTTTTCAGTGTTTTTCAGCTGGTGAGGTAAACCAAATGTTTTGCAGACAAAGAGATTGAAGCACACAAAATGGCTTGCACAATTTACCATGGCCAGAGCTAAGGATAGAATCCAGGCTCTTAAACATGGTGCGTATCCCTAGTCCCTATGTCTGCCTGCGCCACCCCTCTTATATCTGCACAAGCATCATTTGCAGAGCAGATCTGGGAGAGCAATGGATGACAAGATGGTAGATCTAACAAGCCAGGAGCAGCATGAAGATCTTCAAGGCAGGGGTCAGAGACTTGCTTTTGATGTATTGGAAAGGGCTAGGGGAGGGGTACAAAGGCTGAAAGATTAATCAGGAAACTTCCTGGTTAAAATAGCTTTGGTTTAAGAAGCCAGGCAGGATTTATGACCAGAGAGGAAGCAGTTTACAACAGTGTAGGTAAGGTTTGAGGTAGGTTTTTGGACTGCAACCTTATTACTTTGAATAGAGAAATACTTACTCATCTTTGAAAAGTGAACTTGACTATGCACTCCTGGTGGGAAAGTAGTTTAGAATTAATGGTGAGCTCCAATTGTTTCATTTTTATATTTGGGGTCAAAATTAAGAGGATTGTTTGCTTTGAACACTGAATTTCAGGTATTGAGCAGGAAAGTCAGCCTGAGGTGGGCTTATGTCCCTTTCAGTGTCTTGATGAGCTTGTTTTGAGTGAGTTATAAAACATATTTTTGAAGTTTTCTCTATATGTTTTCTAGATCTGACTTTATATACGCTTATAGGACAGTTTAATTGCATTTGGCTGCAGTCCTAGCATTGGCAGAAGGAACTGCATACCTCTATCTGTAGGTTGAACCAAACACTCAGTGCTTAAATCCCCTTTCCATCTCCTCCGCTAGTCCAGGCAGACTTGCAGAAGATTGAAGCAAGAATCATGGCATTTCTTAGAAAAAGACGGTCAATCATGTTTTTGGTGACGAGCTGACAACAGTTGAATCGAGATAATTTCAGTTTTTAACTTAACTTCCTCTGCATAATGAAAAATCCATACTGAGGGAGACTTCATAATGCATTTGTAGATAAGAGGCATGTAGTAAAATTAATCTGCCTAGATTCACTAGGGGTTTAGTATGATTTTAATTTCTGTGGAGGAGATGAAAGTTGATTTAGTGAGTTTGGTATGGCAGTGGTTATTGGGACACAAGGTCTGCATTGAGCATATCCTAGATACTGAAAAAGGGACTATGAAATGGTTGTTTGTGGCTTCTTATAGGAAAATTGAGAGCATCCAATGAAATGGCAAGGTTGGATTTAAAACAGGCACAAGGGAATTTTTTTTTTACATAACTAAACTGTGAAACTTGTGTACCACAACTCTGTGTGTGTTATGGATGTTAAATAGTTTCAAACACTGGGGTGCTGAAGGCGCATCCAGTTGTAGCTGCCAAAAATGAACGTGTGGATACGTTTTCTAGTGCAGGAATGACTGTCAAAAGCTGGGCAGGTACACCCCAGGAAGCTGCAGCGTGTGCCGTATTTCTCTGCTTTTGTGTCTCATCCAAGTATCTGCTGCTGGTCCTTGTTGGAGATGGTGTCCTGGTCTAAGTGTTTGTTCTGGCCATGTGTGGCAGTCCTTATGTTGCTAAATTGCTTCCCTACGAAGAAGTATGTTTTCTTAGTATGTTCATGTCTTAGGAGGAAGTGTTTAGGGTAAAATTCCGGCAACTTAAAGCAACTTAACATTTCTTTGGTCAGGGAACTTTCTCAGATTATAATGGCTCTCAGCTGTATTCCTCAAGTATATGTAGGAGATTCATGTGCATTAGATTTTGCTTAGATGGGTTAAAAGTAGAGTAGTTTCTTGATAACAAAATGTTTATACTGCATTCTTAATTCATTAGAAATTATTTGCTGGAGTACAAATGGTAATTACTGATGGCCGATTGCTACTGTCAGGATGCTTAGAGGCAGAATGCCACAAAGATTTCTTATCAGTCCAATGGTGTTTTAGATGTGTAGTTAATCTGGAAGAGAACATTTACCTTCATGTTTGCAGACACTGCAAACCATTGAGAACTAAATACTTTCCTGATCTAGATTTTCTGCAAGTACCATTTAGATTAACTGTAAGGGCAGTAACAATCTGGGGGAGCTTTTCAGTAAGAACAGTGGCTTCATGTAGCTTTAACAGTTTTAAGATAGAGCTGATTGGTTTTTATGATATATAATTACTCTAGAATATGATATGCCTGTGAGAGTAAGAGAGAGAATGTGAAAGGTTAGCTCTATTTACTCTGTTTCTGTGATTTGTTTGCTCGTTTTATCTGCAAAAGATTTAAGCCCAAGTAAAGACACGTATCTAGAAAGAATATGGGAATCTAGAATGGGAGCCATATTTTGGAAAGCAGGTTTCTGTACGAACTATTTGAGTCCGAGCTTCTAATGGGATGCTTTTATCAAAATGGTTATGCAATGTTTGCATTCATAAACAGAAGAATGTCACACATGAAAAACTGTAATATTTTGCAGAGAAGATCTAAATATGTATTTGTTTTGTTGAACAAAGAAAGTAAACAAAAAACCTAATATTCTCTATTAAACTTGTAGCTTTTCTAACTAAAATGATTTGTCAGATTTAATTGCTAAGACTGAAATATGTGATATTTCAATTTTACAGCATCTTTCTGCAAAAGATTCCTTGCAGCCATCTGAAGAGAAAGTGGGTACTTTCACGAGGATAATAGAAGCAATGGGTTTCACTGGACCACTGAAGTATAGCAGATGGGTAAAGCATTAATTTAATAATTCTTTTGGTTGTTTGATACTTTCAGAGTTCTAAAAAGCAAAAAAAAAAACCCCACCTTTTTTCTTATGATAGGAGCAGTACTTAATGGAAGAGTTCTAATTATTACCCTTGCAAATCCCTGGTTTGTGATGTAAGAAATAATAATCCATAGCTTGAACCTCCCTTGATCAATGCATTGCTATCATTGACATAAGGAGGAATATTGTATTTGGTTTGTAGAGTCTTAAGTCTTCTTGAATTTCTTCAGCTATCTTATTTTTCACTTCATTTGTGCACCAAAGAACACAATAACAGCCTTACTAGCTAAGTCAAACACCCACATAGACCATCATCTTGTCTCTAATAACGACCAATTGCAGTTACCTAGAAAGAATTTAATTACAGGAAAAGTATATTATGATACTTGTCTTGTGCTTCTTCAGCCTACAACAGTTGTCTGTTTCAGGACTTCCTGCATGAAACTAGGCATTTTTCTGTAATATCTATTGATGGATTTTTCCTCTATAAATTTGTTCAGTTGCACGTTGAACTCTTGTAAGTTTATAGCATCTATAGCATTCAATATCAGGGAGTTCTATAGCTTGAGTACCTGCTGGGGGGAAGAAGAACAGTTGTTTTCAGTTGGTACCTTTTAATTTTGTACTTAAAAAAAAAAAGGTGATTATTCTTTCCTTGGAGTGTATGTTCATGTTCTCCCTTCCACTGATGATTTTATAGACTCCTATATTCCATAATATCTTAGTCTTTCTCCGGACTAAGGAGACTTAGTTGAACTTGTTTCCATTATTGAGGCTCTTTCATGTTTTGATTTTTGTTGCCCTTCTCTGAACCTCTTTCAGTGTTCTGTATTTCTGTGACAGGAGGGTCTCCCAAATGGACAGTAGTGAGATACGTTGTGATTGCTCTTTGAGTCGCTGTACAGTAGTAGTTGACTAGGGCGGAGTCACAAACAGGTCCTCCTCTTTCATGTTTTTTAAATAATTCTTTCATAAAGCAGTTGTTAACATTGACTAAATGAGAGCAGTTCTGTAAGAGACACCTTCAGTTCCTTATGCAGAAGGAAGAAAGACGGAGGTGAAATTCATTATTTCTTTGCTCTGATCTAGGACACAGAATAAAGGAGTGAGAGGAAAAGGCAGCTTGAAGGAAGGGCTGAGCCCAACTGTGCAGGAATTAAAACCTATAAGGTGCTTTGAATATCTGCAGGGCGGAGTGGACCTCCTCCAAGACTGATCTGAAACTTGCTGATTGCATCTCGCTCCTCAGAAAGAAAATATAAAGAAAAGATAACTGACACTTAAGGGGGTTAGGTATTTTGGTTAAAATCAGTTGCTTTTAATCAGGTGATGCTAAACCTCATGAGAGAGTAGTTTCTCTCCCATGTGCTTGTGTACATATTGTTGTAATAAAGATTCTTGTTAGCTCTAAGTGTTGATTCAGAGTTCTCCTTAATTGCTACTCTTTACTGCCTGCTTTTGGCTAGGGAACTTGGGTTTGGAGAGAGTTATTTTGTGGTTAGGGCCCAAGAGACACAGTTCATTTTTGGCCTTGCCAGTCAGTGCTCTCTATGAGATCTTAAGGAAGTTTCTTAATATTTCTCTGCTTTTTTCCATTTTCTTCTCCCTTTCCCCACACCTCTTCTACACCCTAAAACTTCCATGATTAAATTTCACCAGTTTCTCCTGTGTTACTTGCCTTATTTAAGGGCTGGATTGCAGGGACTGTTCTTTACAATATGTTTTTAATGTCTAGTAACGCCTGGTCTGGGGCAATGACTTTCACCGGGGAGATCTCTACTCCCAGGCCAGGCAGCATTTCCTTTAAAAAGGAAACCTTCAGAACTCCAGTAAGCAGTGTAAATTATTTTACTGCAAGAAGTTTAGATGTATACTTGATTTTTGACAGAAGCCTGAGATTATCAAATAAGAAAAATAATGGCTCCTGTGTTTCAGCAGGAGATCAGTTGCAACTTTCTTATTTTTCTTTTGGTGGGAGGAGAGACAAATAATTACTTTGGTAATTTGAAGTGCCATTTGGCAGGCATAGTGCTCATCTCTGTATTATAGTGAGCACTGAGATGATCCCTGGTATATGTCACTAAAAATAAAAAAATAAAGACAAAGAAAAAAGCACAACAAAACAACCGAAACCCGGTGCTGCTTCCTGGCTTAGGTAGGAGAGTGGGCTCTGCAGTTTTCAAATTTTTTTTATTTTTCTCCCCTTGATGTTAGTAAACAGGAATGGCTGACAGCTCTTCTCTTTAAGATCTTTGCTATCAGTTATTGTGCTCTTTGAAGCTTCAGCACATGTATCTTTGTTATAGATGATGCAGTAAAGGTGTTTCTGGTGCAATGGCAGGCCAAGAACAAAATTAGAAGTGCTGAAGCACCTGAATATACCTCATGTCATTCATCATTTGGGATTTCTTTCTCCCTTTTGAAGCTTAGTTGGTCAATTTTCATTTTTGTAGGAAAAGAAGATATTTTTAGGATGTCTGGTACGTCACTTGCTTTTTTTGTAACGACAGTATTATATTAAACTAGATTTGGAAGGGTATTCAAGAAGCCATTTAATCATTTTTTTTCCTCAAGGCAAGATTGTGTCATTCCTGGGAGATGTAGTTTAATGTGCTCCTGAAAATCTCAAGTGATTGTGATTCTCAAAAGAAGTCTTTTCAGAAAATGATAGTGTATGTATTTAACAAACACGGTAGTCTTCACTAGCTCTCATAATGAATACCTTAAGCATTGTCTTTTCTTTTTCTTTAGAAAATCAAGGTAGCAGCTTTGCGCATGTACACGTGTTGTGTGGAGAAAACTGACTACGAGGAATTTTTTAACAGTAAGTAATGGACTTGATGGTATTTGGACTACTGCCCTGGTGAGAGAACTTCTGATGAAAATTCATTAGATATATTTATACCAGTAAATATGACAGCAAAAAGACTTGTCAGACCCTAACTGTGTGTGGTCAACTAGAAGCCGACTGTACTACAGCATTCCCTTAAGCTCTGAAGTGGCAAGGGTTCAAGGGCAGACTCTGGAGTCTGGGATTGTTACATTTTGCCTGTTGCAATGGAGAACAAGAACAAGGGTGGGATAGGTAAAACCCAGAATATCCTGGACTTTGAAGGATTTTGCCTTTTTTATTACCAAGGGTGGGATAAACGAAGAATCCAGATATCTCTTCCCTTTTTACTGTGGTCAGATGGTCTCTCTGTCCTACCCTGTCCCATGACCAGTTGTGGGAAGGTCCAATATAACTAGGATGCAGGTATGAGAACCATCCCCATCCACTGATGCACAACTGTTTTAATGATACACGGTCAGTTAAATCACAGTGTCCTACCTGTCTCTCTTCCTCATGGCTGGGACAGGTTTGACTAGAACTTAGAGACTCTCTATGTTTTACTGACCATGACAGCATGAAACCAAGACACATCTCTTGACTGGGTAGAGAGAATGACTAGAACAGACACAAGTCCCTCCTTTAAGTATGTAGGAATAATACTGGTTTGAATTGGGATGGCTTTTCCATGTTGCACACAGTTTTTTAGCTATTAGCTTAAAAATCTGTTGCTGCTTTTATTAGTGTCAAATCTGGTGTGGTGAATGGCGAAGATGTGTTTTTGAGACTTACGTAAGCTTCAGTAATATTTTATTCTTATGTGAATTATTTCCTATGTCAGTGCGATTTAGCTGGTAATAAACCTAATGCCTGGATCTGGCCTGTCACCTGAATTCCTGAGCTACCAAATGCTTTCTTACGGCTTTACAACGCACCAGCACAGGTCGGGGCTGCTGCCGCCGCCTCTTGAGAGATCAGTGAAGGGACATCTTTGTGTGTTCATCTAGTGCAGAGCTTATTGAGGGTGGTTGGGTACATGGTATTGCTGCTGCAAGATTTTTCCAATGGCTTTCAGAAGGTTTTCCAAAACTCTGATGTGGTTTCAGTGGTTGCAGGAGTGAGAGAACTCTGTGAGCAGTAGGATTCATCATTAGTGATGAAAAAACTAGAACGTCATTTTTCCTGTGCACACACCTCTCCCCAGCTGTGTGCCCTCTCAGGCTTTCTCAGATAAGTTCTCTTCTGTTTGTCATATTTGCCTCTCAAATAGAGGCTTTGCTATTTTTAACTGGTGTTTCACTATCTCTGTTTAACAGGTTAATTGTACAAAGATATATAAATGTTGCCCTAGATTAAAATTTAAAGGAATTTCAGAACATATCTGTGAAAAAGATACTGGTACAAATTTTCAGGCTCAATACTGAGTAAAATTACTTCAGTTGTATTCTTGTTATTGTCTTACTGTTTTAAAGAGAAAATTCCCAGAGCTCCCCCTCACTTTAAACATATCACGAACAGCAGGCAGCCTTTCCTTCAAATTTCACCATTTTCTTCAGAATGTCCTCGTTGCTCCTTTTGTCTTTTTGCTCTGTAGTACAAGTTGTAGCCAGTCCATCTCTGAATTTACACCCAGGGAAACCTATGTTTACATTGACTTGAGACCATTGTTATATAAGGTACAAGATAGTTTGTTTTGTTGAGATTGACAGAGTGCAGGATGCACCCGTTGGTGTTATAAAAATGTCTGTGGTGTTGAGGTCTATGGTTGTGGTTCCAAAGAAATCTTTGCTTTCATACAAAAACGGATATAAGAAGATTCTGTTACTTCTGTCTACTTACAGCTGCAGCTGTTTGGGGGATTAGCTCTAAAATTTTAACAGGCATGTGATCCATGTTTAAAAAGTAGTTTCCCCAAAACACAGACTTGTGGGGTGGGCAGAAACCTTTTAAATTGATTTTGCTAATGAAGAAGCTTTAGGCTGTGGTTCCATGGGCAGCTGAGTCAAAGTAGTGTCCAAAGGGAAAAGGCTCACTTCTACATCTTCCTCTGCCTGTGTTCTGGACTGGACAATTATCATGTCCTCTGGTGAACTGTTTAGGTCACTGAAAGAAAACGGCCTAGTTTTTTACTGACTTACTGATTTGCTGTGTTAGTGAATTAAAGTGGCACATGGAAGGGTCTGATGGACAGCAGCTGTGGCGTAAAGTAGGTGGTGAGGAGTATATGATTAAGATAGGGGAACATGGCATGAAGCAAGATACCCAACTTTCAGTTCAGTTCACCATGTCTTCATCAAACTAGGTCAGTCAGGGGCTGTTTTTTTCTGTTCTGAATTGCTCCTTTTTCAAATAAAGATGGGCATTGCTTAAGCCAGGACTGCAGCTCACTCCCAAAAGAGCAGCCTGGGGGACTAGTAGGAACAGGAAGCAACTAACTTTTAAGGTGATGGAGCAAGTGCAGGTGTGCCTGAGACTATGCTGATGTGGGTGCTGGACATCCACGTGATGAATTGCACTGCTTAGGAACCCCAAGAGTAGTAATGGTGTTGCATGGGACCCAGCTCAGGTCTGCCTGAGCCAAAGCTGACTTGTAGACCTAGTGGTGTATTTATGCTTTGCTGCCTCCAGCACTTCTGGCTCTAGTTCCGTGGTGTTGAGATATCCAAGTGAACTGCATAGAGTCAGCTCTTGTCTCTGGAGAGCTTATTAGCTTTTTCTCTGCCGTTTGTGAGAGTTGTTAATGTACTGAGCTGGCCTTGGAAACTGTACATCCATGCATGTGTAAAACCATTTGTGGGCTTATTAACCCTTTGTGATCAGAACCAGTTCTTCATAGAGCCCTCTTCAGTGTTTCTGGGCGTGCTTTTGTGATGTGGTTATGTTGTGGCATGAATAACAATTGCAATGTGACCTTATGGAACTTGGATTGGTATGTGGATTTTGTCAGGTAGTTCTCTGACAGAGGTGACATAGAGTGTACAGACTGGATAGTATGGTGTTGAGGACTAGGACAATTATGGCATTTCATGTCTTATAGGCTATCTTGCTATCTCAGGGCATTTCTGTTGATACCTAGTGAAATTTCTGAGACTTTCTCTTATGCAATATGAGCCCTGTGAACTGCCTTTCTCTGTATTATGCAGTAGAACAGCAGTTCCCAAAATATGGACTATGGATATGCAGGTCATGAGGCCTCTGTAGTATATAAATGAGGTGTTTTAATTGAGTCTCTAGTATTATACTGCAGTTAATTTTATTATACCTGCCGTTCTGTTGTCTCTTTGTTTTGTGATCATCCATGCACAAAACTTTGGGAACTCTGCTTTAGAGCCTACATCCCAAATGTCTGTACTGTGCTGGTTATATGAGAAGTGGAGCTGTTTTAGGACTTCAGCTGTTTCTTGTTTAAAGGAGAACAGAGAAGTAGTAGAGGAAATAGCAAGATTAAGTGGTGCCAGGCTTTCTGTGCACAAAGTTTGCAGAGCTTGGGTAGTTCTGACAAAATGAAGGAGGTAGCCACCTGTAAGGAGAGTGTTTCATGCCTAGCCTTACACTTGAAAGGTCAGAACAGCTTTTAGGACCAGGTAGGTGATACTGAGAGCTGAGCTGAAGTTTGTCTGATGAACATGGAGTGTAGGGTTACCTTGAATTCATCTTGAACTGTTAATACTGTTAATTGCTCCCCTGTCATGCAGCTGCAGTACTAAAGAGCTGGCCCTATCAAAACAGCCTTTCAGATGGCTCATAGTGGGGCTACCCAGCAGCTCGAAAGGGCTGGAGTTTACCTGCAGGACTCTGGATTCTGTCTGTCTTAGCCCATCAGGTGCCTTATAGGCACTTGCTGCTCTCTGTCACGCTCAGGGGAACCCTGACATAGTGCCCCTGGCTTTTTTCAGGATGTGGGGATAGTATCCCATTGCGTCCTTCCTAAAATTGTGGTAGTGGCAAAGATGATCTATCATGAAAGAAAGGCCACGTTCAAGTTTTGCATCCCTTACCTGGTGAATTTTAAGTGCAGAATATGACTGGAGGAAGAGGTATGTCCTCATAATCCTGAGCATCCATATGTCTTATCGTATGCGGACACATGAACAGGATGTGTTCTGTGGACAGAATAGATTTATTCCCCAGCTGATAATAATCACAGTAATTTCATATGTAGCTTTACCATCAGACATTTTTTCTGTATCTAACTGTATTCTGACAGGAATAATTTTCTGTTTAATTGTAGGTTGGATCTTTCTCCCCAGTTCGTTTCCCAGAATAAGGTGTTCCAAGCCCCCAAATTTTAGAATTGAGTTCTTTCTAAAAAGCTGATTTCTGAGGGCAAGCTTGTTGCTTTAAAGGAGTCATCCCTCCTTTAAATTTATGATGTAGACAGTCCTAATATAGGAGTTAAAAAATGAATTATAAAAATAGAAGTACAACACTTGGAAAGTTAGAGAAAAAATTCTTCCCTCCTAGGTACTGAGTAGGTCCTTAAAAACTTTCTGTATTTCCAGTAGTAGAGGTGTGACCTTTGCTTTCCACTGAAGAGTGATTGGTGTGGTGGGAGACTGGTACATGGTAACTTCTACTTCAGAAACCTCTGTCTGTTGAACTAAGTGTTTTACTCTGAATCTTGCCCGTGGAACCTTCATTTAATGAAGTGGTTTGATTAATGCAAGCATTGTGTACTCTTGCCCTGATTAGAGATGCCTTGGCATGCCTTTAGGTCAAAGTAGTAATTTCTAGGCACATGAACTGTTTCTAATAGGAATGAGAGAGCCAAAAGGGGAGAAGGGTGAGGGAAACTTGTGTTTAATGTCCAAACATAGACCGTTAGTGTATTAGTATAAAGAGTATGTTTATGTCTTAGAGGTGGCATAGGTAATGTATATGGGCACTGATGCTGAAGCTTGCCACCTCCTAGGCACTGATGGAGTCATCTCTCCGAGGAGGGAGGAATAGTGATGGCTTGCTTGGTTCTTCTGGTGGTTGCCTGACCATAGTCGGCATATAAAAAGAAAGAGGCTGTGAAGAGTATTGCTTCATGATCCAGGTGAATCTCCTTGGTAATACTTGACAGCCGAGAAGTATAGGAGTCGGGAAGGAATATATTCAACACAGAAAAGATAAGGTTGACTTCCTTGGGGCACATCTGACTGGAGAGTCCATTTCTGAATACTATCTGGCCTTCTTACAGCTAGGTTTGAACAGTCCAGAAGACAAGACCACGTGCTGGCTAGGCAAAGGTGACTGTGTCAGATCCTTCGCGTTAGGTACTCCTCGTAAAAACTTCTCCAGGAAACAGATGTAGAGGTGGCTTCCTAGGAGGAAGGTTTAAGATTGACAGGAACTAAAGGACTTAATGTGCACATAACCCATAGGTCCATGCTTTTCAAGCATGAGGAAGAGGAATATGGTTTCTGTGCCACATAGTCTAAATCTCCAGCCTTGCATCCTAACAGCATGTGCAGATCCATAGCGTGAACATGCATGTGGACAAACCATCCCTGGGAAACCCAGTGGCTATTGGAGTAGAGCTAAATCTAGAAACAGAAATTGTTTCTAGGGTTGGTTGGTGGTTTTAATCCTAATGTAGAATGGCTAGAGGCAGGGTACCCTCAGAGTGCTGTGGGTTGTACAGCCGTGTAGTAAATCAGAACAGCAGAGTCAGAGCAAAGACCCAGCTAGCACAGTATTCTGTCCCTGGCAGGAGGCAACAGCACATATTAAAGGAAGAGTGTAAGAATGGAGCAAAGCATCTGTTGATACTTCCCTGTTACTCTCTACTGCTTTGGGATATCCTGAACTAGAAGCCACATGTTTGTCTAATTCTCCATTTTGGATTCCCTCTCCCCCCCTCCCCCTAAGGTGTTATCTAAGTGAGTTCAAACACATGAAATCTTTCGGAATCTACAGGGTCCTGTGGCTGCATGTTTAAGCACAAGTGTGACAGTAAATTATGGTTTTTTTCTGATATGTATGTACTGTTTAGGGCCAGAAATTAAATTACTAAAATGTATTTAGATTTTGGTGTAGTGATTTCTGTTAGGCGCAAAACATGATGAAATTCACATTAATATTTAGTTTTGGTTTTGTGTTTTTTTTTCTTTTTCTTTTTTTCCCCCCTCCTCTCATCAAGGGTGCCAAATGCCTGATACTTTGAATTCATGGTTTCTAGTAGCCCAGCTTCATGTCTGGTAAGTGAAAAATAAAATAGTAATATAACTATTTTCAGGAAATAGTGATATGTATTTTAATGTGAGAAAAAGTAGGCTCCATGGTTATTGATAATAGTGGTTATATTCAATTTACTAATTACTGAATTTTAGCAGTTTTCTATTAAAGCACAAAAAGTCCCATAGAGAAGCTAACATCTTCTACATCTCTGAATTCCTCAGTAGTGGAATGATCTTTACCATGAGTTTTCTAAAAGCCTTGCTCAGCCTATGTGGAAAAATCTTACTTGGGTGTTTTAGGAAAAGTTTAAATTTATGTAAAAGTGGTTTAAATTGGGAGAATTTGTGGTGATTGAAGTTGCTGCTTGTCAGAAGCATTTAACAAATTATAGCATTGGCATTTATTCTTGCACCTCTGAAACGTACGTGCAGGTTGGTGAATGCCAGCTTGGCTGCACGTAAAAATATTTAACACCTTAAACATTAAGTTTTTTCCTTTTTTCATTTGTGAAAATAGTAGCCAAAAAAATCAGGTTTTCATCTAGCATTACATACTTGTAAAGGTCAGAGGGATGCACAAGGGAGTACAGTAATTTTTGTTAAGTGCCAGATCTTTCAGGAAACTGAAGTCCATAGACTTAGGTTCAGCTATCCAAAGGCTGAAAGGAAGTTTGTACTGAAATAGCTGCACTTAAGCATAGGCCCCTTATTTCCTTGCCTCCTTTTTTTCCCCTTCACTCCTTTTAATTTCCTGTCTCCTCAATATATTGAAAGATGGGGCAGCTCATTTCACTACAGAATGAATAAATTAGCAGAACCATTGAAATTATAATCAGTTAATGAAATCAGTGGAATCAAGTAAGAAAGACCCTTGAGATTTGCAGTTTATTTATTTCTTACTGTTCCCTGTGGAAAAAAGGCTTTAACAATTGATAAGCTAATCATTCGTATCAATATTTGGAACACTACTGCAATAAATATTTGAAACCAAACTGTTTGTATCTGGGGAAAAACAAAAAGGGGTAGCATGAATCTGCAAAGAACACACTTTTTTTCACATCATCTTGATTTGGCATTGACAGGAAAATGCACCCTGTGATACACAGCAGCAAATTCAAGATACATAATCTTCTTTCATGACAGGCATAAAAATAAACAAGGGGACTATGATAGAGATGAAACTAGTATGGGATAGACACAAATATTCTTAGATCAAAGCTACATTGGAGAAGGCCAAGAGTTGCTACACTTTGAGCCGGTGATGTTAAGGAGACATTTAATGAGGGAAATTGAAGTACTCTTACATTTAAGATACGGTGGAGAGGTTGACAGCAATATACTACACAAGCGGGAAGGAACCAAATCCCTCTACTTCGTATGACAGCAATGGAAATTCAGGTGTGGAGGTTAGCACTAAAGGTTAATTTTTCCAAGGTTTATGTGCCTGGCTCCTCCGTGTTCCTGGCAGCTTGACCTAAGGAGTGCTGTCATTCTGGACCACAAATGAGAGATCCAGTTTGATATTCCAGGATACAGAGAAGCCCTGCTCACTACCTGGGTCATTGGGAAATGCTGCAGGCTTTCCTTGTGATTAGCTCAGTGACCAGGATCCTGTCATGACATGATTTTGCTTTCACAGTCAGGTTTATTGCTATGTTCTCTGTGATTCTCCTTTCTTTAATCAGTTTGATCTCAGTAAAGTGGGAGCAGCATATTATTGATTCTGCTAGCTCTGGCAAGGTCAAGGACATCCTACCCCTGTCTGAAGGCTCCAATACCTCTGTCTTTCCTGCTGGACCTTTTGCCTCAGAGGCTAGAAACCTTCCTGATCTGGTGGCCAACGACCTGACCATGTAGATTCTGATCACCATCTGTTAAAGCGTTCCTGTTCCACTTGGCAATGCAGTCTAGATCACTTTCTGGTGTACTTCTTCCCTCTTCTTCAGAGTTTTAGTTTCAACTGATTTAGAGTGTCTTCTGGAGCTGGAGAAGATGAGAATTTTTCCTAGTTTGGTAAACCCCGCCTCCTTTTTGGCTGTTGTCATTGCCCATCATGTTCTAGTCAACTGTTTCTGTGCTTTTTGCATCCCACCTTTTATAGACTTAAGGTGCTTGTCAGAGCATATGTTCTTGTGTTACAGATTCTGGTCTGTAACAGATTCTGAATCTCTGGCTCTTATTCTTCTTGTCTGTGAATAGAGTTTTTCTACTTACCTCCAGTCAGAAAGGGGGGAAATTCAGGCTCTTGTGTTTAGCCTCTGCTTTTGCTAACTTCTTTCAAGATAGTGTTCCTTTAGGTACACTCCAGTGCCTTCCAATGCAGTGCTAAAATTATACTTTAGAAAATCAACCTATCAATATTCTTTCCTGAATATCATGTTTTTATAGGCCGTTTCTGTTACTTCACATCTTTGATGTCAGGAGGACTCTTTCTTTATGTTTAGAAGTCCACACCTTTTAGAAAATCTCAAGCTGTTCATCTCCACTGCTGGGTTTGCCTTTTCCCATGCAGTGGCAGTCTAAGTGGAGTATTGGCTGTGTCCAGAGCTGTTATGAAACTGCCAAAGAGATGACTTTGACCATATTAAGAAATGTCGCAGTGCAGGATGTATCATGTAGATACCTAGAGCTCCCTTCATATTTTCACCACACCAAGTATGGTGACATCTCTAAAATATTTTGGTCGAAAATAGAGTGGTGCTACAATTCCTGTTCTGAAAAAGTCAAAGATCTGTTGCAAGAATTCATCTGAGCATTGTTTTTCATAAGGAAATCTGCACTTGAGGAGGTGTTGATCAGTCTGAGAGAGTCCAGAGGAGAACAAGAACCACCAAGTATGTTGAAAACAGTTCCTGGAGGAAAAGATTTCTCAAATTTGCAGAGAAGACTGAGGATACCATACCATTTTGCAAAGTGCTGCTTTAGAAGAAAGGGAATAAACTCTCTGTGTTTCATGGTAGAGGGGGCAGGGAGAAAGGGTTTTAAATTACATCAGAGGAGTCTTGCTTGAGAGAGGTTTTCAGAACAAGTTTATGTGGAATGTCTTAGGCATTTAGTTGATCCTGCTTTAACATGAGGGAATGGGCTACATGGCCTAAGCAAAGGCACCAAGGGAGAGGAAGACCGCACAGCCAGGCTCGGTTCTGTTAGCTTGTGCCCCAGCAAAGACTTGTACATGGCTGTAAATACAGTACTTCGTGAACTTGCTAGGCAGGGGCACAGGGTAACATACAAATTAGGAAGAGTTCAGAATTCTGCTCGTTACCATTATTCATAGAAGTGTATGTCACAACATATAGCTGATGACAAAGTCGATTCAGGAGCTTCCTTCTCCTGTCCCCCAAGTTGCTGGCCATTCGTGAATGGGTTAAAGAGAATAAAGCCTTCCAAAATTGCTGTTGATACTTGTGTTGTTAAGCCAGAGTAATTTCTCTGAACAAGTATAACATAGCCCCAGAAATAGTTGCTCTGGAGCCGCTGAGGCGGCAGGAATGAGTGGCCAGGTGCAGGGGATAGCAGGAAGCTCTGAGCGGGTTTTGCCCTTAGAAGTATAATGTGTCATCACACCTTGGTTGCATGGCACTGAGCCACCTCACAACAGTTGACAGGGTGGTGTCGACTACCGCTGCTGCTGTTTAAGCCAGTCTCTTGGCACTATGGGAATACCGACAGAAGCAGTTGTAGCTGAGGCTGTTGTGGGGTGGCTACTGCTACATCTCATCGAAGATGAGTCGAGTTATAGGTGCTCCTGTTCCTTTTCAGACATCCTTTTGTATAATTTTCTTCTAACATAATCTCTCTGCATAACTTAAATACAGCATAAATTATCCAACCCAACCAGTGTCAGGTAGACAGCTTTCTAAAGATAGTTTGGAATAATTTTGCTTTCATGGTTTGACGAAGATGAGTCAGTATTTGACTAAACTACAGAACAGATTCTGTAGCGAAACGATAAAATGTTTCACACTATGTTGATCTAGTTAGAAAGTTTATAGTCTTTAAAGAGTCTGTGTCTTTTAAACCTCAGATGGCAGGTGTAGTAACAAACTACCGAATTTTCAAATAAACTGCAAAATTCCATGATCTCACTCGTGGTGCTGCAGAACAGCTCTGTGACAGCACTATGCATCCAAACACAGAGCTGCCTTTTAGGCTTCGTGGGTAGCAGGCTTTACTCTGAACACCACTCCCGTCCTGCTCATCAGTGACCAATTGTTAGCTGTTGGTCTGTGCACTGCTCTCTCCTCCTGCTTCACCACCACTGAAGGCAGACTGGATAGGAACCAGTATTTATGCTCGGGAGGAGATTTCCTTGCCAAGCCACTCTTACCTTCCCCCCCCCCCCCCCCCCCAGCTTGCGTATTCAGCAAGAGAAGTATAAAAATGCTTTTCTTAGCCCAAAATTAGTCTTTTAAACTGAGTCTTTTTGACTTGTTAAGAGTGGGTAAGAATTTGGGATACAGTGACTCTTACTAATTAACTTTTTCAGACAGCTCAATTACGTAAATGCATAAGAGGAACAAAGGCTTTGAAACTGATGGAAGTAAGGCACAAAAGTTTTAAGCTCTTTGTGCATTTGTTTTGTGGCAGGACTGGTAAGTGGACAGCTGTTCTCCGAGTTCTGGACCACCGTTTTAGCAGAAAGCTTTGTCATCTTTCTGTGAGCGAGATGAGGATTCATTTCTTGATACTGTCTTAATTGCATTTGTTCGCTGTGACAGTGGTGCTGTTGGACAGATACCAAGTTGTCACTGCCACAGTATAAACCTTGGGAATCCTTACACAGCTCTGTTTCCTGAGACAGAGATTGCCACAGTCTTCCCAATGTTCCCTTTGCTGACTGCTGCCCTTCGCCTTCTCTGCCCACCCTCTACCCAGATTCTCTCAGTCGCTCCACCCTTTGATCACTGGTCTGCTTGTCATGCCTCAGTCCCTCTCTCCAGTCTTCTGACCTCATTCCACCTGGCTTATGTTGGAGCTTGAACTGTCTCTAATACGGCCGGTGTCACTTTCAGAAGCTCTCCATCTAGAAATCAGATTCTGATCCATGGGCTTCTCTTCCTTTGATTTTGGTGTCTCAGTTGAATGGCCCTTGTATGAGACTTAAATATATGGTTCTAATCAGAAAAAAGAATATAGAACTAATGCAGTTTTTGTTACCTTCAGTTTGTTTTGTCTCTGTGACTCATCGCTGGCAATAAGTTTTGCTTCCTTTGCAGGTTAAAAAATATCTTTCCTTTACTAATCAGTAGACAAGATAGAATCCATCATGAAGATTGGCATCTGTCCTTTTACAGGTCAGCTCAACAGACGAGCTTCAAATGTTTATGATTCTCCCTGTTGAGCTGGCATTCACAGATCACCAAATACTTTTAATGCCTGTAGGGAGGCACAGATCTTACATCCACTGAAGAAATGAACAGATAAAAATTATCATTTTTACCTCTTAACTCTTGTGGCACATTCACTGTTGTTAGTATGCAACTGCTTCAAAGTGGCCTCCGGCAGCTCTGCTCTGTTGCTTTTACATAAGCTGTGAGAAGAATTTCCTGTGAGCAGTTTCCCACCTGTAGCATGTCTCTATGCAAAGCAGTCAGTTCTTTCAGCTCCAGTGTTTGAGCATCACCTCATCTGCAGTAACTCACTCAGTCCTGGACAGGCACTTCTGACTCGTAACACAGGAGCAGAGCTGATTAGCGAGGCAGGGAGGGTGGGACTGGTGATGGGACTGGTCTCTTAGCTTAGTGAGCGATTAGCCTGTATTTCAGTTCATGCCGTTTACAGATGTTGTAAAAGAGGCAAAATAAAATTTTTTTTCTGATGATTTATTTTTTAGGCAGAACAGCGCAATGAAGTTCAAGTGGCTTTAATGCTTTAAAAAAAAAGTAAAACAACTCAACCTGTTATCCTCATTAAGATCCCACAATGCTCTTACAAACTTGTGAGTTCTTCTAGCATGTACTGCGTGTAGGGGTTTTGCCAAGTGGTTGGACATGTATTCAAAGACCCCTGTAGTTGAAATAATTTAGGACATTGCTAATGTGAATTTGGCTGAAGTCTGTAACTTGCTTAAGCTTTCACAGCCTGCCTAGTTCGGACTCTTACAGCACTTTAGTATACCAAGCTGAACTGCAGCTGGCTTGTGGCCTAGGATTAGAAAGACATTTGTTCCTGCTCCAAGGGGTGATATGTTCTTAAGGCTGAGGAATTTAGGTTGCAGTACTGTTTAACTAGATTACAGTACTGTCAGCCAGAATAGAGTCCACTGTCACTCTTCCATAGCTGGATTGGCCAAAATCCAGCAGATACAGCTCTTGAGTACAGAATAGAACAGTTTGTGGTAGTTTATTTAAAAAAAAAAAAAAAAAAAAAAAAAACAAACAAAAAAACAACAACAAAACCAAAAAAACTTTATATGTGTTTTTTTTTCCTGATCACAAAAATGCATACTGTAAGTATCTTACAGTACTTACTGCACATCTTAAATGAGCTGAAATATATTTAATTTACTCTTTACATTTGAAGAAAAACTCAAAGCTATGAACTTGGTGTTTATGTTCTTGCAGGATGTGTCTGGTACGAATGAAGCAGGAGGGTCGCACAGGAAAATACATGTGTCGCTATATAGTTCACTGCATGTGGGAGGATGTTGAACAGCGTGGTAAGGTGATGGGGGTAAGTCATCTTTGGTGTTGATAATCTTGATGATTCACATCTTTCAATGCTTTTGTAACTTTGCATATCTTAGAAGAATGCCTAAGAATCAACCTGCAGCTGCTTGTTTATTTCTTTATTAGCTTAAGCTGGTATATGTAGCCCTTACTCCTGACCATTCATTCCTGCAGCTGTACTGCCTGTTGTATTGAGCTACTGACCTTGTTTCTGAAACTGCACCACGGCCTGGGTGAAGATACTGATTTGTCTGAAAGTAATTAATTTTCCACGTGGTTTGCCATGTGATTGCAGAAATGGATGTTGCTATAACAAAATGGGTGTTTGTGGATAGGAATAAGCGGCTGAGGTAGGGAGAAACATGACTGGTGCCAAATGTATAACCACAACTTAAGTAATTCCAGCAGAGCTTTGAGTTTTCTCTGTATCTAGGATGGTGAGTAAAAGGAAAGTTAAGGGACAAGGTTTTTTTGTTAAGTTCCTGTACATGACTATAACTAGTCATTAGTTTATTTTTCATTTTGGATTCTTAGTATACCTAGTCTTTATCACAAAAGAAACGTTGTAAGGAGAGAGTAGCTCCAAGGATAGTTCATTTGCAAGTTTGAAGGAAGAACAAGGTTGGATCTTTTTGACCTGTTCTGAGGAGGGTTATGCTAATTAGTTGTAATGGTCATTTCTGGCCTTAAAGTCTGTAAGTGCATTTCTCCAGCCTTGTGTTGGTGATAGTCTTCAGAGAAGGCAGTGCAGAAGCAGTGGAAGTAGGAGGTAGTTTTCATAACCCCAGTAATCACAGTGGTGACAGGAGACCTGATACAGTTGAGGATGCTTATGTTCAGGGCACTTTTAGTGGGAGAACAGGGCTGGGAAAGATCTCCTGTGTTGTGGAAAAAGAAAGGAATTGTTCAATGATTAAATAGAGGTTTGTCTGTGATTAAAATAAATTAGACTGTTAGAGAAGTGACAGTTTTCGTACAGCAATAATGGCATATTGTCAAGTCTTAGTTGCAGCCAAGTAATCAAGGGAGAGGCTGGTAGGGTATTCCTATTGGTGACAAGGGAATTAACCAGTGGATTTGGTATGTGATCACATTAGTAATTCAAGAAGTTTCTCTCTGGTCTTTCATTTTGTATGTGGTTTCACAAAGTGTTGATTCTGGTGTAACTTCAGTTATTACGTCAGCAATGGCTTTTTTTTTTTTCCTAGTTGTTGGGAATTTTGTAGCTTTGCTATGTTACATCTTGCTTTTTAAAGACAAGTCATCCTCTTAATCTTCTTTTGGATTAAATCTAAATTCGGGCATCTTAGAATTTCTTGCTACATTAATGGGTTTACATAAATTCCAGTATGGGAATCTCCACTTTCCTGGTCAGATGCCATAAGGCAGTGTGAGTGAGCCTAGACAAATGAGATGATAGTACCAGAGAAAAAAAGATTGAATGAAATAGCTTATGTGTTTTTATCCTTATCCAATGCCTTCCATGTCATATCAGTGGTTGATTCTGCTTTCTGTAGGAACTGGAGAGAGCTCAGATCTTTGTTCCATGTGTAGATTTAAGGCTGCTCTTCTTGAAAAGCTAAAAAAACACCCAAACCAAAACCCAGCCAAACACCCCACATTCCAAAGCCCTCCAAAATCTTCAGGGATCTTTTGATTCCATCTGTGCACAGAGAGAATGCTGCTTTGGAACAGAAAATTATTTCTCTGTTCCTTTTGACCCCGATTTTGCCTTATATGAACTAACCTCAAATGCCATCTTGTAGTTTTCCTTGCAGGATTTGAAGCAGCAGCAAATAGCAAAGAGAAGCAAAGCTAGCTATTTGCTACCCTTACAACCATGCAGAACTCAAAAAGTGAAGCATGGTGTAAGGTAGACCTGTATCGAGATTTTTTTCAGTAAATTTTAAGGGGAAAAAAAGATAGTGCTTACAGTCAGTTCTTTGTAAAGGGAAGCACAGGGTTTCCGTTTCTGCAAACTGAACTATTCCATTGCTCCCCCAAATTCCCCAAAGTGTAAAAAAAACCCACCAGTGTCCTTATGTTTTCATCCAATCTGGAGCCTCAAATGTTAATACATGCATATTATAAGGGTATGGTTGCTGTATGATGCAACTGTAAGGAGACCTTAAGTTGTTTGAATGCCATTCATTCTCTGCCTTGGCGGGTTAGGCATCTTTTCAGTTTATCCTTGAATTTAAATTTCGCAATCTTTGTTTGCAATAATGATCATGCAATGTAATAATGAGCATGCTTAGTTTGCAATAATATGATTCCTATAATATAGTTTTGACTGTAACCTAGTGTTAACGTAGCTTTCATGTGGCAATAGCTGATGCTTAAAGAAAGTATGTACACATTTAAAGGCTTGATCTCAAAAACAGTTACATCTGTGTGTATATTTAATATAGTTTAGCTGCACAGAGGCCCATTGATTTTAATGAGACTCCTTGTGAGAGAACGTGAACTCTTGAGGTAACAGCTAACTAGACCAGACACTAAGGGTGTGTAGGAAAGCATAATGATTGTAAACTTGGAAATTAGGACTCTTCTCTTCCCCATAGTGTTTGTGAAGGCATAGGGCTTTCATAATCTTTTAGTGATTTTTTTTTTTTCCCCCATCTTTTAATTATTTCTAATCTTTCAGTCATTATTTTGTCAAGATGAATGAACTCTTCTGGTAGTATTTATTGTATGTTAGATGAAAATAATTTATGCATTGATGTTTGAAGAGGTTAGCTGTTCCCTTGCTCCTTATCGTTGCTTTATTTTCCTTTCTCGGTGCTAGTGATCCTAGCTTGATATACCACTTCACCCATGGGCCTGCATGGGCAGTTCCTGTTTCTTCCATGCTTGTTCACTCTTCTTCACTTGGTTTCCTCCCCTTCACATAGATGTGCCCTGATTGAACTCTTTCTCACATCTCAGCTTTAGCAATTGCAAGGAGTTTTAAGTGATTAATAAGTAAAGGGCAGTTACCCTAGGTGTTAGGTTCTACTTATTAATTTTGGTGTATTTATCCCTAATGGTTCTTTTAAACTGAAGCTGAGGTAATGACAAAGGGTTTGTGATCTGATTGAGGAATATGTGTAAGAGCTATTTATTTTCAAGTACTTTAGTCCTGCAATCAGTATATATTCTACCTCCAAAAGAAGATAGTTAAATATATCAAGATTAGAATAGTAGATAAAAAGAAGATGACATTAATGTTCCTCTGTTGATGCTTTCAAATTTCAGAATTTGAGCCTTTCTCAGAAGTAAGTTAAACGAAAAGAAACTTTACTGAATACTTTTAGGGCACTAAGTTATCATCTGCATAGCTCCTAGAAGGTTAGGCAATTCCATTCCCTGCCTTTTCTCTCATGCAGGGTATCAAAGGTCAATATTTAACTCCAATTGGTACATTCCTGTTTTGTGGTATAAGTGACAGAGCACCTGTATGAAATTGCCAGTTGGATGCAATTAGTTAAACTTGTTGACAGACAAAGCTGCAGTTCTTCAACTCGTTTCCATATCTAGCAACAATTCCAACACTTGATGCAGAAAATGGATACTATATTCCTGAATTGATATTGATGGTTTATTAAAATATGCCATCTGCTCTTAAATATACAAGTTCATTGGAGCCGAAAGTGATAGAATGTAAGGCATTTTAACTACTAATTTACATCAGCGCCAACTCCAAATGGAGTTTGTATTATTTCAAAACCTGGTTGTTAAAATTGCTGAGATCTAAATCTCAGCTAGAAAGTTTTGGGACCTGTTAGCCTGAGCTCCTTCAGCACTCCTGAATGTCGGCAAGAGTCAGAAACCAAAACTTGACACAGCTGTAAAAACACACAGAGAGCCTGTGGCCTCAGCAAATTCTACTGGTGCAGGCATATTTCAGATATAAATTTTACTCTGCTGTCCCTCGTACTAATGAAGTCAGTTTCTTTTGGTGGGTTTGCAGCCAGGTGTGTCCAGTTCTGTGGCTAACCAGTGCTCTTTACTTAATTTTTCCACTAGTGACATTTCTATCAGACTTTAAAAACAAACAGAAAAATTGGCTTGATGCAATGGCTCAAAGTGTTAATAGTAACATTAGGCTGGGTAAAAGACTTCCTTTCGATCCTACTTTGCCAGAGATCTCCACCTTGTGGCTTGCAGTGAATAGATTTATGCTATGCAAACTGGCAGCTGCCTAATCAGTTTGTAAGGGGAATTCAGTCGGTACTAGAAATTGCTGCTATTTGTCTTCCTAACAGAGGTCTTTAGTGACCTGAATATTAACCTTACTAACCTGAGTATGGTGTTTTAGTGACTGTGTGTATATAAAAGCAGTTGTTATAAGTTTGAGTGTATTTTAATACCCTTAGATGAAGCTGCAGAGTTGATCAGAAGGACTTGTAGATGCTGGAGTTCCCTGGAATGGGATTTCAGCTGATAATCAGACAATAGATATAAGGTTAAAAAAAAAAAAAAAAAGACAGCCCTCCACCCCACCCCCCCAAAAAACCCCTGCAAACCCAAAAAAAAACAAACACCAAAAAAACCCAACACCCTTTCCCCTCCAACTCCTCCAAGAACCCCATACTAATACTTCTGGGTGCAAATCGCATGCTGTCTTAGAAAGGCCCATCAGGCTTTATTCAAATACCTGTAAATTGTCGTAGGCTCGTTTTAACAGTGTTAGTCTCGTGTGTTGTGGTGGCATTCTGCTTTTGAAATGAATATGGGTTTTTTTCAGTGCAAAATAACAATTAATTTTATAACCATACATGTTCTAAAAGCTGCAAAAGAGATAAGAATAGGAGGGGCTGTCGAGCCCAGCGTGCCAAACCTGTTTTAATTTATCTTAATCTCACTTTCCTGTTTTCCCACCAGACCACTTAGACCCCTGCCCCCTTTTTTTCCAGGAACACATCTAGGTGTCTTTTGAATACGTTTATTGGCTCTGCTGTGCATAGCACAATACAGTCTTTGTTACACTTTTAGCTAGAGCTGTTTATATACAGTGACCCATAATTTGCTCTCAGTTACATTGGTGTACATCTGAAGTAATGCCATCAGAATCAATAATGTGGTTCACATCAGTGTAACTGAGAGCAGAATTTAGCTCTGTGAACTTGAACACCATTTTCTGTCTTGATACTCTTTTCGCAATTAGAAGACTTCATATGATTAAAAACGACATTTTACCTTACAGTAGCTACAAAACTTCCTAAACTTGATACAATTCCGTTTATGTTATTCTTACTGTGGAGAACAAAAAGTCTGATGCTTCTAACTAAAGACTCGGAAATCGCGGTCAGAGTGATACAGGTAAGATTCTAGAACGGCTTTAGAAGATGAGAGGACAGGGTGTAAAATTGATAGAATTTCAAAATAGAACTTGACCTTTGTATGAATTGAACTATTGCAGTTGGTTCACCTACAGTGGGAAGCTACTGTATGTGAATACTAAGGGAGTCCTCAGGCCAGTCTCTAAAATCTGATGGGAAGTCATGGAGTCAATTTGGGATGCCCAGAACAAACTACATTATCATGGGAGAACAGGGGCAGAGCTGGGGCAGAAGGAAAGTGTGTGCAATATTCTGGCAGTGCGTTGGAGGGGGGAGTTGAGATGGAGGAAGTGTACTGAAGCAAAATATTATAGAGAAGGTAGTGATTTTGTTTGAGGAAATAGATTGGGATATGAGATAAAGGACTAAACTAAAGACGAAAAGTTTTAGTTTGAAATGGTCTATGTATATTTTGAAATGTATGACTTTACTAGGATATTTTAAGGAGAAAAATGTTACGAGTTTTTTAATGACTGTTTAGAAAACATAATATATAAAATCTGACCAGTTTCTAGTGTTCCCTTAAAAAAAAAAAAAAAAAAAAAAAAAAAAAAAAAACAAAAAACCAAAAAACCAAAAAAATATGCCAAAGTAGTGAGATACAAAATTGCTGTGTGTTTTTTGTGCTTTTTTTATTTAATAGGATACCAGGCATTGTATGATATATTTTAATTGAACTTAGATTTTAAGAACATCACAAAAGAAATAGCTCATCAACCCTTGATCCTTTCTCGAAGAGCTCTAAAGTTCACAGCAAGTTTCCAGTATCTTGTCATTTCATAAATGAATAATAGTATCAGGTACTGTTCCAGCGTAAATTCAGTAAATTTGATTCTGGAAATCTTAACTTAAATATGCAGGAAAATGCATGTGTATGGAATGTTACCTTGAAAATATCTCAACTGTGATGAGGTCTGGGACAAACAGTCTGCATGGTGATGCAAATTTAGCTTTATCAGGTCATGGAGTTTTGAAATAGGGGTCTCTCTCATGTTGTTTTTATTGTAGTTGTTCTAGAACCAGCGCCTGTGGAACTAACACACCTGGCTGTCTGAAATATAGGCATGTTTGGGGCATGCCAAGGATACCTGGTATTGAAATCAAGGTATAATATATGCTTGGGTTCTTTTCAACTGGCCTGCCCCAGTTTTCTGTAGAGTCTGGCATAAAAAAATCAATTTAAATTTCCCAGATGTGTTGGATCCTGTTACTGTGAGGCACTATCCTTGGTCTATTTTGTGCCTCCCCCTGGTGCCTGCAAGAAGTACACTGGAAGCTGCCTTATAGCACCTTTTCTAGAAATACCTTTCTCATTATTCCTCACGTTTTGCACCAGTGGGACTCGCATGCCAAAATCAATTTTGTCATGCAGTGCTTGTAGGTGTTAAGTGCTGCCCCATGTTCCTCAAACTCTCCAGAACATAGTGTAGTTGCCAAAATTCAAACATTGAGCAATGCAATTGCTGCTCACCACAACTGCATAATTTTTATTTTGACAGTGTAGAGATGATGGTGGAAACAGGAAAGCGATCCTTACAGAACCTGCAGCAGTCTCCGGGCTCAGCAGGACGGGTTGCAGCTATGTTGTCCCTGTTGCCTGGCTCCTGCCTGTGCTTTGTGATCCAGTTTGTGATTTGCCTGCGGTCAGTGCAGGGTTAAGTAACGTGTTGTTATGCTACATTTACATTATCTGCTTCCTATCCTTTTGTAGTTTACCCCGGAGTTCCTCAACTGAGATCAGCTGGTCTCCTTTTGAGGCTCTTGGGAGCAAGGTATCTCATGTTGTGGCTGTAATTCTTTTTTAACAACTCTAAGCTGCTGCAGTGAAAACATGAATGCACTTTTAAGCTCCTTTGTAAATACAGAAAAATACTAAGACCAATGTCTCTTCTAAATCAGAGTAATCAAAGAAAGCATTGAGAACTGTGCTGTTCCCAATACGTTTTACTCATATTGTTGCTTGTGCTTTTTGCTGTCAGTAGAATGTCACTGATATCTTCTGCTTCCTCTTCAGGAATGAATAACTTAACTTTCCTTTATGTTTTTGGTGCCTGCCTGTCTTGAAAGGCAATAACATAAGCATAGTTAAGGTTCTGATACAGTGCAGGGGTGCTGCAGGGGTTTGAGAGGCTGCCCATTCCCTTCCCCTTGCACAACGTCTTGTCGTGTCTCTGGCAGACTCAACAGCACCCATGTGTTGTGGCTTTGATTCCAACAGTATCCAGCTGTTGGCTCTCCCAGCTCACCGACTGCCACTGCCACCTCCTGTAGTGTGGCTGGCCCTTCCCTCCCTCCTCGTCAGGAGGCTCTAGTTGCAGGTACCAGATGGTGTTTGGTAACTGCTCCTGACAAGGAGAGGTTGGTTGGTTTTCTGTACGCATCCAGCTTCTCCTGAATGCTTCCGAATGGTAATTCTGGCTAAACTAAGGAGTGGTTGAAGTGCTGTATTTTGCACAAATTCTGGACTTGTCTTCACAGGGCCCAGATGGCACAAGTGAGGTCTGTTTGGTACTTGGGATCTCTTCTCTAACCTTTATTTTGGTGAAGGATTAGTAACTTTGTTTTATTGCTTTGTTTCCGAGAGCAAAATGTGAGTGCAGCTTTAGGGACTACAGTGATTATTTCCAGGAGAGAGAGAGGCGCAGTGTGCAAGAGAAACTCTTTGTCTCTGTTTTCTCTGTGACAGCCAGTGCATTCAGTCTAATAGGATCTTCATCAAGCTATGTCTGTACAATTGTGGTACCTAGTCTTGTTCTCTCTCAGTCCTGCTATTCTGTTAGAAGAGCATGGTCCTGTTCTCTGGGTTGCCTTCCTTGCTTGACACTTTTGTTTTGTCAGGTGCAGTGAAAATTTACTTCCCTGTTGGTTGCTTTGCTCTATGGCACGCTGACTGTATTACTGTTTTCAGGTATGCTTAATTTTGGCATTTACTTGCAGTACATAAGCAATTACTTAAGGTCTTAATTCATTGCACCCATTCTGAATGTTTTTCCCCTCCTTGTCCTTGGTCATTTTTGTGTTACCCTAATGCCTGAATTCACTGGAGCTTGTATCTGATTCCCTTTTCAGGGCATGCACCTGTTTTCACATTTCCCCTCTGTCAGTATGTCACGTACTTCCCCCTTCCTACTTCTTATCTTGTAGAGTTGTTAGTTTATCTCTCTACCTTTTCCTACCTCTCTTGATAATTCTCTTTGTTTCCTTGCAGGACCCCTTTCTGTATATCAGACTGGCACCACCACCTCTCTCCCTTCCCTTGTGTTCCTTCATGTTCAACTAACCCTTTTACAGCCATCAGTGCCAGTTGTGCCTGCTCTCCATCCCTGGCATGCTGCTTCACTGATCCAATGGTCACGTGCTGCCTTTATTCAATATGGTCATCCAGCAACCTGCCGTTGCAGAGGTCCATAATGGAAGCTCAGGATCTGTCCTCCTGTCTGCTTGCTTCAAACCCACCCTTGCATGTTGAAGCGTCTTCGTGGCTTTGCTTCCTTCAACTTCAGATCTTTCTTTTCTTCTTCAGTTCCTTTATTTCTTTATCTGAACAATTGCTTTCCCATCCTAAATCCCAGTTGCGTATTTGCTGTCGTCAGCACTTGCCTCTGCGAGTATCCTCGTGCCTCATCTTTTTTCTCTCTCTGACCTAGACATCACTCACGTGTCTTTGGAAAACTGCTGCAAGGATCACTGGCTTGTTGCTTACTGTGGCATTGCATCTTCTGTCTCCACTAGCGGGTTTTTTTGCTTCAGTAGCCTCTAGTATGTACTGGTGGAGCGGGTTGGCAATCTGCCAGTGCTGGCAGTCTGATCAGCTTCTCCTGCAAGCACCTCTGTGCCACTTTAATTGTCAAACTCCTTCAAAGGCCAGTCTTAAATTCTGCTGCAGACACAATGTCTTCATGTTTACAGTGCACATACTACAGTGCCTTGTAGCCTGGCTAGGTAAGTGGGTTGCAAATGTTTATACTTTCCTGTTAGAACTCAGTTTATTTTGTTACTTCATTTTCTGAATTCTCTGGCCCATTTTATCCATTTATAAAACTGGCAGCTTTATCAAGCCCTTATTTTTGACTGCTTTTGCTAACAACTCCCACAGTAGAATAAATGGTAATGATCAGGAAGTGCAAATGCAATATGTTGAATAATTCCAATGCTCGCTTTCATGCTTGCTTGCTTCTTTGATTTCTTTTACTACTTTAGTATAAGCAATGGCAGATGATGCTTTTGTACATGTCTAGGCACACTGATGTGTGTTTCTGTTTTCCATTCTGTTTTGGAAATCTCAATAGATTCTTTCTGTTCCCTTGTCTATTCTCAGTTGTTGTCTCTTTCTTTTCTGTTTCGGGTTGTATACAACATTTGCTGTATCTCTATTGATACTAACTAGTTAATTATCATTACACTTCTATAAGAACTTGAATGTTGTTGTTTCCATATTCAAAGGGCAAGAAATAATGCAAAAGATTAGAAGATTTGACCAAAACACCAGCGTATCTGATCTTAGAGATCTCTATTTGTTGCTAGCAAAACATACATCATGTTGATTTTCAATTTAGTCAGATGGCCTTGTGGCCACAAGAATGACTGCACATAAAAAGGGAGATTCGGCTAGTGGTATGCATATTGTGGATGGAAGATGGGGTCAATACAATCTTGGTGTATGTGAAATGAGCAACACTGATCTGAATTGGTTTTCAGATGGATTCCATAACTCCAAATATATTTGGTTGGTAACAGAAGGCTGGCAGGCCTGTGAATGACCAGTGGTTTTAGGGGGTGTCACCTGAACTCTGTAGTCATTTGTCTTGTTCATGCTAAAAGTGCTAGCAGTTCCTTCTATTTGTAGATGCTATTTGAAGACTTCATTTTTTAAAAGTGAGGAAATGGCAGAGACCCTGTAATTGATGCAAGTCCATGGCTAAAGCCCCAGAGGACAGAGCTATGTACTGAGGAGTCAAAAATAATGTGTCTTATTGAAAGCATCCTAAATTTGCCCTTTTGTATTTCCTGGTTTATTATGTACTTGCAAGAGGGATGATGGCCCATATGTAGGTTTAATCTGTGTAATTCAGGAAAGTGTGTAAGGAAATTTTTGGCTTCTTAAAATCCTTGCCCATGCTTTTAGGATCTTCTGGAAGTTTGTTTATTCACAGCAGCATCAAGTCTGAATGAAATACAGAAGTAAGATGGAAAACTTACAGTATCTTACCATGCAGCTTTTTCATGGTTCGCTTTCCTCCTTTGCCTTTTACTTGAGGGCAGAACTAGGGTAGAGAAATAATTTTTGTTCGCTTCTGAAAGGTTACGGTAATAAAGAAACTCTTGTTAACATCAGAGTATATGGCAGGCAGGAGTTTTCACAGTCTGGCATTGTTTATTTTACCAGCAATTTGGAACCTTCTGCACTCTTAAAATATTGGCAAGAAAATATTTAACTGTTAACTATTCTGTGGCATGCGTGTGTTTGAAGCCCTGGGGAGGAGGAGTGCTTGGGGAAATCGGGTTTTTCTCAGCTTATGATTGAAACCAGAAGGTGCAGAATATTGGTAGAAGTGAAAGCAATGTGGCTTCAAATTAGAATTTTACCCAAATATTGAACTGATTGAAGACTGTCAAACAGGTCACGTATGAACAGGGCTGTGCTAGGACATAGTGGGAAGTCTGATGAAGCAAACGCAAATAAGCCAGTCTGCTAGGCACTACAAAAATGAATTTGGAAGTGAGATGGTAAGAGTGAGTATTTGCATTTGTCCTGGCCTCAATCACTGGATAAAGATTGTATCAGTACTACTGTTAGCATCAAGGATTAAGCTTGTTAATTGCTTACTAATTGTATGGACTCTGGCAGTTGTCACTCCATTTTGAAATGATATAAACTTATTTTTTTGTGGAGAGTTTTTTAGAAGAGGAGATGTGGTTTGCTTTTTTGGAGAGGAGATGGGTGACTTGCTATTCCTATCCAATAGAAACTTGTTCTGGTCCCAAATTCTTGAGAAAGAATGCTTTTTTTTTTTTTTTTTTTTTCCCCCTAGGGAAGGATGATCCATTTGGTATGAGCAGGATCATTCTTGCTCTTATTTCTACATAAAATGTAGGCTCTTCCCATGAGGGAAGCTATGGTAAAGGTAGCAATTTTTTTTAATTGCACTAGCATATTTCAGGTGAAATTCCTATCAAGTCAGCAAAGTGACCCTGATGACTCGTATCCAGGATCATCTGTCTTGCAAGTCAGGGCAGGAAGAGAGACACAGACAGAAGAGATACCAGTCAGTATCTACAAAGATCAGCAAAAAATGAACAAAACTGAACATACTCAGGAGTCATTCTTCTAACGTCAGATGAAGATACAGTGTACTATTTCTAGCAATGACCATAGATATTTGGGAAAAAGTATAAGAAACAGAACTGTGCATCAGTATTCTGGCATTCACTTGGCATTCACTAACGACTAATATGAGCGTTGCATGGGGACCATCGTATTTACTATCTACTAACAGAAATCCTCTATGAATGTCCAGTCCCTTTTTTACCTCTTTCGTATTTTTTGCTCTTCTATGTCCTGTGGCAATGACTTCTGCCACTTAATTGTGTTGCATGAGAAAGTACTTTTATTTTTAAAGTATTATTTGGTCATTTCATCAGCTTCTTTTCTACATCTTTTTAATGAGAAACAGTGAACAGTAATTCCTAGTTTACCTGTTCAATACCACTCACGATTTTACCTCTCCATCACTTTCCTCCTCATTTCTTCCTGAATATAACTAGTGTTTCCTCCTATGTCTAATCACCTTGGTCTTTTCTGTGTGTTTCCTATTTCTTTTAGATTTGTTCTGAGATGAAAAGGTAATAAATATGTGTGGCATTTTATATGTGGGTGCACTATGGATTTATGGAAGAACAGGGTTCCTCTTTTTTTCTATATTCCTTTCATAATGATTTCCAAAATTTGTCTTTTTCTTCACTATGAAATTGTTGAACTGAAATCTTTTTGAGATTTCTCCACAAAAATCTCTTTAAGATCCATTTCTGGAACTGTAGCTGCTAAACATGGGCACATTGTTATATAAATTTTATGTTTGTTTTTGTTTTTGTTTTTTTTTTTAACACCTACTACTAGTACCTTTATCAGCACTCAATATTACTGGTCATAATTATCTGTGATTGTTATTTTTGTTTATTACTGTATTTTCTACTAATTTGTACTTACCTGCTTCTGCTGAACTACTTTTCAAAATGGATGCCACCTTTCATGGCTCTGCAGCCCTATTAAATGTTATATAACAAGTTTCATTTAGTTTAGTACTTTGATCAGGGATTTTGTTGCTCTTGACTTCTATTAAGTTATCTTAAGTCTTTTTCTATGGGCAGATTGTATCAGGTGAAATATGATGGACTCTCAGAATCCCGAGTGCCGTGAGAAGGTGATGGAGCAATGTGTGTTCACTGTCTCATCCAGTGAAAAAACTGGGCCACCAGATGAAACTAGCAGGAGCCAGTTTCAGAAGAAACAAACAGGAGGTGGTGGTTCTCATCATGGGTAGTAGACCAGGGTACTTCTTGCTGAAGCATGTTGTGGATGCAGAAAGTTTACTGGGCGAGTTGCTTGACAGAAAGACCTTTTGAAGGTCACTGTATAAACAAATATCAAGGATTGAGAGTTGTCCTGAGCTGAAATTGGTTGGGAGAATACTTGGAGGAAACTTGTATCAGCTTGTATTCTTTTCACTTTTCTCAGTGTATCTGGCTACTGTTGAAGGCAAGATACCGTGTTAGGTGGACCCTTGGTCTGATCCAGTACAGCATTTCTTGCGTGTGACTCTTTCTGACAGTGATGTTTGTCTCAGTAAAGAGATCGAGTTTTACAGGATCTCTGTGAGTGCTCATGGTGAATAATTTACCTTAATAATTTATTTACCTTTACTACTGTCTTTTCCAAGTGCGTCTTTTAAACTTGGTTATGTAACTTTCAGTTTATCAGACTGAATTCTTGATTCTGGTGTGTTCAGAAACATGTTCATGATCAGTTTTAGGCTTTTAGCAAGTAGTTTTTTTAAAAGAGGCACTACAGGAAAAACCCTTTACAACTGCTCGCCCTTACAGAGGATCAGCTAGAGGATACAACTAGACAGAGAGCACAGCGGTTTGACACTTTTTCCCTGATCTTTGTCTTGAGAGGTTGTCAATGAGTTCTGCCAGCCATGTACTATAGAGAAAAAGGAATTCAGAATAAGCCCCCAGATATTCAATAGAGTTAGGATTGTACTGTGATCTACTCTGCATCTTTAACTGTTACCATGGCAGAGTTTCCAAATTAATAGACTGCAAGATAGAAACATACCTCATTTTCTTGATGCTAGACAGCTAGGGGTGACCATCTGTTTTTGCTGAAATATGTAGATAATGTTGTATAACTTGCTTTTCTATGTCTGCTTGAAATAAACATGCTCTAGGGAGTGTTATTGATGATTATGCAGTTGTTACGAAGGTAGCAGAGCATGCAAAAGTCTTTTGCTATTAACATGTTGTTTTTATGGATTGAAGATTTTGGCAGGAACTGGTTCTGATACAACCCAACATTTAGCTTTTGTCTAGGTTAATATAATATTGAAGTAGGTTTGCACTGAACATTGAGGAAGGCTTTAAAGACTGTTCTCTGAAGTTAATTATCTACTGAGGTGCATGACAAAATTACTTTTAATTAGAAAATTAGAGAATTTATCAGAAAAGTTAATATTTTAAAGTATATGAGGACTCACAGCTGTAACTAATTACAAGCCAGTAAGCTTGTTTGCAGACAAAGTAACAGAGTGGTTAATAAAAGACTCAAAAAATGAAGATTGGAAAAATAATTTCTGCAATATCTTTGTCATTTCACAACTATGTGAGATTGCCTGAAGAAACTGGCCTTTCTGGCCCCTTGCTACAGAGATATTTTTAATCTGTTTTATTAATTTAATCTTTTTGATCCTAGCTACATTCTCAGTCGTTTTCAAAATTACTGTCGTACAAGTAATAGTTATGTTATTGGATGAAATAAAAGGGCTGTATGCAGGTTTTCCCATTTAATGTCATGTCAGTTTATTAAAAGGGCAGCATAAACACTTAAAAACCCCATGTATAACCATATGTGTTTGTATATTATTTATAACTAATGTAAACTATATATTGTAAGTCATTCTTTCCAAATGCAACTTGAGAGAATGTGCATAAAAAAGCCTGAATGTTTGAGGAATGACATTTTTTTATCGTGAAAGATTTGTCCTGTATCTCCTTCAGGAACTTCTGCTGATACTGAATGCTCCAGTAATCAAAAATGTCAGTAGGAGTCGATTGATGTTTATGGCAGTGCAGCTAACAGAAGTCCCCGGAGTAGACTCAGTCATAACAACAAAAGCGTACCCATACCTGTGTAACTTGTTTTGCACAAGAGATGGATTAATTTTTACTGTATCAGCATAAAACACTGCTTTGCTATTACAACTTTGACCACTCCAGAGCTGTGCTGATGGTTGAGTATATCAGTGCACCTAGCGTAAACATTACCTTAAAAAGCCTAATCTTAGTTTGAAAAGATGACTATGCTAACACATCTACTGTGTACAGGTATAGGGCAAATAAGATTGTACAGAAGAGGCTTTTTATTCTAGCAGGAATGGTATAATGAGAATGAGGGGGTGGAAACTCAAGCCAGCAAATTCAAATATGAAATGAGATACACATGTTCAACCGTGAGGGTGATACGCTTTAGCCAAACACAACTTACTGAGCTTAGTACAGAGGGAACTCACTGAAATGTAATGGTCTGTGATATGCAGAGGGTCAGGTTCTATGATCTAATCATTTCTGCTGGCTGAAGTCTCTTCATAAAAAAATCTAATTCAACCATAACTTACGGCCTAAAGAGAGGAATTGCTGCATGAAATTCAATGACTAGCGCGTGTACAAGGTGCAGTTAGAAATGTCCCTTCTGGCTTTATAGTCTATGGATGGATTAATGTGTTAAAGTAGCTTAAGGGTGCAACACATGCTGGCAAAAGCTGTAACAGAAAGAAACTCCTGTTAAAGTGCTTTCAAATAGTGTAGCCTGTGGACATCACAGCTATGTCTACACTAGCATTTAGTGGGGTCTGACAGGAACGCATTTGTTGAGCGAAACAGTTGATGATCCAGCATCCCTGCTGCACGGGGATGATCTTTACCTTGCGCTGGTTCTAGGCTGATCCTGTGGGCTGAATGCTTCTTAGCAGGTAGAGCGTATTAGAGCACATTTTCCAGTTGGTGCACGCTGAGACTTCTCTGCAGTGTAAACCAAAGCATGGTAGGTGGGGATGAGGAGGAGATTCATTACGAAAGAATGCTCTTGATCCAACAAAAGGCATTAATATGGACTAATCCTGTAGCAGCTTTCACTTTAAAAACTGTGCCCATACATAAGATATTTTCATACATGTCCAGCATATACAGTAAAGCATTGTGCTCTTACTTCCCTAGAAATTTTGTTAGAATACAAAACCTTAACTGAGACTTGATATTGTAAATTGTCTGATACACCAGTAAGCCTCACCAGTTGGCTGTTGAATGATGCATATTGAACTTGTTGAAGCTGAAGATGAGGTTTCTTACTGCAATATAATAATGAAAATGCAGTAGTCGTATGCTGTAGTCAGCTTGCAGAGTGTGGGATTATGGAGTCTTTCAATGAAAAGTTGACATGTAGTAGGAAGATATGATAGCTGTACATTTCCTTTTTTTAACATGAGAGATGTACCAAAAATTTATTCCTTGTTTTGAATAAGATAGTTCTGTGTGTCAATTTAGGTGATTGTATATAAATTTATTCTGGTGACAGCTCTGCAATGGGCTGTTCCAAAGAAGGCAAAGGGGCTAAGTCCCTAGAAGAGCTCCAGATGTTACTGATTTTTTTCGTTTTATTAGCAATTACTCACTTGGAATTGTCTAGCGGTTTTTCCTTCTTAATAACAAAGTGTGGAAGAGTCAGCAGAATCATGACCAACCAGATTGTGAAACTTGCCAGTGGTAAGAACCTGTACAAGCTTAAAAAGAGGAAGCATTTCCAACAAACGCTGATTTGGATTTACTCATTTTTCTTGTTTTATAAAGAAGGATTTTTTTCCTACAGTGTTTGTACTTAACCAATGCCACTTGTATTCTTCAGAAACTGCAATATTCCTTTAAATGTAATTTTATTGCCTAAGATACTGGTTCATCCCCAAAGTCATATTTTATATTTTAAACTGTTTGTCTTTTAAGATGTATTTATTGCCATGTTTGTTTAACTTGGTTATCTCCTTCATCAGTCTATTTCTTGCTAACTTAAAGCTGCTGCTCTTTGTTTTTAGTATAGAAAGCTGCTTCCCTAGGGATGTATAGTCCAGGACTTGTCTCCGTAATGGGACTATTTGTTTTCTTTGCCCCTTGCAGTTGCCTGCTGTAACATTTGTAGTATGTGTTAAGTAATCCTTGAGGTAACATTTTTATTATGTCATAAAAAGTGCGTGGCAAATATATAATAACTCATGGAATTTGTTTGTTTAAAATGGAAGGATAATTTATTGAGTGTGTTACATGAGACCTGCTCCCCCTTATTAGAGCTGTAGAAGTGCAGCTTATTTAGAAGTATGTTCTATTGAGAAAAACCACGATCTCTGACATGCATAGAAAGTTTGAGCATGGTTGGGTAGAAATGACATCATAGTTTATGTACTCAATAAAAATTTAATTAAGTCATTACAGAAGTTGCAGTCATCATTTAACCCTCTGATTTCTTATGTTTAGTTCTTTTTTTAAACATTCAGTAATAACCAGTCTCCAAATCTTGATAGCCTATAAAATATCTGCATGAATTTTAATAGTTTATATTAATGGAAAAATATGAGTAACTGACATAAAAGGAATTTTCCTTGTGTTTGCACTATATGCATGTCTATAAAAATCAATAGATGAAAAAAGAGTGTGGTTTAATGGAAGAATATTTGACCTGGAGATTTGCTAGCGTGGCAAAAACTAATTCATATTTTGATAGAAAAGCTGTTGCATAATTACCAAGGTGAGTACTCTTACAGATACTAAGACAGTATTATGACATGTGGTTCACACTGTCATAAGTATTAAGATTTTAGATATGTGAGTTTTCACAGCTTTTAGCCTTGTGGTAAGCTGTACATCAAAGACAGCAGTGCTTATTCCATAGTAGAACTGATGTCCTACCCTGTATTCCTTTTTGTAGTTTCTTTTTTGTAAAACCTGTCTCCAAGGTGCAGTTCCATACATACGTGTTTGGCTAGTATGCAGGTATGAAGATAATTATCCTTATCATTTAACCTTGTGTTGTATGCAAGATCTGTAGAAAAAAATGCTTAGTATCTCTTATATCTCTCATGAGAGTCGATACAAAGAAGAAGCTTTACCAATTGAAGTGTAGCTTAGCACTCAGGAGAGGAACTGTTTATTAAATCATTTTGTTGATAGAGGTAAAAAGTACAGGCAAAAGGAATAGACAGTTTGTATGAGGGAGATGCACGTGAGGTGTTTCAGCCATCACTCTGGACCTAGCAGCTGATCTCTTTTTGGTTCCATCTTAAGCTCACATGGGGTCAGTTCTGCAAGCCAACGGGTGGTTTAGGCCAAACCAGCAAATATTTAAGCAACTGTTAAATTTAGTTAAGTCAGTGTGGAACTTGGACAGAGTCACACTTACAGCATAGGGGGAAGGAGCTGGATCATCACAAACTCTGAAAGAAATTTAGTCATAGTCAAAAACTAGTAAGTCTGAGCTTCTAGTGAGATGTTGTAGAAACAGAATTGTGATTCCTGAATGAGAAAGTCAATATTGACAAGTAAGGAAGGAGTAGTGGTAGAGATGGTGCCTCTATCTTTAGCATTACAGTACTTCTACTGTAATAGCATGTCCAGCTCTGGACTCAATGCTTTAGGAAAAAAGTTGAAAAACCTCCAAATCTCTAAAAGACCTGTGTGAATGAATCAACGTCTGGAAAACCTGCTTAATAGTTAAAATACGGAGGAGTCTTCATTATCTTAGCCTATGCTGCCACTGAAAGGTCAGCCTTGCCTTCACTCTTTCCCCAGCTGCATTTTTTCTCCGCTCATGTAGCTATATGTCAGCGCTGTTGGCTGAGGATTTTTCTGCCACTCGTATATTCTGAGTAACACTTTCATTTGTGTACAGAATTAACGGAGCTGTATTGCATGTTGTTCTAAAATGTTTGACTGCACTACCATCGTTGCTTACAGCTAAATCCTAACCGATGTGGGCCAAGGCACTGTTTCTTCTTTGCCTACTCAGAGTGAAACCGATAATTTTTTCTCATCACCTCCTCTTTAGAGCCTGTACAGATGGTTTTCTGGTTTATTTTTCAGATTAATTCTGTTGTTCTAAAGGAAGATTTGAGAAGTATGGTAGAAAATTTCTATGCAGCTCTATTTGGATATGATGAGGTAAGAAGGATGTTTTCGGACAATGAAACAAAGAACAAATAGACCATCTAATTCACGAACACAGAATACTCCAGATGGGTAAAACATTTGCCGTACATATCTTTGGAAAATATTATGTTACAGAAGCAGAATTCTTCGTTATTGCGATCATCTTATGCCTTGAATTAAAGTGCTTTTAAGAAAAAAGAAAGCACGCAGCATATTCATTTAAACCATGGGACATGGAAGGAGGGATGTTCTTATACTGCTTCACCATCCCTGCTTGACCATCAATAAATCATTTCCTCCCTCTGAATCCCATTGTACTCAGCTATACTTTGAAAGCAAAGAGAGTATTTATAAGGAGTCTATGTAAGAAAGTATTTATAGGAAGTGTCTAATAATATGGGGAGGCAAAGCACCACTATGCACGAGTGTCTGCAGGGCTTTCAAGAAGAAAATACAATTACATCACCTCTTGTAGTAGTGGTGGTTTTGTTTGTTTTTTTTTTTTTTCCCTCTCTAGTGGGTGTTGCTCTTCAGATGCTCTTTGTATTCACACGGTGATATTATTTTTTGCACGGTGATTTGCATTATTAATATCGTGTAAATGTAAACTTCATAGAGTTGTGGACAGTGTTATGTATGCAAGTCTTTAATCTAGTTTTAAGTATAGTCAGGATGTGTCTGCCTGTGTTTTGCCCTTTTTTTTTTTTTTTTTCTCTTTTTGTTGACGCTGTTTTTGGAAACAAAATGTCTAGTTAAATTAAAGACAAATGTTGACCTTTTATATTTTTAACTGAATATTTTAAAGTCCTCACTTGCCTTTGGCAAATGTGTCCTCAGAAGACAGGAGTTATGAGACTATGGTGGTAACACCACATAATCTAAAAAGACAATGAAAGCGGGAGAGAATTTAGACCAAAAGTGCTCATGGATGTGATTCTTGTATAAGCCAAATTTAATATGAGACTGAACTGGAAAAATCTAGATAGTTCTTGATGATGATGAGTTTTCTCTTTCTCATTTAGAATGAAAAATAGAAAAGCAAAGCAAAATATCAAAGTCCTGACTACATTTCTACAACATTATATTAAATATCCTTTAATTTTTCTTTTCCAAGTGTCATGGGCTTCACACAATTCTGTAAGGTGGTGCTGTCTTCTCCGTAAGGCCAAAATTTTTATGGTAAAGATTTCATAACATAGAAATGCAATTATGGGCTCCTACATTAGGAATATCCTGACCCACTGTTTTTCCAAATTAACTTGCCAGAATATTTGCTACAGGCTGCTCTGTAAATTAATTTAAGGACAGGGTTGTTTTTCCATTCTGGGGAAGAGTGATGTTGATGCCTTTTCATATGTACAGTCCATAGCAGCTGTGGCCTTTGAGACAGCTAATACTGTCAGTTGCCAAGTAGAGTAATGTGGTTGTCTTGTGTTCAGACCTTCTTCGCGTGCAGCTTTTAATCCCCCTCTGTACTTCCTTTAGGGAATCTTGTCTGATGATCATGTTCTGGCCGCAGCTCTTTGGAGAAACCTTTTTAACAGGAACTGTGAGGACCCTCGGCATCTGGAGTTACTTGTAGAATATGTGCGCAAACAGGTACAGTACAGCTCATAGTGTGACTTCTCTTCATTCTCTTGTTTAGTATATTAAATACTTATTTTTATTGCTTGCATACTATGTAGCTCAATTCTCCTCCATAAATATAATTGATTTTTATATTCAGTGATTATTTTAAGGAGAAAAAGGTAAAAATATAAAAACTAGCTGATATTTATTGCAGTTTGAAAAATGGCTGCAGAGAAATTCATGGAATATTGAAAGCAATCCTGCTCATCTTTTTCTGGACCTATGCTATGGAGGGGCTTGACAAAATGTGTCAGAAACGGGCTGCAACTTGTTGTAGAATTATAAATGATGTTGCGGAGTTGGGATCCTCTTCATAATGAAATAGTACACAGAGCTTGAAAGTCTCCTGATGATCTTTGTGGGAAAGAAGTAAAAGGTTTTGTTTTCCAGAATTATTTCTGTTTCTGTCAGTTATTACCTGGAGGAAACAAATTAGTAGTGTTTGTCCTCTGAACCCTTAGGAGGTTTGTGAACCAGGTTTCTAGGAAATGTTGGTAGGATATAGTCCAGGTGGGTACCAGAGACAGAAAAAGGGTAAAGGAGGTTCTGGAGGAAGAGTGTAGGCTGTTGGACAGGGAACTGAAGACCAGAACCTCCACAACAGCATTCTCTGGAATGTTTCCAATACTATATTCAGGACCAGATAGAGATTTGGAGAGAGAGTATTTCAGTGTGTGTCTGCGAAAATGGTATGGGAAGTAAAGGGCTGAACTTTGTAAGGACTGAGGACACTTTTGGAATGCTAGAGGGCTTCTCAGGAGGCTGTATTTAATGCTTAAGGTTGCTGATGCTTAACATCAGTGAGGCTGTAGGAGAGTTTAAAACTGAAGATTGGCAGGGAGCAAACACATATTAAAAGTATGTAATTCGGGACAATTTGCTGCCAAGTGGGGAATTTGTTGCACTTCTGTATATTCAAGCAAAGGATAGGACAGAAGCTATCAGCAGTTGAACAGGAAACACTGATCACACAGATAGATGTGTCACATCGGGGAAGAATCAGCACAGCTTCTGTGAAGACAGGTCATTCCTGTAGACAACTCTAAAGTGAGAAAAACAGGCCTAGCTTTACATATATATTGGTGAGCTCTAAACTGCCTGTTACCGCATAGGAATGAGTCCTTGAGATTTTAATTGTATTATCAAAATGTCAGCTCAGCACTCTGTAGCATTTAAAAAAAGTAAAACAAATGCTCAGAACTACTAAGGAAGGAATAGAGAATAACATAGTGTTGTCATGCCACTTTTTAAATCCATGGTGCCCTTGTGATCTTGAATAATGTGTATGGTTTGGGTTCCGGCCATCAAGAAAGATAAAAACCGAACTGAAGAAGGCTCAGAGAAGAGCAGTAAAGATGACATGAAACAACTCATTTATTAGCAATGAGTAGGATCTGCCTGAAAAACAGCTGAGAAAGAATATGAGACAGCTCTGGGAAATCTTGAAGGCATATGAAAGGTGAGCAGGGAAAGGCTGTTCACTGATACAGGAACACGAGGACATAATGTTGCCACAGGTTGTTTGGAATGCTACAACTGCACGTGGGTTCCAAAGCCCCTGGCAAGGTTTATGGAAGAGAAGTCTGTCCAGGGCTGTTAAATCCACAACAACCACTTCAGGCTCAGAATCCCCAACCTAACAAATTTTGAGAGGGAGGGAAAATAAACAAGGAAAATAACACTGCATGCATGCATTGTACTCCTGCTGGGGAATCTGCTGTTGATGACTGTCAGAAACAGGATATTGTGCTTAGGTGGCTCTTCGGTCTGACCCGAAGTATCAGTAACAGTTCCTCTGTTGAGAAACTCCTTGTCAAATTATGTTTTGTTTTCAGTAAGCATTGTGTATGAGGTCTTTCCCACAATTTCTTGTTCATCCTGTCTTTAACAGTGGCTATTAGTGGATGCCAGAGAAGAATATAGTAACAGGGCAAGCATGTGTATTATTTCCCTGGTCAACTCTCCTAGCAATCTGAGTTCACAGACTTCCTGAGCCAGAGGTGGTGGTTTTTGTCTTTTACTGACCCTTGATGGACTTTTTTCTTTTTTTTTTTTTTCCCCTCCCCCCCATGTTTACAGTGTCCTGTGGCAGCAAGTTAACCCGATGATGTGTGACAAGAGGTTGCTTACATTGCATCTTAAAATTTCATTTGATCCCAAGTATTTCTTGTATTGAGTGTTCATTCCATATTCATCTCCTCCACCTCATGTGCTTTTATATTATAAATCTCAGGTGTTCCCTGCTGGTCAGGCTTTTTTTCTATAGTGAAAAGCCTTGGTCTATGTGAAACTACTTTTGTGACAGCCCTCCATGTAGATGATGGTACTAGCAGCGTGTCATCTGAATTAACTGCTGGGAAGATAAAATGACTCATGTTAGCTTTGCATGGCTCTTCTTTGTTCTGTTGCCAAACTTTCAGAGGAAGTATTAGCTAAGGTGTTAGTAGAAGACCTTATGCAGTTAACTCAGTGGATCTGCAGATACTTATCTCCTAGCCTTTCCATGATGCTTAAGCAGTCGTAAATTATCTTTTTTAGGTCTACCTCACACAAATGGCAAAGTATGCTAAAATCTCCCTGTTCTGCTTTCTTTCTGGAAAGCAACGTGTTTGTGTATCTCTTGAGGAACTTGAATGGGTGATGGGACACCTTGCACTAATGTTCTGTCCTTGCAGGTGCAGCACCTGGACGCGCTGAGCGGGGAGGACCTGCTGCTGACAGGCGAGGTGAGCTGGCGGCCGCTCGTGGAGAGCAACGCCCACAGCATCCTCAAGCCCCTTTCCCCTGTTTACAATGACGAAGGACTCTGAGAGCACCGGCACCTGACATTTCTATCAGTTTGTCAGATCAGCTTGGGAAGCATGCCTGAAATTGAACTGGGCTGAGGCTGTGGGGTCAGGAAGGAAAATCTGCTGTTGAAAAGGAAATATTTAATTAGATATCCTATCCGTGGTGACTCAGTAGCAAATTGGACAGCCATACTCTTCTAAATATTCACCCACAAATAAATGCTAGTTGGTTTGAGAACCTCTGTCCTTTTTATGGCACCGAGCGGTCCTTGCTGACAAATTGAAAGACCTGCCTTCTGTCTTTAGGAAACCAGATATTTTACCATGACTTAAGAGTTATCTCAAGAAGACATTTCTGTTCTTTGCCTTGTTTGGAGAGCTGCTACATATAGACACAACGGTGTTCCTCTGCTCACTGAATGGTTGTGAATGCAAATCTGAGCTTTGCATATTAGATGTTATTGTATTTTAAAAGCCTGATATCAAGATGGAATGGTCCCTTGTTGCTTTAGTGGAGTTAAGAATTGCTTTAACAGATTCTGAAGGATTTTCTGTGAAAATCCTTTTTAGGAACTCTCTGCTCTGTTGCACAAAGATAGGAGAATGCAAAGAATAATGCACAGTCCCCAGTAATCCTCTATGACTCTAGCCATCTTAATGAGAATAAAGTCCAAAATGTTGCTGGGCTGTCACTAAAAGCTGCCTGGTGTACTTGGTATTTCAGTCTGCCTTGCTGATATTTCCATATTCTTTTTAGAGTTGTGGTCTAAGAACTTCTTTATGAAAAGAACATCCCTGTGTCTGTCCATGGCTCTTAGTGGGACAGGACTACTCCATCCCCCAAAGCAATGGTCTAGGGCTTTTTAACAAGACCTGTCAACCCCAGTGAAAACTTTATATGGCTGTGCAGGCAAATTACACCAATGTAGTAATTACAGGAGCAAGAGCTCCGCTGATTAAATCAGCAGAGGCTGAGGTGTACTGTGTAGGTGGATGGTTCACCAGGCTATTTCCAGGTCAGTGACAAAAACAGTTTTCATTTCTCTCCTGTCTAAAATCCTTGTCAATAATAAATGTCAGTCTGGGTAAAATTCATGTGTATGTGTTTTCTGTGCCATGCGCGCTTTTGATAAGAATAAGCCCTATAATATCAGGACTTACTTGTAACAAAACTATTAAACAAAAGTCAAAGGTGATAATCCTTAATTTGTGAATCCTTAATCTGGTGAAAGTGTGACTGTGCCTGGCTGTGACTGTTCTTCCTTCTGAAGTTGCTTTCTTTATACTGTATGTTTTGGGGAATATTTGACATCCCTTCTCTGTGTAAAGAGCAGCGGGATGCAGAATATAGGCTCCCAAACACTGGCTTGCATTTTTTTTTTTTTTAATCTTCTCTTAGGGAGCCTTCTGTGTATAAAAAAGGCATTTTGTTATTTTTTTCCAAGGCGAACTTCCTCAGTTTAACTTGTTATAAAATGAGTCATGTAAAGAAACCCTCTATGTGTGAGGTGTATCCCTTCTCTGTGAAAACATTACAGACCAAACAACTTGCTTGCAGTTTATTTAAGATGCTTTTGTTGAAAGCTGAGCTAAGCAGAGAAACCTCTTATGTGTGAAGTATTATACAGTGTGTGTGAGATAATAACACCTTGTAATTCATTACAGCTGGGTTGTATTTACATAAAAGAAGGCTGAGCTGTGTAGGAATTTGCTGATTAATTTATTTTTAATGAGAGTGAAGTATACCAAGTACCAAAATAAACTTTACTTTGTGTATCTTACTGCTCCTGAAATAGGTGGAAAAATTAATGGTAGATATTTTGGCTCGAAGCTACATACATTAATTCATATACAAAACAGTCATTTAAACTTTAACCCCTTTCCTGCTATGTAATTTAAACCTGGACTCATGTTATCCATGCCATGGGAACACAGGACTGGGAGTACACCACCATCCAACCTGGTGCTGCGCACAGGTCAGAGATTGTGCAGTGTCTGTGGTGCTGATGCTGTGAAGCCAGCAAGCTAGCAGAATTCATGGCACCGCTAACTGGAGATGACAATGCCTTTTGTACTCTGAATAGGGGACAGCCATGTGACTAAAACTGAACCCTTTCCTATATTTATGGGCAGGAGGCTCCAGAAATGATGGTGCCAGATTGTGGTCATTGGCATCTGCTTTTGCACTTTTTATTAATACGAGAATAAAGACCTATAATCATGGCTCTCCGCTTGTTCCATAAAGTGCCCTCAACCTCCCCGCTGTTACAGAGCTGAGCCAGCAGTCAGGGTGTGTTTTGGACAGAAGTGTATGGGGCCTGTTAAGAGAATAAGGCAGAAACTGTCTATGAATTAAAAGGGTAATCTGTTAGAGAGGAAAAATACACTGGAGGCTACATAGGACAAGAGAAGGCTTTGCTTCCCAGCCATTAGTTACCTGAAGACAAGATTTGGATATAGAATGTGACCCCCTTACTCTTGAAAGGTGCATGCCAATAGGCTAGAAACATGCCATTGCTAAAATCTCTTATATAGGACATCTTTACAACCAGAATTTAGAGTCCTTGGGAGAGAATACATTTCCAGTAGCAAAATCTGCACCTTGCAAGCATTACAGCAGCAATGATTAGCAGTTAAAAGGGATTCTTATGTACAGTACTGCTTCAAGTGCAGCAGAATGCAGGGTTTTTTTAACCAAACATTGTAAAGCCCATCTTTACCCATTTTTGAAGTTTTGCAGAGGGAATGATTGAAGATATTTTGGTTATGGACAGTTCTTTGTTTATGCTGCTGGGTTTTTTGAAAGTGGTCTCAGAGCATTGGCTTGGGGGCACTTACTGTATTTTAAGTGAATATATGCATGCACGTTTCTTCTGGAAGGAGCCAGGTTGAGCACTATCATCCAACCTGATCTCCTATCTTATATATGGAATTTGGACATCGCTTATTATTCCAAAGGACTTGTTCCCCCAACTTTCCCAGGTGTCTTAAAATCAAGAGACATGAGCCTCTAGAAAGCACTCATTTCAGCTAGATCTTGGCTTTCTTGTTTCTGTGAGCAGAAAAGAAGGGCCAACGCTCAATGTCTTCCCTTCCTCCTCTGCTGTTTTGCAGCAGTGGGAGAGCAGGCGCATGTTTTGCCCACAGATTCAAACCTGGGAAGTCCCTTGCTTCAGAATTATATTCTGAGACATTTTGGAGCGGGGCGAGCGGGAAGTCATCTGATACCCTTTGATGCCTACTCTGTATTTTAGGTGGCTAAATATTTTTCTGTGTCATCTTAGCTTCTGTGTTCACATTGCCTTTTGGTATTTATATCTAACAGTTTTGTCCTGCTTCTTTAAACAGCTGAAGTGCTAAAAGCACAGGCATCCTTGATGATCTCCACATTTCCTGTACTGTCCAGGTGCCTAAGCCCTGTTAAAGTGCAGTTACCACTTCCTAGATTTCCAACTCCTATCCTCACCTTCCACAAAGTGAAGTTTTTAGTCATGCTTCTGCCACACCAAGCCCTCGGGTCAGAATTGCTGCTCCTGACAGCAGCTGCACTTAACCACTGACCTGTCTCACTTACCCTACCTTTGGCTTGGCAAATAAGGTAAGCAGAAACTGGAGACTGAGTAAGAGCAAATTTTTCCACCAGAGCTTTAAATTAGGTGAATGTAGAGTAGATGAAGAATAGCAAAGCTGTGGGAGGATAAGCATCAGCTGGGAGGGGATGGTGACTGGTTCTGCAAGCATGGTCCCCGTGATGTATGCCATTGCATGACACCACTTTGAGGAGCAGTGGGAGCCATACCATACCCTGTGACCCACTCTCATATTTTTCCACACTTTCCTACTTCCAAAACCCTTCAGAGGAGGTCTTCCTTCAGAAATTCAAATCAACATAGACCTGGTGCAGTCTACTTGTAGCATTTCTGTGGGACCAGTTTAATCCTGAGCATGTAGCAAAGGTTGTCTGCATCCCAGAGATGTGCTGAAGTACTGCTTGAGCATCTGGAGAAGTTTGCTGATCTCCTCTACAGGTATGCTGAACAAGTCATTGCCTGTCTTGAGCTCCAAAACTGGACTGTGTGTGCTTTCTTCCAGGAAGATGAAAATACCAGCACTGGGAGTTGTAAATGTTTATGTTAATACCTAGAAATTACTGAGTGTCTTTCTAACTCTTCTGCTAATAGAGCTGTGCCATGAATACAGCGGTCATCTGTTGACATTCTCCAGCTTCTCAGGTGCCAGTGCAGATGTTTGGTTGTGGTCTTAGCCTAATACATGGGGTTTTTTTGGATGATGCTGGTGGCAGCTAGTTTCTTAGTAGACATGCCCCTGTATAAGCTCCTGCCCTCCCCATCTGCCTCTTTGCATTTGCTCTGCTTTGCCTGAGCTCTGTTGTCATCTTGTATAATAAACTCTAATCAAGACTTTTGCTCTTTTCTCTACAAGAGACTGCGAGAAACCTGTGCCCCATTCTTTCTGCTGAACAGTGCTGCATCAGGCTTGACTGGGCCTTTGGTGTCCTAAGCCTAGATTAACACCTCTTCCAGCAGTCCGGGTGATGGTGGTACTTCCACTCTGCGGCATACCTTAGGGAGCAATATCTCCATCCTTTGGGCATATTGTGTCTGCACAGCCTGGCCCTCAGTGCTGTCTGTCTTTTCCTGAAGGTCTGAGAAGTCAAGGAGAGGGCAGAAGCTTACACGGGAGCCTGGGAAAGTTGGCAAGGACATAGGAAAGACCCTGAGGCTCAACATGAGTGAGTGGTAGGCTCTGCTGCTTAGGCAATTGTGCTGTGCTTGTGAAGTATCCACCTCTCTTCTCTGCCTGCAAAGGGAGTATCACCCACTGGTGCTGTGGGCTGCCTGGCTTCCTGCACTATGATGGGGCATTTGCATATTAATAGTCTCATGATGCTTCCCAGACTCCTCTGGTGAGCTTTTTTTTTACCGCTGCCCCTTCTTCAGGTGTTTAGGGCTGTCCTGTGCATCCTACATGTGTTCTTCCTGAAGTTGCTGAACATGTTGAGGGAGTACTTGTTTTGCTTACAGTCATTCAACCTGCTTAACAGCTTGCTCTGCTCATTTGTGGGACAGAAGAGATGTTTGGGCCTCATCCTTCCACTGGGAATGCAGAGCAGGAGCTCACAGGAGCATGATTCCACCTTCTGCTGTTACATTTTGGTGGCTGCTCCAGATATGATGTGCTGGGAGCAGCCAGGGAGTTTAGGTCAAGTAGCAATAGATCTGCTTGAGGGACTTGGGGCAGACTAGCATAAACAATTTTTGCACTTGCATGCAGGAACCAAAAATATCTACTGTTCTTATTGTCTTGTGCAGATATGTTCACGTAGGAGGACCCTGCAACATGTTGCTGAGGCTGGATCCTGTTGGTGTTGGCATGCTACTGCAGCTCTCCCAGGAGGTAAGAGCTCCTTCATGCTTATTTAGGAAGCAAGGAGTCTTGCACATGCAAAGCCTTCATTAACGATTACGTCACTGACTAAAAGAGTGAGCTGAGCTCCTTCATTCCTCATCCCACCTGCCAGCCTCCTGGGCTGCTCCACATCCTGTCAAAGCCAGGCATCTTATGAGGATTTGCTCATTGTCCCACATCCTTCCCTTCATACCCTCTTCCTGCTGGTAACTAGACCCATTGATGTTACAATGTCCAATTCTATTTCTGTGTATTTCCTTTGGAAGGGGAGAAGGAAGAGGTGTCTGAGTGCTTTTTCACATGTTCAGTACAGGGCAGCAGCCTAGGGAAGAGGCACACTAGTCTTTCTCATGACAGCTGTGAATCGGCACCCTGAGCAGCTCAGGGCTGGACCTCAAAGGGCCACCAGAGCGACTCCATGGCCACACGTTGACTTCCCTACATGGCACGTGGGTGGTAGGGACCTCGGAGCGGCAACTGGAAAGAACCTATATGCTGGGCACACCGCTGAGCAGGGAACCAGCGGAGGAGGTAGGGTTGTCTGCCTTCCCTGCCATCACTAGCAGTTAGATCATTTGGCCTATAGCTGGCAACTGGCGTCCAGTGCCCTCCTTCAGCTGAGTAGGTGCAAAGCTGACTCTCCCCTGATTTGAAAGAGTCTTAACATACAAATGGAAAAAATGAAACAAGGAATTTGTGTGCTGCCGCTGTGTTTAGAAGAATGATTCTGTAATGCCATGGGTCAGGAAGCTCAGACAAAAAACTGGGAGACTTGACTTTGCACTGCTCTGTGAGTTCAGTGCTGACACAGATCCCAGTGCAGTAACTAAAATTGGACTTTTCTCATCTAGCTGCGCTTGCTGTTTACATCTGGCCAGTGAATTCTGCACAGTGGAACATTGCTATGCAGATGCCTTCCAGAAACGCCTATAGATAAGTATGTTTGAGCACCATGACGTTTTGTGGTGGAAGATGTGGATTTCAGTCGGAAATAAAGAGGGGGGAAAAAAGCAGATGTGGCTTCTTGTGTTCCCAGGTGAGCACTCTCCAAGAACTGTACTATCATGACACAAGTTGGCAGGCTCCCTTCCATTTGTGCTTGAAGAGGAAGCAGGAGGTACATTTTGTGGAAAGCCCAGGCAAGGTGTTTGTGCTGGTGAACTTCAAGAACATCTGTAGTGGGAGACAAGAATGAAGTATTGTCTAATGCTTGGATCCTGACTAGCTCAGGTATCAGCCAGAGTATAGCTGCCTAGGGACATTGACTTGGAAGTGGGACTTGGTGTGTGTGTTTAGCCAGAGGGAATTTTCCCCTTGTCTTTCTATGCTGATTGCAGAAGGTGTGTAGACAACACTTCCAGGTAAGATCCTTGCTTTTAGCTGGCAAAAATTGGCTGATGTGATTCCCACATCCTGTGTTGGCCCATCAGTCTGTGGAGTGCCAATTATAGACATTTATCTCCCATGCCAGACAGCAGGGACAGGATACGTCTCATCTAATTTTAGACACCTGCACGGTAAACCTCTGTCACTGACTTCGGCAGCCTGAGCTCTCCTTCTGCTCAGCGGAGAGAGATAAGCACTTTCATGGCACATTTCATCTGACCTGCTTCAGATGTCTGCTGCAGGGTGAGGTAACTGACTCCCTAGAAATCTCTGCCTCTCCCCACCAACACTGAAGCAGCCCAGCCTGACAAGCTCGCCTGGAGATGTTCACATTGTATGTGCTTTCATGTGCTGAGGTCCGTAAGAAATTACTGGAGGGAGAGTAGGTCATTACAAAACACCAGCTGGAGACAGTGGAAATCCCTTTACTTTACAGAATCAGTATCAGTTGTTTATCTGGCAGAAAACACACATTTGATGACCTTTTTAAAACTCACTCTCTCTTGAGCTCTTTTGGAAGGCAGAAAATAGAGCGATGTTACCCTTCTTTTATGTCATCACCAAGGTGACATTATCACCCTGGCAAAGCAGCTCCAGAAAAAGGCCCATCGTGTTATTATAGCCCCTCCCTTTGTTTTTTTCCCAAACTTCCTTACATTGTGTTTGGCCGTTCACCTCACATTTTAAGTTAATGTTATTCTTTAAGGTGCTCTAACCTGTAACACTTCCATGCCAGCAGCTTTATTATAATTTTGTCCCATGTCTATTGTCTGCGGCTGCTAACTCTGCACCTGCTTGATGCATTGCAGCATAGCTCTGGCAGGCAACTTAAATTTTCTGATTAAACGTGCCTTTGCTTCTGTTCTTGCAGTTTGCACAGTCCGGGTAGGAGTTTGTTCTGACTTCAGGGATCTGAAGACTAGACAGCTAATCTAAACTAATCATCCCAACTAATCATCCCGTTCCAGCTGTAGTCCATGGAGAGCAATAGTCCCCTGGGGACAAGATTCATCCCAGCTAGCTTAGAACTTAGTGTCTGAATATGCGGGTTCACACTTAGGCATGGCTGTCTCTCTCCATTGACTATAGCCCAGTGATTATTAGAGAGCAGACATTTAGCTTTTAGATGACTTAATTTAGCCTGGATGAATTTAATCTACAGGGTCTTTGCAATTTGTAGATAAAAGGCTAGCTGATTACATCAACTATCCAGCCAGTTCTTCATTCTCTGGTTAGCCTCTGTGGAGTTTAGTAGCTCCAGGGTAAGCGAGCTGAATGGGGTGGGGGAGGTCCGCGTTGCAGTCTGGGACTCCTGTGCACAATTTTCATATACTGCATTGTGTTCTGGGTGGTGCATTCCCAACGCAGCATTTTAAATCACATATTAATGTCTGCCTGTATTGTTTCTCCAAAAATAGCTCCATGATGCTTTTGGGAAGCTGGCTTAACTAATCCCAAAATACACAGCATGTGGACAGTGTCATCATTCACATAGCACCAGACTCCTAAGTTTGAATGCCCCTTCCTTGAAGGATTTCTAGGGAGATGCTAAAAGACCATATGAACTATTGCTCTTGTAGCCTGTGGTATCTTACGACATGAGCTGTGCTAAGATTTCTGCTGTGCTTCATGCAAACACTGTGACCCTGTGATATCAAAAAAAGATGGCGTTTTGGTTTCTCTGTTGGGTGCCAGTCTAGCAGAGCCCGGGCTCACAAGAAATGCTAAGGAGGAGCGTTAGCTATGGTTCAGGGATGAATAAGTTTCTTGGCCGAGTCTGATTACGCACTTGGGATATTTGTATTTCATTATAACTGACACTGAGAAGCATGTTTGATTTGGAACAAATTTCAAGCAGGAACAAGTTTCAGCATCTGCATTTCTACTGTGAGCACAATGAGGGACAAAACAGGTTAGAGCCTGCTTGGCCAAGGGTGGGGACCTCTCAGCAGGGAGGGGGAGGGCAGTACATGAATCAGTTGCAAGGACAGGGAAAGAGCAGCTTGAAGAGCTGATCTTCCTCCCCTTGCAAAAGGGATACTCTAAGCACCGACTATCAGGTGTGTGTCTGAGGAAGCCAAGTGAGGGAGCTGGGGAAAGCCAGCTCCTCCCCCAGAGTGGGAGGCTGTACCTGGTGATTAACTCCCAAGCGGAGGAGTGGAGCTCATGCTGAGTCCTGGAGGAACCTGTTGGGAGGAGCTCAGGAGTGCAAGAGGGCCAGAAAAGACCTGGAGTCGGACAGAGAGGACAGAGAGTCCTGGAGAGGCACTTCTTAGCATCAACAGCTCCGGTCATGTTCAACTACCTAGCAGTAGAGGTGAGACCCCAGTTCCACCGCAGCTATGGGGGCCAGCAAGGGGTGTCTGGGCCACTGAAGAGTCGCCTAGAGCAGCTGAAGAAGCCGTGGTGGAGGGAGCCCACCCCACTGGTGCTCCAGCACAGTGAAACAGCCAGGCTTGCCATAGATGCCTTTCTTGAGCAGGGGGAACGCGGCTACCTGAGTGCCATCGCTGAGGAACGGGAACTGCCTTTTCTTTCCACCCTGGACATGGAATATATAAGCCATCAGAGAAACCAAAGCTTTCCAGATACCAATGCAATGAAAGACAAAGAGGCTGACCCTGGCGATGCAGACACTGGAGACAGGTCCTCCCTCAACTCTGAACTAACGTCTGGCACCTACTTTCCGCTCATGTCTGATGTGCACCCTCCAGAGCTGGAGCTGGGGTGGCCAGGGACGCCGCTCCTCACGGTCTCTGGCCAGACTCAAGCCACTGTGATTTTCCAAAGAAACAAAACTAACAGCATTAAGGATTTGCTCCGGTCTCTGATCAGCCGGGCACGGGCGGTATGTATAGAGCTGTGTCCCTTGAGTGGGGTCTTGTGCCACAGCACCCCAGTCCTGGTGGCTGGTCCCGCACCACACGCTCCAAACTGTTGCTGCTCTCTAGATGTCTGGCATGATGTGATTGCTTTTTCTCTAGCAGATCGGTAACTGTTCCTGCTCCTTTCCTTTCCTGTAATTTCTTTCCGCCTGGGATTTCATGTCATACAGGCAGTGCCCTTTAAGGCACTCTGTGTCTGTATTTGCGGGCATGCAGAGCACTGTACCAAAGCCTGGAGCAAGTGAGTGGCAGGATGTGCAGCGTTAACGCTTAGCTGTGCTCAGCTGGCAAGCGTGCACCAGCCAGCCCTTCTGCCCTCTGCCAGGGAGTTTGCACGGCCAGGGCTTTTCTCGACCCCCGGACATCTTGTTAAGCAGGACAAGAGGATACCACTGGTGAGTTGCTGTGGGGGAACATAGGACCTGAGTAAACTTGTGGGACTGAATATCCCTGCCTGTGGTTTGAAGTAGGTTAGAACACATCATCCTATCTTCTAGACTTGATGTCTGTGCCTCTCTGAGGATGAGTAAGATCAGCCCCTTTTGCCCCATTGCACAGTTTCTGCTGGGTAGAGATTGACAACCCTTGGATGTAATAACTGGACAACTACAATACTTGCCTACCAAGCGCAATCCCAGCATGAATTTACTCACTAAATTGTGCTCCTTCTTGTTTCTTTTTACTTTGCCACTATACTGTGTACTAAAGCAGCAGCCCGGACAGCTGTGTATCAGACACATTTTCAGTTTTTATTGTCTTTGTCCTCTTTATGGTTGTTTTCATCTGTTCCATGTCAATTTTCTTTTGTAGTATTTCAATAGCATTGTGATATTGAGTAAATTTTTAGTGCAAAGTTCACTTTTAACCAGTCAGCTTCTAGGCAATTTTTCTTATCACTCCAGTAGCTTCTTATTTAACTTTACAGTCACTCCTTAAATTCATTACTGCCTACTGCAGAAAGTGGGAGATAAAGAATTGTTAAGCCTGGACTTCAGCTGTGTCAAGAACAAGCTGTTTCCGGGCAGACTGAGCTATAAAGTGTTATCTTCTATCACCATCTGCAGAGTTGAGCAAAGTTATGTTGTCCCCAGCAGATGAAACTGGGGCCATGCAGCAGCTCAGATTGCTGTGCAGCATCATAACATCGTCAAAGAAACACGTGTCATTGAACTTTGGGCGTGATACGAGGTAAATGGGGATCTTTTTTTCTTTTGTCCAAAAGAAGATCGTTTTGCCACGCAAGCTACTGCTCAGTTGTAAGCAGCCATCGCTTCATGCCTGAACTTCTGTGGCACCTTTGTAGGCAAATACAGGAAGTTTTGTCCAGGAAGTAAGTGACAAATAGCTCTGTTTGTCCTTGCAGGCAGCTGATTTATGATATCTTAAATGATCTGAAAAGTCCTGTGACACTGCATCCTTTTCAGCAATGGGATTAAGACATAGTCATGGCAGAATGCACAAAGTAAATGACTACCAAGAAATGTCCTCTTGTCACTTAGCATGTGTCCCGGATCTCTGACGATATTATGATCCTTTAAACCAGAAGAAAAACATCTTGCTGCTTTCTCAGTTCACAGGAACTTCTCTATTGCTGCAGGGAGGTTGCCCAGGCAATAGGTGCTTTACTGTACTTTAAGAACATTTTGAGCTTTTTACTTTTTTTGCTTGGCTTGCAGAAGCACTGACAATCTTCAGCCCTTTATGTTCAAGCTGGGGATTTTCACGCAGTGTTTTTGACTGTTGTGTGAAATGCGAGAATGAGTTTTCAACCATCTTACTGTTTTATTACTGGTGTTTTACTGGCTTCTAGGTTAGCAGCTCTGGCCAGTGCTTCCCATGATTAACTCTATGATTGATGGCAGCTCCAGCTCATTCACAACCCAGTTACACATCTTTAAGTAGTTACTGAGTCATTTTGCTCATCAGACCATCCAAAAGGATGCTACCTGTGTGTCTTTTAATGACAAAAGAGCAACCAGAGGTAAAAACATCTTTTGCTTGAAGTGCCAGTAGCAACTGTGCGGAGAACCACTTGCTTTTTTGCTTTTCAACTGCTGTTTCTGCATTTCAAATATTTTCTCTGCTAGACTTTAAGCTCCCATCATATATCCCTCCTTTACAGTGTTTCTCATCCTGTGTGCTTACAGCTAACATAGAAGGGGGATACAGTGCTGGTGGGATGTGGGAAAGACGTTGAGATCCCTGAATGCCTTTCCTGGGTCCTGTAGACAGGAAGGTGTGCGTCTTGAAATGTTGTTTCCTGTTTTCTCCTGTACAGTCAGACAGAACAACATCAGCTGACGTATTTTGCAACAGCATATTTGTACTGACAAATCAGCAAAAAGGGCATTTGTTTTATTGGTACCTTTTGCTGGTTCAGTTTGTCTTTCTACTTAGCTGTATTTAACCAGCTGTCTTTGAAGATGTATTTTCAGATTTGAGCTTTTCTCTCTGCAGACATAAGAAGATGCAGCGCAGCCACACCTTAGCCTTCATTTGATAATACTATTACAATTTTTCTTTTGTTGGATGAGCTCCAATCTATTTTGAACTGTCCATGCTTCTTCTTTCACCCCTCTTGTACAACTCTGACACTGGCTGCACGTGTGCATTTACGTGTGATGGTGGAAGGGTCCCTGAGGGTCCCCCAGAGAAGCAATGTGTCGCTTCAAATGGCAACACTACGGTAATGACCAAAACCACACTGCTATTGGCAAATACTAGTAAAACCAGCTGTGCTGGTTAGAAACCAGACAGATGGCAACCCCAGTGGGGTGCTTGTAAGTGCTGTAATTCCCAAAGTGATGACTGCAGTAATTGCTGAATTGTGAGTTTCCAGAAGTGGATTTAGAAATGTCATGATTTAACCCTACAGTGGCAAGGTGTGAATTTTCTAGAGCCTGTGGGGCAGCTGTGTCTTTGCAATGTCCTGACCTGCCAAGGCTGTGCCATGGGCTTGGAGGCCGTGATCAGCGTGGTGAGGAAAAGAGATGCTCTGAGCCAGCCCCAGCCTTGCAGGTCCCACCACTGAAACCAGGGGGCTGGAGGCACTGGATGTACATTGCTTAGGTTTGTAAGGCCAGATTGACTTAAATGCCCAAGGCTTTTAAATGTGAGACATGAGTTTTCAGGAGGCTGAATTGGAGATGATACTTAGGTACCTAACTTCCACTGCCTTATAGAGCTGTTGGAAATTATCTTTGAGGCTTCAAACCTCACTTTTGTGACAATACATTCTTAGGAGGCTTCAAGGGGAAGACTTCCAGGGTCTTCTTCCCCCAAAACTTCTTGGCTTTGGGGTTGAGCTGATGTTATTGTAAGAGCTGCCTGCTTTCTTTACCAAGAGGTTATGGTGATCTGAGTGGCCCTTACGGTTGTCCTGTGGCACCCATGCTTAGAATGAGCAGCCCCACCATGGGTGCCTGCATCTCCACCGTGTGAGGCTGTGGCAGGGCACAACTCCCCTCTCCCCACTGCAATGCTCCTCGCTGCAAACTGCAGTGGTCATGGGGCTGCCAGCCTTCTTGCCCAACATCAGCTGTGGGTGCTTGCCAGCACCACCAGGAGCAACTCTACCCAAATCCCTCCTGCGAAGGGGTCACATGTAGGGAGGCCATGAATAGAGCCATAGCCTGTTCCACCTCCTGATGCCAAGCGAAGATCTGCTTTGGAAAACATGAGTCTGACTATCACACAGGGCTCCACCTCGCTTGCACAAGCTGGCGTCCCACTGCCTGGGGCACTTGCTCCTGCGCTGATGCCAGAGCCCTGCCACAAGGCTGCCAGGAGATGCAGGTCTGCCTGGCAGCCAGCTGCATCCAGCCCAGGGCACTGGGTGCCACGGGTGACTGTGCCACACGCTGCCGTGCGCAGCCATGCTGCTGCCTGCTTAGCCCCATCCCTCTCACAGCAAGCACTGCAGACTGGCAGTGCTGGTTTTGGGCAAGCAACAGTCCCAAACTCTGCCAAAGCCTGTGAGCACTAGTTGAGAAAAGCGAGATGGTGTGGACCTTCTGTGCGCGCTAGGCTCAAGCAGTGCCTCTGAGCCTGTGGGGTCTGGAGACAAAGGAGCATCGGTCTCTCTTGACTCCATCATATTGACTTCCCAAGCCAAGTTTAGATTGTCTCCAGGGCCAAGCCTGCCTCAGACCTAAGCCTGAGATGAGCTGGAATATCATGAGGCAAGTGTGGCTGAGAGGGACTTGCTTGAGGCCTTACACAAGGTTTGGGCTATAGTTTTTTCTTGGTCATTAGAGGATGGGTGGCCCATCAAGGTCATTCACCTAAATTGCCTTTGGTCTTTGGCTGAAGGCCAATGTGGAAAAACATGGTGAAGACCTGCTTTTTTGTGCGGGTCTCAGTGGTACCTAATGCTGATAACCCAGCAGCAACATTAATTTGGGAAGTTGAAGATGCTTCTCACTGCTTTTGGAGCTCTTCCAGGGCTGACTATGCTGTCCATGCCAAATGGGCACATTTCAGGAGGGGAGAAGAGTTTGCCAGAGCCTCATAAGGCTTCTGGAAAGACAACACTGACGAGGGCTACAAAAGAGGTGCCCTTCGGAGTCAGGCTCTGAAGCCTGTATCTCCCAGGGCCAGGGTGAGAGTGTAGAGTTGTGGTTTTGGCCTGGACAGTAGGAATGATTTTTAGCTCTTGACGACAGCTGCCTTGTGTCCCACGTGGATGCTTGGGATCACACCAGCCTCCAGGAAGGTCCTTCCCCAAACCCTGCTGTGGTGAGCTGGGCCTGGGGTCTTCTGCAAGATGTTGAAGACCGATGACAGTGTGTAAGCCATCATCACAGAGATTGTCTCTGGGGAAAAATCAGATAGAGCCAAGAAATCTCGTCCATCTGCAAAAGGGATAAATCCCCAAGGGAGCAGGAAGGAACCTTTTGGCGTTGCTGCCCTCCTCTGCCACGGCTCTGGTGCAGAGGGTCTCTCCATGGTGCGTGCAGGCAGAGCGGGGCTGAGAGCAGCCAGCTTGCCAAGCAAAAGACTGGGCAGGAGAGCATGGGGAAGCCAGCGGGGCCCCGCTCTGCCCATGGCAGCTGCCTCCACTCAGCACCTAGGCCGTGAGTATGAGCCTGGAAAGAGGCAGTTTATTAATGAAAACAGAGCAGAAGAGCTACTGGGCAGTGGGCGATCTGGGGCCAGTGTGCCAGTCTGGAGCAGAGACATAAGCCTGTCCCCACGTCCAAGGACAGTGATACTTGGAGCTCCTCCACTCTTTCCTGAAGCTACTCCAGGTCAGACCCATGAACGTGATTCAGCTTGTTCCTATTTAAAGCTTGAACCACTGCACGCGTAAAAGTTAACCTCACTACTGTCCTCTGCATTTAACTCTTTGAAGAGGAGCAGCTGAGCAGAAGTGGCAGAGGAAAGCTCAGCCTACATGGTGATTTGGGCTATGGAGAATTGCATTCATGGCCGTGCTCTAACACAGACAGAGGTGTTTCAAAACAGGATTCCTACCTCCTCACGGGGTGCACAATGAGCAACAGAACAAACTCTGTCATGCATTTTGTGTGCAAGGTGTAGCGCAGGGCATGAACATTGAGTAGCAGGGTAAAGTAGGCCACTGGAGCTTCACTCCAAAACTCAGTGCTTTTTGGGTCATCTTTATTTCGGCATCCTCCACTAGGTGCAGAATCTCAAAATCAAGAGTTATGCACACAACTTACAAGTACCAGTTACCTTATTCACTGCTAAGATATGGTAAAGACTGGGACTAAAGTACTTGGTCAGTGTCGTGGTTTAACCCCAGCCGGCAGCTCAGCCCCCCCCAGCCGCTCGCTCACTCCCCCCCAGTGGAATGGGGGAGAGAATCGGAAGGGTAAAAGTGAGAAAACTCGTGGGTTGAGATAAAGACAGTTTAATAGGGAAAGCAAAAGCCACACACACAAGCAAAGCAAAACAAGGCATTCCTTCGCTCCTTCCCATGGGCAGGCAGGTGCTCAGCCATCTCCAGGAAAGCCGGGCTCCATCATGCGTAACGGTGACTTGGGAAGACGAACGCCATCACTCCGAACGTCCCCCCTTCCTTCTTCTTCCCCAGTTTCTGTACTGAGCAGGACGCCCTACGGGGTGGAATAGCCCTTTGGCCAGCTTGGATCAACCGTCCTGGCTGTGCCCCCTCCCAGGCCTTGTGCGCCCGGCAGAGCATGGGGAGCTGAAAAGTCCTTGACCAGCGGAAACGCCACTTAGCAACAGCCAAAACATCAGCGTGTTATCAACACTGTTCTTAGCACAAATCCAAAACATAGCCCCATACTAGCTACCATAAAGAAAATTAACTCTACCCCAGCCAAAACCAGCACAGTCAGTCGTTCCATTATTTCTTCAGCTTTTGAAATGAAGCTGGCCTGTCGGTAAATTCTTCACTACTTTACCTTTTTCAGTCCCCCAGTGTGTTGCCATCTTCCATGAGTTCTCAGTGTTAACTGTTAATGGTTCAAGGTCTAAGTCACTGGATTGCTCTGCAAGAACCCTCAGGTGAAGTGTGTCAGGCCTGACAAATCATCCAGCTCAGCAAGTGCTCTCCTGCTGTTCCTTCCTTCTCCAAGATGTCCTCCTGATTCTTATCACTAATGGTGACAGCCAGCAGATGGATCCCAGCAGTTCCTTCCTGATCCAAATAATGGCTGCTTTGATGTTGTCTGCTGGCAGCCTCACCCTGTGAGGAACAGTGGAACAGCTTCTCCAGTCACATCTTAATCTATTTATGGTTGATTTTCCTTGATCTGTTGTTCTGGTTGCAGGTCATACTGTACTTTGAATTTTCTAGTTCTGGGTCAACTCACTTGCAGCAGGTACTTGTCATGACCTACCTTCCATTTTCTGTATTTTCCTTCCAGTTTTTGGAGAATTCATTTAGCCAAGATGGTCTGCTGCCTCCCATCCCATCTCCACAGTGGGATGGGTTGCCATGGCCTTCTTCAATCTCATTCTTTAAAGAATTGACAGTTCTCTTTAAAATTCTTTTCATTCTTAAAACCCCTCCCTTGGAGACCTTATCTTGCAAGTCTTCAGTTTATTGAGATAGATTTTCTTGAATTATTTTTTTTTAATAATGTTAGTGTTATTCCCTCTTCCTACTGTTAGGTTTCATAACTATCACTTGCATCCTGGGCTGCGTTAGTGAGAGCGCTGCCAGCAGGGAAAGGGAAGGGATCCTTCCCACACACGTTATTCTACGATTTTGTCTAGTCGCCCCTAGGATGTAATCCTGGAACAAGGACATGTACATACTTGATCAAAATACCTTCTCCCTTACCTGGCAGTATGTCCTTTCTGAAAAAAAATGATACTTCTTTATATTAATATGCTAATCATCTATGGATTCACTCATACCGACTGAATAATGATTTTGGTCAGTCTCAGCTCTTCCATTTATATGCTGTATTTCTGGCATATTTGCTTAAGGCAAATGCATACTTGTTGCATCTATGATATTCAGAGTTTGTGCACATGCATTACCCTTTCAGCTATTTCTTTCTGTGAGTGACAGATGAGACACGAGGTAGGTGGATGGGGAATGTCGTCACAATTATTAAAAGTGATTTTATCTGCCACGGTGGGGTAAGAGCTGTTAAATACAAAGGTCCAGAAGCAATCTCCACTCATGTGGCCACAGACGCTCAGTAACTCAGGAGGTTTGAATACTTAATTCATAGTTTAAAGCACAATTCACTTGGGCATGAGATTTCAACAGTCTCTTGGTTTCCCCCCCCCCCCACCTCTTTTTTCCTGGCTAGGTCATAGCGATTGTGATGGATCTGTTTACAGACATGGAAATACTGTGTGACCTGCTGGAGGCCTCAAGCAGACGGCACGTCCCTGTTTACCTGATCCTGGATGAAGAGTACTTGAAGCATTTTTTGGAAATGTGCAATAAAATGGCTCTTACTCAGGACAGCTTCCCAGTAAGTTTTCCGTCACAGACTGGATATGATAAACAGGTCTTGGAATCGGTAAAAGCCATGTACCCTTTGTTCTGTTCCCTCTGCCTGATCCCTAGGACCTATCCCTTCTCCCACTGTCCCAGGCTGAGAGACCATGGCTGTTTGGTCTAGGAAATCGAGATCTGTCTGGAAGAACAAGGGAAGGAGTGGAAGAGCCTCCCAGTCCCATATCTTGATGTTTTGTGGTCCTCATTTCAGTTTTACACACGAGAAGTGCGAAGTCAAGGCCAATAAGATGCAGTGCATTACTGAACGCTTTGCTGGGCTGGTGCAGATAGGCAGGCAGACAGAGGTAGACCAGAAAATTTACGTTCACGTGGACCTGCATCATCTCCTTTCCTTGTCCCCTCTCAGCCCCTGCTGTAGGACATAGAATTGCAAGACTTAAATTGCTCATAGTTCCGATCCCTGGGCTCAGTTTAGATTCTGGCCAGAGCTGCCGTAGTGCAGTAGCTGGGTGCGGAAGGGAAGCAGTGAGTCCCTCCAGATGTCCTGATGCAAAACCTACCATTTCCTCCTAGCCCTGCTGCACTGCCTCAATGTAAAACCACATGTTAAAAATATCATGTTAAGATCTGCTTTTAGGCTTTGAGATTCAGTTGTGGGTTCATGAGGGACTTGTGCAGAGCCTGATTCCCCCCTCAGTGGGATGCCCATCAGCATTGGTGTGTGGTGCCCAGAGCAGGCAAGCAATAAAAATTAATGTGTCAGTGCGACAAGCTCTCTTAGGAACTTGCAGACTCAGAAATGCACCCCAGTATCTTGGTGCTCCCTATATAGCCCTTCTGGCTACCACCTATCAATGGAAGTTGGGTTTTTTGTCATTTGTTAGTCCTGCAAGGCCAGCAGTCCTGGGTGTGCTCCTTCACTGGGTGCATAGGATTCCCTGGAGGACTGATTCTCTTCCAGCCACCAATTTCGTAGGTTTTCCCTTCATCTTGGTGGTGAACGCTTGGAAGTTATCTGGTTACCTCAAAACCATTGTTAACTAAAAAACAGGCTAGGGAAAATGCAAAAATAATGTTTTACAGCATTCAAAATAGATGCAGTTGCAAATATCTTAATTTCCCCTCATTTTTAACCTGTCTACACAAAGATTAATTTAGAGAGACTTCCTTCTTCCCCTGTGTTGGTGATGCTCTGTCCTTTCTTGCTTCTCACAAGCCAGACCCATTTCATCCTGGCTCTTGAGAGGGCAACTGTTAAAGAAAACTGCTTCATGCTGGAGCATGTTTGCTTTCATAAACAACTGCATCACTGAAGTCACCTGGTGGATCCAGATAAATTCCATCTCTCCAAAATTTATTTTATTTGCTTCTTATCCAAGAGCCTGGCCATTGTTTTTAATTAAAATTAGAATGAGTTTATATCCACGGAGATGTCTGCATCTCTTTGTTAGACCTGATGTCATGCCTTGTTAATCAACACTTGCCTCCCCCATTCGGTGACTCATCGGCAGGTCTCAATGTGAAGTGCCTCTTAAGCTGATGCATCTCAAGCAGTACGTTAGCAAACACGCTTGATATTCACATCTAAGTGGAATGAGTGTACATATTTTATTCCTGGCTCTGAGTTGTGACAGGATGTGACGGTAAATCTCCATTTGGAATAATTGGTGACAATTTGGGGTTTAATGGGGAATTTGGGGCAATAGCCCCTCCAGCATCTTACTTCTAAGAACAGAAGTTCTAAGAATTGTCTGAGCCTGCTGGTGTCAAATCCTGGTGCTGAACATCAGCAAATCCCGCAGTGGTGCATCGAGCATTGGCAGCGGTCACAGCAGAAGACTGAACTGTTGCATTTTTTTCAAATGGCCATCTGCTGAACCTAAAACTACTGTCTAAATGGAGTGAGAGTGGTACCTGGCAGTCTGGCTTTCCTGCAAGACTGCAGGATTCTCGTGTTGTTTGGACAATTCAGGGCCTAGATTGCCAAGAGGAAGAAGAAGATGGAAAAAATGAGCCAGATATCAGAAACTCACCCAGCCTTGGAAAGGATAGAGGGAGTGAAGAAATACTGTGGTGACAAATCTATGGGATATCCCTTACCTGAAGTGATTTTAACTTCCCTGGTGGGGAAGAGGAAGCTCCTCCCAGTGAGAACTAGTACTAGTAAAACCTCAGCACTGGAAGAAAAAAAATCCCCATGTTGACTGGCCACAGGATTAGAGGAACACCTCCCCAAGATCCAGTGTGTCTTGCTCTATATCAGCAACTTGTGGTGGCCTTTCAGAGTATCACAGGTTAATGCAAGTTGACAGGGACCTCAGGAAGTCATCAAGTCCAACCTCATGCTCAAAGCAGCATCACCTGTGAGGTCAGACATAGTTGCTCAGGGCCTTACCTGGCCTAGTCTTGAAAAATCTCCAAGCATGGAGACTGCATAACATCTCTGGGTAACTTGTTCCAATGCATAACTGTCCTTATGGGGAAAAAGTTTCTCCCTTCTCATAGGTGACAGATGAGAACATGTTCTGGGACACAAGAAGGCAACAAGTGAGCGCTGCAGTGCAAAGATTCTGAAGCTTCAGCTCTGTCCCTGCGAAAAGTTTCTATGAACTCAAGAGAAGACTGGACAAGTACTTGGAGAAGAGGTCCGGGGGGGGTCCCACTAAGACAAACCACAAGAGACTCAGGAAATGCCCCAGCAGAAAACAGAGTCAGCATCAATATTAGGGACAGCATCATAAATGATTGCCTTCTTCCTGCTCTTCCCCAGCTGCCATTGCCCACTGTGAGAGGTAGACTGTGGGTCAGATGGACCCCAGTCTGGAGGAGATTTGCTGCTGTTATGAAGCCCTGAAGGCAATGGTGTCCTTGGGAGGGCGGGGAGACTTCCTCAGTGCGATGTGAGAGTCAAGCCTTTCCCACCCTGCTGCAATGAGCTCCCCAGCAGATGTTTCCGGGAAGCCCACCTCCTGCCCGCAGGGACTCTGACGGAAGAGGAAAGCCCGTCAGGAATGGAGTCACCTACTGTAGGGTGACTGCCTCCTGCTCTTCACCCCCGAGGCACAACTTCCACGCCATGAACCCCACGTGAGGCCAGAGACTGGGCGAGCCGGTCCCTGGCTGTGTGCAGGCAGCCTGGGGAGCCCACGCGTGCTCAACCTGCCCGGGAGGAGGAGGGGAGAAGGGGGCGCAGCGAAGCCCAGGAGCAGCTCCTGGAGGGGCGGCAGGGACGTGGGTCTGCGCCCTGCGGAGAACATCTGTAGGCAAATCACAACTATTCGCGCTTGTCTTTCGTCTGCAGCACTGGCTGTTACACAGTGCTGTGTCTGGCCAGACTGAAATCTGCTGCATGGCGGAGGGGAGGCTGCCACCTCCACCAGGAACGCCCGCCGGCCATGGGCAGCACCCACCTCTGCCAAGAGGCAAAATGGCCCCGGTGGCGTGTGCGGCCCGTACCAACTGCCGTGGATCTTCGTCTTTTGCGGGGCCGAGATGAGGGATGAGCAGGGATGAGCTGCCCACAAAGGGATCTGCCGGGCCACACGCAGGTGGTGACAGTTTGTGACAGCTCCTGGTGTGCCAGAGCCGCTGCAGGTGGCTGGGGAGCTGGCCTGCAGGGCAGTTAGGGATGATCTGGCAGGGCCAGCGAAGGCGCAGCCTTAGGGATGTTTGTTTACATACGAGATGTTTTGTTTGGCACTGTGTCATATAGACCAGGCCAGTAACTGTTTCCAGTGACTGTTCTCCTCTTCTGCCTTCCCCAGCTGAGGTGCAAATAACTTTTATTATGGGAAAAAAACTCACGTTACGAAAAAGTCTCCTGATGGATACTGAGAGCCTTATTTCCCGTTTTGTACTGGGCAGTCGGTTTTACAGGCCGAAGTTGTATCGGAGAAGTTCTTTGCAGTCTTTAAAACAGATGAGGATCAGGTCTGCACAGCAGCTGAAAATTTTAATATCGTTTTAAAATATACTGATAAAAGGCAATTCTTAAAATGTAGACATACCTTTCTGTAAATCTTTTTTATTAAGCAATATTTTGGTTTTAAGAAGCCTGTCACTGTATAAAATCAGAACAGCACATTCGATGGATTAGAAACTGGCTAGTTATAAGTAAAAATTTAGTTTAAATGCAGAGCCATCAGCAAGTGTGGTTAATTGAATATTATCAATAATCTGGAAGAAATTGTATAGTCTTACATGCTTCAGAAATGATCTGTAGGCTCATAGGATTATCCAAATTTTTTTCAAACCAGCATTTGTATCTAAGTGCAACTTGTTAATATTTGCTGGTATTTTTCTCTTCTAGAAGCAGATGGTGTGACAAAGTATTTGGTATGTAGAAGCCAAGAAAAACTTAATGCCTTGCTGCATTCTACGTCTGGAAGCAGAGCTTCTGCTTGAGGGAGTCCATCAGTGATGCATAAGGGAACATTTCAGTTTAGTTCAATACATGTCCCCTTGCCAACTCTGCTTTCTTTGGTTTCAGAACATGCGCATAAGATGTCTGAGTGGAGACACATATTACAGCAAAGCAGGCAAGAAATTTGCAGGCCAAGTTCTGGAGAAATTTATCCTGATTGATTGTGACCAAGTTCTTGCTGGTACATACAGGTAAGAAAAAGTAGGAACTACTGTGACAAAGACTGGTGACACTGAGAAAATACACATTACCAAAATACTGGATAATGTAGCTCTTTTTTTTTTTCTCCATGATAATGATACACTGGGTTTCTTCTTCATTTTCCCTTATAAATGTCAGGTTTCATTTTGGTGCTTTACCTTCTTCTACTCCATCCTCTTGCTCTTACCTTGCTGTTTAGCCTTCAGATAGCATTAACTGCTTGTCTGCCAACATTGACACTTCCTGGACACATCTCTCTGTGAGTATCGCTTCATTTCTTAAAGATGTAAAAAATGTTCTACCAGGTCAGATGATGCTCCACCTAGCCTAGATTCTGACTCCAGCCGATGCTGTTTAGGGAGAGCAGCCCGAACTGCTCTCTGTGGTCCATCCCCCTCGTCCTCCCACAGCATGTGCAATCGTTGCATACATCCCTACTTATTCCCTTCAGCACCTGTTCTGTACCTATGGTCTGTGAATTTGCCCTAACTCATTGTCCGTTCTAAACCGATCTCCTACTAATTTCATGAAGTGCCCTTAGTTCTAGTGATGCAGATTGGTAAAACAGCTGTCCTACATTCAGCTAAGTCATTGCTTTCACAGTTTTCCAAGCCTCCAATCTTATCCGCCCTCCCTGCCCTTTTCTATCTAAAGTGAAGACCTCGGCCTTTTCAGTCTCTCCTCGTACGGCAGCTGCTGCATCCCTCAGTCATTTTAATTATCTTTCGCTGCACCCTCTCTAACCTCGCTATGTCCTTCTTGAGATGCAGAGACCAGAACTGTATGCAGCCTCCAAGATATGGCTGCACCACGGTGTTACAGAGGGTCAAAATGATGCCCTCTGCTTTGTTATTATCACCCCTGCTGACATTCATTGAATTCATTGAATTCATTGAATTCAACATTCATTGAATTTTTTAGCTGCCACTGCACACTCAGCTGATGATTTCAGAGAACTGCTGACGATGATTCTGAGTTCCTTCCTGAGCTGTTCCAGGTCCGGCATCACACAGGCCCGATACAGATAATTTTTCCCTATGGGTACACCCCATTTTCCTACACTGAAGTTCATCTGCCACATATTTGTCCACTTGCTCAGTTCTGTGAGGTCCTTCTGGGTTTCCTTACCTTCAGTGAGGTATCCAACCACCTGAAGGAATTGAGGATCCCCTGCAAACCTGGGGATTTCACTGCACCCTTCCATGCCTGAGGTCACCCAAAACCAGCCCCAGCCCCAGTCTCTGCGGCCTCACTGCTGACTCTTACCCATGCTGAAAAATGACCATTAAACCCTACCCTTTGCATCCTATGCTTTTGCCAGCTCTCGGTCCATAATGAGACCTTTCCTCCATGCCTGTGGTGACTTAGTTTCTTAAAGGGCTTTGGTGTAGAACCTTGTCAAAGGCTGTTTGAAAACCCAGAAATATGTAGTTGGCTGGTCCCTTTAGCCATGTGCTCACTGGCTCCCTCACCAAACTCCAGCAAGTCTGTGAGGCAGGGCTTGCCTTTACAGTAGCCCTGCTGACCTTCTTCCAAGAGGCTGTGCTTCTCCATGCCATCAGTCATCTTGTTTTTCACAGCACTCTCTGCCATGTCCCAGGGCGGAGGTCAGCTCCAGTGGTATGTGGGCCTCAAGATTATGTCCAGAGCCCTCTCTGTAGATGGGATCATACTGGAAACCTCCCAGTCCTCAGCAAAGCAGTCTTTGCAGTGGCCCTGGTACACAGGAGTGAAACACGTCTCGGTGTCACCAGCATTAGCAATGGATGCAAAAAATTCATTGAGGTTCTCTGCTGTGGTCTTGCCATCACTGAATGCCCCTTTTGACCCATAGGTCTCAAATGGGGCCCCCAATTTCTTAACTGCCAGTACAGCATTTTTGAACAACCTACAAGCCATAGTCATCTTGGGTTTTTTGGACTCCTCCTTTTCAGCTCTTTTTTGACTAATTGCTGCATTTTTACATAGTTACCTTTCTTGAAATTGAATACCCATGTGCTGCATTTATTTAGATTGCTCTCTCCCACTACAGAGTTAAAATTGTGTTGTGAGCGTTTATTACAAATGGGCTCTTCCACTTCTACCTCTGGAACCGAGTCTTATGCATCATTCCAGACCACATCCTGAATAGCATCTTTTCTTGTGGGTCAAACAATTTAGACTAGTTAATTCTGGCAAGTAATAATTTATTGCTTCCAAAAAGTTTTTCTCCACAGCTCATCCCAGTGAAGCATTAACCTAGTATGTATATGAGTGGATGAAATCTCCCACTATTACTACCTGTCCTAATTTTGCAGCCTCTGTAATCTCAGTTAACATTGTCTGATCAGCATCACTGTTCTCATCAGAGGGTTGGGAGTACTGTTCTTGTATTACATTTTTATTACTAGACTCTGAGTTTTCCACCCACAGATCTTTCCCACAGTATTTTCACGCTGTTGCGCATCACGTTATCTTTCACAAACAGTGCAGCTCCCCAGGACAGACTGTTCTGATATTTCTGTGAATTTGGTGCCCTGGCAATACTTTATTCTCCTTCCACCAGGTCTCCTTGAACACTGTTCTCCCTCTGCCTTTCTCTCTCTTTCCCATCTCCCAGCCAGCACATGCTGGACCCTCAGTCTACCGGTGTCCTCATCAGTGCTGTAGCTCCAAGCTGCACCTTCTCCTCTGCTTCTGACTTCATCATCTCCTAGTGTGGAGGTCTCACCTTAGCAAACTCTGGCAGTGAAAAATGGAAGTACTTGGTTGAAACTGGTTATGTAGAGTCTCTAAACAAACAATATGGAGAGCAGCGTCTGGCGGCATTTTGACCATTCTAAGACACGTATCTAAGAACAATGGAGTGAATGACTGCCTGGAAACATCTGTCCATCTCCATTGACTGCAGGGGGCAGGGATTAGATAACTGAGAACACTCATTTTTGAATGGCTAAAACTGAGCATGTGTCAGCTGGACTGAACTCCACAGCTGGAGGAACAGCTTATTTCCCTGTGGCCCAGAGCCAGGGTATTGCTTAGAACGCCGATTCAGTTCTCTGGGTCAGTTCCTCCTTCTGCTGTTCTGGGGCAGGGATTTGGGTCTGCGATGTGCTCTCTTGCTATAGATCTCTGTATAGCTGAAACTTCGTGAGTTCTGGACGATAATTATTCAGTTGAATAGGGTCTTATATCTGATTCTCTGCTGTCCCAGTAAGCACGTGATGTTCTGGACTAAAAGAAACAGTCTCTCTTTGTGGAATTTGTTCCACAGTGGTCAGAAACGCTTCCACAGGAGAAAATCAGGAAGTCTGCTACTGGGTATACTGCAGCCTGGTGCTATACCTAGTATAGCAGATATTTAGATTACTCTCCCTGCAGATGGGAAAGCTAGATTCAAAGGATGAGAATAATTACTGAGTAAAGCCAAAGATCCAGGATGGATCCAGGGGTGTCTCGGGATGATGCAGGAAAGAGGGTAAGAGTGTTCTTACCCAGTGGCAGGTTTTACAGTTCAGCAGTCTTGTGTGCAAGGATCAGAGGTTTCAGAACCTCCGGGGTTATATGTTGTATGTGCTTCTTTATGTTCAATTTGCCATAGGCGACTTTTTCCCACCATGGTTGGCCTTCATGATACCCTCTGGCAATGGGTTATGCAGTTTATGTTTTGTGTGAAGAAGTGATCCATTGTATTTACATTAGACCTACTGCTAGATAATTATATTTGATGCCCCCAGATTCCCATAACCTGGGCACAGTAAATCACTGTTTCCCATTTACTTTCTTGACTGATCATCCATGATTTTGTCCTCCTCCATTATAATCCCTCATCTGAATCATCTCTTCTCCAGCTGAAGTATCCTGGGCTATTCAGTCATTTCTCATGCAGGAGATCTTCCAGGCCTTTAATCATAATGTCTGTCTTTTGTGAGACGAATTGAACCAGAACTGCATGACGTGGTCAAGATATCCCCACCCACTACACTTTAGCATTGTAGTATAGTGGCAACTTCTGTCTTTTCCTCTGTCTCTGTTCTGGCAGTTCCTAGTCTGCCGTTTGCCTTTTTGACTAGTGCTAAACATTGAAATGATCATTTTTTTTGAACTGTCCATGGGAACCCTGACCTCTTTCCTAAGTGTTAATATCTGAGAACTCATCAATATACAGAGACCATCAGGGTTTTTGCAACAGTTTGAGTTTATTGACATTGAATTTTGTCTATCATTTTGTCACTTATTCAGCCCATACCATAAGATCCTCTTGCAGCTTCTGATTATCCAGTTTTCTTTTGGCCACCCATGATAATCTTGTCATGAGCTCTGACACGGACGGTTTCTACCATTTTTCAGGACTTTTCTGAATATGTTGAACAGCAGCAATCCCAGCACAAAACTTGTGGGATTCCAGTGGGTAAATTAAAACTATTGCCAGCTCTTGTATCGCATCTTTAATCAACTGTTACTCCTCGGGAAGACCTTCCTTTGTACTTCATGATCACTTAATTTTTCTAAGAGTCCTTGCTGAATGACCGTGTCAAAATCTCTTTGAAAATTCAAGTATCCAACATCAAGCAGATCATATGCATCTGTGTGCTTGCTGCCTCCTTCAAAGAACTGCAAGAGGCTTTTGAGGCATGGCTTCCTTCCACAAAAACATGCTTAGTCTTCAGCATTATGATTATAGTTATTTATGCATCTAATAATTTTAGTCTCTATTTGCTTCTACCAGTTTGTTCAGTATGGAAATAAGACTGGCTGGCTTGTAGTTTTCCAGGAGCTCTTTAAAAGGTTCACATTTACTACTTTCCATTCCTCTGCTACTATGTTCAATTTTAAATGATAGGTTATTCACTGGTTAATAATTGGAAAATTGCTGACTTCCAGTTTTTGAAGGCTGTTTAATATTTTCCTTTAATGTGCCTTTTAACTATGGTGACTTTTTGGATGTTTTAAAATGTCTCTATTTTGATAGGTACATTTTCTCTGAGACTCTAATATAGCATCTTTAAACAATCTTCATGCTGCCTCAAGCTTTTAACCTTTTTAGTTACTCTTTTAAATTTCTTTTTAATAGCATTCCTCACTTTCTCTTTTAAGTTAAGTATTACTGTTGTGGATTATTTCAGTCCTGAAAGAATATTTGATATGGGTACGTCATGGTTATTTTTTTGCCGAGTGGCCTTTCCAAAGAAACTTTCTGAACCGGTAATGTTATTTCTCCTTTTGTTGGTTTTCTGGTTAGTTTCTCCAAAAAGCAGTCATTTATGAGTCAAAAAGCCCCCATTCAACATGGGTATAACTGAATCTCCCTTTATTCCTCTGCTTTCTGCCTTCTTAGCCTCTCAGCGCTTCCTTAGCATGGCATATTTACCATCAGCACTCTGCTCAGAAAGTTCACAGTATAGCCCTAATACTATTTTTTTCCTATTTGGGAGTGGAATTTTAATCCAACAGGAATATATTTCATTTGTTGATATATCATTTACCTTATATGACTTTTTTTTTTTTAATGTATTGTGCCACTGCCCCAGCAACATATCCTCTATTTGTCCTTTCTGTATAATTTCTACCCTTGCAGTTATACTGTTCCTTGATTTTCTTCTACCCAGTAAGTTTCTGAGATGCCTCCTGTGTCAGAGTCATCATTTCAGCTCAGGTATTTGACAACATCTATCTGTTTCTTTAGCTCATAAAATTTATGTATGCATGTAAATATTTGTATCTGATCTGGTTGTTCACCGCTGTGCACTTTTCTAAACACAGTTTTATTTGTTCAGATGTTCTTCATTGATTCTAATTTCTTACCTAAGTGTCATTGATTTCCATCCTGTCCTTATATCAGAACACAGTTTTCTTGCTTTTATTCCTAAGGTAAAGTGGGCAATCTCAAACTGTGTGGCCTTCTACACATCACAGCTTTGCTCCAGATTCCAATTTAAAGCCTCCCTATATCTTCTGCATTATATAGTGCAGCAGCCAGGTTTCATTTAGGTTAAGATGGAATCCAGCTTGCTTTATAGAGTCACTATGTTCCTACAGTTTTCCATTTCCTTATGATTCTACCATCCTTTCCCTAACATAATTTCCCTAACCATGTCCTGTAATGCTTTTAGACTTCTCTGTCCCATTCTAAGCATGGAAGAGGGAGCATTTTATAAGGCTACCAATAAAATCCTGATCTTTTTTAGCTTCCTACTTAGGTGCTTTTATTTTACCCCCGAGACTCATCCTATCTCTTTTTATGTCAATGGGACCTATACAGACATTGACCAGTGGCTTCTCTGTAGTGCTCCATAACTTAGATCCAAATGTCTCTACTATCCTTCATCCCAGCAAGCAACTCACTCTTCATTCCTTGCTGTCATCCTGCCTGGGCATTGAATCATGGAGGACTACATCTGTGTGCTGTCTGTCTCCTATGGACACCAACACAAATTTAGTACCTTCCGTATCGCTTGGTTTGTGCAACCTGGGGACAGTTACCACGCTGACCGTCAGTTGTCTCTTTTCCAGACTCAGCATCTCCTGTTTCTCAGAGGATTCAAGTCAAGTGAAAGGATTATGCATGTCTTGTAGGCCACAATGTAGTTCATACACCCCCAGGATGTTTGCTTTTTTTCCCCAACAATGTGACACTACAGATGTGTGTTTTTCTTAAGACGTACTCTAACCCCCAGAGCTGCTGCCTACTCATTCTCCAGCCTGTATTTGTGCACCTGATTGTGACTGCCTGGAATGTATTTTCTTTGAATGTTTTCCTGTTGAACTGCATCCATTTTTTTCAGAACCTTTTTCAAACTCATATCTGTGCAGTCCCTCTCCATTGGATATGATTTGTGAATTTAATGAATGTACACTCTTCCATTATTTAGGCTGCTCATGAAGATATTGGATAGCACCAGAGCCAAGGAGGTAGATCCCTCTAGAATTTTAATACATCCTTCTACATTGACAGTGGATCCAGATGTCTAGTCTCTCTGCATCCTTTCTTGCAGAGGGGTATTTTCCTACTCTATCCCTGACTATTCAGGTATTCAGTGTCTTCTAATTCTTCAGCTGTAAGAAGAAACTCTTTTCTCCTCAAATGTGTGCTCAAATCATGCCTGAAATCCATTTTTAGTCTCTAGTTACATCTCTAGCCATCAGATTCTCTGTTCTATGAGCCCTATATGCAGTATTACGTGCATGCAACGAGAGCAGTATACATACTGACGTTTCTGTATTGAACCCCATATGTTGATACTGTTCTCTGTGCTGACATTTTCCTCGATAGTTTTGTAAAAGCCCTTCTTGTTTTCCAAAATACTCTTGGCAAGCTGAACTCAGTCTGATATATTGCTGCCTATTGGTATGAATCAGGCACATTTTTGGAGAGTTTTCTAAATATGGGAACCAAGCTCACTGCTCTTATCTTAAACAACTGTAGGCAAATTAGTTTAGACCCCTCAACTCTTAGGTGTTTATTGATTAAGTATTTCCCCGTGTTTTCCACCTTTAACATTATATTTCCTCTAAATGAAGACAAGGAGAAAACAGGGTTCATTGAGATATCTAGGCAAAGCAATAATCTAAAATCCTAAATATAATTATATATCTAGTTATTTAGTATTATTCTGGGCACCAGAAGAAATGGTGTGCTTCTCTGAGCACTTATTTAACAGAGCGAAGGATATGAAGACATTTACTAATGCAGCAGATGGGAGGATCCTAAGGGCAAATGGGGCTAGAGCTAAACAGGATCTTGAACAGGAAAACTAGAGCAAACATTTTCCAGGTTAGGACTAGAGAAAAGAGGTGGTATAGTCAGCCTGAAAGGGAGTTACGTGGCTGTTTGAGTTGCCTTAGACGAGATTAAATTTCTCAGCTCAAAATGGAAGATGGTCAAAGTATCGGTATGTGTCCTGCCACTGGCACAGAGAGGAAGGAGCTCATTGTTTCCTATATTGTAGTGAAAGAAACTCAAGATTTGGGGTTGAAGCTGACACGACAACTGAAACTGAAAAATGAGAGGAGAAAGTTGAAAGGATTACAAAAGCTCTGCACCTGGCTTCAGTACAGAGGAAGAAGAAACTCAGTACATAAGTGTTTGGCAATGGACAGGTAAAGCTACATGGCTTTGAAGCTGGAGGAGGCTTGGAATTTCTTTAAAAGAAAGGTGCTCATACTCTTAGGTATCCATGTCCCAGGCAAGAGGAAAGAGCTTGTAAGAGTGTGTTCCAGATCCAACTCAATGAACAGTCACCTCAAGAAAGAAATTATAATTAAGCAGAAAGTGAGTGCATAAGGAATGGAGAGCATAGTGTATCAGCAAGGAAACCCCAGGCTGATAGGTACAGCAATAAAGTGAGCATTGCCAGAAGATAAGCTATATATAACCTTGCGGAGCACACCAAAGCAAAGAGGAGGAAGTCCTCAGGTGTATAAATAAAAAGTGAATCCAGAAGAAAGAGACAAGGCATGCTGCTGTAAGGATGAATAAGAAATAGATAACTGAGATGGGATGCCCAAATTAATTGAATACATTGCACTGTTTTTAATCAAAATGAAGATGAAAAATGAGGAGCGGAAATGATTTCAAGTGCATTGGAAGCAAGCTTAAAGAGCTTACTACAATAAAGTCAGATTATTGTCATCTTATCAGAGAAAATGTCACTTGAAATTAAAGGGCTAGTAATGAGTGTTACGCAGTAGCTACATTTAGCAACGACCGAAAATGATACACATAAGTTTGTACTGGCGTACAGAAAGAAAAGAATGCCTTGACAGCCAAAGAGACAGAAAAGCAATAAAAAGGAGTAAGAGAAACTGCTGAAAGACGCAAAACACCTTCTGCTGCAAATTGGTACCTCATCAGGGGTTAACAGCTGAAGCAGGGAAGCTGAGTGTGAAGAACTGCGAGTCACCTGCACAACACGGCTGCAGAAAGGCCACTGCAGCCCCGGCCCGGACGGCAGCTTTAGAGAGGGGCACGCACAAGAGCTCATCCCGTTGTCGGAAACGCTGCTGAGGCCGAGGCTCCGGCTGACCCGCCGCAGGGGGCCCTGGCGCCGCTGGGGGCCCTGGCGCCGCTGGGGCCGCTCCGGGGGCCGCCCCCGCTCGGCCCGGGCCGGAGCGGCGGGGCCGGGCTGGCGCGGCCCGACGGGCGGTGGGGCGGTGATGGTGCAACTCCATCTCCTGGGCAGAGGCTGAGCTGCACGGGGTCCCGCAGGGTTCCTGCTCCGGAGGGTCTGAAAGCAAGGTGGGGAAGGGGTCCTGTCCTACAGCGATCCTTTCCCCGGCTCCTGTAGTTTGTGCCCCAGGGTGATTCAGAACTGGATACCGGATCTCTCTGTGCAGCAGTTTGTTATGGAAAAAATAATGGCGGGAAAATCCTAGCACTTTTCGAAACTCGCTTGAACTTTTAGCATTCGCAGTGGCCTGCAGCGAGGAGCTCCACAGCTTGCCTGCGTGTTGTGCCGTGCAAGGAAGTACCTCTTCCTGTCTGTTTTGAATTTGTAACCTGTTAACTTCATTCCATATACCAGAAGAGACCAAGAATGATCATTCCCTGACTATTTCCTCCATGCTATTCATGGAGGAAAAGACCTTTAGGCAGTTTGTAGTGATGGGAATAGCCATGGCTGGCAAGGCCACATCATCCCATCATGGACACCTGTACTATGGCAAGGAGGAGGGCTGTGCCACTGTGGGGACTTGGATGATTCCTTCCAGGTCCCGTCGTGACACCGAGTGGGCAGGCCCCCATTGGATCAGCATGGGAAACTGGGACACGGTAATGCTTGGACTGGGGAAAGAGCCACAGGAGTCATCAGTGGCAGGGACAGTCATGAGGCCAGGGGAGTGTATTGCTGGATCTGAGGCTGCTCCCCTTACAGGGGAAAGGACAGTTCACGTGGATGAGAGGAGACGGCTGGGTGTATCCATCTTGTGCGTTTCTGTAGGGAGGCAGTGCTTGGGTCAGAGGGTGCTGGGAGAAGACAGAAAGTGGAAATCACTTCATCCGGGGAGGGAAAGAAAACCTAAGCAAGACCTGTTGTTTACCTCCTGCTAAAGTGAGGCCAGAGGCCTTGATGGGTAGCTGTTGTGATGTTCCTGCTAGACCATTTGAGTCTGAGACATGAGACCTCCTAGCCAGAATGAGGAGGGCAAACATGACCACTTGCACAGCTCTGTTTCCAGGTCTGCTGGCAACAGCGGTGCCAGGCTGGGTGAACAAGGATAGCAGGCATTATCCTCCACCTGGCTGACCAGGGTCCTCTCGCAGTTCACAGGACAATGCTCGCAGTGCGAGGGATGCAAGCTTGCCCCTCCAGAGGAGAGGGTGCTCAGCCCTCTGAGCGCATTTGTGGTTTTCAAGTGAACCACACTGTGGATTTGTGGGTTTCAAGGAGTTCAAGTGAACACAGGTGTATATGTGAGTGGAGTAGGTCTTGAGCTGGGATACGTCTAAGCACTGTGCGGTGCAGATGCAGCACTCTTGCGTAGAAGGGTAATAGCTGTAAGCAACGTGGACGGGAGCACCAGCACGCCTGGGAGCCAGGCAGCGCCCCTGGGATAGACGCCTTTGACAATGGCAATAAAGGCTACACAAAATCTCCCATCTGGACTCTTGGATTTCTTCAAAGAACTCTCACAGCTTTGTGAGAGATAACTTTCCTTTGCGAAAGCCACCTTTCCTATTATATCGTATTTACCTATATGGCCATTAATTGTATTCTTTAGAAGAGTCTCTACTAATTTGGGGCTTTGAGCAACCTGGTCTAGTGGAAGGTGTCCCTCACCATGACAGGGGCTTAGAACTAGATGATCTTTAAGGTCCCTTCCAACCCAAACCATTCTATGATTTGTGCTGTGCAGTTATGAGACTTAATGGTGTGGAACATTAAAAAAATTATATCTCATTAGCAACCTTCCACTCTTCTGATAACCAAGGCACTTTCAAGTGAGAGAGAACGCATCCTGGTTAGTAGTTGAGCGATTTCATCCTTGCATTCCTTTGGCGCTCTTGGGTTAATGTTACCTGGTCCTGCCAATTTGTTACGATCTGCTTTGTTGGTATGTTTTCTAATCTCTTCTACAGAGATTTCAACATGAGACGGATCCTCCCTTATGTTCTGTATAGAGATGGGTTCAGGACAGAGATCATCCCAAGCTCCTGTACAATAAACACTGATGCAGAGGAGTTATCTGAGCACTCCTATTACACACGGACCATGTGCTAACCCCACAGACAGCTGAATATTATTTCTTATGCCTCTTGCAATGTGTGAGCCAACCTTTTTGAAGGATGGGCTTTCTGGTCTTAATAGCTTCTCTTCTGTCATTTAGCCATCCCAGCTATTTTCTGTTTTTTTGGTTTTTTTTTTTTCCTCATGTGTCTCTGTGAAGTTGTATGCATTTGCTTTGAGCCTCCAGTATGTTATTTCTGAATACTCTTCATGCCACCCGCACAGGTTTTTCACTCTTTTGCTACTTCTTCTTACTTAATTTACCTGTTTTGATATTAAGCAGAAAAGTGTTGATCTTTTCATTTTATGTTGCTCTTTGGAGGTTGTGTATGCTGAGTGTAAGTATACTACTTCCTTCAAAACAACATCATGAACCTTAACAACTGCATACTGCTCAGGAACAAGCCAAGAGCTGGTTTTCCTACTGAAAGTTCCCAAATAGCTGTCTTGCAAAGTAAACATTGATGAGGTCCCAAAACATAGTGCCAGTATCTTGTCCTGAAATGACATTTACTTGAGAATAATTGGAATCGCCCATTACAATTGCTCTCCTATAGTTTCTGTGACTTCATTCCTGCTCTTGTCAAAGTCAGTATCTTGCTTTAGCAGCTGATAATGCAGCCCTAAGCTGGTACTTCCATCTGTGAAGGTTCTATTTAACACAATTAGTCTGCTAATCTGGTTTGACTATAGCAAGTATAAAAGAAGCAGCTGATGACTGGGATGACCAGGAGCCTGGGGAGCCTACTCTGTAAGAGAGGCTTCCCTGTTTAATCTAGGAAAATGAAGGTTGGGAGGAGAAATGTGGTTACTATCTGTAGATATATGGGGGGAGAGCTAATTAAGTTACGGTTTTGGCACAAAAAACAGGTAGGGTTAAACAGATAAGGAAAATATGCAGAGTGGCAATTAGAGAAAGTTTTTCCCCAGCTGGGGTAAAACATAATTCATTTTAAGGTGGAACATAACAAGTTCCCAGAAAAGATCCCAAGACATTGTACTGCAAGAGCAGGGACTAGACTTGCTGAGCAAAGGACTCGTGAACTTCTAACACCATGCATCTCTTAACTGGACGGCAAGGAAAAGATGGAGAGAGTCTGGGGAATCTCACAGCAATACTTACGGAAAACATCATCAGCCTTCCTGTCCTGAGGTATTTCTGTGGGGCTCTGGAGACCTCTGCTCCTCAAGGCAGTGCCCAAGATCTCTATTCCTCACCCTCCTGCCTCCCTAAGCAGCTCCTTCAAGTCCATCACATGTTGCAGTTGTTAAGGACATGAGAACATAGCTCCTGCCAAGGCAAGGGAAGAGAGCAGGAGACCAGGCATGCCTTGATATCCCCCCAAACAGTCTCCTCTCCCTCTGTGGAAGGTAAGGTTGCAGTGTACTGTGCTAGCCAGATGCTGAGTTACAAAGTCTTGCAATACAAGTTGGGCAGAAAGAGCCCTTCAGTGCCCCGGCTTTGTGTCTCATTGTCCCATAGCCACGCCATCTCCAGACAGTCGGAGCTCTCCTTGCCACTGCCTGCCTGATACAAACCATGCACACCACAGTAACCCCCTGCGTGGACAGACAAGCCTGCCCACAAACGGTTAGCTGGTACTCTCCAACACACGGATGGGATGGGGAATGGAAAACGATGGTTCCTTGCTTATGGGCAGAGAGCGCTGGCAAGAGGAAGCTGGAGAAGAAAAGGCCTGAAACGTGCTGCGGTGCTTTTTAGGCAGGGACCAGTTGCTGCTCTACATCTTTCATAAGGCTAAGGAAAACCGGCTGATATTTTTTGTTCATTGTTTATATTTTCATACAGTTCATTACATCACTGAGCTGAAATTAAATGACCGTTTTAGGGTTGTTCTTTTGTAATTATGTAATGAGTACATTCATCTCTACAAGTAATCTCAGATTTGCATACTTCAGAGAAAGTTTTAATGACATAAATTGGGTAGGAATACATCACTTGAACGTTAAAATCAATGCTAGGTATCTTGGCACTCTGTGAACTAAAGTTACATGTGGGTGTTTTTTTCTTTTTTCGCAGTTTCACCTGGCTTTGCAGCCAAGTCCACACCAGCCTGGTGACCCACTTCCGTGGTCAAATTGTTGCAGAGTTTGACAAGGAATTCCGGTACTTGTATGCAGAGTCCAGAGCAGTGACCAGCTTCTGTGTGCCAGATCCTGGAACATGCCTCTCTTCTCAGAATACCTCAAAAGTTGCCGACTCCCTTTTGAAACCCTCACAGGTGAATGATGCTGAAACCACAAGCCCCTCCAGCAGCCTTTCCAATGTAAGCATCAGAAGCATAAAAATGTCTCCCTTTCTGAAAAACTCCAGCTGCAATGTGCACCAGGAAAAGCAAGATTCAAGCTCTGATTCTGGTAATAAGAAGGGGAAGGAAGACACATCTCTGAAGCCCACTTGCCCTAAGCAGCAAGGAGAACCACCAGACTCACCAAACAGTCCTCCAAATAAATCCACCCCAGCCTTGTATCACAAATCAAGTCCCATGACAGCAAGGATATTCTTGCAGCCGGAGCCTTCCCCTGCCCCGAGCTCCAATAAACCTAGTTATCAAGGGGACAATAAGGCTAACAGCAGCCACTGCTCCCCACTAAGACAGGAGCAGACTTTGCAGTCCCTTTCGGAGGGTGCCAGTAGCAACGGGACAAGCATGAAGCAGAAGGGGCCTGCTGCTACGTCCGGGGAACCGACAGCAGAAAATGACAACGCTTTTTATGGGATGGAAAAAAGACAGAGTCCCGGACAAGGAAAATTGGACCTGCTATCCCCATACAACCCACTAAAACGAGATAAAAAGCCTGTAGTTCCTTGCTATGATAAACTCACTGAGGACATGCTGATGGAAAAGAACAGCGCGTATGGGGCTGAGAAAAGAATGACTCTTGGGCACAGTAAGCTGGATCTGATCACCAAGTACAACAAGTTAAAATCTAAACATATACACAGTCGGTTCGAACTCTGACCTGGGCCTTCGAGGTGTCCTTTGGTCTTATTTTCAAGTGGTTGCTTTTCCCCACCAATCATCATGTCTGGGACTTGAAATCGAAGTATGGGTGGCAAATTAGTCTTTTTCCTATTAAAAGGTGTCTGTGCTGTTTCTAATATATGCAGATGACGTGATTCAGATGAGATTAGCAAGTACAGTTCAAATTTTCAATTACAAGATCACGGCAGGAGAGAAAATGACATAAACATAATTCACACTTCTACATTCTTTTTACCCATTTAGGAAAGAAGCATTTCCCCCCAAATTTACAGCAAAAGCAGTGCTACAGCTGGAAACTGTTTGGCCACTGAGGTCTTCAGGGTGAACCCAGGTTCTCTTTGTACTGAGTGATTCCTCTCCCTGTATCCATGTGCTGAAAATGAAATGGTCGAAGGCAGGTTGTTAAAAATAAAGGAGCTGTTCTGCTGGAAAGAGCTGTTTTGGGTCCCTCGTGGGGAGCTGAGCACGCCGAGCTTGGCCGGGGCCCCCCTGTGCTGGGCTGTGCCATGCCAGGAGGATGCGGGTGGCGTCTGGGCCCGTGGCTGGCGTCTGCACGCAGCTGACGTTGGCGCTTGCGTGGTGTCTGCACATGGGTGGCATCACCGCAGGGGTGGTGTCTGCACAAAGGTCCCGTCTGAACACAGGTGACAGCTGACACGGGTCATGCCTGGACACGGGTGGCCCCTATACGCGAGTGGCATGCTGAGGCACTCGGGTGGCATGTCTGCACACAGGTGACACGTCTGCAGCTGGGTGCTGTCGTACGCAGGCGGTGTCAGCACGGAGGTGGTGCTCGGGCACGGGTCCCGCCTGGGCAGGGATGCTCTGCACAGGGGCAGCATCTGGGCGTGCATCGTGCCTGCACGATGCTGGTGATGCAGGTGCTGGTGGCCCACGGTGGCGTGTCCAGGCACGCAGACAGCGATGGTGGCATCTTCAGGTACAGGTGGCCTGCGAGGGCACACGGGTGGCCTCAGCCTGTGCTGGTGTATCTGGACGCATGGCGACGTGTCACGGCCCACGGTGACACGGCACAGGCCCGGGTGGCGTGCGGTGCCTGGGGTCGCGCTGCTGTCGCGCAGACCCCGAGGGCTGGCGCCGGGGCAGGTCCCTGCCGGGGCCGGCACAGCCCCACGGGGCTCCCGCTCCGCCCCACGGGGCTCCCGCTCGCCCCCTCGTGGCGGTGGCGGCGGCGGCCAGGGCGGCCGCGCCTCCCGGCCGGTGGCGGCGCTGTCCCCGCCAGGCGCGGCCGGGGCCGCTCTGCCCCGCGCCTGCCGCCCGCCGCCGCCGGAAGCGGAAGCGGCGACGCCGCGTGCGTCCGGCAGAGGCTGCGGTGCCCGTCGCCAGCCCGGCCCGGCCCGGCCCGGCCCGTTCCCGCCGCAGCGCCCGTTCCCGGCCCGGCCATGGCTGTGCGCGCCAGCTTCGAGAACAACAACGAGTTGGGCTGCTTCGCCAAGCTCACCAACGCCTACTGCCTCGTGGCCATCGGCGGCTCCGAGAACTTCTACAGGTGAGGGAGGCCCGAGGGCCGGCCCGGGCGGCCCGGCTGCCGCCGCCTCGGCGAGCCCCGCGGCAGTACCCTAACGGCTCTTTCTCCTTGCAGCGTCTTCGAGGGGGAGCTCTTCGGGACCATCCCTGTGGTGCACGCCTCCATCGCCGGCTGCCGCATCATCGGCAGAATGTGTGTGGGTAGGTGGCGGGGCGGCCCTTCCCCCCGAACTCGAGCCCGGCCAGGCCTCGGGGCGAGAAGAGCCCCGGAGGGGCTCCGGGGGAAGCAGGAAAACCGTCCCGTATTCGGTTGGTGCAGACGGTGACATACCGTGGGTTTAACTGTGACGGGGAGTCCAACAGGCAGCACCCCTCGTCCTCAGAGTTTTTGTTTCAATGCTTCAAGTGTGTGAAGAGAAGGAATGAAAAACTAAAACTCGTCCAATAACAGAGAGCTGGGGTGGTGGGGAGTGTTTGCCTTTCAGGGCTTGAAAATGGGTTAAAGACACGTGTAAGTCTACTTTTTGCTAAACTGGGAGAAGTTTCGTTTTTCTTAAGGTTAACGGTTCAGTGCCACCACTGGAGGGGCAGAGCCCGGGGCGGGGAGAGGCATTAACAAATTTGAAGGTCAAAGAAAAGTCTTTCCTCTGTCTCTGGCTAGTGAGACCCTATTCAGTCAGACGAACTTCTTGCCTGAGTTTTGTTCCCGTGAAAAGAATGTCTTTGTCCATCTTGTTTTACTGCTTTGCCCCAGTAAAGTAATACAAAGAAACAGCATCTGTATGTTTTGTGGGGCAATTGGCATCTATAGGGGAAATTCCTAGTCAAAGTGTTGCACTGAGAACCTTGGGCTTCCTTTAGTTCTGTCGAAAAAGAGAAGTGATTAAAGATAGTGCCATTCACCCATTTCTACTCTGAGATAAGTCTGTGCTTCATCCTGGTTTTCCTGTACCTGTGGTGCTGTGTTATTTTTAAATGGTAACGTTATTTCTCTTGGGCCGAGTTCTGGGCTTGGGAGGAGTGGATAGGGCAAGGGCAATTCAAGCCATTATGTGAACATCAGGAAAGTAGGAAGGCCCGTGGAAACACTCTTTTTTTCTTTTTTTTTTTTCCCCCCCCGGTGTGATTTTAGGAAACAGACATGGACTGTTGGTCCCAAGCAGTACGACAGACCAAGAGCTTCAACATATCCGCAATAGCCTTCCAGATTCTGTACGAATTCAACGAGTAGAAGAGCGTCTCTCAGCACTGGGCAATGTCACTACCTGCAATGACTATGTAGCTCTTGTTCATCCAGATCTTGACAGGGTATATGGATCTATAATGCTTTTAAATTCATGGTGGGTGCATGTGAAATGATTGCCAAGCTGCAGTTTGGGTTTGTAGTTGTTGAGGATTGCTGTATGTAGCACGAGGATCAGAAGATCTATGCTAACAGCTGAGCTAATGTCATGTAGGAGGCTGTGCTGCCTCATGTTTCCTTTCTTCTCGAGAGAGAAGTCTCAAAATTGGATTTTGGACTTCTGACTTCATTTCAGTTGATCTGCCTCTTTTCCTATATTTATCTTTATTTGTGGATGTTGGCCCTGCCCCAAATATAGCATGTGCCCTCTTGTTCAGCATGCTGTAGTGAATGCTCTGTAGAAGGGAAGGAGTGGGATATGGAAGTATATTGTCAGGTACAATTTGCTTCACGTATATAAAATTGAATTAATAAAAAAGTTTGCATGTGCATAATAAAGAGAGCATAAAGAAGAGTTTAGTCAGGACTACAGCAGTAGTTACAAGCTACTGCTGAGTGAGCTGAAGTTTGTAATAGCTGAAAGAGGCCATGGGTGTGGTGGTGTGCATGTTTACAGAGGGGTAAAAGACAAATGGAAGGTTCTTGTATGAAAGTTTAAAATAAGGGCAGAGGAGACAAAGTTGCTGCTACTTTATGTTTGAGGACTGATACCTTAATAGCATTAGAGAGAGGGGTGTTGTGTGGCTACAGGTAGTGAAAGTCCTTACAGGGTTTGCTTTTGGTTTTGTCCCAGTGGTCTGGGACGAAAGAGGACTGGTTCACAGGGAAAGCCCAGAGAACAGGTATTGACACAACTGATGTGCTGCCAACATCCTCCAGAAAGAGGAGAGAAGAGCATTTCTCAGTAAAGGCAAGGTGTTGTGTTTAGTTATAGTGGCCCAGCTCAGTATGCACAGGTAACTGGAAACATCTGGAGAACAGAGGTTGAGTGTTTTATAATGATTGGATTGCAATGGATTGTGAAGGTGTGGGCAGGCTTTCAAAGGGGAGGATCCCAGCTGATGGTTGTGTGCAGGAATAGCTTGACTTCAAACTCTACAGTACTGTTTTGCTGAGGACTTTATTCTCTCTTTCTGTTTGCAGGAGACAGAAGAGATCTTGGCAGATGTACTGAAGGTTGAGGTTTTCAGGCAAACGGTAGCAGATCAGGTGCTGGTAGGAAGTTACTGTGTTTTTAGTAACCAAGGAGGAATTGTGCACCCCAAAACTTCAATTGATGATCAGGATGAACTGTCTTCGTTGCTCCAGGTCCCACTCGTGGTAAGGCATTTGTGGGTTTGTGTTTTCTCCTGCCACTCCCTTCCGACCCAGTTCTCAGTTTTAATGTTTCTACATCTCATAGATGGCTCCTAGATGCTATTTTCTCTGCAGAGCTGTTCCAAGTGGGAGATGAGGAGAAGACTTGAACGGGGCAAGTCTTCTGAGACATTTTCCCTGTCTCTTCTGCGTCTGAATAAGCTGCTTAGCACCTTTAGTTTGCTTCTGAAACGTTGCTCTGCTGGTATTACGCAAGTTGTGCTGATTGATTCATCCGGAATGTGAGATTGTCTGTGGTTTGGCCAAAGGCAGTGTTTAAAAAAATTAAGTAATAAAATCCTGTGCCTGCTCAATTGGTTTTGTGAATTTCACAATTGCTATGCCTTAATGCTTCCTAACAAGTGTTAGATTTTATTTCACTGGATGTCAGCTTTAATCTTTTCAGGAGTGTGAGTTGAAGACTTGTAATAAGGATACGTAACGAAACGTGTTGCTGTCAGCATACCCTCTTAACTCTTGCCACTTTGTTTTTGCTAGGCTGGAACAGTGAATCGTGGCAGCGAGGTCATTGCAGCAGGAATGGTTGTAAATGACTGGTGTGCATTCTGTGGGCTGGATACAACCAGCACTGAGCTCTCCGTCATCGAGAGCATCTTCAGGCTGAATGAAGCTCAGCCAAGTACCATTGCTACCAACATGAGAGATTCCTTGATTGACAGGTAAGGAGGATTCAGATCTGTGTATAATCATGGTCCAAACAGGCACGATTTTACTATGAAACTAGCTGTTTTTACAATTTATTTATCTTTTTTTGTGGTTTTTTTTTTTTTTACTTCCTCTGTCCTTTTGTTGGGTTACTGATAACAGAAGGGTTTGTTTCCTTGTAGCTGACGAGCCTGCTTAGTCCTGTATGGAAAGTGTAAGGGGTTTTGTTGCAGTTATAACATTTTTTGTGAGAAACAGTATCCATTTCAACTTTCAGATACTTTTTTTCTAGCTGTTCGGTGCTTAGCTATTACATGAATGGATTTTTTTAAACAAATCTTGTTTTGAAAGTTAAAATGCCAGTGACTTTGCTTGACACCTTGGCTTTTGATTGTTGTAACCCATAAAATTATTATTTCAAATGTCTGCTACAACCATTTCTGGAGCCAAAAAGACTTTGGAGCTTGTCTGCTGCTGCCTTAAATCTTTTTAGTTTAAGGCTGCTGCCTTTAATTTTTTTTAAGCCTTTTTGTCAAAGGCTTTGTCTAAGTTACCTTTTAATGGGAGGCAGGTTTTCTTGTTTTCTGCCTGGAGTGGTAGTGATATAGGACCTTCCCCATTCATTAATGTATGCACAGTTTTTTACAAAGTTTAGGCATACATATACATGAATGTCCTATGCAAACTCCATTTGGGCTTTCACCTGATTACAACTCCTGTGATCATTGCTGTGGTGCTAGAGGTGTGTTCTTGAGCTACCTAGGCCATTGTAACTTAGTGGCTGAGTTCTGGGTTATCATAAGAATGTATGGGAATGGTTTATGGCATAAGGAAAGAATAAGGAATTCCTCGAATGAAGAACCCTTTGAAAGAGTTCTTTGCTGCCCCTTCACTGTATAAAGGCTGTTCCTGTATAAAGGCTTGATGTCTCTGAGCATAACAGAGCCATAATTAAACTTGCTCTGAGCGTTTGATAACTGCCTAGACCAGGCTGAGTGTACATTTTGCATTTACCAGCTTGACAAGTCTGGCTGTTAGCAGCCGCTAGGTCTGCTTCCCTCTTTTCATAGGCCCTTATGTTCTAGGAAGGGAAATTCCTACTGGGCCTTTGTAGTTGGAGGTTGAGAACTGACTGTACTGGTGTTTTGAAATGCCTTCTGCACTCTCTGGCACTTGTCTGCTAAATTTCCTTTCTGTTTTCTCTTTTTAGCTTGACGTGAGCAGTGTTGGTTCCTACTTTCCAGAAAGCTCCTAAGGAGTGAAGTGTCAAGCTGCACTTTGGATTACAGACTTCTAGACCTTCTGATGTTGTTTCTGCAGGCCTAGCCCAAGGAAGAGGCTACAAACCCAACTTTTTGTAGTGTTTTGTAAACTAAGTGTTATTACAAAACCTGACAAATAACATAAGTTACAAATAAGGAATGCTCTGTATCCCTTGGCTGACATTTTCCAGTTCTTCAGCTGTGCTTTCTGGTTTTGTGATGCTGACTGAGCCCCTCAAATTAGCCCACAATATTTACTCTTGTGGCTCTTGGATATTGATCACTAGAGATTATTTTGCCTTAAATAATGCATCAGTGTTCTGCTGCACAGCAGTATGTTTCAGCACGTGCATGGCACTGCCCTCTCTTTCCACACTCTTGCTAAAGGGTAGTGTTTCTGCTGTAGGTAGACTTAAGAGCCCCTTGTATGTCCAATACCAAAAATATAGTAGTTTATTTGCCACAAAATAATTCAGAAGTCATCACCTGCTCTCTTGCCCTGACTTGCAGCTATTCCCACAGGGGCAGTGATTCTGAAGTGATCAGCTCTGATTAAAACTGGAGTTTCTCAAAGTCAATCCAGGGGCTTCTAACAGCAACAATGCATGACTGCCTCTGGAACAGTGGTATTTGATCTGTTGTCTGCAGATGCTTGGTGGCACATGTGCTGCTTCTGAGGCATCTGCAAGAGAGAGCCTAGAAAAGCATGCTATTGCCAGTGGGCTTAGATTTGTTCTACAGGAGTTAGCCACCTATGCTGGGAAACTGAGAAGTAAATCAAAAAAGATTTAAACCATCTCATCTTGAATTGTCTTGCAGGCAAAGGTTAAGTAACACGGTTCTAACCAGTTACTCCATTTGGTCAGATGTTACAGATTTGGGAACTTGCTAATTAAGAGCTCTGACCTTGTCAGGGAGTGATGATGGCGAAAAGGAGCTGTAGATACTGCTTTCAGGTAGAAGATAGTAATTTGCTTTTAAACAGAGCTGTTGCTCACTGATCTCTCATTTCAGTTGCTTTTCTTCTGCTTGCCCGTTACAGGTGTACTGAAGGCATAGAAATGCCTCCACTTCCCATCCTTAAGGGTATGTGGAAGCTCCTCGCTTGCTTCCACACAGCTGCATTACTCTCAGCTGGGTTCTTTTGAGGAGTGCTGTCCTGAAGGCAGTGTGGGCAGAGCTCTTTTTTGGCCCTGGTGATTCAGGCTTTCTAGAAAATTAAGGACACTTCCATTTTTGTGTTACTGTCTGGATGTTTAGGGAAGGTTTTATATGTTTTGGTTGATTAAAGGTTGCTCCTTAAACTTTTAAATAAAGATTGCCATAGGATCTTCTCTGATCATAGCAGTCCTGCCATCTGCACTGAGCCAGGGGCTGCCATTTCCAGACAGCTCACCTTCCTTCTGCCATTGGGGAAGCCTGTAAGCAGCTTTTAGCTCCTTGCTACTATGGTTAACGATTTTTGGTGTTTATGGTCCCTTTGATATAGCGGACTACCCTTCTTGGCACTGACTCCAGGTCTCCTCCTCTTAGCGTATCTCAGTATTTAGAGTGAGAAGCTGCTTTCCTTTTGCCACCTCACAGGGCTCTGTTCTTAGGTATAAAAGGCAGAAAGTCTGGCTATTGCTATCGGTGTTAGCATGTATTTGTCTGTGAAAAGAGTAAGGCTGACGTTTTCCTCTGCAACCTCTGTAACGCCTTTTTTTCATTCTTGGTGATGGGCAGGAATCCTGGTTTATATTGGTGATCTTGATGTGTGTTACATGTTAAAAATTGCTTAGAGGTAAACAAGAAAAATAATCCAGTCTCTGTGTAATCCAAATCCTTAAATAGGAAAGATACTGGTACAGTGTTGGACGTTGTGATATGCCAAAGAGCATTAGAGACAGGCAGCAGAATGGGGTATTGCTAACTGTGGTGTGGGACCTCTTACAAAAGCTGCATTGAAGCTTGGGAACTGGAAGGTGGCAAATGTGATACCTGTTCTAAGCAAGGGTTTGTGGGAATTCTGAACTAGTAAGATGGACCTATGTAGAAGGAAAACAGAAACTATAATAAAGAATGGAATTAGTAGAAACATGGATACATGATATCATGAGAGAGTATAAACTTGGTGTTTTAATGCAAGTCATCTCTTACAAGACCTGTGAAGTTCTTTATGGAGTTTTGTTGTAATGTTATTTGTATTTCCAAAAGGCATTTGGCAGGTTTTTATGCCAAAGGCTTTTAAGGACTCTGGGTGAGTGATCCCATGTAATGAGAGGGAAGGCCTTTTGCATGCTTGAGGATGGGGGAAAAAGCCAGAGTAAATGGTTAGATTTCCCAGGAGTTTCACAGGGAGCTCTGCTGGGAGCCACAGTGTTCAGCATTATTGTGTCCTGTTTAGGAAAGGCAGCAGATTAGTGCAGGGAAGTTTGCCCATACTGACTTACTCTGACTAGTAAGGATGAAGACTGATGGGTTGATAGAAAGGTAAATTCAGTGCAGCTTAATGTGAAGTGAAACATGCTGTGGTTACGAATCCAAATTTCACACCTGTAGTGATGAACTCTGAGCAGCACAAGAGCAAATTCTTGGCCTGAAGGTACGTATTTGGACAAAGACGTGCTCAGTCTTCAGTAACAGTCAAAAAAGCAGACTGAATATTTGGAGTTAATTAGGAAAAGAAAGCCCAAACAAAGCATCGTTATCTGTAAATCCATGATGCATCTTTATCTCGAGTACTATGTGTAGATTAGATGCAAGTGTTGCACAGTGGTTGCCAGGCTTTTCTGCAAATACGTATTTTTGTGTAATGTGGTGTTCATTAAATTTTGGTTCTTCTGTAAACTAAAAACTCCAAAAGAAGCCAGGGGAAAGGAATGAGATTCTCATGCTATTGGTGATTACTTCCCATGAGAACCTGCCTAGCAGTGTCAGAGCTTGCAGGGCCGTGAGGATGAGATCGTGAGAACAACAGTATGAAACAGTAAGGGAGAAATGACGACTGAGGTGAAGGGTTACAGAATGGTAGAATTACAAGTGGCAGGCCCCTGGCATTACGCAGCTCGAGGCACTTAAAGTGTTGTGCAACACTTGGCAGGCACTTTTTATGTGCTTTATCTCAAAGGCAGCGCTCTCCAGTGGCGATGCCAAAAAAAGGTGTTAAGGAATAGTCAACAAAATCAAGTTGTATGTCCCCAGTGCTGGGTATTGCTACCACGGGTTCTCAGGATTCTTAAAAATGAAATTCCTGTACCATGAAGCTGTGGGTTATCTATTAGCTGTGGGTTATATAGCTGTGGGCTATATGCCACTGCTATATACCACCTTTGCTATCAGGCAGTCGAAGGCAACACGTGACTTCAGGTATTACAAAAGGTTGCAGGAATGATCTGAGGAACTAAAGCTGATTGCAGCTGTGCTGGACAAATAAGTCTGATACTATGAGAAAGGTTGGAATCAAGCCCCGGGATGAGTGTGACAGGATGGAGAAGAGTTATCCAGAGGTTTTGAGGGAGGAATGAGTCTTGCAACTCAAGGTTCAGTGAAGAAGTCATAGGGTATGTAGCCTTGGCTGCCATAGTGCGCTTTAATGTCCAAAAACTTCTGTTAGGATCCTTCGGAGTGGTTTTTAAAAACCTGAGTCCTCATGGTGTGAGATGGGAGATCCCCTTGAGATTTAATGACTAATTATAAGTTAGGAACAACTAATCTCTCGTACAGTGGAGGACTACCTCTGTTCTGGCTGGAGGGATTGTGTATCCCCCAGCACATTTCTAATGTACCTGGAAAAATGAGCCTACTTTACTGGTGATTAAATTATTCGAAGTAGTCAAAACTGGAGGGAAAAAAAAAAACCAAAACCAAAACCAAATGTAGAATGTTGAGTGCAGTATAGCGTATGTAGTGGGCTGCTCGCCGGAGGGGCTGCAATTGCTGCACTCAAGGTAGACATGTGCCAGGACTCCCCTCTGGCTGTACAAATGGCCGGTGCTGCAGGGCGGTGTGTGTCATGCCAGGAGCACACCTAGAAGAGCCTCTTGCTTACGGGATTAGAGTTGACTAAGCACTGCTGTTCCCTGCTCCCCTGTGGTGGCAATATGTCCTGGTGCTGCATTTCTGGGCAGGGACTGGAACATGGCCACCTGTCCATGGAGGTGCTTTAGCCATGCTGATGGGAGGCAGAGCCGAGTCGATTCTCTGCTGATCAGGTGCTGTGTTTCTGTAGCATAATACAGGATCCCAGCAAAGAGCTGAGGTGTGGGAATATTAAGGAACTATCCCTTACACGAATACCGATGTTTGTGCCCGGATCCAGGTCACCCCAGGACTGCACAGGTGCTAATCTTAACAAAAGAGATGATAGTGGGGTCAATGGGCTTGTACTCGGGGAAGCGGGTCAACTGCTCGCCTACCTGCCCCAGCCCCCCCAGTGCCAACACTTGTAAGTGTAGAGGGCTGTTTCTCAGCCCCTTAAGGACCTACACAAATACCTCGCACCCCTGGGAAGCTCAAATACGTAACATCTGCACCAGGAGCCAGTTATGAAACAGTTAGAAAAGACACCAAACTATTTCTCTGGTTCTTTGAAGCAGCAGTTCTTTGAGGAAGGCTGAGTTTTGGCAATACAGGGCAGGCGGCTTGCCTTACTGCAGTGGGGTGCCTGGCTCCGCAAGGCAATACGCAGCTGTCTGAGGAAACTGCTCAGCTTGCTACAGACCCAGGCATTGTGCTGCCTGTACAGCTTCTTACTCAGTATAGGGCTTTGAACAGACCAAAAATCTACCTTTGGGCAGGAGGAAAAAAATACAAACAAAACCAGACATTTCTCTAGGTTGTAACTTTTTTTTTTTTTTTTTTTAATGATGGCTGTTGGAAGTTGCTCAAAGATTTGGGCTGTCACAGTCCCAGAAGAGTTGGCAGCGTACAGATGAGTTCGATGTGCCATGTGGCTGTGGCATTCATAGTGTGCATTCTACCACATATATAGTACACATAGCAACGTACGGAGTAGCATGTGGGGGGGTGTCCAATTAGTATCTCCGATTTCATTTGGTCCTTTGCACTCCTTCACCCATCATAAGACGTTATCACATTTTTTCACTAAAATTCAAAGTTTTGCATCTACTAGCTTCTCATTTTGTAATATGTTTGTAATTTTTTATGTTTAAACACAATAAACAGCTTGGCTATGGAATCAGTTATGAAGGACAAAATACAGTTTGAGACCACGTGTTATGCAGTCCTAGTGGGCTTCACTAGAAGTATCTATTTGCCTATCCTGCTTCACCATAGCAATATTTGAGCACTAGTTAGAAATTCAGAATGCTAACAATCTTTCTGCTTCTTCATTCCTCATCATTGTAGTTAGGAATATTTTTAGCATGTTTGTCATCCTTGGATTTTTTTTCATAGCTGACATTATAAGGCTGTAACTGGACATCCTGTGCATTGCACTTCCATTGCACTGAATGACATTCAGTTATAGGCAGAGGGCTTACGCTGATCACCTATTCCTTATAGTGAGTGTGCAAAGGAGTTCATATGCTTACATGAATGGCACTTCTGTACAGGGCTGGACTTCACCATTACATTGCATTGCGAGAAACTTCTTCCACTCTTATTTAACATGGTAGAAAAATCAGCATCAACAACAAAATGGACTAAGTTTGTGGTTAGGACAAAACATCCTAAAACATTCGCAACTGTAAGAGGGATAAGAAGAAGCTACTGTTGTAGGAAGAGACTTGTGAAAAGTTACTAGCTGAAAGTTCAGATATTTATCTAGCCTTTACCTGATTTTTATGTCTTTGTCAAATGCGGCTAGTGATGAACTCATTCTACTGTGTGGCATGCTTCCTTTGGTCCTTGCCAAATATTTGCCTGTGAAGAAGTGAGCAAAAACAAAAAACAAATTTCAAAGGCATACAATGTTCATAACATCTACAGGGATTGGATTTAGTTTTACAAACAGGCCTAATTCTTACTGTATCTTGACTATTTCAGCAAAATACAATGACGATCTCACTCCAAACAAACATTTCCATTCTCCTGAAACCCAACATACAAATTCCACAATCTAGTTATACATGCCACGTAACAACAATTCATCTTTTCCCAGCATCTTAACAGGGGCAGAGTGCAGTCTACATCTATACACGTTTTTCTGTATATCGGTAACCATTGGTTCATTGTTTCTTGCTGACGGGAGCTCAACACAACATCATATGACATTTAAATATTTCTTTCATGAATGGCTCCCAAAAGAAAAACATGTCTTGCCATGATTACTTTTTTAGACCCAATTACTTTGTCTTCAGATTGTCCCAAACTAGGGCTTGATGGTAACATTATGGTGTCTGGTTGGGTGCTTCTTGAGCTTCTGCTCTGCACTCATTTACCTCTGAGTGCTTAGTGGTTCCTCATGCACTGTACTGAGTGGCAGCGTTGATTAGTTATGAATGTACAAAACATCTGACCAGCAGGTATTGGAAAATTGTATCCAGGTAATCCCTGGATTTTGTAATAAACTAAGAAGATCTTTTAGAATGGTTCAGCATCAGAATGTCTTCTGCTTACGATACTGAATTGTTCCTGTTCATAGATTTCATGATCTTAATTCATTTATGAGACAGCTATTAAAAAAATGGTTCTGTTCAGAGGTGGTTTAGCTACACTGGAGAATGCTGGGTTTAACAGGGAGCACTGGTGCAGGGAACTGAAGGAAGTTTCCCAGGTCAGTTGAAGCCTGTCTTGAAGACTCTGATGTTAGCAGAGTGAGCCTGTGGAGGATGGCACACCAAGACTGACACGCGACTGAGGCATTAAGAAGGAAAGAGGCTCCACACTGCAAGGCTGCCTGTATTTTTTCCAGTTTTTCTGCTTCTTTCAGTCCCAGGCTGTCCAAAACTTGTAGGTCACTGAAGTAGTTTTGTTTGGTAGGCTTTTGAATGCTTTTTTTTTTTCTTTTTTTTTTTGTCCATAGTCCTCATCAGATCAATGAGTGGAAATGTGCAGCGGGCTGTGTCATACCCATTCCTGGACAGGTCTTTTGTAATACACAACATTTTGCTGCACCTCTTTGTTTTTAAACTGGAAGATCGTGTATACCAAGACAAGGATACACAGAGACAAAATGCAAGGGATCACAACTGCAATTGCATTTACAGTGCTAGGCACATCGTTTATTGTCACCATAATATCCACATCATCGTGGGGGAGGCGTCTGTCTTTGCTTCGTTCAACATCCTTCTGGTTACAGCCCATCCAGTCTTTGAGGATTGACCTGGGGTAGCCTGGCTCCACACTCAGCCTCTGGTTATCGAACTTCCAATACTCCTTCCCTTTGTAAAAGTAGGTATAAACTAGGAGACAAAACAGAGAATATTTCTCACCACACCATTTCCAACTTGATAAGCTGTGCTTGTGTGAGGATGTGCAGAGAGCCTGCAAGGTGGGAGGTGGTAGCTGCCTGGGCCAATAAAACACACTCATCCAGGGCATCCCAAAACCATTGAAAAGTGAAGGTGGTTTTCGAGCTAGGATTTAAAGGAGAAGCTATAACCCTGGCTTGTGGGTGCAATGTTGCCCACAGAGCACCATTCCCCTTGGCCAAGACAAGCTGTGAATAAAAAAAAAAAACTTAACTAACTTGAAAGTATGTGTTCTGCAGTGAGTTATTTTTTCCTAAAGCATCTGTAAACATGTGCTCATCGTTACCAAGCAATTAACATAATCTGCAGAATGACAGCGTGTGCCTGGGTGCAATAGTGTTTGGAAGAATACTTAAGGTTTCTGTTCACCCAGCCTGAGGGAGATGCTGAATAAGACGAGTCCTTTTGGCCACAGAATCCAGAAGATTTGGCCTTTGTTAAGGAGCAGTCTTGTCCTGCTGCTAATAAAAGGCTGATGGTTTATGCTACGTGTTGTCTGAAGTACCCCTTGTCTCCCCAAGTGACTCCTTTTCTAATCACTCTCAAGTGATTAGGAAAAAAAAAAAAAGGAGACAGGAACAGTGGTGTCTCCTGCATCTGTCCTCCAGCTTGGCTGGCTCTCACTGCAGTCCTCCAGCCTAGCCCAGCCCTACAGCCCTCATCTCAACACCACAGCCCCAAATTTAAACATGGCCTCAATGGCACAAGCCCCTTCTGTTAGTTCTTTCCCCAACTGGAAGAAGAGGAAGAAATCTTCAAATCGGAGAAAGAAATGTGTTGGAAGGAGCCTCTGGAGGTCCAACTCCCTACTCAGCACATGGCTAACTTCAAAGTACATCAGGCAGGTTGGAGCCTGTAACAGACTGAGCTAGCTACACGCAAGAAACTAGGAGGAAAACGTAAGTTATGGCATCCTCACAATCAGGGCCCAGGAAAACTTGGGTAGGGACTGCTGCAGCAGCAAAACTAGAAAAAGTCCCCTTCCCGTCCCCCAGAGCTGGCATTATGATAATGTGGTTTAGCAGTTGAAGAGGTACATGGGCTGGGATGAGGGTCAGGAAGGATCTCAGACTGCTGGTGCTCGCAGGTGCCAGTGTGACCCTAGGAATTCTGAGACTTGATTCCTGTCTCAGGAAATACTCGAAACACCCCACATCCAAAACCCAGCTCCCAAGGTAAACAAGCTATTGCCGATCTAACAGGCGTAATGACTGCAGATACATACAGCCTTCTTTGCTGATAAAAGCTCCCTGTGGAGCTTGAGGGATTCCTCTCCACACAGTGATGGGCTTTGGGTATCCTGGATCTGTTGCTCTCTTGTCCTCGTTGTACCTCCAGTACCTGTCGCCTTTGAAGAAGTAGGTTTTGCCTACTGGCTCCCAACGCAGAGCTGTGTCGATGCCTTCGCGGGGCAGACAGCTCCCCAGCTCTACCAGACTGTGTGGGTAGCCTGGCTCTGCTGTCACTTCTTTAAAAACCCAGTATTTATCTCCTAGAGATGAATGGGGACACAAACAACAAACAGATTTGCCTAATTAGTAGTTGAATTGATATAAATGTAAAATAGCCACAATGAACCACAGCATGTTGAGGACTTCCAGGCTTAACTGTATTATGTGAAAAAACTGCTCCTCCTCTTCATTTTGAACCTGAAACCTCCTGATTTATTTGCTGCTCCTCAGCTCTTGTTTTGGAAGAGATGTTAAACAACCCTTTCCCATTTACCTTCTCTAGGCCAGTCATGATTTCAAAGACTTCTCTCATACCCTGTCTTTGTCATCCCTCATTCAGGCTGAGGAGTTCCTTGCAGGAGGTCAGCCCATACTTTTTGATCATTTCAGTTGCCTTTCTCTGAGCCTTCTCAAGTTGTAATACAGTTTATTGAGCTGAGCGACTGAAGCTGCAGACATAAATTTGGAAGACCAGGTACTGTGTACGGGGCATGCCGATGCTTTCCAGCCACTCTTCTTGCTTACAACTTGCTCTCAAGTTACAGGATCCTGTTCAGACACTGTCATAGTGCAAGGAGCTAATGTGGGTCCCACCATAAGGTTGGTCGTTTTGTCTTTTTAGGGTACAATTGTCCAGAAATGCGGTTTGGGAGTCCCCTATACCTGGAGAGGACCTAATGCCCTGCTGAAACGTGTTCAAGGAGATAGGCAGGAGACTGACACTCCCTGGGAAATAGGAGCTATTTCTTGTTATCCCAGGGAAGCCAACTTCCACTAATCAATAGTAGCTTTATACAGAGATTGTCCTGGCAAGGCCAGCCCACACTATATTTTAAGGATTAGTGGCTGCTTGAAGTGTCCCCTTGGAAAAGGACACTTTTCCTGTTTTCACCATCTTCATGCCATAAAAGAAGAGTGTGATGTGAGGCAGGTGTGGTAGGCTTGTACTGAAATGTACTGTACCTTTGAAGAAAACGAATTTTCCATCAGACCGCTCATAAGCTGCATCAATCTTTGCGGGGAGGCCTTTCCAGAACTGTTCAATTTGCATGGGATATCCCTCCTGCACTCGGTTGTTGCGCAGACGCCAGAACCAGCGATCCTGAGAAAACCAGAAGCGTCTTCAGATTGGGTATTTTTATCTTGCAGTCAAATCAGGCTGGGTGTCCAGCATCAAGCATTACTAATCCCTGCCTAGGCCCCGTAACCATTAAAGACAGAAGTCCTGGTTCAGATGACAGCTCCAACCCAGCCCAACACTGTCACCAGTGAGGGAAGCGCTTCGCAGGGAAGATGGCAGCCAAAAGGGTGAGAAGTTGATTGCTGGTGCTGTGAAAAAGGGTGGAAAGAAGGAGAGGAAAAAGGAGCAAGGGGAAGCAAGTCCACAGTTATAAGCGTTACGAACTCATTTGTGAGTGACCTCTCTGCGTGTCTCGTCACTGAGGTGTCACACTTGTCCTGGTACAACTGGTGCTCAACTCTCAGACCCCAGGAGAGGCATACAGCCTTAACATTACCTGGTGACTGTGTGAAGCACACAACGTCCAAAGGCACAAAAGAGTTATTAAATATCCCTTTAGAGATGAGATCATTAGTTAAAGCCATAGTGGATGCTCAGCGATGAGTAAGAGCAGGACAGAGCCTGTGAGACTTCTCCCAGATACTGTCCCAGCCTTCAACTATTTTCAGTTCAGGCATTTTCGGCAACTGCTGTGGTTTGTCCGTTTAATGACCTTCAACATATCCCTCTCCACATTCACACCCACTGGGCAGAGGGAAAGCTACAGGTACTTTGGGAATGGGACCATGGATTTCCACATTCAAAGCACTCCAGTGTGGGTTATTGAGCAAAGCCTCTCCTTCCTCCCTGGCTGTAGTTTACAAGCAAGGTTGACTCAAACTCCCTAAGAGCTTCAGGTAGGCTGAGTGCTCCCTGAAGCCCAGGTTTTGATGCATGCCATCTCTGGAGGCAACGAGGCTTAATCCCCGGTTAGGTAATGGTATTGCTTTCTGGCTTTACGTGTGGCTCCTCTCTGAGCTTGATGGTGTCTGAATTCTCTGCCAGTGCATCCAATTCACACTTTGGTGCACAGGCTGCCTGGGCATTTTGTGAATCCCATCAGGCACTGTTTCCAAATATCACAGAGCCAATCTGCTTACATTTCCTTCTAATATTGCTCATTCATCAGCCTCAGAGGAACAGAGCTATTTTCACAGACATTTAAAATCTCACTACCTTATACTTCTATTAATCTTTTCCAGCAATAAAACTAAAGAAAGACTCATGGTTAAGCAGGAATTCTTAATACCTTGAAAACAAACATTTCTCCTCTAAAGAGAGCCACGGTGTTAAAGTTGCCATCACAGATGTTCGGTTTCGTGCCAGGAGGAGATGGCCTATCACCCAGAGGAGGACTAGGAGGTCTTGGCTGTCTCTCATGTTTTCTTTCCGAAGTGGAGTGAATTCTGCGAACAGGAAGAGTTGGTAAAGGCCTGGTTGGCTCCAGGGGCTCAACAGGAGGACCTAGAAGTGAAAAAAAAGAAAATGTTTAGCAAAGTGGACAAGTTTGGATTTTCTGTGCTTCCCTCGCAGGTTTTAAAAGGCAACAGGCTGGATGAATAACATTGCGAGGAATTTACATACTCCTTATGCAGAGCTCATTCCCTAGAAATGGGGAGCAGAACAAGATGCATCCACACATGAAAGATGTCCCAAAACAGATGAGCGATAAGAACTGAAGAAGAGCCAGTATGTTTTTGTAGGTCTTCCCAAGGAGGCTGGAGCTAAAAGGAAGGAGGAGCCACACCAATCACGTTCCCAACTGAAATGAAAGGTAATAACCCTTGAATAGAAATGTTTAGTAGACCATTAAAAAACCACCAACAACAAAAAAACTAGAAAAAAGTTAGGGTGTGAAAACCAATGCTACAATCTAAGGGGAACTGCAGGGGAATTTAGAAATTAGAAAGCAATTACTTTATTACGGTTTAGTCACCAATCTTTGCTTTCAGAACACCATGGGAACTCTGATGAACAGCTGTGATACGGGACCATGCTCTCATTCAAATGATGCCCCCCACAAGCATAGCTCTCCCCTTTGATCCTTACCCAGCTCAGCTTTGAGATCTGACAAGGCTGCAGGAATGTAAAGAGTTCTAAAAATACAAGTGACTTAGACTTGGAGCAGAGGTCTGCTTTTAAACTGACTCTACCATAGGACGATTTCATTAACAGTTAATGATAAAATCTGGACCAAATCTAATTAAGAGAGTCATAGATTTCTTGTTGCTTCTCAGAGAAGACCACAAATTAGTATGACAATAAGAGAAGGCTACTAGAAGCAAGAGATTTTGGCAAGTTTTATATCTGATGTAATCAAATGGGATTTGATTGTTTATTTGCATGGATTACGGTTTCAATCTCTTTCTGAACAGTGCTTTTGAAGGGGCTACATAGAGAGATTGCAGGACAAACCTCCACTCGTGGGCAGAATGGGGGCTGACTTTCATGGTTGCTATATCAGTCTCACTGTTTTAGGGGTTCACACCATCTGGTGTTACGGAACACCTGCCCTGGACAAGGCTCATCCTCACAGGCTGAGAGAGAGCTACCCCGTTGTGGGCCACTGCCTTGCCCATACCCAGAGAAGGAATTTACAAGTAAGGATTTAGATACCCATGGGGGCTACGCACCTGTGGGATTACAAGAGGACTTTTGCAGATAAACATTTTGAACTACGCTGCCTAAAATGATGGCTAGGTGCCCAAGTCCCCATGCCAACTTAAGCTCTTCTTAAATGTTATATTTTCAAAGGGTTCCTAAAATGAATGAGTGCTTAACACGTCCTGGAGGGGTGATTGTGTTAGTGAAAATCATCACAGCTAGTGACAAAGAGGTCATCACAGAAAGCCATCATATTTAATTGTTATTAAGGTTGTAGTGGTAAGTATTGTGTGTGTAGGTTTCATGGATATTACCATGAAGTTCAGAGTACCTTAGTTCAGAGTACTAAGAGGTTCAGAAAGTACCACTTAGATAAGAGAGTCCAACTTCCTGCAGTGCCAGGCCAGAAACCTCCACCTGCGAGTCCTGCGATGAGCCTAGTGTTTCTGGTGCAGCTACAGCACATTTTCCAGATTTCAAGCCATAGAAAATCCTCTGTAATGCACAGCGCATTGTTCCAATGATTAGGCCCTGTCACTGCTAAAGTCTGTGTCTTACCTATTGTCTCAGTTTTTGCAGCTTTATTTTTTTTCTTAGCTCTAATGTCTCAACATTTAATCATTTACAGATCTTGATGAGGATGCTTTTTAAATTCTCCTTAATGAGCTAAATAGAGCAGTTCCTTCTGTCTGTTGCTGCAATGTCTTTTGGTTTTAAGATCTTGAGACTTACTCTCATAGCTCTTTTCTAAAGCTTTTCAAATGGATCATTATATTTCTTCAAGGTGACTTGTCCTCATAATGTGTTATTTTGTGCCATATGCAATTTTTATTAGCAACTATTTTTATTTACTTTTATTCCGGAACTTTAATAAAAGACATCAAATATTGCTCACAGAAATCCTTTACATGAGGATTCTCTGTTGATAATTATGCTTGGAAAGCTGTGTACATGAAACGGATAAAAATATTGTACTGATACTGTGTATTTCTCATCCCCCTCCATTCTCAGCTGTTCAGCGCCCAGTATCTTAGCAGACCATAACATTCTTTTAAGTAAAATTCCCAAACTGTGTACTGCTCCTGCTAGCAATCTGTGAATTTTCCCCAAGTGGTATGCAGCAGAGGTCTCCAGCATTGCCTGTCACAGGAGCAACAGGGTTGGACCCCCCTGTTAGCCAGGCAATATGGGTGCAGCTACACTAGTGTTTCAGTTCAGCTCAGGAGCGTGCTTTTGAAGAGATGCTCTGTCATTTGCGATTTCTGTGCTTTGATTCACACTGAAGTTCATGAAACGCGTTCTTTTTGGACAAAGCTAAACTTGAAGATGCACTTCTGGAGCGCATCTAGGATACTGCAGCTGTAAACAGGCATCACAGGGCACAGCTAGAGCTAATCCACAATAACCATCCCCCTTCCCTGAAATGCATACAGCGAGGGTGTCAAGGGCTCAGCACTCTATTTACTTAACATCATCCCTAAATACTGCTCTATCTACAGATGTGCTACTATTATTCTTGCTAGCAGCCGTAGACATTGTTTGCTAATACAGCCATAAGGAACTTATGGTGTACTTGTGGTGTACACCCACTTGTGGGTGTACTTGTACTTGTGGCACCCACTTGTGGTGTGAGGCACATGGGCTGTGCAAAGGCATCTCCTCCAACAAGTGGCATGCTAGCTGGCACTTCTGGTTCAGGCTGGAAAGCTCATGGAGGTAGGATTGAGTTGGTACAGTGGGATATGCTGCAGAGGAAGGGATGGGAATGGGGAAAGAGATCCCAGACAGATCTTACACAAAGAAAGCCAGGGTTCTGGTTTGTGCAGATGGGACGTGGGAGCACAGTGTTCAGCTCCTGCTTTGGTGAATTAAAGGAGCAGGAAAGCAGTAATCTGTTTTGGCTGCCAAAAATGGCACTTGGTGCCAGTTATAGTACCTGAATAAATTAAGTTTGAAAACCAGCAATTTACGTGCTTGGTGAAGACAGGAAATTTAGAAAAGGTAAGTCTTGACTGGGACCTAAGCAAGGAAACAATAAGCAGTGACTTAGTGCACACTGCAGGTCTCATTAAACAGCAGTGTGATCCTTTTGCTCTTGTGCTGCCATTCACATGGCTTTGAGTGGATGTGTTTTGTAAATAACATTGAAAAAACTCTAATGCATGTCCTACCTTATAGGATTCCCCTGCCAACGGACTGATACAAGGATCATCTTTCTAAAGGAGACTATAGCATGCTGCTACAGAAGCACAAGAGAGGTGTAGTTGTTCGTTCCCTCCCCTTTGCAAGAGGCTAACGCTGCTGCGCACTGACCAAATCAGAGGTGCATCGCTGTTGCTGTATATGGATCAGAAAAGCCTCTTTGGTGGTCAGTTTAATTCATACAGTGGAGCAATATCATCAGACAGCTATTTGGTAGTTTGCAGAAGACCGCCACCAGTTCCAGCACAGGAGAGATCCCTGTGTTGTGAGAGGCAGCTAGAAGCAAATTCACAACATGACTGTAAGGAGGACTCCAAGGAGCCCTCTTGCCTTTAAACAGGGTGAGATGTGTAGCAATCTGCAATGCAGAGAGGCACACCTGCTATCAGAGGGAATTGTCTGGGAGGGACCCAAGAACTGACTGTATGTTATGTATTCAAACTGCCTGCTGGAAAGATACAGAGTGCGAAAGGGAGTGATTGCCAAGTCAGGGCGGTTCTGCTTCTCAGACACAGCAAATGGATAGAGATACTCAAATCCACAGCAGTTCTGGATTTCCAGAAACAAGAAGCCAAAAACTCCACACTTTGAGAGGAGAAGAGAGCAAGAATAGAGTTTTATAGAGCAGACCATGAGCAGTAGGATCATGACATTAATTTTTTCCCCCTCTCTTTTAAAGGAAAAAAGGGTGAGACAGGAGTAATATCCAAAGAAAATTATGATGAATGGGTCTGATGGGTCACAAAGACACATAGAATCTGATAGTAAGGTGCAGAATAGGCAATATAGTATTGTGGTCATATGCTAGAAATTTAACATCTCATGCACGATTGGAGTTATTAAAGATTCACTCTCTTCACAAGTGAGGACCACTCATATACCAGGTTAAAGCCTGCCCTGCCCCTGCTGCAAGGACAGTAGTCATGTTCAACTCGCTCACGTTCAACTTAAGTGCCCAAAGTCTGTCGCAGTCTTCTGTAGAGAACAGGAAAGTTAAAATAGCACCTGCAACCCAGGGGACTGATGTAAAGTTTTTAATTAGCCCTAAGGTGCCACCGAAACAGAATGCAGTAAACTTGCAAGGCAGAAGCAGTTGTACACACGGCGGTTAGGATGGTACAAATCAGCAATGATTCAGGTGAACCAGAGATTTGCATTAACTGAAACATTTGCTAGCGCAGTGGAAAGAGATCACAAGTCAGGACCAACAACGGCAGCTGGGCCACCGTACGTACTCACTGCTTGCAATGGCCAAACTAGTGCTGGCGTATTGCTCTGAAGGAGGTACCCAGCACTGACAAGGCTTCCCACACATTTTGCAGCTGGTACTGCAACTTGCTTGGATGCAGACTTTGTCATTTCACTTAAAATATTCCTCCTACTGTCCTTCCCTGCCAGCCATGGATTTCTCCTTGCTATCTTTCACTTCTCTTCCTGTTTTTATGCATTCTGGGCCTTCTAATTTACCCTGATTGGAGTCTTGTCTCCTCTTGTGGCTATACAGATTGCATTTTTATTTTTAACTGCTGCCTTGGCTTTGTCACTGAGTGAGGGTGGACTCACAGCTAAAGGTGGAAGGTAATCCTACAGTTATGCACATGCAAAGAGCAGAGGAGCATACATACAACATGAAAATCCTCAGGTCCAAGTGCTAGGCAGGCAGAATTTGGTCTACAGTTAGGGGCATGGAAAGCAGAAGCACAGCCTGTCCCTTGCTGAAGAAAGATGCTATCTTGTAAGCCCTAAGCCACTTCAGAGCACAACCTGGCATGAAAGCAGAATGAATAGACCCTCTATAGTTTGCCAGTCATTACTACCTCCAGAATCTCATCACAGTAACCTGCCTCCAAAACAGATGGCTAAAGGCAGGATATAACAGGTTTATCAGCAGCAGAGATGACCATGTGAACAAAGAGTTACTTAAGAGATGCTGGCACCTTGGTATTTATTACAGGAACCAATTACACCCACCACTGATGTAACTAACCAGGCAGTATCGCACACAAATCACAGCCTCTATCACTATGTTTCCAAGCAACTTCAGAGAATCAGTCAGAGCAAATCTCATTGAGAGAAAAGTTAAGTGACAGAGGCTATTGCACGGTTCTGCAATTGGGCCTGAACCCAGTCACCTAGTTATTGCGTGTGATCCCAGCACCAGAGCCAAACCCACCCCCGGGGCTGAACCTGCAGCCACTTCCACACAGGAAGCAGGTAAGAAACCTCCCAGAGCTGGAAACTCTACGTTCTGAAGGGAAGCAAGTTGCTGGGACTTTACAGACACTGTGTGGAGAAGAAGACTTTCTTCCTCTCTATTACAACCAAGGCAAAGGATGTCAGAAAGCTTTTGGGTCACAGCAGATCACCTTCAGGTGTGACTTCCGCCACTGGCACTTAGCCTCCTCCCTTCATGCTTCCTCTGTCGCAGACCATCTGAATACCAAGGTGACCTGTGAAGATAACACAGAGAGAGGAGGCATTTAGGAGCCACTGTGTCGATAGTTGAGGACAAAATATAATTGTACTGTCCTCCTGGCTATTGACAGAGTGTTCCCTCAACTGCACAACACCTGCCTGGAGGCTCAGCATCTTGCACGGCTCAGCATCCGTCACAGCCAGCTCTGCGCGAGCCAGGCGGCTCTCCAGGCTTGCCAGTGCAGAGGACGCCCTTTGTTTCAGATCAGGGGAGATAATGATCCACCTGCAAACAAAGGCCTGTCTTTATCTTCTTAATATTCACTCCAAGAATAAAACTATCATCCAGACAGGCAGTTACGCTTTTGAATAACATACAGGGGGTTTTTTGGTTGTAAAAAGCTGAGCTGCCTGCATGTTTCCGCAGGACTGTACCAGCTGTCCAGGTACACAGGAAAGGCTCCTCAGTTTCAAATCAAAATGTATGATCCAAATGAGCCAGGGAGAGCGAGAGAAACCCACCTGGCTGCTCTGCAGACTCCAGGGCAGTGGAGAGAGGTCCCTGTTCATATTAAATGAGCTAGCTGCCAACAAGCTATCTCAGGGATGAGAGACGGTCCATCCACAACAGCTCAGAGCTCAGGAAGGACTCATTTCCCTTGCTCACTTGGTAAACCTGTCCACAAAGCACTTTGCACTTCTGGGGTTAGACTTCAGCAGTGAAGTGAATTAGCTATTTCAGTTAGTTTGGGTATCCTTGCCACAGTGCACTATAGTCTGCAGAACAAGCCCCAGCACCCAGAGCGTAGCCAATGGCTGGGCAGTTGAAGCCCTCATGATCATCACTGGGTGGCAGGAAGTTTCCTGAGCCCTTCTTGCATAGATGTTCTCCTCCAAATGACCAACTACCACCCAGGTGAAAGAGCATTCACCTGGAAGACAAGCGTCCATGGCTGAAATCCTTGCTCTAAGCCAAAGGGAATGCTCTCCTGGGCTCTGTAATGAGGCGATTCACCTTGTGCTTGGGTTCTCTGTTTTGGGTGCAAGAAAACTGGGTCCAAAATTCCCAGGCTTCGGCAGGCAAATGATGAGAGTTTGGGGCTCTGCAAGATACTCCAGCTGTGGTGCTTGCAGCCCAGTTCCCCTCTGGAAAAACTTTAAGACACCTGACATCTGCTCCACTGCAAAACAGAACATTTTTTTATACTCAGAAAGACCTGGAGGATGAGAGAAGTATTTCATGCCCAGCCATAACATAAAGCAGTGTTTCTCCATCAGCTGAGAAAACCTTCCAAGAGAGGTGGGGTCTCTCTCAGCTCCCCCTTCGTCAGGAGGCAGCTGATCAGCTCCCTCCCCTCACACCCAACCCGTGAAGCTCCAGGGCTGATGTGGGCACAGGTGAGTCCCTGTGCTGTGGCAAAGTCCTCCAGGTGTCAGGTGGACCCCAGGGACAGCACCAGGAACCAGGCGGTTACTCCCTGCCTGTTTTTCAGAGGAATGGGAATGGAGACCTGGCATACGGCAGGTGAGACTCAGTGGATACACCAGAGGTGGAGTCTGGTATTTCCTGCTGAGCCCAGCAGAGTCTCTGGACAGGAGGAAAGGTGCAAATGAAGGGATGCAACGTAGAGAGGGAGTCTGGTATCTCTGCAACATGCCAGAGATGCGGCTCCAGGGCAGATCCCTCCAGCTCTCTTATTCCCACGCATTTTCCTTCCCCTGCCCTCCTACGAGCACAGCACCATGGGGCATGGATCCAAAAGTCCCAGGTCTTGCAGCTACTATAGATAAGGTCTTGGATGTTACTCTATTCTCTCCCCACGTTCAAGAGGATATTAACAGAAAACAGTCCTATGCCTAATGTTTCCAGGTCCTGGACGACAGCAAAGCTTGCTCTGATGGTCCCACTCACAACGCAGTGTCACCACGTGGAGCATTTCGCATCAGGTCTTTCTGCTGTTTCATCACAAGCCATCTCACACATACATGTAGGTTACAAGGATCTGGGATTGCTCTATGGGCCGCCATTAGGAAAAGGTGAGGGAGATTATGAAACCTGTGCTTGCTGCACAGGAGTAATGAGGCCGGCAGAAGGTGCTATTTGCTCATGGACACGATGCCCTGCTGATCCCCTGTTCCTGGATGTCAGAGCTGGTGTTCTCTAGTTCTTTGGCCAGGGGCTGGTGTGGTTTCATGACCACCCTGGATCTCAGCCCTCATGGGATGCAGCATGTACACTGACTGGGAGCTTTTCTCTTCAGCTGCAGAAAAGACGTGTGAGGTTGACACATCCTCAGTGAGATTTGGGAGGATCCAGATCCCTGAGCTTGTCTCCAGGCTTAATGATTTGGTCTATCTTTGGTCTATCTATTAGGAGACCTTTCCTTTGTGACCTTAGGCTTTGAAAGGACCTTAGGCTTTGTAATGGCCTGGTTTATCAGCTCCAAGCATCCGTGTGGACATGAGTTTTTCCTGCACGTCATGTCAACCCCTCTGTTCCCCAGGCATAGTGTCAGAAGTCACTCCTAACATGAGAAGCTGCTTCACAGCCACTGCAAAAGGGTGCTTGGAGCAGGACGTGAAGAACAGGAGAACCAGTGCTGAAGGATGATCAGTTCAGGCTCTGTGATAAGGCCATGGCTGAGCATGTCTCCTCTCTCCATCTGCACTGTAGCTACAGGCAGCCTTGACTTCAAGACTAGCAAAATTAAAAGAGGCAGTCAACAGGATACCCAGGGGACCTACATAAAGGTATTATTTCCAGTTTAATTCCCTCCTGGGCATGTCAATAGTGACATGAGCACATAAGTACAGTGGGAGATATCCTTCTGAAAAAGACATGTAAAGAACAGTCATGATATTTCTCTCATTTTGTCAAGGAACATGCTACAGGAAGCACCTATCAGAAGATGGAAATACTGCTGACTTGTCTTACAGTCTACTCTGTCACACACGGTGAGCTGCTGGCCTTTTCATCATTAGCTCATAACTGGAAATAACATTTTAAACATTGACCTTATCCTAACCAGCATGAAGCACAAACAAGAGTTCACATCACCTACTGTCTCTTTAGGTCAGTTTTGAAATAAATCCAGAAGCAAATAACTTAATAATTCAACAAATCATTGTATAACAGGTTTAGACATATTTCTTTTCTAATGGATAAACACAGATACAACATAAAAATACATTTGAAATGCACCATTCTCAAGAGACAAAATGGACTTAAGCTTTAGTAGAGCCTCTGTTCTTTGTTCTAGCAACTTCAGTGGAATGAAAAACTAGAAGTTTTAACTGAATTTATTTTTAAAAAAGATTCTACAGACAAGGCAGTGGCTCTGGCTCTATGACTTCTTTTGCATAGTAGGTTCCTAAATAATAAGTATTGAGCACATGCTGCTGCACTGTAGAGAATGTCACAGCAGCAAGAAAGCAGGAGGTTTTGATTTTTGGACAGGTGCTCTGGTAGATGGGCTTTTGGCATTCCCTAGGCACAACGAAGCAGATTGGCACTGTGGAAATAAAACACATCAGTTGAATGTTCTGCTGAAGCTACAAGAAGGATATTTCAGCAGCCCCTTCTCAGTTGTAAGAAGCTCAGAGGCAAGGATCTGTTCTCATATCTCCAGTTCCAGGGAGAAACATAACCTGCATTTTCCATCTTTTCTTTGTGTCTACTTTTAAACTAAACTTTAGTTTTTGGACCATAGCTCTGTGCTAAGGGCTGAAATCTCTACCTGGGGAATCAAAGCTCCTACTGCAGAAGCTGCTCCTTCTTCTCCCCGCAGTACTAGATATCTCTACAACCACCAACACTGTCCCCAACCCACTACCTGCACCAGTAATTCATTCATACTGCTTTTTTCAAGCTGAGTTAAAATTTTAAGCATATTATAGTGCATACAGAGAATCTTAACACAGTATGTGGCTGAAGTTTAATGTCACTACATAAGTGAAAAGTGGAAGCGTAGTGGTGCTGCTGCCAAGCCGTAGGCAGTACAGTACTGAGCTCTCTGCTCTGTCATAGCTGTGCACAAGATGCCGTGCAGTGCTCTCGCAAATTGTCAGGGCCCTGAGGACACTAATAGGTCTTAATGGCCCTGACCAGCATCACCCGGTACCTCCACCCCCACCCATGGGCCCAAGAGCCTCATTTCAACTCAGCCCTGGGCACTGGGTCCCTGCCCAAGCTGTGCTGGGGGAGTGCTGGTCCCCAGCTCAGCCACAGCTGATATTGGCTTGAACCACAAATGTGAAGAAGCATGGCTGTCAATTCCTTATCTGCTCCCTTTCCAGAAACGTATCTGAAAACAGAGAAACCAGTAATTTGTTTCTTGATTGCACTTTCATTGTCAGCGATAAATTAAGATTATTTTTTTTTCTTTCTGATTAGTCAAAGTTCACAGGAACTAAACCAACATTTCAAAATAGAAACAGCATAGTGACATTTTAGCAGCTTTCAAAGATGAAAACTTAGGTATATTATTTAATGAAAGTTTAATACTTACTACCCCAGCAGTTTATTTCAAAACCATCCAGAGTCTCTGTTACTCTGAGTATTTGAATATATACTATGTTAAAGTATGCATAATTGAATGATACCATAGGACAATTGCCATGCAACTTCATCCTGGTAATGAACAACAAAGAGAAATCTTCAGCTGCGCTAATGGGAAGAGCCAGTTTCCCTTGGTGTACTTCAAGCCATCTTATTTTAAATGTTGGACCTTACTTGGGTATCATCTGCCTTACAGCAAGGATGAACTGCACTCTACAAATGCCTGTTTTTTCCCATTGCCCAGACAGGAGTCAGGGACACTAGCCCAGAAAGAGATTTATCTCCTTTAGGCATCTACATTTGAACAAATGAATCTCATGCCAGTCACAAAAAAAACCCAGAAAAAAAACCCCAGATGCAAACAATTGACATACAGTTTAGACCTCTAAAGTCTTGCTGTACTGCTTTAGAGTCTTATAGGTCTTGGCTCAAATTCTATTAGCAGTAATTTAAAATTCACTGGCAGATCACTGATGCAAATGTTGACTAGTTTCAGGTCTGCCACTGATTCCCAGCAGCAATCCCTTAGAAACACCAGCTTTCCCACTGACAACCATCTTATAAGTTTTTTTTTTCAGGTCTAATTCATGTAATATCTGCTCTACTGGTACTGGGAGCTAATATTTGACTCCAGATGTCAAACAGCTGCAAATGTTGCATAGCTACGTAGCATAGTTGCTCTATGCTACATTGATTAAGTAACCTATCAAACTTGTACTTTCCTCAAAGAATGAAATCAGGGATGTTTGACAAAACCTGTTTTCCATGGGCTGCCACAGAGTGTATCCATTAGCATCTTCTCGTTCAGCCTCCCCTTGACTGTGGCTCCTAAAACCTGCATTCCCCTCTGCTCCCAGAGTCTCCTTCAGCCAATAATTTTTGAAAGTCCCTGTCCTCACACGCTGGTGTCCATGATCCCATCACATGGTACCACATCATCTCCAGCCCCTTGGTTTTCTCCCATAATCCCTCTGCCTCCTTTTCTGTCTCCCCTCCTTGAGCCCATATCTTTGTGGCACATGTTGTACAACAACGTTCAGCTGGGGATTAAAAGAAGTAAAGTGTTCCCTAAGCAGATCCAAACTTCTTTTCCCTACCTTCTATATATGGAGAAAAAAATGAGTGCATAAATACTTTTTACCTTTCCTTGATGTTCCATGTTCTTCACATTCTTCCCCTCTGTTTGCACTGGCTGTTCCTAATGGTCACACCTTGGGTACAGCAATTGCCTCTTTTTCCCTTTCTAGTGCTCCTTGATATTGGGGACATAGTGAGGGATGGAGCAGCAGTGAGATCACAGAGGTTTGGTTATCCTGATGTGCAAAGATAGTGCCACTGGGACAGTTGTCTGGTATCTGGCTGTGGATCAAGGGCTTTAAACGGCTCCCCATTCAGCTATGGCAGGAAATCCAGCCCACCAGCTGCAAGCATTTTGGGGGCTACCTGTCTGTGGCTGTAAAATACTCACTAGACTTGAGCTCAGTGTAAATAGATGAGTGGATAGTGTTGCTCACCATAGATTTTCTGAATTCCTTGGAGGTCATCCTGGGGCAGTTTGAAGTTGTGTGTTTCCATGTACTGGTAGAAAGGAGCCATGATAGCACTGGGATCATTGGAGTGTTCCAGACCCAGCGCATGTCCCAGCTCATGGACTGCGACCAGAAAGAGATCGTTCCCTGTGGAAGGAAGGCACAGCCAGGTTAGTACGCAACCACAGTCCGATGCAATCCCAAGCCCCACTTACTCATAAAGCAAGAAGCAAATGCTTTGCTATCCTACTGCACAGCAGGTCACAGTGCCAGGGTCAGCTCCTGGAGATGGTTTTAGTCCCAAAAGTCTGTGCAGCTTTTACAGTCATTGTCACAGAATTGGCAGGAGGTTCCTAGCCCACGACCACCCATGACCATGAGCACCCTCAGACCAGGTAAAACAGGCAGCTGCCTGGAGTGAAAGGATACTGACTGTAGACTCTTTTGTAGAGAGTTTACAGAAAATGGCCAACGAAATAGGCTGCTCTGATACCGTTGCCTCCTTATCTGAGTCCTGCCAGGAGAGGGGAGAGACTCCTAATCAACAAGGGTACAGGTTAGGAAGGGAGCTTTATCCCCCTTCTGGGTCCTCTGGTGCCATGCTCTGATCTGACCTGGACCACCAAATCCTAGGGGAGATCTGTAAGGCATCTGGCAAGGCAGGAGGAAGGACAGGAAGACCAGGGCTAACACCCACCGTACCACGTGTAGTACCTGGGACAACCCCATCTCCTCTAGCACAGGCTCCTCAACATGCTTTCACTTTGCTGGACTCCTGGCACTGCCATGTCTGCGGGAGGAGGTGAGCACAGGTAGCACCATCCTGCAGGAGGCAGAGCCACATAGGGAAAGGTTGGGTTGGATCCCAATGGCAGGAGGAAGAAGGAGGAAGGAGGAAAGAAGGGACATGCTCCTGACAGGAAGAAAAAGGGCTGAGGAGCCCTGTCTGGTCCAGAAGGTGGTGGGAGTGCGAAGCAGGGGTACCTTCAACTTTATCTATATGTTACAGGCATACACTCCTCTTCAGTCCCATGGATCTGGGACCCTCATCTCCTTGATCTAGTGTGGTCCCTGGCTGTCCTATTCCGTGAGGGCACCTTGACATGGGAGGTGACACAGGCAATGCTGTGTGAGGGATGAAGATACAGCCAACAAAGACAGATGTAAGAGTCTCCCCATGCCAATAAAATGCCTCAATTCTGCCTGAATCAGGGTTCTCTGCTTTTTTTGGCACGGCACAAACCAAGAACACCTGCAATCAGACATGGGAGAAAACAGTTGGCAGTGGCAGCTCAGTGGCTGCTTTGCAGCACCTCCGAACAGTGTACCTCCGTTCCCCACATCTCCAAACTGCACCTATCTTAGAGGTAACAAAGTTCAGTTCTGTGTACACGGCTGCGCTCTCCTTGGGACACGAGTTGCAACAGCGATTCATGTAGAACTATCTCCACTTTTTAAATACTTATTGCTTCACTGTTACCCATAAAAACGTGACAACATAGATTCAGGGGTCTGCAAGTCTTCAGAGCAGGGTGCTTTGCCAGCATCTCAGGATACCTAAAGTCAGTAACAAACAGTGCTCAATACGTACCACACCAAAATGGTTAAATTGTCTGAACATTTGAGTTGGAGGGGGTAAGCACCTGAATATGCAAGACGTTAAAATATACAAATGCATTTCAGATAAATGTTCGACTACATTTGTTCAAATACAAATTTCCAAAAACATGTGGGCTAAAATTTAGCCATATATGTATTTAAAATTCCAGATTTTCTGTATTCAGGAAATCCAAATGGGGACTTACTTAATAATTTTTTCTCATCTGTTGCTGAAAAATCTGGTGTGTGCAGAACAAGTCAATAAAATGTCCAACAGCATAATATAAAATGCATTAAGTAGTTTCACGGTTAAGTTTGGAGGACTGATCACTCTTCATGGGTTTTCAAAAACACTCAAGCTTAGAAGATGCACCCAGTTTTCAAAAGGGATTCACAAGCTTAGAAATGCACCCAGTTTTCAAAAGGGATTCACAAGCTTAGAAATGCACCCAGTTTTCAAAAGGGATTGAAAGACTCAAAGTCCTGTTGAAAATGAAATGGGTTTACTCTCCTTAAATGCTCATGAAAGCATAATTTTCACTGCTACCACAACTCCTCACGCATGGAAGTCCATGGTAAAAGTCACTCAGTACAGAGCTAACTTTCATGAGACTCTTTCTCATGGGCTCACAGGCTGTGCCCGTGCTAACTACTTAGAGACTTTTCCCCTCACCAATTTGGTGGCATTTTACTCCTTGCTGAAGTATCTTAAGAGTCTTTGTACTGACAGCATGTCTAGAACTTGTCTCTATGTAAGTTACTTTTCTCTGTGTGCTAAACCTTTATCAGGAGCATAAGATCAGACACTATCTTCATTTAAATTAGTTTTAAAGAGCCTTCAATCACTTGTTTCTGCCCAAAACAAATGCCAGCCCACTTTGCAGCTGGAAAACAGAATCACACAGACTCACAGAATGGTTGAGGTTGGAAGGCACCTCTGGAGATTGTCTAGTCCAATCCCCCAGCTCAAGCAAAGTCAAGTAAAGCAGGTTGTCCAGGACTGTGTCCAGTCAGGTTTTGAATTTCAAGTTTCTTGTATTGGGAAGCGCTGTACATAGCACTCCAGATGTGCTGAGTAGAAAGGAAGGATCATCTCCCTTGACCTGCTGGCAATGCTCTTCCTTAATGCAGCCCTGGACGCTGTTTGCCTTCTGTGCTGCAGGGGCACACTGCTGACTCATGTTCAACTTGGTGCCAACCAGGACCCCCAGGTCCTTCTCTGCAAAGCTGCTTTTCAGTCTGTCAGCCACCAACAAAGCCCAGGTGCAGGGCTTTGCATTTCTTGTTGCTCAACTTCATTAGGTTCCTGTCAGCCCATTTCTTCAGCCTCTCGAGGTCTCTCTGAATGACAGCATTACTATTTAGTGTATCAACCACTCCTCCAAATTTTGTATCATCTTCGAACTTGCTGAGGGTGCACTCTGCTGCATCATTGAGGTAATTCATGAAGATATTAAACAGCACTGACCTCACTATCGACCCCTGTGATACATATCCTGAACTCCACCATCTCATGGTTACGGCAGTCAAGGATGCTACTGATCTTCACACTACCCACCAGTTCTTCCTTTTTAAGTATCAGGTCTAGCAGATCACCTGTCTTTGTTGGTTCCTTGATCACCAGTGAGACAACTAGGAAGAGTTCTGAGATGAAAGCCCAGAAAGATGAAGGCTCATACCTGAGGAAGTATGCCAACACCCATGGTGGTCAGGCCGACCAGCTCTTCCACTATTGAACAGAAAGGCACCTTTTCCTAGTTATCCCTATGAAATACCTATACCTGGAAATATGGACAACTGTGGAAAACAGCTGCTGCTGTCCAGTTTTAAAACACCATTTTCACTGACAGCGGTGTGTGAGGATGCCACAGAGCATAGAAAATTTTGGCTGAGAAGCTCTGCTTCCTTGCATCTAGAGGTAAGGGACTCACTAAGAAATGAACCTTCCCAGTTCTATCACCGCCACAGAGGACAGGTTAGTGGAAAAGCTATCCTCCTAAGAGAGGATACATTGCTAGGAGGCCACTCAAACTGGAGTAGCAATGTGCTGGGAGGTGGTGGCTGGAGCAGATGAAGTGGAGCTAAAGAGAATTTCTAGGAAATGAAGTGACTTCCACAGAAAGTAGGACAAGAAGTTCCTCTCACTTCTCAACAAATACTCTGATTCTCAATGCTGTGGTTGCTTCTCATCTCAAAGCCTTTGCTGAAAGGCAGTGGAATGGCACTAGCAGACATAGCTCCCTCTCCTGCTCCCTGCCCTGGCCAAAGATTTCTCACCACTATTTCATCCCCTTACCTTTCTTTTTGTTCTAGCCTCCTCCCAGACACATCCATAGTTCTCTTCCTTCCAGCATGCCCATATCATCTGCCGCCTCCACCCTGCTATATTCTATAATAGGGTCCCATGTCTGAAAGCAGCTAAGTCATTCTCAGAGGGCAAGTGGACAGCATGCATTTTGTGGGAAGAGGAGACAGGAAAAAAAAAAGTCTAAGACCATTTTGTAAGCACAGAGTGCTCAAAAACCCAGCTCTGGATTCATCATCCTATTTCTCTTGAGGGGTCAGTTTACATCAATAATATTGTTAAGCAAGAAGTTCCCTTTATTTTCTTAAATGGTAGGGAGTTTCATAGGGTGGAAGAAAACACATTGTTCATTTCCTTTTCAAAGAGTGGGCTGGGATTTGCTCTGAAAAGAAAATATCAAGGTATAAAACTATTGCCTGACCGTGTACTTCTCTCCTCCCACAGCCCCTAGCTTGGAGCTGTGATGGCTCTCTGTGTACTGTTACTGCTCTTTGGCTGCCCTTTGGAAACTGTCCACTCAACTGATCTGCAGGAGTCTTGAAAGGGGCCTGTACCTCTCAACTGGTTTCTGTTAGTTCTTAAACATGCAGTAAGGTCTCTGACCTTCATGTTCTCCACAGTTCTTGTCCGAACAGCACTCTTAATAATGTCCATCTTCTTGGAGCAAGATTCAGAAGGGAGAACTAATAGCCTAGCTTGATACTTTGCTACTCATACGGAAACAAGGTCAGGCAAACATATAAAGCTCCTTAATTTCCTGTTCAACCCTCTCCCACAAGACAAGTAACAAGTAAAACTTGTATTCAGTGTATACCAGCCACCTGGCTAGGACAGTAAGGTGAGAAGGAACTGACTACCCTTGCTTTGCATTTGCAGGGAAGGGTCCCAAGAGAAATCCAACATTTTTTGCTCATTTGCACCATTTGTACAAAATAAACAGGCCTGGTCAGAGACCTGCCTGAGTTTTCTCCATCCCGATTCTCAGGAGGCATCCAAAAGTCCACCAATAAGCACCAGAGAGAGGATGACCCTTTAAAACCAGGGGCAGTTTTGTAAGTTGGTTCATTGATTGAAATAGTTTGACCTGCCATGCTAAAACATAAACAAACACAGTTAATTTAGCTTTAAAGTTGCTGACGTGTTTTCCTTATCAAAACAATGTTATCACCAGAGAAAGTTATAATTGAGGACACACCTATAATAATATAAAAGCGTCGCCCATTATCATGATGCCAAACCAGGTGAACACACTGCTTATCTTACATTCAGTTTAATAGCTCTATACCTCCCTTGCACACACCAGACACAGAATACACACAACTTGAAACATACTTTTTAGTTGGATTTTCTTCCTTAAAAGTAATCTAAGTTTATGTTCAGAATAAACCTCCTGTTAGCTGATATATTCCCAGTTGAGCTACCTTACTTAAGATAAATTGCAATATAATCACACATTAAAACCAGCTCTTTGGTTAAGCACTCTCAAATTGTTTATGATACACTACCTTTCCCTGCAGAGATAAGAAGCACATGGTTTTATTGCAACAACACAGAGAACACTGTAGTCACATATGAACTGATCTTCCTTCTAGTCATATGATCTTCCTTCTAGTCATATACTCCACCACTAATGCTTCTTTGATTTTCATCTTCAGCTGGAAAAATGGCTGTTAAATCAGGTAACAGACATCTTGAGAAAGGTTTTTCTTTGTGAAACTGCTAGCACATGCCTTCTTGTACAGTTTCATTAATTTTAATTATGAAAATCCATATCAAAACCTTTTCTTTATTTGGCTAAGTAACTCATTGCATAGTAGGGTAGCCAATTGCTATAGGTCAGCAAAACCACTCATTTAAATGCCTATCAGTAATAGGTCACAGGGATACTATTATGGCAATGTTGTGATATTACTATCAGTATTTATCCCGGAGCATGATAGCTGTATATATAGCTGTAATGAGTGTAGGTAGACTCTGTAGGGCTCCTAGCACAGTGGAGTGTAAATCCAGGACAGAGCTTCTAAGACAACAGAAGTACAAACAACATTGTATATCTGATTAATAATGGAAAAGCAACTGTCAATCTCTGATCTTTGTCATATTAGTTTTATACTTTATGAACTGTATCATTATGCTAACACATCTACATATTGCAGTTTACTCAGACATAATTAAAAAGACATATGAAGGTTAAATTTTGAAGTTTTATTAAAGTAAGAATGATACTGAAGAAGTCAGATCATCGGTTGTAACAATAGCATGCCTAGGGTAATTACAGAAAAGATGGTGTGAACTAAACATGCTTTAAATACACTAAAATGATCCCTTCCACTCCAACAGCCATGCAGAGACAACAGTTTTCCAAGCACAACTTAAAGAAGCTTTAGGGCTACTCTAAGCTATGCCTTGGTTCTTGCATCTTCAGACCTGGTACTGAAGTCTGAACTATCAAAAAGAAGAACATATGATTTGTCTGTACTCTTCCATTCACTTCCACAACACACTCTGTTCCAGAAGATTGAAAAGCTTTTCTTAAGACCCTGAAGAAGTGGTGATACTGCTCTTCCATTTGTTTGCATCAAATGAGTTGTGGAAAACAGCTTTTCTACCTAGAAAGGAAGAAAATACATGTTAAAAAGAAATATAGGTTTAATTTTGTTCATAAACTATTATCGTTATAAATGTAGCAATGAATATCTTAAGGACTTAATGAAAACTCTTAAGAGTGTCTTTAAACAGCTTCACTGGAGAAAGAAGAATGAGTGATACACAGTCTTAACAGAAATTGTACCACAGCCACGTTAACAAACTGATCTCCGTGAGATCAAGTGACTGCAGAAGGACAAAGAACCACATTATGTTACCAATCATCATGAAAGATAGGTAGTTTGCCTTATTGTCCCCAAAAGGCAGTGTGCAAACTAGATCTGTTAGGTGTGTTACAGACCTGATTAATGTTGCAAGCTGTGCTTTATCTGACATCTGCACAGATGGCACTATGGGGACAATCTCCTGTAGAAATTCACAGAAAAAATATTTTATATTTTTCTGGAATGGTGAGACCAAAACTGAGTGAGTGATGTGGAGGCAAGAGCGGGCAGCCAGAGAGAGGGGAAGTTGTGACTGCTTCAGCTAGCTCAGCAGCCTGACACTGAATGGAATACGAGTGTTCTGCTGAAAAATTTTCCTGTGTCTTTCACAAGTGTAGGTTGTAATTCAATAAGCAATTCAATAAAAAAGAATTACCAATCCCAAAATGAAAACTCATATTTGCCTATATTAGCATATCATTCCCTAATTTGGTAGAACAGATGGTAAAGAAAAGAAAAATACTCATAAAGACAGGGAAAATGTAGATATGGCTTTCATTCCATCAGTCTTGAAAAGAAGCTATGCTGGTGCTTTTATTTTTTAGAAGTATTTAAATACAGCAGGGTCTACAGACAGAATTTAATACTTTATCCAGCTGTGGAACAACTGGAAGGTAACTACAAATTAAAAAAAAAAAAAAAAAAAAAAAGAGGCATTTTGAAACAGTTAGAAGGCTGGCCCAGTGTGTTCCAAACAGGTCCTGGTGTAGGCAGTGTGGATACAAACCAGCTTGTGCTATCTGGGATTCTTTTTTGCCAGTCAGGTTGAAATTATATTTAACTCCTGGTACTGGCAACAGAGAAAGTGCTGTTCTGGAAGCTATGAGAGTACCTCTTTGCCACAAAGAGTATTTTCTACCTAGGACAGGCGACTCACTGTCTTTGTCTTCCCCTGACACAGAAGGTTCCTGATGGGACTGTAAAGACTGAGTAGGACTGAGAAGTAAGAGAACTGGGATGCAAGAGACATTCCCCCCGCAAAGTGGTATTCTTGGTGGATTTGGGTAGAGAAGGCAATACTAGTAAAATGTATTCAAATCTTGTGCTCTTCTTCAGAAACAGGAGAGAAAAAAAAATGTAGTCTAAACAATTCCCAAGTTTGCCACTTGGTTTTGATGTCAAAATCTAGAGTATTGGGTGTCATTTCACTGCTGATGCTGCAATCCACCTCTGACTGCAATGACCAGCAAACTCTTTTCAAGAATTCATCTATTTTTCATTTTTTCTCTTCCTGAACACCTGTTATTTTACTCCTCTTCCCGTCAGCAAGTGGAATGCAGGAAGTTTATTAGTGATACTGCTGTGTTTTGGCTCACTTCACATCATCTGTTTCTGCTTTACAAAGGAAGGCAGCAAAGAGACTTTTTGGCTCACCTTGATTCTCACGACCTGCCTTTTTTACAGTTGGTTTTTTTCTTCCTTTTTAAGGGAATGACACATCATTTTGATCCCTACTGGCTCCTTCCTACGAATCTCAGAACATCTCATTCTGTGTGGAAAAAAGTAAAATATTTTACTTTGATTATACAGAAATCAATAGGATTCCAAATACCTACATAACTGTATTCATACTCTGTGTATTAAACAATTACTGACAAAAGCAATGGATAATAATTTTCTTTATCGAACACTGTGAACATCGGGTGTATTTACAAGTACATTGTTTTGAAAGCGGAATTTGCAGGTGATCCTTATTAATGAATTTCAGCTGTAATCAAAAACTAGCACTGTCAATACTGCAAAGCTTTAAAATCCAGACTGCACTAGGACGGCACTACTGTAATGCCACTTCTAGGTTTGTATAATGACAGCATATACAACAAAAGAAAGCACTACTTACAGAGATGCTGTCCAGTGGCGAAGAAGAAGAATCTGAAGACAGAAGTCTTCCATGTGTGCTGGTGGGCTTTCTCTCTTCACTTTACTTTTGTAAAAAAAATTAATTCGCAAGTTCTCTATTTATGGCCTTCTATGTTTGGATTGACATGACAGGGTTGTAATCTCAAACTGTTGCTGATATAAGCCGCCTGATTTGATTTCTTTTTACTGTGGCTGGCTGTCTTAAGACCATGTGTCTATATGCTTGCTCAGATTTGCTTCAATATTAGCATATGATTTTAGAGAACTCTGGCTTATGGGAACAAGTCTCTCTAAGCAGTTACAGGATGAAACCAATGTTAAATAGGTATGTTCTAGAGACTAAATACTGAACTGGTCTTCTTCAATGAACAAAAGAACTGACCAACAGCATGATCTGGTGGAGTGAAGTATCATAGAAAGGCCTGGTAGTATAAATTGAAATTTTAATACAATTTATGCCCCACTTGACTGCCAACATCTGTGTTAGTCTTTCAGATAACAGGTCTTCTGTGTTAAAGGACACATGAGTAACTTCAAAGCAGCTCTGAAAAATACTGATGCTCATTTTCAACAATAGTGTCAGAAGCCTGAAAAATAATGATGAATTCAAAATGCCATTTGTTACAACAAAACTCTTTAGATGTGGAGATGTTCTGTACCTAAGAAATCAGAGAAAGAAAATTAAAAAAGTATTTAACAACCAAATAGCACAAAGACTGTATGTGTACTGTGTTGTGAGTACATGCACTCTCTGTCAAGTTGCTCATTATATCGACACTTTGTAGATTGTCTTTGCTGGCCTCAGCATTTCCATAGAAAATGAACATGAAACAAATGGTAAAATAAGAAAGAAATGAGACAGAAAGCAAGGCAAAATGCAGAGGAAACAGGAACTGATCAAGGATAAAAGACTACCAACTTCTGGCAATATGCTGGGTGAAAGTACAGGGGTTAAGGGAAGCTGTGTTTTCTTTTTCCGCAAGCATGCACTGTACCTGTACAAGTCAGGTAAGGGGGTTGCAAGTAGATAGTAGAGAGTCAACCTAGAAAAGTGGATACCAATACAAATTTCAAAGAAAAAAAAAAGCAACAACTGGATATTCTTCATTCCTCTTAGTCTCCTCCCTCCACCTAAAATATCGTGTTTGTGATCGAATCAAACAAATCAAATAGGATGAAGAATGTTTAGTCGGCAATGTTTCCGAAGTGATTGGAAACACTTGGAAGTGTTTGATAATAAAGAACTACCTGACCAGGTTAAAAAAAATACCAAACCTACTTACACATACTGCGTAATACTAGGGGATCTGTTATATAATGTATCCTAACATACATTCAATGTTTATATGGTTAATCTAGTGAATGCTTACAGAAACCTTGTACATTCTTGCATTAAAAAAAAAGTGACAATAAGAGGTGATACTTCAAAAGCATCAAACATCTGGCCAAAAATATTGCCAGCTACCCCTTTATGCACCTATGAGCATCACCAGTCCTCCTTCATGAAGGATCTCAATATTAGAAGATTCCTGTTTATAAAAAGGAATTTGGTGATAGAAAAGAGAATTTTATGAGCTGAATACCTTGTTACAGCTCAGAGCTGCTGTGAGAAGTAACTGCAATCTGCTCTTAAGTTCTAGGAACTAAAATTCTATCTGTTTGGCACTGCTAAAGAATTATGGAAAAATTTAGATTGAAAGGCATGTTTGGAGGTCATCAGGTTTAACTTTCTGCTTCAAGCAGGGCTAATCTCAAAACTACATCAGGCTGCTCAGGGCATCATACAGCCAAGTTTTGAAAGTCTCAAAGAATGGAGTCTCCACAACCTCTCCCAGGTGCAGCCTTCAGAGTTGGACCACTCTGTTAGTGAAGAATTTTTTTCCATATGCCCAGATGGGGTTTTCCTTGTTGCAGCTTGTGCCCATTGCCTTTTGTTCCCTTCTCTGTTCACCTCCAAGAAGAGTGAGGCTCTGTCCTCTCTTCTCAGGTGGCAGACTGCTATTAGATACTTCCTCCCCACCCCATCCTCCTCATTAGGCTGAACAAGCCCAGTTCCCCTGGTTTCTTCTTGTTCCAATCCCTTATCACCTCCGTACTCCTGCACTGGACTCTTCCCAGTTTGCTGACACCTTTTGTGTACTGGGGGCCCCAAACACCAGACTCCATTCTTGTTAAACTCTGAACATCACTGGTTTCAACCATGCACTGCTGACAAAAGTGAAGCTGGCTTTGTAGAAAGATCCAGCTAAGGAACAAGAAAAGCTTTCTGGATGAAAATCACAGAATCATAGAATGCTTTGGATTGGAAAGGACCTTTACAGGTCATCTAGTCCAACCCCCCTGCAAGAGCAGGGACATCTTCAACTAGATCAGGTTGCTCAGAGCCCCATCCAACCTGACCTGGAATGTTTCCAGGGATGGGGCCTCCACTACCTCTCTGGGCAACCTGTGCCAGTGCCTCACCACCCTCATTGTAAAAAATTTCTTTCTTAAATCCAGTCTAAATCTGCCCTCCCTTAGGGTAAAACCATTGCTCCTTGTCCTGTCACAACAGGCCTTGCTAAAAAGTCTGTCCCCGTCTTTCCTATAGGCCCCCTTTAAGTACTGGAAGGCTGCTATAAGGTCTCCCTGCAGACTTCTCTTCTCCAGGCTGAACAACCCCAACTCTCTCAGCCTGTCCTCATAGGAGAGGTGCTCCAGCCCTTGGATCATTTCTGTGGCCCTCCTCTGGACCCGCTCCAACAGCTCCATGTTCTTCTTGTGCTGAGGGCTCCAGAGCTGGATGCAGTACTCCAGGTGAAGTCTCACCAGAGCAGAGGCGCAGAATCACCTCCTTCGACCTGCTTCTCTCCAATTTAGAGAGAAGGATGTTGTGGGGGACTGTGTCAAAGGCTTTACAGAAGTCCAGATAGATGACGTTTATTGCTTTTCCCTTGTCCACTGATGTGGTAAGTCTCTCGTAGAAAGCTACTAGGTTGGTCAGGCAGGACTTGCCCTTGGTGAAGCCATGCTGGCTGTCTTGAATCACCTCCCTGTCCTCCATGTGCTCTAGCATAGCTTCTAGGAGGATCTGTTCCATGATCTTCCCAGGCACAGAGGTGAGGCTGACAGGTTGGTAGCTCCCAGGGTCATCCTTTCTACCCTTTTTAAAGATGGGCTCAATGTTTCCCTTCTTCCAGTCACCAAAATAGTGTCAAAGAGCAGGAAGAAAAAAAGAACAGGAGAACGACAGGCAGAGACTAACAGATAGGTTTGAAGAAATAAAACTCTACCCAGAATGTAGATATGCAATAGTTCTGCTGTGGTTTTATGATCAAGATGTGCATCTTGCAGCTGAAAGGGCAGCAGCCCTTTTTCCTGCCCCAGCTGCCCATTTCTACCTACTCTTCCATTTGGGCCCAAGGGCTGGGGCAGCTCTAAGGTAAACCAGGTCAGGAGAAAGGAAGAGAAAGACAAACAACATTTGGCTACAGCCGTTCCCTTATCTGGTTCACACTGTGGCCACTTCAACCTTCCCCTGGTTCAAAGAGGAAGAAAGAGAAAGAGATGCTGGGAAAAATATGACAGTGACGGGGGGGAGCATGTGCGTAATCCCTTGTGTAGGAGTTTAAATTGAGTGGAGACCTAAAGCATCTGACTGGAGACCTAGAGCACTAGTCTGCAAACTAAGTTCCAGAAGCTGAGAATGAAAAGCATGGTACTTGAATTCTGTTTCTCATTCAAGGTCAAATTATTTAGAGCTTTGAAAGACACTCATCCCTGCAAGATCCAGGAATCTGAACAGGGAAAGCCATACATCTATTCCTTGAGACAGTCTGTAGAAGAACTGCCTGTTCTAGCTAGACACAGTCCATAAAGTATGACTTTGCTCAGTAACTGCGTTTTTAGAGAAGAAACCTTCCATATTGTACCTCTAATGGCTTCTAGGGTATTCAAGACAAGTGAGCAGATTCAAGTACTCAGATGTGACAGTAAAGGCATCAAGTATCAGAAGCATGGGGCATCCTCCATAAGACACCCAAGATGGACCAAATGGATAAAGGCAAGGGTCAGTGATCTAAATGGGACAGACTCCAAACAGAGGCACTGCTATGGCAGAAAATCTGTAGGTGCCTGGGCCATTTAAGAACTTTGTACTCATAGCAGGAATAAAAAGAGTACCAGGACATTCAGGTTCAAGCTCAAATTAATTTGGCGCACCTGATTTCTTAACAAGAATAGCTCAAGCTGTGACAGGAGAGTGGTTCTCTCAAAGCTTGGCTAAATGCCTATGTTTATGCAACTGAATTAGACTGTAAATGTAGAGGTGAGAGAGAGGATTCCATCTTTAGGAACGGGGATACAAATGTCAAAAGAATCAAGAAGGCTTGTGATATTAATACTGCTGGGATAGAAAACAGTAAATCTCCAGTGAAGACACCACTTTGAACACACTGACCAGCAGATTAAATGTAAGCTCAAAGCTATGCATGCCCCCCACCAACAGGTACAACAGGCTGTCACGCTCACTGGCTACCAGCAATACTCTTCTCCAAAATTAGCTACTCTAATAAAAACTTTCTCCCTGAGACCCTTGCTGAACATTCACATTAGTCAGCTTAGACAGTTTTTGGCTGTCCTGAAAAACCTGCTCAGGTTCCTGAACATATGTGATGTCTAGATGGCGGCTTCAGGAGTGCTCGCTCTGTTGTTCAGGTAGATGCCCACTGAAACAATGCTAGTCCTCGTGATGGAATCACAGAGAAAAATCCATCCAGTTCCTCTCCTCTGTGGCTAACAGAAGCCTTTCCAGAAGGTGGTTTAGGCCCTTTCCCTCCAGAACTTCTGCAGAAGCTCCTGCACTGATTTGGCACTGAAAGCAACCCATGAGGTCTCGTCTCCTGTACTGGTTTTGGCAGTGTAACACTGTAAACACTGGCACTCTTTTTGGGTGGCTTTTCTTCAGAAGCCCTGGACAAGAAGCTTTCCAAAGAAGCCTCTGCAGGAACCCACCAGGATCTCTGGGGACATGTTTGTTGTAATGATTGCAATACTTGTTTACTTGCTGTTAGCAAATCTCAGCATTTCTTGCCAATATCTAAAGAGCAGTCACAGTGGTAATCCTACATTCACTGAGAGAACTTAATACAGGTGTGAAGCTGTACGGTGTGGGAGAGTACCTGGAAGAGAGGATACTGAAAGATGAATCCTGTGAACTGCAAAGTGATCAAACTTGATGTGAAGTTGAGTTACACTAGAGTTGCTATGGGAATAACGTGTCAGCTGGGGTTGTTTCCTGAAGAAGCTGAAGTGGCTGCCCTTGGGCACACTCCCACTTACAATGCCACACTACATGCAGATGATAGGGAGGCTCTTAGAGCTCAACTCTGTGCATGCTGAAAGAAAAAAATTCTGGTGATCCCTCGCAGGGCATGGATACCTCAGTACTTACCTTGCTTTAGCATTAAAAAAGTTCTCTAAATGTCTTCCCTAAATCAATCCTGCTCCACTTTAAGCCTTCTACTACTGCTTCAGTGCATTTCCTGACCAGCATGGTGCCTGGTACACATAAGCTTTGGAATGAAATCTGGACTGCACGGGAAGCCTGACTGCTATTTGCAGTGATGGTGACAGAGCAAGTATTGTCACTACCAACAGAGGAATATAGCTAATAGCTATAAACAGCTATATCTATATAGCTATAAAGCTAACATCTGCAGTGGATTGGCAGACACCACATTTTTAGTGGTATGCTGTTGAAAACATGCATAACAGCAATGGTCTTTTACTTTCAAAAGACCATGAAGAAGATTTGCCTAGGATTATTACTGATACAATTTGCAATGTTAAACTGGAGATTAAAATTTACTTCCTGTAATTATCCTGGATTAAACAAATGTTTGAGTTGTCAGAGGGCTGTAAGAGCAGTCATGGGTAATGTGGATATTTAAACTGGCAGAACTTACTTTCAGCCACTCAGGAATCCTTTTCAAGCTGCTGTTGGAGATACATACATATATATTATTATTTTCATATAAAGGCTAGGAAATACTTGATTTGGCCAGTTAATAATGGATTTCATGCAGCACCTCCAGGCTTGAGCCAAGTTAGGTAAGACACTGAGGCAGCCAAGGCAGAGAGATCCCAGCACGGCCAGGTCTGTTTACCCTCTTTCAGGCACAGGCTTTGCTGCCTACAGTGAGCAACGTATGTCAGCGGCTGTGAGTCTTGAGATGGGCAGTTTAAAGTTCACTTGGCTGTTTCTACAGCACATTTCAAGTAAAAAAAGCCCAAGATTTGGAGAAAGTAGAGCAAAGTCACCTTTGGTGTTCCTTCTGGTAAGGTAAACAATTGGGATACTGAGACTGCCTGCATTGACATGTAACTCAGTCACCAAATGCTGCGTCTAAGCAGCCAAGAGGGGCCATTTGGCCTGCGAGCAGCTACACACAATGTACCACTAAAAGACAATGACTCCAAAACCGGCTTCAATTGCCTGCAAGTGCCCACACATCAAAGTCTGATAAGCAGGAGCCCTTGCTGCTACAAGTCTGGGATAAGCTAAAGGCCAAGAGCTGCTTTCATTTCTATTAAGCAGCACCTTCCAGGAAAAACATAAGTCCCCGCAACCGTGACCATGCCAGTCGCTCCTCCTTGTGTGGTTGTGTAGATGATTTATCTCTAAATGTAAAACCACGCTCCTCCTCTTTTTCAGTTGCATCCTGTTTGCCATATCACTTCTCTGATTTGCCTTGATCCTTCCGAATTCCTGTATTCTGCTTCATGCTTCTAGCTGCTCCCATTGACATTCTCATCTGAGAACTTAACAAATGAATTCTGTATCCCATGATCACAGTTAATAAGGACTGCTCCAGGAATTCAACTTCCCACCTGGTTTTGCACATCCTCATCATAATATTATCTAAATTAATCTTCCACAGCTTGCTTATGGGAATGTCAGAGAAGGCAGTACAATTAAGATTATAAATCAACCACCATGAATTGAAAGTACAGTATTACTCGGCTAAAGGAATTGTATGCATGAATGGAACTGTAACTAATATCCAGGGGGAAGGAAACTTTGTATTCACTTTGAAAGCCTATGCAGGATCATTCTTCACAGCAGAAGATAATACAAGTGTTGGTGCACACGCACCTATTACCACGGTCTCAGAAAGACAACCAACAGCATCATAGCTATTATGATTATACTAATAATTTCAAGGGAGATGGTAATGGCCATGCTGTCCACAAGGGGCAAACGCAGTATAATAACGATCATGCAAAATGCTAATGAGTATATAAATCCCAACTAACTATCCACTAGCTGGTGTGATAAAATTGCTAATGACCCTTAGCGGATTACCACAAGGTATCTTTACAAGATAGAAGCTTTCATCAACAGCATATATCATGTTCTCCACATACAAATCAGAGATAGCTGTTTTCATAGAAAGACCTGTTCAAATCATTCTTCATTTTTTTCTGACTGGAGGAGACTTCATGTGAAATGTTTTGCTTTTATCCATATAATTTGCACTGCTAGTGAAGACTCCAAAACAGTTCTTCTGTGAGGTGACAGCTACATCCAAACATGGACTCGCTGAAACTCTTCGCGTGCCACAACACAGTAAGACAAGTGTAGACCAACAAAAGCAAAACTTCAGATCGCACTGGTTTGTAACAAAACTATATGGACTAATAGATCAGCCAAATATTCTGAGGACCTACAGTGCCAGTTTCAGCATCCTGCTCTGTTGACCAGAGATTTACCTTTACAATTGTTACGAGAGCTTTGAGACAGATTGTTTAAATTTTCCCTTCAACTAGTACACGTTCTTGTCAGGAATGGAACATTTTACATGGTGATATTTTGCGGGTTGATGTAAAGATACTATTGTTACTTCATGGCTATTTTAAGATTTCTATAATCGTTGAATGGATGCTGAATGGCCAAAACAGTTCCTTTTTTGCATCTGACTAAATGAGAGCTTTGCTACTGATCTACTGGCAGGGTATTTTTATTCTTTCACTGAGAGACTTCTTCAGTTCCAGATTGAAAAACCCCATTGCCCCAAAATACATAATCATAAAATCCCAAAATCATAAGGACAAGCAAGACCATATTTGAAGAAATACTTCCTGTTAAAAAGACAATATTGTCCTCACTAACACCTTATTTCCAATGGAAAAAGGGAGTGAACTGATCACAGCGCAGGAAACCTCTGACCAGGAAGAAACTCTTTAAAAGCTGCTAACAGCATTACAAGTAAAACACATCAGAGGTGAGAACCTGGAGCTAGTGAGAGCTCCAATGACAAGAACTAATGAAAAAGACATCCTAAAAAGGCCTGGATCATCCAGTGAGGAGACAGGACATTTTCATATTTGCATACCAAGGCTAAGAACACAGGCAAACCCAAATTCCTCGCATTTAACACTCGCATCTATAATGCTCTGACTACAGGCTTACCCCTGTCATCCCCAACACATGAAATTCCCTATCACTAGTGTTTCCCCCAGGTGGAGGGGACAAATATGACCTCACCATTCTCAACATCCTCACTGGTGACTTTTTTAAAAAGAGTTTTCAAATAACCGTGTCACCCAGACTATGCAGCACGGTTATTTGAAAACAAATACACAAGTGACATTTATCCTCTGGAATGGAACTCTCAACTCTTCTATCAATTTTCACACTCGGAGTGCACACCAGCCCCTCAAATACCAATTACATGCACTTTGAGGACACTACTCATGAGAGTCTCTCAGCACACCAGAGAAATATAATACATCATGGTTTTGAAAGAGCCACATGGATACTGCATAAGAAATAGCTTTTATAAAAAAAGAGACCCTCTACTCATTGTATATATCGCTCTCAAACACCATCCTAAACACTATACAAAAAACCCCTCAAAAAAGTGATAACCTATGTTAGAACATCCTACCCAGCAGAAAATTTTCCCCAGAGCCATCCCTGCCAGTCTTTAAGCAGCCTCCCAATCTTGCTAAGCTTATCATCAGAAGGAAACTTTTTGTGCGGAAAAAGAGAAAAAAAGAACCAAGTACAACTTGTCAAAACCTCCCCTTCCACCCTCCTGTAAGGAACTTCTGTCCCAGACACCAGCATTCCCAGGTCTCATACATGGGCTTACCTGGGAAGTCACATCCAGCACACAAGCCACCCTCACACCCCATAGCTGAGATCAAATAACTACCAAGACCAGTCTGAACTCGCACAGACCACTGATAAAGCATAAACACACCTAACTGCTGCAAAAGCAGCTCTCACAAGGTAATCACTCAGTCTCCGATTGTCAATCCTGATCCGCAAAGGAAACCTATAAACTGCCCTCCAGCCACAAACCGAGGAATAAAAACTCGTAACATTTCAAGATAGCAAGACTGTGCTCTGCCACACCATAACTTCCCACACTCTCCATGCTATCCCCCCTCTACATCCCACAGGCTATAACCTCTCTCTTTCTCTGCCTACATCTCATCTAGTCATTTAAACATGCTGGGAAACATTCTCTCTCTTTCCCTGAGAAGACAAGTATCATATCATTTCTGCTTTCCTACAAATTAGCATTCCCACATTGAACTTGCCTACTCCATATCCTTTCAAAGATGATCTGATAGATACCAACTCAAAACTCTGAGGGATTATCTCAGTTTGCATTCCATCCTGAAAGCAAGCTGTCACTTTTAGGTCAGGCCTGAAGGTGGCTTTCATGCCTGAAAGCTTTTCTCCTTTTCAAAATATACTGTTTGGTCTAATGAAAGACACTACCTCTGCATATATCCTTAGAGATCATGGCCACAACAATGCTACTATGTTTTTATATAGTTTAAAAAAAATCAAGCCTTATTTACATTCCAAGTAAACTTCTAATCCTTATAAAATGTTTCAAAACATTTTGATTTTGAATCCCTAAAGGTTTAAAGACATGTTGTCCTTCCCAAATCACTAAGACTGTGGAAACTGGAGTGATATTTTATGAGGCCACTGTAAAATTCTGGTTTTCCAAATTAAACTTTTTACAAGTCATCACTATTCTCAATCAAAGGTTTGAAAATAGATCAGAAAGTGCTCATTGCCACTAGAGAGTAAGATAAAACTAGAAAGACACTGAAACTCCTCATTGCTTAATAACACAAAAACAGTTGTGATAATTATCCTAATCATCAGTCTTCCTTAACAAATCAGCCAGCCCCAACCTCTGATGGGAGGAATTATGACCATACTCAGACTGTGGGAAAACAAATATGGATCAAAACAACTTGACATTCAAATGTCTTCACTCTCTCAACTTTCTATTCACCATTACAACTAACTCTAATTGCCCTTGTTAAGTATTCCATGAGATACAGAGTTTATATTTCAACACTCCCTTGTTCACCTTTTCCCTCCCAGAGCTGTGGTTTCTGTAGCAACTATGGTCCAAATCTTGAGAGATGTAAAAAGCCAGAGGACACACACTTCTGTTCACTCTTCAACATTCGCACATGTGCACAGAGGCATGCAGAGTCACAAACTTACTAATAAAATTATTTACCCATTTAAGATAGAATACATGTTTTAGAAAACATCTGAACCATTGTAGGGCGAAAGCTCCACTAATCAAATCCTTTCTAGTCGAAAGCCTGTCAATGTGCCTACATTCAACTTATCCTTGTTTTGAAAAATGACCTGCGCTCTTACCATCATGATTAGAATTTCCCAGGGTCCATGGCTCATCTGAATCGAAGTGAGTATCTCCTCCTATTCCTGGTCCAGGAAAGTAGGCATGAGCTAGGAATCCACCTTCTCCATCAAACGGAGAACTGTCTCCATGGAAACCAGAAGCAAAAAATATCATGATATCTGCCTCCTTTCTGTCATTTTTAATTTCATGGTAAGGGACCTCTTCAAAGGTAAGTGGTGTCACTCTCTGCCAAACATCAAATGCCTGACGAATGGCTCTCCTTGTATCAATCTCTCCAACCTTGGGGGTATAGTTGTGGACACTGTGTGGATGAGAAAGAAGGGTTGTTTAAATTTGCAGAATACATTTGAGACTTCTTACTATAATTCCAATACATCACCACACCTACACAGTTTCCATTTCCAAAGGGTCTTTATTTTTGCAGACACTACTTTGTGCATGTAAAGTTTTGCTGTTACAAATAAAGTTACCAACAAAACTACAGCCCTGATCCAGTCTACATTTATTAATAAGAATCTTCCCAATACTTCGGTTGATCTTGCATTGCTTCCCAAAAACCTGACAACCTTTCAAATTCTGGTGTAGACAGCTAAGTAACTTAGTTTAAAAACGTAAATTACTTCAGATTTTGTCTGAAATTATCATGCTAAAATGGAATCCAGTGTATGAAAAAAACTGACTAATTCTTTTTGAGAAACAAACCGTTCAGTAAACTATACAATCTTACTTATATGAGCAGCTTCATTCTCAGGACTACTCAAAATACTTAAGAGCTCATAGGAGTGACGGACCTGCCAGTTTTGTGCAACCCAGTCCATGACAGCTGATGATACAGAGTTTACGGCGGGGCGGGGGGGGGGCGGAGAGTTCAACTGCATATAAATTTCCCATAATTGTAAACTTTAGCTTAAAAAGTGCTGTTCATGGGGTGGGTTTTGTGTGTGCATATAACAGACTCGAGACCTATTAAGCTTGGCTTGGGGAATATAAAATATCTGTGTCATGGAAACAACTTTCAGTCTTTAATGAAACTGGCTCAATTTAATATAAGGATTGACAGATGAAAGACAGTGGTAAAACAAGATATCTGTCACCTGAATGGCACACTACAAATACTGAAATTGGAAAGTTAAACAACTACTAGTTTGACAATGGCAGAAGTGAAGCCATCTGCCAACCTGCTGCCTGTGGTTATGCATATGCTTAAGATAAGTTTTATTTATATGATTATATACCAGTTTTCCCTAAGGTCCAGAAAAGGTTAGAAGCAGGAGCTGACTCTCAGATCTTCACATACAGAAGGTGTCCCTTTACAATTTGAGTTAAAGGAATGATTATTGGTGGAAGCTTTGAACTACTCCCCAGAACTAGTCCCTCCTCCCAGTCTCTGCAGTCCCTCACCGTTACTTGAAGAATCCTCCTCCTCCTTTCTCAGAGCTCTCGGCAGAAGCAAGAGAGAGTGCCCCAGCCCCTGATTCTCTTTCCCTTCACACCATCATATCTCTTCCTACACATTCTGGCACCCTCCCCATGCTGGTCACTCATAATTCTACCACAGACTTTCTTTCTGTCTTAGCCTTGCTCACTTGTATCTTCTCCTTAATGTCTACATTCCTAATTTTTATTCCTCTGCAACCTCCTTTCCCCCTCCAAAAAAATTAAAAGGCTATACTTTCAACTAGAGCAGGGCTCAATTTTATTTTGAAGTGACATTCTTATTGTCAGAAATTTCCATTGGCGTCATTCAGCAATTGCCTTTCAAAAGCTAAGGGCCTAAATGACTCAAACAAAACACATCTCTGGGAAACAACTGTCACTATGTAAGACTCATTTGACACCTGTAGCCCACTTCAGCATATTCCCTCAGCAGGCCTAAGTCTGGACAAAAGCAAGAGTTCTACTACATAAGCAAAAGTAAAACCTCTGCAAAAATAATTATTCAGTAAAATGTTGCGTATCAGTAGAGGGAGACAGCATCATGCCTCTAGACAATGATGTTCCTTCTGCTTTAATGGTTTGTTAAAGACACATGATCTAAGGGCTAGAGCCTGAGACTTCTAAGGGAACAGAAAGGGGCTTACTAGGATTTTCCTGCCAAAATTACACAACTGATGGCTGTGATTTAGGCATCTTTACTGATCAGTTATTTTCTAATTGAGAGTAGACTCTTCAGTTACTCCACTGCTCTGAAGTATTCCCCTCCACCACGTTCTGAGAATGAAACCCTCAACTAAGCATTACAGGGGAAATCCAGTTTTTAAAAGTACTTACAAAATTTGCATACCAAAGAAGTACAGAATGTTTTTTCCCCAAACAAAAAGGGGCAGGGAAGGGGTTATACCTATAGGTTATATGCTTCTGCCTCCACTTTTGTCCAGTTAGTGCATACCGCTTTTTCCTCCGGCTATGGCGTAGGTGGGGATGATCTGGAACTCCACATCGAGGCTTCTTCATCCACCTGGAAGGGAAGGAAAGAAAAAGCAAGCTAACAGTTTGGAAAAGAGATTCTAAAGAACTCAGGGGGTGACTGGAAGAACTCTGAAGGACGGCCAATGCAGACACCAAGAAGGGCTCAGTCTTCCCTCTCTCGAGTTTACCCTCTTTGCACAGAGCTGTACACCTCACCTCTGCTGGCAATCCACACACCTCAGCACACCAAAAAGAATTCATTTTTCCTTTTGGAAATACAGATACTAGATCAGGTAGCCCTTATGCTTGACAAGAGCTTAATGATGATAATGCCACAGAAGATACCCAGATCAAAATTGCACGTGTGTGCGCACTGGGATCAAACTCTCCTATCACCTACCCTATCCACTCTCCATTTGTTAAAGTGCTGCTGTGCCAGTAAAAAACCCTCCAATTCATAACTCACTAGATAAGATTGAACAAGTGCAAACATGACTCTCCCAGATGATGACCAAGGCTTTCACCTGTAATGACCAGAACAGATCACCCCAATCTGTGGGTCACAGTCACCAAATTCTGTTAGGCCCTCCCTATAAACCTTGACTCTTTTGAGGTCACTCATGATGTAGGAAACTCTTGCCTCTATGGCCAGGTGAACTGGAAGAGCAAAGGATGCTGTCCCTTGCGTGGGGATCCATGCACTATTATCAGAGAAGTCGGGTCTCCTCCCCTATCTCCTTTACCTGAACAGATCTTTTGCTTATTTCTTGCACCAGCTTGAGGGTGGTCAAACACTGGCACAGGTTGCCCAGAGAAGTGGCAGAGTCTCCATCCTTGGAGGTATTCAAAACCCAACTGGACATGGTCCTGGACAACCTGTTCTAGCTGTCCCTGTTTGAGCAGGGGGTTGGAGTAGATGATCTCAAGAGGTCCCTTCCAATCTAAACGATTCTCTGACAAGGAGAAATAGACTGTATCCCAAAATACTATCCCGTTTGCTGGTGTGGGCACACTCCAGAGAAGTCAGAAGTGGCTTATGGAGGAACGAATCTGCCCATCACTGCATGCGGAAGCAGGGAAAAAAAGAAGACAGGGACAGAAAGAGAGGAACTACAGGTACTGGTCTCCAAAGGTCCCAGCACGGCAACTTTCTGTCCCAGCCACATTCTTTAGGATTTTGCAGTGCAGCCCAGGTCAGGAGACCAGAGCCCAGGAATAATGCAAGCAGTCTCTGGCCACAGCCTCCCAAGCACACTGGCACTGCCCTCAGCCTTCTGCTTGGGCTGCTGCTGGGGACACTGCCACTGGCATTCTTCAAGCATTTTATGCATTTGACCCACTTACTCTGATAGCAAAGGCAAGTGTCCACTGTGACACAATGCCTTAAGAACACACCGCAGGACATGGGATGCAGAAACACGCCACTGCCTGGTCATACATGAGAAGAGCATTGTAGCCAATCCTGGCAGATTCCTCACACAGGACACCAAATTCCCTCCCCTCTCCTCAGCAGGGCTTCCCTCCCATCCCTGGCCACCTGGGGGACAACTTTTGGCCTCCAAATGCAGCCACTCCTCCATCAACTGCAGCCAGCCAATGGCAAGTAGTCCATATGTGCCCACATGCTTGAGCCTAAACAATGTACATCTTATCTATCAAAAATATTAGCCCCACACCTTCAGGAAGGTAGTGTCTTGCCATCACCAGTAGATGGTTTACAAGACTTCTTTCCAGGACAGCTTTTAAATAAAAAAAACAAATAGACAGACACTTTGCCTTGTACAGCCTCACAAGAACATTCTTTCACAGCACACATACCTGCTCCCAGTTCAGACAGTCAAGCAGCTGACCTTTCCTTAGTCCACTTCCTATACGTAAAAACTACAGATGCTTACAAATTTCAGTGCAGTCATGTCATCTTCTCCCCACCAAGAACAGAGCAAATGAGAGTTGTTATACATATTGTACTGTACCTGACAAGAACCCAAGCTGTATATATAAAGCTAGTACAGACCTTCCCCACTTACATTACCTTACATTTATCAGTACGGTATGTCTTTCAGAAATCTAAGTACCCTGTGCAAATCAGATCTGTCTTGCCCACACAACTGCTGCCACCTTCAAAGAAAAGCGGTACATCTAAGGTTTGCTTTTAGAAAAGCTATATTAATTCAACCTCAATACACTGTGTTTTTCCAAGTGTCCTTTATTTGTGTTCTTTTGCATAGCTTCTACCACTTTCCTAGAGAGATGCTAGGATTACTGTAGCCTGTATTCTCCTAGATATTTCCTGAGTATTTTTTTTTTAAATTCCCATCATGATATGGTTTGGAGTTTTTAGCATAACCTTACACAAACGGTAGTGTGAATTAGGTTTTCATCTCTTGAGCTTCATGAGAACTCTAGTACTTGGAACATCACCATCATCAGGCCCTGATTACAGTCAGAAAACAACTTTCTGTTTTATCTTTACTAGTACCATCTAGAAGACAAAAAGGTAACGGGGGAGTGCTACCAAACCAACGTGGATGCGTAGGACAAGTCACCAGGACTTTCCAGGACAGTGCTAGCTATGCTGCCACACTAGCAGTACATTGCCAAGTACCTCACACCTCAACATCTGTTTCATGTATGAACGCCGGCTGCCCCTTCCCAACACGTGCCCTATGCTGAGCAGGCTGCAGCAAATCAGCCCCCACACAGATTAGTCCCATGCTATCAAAGCCAATCAGAACTGCATAGATACCCGACCAAAAGTTAATTCCCTCAAAGACAGTCAGATTCCCTGCCCCTGTGCCAGTTCCATCACAACATAAGGACACAGGGCAGGGCACCGGGCTGTTCCTGAGGCAAGCTGCAATACCTGCACCCTGGACTTTAAGGGCTTCTTGAGCCAAAGCTTCCGAGGTATCAGTATTTGCAAAGCTGCCAATAGACTTATGCTACGCACGGCTGCCTAACTCCTCTTTCAACCCCATTACACTCAGGCCTGTCTGAATCCTGTCATGGTTTAACCCCAGTCGGCAACTAAGCACCACAGAGCCGCTCACTCACCCTCCCCCCCATCGTGGGATGGGGGAGAGAATCGGGGGAAAAAAAAGTAAAACCCGTGGGTTGAGATAAAGACAGTTTAATAGGACAGCAGAGGAAGAGAAAATAATAATAATGATGATAAAAGAACGTACAGAACAAGTGATGCACAGTGCAATTGCTCACCACCGGCCGGCTGACGCCCAGCCCGTCCCCAAGCAGCGATCGCTGCCCCCCGGCCAAGTCCCCCCAGTTTCTGTACTGAGCAGGACGCCCTACGGGGTGGAATAGCCCTTTGGCCAGCTTGGATCAACCGTCCTGGCTGTGCCCCCTCCCAGGTCTTGTGCCCCTGGCAGAGCATGGGAAGCTGAAAATCCCTTGACCAGTGTAAGCACTGCTTAGCAACAACTAAAACATCAGTGTGTTATCAACATTATTTTCATACTAAATCCAAAACACAGCACTATACCAGCTACTAGGAAGAAAATTAACTCTGTGCCAGCCAAAACCAGGACAACCCCCATATTCTACCACAGTTTGTTCCACAGCTCAGCTACACACTTTCTGAAACAGATCTAGTAAAAAAGCCCAACTACTTGGTTAGAGCTAGGCAGTACCCAAGCTGTCAACCGCCTGTGTAATGTCAAGCTGAGAATGTTTATCTGGATCAGCTCCCTGATTCAACTTGCTTCCCAGACATATGGGCCCTAGTCTAATCACATAGACCAGGGTGCAAGTCCAGCCATCTCTTCTTTTCTCAGCAGAGCAGATCTATGGCAAAATAATCACAAAGCTGTAGCTTGCTGTCACTGATCTTCTTTAGCTGAGCTTTCTGACAGCCATTCTCCACTAAGCAGTTTGGATAACCCTTTCTGTGTTCCAGAGGATTTATAAAAGCACATCACGTCAGAAACAACAACAAAAGACAATTACTTGAAGCAGGATTCAGATACTTATGGTTGCTCCCCCCCCCCCCCTTTTTTTTAAATGGGAGCACCAATAACACTGGATCATCAAAATTTATACTTGGCACTGTTTACGCATAGAATATTGCATTCCTCCAGCTGCTTGGCATGCAGAAAACAGGTAATTTCCAAAAGCAGTGACATCCAGCTCTTGTCCAGATACAGCTGCTTTCCCCAGTTCAGGCTCCAAGCCCTCCACAAGACTCTCCTAAACAGAGGAAGCTGTCACTCTCAATCACCTACTATTGAGTTGGTGGCAGTGGTATCTTTAAACAGCAGTGTTGTGCATCCCAAGGTGAGGGACCTACACAACAGGCTCAAGACAAAGCACAAGACACACAAGACACTTCCAACACAAGTAAGACTATTTCTTGGTTCCCTCCAGGGCCATGTGGTTGATTACAACAAACACTTTTGTCACCACTTTTGTTAGGTGCTAGCGTGCCTTCTCTCCCGGCACGCTCCCAGGACTATATCCTTGCCTAGCTGCCAAGCAGAATTACAATTCAACCCACTAGCTGCAGGCAGACAGAAAGTTTGCTGAGGCACTGTTAATTGCAGGGTACGAGGAGGCTGTTTTACGTATTCTACCCTGCTCTCCTTACAGGAAACTACACATCCTCAACCTGCTCCCTCAAGACAGCCCCTCTGCTGAACCGACCCCCACCCCACCTTCCTTTCGGGTACCAATAAGCAACACCAATGGTGTTGTTCCTTCCCATTTCCCACTCCCACTGGCAGTGCCTGTATGGTAGCTTTCACACACTTGGGTACCACTCTTGGAGGAAAGAACAAGCTCGGGATTTGGGGACATGTGGGGAAGGAGACGAAAAACTTTAGGCTTCCATAATAAATCTAAACAGAATATGCAGAATTTGTTGCCTAACAAAAAACCCATAGAAAATAACTTCGCACTCTGACTGATTCTAAAGTCACTTTAAAGGGAGAGAGCTTATGACACTGACAGAAGTGACAGAAAAATTCATAACTGCAATCTCAAAACTCGTAACACAGACTGAAATAACAGCTTAGCAAATGCCTGAGTAATTCAGAGCTCTCAGAGCCAGCCTGCCTTGCCAGCTCTTCTTTCGCTCAGCTTCCACAATCAGATCTGAGGAAGTAACAGCCCAACAAGGCCCCTCCAACTCAAAATACAGGCTCACTGCTAACGGCAGTTAGGACCTCTTTTTCCTTTCATGTAATTTCTAGGTAGGTACTCCTGCTCCACCCTGCCATACAACATATGGACCTACTGATTCAGGACAGATGGACGTAGAGCAACTGAACATGCCTGCAAAGCACACCCGCGTTTGGTTGTAGCTGAGGTTTCAAGCCTTTGGAGACTTGAGTTTCAGAAGAGGGAAACATCTAGGTTTTTCACCCATCAGCCTTTGGGTGTTCATGCACCAATCAATCCCTGCCCATATATAAACTCAGTAAAACGTGGGCAACACTTTCCTTTCCTCCATAAAAATACTTTCACTTACTAAAGCAGGGACTCCCACATGCAGTTTGCTCCCTTCCCCTGTCACCCACAGGGCAGCAGAAGCAGTTCCCTAACTTTCCAAACTAGCACCCCAATATCATAGCCACTTCTTCCCCCACCTTGTTCCAACCATAAACATCCCAACTGCAAGCTTCTACACACCAACTGCACACACACAACCTTGTCTCTGGCTCTGCTTCAGCATTCACTTACAAACTCTGTTATTAATGGCAAAGAGATCTCGGATAGAAAATCCCCACCTTTAAAAAGCATTTCATTTTCAACTCATTTGAAAAGCAAACAAACAGGATTTTCTCTCTCTCTCAATGGAGAACAAGGGGCTTTTCCTGTAAGCTAAAGGAGGGAATGTTACATTAACTGGAGAGGTGCTCCCGGTCCAGGATGATCCCCTCCTGCTTAATTCACTAATTTCTTCTGTTTCTCCCTCTTCTTGTAGTCTAGAAAGCATACAAGCAAACCCCTTTGTTCTTCACATTGTTTGGTTACTTTGTGCCCCTTTCTTTTGTGCTACTGCGTCCCTTTTGCCAGAAGAGTGCCATAACAGGAGAGATGAAGAACTAGGCAGAGCGCACTAAAAGGGTCTGCTAATGCAATAAGAAAAGGTCAAGGGAAAACTCTCAGGCAGGGCCTAAGCAAGTTCTATTATTTCTTTTTTTGCTCACCATGAGATGCTTCTTTCCCCCAGAAAGCATTAGTAAGACCTTATCTGCATCCCGCTTTAGTCAACAGATGCTCCCCTAGTTGGTCTGGATCAACAGCAGACAGATTCAGCCAATACACGACATCCAGGAAATCAGACAGCAGGAAGCCAGTCAGGCAGCAGCAACAAACACCACTTCCACACCAGAACACCACTTCCACACCACACCTCACAGTACACACTGAAGAGCAGACTAAAGGCAACAGCCTTAAAGAACAAAGTCACTCCAGCCTAGGTGATTTAGACCAATGCTCCTGTGCTATCAAGACACCGATCACAAACAACACGTAGTCAGCATACAGCAGAGAACATCTAATGTCCAACAAATGGCAACTATCGACAGCTAAGTAGTCTTGACTATCGTCATCAGGCTACAACTCACTTCAACTCACAACTCCACAAAGAGCATCTATGGAGATCCACAACTCCAATTAATTAAGAAATACATTAGAAGCCATTTCTGGAGCCAGATTTTCACCTAAATCCAGACAGAGATGGAAATAAATGAAACCCTTGATGTTCTCCACTTTCAGAAGCTCACAGGATTCAAAGCTCACATGCTTTGCCTGTGCACCAGCAGTGGGATCTATGTACAAAGACGAACATTTAACAAGAGCTTCTCCTCATGCTCACAAACAGTACTGCTGGCAAAAAGAAAAGGTGGAGTTGTCCACATGTTTTCGTTAGGGACACCTTTTCATAATCAAGACTTCTCTGGCTGAGTCAGTCAAATCTATCCCTTTTGAGGACTTCTTGTGGATGGAATAATTACCCAGGTAATACGATAATGCGTTAAGAAAGGGAAAGACAAAATTAGCCTACGTTAATCTTACTCAATAGTTGTCTGGTCCAAAACTCCTGTTACTGGGATCCCATAAAACTGTTGCATAGTGGCAACTGCGGACTGCACAGCTTTTCCTGACTGCAAGGCAGACATTTGGCTGTCAGAAGGAAGTAAGTAGCCGTAAGTTTTTAACCAACCCTGAAAAAGAAAGAAACAGATGGTAAGATGCCATGGTAAGTTTTCACCTTAACAGATCAGAACACTTCCTCAAAAGAAAAAGTGACAAACTAGCCCAAAATATTCAACCACCTCTCTTTTTTTGGTTAGGTTTGGTAATGTAATCTGATCCCCGGGAAGGGCTGAAGACCCAGCTTAATATCACCTGTCCTGACAGGACAATGCAGACCTGCCAATTAAAAATGGCCGTCATCCCAACTGAATAACTGAGGCAGACTTAGGTCTTTGGAGCACCAGAAAAGCTCCGTCCTTGTTCCAGAGACCTCCTGCGCACCCTGTCACCTTGCCATCACGAGATTTCTCAGTCTCCACAGCAGCATGGTCCCAATAAGCCACTGCCTACCACCTACTGCTGCCTCTGGACCATTACTCCAAGAAAACAGCTTAATAGACCCAGGCAATCCCCGCAAACACAGGTTCAGCTTTACGCTTGCACTGAGCACAGGAGTATTTCTTAAACACAAAAAAAAAACACCCAAACAAAAAAAACCACACTCAGAAAGTTTGCAGGGACTCTGGTTAAATCAACTTTTCCTCTACTAATAGCAGATATCTAGCAAACTGTCAGAACAGGAAAATAGCCAAGTCTCCTCAAGAAGCTTTGTGCCTTTTCCCTGCCTCCCCCCCAAAATGCAGCCTTAGTTAAAACCACCTGTCAAAGTTGTCAAAATGGTAAGGACAACGTTTTCAAAAACAGCCATTAATTGAGGATTTTTTTTCCCCTCCCCTCTCTTCCCACCCCTCACTTTGATACCACGAGAAAAAGGAATATTAATTCACCATTAAGTGCAAATGCCAATAAAACCTGAATAAAGGCTTGCTTTCATAAACTTTTCACCATAATTTTTCATGCACACACCCCAGTGTTTCTTTCTTCTGGCCAATACCCCAGCCCTTTGATTCAATACTTAGACCAGGATTGCCGTGACATTGACATATATCCTGTAAGCTTTTTCCAGCCACAAGGACAATCCATCTGACCCACAGGACACAGCCCTCAACACACAAGCACTGGTGAATCATCTGCATGCGCTGCTCTCACATCAGCAGCCTGATCACTCAGAGCAGGGGGGAGAGGAGAGGCACATCTTCCCTTAACGTAACACGGCAGCGGGAAAGGGGCTCAAGTCAGGAGGAGCACAAGAGGAACAACAATCCCCATTTCTTTGTGGCAACAAGAAGATGCCAGAATCCAATGGGAAAAATGAAAGGCCTTGCTTCCAAAGCAGGAAAAAGAAGGTGTAAGACAGCATCTGGGCCAGGCACGTTAAAGTTCACCATGTAAATGGACATACAGCACTATTCGACACGGACGTCAACAATGGCTTAAGACAAAGCCAAGCTGCAAAACTGCTTGGAGACTGGACATTCGCTACCACTGCCTTGGCATCTAGCGTTGGCCTCTGACAAACACAGCATGCTGGAACACGGGACCTTCGGTCTGACCAAAATAAGCTGTCCTTGAGGAGCAAGGGCAGAGCACAGTAACCAAAACAGCTCTGAGTGGGGCTGCCCTCGCGCATCCCCTTTCCCTCCCGGCCAGACTCGGGCGCGGCAGCGGGCGAGGGAAAGGGACACCACGCGATGCCCGCACAGGCGCTAGAGAAGCTCCTCCCGGGAGGATGATGCTCAAGAGCACGCAGGAGGGGCACGGCTGCCTTCGCCTGCCGGCTCCCACCCTGCCCATGCACAGGCAGAGGAGCTGCCAGCGGCTGTGGCCGCACACCTGAGCCCAGCCCGGCAGCAGCAACCAAGACCGGCCGCTTCGGAGAGCGGCACGAGGAGGGCCTACAGGAGATGCGGAAGGCTTCCGGCGGGCAGCAGCGCCCAGGAGCGGCGACGGGGCTGGAGCCGGGCGCGGAGGAGCCGGGGAGCCGCTGCCCGCCCAGCTTTCCAGCCCGCCCCCGGGCCAACACAGCGCACAACCCGGCCCCGGGCTTCCCGTCCCCCGGCATCCCGGTCCCGGCTGCGGCACCGCCGGCCTCGCCGCCCCACGGAGTCGCCCGGCCCCACTCCCCTCAGCGCCCCGCCCCGCCCCCCCTCCCGCTCCCAGACCTACCCGGCCGGTGCTGGTGTCGGCGGCGGCGCGGAGCAGGGCGCAGAGCAGCGGCAGCAGGGAGCCCGCCGCGGCCAGGCCCCGGCGCCGCCTCGGCGCCATGGCAGCGCGGCGGGGCTCCGGCCAGCGCTCCGGCCCAGCGGCGCGGGCTGCGGCTGCGCGGGGAAGCCGGAAGTGGAAGGCAGCCGCCGCCGCCGCGCCGCGCCGCCCCTTCCTCCGCCGGGCCGGGCCAGCGCTGTCCCGCGAAGGATCACGGCGCGGCCCTGGGGAGGTGCGGCCGGCGGGAGCGCCCTGGCCCCGCTTCCCCCGCGGGAAGGGCTCAGAGCCAGGCAGCAGCAGCTCCGGGTCGCCGTTCCTCAGGGTTTTTCCCACGCGCCCGCCTCTGGCTGCAGGCAGGGGAGAGCGCGGGGAGGCTCGCGGCGGCCCCGGCCCTGCCGCAGCACCAGAGCAGATGCAGGAGGGCCGAGGTCTTTCTCTGCGGGCCTCTTCTCTCACGACGGGATTGTTTCCTGTTCTCAAGGGTCCCGCTCCCTGCCGAGGCTGCCTCGCGTGGTCTTTGGCTGCAGGCTGAAGATCTTCAGCAGATGTGTGTAGAAGCCCCACGTGCAGGAGTCCAGCTGTATACACCTCCTCATAACGAGCCTGAGGAAAAGTGGGGCTGGCAGTTTGTTGGCCAGTGGTCCTGCCCTAAAGCCATCCCAGTCTGAAAGGAGGTGGCGTGCTGCTGAGATGTGCACCCAGGTGGAGGCATGGGTTTCTGTGCTACCTCAGAGAGACCCAAGGGCTTTTTCACACTTCCATTTCTCTCCTTCGTTTCCCTTGGGACCAAAAATGGTGCCTCGTGGTGGCAGGTTGAAGGAGGAGGAGGTTGTGGACGGCAGTCCCCCTGGCCCAGCCTCATTGAGTTCAGAGGGTCTGAAAGAGCAGTTGGCAGCCTGCGCTTTCACACGTGCTTAATAAATTATTTTTATCAGGGATTTATCAGGGAGACGCTGTGCCACCAGGCGAATCCCTTGCTCTGTCATTGGCTTAACCCTACTGACACCAGAAGTTTGAATCCATATCTGCTGGGAAGGGAATCTTGGAGCACCGCACCCGCAGCCAGCCTGGCACACAGGGCGGTTTGGCTGGCAAATCTGAGCTGTGCAACAGGTGTCAGTGCACTGGTGACATGCTTGGAGCGGGAGGAGTCACCGTGCCTGGGAATCCCAGGCCAGAAGGTGCTGCTGCTCCCCCAGACGAACAGTGAGGACATTGGGTTTTAAAAATGCGGGACAGAGATTTCATCTTTTTGTCAAAGCAGCTTTATGAACATGCTCTGCCGCATGAACAGCCAGTGCTGGCCTTTTCCCTGCTGAGTCAAGTTGACAGCAGCTCAGCTCACATGCCACTGAGGCAGCGGCTATGCTCAGGATAGCCTCTTTGCTCTAACTGCAGAAGCTGGAAGGGAACTCTTTGCCAAGACAAGCCAGCAGAGCTCCCCCACCTTCCTCAATGCTGCTGGTGCCAGGCCTCTTGGTTTTTTGCCCGAGGAGAGCTCAGGCTGCCATTTCTACCGACGACACAGCTCAGGCTGCCATTTCCCCCTGCCTTGCTGTAGCAATCCTCCTTCTCCTCCGCCACTGCTACTTTGTTAGACCATCCCATTCATCATCACACTGCATCTCTTTGGGAACTGGAGCAATTCTAGTGCTTTTTGCATACAATTAGAATAGAACAGAATTTAGAATAGAATAGAATAGAATAGAATAGAATAGAATAGAATAGAATAGAATAGAATAGAATATTTTCAGTTGAAAGGAACCTACAACAATCATCTTGTCCAACTGCCTGACCACTTCAGGAATGACCAAAAGTTAAAATATGTTATTAAGGGCATTGCCCAAATGCCTCTTAAACACTGACAGGCATGGGACATCGACTACCTCTCTAGGAAGCCTGTTCCAGTGTTTGACCACCCTCTTGGTAAAGAAATTCTTCCTAATGTCCAGTCTGAACCTTCTCTGATGCCGCTTTGAACCGTTCCCATGCGCCCTGTGACTGGATACCAGGGAGAAGAGATCAGCACCTCCCTCTCCATGTCCCCTCCTCAGGAAGCTGTAGAGAGCAATGAGGTCACCCCTCAGCCTCCTTTTCTCCAAACCAGACAAACTCAGAGTCCTTAGCCACTCTCACAGGACATTCCTTCCGGCCCCTTCACCAGCTTTGTTGCCTTCCTCTGGATGCATTTAGGGACCTTCACATCCTTCTTAAACTGTGGGGCCCAGAACTGCACACAGTACTCAAGGTGAGGCTGCCCAATGCTGAGTACAGCGGGATGATCACCTCTTTTGACTGTCTGGTTATGCTGTGTTTGATGCACCCCGGGATGCGGTTTGCTCTCTCGGCTGCCAGGGCACACTGCTGACTCCTGTTGAGCCTGCTGCCGACCAGCACCCCCAGATCCCTTTCTGCAGGGCTGCTCTCCAGCCACTCCTCTCCCAATTTATACTTGTGCCCAGTGTTACTCCATCCTAGGTGCAGAATCCAGCATTTGTTCTTGTTAAATTTCATCCCATTAATGGTTGCCCAATGCTCGTCTATCTAGATCCCTCTGCAAGGCATCTTGTCCCTCAAGAGAGTCAACAGCACCTCCCAGTTTGGTATCATCAGCAAACTCGCTAAGGGTGCATTCAACTCCTGCATCCAGATCATTGATAAAAATATTGAACAGAGCTGGCCCTAGGATTGAGCCCTGAGGAACACCACTGGTGACCGGTCGCCAGCCAGATGCAGCCCCATTCACTACAATCCTTTGAGTTCTGCCCTTCAGCCAGTTCTTCACCCAGTGCACTGTGTACCTGCTCATCTCACAGATGTCCAGAAGGATGCTGTGAGGGACAGTATCAAAAGCCTTACTAAAATCCACAAAAACATCCCCCCATCCTCAGGGATGTTAACTCAAAGCCTTTGGGGAACGACAACATCTAATTGCATATTATTCAACTCAGCCCAATCCGATAGCTCAAGGATCTGTTGCCTGCATCTCTGCAATTGCTGCCACAGCACTCCTAGTTGAACGGAGTAAAAAAATCTAGTGCTTGGACATCCTCCGATGGTACAAGTTACACAGGCAATGTCACCACAGCAAATACATCACTTTGAGCTGATTCTCCTAACAATGGAAAACATAACAGTTAAGCAGTGTAATACTCTGAACCCTGCTATTCTACTCCCCTTCAGGGGAAGGAGCTCCATATCATGGTTGTGTAGTAACAACCTAGGAAGCTGAAAAGACTTGAGGAGATTTAACAGATGGGCCATTTCTAGGTCCCAATCTGGAACTATCTGTAGACGGGTCCTCGTATTATCTGAATGGCAACTGTGTTATAGGTTATTCAATAGCTACAGTGAATGGAGTAGGGGAGACTTCACCACTCAGTCCAAAGCTGAGTGCACAAGCAGCAGAATTAATTGCATTAACAAAGGCCTGTCAGCTGGCCAAAGAAAAGACTGTAAATATTTATACTGATTCTCGATACACATTTGGAGTATGCCATGCAGTTATGGAAGTTGTGTGGGTTTATACTTCTAGCGGAAGTAAAACATCAAATGCTCCTCAAATTACTGAACTGTTAAAAGCTATACAATTCCAGAGAAACTTGCTGTCATTCATCAGCCAGCCCATACTGGCAGAAGGACAAAAGAAGAGATAAGAAATAGTCTAACAGATATTGCTGCTAAAGCCGCAGCACCACAGCCATATGAACCACCGGGCTTACAAACAGTCCAACGGTCCAATCTGGTGTTGCCCCCTCCTGAAAAGAGATGTTTGACTGTTCCTGCTGAAGAAACTGGCTCCCGGGAAAGGTACGAAGTGACCAAAGATTCCCAGGGAATATGGAAAGCAGGTATGGAAAACCTTCCTATTTTACCAAAGCAATACCCCATTCCCATAGCAAAAATGCATCACCAGCTAGGGTGTTTGGGCACTGCTGCACTAGCCCAGACAGTGCTAAAAATTGGTTCGTGCCAGGAATTTATGCTGCAGCCAAACAGGTAACTGTGTCTTGCACGCACTACCTTTAGCCTTAATAAATATTTAACAAAGGCCTCAACGAACAACAAAACTGTCTCCTTATGAAATACTGTTTGAAAGACTGATACAAGTCCCCGGAACTGATGTACCTACTCATATAATTTTATTAGCGGGAAATGAAAATGTGACCCAGTATAATGTACAGGTTCAGAAATTATTGAAATACAATGAGGCCCGGGCACAGCTAATACAACCAGTACCTCTGGAAGGGGCTCTGCACCCCTTCAGTCTAGGGAATTAACGTTTGGGTAAAAGTACACAAAAGAAAGGGTGACTTCTCTCCTGGGTGGGAGGGACCATTTTTGTTATTGCTAACCTTTCTCAGTGGTAAAGGTGGAGAAAAAATTGACTTGAATCCATCACTCCCTCCTAAAAGCTGCAGCCGGTCTGGAAGTGGAACCAGGAAACCCTCCTGCCACTAAGGGAACATCCACCACCGCAGAGACTGATTCACCCACAGCTGGGAACTTGCACAGAGCCAGCGGATTGGTTGTGAAACCACTGATCGTGCGTAAGAATTCAATGACAGAAAAGTGGAAAGTAATCTGATACTTAGGAATTGCACATGGACTGAACCATACCCTTCCTCAGAATTAGAGTGCAACCAAGGTATAATTATTTTTGCTATTTGTGTCTGTGTGTTTTTCCTGCTAATAGTGATTTGGAAGCCTAGATTGTGGTATGATAACCTTTCTTATAAGCCTGTGGTGGAATATTGGTTATATGTATTCATTCCATAATTTGGCCATAGCAACAGTCCAAACTATTGCAGCAGTGGCAAATAAGCCCAACTGTTGGAAAGGCACTAAAAGCCCATCCTCGACTCTCCTGGATTTCTGTCCCATTGAATTCTCCATGGTACAAGGATGGGCATATACGTTATGGGTTTTCCCTAAAGAAAGGAAGTAGAAACCCAAGAAGGGTTTGTCACTAGTTTGAAAGGAGACCCCTGGGTGTGCTTGGAGGCTGGGAATTGAAAATGCCAAGATATCTTTAAAATTAATAGAATTAATGGAAATGGACAATGCAGATCTTGGGTCCACATAGATGAAAAGGGGATTCTTATGCTTGGAATGTTCCATAGATCTATTCCTATGCCTAAAGGCAATCGGTATTCCTCCATATATTCTTCCAAAACCTTGCTATATACTACATCCACTGAGTGTGAAAGGGAAATTCTCCAAAAGTCCTTACATAAAACCTATTGTAGTAAGACATCACACTGTAGATTTGTTCCTGGATGGAGAGTATCAGGCCCTGCAGACCCTGAGACAATGTGGATATTCACAGACAGATTAACTTGATATTCTGTAGGAAGATATAATAACTAAAGATAATTATAAAATTTTGGTTTCCACTAGGGCCCCATAGGATCCTGATTGCTCTGAGTCATCCATTCTGGGTCCAAACCTTACTGGTTTACTTATACAACCAAACCTGGCACATGCTAACAGTTTTGCAGGACATAGTTTAAACAACTCAGATTTATTTGATGATTATAGTACCCTATTTACACAACTGCCACGGCAATATTCGATATGTGGAAAAGGGCATTCGAGTATTTACCCACACCCTGAGCTAAAAAGTGATTCTAAGTGCATTAATACCATCTGCACAGGTTAGAACCAGTGTCTCTTCTGCCTCTGTAGCTCATAACTACTGGTATATATGAGAAAAAGCATTACAACCCTCTGACAGAATGTGGCACTGAGTTCCACCTATTTGTAAGAGCTTTTATCCCATGGTTAGGGGTTGCAGAACTAGGAAGAGTGATTGCAAATGTGTCAAAAGACTTAGAAAAGGCCATTAATGAATCACAAATAGTATTATAGCCCTACAGGAACAAATTATTATCACAAATAGTAATACAGAATCAATTACCCTTAGACTACCTATTAGCAGCACAGGACACAGTATGCACATTATTGAATAACAGCTGCTGGTTCTATGTAAATCAAGACCAGAAAAATGAAGCTGGTATAAACAAGATAAAGACTCATTTAGAAATATGACATGAAGAAAGAAAGGGTTCTCCCCTAAATCTATTTGGTTGGTTAACCTCTTGGCTCCCAGACTTGGGTATAGGAATGTGACCTAAAAGGATTTTGGTTTCGTATTCACTATCTTATTTTGCTTCGTAATTATAATGTGTGCTTACGGTGTTGTATTGCTTGAGGAACTCAATTAACTACTAAATTAATGAATACTGCAGTGTGACCCTGACGGTCAAAAGAAAAGGAGGGACTGTTAGGAAAAACCTCATTCCCTAAATATTGTATTGATTAATCTTTATAGTTTGAAATTGTATGAAATTTCTTAATATAGCTATAGCTTACATTGTATAATGCGTATTCACACTTAAGTAAGCATGACAAAAGGACCCCAGCTCATTGCAAGAAGGACAGCACCCACATTGAAGAAGAAGGGATACCCCTGGACTACCAAGATAATGCCAGCATCCCAGCCCCTCAACTTCTCTGTGAAACCATCCCATTATCTGGCATCATAGACAAGTAATTGTAGCAAGACTGACTCCAGGGACATTTAGATGAAGAAAGAAGCAAATGGATGATGACACCATAAAATTATAGATGATTTGACCCCACTCAAAGTCAAGATCCCTGTGCTGCCCGGCTCCAAGCCTGTCTTCAGCAGGGCAAAGCTGGGGGAAAAGGTAAAGCAAGTAGAAAGGGGTGGAAAAGCTCTCTTCTTTTACGGGGTGCCTGTCCCCTGAACCCCTTTTACGGGTGCAGCATCCCCTGGGGAAGGGAGGCCTTTGGTCCCGCAAGGAGACAAGTCAACTAGTTGAGAGGGAAGGGGAAATGCAAACTGTAAGTGCTCGGCCGCGGTAATTTGTGACGGAGGAATGATGTGGCACGGAGGGCAAGAAGGGGTTAAACTGGCTGGAAGCAGGGATGCCAGAGACAGAAGGACTCCCTGCAAGGGAGGGCAGTTTCCCTGGGTGATGAGATAAGAAACAGCCTCCTTTCTTTGCCTTGTAGCCATCCTGGAGTGGGAGCTCTGGGGGGCCACCTCTGGGCAGCAGAGCTGGTCCGGGAGATGGACCCACGGCCCGGCTGAGGTGCCCCGTGCAAACCGCTCCCGGGAGGGGTGCTGGTGCGAGCGGATGTAAGGCATCTGCTTGTGGCGCATCTTTGCAGACTCCACGTAGAACCGCTTCTTGCGGTAAGACTCCTCCGCCCAACGCATTGTTCGCTCAGGTACTTTTTTTTTTTTTTTTTTGAATTTAAGCACAAACGTGTGTTTAATTCGCCTCGAGGGGTACCATAAAAATTCCCCAATGGCAGGAAACAGAGCCTGGCCTACCCACAAAACCTCGCGAGTCTTTGGTTTAACGCTCTGCCCGTCTGCAGAGAGAAAGTAAGACCAGCTGCAGGGAGCCCACAGCAGGCACCTCGAGGGGCAGTCACAGCCCTGGGACACAGGGAACAAGGGACGTGTTGTGCAGAAATTCTTTAGCTCTAACTTCTGGAAGGCCTTCCCACGTGAACTGCTCTGTATCGGAGGCTGTGGGCAGCGGATCAAGCTGAGGCCTGAACTCCCTCAGTCTCTCTCTCTCTCCATCCCAGCCTGTTTCCCGGGACACTCCCAGCCCTTCAGGATCACCAGCACTCACCCCCACAGCCAGCCCCTCTCTCTCCCAGGCCAAAGGAGTCCTTCTCTCCTGGCTGGCCAAACCATAGTTCCCTCCTGTTCCCTGGCAAGACGCTCAGCACGCAGAGCGGGAAATGCTCGCTGCAAGCAGCTAGAGATGCTCCTGAGCAGCTTGGCCGCCACCGTGAGCAGCCAGCCCCTCGGACCCTCTTCTCAGTCACGTCAGCACCAGCAAATACCAGCAGCCAAAACATCTTCCCTCTGCTACTCCAGCCCTGCAAGGCCACTCTTGATTCCGTTCTTCATTTCCTTCTTTTTTTCACGCCCTGTCCTGGACTGGAATGGCAAAACCACGTCATGTGGGGGTGAGAATGTGTTTGTAACCAGACTGGCCGTGAGGACGGAGGCAGGCAGCGCTGCATTCCTCTGTCACCTCTGCACATCAGCCCCTGCCGAGACTTTTGGCAGAGGCCTCCTTCCTCCTGCCCTCGCTGAGCTCCTGAAGTTCTCTGCTGTAAACTTCAGTGGATCTCTTTGCAGGGATGTCACCATGCTCGTAACGTCACAGGCTATCCCAGCTGATGTGTAGCCATCAGACCCTTGCCGTGATCTTTACCGATATGCCAACACACCGCAGCTAGGAAACAGTCTTTATTTTTAACACGATTGAACTGCAGAGGTCTGACAAACCTTTCCAGGGGGTGTTAGGTTAACTAGTTCCTTTGACTGTTCTGACTCCCTGACTTCCCCTGCACAGGGCATTCTGCTGTGCCTTGCCTGGCTTCTTACAGGCAGAGCCCGGCAGATGCGTGGCCTGGGGTCTGCTCCAGCTCTCGGGCATCCCTGTGCTTTCCAGCTGCAAAGGTCCCCCTACAGGGACCGCCTCCTTGAGTCGATACAGCTGCGTGAGCACCTCCTGAGGGTGCGAATGTCTGTGAACACGGTGCAAGGGTCATCGCTGTTGTGGCTGAGGAGTCACTGCCGGAGAGGGAAGCTGGGGCACAGCCGATGCTGCTCCTCCACTTGCCAAGCAGGAGAAGAGCTGCAGCTGGAGCACGTGCCAGAGACTGCTTTGGAAGGAGAGGAACATCATTCCTGGGCTGCGCGCTTTGCTGTTTCCCATGAGACCCATGCTCATCATCTGCGTGTACAATTTAGTACTCGCCCTGGTTCTTGCCTTTGTTTAACGAGCTAGCCTGGCAGGACCTCTTCAGCTTCAAAGCTGCCCCGATGGCCTGAGGAGGACAGGCAATGCCCCACTGAGCCCAAACGGGGGCACGCAGTCGTTATGCCCGATGGTCGGGCTGCCATTCAGCAGGACCTAGACGGGCTGGAGGAAGGGGCCATCGGAGACCTCCCCAAATCCAGCCAAAAAGCGGTAGAGAGTGAGAGCAGAAGCGAGCAGCAGAAACAAGGGCAGGGGAGACTGGGAAGGGGGCACAGAGGGGTCTGGGCTGAAGGGGAGCATGAGGAAACGGGAGGAGAGGGGTTTCCCTCGGCCTGTGTTTGTCTTTTGTGCTTCTCAAGACGCGAATCAGGAATTGGACGTTGACAGCGATGGGCCAACAGTCCAGCTCAGTGCAATTCCCCGAGTTGAGGCTGCTTGGCCCGTGACGGGGAAGAGCCAAACCCAAGCCAAAACCGAGCATCTTTGGTGCGGCAGTTCCTTGCATTTCTTCCCGGCTGGCGAGGATGCCTGCTTTGCTTCACGGAATCGCAGAAGAGTTGAGGTGGGAAGGGGCCTGTGGGGACGACCTCTCCAAGCCGAGTCAGCAAGAGCGGGTGGCCCGCAGGCCTGTCCAAACGGGCCTCCAGGCGGGCCCCCCACACGGGCCGGTGGACAGCAGCCGGGCGGCAGCACGGCAACGCGGCGACGTGGCAACGCGATGATGCGACAATGCGCGATGGCTCTACATAGCCGCTCGCGGGGAGACCGTCTGGGGCGGCCGCCGCTGGGTGCCTCTGGAGCGAGAGGAGTCAGCGCAGGGTCGCAGCTCCGGGAGAGCTCTTGGAAGGAGCCGTGGAGCACCGTCTCACTGCTGGCGTCCGAAAGGCAGACGCACTGCTGAGTGCACTGGGAGAGAGGAGAGAGGTGAGCAGCGGGCCGATGGGGAGGGCTCAGCCGGGGAGCCTGGGGCGTGGGGGGGCTGCCCTGGGGCCTGGGGACGTGCCCTTTCTTGCAAGTGCTCTGCAGGAGGCTTATTGAGCTAGCGCCTGAGTGTCCCTGTCTTCCTAGCTCGGGCACAGAAGACAGCACCTGGGAGAAGGAGCTACTGGGCCGATGGATCCTGAGCTGCTGGACCTCCCACTCGGGGTCAAGATCCCTGTGCTGCCCGGCTCCAAGCCCGTCTTCAGCAGGGCAAAGCTGGGGGAAAAGGTAAAGCAAGTAGAAAGGGGTGGAAAAGCTCTCTTCTTTTACGGGGTGCCTGTCATTCAGAGAAGTCCTTGTGGCCGCCTGCTCTACAGCGGGAGCCGCAGCCCCAAGGACGGCTTGGCACCTCTGGGCAGCGCAATCCCATTTTGCAATCAGAGGGAATCGCCAGAGGAAAAGACATGGCTGTAGGCAACATTTCAGCTTAGCTCCTTACAGGCGCAGCACTGGGCGCAACCCTCTCGCCCCCACAGTAAATAGCTCCTTCTGTTCCTACAGCCACAGTAGATAGGCACCAGGCGGAGGAGGTAGGCACAGGGTTTCTTCTCCGTTGGAGAGTCTCTGAAGCAGAGGCATCTTTCCTCTGGGTGGGAAGTAAGCCAGGAGTTAGTCTGTACCTCGGAGGTTTGGAAATGCCACCCTGCGTGCCTGAGGAGCTCGGAAGTGCGTTCGTCCCTGCTGCTCTCCCCTGCCCCGTTCACACTGCGGAGCATCTCTCTTACAGCTTCACCGGCCCTCATGCTATTTTGACCTGGGAGATCCCTACTGTCGCCTCATGCGCGCAGAGTACAACAGCCTGCATGACCCGCATCTGCAGGCGTACCACAAACGCAAAGACAACATCCGGAGGCTGAAGAGAGAGGGTTACGTCACCAGCGATGGCAAAGTAGGTTTGGATGTCGTCGGGCCGATCAAAACGGTTCCCTCTGAGCGGGGTTCCCCGAGCGCAGAGGGAGTGTGTGCAGAGGAGCAGCTCTCCTCCGGCTGGGTTCGGGCGGTTGCGGGGAAGGCGGTCTGCGTAGCTGGCTTGACAGTGCTTGGGTGATTTCTGCCCTCGTCTCTCCACAGGTGGTTTGCACTCTGAAGGAGTTCAATGAGTACAGGCAATATCTGACCACACTCAAGCTGGAGGCAGAGAAAACGTTCAGGCGAGAAGAGGTAGGCAAAGCGGACTGTTCGCGGACACCTGTCAGCGGCAAGGTGCCGAGGGCTGGGGCTTTACGTGCCGCATCCCGGGGAGGCGGTCAGCGCAGAAGAGGAGAGGGCTGTGCTGGCGGGCCGGGCGTTGTGGCGACGCAAGGACGAGCTGGCTCGGAGCTGAGCTAGCGCAGGGTGCTGGGGTGGGCACGGGCAGGAAGGTCGTGTGCAAGCACGCGGAGTCCTGAGGGAAGCCCTTCTCTTCTGCCCTCGTCGCGTGGCTGAAGCAGAGCGCTGGCCTGGGCCCGCGTGAAGCCTCAGCACGCAGGGGCGTGAGCGCTCGTCCAGGCAACAGCGAGCCGCAACCTGGTGTCACCTTTCAGGAAAGGCTTCGGCAACACCTGGCCAAATTAAAGGATGCCCCCAAACCGCCGCGAGCGATTGACCCTTCTCGCCTGGCCGAGCGGCTGCTGCAGCCTCACAAGCCATCCTGCCCACCTCCACCCAAGAGCAGCAAGATCGCCCTGAAATCGGGGCGATGCAGAAGAGTGAAAGCAGCTTTGGACGAAGGCCAAACCTACTGCCAACCTGAGTTGGGACAGGAAGGTGCCAAGCTGCCCAGGAGGGTCAGTTGCGATGCTGACTCCGAGAGCAAGCCAGACGTCGCTGCAGACAGTGTGTTCAAAGCGCTGTTTGAACAACAAACTGCAACAGAAGCCCAGCAGCTTGAAGAGGTGGCTACGACTGTGGTGCAGGAAGTGTTGGAGAGGGTGAAGGCTCCCCAGGATCAGTCCGTCTGCATTTTAAGGAGGGCTGCCCTGGGGATCAGAGGAAGAATGTGGGGCAGCGCCGGAAGAGCAGAGCCTTCGGAGACTTCTGCTCCAGATCGCCGGCAGGAAATTGGACTGGCGGCCAAAGAGCTTGTAGCCACCGTGTTGGAGAGCCTGGGGAAGCGTTTGGCATCCGGCACGTCCGAAGCATGGGAGCCAGGGCTGGCAGCCAGGCGGAAGGAGCAGCCTATTGCCGGAGGAGCCACCCGAGCGGGCAAATCCGAGGAAGAGAAATGGGGGCAAGCTGAAAGAGCAGCTTCCAACGGAGCATCTTCCCAGGCTGCCCTTGACCAACTCACCAGAGAAGTTGTCGACAGTGTTTGCTGCGCCTTGGAATCCTTTGTAGCTTCTCGCTTTGAACGAGACTCTAGCTGCAAATATTCCGAAATCCTGGAGCTTCCCCGGGGAAATGTCTCCAACAGACAGCTGCAGCCGTCCCAGGTGCCTTTCTCAAGGCAGGGCCTGGAAGAAGGACGAGGATTCCCCAGAGCATCTGAACAGCAGAGCCTGGAAGCAAGCAAGGGAGTAAAGTTGCCTGTGTTACAACCGCTGCCAAATACAACCGCTGCTGATGTCTGCCGACTGAGTCGCACGATTGCCAGCGAGAGCATCCACAATGCCGTCTCCAGAGTTCAGCAGCGCCATGCAGAACGGGCTGGGTATGCCAGAACCATCGTCCCTGAGGTTCTTGGAAGAGTGACGCTAGAGAGAGAAACCAAGCCAGAGCCAGGAGCCTTAGCCAACGCTCTGGCTATAAAGGCCATGGCAAGTCGGATCGTTGACTCTGCATTAGAGCGGATCTGTCAACCTGGGCCTGCGGTGAGCCCCGGACTGAATTTTGGAAGGCGTGTCGCAAGACCGCCCGCACCACGAGATGGAAAGGAGAGCTATCCCGCTGAAGACGCCCTCCCCTCCATGGGCCCACAGTTTTCCAGGCAGCCCGTCCCTCCGGCGGGTCCGAAGCCCCCTGCCCAGACAGGAGCACGGCGCAGAGCAGCGCGCGTGAAGCTTGCCTGAGGCGAGCCCCAGCAGCGCGTGTGAGAAAGGAGGGCGTTCGCTGGGAGGCTTGTGGACGATGTCCTGAGGAGGTGCGTGGCAAGAGAGGCGCAGAGCCCCTGGGCAGCTCCACCAGGCAGCAAACACAGACTTTACACCCCCCTGCTTGTGCTTGCAATAAAGACTTGACTCCCAAGTGCTTGCTTGTGCCTACCTTCATTCAAGCCAGGCCATACTGTGGCCTCCTGAAGGCCTCGCTGTTCGGCCTTTCCATGTCCCCTAGGGCCCCCATGGCCCTTTTGGGGCAACCATTTGCATTTTGGTGCCCCCGAAGGTCTTCCATTTCTGTTTGCGTGCCTCCTATCGCCCTCCATGTGCCTTCTGGTGCCTCCCAGAGCCCTGCGTTTGCCTTCTGGTGCACCTCAGAGTCCCTCGTGTGCCTTTCAGTGCGCAGCCCCAGGCCTTTGTGTGCCTCTGGGTAACTGCCTTGGCCCTCTGTGTGCCATTGGGTGCCACCCAGAGCCCTCCCCCTGCCTTTCTTTATGCCCCAGGGAACTCCTTTTATCCTCTTTACCCCTCAAGACTGGCTGGAGTGGCTGGAGCTGCGTAAAAGGAGGAGAAAGGGCGAGAAAGTCAGTGCAGTAGCCTTGAGCGCAGCAGCAGCCCGGAAGACGGCACCAAGCTGGTCTGCCGCAGCACAATGCTGGGTGAAAATGAAAAAAAAGGAGAACGGGGTAGAAAGTCAGGCAAAACAGGAGAGTGTTAGCTAAATGGATTTGCTCGCATTTTCTTTTCTTCCAGTTCGTGCGCGGGTACCAGAAAGAAGGCAGCAGAAGTACACGCTAGCTAAAACCCAGTATCAGCGGAATAATAGGAAACCTTTTTTGTTGCGTTACAGATTAAATCACCGTTGTTCAAATTTACCCATGGTGCAGTAGCATTAAGCCTATATGTGCAAGATTCAGCTGGCGTTACACTGAGAAGTTGGAATCGCATAGCACGTTGATTTGTCTGTGTGGCCGGTGTTGAGACTTTCCCTATATTGGAAGCTGACTACAGGTTAGGTTCACCTTAAAGCTGGGTAAGTTCGAGTCATTAGGTATTAGCGACAGGGGTGTGCTCACGCCTACGAAACACATAGTTGCAACTTTCGTGATATCTGACCCACACTGTACACAAAATTTGTCTCAATTGTTTAAGGCAGTCTTTGCTTAATAGTAGCCACCAGTTTGAACTTGGAGTTACGCGTTGTAGTGGAATTCCTCAGATCGTGTTCAACAGCAGCAAAAGGAGGATCACGGCCGGGAGTTTGGCGCAGCGTTCACCTGCGAGTGGTGGATCCAAGCGTCTTTGCCTGCAACTTTAAGAACAGAACAAGTACCTAAGGATACTTGCACAGGACCCTCCCGCTTGGCTTGTAATGCATCTTTAGTTTTATAGACCTTTACCATGACATAATCTCTGGGTCGATGAGGATGCACACGGTTTCCTAAAGGTAAAGTTTGCGTAATTACAGCTTTGTACCATTTCTTTTTAAAGCTAGCTTGTAGATATATTGGGTGACTGCTTCGTCCCCTGCCAAAAGGCCTGTGTGTGCTGGAACAAAGGTTCCTGGGATTCTATCTGGTCTTCCGAATAAAATCTCAAACAGAGTTAATTTATGGCCTGGGTTTGGGCATCGCCTTAATTCCCCTAGTGCTAATGGTAAAGCTTCTGTCCATTTTCATTGCGTTTCTCTACAAACTTTTGCCAGTTTACTCTTTAGGGTACAGTTCATTCTCTCTACCTGTCCCGAGGATTGGGGGGTGGTAAGGTGTATGTAGTCCTCGTCGAATCCCTAAAGCTTTATACAGGCTTTCTAATATTTCAGCTGTAAAATGTGATCCTTTATCGGAGGCTATTTGTTCAGGTTCTCCAAAACGTGGTATGATATCTTTCAGTAAAGCTGTAACCACCACTTGAGCAGTTGCTTTTTGGGTAGGGAATGCCTCTACCCAACGGGGCAATTGAACCATTATAAGTGGCAGGTGTTTTAGTCTCTCTTTTTGGAGGCATGTCTGCAAAGTCAGTTTGTAGCTTCTGGAACGGTGTCCAGGCCCAAGGGCACCCTCCTTTTGGCTTTGCCTCTATCTTGGACTTTGCGTTATATTCTGCACGTATCAAACATCCTTTTGTGACTTGTAATACTGCTTGGGTCAGTCCAGGTGCCACCCCTGATTGAGAGACTTGATTTTCTAGATAAGAGGCTCCTCCACGTGTCCGATGGTGAAGCTTTCTCTGACCAAAGCTATCAACGTAGTCCTGAGGAGAAAAGGTCTTCTTTCTAATGTCCAGATTCCATTTACTCGTTTTGCTCCTAAATGTTTCCATTTTTCAGTTTCTTTTGCGGGTAAGGGATTTCACACGGCACGCTGTGCTAAGGTCACATTTGCTTCTGCATTCAAAATGATGCGGACGTGGACAGGTAAATAAGGCACGCCGCCCCGAGTCAGTACAGCTTTCGCTGCACGGGGCACCACTGCCGTCAGGCTGTGCCCCAGCCCAACGTGTCCTGCTTGCTCCATCAGCTCCATTAGCGTGTCCAGAGAAGGGCAGCGAAGCTGGTGAAGGGTCTGGAGCAGAAGTCTTATGAGGAGCGGCTGAGGGAGCTGGGACTGTTTAGCCTGGAGAAAAGGAGGCTGAGGGGAGACCTTCTTGCTCTCTACAACTGCCTGAAAGGAGGTTGTAGAGAGGTGGGGGTCGGTCTCTTCTCCCAAGTAACAAGTGATAGGACAAGAGGAAACGGCCTCAAGTTGCGCCAGGGGAGGTTTAGACTGGACATTAGGAAATTTTTCTTCACTGAAAGGGTTATCAAGCATTGGAACAGGCTGCCCAGGGCAGTGGTTGAGTCGCCATCCCTGGAGGTACTTAAAGGATGTTTGGATGAGGTGCTTAGAGACATGGTGTAGTGGTGGTCTTGGCAGTGCTAGGTTTACGGTTGGACTTGATGATCTTAAAGGTCTTTTCCAACCTATACGATTCTGTGATTCTGTGATTCTGTGATTCATGAAAGCTGCTGCTGCAACAGCCCTAGCGCATGAAACCATCATGCCTTGAATTACGGGGCCTAGCTGTGCTGAGCAATATGCTACAGGTCGCGGGCGTTGGGCTGCTTTCTGGGTCAACGTGCCATTGGCTATTCTTTTCTGTTCATGTCACTATATTAGAAAAGGTTTGTTAGGAGGAGCTTTTTGTAGGTTTTTCTCATGTAAGGAGGGAGGGGTAGAAGGTGAGCGCAGCAGGAGCCGGCAGCCAGGCTCCTACCTGCCTTCCCCAGGAAGCAGCTAGGGGAATAGGCAGCAGAAAGGAAAAGGGGCAGAAAGCCAGGAAAAGTGGAGAAAGCGGTAGGAAGCGAGAGCAGAAGCCAGCAGCGCCGCCGCAGCCGGTGGCCCAGCTCCGCCCCGCCCTCTCCAGGCGAAAGCCGGGGGATGTACGGGGCACAAACGGCGGGTCCGGGTCCGGGTCCGGGTCCGGGTCCGGGTCCGGGTCCCGGTCCCGGTCCCGGTCCCGGTCTGGGGGGGGCCGCCCGTGCGGGTCGGCCAGGAGCCGCGCCGGGCCAGTCACAGGCGGGTCCGGCTGGCTCAGCAACGGTCGCTCCAGCCCCTCCGCGCCAGAGCTGTGACCAATCGGAGGAGCCCGTGCAGCGGGGCTGCGACCAATCAGAGGAGCGCACGGCGCCGGTGCTGCGGCCTGTGTGGAGCTGCGGGGGCGGGAAGAGAGGTGTGGGGGCGCGCGGCGGGGGCACGCGTGGGGAGACAGACGCAGGAGGGGCCGCAGAAGAAGACACAGGAGGGGGGCTGTGGAAGGGGACGCTGTTGGGGACGGGCTCTGGGCCGGAGGCGCTCCATGGCGGCGGCGGTACCTCTGAGGGACTGCGGCCTGAGGGGGAGGCCTGCCGGAGCAGAAGGAAGAGGTGAGGGGGAAGGGGCAGCAGACGGGCAGAGGGAAAGGCAGCGTGGGGGAGAGAGAGAGCGTCCCGCGGTGATGCAGAACGTCCTGCGCCGCCCGTCGCCTCCCGGGAGGCACTGGGAGGGACCGAGGGTGACGAGCAGCAGAAACGAGGGCAGGGGAGACTGGGAAGGGGGCACAGAGGGGTCTGGGCTGAAGGGGAGCGTGAGGAAACGGGAGGAGAGGGGGTTCCTGCGTCCTTCGTTTGTGCTCTGTGTTTCTCAAGACGCGAACGAGGGCTTAGATGTTGAGAGCAATGGGCCAACAATCCAACTCAGTGCAGTTCCCGAGTTGAGGCTGCTTGGCCCCTGACAGGGAAGAGGTCTAAAAAGGAAAAGGCGGTAAACGGAGCAGTTTTGGTGTGGGAGTTCCTTGCATTTCTTCCCGGTTGGCGAGGATGCCTGCTTTGCTTCACGGAATCACAGAAGAGTTGAGGTGGGAAGGGGCCTGTGGAGATGACCTAGCCTAGGTCCCCTGCTGAAAGCCGGGTCGGCAAGAGCGGGTGGCCCACAGGGCTGTCCAAACGGGCCTCCAGGCGGGCCCCCCCCACAGGTCGGCGGGCAGCTGCTGTGCGGCGGCAATGCAACGGTGCGCGATTGCTCTACATAGCCGCTCGCGGGGAGACCGTCTGGGGCGGCCGCCGCTGGGTGCCTCTGGAGCGAGAGGAGTCAGCGCAGGGTCGCAGCTCCGGGAGAGCTCTTGGAAGGAGCCGTGGAGCACCGTCTCACTGCTGGCGTCCGAAAGGCAGACGCACTGCTGAGTGCACTGGGAGAGAGGAGAGAGGTGAGCAGCGGGCCGATGGGGAGGGCTCAGGCGGGGAGCCTGGGGCGTGGGGGGGCTGCCCTGGGGCCTGGGGACGTGCCCTTTCTTGCAAGTGCTGTGCAGGAGGCTTATTGAGCTAGCGCCTGAGTGTCCCTGTCTTCCTAGCTCGGGCACAGAAGACAGCACCTGGGAGAAGGAGCTACTGGGCCGATGGATCCTGAGCTGCTGGACCTCCCACTCGGGGTCAAGATCCCTGTGCTGCCCGGCTCCAAGCCCGTCTTCAGCAGGGCAAAGCTGGGGGAAAAGGTAAAGCAAGTAGAAAGGGGTGGAAAAGCTCTCTTCTTTTACGGGGCGCCTGTCATTCAGAGAAGTCCTTGTGGCCGCCTGCTCTACAGCGGGAGCCGCAGCCCCAAGGACGGCTTGGCACCTCTGGGCAGCGCAATCCCATTTTGCAATCAGAGGGAATCGCCAGAGGAAAAGACATGGCTGTAGGCAACATTTCAGCTTAGCTCCTTACAGGCGCAGCACTGGGCGCAACCCTCTCGCCCCCACAGTAAATAGCTCCTTCTGTTCCTACAGCCACAGTAGATAGGCACCAGGCGGAAGAGGTAGGCACAGGGTTTCTTCTCCGTTGGAGAGTCTCTGAAGCAGAGGCATCTTTCCTCTGGGTGGGAAGTAAGCCAGGAGTTAGTCTGTACCTCGGAGGTTTGGAAATGCCACCCTGCGTGCCTGAGGAGCTCGGAAGTGCGTTCGTCCCTGCTGCTCTCCCCTGCCCCGTTCACACTGCGGAGCATCTCTCTTACAGCTTCACCGGCCCTCATGCTATTTTGACCTGGGAGATCCCTACTGTCGCCTCATGCGCGCAGAGTACAACAGCCTGCATGACCCGCATCTGCAGGCGTACCACAAACGCAAAGACAACATCCGGAGGCTGAAGAGAGAGGGTTACGTCACCAGCGATGGCAAAGTAGGTTTGGATGTCGTCGGGCCGATCAAAACGGTTCCCTCTGAGCGGGGTTCCCCGAGCGCAGAGGGAGTGTGTGCAGAGGAGCAGCTCTCCTCCGGCTGGGTTCGGGCGGTTGCGGGGAAGGCGGTCTGCGTAGCTGGCTTGACAGTGCTTGGGTGATTTCTGCCCTCGTCTCTCCACAGGTGGTTTGCACTCTGAAGGAGTTCAATGAGTACAGGCCACGCTCTGACCACACTCAAGCTGGAGGCAGAGAAAATGTTCAGGCGAGAAGAGGTAGGCAAAGCGGACTGTTCGCGGACACCTGTCAGCGGCAAGGTGCCGAGGGCTGGGGCTTTACGTGCCGCATCTCGGGGAGGCGGTCGGCGCAGAAGAGGAGAGGGCTGTGCTGGCGGGCCGGGCGTTGTGGCGACGCAAGGACGAGCTGGCTCGGAGCTGAGCTAGCGCAGGGTGCTGGGGTGGGCACGGGCAGGAAGGTCGTGTGCAAGCACGCGGAGTCCTGAGGGAAGCCCTTCTCTTCTGCCCTCGTCGCGTGGCTGAAGCAAAGCGCTGGCCTGGGCCCGCGTGAAGCCTCAGCACGCAGGGGCGTGAGCGCTCGTCCAGGCAACAGCGAGCCGCAACCTGGTGTCACCTTTCAGGAAAGGCTTCGGCAACACCTGGCAAAATTAAAGGATGCCCCCAAACCGCCGCGAGCAATTGACCCTTCTCGCCTGGCAGAGCGGCTGCTGCAGCCTCACAAGCCATCCTGCCCACCTCCACCCAAGAGCAGCAAGATCGCCCTGAAATCGGGGCGATGCAGAAGAGTGGAGCTTTCGGAGACCTTTGCTCCAGATCGCCAGCAGGATATTGGTCTGGTGGCCAAAGAGTTTGCAGCGACCAAGCTGAAGAGCCTGGGGAAGCGTTTGGCATCCGGCCTGTCCGAATCATCGGAGCCAGGGCTGTCAGCCAGGCGGAAGGAGCAGCCTACACAGACTTTACAGGTCAGATTTTACAGGCTACTCAGGGCAGCAAACACAGACTTTACACTCTTGTGCTTGCAATAAAGACTTGACTCCCAAGTGCTTGCTTGTGCCTACCTTCATTCAAGCCAGGCCATACCGTGTCTGGGCATTTTCCCTGCAGTGATCTGTCTCATCTTCTTCCCTCCTACAGCCTCTGTCACGCTACGACCCAATTTGACGGGGAATCTTAACTATGGAGGCGAGAAGTAGCCAGCATTTTTGTCTCTCGTAGCAAGCTTTGCTGCCGGGCTAGTGGAGGGACGGGTCCGGTTCTAGGAAGCCTGGTCTTCACCTTGTGTGAAGGACAATGCTGGTCTTCGCCTCGAGATCCTTTTTGCAGGGCCCTTTCTCCTCAGACGGAGCTCCCCCAGAAGCTCTGCACGAATACTTGCCGTCGCGGCGCCTGGGATGGCCAGTGGCGTCTCCGCCTGGGGACCGCTCTGCCATGTGTCGTTTGGGTCTCGTCTGTCCGGAGCGGGGAGGCAGGTGTATTGTGGGGGCCCAGAATCGTGCACTTGAGCAGGTTCAAGCAGCCGGTGCCAGGGCTCACCCGAAGGGGAGCAGTGGGAGCAACCCCCTCTCTAACGGGAACTCACTGCCCTGCTGTGCCGCAGGCTTGGCCTTTGACAGTCTCCCGTGCAGCATCCCCTGGGGAAGGGAGGCCTTCGGTCCCACAAGGAGACAAGTCAACTAGTTGAGAGGGAAGGGGAAATGCAAACTGTAAGTGCTCGGCCGCGGTAATTTGTGACGGAGGAATGATGTGGCACGGAGGGCAAGAAGGGGTTAAACTGGCTGGAAGCAGGGATGCCAGAGACAGAAGGACTCCCTGCAAGGGAGGGCAGTTTCCCTGGGTGATGAGATAAGAAACAGCCTCCTTTCTTTGCCTTGTAGCCATCCTGGAGTGGGAGCTCTGGGGGGCCACCTCTGGGCAGCAGAGCTGGTCCGGGAGATGGACCCACGGCCCGGCTGAGGTGCCCCGTGCAAACCGCTCCCGGGAGGGGTGCTGGTGCGAGCGGATGTAAGGCATCTGCTTGTGGCGCATCTTTGCAGACTCCACGTAGAACCGCTTCTTGCGGTAAGACTCCGCCGCCCAACGCATTGTTCGCTCAGGTACTTTTTTTTTTTTTTTTTTGAATTTAAGCACAAACGTGTGTGTAATTCGCCTCGAGGGGTACCATAAAAATTCCCCAATGGCAGGAAACAGAGCCTGGCCTACCCACAAAACCTCGCGAGTCTTTGGTTTAACGCTCTGCCCGTCTGCAGAGAGAAAGTAAGACCAGCTGCAGGGAGCCCACAGCAGGCACCTCGAGGGGCAGTCACAGCCCTGGGACACAGGGAACAAGGGATGTGTTGTGCAGAAATTCTTTAGCTCTAACTTCTGGAAGGCCTTCCCACGTGAACTGCTCTGTATCGGAGGCTGTGGGCAGTGGATCAAGCTGAGGCCTGAACTCCCTCAGTCTCTCTCTCTCTCCATCCCAGCCTGTTTCCCGGGACACTCCCAGCCCTTCAGGATCACCAGCACTCACCCCCACAGCCAGCCCCTCTCTCTCCCAGGCCAAAGGAGTCCTTCTCTCCTGGCTGGCCAAACCATAGTTCCCTCCTGTTCCCTGGCAAGACGCTCAGCACGCAGAGCGGGAAATGCTCGCTGCAAGCAGCTAGAGATGCTCCTGAGCAGCTTGGCCGCCACCGTGAGCAGCCAGCCCCTCGGACCCTCTTCTCAGTCACGTCAGCACCAGCAAATACCAGCAGCCAAAACATCTTCCCTCTGCTACTCCAGCCCTGCAAGGCCACTCTTGATTCCGTTCTTCATTTCCTTCTTTTTTTCACGCCCTGTCCTGGACTGGAATGGCAAAACCACGTCATGTGGGGGTGAGAATGTGTTTGTAACCAGACTGGCCGTGAGGACGGAGGCAGGCAGCGCTGCATTCCTCTGTCACCTCTGCACATCAGCCCCTGCCGAGACTTTTGGCAGAGGCCTCCTTCCTCCTGCCCTCGCTGAGCTCCTGAAGTTCTCTGCTGTAAACTTCAGTGGATCTCTTTGCAGGGATGTCACCATGCTCGTAACGTCACAGGCTATCCCAGCTGATGTGTAGCCATCAGACCCTTGCCGTGATCTTTACCGATATGCCAACACACCGCAGCTAGGAAACAGTCTTTATTTTTAACACGATTGAACTGCAGAGGTCTGACAAACCTTTCCAGGGGGTGTTAGGTTAACTAGTTCCTTTGACTGTTCTGACTCCCTGACTTCCCCTGCACAGGGCATTCTGCTGTGCCTTGCCTGGCTTCTTACAGGCAGAGCCCGGCAGATGCGTGGCCTGGGGTCTGCTCCAGCTCTCGGGCATCCCTGTGCTTTCCAGCTGCAAAGGTCCCCCTACAGGGACCGCCTCCTTGAGTCGATACAGCTGCGTGAGCACCTCCTGAGGGTGCGAATGTCTGTGAACACGGTGCAAGGGTCATCGCTGTTGTGGCTGAGGAGTCACTGCCGGAGAGGGAAGCTGGGGCACAGCCGATGCTGCTCCTCCACTTGCCAAGCAGGAGAAGAGCTGCAGCTGGAGCACGTGCCAGAGACTGCTTTGGAAGGAGAGGAACATCATTCCTGGGCTGCGCGCTTTGCTGTTTCCCATGAGACCCATGCTCATCATCTGCGTGTACAATTTAGTACTCGCCCTGGTTCTTGCCTTTGTTTAACGAGCTAGCCTGGCAGGACCTCTTCAGCTTCAAAGCTGCCCCGATGGCCTGAGGAGGACAGGCAATGCCCCACTGAGCCCAAACGGGGGCACGCAGTCGTTATGCCCGATGGTCGGGCTGCCATTCAGCAGGACCTAGACGGGCTGGAGGAAGGGGCCATCGGAGACCTCCCCAAATCCAGCCAAAAAGCGGTAGAGAGTGAGAGCAGAAGCGAGCAGCAGAAACAAGGGCAGGGGAGACTGGGAAGGGGGCACAGAGGGGTCTGGGCTGAAGGGGAGCATGAGGAAACGGGAGGAGAGGGGTTTCCCTCGGCCTGTGTTTGTCTTTTGTGCTTCTCAAGACGCGAATCAGGAATTGGACGTTGACAGCGATGGGCCAACAGTCCAGCTCAGTGCAATTCCCCGAGTTGAGGCTGCTTGGCCCGTGACGGGGAAGAGCCAAACCCAAGCCAAAACCGAGCATCTTTGGTGCGGCAGTTCCTTGCATTTCTTCCCGGCTGGCGAGGATGCCTGCTTTGCTTCACGGAATCGCAGAAGAGTTGAGGTGGGAAGGGGCCTGTGGGGACGACCTCTCCAAGCCGAGTCAGCAAGAGCGGGTGGCCCGCAGGCCTGTCCAAACGGGCCTCCAGGCGGGCCCCCCACACGGGCCGGTGGACAGCAGCCGGGCGGCAGCACGGCAACGCGGCGACGTGGCAACGCGATGATGCGACAATGCGCGATGGCTCTACATAGCCGCTCGCGGGGAGACCGTCTGGGGCGGCCGCCGCTGGGTGCCTCTGGAGCGAGAGGAGTCAGCGCAGGGTCGCAGCTCCGGGAGAGCTCTTGGAAGGAGCCGTGGAGCACCGTCTCACTGCTGGCGTCCGAAAGGCAGACGCACTGCTGAGTGCACTGGGAGAGAGGAGAGAGGTGAGCAGCGGGCCGATGGGGAGGGCTCAGCCGGGGAGCCTGGGGCGTGGGGGGGCTGCCCTGGGGCCTGGGGACGTGCCCTTTCTTGCAAGTGCTCTGCAGGAGGCTTATTGAGCTAGCGCCTGAGTGTCCCTGTCTTCCTAGCTCGGGCACAGAAGACAGCACCTGGGAGAAGGAGCTACTGGGCCGATGGATCCTGAGCTGCTGGACCTCCCACTCGGGGTCAAGATCCCTGTGCTGCCCGGCTCCAAGCCTGTCTTCAGCAGGGCAAAGCTGGGGGAAAAGGTAAAGCAAGTAGAAAGGGGTGGAAAAGCTCTCTTCTTTTACGGGGTGCCTGTCATTCAGAGAAGTCCTTGTGGCCGCCTGCTCTACAGCGGGAGCCGCAGCCCCAAGGACGGCTTGGCACCTCTGGGCAGCGCAATCCCATTTTGCAATCAGAGGGAATCGCCAGAGGAAAAGACATGGCTGTAGGCAACATTTCAGCTTAGCTCCTTACAGGCGCAGCACTGGGCGCAACCCTCTCGCCCCCACAGTAAATAGCTCCTTCTGTTCCTACAGCCACAGTAGATAGGCACCAGGCGGAAGAGGTAGGCACAGGGTTTCTTCTCCGTTGGAGAGTCTCTGAAGCAGAGGCATCTTTCCTCTGGGTGGGAAGTAAGCCAGGAGTTAGTCTGTACCTCGGAGGTTTGGAAATGCCACCCTGCGTGCCTGAGGAGCTCGGAAGTGCGTTCGTCCCTGCTGCTCTCCCCTGCCCCGTTCACACTGCGGAGCATCTCTCTTACAGCTTCACCGGCCCTCATGCTATTTTGACCTGGGAGATCCCTACTGTCGCCTCATGCGCGCAGAGTACAACAGCCTGCATGACCCGCATCTGCAGGCGTACCACAAACGCAAAGACAACATCCGGAGGCTGAAGAGAGAGGGTTACGTCACCAGCGATGGCAAAGTAGGTTTGGATGTCGTCGGGCCGATCAAAACGGTTCCCTCTGAGCGGGGTTCCCCGAGCGCAGAGGGAGTGTGTGCAGAGGAGCAGCTCTCCTCCGGCTGGGTTCGGGCGGTTGCGGGGAAGGCGGTCTGCGTAGCTGGCTTGACAGTGCTTGGGTGATTTCTGCCCTCGTCTCTCCACAGGTGGTTTGCACTCTGAAGGAGTTCAATGAGTACAGGCAATATCTGACCACACTCAAGCTGGAGGCAGAGAAAACGTTCAGGCGAGAAGAGGTAGGCAAAGCGGACTGTTCGCGGACACCTGTCAGCGGCAAGGTGCCGAGGGCTGGGGCTTTACGTGCCGCATCCCGGGGAGGCGGTCAGCGCAGAAGAGGAGAGGGCTGTGCTGGCGGGCCGGGCGTTGTGGCGACGCAAGGACGAGCTGGCTCGGAGCTGAGCTAGCGCAGGGTGCTGGGGTGGGCACGGGCAGGAAGGTCGTGTGCAAGCACGCGGAGTCCTGAGGGAAGCCCTTCTCTTCTGCCCTCGTCGCGTGGCTGAAGCAGAGCGCTGGCCTGGGCCCGCGTGAAGCCTCAGCACGCAGGGGCGTGAGCGCTCGTCCAGGCAACAGCGAGCCGCAACCTGGTGTCACCTTTCAGGAAAGGCTTCGGCAACACCTGGCCAAATTAAAGGATGCCCCCAAACCGCCGCGAGCGATTGACCCTTCTCGCCTGGCAGAGCGGCTGCTGCAGCCTCACAAGCCATCCTGCCCACCTCCACCCAAGAGCAGCAAGATCGCCCTGAAATCGGGGCGATGCAGAAGAGTGGAGCTTTCGGAGACCTTTGCTCCAGATCGCCAGCAGGATATTGGTCTGGTGGCCAAAGAGTTTGCAGCGACCAAGCTGAAGAGCCTGGGGAAGCGTTTGGCATCCGGCCTGTCCGAATCATCGGAGCCAGGGCTGTCAGCCAGGCGGAAGGAGCAGCCTACACAGACTTTACAGGTCAGATTTTACAGGCTACTCAGGGCAGCAAACACAGACTTTACACTCTTGTGCTTGCAATAAAGACTTGACTCCCAAGTGCTTGCTTGTGCCTACCTTCATTCAAGCCAGGCCATACCGTGTCTGGGCATTTTCCCTGCAGTGATCTGTCTCATCTTCTTCCCTCCTACAGCCTCTGTCACGCTACGACCCAATTTGACGGGGAATCTTAACTATGGAGGCGAGAAGTAGCCAGCATTTTTGTCTCTCGTAGCAAGCTTTGCTGCCGGGCTAGTGGAGGGACGGGTCCGGTTCTAGGAAGCCTGGTCTTCACCTTGTGTGAAGGACAATGCTGGTCTTCGCCTCGAGATCCTTTTTGCAGGGCCCTTTCTCCTCAGACGGAGCTCCCCCAGAAGCTCTGCACGAATACTTGCCGTCGCGGCGCCTGGGATGGCCAGTGGCGTCTCCGCCTGGGGACCGCTCTGCCATGTGTCGTTTGGGTCTCATCTGTCCGGAGCGGGGAGGCAGGTGTATTGTGGGGGCCCAGAATCGTGCACTTGAGCAGGTTCAAGCAGCCGGTGCCAGGGCTCACCCGAAGGGGAGCAGTGGGAGCAACCCCCTCTCTAACGGGAACTCACTGCCCTGCTGTGCCGCAGGCTTGGCCTTTGACAGTCTCCCGTGCAGCATCCCCTGGGGAAGGGAGGCCTTCGGTCCCGCAAGGAGACAAGTCAACTAGTTGAGAGGGAAGGGGAAATGCAAACTGTAAGTGCTCGGCCGCGGTAATTTGTGACGGAGGAATGATGTGGCACGGAGGGCAAGAAGGGGTTAAACTGGCTGGAAGCAGGGATGCCAGAGACAGAAGGACTCCCTGCAAGGGAGGGCAGTTTCCCTGGGTGATGAGATAAGAAACAGCCTCCTTTCTTTGCCTTGTAGCCATCCTGGAGTGGGAGCTCTGGGGGGCCACCTCTGGGCAGCAGAGCTGGTCCGGGAGATGGACCCACGGCCCGGCTGAGGTGCCCCGTGCAAACCGCTCCCGGGAGGGGTGCTGGTGCGAGCGGATGTAAGGCATCTGCTTGTGGCGCATCTTTGCAGACTCCACGTAGAACCGCTTCTTGCGGTAAGACTCCGCCGCCCAACGCATTGTTCGCTCAGGTACTTTTTTTTTTTTTTTTTTGAATTTAAGCACAAACGTGTGTGTAATTCGCCTCGAGGGGTACCATAAAAATTCCCCAATGGCAGGAAACAGAGCCTGGCCTACCCACAAAACCTCGCGAGTCTTTGGTTTAACGCTCTGCCCGTCTGCAGAGAGAAAGTAAGACCAGCTGCAGGGAGCCCACAGCAGGCACCTCGAGGGGCAGTCACAGCCCTGGGACACAGGGAACAAGGGATGTGTTGTGCAGAAATTCTTTAGCTCTAACTTCTGGAAGGCCTTCCCACGTGAACTGCTCTGTATCGGAGGCTGTGGGCAGCGGATCAAGCTGAGGCCTGAACTCCCTCAGTCTCTCTCTCTCTCCATCCCAGCCTGTTTCCCGGGACACTCCCAGCCCTTCAGGATCACCAGCACTCACCCCCACAGCCAGCCCCTCTCTCTCCCAGGCCAAAGGAGTCCTTCTCTCCTGGCTGGCCAAACCATAGTTCCCTCCTGTTCCCTGGCAAGACGCTCAGCACGCAGAGCGGGAAATGCTCGCTGCAAGCAGCTAGAGATGCTCCTGAGCAGCTTGGCCGCCACCGTGAGCAGCCAGCCCCTCGGACCCTCTTCTCAGTCACGTCAGCACCAGCAAATACCAGCAGCCAAAACATCTTCCCTCTGCTACTCCAGCCCTGCAAGGCCACTCTTGATTCCGTTCTTCATTTCCTTCTTTTTTTCACGCCCTGTCCTGGACTGGAATGGCAAAACCACGTCATGTGGGGGTGAGAATGTGTTTGTAACCAGACTGGCCGTGAGGACGGAGGCAGGCAGCGCTGCATTCCTCTGTCACCTCTGCACATCAGCCCCTGCCGAGACTTTTGGCAGAGGCCTCCTTCCTCCTGCCCTCGCTGAGCTCCTGAAGTTCTCTGCTGTAAACTTCAGTGGATCTCTTTGCAGGGATGTCACCATGCTCGTAACGTCACAGGCTATCCCAGCTGATGTGTAGCCATCAGACCCTTGCCGTGATCTTTACCGATATGCCAACACACCGCAGCTAGGAAACAGTCTTTATTTTTAACACGATTGAACTGCAGAGGTCTGACAAACCTTTCCAGGGGGTGTTAGGTTAACTAGTTCCTTTGACTGTTCTGACTCCCTGACTTCCCCTGCACAGGGCATTCTGCTGTGCCTTGCCTGGCTTCTTACAGGCAGAGCCCGGCAGATGCGTGGCCTGGGGTCTGCTCCAGCTCTCGGGCATCCCTGTGCTTTCCAGCTGCAAAGGTCCCCCTACAGGGACCGCCTCCTTGAGTCGATACAGCTGCGTGAGCACCTCCTGAGGGTGCGAATGTCTGTGAACACGGTGCAAGGGTCATCGCTGTTGTGGCTGAGGAGTCACTGCCGGAGAGGGAAGCTGGGGCACAGCCGATGCTGCTCCTCCACTTGCCAAGCAGGAGAAGAGCTGCAGCTGGAGCACGTGCCAGAGACTGCTTTGGAAGGAGAGGAACATCATTCCTGGGCTGCGCGCTTTGCTGTTTCCCATGAGACCCATGCTCATCATCTGCGTGTACAATTTAGTACTCGCCCTGGTTCTTGCCTTTGTTTAACGAGCTAGCCTGGCAGGACCTCTTCAGCTTCAAAGCTGCCCCGATGGCCTGAGGAGGACAGGCAATGCCCCACTGAGCCCAAACGGGGGCACGCAGTCGTTATGCCCGATGGTCGGGCTGCCATTCAGCAGGACCTAGACGGGCTGGAGGAAGGGGCCATCGGAGACCTCCCCAAATCCAGCCAAAAAGCGGTAGAGAGTGAGAGCAGAAGCGAGCAGCAGAAACAAGGGCAGGGGAGACTGGGAAGGGGGCACAGAGGGGTCTGGGCTGAAGGGGAGCATGAGGAAACGGGAGGAGAGGGGTTTCCCTCGGCCTGTGTTTGTCTTTTGTGCTTCTCAAGACGCGAATCAGGAATTGGACGTTGACAGCGATGGGCCAACAGTCCAGCTCAGTGCAATTCCCCGAGTTGAGGCTGCTTGGCCCGTGACGGGGAAGAGCCAAACCCAAGCCAAAACCGAGCATCTTTGGTGCGGCAGTTCCTTGCATTTCGTCCCGGCTGGCGAGGATGCCTGCTTTGCTTCACGGAATCGCAGAAGAGTTGAGGTGGGAAGGGGCCTGTGGGGACGACCTCTCCAAGCCGAGTCAGCAAGAGCGGGTGGCCCGCAGGCCTGTCCAAACGGGCCTCCAGGCGGGCCCCCCACACGGGCCGGTGGACAGCAGCCGGGCGGCAGCACGGCAACGCGGCGACGTGGCAACGCGATGATGCGACAATGCGCGATGGCTCTACATAGCCGCTCGCGGGGAGACCGTCTGGGGCGGCCGCCGCTGGGTGCCTCTGGAGCGAGAGGAGTCAGCGCAGGGTCGCAGCTCCGGGAGAGCTCTTGGAAGGAGCCGTGGAGCACCGTCTCACTGCTGGCGTCCGAAAGGCAGACGCACTGCTGAGTGCACTGGGAGAGAGGAGAGAGGTGAGCAGCGGGCCGATGGGGAGGGCTCAGGCGGGGAGCCTGGGACGTGGGGGGGCTGCCCTGGGGCCTGGGGACGTGCCCTTTCTTGCAAGTGCTGTGCAGGAGGCTTATCGAGCTAGCGCCTGAGTGTCCCTGTCTTCCTAGCTCGGGCACAGAAGACAGCACCTGGGAGAAGGAGCTACTGGGCCGATGGATCCTGAGCTGCTGGACCTCCCACTCGGGGTCAAGATCCCTGTGCTGCCCGGCTCCAAGCCTGTCTTCAGCAGGGCAAAGCTGGGGGAAAAGGTAAAGCAAGTAGAAAGGGGTGGAAAAGCTCTCTTCTTTTATGGGGTGCCTGTCATTCAGAGAAGTCCTTGTGGCCACCTGCTCTACAGCGGGAGCCGCAGCCCCAAGGACGGCTTGGCACCTCTGGGCAGCGCAATCCCATTTTGCAATCAGAGGGAATCGCCAGAGGAAAAGACATGGCTGTAGGCAACATTTCAGCTTAGCTCCTTACAGGTGCAGCACTGGGCGCAACCCTCTCGCCCCCACAGTAAATAGCTCCTTCTGTTCCTACAGCCCCAGTAGATAGGCACCAGGCGGAGGAGGTAGGCACAGGGTTTCTTCTCCGTTGGAGAGTCTCTGAAGCAGAGGCATCTTTCCTCTGGGTGGGAAGTAAGCCAGGAGTTAGTCTGTACCTCGGAGGTTTGGAAATGCCACCCTGCGTGCCTGAGGAGCTCGGAAGTGCGTTCGTCCCTGCTGCTCTCCCCTGCCCCGTTCACACTGCGGAGCATCTCTCTTACAGCTTCACCGGCCCTCATGCTATTTTGACCTGGGAGATCCCTACTGTCGCCTCATGCGCGCAGAGTACAACAGCCTGCATGACCCGCATCTGCAGGCGTACCACAAACGCAAAGACAACATCCGGAGGCTGAAGAGAGAGGGTTACGTCACCAGCGATGGCAAAGTAGGTTTGGATGTCGTCGGGCCGATCAAAACGGTTCCCTCTGAGCGGGGTTCCCCGAGCGCAGAGGGAGTGTGTGCAGAGGAGCAGCTCTCCTCCGGCTGGGTTCGGGCGGTTGCGGGGAAGGCGGTCTGCGTAGCTGGCTTGACAGTGCTTGGGTGATTTCTGCCCTCGTCTCTCCACAGGTGGTTTGCACTCTGAAGGAGTTCAATGAGTACAGGCAATATCTGACCACACTCAAGCTGGAGGCAGAGAAAACGTTCAGGCGAGAAGAGGTAGGCAAAGCGGACTGTTCGCGGACACCTGTCAGCGGCAAGGTGCCGAGGGCTGGGGCTTTACGTGCCGCATCCCGGGGAGGCGGTCAGCGCAGAAGAGGAGAGGGCTGTGCTGGCGGGCCGGGCGTTGTGGCGACGCAAGGACGAGCTGGCTCGGAGCTGAGCTAGCGCAGGGTGCTGGGGTGGGCACGGGCAGGAAGGTCGTGTGCAAGCACGCGGAGTCCTGAGGGAAGCCCTTCTCTTCTGCCCTCGTCGCGTGGCTGAAGCAGAGCGCTGGCCTGGGCCCGCGTGAAGCCTCAGCACGCAGGGGCGTGAGCGCTCGTCCAGGCAACAGCGAGCCGCAACCTGGTGTCACCTTTCAGGAAAGGCTTCGGCAACACCTGGCCAAATTAAAGGATGCCCCCAAACCGCCGCGAGCGATTGACCCTTCTCGCCTGGCCGAGCGGCTGCTGCAGCCTCACAAGCCATCCTGCCCACCTCCACCCAAGAGCAGCAAGATCGCCCTGAAATCGGGGCGATGCAGAAGAGTGAAAGCAGCTTTGGACGAAGGCCAAACCTACTGCCAACCTGAGTTGGGACAGGAAGGTGCCAAGCTGCCCAGGAGGGTCACTAGCGATGCTGACTCCGAGAGCAAGCCAGACGTCGCTGCAGACGGTGTGTTCAAAGCGCTGTTTGAACAACAAACTGCAACAGAAGCCCAGCAGCTTGAAGAGGTGGCTACGACTGTGGTGCAGGAAGTGTTGGAGAGGGTGAAGGCTCCCCAGGATCAGTCCGTCTGCATTTTAAGGAGGGCTGCCCTGGGGATCAGAGGAAGAATGTGGGGCAGCGCCGGAAGAGCAGAGCCTTCGGAGACTTCTGCTCCAGATCGCCGGCAGGAAATTGGACTGGCGGCCAAAGAGCTTGTAGCCACCGTGTTGGAGAGCCTGGGGAAGCGTTTGGCATCCGGCACGTCCGAAGCATGGGAGCCAGGGCTGGCAGCCAGGCGGAAGGAGCAGCCTATTGCCGGAGGAGCCACCCGAGCGGGCAAATCCGAGGAAGAGAAATGGGGGCAAGCTGAAAGAGCAGCTTCCAACGGAGCATCTTCCCAGGCTGCCCTTGACCAACTCACCAGAGAAGTTGTCGACAGTGTTTGCTGCGCCTTGGAATCCTTTGTAGCTTCTCGCTTTGAACGAGACTCTAGCTGCAAATATTCCGAAATCCTGGAGCTTCCCCGGGGAAATGTCTCCAACAGACAGCCGCAGCCGTCCCAGGTGCCTTTCTCAAGGCAGGGCCTGGAAGAAGGACGAGGATTCCCCAGAGCATCTGAACAGCAGAGCCTGGAAGCAAGCAAGGGAGTAAAGTTGCCTGTGTTACAACCGCTGCCAAATACAACCGCTGCTGATGTCTGCCGACTGAGTCGCACGATTGCCAGCGAGAGCATCCACAATGCCGTCTCCAGAGTTCAGCAGCGCCATGCAGAACGGGCTGGGTATGCCAGAACCATCGTCCCTGAGGTTCTTGGAAGAGTGACGCTAGAGAGAGAAACCAAGCCAAAGCCAGGAGCCTTAGCCAACGCTCTGGCTATAAAGGCCATGGCAAGTCGGATCGTTGACTCTGCATTAGAGCGGATCTGTCAACCTGGGCCTGCGGTGAGCCCCGGACTGAATTTTGGAAGGCGTGTCGCAAGACCGCCCGCACCACGAGATGGAAAGGAGAGCTATCCCGCTGAAGACGCCCTCCCCTCCATGGGCCCACAGTTTTCCAGGCAGCCCGTCCCTCCGGCGGGTCCGAAGCCCCCTGCCCAGACAGGAGCACGGCGCAGAGCAGCGCGCGTGAAGCTTGCCTGAGGCGAGCCCCAGCAGCGCGTGTGAGAAAGGAGGGCGTTCGCTGGGAGGCTTGTGGACGATGTCCTGAGGAGGTGCGTGGCAAGAGAGGCGCAGAGCCCCTGGGCAGCTCCACCAGGCAGCAAACACAGACTTTACACCCCCCTGCTTGTGCTTGCAATAAAGACTTGACTCCCAAGTGCTTGCTTGTGCCTACCTTCATTCAAGCCAGGCCATACTGTGGCCTCCTGAAGGCCTCGCTGTTCGGCCTTTCCATGTCCCCTAGGGCCCCCATGGCCCTTTTGGGGCAACCATTTGCATTTTGGTGCCCCCGAAGGTCTTCCATTTCTGTTTGCGTGCCTCCTATCGCCCTCCATGTGCCTTCTGGTGCCTCCCAGAGCCCTGCGTTTGCCTTCTGGTGCACCTCAGAGTCCCTCGTGTGCCTTTCAGTGCGCAGCCCCAGGCCTTTGTGTGCCTCTGGGTAACTGCCTTGGCCCTCTGTGTGCCATTGGGTGCCACCCAGAGCCCTCCCCCTGCCTTTCTTTATGCCCCAGGGAACTCCTTTTATCCTCTTTACCCCTCAAGACTGGCTGGAGTGGCTGGAGCTGCGTAAAAGGAGGAGAAAGGGCGAGAAAGTCAGTGCAGTAGCCTTGAGCGCAGCAGCAGCCCGGAAGACGGCACCAAGCTGGTCTGCCGCAGCACAATGCTGGGTGAAAATGAAAAAAAAGGAGAACGGGGTAGAAAGTCAGGCAAAACAGGAGAGTGTTAGCTAAATGGATTTGCTCGCATTTTCTTTTCTTCCAGTTCGTGCGCGGGTACCAGAAAGAAGGCAGCAGAAGTACACGCTAGCTAAAACCCAGTATCAGCGGAATAATAGGAAACCTTTTTTGTTGCGTTACAGATTAAATCACCGTTGTTCAAATTTACCCATGGTGCAGTAGCATTAAGCCTATATGTGCAAGATTCAGCTGGCGTTACACTGAGAAGTTGGAATCGCATAGCACGTTGATTTGTCTGTGTGGCCGGTGTTGAGACTTTCCCTATATTGGAAGCTGACTACAGGTTAGGTTCACCTTAAAGCTGGGTAAGTTCGAGTCATTAGGTATTAGCGACAGGGGTGTGCTCACGCCTACGAAACACATAGTTGCAACTTTCGTGATATCTGACCCACACTGTACACAAAATTTGTCTCAATTGTTTAAGGCAGTCTTTGCTTAATAGTAGCCACCAGTTTGAACTTGGAGTTACGCGTTGTAGTGGAATTCCTCAGATCGTGTTCAACAGCAGCAAAAGGAGGATCACGGCCGGGAGTTTGGCGCAGCGTTCACCTGCGAGTGGTGGATCCAAGCGTCTTTGCCTGCAACTTTAAGAACAGAACAAGTACCTAAGGATACTTGCACAGGACCCTCCCGCTTGGCTTGTAATGCATCTTTAGTTTTATAGACCTTTACCATGACATAATCTCTGGGTCGATGAGGATGCACACGGTTTCCTAAAGGTAAAGTTTGCGTAATTACAGCTTTGTACCATTTCTTTTTAAAGCTAGCTTGTAGATATATTGGGTGACTGCTTCGTCCCCTGCCAAAAGGCCTGTGTGTGCTGGAACAAAGGTTCCTGGGATTCTATCTGGTCTTCCGAATAAAATCTCAAACAGAGTTAATTTATGGCCTGGGTTTGGGCATCGCCTTAATTCCCCTAGTGCTAATGGTAAAGCTTCTGTCCATTTTCATTGCGTTTCTCTACAAACTTTTGCCAGTTTACTCTTTAGGGTACAGTTCATTCTCTCTACCTGTCCCGAGGATTGGGGGGTGGTAAGGTGTATGTAGTCCTCGTCGAATCCCTAAAGCTTTATACAGGCTTTCTAATATTTCAGCTGTAAAATGTGATCCTTTATCGGAGGCTATTTGTTCAGGTTCTCCAAAACGTGGTATGATATCTTTCAGTAAAGCTGTAACCACCACTTGAGCAGTTGCTTTTTGGGTAGGGAATGCCTCTACCCAACGGGGCAATTGAACCATTATAAGTGGCAGGTGTTTTAGTCTCTCTTTTTGGAGGCATGTCTGCAAAGTCAGTTTGTAGCTTCTGGAACGGTGTCCAGGCCCAAGGGCACCCTCCTTTTGGCTTTGCCTCTATCTTGGACTTTGCGTTATATTCTGCACGTATCAAACATCCTTTTGTGACTTGTAATACTGCTTGGGTCAGTCCAGGTGCCACCCCTGATTGAGAGACTTGATTTTCTAGATAAGAGGCTCCTCCACGTGTCCGATGGTGAAGCTTTCTCTGACCAAAGCTATCAACGTAGTCCTGAGGAGAAAAGGTCTTCTTTCTAATGTCCAGATTCCATTTACTCGTTTTGCTCCTAAATGTTTCCATTTTTCAGTTTCTTTTGCGGGTAAGGGATTTCACACGGCACGCTGTGCTAAGGTCACATTTGCTTCTGCATTCAAAATGATGCGGACGTGGACAGGTAAATAAGGCACGCCGCCCCGAGTCAGTACAGCTTTCGCTGCACGGGGCACCACTGCCGTCAGGCTGTGCCCCAGCCCAACGTGTCCTGCTTGCTCCATCAGCTCCATTAGCGTGTCCAGAGAAGGGCAGCGAAGCTGGTGAAGGGTCTGGAGCAGAAGTCTTATGAGGAGCGGCTGAGGGAGCTGGGACTGTTTAGCCTGGAGAAAAGGAGGCTGAGGGGAGACCTTCTTGCTCTCTACAACTGCCTGAAAGGAGGTTGTAGAGAGGTGGGGGTCGGTCTCTTCTCCCAAGTAACAAGTGATAGGACAAGAGGAAACGGCCTCAAGTTGCGCCAGGGGAGGTTTAGACTGGACATTAGGAAATTTTTCTTCACTGAAAGGGTTATCAAGCATTGGAACAGGCTGCCCAGGGCAGTGGTTGAGTCGCCATCCCTGGAGGTACTTAAAGGATGTTTGGATGAGGTGCTTAGAGACATGGTGTAGTGGTGGTCTTGGCAGTGCTAGGTTTACGGTTGGACTTGATGATCTTAAAGGTCTTTTCCAACCTATACGATTCTGTGATTCTGTGATTCTGTGATTCATGAAAGCTGCTGCTGCAACAGCCCTAGCGCATGAAACCATCATGCCTTGAATTACGGGGCCTAGCTGTGCTGAGCAATATGCTACAGGTCGCGGGCGTTGGGCTGCTTTCTGGGTCAACGTGCCATTGGCTATTCTTTTCTGTTCATGTCACTATATTAGAAAAGGTTTGTTAGGAGGAGCTTTTTGTAGGTTTTTCTCATGTAAGGAGGGAGGGGTAGAAGGTGAGCGCAGCAGGAGCCGGCAGCCAGGCTCCTACCTGCCTTCCCCAGGAAGCAGCTAGGGGAATAGGCAGCAGAAAGGAAAAGGGGCAGAAAGCCAGGAAAAGTGGAGAAAGCGGTAGGAAGCGAGAGCAGAAGCCAGCAGCGCCGCCGCAGCCGGTGGCCCAGCTCCGCCCCGCCCTCTCCAGGCGAAAGCCGGGGGATGTACGGGGCACAAACGGCGGGTCCGGGTCCGGGTCCGGGTCCGGGTCCGGGTCCGGGTCCGGGTCCCGGTCCCGGTCCCGGTCCCGGTCTGGGGGGGGCCGCCCGTGCGGGTCGGCCAGGAGCCGCGCCGGGCCAGTCACAGGCGGGTCCGGCCGGCTCAGCAACGGTCGCTCCAGCCCCTCCGCGCCAGAGCTGTGACCAATCGGAGGAGCCCGTGCAGCGGGGCTGCGACCAATCAGAGGAGCGCACGGCGCCGGTGCTGCGGCCTGTGTGGAGCTGCGGGGGCGGGAGGAGAGGTGTGGGGGCGCGCGGCGGGGGCACGCGTGGGGAGACAGACGCAGGAGGGGCCGCAGAAGAAGACACAGGAGGGGGGCTGTGGAAGGGGACGCTGTTGGGGACGGGCTCTGGGCCGGAGGCGCTCCATGGCGGCGGCGGTACCTCTGAGGGACTGCGGCCTGAGGGGGAGGCCTGCCGGAGCAGAAGGAAGAGGTGAGGGGGAAGGGGCAGCAGACGGGCAGAGGGAAAGGCAGCGTGGGGGAGAGAGAGAGCGTCCCGCGGTGATGCAGAACGTCCTGCGCCGCCCGTCGCCTCCCGGGAGGCACTGGGAGGGACCGAGGGTGACGAGCAGCAGAAACGAGGGCAGGGGAGACTGGGAAGGGGGCACAGAGGGGTCTGGGCTGAAGGGGAGCGTGAGGAAACGGGAGGAGAGGGGGTTCCTGCGTCCTTCGTTTGTGCTCTGTGTTTCTCAAGACGCGAACGAGGGCTTAGATGTTGAGAGCAATGGGCCAACAATCCAACTCAGTGCAGTTCCCGAGTTGAGGCTGCTTGGCCCCTGACAGGGAAGAGGTCTAAAAAGGAAAAGGCGGTAAACGGAGCAGTTTTGGTGTGGGAGTTCCTTGCATTTCTTCCCGGTTGGCGAGGATGCCTGCTTTGCTTCACGGAATCACAGAAGAGTTGAGGTGGGAAGGGGCCTGTGGAGATGACCTAGCCTAGGTCCCCTGCTGAAAGCCGGGTCGGCAAGAGCGGGTGGCCCACAGGGCTGTCCAAACGGGCCTCCAGGCGGGCCCCCCCCACAGGTCGGCGGGCAGCTGCTGTGCGGCGGCAATGCAACGGTGCGCGATTGCTCTACATAGCCGCTCGCGGGGAGACCGTCTGGGGCGGCCGCCGCTGGGTGCCTCTGGAGCGAGAGGAGTCAGCGCAGGGTCGCAGCTCCGGGAGAGCTCTTGGAAGGAGCCGTGGAGCACCGTCTCACTGCTGGCGTCCGAAAGGCAGACGCACTGCTGAGTGCACTGGGAGAGAGGAGAGAGGTGAGCAGCGGGCCGATGGGGAGGGCTCAGGCGGGGAGCCTGGGACGTGGGGGGGCTGCCCTGGGGCCTGGGGACGTGCCCTTTCTTGCAAGTGCTGTGCAGGAGGCTTATTGAGCTAGCGCCTGAGTGTCCCTGTCTTCCTAGCTCGGGCACAGAAGACAGCACCTGGGAGAAGGAGCTACTGGGCCGATGGATCCTGAGCTGCTGGACCTCCCACTCGGGGTCAAGATCCCTGTGCTGCCCGGCTCCAAGCCCGTCTTCAGCAGGGCAAAGCTGGGGGAAAAGGTAAAGCAAGTAGAAAGGGGTGGAAAAGCTCTCTTCTTTTACGGGGCGCCTGTCATTCAGAGAAGTCCTTGTGGCCGCCTGCTCTACAGCGGGAGCCGCAGCCCCAAGGACGGCTTGGCACCTCTGGGCAGCGCAATCCCATTTTGCAATCAGAGGGAATCGCCAGAGGAAAAGACATGGCTGTAGGCAACATTTCAGCTTAGCTCCTTACAGGCGCAGCACTGGGCGCAACCCTCTCGCCCCCACAGTAAATAGCTCCTTCTGTTCCTACAGCCACAGTAGATAGGCACCAGGCGGAAGAGGTAGGCACAGGGTTTCTTCTCCGTTGGAGAGTCTCTGAAGCAGAGGCATCTTTCCTCTGGGTGGGAAGTAAGCCAGGAGTTAGTCTGTACCTCGGAGGTTTGGAAATGCCACCCTGCGTGCCTGAGGAGCTCGGAAGTGCGTTCGTCCCTGCTGCTCTCCCCTGCCCCGTTCACACTGCGGAGCATCTCTCTTACAGCTTCACCGGCCCTCATGCTATTTTGACCTGGGAGATCCCTACTGTCGCCTCATGCGCGCAGAGTACAACAGCCTGCATGACCCGCATCTGCAGGCGTACCACAAACGCAAAGACAACATCCGGAGGCTGAAGAGAGAGGGTTACGTCACCAGCGATGGCAAAGTAGGTTTGGATGTCGTCGGGCCGATCAAAACGGTTCCCTCTGAGCGGGGTTCCCCGAGCGCAGAGGGAGTGTGTGCAGAGGAGCAGCTCTCCTCCGGCTGGGTTCGGGCGGTTGCGGGGAAGGCGGTCTGCGTAGCTGGCTTGACAGTGCTTGGGTGATTTCTGCCCTCGTCTCTCCACAGGTGGTTTGCACTCTGAAGGAGTTCAATGAGTACAGGCCACGCTCTGACCACACTCAAGCTGGAGGCAGAGAAAATGTTCAGGCGAGAAGAGGTAGGCAAAGCGGACTGTTCGCGGACACCTGTCAGCGGCAAGGTGCCGAGGGCTGGGGCTTTACGTGCCGCATCTCGGGGAGGCGGTCGGCGCAGAAGAGGAGAGGGCTGTGCTGGCGGGCCGGGCGTTGTGGCGACGCAAGGACGAGCTGGCTCGGAGCTGAGCTAGCGCAGGGTGCTGGGGTGGGCACGGGCAGGAAGGTCGTGTGCAAGCACGCGGAGTCCTGAGGGAAGCCCTTCTCTTCTGCCCTCGTCGCGTGGCTGAAGCAAAGCGCTGGCCTGGGCCCGCGTGAAGCCTCAGCACGCAGGGGCGTGAGCGCTCGTCCAGGCAACAGCGAGCCGCAACCTGGTGTCACCTTTCAGGAAAGGCTTCGGCAACACCTGGCAAAATTAAAGGATGCCCCCAAACCGCCGCGAGCAATTGACCCTTCTCGCCTGGCAGAGCGGCTGCTGCAGCCTCACAAGCCATCCTGCCCACCTCCACCCAAGAGCAGCAAGATCGCCCTGAAATCGGGGCGATGCAGAAGAGTGGAGCTTTCGGAGACCTTTGCTCCAGATCGCCGGCAGGATATTGGTCTGGTGGCCAAAGAGTTTGCAGCGACCAAGCTGAAGAGCCTGGGGAAGCGTTTGGCATCCGGCCTGTCCGAATCATCGGAGCCAGGGCTGTCAGCCAGGCGGAAGGAGCAGCCTACACAGACTTTACAGGTCAGATTTTACAGGCTACTCAGGGCAGCAAACACAGACTTTACACTCTTGTGCTTGCAATAAAGACTTGACTCCCAAGTGCTTGCTTGTGCCTACCTTCATTCAAGCCAGGCCATACCGTGTCTGGGCATTTTCCCTGCAGTGATCTGTCTCATCTTCTTCCCTCCTACAGCCTCTGTCACGCTACGACCCAATTTGACGGGGAATCTTAACTATGGAGGCGAGAAGTAGCCAGCATTTTTGTCTCTCGTAGCAAGCTTTGCTGCCGGGCTAGTGGAGGGACGGGTCCGGTTCTAGGAAGCCTGGTCTTCACCTTGTGTGAAGGACAATGCTGGTCTTCGCCTCGAGATCCTTTTTGCAGGGCCCTTTCTCCTCAGACGGAGCTCCCCCAGAAGCTCTGCACGAATACTTGCCGTCGCGGCGCCTGGGATGGCCAGTGGCGTCTCCGCCTGGGGACCGCTCTGCCATGTGTCGTTTGGGTCTCGTCTGTCCGGAGCGGGGAGGCAGGTGTATTGTGGGGGCCCAGAATCGTGCACTTGAGCAGGTTCAAGCAGCCGGTGCCAGGGCTCACCCGAAGGGGAGCAGTGGGAGCAACCCCCTCTCTAACGGGAACTCACTGCCCTGCTGTGCCGCAGGCTTGGCCTTTGACAGTCTCCCGTGCAGCATCCCCTGGGGAAGGGAGGCCTTCGGTCCCGCAAGGAGACAAGTCAACTAGTTGAGAGGGAAGGGGAAATGCAAACTGTAAGTGCTCGGCCGCGGTAATTTGTGACGGAGGAATGATGTGGCACGGAGGGCAAGAAGGGGTTAAACTGGCTGGAAGCAGGGATGCCAGAGACAGAAGGACTCCCTGCAAGGGAGGGCAGTTTCCCTGGGTGATGAGATAAGAAACAGCCTCCTTTCTTTGCCTTGTAGCCATCCTGGAGTGGGAGCTCTGGGGGGCCACCTCTGGGCAGCAGAGCTGGTCCGGGAGATGGACCCACGGCCCGGCTGAGGTGCCCCGTGCAAACCGCTCCCGGGAGGGGTGCTGGTGCGAGCGGATGTAAGGCATCTGCTTGTGGCGCATCTTTGCAGACTCCACGTAGAACCGCTTCTTGCGGTAAGACTCCGCCGCCCAACGCATTGTTCGCTCAGGTACTTTTTTTTTTTTTTTTTTGAATTTAAGCACAAACGTGTGTGTAATTCGCCTCGAGGGGTACCATAAAAATTCCCCAATGGCAGGAAACAGAGCCTGGCCTACCCACAAAACCTCGCGAGTCTTTGGTTTAACGCTCTGCCCGTCTGCAGAGAGAAAGTAAGACCAGCTGCAGGGAGCCCACAGCAGGCACCTCGAGGGGCAGTCACAGCCCTGGGACACAGGGAACAAGGGATGTGTTGTGCAGAAATTCTTTAGCTCTAACTTCTGGAAGGCCTTCCCACGTGAACTGCTCTGTATCGGAGGCTGTGGGCAGTGGATCAAGCTGAGGCCTGAACTCCCTCAGTCTCTCTCTCTCTCCATCCCAGCCTGTTTCCCGGGACACTCCCAGCCCTTCAGGATCACCAGCACTCACCCCCACAGCCAGCCCCTCTCTCTCCCAGGCCAAAGGAGTCCTTCTCTCCTGGCTGGCCAAACCATAGTTCCCTCCTGTTCCCTGGCAAGACGCTCAGCACGCAGAGCGGGAAATGCTCGCTGCAAGCAGCTAGAGATGCTCCTGAGCAGCTTGGCCGCCACCGTGAGCAGCCAGCCCCTCGGACCCTCTTCTCAGTCACGTCAGCACCAGCAAATACCAGCAGCCAAAACATCTTCCCTCTGCTACTCCAGCCCTGCAAGGCCACTCTTGATTCCGTTCTTCATTTCCTTCTTTTTTTCACGCCCTGTCCTGGACTGGAATGGCAAAACCACGTCATGTGGGGGTGAGAATGTGTTTGTAACCAGACTGGCCGTGAGGACGGAGGCAGGCAGCGCTGCATTCCTCTGTCACCTCTGCACATCAGCCCCTGCCGAGACTTTTGGCAGAGGCCTCCTTCCTCCTGCCCTCGCTGAGCTCCTGAAGTTCTCTGCTGTAAACTTCAGTGGATCTCTTTGCAGGGATGTCACCATGCTCGTAACGTCACAGGCTATCCCAGCTGATGTGTAGCCATCAGACCCTTGCCGTGATCTTTACCGATATGCCAACACACCGCAGCTAGGAAACAGTCTTTATTTTTAACACGATTGAACTGCAGAGGTCTGACAAACCTTTCCAGGGGGTGTTAGGTTAACTAGTTCCTTTGACTGTTCTGACTCCCTGACTTCCCCTGCACAGGGCATTCTGCTGTGCCTTGCCTGGCTTCTTACAGGCAGAGCCCGGCAGATGCGTGGCCTGGGGTCTGCTCCAGCTCTCGGGCATCCCTGTGCTTTCCAGCTGCAAAGGTCCCCCTACAGGGACCGCCTCCTTGAGTCGATACAGCTGCGTGAGCACCTCCTGAGGGTGCGAATGTCTGTGAACACGGTGCAAGGGTCATCGCTGTTGTGGCTGAGGAGTCACTGCCGGAGAGGGAAGCTGGGGCACAGCCGATGCTGCTCCTCCACTTGCCAAGCAGGAGAAGAGCTGCAGCTGGAGCACGTGCCAGAGACTGCTTTGGAAGGAGAGGAACATCATTCCTGGGCTGCGCGCTTTGCTGTTTCCCATGAGACCCATGCTCATCATCTGCGTGTACAATTTAGTACTCGCCCTGGTTCTTGCCTTTGTTTAACGAGCTAGCCTGGCAGGACCTCTTCAGCTTCAAAGCTGCCCCGATGGCCTGAGGAGGACAGGCAATGCCCCACTGAGCCCAAACGGGGGCACGCAGTCGTTATGCCCGATGGTCGGGCTGCCATTCAGCAGGACCTAGACGGGCTGGAGGAAGGGGCCATCGGAGACCTCCCCAAATCCAGCCAAAAAGCGGTAGAGAGTGAGAGCAGAAGCGAGCAGCAGAAACAAGGGCAGGGGAGACTGGGAAGGGGGCACAGAGGGGTCTGGGCTGAAGGGGAGCATGAGGAAACGGGAGGAGAGGGGTTTCCCTCGGCCTGTGTTTGTCTTTTGTGCTTCTCAAGACGCGAATCAGGAATTGGACGTTGACAGCGATGGGCCAACAGTCCAGCTCAGTGCAATTCCCCGAGTTGAGGCTGCTTGGCCCGTGACGGGGAAGAGCCAAACCCAAGCCAAAACCGAGCATCTTTGGTGCGGCAGTTCCTTGCATTTCTTCCCGGCTGGCGAGGATGCCTGCTTTGCTTCACGGAATCGCAGAAGAGTTGAGGTGGGAAGGGGCCTGTGGGGACGACCTCTCCAAGCCGAGTCAGCAAGAGCGGGTGGCCCGCAGGCCTGTCCAAACGGGCCTCCAGGCGGGCCCCCCACACGGGCCGGTGGACAGCAGCCGGGCGGCAGCACGGCAACGCGGCGACGTGGCAACGCGATGATGCGACAATGCGCGATGGCTCTACATAGCCGCTCGCGGGGAGACCGTCTGGGGCGGCCGCCGCTGGGTGCCTCTGGAGCGAGAGGAGTCAGCGCAGGGTCGCAGCTCCGGGAGAGCTCTTGGAAGGAGCCGTGGAGCACCGTCTCACTGCTGGCGTCCGAAAGGCAGACGCACTGCTGAGTGCACTGGGAGAGAGGAGAGAGGTGAGCAGCGGGCCGATGGGGAGGGCTCAGGCGGGGAGCCTGGGACGTGGGGGGGCTGCCCTGGGGCCTGGGGACGTGCCCTTTCTTGCAAGTGCTGTGCAGGAGGCTTATCGAGCTAGCGCCTGAGTGTCCCTGTCTTCCTAGCTCGGGCACAGAAGACAGCACCTGGGAGAAGGAGCTACTGGGCCGATGGATCCTGAGCTGCTGGACCTCCCACTCGGGGTCAAGATCCCTGTGCTGCCCGGCTCCAAGCCCGTCTTCAGCAGGGCAAAGCTGGGGGAAAAGGTAAAGCAAGTAGAAAGGGGTGGAAAAGCTCTCTTCTTTTATGGGGTGCCTGTCATTCAGAGAAGTCCTTGTGGCCACCTGCTCTACAGCGGGAGCCGCAGCCCCAAGGACGGCTTGGCACCTCTGGGCAGCGCAATCCCATTTTGCAATCAGAGGGAATCGCCAGAGGAAAAGACATGGCTGTAGGCAACATTTCAGCTTAGCTCCTTACAGGTGCAGCACTGGGCGCAACCCTCTCGCCCCCACAGTAAATAGCTCCTTCTGTTCCTACAGCCCCAGTAGATAGGCACCAGGCGGAGGAGGTAGGCACAGGGTTTCTTCTCCGTTGGAGAGTCTCTGAAGCAGAGGCATCTTTCCTCTGGGTGGGAAGTAAGCCAGGAGTTAGTCTGTACCTCGGAGGTTTGGAAATGCCACCCTGCGTGCCTGAGGAGCTCGGAAGTGCGTTCGTCCCTGCTGCTCTCCCCTGCCCCGTTCACACTGCGGAGCATCTCTCTTACAGCTTCACCGGCCCTCATGCTATTTTGACCTGGGAGATCCCTACTGTCGCCTCATGCGCGCAGAGTACAACAGCCTGCATGACCCGCATCTGCAGGCGTACCACAAACGCAAAGACAACATCCGGAGGCTGAAGAGAGAGGGTTACGTCACCAGCGATGGCAAAGTAGGTTTGGATGTCGTCGGGCCGATCAAAACGGTTCCCTCTGAGCGGGGTTCCCCGAGCGCAGAGGGAGTGTGTGCAGAGGAGCAGCTCTCCTCCGGCTGGGTTCGGGCGGTTGCGGGGAAGGCGGTCTGCGTAGCTGGCTTGACAGTGCTTGGGTGATTTCTGCCCTCGTCTCTCCACAGGTGGTTTGCACTCTGAAGGAGTTCAATGAGTACAGGCAATATCTGACCACACTCAAGCTGGAGGCAGAGAAAACGTTCAGGCGAGAAGAGGTAGGCAAAGCGGACTGTTCGCGGACACCTGTCAGCGGCAAGGTGCCGAGGGCTGGGGCTTTACGTGCCGCATCCCGGGGAGGCGGTCAGCGCAGAAGAGGAGAGGGCTGTGCTGGCGGGCCGGGCGTTGTGGCGACGCAAGGACGAGCTGGCTCGGAGCTGAGCTAGCGCAGGGTGCTGGGGTGGGCACGGGCAGGAAGGTCGTGTGCAAGCACGCGGAGTCCTGAGGGAAGCCCTTCTCTTCTGCCCTCGTCGCGTGGCTGAAGCAGAGCGCTGGCCTGGGCCCGCGTGAAGCCTCAGCACGCAGGGGCGTGAGCGCTCGTCCAGGCAACAGCGAGCCGCAACCTGGTGTCACCTTTCAGGAAAGGCTTCGGCAACACCTGGCCAAATTAAAGGATGCCCCCAAACCGCCGCGAGCGATTGACCCTTCTCGCCTGGCCGAGCGGCTGCTGCAGCCTCACAAGCCATCCTGCCCACCTCCACCCAAGAGCAGCAAGATCGCCCTGAAATCGGGGCGATGCAGAAGAGTGAAAGCAGCTTTGGACGAAGGCCAAACCTACTGCCAACCTGAGTTGGGACAGGAAGGTGCCAAGCTGCCCAGGAGGGTCACTAGCGATGCTGACTCCGAGAGCAAGCCAGACGTCGCTGCAGACGGTGTGTTCAAAGCGCTGTTTGAACAACAAACTGCAACAGAAGCCCAGCAGCTTGAAGAGGTGGCTACGACTGTGGTGCAGGAAGTGTTGGAGAGGGTGAAGGCTCCCCAGGATCAGTCCGTCTGCATTTTAAGGAGGGCTGCCCTGGGGATCAGAGGAAGAATGTGGGGCAGCGCCGGAAGAGCAGAGCCTTCGGAGACTTCTGCTCCAGATCGCCGGCAGGAAATTGGACTGGCGGCCAAAGAGCTTGTAGCCACCGTGTTGGAGAGCCTGGGGAAGCGTTTGGCATCCGGCACGTCCGAAGCATGGGAGCCAGGGCTGGCAGCCAGGCGGAAGGAGCAGCCTATTGCCGGAGGAGCCACCCGAGCGGGCAAATCCGAGGAAGAGAAATGGGGGCAAGCTGAAAGAGCAGCTTCCAACGGAGCATCTTCCCAGGCTGCCCTTGACCAACTCACCAGAGAAGTTGTCGACAGTGTTTGCTGCGCCTTGGAATCCTTTGTAGCTTCTCGCTTTGAACGAGACTCTAGCTGCAAATATTCCGAAATCCTGGAGCTTCCCCGGGGAAATGTCTCCAACAGACAGCCGCAGCCGTCCCAGGTGCCTTTCTCAAGGCAGGGCCTGGAAGAAGGACGAGGATTCCCCAGAGCATCTGAACAGCAGAGCCTGGAAGCAAGCAAGGGAGTAAAGTTGCCTGTGTTACAACCGCTGCCAAATACAACCGCTGCTGATGTCTGCCGACTGAGTCGCACGATTGCCAGCGAGAGCATCCACAATGCCGTCTCCAGAGTTCAGCAGCGCCATGCAGAACGGGCTGGGTATGCCAGAACCATCGTCCCTGAGGTTCTTGGAAGAGTGACGCTAGAGAGAGAAACCAAGCCAAAGCCAGGAGCCTTAGCCAACGCTCTGGCTATAAAGGCCATGGCAAGTCGGATCGTTGACTCTGCATTAGAGCGGATCTGTCAACCTGGGCCTGCGGTGAGCCCCGGACTGAATTTTGGAAGGCGTGTCGCAAGACCGCCCGCACCACGAGATGGAAAGGAGAGCTATCCCGCTGAAGACGCCCTCCCCTCCATGGGCCCACAGTTTTCCAGGCAGCCCGTCCCTCCGGCGGGTCCGAAGCCCCCTGCCCAGACAGGAGCACGGCGCAGAGCAGCGCGCGTGAAGCTTGCCTGAGGCGAGCCCCAGCAGCGCGTGTGAGAAAGGAGGGCGTTCGCTGGGAGGCTTGTGGACGATGTCCTGAGGAGGTGCGTGGCAAGAGAGGCGCAGAGCCCCTGGGCAGCTCCACCAGGCAGCAAACACAGACTTTACACCCCCCTGCTTGTGCTTGCAATAAAGACTTGACTCCCAAGTGCTTGCTTGTGCCTACCTTCATTCAAGCCAGGCCATACTGTGGCCTCCTGAAGGCCTCGCTGTTCGGCCTTTCCATGTCCCCTAGGGCCCCCATGGCCCTTTTGGGGCAACCATTTGCATTTTGGTGCCCCCGAAGGTCTTCCATTTCTGTTTGCGTGCCTCCTATCGCCCTCCATGTGCCTTCTGGTGCCTCCCAGAGCCCTGCGTTTGCCTTCTGGTGCACCTCAGAGTCCCTCGTGTGCCTTTCAGTGCGCAGCCCCAGGCCTTTGTGTGCCTCTGGGTAACTGCCTTGGCCCTCTGTGTGCCATTGGGTGCCACCCAGAGCCCTCCCCCTGCCTTTCTTTATGCCCCAGGGAACTCCTTTTATCCTCTTTACCCCTCAAGACTGGCTGGAGTGGCTGGAGCTGCGTAAAAGGAGGAGAAAGGGCGAGAAAGTCAGTGCAGTAGCCTTGAGCGCAGCAGCAGCCCGGAAGACGGCACCAAGCTGGTCTGCCGCAGCACAATGCTGGGTGAAAATGAAAAAAAAGGAGAACGGGGTAGAAAGTCAGGCAAAACAGGAGAGTGTTAGCTAAATGGATTTGCTCGCATTTTCTTTTCTTCCAGTTCGTGCGCGGGTACCAGAAAGAAGGCAGCAGAAGTACACGCTAGCTAAAACCCAGTATCAGCGGAATAATAGGAAACCTTTTTTGTTGCGTTACAGATTAAATCACCGTTGTTCAAATTTACCCATGGTGCAGTAGCATTAAGCCTATATGTGCAAGATTCAGCTGGCGTTACACTGAGAAGTTGGAATCGCATAGCACGTTGATTTGTCTGTGTGGCCGGTGTTGAGACTTTCCCTATATTGGAAGCTGACTACAGGTTAGGTTCACCTTAAAGCTGGGTAAGTTCGAGTCATTAGGTATTAGCGACAGGGGTGTGCTCACGCCTACGAAACACATAGTTGCAACTTTCGTGATATCTGACCCACACTGTACACAAAATTTGTCTCAATTGTTTAAGGCAGTCTTTGCTTAATAGTAGCCACCAGTTTGAACTTGGAGTTACGCGTTGTAGTGGAATTCCTCAGATCGTGTTCAACAGCAGCAAAAGGAGGATCACGGCCGGGAGTTTGGCGCAGCGTTCACCTGCGAGTGGTGGATCCAAGCGTCTTTGCCTGCAACTTTAAGAACAGAACAAGTACCTAAGGATACTTGCACAGGACCCTCCCGCTTGGCTTGTAATGCATCTTTAGTTTTATAGACCTTTACCATGACATAATCTCTGGGTCGATGAGGATGCACACGGTTTCCTAAAGGTAAAGTTTGCGTAATTACAGCTTTGTACCATTTCTTTTTAAAGCTAGCTTGTAGATATATTGGGTGACTGCTTCGTCCCCTGCCAAAAGGCCTGTGTGTGCTGGAACAAAGGTTCCTGGGATTCTATCTGGTCTTCCGAATAAAATCTCAAACAGAGTTAATTTATGGCCTGGGTTTGGGCATCGCCTTAATTCCCCTAGTGCTAATGGTAAAGCTTCTGTCCATTTTCATTGCGTTTCTCTACAAACTTTTGCCAGTTTACTCTTTAGGGTACAGTTCATTCTCTCTACCTGTCCCGAGGATTGGGGGGTGGTAAGGTGTATGTAGTCCTCGTCGAATCCCTAAAGCTTTATACAGGCTTTCTAATATTTCAGCTGTAAAATGTGATCCTTTATCGGAGGCTATTTGTTCAGGTTCTCCAAAACGTGGTATGATATCTTTCAGTAAAGCTGTAACCACCACTTGAGCAGTTGCTTTTTGGGTAGGGAATGCCTCTACCCAACGGGGCAATTGAACCATTATAAGTGGCAGGTGTTTTAGTCTCTCTTTTTGGAGGCATGTCTGCAAAGTCAGTTTGTAGCTTCTGGAACGGTGTCCAGGCCCAAGGGCACCCTCCTTTTGGCTTTGCCTCTATCTTGGACTTTGCGTTATATTCTGCACGTATCAAACATCCTTTTGTGACTTGTAATACTGCTTGGGTCAGTCCAGGTGCCACCCCTGATTGAGAGACTTGATTTTCTAGATAAGAGGCTCCTCCACGTGTCCGATGGTGAAGCTTTCTCTGACCAAAGCTATCAACGTAGTCCTGAGGAGAAAAGGTCTTCTTTCTAATGTCCAGATTCCATTTACTCGTTTTGCTCCTAAATGTTTCCATTTTTCAGTTTCTTTTGCGGGTAAGGGATTTCACACGGCACGCTGTGCTAAGGTCACATTTGCTTCTGCATTCAAAATGATGCGGACGTGGACAGGTAAATAAGGCACGCCGCCCCGAGTCAGTACAGCTTTCGCTGCACGGGGCACCACTGCCGTCAGGCTGTGCCCCAGCCCAACGTGTCCTGCTTGCTCCATCAGCTCCATTAGCGTGTCCAGAGAAGGGCAGCGAAGCTGGTGAAGGGTCTGGAGCAGAAGTCTTATGAGGAGCGGCTGAGGGAGCTGGGACTGTTTAGCCTGGAGAAAAGGAGGCTGAGGGGAGACCTTCTTGCTCTCTACAACTGCCTGAAAGGAGGTTGTAGAGAGGTGGGGGTCGGTCTCTTCTCCCAAGTAACAAGTGATAGGACAAGAGGAAACGGCCTCAAGTTGCGCCAGGGGAGGTTTAGACTGGACATTAGGAAATTTTTCTTCACTGAAAGGGTTATCAAGCATTGGAACAGGCTGCCCAGGGCAGTGGTTGAGTCGCCATCCCTGGAGGTACTTAAAGGATGTTTGGATGAGGTGCTTAGAGACATGGTGTAGTGGTGGTCTTGGCAGTGCTAGGTTTACGGTTGGACTTGATGATCTTAAAGGTCTTTTCCAACCTATACGATTCTGTGATTCTGTGATTCTGTGATTCATGAAAGCTGCTGCTGCAACAGCCCTAGCGCATGAAACCATCATGCCTTGAATTACGGGGCCTAGCTGTGCTGAGCAATATGCTACAGGTCGCGGGCGTTGGGCTGCTTTCTGGGTCAACGTGCCATTGGCTATTCTTTTCTGTTCATGTCACTATATTAGAAAAGGTTTGTTAGGAGGAGCTTTTTGTAGGTTTTTCTCATGTAAGGAGGGAGGGGTAGAAGGTGAGCGCAGCAGGAGCCGGCAGCCAGGCTCCTACCTGCCTTCCCCAGGAAGCAGCTAGGGGAATAGGCAGCAGAAAGGAAAAGGGGCAGAAAGCCAGGAAAAGTGGAGAAAGCGGTAGGAAGCGAGAGCAGAAGCCAGCAGCGCCGCCGCAGCCGGTGGCCCAGCTCCGCCCCGCCCTCTCCAGGCGAAAGCCGGGGGATGTACGGGGCACAAACGGCGGGTCCGGGTCCGGGTCCGGGTCCGGGTCCGGGTCCCGGTCCCGGTCCCGGTCCCGGTCTGGGGGGGGCCGCCCGTGCGGGTCGGCCAGGAGCCGCGCCGGGCCAGTCACAGGCGGGTCCGGCCGGCTCAGCAACGGTCGCTCCAGCCCCTCCGCGCCAGAGCTGTGACCAATCGGAGGAGCCCGTGCAGCGGGGCTGCGACCAATCAGAGGAGCGCACGGCGCCGGTGCTGCGGCCTGTGTGGAGCTGCGGGGGCGGGAGGAGAGGTGTGGGGGCGCGCGGCGGGGGCACGCGTGGGGAGACAGACGCAGGAGGGGCCGCAGAAGAAGACACAGGAGGGGGGCTGTGGAAGGGGACGCTGTTGGGGACGGGCTCTGGGCCGGAGGCGCTCCATGGCGGCGGCGGTACCTCTGAGGGACTGCGGCCTGAGGGGGAGGCCTGCCGGAGCAGAAGGAAGAGGTGAGGGGGAAGGGGCAGCAGACGGGCAGAGGGAAAGGCAGCGTGGGGGAGAGAGAGAGCGTCCCGCGGTGATGCAGAACGTCCTGCGCCGCCCGTCGCCTCCCGGGAGGCACTGGGAGGGACCGAGGGTGACGAGCAGCAGAAACGAGGGCAGGGGAGACTGGGAAGGGGGCACAGAGGGGTCTGGGCTGAAGGGGAGCGTGAGGAAACGGGAGGAGAGGGGGTTCCTGCGTCCTTCGTTTGTGCTCTGTGTTTCTCAAGACGCGAACGAGGGCTTAGATGTTGAGAGCAATGGGCCAACAATCCAACTCAGTGCAGTTCCCGAGTTGAGGCTGCTTGGCCCCTGACAGGGAAGAGGTCTAAAAAGGAAAAGGCGGTAAACGGAGCAGTTTTGGTGTGGGAGTTCCTTGCATTTCTTCCCGGTTGGCGAGGATGCCTGCTTTGCTTCACGGAATCACAGAAGAGTTGAGGTGGGAAGGGGCCTGTGGAGATGACCTAGCCTAGGTCCCCTGCTGAAAGCCGGGTCGGCAAGAGCGGGTGGCCCACAGGGCTGTCCAAACGGGCCTCCAGGCGGGCCCCCCCCACAGGTCGGCGGGCAGCTGCTGTGCGGCGGCAATGCAACGGTGCGCGATTGCTCTACATAGCCGCTCGCGGGGAGACCGTCTGGGGCGGCCGCCGCTGGGTGCCTCTGGAGCGAGAGGAGTCAGCGCAGGGTCGCAGCTCCGGGAGAGCTCTTGGAAGGAGCCGTGGAGCACCGTCTCACTGCTGGCGTCCGAAAGGCAGACGCACTGCTGAGTGCACTGGGAGAGAGGAGAGAGGTGAGCAGCGGGCCGATGGGGAGGGCTCAGGCGGGGAGCCTGGGACGTGGGGGGGCTGCCCTGGGGCCTGGGGACGTGCCCTTTCTTGCAAGTGCTGTGCAGGAGGCTTATTGAGCTAGCGCCTGAGTGTCCCTGTCTTCCTAGCTCGGGCACAGAAGACAGCACCTGGGAGAAGGAGCTACTGGGCCGATGGATCCTGAGCTGCTGGACCTCCCACTCGGGGTCAAGATCCCTGTGCTGCCCGGCTCCAAGCCCGTCTTCAGCAGGGCAAAGCTGGGGGAAAAGGTAAAGCAAGTAGAAAGGGGTGGAAAAGCTCTCTTCTTTTACGGGGCGCCTGTCATTCAGAGAAGTCCTTGTGGCCGCCTGCTCTACAGCGGGAGCCGCAGCCCCAAGGACGGCTTGGCACCTCTGGGCAGCGCAATCCCATTTTGCAATCAGAGGGAATCGCCAGAGGAAAAGACATGGCTGTAGGCAACATTTCAGCTTAGCTCCTTACAGGCGCAGCACTGGGCGCAACCCTCTCGCCCCCACAGTAAATAGCTCCTTCTGTTCCTACAGCCACAGTAGATAGGCACCAGGCGGAAGAGGTAGGCACAGGGTTTCTTCTCCGTTGGAGAGTCTCTGAAGCAGAGGCATCTTTCCTCTGGGTGGGAAGTAAGCCAGGAGTTAGTCTGTACCTCGGAGGTTTGGAAATGCCACCCTGCGTGCCTGAGGAGCTCGGAAGTGCGTTCGTCCCTGCTGCTCTCCCCTGCCCCGTTCACACTGCGGAGCATCTCTCTTACAGCTTCACCGGCCCTCATGCTATTTTGACCTGGGAGATCCCTACTGTCGCCTCATGCGCGCAGAGTACAACAGCCTGCATGACCCGCATCTGCAGGCGTACCACAAACGCAAAGACAACATCCGGAGGCTGAAGAGAGAGGGTTACGTCACCAGCGATGGCAAAGTAGGTTTGGATGTCGTCGGGCCGATCAAAACGGTTCCCTCTGAGCGGGGTTCCCCGAGCGCAGAGGGAGTGTGTGCAGAGGAGCAGCTCTCCTCCGGCTGGGTTCGGGCGGTTGCGGGGAAGGCGGTCTGCGTAGCTGGCTTGACAGTGCTTGGGTGATTTCTGCCCTCGTCTCTCCACAGGTGGTTTGCACTCTGAAGGAGTTCAATGAGTACAGGCCACGCTCTGACCACACTCAAGCTGGAGGCAGAGAAAATGTTCAGGCGAGAAGAGGTAGGCAAAGCGGACTGTTCGCGGACACCTGTCAGCGGCAAGGTTCCGAGGGCTGGGGCTTTACGTGCCGCATCTCGGGGAGGCGGTCGGCGCAGAAGAGGAGAGGGCTGTGCTGGCGGGCCGGGCGTTGTGGCGACGCAAGGACGAGCTGGCTCGGAGCTGAGCTAGCGCAGGGTGCTGGGGTGGGCACGGGCAGGAAGGTCGTGTGCAAGCACGCGGAGTCCTGAGGGAAGCCCTTCTCTTCTGCCCTCGTCGCGTGGCTGAAGCAAAGCGCTGGCCTGGGCCCGCGTGAAGCCTCAGCACGCAGGGGCGTGAGCGCTCGTCCAGGCAACAGCGAGCCGCAACCTGGTGTCACCTTTCAGGAAAGGCTTCGGCAACACCTGGCCAAATTAAAGGATGCCCCCAAACCGCCGCGAGCAATTGACCCTTCTCGCCTGGCCGAGCGGCTGCTGCAGCCTCACAAGCCATCCTGCCCACCTCCACCCAAGAGCAGCAAGATCGCCCTGAAATCGGGGCGATGCAGAAGAGTGGAGCTTTCGGAGACCTTTGCTCCAGATCGCCGGCAGGATATTGGTCTGGTGGCCAAAGAGTTTGCAGCGACCAAGCTGAAGAGCCTGGGGAAGCGTTTGGCATCCGGCCTGTCCGAATCATCGGAGCCAGGGCTGTCAGCCAGGCGGAAGGAGCAGCCTACACAGACTTTACAGGTCAGATTTTACAGGCTACTCAGGGCAGCAAACACAGACTTTACACTCTTGTGCTTGCAATAAAGACTTGACTCCCAAGTGCTTGCTTGTGCCTACCTTCATTCAAGCCAGGCCATACCGTGTCTGGGCATTTTCCCTGCAGTGATCTGTCTCATCTTCTTCCCTCCTACAGCCTCTGTCACGCTACGACCCAATTTGACGGGGAATCTTAACTATGGAGGCGAGAAGTAGCCAGCATTTTTGTCTCTCGTAGCAAGCTTTGCTGCCGGGCTAGTGGAGGGACGGGTCCGGTTCTAGGAAGCCTGGTCTTCACCTTGTGTGAAGGACAATGCTGGTCTTCGCCTCGAGATCCTTTTTGCAGGGCCCTTTCTCCTCAGACGGAGCTCCCCCAGAAGCTCTGCACGAATACTTGCCGTCGCGGCGCCTGGGATGGCCAGTGGCGTCTCCGCCTGGGGACCGCTCTGCCATGTGTCGTTTGGGTCTCGTCTGTCCGGAGCGGGGAGGCAGGTGTATTGTGGGGGCCCAGAATCGTGCACTTGAGCAGGTTCAAGCAGCCGGTGCCAGGGCTCACCCGAAGGGGAGCAGTGGGAGCAACCCCCTCTCTAACGGGAACTCACTGCCCTGCTGTGCCGCAGGCTTGGCCTTTGACAGTCTCCCGTGCAGCATCCCCTGGGGAAGGGAGGCCTTCGGTCCCGCAAGGAGACAAGTCAACTAGTTGAGAGGGAAGGGGAAATGCAAACTGTAAGTGCTCGGCCGCGGTAATTTGTGACGGAGGAATGATGTGGCACGGAGGGCAAGAAGGGGTTAAACTGGCTGGAAGCAGGGATGCCAGAGACAGAAGGACTCCCTGCAAGGGAGGGCAGTTTCCCTGGGTGATGAGATAAGAAACAGCCTCCTTTCTTTGCCTTGTAGCCATCCTGGAGTGGGAGCTCTGGGGGGCCACCTCTGGGCAGCAGAGCTGGTCCGGGAGATGGACCCACGGCCCGGCTGAGGTGCCCCGTGCAAACCGCTCCCGGGAGGGGTGCTGGTGCGAGCGGATGTAAGGCATCTGCTTGTGGCGCATCTTTGCAGACTCCACGTAGAACCGCTTCTTGCGGTAAGACTCCGCCGCCCAACGCATTGTTCGCTCAGGTACTTTTTTTTTTTTTTTTTTGAATTTAAGCACAAACGTGTGTGTAATTCGCCTCGAGGGGTACCATAAAAATTCCCCAATGGCAGGAAACAGAGCCTGGCCTACCCACAAAACCTCGCGAGTCTTTGGTTTAACGCTCTGCCCGTCTGCAGAGAGAAAGTAAGACCAGCTGCAGGGAGCCCACAGCAGGCACCTCGAGGGGCAGTCACAGCCCTGGGACACAGGGAACAAGGGATGTGTTGTGCAGAAATTCTTTAGCTCTAACTTCTGGAAGGCCTTCCCACGTGAACTGCTCTGTATCGGAGGCTGTGGGCAGCGGATCAAGCTGAGGCCTGAACTCCCTCAGTCTCTCTCTCTCTCCATCCCAGCCTGTTTCCCGGGACACTCCCAGCCCTTCAGGATCACCAGCACTCACCCCCACAGCCAGCCCCTCTCTCTCCCAGGCCAAAGGAGTCCTTCTCTCCTGGCTGGCCAAACCATAGTTCCCTCCTGTTCCCTGGCAAGACGCTCAGCACGCAGAGCGGGAAATGCTCGCTGCAAGCAGCTAGAGATGCTCCTGAGCAGCTTGGCCGCCACCGTGAGCAGCCAGCCCCTCGGACCCTCTTCTCAGTCACGTCAGCACCAGCAAATACCAGCAGCCAAAACATCTTCCCTCTGCTACTCCAGCCCTGCAAGGCCACTCTTGATTCCGTTCTTCATTTCCTTCTTTTTTTCACGCCCTGTCCTGGACTGGAATGGCAAAACCACGTCATGTGGGGGTGAGAATGTGTTTGTAACCAGACTGGCCGTGAGGACGGAGGCAGGCAGCGCTGCATTCCTCTGTCACCTCTGCACATCAGCCCCTGCCGAGACTTTTGGCAGAGGCCTCCTTCCTCCTGCCCTCGCTGAGCTCCTGAAGTTCTCTGCTGTAAACTTCAGTGGATCTCTTTGCAGGGATGTCACCATGCTCGTAACGTCACAGGCTATCCCAGCTGATGTGTAGCCATCAGACCCTTGCCGTGATCTTTACCGATATGCCAACACACCGCAGCTAGGAAACAGTCTTTATTTTTAACACGATTGAACTGCAGAGGTCTGACAAACCTTTCCAGGGGGTGTTAGGTTAACTAGTTCCTTTGACTGTTCTGACTCCCTGACTTCCCCTGCACAGGGCATTCTGCTGTGCCTTGCCTGGCTTCTTACAGGCAGAGCCCGGCAGATGCGTGGCCTGGGGTCTGCTCCAGCTCTCGGGCATCCCTGTGCTTTCCAGCTGCAAAGGTCCCCCTACAGGGACCGCCTCCTTGAGTCGATACAGCTGCGTGAGCACCTCCTGAGGGTGCGAATGTCTGTGAACACGGTGCAAGGGTCATCGCTGTTGTGGCTGAGGAGTCACTGCCGGAGAGGGAAGCTGGGGCACAGCCGATGCTGCTCCTCCACTTGCCAAGCAGGAGAAGAGCTGCAGCTGGAGCACGTGCCAGAGACTGCTTTGGAAGGAGAGGAACATCATTCCTGGGCTGCGCGCTTTGCTGTTTCCCATGAGACCCATGCTCATCATCTGCGTGTACAATTTAGTACTCGCCCTGGTTCTTGCCTTTGTTTAACGAGCTAGCCTGGCAGGACCTCTTCAGCTTCAAAGCTGCCCCGATGGCCTGAGGAGGACAGGCAATGCCCCACTGAGCCCAAACGGGGGCACGCAGTCGTTATGCCCGATGGTCGGGCTGCCATTCAGCAGGACCTAGACGGGCTGGAGGAAGGGGCCATCGGAGACCTCCCCAAATCCAGCCAAAAAGCGGTAGAGAGTGAGAGCAGAAGCGAGCAGCAGAAACAAGGGCAGGGGAGACTGGGAAGGGGGCACAGAGGGGTCTGGGCTGAAGGGGAGCATGAGGAAACGGGAGGAGAGGGGTTTCCCTCGGCCTGTGTTTGTCTTTTGTGCTTCTCAAGACGCGAATCAGGAATTGGACGTTGACAGCGATGGGCCAACAGTCCAGCTCAGTGCAATTCCCCGAGTTGAGGCTGCTTGGCCCGTGACGGGGAAGAGCCAAACCCAAGCCAAAACCGAGCATCTTTGGTGCGGCAGTTCCTTGCATTTCTTCCCGGCTGGCGAGGATGCCTGCTTTGCTTCACGGAATCGCAGAAGAGTTGAGGTGGGAAGGGGCCTGTGGGGACGACCTCTCCAAGCCGAGTCAGCAAGAGCGGGTGGCCCGCAGGCCTGTCCAAACGGGCCTCCAGGCGGGCCCCCCACACGGGCCGGTGGACAGCAGCCGGGCGGCAGCACGGCAACGCGGCGACGTGGCAACGCGATGATGCGACAATGCGCGATGGCTCTACATAGCCGCTCGCGGGGAGACCGTCTGGGGCGGCCGCCGCTGGGTGCCTCTGGAGCGAGAGGAGTCAGCGCAGGGTCGCAGCTCCGGGAGAGCTCTTGGAAGGAGCCGTGGAGCACCGTCTCACTGCTGGCGTCCGAAAGGCAGACGCACTGCTGAGTGCACTGGGAGAGAGGAGAGAGGTGAGCAGCGGGCCGATGGGGAGGGCTCAGGCGGGGAGCCTGGGACGTGGGGGGGCTGCCCTGGGGCCTGGGGACGTGCCCTTTCTTGCAAGTGCTGTGCAGGAGGCTTATTGAGCTAGCGCCTGAGTGTCCCTGTCTTCCTAGCTCGGGCACAGAAGACAGCACCTGGGAGAAGGAGCTACTGGGCCGATGGATCCTGAGCTGCTGGACCTCCCACTCGGGGTCAAGATCCCTGTGCTGCCCGGCTCCAAGCCTGTCTTCAGCAGGGCAAAGCTGGGGGAAAAGGTAAAGCAAGTAGAAAGGGGTGGAAAAGCTCTCTTCTTTTACGGGGTGCCTGTCATTCAGAGAAGTCCTTGTGGCCACCTGCTCTACAGCGGGAGCCGCAGCCCCAAGGACGGCTTGGCACCTCTGGGCAGCGCAATCCCATTTTGCAATCAGAGGGAATCGCCAGAGGAAAAGACATGGCTGTAGGCAACATTTCAGCTTAGCTCCTTACAGGCGCAGCACTGGGCGCAACCCTCTCGCCCCCACAGTAAATAGCTCCTTCTGTTCCTACAGCCCCAGTAGATAGGCACCAGGCGGAGGAGGTAGGCACAGGGTTTCTTCTCCGTTGGAGAGTCTCTGAAGCAGAGGCATCTTTCCTCTGGGTGGGAAGTAAGCCAGGAGTTAGTCTGTACCTCGGAGGTTTGGAAATGCCACCCTGCGTGCCTGAGGAGCTCGGAAGTGCGTTCGTCCCTGCTGCTCTCCCCTGCCCCGTTCACACTGCGGAGCATCTCTCTTACAGCTTCACCGGCCCTCATGCTATTTTGACCTGGGAGATCCCTACTGTCGCCTCATGCGCGCAGAGTACAACAGCCTGCATGACCCGCATCTGCAGGCGTACCACAAACGCAAAGACAACATCCGGAGGCTGAAGAGAGAGGGTTACGTCACCAGCGATGGCAAAGTAGGTTTGGATGTCGTCGGGCCGATCAAAACGGTTCCCTCTGAGCGGGGTTCCCCGAGCGCAGAGGGAGTGTGTGCAGAGGAGCAGCTCTCCTCCGGCTGGGTTCGGGCGGTTGCGGGGAAGGCGGTCTGCGTAGCTGGCTTGACAGTGCTTGGGTGATTTCTGCCCTCGTCTCTCCACAGGTGGTTTGCACTCTGAAGGAGTTCAATGAGTACAGGCAATATCTGACCACACTCAAGCTGGAGGCAGAGAAAACGTTCAGGCGAGAAGAGGTAGGCAAAGCGGACTGTTCGCGGACACCTGTCAGCGGCAAGGTGCCGAGGGCTGGGGCTTTACGTGCCGCATCCCGGGGAGGCGGTCAGCGCAGAAGAGGAGAGGGCTGTGCTGGCGGGCCGGGCGTTGTGGCGACGCAAGGACGAGCTGGCTCGGAGCTGAGCTAGCGCAGGGTGCTGGGGTGGGCACGGGCAGGAAGGTCGTGTGCAAGCACGCGGAGTCCTGAGGGAAGCCCTTCTCTTCTGCCCTCGTCGCGTGGCTGAAGCAGAGCGCTGGCCTGGGCCCGCGTGAAGCCTCAGCACGCAGGGGCGTGAGCGCTCGTCCAGGCAACAGCGAGCCGCAACCTGGTGTCACCTTTCAGGAAAGGCTTCGGCAACACCTGGCCAAATTAAAGGATGCCCCCAAACCGCCGCGAGCGATTGACCCTTCTCGCCTGGCCGAGCGGCTGCTGCAGCCTCACAAGCCATCCTGCCCACCTCCACCCAAGAGCAGCAAGATCGCCCTGAAATCGGGGCGATGCAGAAGAGTGAAAGCAGCTTTGGACGAAGGCCAAACCTACTGCCAACCTGAGTTGGGACAGGAAGGTGCCAAGCTGCCCAGGAGGGTCAGTTGCGATGCTGACTCCGAGAGCAAGCCAGACGTCGCTGCAGACGGTGTGTTCAAAGCGCTGTTTGAACAACAAACTGCAACAGAAGCCCAGCAGCTTGAAGAGGTGGCTACGACTGTGGTGCAGGAAGTGTTGGAGAGGGTGAAGGCTCCCCAGGATCAGTCCGTCTGCATTTTAAGGAGGGCTGCCCTGGGGATCAGAGGAAGAATGTGGGGCAGCGCCGGAAGAGCAGAGCCTTCGGAGACTTCTGCTCCAGATCGCCGGCAGGAAATTGGACTGGCGGCCAAAGAGCTTGTAGCCACCGTGTTGGAGAGCCTGGGGAAGCGTTTGGCATCCGGCACGTCCGAAGCATGGGAGCCAGGGCTGGCAGCCAGGCGGAAGGAGCAGCCTATTGCCGGAGGAGCCACCCGAGCGGGCAAATCCGAGGAAGAGAAATGGGGGCAAGCTGAAAGAGCAGCTTCCAACGGAGCATCTTCCCAGGCTGCCCTTGACCAACTCACCAGAGAAGTTGTCGACAGTGTTTGCTGCGCCTTGGAATCCTTTGTAGCTTCTCGCTTTGAACGAGACTCTAGCTGCAAATATTCCGAAATCCTGGAGCTTCCCCGGGGAAATGTCTCCAACAGACAGCTGCAGCCGTCCCAGGTGCCTTTCTCAAGGCAGGGCCTGGAAGAAGGACGAGGATTCCCCAGAGCATCTGAACAGCAGAGCCTGGAAGCAAGCAAGGGAGTAAAGTTGCCTGTGTTACAACCGCTGCCAAATACAACCGCTGCTGATGTCTGCCGACTGAGTCGCACGATTGCCAGCGAGAGCATCCACAATGCCGTCTCCAGAGTTCAGCAGCGCCATGCAGAACGGGCTGGGTATGCCAGAACCATCGTCCCTGAGGTTCTTGGAAGAGTGACGCTAGAGAGAGAAACCAAGCCAGAGCCAGGAGCCTTAGCCAACGCTCTGGCTATAAAGGCCATGGCAAGTCGGATCGTTGACTCTGCATTAGAGCGGATCTGTCAACCTGGGCCTGCGGTGAGCCCCGGACTGAATTTTGGAAGGCGTGTCGCAAGACCGCCCGCACCACGAGATGGAAAGGAGAGCTATCCCGCTGAAGACGCCCTCCCCTCCATGGGCCCACAGTTTTCCAGGCAGCCCGTCCCTCCGGCGGGTCCGAAGCCCCCTGCCCAGACAGGAGCACGGCGCAGAGCAGCGCGCGTGAAGCTTGCCTGAGGCGAGCCCCAGCAGCGCGTGTGAGAAAGGAGGGCGTTCGCTGGGAGGCTTGTGGACGATGTCCTGAGGAGGTGCGTGGCAAGAGAGGCGCAGAGCCCCTGGGCAGCTCCACCAGGCAGCAAACACAGACTTTACACCCCCCTGCTTGTGCTTGCAATAAAGACTTGACTCCCAAGTGCTTGCTTGTGCCTACCTTCATTCAAGCCAGGCCATACTGTGGCCTCCTGAAGGCCTCGCTGTTCGGCCTTTCCATGTCCCCTAGGGCCCCCATGGCCCTTTTGGGGCAACCATTTGCATTTTGGTGCCCCCGAAGGTCTTCCATTTCTGTTTGCGTGCCTCCTATCGCCCTCCATGTGCCTTCTGGTGCCTCCCAGAGCCCTGCGTTTGCCTTCTGGTGCACCTCAGAGTCCCTCGTGTGCCTTTCAGTGCGCAGCCCCAGGCCTTTGTGTGCCTCTGGGTAACTGCCTTGGCCCTCTGTGTGCCATTGGGTGCCACCCAGAGCCCTCCCCCTGCCTTTCTTTATGCCCCAGGGAACTCCTTTTATCCTCTTTACCCCTCAAGACTGGCTGGAGTGGCTGGAGCTGCGTAAAAGGAGGAGAAAGGGCGAGAAAGTCAGTGCAGTAGCCTTGAGCGCAGCAGCAGCCCGGAAGACGGCACCAAGCTGGTCTGCCGCAGCACAATGCTGGGTGAAAATGAAAAAAAAGGAGAACGGGGTAGAAAGTCAGGCAAAACAGGAGAGTGTTAGCTAAATGGATTTGCTCGCATTTTCTTTTCTTCCAGTTCGTGCGCGGGTACCAGAAAGAAGGCAGCAGAAGTACACGCTAGCTAAAACCCAGTATCAGCGGAATAATAGGAAACCTTTTTTGTTGCGTTACAGATTAAATCACCGTTGTTCAAATTTACCCATGGTGCAGTAGCATTAAGCCTATATGTGCAAGATTCAGCTGGCGTTACACTGAGAAGTTGGAATCGCATAGCACGTTGATTTGTCTGTGTGGCCGGTGTTGAGACTTTCCCTATATTGGAAGCTGACTACAGGTTAGGTTCACCTTAAAGCTGGGTAAGTTCGAGTCATTAGGTATTAGCGACAGGGGTGTGCTCACGCCTACGAAACACATAGTTGCAACTTTCGTGATATCTGACCCACACTGTACACAAAATTTGTCTCAATTGTTTAAGGCAGTCTTTGCTTAATAGTAGCCACCAGTTTGAACTTGGAGTTACGCGTTGTAGTGGAATTCCTCAGATCGTGTTCAACAGCAGCAAAAGGAGGATCACGGCCGGGAGTTTGGCGCAGCGTTCACCTGCGAGTGGTGGATCCAAGCGTCTTTGCCTGCAACTTTAAGAACAGAACAAGTACCTAAGGATACTTGCACAGGACCCTCCCGCTTGGCTTGTAATGCATCTTTAGTTTTATAGACCTTTACCATGACATAATCTCTGGGTCGATGAGGATGCACACGGTTTCCTAAAGGTAAAGTTTGCGTAATTACAGCTTTGTACCATTTCTTTTTAAAGCTAGCTTGTAGATATATTGGGTGACTGCTTCGTCCCCTGCCAAAAGGCCTGTGTGTGCTGGAACAAAGGTTCCTGGGATTCTATCTGGTCTTCCGAATAAAATCTCAAACAGAGTTAATTTATGGCCTGGGTTTGGGCATCGCCTTAATTCCCCTAGTGCTAATGGTAAAGCTTCTGTCCATTTTCATTGCGTTTCTCTACAAACTTTTGCCAGTTTACTCTTTAGGGTACAGTTCATTCTCTCTACCTGTCCCGAGGATTGGGGGGTGGTAAGGTGTATGTAGTCCTCGTCGAATCCCTAAAGCTTTATACAGGCTTTCTAATATTTCAGCTGTAAAATGTGATCCTTTATCGGAGGCTATTTGTTCAGGTTCTCCAAAACGTGGTATGATATCTTTCAGTAAAGCTGTAACCACCACTTGAGCAGTTGCTTTTTGGGTAGGGAATGCCTCTACCCAACGGGGCAATTGAACCATTATAAGTGGCAGGTGTTTTAGTCTCTCTTTTTGGAGGCATGTCTGCAAAGTCAGTTTGTAGCTTCTGGAACGGTGTCCAGGCCCAAGGGCACCCTCCTTTTGGCTTTGCCTCTATCTTGGACTTTGCGTTATATTCTGCACGTATCAAACATCCTTTTGTGACTTGTAATACTGCTTGGGTCAGTCCAGGTGCCACCCCTGATTGAGAGACTTGATTTTCTAGATAAGAGGCTCCTCCACGTGTCCGATGGTGAAGCTTTCTCTGACCAAAGCTATCAACGTAGTCCTGAGGAGAAAAGGTCTTCTTTCTAATGTCCAGATTCCATTTACTCGTTTTGCTCCTAAATGTTTCCATTTTTCAGTTTCTTTTGCGGGTAAGGGATTTCACACGGCACGCTGTGCTAAGGTCACATTTGCTTCTGCATTCAAAATGATGCGGACGTGGACAGGTAAATAAGGCACGCCGCCCCGAGTCAGTACAGCTTTCGCTGCACGGGGCACCACTGCCGTCAGGCTGTGCCCCAGCCCAACGTGTCCTGCTTGCTCCATCAGCTCCATTAGCGTGTCCAGAGAAGGGCAGCGAAGCTGGTGAAGGGTCTGGAGCAGAAGTCTTATGAGGAGCGGCTGAGGGAGCTGGGACTGTTTAGCCTGGAGAAAAGGAGGCTGAGGGGAGACCTTCTTGCTCTCTACAACTGCCTGAAAGGAGGTTGTAGAGAGGTGGGGGTCGGTCTCTTCTCCCAAGTAACAAGTGATAGGACAAGAGGAAACGGCCTCAAGTTGCGCCAGGGGAGGTTTAGACTGGACATTAGGAAATTTTTCTTCACTGAAAGGGTTATCAAGCATTGGAACAGGCTGCCCAGGGCAGTGGTTGAGTCGCCATCCCTGGAGGTACTTAAAGGATGTTTGGATGAGGTGCTTAGAGACATGGTGTAGTGGTGGTCTTGGCAGTGCTAGGTTTACGGTTGGACTTGATGATCTTAAAGGTCTTTTCCAACCTATACGATTCTGTGATTCTGTGATTCTGTGATTCATGAAAGCTGCTGCTGCAACAGCCCTAGCGCATGAAACCATCATGCCTTGAATTACGGGGCCTAGCTGTGCTGAGCAATATGCTACAGGTCGCGGGCGTTGGGCTGCTTTCTGGGTCAACGTGCCATTGGCTATTCTTTTCTGTTCATGTCACTATATTAGAAAAGGTTTGTTAGGAGGAGCTTTTTGTAGGTTTTTCTCATGTAAGGAGGGAGGGGTAGAAGGTGAGCGCAGCAGGAGCCGGCAGCCAGGCTCCTACCTGCCTTCCCCAGGAAGCAGCTAGGGGAATAGGCAGCAGAAAGGAAAAGGGGCAGAAAGCCAGGAAAAGTGGAGAAAGCGGTAGGAAGCGAGAGCAGAAGCCAGCAGCGCCGCCGCAGCCGGTGGCCCAGCTCCGCCCCGCCCTCTCCAGGCGAAAGCCGGGGGATGTACGGGGCACAAACGGCGGGTCCGGGTCCGGGTCCCGGTCCCGGTCCCGGTCCGGGTCCCGGTCTGGGGGGGGCCGCCCGTGCGGGTCGGCCAGGAGCCGCGCCGGGCCAGTCACAGGCGGGTCCGGCCGGCTCAGCAACGGTCGCTCCAGCCCCTCCGCGCCAGAGCTGTGACCAATCGGAGGAGCCCGTGCAGCGGGGCTGCGACCAATCAGAGGAGCGCACGGCGCCGGTGCTGCGGCCTGTGTGGAGCTGCGGGGGCGGGAGGAGAGGTGTGGGGGCGCGCGGCGGGGGCACGCGTGGGGAGACAGACGCAGGAGGGGCCGCAGAAGAAGACACAGGAGGGGGGCTGTGGAAGGGGACGCTGTTGGGGACGGGCTCTGGGCCGGAGGCGCTCCATGGCGGCGGCGGTACCTCTGAGGGACTGCGGCCTGAGGGGGAGGCCTGCCGGAGCAGAAGGAAGAGGTGAGGGGGAAGGGGCAGCAGACGGGCAGAGGGAAAGGCAGCGTGGGGGAGAGAGAGAGCGTCCCGCGGTGATGCAGAACGTCCTGCGCCGCCCGTCGCCTCCCGGGAGGCACTGGGAGGGACCGAGGGTGACGAGCAGCAGAAACGAGGGCAGGGGAGACTGGGAAGGGGGCACAGAGGGGTCTGGGCTGAAGGGGAGCGTGAGGAAACGGGAGGAGAGGGGGTTCCTGCGTCCTTCGTTTGTGCTCTGTGTTTCTCAAGACGCGAACGAGGGCTTAGATGTTGAGAGCAATGGGCCAACAATCCAACTCAGTGCAGTTCCCGAGTTGAGGCTGCTTGACCCCTGACAGGGAAGAGGTCTAAAAAGGAAAAGGCGGTAAACGGAGCAGTTTTGGTGTGGGAGTTCCTTGCATTTCTTCCCGGTTGGCGAGGATGCCTGCTTTGCTTCACGGAATCACAGAAGAGTTGAGGTGGGAAGGGGCCTGTGGAGATGACCTAGCCTAGGTCCCCTGCTGAAAGCCGGGTCGGCAAGAGCGGGTGGCCCACAGGGCTGTCCAAACGGGCCTCCAGGCGGGCCCCCCCCACAGGTCGGCGGGCAGCTGCTGTGCGGCGGCAATGCAACGGTGCGCGATTGCTCTACATAGCCGCTCGCGGGGAGACCGTCTGGGGCGGCCGCCGCTGGGTGCCTCTGGAGCGAGAGGAGTCAGCGCAGGGTCGCAGCTCCGGGAGAGCTCTTGGAAGGAGCCGTGGAGCACCGTCTCACTGCTGGCGTCCGAAAGGCAGACGCACTGCTGAGTGCACTGGGAGAGAGGAGAGAGGTGAGCAGCGGGCCGATGGGGAGGGCTCAGGCGGGGAGCCTGGGACGTGGGGGGGCTGCCCTGGGGCCTGGGGACGTGCCCTTTCTTGCAAGTGCTGTGCAGGAGGCTTATTGAGCTAGCGCCTGAGTGTCCCTGTCTTCCTAGCTCGGGCACAGAAGACAGCACCTGGGAGAAGGAGCTACTGGGCCGATGGATCCTGAGCTGCTGGACCTCCCACTCGGGGTCAAGATCCCTGTGCTGCCCGGCTCCAAGCCCGTCTTCAGCAGGGCAAAGCTGGGGGAAAAGGTAAAGCAAGTAGAAAGGGGTGGAAAAGCTCTCTTCTTTTACGGGGCGCCTGTCATTCAGAGAAGTCCTTGTGGCCGCCTGCTCTACAGCGGGAGCCGCAGCCCCAAGGACGGCTTGGCACCTCTGGGCAGCGCAATCCCATTTTGCAATCAGAGGGAATCGCCAGAGGAAAAGACATGGCTGTAGGCAACATTTCAGCTTAGCTCCTTACAGGCGCAGCACTGGGCGCAACCCTCTCGCCCCCACAGTAAATAGCTCCTTCTGTTCCTACAGCCCCAGTAGATAGGCACCAGGCGGAGGAGGTAGGCACAGGGTTTCTTCTCCGTTGGAGAGTCTCTGAAGCAGAGGCATCTTTCCTCTGGGTGGGAAGTAAGCCAGGAGTTAGTCTGTACCTCGGAGGTTTGGAAATGCCACCCTGCGTGCCTGAGGAGCTCGGAAGTGCGTTCGTCCCTGCTGCTCTCCCCTGCCCCGTTCACACTGCGGAGCATCTCTCTTACAGCTTCACCGGCCCTCATGCTATTTTGACCTGGGAGATCCCTACTGTCGCCTCATGCGCGCAGAGTACAACAGCCTGCATGACCCGCATCTGCAGGCGTACCACAAACGCAAAGACAACATCCGGAGGCTGAAGAGAGAGGGTTACGTCACCAGCGATGGCAAAGTAGGTTTGGATGTCGTCGGGCCGATCAAAACGGTTCCCTCTGAGCGGGGTTCCCCGAGCGCAGAGGGAGTGTGTGCAGAGGAGCAGCTCTCCTCCGGCTGGGTTCGGGCGGTTTCGGGGAAGGCGGTCTGCGTAGCTGGCTTGACAGTGCTTGGGTGATTTCTGCCCTCGTCTCTCCACAGGTGGTTTGCACTCTGAAGGAGTTCAATGAGTACAGGCCACGCTCTGACCACACTCAAGCTGGAGGCAGAGAAAATGTTCAGGCGAGAAGAGGTAGGCAAAGCGGACTGTTCGCGGACACCTGTCAGCGGCAAGGTTCCGAGGGCTGGGGCTTTACGTGCTGCATCTCGGGGAGGCGGTCGGCGCAGAAGAGGAGAGGGCTGTGCTGGCGGGCCGGGCGTTGTGGCGACGCAAGGACGAGCTGGCTCGGAGCTGAGCTAGCGCAGGGTGCTGGGGTGGGCACGGGCAGGAAGGTCGTGTGCAAGCACGCGGAGTCCTGAGGGAAGCCCTTCTCTTCTGCCCTCGTCGCGTGGCTGAAGCAAAGCGCTGGCCTGGGCCCGCGTGAAGCCTCAGCACGCAGGGGCGTGAGCGCTCGTCCAGGCAACAGCGAGCCGCAACCTGGTGTCACCTTTCAGGAAAGGCTTCGGCAACACCTGGCCAAATTAAAGGATGCCCCCAAACCGCCGCGAGCAATTGACCCTTCTCGCCTGGCCGAGCGGCTGCTGCAGCCTCACAAGCCATCCTGCCCACCTCCACCCAAGAGCAGCAAGATCGCCCTGAAATCGGGGCGATGCAGAAGAGTGGAGCTTTCGGAGACCTTTGCTCCAGATCGCCGGCAGGATATTGGTCTGGTGGCCAAAGAGTTTGCAGCGACCAAGCTGAAGAGCCTGGGGAAGCGTTTGGCATCCGGCCTGTCCGAATCATCGGAGCCAGGGCTGTCAGCCAGGCGGAAGGAGCAGCCTACACAGACTTTACAGGTCAGATTTTACAGGCTACTCAGGGCAGCAAACACAGACTTTACACTCTTGTGCTTGCAATAAAGACTTGACTCCCAAGTGCTTGCTTGTGCCTACCTTCATTCAAGCCAGGCCATACCGTGTCTGGGCATTTTCCCTGCAGTGATCTGTCTCATCTTCTTCCCTCCTACAGCCTCTGTCACGCTACGACCCAATTTGACGGGGAATCTTAACTATGGAGGCGAGAAGTAGCCAGCATTTTTGTCTCTCGTAGCAAGCTTTGCTGCCGGGCTAGTGGAGGGACGGGTCCGGTTCTAGGAAGCCTGGTCTTCACCTTGTGTGAAGGACAATGCTGGTCTTCGCCTCGAGATCCTTTTTGCAGGGCCCTTTCTCCTCAGACGGAGCTCCCCCAGAAGCTCTGCACGAATACTTGCCGTCGCGGCGCCTGGGATGGCCAGTGGCGTCTCCGCCTGGGGACTGCTCTGCCATGTGTCGTTTGGGTCTCGTCTGTCCGGAGCGGGGAGGCAGGTGTATTGTGGGGGCCCAGAATCGTGCACTTGAGCAGGTTCAAGCAGCCGGTGCCAGGGCTCACCCGAAGGGGAGCAGTGGGAGCAACCCCCTCTCTAACGGGAACTCACTGCCCTGCTGTGCCGCAGGCTTGGCCTTTGACAGTCTCCCGTGCAGCATCCCCTGGGGAAGGGAGGCCTTCGGTCCCGCAAGGAGACAAGTCAACTAGTTGAGAGGGAAGGGGAAATGCAAACTGTAAGTGCTCGGCCGCGGTAATTTGTGACGGAGGAATGATGTGGCACGGAGGGCAAGAAGGGGTTAAACTGGCTGGAAGCAGGGATGCCAGAGACAGAAGGACTCCCTGCAAGGGAGGGCAGTTTCCCTGGGTGATGAGATAAGAAACAGCCTCCTTTCTTTGCCTTGTAGCCATCCTGGAGTGGGAGCTCTGGGGGGCCACCTCTGGGCAGCAGAGCTGGTCCGGGAGATGGACCCACGGCCCGGCTGAGGTGCCCCGTGCAAACCGCTCCCGGGAGGGGTGCTGGTGCGAGCGGATGTAAGGCATCTGCTTGTGGCGCATCTTTGCAGACTCCACGTAGAACCGCTTCTTGCGGTAAGACTCCGCCGCCCAACGCATTGTTCGCTCAGGTACTTTTTTTTTTTTTTTTTGAATTTAAGCACAAACGTGTGTTTAATTCGCCTCGAGGGGTACCATAAAAATTCCCCAATGGCAGGAAACAGAGCCTGGCCTACCCACAAAACCTCGCGAGTCTTTGGTTTAACGCTCTGCCCGTCTGCAGAGAGAAAGTAAGACCAGCTGCAGGGAGCCCACAGCAGGCACCTCGAGGGGCAGTCACAGCCCTGGGACACAGGGAACAAGGGACGTGTTGTGCAGAAATTCTTTAGCTCTAACTTCTGGAAGGCCTTCCCACGTGAACTGCTCTGTATCGGAGGCTGTGGGCAGTGGATCAAGCTGAGGCCTGAACTCCCTCAGTCTCTCTCTCTCTCCATCCCAGCCTGTTTCCCGGGACACTCCCAGCCCTTCAGGATCACCAGCACTCACCCCCACAGCCAGCCCCTCTCTCTCCCAGGCCAAAGGAGTCCTTCTCTCCTGGCTGGCCAAACCATAGTTCCCTCCTGTTCCCTGGCAAGACGCTCAGCACGCAGAGCGGGAAATGCTCGCTGCAAGCAGCTAGAGATGCTCCTGAGCAGCTTGGCCGCCACCGTGAGCAGCCAGCCCCTCGGACCCTCTTCTCAGTCACGTCAGCACCAGCAAATACCAGCAGCCAAAACATCTTCCCTCTGCTACTCCAGCCGTGCAAGGCCACTCTTGATTCCGTTCTTCATTTCCTTCTTTTTTTCACGCCCTGTCCTGGACTGGAATGGCAAAACCACGTCATGTGGGGGTGAGAATGTGTTTGTAACCAGACTGGCCGTGAGGACGGAGGCAGGCAGCGCTGCATTCCTCTGTCACCTCTGCACATCAGCCCCTGCCGAGACTTTTGGCAGAGGCCTCCTTCCTCCTGCCCTCGCTGAGCTCCTGAAGTTCTCTGCTGTAAACTTCAGTGGATCTCTTTGCAGGGATGTCACCATGCTCGTAACGTCACAGGCTATCCCAGCTGATGTGTAGCCATCAGACCCTTGCCGTGATCTTTACCGATATGCCAACACACCGCAGCTAGGAAACAGTCTTTATTTTTAACACGATTGAACTGCAGAGGTCTGACAAACCTTTCCAGGGGGTGTTAGGTTAACTAGTTCCTTTGACTGTTCTGACTCCCTGACTTCCCCTGCACAGGGCATTCTGCTGTGCCTTGCCTGGCTTCTTACAGGCAGAGCCCGGCAGATGCGTGGCCTGGGGTCTGCTCCAGCTCTCGGGCATCCCTGTGCTTTCCAGCTGCAAAGGTCCCCCTACAGGGACCGCCTCCTTGAGTCGATACAGCTGCGTGAGCACCTCCTGAGGGTGCGAATGTCTGTGAACACGGTGCAAGGGTCATCGCTGTTGTGGCTGAGGAGTCACTGCCGGAGAGGGAAGCTGGGGCACAGCCGATGCTGCTCCTCCACTTGCCAAGCAGGAGAAGAGCTGCAGCTGGAGCACGTGCCAGAGACTGCTTTGGAAGGAGAGGAACATCATTCCTGGGCTGCGCGCTTTGCTGTTTCCCATGAGACCCATGCTCATCATCTGCGTGTACAATTTAGTACTCGCCCTGGTTCTTGCCTTTGTTTAACGAGCTAGCCTGGCAGGACCTCTTCAGCTTCAAAGCTGCCCCGATGGCCTGAGGAGGACAGGCAATGCCCCACTGAGCCCAAACGGGGGCACGCAGTCGTTATGCCCGATGGTCGGGCTGCCATTCAGCAGGACCTAGACGGGCTGGAGGAAGGGGCCATCGGAGACCTCCCCAAATCCAGCCAAAAAGCGGTAGAGAGTGAGAGCAGAAGCGAGCAGCAGAAACAAGGGCAGGGGAGACTGGGAAGGGGGCACAGAGGGGTCTGGGCTGAAGGGGAGCATGAGGAAACGGGAGGAGAGGGGTTTCCCTCGGCCTGTGTTTGTCTTTTGTGCTTCTCAAGACGCGAATCAGGAATTGGACGTTGACAGCGATGGGCCAACAGTCCAGCTCAGTGCAATTCCCCGAGTTGAGGCTGCTTGGCCCGTGACGGGGAAGAGCCAAACCCAAGCCAAAACCGAGCATCTTTGGTGCGGCAGTTCCTTGCATTTCTTCCCGGCTGGCGAGGATGCCTGCTTTGCTTCACGGAATCGCAGAAGAGTTGAGGTGGGAAGGGGCCTGTGGGGACGACCTCTCCAAGCCGAGTCAGCAAGAGCGGGTGGCCCGCAGGCCTGTCCAAACGGGCCTCCAGGCGGGCCCCCCACACGGGCCGGTGGACAGCAGCCGGGCGGCAGCACGGCAACGCGGCGACGTGGCAACGCGATGATGCGACAATGCGCGATGGCTCTACATAGCCGCTCGCGGGGAGACCGTCTGGGGCGGCCGCCGCTGGGTGCCTCTGGAGCGAGAGGAGTCAGCGCAGGGTCGCAGCTCCGGGAGAGCTCTTGGAAGGAGCCGTGGAGCACCGTCTCACTGCTGGCGTCCGAAAGGCAGACGCACTGCTGAGTGCACTGGGAGAGAGGAGAGAGGTGAGCAGCGGGCCGATGGGGAGGGCTCAGGCGGGGAGCCTGGGACGTGGGGGGGCTGCCCTGGGGCCTGGGGACGTGCCCTTTCTTGCAAGTGCTGTGCAGGAGGCTTATTGAGCTAGCGCCTGAGTGTCCCTGTCTTCCTAGCTCGGGCACAGAAGACAGCACCTGGGAGAAGGAGCTACTGGGCCGATGGATCCTGAGCTGCTGGACCTCCCACTCGGGGTCAAGATCCCTGTGCTGCCCGGCTCCAAGCCCGTCTTCAGCAGGGCAAAGCTGGGGGAAAAGGTAAAGCAAGTAGAAAGGGGTGGAAAAGCTCTCTTCTTTTATGGGGTGCCTGTCATTCAGAGAAGTCCTTGTGGCCGCCTGCTCTACAGCGGGAGCCGCAGCCCCAAGGACGGCTTGGCACCTCTGGGCAGCGCAATCCCATTTTGCAATCAGAGGGAATCGCCAGAGGAAAAGACATGGCTGTAGGCAACATTTCAGCTTAGCTCCTTACAGGCGCAGCACTGGGCGCAACCCTCTCGCCCCCACAGTAAATAGCTCCTTCTGTTCCTACAGCCACAGTAGATAGGCACCAGGCGGAGGAGGTAGGCACAGGGTTTCTTCTCCGTTGGAGAGTCTCTGAAGCAGAGGCATCTTTCCTCTGGGTGGGAAGTAAGCCAGGAGTTAGTCTGTACCTCGGAGGTTTGGAAATGCCACCCTGCGTGCCTGAGGAGCTCGGAAGTGCGTTCGTCCCTGCTGCTCTCCCCTGCCCCGTTCACACTGCGGAGCATCTCTCTTACAGCTTCACCGGCCCTCATGCTATTTTGACCTGGGAGATCCCTACTGTCGCCTCATGCGCGCAGAGTACAACAGCCTGCATGACCCGCATCTGCAGGCGTACCACAAACGCAAAGACAACATCCGGAGGCTGAAGAGAGAGGGTTACGTCACCAGCGATGGCAAAGTAGGTTTGGATGTCGTCGGGCCGATCAAAACGGTTCCCTCTGAGCGGGGTTCCCCGAGCGCAGAGGGAGTGTGTGCAGAGGAGCAGCTCTCCTCCGGCTGGGTTCGGGCGGTTGCGGGGAAGGCGGTCTGCGTAGCTGGCTTGACAGTGCTTGGGTGATTTCTGCCCTCGTCTCTCCACAGGTGGTTTGCACTCTGAAGGAGTTCAATGAGTACAGGCAATATCTGACCACACTCAAGCTGGAGGCAGAGAAAACGTTCAGGCGAGAAGAGGTAGGCAAAGCGGACTGTTCGCGGACACCTGTCAGCGGCAAGGTGCCGAGGGCTGGGGCTTTACGTGCCGCATCCCGGGGAGGCGGTCAGCGCAGAAGAGGAGAGGGCTGTGCTGGCGGGCCGGGCGTTGTGGCGACGCAAGGACGAGCTGGCTCGGAGCTGAGCTAGCGCAGGGTGCTGGGGTGGGCACGGGCAGGAAGGTCGTGTGCAAGCACGCGGAGTCCTGAGGGAAGCCCTTCTCTTCTGCCCTCGTCGCGTGGCTGAAGCAGAGCGCTGGCCTGGGCCCGCGTGAAGCCTCAGCACGCAGGGGCGTGAGCGCTCGTCCAGGCAACAGCGAGCCGCAACCTGGTGTCACCTTTCAGGAAAGGCTTCGGCAACACCTGGCCAAATTAAAGGATGCCCCCAAACCGCCGCGAGCGATTGACCCTTCTCGCCTGGCCGAGCGGCTGCTGCAGCCTCACAAGCCATCCTGCCCACCTCCACCCAAGAGCAGCAAGATCGCCCTGAAATCGGGGCGATGCAGAAGAGTGAAAGCAGCTTTGGACGAAGGCCAAACCTACTGCCAACCTGAGTTGGGACAGGAAGGTGCCAAGCTGCCCAGGAGGGTCACTAGCGATGCTGACTCCGAGAGCAAGCCAGACGTCGCTGCAGACGGTGTGTTCAAAGCGCTGTTTGAACAACAAACTGCAACAGAAGCCCAGCAGCTTGAAGAGGTGGCTACGACTGTGGTGCAGGAAGTGTTGGAGAGGGTGAAGGCTCCCCAGGATCAGTCCGTCTGCATTTTAAGGAGGGCTGCCCTGGGGATCAGAGGAAGAATGTGGGGCAGCGCCGGAAGAGCAGAGCCTTCGGAGACTTCTGCTCCAGATCGCCGGCAGGAAATTGGACTGGCGGCCAAAGAGCTTGTAGCCACCGTGTTGGAGAGCCTGGGGAAGCGTTTGGCATCCGGCACGTCCGAAGCATGGGAGCCAGGGCTGGCAGCCAGGCGGAAGGAGCAGCCTATTGCCGGAGGAGCCACCCGAGCGGGCAAATCCGAGGAAGAGAAATGGGGGCAAGCTGAAAGAGCAGCTTCCAACGGAGCATCTTCCCAGGCTGCCCTTGACCAACTCACCAGAGAAGTTGTCGACAGTGTTTGCTGCGCCTTGGAATCCTTTGTAGCTTCTCGCTTTGAACGAGACTCTAGCTGCAAATATTCCGAAATCCTGGAGCTTCCCCGGGGAAATGTCTCCAACAGACAGCCGCAGCCGTCCCAGGTGCCTTTCTCAAGGCAGGGCCTGGAAGAAGGACGAGGATTCCCCAGAGCATCTGAACAGCAGAGCCTGGAAGCAAGCAAGGGAGTAAAGTTGCCTGTGTTACAACCGCTGCCAAATACAACCGCTGCTGATGTCTGCCGACTGAGTCGCACGATTGCCAGCGAGAGCATCCACAATGCCGTCTCCAGAGTTCAGCAGCGCCATGCAGAACGGGCTGGGTATGCCAGAACCATCGTCCCTGAGGTTCTTGGAAGAGTGACGCTAGAGAGAGAAACCAAGCCAGAGCCAGGAGCCTTAGCCAACGCTCTGGCTATAAAGGCCATGGCAAGTCGGATCGTTGACTCTGCATTAGAGCGGATCTGTCAACCTGGGCCTGCGGTGAGCCCCGGACTGAATTTTGGAAGGCGTGTCGCAAGACCGCCCGCACCACGAGATGGAAAGGAGAGCTATCCCGCTGAAGACGCCCTCCCCTCCATGGGCCCACAGTTTTCCAGGCAGCCCGTCCCTCCGGCGGGTCCGAAGCCCCCTGCCCAGACAGGAGCACGGCGCAGAGCAGCGCGCGTGAAGCTTGCCTGAGGCGAGCCCCAGCAGCGCGTGTGAGAAAGGAGGGCGTTCGCTGGGAGGCTTGTGGACGATGTCCTGAGGAGGTGCGTGGCAAGAGAGGCGCAGAGCCCCTGGGCAGCTCCACCAGGCAGCAAACACAGACTTTACACCCCCCTGCTTGTGCTTGCAATAAAGACTTGACTCCCAAGTGCTTGCTTGTGCCTACCTTCATTCAAGCCAGGCCATACTGTGGCCTCCTGAAGGCCTCGCTGTTCGGCCTTTCCATGTCCCCTAGGGCCCCCATGGCCCTTTTGGGGCAACCATTTGCATTTTGGTGCCCCCGAAGGTCTTCCATTTCTGTTTGCGTGCCTCCTATCGCCCTCCATGTGCCTTCTGGTGCCTCCCAGAGCCCTGCGTTTGCCTTCTGGTGCACCTCAGAGTCCCTCGTGTGCCTTTCAGTGCGCAGCCCCAGGCCTTTGTGTGCCTCTGGGTAACTGCCTTGGCCCTCTGTGTGCCATTGGGTGCCACCCAGAGCCCTCCCCCTGCCTTTCTTTATGCCCCAGGGAACTCCTTTTATCCTCTTTACCCCTCAAGACTGGCTGGAGTGGCTGGAGCTGCGTAAAAGGAGGAGAAAGGGCGAGAAAGTCAGTGCAGTAGCCTTGAGCGCAGCAGCAGCCCGGAAGACGGCACCAAGCTGGTCTGCCGCAGCACAATGCTGGGTGAAAATGAAAAAAAAGGAGAACGGGGTAGAAAGTCAGGCAAAACAGGAGAGTGTTAGCTAAATGGATTTGCTCGCATTTTCTTTTCTTCCAGTTCGTGCGCGGGTACCAGAAAGAAGGCAGCAGAAGTACACGCTAGCTAAAACCCAGTATCAGCGGAATAATAGGAAACCTTTTTTGTTGCGTTACAGATTAAATCACCGTTGTTCAAATTTACCCATGGTGCAGTAGCATTAAGCCTATATGTGCAAGATTCAGCTGGCGTTACACTGAGAAGTTGGAATCGCATAGCACGTTGATTTGTCTGTGTGGCCGGTGTTGAGACTTTCCCTATATTGGAAGCTGACTACAGGTTAGGTTCACCTTAAAGCTGGGTAAGTTCGAGTCATTAGGTATTAGCGACAGGGGTGTGCTCACGCCTACGAAACACATAGTTGCAACTTTCGTGATATCTGACCCACACTGTACACAAAATTTGTCTCAATTGTTTAAGGCAGTCTTTGCTTAATAGTAGCCACCAGTTTGAACTTGGAGTTACGCGTTGTAGTGGAATTCCTCAGATCGTGTTCAACAGCAGCAAAAGGAGGATCACGGCCGGGAGTTTGGCGCAGCGTTCACCTGCGAGTGGTGGATCCAAGCGTCTTTGCCTGCAACTTTAAGAACAGAACAAGTACCTAAGGATACTTGCACAGGACCCTCCCGCTTGGCTTGTAATGCATCTTTAGTTTTATAGACCTTTACCATGACATAATCTCTGGGTCGATGAGGATGCACACGGTTTCCTAAAGGTAAAGTTTGCGTAATTACAGCTTTGTACCATTTCTTTTTAAAGCTAGCTTGTAGATATATTGGGTGACTGCTTCGTCCCCTGCCAAAAGGCCTGTGTGTGCTGGAACAAAGGTTCCTGGGATTCTATCTGGTCTTCCGAATAAAATCTCAAACAGAGTTAATTTATGGCCTGGGTTTGGGCATCGCCTTAATTCCCCTAGTGCTAATGGTAAAGCTTCTGTCCATTTTCATTGCGTTTCTCTACAAACTTTTGCCAGTTTACTCTTTAGGGTACAGTTCATTCTCTCTACCTGTCCCGAGGATTGGGGGGTGGTAAGGTGTATGTAGTCCTCGTCGAATCCCTAAAGCTTTATACAGGCTTTCTAATATTTCAGCTGTAAAATGTGATCCTTTATCGGAGGCTATTTGTTCAGGTTCTCCAAAACGTGGTATGATATCTTTCAGTAAAGCTGTAACCACCACTTGAGCAGTTGCTTTTTGGGTAGGGAATGCCTCTACCCAACGGGGCAATTGAACCATTATAAGTGGCAGGTGTTTTAGTCTCTCTTTTTGGAGGCATGTCTGCAAAGTCAGTTTGTAGCTTCTGGAACGGTGTCCAGGCCCAAGGGCACCCTCCTTTTGGCTTTGCCTCTATCTTGGACTTTGCGTTATATTCTGCACGTATCAAACATCCTTTTGTGACTTGTAATACTGCTTGGGTCAGTCCAGGTGCCACCCCTGATTGAGAGACTTGATTTTCTAGATAAGAGGCTCCTCCACGTGTCCGATGGTGAAGCTTTCTCTGACCAAAGCTATCAACGTAGTCCTGAGGAGAAAAGGTCTTCTTTCTAATGTCCAGATTCCATTTACTCGTTTTGCTCCTAAATGTTTCCATTTTTCAGTTTCTTTTGCGGGTAAGGGATTTCACACGGCACGCTGTGCTAAGGTCACATTTGCTTCTGCATTCAAAATGATGCGGACGTGGACAGGTAAATAAGGCACGCCGCCCCGAGTCAGTACAGCTTTCGCTGCACGGGGCACCACTGCCGTCAGGCTGTGCCCCAGCCCAACGTGTCCTGCTTGCTCCATCAGCTCCATTAGCGTGTCCAGAGAAGGGCAGCGAAGCTGGTGAAGGGTCTGGAGCAGAAGTCTTATGAGGAGCGGCTGAGGGAGCTGGGACTGTTTAGCCTGGAGAAAAGGAGGCTGAGGGGAGACCTTCTTGCTCTCTACAACTGCCTGAAAGGAGGTTGTAGAGAGGTGGGGGTCGGTCTCTTCTCCCAAGTAACAAGTGATAGGACAAGAGGAAACGGCCTCAAGTTGCGCCAGGGGAGGTTTAGACTGGACATTAGGAAATTTTTCTTCACTGAAAGGGTTATCAAGCATTGGAACAGGCTGCCCAGGGCAGTGGTTGAGTCGCCATCCCTGGAGGTACTTAAAGGATGTTTGGATGAGGTGCTTAGAGACATGGTGTAGTGGTGGTCTTGGCAGTGCTAGGTTTACGGTTGGACTTGATGATCTTAAAGGTCTTTTCCAACCTATACGATTCTGTGATTCTGTGATTCTGTGATTCATGAAAGCTGCTGCTGCAACAGCCCTAGCGCATGAAACCATCATGCCTTGAATTACGGGGCCTAGCTGTGCTGAGCAATATGCTACAGGTCGCGGGCGTTGGGCTGCTTTCTGGGTCAACGTGCCATTGGCTATTCTTTTCTGTTCATGTCACTATATTAGAAAAGGTTTGTTAGGAGGAGCTTTTTGTAGGTTTTTCTCATGTAAGGAGGGAGGGGTAGAAGGTGAGCGCAGCAGGAGCCGGCAGCCAGGCTCCTACCTGCCTTCCCCAGGAAGCAGCTAGGGGAATAGGCAGCAGAAAGGAAAAGGGGCAGAAAGCCAGGAAAAGTGGAGAAAGCGGTAGGAAGCGAGAGCAGAAGCCAGCAGCGCCGCCGCAGCCGGTGGCCCAGCTCCGCCCCGCCCTCTCCAGGCGAAAGCCGGGGGATGTACGGGGCACAAACGGCGGGTCCGGGTCCGGGTCCCGGTCCCGGTCCCGGTCCCGGTCCCGGTCCGGGTCCCGGTCTGGGGGGGGCCGCCCGTGCGGGTCGGCCAGGAGCCGCGCCGGGCCAGTCACAGGCGGGTCCGGCCGGCTCAGCAACGGTCGCTCCAGCCCCTCCGCGCCAGAGCTGTGACCAATCGGAGGAGCCCGTGCAGCGGGGCTGCGACCAATCAGAGGAGCGCACGGCGCCGGTGCTGCGGCCTGTGTGGAGCTGCGGGGGCGGGAGGAGAGGTGTGGGGGCGCGCGGCGGGGGCACGCGTGGGGAGACAGACGCAGGAGGGGCCGCAGAAGAAGACACAGGAGGGGGGCTGTGGAAGGGGACGCTGTTGGGGACGGGCTCTGGGCCGGAGGCGCTCCATGGCGGCGGCGGTACCTCTGAGGGACTGCGGCCTGAGGGGGAGGCCTGCCGGAGCAGAAGGAAGAGGTGAGGGGGAAGGGGCAGCAGACGGGCAGAGGGAAAGGCAGCGTGGGGGAGAGAGAGAGCGTCCCGCGGTGATGCAGAACGTCCTGCGCCGCCCGTCGCCTCCCGGGAGGCACTGGGAGGGACCGAGGGTGACGAGCAGCAGAAACGAGGGCAGGGGAGACTGGGAAGGGGGCACAGAGGGGTCTGGGCTGAAGGGGAGCGTGAGGAAACGGGAGGAGAGGGGGTTCCTGCGTCCTTCGTTTGTGCTCTGTGTTTCTCAAGACGCGAACGAGGGCTTAGATGTTGAGAGCAATGGGCCAACAATCCAACTCAGTGCAGTTCCCGAGTTGAGGCTGCTTGGCCCCTGACAGGGAAGAGGTCTAAAAAGGAAAAGGCGGTAAACGGAGCAGTTTTGGTGTGGGAGTTCCTTGCATTTCTTCCCGGTTGGCGAGGATGCCTGCTTTGCTTCACGGAATCACAGAAGAGTTGAGGTGGGAAGGGGCCTGTGGAGATGACCTAGCCTAGGTCCCCTGCTGAAAGCCGGGTCGGCAAGAGCGGGTGGCCCACAGGGCTGTCCAAACGGGCCTCCAGGCGGGCCCCCCCCACAGGTCGGCGGGCAGCTGCTGTGCGGCGGCAATGCAACGGTGCGCGATTGCTCTACATAGCCGCTCGCGGGGAGACCGTCTGGGGCGGCCGCCGCTGGGTGCCTCTGGAGCGAGAGGAGTCAGCGCAGGGTCGCAGCTCCGGGAGAGCTCTTGGAAGGAGCCGTGGAGCACCGTCTCACTGCTGGCGTCCGAAAGGCAGACGCACTGCTGAGTGCACTGGGAGAGAGGAGAGAGGTGAGCAGCGGGCCGATGGGGAGGGCTCAGGCGGGGAGCCTGGGACGTGGGGGGGCTGCCCTGGGGCCTGGGGACGTGCCCTTTCTTGCAAGTGCTGTGCAGGAGGCTTATTGAGCTAGCGCCTGAGTGTCCCTGTCTTCCTAGCTCGGGCACAGAAGACAGCACCTGGGAGAAGGAGCTACTGGGCCGATGGATCCTGAGCTGCTGGACCTCCCACTCGGGGTCAAGATCCCTGTGCTGCCCGGCTCCAAGCCCGTCTTCAGCAGGGCAAAGCTGGGGGAAAAGGTAAAGCAAGTAGAAAGGGGTGGAAAAGCTCTCTTCTTTTACGGGGCGCCTGTCATTCAGAGAAGTCCTTGTGGCCGCCTGCTCTACAGCGGGAGCCGCAGCCCCAAGGACGGCTTGGCACCTCTGGGCAGCGCAATCCCATTTTGCAATCAGAGGGAATCGCCAGAGGAAAAGACATGGCTGTAGGCAACATTTCAGCTTAGCTCCTTACAGGCGCAGCACTGGGCGCAACCCTCTCGCCCCCACAGTAAATAGCTCCTTCTGTTCCTACAGCCACAGTAGATAGGCACCAGGCGGAAGAGGTAGGCACAGGGTTTCTTCTCCGTTGGAGAGTCTCTGAAGCAGAGGCATCTTTCCTCTGGGTGGGAAGTAAGCCAGGAGTTAGTCTGTACCTCGGAGGTTTGGAAATGCCACCCTGCGTGCCTGAGGAGCTCGGAAGTGCGTTCGTCCCTGCTGCTCTCCCCTGCCCCGTTCACACTGCGGAGCATCTCTCTTACAGCTTCACCGGCCCTCATGCTATTTTGACCTGGGAGATCCCTACTGTCGCCTCATGCGCGCAGAGTACAACAGCCTGCATGACCCGCATCTGCAGGCGTACCACAAACGCAAAGACAACATCCGGAGGCTGAAGAGAGAGGGTTACGTCACCAGCGATGGCAAAGTAGGTTTGGATGTCGTCGGGCCGATCAAAACGGTTCCCTCTGAGCGGGGTTCCCCGAGCGCAGAGGGAGTGTGTGCAGAGGAGCAGCTCTCCTCCGGCTGGGTTCGGGCGGTTGCGGGGAAGGCGGTCTGCGTAGCTGGCTTGACAGTGCTTGGGTGATTTCTGCCCTCGTCTCTCCACAGGTGGTTTGCACTCTGAAGGAGTTCAATGAGTACAGGCCACGCTCTGACCACACTCAAGCTGGAGGCAGAGAAAATGTTCAGGCGAGAAGAGGTAGGCAAAGCGGACTGTTCGCGGACACCTGTCAGCGGCAAGGTTCCGAGGGCTGGGGCTTTACGTGCCGCATCTCGGGGAGGCGGTCGGCGCAGAAGAGGAGAGGGCTGTGCTGGCGGGCCGGGCGTTGTGGCAACGCAAGGACGAGCTGGCTCGGAGCTGAGCTAGCGCAGGGTGCTGGGGTGGGCACGGGCAGGAAGGTCGTGTGCAAGCACGCGGAGTCCTGAGGGAAGCCCTTCTCTTCTGCCCTCGTCGCGTGGCTGAAGCAAAGCGCTGGCCTGGGCCCGCGTGAAGCCTCAGCACGCAGGGGCGTGAGCGCTCGTCCAGGCAACAGCGAGCCGCAACCTGGTGTCACCTTTCAGGAAAGGCTTCGGCAACACCTGGCCAAATTAAAGGATGCCCCCAAACCGCCGCGAGCAATTGACCCTTCTCGCCTGGCAGAGCGGCTGCTGCAGCCTCACAAGCCATCCTGCCCACCTCCACCCAAGAGCAGCAAGATCGCCCTGAAATCGGGGCGATGCAGAAGAGTGGAGCTTTCGGAGACCTTTGCTCCAGATCGCCGGCAGGATATTGGTCTGGTGGCCAAAGAGTTTGCAGCGACCAAGCTGAAGAGCCTGGGGAAGCGTTTGGCATCCGGCCTGTCCGAATCATCGGAGCCAGGGCTGTCAGCCAGGCGGAAGGAGCAGCCTACACAGACTTTACAGGTCAGATTTTACAGGCTACTCAGGGCAGCAAACACAGACTTTACACTCTTGTGCTTGCAATAAAGACTTGACTCCCAAGTGCTTGCTTGTGCCTACCTTCATTCAAGCCAGGCCATACCGTGTCTGGGCATTTTCCCTGCAGTGATCTGTCTCATCTTCTTCCCTCCTACAGCCTCTGTCACGCTACGACCCAATTTGACGGGGAATCTTAACTATGGAGGCGAGAAGTAGCCAGCATTTTTGTCTCTCGTAGCAAGCTTTGCTGCCGGGCTAGTGGAGGGACGGGTCCGGTTCTAGGAAGCCTGGTCTTCACCTTGTGTGAAGGACAATGCTGGTCTTCGCCTCGAGATCCTTTTTGCAGGGCCCTTTCTCCTCAGACAGAGCTCCCCCAGAAGCTCTGCACGAATACTTGCCGTCGCGGCGCCTGGGATGGCCAGTGGCGTCTCCGCCTGGGGACCGCTCTGCCATGTGTCGTTTGGGTCTCGTCTGTCCGGAGCGGGGAGGCAGGTGTATTGTGGGGGCCCAGAATCGTGCACTTGAGCAGGTTCAAGCAGCCGGTGCCAGGGCTCACCCGAAGGGGAGCAGTGGGAGCAACCCCCTCTCTAACGGGAACTCACTGCCCTGCTGTGCCGCAGGCTTGGCCTTTGACAGTCTCCCGTGCAGCATCCCCTGGGGAAGGGAGGCCTTCGGTCCCGCAAGGAGACAAGTCAACTAGTTGAGAGGGAAGGGGAAATGCAAACTGTAAGTGCTCGGCCGCGGTAATTTGTGACGGAGGAATGATGTGGCACGGAGGGCAAGAAGGGGTTAAACTGGCTGGAAGCAGGGATGCCAGAGACAGAAGGACTCCCTGCAAGGGAGGGCAGTTTCCCTGGGTGATGAGATAAGAAACAGCCTCCTTTCTTTGCCTTGTAGCCATCCTGGAGTGGGAGCTCTGGGGGGCCACCTCTGGGCAGCAGAGCTGGTCCGGGAGATGGACCCACGGCCCGGCTGAGGTGCCCCGTGCAAACCGCTCCCGGGAGGGGTGCTGGTGCGAGCGGATGTAAGGCATCTGCTTGTGGCGCATCTTTGCAGACTCCACGTAGAACCGCTTCTTGCGGTAAGACTCCGCCGCCCAACGCATTGTTCGCTCAGGTACTTTTTTTTTTTTTTTTTTGAATTTAAGCACAAACGTGTGTGTAATTCGCCTCGAGGGGTACCATAAAAATTCCCCAATGGCAGGAAACAGAGCCTGGCCTACCCACAAAACCTCGCGAGTCTTTGGTTTAACGCTCTGCCCGTCTGCAGAGAGAAAGTAAGACCAGCTGCAGGGAGCCCACAGCAGGCACCTCGAGGGGCAGTCACAGCCCTGGGACACAGGGAACAAGGGATGTGTTGTGCAGAAATTCTTTAGCTCTAACTTCTGGAAGGCCTTCCCACGTGAACTGCTCTGTATCGGAGGCTGTGGGCAGCGGATCAAGCTGAGGCCTGAACTCCCTCAGTCTCTCTCTCTCTCCATCCCAGCCTGTTTCCCGGGACACTCCCAGCCCTTCAGGATCACCAGCACTCACCCCCACAGCCAGCCCCTCTCTCTCCCAGGCCAAAGGAGTCCTTCTCTCCTGGCTGGCCAAACCATAGTTCCCTCCTGTTCCCTGGCAAGACGCTCAGCACGCAGAGCGGGAAATGCTCGCTGCAAGCAGCTAGAGATGCTCCTGAGCAGCTTGGCCGCCACCGTGAGCAGCCAGCCCCTCGGACCCTCTTCTCAGTCACGTCAGCACCAGCAAATACCAGCAGCCAAAACATCTTCCCTCTGCTACTCCAGCCCTGCAAGGCCACTCTTGATTCCGTTCTTCATTTCCTTCTTTTTTTCACGCCCTGTCCTGGACTGGAATGGCAAAACCACGTCATGTGGGGGTGAGAATGTGTTTGTAACCAGACTGGCCGTGAGGACGGAGGCAGGCAGCGCTGCATTCCTCTGTCACCTCTGCACATCAGCCCCTGCCGAGACTTTTGGCAGAGGCCTCCTTCCTCCTGCCCTCGCTGAGCTCCTGAAGTTCTCTGCTGTAAACTTCAGTGGATCTCTTTGCAGGGATGTCACCATGCTCGTAACGTCACAGGCTATCCCAGCTGATGTGTAGCCATCAGACCCTTGCCGTGATCTTTACCGATATGCCAACACACCGCAGCTAGGAAACAGTCTTTATTTTTAACACGATTGAACTGCAGAGGTCTGACAAACCTTTCCAGGGGGTGTTAGGTTAACTAGTTCCTTTGACTGTTCTGACTCCCTGACTTCCCCTGCACAGGGCATTCTGCTGTGCCTTGCCTGGCTTCTTACAGGCAGAGCCCGGCAGATGCGTGGCCTGGGGTCTGCTCCAGCTCTCGGGCATCCCTGTGCTTTCCAGCTGCAAAGGTCCCCCTACAGGGACCGCCTCCTTGAGTCGATACAGCTGCGTGAGCACCTCCTGAGGGTGCGAATGTCTGTGAACACGGTGCAAGGGTCATCGCTGTTGTGGCTGAGGAGTCACTGCCGGAGAGGGAAGCTGGGGCACAGCCGATGCTGCTCCTCCACTTGCCAAGCAGGAGAAGAGCTGCAGCTGGAGCACGTGCCAGAGACTGCTTTGGAAGGAGAGGAACATCATTCCTGGGCTGCGCGCTTTGCTGTTTCCCATGAGACCCATGCTCATCATCTGCGTGTACAATTTAGTACTCGCCCTGGTTCTTGCCTTTGTTTAACGAGCTAGCCTGGCAGGACCTCTTCAGCTTCAAAGCTGCCCCGATGGCCTGAGGAGGACAGGCAATGCCCCACTGAGCCCAAACGGGGGCACGCAGTCGTTATGCCCGATGGTCGGGCTGCCATTCAGCAGGACCTAGACGGGCTGGAGGAAGGGGCCATCGGAGACCTCCCCAAATCCAGCCAAAAAGCGGTAGAGAGTGAGAGCAGAAGCGAGCAGCAGAAACAAGGGCAGGGGAGACTGGGAAGGGGGCACAGAGGGGTCTGGGCTGAAGGGGAGCATGAGGAAACGGGAGGAGAGGGGTTTCCCTCGGCCTGTGTTTGTCTTTTGTGCTTCTCAAGACGCGAATCAGGAATTGGACGTTGACAGCGATGGGCCAACAGTCCAGCTCAGTGCAATTCCCCGAGTTGAGGCTGCTTGGCCCGTGACGGGGAAGAGCCAAACCCAAGCCAAAACCGAGCATCTTTGGTGCGGCAGTTCCTTGCATTTCTTCCCGGCTGGCGAGGATGCCTGCTTTGCTTCACGGAATCGCAGAAGAGTTGAGGTGGGAAGGGGCCTGTGGGGACGACCTCTCCAAGCCGAGTCAGCAAGAGCGGGTGGCCCGCAGGCCTGTCCAAACGGGCCTCCAGGCGGGCCCCCCACACGGGCCGGTGGACAGCAGCCGGGCGGCAGCACGGCAACGCGGCGACGTGGCAACGCGATGATGCGACAATGCGCGATGGCTCTACATAGCCGCTCGCGGGGAGACCGTCTGGGGCGGCCGCCGCTGGGTGCCTCTGGAGCGAGAGGAGTCAGCGCAGGGTCGCAGCTCCGGGAGAGCTCTTGGAAGGAGCCGTGGAGCACCGTCTCACTGCTGGCGTCCGAAAGGCAGACGCACTGCTGAGTGCACTGGGAGAGAGGAGAGAGGTGAGCAGCGGGCCGATGGGGAGGGCTCAGGCGGGGAGCCTGGGACGTGGGGGGGCTGCCCTGGGGCCTGGGGACGTGCCCTTTCTTGCAAGTGCTGTGCAGGAGGCTTATTGAGCTAGCGCCTGAGTGTCCCTGTCTTCCTAGCTCGGGCACAGAAGACAGCACCTGGGAGAAGGAGCTACTGGGCCGATGGATCCTGAGCTGCTGGACCTCCCACTCGGGGTCAAGATCCCTGTGCTGCCCGGCTCCAAGCCCGTCTTCAGCAGGGCAAAGCTGGGGGAAAAGGTAAAGCAAGTAGAAAGGGGTGGAAAAGCTCTCTTCTTTTATGGGGTGCCTGTCATTCAGAGAAGTCCTTGTGGCCACCTGCTCTACAGCGGGAGCCGCAGCCCCAAGGACGGCTTGGCACCTCTGGGCAGCGCAATCCCATTTTGCAATCAGAGGGAATCGCCAGAGGAAAAGACATGGCTGTAGGCAACATTTCAGCTTAGCTCCTTACAGGCGCAGCACTGGGCGCAACCCTCTCGCCCCCACAGTAAATAGCTCCTTCTGTTCCTACAGCCCCAGTAGATAGGCACCAGGCGGAGGAGGTAGGCACAGGGTTTCTTCTCCGTTGGAGAGTCTCTGAAGCAGAGGCATCTTTCCTCTGGGTGGGAAGTAAGCCAGGAGTTAGTCTGTACCTCGGAGGTTTGGAAATGCCACCCTGCGTGCCTGAGGAGCTCG